>NC_066319.1:18336092-20836092 GCF_022539315.1 Serinus canaria
CCAGCAGTGAAGCGTGAATTTTTAATAACAAAAGCACAAACCAACCAAATCAAAGCAAGAACGATATCTTAGCATAGATATAAAAAATACTGATTTCTGGGTATGGCAGGAAAGCATCTTGTGTAAGTGCCAAAACCAAAAGGTTTCTCTAGGATTTATTAATTGTAGAGTTCGGAGTCTCCTTATTTGTTGGGGTTTTTTTTTTTGTTATTGTTGTTGTTTTTTGGTTTCTTTTGGTAAACTCAGATGTTGTTCTGATGCCCCATCCCTGGAAGAGTTGAAGGCCAGGTTGGTTGGGACTCTGAGCAGGCTGATCTAGTGGGTGGCATCCCTGCCTCTGACAGAGGGGTTGGAATTAGATGATCTTCGAGGTCCCTTCCAACCCAAAACTTTCTGTGATTGTATGTCAACCAGAGCAGCTCATCAGCTCTTATGGTTATTAGATCTACTAAAAATTTCTCTTGAAGGTCTGCAGAAGGCTTGAACTGAATAGAGAAAAATAAGTGGTTCAAAATTTAAACCAGTTGAAAAAGTAAAACAATTTGAGTATGGATATTTTAAAATGTTTTCTAAATGGAAGTTTTAGATTCATCTAGATCCTCCTGGTTTTCTATTTATGGTTTGCATAGAAAACTTCTCATAAACTTCTACTGAAGTGTTTGGTTGCTGCAGTTGTGATGTTGGAATAGCTTGCATTTCCCACTCCCCTCCAAAAAGGCTTTTGTCCATTGTGTGGTGTTATAAATGACCATGTTGTAACAGCAGTTCTGTTGGGAATCTCTTGATCATGTGCTTAGAGAAGTGACTGCAGTGGGAGGTTTGGAAGATGAAGTTAATTAAATGTATGTTACAGCACTTTAGCACTAGGTAAATAGCTGGCTGTAATGTGTTAAGCAGATTCTAGGGTATCTAGGATAACACTGGGCAAGTCGCAGCACAACACTTCTGCAGCCTTGAAAACATTCCTACCAGCATTAATAATCAAAATGCCTCCATGATACAGATAAACCTAATGAGCCAGACAAGCGTGTTTGTCCAGGTTTTTAGAGAGAACCAGTGTCAAGTTCTCACCCCTTGGTGTTGTGCTCAGAGCCTGCTGCCAACTCTTTAGCAGGAATTTGTTAATGGAGTCAAATGCAGTTACAACCAACTGTAATTGTTAACTGTGTTGTAATAAAAGGATTTTTTGCACCTATCAAAAATTACTTCTGATGACAATCTTTTACAGGCTTTCAGCTGGAGGGGTGTAACTTTGTGATACATGCTGTGGTAACATTTTCTCTGTTCATGTGTATTTGATTGTTCAAGGATGTAGGTGCCTGTCTGTCAAGAGTCTTTTTGTGTAACATTTCACTTAATTTTAAGCATCCCTACAGAATTAACCAGGTAGTTCATTCCCCTTATTATTTCTTTTCCCCCACAAGCCTCAGTTAAAGGTATATTAGAAAATAGAAGAAATTACCAAGAGATATCTCATTCAGCTACCAACAAAATGTCCCAATTGTCAGCTGAAGATTTTCTTCTTGTTCACTCGATCAGCAGGGAGAAGTTTTCTTCTTCCTGATTATTTTCAGCCATATCTATCCATGGGACAGAACTGAGGTTGGGACTATATCTGCAGTAGTGTTTGCTTGGAGAAAAAGAGCAGCTGAACGTGTCAGAAACAAATGGTTTCTTTTGATTTGCAAGAAGATTCTAGTCATATAGCTGATTCAAGGTGGTTGGGCTGTCCTGTTCCTGGTCAAAATAATGCTTTGTGTGCAAATAAGTGCATGATCTTATGTAGAGGTGAACCTACCACAGAGCTGGGTGAGATAAATCTGAGCCTAATTATTGCTGCTGTGAGGAAGTGAAGGCTGTTTTGGTACTACTTGTGAGTTTTAGGGGGAGTTAATAGTGTCTTTCAGCCTGTTGTCTAGTCAGCATTTCTAGACAAAATCTGAGCCTTAGACTGATGGTTGCTTCCCCCAAACTTGTTTACAGTGAACCAAGGTGACCCTGCAATCTCCCTTGTGTGAAGAGGCAAAACATATGCATTTGATTCTTATCTGTTTGTTCCCATGCAATGAGACTTGCAATGTTGGTTATCCTAGAAATACATGTAATATTGGTAATTGCTGTGTTATCACTTGCTAGGCATGCATTTGATGGTCCTGTTCTTCACAGTACTTGTAACTTCAGTATTAAGGTTATGATTGCAGACACATGGATTTAGTAGAAATTCAGAGGTTAAAGTGGATATAAACTTGAGTGCTTTTGGTGTATGAACAGCTGCCATGCTGTTCCTTGAGTATTAGCCACCTCTCTTGGACACCTCTTCCCTCCAGGCCATGTTCCCATGAGACTGTTTCAAGAAGATGCCTGAAGAGATCAGTTATCTCTTTGGGACCTTACTCAGGACCCCATTTCTTTGCAGGATCCTGTGCTGCACTATGTCATAGTCACTGCAGCCAAGGCTGCCCCCAACATTCACATCCCAGCCAGTTCTTTGTTAGTACAAGGTCCAGCAGCACATCTTTCCTCACTGCTTCCCCACCACCTGTGTTAGAAAGTTGGCATCGGTGCTCTGCAGGAGCCTCGTGCACTGTGTGTGCTCAGCTCCCCCAGCAGAGATGGGGGTGGCTGGAGTCACCCTTAAGAACCAGGGTGTGTGACTGTGAGGCTCCTTCCAGCTGTCTGTGAAAGACTTCATTCACTTGCTCCTTCTCATCTGGGGTCCTGTAACAAACACCCACAGCAGCGTCACCCTGCCTGGTCTGCTCTTTAATCCTTACCCAGAAACTCTTGACTCACTCATCATCCTCCCTGACACAAGGGGCCATGTGTTCCAGGTGTTTTCTTAAACAAAAAGCAACTCCATCATCTCAACTGGTTTTTTAATGTATAATTGAAAACCCTTCTGTGTCTGTACAACACTTAGATGACCAGATACATCACACTTTCCATGTTGACTTCTGAGGCCTGAATTTTTACTTAACTTGCACTAAACAGTTTTTATTTTGACTCCCATAATGAAATATTTCAGAAGCATAGAAGCTAGACATAAAACATTGTTACATGAGGTATTTGGTTCTGCTGTAGTTGCTTTGTTCTCTCTTGCTTTGCTGTCATGAATGCATGGGCTTTCATTCCTCGCTTTTCTCCAGGGGGTTTTTCAGCTCTGAGTTGTTGTTCCTCTCTTCTGCCTAAGCCTTGCCTCAAAGTGGTGCTGTCCTTGCCAGACCTTGTCAGCTGATGCTGACTGGGAGAATCATTCTTGCTGGAGCCCCTCACTGTGCCAGCTCAGGTGTTTGTGGAGTTCTGAAGGTTTGGTTGTTAACTTAGGCTGATGGCTTCTTATCTACTGAGTTAGTTTTTGTTTGGACCAGCTCTTTGGTGTGGTTTGCAGCACACAGCCGTGGTATAAGGCCATGCTGGGCTTGCATGTGAGACCGGGTGATACAGAAATGAGAGCAAGCAAGGAGGAGAGCAGCACTGCTTCACCCAGGAGTTGTGATGGCTTGAGGTAGTTCCAAGGGCTTAAATGATGTTAAAACACTGCTCTTTTAGATCCTTTCAGTCATTATACACTTGTGCCCTGAACACTATTTTTTTTCAGAGCTTCTGAGATGATATGTGGAGGCTGAACCCGGATTTCCAAACTCAAATCCAGCACACATAGTGAATGTAAATTTGGTTGTGTTGTACAATAGATTCAACTTCTGTGTCTCCAGAACTACATAAGCATGCCTTGGTGTGAAATATTTCTAGAAGAATGTTCTCATGAGTATATGAATTTCCGTTATTCTTAGACATGTCCCCATGATGGCCATTTTCATTCAGTCTCAGCTGTTAAGGGAAGCTGGAAATTGCCACCTCCTAGTGGTGTTTGCTGGTCTGGATGAAATACAACAAGTGACTTTTATTTAGGTTTCCAGTTTTGGAGTATTGCTAAACAATAAAATTTTCTTGTCAGTTTTCAAAATACCCAGCATAAACTTGGTAACAGAAGTAGGAAAAACCTCACATACTTTTTGTACTGAAGCATGCATGGGTGGATGTGGGGAAACTTTATTAAGCAACTGCACATTTGCTCTGTCCCCTTTTTTGCATTAATAAAAGAAGCTGCCACTTCAGAGTCAGTCAACTGAAGATGCCATTTGTCCTTGAAATGTGCTCCAAGTTGTTGTTTGGCACCCTTTCCACAAGCAGGAAAACTTTGCAGTGGGGAGAAAAAATAGAGGAGAGAAAAGAACAACAATCCTATTGCCTTAGAATTGCTTTGCATCATCTGTGGCCAAAATGATAAATACTTGCTGTGGTTGTGACTTGTTTTCTTGTTGGACTGTCTGGAGTAAATCATTAATGGAATTTGTTTACAAAATATCCAGTCTTCTGTTAGCCCCTGTCATTTACTGTACAGGGCATGTGTGAAAACTTGTCTAGTGGACTGACGGAGCTAGTGAGACATTTGGCTGAGCAAGTCTCTATAACGTGAGGAAATATTTGGACCTGAATCCACCAAATTGGTTTTTTTTTAGATTCTAGAGACAGATTGCTATGGTCTGTATTACTTTAGAAGGCTGGGAGAAATTGTCATCTAAAATACAAGCAAATCTATATTTTCGTGAAAGCTTGATGTCCTTATTTAAGGAAATCTCTTCTTGTTACAGCGACAGTAGCAGTTCACAGCCTGCTGTGCTCCACTGAAATCTTCCCATCAGTAGCAATGGAAATGATGCCATGGATGCTTTTCTCCCCAGGTGCTGAGGAAGTCTTGCTGCTCGCCAGAAGAACCGACTTGAGGAGGATTTCCCTGGACATGCCAGATTTCACTGACATTATTCTGCAGATAGACAACATCAGACACGCCATTGCCATTGACTATGACCCTGTGGAAGGCTACATCTACTGGACTGATGATGATGTCCGGGCAATCCGTCGGGCCTATCTTGATGGCACTGGAGCCCAGACTCTGGTGACCACGGAGATCAACCATCCAGATGGGATTGCTGTGGACTGGGTGGCCAGGAACTTGTACTGGACTGATACTGGCACAGACCGCATCGAGGTGACCCGGCTCAACGGGACATCCAGGAAGATTCTCATCTCAGAAAACCTGGATGAACCTCGAGCCATAGTGCTCAATCCTGTTATGGGGTAAGTTGGGTGTTTAGTGAGAGCCCTGTGGTAGGTCTTGGGAACCAGCTCATGGTCTCCTGAAAGTGAAAACGTGCAAATTGCAGGATGATACCTGTGATGTTTGTCAGATATTCAGGAAATGGCTGATTTTCCCTTGATTCATCCCTCTAATAATGTGTACTTAAAAGGTGACTTCTAAATATAGTGTTCCTCAGTTACATTGGGTGTTTGGTTGAGTTATCTGTTCTCTGCATCTTCAGTGTTATCCTAACTGTGAAAGAATTGGGCCATTGCATATTTTCCGTAGTTTAATTTATTTACTGCTCAAACTTTATATTGTCTTCACTGATTACTGTTTAAGCTGGCTTGTTTGCTGCGTCTGGGGAAGCAAAAAGTAAATTCTTTCAAAAGCAGCACAGACCTTAACTCTTGTCTTGCCTGTTGCATGCATTAATTGTTCTCCTTTTTTTTTTCTTAAATTTTATTTTATTTTTATTTCTTTATTTACAGCTACATGTATTGGACAGACTGGGGTGAAAGTCCAAAGATAGAATGTGCTTATTTGGATGGCTCAGAAAGGCGAATTCTGGTGAATACTTCTCTTGGGTGGCCTAATGGCTTGGCACTGGATCTTGAGAAAAACAAGCTTTACTGGGGAGATGCAAAAACAGATAAAATTGAGGTGAGTAACAGAGCCATACTTGGGTGCATTTGTAGAAAACAAATGCAGTTCTCATATGCAGCTTTGTCTTGGGGTAGATTTACCCATTTTGGAGGAGTCTGTTGTTTCATTAATATTAAAATGATACTTAGCATAACAAGACATATTTGAGAACAAAGGAAGTACGTTCACGTGGTTCAGAAAATTTCTGCAAGAAATGGTATGTTTGTTATGCCTACTTTGCTCCAAGTGTAATTTAATTGCTTGAAATCTCAGATTTCACCTGAGGCTTTTGCAACAAATTGGGACACTCAGGTAAAATTTATTTAAAAGATGTTTTGGCTTGTCTGTGGTGCTTGGAACTGCTATTTAAAATTGCTGGATGCAAAAGACAGTGCAAGGTTCGTGTACAGGAGCCAGTGGATGTGGAGGCCCTGGAAAGCCATATTTCAGGATGTTAATGGTTATGTGATGTCCAGACTTGTGGACAAGAGGTAAATTTTAATGTACCTACTGCTTTGAAAACAATATAGGCAGTCTGTGCCTGAATTTGAGGAGGGAAATTTCTACCTTGGTCACGGCCGGTGAAATCAACTGAGTTTTAATGTTGTTTGGGGGTAGTAGCATGTGCAACATTTTTTGATAAATTAGATAAATAGACTTTGAGAATGACTGCTTTCTAAAGATTTTGCCATCAGGAAGAGAGGAAACCAGACTGTCTGCTAGCTCCAGAAATTTAACTTCAGTGTTTGGCAGTAGCTAATACTGAGTTTGATGACTACCAGAGAGATCCTGTCTGCCCTTACCTTTCAGCTTGCAGGACAGGGAAGATTCCAGATACCACCTTTTATAGCTGGGGCTGCCTTGTGTTTCGTGGGGTTAAGCAATCTGTTCAGTCTGTCTTACTTCACTGTCAGGCAGCAGATCCAGCAATCCTGTTTGGTTTGACATCAAAGTCTAGGAAAACCAGAGAAACCAATGTAAGGGCTTTTTATTCACTCTGTTTTTCTTTCATGCTACTCCCCTGGCCCTAATACGCACGAAACCTCACTGTATGGCATTTGAGGTGGGGCATTTCCAGTTTCACTTGCTGCTGCAGCCACTCAGCAAAAACTCATTTTCCCCTGCTTATGTTTTGTTGCCAAGAAAATGCCATTTTAGTAGCAGCCACTGTGTCTCAGTGATGGGTTTTGTATGTATGTATGTTGCATCCACAGCTTGTCAGAAACAAAAATCAGCTGACTTCAAGTAGAGGATACATATTTATATTTTATACTGTAGTTGACCCAGCTGGGTACTGGCATTTCTCTTTTTTCCCAATAGAGACCTAAAACTACCTTGAAACATGGTACTGGATAAATTTAATTTTTGTTTCCACCTAAAATCAGCATATATGGGACGGTAGATAGTAAGCTCTAACTATTTTGTAGCTCATTAGGTCACAAAAGAAAATAAAAGCTGATGATGTTGTGGGTGGTTTACTCTACACTTCAAGGAGAGAGATCTTGCTTCATCTTAAACAATGTTCAGATTTATGCTGAGTGCTCCTGAAGAAGGAAGTCTTCAACCAAGCGTTTTGCCCCTACCCAGTTCAGAAAGTTGCACTCTGCAGGTGCATTGTACTGCAGAAGGCAGAGAAGGTGCTGCCTTGTCCGTGCTGAAGATGGGATCCCAAATTGCTGTTAGATGTAATTGAGAATTGCTTTCATCACATGGCATGCCTTCAACTGCTTTCTATGTAGAACAAAACATTAGAGTGAATACAGCTTGTGCATATTTGTGTGTATCTCTGCTTGCTATTCTGCTCTAGCTTCTGGTATTCTAGATCTGCAGGGAGTCATCTTACTTTCACTGGGAAGGCCTGTTTGAGTTTAAAGTTCTTAAACAGTGAATGAACTTTGTACAGCTTGGAAATTTGATAGGCTGAAGGCATCTGTCCTGTTTTTCCTGGACCTCGTGTCTGAAATGCCCTGTGAATGTCCCTGGGTGGGCGGGTTGGTTTCAGGGCTGGTTTTGTTCAGTTCTGCTAACACACTGTGTCATTGCTTTTGGGTGCACTCTTCCTCAGTTAGAAGACAATCTCTGCAGAGCTGCTGAGGGTACACCAAGCATCCCCCTGTACCAGGAGACTGTGTTTTATTTATTTGTGCATGGAGGACTTCACAGGGTGAAACCAGCAGTTACCCCTTCCTGTCAAACCCCTTTGCTAACCTTCCCATCCGCAGCGCTCAGCTGCGACACAAAGGGCGCAGTCACTCCGCGAGCAGCTTGCATCCTGGAGAAACCACTTGGCAAGGCTTGTCAAAATTCTGTGTGACAGGAGCCTACGGGGCTTTCGCTGCAAATTTGGCACCCTGTGGTAACACTGTTCCCAGGTTTTAAGTTTATTTTTTAAAATTACTTTGACAAAGAGTATGGCAAATAGAAAATAGATAGCAAATTTTGAGTCATGTCTGTCAAAACCATGTGTTTGTCCACACAGCTTCAGCTACAAGTAAAGGGCATGGATTAATCCAGCTGAACTTTGGATTTTACTGACAGAGAAGAGTTACTTTCCAGGAACAAACAGCAGATTAATAAGGATTACAGGATTCCAGCAGAGAGAGAAGCAAAGGCCCACGTGTGTAGTTTCCTAATTCTTCTTTTAAAAAGTTTATGGCAAACCAGGTTTTCCCATGTATTATTTTTTCAATATTTGCCTGAAGTGCCTAAGGTTTAGTTGCATAATGAGCAATTATGAAATTTTCAGCTGCCTGTCATTATGTATGCATTTTATTGAGCTTGTGCAATATTCTTGGAATAAGCATTCAGCAGAATATCCCTTCTGGCAGCTTCTTCCCTTTCCCCTCTGTTGACAAACGTCCTTTGTTTGTTTGTTTGTTTTTGTTTTTTTATTGTTGGAGATCCATAATCCCATAAGTATCACATACACAATAACATATCACATACAGTAAGTCTGTGCAAGTCTGTAGGGTGCTTTAAGTGTAAGTCAGCACTAGATCATGATCATGGACCTCGCTGGAATTTCTTCCCCAGGTGCAGTTGTGCGGGCTGCCCTTGAGTTTTCAGGAAACAAGCTTTATAATTACTGATCTTTATTCTCTCTTGCTTAAGAATCCCCACTCTCTCATCTGTCTATTGGTTGTGTTCTGCTTGCAACACCAGACTCATCACCAGATTTGGGGTCAGGAGTAAGCACCTCAGTTCTGACTCCCAGGGATGTCTCAACTTCCTCTGCAATGAAGAATTTTCTGCTCATGCATGTTTGGAATGATCTTAACTAATTTGCTATCACAGAAATGATATTTCAGTTTGTCCAGCCTTGTAGACACCAGTCTGTAGTGTGGAACAGACTGCTGAGATGACACACAATGATCTGTAATGTGCAGCAGATCACACTGGTGAGTGATTTCAGATCTTAATGGCTTTTAGTGAATTGAAACTCTTCTGAGTCTGTTACATATTTCTAAACCCTGAACTGTGGTTCAGGATTTCCTGATGTGATACGACCTCTTTCTGGAGCACAGAAATAAAGCCAGACTCTATCTGCCAACAAACAATGCACATATCCTGCTCATGAGCACAGAGCCTTCCAGCTCCACTCTTCTAATGACAAGATCAGTTTGTCTGTGTTTTGCTTACTGCTTAATTAGGCATTTCAATATGTTATTTTATACCTTGCACCACATGAGTGCTGTTTACTTATAGAGGACTTGTGCCAAGTGTGGGAGCTGTTGAAGAAAGTCAGATCCAGTTTCACAGAATTAGATGTTTTAGCTCACACCTTTCTGCTCTAAGCTAAGTAGAAAGAAAGGCTTCACAGGGCAGTGACCAAAGGGAAGGAGATAAACTTATGAAGGTGAATTTCCTCCTGTCCCTTTTCAGTGTTACCTGCCAGGTGAACTTTCATCTGAGCCCTAAGCAAGTGAAAGGTATGACAGTGTTGAAGAAGAAAGTGTTAATTATAAGGAACACACCCAAGCTGTGGCTGGTTCCATCCTGTGTTCAGCAGTGCTCTTGGAGATACATAAAACTTCCCATTCTTCAGCAAAATTTTCTTGAGAAAAGCTTTTCTGGATGGGATAGGATGGGGAGGGATGGTGGAGTGCCTCTGCAGATGAATGATGGCCTAAACTCAATTAGTCTGTTCTTTATCACCTTTTGGCTGAAATGCAGCAGCCCAGTTGACAGGGGTGTGGGGACTTCAGTCCTCAAGGTGTGTGCCATGTCTCCTTAGCAGCATGAGGTGCCATGAGCACATTCTTAATTCTTTGTGCTGACATTTCCAAGATAACTAACTACAAATCAAATTCAAGATGCCAGTTCTTTCTTCACAGCCTAGGCCATACATATGGAAAAGGCAGCTACGTGTCTGAAGTGAAGACTGTTGTCTGGGCTACTGTTGAGCATAAATGGGTTTTCCATAATAAAGGCAAATCTTTTCTGTAGGAAAGGGAAATTTTACTTAGAGGCTGTGCTGAGATGCTGGATTAGCCTTCTCTCTTTCCCCCTTCCCCAATTTTCAGGAACTGAAACACACCAAGGAGTTCTGTTTCTCTGTTCCGAGTGCAAGGTTCATATTAGTTGACCTTGCCTTCAGCATCATAAATAACCAGAAATTCCCATCTGTAAAGAAGGAGAGCAAAACTAGCCTTGCAGCACAAGCCCATTGTGTAGAAGCAGTTGCAGCAGGGACTTGTCCCACCTAGATGATACAGGAGATAATGTGGCCTGTGTTAGTCATGTCACTAGTAGAAAACTCTCAAATAATGTTTTGATTGAATGAGATCCCTCCATAGGATGGTTTTGATCAGGCATTCTCTTAAACTTTTATATGCCCCCCTTGGTACTGTATCAAATAGCTTCACAGTGAAAAAAACATGCACTTTAAATACTCCTTTGAGTCCCTCCACCCTCAAATTTCTACCAGTATGAACTTACATTAATCTATAACAATTTGTGATTTATTAGAGCTGCTGCATTGCCATAAAACCCTCTAAAGCTTGTGCAATTATCCAGGAACTCTTTTGTTTTGTACTACTCTTTTAAAGGGACAACTTAAAAAAGAAGCAACTGACAGGCAGCTTCTAAATTTGGTCTTTGTGGAGTGCTCAGAAATTGCTTCTGCATGTGCAGCTTTTGCCATATTTATCGAGAGGAAATCCTGAGGATGTATTAAACTACAAAGGTGAAGAATTATTTGAGTTTTACATGTTTGGGGCTCTCCTTTCTCCCTGGAGAATTATTTTAGGCTATCTGATTTCAAATCACCCTTTTCCTCTTGCTAGGGAGAGAATTCTGCTTTACTTCCACTGCTGGGATCAGCTTCCTGTATTTGAAAGAGGGATTTTGTGTGTAGTGGTACAAAGGCTTCTGTACCTATGAAGAGTGGAAATGAGCCCCCTTAAAGAGAACCTGATGTATATTCTAGCACAGAACAAGTATGTGTTTTTCCAATTGCTCAGAAAAAGTTGGCTTCAATGGAAGCTGGAGTAACTTTGAGTTTGTCAGACTAGCAGGTAGGATAGCTGAGAGAGGTTTTAACTTGGTAACCTTCTTGAAGTTACTGGCTATATTGTTTGCCAATAGCTATGAGTGATTTCCTTTAAGTACTGTTACCTTTTATGATTTCATTTTCCTACTTTCTTCTGTGTTTTCCTAAGAAAAATGCTGAATTTCTATAGAGCTTACCTCTAACCTAGAGGGAAGGTGATTTTTGCTGCCCAGGAGTTGTGATCTCATGAATGATGTCTTATACCAGTGTTGGAAGAGACTTGTTTCTCTGGTGTTTTGAAGACAGTTGTGCCAGTTTGCAAAGTTTGTCACCATAGTTTGAGAAGTAACTTTTCACTAGGAAAAAAGTCCTTCCCTTGCTCTTGTTTGAACCCTTTCTTGGGTGACCTTAGGTATGAACTTCTTAAATGAAGAATACAGAGATATTTTTCCCACAAATACAAATTCCAGCCTTCAGCTTTGTTGGGTCATTTTTTAAGGCCATCCACATTAGTGATGGTATTTCACAACACCACAGAACATCATATTGGAATGTTCCAGGTGGATTGTCTTGAGCAACGCTGGGAGGGCAGGTGGTGGTACCACAGGTGCCTGTCAGCACAAATTTCTGCAGTTTTTGCTTGTGAAACTGATGGAATGTGGATGCTGTAAGGAGCAGAAACTTGGCGTGCTGGGCTGGCCCGGTGATGTTCCCATGCTGCTGAGGAGCTCCCACTGCAAATAAACGTGTGGAACTTGCTTTTCATGCCACATCTCATTAGTGAAATTTTGAAAGCTGTCAGTACCATTTCTAGACTCCTATCATCCAGGCCTAAGGAGAGAGAAATCTAACAGACACACATGACAGCCAGCAGCAGCCTGCCCTGGTTCTCCCAAGCTTGCCTGCAGTGGTGGGAACTTTTTCTGATAAATGTCGGTAGTGTGGATGAGACCAAAGCTTTTTGTGTCTATTTATCCTTTCTAAAAATTCTTCAGTGTGCTGATGGGATAGCAGTCACTCAAAGGAAGACTTCCTTTGCTTGGCTTGATTGACCAGAGTCATTCTGTGGGAAAGGATGCTAACTTATTCTAAACTGGAGGTGACCCTGGCCTTTTTGTGAGCAATAAAGACATAATAGAGGCCCAGTTAGGGTTCAGAGGAACCCCCACAGCCATCTGCACACTTCATTGGCAGAAGTGGCTTTCACTTGAACTTGCATTTGACAAGTGTTTTCTGTCTCTTTCTCATTCAGAAGGGTCCTTCAAAGCCAAGTAATTGAAATGCTTTCACCCCTCACTCCTTTTTCTCCTTCCCCCAGACTTGCTTAAATTGCAGGGCTACTGGCATTCAGTGTTAAATGAGGAAAAAATGCATCCACTTCCAAAGCTCCCACTTTCTTTCCCTTCCCATAGGGAAGTTTCTAAATAAAAACCCACCCTCTTTTTCACACTCTCCAGCACTAGCTTCAGAAAGGAAAAGTTGGGGGGAAAAAGTGTTTCTGTTGCAAGATGTGTCCCGTTTTTCTCCCTCCCTCTGTTTTTTTCTTTCCTGTGGGTTTCCCCCCCCCCCCCCCCCCCCCATCAGGCTGGACTTTTTGAAATGAAACACAAATCAGGTCTCTGGAATAAAAGGTTGTGAGTATGCCTTGTGGCATTTGGAATGAGGCTATTCACTGCCTGAATGACTATAAATAGAAAGCAAGGAGCTGCGTATTTCTCAGTTCAGACTCCCTGCAAAGAAGCGCCCTTCCCAGTTAAAGGGTGACTTTTTGAAAGAAGCCTTGTTCCTTGGGCTGAATTGAATTGCTCCAGGAATTCTTCTCCTTGCAGCTTGCATAAAAGGCGTTAATCTCTAATTTATTTCTCCTTTTAGAAGGCAGTGTACTCCATCATAAATGTATATTCTTAGCCATGTTGCCAGATATGCCTGTCATGTCTGTACAGAGTTGCATGTAAAAAAATTCTGAGTGCAGAACATTGTTCTGGGCAATTTTTGTGCCTGAAAGCCTTCTTTTTGGCTCTGGGCCAGCTGTCGGCTCCCTTTTTATCTGGTATTCATTCTTTAGTGGGAAGGCTAAATTAGCAGCACTCAGGTTTTTGTGGCTTTTTTTTTTTTTTTAAGGGATCGAGGAACAGAATGGGAATTGTGATTGATTTTTATAATAAAAGATTTGATTCTCCCCACACACTTGTGATGTTGCCGATGGTAGGAGCTGCAGTAGGTTACTGTTGCAGTTCTGCAGACAATTTGTTTGGCTGATTTGGCTGTGATAAAATGCTGATAAATCTCCCGTGTTGTGCAGTTATGTAAATGTAGTGCAATCATTTTTCTTCTGCCTCCCCTTTTCAGAAAGACTGTAGTATTGAAGAAAGACACATAGTAGATGGGAGGCAAATGTTTGACAGGTTTGTGAGTTGGCAGTGTTAAAGATCCTAGCACTCAATCTGTTGGATTGGCTTTTTCTCTTTTTTTCACCCCTTTTTTCTTCCCCCCCCCTTTTTTTTTTTCCTTTTACTCCTCTCCTTTTTTCTTCCACCCTTTCCCCTTTTTTTTCTCCTAACACAGTGGTGTTTTGTGTGGTGTTATTTTGAAAGCTGCTTCTTATTTTCTCCTCAGACCTTTTGTTTCACATTTTTTTCTACTTTCAAAAACTAGCAAGGGCAGCCTTTTCCACAGTCTTCTTTTCTCTGTTCATAGTTTTTAAAGAATGGGTCTATAGATTCTTTGCATTGCTCTTTCCATTACTTATGGAAACCTAGTTGTGTGAGTGGTTTTTCTCTTCCTTTGTTTAACAGGGGAATTAAAAGGTTGACAAATACCTTGTTTTTTTAAAGCCCAGCCTGTGCATGGTTTTCAGTGGTTTTTGCATTAGTGCTAATGTAAAAATGAGAGCAACAGCCGACAGGAAATAAGGGGAGCAGTATGTCAGAGCTGTTCACATTTCTAGTAGAAGAGAGGAAAAGCAGAAAAAGAAGTGTGCTCCTCAGTGAGACCAGGAAAGCAGTTTTGAAGCAGTTGCCAACCAGACTAAGGAGATAAGAGATTCTCCAATTTTTAATTTCTTTGTAGTTTTCTAAACTAAATTTCTTAGCTTAAAACTGATGGTCAATGTCAGTTGAGCTTTTTCATAGCTGAACAAATGAAAAACTTTGCAGAGAAATATAGTCAAGTTGGTAGTTTCCTTCTCTTGATTCCAACTGTTGGGACATCATGATCCTTATAATTTCATCATTGTTATTTTACCTTTATAAATTCCCTTGAGCAGAGCTCTTAGTTTAGAAAGACAAGTGACTGCTCAGGTTATACTTTGCCAGTTACTCATCTAAGTTGCCTTTGAGTTCTTCACTTGACTTAAAGTTACTTTCCAGGTTAAAAAATCATGCATTTTTTCTTAGATTAAATATTGCATTGGTTTATTTTTAATTAGGTTGCCCACTAGTTCATGGTTATATGAAATTTTGGATCGTGTGTTCTTAAATTTATTGGTAAGATTATTTTATGTGTTTAAGAGTAGAACATCATGATTTGTAAAATGGGTGGCAAGGACAGAGTGCATTTTTTCCCTAGTTATGGATCTCGTTTTATTCCTTGTTAAAATATCAAACTTTTTTGGCAGATTTAAGGGATGATGAAACTTTCCAGGAAGGACATCATTAGAACCTAGGTAGTTGCCTCTAATGTAAAACTGGCCTCCTTTTTGTCAAATATTTTAATATTTTAGTCTTATTTTGAAAACCCCAATGCTGTCACCTAGCAGGTGAAGCACTGGAGAGGCCCTTGTCACAGGAGCTGTGTCCTTGGAGAGAAGTCAGGTGAGATCTGTCTCTAGGAGAGTAGAACTGGCTTTTGTTCCTCCTCCCTGGGGTTCCTCCTTACCAGGCTGGTTCAGGCAGTGAGGTTGGGGCCCAGCTGCCCTGCTGTCACCTTCCATTCCTGTGGCCTGTCCATCTCTTAAAGGCCCCAGCAGTTTACACAGTTAACAGGCAAAGTCCCCACTCAAACCCCATGCCTCTTGAGAACATCTCAGAGTGGATCTTTGTTTTATCAGATAATCAGAACTGACAAACTCCGTGCCTCAATTTCACCAATGTTTGTGATGAAAGGTCTGGTTTGGTTTCAGGTCTTGCTTCCCTTAGCAGTTAGAAGGTGTCGTGGTTTGAAAGGAAATGAAGTTTTTTGTGATGGTGTGGGCAATCCAATCAGTGTTCAGATTTAATATTGGCACCTGGTTTGTCCACTGAGGGCAGGATACGCCTCTGAGAACACAGGGGTTAAAAGCTGTGATCTCCCAGGGGAACTTCCTCTTGGAGTCCCGCTGGAGAGTGAGTAGACCCCCCTGCCCAGCTCCTTTGGCTGGGCAGGGGGGGAGGGGAGCCATGTGGCCAGAGAGAGAGGTAGGACAGGCCTGGGCCCAAGGGTGGAGGAGAACATTGCAAGGGCTTCGGGCAGCCGTCCTCCATTCCCCCACCCCCCCCTGCGAGGGAGAGAGAGACAGAGCCGGTGCCTGTGGTGCCTGTGATAATGGCCCGGCGTGAAGGAGAAGGGGGGGGTGCCCAGCAGGGCAGACAGGCGTGGGAGTTGACGAAGTAAACCGGCAGAGAGAGAGAGCTCGGGACTTTTAACCCCTTTGAGGAAGATGAGAACCTTGCAAAAGCTGAGTCCTCCTGAAGTTGATGAGATTTAGAAGATGCTGAGATTGAGAAGATGTTGAGGAAAATTCTAGGTGGGAGGAGATGATGAAGTGGCTTTGGGCTGGACTTTTCTTGTGTAGCCACAGCAGAACCACGGGTGTTTCTGTGCCACAGAGACTGCGTTCTAGGGGGAGGCGATGGCTCAGAGCCAAGAGAGTGCAGTGATGTGGAGGAGTGAACAGAGACGA
Organism: Serinus canaria; assembly: GCF_022539315.1. Lineage (NCBI taxonomy): Eukaryota > Metazoa > Chordata > Aves > Passeriformes > Fringillidae > Serinus > Serinus canaria. Next base: position 18,352,248 of record NC_066319.1, read on the forward strand.
CGGGTGAGGAGGGTGTGGTGGTGCCCTCCGTCTCGAAGAAGAGAAGAAGACGATCTCTGTTCAAGAGACCCCTCGGCCCCAGGGGGTGAAATTTGGGGGGGACAGGTGTCCCAAAAAGAGAAGGACTGTGCTCCCTTTGGAACTGGTCAAAGTATCCTTAAAATGAAAAACCCCAGAAGCAGCTCTGATCCATGTGCAGTGGTGAGAGCACTGGACATGGAAGGCGTGTGGCGCAAGAGGGACTTCTCTCTCCTCAAGAGACTGAGAATCGATTGTCTGAAGGGTGGCAATGAAATTGGAAATTTGGTGGGGGGAGGAGGAAGAATTTTGGAAGGTTTTCATCTTATGTTCTATTGTGTTTTGTGTGTCTTCCTTTGTAGTTGTAGGTTAATAAATGCTTTTTTTTTTTCTTTTTAACCTTAAGTTGGAGCCTGCTTTGCTCTGTCTCTGATCATATCTCACAGTAGGTGCCAGGGAAGTAGGTGTTCTCATGGGGGCACTGGTATTGTGCCAGGCTTAAACCATGACAGAAGGGTTTAACCAACTGTGCTCAAACCATGTGGATGGTCAGTCCTCTAATTGACCTTCTGGTCCTCTCTGCTCTCAGCTGTGAGTGTTTCTTAACCCAGAAACCATGGCTGTTTATCTCAACCAAATTCTCTGCTACCTGTGAACAAGAAAAGTGATGTAATTGCCTTTTCCAGTGAGGTAAGATATGAATAAAGATGTTTCTTTTATTTTAACACTGTTTTTACTGAATCCCTTTGTGTTCCTTTGGTTTTGTCTTTGCTGTCCTTTTCTTCAGTCTGAAGATCTGTGAGGTAGCAGTATTGTTAGCTCCCATGGCTCCAGCTGTGTTCCTGTAGGAGTCAGGAGGGTTCTGTGCCTCGTGTGTGACCAAGAAGACCTGTTCACCTTGGCCACATCTGGAGGCAAGGCACTGTTGTCCGAGGTGATACAGAAAATCCTTTCTTAGGGGGTACTCGATGGGCCTTGTATGTGTGTGCAGACTCAGAAGGATCTGGGCTTAGGAAGGAGTATTCCCTGTCATTTGCTGTCCTCCCTGGTGGGTGGTCCTGTCCCTGTCAGCACAGTATAGAAGTGGCAGCTGTGCATCTCTGTGGCAGTGTAGGTGTCATCCACGTTGCCCGTGGCACGTGGGTGGGTGACATTCAGTGCCACTAGAGGGACCTCAGTGTGCAGCAGTGTATGAATTTACCTGGACCCCATGTTCTTAAATGGTGTTGAGAGGGACATTTGTGAACCACTGGATGAATTGGTGATTTGGCAGGTGTCAGGTTTTTTGGTTGGAAGGGAAAGCAGTTGTGTTTCTCTTTTGAAAAGCAGTTCTGTGCTTTCCACTGGTAACTGGTCTTGTCATAAGGCAGCATAGGATAATCTACACATACCTTGCTCAAATTACATATACCTTGTTCTGACTGTATAACCCTTTCTGAACACCCGAGTTTCTGGTGCAGGTTCATCCTCACTGGGAATAATAGAACTACCCAAGTCTGTTGTCAGACCAGATTATTAATGGATGCCATATTATTAAATCAAATCGGTAAAAATGGTTTAAAGAGAAGCTGCAACCAGCAGCTGAATGTAGAGCCAGTACTCCCTGCATGTAGCAACATGAAGTAGGACCTGGACTGAAAGCATAAAAATGTGTCTTTGATAAAATGCAAATGAAATATTTGTCATGAGCATTAAAAAGAGAATTGTTTGGGTTTGTTTGCACAGCTCTCACAAAAATAACGTCAACTTAAGCAAATCTTCAACAGCAGCTTGTCACTGTCTGGACAGCTTGTGTAGAAACCACTGCAGCTGGGAAATCTTGTGCCTGTGAATTTATGCTTGGATTGGAAGTTACTCTTGAAGGCTGTGCTGTTCTTTGGAAATTTCTGCTAGTCCAAACTAGAAGAAAAGTACAAGAAATGACATGGCCCTGCTGGATTCCTACTTAAAAATAGAAAGACCAGCCTAAGGTGTGACATTACCTTAGTGATTAATGCCAAATGCCCTGGGGAATCTTGGAGGTGGCAGAGGTCAGAACCAGAACTTTCTGAGGATTCTCCCACAGGAGTAATTGCAAGACTCCTGGGTTTGGGGTTTGGTTTTGTTGTTTTTTTCTTGCAGGCTGGTTGTGTTTAGCAGAGGTTTAATAAGGTCCAGCCTTGGATTTGTTCCCCTAGGGAGAGACTTTTTTTGCAGCAACTTTCGAGAGCATCTTGTGAGGCAGTGAAACATAAGTGCTTCCTATTTAGAGAAGGATTAAAGTTTGTACCACCCAGTTCTACAAAGCTGTAGAGCTCTTGTGAAGTTCAAGCTCTTGTGAAGTAGTGATGTTCCCTGCTTAACTTCACGGATTATTGAATTGAGACATGAAGTGAACTGCTGGGAGATGGTCAGATTTGGGTCTTGGGCCGGGTCTAGGAGCTGGGCAGGTTAGGAGTGTGGAAGAAGTTGTGTCCCTCAGCCTGTGCAAGGGCCAGGAAGGTCATTTGCTCAGAGCACTTGTGTTACCCTGAGAGCACCATTGCTCCTCTTTCCTTCAGCGTGAGATGTTCCTCTGCTGGTGGGTGTTTCTGGCAGGGCTGCACTGGGGAAATCTTTCAGCATAAAGTAGATCCCCAGGGGACAAAAGTAGGTGGTACTTGTACTGACTTGCTGCAAGACCTTTGGCTGAGTGTTTCAGCATCTTGTGCCCCTGTGCTGGAAGAAGGTGAGTGTTTTCCAGCTTGTTAAACCTTACTTATTTAAGGTTTATGAAATGCTACATAAATGCAAACTTACTGTTGCCAGCAGATGAGATTTAAGGCGTCTTTGTAGAGTGCCACAGCCTCTCCTTTGGCCTCTGCTCTTCTGTATGATTTGACTTATGCTTTTAATCTTCTGATCTTGTCAATCCACCTTACAGGATCCAGCAGCAGACCAAATGTCAAAATTGTTCTCAGTAGAAGCATTTGCCTTTTGCTTCTGGCATGGCCCTATGGGCAAGAAAAGCAACTTGTGTTCTCCTTTTTGTAGTCATGCCATTATGGAATGTGGCTCTGTGGGCTTTGTATGGTGCTTATGCATGGGCAAGGTTTTGTTTTGGTGTGACCATAACACCCTTGGGACAGTTCTGCCTTGTCTGTCACCTGTTTGTTCTCCCTGTGGAGACAGTCCACAGGGAGGAGGAATCCCATGTGTTCCACAGAACCAGTGCTCCTGATGTCACCCTGTGTGGCCAAGAACTTCTCATCCATGGTTTTTGTTCTCTTCTACTTCTGAGATCTACAAGACAGCTGTCCTTTTTTTTTCCTTCCCTTCATTTTCATGGTTTTCAGTTACCTGTTGATTGTGCTACAATGTATAAAAATCAGTACTGGCTGTTACCATTTTTAAGAACACATTAATGTCATGGCAGTCTGTGCCTTCTTCATCTATTTCCTGGCTTTTGAAAGTTTGGATTTGTGATTGTAATAAAGCACCCAGCAGCACAGGACAGCTTTGTCAGTGCAAAGTTTGAGTTGGTTTTGTTGGTGGATATCCCATCTTGACAAAGAAGTTGAAAACACATAACAAATTATTCTGAAAAGATTAAAGATTGACAGTCAGGCTTGGGAGGAGTAAGATAGCTGAGGTCAAAGATAATTTGCTGCTGTAGATTGATAATAAAACACAAATCATTTAGTGATGGAGCAGCAGACAGACTTCTTAAACATGTCTTATCTCCAAAGTGGAATGGGATACTCATACTATGAGTTAATTTCTTTTTCTCCAGATTAAACTTGGTACAAATGCACATTTTTCTGTGCCAAAACAAGCATTTATACAAGAGGATGAGGAGGCCCTTTGCATCTGTATGCTGTTAGCATCTGACAGGTTTGTGTCAGCACATGAGACTCCAACAGTTTATTCCAATAACATCCAGGTCCTTGCTTGTCTTTGAGTTCTTGAGCCACAAATCCATTGGTGAATCAACTTGAGGACCACTGTCTTTTTCAGCCTTGGTGATTTAAAGTAAATTGACTCGAGCTTTTCCATTAGAGACCCCAGCAAAGAGTGAAATGAAATTCATTTCAGTAAGTTCTCAGATGTCTTCTGCTTTGGAGAGCTGAGCACTAGACAAGCCAAAAGCATCTCGCTTGTCAACTTCTCACCCTGGTGTCTTTCCAAATAAATGGGTTCAAGTTTCCACCCTAGCTTTTTGCAATTACTTTTGTGCCCATGTTGCAGCTTCTTTTGACATCTCCTTAGAGAACCAGTGGAGTAGGCAGTGCCAGCTGTTCACAGTCAGGATATAAAAAAGAGTTTCATGTGTTGAGTATAGAGTTGGAGCTCTGACATAAGCATTAAGATACAAGCAGTGGAGGTTCACAGGAAGTCTCCTATCTATGATCAAACCAGCTTTCAGCTTCCTTTTTGAGAGGAATTTCCTCTAAGTATCTAATAGTTTGCTACATAACAGCTGCATAGTCCAAGCATTTCCAAAACTTGAAATATTTTTTGTGTGGAAATGGCCAACTCTTTTATGAAGAGAATTGGGATTGGATGTACTGAACACAGTACATCCAATTCACCACAGGCAGTCTTTGAGCAAATTACTTGATTTTTTTTTTTTTTTAAACTCACAATTGACATGAAATTGGCAAATATAAACACTGTGATCCAAGTCAGGAAACTGTGTTATCCTTAATATAAACAAACAAACCAACCTTCCCTATATCCAGAGAAACTTCTCAGACGATAAGCCATCAAGTCTAAATACAGCCTCAGATTTAAACAGGAAACTGATATTTTTGTAGTCACAGTGGCTGCCTCCTCCCATGTCCTCGTGCTCAAACCCCCAAACATTTCCAATAGATGTGTGGGATGCTTGTTAAAAATGCTGTTCTTTTAAGCCAACTTGGTATCTGGGGGTAAAAATTGCATTATTTTGGTCTGTTTTGGTGCTCTCTCTTGCTTTCAGCCACGTTTAATAAATCCAGGGGAAGAGGTTCTCCATGAGTCTGGACCTCTGCTGACACACAGGGTTCTCTGTGCATCCCTGTGACCTGGCTTGTCATCCTTGCTGCCAGTGAGCTGGGAGCTCAGGCTCAGACATGGCCTTGAGCCATTTTCTGTAGCAGGTAAAATGTGTTTAATGTGTTCAGCTGGGGCAGTGCCAGGCACACAGGACTGGGGGGTGTCTGTCTGTCCTTACCCTCTGCTCCAGAGAGGCTCTGTGCCACTTCACCATGGTCACTTGGGTGGTGGGAGAAGGATGCAGATGAGCCCAGTCAGCCAGCAGTGCGCTGAGGTTTTGTTCAGGTGGTGTTTGCAATCCCTAAATAAAGGAGCAATGGCAGGAGCTTTTTTGTGAGTGATTAGAATGTGCTGCTCACTGGGTGGAGGAGAAGGCTTTCTCACACAGCCATGAGTGCAGAGCACAGTTCTGGCACCCAGGGGCATCCAGGCTCTCCAGGCATTGTCTGTGAGCCCTCTTCCTCCCGTAGTTCTGCAGTGTATCTGACTGTGGGTGCTGAGAGGTCAGTAAAAGTGCCTTTGCTACCAGATCTGGAGTGTTGTCACACCACTGCTCTCTCTCCCCATAGCTTCTTTCCACCAGAATATTTTAAGTAACTAAACTGGTAAAAACTTAGTATTGAATTAATATGAAGAGACAAAGCTATACCCCACGCAGATCTGCTCTGAAAAGGAAGTTCTAGAGAGTCCACAGAGTCTTCTGAAAAGGTCTTCTCCCCTTGTAAATGGAGTAACTTTAAAAGATCCTCATGTTAAAAGTAAATGGTTCAATGACACTAAGAGGAATCTGCAGCTGGGAAGCAAAACTCAGTTTAGCAAGACAGGTTTATTTTCCAGGCTTTTGTACAGCAAGACCTGGTGCACAGTTATGCTTAAATTTACATGGCAGTGAGCTGTGTCAGAAACTTCATTTAGAGGTGAGTTTGTTTTTATTTTCCAGAACAGTTGTCTCTATCTGGGGTACGAAGTACTTGACCCTGGTGACTAGCACTGAGCTATCATTTTTCTGTATTGTGGAAATGCAGTTTCATTTTTGCCTCTGGCATAAATGCCTAATTTCAAGCTTAAATAATTGCAATAATTTGTACATTAACTTTGAGCTTCTGAAGGGAGAAAATACTAGTGCTGCAGTTTAGTGGTCTCAGCATTTGGAATAAGGATTAACAGGAGCCATACACTCTCTGTTTTGTATTCCTTTTAAAAACATGTTCAGCTGACCCTTCCCTTCAACTTCATCCCTTCTACCCTCTTACCCACCATCTGCCAAGGATGTAAGACTTACATCCTTATTTTTGGTAGTTCCTGTATGGTTTTTTAAAAATGTGTGCATGGCAGTGTCAGTCTGGAGGCAGCAGTGCCTCCTGTGACTTCACTGCAGCTGCATTAACCATCCATGTGAGCTAGAGCAGGCTGTGGTGCTGTCCTGACCGTTTTCTTGCATGCAACGTGGGGATAACTGGTAGCTTTCTGTGCAAAGTGTTTGGATCTGTGGATGGAAAGAACTGAGAGAGAGGCTAAGCACTGTAGTTTGTGAGTGGAAAATTGACCTCTAGTTAGCCTCCCCCTTCTTCTAAGTATACACTGTGTTTTGTTTGATAGTGGAAATCTAATCCTTTGGGAAGCACAAATTCCTATAACAGCTCTGATATGTATAAATAAACCCATATTCCTCATTACAAACAACATCAAAGCAATCACAGTATGGATTAAAATACACAACCCACCCTCCTCCATACTAATATGCAGCAATGCAGAGTTCAAATGAAGCCATTAGCAGTATCTCCAAGTATTTGGCAAAAGCAACCACACTTGTGTAGCTACAGGCAATGAAAGTCCCTACTACAAAAAGGGAGGGACAGGGGGAGTAGCCTGCATTGATCTAATTAGTCAATGAAGCACAAGGAATGCAAAATCTCATTATGTATCACCAGGAAAATTTGGCTTGAGAAGTAAAGAATATGAAACTGATTTGTCCATGGGTGGGTTATTCGTGTCTTTGAATCTTCCAACAGGAAACAGGATTTCTGAGAACATCTTAGAAACACGCACATGCACACACATGCACACACAGAGGAATATATATATATATTTTTTATATCTGTGTGGATACATAGGCACATGCATACATAGAGCGAGAGCCTGAAACTCCTCAGCCCTTACCTGAGGAGTGTTTTCATGAGACAGTTCCTGATAGGGAGAAATTGAAGATTTTGAATTTTTATTTTTCTTTAAAAATTTGGATTGCTGGTGCCAGTCACAGCCTGAAAGCACAGTGTGTGGGTGTTCCAGTGTTACTAAACCCAGACCTGGGGTTTGTCCCGTTGCCCCAGGCAGTTTGGCTCATGCATGTACCACCTCTTCCTAAAGATCTGCTTAAAAATGGGGACTTAAAATGACTTTTTGTAGCTTGCTTTTTGCCCTTATTTTTGAAGCCTTTCAGGGATTCGTGTTACGATTTTTGGAATTTCTCTGAAACCCAGAGTAACTTTAAACATTTATATTTCAATTTAGGCCAAGTTTCTGTCCCAGTCAGTGTCTCCCAAGAGCTTAAGATACAAGTAAAATGCCAAATAAAAATTACAACACATCCCCCCATCATCAAAATTTTTAAAAACAGCAAAAACAACCCCAAAAAACCCACAAACTTAGCACAATACACAAACAGCCACCCACAAAGCCCCAAAGCTAAATAGCTAAATAGACAATACAAAAGGGGAGAGGAAGAGACACAAGCACTGAAATGAAGAGACTAGTTCAGTCTTGCAGGTGGCCAGTAGCAGGAACAAAGGAAGAAGTCATCTTCCTTCTTCCTCACAGAGTAAAACAGAAGGTTTGTGAGTCTCCAGAAGTTTGTAGGATCAGGAGGGATGGCACTTGGAGAAAATGAGCGTTAACACTGCAAGTGCAATTAGTGATTTAGCTCTCCATTGCTTTTTTTTTAATAAATATTTAATGCTGGCTGTGTTCCAGCTGCTTTCTGCTCTGCCCCAACCAGACTAGTAGGCTCATTTTTGTTGACCACTTTTGCATCTGTCCACCCTGGTTGTGCTTTGGCTCCTCCATACCTCACTCATCTTTTTACTCTGTTTGAGGGTGTAATGTGGGTTGTGGTCATGTCAGCAGTGACTTGATGAAGAGGAGAAAGATCTTGTGACTCTCAGCAGTCAAGGTGAGCACAGTCAGATCCCAAGATTCTGACTGGGTGCTGTGCAGTAAACTGGCAAAAAGAGCTTCCTTTCTCCCCAAAACAAGCAGCACATATCTGCTGGTCCCTCTCAGACACTGCAGACCCTCCAGGCCCCATCCTGAGCTATTTCTGAGCAGTGACCACACGTGCCATGTTCAAATAGAGTCTAAAACCAGCAAAACTTCGTGCTTAAGTCCTGAAGTGCACAAAGAAAAAATGTGCATCTCCATTGCTGACAGTGGCATTGAACTACCCAGGGGTTGTTGATGCTTCACAGCTTTGAGAATTCTCTGCTCGGTGGGGAAGGACACACTGGGACACAGAGCAGCTCCAGGGCAAGGTATTTTCTCTGTTCTGGAACTAAATCCCTGGTTTCCATTGCCCTGTGCCTGCCCACAGATCATTTGTTTCTGAACTCACAAGTCTGCTTCCTCTTTCCAAAAGTCAGGTGGTTGGAGTTAACTCTCAGAGTTGGAAGAGTGCTGGTTTTTCAGTCTGTGTCAGAGTAGAAGTCTGTTGGGTGGTTTTTGGCTTGCAGCTCCCCATTGCCATTGCTCTGTCAGCAGTGGTAAAAGCACTGGGAGTGCCTCAGTGGGAGAAACTGCACAAGGGAAACTGGTGAATTGGTATGTAGAAATTAATTCTTTTCACCAAGTTATAAATAAAAATAAAACATGAGCAGACAGAAAAACACCTGTGCAGGTGGACATCCAAGGACCAGGTTTTTGATGAGGCAAGTCTCATCCCTGAAACACAGCCTTTCATTCTGTGCTTTCCATAAAGCCAGGAGTGCTATGCAAGGAGTGAGATTGAAAGCAGAGCTGGAGCTAAAGCAGGAATGCTGAGCCCTTTTTGGAACAGAACTAGAATGCTTCACAAGTGTGGGGTCCTGCCATTTCAACCATAATCTCAACCTAACTTCAGAAAAGAAGTTGAATATTTGTGTCCATTTGCAGGCCTGCAAACCTGGTGGTGATTATAATGAAAATAAAAACCATTGGCAATTACTGAGGTTGCTAAATGAGAATTCCTTAAAAACCATGCAGGGTTGGCAGAAGTCTGTGGTAAAGAATAGAGGGGGAATCTCCACAGCCCAATCATGTTTTAGCTGGTACTGGCAGCTTAATACCTAGACCCCTGCAGGTGCCATGTTTTCAAGACCTGGATCTCAGCCATTGTTCTCTGGAGTTTGACTTGACCCTTGAGTGGGAGGCTGGAGGGAATGGTTATTATCATGAGCTATGAATGCAGCACAGTGTCTCATTCTGAGTATCTGCCGTGCTCTTGCAGCAGACTTCTTAAATGAAAAGGCAGAAGCTAGCTAAAATAGACTGTCTAGCCTTTTTATGAGCTGCTGAGCTTTCAAGTTGGCTCTAGGAGTGAGTGGAATATTAGCTGTGGTATGTTGAGGTAGACTGCATCTTGACCACAGCACCGAAAAAGTGTGCTCCAATATTTAGTACAGCTTGCAAAGAGAAAACAGTGAGTGCAACACCAAAATCTGATGTTACACTTCTTTTTTTGTTGTTTATTCCATTGTAAAAAGTGACCTCTTAGAGGAGCAGGACTTCTGCATTGCCCATGTGTGTACTCATAGAAGAGGTGACTGAGCCTGCAGACGCTGGGGGAAATAAGAAGTGCCCTGAACAGGGCACTGGGAGCCACTGAAACCATGGCTTTGGGTAGGAAGCTCTTCCCTGCCCCCCAGTCATATACTTTTTCAAGAATTCCAATGACAAGGCAGCTAAATCATTTGCTTTCATTAACCACAAGTTCTAGGAAGAACAAATTTAAAGTATGTAAGTGCTTCCCTAAAATTGATATAAATAAGAGGAGGGTTATAATATATCTGAGGAATATTTGTTAACTAGTAGTCTCTTCTCCTGATATTTCAAAGGCTGGGTCTGATACCCATGTCTCAAACTATGATCACAAGAGTTTCCTGAACCCATGTAATAGTGAGAAATATATTTGTTTTTCTCTTTGGTAACAGTCTATTGTTGTCAAGAAGTTTTTTTCATTACTGTGTCAAAATGACTTTTAGATCCAGGACATCCTTGGTGTGAAGTCTCGTGCTAGTCTGACATGTGGCATGCAGGTTTGCCCAGCTACAACAATTCCTTAGATTTTTCCAATGTGTTCCAGTGAGGTTTTTAATTGAATGAAACCACATAGATATGACAGAAGGTCTTCTGTAATCTGTGATGATACTGCAGATGCTTTTCCTCTTCCACTATTAAATATTTTGTCAAGTGTATGAAAAGGGGTGGGGCTATGAAGAGAAACAAGATTTCAGAGTGTGTTGTCACCTATTTTTACTTCAGAATATGCTTACAAAGACTATCTAGAAAGATGCACCTTTAGGCTACATGTGGGAGACTTTACTCCTGTGGAGTAGTAATTACCTCTAGATAGCAAAACCAGACAGAAATTTTACATTGTTAACTATTCATAAGCTTTAAACAACACTTGGAAATATATCTGAAATCTTAAGTTTATCCTGTCTAAGTTCTGAAGTACTTTTTTTTTTAATCTGGAAACTAAGTTAGAAGTTCTGTAATTTGCCACAGTGCAGCTTTTTTCCTTAATCTAATTATATTAATTTTAAACAAAAAAAGGCAAAAAAAAAAAAAAAAAAAGCTTTTTTTTCCCTCTTATGGTTATGTTTGAGACTTGCTAACATAATTGTGCCAAAACCAGGGTTGAAGTTTCTTGTTTTATAAGAGCGTTGCTGTTTTCAGAGCTGGCAGATTGTCTGTTCACAATGGATTCCATATGTGCTGGAGACCACAACTTGGAGGGATTTACAGAGTACAAGCTGGAGTGCAAATAGTGGAGGTGGGAAGCCCTCATCTCCTTGTATTTTAGTTTAAAAGGGCTTCATTAAACAGCAGTCACACAGAATCCCAGAATGGTTGATGCAGGAAGGGACCTCTGGAGGTCACGTCCAGCCCCCACGCTCAAGCAGGGCCCCCTAGAACTGGATGCCCAGAGCACATAACTTGTGAGTATCTCCAAGGATGGAGACTCCACAGCTTCCCTGGGCAACCTGTGCTGTGGCTTGGTCAGTCTCACAGTGAGGAAGTATTTCCTGATGGGTTCAGAGGGTGTCACCTGGGTTTGAGTCTGGGCGCTGCCGCTGGGTCCTGCTGAGAAGTGCTGTGGCTCTGCATTTTTGACTCCTTTCCTGCAGGTATTTACACACATCCATGAGATTTCCCCCTGAGCCTTCTCCAGGCTAAACAGATGCATCTCCTTCAGCTTTTTTTCCATAAGAAAGATGTTAATCACCTTTGTAGCCTTTTGCTGTATTCACACCAGTACATCCAAATTCTTTTGTGCTGAGGAGTGTGGAACTGGACACAGTACTCCAGGGGAAACCTCAGCAGTGCTGAGCAGAGGAGGATTGGCTCCCTTGCCCTGCTGGCAGCACTCCTCCTGATGCAGCCCAGATTATACCATCACCTTCCTTGCAGCACATGTTCAGCTTGGTGTCCACCAGGACCCCCAGATCCTTCTCTGCCAAGCTGCTTTCCAGCTGGGTGGCACCCAGCACGTGCAGGGGCCTTGGCATGGCTCCTCCCCCACTGCAGGATATTTGGATAGTCTGTGTAGATTGTCATTGACCTTGCCACAGAAAAGGCTGCATGGAAAAGTAGTGTTCTGTGGGCCTCAAGTTCTGCATGAACACTGTGTCCAAGGGTAATCAAGCTACCTGTATTCATAAAATGTAGTGTGCTTTGCCCCCACAAAAATAAATGAATGACTGACCAATAGATGTAGTTCTTTACCATATTTCTGTCATTTTAAGCAGTTTACACCTTTCAATTGTTTTGGAAGTCTGAAACTTGGAGTGCTGGAGAAGAATGTTCTGTTCTTGTGTTTCAGAGTGGCTCAATCTTAGGTTGCTTTGCTTCACCTGGACTTTATTCACACAGCACTGTATCTGAGAGAAGACAGGACAAGTTTCAGGTTTTAGTTCAAATTCTTAGTCTGTCTGCCTGTACAGCCACAGAAAGGCATGTGCTGGCAGAGGAAGAAATGAGAACAAGCTGCAAAGTTTGGTGTGTAGGAAAGGTTCTTGAACTGTCTCTTCCAGTGGCTGAAAATGATCCTGAAGTTGCTGGGCTATTGTGTAATAAATTTATAATCTCAGCTCTGTTAAGAGAAGCAAACGAGCATCTTAAGTCTTTACTGCTGGCTTCAGTTTTCTCTAGTGGAGCCAGGCATTCACCTGGGGAAAAGAAGATTTAACACTTCTTTTAGATACCTGTGGAACAACACTGACTTGTGTAGTTTTTAATCCAAAGCAAGAGGAGAATCAAATTTAAGAGCTTTTTCCTAGGCTGGAAATCAAATAGTGTTGCACTGGTAGCAATGAGATCCAGGAGAAACAGTTTCTTGTATTCACATACACCTCGAGAAGCAAGCAAAGAGAGCTGGAAGTCTTCACATGCATTTCTAGAGATACTAACTTGAGAAGAAATAATACTGTTCCAATTACCATGCTTCAGTTTTTCTTGGCTGAAAAATCCTAAGATTCCTTTTTCTTTTTACACAAAAGTATTTTGAGGAAACATTCTTTGATTATGTAACTGTTTTCACAGAAACCGCTTTAAACTAATTTTCCAGTAGAATATGATTTCTAATATTGGGTATCTGACTCCTGAGGAGACTTCTGTGAATACCCTTGCAACATCTTGCATTTCTGCCATTGGCTTCTTCTAAGCTGAGAATAGTCTTTAATTCTTTACGAAATGAGAAAAAAGTTTGCAGTGCCTTCATTCTGTGTTACTGAGATGAACTGCTTTTTAAAAATTTGTTTTGGTTTGTTTTCTTTAAGCCTTAGTTCAGGATTTCAGGAATTTCATGCAGAATTTTAGAATTCTTTGTGTGTTCTTATAGGCAGCTTACCAGTGATTCCTTAAAGCTTTTTTGTTGTCAGAAGGTCCATCAGTTTTAAATAAAGCTTGAGTACGTGTTTCTGATGAATTGAAAACTTTCTGTACAAGTATTGGCAAGTAGACTGATAACATGACTGCAAGTAGTTTTGTTTAATTTTGAATATGTGATTTTATACTGCTTTAAAAATAAAATCAGCAGTGTTATGCCAGAGATAAAGATAATGACATGAACAAGTGCATGGTTATGTCTATGTTCCAGCCCTTAACATTCTGTGATTTTGAGCTGCTTTAACAGATGAAAGTTGCATCCTTTGGATGCTCTGTGCTCAGAGCTGCATATGGATGTCATATTTGGTGGAGTTCCTTCACAGCCTGGAGTGTTGGACAGCATTGGCTTGGCCTTTTCACCTCTTATTTCTTTATTTATTGAAAGTGTTATGAACCAGAAATATCATGTCCAGTCTAGAAGCAAACTCTGTGTGCTGTGAGTTTTGGGTTGGCATGAATCACTTCAAGCTTTCCCTCCTCCTGCACTTGAGAGTTGTATTGTTTGAAGAGATGTTTGTAAGGCCTCAGCAAGGAGCAGTGGGTGTAGCTGGTGAATCTCCTGTGATCCCTCTCTTTCCTTTAAGAGCCTCAGTACTGCTAAGATCATATTTGACCTCAGGGGCCTTGAGGATTCCAATTTGGTGATTCTTCTCCTCCTGATTATTATCAGAAGGTAGGAAAGACTTTCCTCAGATGATCATTTCTAGCCTTTCTTTCTAAGTAAGCTTTGCTTCTTGCTCCTTTCAGGACTTCCTATTAAATTACTGAGTTAGAACTTTAAAAGGGCTTTATGTGGGCTGAGGCCAAAGTCCATCTGGTCCTAGTTTCTGACGCCAACAGTGAACCAAACCAGGTATCTGTAGAAGAGGAGAAGCTGGGTGTGCATATGCTATTGACCTGAGTAGCTCTCTCATATCTCAATGATTTTTAGGCTCAGGGGCTTTCCCTTGACATGGCAGGGCAACAATTGATCTGTATAGTTCGGGAGCCTGGGAGATCACAGCATTTCTGCCTTTGCCCTTTACCTATATTAAAATACACTGTTGGAGGAGTGTGTTTGTGGCTCACACAAAATGCTTTATTGTTTCATCTACTACTCCATCACTCTTGCTCTATCCTGAGCTGCCATGGGAGCAGCTGCTTGTCTGCTCCAGAAAGAACTCCTTTAGAAATAAACATCCTGGAAAAAACAAGCCCTCCAACCCAAAACAGTGAAAATGTTACTGTTTTCAGTTACTGATGTTTCATTGTCCTTCTCTTGTAAATACAGTCTCCTGTAGAGGCAGGCTTTCAGTTGTGCTGCCCTTCAGGGAGGGAAATACTGCCATTAATTAATTCTTTTTTAAATGTAGATTTCCCATCTCCACCTCTTTAAAACTGAATCCTGTTTTTTCTGCTGATAGGTTGTTAAATGGGGATAAAAGCATCCATTCTTCCAGGTGTAGTGCCATAAATGGACATACCAGCTAATCTAGGGTCTACTGTTTAACCTTTGGCTTCCAGGGGAGTTTCTGTGCATGAGACTTGTGGTGACTTAGGGCCTGAGGGATCAGTGCTGTGCTCTTTGAAGCACTGTAGGTGCACAGCACCGTGTGAAGAGCTACAAGTGACTTCAGATAATTGCACTGTGGTGAGGCTGAGAAAAAGAATGTGTTATGATTCTCCAGGGCAATGCTAAGAAGTTGAGTTCTGAGCAAGAGGTCCCACTGTGCTGGACAAAACACCAGCAGCTGAATCTCAGTTTGCTGTGGACAGAGGCTGACTGCAGGAAACCCTGCATTGTAAGGCCTCTGGAGGGGGCATCACTCGACCAGTGTTTCTCAATCAATTGTTCAGCAACCTCTCATTGGCTGTGACATAAAAGATTTTTTTTTTTAAACCACTGAAATCCACCTATTTTGGGGTAAGGAAACAAAAAGAATTAAAATAGCAGTAGTACATACTACATTAATCTTTATATTTCATTGCAAGGTAATGTTAAGCATGGTGACATTGGACAGGAGACAGGTTTTTTCCTTTGGAAAGATTGACCAGTATTGGTGCCACTTTCTATGTCAAGATCTATTGTATCTGCTATTTTTGGCATCCTTTTGGCTTTTTAAGAAATTCCAGTTGGCTGCTGAAATTGCTGATTGGTTTTTTGGACTCAAAAGTTTGCCACAAGTTTTTTTTCATCTCAAGCTCATTGTATTTCTTTTCATGCCTTTCCTCCATGTTGTACATGTACATTATGGATGTCCTTGCAGTCCCAGTATCACCAGCAGAAGAACAATGTGGTAAATATTTACATGATGTGCTATTTCCACAGACTTCTAGTGGTCTATTCAGTTGAGAAAATGTTTGAATATGGAAATATGATGTTACTGGGTTATTCCAGTCCCTTGGAAGAAATGGGAAATCAGGAGAGAAAAATTAAGATACATAAGTTTTAAAAATATTCCTGTGAAAAGTTTAAATTTTTCCTCACCTTTCCCAGATTAGTTATCTAGAAGTTAGAAAGGCATATTGTTTTCATAATGGGTGTTAGCTAAATTTCAGAGTTATTGCATGCCCCTTTAAACTCACAGTAGTCAGAATTTGAGAATGAAAACGTATTTACACAAGGTAAAATTTCCCTCAGGTGCATTAAATAATCAGCTTCTACCTAAAAATAAAACTGGAATACTAATTCAGTGGTTTTTGCATGCTTTAGGGGCTAGCCACCAGTTGCCATGAATTATTTTTGTGTTTAACTTTTTCCCCTTTTAAGTAGTTTTTAAGTATGTGATCGTGTTCCTGCCTATGAGAGGTGAGTTACAGAACTGACCAGCTGCACCCTTAATCCTCTGGTATCCTCTAAGCAGAAAAAAGTTCTGGAAATGTCAGGCTGATGTAACTCATGGAGAACATTAGCTACTCCTAGAAGAGGCTTATAAAGCATAAGCAGGTTCAAAATCACAATCTTGTTAACACAGCCTTTCCAACAAGGAGTTCATCCATCTGTCAGTGTCTGCTAGAGCCTGTTTCATGTGCTCATATTTTGGAAAGCCTGTCTGAAAATACAGTGCTCTCTGTGGAACTAAAAAATGTTGTGAAGTCCTAAGAGACATCACACACTAGGTGTGATGGTGATTTCTTATGGGAAAATGTGAACAGATCAACACTGCAAATAAATAACTGCTTCACATGGTGATTATATGAGCACAAGGATGGGAATATGTTTTGTTTATATTATTCCCAGAGAAAATGGGAGATCACTATAAAGTACCACTTTTTGTTCTGTAGATTTTTATTCTGTTCCATTTGTCATCTTAGTAGGTGGTTGGGTTGGTTTGTGGGTAATTAACAAATCACTACTTAACTATCTTACACTCATTTATAAGTGTAGATTTTATTTTGCATGAGTCAGAACAAAGTAATAAAGAAAATATGTTGGAGTTGTTGCCTTTGGAGCAAAGTTTTAGCCTACCCTGTCAAGAAGCTGACATTGCTGGATTATAGAGAATTTTCTAAGACTGTCAGAAAAATGTTTGAGTGTGGGCTCTTTTACCAATGGTTATAATTTGATATTTCACACCACCTACTTTGCTTTGCCTGTCTAAGGACTGGCACATCTGCCCTGACAGCCCTGGCAGGCCACCGCCACAGCTTCCAGAGAGAGCCAGGCATCAGGGATGGTTTGCAACCACTGCTGTGATTCACTCTAGGAGACTGCAAAGGTACTTCTGAAGGGAGATTGTAAAAACAAAAACAAACAAACAAACAAAAAGTATTGACATTCAGTGATCCTCTTTGGAATTTTCTTTGCTGAGCATCTCACAGTGGCCTTTGTATTATGAGTAAAAATATGGCCCATCTGTGTAGCCATAGAGAAGTATGTTGAGATGCTGTGTCTTCAGCAAGGTAAAATGACAAGTGAGAAATGTCTCTGAAAGCAAGGAAAAGAATATGAGAGAAAAGGGTGGTGATGGGTCACTGTGTGTATTTGCAAACAGCAGGTGGTTATTCACAGTTCAGCAGGGATGTTGCACTCACAGTATTGTAGGGATTCATTCTCTTTGTTCTCTGGGTTCATAGCTTGCTCTGGATGCAGGTGGGTGGTGATAGTTTGGAGATGCAACCAACCAAACAATGTAAGAATTCAGAAAATAATGATATAAATCTATGCCCTCATCAAAACTTGTCTGAAAGAAGAGCCACAATGGTACATGTAGGACTAATCCATGAAATGTAGTAGCAATAGAAACCTGATGAGTGTTGTTTATGAGGCAGCTTTTACCAGGTAGCCAAAATATTGTCAAGGGGGAGAGAACTATGGACAGCCATGAGGAACTGCTTTACAAATTCTTGAGTATACTCAATTGTTTGAGGCAACAGCTTGCTAAGAGACTCAGGCAGCCCATCTTCGTGGAAAATGACCAGATATGTCTGTTGTCCTTCCATCTCTTCTCTTTTGATATATGGGTTCTGGTACTGTTTGCTTGAACGTTATTCCCTTCTCTGCTTGCCAGTATCTGCCAATACATGCCTGACATTAAGCCCCTTCAGACATTAAAAAAAAAAAAAAAAGTGTTCCCTTTTATCCCAAAGCATTGATGAAAGGTGGCTGTGTTTCAGCTGTTGGAAATATTAATGAATGGCATACACTCAGCTGAATATAGACTGTGGTATAGACTGCTCACAGCTGCTTCACTCTTCTCTTCTTGGGGCAGGCTTCTTTACCCATAGGAGTTTTCTATGTCATTCCATTTTTCTTTGTCTTTTTCTTTCCCTGATGGCCATCCTGTTTTCTTTTCCATGCTACCTACCTGATCTGTCTCACAAGTTCTTTCTTGAGCTAGAGAAGGCTGGGTATGTTCACTTGAGGTGCCATTCCAGTCTGCTGGTGAAAATCCTTAGAAGCCATTCAGAGTAGGGTTGAGGTTGGAAGGGACCTCTGGAGCTCAGCTGGCCCAAGCCCTGCTCAAGCAGGGTCACCTGGAGGTGGGTGCTCGGGGCCATGACCAGATCACTTTGGAACTGCTCCAACACTGGAGATTGCACAATCTCCTTGAGCAACATCTTCCAGTTCTCAGGCACCCTCACAGCCCAAGTGCAGCTTTCCACAAGATCTGTGAGACTCACAGAGCTACAAGCCCACCACATGAGTCTCCTGGATATGCCAGTCACGTCCTTTTACTGTTGCCAACCTGCTATGTCTGCCCACATCGTGATTTAGCTCAGCCCAAGAACTGATTTCCATTTGACTGCATCTTTGTCTTTAGCAATCAAATAAATTTTCTTTTATCTTAGTGACTGAAATAGAGGGGTAAGGTCCTAGAGGTCTCTTTGTTGTTCTGTCAAAAGATGTCCTGTATCTATGCTGAATAGCTGTTTTTTTCATGGATGCACCTGAAATACAGCTTGACTACATGAATCATGCTGATGTGTAGAATTTAATTGCATTGTTTTACTTTAATCTTCTTCAAAGAGCCAAGAGCTTTTGAGTGTTATATTTAGAAATATTTGTAAAATCATTTTGCATACATTGCAGTAGCATCTAAAAAAAAATCACACCTTGCCACCTTCTTGTGTTTTTTGTGTAATTCAGTTCATTAAGGCGTTTGATGTTGATTTCATTTTGCCCACAACAGATTTTAGCTGGGCTTGGCAAGGCCTCATTAGGACATTTGTCATTGAAGTCTTGAGACTAATCAGGGGCTTTCAGTGTGTGACGCTGTTCAAGGGGAGCTTTCAGTGTTTCATGTGTAAAGCACAACACATTTAGTGTTTCATTTATCCTTTGAGATCCATTTATCACTTACAGAGAAGGAAAGAAAACCCTGAGTAGAGTAAAGCCTATTCTGGTCAATTTGTGCTAAATTATAAGGATTGCACCTTAAAGTCTTCCTTTTTGTTGCAGTCAGCAGATCTTAGTTGTCAGATATTAAAAGATGAGTTAATATGGTACTTTGTTATCTTTTCTTGTCTTTCCTCCATGTTGTACATGTACATTAAAAAGATTCTTGCAATCCTAATATCACCAGCAGAAGAACAACATGGTAAATATTTACATGATGTGCTATTTCCACAGACTTCTAGTGGTCTGAGTTGAGAAGATGTTTGAATTTGGAAATGAGAGGGTAAAGATCTTACGGGATTATTCCAGTCCCTTTGAAGAAATGGGAAGTGCTGATTTAATAGCAGGAGTTGTGCTTTTGGCCATATGGTGAGGCCTGATTGTAGATTTGTACTTTGAATCCTCGTGGTTTCATTTGATATGCTGGAGTGGAGCTGTATTTCTGGGAAGGTGGATGGCAGCAAAATGTGAAGTAAAGGCTGTGTACATGTACCTGTATTGCCCTGCATGTGACACGTCCCTGTTCAAGCTTTGCCCTGGCTCCTACTACGGTTTCATCTCAGGGAGAGAGTTAGCATTTCCTGCTTGTTGCCATGGAGTAACTACCACTTAGAGGGCTCGATTGCTCTCAGCACAGGAAAATCCTCCACGTCAGAGCTGCTCTTTCTGCATCCAAGGGAAGCCTGCTTGGATTTGTAGGTGATCTGCCCATAGTATTGGGGAGGAATGGTTGCAAGAGGGAGACAGCAAACATTTACTCCATCATTTTCCTAACCAAAATACAAGCTATTAAACATTTTATTGCTGTCTGATTCCACATTTTGGACCTCCTTTCCCAAATATGTTGAACAAGGTATAATTTGGGAGTGCTGCAGTAAGGTCTCACCAGTAAGATCTCTCTTCTCTTCCCCAGGCTGAGTAACACCAACTCCCTCAGCCTTTCTTCATTAGCAGAAGTCTTGCAGCCTCCTGATGATTTTTGTGGCCCTCCCCTGAACTGGCTCTCAGTCTCTCTTGTACTGGGACCCCAGAGCAGAGCAGAGGGGGACAATCACCTCTCTCTACTGCTGGCCATGCTGCTGTGGATCCAGCCCAGAATGTGAGTGACTTTCTGGGCCATGAGCACACATGGCTGATCCATGGAGACCAGCATGCCCACATCTTCAGCAGGGCTGCTTTCCATCCCATCATACTCCAGCCTGTGTCAACACCAGGGTTTGCCCTGACCCAGGTGCAGCATCTTGCACTTGGCCTTGTTGAACCTCATGAGATTCCTGAAGTTCAGCAGCTTGGTGTTGTCTGCAACATCCACAGACGTGCATGGGCTTCAATACATGTGTCTGCATCCTTGGATCCAGTCTTCCCTTGTACATTCCAGTCAGCAGCTCTAGTGTTTGAATGATACTTCTCCTGTCCATTCCTGTAAAAGTAGATGGAAATGTGGAAGCTCATCCTCATCCTGATGATGCATTCTTGTAAGGGGGATGCTGTCCTGTTTACCACGTGTGGCACCAGCTTGGCTCCAGCACCTGAGCGTGTGTGACGAACTTTTGAACCTGCAGTATTGCCTGTGGGACTGATAGTGTTCTAAATAAGGGAGCATTTGGGGTTTGCCTGGACATGATGTACTGACATAATTGCAGAACCATTTGGCTTTTAACCACCGATGCAGCTTTTTTTTCTTTCTTTTTAATGTACTCTGTTTGGCTTAACAGAATAAAAAGATATTAATCTTCAGTCTCTGCTACTCCATCAAGTAAGTTGATGAGCAGATACAAAGCTCCCTCGGAACTTAGTTTGCAGGAATGCCAGTGTTATTTTTAACTGTCTCCAGCAGGAGGCTTTTTGTCTGGAAGGAGTCCAGGGGTGTGCATTGTAGCCTGTGTTCAAGTTCAGTGCTGTTATAGGGATGATTTTTGTGCAGGGCATAGGTGGGTACAGTTGTAGCAGTAGCTGACTGGTCACCTCTGCTGTTTGGCTGGTGGCAGCTGGAAAATCCAGTGCATGTCCCTTGTCTGGGTTGGCCCTGGCTGGATGCCAGGTGCCCACCAAAGCAGCTCTGCCACTCCTCTCCCCAGCAGGACACACGTACAAGAAAATGCAATGAAAGGCTTGTGGACCAAGATAAGGACAGGGAGAGATCACTCAGCAGTCATAGGCAGTCATAGGCAAAACAGGCTCAGCTTGGGGAAATTACTTTTATTTATGGCCAATCAAATCAAAATGCATACTGTTTTCACAAATCTGTATTGTAAGGTTTTAAAGTGGAGATTTCATTCTTAAATTTATTTGGATTTAAAATAAACTTACTGAAATGTATCCATGCTAGTTTAGAAAGATGTGATAATTGTCATTGGTCATGTTAAAAAGATTAATTTTAGATGCTTCTGCTGTTTATTGTATATGAACAGAGCCTTACAACTGTATTAAAATTGTAGTAAAAGTGAGGGTTGATTTTGACTGCCAGAATTTAGGCATTTAATGGTTTAATATTGCACTACAATAGAGTTACACATACTTGAGTAATAAATCTGTGTAATAAAAAGTAATTATTGCTCAAACACTTAGAAATTTAAAAGTTAGATCCTTAACTCACAAGACAATAGAAGCACTGCACAGTGAAGGGAGCATGGTCACCTACAAGGTACAGGTTTAATATGAGTCTGAATAAACAATTTCCAAATAATACCAAAGAAGAGGCTATTTAAAATCTCAATCACAGATCATGGAAAGGACATGCTGGGAATATCAAGAGCTACTTGCATAGCAGTAGCTATTCAAATCACAATTGATATTGCTGTTTTAATTGTACCCACATTAGAGAAGATTATTTTTTCCTTTTTTTTTTTTTTTTTTTTGGCCATCCCACAGGTCATAAATGTTGACGGAACGATGAGGAAAACCCTCTTAGAAGACAAGCTACCACATATATTTGGGTTCACACTGCTGGGGGACTACATCTACTGGACTGACTGGCAGAGAAGAAGCATTGAAAGAGTTCACAAGATAAAGGCCAGCAGAGACATCATTATTGATCAGCTGCCAGATTTAATGGGCCTGAAGGCAACGAGTGTCACCAAGGCATTTGGTAAGCATGGGCAACATAGCATGGGTCTGTAGGAGTCTTATATGGCCTTGCTTTCATTAAGCAGCTGTTGATCACTTGTGATGAGAATAACTGTGATCTGATGGGTTTGAAAGGAAAATGACATCTATTGTTTCTAAAGTTGGGAAAATACAGTGTTGCAAAAGAAGTTGCTTCCAGTTTTTAGTGACATAAATCTTCCACAGCTTTCACTACACTCTTTGAATTTTTATGAGGATTTTATTGCTCTGTGCTACAGGAATCATTATTCTCACAGAAATGCTCTATTTCCTGCTGCTCTCTCCTTCCAGAGCAAAGTCCCATGATGTTAGCAGAATGCTTTTCACTCTTGGATGGTATAGACACAGTCAGCCACCATTACAATGCTGCCCCAAAGAATGTGGCACTTAAATATTAACTCTTAACATCTCAGTTGTATCTAAATCTTAACAACTAAAACTTGCCCTTAGCAAAGTGTCAGCAGCTGGATCTCCATGTCCTTCCATTGCATCTCTGAAAGGTGGAGCCAGTGTTTGAGGTCCTCTGCTGGCACTGTGCAGCAAGTGTCACAAACCTCCTGGCTTCAGTGCACCACAGATTTTCCAGCTACCTGGAACACCAGAATTTGGGCGTAGCAATAAACAGATTCATTGGTCAGCTGTTAAAATTACTGAGAAGAGTCACAATGGAATAATGGCATCAGTCTGAAATATGTATGCCCTAAAATAGGGAAAATGAAATAACCGTGGTTGAGACTGATCTTTTGAGAATTTCTTTTGTGTGTGTGGTAACATTCTTAAAATACCTAAATCCTTGGTTCCAGCAGATGGAGAGAGGCACTCATTTATGTGTTGGTCCTTACTTTCCCCTAGACAGTCCATCCCCATCACGTGAAAAAATAAGTGTGAGATTGTGGTGATCTTGTTGGAACTGTTTCTGCTAATGACTCTTCTCAGCTTTAAATTAAACAGGTGGGAAAGGACTGTGATTACCCAGCTCATTTCTCACCCTTTTGTGTCGCTGAACATTTGTAAAAGCTGGTGGTTTCAAAGAGATACAGAGATGGAGTACTTGGTGAAAAGTAGCTAATTAATTATCTGTCTTCGGTGAACAAATTTAATCTTTGTGGAGGCAAGAAAGGTCTGTTTGTAGATGGTATTTGTACAATAGAAGGGATAGGTCCAGCTTTCCTGGGTAGACAGGAAGAATCCACTTGGAGTGCCCTTTTCTTTTTTTTTAAAGTATTCCCTGCTGACAACTCATAGTGTTAACTTATTTTGGAAAATTATACCGTGTTTTGCTCAACCTCCTGTGCTCCCCTTTCCCTTTTACCTTCACAATGCACTAATATGTGTTTTGTTTTAGTTGTTGGTTTTTTTGTTTGTTTGTTTTTTAAGGAACTAATTCAATGCACTAATATCTGTTCTGGTTTGTTGTTTTGTTTATTTATTTTTTCAAAGGAACTAATTCATGCGCAGAGAACAATGGAGGCTGCAGCCATCTGTGTTTCTTTACACCCCAGGAGGCCAGGTGTGCCTGTCCCATTGGCCTTGAGCTGTTGAGTGACATGAAGACTTGCATCATTCCTGAAGCCTTCTTAGTTTTCACAAGCAGAGCAGCAATTCATAGGATTTCTCTTGAAACCAATAATAATGATGTTGCTATTCCTCTTACTGGAGTCAAGGAAGCATCTGCTCTGGATTTTGATGTCTCTGATAACAGAATCTATTGGACTGATGTTAGTTTGAAGGTATTACTGACGTGTGAATTCCTTGAGTATAAAGCCACAGAGCAGTTTACTTTGATCTAACAAAGGTCTCTGTTACATGATCTGTCCTGCAGTTGCCAGTGTTGTCGTTGAATTGCATCCAAGGAGACCCTTGGAGATGAAGACAGTTGCCTTGCTGAATGCACAGTAGGGTGACAGGCATCTTCCTGCTTCAAATAAAAATCCTGAGTGGTGTCTGCTCGTACCGAATGCCTGAATCTTGGATGCTGGATGTTTTGCATCCATATATGTATCTGCTGTAGAAAAGCTGACTTCATGTCAGAGTAGAGTAATTTAAACATTGAGCTCAGCAGCCCCCTGAGTTTTCTATCTTCTTCCAGTTTTGATTTGGAAGACAATTGTATTCAGTATTAACATTTGACAAGTGAACTTTGGATTGTTTGCTGTTAGTCTGTGGCTTCAGCTCGGCACAGAAAAAGCCAGGGAACTTGTCCAGTCTCCTCCACACTGTGTAAAGGGCCCACCTGCCCCCAGTTCTATCTCAATGTGTTCCCCAGAGCACATTTCCTGTGATGTTTGGTACACATCCAGGTGCGTGCTAAAGTCAGGGTTGTGCTCTTCATCAGCCTTACTTGGCCAATTGAAGTGAACTAAGTATTTGGTAGAAAATAACAGATTCACTTCACTGCAAATAAATTGTTCTATTTAGACTCTTCATAGGTTTTCCAAGAGCAATCAGAGCTTCCTTGCCAGTGTGCCCAAAGCTCACTTTTGGAGCTTGCAGGGCTCGGGCGGTTTCCACAGCCTCTCTGTGAGGACTGCTGAGGGCTGTGCTTCAGAGTTAGCAGTGCTGCTTGTGCTGTGGATACCGTTCCTTCAGGAAGAGTGCCACTGTAATAAACTGCTGCAGTGTAGACACAGTTACTAAATAAATCTCACACAAGCACGTGGAGAGCAGGACTTATGGACATCATAACGTTTGTACTGGAAAGCACATCACTTCAGCTGCATCAGAGAGCAGATCTCAGTCTCACTCTGTGCAGGACTGGAAAACATTTTACTTGTTTGTTGCCTCCTGAGTTTTCCAGCATACTGTATTTTCACATACATACCAGCTATCTTCCAGCACCTCTGGGTTGTCATTCCCCTTGTCCCCCACATCTAGCTGCTTAGGAGAAGGTATTACAACTTCAGAGCTCACAGTGATCTCCCTTTCCTTCAGTGCCCACCACTTCCCTGGTCCCTGCATGCCTCTGATTATAAGAGGGCACATTTTCAAAAACTACACAACGTGATTTCAGGGTCTGACATTTACCTTTAAAAGTGTCAAATGTCTCTGACCCTTACACATCCATGTACCAAATTGTTAAGAAATCAATAGCTGAAATATTGGCAGGCTCATAGATGGATTGTTCAGTGTTGATAAGCAAGGGTGGGTATTTGGTCCTGGAAGTTACTCTTTACCTGGGGATTGTTTCTGTGCTGTTAGCAGTGACTTATTGACATGTGTGCAGTCCTTGCTTGTCCTTTGGCTTATTTTGATGAGTGTGCATAACTAAAATGTAGATGGGATCAGTAGATGTACTCTGATGTAGATATGCTCCAGGTGACTGATTATGAGAAACAATTTAATTTAGATGCCACTGAGATGTGCTTCTGAGACTTAAAACATTACAGGGAATTAAGTAATTCTTTAAAACCAGCTTCTTGTGTGCAAATAGAAGAGAGAGAGAGGTGTCAAGGAAGAATCTGCAGCTACATACTGCTTTCTGAAAATTCAGGTGTTTTTCTCCTGAGAATGTCTGTATTTTTGGACAACAGAAATTAGTTGTTTAAAAAGTAACAATAACTGGGGTTTTTTTGTACTAATTTCTTTTTGTACACCAAACTTCATGATAATTATTCCTTTTTATTTCACCGGGGTATCCATAAGCACTGTAATATTTTTACACCATTGTTTTCCAGACCATAAGCCGAGCTTTCATGAATGGGAGCTCTGTTGAACATGTGATAGAGTTTGGGCTAGATTATCCTGAGGGAATGGCTGTGGACTGGATGGGCAAGAACCTCTACTGGGCAGATACTGGAACCAATCGCATCGAAGTCGCCCGCCTGGATGGACAGTATAGGCAGGTCCTTGTGTGGAAGGACCTGGACAACCCAAGGTCTCTGGCTCTTGATCCCACCAAAGGGTAAGGGACTCTGCTGTTTTTCAAAGCTTTGTGTGGGTGTTCTTGTATGTAGCAAGTTATTTGGCACAACTCTGTTTCTTCAGAGTCTTTGAAAAGGCAGCAAACCTTCCACAATCCTGTGGGTTACAGTGAAAAATCAAAAATTGTCAAAAATACTGTTCTGCCTTTGTGTTAAAAAAAGGAGTGTTGTCATGCTGCACATAACCACGTGGGTGTTTTGGTGGTTTTTTCAAGTGCTGCAAAGCAATTTAGAAAGGCAAAGCATGCAGCTATACCTGGCTGATGTCCTGTTTTTGTTGCACTCCTCATTGCAGATACATGTACTGGACTGAGTGGGGAGGCAAGCCCAGGATCGTTCGAGCCTACATGGATGGGACAAACAGCATCACTTTGGTGGACAAAGTGGGGCGTGCCAATGACCTCACTATTGATTATGTGGACCAAAGGCTCTACTGGACTGACTTGGACACAAGCATGATTGAGTCATCAAATATGCTGGGTAATCTAATGTTATATTAACCAGCCAGTACAGAAATATGCACTGGCTATAGTAAAGTAATTGAATAATATGAATTTGAGTAATATAAGTGATAGTAAATCTGTGTGTATATTTTCTTATAAAAGGAAATGGAGAGTTAAGTGTTTAAGAAAATTTTAAAAACCTTCATAAAAAGGTACTCAAAGCAGAGATGGCCTCCAAGTTCTCAACGTGAGGACAACTTACAGGTTCATTGTAAATCATCCCTGACATTTTAGCCTGGACACTAATATTCTGTTGAAGTACTCTCTCTTATTTCTGACCTCAGACCAGTTGTATTAGTTCTAAACTTCTTGCATTTTGTGGAGGCTGAAAGATTGTGCAGCTACTGCAGTGTGTTTCAGACACAACTTCACACATTCTCATGTTTTCCATTGAAATGTCATTTATACATACAAGGGGTGTGCCCTGATTGACAATATACATAATGTTACTGCAACTATTTTTTTTGTTGGGTTTTTTTTTTATTCCATGAAAAGATACTTTTAGAGAGTGGTTTTTTTTTAAGGTGCCATTGTGTGTGCAAATCTTCAGAATTCTGAGATTCTGAAGTCATTCTACCAGAGAATACCACCAGGGTGGTCAGGCTCAATTTGCCCTTAGTGAAGCTGTGCTGGCTGTGTCACATCATCCCTTTATCTTGCACATGCCTTAGCACTGCCTCCATGAGGATCTGTTCCTTGATCTTCCCAGCCACAGAGGTGAGGCTCACGGATCTGTCGTTCTCTGGGGCCTCCTTATAAAAATAGGGGTGATGTTTCCCTTTTTTCCAGTCACTGTCAACTTCGTGGCTTTTCAAATATGATGGACAGTGGCTTGCCAGCCTCGTCAGCCAGTTGCCTCAGGACCCTGGGGTGCATCCCATCAGGCCCCATAGACTTGTGCCCATTCACTTTTATGTTGTACAATGTCTTTGTGGTCAGCAGATTATAAAGACTCAGGTAGACTTGTAGCAAGTGGGCTCATCAGTTAAGGGATGAGCAAAGCACTCTGAAGTGGATGAGTGAATGCTGCTCAGCTTAATCTTGGACATTATAAACAGCAGGGGAAAAAAATCACACTTTTGGGAGTTTTTCTTCTATTATGAAAATTCAATTATACAGCTTATCTGCTTCCTTCAAAAGAGTCTTTCTCCTGAATTCATCACTATGGATCAGAATTGCTCTAAGAAGTATCTGAGAGTGTGCAGGATATCTGTACCCCTAACTTGGAGGATTTAGATGCCTAAGAGTTACATGAGAAGGTTGCCACTGTATTTAGATATGGTGGCTCATAAGGAAGTGGCCTCATGTTCTGGTTTATGGTTATTTTATTCTTTCTCAAGTCTTGGTGAAATGGAAGGTAGGGCAGAGGAAAAAAAGTGAGGTGTTCTGTAGAGTCTAGCACTGGATGTTTGAGACAGGAGGAGATGGTGCTGCTAAAGGCTGCGTCTTCACTTGATGGCAGAGATTCATAGAGGTTTATGCTTGAAAATGTTCAGGAAGGTGGTTTGCAGTAAGACTTTATCTACTTCAGTAATGCATCTCTGTCAGAGACCATGCTCTAGGAGGTGTTAAATCTGTTGTAAATGTTGCTAACTGAGCCATTGAATGTGGGAATATTGAGATTTCTGCCAAACAAATGGTTTCCTAAACTCCTGGGATAGCTGAATGTTAAATTGCACTGCAAAAGATTTGTTTCTTGAGTGAAGCACCGTTATTTCTCATAGCAGTTTCTCTGTGAATCTTGAGGTTTTTTGTTGCTTTCCTGCATATTAATGGGCTTTTTTATTGGCCTAAATGATTTCTGGAGCTGATAGTATAATTGGATATGTTTTTCAGTGTCTATTTGGATTGATAAGTGTGAGACATATGAAGTAGTATTTATTTGGATTACAATACGCTGGCATCATTTCAAGGTGCTATGTAGGCAAGAGGGTATCAAGGTAGGGCTTTTGAATGCAACTGTTTGTGTTACCTCTTGAGCAAATACTACTTAATAAAGAATCCCGTGATGCTGATTTGGAAAATGAAGTTTTCTTTTAAAAAGAAGAAAAATATTTTTCTGCATGCCAGTCACACCTCATTTTATACCATGGGAATTGTCCTTTAGTTGGTTATCCTTGTTTTTGCAGGACAAGAAAGAGAAATCATAGCAGATGATCTACCTCATCCATTTGGGTTAACCCAATACAGTGACTACATCTACTGGACAGACTGGAATCTTCACAGCATAGAAAGAGCAGACAAGACCAGTGGGAAGAACAGGACCCTTATTCAGGGCCATCTGGATTTTGTGATGGATATATTGGTCTTCCATTCTTCTCGTCAGGACGGCTTGAATGATTGTGTGCAGAATAATGGCCATTGTGGTCACTTGTGCCTTGCCATCCCAAATGGATTTAGGTGTGGCTGTGCTGCTCATTACACCTTGGATCCCAACAGCAGGAACTGTAGTTGTAAGCCTTTTTGTTTGCTATTGTGTACTTCAGTGCTTGTGGCTCCCAGGTGCTAAAGGAAAGGGGTCCTAAGTGTATTTCAAAGGTTCTGACTTTAAAAGTGATCTTTGAATATGAGGACAGAGTATGGAATTTTATATCTATTTTTGTGACATGTACAAGGCAGGAAGATTTGTATTTCAGGTCTTAGAAATGACAGCGCTGTCAAGTCTGGTCTTTCTTGTTTTACCAGAAGTGCTTTCTAGGTGATTCAGCTGTGTGAGTGAAGCTTTCCCAC
This sequence comes from Serinus canaria, assembly GCF_022539315.1. Taxonomy (NCBI): domain Eukaryota; kingdom Metazoa; phylum Chordata; class Aves; order Passeriformes; family Fringillidae; genus Serinus; species Serinus canaria. The sequence continues at coordinate 18,381,476 of NC_066319.1, forward strand.
TCCTTACCTAAGTGTGTAGGTGGTGGAAAAGAAATTGCCAACAAAAAATGTCTTTTTCTCTTACATGCTTGATGAAGTCAGCTAAAATAACACTCAGTAAAGCAGTCTGACTCTGACGTAGTCTGCTCAACTTGCAGATGCACTTAAAATACATAAAAGTTTGTGTTCTCCCTGCATGTGATATTATGAGCTTGCCAGTGGACTGGTTGTCAAATAGGAACTTAAGTTTCTGGTAAAAATGGCACATGAATATAAAATGTATGCATAGTAGCATATAAGGCAATTTTAACTGAATGACAGGGTGAATTTTTGAAAGGCAGGTCCTGCAGATTTAACCTGATCTCCTTCTATAACTATAGAAAGAAACATTTCAACTTTATAGCAGAAATCTCCAGTTATGAGTTATTTAATTTTCATTGTAAATATTAGTGTTTGTTTCTGACTTTGTTCTAAATATTCTCTTTCTTCTGTGGAGATATATTTTTGGGAATTGTGCTTTCTCATGCATTCTGTTTTGGCTTGTTTCAGCCCCTGCCAGTTTCCTGCTATTTAGCCAGAAGTCTGCCATCAGCAGGATGATACCTGATGATCAGCAAAGCCCAGATATCATCCTACCTATGCATGGTCTGAGGAATGTCAAGGCTATTGATTACGATCCCTTAGATAAATTGATCTACTGGGTGGATGGACGCCAGAATATTATAAAAAGAGCCAAAGATGATGGCACCCAGGCAAGTGTACATCTTGTATATAGTTTTGTTTCAGTCTTTCTGTGTGCTTTTGCTTTATGCTTGACCTTCCTCTTCTATCTGCCACACCAAGGGATCATCACTGTCAACTGCACTTGTCAGCACTTACTCATGGATATTCTATTTATATATGGGAATTACTGAACATTTTTAGGATTGTTTTTAGGATTTTAGGGGTTTCTAAAGCATCAGGCAGGCAAACCATGCTTTCTGTGCAGTCAGTGTTCTTCAGTCAGTCATCAGAGTAATGGCTGGAAATCGTTGCCCGTGTGTTGTCTTGCAGCCTTTCACTGTAATGAGTACCCCAAACCAAAGCCAGAACCCGGAGAAGCAGCCCCACGACCTCAGCATTGATATCTACAGCCACACCTTGTACTGGACCTGCGAGGCCACGAATTCCGTCAACGTGCAGCGGCTGAGCGGCGAATCCATCGGGATGGTGCTGCGGGGGGAGCACGACAGGCCCAGGGCCATCGTCGTCAACGCGGAGCGCGGGTGAGCCTCGTCCTGCCCCTCGGGCAGAGCGCTCCTGGGTGTCTGCAGCTCTTGTCAGCATCTGCCTAGTTCTGCAAAGACAAGTTTTGAGTTTTGCTCAGGGTGTAGCTGACTGCTTATCCAGTTCTGGGTTCTGGAGGTATCCAGCTTTCTCTTCCTGTTCTCTCCTTTGCCTCCATGTGTGAGGCACTAACCCAGGTGGTGGCAGCAAACTAAAACCACCTTGCACTGTTCTCTCTGTGGATGCACAGCCCTGCCACCTGATAACAAAAACAAGAGAGTCTGTATCACCTCAGTATCTGGGTTATAAGTGTTTAGTCATCATAAAACAAATGTTTCCAGGGGTGAAGAAAGAGCCTCGAATTTGATACGACTATTCCTGCTAATGTAGTAGTATAAAGCTTAAACACTTGAACTCCTTATGTTCTATACATTTTTAACTGAGTTCTGATATAATGTGTGTCTTAAAAACCTCTGGAATGAATTGAAGCAGGTGGGATGCACTAGAGTGATTTCCCATGGGAGGAAGATATGTTGCTTTGCTGCAAAGCAGCTTCGGTTAGATTCAGCAGACACTCTCTCTGCTTCTGGTAGCTAGTAGCTTCCTTCTTAGATGTCAAAGATGGATGGTGCTTTACTGTTCCCTTGAATAAGTTAGATGCTTAAATCCCAGTTTACAGCTAAATGGCTTACCATGTGCTTGACAGATGTTGAATGACAATATTTCACAAATGTGTGGATACAGTAGTACCCAGAGACTCTGTCTGGAGCGTTTATAGGACTGGTGTTTTACACCAGTGTACTCTGCACTGTTCAAAAGCTGTTGTGGGGAGAGGGGGATTAGAGGAAAGATTCTAATCTTATTGGGACTAAGTCACTTGGATATAGTTTGTATTTATAAAAGCTTATCTGCTTTCTCCATTAAAATGGGAGTTTGGGTTTATTGATCTCTAAAACTCTCAACTTTTCTGCTCAGGTTTTCAAGTGATTTAACACTAAATCCGTTTCACAATTAAAGGAGGAAAAATGAGGAAGACAGTATGTTAAACACTGTGACTGTCTGGGAGAGCTGAATGAGTGATCTTCAATGGCTTCTGCCATGATTACAGAAATTCCTTCCTCCACCTCTCCCCTGGGTGCATGTTCTGACTGCTGCCTCCCCTCCTTGTGCCATAAGGAAAGGCTGTGCAGCAATGCAGCCCATGCTGTGGGAGACTTTGCCCATGTTACTCACCACTGGAAAAACACTGGACTTTTCCTTTAAAGAGGTCTCAGTTCATCGTAGGGGTGTACAAACCCTTTTCTCTCTATGCATGAGGAGGACAGAGACTGCTTTTGTTTGCAACTGAACTGGCTTAGACAGATATAAAGAATTCGTGGAACTAAGATGTCAGGAACATGCTATCCTCAGTTGTTCTTCTGTAATCTTGTCTCAAGTTTGGTAGGAAATTTTACTTGCTGAGAAGGAAGAGTTACCTAGAAGGAGGGGAGGTGGTGGTTAATGTTTTTTTTTTTTTTGGTCAGAAAGAACTTCTGGACTTTGATTTGTAAGTGGGGACAGCTCTACCCAGGGAGAGTTGCAGAAGGTCTGTGCTGGTCTCTTACAACCCCCAACTCCGTGTAGGAGCAGAGCTGCTGATGCAGCAGTGCTGAGGCACTTTGTGGCCTGGAGAGAAATCCTACTAATTTCAGGCTGAGTGTGTCAGTTAGGAGATGTTTGGTTCTGGATCTTTGCACCTGGGAGCAGTCACGGCAGCCGTGCCTGTGAAACCATTCTCTCTTACAACGTGGGTTACAAGACCCTGCGTGCAGAGGGGAATGGCCTGTCCCTGGAGCCCCAGCTCAGCAGTGCTCTCTCTCTTCTCAGGTACATGTACTTCACCAACATGCAGGAGAGAGCTCCCAAGATTGAGCGTGCAGCCCTGGATGGCACAGAGAGGGAAGTGCTTTTCACAACTGGCTTGATCCGACCGGTAGCGCTGGTGGTTGACAACAAACTTGGAAAGCTTTTCTGGGTGGACGCAGATCTGAAGCGCATTGAGAGCTGTGACCTGTCAGGTATGTGCTATGAAGTTAAACATTTGCAGCACAGTGTCAGCATGGACAGGACATCGTTCCCTCTTTGATGCTGAGCCTGGTGACTTTCATCTCCACCGCTGCCAGTTCTGTGTGGGCAGTCACAGACAGCGATTGCTGGTGGGCTCCCATCTTTGATGTAACTAGAATAGACATGACTGTAATGATTGACACCCTCCAAGACAGCCATTTGACTTTTGATGTGTTCCGAAAGCATTGTTAGTCATGGCACCCCTAAATAACCTCCTCTGTGCCCCCTTTTTTTTTCTTAGTGGTTTGAAAAGTTTGCATACTTTTCGATTTTTCTTTCTCTGGAGCTTACAGCTTAGTAAATCAAGGTAGCTTGAAAAAAAACAAACAAAAGAAAGGGCATGTTTGGTGTTTTTCTAATCTGGGTGGTAAGACTATTCATCTGAAACAGCATTATTGCAACACAGTGGAGAGATGCCATTGCACTTTTCCCACATTAGTAATATAAAGCATTACTCCATATACAAAGCAGTAGCACCTCATGGATCTTAGAGAGTTCATCACTGACTTTTAAAAGCACTTGATAGTTCTGAAGAAGTGGAGAAATTTGCTCTGGTGAGCAGTATAGAAGAGAGGATGCAATGGCCATGCTTTCTGTCTCATGACTTGTTCTCTCATCAACATCCATGTATCAAGAAGTGAAGCCCATAAAGACAGTGCAGAGAGAAGGGAACAAGTGTAAAGGAATAGAAGCTGGGCTGTTGTAGTGATTGGTACATGGCATAGAGGGGTGAATCTCCAATTTTGGGGACTCTTTCTGCCATGTAGTCACATCCTTCCCTTGTGTTGCACTGAAACAATGAACTAAAACAGCAGAAGGTTGCTCACCTTTTTACAAGGATAAAAGGTGCTTTTGAGCACCTAAAACTGATTTAGACTCTTCCAAGGAGAGGATAAAGACAATGAAGCTGCAGATAGGAAGGTAGAGCAGCCCATGTCTTTCATCAGTTACCAGGCTGAATAGGGGAGTATTGTCAAACTGCCTGAGCAGCCACAAAATGTTCAGTCCAAGATAGGCATCAGAGGCCCTACAAAAATGTGTAGCAGAAAAGAAGATAAGAGGAAGATAAGACTTTGACCTATGAGACAAACCACATTTGAGAAGAAAAGGTGACAGAGTGGGACACAGCACAAAACGCATCAGAGATATTGAGAGGGGTTCTCTAGTGATAAAAGAAATGCTCTAGGAAGACATTTAAAAGTAAAATGATAAAATGGCAAGGCTTCATGTTATGCAGGTATGCTGGAGTGGTATCCAAGAGAAGATGGAAAAGGCACCAGGTAAAATTATATAGAAACTATATCCAATCACAGCCAAAGAATCAAAGTTATAAGTAATACAAGAGCAGGGGAAGCTACAGGATTAAAAGAAAACAATGTCTATGAGCTAGAGAGAGATGTGTCTGTAGCCAGAAAACTCTGGTTATATTTCATCCAGTTGAGCTCACTGTAATTTGATTCACTGTGATGTTGATTTTTAAATGAGTTAGCAGCATATTTTTATTTTTACAATGCTTTTATTCTTGCATCACAACTTCAGAAAAAATTTGAGAGCCAAAGTGATGTTGATTTGAATTACTTCTTCTAAATAGTATTTTTTGAGCAAAATACTTCTGAAAAAATATTTTTGAGAAAATAGTTTTCTGAGCAAAATGGGCATATGGTAGGAAAAGGTTTTTAGCATAAACTAGGGCTGCTGAATAAATGGGACAAAAATCGTGCATAGCATCCTTCCTGCCAGTTAAACTGGTCTAGATATTCTGGTAGTGGCTTTATTATTCCATTGTAGACTTGTAGAGGTGACATGGTTATGGAGATTCCTGAAGTTTGCGCTGTACCGTGATCAGAACAGCATCCTGCTAAATCAGGGAATGGCCTCAGCTGTCCAGTGAGCAACTTTCAGAGAGGGATGAAAGAACTGTAAACCCATCTAACAGTTTTCTTTACAAGGTTCTGGAATTTTTAAGTTGGAGTTAGACCAAAAGCTGGTTTTAAATTCCTTTAGCTTAAAACCATTCCCCCTTGTCCTACCACTATCTGCCCATACAAAAGTCAGTCTCCCTCTTTTTAGGAAGCTCCCTTTAAGTATCATGGAAGGCTCCTTTAGGTCACCCCAGAGCCTTCTCTTCTCCAGGCTGAACAACCCCAGCTCTTTCAGCCTGTTCTCATAGGAGAGGTGCTCCAGCCCTCTGGTCATCTTCATGACCCTCCTCTGGAGCTGTTCTAACAGCAAAACTAATAGAAGCTGCTCATGCTTAGCTGAGCTCTGCATAATTTATGCAGCAAATTAGTTGAATTCAATTCTCATTGCACTTCTATTATGTGGAATCTGTAATCTCATTTTGTATAGATACTAAAAACTTACATTTTTTTATATACAAGCAGACATAAGATCATAGTTCCAAAATCAATTATGAGACCAGAAGCAGCACCAAGTTATGATTTTGTTTTAAATTTTAATTTTTTCAATCAAATATATCCAGTTACACAGGCATACACGTACACATATTCTTAATAGTTTCAGGGAATTAATAGAATAATTTGGAATATCCTCACCTTAGAAAAGAATAATAAAAGCCATAACTAAATGACTCTAAGTGTAGGCCAATATGCAGGAGAAGACTGCATAAGTAGAAGCAAGTAATTAAAGTGAAAACTGATAATAAATGCATTTTTACTTGACCTCTTTTTTGCTCACTGGCTTAAAGCAGATTTTCACACATTTTTATAAAGCAGAGAGCCTGAGCACTTGACAGTGTTCCTATTTAGGAGCATATTGAGTCATTTAAAGTTTGGGTTTTCTGGTGGGTTACTAAATTTAAAAAGTTGTTTTTTTTAAAGAGCTTTTCTTTTTTGATCATATATCTGTAGTTGTGACATAGGCTGTGACAAGGTTTGGTACTTGCCTCTTGCTTTGCATGATGAATATGTTCTGTTTGAGTAAGGGCAGTGAAACTGAAGTGGTTGTATTTCACTCTCGCTTATAGATTCCAGAACAAATGTACAGCTCCGTGTGTGAGTGCACTGTAAACTTTTGGTCCAAGAGTTCTGTCTGTATCAGCTTTTGGGAGTGCTCACAGCTGCACATCCCAGAGATGCCAGCGTGGGGCTGAGCATGGCTGGCTGACCAGCCAGGCTGTGCAGGGATGAGCTGGGTTTCACGTTGTATCTGCTTGCCCTCCAGACGTGGCACTGGTAGCGTTTACCTGAGATGAGACTGAGCAGGCAGGGACAGATGAAGTCAATGACCTTGTAGCTCACTGTCTCCAAGCTTTGGTTTGGTTTGGTTTGGTTTTAGCTGGGATGTTGCTTTTTGATGTTCTTTTAAGGAATAACTTAGAAGTTGACTGGTGTCCAACTAATCTTTGTTTTTGTTGGTCTCAGGTGCCAACCGCGTGACCCTGGAGGACTCCAACATTCTTCAGCCCATGGGACTCACTGTGCTGGGGAATCACCTGTATTGGATTGATCGTCAGCAGCAGATGATTGAGAGAGTGGAGAAAGTGAATGGGTACAAAAGGACTAGAATTCAAGGCAGGATTGCTCACCTAACAGGCATTCATGCTGTGGAAGAGCTTGATATGGAAGAATTCTGTGAGTTTCAGTATCTGATGTCTTGGTCATTGTATCTCAAAATCCTCATCCAGATGGATGTTGTAATAATGTTGCCCATGGGCTTCAAATAAGCCATGGAATGCTTTCAACTTGACCAGTCGGGGTTGCAGGGGAGGAGGAGAAACAAATTTCTCCTTCTTGTCGAGGGGACTATTGCTGCCCATGTAGAACATGTGGTATCATGGCACTGAGTTACCTGCTTTGTGCAAGCTCACGTGACCCTGAATTCAGTCTAAAAGCTATTTAAAATTCTGACTGTTAATTTTCTAAGTACAATCAAGTAATAGTGTTGGAAAAAACTCTAACCAGAAGGGTTGTACTTGCCTTGTCTCCAGGTGCTTCAGACTCCCAAGTAAAGGTATGTCTGCTTCAGCTCAGCACAGTGGATGATGTAAAAGCCTGCAGTGAGGGAGGCAAAATGGGGAGGATGCTCCTACAATGAGTTGTACTGTGGGTGGGGACTTTTCCTCCCAGCAGAGGTGGAGCATTTTAGGTGCTCACATCTGAAAGGGGTCATGCAAGCAGGATGTTCTTTTTCTGAAGTAGTTGTCCAAATTACTGTGGTTTGGTGGAGAGTGCAGAAATCTCTTCAAGTAGTCACTCCTCAAAGTGACAACCTACAGCTCCTCCTGCTTAATGGGATTGTAAAAGAGAATACACAATCACAAACAAAATGTGGGGGACAGAGGTCTCTGTGGCCAGTGATGAGTGGTCTTATATAGGGAGGGTACATTAGTGTATAATGCTTTAATTTTCAGAAGAAATTATTCAACTTCACAACAAACACTCTGTGTCACTTAGTGTCTGTGATGGCTGGAAGTATTTTTGAACTTGTGTATGTGGGTAAGCTGTTACAAATCAGATAACATAAGCATTTAAACTGTAGTAGATTCTAGGGGTAATCATGACCTAGAGGTTCTTTCTTTCACAATACCCAGCTCTTCTCTTTTTTGTGCCACTTCACACATTTCACATATGTTGGGTATATTTCAAAGGTAATACTGACTGAAGCAAAAAGATTTGTTTTAATTCTCAACAGTGTTGAAAAAGAAGGTTTTTTTTTCCCTATGTGTTTATTTAGATCGGGAAAAAGAATTCTCTTTTGCAGCTGAAAAATTTCTACAGAGGTGATTTCTGTTCCAGCAGGGGAGCACATAGGCACATGCAGGGATATATGCATGCACTGCTGTGAGCAACTCATGCCTGAAACACTGTATAAACTAATTAATTTCTTAAAGGTAGAAAGCAGGTTGCTGAGAAGCCGGGACACTTGGAAAACAACTTTGGGAGAGAAATTATGATATCTATACAATTTCTTCTCCGTGTAAATTCTTGGTGCTGAGCAGTAGGAAAGAATGCACTGTTCAGCAGCATCACAAATAACACAGGCTGTAGCCCCACAGGTTGCTGCAGCAGATGCTCAGCTGTCAGCCTGAATAAGAGGCATGAGACTGAGTCTCTTCTGACTCCTTTGGGCTGGATCATCAGACAGTGACCTCCCATCTCTGTGCCTGTTTCTTATCCACCTAAGTTCATTAGAAAATCGTTCTTTTAGGGCCTCTCAGGGTAACTGATTGGGAACACAAGCGTGTAGCTTTCTGTCTTTTAACAAAGACGTACATTGTTTCTTGATGCCTACCCTAGAAATGCAGAGGGGGCATCTAGGTAAGACATAAATGCAGCCTTCTCAAATCTGCCTTTTCAGTTCTCTTCACCTCAGCTCACAAATTCTTTTTAGAAGTTCTTGAAAGGTCTCCATATGATAGAGTCATAGAATGGTTTGGGTTGGAAGAGACCTTTTGAAGGTCATCCAGTTCCAACCCCCTTCAATAGGCTGGGACATCTTTGACTTAATCAGGTTATTCGATTCCTATGACTGGGAGAAATTTTGTCCTTATGAAGTAATAAATAGCTTTCAAACACTGAACTGAAAAATCCTGCATGTGTCTTCCTAATAATTTGTAGTGAAATCTTGGTTACTCAGACAGAAGTGGTTTGTGAGTAGTTTTTGATTTTGCCCTATTGAGGAATAGTTATAATTTCTTTTATGCTATGTAATATTATTTTTGTGGCTACATAATATTATTTTTGTGTGTTTCACCAGCTGTGCATCCATGCTCCCGTGACAATGGTGGGTGTTCACACATCTGCATTGCCAAAGGGGATGGAACTCCAAGATGTTCATGCCCTGAGCACCTTGTGCTTCTACAGAATCTCTTAACATGTGGAGGTAAGTTATGTTTAACAGCACTGCTAATCAATTTATATCAAAAATGTGGTGGCTGAGGTTGCATTCCAATCCAAAATGTGGATTTACAGTTTTTTATATATGTTGTGCTGCATCATGTGTTAAATTAGTCTTTGGTAGTTCTACCAGCTGTTTTCTGCTTGAGGTTTTGGGCACAAGTGACTTCTCATTATGAGCAGAATCTTTTTCTTTGACCTTAAAATATTGCATCTTCTACTGAGATTTTTATAATTGTGTGATGTGACAGGGTTGTGCTTTTAACAAGTGTGTATAAGATGATGTTACAGTGCATCAACCTGTGATGACCTAGCAGCAGAAATTGTGCCTATGATTCCCAGAGTATGAGACTCCAGTCTTTGAAATTAATTTGGCCTTATAATGTGAAACACTGTTCTGGCTACTTATCAAATGCTTCATTGTTCTTTCTAATTAAGGTAGCTCTCTTCCTTCCACATGGTAGACTTTTCCTTTAGCCTTCCCTTTTATCCTCCTAGTATTTTTAAAAACTGTTATATTGCACTTGCAGAGGGGATTCAAAACAAAACATTGTTTCTTTTTGGGAAGCATTATATCTTAACTTGTTTGGCTCTGTTGGTCCTCTTGACTTCTCATGTATTTATTTTGCTGTGGATTTCATTTTCTGGCTGAACTCTGAACTCCCATGGGACAGTCATTTCCATGATAAACTGTTTTCTTTCCCATGACCACAACAAGTTATGTGGCTTTGGAGTAGTGGTGGTTACATGGGGAGGGCAGGGTGGATCAATCTAATTATACATCTTGCTGTGGTGTTGTTGCACAACGTGGACAGTGAAAGAGTCTCACATTCCACTCCTTTGGGTCTTCAGCTATAAATCTAAAAATTCAGGGGCCTCCATTTCAGTGTCTTTTTTTTTTTTTTTTCCTAGTCTTTCACTAAGCCTGCAACAACTTTTTAACCCATCTTGTCTGTCCTAGTAACAGCCACTACCCAGTGTTTCAAAATAGCTTAGTTGGCTGGGGAACATTTGTCCATGTTCTGGACATCCTTACAAATGCTTTTGTCAAGTTTTTTAATACAAGCTTGTTCTTGCCAAGTGCAAGCACAGTGCAACATTAAATGTGCCTTTAAATGCAGAAGTAGTGATCTGTCTGTTGAATTACACTTGGATCAAAATATAATTCACCCTAATGTGTGTGTCTGGCATCTTTATCTTATCTACAGCTGTCAGGTCACTGGCTCCATTTGTAATTCTCATATTGCTTCTCCAAATAATTATAAATTAGGAACTTTAAAAAAATAATATTTTTTTCAAGACCCAAGCACGTTGTGATTTTTATTTGCATTTTGTTTTTCAAGCTCTTGATTATACCTTTGTCTCATTCTTGAACTTTTTCTCCCTAATGAAGAAAGGACAGCAGAACTTTAAAAACTGTTTGCATTTAATTCTAGAATTTTTAGCACCACCCTCAGGAGAAAAAATACTCATACAGCTAAGAAACTTTCCTTATGCTGGGTTCTTTGTGAAGTCCATTCTTGAGCCTGAATCTTAAGAACAGCCCACTGGGCTTCCAGAGGAGTGTTACCATCCAGTGCCAGAGCACACCTCCAGCTTGGTCATACTGTGGTTATAGGTAGGGTATGATGTGGTTCTCTCTTAATCCAAGAGGTGAAGCATCTACTCAGAGCATTACTGGGCAGCAGCAGTGGTGGGGAGGAGTGGCTGCCTCTGCTAAACGATGTCATTATGTCACAGGGCTTTAACCCAGCAGCTTTTCAAATCAGTGGAAATGTAAGTGATTGCTGCAGGGCTGTTTTTGCTGCAAGGGAGATGGCTCCCTTTTTTTGACTGTACCTAATTGCTACTGACAACAACCGAGTGGACTTGCCCAATGTCTGTTTCTTTCATTGATAACAGTAGTGGAAAATTGTGTGCTAACTTGCTGTAGGTAAGAATTTGGAGCATGTTTTGCAATAGATCCTTGACCTGGATTGTGTTTGTCTCCTGACATTCTGAAGAAAGCAGTTTTGGATGCCTTATAAGAGCATAATTGTTGCATCTCTGTATGGGGTTGTAGCTGCTGTCTAATGCTGTCAGTGCCTCACTGCAACTTTAACATCAGTGTGGATGTGAAAAGGAGTCATACCAGAGTCTTGGGGTCCATGAAAAGTCAAACTTGAAGGAAGTCCCAGCTTTTTTGGGTCTAACAAACATAAAAATGGCCGTGCACAAGTTAAAATGGTCTGTGTCTGTAGTGAGAGAATTGTAAGGGCAGGTCTGCAGTGCTCCTTACTCTGCTCTCTGAACCTTCACTGACCTGCAGCCCGGAGACTTTCCAGCAAGAGAGCTTAGCTTTATATTTACCAGTCCTATAAAGATTTTTTTTCTCCATTTGTATTTTTCAATTCATAACTGACTCAGAAAATTTTTTGTAGAAAAACCACTGGACATATAATAAAACAGATACTGTAGAAGCTACATGTTGTATGTTTTAGATGTATTCATTGCTAATTAACTTGACATGTCAGGTTTTTTAATGAAGAATTGGTCCAGGCTAATATAATTGTAGGGATTAGAATTGTTTAGAATCTGGTTTGCAATCAGAAATTGAGTATTATTTTGAATTTATATATATGACAGTGTCTTCCAAAAGATGACTGTTAGAGACATAGCAAGTATTTTTAGAGTAAGTATTTGTGGCTCCTGTCCTTAGTTTAGTGCTTGACTGCTAAACCAAACTTCTTCTGTCAGCATGCATCCAATTTTTATTATGAAGTTGGTAAAATTTCATCCCCTATGCAGAATCATGTTTTCCTCTAAGCTGGAATCTTAGTGTAGTCAGAGAAGAACTCCAGGGAAAGAAGAAGTGCTTTCTTGACAAACTCTGTCCTACTTTTACTCTATTGAAAGGGATAAGGTTGTGTATACCAATCTGATCTGTTTTCTCTTTCTCCAGAGCCTCCAACTTGTTCCCCAGACCAGTTTACGTGTGCCACTGGAGAGATTGACTGTATCCCAATGGCATGGAGGTGTGATGGGTTTCCTGAGTGTGATGACCAGAGTGATGAAGACAGCTGCCCCATATGCTCTGCATCCCAGTTCCAGTGTGAGAAGGGACAGTGCATTGATGCCCACTTGCGGTGTAATGGAGAAATCGACTGTCAAGATAAATCTGATGAAGCAGATTGTGATAGTAAGATCAGTTTTCCTGAGCTCATGGTTCTAACACAAGCATCCCTTTGGGATTCTAACTGTTCTTGAAATGTAAAGATACAAGTCCTTTCTGTAAAGTCAGAAGTTCCTGAATACAGATATCTAGCAGTTACTTAGCAAGGATATATTATACATAATATAGCTATTATATATACGTAATATAGGTATGGAGTACATAAGGTTTTATAATATGCCACATTACTACATTTTGTTAACATGTCAGGTCATTAACTACACTTTGTTAGGTAATGTAAGAGATTCTTGCTGATTTGATCTTAGTTTCCCCCAGCAGGACTGATTTGACAAAGGATTGGGAGTTACTGGGGCCAGAATTTTATCTGAGCTCCACTGAGTAAGAAGTGTAACAGCAAGGGGGAAGAACCAGAGATACACAAGCTTGCAGTTTATCCAAAGCACTGTTCTGGCACATACCTGATCCTAATATGAAACTCACTTGTTTCAGTTTTCCCAAGAGGCTCAAATGCTCCTGTGCTGTCAGTACTTGATTTTCCCTTTCTCTCTGTGCAGCAATTTGTCTGCCCAACCAGTTCCGGTGCGCGAGCGGGCAGTGCATCCTCCTGAAGCAGCAGTGCGACTCCTTCCCCGATTGCATCGACGGCTCTGATGAGCTCATGTGTGGTGAGATGGCTTTTCCTGACGTGCAGCTGCTGGGTTTGGGCATGTTCTGCACCCCTGTGCAGAGCCCTGGGCTTTGCAGAGCAATATTCTTTCAGGGAAGGATACTGCAGAGGGGCCTTCAGAACCATCCTTAGGGAAACCTGATTTGACTGTGCCCAGTACCTGGGAACTTGCAGAGCTGCTGCTAAGCCTGGAGTGGCTTTTAAAAGTGTGCAGCCCTATCCACAGCAATAACAGGGCCAAACTGGAGGCTAATTATGTGGAGGAGCTAACATGCAATGAGCAAGTGTCCACAAGAGACCACAAACTGGTCTCTTAAAATGCAGGTGTGAAAAGAATATATGGAGAGATGTTGATTTTTCTGAGAAAAATGTAAGTGAATTCTCATGGCAGTAGGTATATACAAGTTACAGACATGCTGATGGCAGCTGTTGTTAGTCCTTAGAGAGTCTGTTATTTTGCTGTCCAAAGTGAACAGTAAAATTCACTTACTTTTGCTCTTCTTGCAATTTCTGTTTTGTTGTTGGGGTGACTAAAGCATGAAGTGTTCAGGCAATGGGGCAGATGGAGGGAGCATTTAGAATCACACAAGTGGTTTAGCAGAATAGTTGAAACAAAGCATTTTAGAATAAAAGCAAAGAGCTGTGCTGCTCTGTCTGTAGCTCATTCTGAACAAATAGCTTGCACTGGGTTTGTGTAGATAAATGCTGCACTTACCTTGCCTATAGGACCAGCCTTAGTGGATTGTGAAGTTTTTAGTATCTTAGATTTGTCCTGTTTGGAAGCACCAGTTGTCAGAAGCTGTGCCACTGCTGGGATGAGAGGAGGGTTCCCCAGGTTTGGTCCAAGGTGGCCTTGTTTTTTCCTTCCATTTTCGTGGTAGATACTGCAAGGAAAAGTGTCTTCATGAGTAAGAATGGTGAAAGGAGCCCTAGTTATGAATAGAAAAAAAAAAAGCTAAAAGAATGGAGACAGAAACTGTTGGAAATTTCAGACTGAACATGCTTCTCCCACATCTTCTGTTTATCTCTTTAGCTTTCATCAAGTTCCTCCAGTTTCCTGGATAATATAAGGCCACTTCTTCACTTCTTCCTCTTTTTTTTTTTTTTTTTTTTTTTTTTTTTCCCCTCAGTTTCTTTATGCACTTGGCAAACTTTCTTGCTGCCAAGTTAATGCAGCTGTTTCCTGTTTGCACTTTGGGTCCGGTCCTGCAATTAGGTCTTAACTGATTTAAATGTGTCTTTAGACATAGGATTGTCTCCTCTGGATCTCCTTGTGGAACAGAGCATTCCGTGGTTTCCCACTTGACTGAGGGAAAGAACTCAAGTAGGGAATAAAAATTATAAGGATCTTGCATTCAAAAGAAGCTAGGTTTAACCAAAATGAGAATTTTGTGTTTTAAAAAAACTAATTTGGGAACATGTTTTAATTTTGGCTTTGCTTTTTTTTCTGGTATCATAGCTGAACTAATTGACTATTTGAAAATTAGGACCTTAGCTGACATAAAAGTTGTCATGCACTAGTAATTGTGAAAAAAAAGCATTAAGACTTTAAGACAGAAATAAGTTCTGGATACTGAGCTGTTAAGAGTTTATTCCTAGATCTTTGTATTTCCTTATCTTCCTTCTCCAATTTCAGTTGTTTTTCATTCCCTTCCGCTGAAGTGGAAACCAGAACCACTGGAGAAAAATTTTATTAAGTGAAGGCCTGAATCTTATATGAACCCGTTCACCTCTTACAACTTCATCAAGGGGGAAGGGGTCTATAGTTAGAGCAGAGCATATAAATTTTGGGCAAGTTTTTTTTTATTTCTTCACTTTTTGAATATGTCTATTAGTGTATGTTAAAGAATAAAATAATAAATGTGTGCATCACATGGAAAAAATTGCTTTCCCTGAAGACCATCACATATGTGAAAAACAGGTGTCAGGTTTATCTGGCAGGACTTTTGAATGTGTTACTCATAATCAGGGAGAGATGTGAGGTGTAGCTCATCTCAAATACTGCAGCACCTTTTATTATTTAGCATTTGGCTACATAAGGGGGAAAAATAATGAGCAGAAAGTATTTGAGATACTTTGGATTGTGTTTTCCTTCCAATTTGTAAGGTGGGGTTTCTTTGAAAGCAAGTAATATTTTAGGAAGGAAAAGCATTCTGTTTTAAGACCTGTATTAACTAGGAAGACATCCACTGCTTAGTATATATGATACCTTCCCTACTGGTAAATTTTCTTGATTTTTCATGTTATTGCTATCCCAAATGGATTTTGAGAGAGCAATCCTCCCTGATTAAGGACTTAGTATTTACAAGTATCCTTCATCTTTGACCCAATGACTTTGGAGGGCAGAGAGGAAAAGGAAACTTTCTAGACTGTTGTTCTGTCAAGATAAGTAATCCTGTTGCAAGATAAATTGCTAGACAAAAAGAAGAGTACTTTACTCCTACTGCTTCATGGAGGGAAGAGGAAGCATGAAGTCTTGTGTACTGAATCAGAATATCTGGAGTCTCAGATGCCTGAGTGTGCTGCAGATGCTTTTAAAGGCACTGTGTGAATGGCTGGGTGCTGCCTGATCTGCTGAATGAGCTCCAGGACAGCAGCATGTACGCTGCTCCATGTTGAATGGCCACGCTTCATTCTCTTCTCCTCTCTTCCCAGAAAAGTCGAAGCCAGCCTCAGACGAGTCCCAGCCGCACAGCAGTGCCATCGGTCCCGTCATTGGGATAATCCTGTCCCTTTTTGTCATGGGAGGGATGTACTTTGTGTGCCAGCGGGTGGTGTGCCAGCGCTACGCCGGGCCCAACAGCCCCTTTCCACACGAGTATGTCAGCGGTACCCCCCACGTCCCTCTCAATTTCATCGCTCCGGGAAGTTCTCAGCATGGCACTTTTACTGGTAAGGCTGCTTGCATCCAGTCAGCACCATTCCATTGCCTGGACTTCCAGTTTTACACATGATAAAGGCTGCTGGAATGAGATGTTGGTCTGCTCGGTGATTTTGGGATGAATCTGTCATTTGAATCAAAAATCTATTAGCTTTTCTTGCACTTTAATGGCTATGGTCAGCTATTCCTGCTTAAATTATGTTGCTATGGTTATCAAGAGTTTCTTGTGGTAGGAAATAAAATTGGGGGATGAAATAATTGCAGGTGAAATCTTCACAGGGATGATTTAAATTGGACTTCACACTAATGCTTTTCTAATTAAAGCAAGTATCAGTGGTTTTCATCTGTACTTCTGTAGGTGCTAAACCAAGCTGTCATTCTGATTCTCATCCATATTTGTTAGCTTTTTCTGATCCATATTGTTGTGACAAGTTACAACAGCTGAAAATCTTATTATTTATGTTAATTCTAAAGAAAAGACAGGTTTCTAACAACCATGGCATTCCCAAGAAGGTTATATAATCATGAATGATGATTGCAAATACTTACTTTGTTTGTAATAAATATTTCCTGCATTTGAAAAAAAAAGTTCTGAAAACTTCCCAGACTTAACTCTTACACTAGCACTGAATTGTCTGACAGGAAGAAGCTGAAAATGAATTGTCTGAGTTAAGAATATATTGTAGTAAAACAGATTGGAGAATGATGTCTTCCATTTTCCTCTAACTCAGGTTTCCTTCTTTTTCTCCCTTCTGACTTTCAATTTCCACTGTAATTATTTTTAATAAAAATATTTGAGTTTTGCAGTTTTTTCATTTACTTGCAATTGAATTTCTTGCAATGGAAATTGAAGCTTTGGAGGTCTCGAGCTTGATTTTTCTGGTTTTTTTGGGTTTTTTTTTGCAACTGCCTAAGTTTGTTTAATTGGAAAATTTCTTCGTTAATTTGGGTGAAATGTTTTCTTTACAAAAAGTGTCTGTTCCTTGTAATCCTGAAGTTTTTACATAAAGCACTCTTCCCAAGGTGTGACAACCATTATCATTGCCTGGGTTTGCAAAGCTAGGGATTTGGTTTCTGCTTGGCATTGGCAGATAACACTGTGGTTTATCTAACCTTGTCTTCCTCTGTGTTTCAATGCAGGCATCTCTTGTGGAAAGTCCATGATCAGCTCCATGAGTCTCATGGGAGGAAGCAGTGGTGCCCCATTGTATGACAGAAACCATGTTACTGGAGCATCTTCAAGCAGCTCATCCAGCACTAAAGCCACTTTCTATCCACAGGTATGTCTGGGAAATACACCAGTGAGTCAGGTATCTCCTCCTTCTGAAGAAGGGAAAGGTGAAATTTTGTGCTTACTAAATAGATGTTAACACCTCTGGGGTGTTACTGTTTATGATATGCAGGCCCATTTTGAAACTCACTGAGCTTTACAAAAGGGCTTTGTTGTAGCCCATCAGGATTATACAGTGCTCTGTGATGTCCAGAATGTTTTGTTATCAGAGTGATACTCAGCTGGTTTGTTCCTGGGAGATGCCACCTCCTTTGTTAACTCTGATGGCCATGGCCCAATGACATTTTGCACTGCCTAATGCTGCAGGAACACATGGAATAATAAGGCAAGCAAAACAAAGTGGGACTGGAATACAAACATATGAAATAAGCTTGACTTGCTGTTTAGATCAAATGTTGATTGTTGATTCAGAAAACGAAGTGCATGCACTGGGGAAAACACTGGTACAGCAGGGTGAGGCAGAGGTTACTTTGCTTGCATTCTTTTCAGCTATAATTAGCTCAATTTCTGACTTTGGAGTGTTAGAAGTGACAGAATTCTCGTCTCCATATCACAGATTCACAAATTCCAACACGTATATTCTGAATGGAAAGAGTCCTCTCTGAATATGTAGGAGAGACATACAAAGGTTCCTGTTTGCCAGCATATTTTGTCATGAGTTTTTTTCCATTGTGCTTCTGAGCAATGCATCCATTGGATTTTAGGCACACACAAGAAGCTGCCAGAGTTGATCTGCCAGCTATGGAGGGGATATTTGGGTAGTATTGAATCAGGAGCCCACACGCTGTGTGGGTATGCATGCATTTGTGTTTACACGTAAGCTGTTGTGCTCTGTGTGGGCATTTAGATTGATGGCACTTTGGCCAGTTACAAAGGTACTTCCTCTCCCTCTAAGAAGGGCAGAAATGGAAAAGAGAGGCTTGTGAGCTTATCTGTTGGTAAGATAAAATTGGGCATGTACTTCTTGCATTGTGAAGCCATCAAGAAGCAGATGAACTCAGCAGCCCTCCTAATTTAGCTTGTCTCATGCATCACCAGTGTCTCTAAATGTGCTGAACAATTTCATGCTAGACCTGATTGATGTGTCAGTACCACGCTAAAAAGGATGAACTGGAAAAACACTCACTTAAGTAAAGCTTGAAAGAGAAAAGAAGCCCAAGAGCTGATCTGCTTGTGTGATTCTATGGGATCTGTGTCGGCCAAAAGATCAACTCTTCTGTTTGACTTCTGGCCTAAGTTAATCTGACTGTTGCTGGGAATTCTTTTTCCATGCTTTGCTGTGTCAGCCAGGGCCTGCAGGGATGATAGCAGCATTTCCTTCATGAAAGGCATGCTAGGTTCTTAGAAGGAAGCTATTGCAAGGGCTTTGTTACATTAAGATAATGTTTAATCCAAATGTTTTGGTGAGTTCTGCCTGGTAGCTAATCATCCAGCTTTATGATAATAATCAAAAAGACAGATCTGAGCAACTTCATTTTTTGGCTTTTTTGGTTTGTTTAACACATCTTTGTGGTACTGAGAGGTGCTCCAGTGAATAGAGACTGGGAAAGAATCAGTGTCAATGAAGTTATGCCAGTGTACATACCTGAGAACCTGGCTACAGCCATCCTGGCTGACACTGTTTGCTGTATTTAGACTCAACATGAAGTGGTACTCATGACACCCTGATGCAGCTCAGGGTGTCAATAGGAGTGAATCCACAAGGAGCTTGCAATGCTCCTCCAAGGAAGAATGGGGTAGTTACTCATCACTCCCCACAGCTGGCAAAGGTTGTCTGCCTTCACATGAATCTGGGTGCAGGGCTTGTCAGTGTAACCATGAGCTCAACTCAAAGGCCAGGAATCACTTTGCTGGATGCTGCACAGTGAAGACCCAAACAATGATCTCCACTCAGTGATTTTTAGAGTGTTTTTGTGGGAAAAGAGCAGAGGCAGAGGAAGGATGGTCAATGGGGCAGGCCATGAGTTGGCCGAATGCCCAGGGCTGGCAGTGTACAAGATGTGCACATCAGTAGCAAGGCTCAATCAACAGCAATGGTGTAATTTTCTACACTGGAAGAGATAAAATGCTCTTCTCAGGTTTAGGCCAATGCCCTAATGGCTGTGTCAGAGGTTCAACTTCCTGATGGTAGAAGAATCCTAAATAATTTTGAAGCCTGCTAAACTTTTTCTTGTGTGAAGGCTACCAGTAGCCATGTGTAAGCACTCATAGCTGAGCTATATGTATGTGTATGCTGTCTATATGTACACACAGACAGGCTATAAATATTTTTAGCTCATAGGCTTTTTTGCATTGTGAACTCTGCCAAAATTATATGTTTACAGAACAAGAGTAAAAATGAAGTGTTCAAGGAAGGATGGTAAAGGAATAGTAAAGGGACTTGGCTCGTTATAGTAAAGGAACTTGGCTTCCTGACCCTACTATTGACTGGGGACATGTTTAGGGTCTGGGAGTGGAACATACTTTATTTCCAATAGCATCTGCTGAGGATGCTGTCAGTCCTTATGTCCAAGGAAGTGCACTCAGATTCAGCCAAACTCATTTCCAGCTTTATTCCAGCCTTCCAGCATAATAACAGATGTGGCAAGGAAGCGAATTCCCTGTACTGAGAACTTTGAAGGCCTGCACAGTACCTAGGTCCAAAGTAAAGTCTTATAATGAACATCTGTGATCTTTAAAAATGCATTAACACATCCAAGCAGCTAGGAGAGCAAACTAGAATAATGATGGATGACAGGGTGAAGGCATCAATACTATTTTCAATCTAAGTAAAACTGTATAATTAACCCAAAATTTCACACTTCTTTTTCTTGTTGTTTCTAGATTTTGAACCCTCCTCCTTCCCCAGCTACCGATCGCTCCTTGTACAATGCAGAGATGTTTTATTCCTCAAACATTCCTTCAAACACAAGATCTTACAGGTACATTTCAGATAAAAAGGGTGGCTGCATCTTCTGTTTATCTGCCATTAGTTCTGGATCTTGTTCAGGCTTCGTTTAAAAATCTTTTCCTCTCTGTAATAAATGACCATTCAAATTGTGTACATTATTATTGCTATGTAAGTCCTTGTTGGTGTTTTCTGCTTATTCTCTTAAGCCTAACTTAAAACTCTTTCATGAGTAAATCTGACTGGTTTAAGTGGTCATAGTGGTCTCCTCTGGTAGGTTAGGGGCTGGAAGAATGTGCTGCTGGCTGAGGGTAGTTGTGCCATTTGAAATTGACACAGTTCAGGTACTTCCTGTTGGATTTCTCTGAGCGTCTGAATTAAGGCTCACGTAGTATTAATGAGCAGGCATCTTCACTGAACACACAGTGAAGATGAAGTGAAAGACACTGAACACACAGTGTTCAATCTCTTTTCCTTCTTTTCTCCCCAGATTGCAGCTAATGCGTGTGCTTTGTTCTTTGTTGGTTTCGTGCAGGCCGTACCTGATACGAGGGATAGCTCCACCCACCACCCCGTGCAGCACAGATGTCTGTGACAGTGACTATACCCCGAGTCGATGGAAGGCCAACAAATACTACATAGATTTAAACTCAGACTCTGACCCTTATCCCCCTCCACCCACACCTCGCAGTCAGTACATGTCGGCAGAAGAAAGTTGCCCTCCGTCTCCTGCCACGGAACGAAGCTATTTTCACCTCTACCCCCCTCCACCCTCTCCTTGTACAGACTCTTCATGACCTCAACAGAAGGAACTTTTCCTGTAAATATTTTAAAATATGAACAGATTTAAAATATATATTTTATGATTTAAAAATAAATCTGGGTGGGAATTAAACAAAACTAAATGTGAATAAAAATGGGTGGGAGGGGTGGGGCTGTGAAAAATTGTACAGAGGAAGAATATTTATAAAATTGATTTTTTTAACTTAATTTCCATTCTTTTGTGCCATATTTGCCTTTTTGAAGTCATGTAACTGACTCAGTCTCCAAAGGATTTGGGGAGGGAATGTTGAAACTTACTTCATTTTTAAGTCACCTTTTTACATGCAAAAAGTGTATGTTCTTTTCGTTAATGTGAGACAAGAAAATTAAGTGGCTTATGGGAGGGGGGCTCATTTAAAGAAAGATGCAGGCTTATACCTAAAGAAAAAAAAAACATTTAAATACAGTTGTCAGTGTCATCCCTGCCCCACCACTGGAAGAAAACATGCAGGATCACAACCCTTAGATGCTCCTGTTTGCAAGTGAGCTGAATGCTTCCCAGCAGAACTCGAGTGCCAAGACCTGAATTTCAAACCTCCCTCTCCATCTGCTTAGCATTGAACTGAAAGAACACTTCTCTTGGCCAAACCTTCTAGGTTAACTAAACCCACAGGCATCACGTCCTACCTCATGGCAGTGGCACTCTGCACATGGTCAATTCTATAACAGATTCAGGCTAAATAAGATCAGTCCTAAAAACTTGGTTTAGGCCCAACCAGTTCCCCACCTGACTGGGTGAAGGGTAGAAGCAGTTGTACAGACTCGTGGGTGACAGCAAGGGTCAAGTTTGAAATGGTATTTAAGCTAAGAGAAATGCCCAACAAACTGCAGATTTGGTCAGACTGACCATTTTATTAGTGATGCAACCAAGCTCCTTCATCCTTCCTTGTGAAGCTTTGGTGACTGTCTGGGAAGAAGCTGTAATGGTCAGCTGCTTGTTAAAACACAATGCTAATTTTCTTTGTCTTAAAAGTCCTGTAATCACTGTGCCAGGTTTCTGAGGTGTTCACCCGTAGTGACTTGATCAGAGAATTGCTTCATCTCTTAATATTCATTTTTCAAAGTGGAACAAAATGGTCACTTGTATTCAAATGAGGAAAGTTGTTTGGGTTTTAACTGGTGTTTGTAGAAAAATGGTATCTACAGAGCTCAAATCAAAAATCAGTTTAGTCATATCTCATAAAAATTTGCCACATGATTCAGATTTAGAAATAAGTAGGAAAAAGAATAGAAGAGGGAGAAAAGACAAATACTTCTTTTCTATTCATGTTGATATAAAATTATTAACTCGTACAAACTGCTGTAACCTCAGGACACCAAGATCAACAAAGTGCTTGTTTCCATTCCTACAAAAAAAAAAAAAAAAATAGGGAGTGGGGGAGCCAGAATCAGTCCCTTTCAAATTCAGAAGACAAACTTTTGCTTTAATTGCTCTTTTTCTGTAGCAAAAAGCATTAGGTATTGTATGGCACTTTATAAATTCAGCACTGGTGATGATAATGTGAGTGCCTGCTTGGGACATCTGAGGGAAGTTCTGAATATCCAAACTTGCACCTGTTTCTGCAGCTGCTCAGTAACAGATGTGTTGGGCCTTCAACAGCTTTAATATTGATGGCAACAATGAACATTTTTTCTTGTTTGAACTAAAATTGGACTTGGCTTTGGGTCTTTCTAGCAAGTTATTTGAGAGCACATCGGAGGAACCCTGCAACTCCAGGAGAGAGGTCTTGGTTGTGGTGGTGGAAGGGCTGGGACCACAGTGTTCTGATCCACTTTGTGTTTTCAGATTTATTAGTCCAGATCTGTTCTTCCTTTCTGCATAGTTCAAGGACAGGATTTGTGCTGTCACTGGTGTGTTACTAAAACTCCTAAAGTAGCTTTTGCTACCTTCGTGTCTAAATTTTTACTTGAGAAATTAAGCACAAAGAGGATGATTTTTCATAGAGAAGAGTACAGAAATGGAGTTGAAGAAAGGGTTCTTTCCTCCTCCCCTATCAACATTAGCAATTTTGTACTATGCTGTCATGGGCAAGGTCATCAAGTTTGTTACTCTTGGAGTGACTTAGCCAATCTCTGAACTGATGGTTTGGTGAAAGAAAGCAATGCTCATGTGATCATGTGTCAACTAACTAAATTAGGAATATACATCCCCAGGATATTTTATGTGCCACATGAGTTGTATAAAAGAGTATTTGTTCTGCATTACAGCAGCTGGTAGTCCAATTTCATATCATACATAATTTTCTGCTTGATACTGTTCACTATTTATAATGAATTCATTAGTTGTGTCATGTCACAGTTCTAGCTTAGAGATATACCACATTAATTTTCCTGTATTCCTGTGATGACACTGGATGCAGAATTACTTAATTTTTTTTTCATTAAACCACTGATCTTTTTTAAAAGCCATGACTATAAGAATCCTAACCACTCCATCTAAAGATTTGTATCCTATTAGAAACATGGGAATTGGGTCCAAGAAAATGAGCATTTTTACTGAGAGCTGAACTATCTTAAGAGTCACATTCTTTTGGAGCTTAGTTTTTAAAAAGGAAGGAAGCATTTGCTGAATTGGGTGAATTAATTGTACATTTTTATTTCAGTTGAACATTCATAGCCTCTTGCTGTTGAGGTTTGCTGAGGAATTGCCTTCTCTCAGGCACCTGAAGTTTGGTGATGAAAATCAAAGCCCCACTCTGCTCCATATTACATCATCAAAAGCCTTTTCCAAAAAAAGATTTGTATACAAATGTAGCATCTTAACATTTAAATACTAAATATTATTTTTTATTGCTGTGGACTATATACTTTAAAAGGATTACTGCACTCCAGGTGTTAGAAAAGACCAGGAAGAAAATCTGAACAACAGGAACTACATCTTTCCAGAATATCCCCACTGTGTTCCTAGTGGTTTCCATCCTGTGAACTTTCAGGCTAAATCATAGAAAATTGGTCCTATTTTCTTCTAGATAAGGAAAAGAGAAGGACTTGCAGGGAATTAGAGAGTGCATATGAGAAATTCTGGCAGTTCAGGGATGAATAGAAAATGTGGGGGGGAAAGTTGCCTTTTGGTGAGGCTTAAGCATGGTTTTAATAACTCAAAAGTTTTCTGGGAGAAAGCTGACTGAGACATTTAAAGAGTTCTACCCTAATAACCTGCAGAGGGGTACATGTGATTGAGCTACCTGTGTGAGCTTGTGAGTAATTGAATCAGTGTTTTCAACCACTACTTTCCAAGCCCATTGTGACTGCATATTAGCACTTGAAACAACTCAGGCTGTAACAAGGAATAGTGTCTGGAGAGCAGCCAGTAATGAGCAAATGATATGGCTGATTCTGTGTTGGATGTAAAGGACAGAGGGCCCAGCAGAGAGCAGCTTACCTGTCCTGCAGTGCTGCCATGAAAGCAGTCACTTGGCTCTTCCCTCCTGTGGAATTTGTCCCATGTGCAGGGCAGGTGTAGCAGCAGTGTGAGGCTGTTAGGTGAACGGACAAGTAATCATCTTTGACAGTCAAGGATTCCTTCATTTCAATGAACAGTTTTTGAAATTATAGCTTGACTTGAGCTAGACTGGTCTATAGCCACTGCACCTAGAGGTAGTGAATTTGTTCTGGATGAGTCTGAGGAAACTTCATGAGCACTATCCCAGCTACCTTACTTAAAATTTCTTACTCAGATTTCTTCTGTCTGGACAAATCATTAGAGAGCACTCAGGATAAGATGAAACTAAATCCATATGCATGACAAACAATAATTTCTTCAGGATAGTGTTATAGTACAAAATGCTCTGTGTCTAAAAATGAGATTATGCTATGATCAGCATATTCTAAAGAGGAAGGCAGAAATGAATGGGAAACACAATTATTTTGGAAAAATGAAATTGATTTTTTCTGTGGTTTGCAAAGGTGTAGCCATATCCCTAAAAGTTCTGATTCTTTTAAAAGTAACAAAATTCCCTGTTCCCTCAATACCTGTTTTACAGACCTAGGATGGGCTTTCTGGAAATCTCCAGGCTTGTTCACCCTAGGTCTGTTTTCCACCTGGTATCTAGAATGTCATGTGTAAGGTCCAGGGCTCATGATGTTCTCACCATTTTCATGCCAACTGGTGCCTTTGGATTCTGGGGCTTTTGACATTCTGACAATGTGTGCAGAGCAGTGGAAAAGGATTTGGAAGCAGGAGCACTCAAGTAAGAGCTGGTCACTCTGGGCTGATGTCACTCCTCAGTGGCCTGCAGGGTCACCTTTGCTGGGGAGGGCTCCTGTGCTGCCCTTCCTCAGAGCCTCTCCAGCATGTTGTGCTACTTCACAAGTGTGCTCAGTGAAGTAAACATCACAAAAGTTGTGTGTCCTGTTGGCCTCAAGCATTTTTGGAAGCAGATCTCTTCTGTGATTTTGTTGGGGTTTATGTTGAGTCAGTCCAAATGAGTAACTGTGCTTACAATTGTACTACAAATTATATCCATTAATGTCAGGAAATGAAAACAGAAGGCAAGCATGTTCCCAATAATTAATACCAGGCACTCCATGCCTGGCACAGAGCCCTGAATTGGAAGCAGCATATTTGCTGTTACAGTGCTGAAGGACATTTTATAAAGGTCCATGCTTGGACAGAGCCTTAGACAAGGCACAAAGATAACTGTTTACAGCTCAGTCATTTGGTGGTTGTTGTGTGTTGTGACTCAATTATGAATTATAAGTAGAGTCCTCCTTGTAAATTTGCCTTATCTGTAAGAGATGCATGGAAGGCTGAATCCTACACTCAGAGGGGTCTGCTGTTTCTGCTGCTGTTCCCTTAGGTACTGCAATACTTTCTATTCATCACTGTATATAAAAATCCATTTCTACAGAAGTTGTAAGTTTAGCTAAACAGCTTAAGGTATTTACTACACATTAAAAGAAATACATAATAGGCATAGATATTTTCAATTCTGTTAGGTCTTCTGCCTCTCTTCCTGAGAACTTACTCTAGATTTTCTAAAGGGTGATTTTCTTTTATTTGTTTATTTTGAGGTTGGCCAGCTATGCTGTGGGCTTTTTCACATAAAATCATACTCCCTGTAAGGAAAAAAAAACAAAAGGAAAGATGTATTTTAAGTCAATGTTAAACCTGCTGATAGGAAAGATGGAAACCAGTCTGATGCATTCCACAACAAAATCCTTCAAAATGCCATGTCCTGACATGCTGACAGTGCTCCCAACCACCCGTGACAAGCTGCAATATCCTGGCTGTTCCCAGAATGAAGCACAGCCCTTGTGCAGCCCACCTCTGGAGTCAGGGCTAGGTCCTCACCAGCCAACACAGAATCCTGGTGAATAGAAGATCACAATGACAATTCCTAAACGGGTCGGTTAATATAGACAAAATACATGCAGAGAATGTGCTTAGAAGGACTTGTCAGAGGAGAAAAGCAAGTTTGACAGCTCCAGTGACAGACTAATTCAGCGCCATTGACACCTCTGAAAAGCGAGTGCTCCCACTGATGCACCTTTCTGTAAATAAGAGTGAGGCCGCTCTGGTGACAGCATTCCCAGGCTGGCTGCGTTTGACAAAGGGAGCCACATTCCCGTTTGATTTGTGCAGAGATCCTGCAGCCTGTAAATAGTTGTACATGGAATTCATCAGCCTGTGGAGGTAAAACAAAGTGTTGAAAGCGGGAGGACAGCTGTGTGAAATTTGGGGGGGGTATCAGAAACACAACTCTAACCCAGACCGCTTTCCTACTCACTTGTATCGCAATTGCTGCTATGTAAATGTACAGGAATATACAAAGAGTACCAAGAATTTTTATGTAACCCACACGTAATCTTTTTATATTTATATTAAATTGTGTAATCTGCAAACAGCCTAATAATTACAGCTTTATATGTGTATAATTTTGTAGCATTTCTTACCTCAAAAGACAACCAAACCCAATACTTCAGTGCCTTGTGTATTTTAAACAGATTAACATATAAACTGGGGGAAAAACTGTAGATTGTACTCTGCTGGTTTTAACAAAGCTTTGTATTATTGTTAGGGTTCTCTTCAGTTAAAATACATACAGCCACAAGTTGTGGAACTAACTGAAAGCTTACAATTTTGGAGGTTTTTTTAGAGCATGCATGTTTTGAATTTGTAATATATTGGAGTTTCTCTCAAATGCATTATTTCAAGTTAACTTTGATTTATATATTCATATCTATTTCAACAGACATCCCAATACCTGTCAAAAAATACATAGCATTTAAAAAGAAATGCCAGTAACTGATATTTACATGTTTGGGGATTAAATTAACGCTGTTTTCAGCACGTCACAATTTTCATTAGTGCCATAAAATCTTTATTGTGTTACAGAAAGTCTTTAGCAATTCTTTTTCCAAGCATGGCCTTCTAACACACAAATGTCTTGGTAATACTGTTGTGAAAAAATCTTCGAGGCTGTCATCACTTCAGACCATTGTACGTTAACAATTTTCTGGTCATGAAACTGCAATGTTTCTTTATGTTAACAAAACCAAAGGCTTGTTTGAAGTAACTGGTATTTTGTATAAATATTTGTACAGATAACAGACTCTGCTTTTGTACTATAGATTATGTGGATTTTGTTTTATAATAAATGCTTTAAAAAGAAATGCTTAGCAGCCATTTTATGAGCAAAGCTGTTTCATCACCTACAGTAGAGACAACCAGCCAGTATCACAACTGTTTTAGAGACTATTTAAGATAAGGACAGTGCTGTCTCCTTGATTTTAATTTTAAAATGTGCAACAACAGTGAGAGCTGGAAAGCAAATCACCTTTAAAATTAGAGTTGTTAGCTACAGAATTTACCACAAGTTTGTCAGCATCATGACCTTACAAAAATTGTTACACTGTATAGGAACAATCTCAATTCTTCTGACTAGGCCAGATCTGATCTGTGCTTCTTTTTTAATTGTATTATATCTTTTAAACGGATGCTATAGGATGTCAAAGTAAACTTTTTAAATAATGACCTCTTTTTTTTTTATGGTGAACATACTTGAAAAGTAGTTCCATTGAGTCTAGGTTTGTCTTGACTTTTGCAGTCAGTATTGGTGGTCTCAGATTTGCGAGATTTAGCCTAGGAGTCAAAATGATTTTTAGTGGAGATACCCCTTCCCCTGCATGCTGGTTAGATGGGACTCAGACTGAAGTGTTCCTGAGCAGTCATCAGCAGTCATGGTGAAGTCCAGTTCTGCTTCTTCTGATTTTTCCAGGCTAGAGAAAAAATAGAGCATAAACATTCAGAACATATACCTGTTTGTTTTCTACAAAGTTCTTCCAGGTTTTGCATTATACTTAATCGGAAAATGTGAAAAGAGTTTTCCTCTTAGTCACCTTATCCTTCCTAATAATGTCTAATATATATGGACCCTGGAGCAGCCATATGATGACTGCCTACACCTAGTGATTTATACCATCACTGATTAGGATGGATTTATAGCTTGAAGGAAAACGACAAATCTGAACTTCTTGTGCTCTGCTCAGCCAGGAACAGGCCTTCCATCATCCTGTTGTGTCAGAAAAGTTGGACCAAATTACCCAGGAGCATAGAAAGATTTTAAGGATTTCATATGGCATGAAGCAGAACAGCCCCACTCTTCTTTCTGGAACTCCTGGCTGTAGCTAGGCTTTCTCTCCTGTAACATGCACAAGTTCCTCTTGGAGTGGACTCTGTCTGACACTGGCTGGTTGCAGGGTGGTGTCTGATACACACAATAATACAGATTTCTGCACCTACCATTCTGACTCCTCCAGTGCCTTAATTCCAGATGTTTCTTGAAACCAGGGGACAGAGTATTTTCTTTTTGCTCCAGAAAAGCTTGCTCACCTGTCTGGGTGGTGAGCTTACACTCCCACCTTACAATCCCACAGCTTACAGATTTCTTAATGTTGTAATTGAGAAATAAAGCTCTGATACATCATTTGTCTGAATGGAATCTGAACACATTCCCAGGGCTGAACCTGTGGTCACAGGGAAGGGTGACTAATTCCAAATCCACCTGAGCTTTAACAAAATTGCCCCAGATTGCCCCAGCTGTTACTGTCTGTGGTGGGGCAGAGCAAAGTGTTTGGCTGATTTTGTGCAGCATCATTGAGGTTTGAACTGAATAACTGTGTCTGGATGTGCTAGGAAGTGGCTAAAGTGGTTGAAATGCATTCTGCCACAGCATGGGTGGCTCACAGCTGTGCTCAAGAACAGCCTGGTCCTGAGCTATTCAGCTCCATAGATCTTCCACACTTTATGCCAGCCTCAAAGCTTCCTTACACATGGTGGTTGCTCCAAAAGACAAACATCATAAGTAACTAATGCCCTTCCTTTCTCCTCCTTTCTCCTAGCTTTTATTGTTGAGCAGACATTGTATCACAGGTAATATATCCCTTTGGTCAGTGTGGGGGATGTCCCCTCCCAAGATCCTGCCCACCCCCCAACCTACTGTGAGGGGTTACTGCTGGAGAGACACTGATGCTATGGGAGGGCTGCTCCAAACACTGGGGTGTTACCAACAATGCAAAGCACAGCACACAGCACCATGGCAGCTGAGCTGGGAACATGAGCTCCATGCCAGGCAGACCCAATACAGCGAGCCAACTGTGCCCACACGCTGCCAAAAGCCCACACAGAGTTATGGGGAGGAGTTCGTGTGAAACTAATGCTTTTTAGGACAGACAGGGTTGCTTTTCAACCACCTGTGCCCTGAGGGTTTTAATGCAGGTTGTCCTTTGAGTGAATGGCCAGGGAATGGTGGGGCAGTCTTTGAGGCCATGGGTGGTGCTGCAGAGAGCAGGGTGGAGGCAAGGCAGTGCATGCTGTGTGGTTTCTGCAGGAGCAGCACTGCAGCAGGCTGCCCACATCCCTGCTGACAGCACAGAGCTACCCACAACCTTCCACTGGGGAGGGCAGGTGGTTGCTGGAATCTGCTCAGAAAGCACAGATAGAAAGAGGGTTGGTGTGTGCAGGAGCCAATGCTGTTGTGGTTTTAGGCATCACAAAAAGGCACCTGTCTATAATTAAGACTGGAGACAAAGGCAGCATCTGAGAAATGGAGGCTTGATGAGCCAGGCTAATTGCTGGACTCTGAGTATATTGAAGAAATGAAGCAACGATTGTAACTGCAAGAAATATTGCCAGATCAGCTGGCTAAGATCACAACTACACTGAAGATTAGGACAAGCAATTTACTTGGGTCTGCCCAGTTTGGGTTTTGATGGATCTTTCACAGAACACAACAGCTGGAAGAGGCATGGCAAGGGCAGGATAAGGTCTTGAATTTCCTCTTGCAATTAGAAACTAGTCTCTTGTCTGTAATTAACATGAATAGTAAATAGGCTTGAAGCTGGAGTGGCTTTTGGAATAGAAAAATGTCAACAGTTTACATATATTCTGGACAGCCTGCAAAGACAGGATCTGGGCTTGCCCTAATTGGGGTTAATGTCTTCTGTTACAGTTTCCCAAAGGCAAAGCTACTTTGGCAATAAATCTGATTTAAGGGCAAGCAACAGCTTTGAGAATCTATGGGGAGCAATGTTTGTTACTGAACTTTGCATGGCCTAGAGGGGTATAAGAAAGACTCATGAGAGCAGGAACAATGCTTTCCATTGTATTTTAATTTGGCTTACCAGGCTATTGTTACAGGTTTAATTAGGACTTAATTCTTAGGGAATTTCTCTCATAGCTATCTGAATTCCTTCTAGGTTGTAAGGATGCAGATTTAGTGCTTATGCTCACTTTCCTGTAGTCACTGTACATAGGCAGTGACTAAAAATGAGACTAGAATTTGGGCATCAGGCTTCAAAGGTTTGTCAATTCCAATGCTATACATAGCCAGCATTTTGAAGGCTTCATATCCTTAGCTTCTCTTTCCTGTTGTAGGTGGTTGAACCAAAAGCCCAGGTGCAGGGAACAACAGAGTGGCAAGTGTTCAGTTGTTGGATTCCCTGGATTCAGACTAGACAGAAATGCTCAGGCAGGTAAATGCTCATGAGCTGAGGTGCTGTCCTGGTTTAGGAATGGTACTCTCCAATTCAGTGCCCCCACCAAGACAGCAGCAATAGTGTAACAAAAGTGTAAAAAAGTGGATAAAGAGAGGGTGATTTACACACACAATGCTTGCCAATGATGGTGGAAGACTTCCCTCTGCCTGCCACACTTTTCCTTACTGGAAAAGAAACCTTTCTTCTCAGAAGTGAGGGAAAAAGGTGCCCTTCCCTTTCAGTTCCCATTCCTGCTTGGTAATGCCTGATATGCTACAGGAGCCAGCAATAAACTGAAGCCCAGGTGTTTTACATTTCTCAGCCTGAATATTAAGCTTAGCCCTTACAGGAAGGTTAATAAGGAATCCTGGCAGGTATGTGAGTACTTAATGGATTTTAGTCCTCATTCTTACCCCTTTCCTCTGGAGTTTTGATTGCTCTATCCATAAAACACTGAAGTCTAAAGTTAGAGGCAAGGTAAGCAAGTGGTCAGAGGACCTGTTTGTTACACGCAGCTCCTGGGGAACAGTGTTACCTGGGGGATGAATGCTGTGTGTGAACAAACTCAGGAAGAATTAATCAGGGTTCAGGGAAGTTCCAAGTTTAAGAATCTAAAATGTAGAAAACTGACTGCTGTATCTGTACAGGATGAAGCAGCACACTTCAACTGAAAGCTGAATGGGAACCCACTTGTCTTTGCTTGCAAACCTGCTTGGAGGACCAGACCTGAAAAATCAGTAACTGGTGATGAATGAGATTGAGGAATATGTGCATCTTGTCCTAAATTAGGCCTTGTGAGAGATACTGTATTTTGTCTCATTTTATAAGTTGGTATCTTGTTTCCATGTAGAACTGAGGGTAGGTTTTGTGAATTGAGCACTTGAAGAGTCTAGCTTATTTCCAGATCCTGCTGGATTTCTAGAGATGTAGCCAACTAGGAAACACTTAGAATCCCATCTTCAGTCTTGTTCCAGAAGTACTTCTCAAAGATTAGGCCTTGTAAAGACAGTAGCAGGTGTAGGGACAAAATCTTCTCAGTCTCACAACAGAGGATTGGATTTCATTGCCATGAGTGCATTTAAGGATGGGGAAGAGATACCTGAAAAAGCACAGGATGGCTTTTCAGCTTGCTCACACAAAAAACCAACCAACCAACCAAACAAACAAAAAAAACCACCCCAAACAAATAAAAAAGGGAGAGGGCAGATATCAAAGGAATGGTATCTTTTCTTCCAGTTTTGCTACAAGGTTATTTTTTTCTCTAGCTACGGGAAAAATAAATTACAGTCATTTTTAAAGAAATTTTCACTTTCTTCATATGTTCTGTGTCATTTGAGGTTGTTTAAAACACTTTAAATTACAGTATATTTTGAAGGTTGATTAGTGTTTTCAAATTTATTTATTTATTTATTTAATTGGAGTGGCATGTTCTACCCTCACATTTTTATGTCAACCACTTGCGGTTTTTGGAACCTGTCAAATTATATGCAGCCTCCCCAGTGCCCACTACAGGGGGGCAATCACTGCCCCAGTCCTCCTGGACACATCTGACATTTATGGGGAGACATCCACGTTCGAATATACATCAATGCTTCAGAGCTTAGTACTAAGCAAAGCCACAAGGTGGCACAGTCATCTGCTCTGAAGAGTTGCTCACCAAACTTCATTTCCCAAAGCTCACACAGCTCCAGAGCTTCCCTTTTCAAGGGGGAATCACCCAGCCTCTCTCCACCCCTATAATCGATTTCACAGAGTAAACACTGATGGTGGGTGTAGCTTTCCTGAGAGTGAGATTTTTGCTGTATCATAAAACCCTTCTATGGAAATACTTACATGGCAATATTTTGATGCTGCTGCATCAAAATATTGCCATGTAGGAATCTAGCATCAGCCCTAGAAAATCTGTAACAGTAAACCCCCTTTTTGCTGGTGGAAGTAGCATCTCTGCTAGGCAACAGTTTGTTTGGTGCCTGATTTAAGCATTAATATCATGAGGCTTATGCAGGTTTTCAGAACAAGTTAATCTATTTATCTATCCCCTGATTTTCTTCTTTGGAGGGAAACGTGGAAGGAATCGAAATCCTGAGATGAGAATCTGGGAAAGGCAAATACCCAGAGGGAACAAATGATCTTTTGGGGGAGAAAAAAAAAGAAAATAATGTCCTTATAGCACTTGTTTGCAGATACACATCAATTTGTCAAGGGCATAGGGAGGATTTAGCATCACCAGAAAAAAGCAGAGCAGTGAAAGAAATCATCAGCATTTCTGTCATTTTCTCTTATCTTCTTGCCTACCATGGAGTAAGTGCAGACACTTGGAGCTACTTCTGTTTGCTGACACTAGGTGGAAATAATTTCTCTCATGTAGACTGTTTTGTTTGTCTTTGTCCTGGTTTAGTGCAAGTTTGGGAGAGAACAAGAAATAACTTGTCTCTAATTAAAAATATGCCAGTGCCCAACCAGTGTAGAGACATCCTGGTCCTTTGGGCTGGAAGAGCCAGTGTTTTGCTGTTTACTTGTGAAAGGAAAGACACCCAGAAATGATGCATCTCTGCTTGGTGTTAAAAAATTCTGACAACTGATCCTTCTGGTGCTGTTGAAAATAGTTATTTATCTGTACACATATATACACACATTTTCTTTCCTGTCCCTCACTTCTGTACTGTCCCTTTTTGGGGGTTATGTATGTAAAATTGCTATGTGTATTATATCTCTCTAGATATATATTTATCATTTCTACATATGCTTAGATATGAGTGCTTGGGAATCCTGAGAAATTAACTAACTATCCTTGACTCTGTCGAAGTCAACCCCTGTATATATGCCAAGTCAAGCCAGATTCCCATGTAGAAAATGTACATTTATTCCCCTGTTCATCACTTCTGTACTGTCCCCTCTTTAAGCTTTGCTCCATGCCACAAACTTAAATGGCTGTGCTGAGCCTCCTCTCCTTTGTGAAGGCTTCATTCATGGGGCAGATCAAACCTCAGGGACACAAGTATGATTTTCTAGGGTCCCAAGGCTGCTGCAGGAGCTGGCAGAGCTGGAAAGAGCCAGACTCAGGACTGGGTGCTTGCAAATAATGTGTCCAAGCAAAGCCTGCTCCAAACTGTGCTGTTTAGCAGTTGCAGAAGTCCAGAGTTTAATTCAACAAGAATGAGATCAAACTTCTAGAACTGCTTTGCTTTTCCTGTCCAGAGGGCAGAGATTTACTTTGGGTGGCCTTTCTCTCTGTAGTTGATGAAATACCTAAAGACCCCCTCCTCTTTGCCTGGGAAATCAGAAGTTGGAAATGTCTGTGAACTCACACCCTGGACATGAGGCGTATGGGAATGCAGCAGCTGACAGCCTAAATGAGAACATGTAAGTAGTTAGAACTCAGGGTCTACTCCTGGCCCCTGCTGTGAATTCCTTCTGTACATTGTGTGGGCTTGTACCACTGAACTTCACCCAATGTCTAAAATGCAGCAGCAGTGTGTCAGCATGGGCATATTATATTCTCAGTCCCTCCCACAGGCTGAGGTGCCTGAGCACCTTCATTTGAGCTGCTGCAAGGGGAAACACTACGCTTCCCCTCCTGTAGGACCGCCAGCAGCAAGAAGAGGTAGGACTGCCCCAGGAGAATGGATCTTTTTTCTGGCAGCTTGAACTTAAGATGAAAAATTAGTGAAAAGGCATCTCCACTGCATTATTTTTTTCCCCCAATCACTGCATCTTCCCCTCCTCTGCCAGAGTCTGACAGAGCAATTATATTCTTGATCAAAACATGCCACCTGCTGTTTGTCAGAAGGGAGACATGTATAGTCAATAAAGCCAGTGCAAAAACTAACCAAACTGGAAAAGTATTTGCATTGCAAAAACCAGTCAAAAGTCCTGGGTGCCACAGGTTAGAGTCTGATCTGGCCACCGTACAAAAATCACCTGGCAACAGTGCACTCTTAGAATCATAGAATCATTAAGGTTGGAAATAACCTACAAGTAATAGACTTTAACCTTTAGCATAGAACTACCATGTTCACTACTAAACTTTATCCCAAATTACTGTATCCTCATGCCTTCTGACCTCTTCCAGGGAGGGCGATTCCAGCACTTGCCTAGGCAGCTTGTTCCACTGCCTGACAACTCTTTCAGTGGAGACATTTTTCCCAACATTCAGTCTAAACCTTCCCTGCTGCAACTTGAAGCAGTTTTCTCTTGTCCTGTCACTTGTTACTTGGGAAAAGACATCAACTCCCACCTTGTGACAGCCTCTCTAGACTGATAAAATCCTCCTGAGCCTCCTTTTCTCTAGGCTGATCATCCCCATCTCCCTCAGCTGCTCCTCATAAGTCTTGTGTTCCAGACCCTTCTCCAGCTTTCTTGCCCTTCTCTGGACTCACTCCAGTGTCTCAATGTCTTTCTCGGAGTGAGGGGCCCAAAACTGAACTCAGGATTCAAAGTGTGACCTCACCAGTGCTGATTACAGACCCTTTCCCCAACCACACTATTTCTGTCCTGCCAGCCACACTATTTCTGATGGCCAGGATGCCATTGGCCTTCTTGGCCACCTGGGTGCTGCTGGCTCATGTTCAGCTGCTGTCAACCAGCACCCTCAGGTGCTTTTCTACCTGACAGTTTTTCAGCCACTTTCCCTCCAGCCTGTAGCATTACATGAGGTTTTTGTCACCCAAGGGCTGGGCCTGGCACTTCACCTTGAACCTCATGCAACTGGCTTTGCAACCATCGATCCAGCCTGTCCAGGTTCCTCTGTAGAGCCTTCCTACCCCCCAGGAGGTCAATGCTCCCACCCAGCCTGGTGTCATCTGTGGACTGACTGAGAGTACTTGATCCCCTCATCCAGATCATTCATAAAGATATTAAACAGGATTGGCCTCAACACTGAGCCTTGGGGAACACTCCCTCTGAATGGCCACCATCTAGATTCAACTTTAGTCACCGCCAGCTCTGGGCCAAGCCAGACACCAAATTTTCTACTGAGCAAAGAATTCACACTTCCAAGCCATGAGCAGCCAGTTCAGGCAATGCTGTGGAAAATGCTGTCAAAGGCTTTATTAAAGAGCAGGCAGACAACATCCACAGCTCTTCCCTCACCCACTAAGTGGGTTCACCTGGTCATAGAGGCAGATCAAGTTGGTCAAGCAGCAGATGGGTTTCACAAACCCATCCTGGCTGGGCCTGATCCCCTGGTTGTCCAGTATGTGCCACATGCACATGCACTCAAGACAATCTGCTCCATGACTTTCTCTGGCACCAAGGTCAGGCTGACAGGTCTGTCCTTCCCCAAATCCTCCTTCTGAACCTTCTCTAGATGGGCTTTACAGCTGCTGACTTCAGTCAGCTGGGAGCCCTCAGTTCACCAGGACAGGTGACAAATGGTTGGAAGTGCCTTTGGCAAACTCTCCCAGCAGCTCCCTCAGTGCCCTTGGGTGGATCCTATCAGGGCCTATAGGCTTGTGTATGTCTAGATGTGCAGCAGGTCACTGACCATTTCCTCCTGAATTATGAGGGCTTCATTCTGTTCCCTATCTCTGCCTTCCAGCTCAGAGGGCTGGGAACAACTGATCTTGTTATTCAAGACTGAGGCAAAGAAGGCATTAAGTAGCACAGCCTATTCCAGTCCTTTGTCATTATTGATCTGCAAATCTACAAATGCTGTGGGCCAGCAAGGCCAGAGCCTGGACAATCTTGCAGATTACTGCCTTCCATCCAGAGCCAAAGCACGCAATTGGCACTGCCTAAAAAAGCCACAGTGCAAGAGAACACCCCTGCTGCCTGCAGCTGGAAGTTCCTAACACAGGGCAAGGAAGGGTCTGGCCAGAACAGCAAAACTGCTGTTGAAGCAGATTACAAGGCAACGCCCAATATCTGCTTCATAAGAGCAGTGATAACAGAGGAGGCCCCTGGGAGGAACCACTGCCTCTGTGAAAGGGAAAATTCCCAATGGAGACACCATAACATGCTTTAACTTTTGGTCAGCCCTGAACTGGTTGGGTGGCTGTGTGAAGAAGGTGGTGTGTCCTGGGACTTTTCAGCTGGTACCTGGGCCTGGATGGCTTTTGGGATGCTGTTGAGATGACATTCTGTAACACAGAACTGCAACCCTCTTTGATGTTGTGTATGCAGTACTGCACCAGCACTGCCTCCTAGATTGTCTGCCTGCTGCTGCAGAGCAGTCCCCATGGTCCTAAAGGAGTCTGCAGGACAGCCACAGGTCCCTGGAAAGGCTCATATGCACTGCAGGGAGAGAAGGAGGGGTGAAAGGACAGAGGGAGGGACGGCTACATTAGCAGATGTCCAGGGCTGAAAAGTAGGTCACCTATTTCTGCCTCGGGGGGTGATTGAAAATCGACACTACATCAATGCACAAACAAAGCCGAGTAATAAAGCAAGGAATGAGCCTTAGAAGCCTGACAGAAATCCTCCAAGTACACACACAGCTCTTCTAACTCACCATACAGAGCTATTAATTGAGACTAATTTAAAAAATATATTTTTACCCACAAAATGTATATACCATCACATAAGAGGAGGAGCTAATGAAAGAGAAAACAATGGAATGAAAAACACCAAATAAAACCGGAATTTCTCTTATTATCCACGTGCAAGGCTTGGACAGATGTTCCAAGTTTTTCTTAGCAGCCTTGTACATTGTTTAGGCCTAGACTCTTGAGGCTAAGTACTAATTCCTGTTGATGCTTTTGTGAGTCCTTGTAAGACAGACACTTGCAAATACTTCTGAGTTTGTGGTTCTCAGTGTGCCTATGTCTCTCTTAACATGGAAAGTTCCCACAGCGTGACTGAAGCGGGTCAGGTGGTATCTGCAAGGCACTCCCTTCCTCAGATATTGAAATGACATAAATTAATTACAATTACCTACGCTTTTCAGGAACGTAATCCCATGCTGTGAGGGCAAGAAGGTCAGGACAGATGGGATGAGAAGGAGATGAGATACAAGAAATTAGGTGGGTTTCTCCAGTCAGGTCAGGGTAAAGTCATTCAGTATTAATATTCTCTAATTAACTAAAAAAAAAAAAAAAAAAAGAGATAAATTCTGATGAACATAAAATCAGCCCTAGCACATAATGATTACTCCTGACACCACATTATCCCCAAAGGATAAAAACTATTGGTCTCACAGTAACACAAAAGATCAAAAGATCTTTCAGGCAGTAAAAAACAATGGACTCTTATTATTTTGTATAATTTTTCAGAAAACAGAATATTTCTGAACTTTTATAGAATTAAGCCTTAATGAGAAACTTCTGAAATATTTTAAATGCTCCAGAAAACATATGGGTGGGAAGTTTATCTGTTTGGTGTATCACAGTTACCAGGCACTCTTCAGAGCTCTCTGGTGCGGGATGTTCTAAGCACAATTTAAAAACTTTTATTCAGTGATGCCCTATTTCTTTCACACCAACAGTGAAATAACTTTTTGAAAAGAAGTTGTCAGATTAAATCCTCAAACACCATGATTTAAATCGGCTATCTAAAATCCAGACTTGGAGGGGGACTCAGGGAGTGTTACACATTTGCTACAGTCAAGTTCTTGGTGAGATCAATTGAGTTTGAAGATATTTGTTCTCAAGCAGGGGCTGAAGAACTACCCTCGCACACTGGCATCTGTCTTGACCCATCCTAACGTTAGTTCAAGTTCTATTTAGCCTGGATATGGCATCCTCAGTGTGCCTGTGCCACATTCCTAATTCAAAAAGGCTTAAAAAGCATTGTCAAGTGGGTCATGAGGTCTCTGCAAGGCATTTCCTATCTTAGAGATGGGAACTACCTGCAGAGGTAATTGCACCCACTCAGACCTTTTAGGAGCTTAATCCCTTTGACAGGCACTCCTCATCTTTGCATATGTGTTCCACACCATGAGGGCAACAGGTCAGGACAGATAGGAAGAGAATGGGACTGAGGTTAAGAAAGCATCTTAATTTTCCTTGAAGTACTGTGAAGGTTATTTTTCCACCTTGCTTTTTCTTGCTCATTTAGTTATTGTAGTTCTCAAAAGATGGGTCAGCTGATCATAGTGGTCCTTCCCAGCACCGAGACAGGGAAATATTTTCCTTTGTTGCTTCCTACTCAATGGAGCAATGGGTTAAAACCAGAGTTTGACTCTGTATTTCAAAGTTGCAGTACTTAAACTATGTACAAGTTTTCATCTTGACCAGTTTGGGGGAATGACACACCCGTTTTTTGTGGTGGAGTTGAAGGGGAAGAAAGAAAAATGAAAAGCTTAAAGTAAAAATAACTTGCAACTGCTGCTTATGACATGCACTTGATTAGATGACTGTGTTCACAAGTTTGCCTGGGTAATCCAGCTTATTTCTATCACCTCTTTTGGTCCCCTGCTACCATTTCACAGAAACTCAGTAGTTACTAGGCAGCTGTATCATGGCTGGTTGGGAAATGACACAATATATGCACTTTGCACGCTTGAAAAGCACCTAATTTTCCTAGGAGAAGTACCATGAAGGTAATTTCTCTAACTTGTTTTTCCTCTGTGCTAGTTTAATCAGCTTAGCTATTAAAAGATAACATGGGCTTAGGACTATCATTAGACCAGAGTGGTCATGTGGTTATGCGGGTAATTAGTGCTGTTGCTGAACAGTGTGACTTTTTTTAATAGGTAACTACATAATAAAACCAGTACCTAGTGCACATCTAATGAAGCAAAAGAAAAATGAACACTCTCTCTCCTGGGATCTGTATTCAACTACTTGTCTAGCAGTTTTCTTCTCTCTTTTCTCCTCTGTCATATTAGTATCTCTATCAAAAGCATTTAAGTGCTTGAAATGGGATTAAGACACTGCAGTCTAAAATTGCAATCCTGCAATCCTCCTGCTCAGCTGCACTGTAAGCTTTAAGGTATGAAAAAATCCCTGGGAGGGCCCTGAGAGGGTCAGACAGGTGACATCTAAATCATGGTGCAGAAGCTTTGTATCATTTGGCCTGAGTCCCCAGGATTTCAATTTGGTCAGGATGGTCAGCATACCGAATCCTAGCCCTACTTCCAGGATTCTGGACTCTTTACAGCTCAAGAGCCCTTAGGTATGTTTTCTGTTGAAGCACAGACAGAGGGAAAAGGAATAGAGATGGGTGCTCCTTTTATACAACAGTCTAAATGAGACTGTGATATAGCTTCCTTTGCCATGGAAATTTCAACCTGCACCTCCCAAATATACCTGTAAGTACCAGATTACAAACTCTCCTGGGGTAGGAAGGTGCTGCCAGGCTCCTGTCAGGTCAGTTAGGACCAAAGAAGGATGAGTAGTGCTGTACACCAGTCATCCAAGACAATTTCTCTGTGCTTGCACTGGGTGCTGCACATGTATGTTGTTTAACGGATATTAAATTAAATTCTGCCCACCTTTATGCCCAGACTTGGGTTTCAGCCTCAGATGCTTGTTGGAAACTATACATTATTTCTTCTGCCTACAGTACACACTCTGTTTTATTACTAGAGCATAATTTGCTTCTGATGTTAATAACTGATGTACCCAGGTCTTCCCCTGTTCCCCATGATTCCTAAGTATTGTGTTTGGATAGGAGACAACCTCCAACCCTTTTATCTGGACAAAATAACCAAAAGGCTCAAGGGGAACCACCCTGCATATATGTGGGGACAGTGGTAGCACCAGGACCTAATTTTTAGGATCAATAGGCTTCCATTTCTTCACCCATTTTCCCAGGCAATAAGGTTTATGGAGTTTCCAACAAATAATGTCATATTGCCTTTTGACCATGCTGTTTCCTCTGCTCTTTTAGAAAATGGATGGGAAGAAATCAGTGCTTTGCCCATACTGCTGGCACACCTTGCTAGTCTTCAGCATCCTCCTAGAAAAAGAGGGGATCCATCTCAAGAGGGATGGGGTTGGTTAGTCAAGACAGCTTTCCTGTGCAGCCACCCAGCAGCCTCCCATACCTGCATACTGGGCCCACACTGTGCACTTTGCTGTCAGGTCAGCAAAGTTAACAGGTTGTGTCTGCTTTTTGCTCCCAGGTGACATGCCATTGATTGCTAGTGCTGGGCAGGGGGGAGAAAAGGATGATGAACACTGATATAGGGTCTCCCATAGAGATGAAAGGGGGCTGGCCAAAGCTCTCAAGTGAAAACAAAATGGGTTGGTGCCAAAACTTCCCTCCATGCCTATGTTCTTTCCAGCAGGGCCACAGGCATGGTGTGGAGGTCCAACCCTACTCCCCAGCAGATTTGCCTTAGAAATGCTAATAGGATCAATGCTTGAAATGAGATTAGAAAACTGAACTTGAACATTTTGTTTCAACTAAATGGATCAACTTGTGGGTCTAGTGCAGTCAAACATTCATGCTCACCCTCAGGAGTATAACCATAAAGTTATTGTTCAGAAATGCCCCTTCTCTCTTAAAGCTACTTAGTTTTCGCAATTTTAATAAGATGTTGAGCTAAACATTAAATCATTAAAAATCTTTAACAGGCTTTATTCTCTCCTGAACTGTAAGACAAACAATAGATTTTGTAAGGGCTATGTTTAAACCAGAGGAGTTTTTGGCTTGGCTGACCATACTCTACAAATATTCTTTCAGTGTTGATAGAGATGGGGGCTCTTGTGCAAAGCGCCCAATTGTCTCTCTTTTTCTGTGTCTGTTTCCTACATGTAACTTATCAGTGCTCAGAAGAGTGAACTTCAACTACATTAAAAGAGGTTAAGCTATGACTTCATTTTATGCCTGAGCTGATTGAACAGCCAGATACCACCACTGGGAAGGTTCAGCACCAGATCTGTGTGCAGGTGTTCCCATTGCCTTGCAGGTGCTTCCCTGTGCCTGTGGGAAACCCAAGTCTGCGAGCTGGGTAAACTGGATACAAACAACCCCTCATAGGGTCCCTCAGCTGCCCTGGGGGGACAAAGGAAAGGGACAGCACTATGGTTGTCTGCTTCTAGAGCTGAAGCAGAGACACACCTCACATACTCATGGTCTGGCATTATGGTAAGAGCAGCAGCAACAAATGGTGAAATGCTGCTGAAAGGCTTCAGTCCTGCCTGCCTTCCTCTGCTGTCACATCCAGCAATTGCAGAGCCACAGGACAAGCTGGCTTGGCAGGCTGTGCCACTCTTGGGAAGACAAGTTTGTTCTCCAAGGTGTGGCAGAGCTGCTGAGTCACAGCAAGCCCTAAGAAATGCTTTCCCTGGCACCTGCAGGGAGCCCACCAGAGTCCACCAGCTCCTGGAGGGAGCACAGCTATGGCTGAGGGTTTAAAGGTGCACAGCACCTGAGGAAACATGCTCAGCATCTTTGATGGGGTGACAGTGACTGAGCAGGCTGATTATTTGTAATTTTTTTATTTGCCTATCACTTTATGCTGAGGAAGTGGCTTCCTTAAGGGAGTATAGGAATTCATCAGAAGTGTTGTCTCTCAAAGTGCCATGGGCAGCAGCCATCACCAAGTTACTGACACTTGAAACCCTAGCCTAGAGATTTAGTAAGACACCATCAAGCTTCAGGTCCATTGCCTAAAAGTTAGAGTTCTCCTGCCAGCAATAAAATACTACAGTCACCTGAAGGAGGCTAGGTTTTTGTTTGTGATTTGCCTGTAATCACAGGCAGAGGAATAGTGTGGAGATCTTCAGATTTGCACATAACTCCCAGGGATAAAGGACTGGGATTTCATTCTTTTGCCTCTGGTTCAGCTTACTGTGTGATGTTGGGCAAGCCTCATAACCTCCCCATTTTCCCCAGCTGTTTTGAGATTCTCTTTGTAGACATTAAATGTTTCTACCTTGAGGTAGTAGTGCCCTGGCATTAGCAACTTATATGGGTAATGGCAGTTCCACCTGGACAGTTGTAGTTTAAAAAATAATTACATAAAATCAAGATTTAGAAATATATTGATAGGAAATCTCTAAGATAAAAACAGGACCTATGAAGTCCCAAAATTTTCTGGAATTGTGATGGTGATAGGACCCCTGAAAATCAGATATGTGCCAGTGCAAATATTATCTTGCCTCTTCTGAATTGAGATGCATCCCTTGCTGCCAGGGCACATTTGCTCACAATATAGGATGTGTCTACAGCAGCACAGTTTAACACTTAGTTATCTGTGAGAACGTGCTTAATATTTACAGGAACTATACTAGGTACCTAACTATTTTACTGTTGTAGCTGTTCTACACTCAAGCTATTAATCCCCTCTTCAGATACCACATCTGGTGCTTGCTATATTACACATTATATATTTTATAATCTCATTATCCTTTTAACAACCTACCTGCTTGTCCTGGGGACGCCATTTAACATGGTACACTCATCCATCCATTGTTTAGACCCATTCTTTCCTGTTAAGTCTCTTCTCACAATTTCCAGCATCTTTCCTACACACTGTCATTGACAACACAACTAGAACTGCCTCTACACACTTTATATTGTGAAATCTCCACTTGTAGTAAGTAGTGTTGGTACTCTCTGCTGGAACATACAAGTGGCATGACATAAACAAAACCACCCCACAAAAAAAACCAGACACAATGAAAGGAAAGAAAACAAAAAGAAGACAGCTAACATAAATATGGAACAAATAGTCTAGAGAGCTTTCTGGATTGATCAGCAGCTGAAATAATGAATAAAGATCAATGTCCTATTTCATGTCGACTGTTTTGAGGATAATCTTTTTTTTTTTTTTTTTGGTAAAATTTACTAAATAAATGTGCTTGCATGAAAAAGAAAGCAAAAACCAGGCTGTACACTTAGAGACCTAATTGTGTAACTCTGTGCAGTAGGTATCAGCAAATACATTTCATGCTGCTGATTTGAGTTTTTACCATGTGTTTGTGACCCATTAGGATCACATGTATCCATAACTGCTGCAGCTCCACTGACTTATTCAGGCAGAATGAGACTATCATGTGTCTGTGCTGGCAGCCAACAACATCCTATTAACAGAAACAACCCACCAGGCAACAACCTCACAGCTTGGGGAGGGCTCCTGTTCACAGGGGTTGTGTGAAACAGGGATGTTTTACTGAGCAGTAATATACTGATATACTGAAAGGGACAAGCACAAGCACAGCTCTTAGCAGAATAATGCATGCTGCAACTCAGTCTTTGGGAGAAGCAGTAATGCCTGCAGAGAGGACAGGAGCTAAAGCCTGGTCAACTGGTAGAAAAGACACAGGAACACAAAGAAAGCTGACATTGTGGCCAGCTTTTTATGCAACAAGCATTATGAAACTAAGCACCTGAGCAGCTGGCAAGAGTTTCTTGGACAAAGCACAAAGGCCAGGCCACAGTAGCCTGTTTGCAGCTACTGTAAATCCGGTAGCTACCTTTCCCTTAGAAGCAAATGTCTTAACCTATCTTTCTGTATTTAGAGAAACCCCAAGCAGCCTATATCCTGTTTTGAAATTCTTGAACAGAATTGTGAAGGAGAAGATGTAGAGTCCCTCTCATCTGAAAAGGACACACACAGAAAGGTAAGCAAAGGCTGTAAAACGTTTACACTGCTATTACACTGTTGCTTTGTCCAACCCCCAAGATGTTTTATGTAGAGACACGCTCCCATTAGCACCTTATTCTTGTAGATCAAGGTTTGAGCCCATTTCTAGCTTTGGTCACTGAAAAAGGTGCTGCTTTCTGCAGCAGCAACCTCAATATTTGTCTCTGTAATATCACTAGCTTTGTCTTAATGGGAACAGACCTGCT
Source organism: Serinus canaria (assembly GCF_022539315.1). Taxonomy (NCBI): domain Eukaryota; kingdom Metazoa; phylum Chordata; class Aves; order Passeriformes; family Fringillidae; genus Serinus; species Serinus canaria. Next base: position 18,426,066 of record NC_066319.1, read on the forward strand.
GATTGTTTTCCAGTAGGATGTAAGTACAGCTGCACTGAGCTTAACTTTGTCAGATGAGCATGTGAGAGATGTGAAGATACATTATTCACAGTGGAGTTGCTTTATCTTAGACTGCTGATTCATAATGACAGTAAAGAAATATATTGTTTCCCCCTCCCCATGAAATCAACACAGTGCTACCCTTCAGTTTTCGTGTCCTCTGCACGAGAGGCCTTCAGGAACTACCCTAATGCTACACTATCATTTCAGCTCTGCTGTTTTTTCTCCAGTGTAACTAAATAAATTAATGAGTCCTTGTTTTAAGTAGCCCAAGCCCTCTTAACAAGATCCACTCAAAACCACATTGAAACCTGGCAGAATCCCATCGAAGCCAGGCAAAAGCCCACCAAAACCAGACAAAACCTGTGGACACCAGGCAAGGCAGGTACCTGATGGTAACCCGCTCCCCACAGGCCATGTGCTGCTGACCACAGCTGGGTGGTGTCCAGCAGGGACATGGATGTCATCCTGACAGTGACATTCTGAAACCAGGGAGGCTGCCCTGAGGCGCCAAGGGGCTCAAGCCAGAGGGGTCACCACCTTTTTGGGCAGAGGTGATTCGGGAGGCTTTGTGAGGGAAGGCCAAAAACATCCTGGCCGGCCAGAATTTGTTCATGCCTTTAAGACACACGGCGTTCAACACGCACCGTGGTGTCCTGTGCCAGTTGAGGGGCACAAGGTGCTGCCTGTTCAGGTGTGTGCCACCTGAGCTTTCCAGCAGAGGCCCTTGCTCGCCGTGCTCAGCCAAGCAGGGCTGCACAGCAGCAGCCACACCAGCGGCTCCACAGGTGGCAGTCAGGGAGCTTTGCCAAGGCTGAGGCACAGCACCCGCCCTGGATCTCACACAGTTCATTCCGGAGTGTTTTGGGCTGTGTCAGGAATTGTGTGGCCACGGGACCAGGACAGTGATTGTTCCCCTGTACTGGGCACTGGTGAGGCCACACCTTGAGTGCGGCATCCAGTTCTGGTCCCTCACTGCAGGAAAGACACTGAGGAGCTGGAGTGAATCCAGAGAAGGGCAGAGGAGAAAGGTCTGGAGCACAAGTCCTGTGAGGAGCAGCTGAGGGAGCTGGGGGTGTTCAGCCTGGAGAAAAGGAGCCTCAGGGGTGACCTTAGCGCTCTCTGCAGCTGCTTGAGAGGAGGCTGGAGCCAGGTGGGGGGCTGGCCTCTTCTCCCAGCCAACAAGCAGCATAGGAGGAAATGGCCTGAAGTTGCACCGGAGGAGGTTTAGATTGGATATTAGAAAAAATGTCTTTACTCAAGAAATTCTCATGAATTAAGAACAGGCTTCCCAATAAGTGGTGCAATCAACATCCCTGAAAGTGTTCAAAAGGCAGGTGGAATTTCGGGACATGGTTTAGTGATAATGAAGGCGGTGTTGCTAGTTGACGCCTGGCCTCGATCACCTTAAAGTAGGTCATTTCTACCTTTAACGATCCTATGGTTTTACAAAACACAATCTGCCGCATTTCAGGCAGCGCTGGAGGCCTGACGGGCACCTGCACGGCGGCAGGCTCAGGAACAGGCGACTACCGCTGCTGCAGAAGGAGAGCACCGCCACCGCCGCCGCCCGCGCACCCCGGGCGGGCGCTCCGACACCGCGGGCCCCGGGCCCCCCCGCGGCCCCTCGCGCGCCGCCGCCCTGTTGTCAGGCAGTTTGGCGCCCGCGCGCGCCCCGGGGGCGTGGCCCCGCGCGCTGGCCAATGGCGAGGAGCAGCCGGTGAAGCTGCGGGACGGACGCCACCGCTGGCTCCCGCCCCCCCGCGCCGCGGCCTCCGAGCGCCTCGGCTCCGGATTGGACAGAAGGGGTTTATTTTTAAAAGGAATCTGCTTTCTCTATTGGCCAAAAGAGACGCCTGTCAGCGTGACGTTGCCTTGTTGCTAGGCTGGGAAGGTGGGAATCCAGGTGCACCCGCCCCATGCGCTGATTGGCCAACAGGAAGCCGAGAGCCCGCCGCCATCCGCTTCCCACCCTGTCGCAGTCGCGCAGCCGGGTGACTGACATTGGCTAGACGGCCAATGAGAGGCCGAGCTTCGCACAGCGCCCAATAGGAAGGGGCGAACCGGGGAGAAGGGCGGTGCCGGGGCGAGGTGATTGGCAGGTGGGCGGAGGCAGAGGAGGGCTCGCCGGAGCTGCCATGTCCGCCATCTTGGAGCGTCGGTGATGGTGGTGAGCGGAGGTTTTCCCGCCTGAGCGGAGGCACCCGGGGCCTGTGGCGGGGGACGCGCTGTCGAGGTACGGCCGGGACGGTGCCGTGATCTCCGCTCCGCCGCTTCCAGGAGAGCAGCGCTCCGGCGGCGGCTCCTCCGCGGCGGCGCGGGCCTGGCGCCCGCTCACGGCCGTGCGGGGGCTCCGGGCGCTGCTCGGGCGGCACCGGGCCGGAGCCGCCGGGGCCGGTAGCGCGCGGCCTCCCGCAGGCGCAGCGCGGGGCCCGGAGCGGGCGGGGCGCGGCTGTGGGGCGCGGGGGCCGGGGCGCGGCGGGGAGGCCGGGCCGCGCGGCGGAGCCCGCCCTGCCTGCCGCCACTTGTGCCCCGGGCCGCCGCGCGGGGCTCTCGCTGGGACGGTGGGGCTGTTCTGGGGCTTCAGCAAGGCGGCTTCTTAGAACTGTAATGGTTTAGGAGCATAGCAGTGTTTGGGTGAGCTTTAACTGCTGTTAAATGCGTTTGGCAAAATCTCGCTTAGAACCTGCCAGTTTTTCTGGTTTTGTTTTTTGTTGGTTGCTAAGAACTTTCCAAAGTGTAAGAGGGAATTAGAGTTTTAGTCTACTTAGTGTCATACGAGACTGTCTTGTATGACATAAGTGCAATTGAGGCTAAAGATCATTTCTGTCAGCATAAATGTTGTTTAAGTCACACCAGTGGGATACTTTGAATGGGTGTGTTGCTATTTTTAAACAGTGTTCTTAGTGGAGAAAACTTAGGAGTAGGTGGATAGCTTTTGAGAGGAATCCTTTGAGATGGTGACAACTTAAAAATGAAAGATTGTGTTACTTGGTGGTGGTGGTATTACTTAGGTTTTGAATGTTCTTCAGTGGAATGAGTCTTAAGTGTACTCTTAACAGTGCAGTGCGTTTTTGGATTGCACAAATACCTGTGTGGGTTTTTTTTTATGATGCTGAAAGATGGGAAGTCTCTCTGTTTCAGTGTTCCAGAAAGATTGCCTAAGTTATTTGAACTGAATGGTTTATTTCCAGTGCAACAGACATTCAAATACGACTCTGATTACTTAGCTCTGTGTTGTTTGTTTTCAGTAGCAAGATGTGGACTAACTGAAGCTTGCAAGAGTTTCTTTATTATACAAGTAGAAAATAACACTGCAGAATTACCTATCAATATGTAAATTGTTAATGAGACACCATGTAGAAGTGATATCAGGTTACATGTTTTTCTTGACAGTTCATGTTTTTATGAGTTCATTTAGGTTCACTTAAAATACTTGTTTTGTCCATCTATGATATTATTTGAACATAATGGATTCTACTTATTTGCTTTCTGTTTGAAAAGCAGAATGTATAGGCATTGAATCCTGTACTATCTGGAGTTATTAAAGGATTTTTTTTTTCTAAAACTACTTGGAAGTATTGTTTTGGCCAGAAGAACTGTTGATGAGGTCTGTTTACAATGATCAAGGAAAACATTGAGTGGAGTGAAAGGTGTAGTTTAGAAATTACAGAAAAGCAACCTGTTTAGCAGGAATGCCTTTAACTAGAGTAGTGCAGTACAGCTTCTTTACAAGCTAGTTAGATTTGTATGTAAACTGCTGTAAGCATCACAACTTTGGATTTTTTAAAAATATAATTCAAGTAGCTGTTATTCCCTTACAGAATTAAAGGTACTGGGTAGTTTATGTGTCTCTTCACAATACTGGCTACAGACTTCTCACTTCTGCTGAGTTGCTGTAGTGAGCAGAAGTGACTTTTTCCTTTGGAGTGTTTCTGTCTTTCACTTAAGGGAGATGATGCTATAGCTTGTGTACCACTCAGAGAATCAGATCGTGTTCCGAGAGTGGAATTCAAGTGAATTAGTAGATGGAACCTGAACTTAGAAATTTGTGTATGTAGCTTTAGTATTGACAGATGTTTGGAGAGTCAACGCTGTTATGGCTCAACATCTTTGCTTATTTATTCAGCTTAAGCTTGACCTGCGTGTACTGTGAAATGCTAAAGAGCTGGCTCAAAACCAGCCCGTCAGGAGGTTGGGACAGTCAGAAGGGAGAAATGTGTCGAAGAAGTGTCTGGTCCCCTCTCCTTTCTGTCCATTAAGGTCATGTTTTGTCCAAGTGCTTAAAAGCCTTGAAGTATGTACTTAACTCCACAGTTAAAGATGGAAGCTAAAAAATGGCTTATTGCACTATGGTTGCAAAGAGCAGTGTTTCAGCATAGTACACAACATCTTTGTAGGTGGGAGACTTTTGTACCTTTCTTTGGTAACTGAGTTAATTTATGGCCTTTGGAACTATGGCATGGTGGAAACCATGGCTTTTGTGCTTGGGCAGAAGAGGTGCTGGTATGGGCATAGGGATCTCTTTCTGTGGTAAGGTAGGATGGCTTCAGTACATTGTGTGCCCTCTAGATTAGTCTTTTGTAGTAGCTCTTTCACCTGTGGTCCTTAAACTTGCTGTGTAATCCACTATGTCGTATGCCAGGTTTAGGAATAGTGTGTTAGCTCAGGTTAGTATCTCACATCCAGATTCTAGAAGACCAGATGTTTGGTTGGGTTGTCCTAAGAGCAAGACGTAGAGCCATTGGCAAAACTTTTGACAATCATCAAACAAGTATGGGTAAATGAGAAATAGTATCTTGCTTGTGTCTTCTTATTTTGGTAAGTTGGAGGAAGAGAGCAAAGAACTTGAGAAACTAGTGATCCTGATATTTTTGGGGTGGGAAGCAAGTCTGAAAGATCAAGGAGAAGATGCACAGAGAACATGAATATCATGTTGAAAACACTGCATAGCATGTTTAATTGTTTCTCTAGCGTGTCAGGGTGCCAGCATCTGTTTTAGAAACCATATGCTACTAAGCAACTGAAGTAAAATATTTTTCTACTCTTGGATATTGTATGTAGCTTTATAGCTAGTTTGGGACACTTCTCAGGAAGTGGAATAGACTGACTTGAAAAGATTGGGAGGACATGTGGCTAAAGCTTGCCTGTTTATGGAATAGCTCTTCACATAATATAGGCAAAAAATTTGTTGGTATGAAATACAAGACTTTTTGTGACCCTTGATTATTCAATAGCTTACATAACATGCCAAGAAGCATGTTTGAAATGGTATATGTGATTTGGAATAGGTGAAAAAGTTCCTACCTAACCCTTTGACTTTTTTTTTTCCTTCTTGCTGTTCATACAGTCATCCCTTAAATCTGTTAAATGGATGTATCTTTTCCTCTTAAACTTGAAATGCTCAGTGTCAAATCTCAAATCTGTGGGATATGTTGCATGCCTGCTGTGGAAAAGAATAGCAAAAGCACCTTAGCATACAACCTTAGGGACCAGTGAAGCTGTAACATTTCACTGGAGGGGAGATTTATGTTGTTAGGCCTGTAGGCAGAATGGCAGAGAAGAGTGCCTGGGAAATGCAAAGTGGGGATTTGATTAATGAAGGGAAGGAGAGTAAAAAAGGAGAATAAAAAAATGTATGTGTGCACAAGAGAAACTGCCCAGTGGTGAGATTTGAGGATAGATTAGTTTCCTTGAAAGGCTCTTAAACTTTATCTGATTTCATTTTGAATGAGATGGTTCCAAACATTTATGCAGTTTGTGTGTCTGTGAGGAGGTGGAGTACGTGGCCTGGTGGTCTCTCCCCTCTGTCCACTGGCCCTTCTTGAAAATGAACACAGGAACACCGTGGGCCATCTCTTGTTGCTTGTGCCAAAAGATGCTTTTAAACACGGAGAAATCTCTAAAGCCGTTTTAGGATGCTCAGGCCTGTGCTAGGTGAGGCTTGAGAGATGGCCATGTGATTTCCAGTTTGGTAATAAAGCACAATTGGGATGGAGAATGAAAACTTCAAATTTTTTAGTAAAAAGTAGTTTCTGAGTTAATTAACTATGTTCTAGAATAGCTATTTCACTACTAAAAGCATTCTGATTAACTACAGAAGTGAATCTCAGGCTTCCCACCCCTGTTACACAGTGGGAGCATTCCCTTCTTGAATGACCACTGGCAGGATTTCTAAGTGGATACCAGTATATAAAATAAGATTTTGTTGTAGAAATTTAACTTCTGCTGTGGGTTTTTGAAGTGAATCCCATTATTTTCTAAATTATTCTGTAAATGGACATGATGCTCCTTTAGAAGGGCAAAGCCCAAGACTAATCCTCAGTTGTGTGGCACATTTCTCTCTTGTGGGAGTAACCTAATTGATAGATTAAAAGCTTCAAGTGGTGCTTTATGCAGTGGCGGTAAGCAATGCTAGTGCAGGTGTGATTGCATTTTCCATTGTATTGTAACTGGTTTGAGCTTTTGTTAGAGCAGAAAACAAGGGAGTAGCAGATACTCTCAAGGCTTGCCTTGCTACAAGTTGATATTATTTGAGTTCTGTTTGCATTGTGAAAGGAGTGTAAGTCACTGCCTTCACGGGGTGGATTTCTGCATCTTTGTAGAAGAGTGCTTAAACAACTAGTGATTCTCATAGAAATGGTGAAAATAAAATGCTATTTGCTTTTTTTGTAAGTGTAGTGGAAACCAAGTCTTATGTTTCCAATATACTTAGTATAGTATAAGGGGGGAAAAAAGGGGTTTTGTGTAGGGGCTTTGGATTTTTTGTGTGTGTGTGGTTTTTTGCTTGCCTTTTTTTTTTTTCAATTACTCTTAAGTTTCATTAAGGCAAAAATCATAGGTTAGGTATTGGTGAAAAAACTCATTCTTTCAGTGATTTGCAGAGGTAGGGCTCTCCATGTTTTGTTCTTGCTTACTATGTACCTACTGCTCAGACTGGTTACCAATCTTAAACAGTTCAGCTGTAAACTTTAGGTCTGGTTTGAACTGCAGAATTTGAATTCTTGTTATTTCTTCTGCTGCTGTCTTGACAGGCTTGCTGGATGTCCATGTAACTGAAAGCTAAGTCTTCTAGAAAATATTAAGTAGTAGGTTAGATTTGACAACTTTAGCTGTTGTCGCCTGACTTGTTGGAAAAGGATGGAAAGTTAGAGACAGCTCAAACAAAGCTGTGGTGGTGGCAGGAGCAGACCCACTTTTTTAGTAAGGGGGTTTCTACCAGGAATTTAAGGTCTATGTCATGTCGGTGTTGGTCAGTCTAGATGGAAGTGTGCCTAGAAGTTGCAGCAGCTCAGGGTTTTTGTTCCCATTGGCCATGTTTGTCCTTCTCTGTTCTTTCTGGCTCTTACAAAGGAGGAGTTTGTCACTGCTCATGGCAGGTCTGAGGGGTGATGACATGTAGGAGTCTTTTCCTCTCTGTGAGGGACAGCTGTGGAAGGTACAGTGAGCTGGCTGTGAAGTATCAGTTCTTCCTTTTGGCTGTGACAAGCAAACATCCATCCAAGGATCCTTCTCTGTGTGTACTTGATGCTGATGGTGGGTTCTTTGTTATACTTTAATCCAAATCCAAATAGCACAAAATTGTTTACTGAACTCTGTTTAGTGAAATCTCTTTGATAAAGGAGATGGTAAAGATAATATTAATGAGAGATCTGCATTTCTTAATGATCAACATAAAAAACTAAATGTATCCTTTCAGGCTGCTTGCCTGTGCTCTAAGGGCTAATGCTCTCTTCTAGAGTCACAATATGAAAGTTTATACATTTTTCTGATATGAGTAATATGTGATTGAAGACTGAACTTCTCAGCCCATTAATGCTTGGTTGCTTTAGTTACTCAGTAGTTGTGCCAGGTGCGCTTGTCTTAATATGACTTCAGTCATAGATTGGCACATACTTTTTTTCCCTGTATCTGCCTCATCCAGTATGCCCTCCTGCTGTACTTAAATAGGACTTATTTTGAGAACAAAAACCAAAGAACTTTAACATAGCTGAACTGAGTACCAGTTACACTTGGCTTTGATGCTCTACTTCAAAAATGCAAATTTATAATTTGCAAAAATGCAAGTTATAAGTATAAATTAATCCCTAATGCCTTGGTTACTGACTAGGGAATTTAGTTGCCCAGACTGGAATTGGAGAGATAGGATATTGAAGGCAGACAAGAATAATTCAGAATCTTTTATGTATGAGAGTGTCTGTGGAAAAAAGATTCAAAGTCTAAAAAGCCCATGGGATTTATGTATTTATTTATTTGTATCTTTTTTTTAATAGGAAACACCTGCAGATGTTTTTCACTATGGGAAACTGGATGCCTTTTAGGGCATAACAGAAAGCAATGATGTTAATAGTTGTACAAGATTTTTTTTCTTTGAAATGCACTGGTCCGGTCTTCCCCTCTTCTGGATTTGGGAATTCTGAAGTTTAACTTGTACTCCTAGCTGTAATGCTGGAGATTAGAATGCAGTGGGGTTGGGGTTTTTTCCCCTCCCTTATTGAAGTTGTAGCCCCATGCAGCCAGGAATGAAATTATTTACAGAACAATAAAAATTTGTAATGTGGTGCTGATCTCCTCATAAGAAGAAGGGTTTATAGGTTATCCAAATGTGTAATTTAAAAAAAAAATTATTGTAGGTAGTGAACATTGAGTGAAACCACCTAAGAAGTCTTGTTATAGACTTCAAGGCATTTTAAACTAAGTTAATTTCCGTGCCACTTGGCATAGCAGTAACTTTACTTTTTGGAATGGTAATAAGACTGTCTTGACAAAAGTCTGTGTGGAACCCTAAATGTTACTGAAAAGAAGACTTAAATTCAGGTCTTAAATAAATTGATTTCTAAGTCTTTGGCTCAGCAGGGTATTTTTCTTTAGGGCTTTATCATGTAATGCTGTAATAAATACCATTTTAAATTCTGAGCTTGCATTTTAAATAGCTTGGTTTCTTTGAAACTTTATGCTTTAAATCCCTTGAGTAGGCGTAGGGCAGAGAAGTATCACTGTAGTTTTGTGTAACTATAACCTATCTGTGCTGTTTTCAGTCTTGCTTTGGGATTAGTTTTAACAGTGTGTGTTCAGTAATTCTTAGTGAAGTAACACTTGGTGAGAGTTGAGGCTCTTCTTGCAGCAGGAGAAAACTGTTGGCAGATAGATTGGTAGTTAAAGAGAAAGAACTTGTAGGAAGGAATGGATGCTGAAAGTACTGTGGTGAGTTACTGTGTGGTAGCCCTTTCTTGAAAGGGCACAAAATAAATTAAAGAAAACAGCCAGTTGAAGGAAGGGTCATTTCAGAAGGACACTGTGTCCCTGAACTGTGGCATATTGCTTGAATGGGTTTTTTAAACTCTGTTTGCAAGTACATACTAGTGCCCTTATGGTATTGCTCAGCTGGTGATCACTTCAGTGTAAAAATTTAGACTAGTCACCCTTTGGCAACAGTATTATTAAGAAATGCTGCTAAATCTTTGAGACAGACTTGCCCCATAGTTGCCACTTACAACTGCCGTAGAATTCTGATAGGCACTCAAATCTGCTCCTCGCATGTGTTTGAGTCTTAATTCAAGAAGCATTGAAGTAGAATTTAAAAAATATTATTTTGAAGATCACAAAGAAAATAGTAGGTTTGGCTCTTTTTTTATGCAACTTGAGCTTTTTTTTCATTAAATTAGGGTGAGTGTTGCACTTGGAAGAAGGTGTCTTATTCTGTTAGGCAGTCTTGATTTTTGTACTGTTGTCCAACAAAATAGAAGAGTTCCATGGGGAAGGCATTCCTTCTGTTCAGTTGAGACACCAGAGGCACCTGTGCATTAAAAAAAATGTGTGATTGCTCTGTCTGTGTAGTTTGTAAAAGGACAGCATGGCAAAACTCAGCTACTGGAGTCTCCAAAATATAAATTGCCTGTGGGAGTGGGGAATTGGAAAGAAAGATGACATTAGCTTAATAGCCACTTCAGGCTTCACTGGAAGGCTTTTTGCACTGAAGTTTCATGATTTTGCTGGGTTTCTAATTTCTTTTCTGAAACATATTTTTGTACATACCTAAATAAAAATGATGGTAATTCATTAAACTTATGTAGGTGAGAATTGATGATGAAATCTTCCATTCAAAGCATTATTTTCTTAGTTTTCTGAGATAAGTCTCAGAAAAGTCAAGCTGGTCATGCTTTTTTAAAGCTTGTTTTTTAAGTAACAGCAGTTACTGGACAGTTGTCTTTGTAGCACTCTGTATTACAGAAGGAGGATATTGAATCACTATTCAGCTGTTTTAGAGTGATAAGTTAATCTGACTGTTCAGCATCAATTACTTAATTGACATTTCATATGTTTCATATTTGTCTTTTCTAAGTATTTACCTTCATCCTCAGGGTATCTGCAGAGGTCTTGTGTAGACTGACTGCTTTCCCTGAATAAATAGAGTATGTTCTCTGAAGGAAAGTAGTGTTCTTGTTTGGTTAAAGGGACAAATAAAGCTGTAAGATTGGCACCAGGCTGGGGAAGATTCCAGGTGGCACTAAAACATTTTGGTAAATGCAGATGCCAAATCTAGAGAAGTGAATATGCTAAAGTATCATCACTCCCCTTGTATTTAGATACTGCTTCTCTGTTTTATTTCTATTGCTTGGAATTGGAAGAACTTTTCTACTAGAAAAGTTTCTTCACTGGAAGAACTTTCTACTAGAAAAGCTCCACTTGGAAGAATGTTTTACAATCCTAGGGATTGTATTGTTAAACTTGAAAATGCTGCTATTGTAGAGAAAAGTAGAGATGGGGCTTAAGCTCTTTGGGAAATCAAGTCAATTTAGTAGTCTCTGCCCATGAGCAAATCAAAATAAAAGATGTTTTAACTTGCTTAAATCAAAGATTAAAAGAAGAAATATCTTCAACTTTTCTGTTCATGATGTTGGATTTGAACACACTTTGAAGAGTGTTAGGGAGTATAACTTTGATTCTGAAAAGCAAAACATGCTTATGATACTGTCATTAAGGGAATATTTAGCTTCTGTGTGCATTTAGAGTGGGTTGAATAGTTCTGTCAGTTTTTTCTGGATATGGTAGCATTTCTTGATATCCTAATTAAAAGAACTTGCGGCTGTCAAAACTTACTTTAATGGCTTTGTAAAAGCTTACTATGAGGAAAACCAGGGAGAGACTCTGGTTTTAAGACTGCACAGCCTTTAACTAGTGCAGTTCATGTAACTTACAATGAAAGTTCAGGTTGCCTGAACAACAGGTCCCAGAAACCTTGAATGAAAGTGAAGAATTAAGCAAGAAATTACCAATTGGTTTGGATTTAACTTTGAAGTCGCTATCTTCAAATGAGAGTCCACTCCAGTTCTGGCAGCAGCTGTAGCTGACTGGAGCTTCAGGGGACAAAACATTGATGTGCTCCTAGAAGCTGCTGACTTTCATTTCTGAACTGCAAATAGTCTTTAAGTATTCTTTTTAACAAGACTGTGATTTTGCATGAAAAAAATAAAGCAAATAATAGATGTGAATGCACTGTCTATACAGAAAGAACACTGGCATCCTGGTTAGAAGTTGCTGAAATAGCTTTCTTTTACCTCCATGTATTTTTCATGTGCCTGAAAATCTGATTTATGTCCAACTTTCAAGGTCTAATCCACAAGGGGAATAGGAGGATGAAATTGAGGAAAAAAAATCCAAACTCATGCTGTCCTTGAATTAATACAGTGAACAAAATAAAACACATGCTGTAAAAGAAACCTCTGGTAGAATTAATGCCTTTTAACTTAAGGCTGTGTCTTTAAGTTACAGTAGTTGTTTCTAAAATGTTCAAACAAAAAAGTAAAGTTTACTGCTAAAGCAGTGAGTCAGTGTTACTGGGGTTTTTTGCATTTCCAAAATAGCAGTACAGGAATTCAGGATTCATTTACACTTGCAAATTATCAGCTGGTTGAGACAACAGTAGAACTGATGCTGAATTGTCCCAATTCAATATCACCCATCTTATTTATCAGATTCAGGAGAGCTTTTACTTTGTCATCCTGAGCAGACTTGAGGTGATGTAATTTAGGACAAAGATGGAAGAGTCAGATCCTGATTGCACTGTCCCTAATGGTGTGTTCCCTCTTCCTTGGCTGCACTGGCCCTGGTGATTGATAGACACTTTGAGTTGTTCCATCCCATGAACATGGCAGAAGAACTCTTCTCCCTTCTTCTCCGTGCATTTGCCAGTTTTTGGAGTAGGTTTTTTCATTTGGAAATGTCTTGGCAGAGGTTTCATCACTGTTGGGGAGCCAACAGAAGGTGACTGTTCAGCAAGGGGTAGAACAAAGCTGCTTTGCATAAGCTCTTTTAACATCCTAAAGCACTCCTGTGAGAGACCACAAGGAATTTCAGTCCTTACCCTCATTCTGAGTGTGGATGGTGACATTTCAGCTTAAAAATGTACCCTCTAAGCAAGGGTGTTGGGAACTGATAGCCAAAGCATTCAATGTTTTAAGTCCTTAGTTAAGTGAGACTCTTCATAGTGTTTAAAAATTGCCTTAGTTGTCATGAAGATTTTTCTATAAACTTAATTAGCTCACAGATGAGACTAGTTCAAATGTACCTATGTCTTGGCCCTTCAGCTCTCACCACTACCAAATTGATGGTTGTAGACAACACTTTCGGGTCAAGTTTCTTTGAGAACCATATGTCCAAGGGGTTTCTTAAAAGTTTTTGGGAAGAGATGTTCCTGATTATGTGGCAACACATGAGTGTTCTAAGGAGGAGTGCGCATTACTTAGATTTTTCTCACCTGACATTCGGAGAGATGTGGTATGGAGCAATGCTGAGTCTTAAATTACGATTTCACAGTGCTCTGCCAAAGTGTTACACTAAAAAGTTTTGTGTTGCTAGCTTGTAATTTCACTGGGGGATCTTTCTGGGCCAGTAAGCCAGCGGAAGAAGGGAAAAGATGCTACTGTTTTGTGCTTCAGGTGCTTTTCACATGTGTTGCATAAAAGTTCGTGGACATTTTTTGGCCTAGAGAGGTGATAGAACTAAACCATCCTATGTCCTGTGCTTCCCTTTATTCATTGTAGTCCAGGCCCTAACATTTGAGAAGAGGTGCTGGTGTTCTGCTAGTGGCTTTGGCAAGCTTATGTAACAACTTTATTTCAGATATATGAAGTTATATAAGTTAATGCATGCAGAGAATTACTGTAAGAGCAGCACTGTTCAGGAGCTTGCAGTTCTTGCTTTTTTACCAGGATGCACAAATGTTACGTTGCTTTCTATTAGTAGAGAGACTTGTTTGATTTCAGTGTTTGGGCCAATAGAGATGCATGGGAATAGTTTTAGAAACAGACGTGGCCGAGTTCATGCAGCATTAATGAAATTTGTTTAATCCTCTTCATGGCAACTGGTCGCATAGTGGTTAACTTGTCTCATCTAAAAATGTGTGAATAAAGTTTGTTAGGCAATACTTAGAACAGACTTTGCCATGCTATTGCATTTCATGATGGCTCCTACCCTGGGTAGTTGTGCCTTGCTTTATTTTCTAAGTATTTCACATAAAACATGAACATGGGTGTGATCCTGGTTGTGATGAGTCTTCATAGTTCTGTGTTTGAATGTAATCCATCTGTACACATGCCAATACTTCATCCTGCCTTAGCATGTTACCTGAGATCTAAGGTTTTAACCTTCCATCATTGGATACTTCTTCATGACAGAATTGTATTAATTTGGCTGAACTGTTGCTGAATATAAGCCATCCCTGGATGTAGGAAAGTCAGATTTAAATAGACTTGTACCTTATCCAGTCAGGTGATTCTTTTTTTAAATTGTGTTTTGGAAAGAACTCCTGTGGTTTTTTGGGGATGGGGGTTTGTCCCTTTTTTCATAATGCAATACCTAATCTGTCTTGCAGAGAGGAACAGTCTGAGTTAATAAACCATACGTACCAGTAAGTGTAAGTCAGTCTTTAGACCAACCTCTATACTCTTGTAGATTCCGAGGTGGACTGAAAAAGTCCTGATTGACCAGAGCAGGGTTCTGGGGGCACACCCTTTACAGGGTATGCTATAATACACACACTTCAAGTATCTTGCTAATTTTGATTACACTGGTGTCTCTAATTTACAATATAATCCTACTGTATTGAGTTCAGAAGCCAGCTGTTCTGGTGCTAGACAAGGGAATTTAGACACTGAAGTCTTCAAACAGAAAGCAGAGTAGAGAAATAACAAAGACATCCTTGTAAGGGGAGTAATAATAGTGGTTTTCACTTGGATAGTTCCACTGGCAATTGAAATCTGTGGATCTTAAGAATGTGTAAACTCTTCTGAAAGTGCATTAAGCTAAGAAGGCTTCTTATTTTGTTTCCACATAACTGAAGAAGTGATGTTCTCTCCCTTTTTGTAGCTCTGCTTTGGAACATAGGTACATTTTAAAATGCAGAAACAATAACCTAGGAAACTTTAGTAAAGTGAACTGAGTCTGGAAAATTTGTTTACTTTTTCTGCTCTAGTTGATCACTTGACTCACAGGGTATTGGCAGGTCTGTCAGGCATGGAGACCTGAAGGTCTGCAGGTGAAAAAACTCATTTAAAAGACCTATAAAAGAATTATGGTCAGTGTATTACACTGAGCTTCAGTTCATGTGTATGTTGGTTGCTAAAATAACCTGAGAAATAATTTTAAGGTCCTTTCCAACCCAAGGTATTCTTTGAATCTCTGATCTTTAGGTTGACACAGACCATCTGTTAAATCACCTGCAAAGATCAAAAGCCAGCTTTGGAGACACAGCTCCTTATCTTTAACGTGGAAGGTGTAAAATTAAATCATTCTTCTCTTTGGCAGAATACTTGAAATGCTGTTGAGGTGAACAGTTTGGGTTTTTTAGCTGAAGATGCCAAATACTGGCATCTTAAGCTAAAGTCACTGACCTGAGTTAATAAACATGCCACTAATTTTGCTACTCTTCTTAGTTGCTAGTACTTTATTTTCCATAAACACTATTACTCGTGTTCCCAGAAGAAACCAAAGTATTGCATTGCTTGAAACCTGTGTTAAAAAGCAAAATCAAAAAGCCCCTCAAAGTGCTGGAAGGTGAATTTTTGTTTTAGAAATTCTTCCTGCAACTACTACAAACAGCTGGAAAGAAAATCAGTTTGTAGAGTGCTTTTTCTTGCCTGTGTGGTGTTGACTAGAGCACAGACAGGTAAGTGTCAGTCTGAAGCCAGTTAAGGACACCTAATAGGGCTTGTTAATTCTTCCAGTGTAAAACAAAGTAATATTGAACTATCAAAAGTAGAGGTTTTCATAGTGGTGACTGAATGCTGTCTTAATTCAGCTTGTTTCTTTGGAAGCCTGGATGTGGTCTGTGTTGGTTTTTTTTGAAGTTGGCCTGTTCTCAGATTGAAACTGGCTGAATTCTTTATAGACTTGTGCTAACAGGCATTCTTAATGCTTCTTAGTTTATTTTTCTGCAGGTTTGTGGGTAAATGACATTAATATAAGGGAATAGTTATGAAGATAGGAAAAAACGTACTGCAGAAAGCTCTAATAATGGGTATTTCAGATCTTCCAGATCTGAAGATGTTACTTTGTAGAAAATTGCTAATAGGTTTTTTTTTTTTTTTTGAGTCTGGATTTGTGTTAGATTTCAGTAAATTGCTGATTATAAAGGCAGTTTCATTTCAGTGAGACAAAGAAGTTTCTTCCTTTGACTCCCAAAAATGGAGGGAAATGTTAAAATTGGTTTAAAAGTAAATAGGTATTTCAGATGACATGCTGCTTTTCATTTTATTTTCAGTGTATGTTCTGCTGAACTGACACTTTTCTTCCTAGCAAGTTATTTCTTTCCTCTGTTCATGTGTTATATTTGTTGCAAAACAGTCCTTAGTATTTATGCAGTTGTCAAGCTATTGAATAGAACCTATTAACAATATTATACAATTTTTTTTTTGTCGTTGTAGGAAGAAATCTGCTTCATCTAATTCAATGCTAATTCAGTCCTGCTAATCTGCTAGTACTGTAGATTGAAAGATTTTTTTGCTGTTGCCAGGATACCCTGTAATGGGCAAGAAGCCTGAGAGAATACAAAACGTTCTGATTTTTTAACTTTTAAAAACTTTTGTGTTTTAACAGGTAAGAAACTATTAAACTTCACATACAGCAGTAGATTTAGCTTCTGCATCTATAAAGTCTTATCCTAAAGCACACAGAAACCACTTAAATTTTAAGATTTTAATGTCCTTGATGTCCACTAAAATCACCTAATTTTTTAGGTTCACATTTATCACTTTCTAAGCTGCAGTTCCTTCTTCAGTTCAGGCTTTGTGGTCATGCCTTCTCTTTTCTTGCAGCTTTTTTCTGACTGCTTTCTAGCTGGCTGATTCTAACTTTGTCTTTTAACCTACCCTGCTCTTGCACTATCTTATTCACCCTGCTTTGGGGGAGAAATCAATCAGGGGTGTTCCAGACACACAGTTGTGAATATTCTGTTTGTTATACCATGTTTTCCTTTTGTGCCAGGAAGTGTGTCTGCTGCCCAACGTTTTTGAAAGAGTTTGAAAGCAAATGTGTTCATGAACTGACATAGGGTAGATATGAGTAATGATTATAGATTATTATACTGAAGTAAAGCTGTCTTCTGCAACTGAATTTTTTGGTACTAAACTTCATGTTTCAGTGCAAAAGTGTCTTCTGGGTAGCTATGCATCGTTGAGCTTGCGCTTTATGTTTTATGGAATCGTGTGCATTTCTTAGTGCAGTAATATCTTTATTTTCATTTTGAAGCTAATTGGAAGAATTCAGTGTAGGAAAAATCTAACAGAATTCTGTGACCAGTAGATATTTTAAATTTGTAATTGGCAGATGATGTGAATTTATTGCAGGTAATTAAGATCTTTATTTATTAACACTTAGTTACCTGTGGTTGGAGATAGTGTAGGAATTGATGAGGATATAGTTGTTGCTTGGTATGAAATTGGTCTTGTAAATTCACTGGAGACTGTAGATTTCGCCTGATTTTTGTGCTTCTGTTGAACAGTTATGAACTCTTCAGTTTTGGGGGATTGGTGTCTTGGTATAAACTTGAACTACCTTGAATTTATTTACACACTTCATGTCAAAGCTATAGATTATTGGGGCGTTCCGTCATAAGGGGGGGGTGCATATGCACATGATATGTGTGTGTGTATATATATATATATATATATATATATAATGAATTATTTAAAAAATTATAGGATGACAGAGTAGTTAGGGTTGGAAGGAACCTCTGGAGAACGTGTAGTTCACCCTCTTGCCAAGGCAGGGTCACCTAGAGCAGGTAACACGGGAGCATATAGGTGGGGTTTTGATTGTCTCCGGACCTCCCTGGGTTCCGGTGCTCTGACACCCTCAGTGTCAAGAAGTTCTTCCTTGTGTTGAGGTGGAATTTCTTGTCATTTAGTTTATGGCCATTGCTCTTTATCTTGTTGCTGGGCACCATGGAAATGAGTCCAGCACCATCATCTTGGCACCCAGTTTAGATATTTGTATGCAAGAGATGCTCTCTCAGTCTTTTCTTATCTGGGCTAAAGAGGTCCAGCTCCTACAGTATCTCCTCATCAGTGATGCTCCAGACCTCAAGTTCATCATTGTGGCCTCTGCTGGAGGCAGAGGTACTGGAGCTACCCCTCTTGAGTAGCTCCTTTTCTTGCTTAAACCATAGAGACTAGATTGGCCATAGTGCTCCCCTCCAGATGTGGCCTCCCTAGGGCTGAATAGAGGGGTAGGATCAGCTCCCTCCACCTGCTGGCCACACTTCCTGATGCACCCTAGGGATACCATTCTTCCTCCTGGCCACGAGGGTACACTGCTGACTCTTTCACAGATGTGTTTTTATAGTTCTCATCTAGATAGGTGTGCAGCTGGGACAGATAAATAAGGGTAAAAGTGTTTTCACTTCACTTCTTAACTGTTCTGTAGCAATAGCAGGCTCTTCCTTCTCATGTCTAATAGGGGAGTGGAAGTCCCTGCTTAAAAACTTGCCTCAGTAGGAGGTGGCCCATTGTTCAAGAGCATGTTAGGAGATCACTGTCTTCATCCAGTTTTCTGGCATGTTTTTCTCACAGTCAGGGAAAGATTGCCACATTGCATTTCTCTCAAGAGGATGTAGTTACCCTCTGAAAGTGTAGTAGTAGCTAGCAGAGGAGCATACCTGCTGTGAATGAGTATAGTGTCTGGAAGGAATCCTGGCATGACATCAGGAGGCCACTGTGGCACCAGTGTATGTGACCAGCTATGGCTATCCTGGGAGCTGGGGGGGCTGTGGCCTGAGAGATGTGCTCATGTGGGAGGAGGAGGCTTGGGTAGACTGAGATCCCCTTTTCAGGGATCACTCCGCTGTCCCTGCTGCACAGGGACTGCCCTCGGCCTCCCCTCTTGTGCCTAAGCTTCCGCCTGCTCTTTGTCCTGTGTCTGGGCTCCCCTGCATGAGACAGTGGCAGCAGTTTTGCAGGAAGGTCAGAGATCCTTGGTAACATCCCACTCTGGGCCCAGCAGTGACTGAGAAGAGGGTGAAGCATCCAGAAATCTTGCCATAAGGAATGAAGTGCAGCCAGCCTGCGCAAGATCTCCAGCCTTCCATGAAGGAATTGTTGGTTGGTTTTGTTTCCTTTTCAGTATCTCTTCTACTTTGTTGCACCCGTGGACTAGGAAGGAGTGTGCATGGTATTAGAAATATGTATTAAACTGTTGAGGTAGAGGTGTTTCTATTTTGTCTTCTGTTTAATTCCTATTAATTTCAAACCATTTATTCATTCCTTTCTCCACAGAGTTTCTTTGAAACTTCGCTAGCTTATTGTAAGTAATGAAGTATTTCTTTTCCACTAGGTCTCAGGTTTGTGACGTGAATAGGCTGTTCTGATGCTGAAGAAACTGCTGTGTGTTTTGTTTTCACTTGAGACTTGTATTCAGTGTCAAATTGATCTTACATTTTGTTTAAGAAATGTAGCAACTGTACCATGAAAGTTTATTATTGCTTTTATTTTTTTTTTTTTTTTTTGTGATTGCTGGGTGTAATTGTAAAGTACTGTAATTAAATCTAGATTTTGAACACCAGCTTAAATCTTTCTAGCTAATAGTACTCAGTGAACCTCACTGCTCTGATTGAAAATAAATTTATTCCAAATGGCTTAGGACAGGCAGTTGTAGACAGCAAGTTTACAATGGGTAAACTCTGGGTTGTACTCTGCTGAGTACAACAGGCAGTTTAAAAAGTAGCAACTAGAGTGTCCTATGTCATTTTTGTTCACTGGTAATTCTCTTCAGCTCTAAATTTTTTTCAGAGGTACATTCATGCTTAGTTTTGTTTTGAACAGATGGTTCACCTTCAGTGTCAAAATTAAGCACTTTATAAATGCTAGCACAGTGTCTTATTTACTGTCCATTGACTGGAGAAAGAGACCCTCTGCCCTAAACTGCAATCTCACTAAACATACCTAGATAGTAATTAGGTGAGGTTATGTGAAGCTGGCATGCTTGGCATTTGAAATAAATTTCTTAATGTGTTTAAAGGTCTTAGAAGATAATCTTCCAAAATTTTTCATTATAAAAGATTAATAAATTATCTTTATTATTACTTTATCCTAACTTAAGCTTACCTAACTCTTCGGTTTTTAGGATCAAGGGATTCTTAGCATTGGAAATGCTTTTATCATTAAGAAGTGCAAGACCATCCTAAAATCAAGGACTCCTTTGATGGTTGCTCTCCTTGAATCCAACAACTAGGTTGGCTTTTGCTAGTTGCTGCACAGAAATTATAAATTCTGATTTGCTGAAGTAGGCTGCATCACTTAAGATGTGTTTCAATTGTGGAAATGTTTGTTGGTGCAAAAGTAACTAATTTTCTTTTCCATCTGTGTTCTTGAACTCTATAGTAAGAAAATACAGTAGTGCACGAAGAAAAGTAACAGATTCTGAGTTTTTTTATAATGCAGTAATTGTTACAACTCAACATGTAGCATTTCTCAGAATTTCACATACTGCAGAATCTTCAGTTTGACGGGAAGTTTCTCTTTCTTGAAAAATGGAACTGGGCATTGCAGTAAAATCTGTGAAATTCCTACCTGGTGCTCTGTGTATATGCCTTTGTTATCTATGTAGTTATCGGGTAAAGAGCCTTCAGCTGGCTACTGAAATCCTTCTGGTTTTCCTTCTGCACTGGTCTAGATGCCCCTGTCTGCTTGGACCTGCCAATACTCACTTTTGTATGGAAATCTGAGGTACTGAGTTGGAAGGAAGTCAGTGCAAAACACTATTCTCATGTTTGTTTAACCTAAGTAGGATGCTTAAAAATTCAACTCAAAGGAACAGCTTACTTTAGTTTTTTTATTTACTGAGAAGACTTCTGGATGCTTTCAAGACTTGTTAGTCTGTTTTGTAAAAGGTTCAGTATAGGAGACGTTGTCCAAAATTAAACCATATTCTTCTCTTACTGGAACTCACATCTTGGTCTGGTAGCTTGGAAACACCAACGTGTCTCTTCAGGAAAGGTGTGTGACAGCTGCCATCACTTGAAGCTGCAGAGAGACTTTGTGATACAACTGTTGCCTCCAAAAAGAGCCACTGATTAGTTACTGTTAAAAATACTTGTGTGGCTTTCTTTCCCTGTAACAGATAGAAGAATTAATTTTCATTCTTGATCTGAAAGGATTATTTCTAAGCATTATTTCTTCCATTTAGCACATAATAAAAGTAAGAATTTCAGTAACCTGTGTGCTAGCAATTGAAAGCAGCTTTCTTTGCTTTGTTGAACTTTTTTTTCTTTTCAGATTTAAGTCAAGTGTTTATTACATGGAATTGTATTCAGCATTCATTCAGAGAAGAATTGGTTAACAATATTAATTAAGAAAACAAAGCAATATTTTTATGAATATTAGATATTACTCAGAATCTTGAATTGTCATAAATTGAACTTGCTGATCAAGTTCATGTAAACTTTTGTAAGTACTGTTTAATGAACTGGTTGTCAGTCTTGCTTACTGGAAACTTTCAGAGATTGTAGAAAACTAACATGTTACAAAAGACAGTCAAATACATGCAGCATCTTTACCAACTTCTAACAAATTTTGTCTTTCCACCTATGAGTTTTTAACATCATCTTGGATTATTTTGCTTCTTGTAGTTTCTAATCTTATCTCATATTTGGAAGTCTTTTGTATCTTGCATTAAGTCCAAATGTCTTTTTCTGCTCTGGCTGAAAGTGAAGTAACATTGGGAGTAATACAATCCATTTGATCTATTGAGTTTTTTGTAAATTTGCAGGTATTGAAGTTTTGGAAGGAGCACACTTGTGAGTTTTGGACAGAAGGCCTAATGCTGACTGTTAATGGGACTGAAATTTGAAAAAGCATGGTGATGATTCAGAACTGGTAGATTTTGGGAGGGAGGGTAGAACAGTAGGCTTTGAGAAAAATAGCAATCACATATTTTGATTTTAAAACTTCCAATCAAAACTATGCTAGGCTGATTCTAGATTATTGTCAGTGATAATGCCTGAGAAAATTCTCTTCTCTTCAGGGTTCCTTGACTTTCCCTTTGGCACAGTTTATGTTGTTTATTTTTCCTTATTTCAAAGGACCTGGGCTCCTGTTGAGAAGTGATGGAATAATCTGTGGCCGGCACCTGACATATTGAGGGAGCAGCCCCTAGAGGAGCTTGCCTGGGAGACAGTTTGTGAAATAACACAGTAACATGTTTGCAGTAGTACGCCTCTTTTTTTGTTATTGCTCTTTTCCATTGTTGAATTTCTCTTGAAATAACTGACTGAGAAATACACTGAAGCTACTGAAATGAGCGTTAATCACTACAGAGGTATTCACATCTCGAATTAGCATTTTCAGTGGTTACTTATGAGCATGGTACTTTCACTAATTGGGGCAAGGGGAGGGATTTGATCTACTTTCTAGAGGTTTAAAAATCCCAATCAAAAAATATCCTCTGGCTTTAATAATGCACTATTTTTAATCCTTACAGTAAGTTTGTGTGTAGCTTGCATTCCCCACAAGCTAGTGTTTTTCACAACTGTATAAGTCGATTTAAGCTAATATGTAAGATCAGGTGTGTTAAACCCTTGCTTGAACGTTTACTAATACTTCTAGTACAAAATAGGTTTTTTTTCTGCTTCCTAATCATTTAATACTTGCATGGGATGTTAGATTAGTACCAGTACTGCAGTCAGATAAATCTGTACATTGCCTGATTGGTTTTGTTTGAACCCCACATCTTTATAAACAGAAAGGTTTGTTATCTAGGGACAGTTATGAATGTTACAACTTCTGAAAAAAGGTCAAGCAGAGTAAGATGATCGGTATGTAGTGGTTAAAGCAACAATTAAAACCTTCAAAGCAATTAAAATGTCTCCATAGTGAATATACCAAGCTTTATAATATTTAGACTGAATACTGAAAGTTGTGCTAGTGGAAAGATTGTGCACACAAAGGTTTTGCTAGATCCTTGAGGTTGTTTCTGTTTCCAAACTGCTCAATTACTAAATTTGACACAATGCTGTTTTAAGTAGCTGTAGTATGGATGCTGAATCAATTTCAGCTTGGAAGTAAGTGCTTACATGCTGCCTTTTAGCTGCAAAAGAAATGGGTATTTCTATTCTGTATTTATGGGGTGTTTTGAGTGTATGACAACAGTATAGTTGGATTATTGCCTTTAAGCTTGCTCCTGTATACAGCCTACAGTTTACAGAAGTGTTCTTGCCAAAATAATATTGTTCACTGAAATTCCCTGCCTTAACTACATGTCCTCACAGCTGATATTGCTAATGAACAGCAGTAACTAATATATTGATTTAATCTTTCACATTTGGAAAATATTTACTAAAGGAGCAAAAGGAGTCTTTCTTTAAGTGTGCTGCACAAAACTACTGCTTTCAATTGTAAGGAAAGGAAAGTTTTTCTTACTGTGTTCTAGTATCTCTTTTCAGTCCACTTAAAATCTGCATTCATATAAATCCAGTAAATACCGTGTCAGAGGTCAAATGTCATTTTAAAGCCCCGTTTTCAGGGCTGGAGGGAAATGAAGTGTTTGTATGGAGCTTAATGAGAGGTGAAAACAAGAATGTATTGGATATATTGTAAACTGAAATACTCTTTCTGATAGCACAGTTGTCTCAGTAGCAACTGTTCGAAAGGTGTCTTAGAGAAACAGAATTAATACAGAGGTGCCAAAGCATTTATAGCAAAAAGTGAAGTTGTTCATTCTTACAGATCTGTTACAGCCTCTTAGAGTGTTTCAGTGGCTGGGGCCACTGCCCTTGACATGTTTGTGTAGCACACCTTGGCCTTTGATATTCCTCCTCTGTCAAGTTTGTGGAGGCAGGGACAATTAGTGTAGTGTTGAAATTAGCTCCTGCACTCTGTCGTGTGCTCCCTGCAAGCCAATTTTTTTAAAATTCCTCTGCCTTTATAGATGTTTTCTTCAGTGGTTGGGGTGGTATTTCAGTGCAGTTATTCTCTGTCCATTTCATCTTCACCCAGCTCGATTAATTGCTGAGCTAATAGTTCTGAATCTCTGACTCAGTGTGTAGATTAAAAGCAAGGAACGGGAAAAGCAAATTTCATACCCATTTCTTTAATGCAAATTAGCGTGTTCCTTTCATGTAAGTAAAACCCTGCCTAACTCTTACCTTTGGATGTTAGAATAATGACTACTGCTGATATACTGCTGTTCTTCTTACACAGACCAGCATGTTTTGGAAATTTGATCTCCATTCGTCATCACACATAGATACACTTCTAGAGAGAGAAGATGTAACACTGAAGGAATTGATGGATGAAGAGGATGTTCTACAGGAGTGCAAGGCTCAGAATCGCAAACTTATAGAGTTTCTGCTGAAGTCAGAATGTTTGGAAGACTTAGTTTCATTTATTATTGAAGAGCCACCTCAAGACATGGATGAAAAAATTCGATATAAGTAGGAAAACTTTTGGTGGTGGGGGAGATTTGGAAGGTGGAAAGAGGACTAAATAAATCTAGTTAATTTGATAGTGTGAATCTCTGTGTACTGGTGTATAGTACAGTATTGGTGTGTTTTAGATTAAGTATGTTTTTAAGAGGCTTCATGGAACTTCTAAGGAAATAATTCTAATATATGCATCATTTTCAAATGGAAGCTTCTTATCCACAAGTGCTTCCAAAACCAGTTCATGTCCAGAGAAATTGCTAAAAAAAGGTCCAACCAGGACTCACATTAAGATTCCTGTAGTTGTGTTTCAGAAAATAGTTGAATGAAAAACCCTTTTTGGGTAGTATAACTTTCTTTTGTTTATTTGTAAGAGGTTTTGAAGATGCCTTTTAGAAGATCCATGATACTCCTTGGAACAATGTCCTTAGAGTCCCGATACTGATATTTTCCTTTCCAGAGTATGGCCCTGACTTCTGGCTTGATGAGAAGGTTCAAGCTCAAAATCTATCTAGCAGTTTGTAGAAAAGCACTTCTGCTTTTGGCCTAATTTAGTGTTGTCTGTACAGAAAGGTGCTTATTTCTTAAAATGGTGTGTTAAAATAATGTGAAATAAGTTACACTCTTAGTTGCTCAGAACATCACGATTTCTTAAAAACCAAGCCTCCAACCAAGTAGAGTTGGAAATTGAAGCACATAAGAAGTCAGTACTTGAAGAGATGGGTTTAACAATAGATCTTGAAATGAAAGCTTGCTCTTTCCTTTTTCAACTTCCCTGCTGGTGTTCTGTTCCTACTGAAGATTGAAGTAGTACCCTTCTTAAATGAAAACAGAGTTTATAGGCTGAATGTGCCATTTTATTACTTTGTGTTAATTTGCTACTTTAGTGTAGACCAACCCTGCTTGAAAATTGAGTCAGATGCATTACCAGGTTCTGAATTCAGAGCTGGAAGTATGAGAGTTCCAAAGTATGAGTGATGGATTTTTCTTCTTTTCCCCAGATACCCAAACATATCCTGTGAGCTGCTTACATCAGATGTCTCACAGATCAATGATAGGTTGGGAGAAGAAGAATCCTTACTTCTGAAACTGTACAGCTTCCTCTTAAATGAATCTCCTCTAAACCCACTACTGGCCAGTTTCTTCAGCAAGGTGTTAAGTATTCTTATCAGCAGAAAACCAGAACAGGTAACTATTACTACAGGTAACAGCAGACTCACCAATTTTACAAGTGCTCTGATAAAGCTGTGGTATTCAGCAATTCTTCTTTAAGGTACACAATTGAGGGATAGCAGCAGTGTCAAAAGAGGGCATTCAGGTTCCACCCTAGCTGAAGACACCCATTATGCACATGATTAAAAAATACTCTTGGATGAGTAGGATGTATTTGATTCAGATTTGCCTGAGCTTTTTATGCAATCAGTGTTGAGTGCCTACTTTTTGGCTTAGCTCAGTGTTTTATACGATCATATTTGCATTTATTGCTGTTAAAAGCAAATGTAAATTACTTGAATCAGTGGTAGTGTTCCTGACTTGGTGTGAAGAATTATTTGGAGAACGATTGAGAAACATTTGGAGTCTTTGTTCAGAAATGCTCTTGTGCTCAGTGTATGTGATTCAGTACTGCAAACAGCTGCAATGATTTGACTCTCAAACCTGAGGTGCTGTTTGTACTAAGAGTTTTGCTGTGTTGAGCTTTGCCCACTAAGCAGAGACGAGACCCAAAAAGAAAACCTGACTCTGCTTTGGATTATAAGTAGGTTATGGTGAGCAAATTGGGTTTGAGAGGAGACCCAGGACACACTGCATGTAGTATGGGTCTGCCCTGTGCCTAGGTTTTATTTTATCTTGTCATGTATTGCAGGCTTTAAGTGGCAGAAGCGTTTAAGAAGTTCTCATCTCTTTTGTCAGTTTGATAGGAGAGGGAAATGAAAAATGATTGATGTAATTTATCATGTAAAATATATGAAGCAAATATAAGCTTACTTTTTCATTTCCAGATTGTAGATTTTTTAAAGAGGAAGCATGATTTTGTAGACCTCATTATTAAGCACATAGGGACCTCTGCTATCATGGACTTGTTGCTCAGGCTACTGACTTGCATAGAACCTCCGCAGCCCCGGCAAGAAGTGCTAAATGTAAGTAAAATATCGCAGAACTTACATCTGACATGTGTGACCTCTAAGCTGGCTTAACTTCTGCTGGCTTTACTAAGTTTATTTCTTGAATATGCTGAAATTAGATGTTTGGGGTTTTGTTTGTTTGTGGTTTTTGTTAGTTTGTTCTTGGTTTTGATTTTTTTTCTGAGCTGCCAATATTTTTCCAGTGAAATCCTACTGCTCGGGACAACTTAGAACCTGAGTGGCTGGTCTCTTCCCCAGTCTTTGGTATCTAACTTAGATCTGACAGATGCAATTTTTAAATTGTTTTGAACCTTATGAAACACACTTCGGCATCAAAGTTTGTTGACATTAACCTAAGATCTTCTTTTTTACTGGGGCTAAGAAATGCTGATTTTACTTTTTTTCTGAAGTACTGTTAATCCTTATTTAGAAGTATTGACATTATGACATGTAACAGTTGTCAAAAGGCTGCTTTCAATTCCATGAGTTCATTTAATTAATTCACTTGGGAAAAATTCTTATTAAAATCCACAAACTTTTTTACAGTGGCTGAATGAGGAGAGAATCATCCAGCGGCTTGTGGAAATCGTACACCCATCTCAAGATGAAGATGTAAGTACTGATGATGCCTTGGACTGGCTACCTAGAACAGAGGCTAGACAGAGTTGGAGACTCAAGTGGGCGTTTATTAACCCTTTAATAGATAGACTTGGGCAGTGCAGGAGCCTTGCAGAGGCTATACCCAAGATGGATGTAGGTCACAAGTTTTCTCAGACAGATGTAAGTTTGGTCTATTTGCATATCAGAGGTTAGTTGTCCAATTATAGCTTCAGGTAATGAAGTCACATTGCCCTGGTTTGCTTCTCCCACCAGTTAGCTTTTGTTTATACTTTTCAGGCTTGAGGCTGTGATGGTGACCTTGGTTCTCAGGCCTGGAAGGATTTTGTCTAACCAAATTGTGGAGAGCTTACTAACTCTCGATATGAAGTTCAGTTACACCCTAATGCAGTACAGGATCTGAAAAATATAAAAGCTAAAACTTAAGGCTTTACTGGCACTCCCCTGGGTCTATCTGTTCAGCTGTACAACATGGTGTTAGAACTTTTACTGTTTTCTGCTTACTTTTTTCAGTAATCTGATTTCTGTATTAAGTGTGGTTATTTTAGGAAGGTTATGTGGTTTTGTCCACCTCCCTGCCCCCTTTTTGAGATCCGCCTTAGGCGTACTTGAAGTTGTTGGAAGATTCAGCTCTCATGTTTTGCCACCTTTATGTTGGAAATACATTCTTGCCTCATGCTTCAAGATTTTTTTTTTTTTTTGGTTAAGGGTTAGTTACAGCATGAAACTACTACTGCCTGAATGTTTTTTGGGTAGAAGAGCTCTTGTTCATGTTGAAGTTTTCACCTTTTTTAACTGAAAAATTAGAGTCCAGCATGTTATTATTTTGTAGTTCAAAGTGCTGTCTTCTGTTTCAGAGGCATTCAAATGCATCACAGTCACTCTGTGAAATCATTCGTCTAAGCAGAGACCAGATGCTACAAGTACAGAACAGTTCAGAACCAGATCCACTGCTTGCAAGTTTAGAGAAGTAAGTTGGTGTGAATTTTTGATTTTATTCTCATTTCATAAGAACCTAGTTTTTAAGTTTTGCCCTTGAAAACCTTCAGAAATGGCAAGCTCTTTTCAGGTTAGTTTTCTTGACTACCCATCTTTTGTTTGTGTAATGAAAAATAACTTGGCAAATAAGCAGAGGACACCTGGCGGATTTTCTAGTGGTGGATGTGGGAGAGAAGTTGTGAAGTTGTCTCATTAAATTATTTCCTGTCCTGCCCAATTGAATGGTATCTTATGTCTGGAGGTCAGCTTGATACTGTGCAGACTAAATATGAGAAACTTCAGCTTTGTTCTGTTACTTGTTTTAAGTTAATCTAAGTGTATGTTTCTGCTAGAAAAGATTCTCCTGTATTCCATTTTCCCTTTTTTTATGTGGGCAAATGGGAGTTACTTCTGCTAACAGCTGTATCCTGAAGTGGTTTTATCCGTTACCAATGCTTTTCTTTTCAGACAAGAAATCATAGAGCAGCTTCTGTCTAATATTTTTCATAAAGAAAAAAATGAATCTGCAATTGTCAGTGCAATCCAAATCCTGTTGACCTTACTTGAGACAAGACGACAGACGTAAGTGCTATTATTTCACTTGGTTTATGCCTGCAGTAGCAAATGCCTTCCTTGTGCTTGTGACCAAACCATTTCTGTGACCTGTTGTAGCCAAAGGAGTAAAAATGCAAATCGAGTGAGTGTGGTTGGCATTACTACACTTTCACCAAAAGACTGGTCCTTTTGCCGCTGTTCCTAGTGTGAGTACCAATAGATCAGATTAAATACATTTCATCAGTTGATTTCTGGATACAGGGAATAGAGTGAATAGGTATAGTGCAGTGACTGAATTGACTTTTCAAAAGTTACTTGTAGTACTGTTGCAACTTAATTTGAAGAAACTGCTGAACAGATCTCTCTGATACATTCAACTTGCATTGTTTCAGATAGACAAATGAAGCTCTTTATCTGCTTTAATAAAACAAATTAAAATGTAATTTTTAATCTCAAGACTATTTTGGGAATTTCAAGCACAATACTTGAAATACTAGAAATACTAGGGCTAGTGTTTGGGAAAATCTCTTGTTCAGCCATTATGTCACACTTAATTTTTATGTGTGTGTAACCCTAGGTTTTTGCATTTTTTACCTCTGTTATTTTCACATCCTTTCAGAACTGTTACATACCTCAGAGATGTTTTACAACTAGTTTTGGTACTAATTATCAAATTTTGCTTATGTGCATTTTAGATTTGAAGGTCATATCCTGGAGATCTGTCCTCCAGGCATGAGCAATTCCACATATTCTGTCAACAAAAGTGTTTTAGAAGCCATAAAAGCACGACTTTCATCCTTCCATGAGCTCCTACTTGAGCCTCCAAAAGTAAGTGAAATCTTGTGTTAACAGATTAATTGAAGCAAAACTTAACCATGTGTCTGTTTTAGGCAGATTATAATAAACAAAACCCAGTCTGACAACTTTCAGGCAAGTACCCAGGCTACTTCCTTAGCCTGTTGTGAGCTTTGGCTCAGGCAGACAGTAATAATGAACAGCAGTGCTTTGTGCTTTTCCAGCACAAACTTGGTTTAATTAGCAAAGTAACCTTGGAGCAGTTACTTCTTCCTCAAAGCAACAAAAAGAGATGTGCTATGTATTTTGTGCTTGGAAATCCAGTCTAGATAGGAAACACGGACTGTAGATGCTGCAGTTGTTTGGAACTTTGGAGTGGCCCACATTAGGCTCGTGCAATTCTCTTGACTTTCCCAGGACCCATGTAAATTAGATCCATGACATATCTCTGCACCCTAGGCATGTTAAATTCCTTGGGCTTTTTAACTGATTTAAGCAACTTACCTCTGTTATGCTCTTGCCAAAGATAAAAAAAATGTATAAATAGAGGGTTTACCTGTGATCCGTTTGTATTTTCTACTCACATTTTCACTGGCAGAATTTCAGTTGGGGCACTGCACCCTGAACTGGGTGCTGCAGATTTTAACGGAGAAATGAACGTGAAATTGTCTTTAAATATATGAAATTAGGGTTGCTCTGGCATTATAGTGTATTTATACTGTCCACCTAGCTGTTCTGTGTATATTGTAGTAATGTAGAATATAGCTGGATTGAGTGAGAATTATTTCTGAGGAACTATCTCGTAATTACTGTCAAGGCTGAGTAGACTTCATCTACTTTGAGATCCTGTCTGTAGTTAGCAATCATTTTTTTACCAAGTTGTAGCTTTCATGTGACTGGTTTTAGTGCTTCCTGTCTGTGGAATTAAAATAAGCTACTGTGTTTGGGATTAAAAATAGGGGGTTTTTTGCAGGATGGAGGTAAGACAGTTGCTCAAGGACTAAATGTATCTATTTTTAAGCACTACTCAGCTATTGTATGTAGAAATGATAAACTGAAATTTTAAAAGATATTTTAATGGGTTTAATATATAAACTTTTTTCTTTTTCAGAAAAGTGTCATGAAGACAACCTGGGGCGTACTGGATCCACCTGTAGGAAACACACGTTTAAATGTAATTAGATTAATATCTAGCCTTTTACAGACAAATACAAGCAGTGTGAATCAGGAGCTTATAGAACTGAACAGCATAGGAGTCATACTGGTAAGAACGTTATGCTGTCTTCATTTTTATGGATTGCTGTTAAGATCTTGTCTGCTTTTTCTGACTCTGCAGATAATTTTCCAGTCTAACTTATTTTCCTGCCTAACTTTTCGTATTGTGATGTCTATTGCTTGGTTTAAGAAACTTTTAATACTGGATTTTCCTGTTAATCTGAGGGAAGTGTTTCCTTCTGACCACTTGAATGGTTCTTACTTGCTAAACCTTCATATATACATGAAGTGGTTTTCTTAATAAGCTTATTTTCAGCTGGAAGTTCTTGAGTTTTCAGCCATGTTCAAGGCTTCATTGCCATTTTCATTTTTTCTCTAAGTTGTTCCCTCAAAGCCCCTTTTTCTCACTTAATATATGGCCTACGAAATGGTATCTCAGCAGTGTCCTGTAAAGGAGCAGTTATTCTTGGTAGCTTGTACTCCTTCAAAGCAAGGTGGTGTACAACTAACTCAGTTACCTAACTCATTGCTCTTTGCTGATGTGAGTATGTACTTTGAGTACTTCCTACCTCATACTTCCACTATAGCAGATGTATTATTTGTGTTTCGGTTCACCCAAGAAATCCAAATGTTGGTTGATTAAAAAATAACTGAAGCTAGTTACTGAATAACAAATGTAAACTTCTAAGTTGGCAGTTGCAAGCTTAAAGTGTAAATACCTTCTCTTCCCTGATTTTAGTCCAAATCCCCTTTTTCCTGTGAGTGATTATTAGAGTGTGTTTGAAATGTTTTCATCTCAAATTTTCTTCACAATTGGGTTTGCAGACAGGTACTAACTTTTACACAAATAGCTGACTTCACTGTAGCTGCAGTTTTTCCTTGATCCATTGTCTAAGGGAGTATAGACACAATGAATGCTTGCATGTTCTTCTAAATAGATTATTTTGTAAACTGTGTTCAAACTGAGGTTTGAACATACTTCTCTGTTGCAGGTTTTAAGTAAGAAAAAAATCATTGTAGCCATGGAAATGTCAGTGCTTCGTGCTGTTTGCTGAAACAACACATGTTTTTCTGGGCAGACTTGCCTTTAGAAAAGTTATGGGTGAATGTGATTAGTTTAAGAGGGCTGAAGATAGATTGAAGACCTTTAGCTGTACTTTGAATGAGACTAAAATTGTTCAATACTGTTCCAGTCACTGCACAAATTTCCAGAACTCACTACATTTTACCAGTGACAGCAATCATTTGAATTTTTCACTGAGTAGTCCAAAATAAGTAGACTTGACAAAAATCTTACTTGTGTTTAAGAGAAAAAAATATAGCTAAGCAGGAACTTGACTAAATGGAAGCTGTTTATTGTATTTCAACCTCAGTATCTGTCTTGTACTTTGTTAATAATCTTAAAGTGCTTCTAGATTATTCTAGATTATCTGAGGTGGTAGATGAAGGGTTTGAAACAGGTAGATACAATTTCTTAAGGAATCTCACTGAAATGAGGGGCACATTTATAGAAGGGTATTATAGACTAGGAGTGTTAAGTGAACTCAAAAAAGTCAAGGACTTCTAAGGTCATAAATAACACTTCTGACTGTGGGACTTTCTGGGCTGCAGCTGGCAGAAGAATGTAAGTAAGGGAGCATTATTTCTCCCTGTCTTCATAGTCTGAAAGTGCATTACTTGTGACCCCTGCAGTAAATCCAGTTAGTTGCATTCTTGTTCTGATCCAGTGTGGTATTCCTTGTGTTCAGAAAATGGCAAGCACAAAACTTACTGGTTTTGTGGGTCACAAATTTTGTCTTGTACAATAATACTTAGTGTAAAACTTTAAAGATTTCTTCGTGCGTAGTCATTCAGATGATTAGGTGGGTGAGACTGTTGGTTATAGTCAATGAAAAGGTCTTGGTTTCTGTAAAGCTTGGTGAATTTGTTTTTCAGGACATGTTTTTTAAGTATACGTGGAATAACTTTTTGCATACTCAAGTAGAAATCTGTATTGCATTGATTCTTGCAAGTCCTCTTGAAAACACGGAAAATGGCACAATTACAGATCAGGATTCCAGTGGAGACAATCTCTTACTGAAACATGTAAGTTGTGTTTTGCAAGTCTCTTGAATTTTCCTGTTTTCATGCAGTTATTTTTACATAAAATACACCCTTTTCTACCTAATGTATAGAATGAAAAAAAAGTTTTTCTGGTTTTACTTAAAATGTTAGTTCAGGGTGTTAAACCTGAAACTGCCATAGAGTAGAATTTTTTTTTTTTTTGTTGCTTCAAAGGGAGCATGGTGAAGAGCTGCAAGAATTCATTTTCACTGAAGTTCTTCCTAGTTTTAAGGCTTGAAATTGCTGTTTCAGTAGCTTTATGCTACTGCAACAGGTCAGCACTTAGAGGAGTAGAATTAATATAGGCTTATCTTTTAGGTTTCTGGTTGTGATCTGACTGCTGGACTTTGAACCCTTTAATGAAAGTATATATCCTGAATGTGAAATTAATAGTCTTGCAGACTTTAGTATCAACTGTAAAATGCATAAATCGTGTTCCATTTTACTGCTGCTAAGCATATTTTGCTTTTTTGACAGCTCTTCCTTAAGTGCCAATTAATAGAAAGAATACTTGAAGCATGGGAGATGAATGAGAAGAAACAGTGAGTAATTAGTTTCCTCAGTCCCTGCAATTGTCTAAATAAGATTTGAGTTGTGAAAAGAATGTATAACCAATTCAGAAGTGATCTAGTGAGTTCTAAAATCACTTGTATGTTAATATTTAAATTAAAGCTTTCTCTTGTACTTTTTGGTAGCATTCTAATTCTTTTTCCTGTAGCCATTTGGGAGCACAAGAGCTGTCATTCTTGCCATGTATAAGATATTACTATGATCTTTAAAGTTTACCCATGTTGAGTAAAAAAATAAACATACTGTAAGTTTTGAGGGGATACTTTTCCCTAGTATTCCCAAAGCAGTTGGGAATTACTTGTGAATACAACAGAGCATATCACATACTGGGGAGCATCTGACTCCTAAATAGTAAAAGTGAATTCCTCAGCAATAGAATACTTTCTAAAATTACGTGTGTAAAAGGATGTAAGCTTCAAGTAGCTAATACAGTATATTAGTATAGTAGAAACTGGTTTTGTAGCAGGAAAAAAACCCTCAGTTGTCACCTGAGGTGGTAAAATGTTCTCATGAAGGCCAAATAATTTTAGCTGTGGAGGTACTGAGCAGTAAATGTTAGTTCTGGCCTGTCAAAATACTGAATTGACTAGCTGGGCTAGTGCTGCTAGTTTGATGGAATTCCACTCATGAAAACATTTGTATCTGAAGTGAATCAGATAGTAAATATATGGCTAATGTAAGTGACCTGGAAATAAGGATGGCGAAGAGGGGGATAATAGAAAAAGGAATGTGCTAAATTTAACTGTAGAAAACATGTTCTCCTGAATGTCTTCCATTTTATATCAGTTCTCCTGAGGTTATAGAGAATTGCCAACTTTACTGGCAGTTAGATTCTTGTAGGAGAGAAATACGTAAAGTTTTCTCTGTAATTCCAACTGAAACTTAAGTTTTACTTGGATATGACTTCTTGATCCAGTGCTTACCATAAGAATGATTTAATTAAATGTTTAGTCTCATGTTTGGGAATACTAATGAAGAAAATAGTGTTTCAAACCTTAGGTAGTGCATTTATCTGGAAACAAACTTATAATGAATTCATCCTTTATCCAGTTTTGTAGAGGTGTGGCTCCAGCTGTGGAAAGATAAAACTTTAAGGGTACTTTTAGCTTAGATATTTCAGGAAATGGGTATTTTTTTTAGTCCATTTGTGTTCTGTCACTTAATGTTACTTCAAGCAGCTCTAGAAGCTTAAGGGTGACTGCTTTCTGCTGGTAAAGTCTGACCTAGTAAAAGTGGTTTGGTTCGCTGTGATTAATAAGCATTTGCTAGCGAAAGATACAGTTGCGTTCCAGACTTTCTGGCTAGGCAATGTCCAGTCAGTCTAGTTTGTCAAATAGAAGTGCTCTGTGTCATATCCTGTATTAGAAACTATAACCTTTGCTGTTATCATGTGCTGCTTATTTTGAATGTGCTTATTACCTAAGCAAGCTGTAAACTGTGGTAGTTTATTCATGATATCTTGCATAGACATAACATAATTTCAGTTGCCTCATATGTTAGATGATGGTGGTGGAAAATAAAATCGTGTGATCTGTGTTTGCATAACAAGGCATTTCATGAGCTGGTGTCACTTTACAAAGATTTCAATCATGGGAGTTTTGTCTGGCTGGGTGAGGGGGTCTGTCCTGGTTTTTGTTTAAAACACAAAACCATCAATTGATGCTGCAAAAGTTTGGTTGGCTTGCAGCCAAATGCTAGAGAATCAGTTCAAGCTGGATCTCTCGTGATTGCTACTTGGTCAGATTTAGAATGGTTCCAACTGGCAGTAGGTGTTCAGAGCTCTACTCTAACATCTGGTAATTCTTGTTTCTGCAGAGCAGTTCTGTGTGAAATATTTAAGTGGCTTTGTAATTGTAGCTTTGGTAAGCATGCAAATGTTGTTCCTAAATTTCAGGAAAGCAATGACCCTAACTTAAATGGGTATGCTACATGTAATGCTAAGAAGCCCTGAAATACTAAAGCATACTTAGGAATGCTTTTTCCCTTTTGATCATAGGCTGAAAGCTCCGAGGGAATATTTGGTGGTTTTGCAAAATACTCTCAGCAACAGAAATTTCCTAAAAACTCTGAATCAATTGCTAATTCTGTCATTATTTTGCTAATGCATTTTGATTATTTTGTGTGCATTTTGCTTTCTATGCACACACACAAAAGCGGTGCAAACACTTGTACGTGCTTCTTGGTACTTCATGTGCTTGCTAACTCTCCTAAACTGGCTCAGTGAAGTCAAACCAGTTGATACCTTAAATTCTTAAATATTTTTGTGAACCTTTGGTTTTAGGATGCAAGTCTAACTTAAGAACTCCAGTTCATTGTCTTGTGTACCATTGACTCTGGCAGTGTTCTGCAACAACCTTCAGTATTGGAGTTGCTCTGAGTGCAGCAGATGAACTCTTGGTCTCTTGCAGGGCTGAAGGAGGAAGAAGGCACGGCTACATGGGTCACCTGACGAGGATAGCAAACTGCATTGTGCACAGTACAGATAAGGGGCCAAACAGCACACTAGTCCAGCAGCTCATCAAAGGTATTCATTCATGGTCCTAACTTTATCTTCTGGGCTTTCATTATCAAATGCTAAGGATATTAAGCAAACTTAAATTAGTAGGCAGCTGTTGGATTAAATAAAAAAAGAACTGAATTGCTTCTGAAGTATTCCATTTAAAGCAATCATCCTTAAACAAATGCTTAAGTATTTTCATTGCAAACAGTGTTAAAGCTCCCTGAAATAGATTCAAAGAGGTGCTGACCTGCTTAATTTGGACTTGTTTGCTAGATGGAGTTATATTTATGGATTTAGGAGGATGTATATTTTCTTACCAGTATTTTTGGTAGAGCAGAAAAAATATTTGAATATTAAGTGATGCTTCAATCTTGATAGTTTCTAATTGGTTTGGTGTTTTGTTTCCTGTGCTAGAGCTTCCAGAGGAGGTGAGAGAGCGATGGGAAACATTCTGCACAAGCTCTTTAGGAGAAACCAACAAGAGGAATACAGTGGATCTGGTAAGTAGTGATGGGTAAGGTATGAAAATTGCTGCTGCTGTACTTGGACAGTTTCTTTTTGTCAGCAGCACTGTCAGTCTTCCAAAATCCATTGTACTTTTAAGGAGTCCCTCTAGTTGCTGAGTTATAGAACTGATAATTCTTTACTTTACTTTTCAGCTAAAACCATATCATTAATATTTGTGCAGGCATAATGCAGCCAATCAGCTTGTAAAAGCAAACTGACTCATTACCTAGTGTAGCTAATCCCAGGCAATCTGCAAGGAGGAGGATTTCATTACCTCTTCAAGGTCATGTCCTTGAAAACTCCAGTCTGCTTGAGAGTATGAACTAAAAGTGCAGGAGCTGGTGTTGATTGCTTTCTCTACAGGATGTAAATGACCCAGTACAAGTTTAACAGAAGACTGCTACCTGCATTCCACTGCCTGTGTTACTGACCTTGCTTAAGTAACTTAGCTTACTGTTGTGCACCTGCCACATTTCTTCTGCATGCTGTTGTAGTGATTACACTTTTGGAAAAACACATGAGTAGAAGAGGTTTGTGTAATCACGTTAAAAGTACAGTCTAAGAGCAATCACTCGGAGACTTTAATAAGCAGAGGCAGTTTCTGATGTCAGCAGATGAATTCGTAAATTTTATTTTACCTGACTTCTCCAGGAGTGTGTGCTTTGCATGTGGCTTCATTGACTTGTGCTAGTCTTCTGTTATTTGGACTATAGTTAATTGTTGAATTCACTATTTCAACATAAATATTAACTGGAGCGTATTAACAGGTGTCAATAGAAGCAATAGGAAATTCATCTGAAACTGTCAAACTTGTGAACAGGACTAAAAGATGTACATAAGGCATTTTTTCTTGAGCCTTTAAATGCAAAGAGGAGTGTAGGGCTTGCAGATGAATGTTATTTTTCCTCTTGGTAGAAACTATATCTTGGTCAAGACCAAAAGAAGGATCATGCAAAGAGGAAGAATTTTAGGCTTATGAAAAATGGCACTAATTGGCTCTTTAGATACATAATCATGTGCTTGGAGGTACTTGATGTAATAACAGTAAAACTTAATTGAAAATTTAACCTTCAAACTCCTCAGTTTTCAGTAGGATAGAAAGACAAAGCATTAAAATAATTTCTTTTATCTGAAATAAACAAGTGCATTATCTACTATGCCAATAACCCAATTTATTTGTCTAGGTTACTACCTGCCACATTCATTCTTCCAGTGATGATGAAATAGACTTTAAAGAAACTGGCTTCTCACAGGATTCTTCTTTGCAGCAGGTGAGTTGAATTCTTTTAACAGCTTAAGTTGCTCTTTCTGTAAAAGTAAATTAAGTAATTTTTTAAAAAGCAGTGGAACTTTTATTTTCTCTCACAAGCAAATATACATCTAGAAAGTTTAAATTAATAGGCATGTGTGCATGCACACAACTGTGTCTTACCAGACTCATAAGCATCTCTTTGAATTCTTTTGTTGGTAGTGAAAGAGTGGGAGCCTTGTGGCACAAGATTGCCAATAGATCACTTAGATGGAATCAGATGCTTTAGATGCATTATTTGTTGGGGTTACTAACCAAAATCTTTCAGATGACACTAACAGCTGTGTAGTAACTACCTAATCTAATATTGGCTTTGGTATTTTATGCATTTTCTGTAGTTTTTATAATAAGTAATTGCTTATCTAAGTTTGAATTGTGGGTGGTGGCTCAATCTTAAAGAATCTGATACATTTTTATCTGATTAAGTGCTTTTGTACCTATAAGGTGCACCTGTACAAAAACTTGATAAGTTGGGTGCTATCTTTAGCAGCTTTAGTGAGAAAGTAAGATCTTCTAATGTCTCTGTGCTTTTCATGCATCCCCTTAGTGACCTGCTGTGCCTAGGCAATCCCAGCAGTTCCAGGTAGTTAATCTGGAGAAATGCAGATGGTCCAGTGCTGCTTCTTTCAAGTTTGTCTTGCTGTATACCTCCTCCTTTTATATATATTTTCTTTTTCCTTCAATTTTCATAATGCCTTAATCTAAACTTGGGGTTTTTTGATCGTTGTTTTGTTTTCTTTCCATATTCACTTTGTTCAACTTTACCACCATACTGTATCCCCTCAGCTACCTGGGCAAGAAAGCAAGAGTTGACATGACAACTTTATTTCCTAGAGTATCTTAGCATTGGCTGACATTACACATGGAAATAACATTATTAAAAGTCCCTAGAGGATGTGTAGCAATTTATAATTTAATGATAGTCCTGGGAAATAAGAGACAAAAGCTATTGTTAGGAATAGATGATGCCCTAGATACACCTTAGTGTATCTACCAATCTGCTGGCAGTTGACACTCATCTTTATTTAAAAACCAGCACAGTTGTGTCAGTGACACTGCACTGAGATGTAAAATGTTCAATGGTTTCATTCTTCTAATATTTGATAGATGCTGCTGGTGTGTGTCTGAGACTGATTTTGCTAGTGATACCTGCATAATAAATATGCAACTGTGCCTTAGTATCTATATATAGTTTACTTTTCTGGTTGTTACTGTTTATAACTTCATGTTATTTTGGGCAAAGACAGCTTTTTCTTTTATATAGTGTTGTTCCTCTGTTTCTTTGGGGTGTGTTTGCAAAGGTGCTAGTTAAGGTTAACAGATTTAACTTTATTGAAAGCTGTTAGATTGGCTTTCAAATCAGTAAATGTGAGTAAAGTTGTAGTTGATGCTACCTTTCAAAATTCAGAGGTTAAGAGAAATCCTTTTTCTGTCCTTTTATGTTTAGTTTAGATAGACTTTTATTTCTTTGAAGCAAAATGGGCAAATAGATTTTAGAGTATTAGTAGAATCATTATATCACTGTCGTTGGTCCTGGGGTTGCCAGGCCTTTTCTGATTATCAGATGCAACAAATGACGTCCAATTTTATTGACCAGTTTGGCTTCAACGATGAGAAGTTTGCTGATCAAGATGACATTGGCAAGTGAGTATAATATTACACTGAATTTGGCTATTGTCTTGTGAGTTTTCTTTCTGACTGTGATTTTGCTGGTGATAAGTACAGGTATTTACTGATGTGAAGCAGTTGCTAATCAGTCCTGTCTTTTTGTGCCATCTGTGATCACTGAAAGAAGCCTCCCTAAACAGAGGGAAGCAGCAGCTTCTCTTATTTTTCCAGTCTTCTGGTTGTGCCAATGTTGAGAACACTGTGCTTGTGAACAAAAAACTGAATGATAACTCTGCTTTTTAACAGAGTCTTTTTAACAGACAGCTATGGCTCTGTGTTGACCTAACATTGTTTAGGTTACTTTCACTTTCTCTCTGTCTCAAAGTGGGTTTTGTCACCTGCTGATGACCAGATGAATAGCTCTACTTCTGCATTTTCCTGGAAAGGATGACAGGAACAGCATGTCTCTGAGTGTACTTTTCTGTAGGGGAGAGGAAGGGAGGGCATTGTAAATCTACCTTTGTTTATAAAGTCGAGGCAGTTAAGACTGATTTCTACAAATAGTGTTAGTGAAAGATGAGGAAATGAGAAGAGTCTTGGTCGGGTTAAAAAACCCCAAACTAAACAAAAACCAGCACACAACAGAACACACCCCTTAGAAAAGCTGGTATCTTTCTTCGTAAGTGAATGGATGCATTAAAGGGAAAAGGGGAGAATAGGGGTTCTTGCAGATGGTAAAGTTCATCATTGTTTTTATAAGATTTCATGGCTTGGGATGCCAGAACATGCAGGTAGGAATAAAAAGCATTACTTCAAGATGGTTTTTAGAAGGGTGCTTTTATAATAATCTCAGTGCTCTTCTGTAAGACATGCTTAGTAAGTGATGTCTGACTGAAGCTTGTGTCTTCCATCCAAGAAGCATTGCTGCTTTTTTACACTACAGAACCTGCTGAAATTAGAGATTAAGATATGATAGATGAAGTAACACAGGATGCTCCTTAATTTTGTTAGAAGCAAGTGGATTTTGGGAAGGATAGGAATTGAAATTCCTTTAATTTCGTGCCTTTGGAAGTCTGTTCTCTTGGTAGAAAGAAGATGACTACTTATGTAAAGAGGTCTCAAGACTTGTGACAGGTACACTTATGATGTACTCCTGAGCCGAGTTAAGCTGTAGGTGAAGCTACTTTGAAATTATATCTTCTGTGCAAGAATCAATTACCCTCTAAATTACCTGCATAGCATCATGCAGTAATACAGTCACACTCACAGCTTAGGTTCCTTTAGACCACTTACTTTTTCCCTACTTTGGAATGCAATGAATATTAGAGAAGGAGTCATGTGTGCTTTGCTGAATGCACTCATGGCTAGACAAAGAATATATGAACTTTTCTGATATGTATAGATCTGTCAACCTAATATATAGTGTTATGTTTGGAAAAATATTTCAGTGACTGGTTAAAAAAATGTTTGTGTAGATCTTCTTTTGTTAAGAAACAGAACTTGATGTTATTTTTCATTTTGTTCCTTCCTGTTGAAAAAGTCCATTCATAGAAGGGTGAAATCAGTTAAAATATATAAGAACTGCAGATGCAGATATTTGCAGGATTTTGTGGTATATCGTGGTGGAGCATAGTCAGGTTAGGCATTCTTTAGGCCTAGGTTTTCTCCAGTGCATAGCAATACAGTATTTGAGATTTGGGTATATAATTTCAGTTATGCTTGTTTAGACTTGTTGCATCCATCTAACTGTAGAGTGCAATGTTCTGTGTTTTTGTTAAAAATATTTAACGGTTAAAAAGAAATCACAGGAATGCCAGGTCTCCTTGGTGTGTAATTTTGAGTGGTTTTTGTTGTAGATGTCTTTTATATTCTATTTTTAGATTATTGGAATATAAGAAACCAAACAGAAATTAAATGTCTTTATGCCACAATTAAAAGTCCTGTTTTATTGAGTACATTTCTTTTTTTCTTGTAGTGTTTCTTTTGATCGGGTTTCAGACATCAACTTTACCCTCAATACAAATGAAAGTGTAAGTATGTGTTCCAGTATTACCAGAAAAATCACTGTCTTTGGAGCTTTGGCATGACCTCAGAGTTTTGGCAGTGGTTATATTTACTCCTTTTATGTGGAAATCACTGGAAAGTACTTACCCTGCCTGATTCCCATATCATGAGATTTGCTAATTGGAACACACTATT
Organism: Serinus canaria; assembly: GCF_022539315.1. Lineage (NCBI taxonomy): Eukaryota > Metazoa > Chordata > Aves > Passeriformes > Fringillidae > Serinus > Serinus canaria. Next base: position 18,467,096 of record NC_066319.1, read on the forward strand.
GTTCTTTCTAATCAGTATTAAGCAGAATTGCTTCTTATTTGTATAACTGGGTTTAAGATTGGGCTTAGATCTCATTTGTGCACTTGTGTTTTATGATTAAAAGCTATTTAAATCTTCAGTGAGACAGGAAAGTAAGGACAGAGTCTCTGAACCTCAGTATTATTTGTTGGTTGAGCTAAAATGACCCCCCACTACAGAAAATAAAGCTGAAGTACTTTGTACTCTGGTTGTCTGGAAGGTTCTTTGGGGTCACTCCCACACCCCATTTTTAAACATGATGGAAGTTCCTAAGTGTTCTTTGGTCCACTCAGCTTGTTACTGGCCAAGTAAAACAGCCAGCACTGTATATTTTCTTGACAAGCTTTAAATTAAGACATTCTGGTTTTCTGCTGCTTTTAGAGAAATGCTTTATATTCTCTTCAGAATAAAAATGTAATTTCAAGATGTTTACTAATGAAATATGGATTTTATACTTTTGCTGTATTTAGGGCAATATAGCCTTGTTTGAGGCATGCTGTAAGGAGCGGATACAGCAGTTTGACGATGGTGGCTCTGATGAAGAAGACATTTGGGAAGAAAAACATATTGCATTTGCACCGGAGTCCCAGAGGCGTTCCAGGTGAGAAGGGTGTTTCTTATCCAAATAGCAATGTAGTGAGCCTGCAGTAATACACCTGTCCTCTGGTTCAGTTTGTTAGTACAGACTGTCCAGCATAACTAGGTATTTCTATTCTGTGGAGAAATGAGTGGACATGTGGCTCTAGTGATTCGTTTTCCGGCCATAATTTGCAGAAGGTCCATTTTGGCTTTCATAGCTTGCTGGATTTGGTTTTTTTCCCTGCTTTATATTCTTTCCTTCTGCTTATAAACTGGCCTAGTTGTCCTTGCTTTGGGCAAGGTAGCCCAGCTCCACACCTCTGTTTGACCTTGCTGTCCTCAGTACAGTACCAGTATGGCTGTGAACAAAGGAAAATGCATTGAGTGGAAGGAGCATCTCGGCCCCAAAACTCAGGGCTGTGCAGCCTTCCTCAATATCTACTGAAAGCCTCTTCATGTGATCAAGTGAAAAATCTTAAACCTTGTTTCTTTGAGAGAGAAATGAGGGGAATACTAAGAGCTAAAATTATACCTCAAGTAATCTGTCAGAAATAATTGTAGTTCTCTCTAGCCTGAAACCCTGCAGTATTTCATTGTGCCCAGGGTGTTAAACTAAAACCAGAATGTAAACTCTCTCTTTGTATTTGTAGTTCGGGCAGTACAGACAGTGAAGAAAGTACAGATTCTGAAGAAGAGGATGGAACTAAACAAGACTTGTTTGAAACCCACACCAATGCAGAGGACAAAATGGAAGTAGACTTAAGTGAACGTACGTAGCTTTTTTCTGGTGCTTGGGTTATAGGAAATTGTTAGATCTAGCAGCCTGATTTTGTAGGAGTTTCCTTGTTGACTGCTTTTATTCCAGCTGTCTTAGTCTTTCCCGCTTGCCACAGAGCATGCACATATTGGGAAGTTAGAATTCCTTACATGTCTTAAATTATTTACTCTCTAAAATTCATATTTCTACTCTTCAAGAGTTAAAAAAGGAGGAGTAGTCAGAAAGGAGAGGATTAAATGCTCGTTTATTAATATTGAGTGCCTGCAAAAACCTGATATGTTACTATCCAAACCCAAAAGATGGTATTTTTACTGGAAGACTTTCAGACCAGCTTTTTGTCTAACAATGCTCTTTAAGAAGACTTCCTACAGAAGATCAGTGAACTTGCATTGTTCTGGTACACATCAGGAGACTCTTATATGGAATCTTAACTGATGTAATAGGTTGAAAAGTTTTCACATTCAAGTCAGACTAAATTGGCTTTTGTTAAACTGGCAATGTCTGTAGGTAAAAGCCCTGTGTTTATCTAGACTGTAAGGAATTAAATTAGAAGGAAAAGTTAAGGGTTTTCTTTTCTTTTGTCAGATTGGTGTCGTTGGCATCTGTGTGTCAAACAAGTTTTGATCCATGTGGGTCTCCTCCCATATCTGCCTGGGTTGGAATTTCTAATTGCTAGTCAGAGCTTCCTTTTCAGCCTGTTTTTTTGTATGTAAGTGTTAATGAAAAACATGTTTCCCTTGGGTAGGTGAAGTTTTTTGAATTGACCTATCCTAAATTAGATGCTATTCACAGTTGCTCCCAAATTTACAATATCAATTAATATTTTAAGTTGTAAAAAGCCTTAAACTTTCCTGAAATTTAGCAGTGGTGTTTAGTGCATGAGAAATTATTTTAAGAAATTGAAAAAGGCATAAAAACTTTTGTGATTTTCATTATTATAGAAATTAGTTTGGAAAATGGTAACATTTAAAGGATAAAGTAGGATTGTACTTGTGATTTAATGTTTTATTAGTTTTGTTCTTCAGATAAACTTTTTTTTTTTTTTTAGCAGAGTACTCTGAATTAATGATCTTAAAATTCTGCCTTACTAGCAGAATTTTCCTTTTAGGGAATACATTAATTTTTTAACAGGATGTACGGGATTTTTCTGCATGTGCTTTCAGGTCTAGTTATGAATCTTGCTTCTCTTTATGAAATGTACGTAGAGGGAATCAGTGTTAGGCATATGTGCACCTGTGTTCTTTATAGAAATTTGTTCCCAATGACCCTGGTGATGTTTTTTCAGCACCTAACTGGTCAGCGAACTTTGATGTACCCATGGAGACTGCACATGGTGCCAGTCTGGATTCTGTTGGCTCTGCTGTGTGGAGTACTGAAGCATCTGTGCCAGCTAAAGAAACTGGCTGGGCTTCCTTTTCTGACTTCACGTCCTCTTTGAGGTAAGAATGTCAGTGATTCAGGATGAGTTTGCTTTTCTTGGGGTGTCCATCTCTACACAAGCCTGTGTTGCTGGTGTATGTAAAGTGTCTGAAGAGTGTTGTGTGTGCCAGCAGCATGTTGTCTGTATGATCTCCCTTTCCAGGATGGGTGGGTACTAGTGTTTTGGGTTTTTTACATTTTGTGTTGTTACGCAGCTGTGATAAATAGGTTAAGTAGTTCTGCATGATTTTGAGAACACAAAAGATAATGCTGTTCTTTTTCTGGATTGAACTCTACACTCTACTGAAGTCTTGTGTATGTACCCAGTTAAATAGATGTAAATTTTGAGTTGCCAAATATTGGCAGTCAAGAACTACTTCCTTCTCATATTGGAAGATTTGCTTTTTTACATTTGGCTTTTGACTTTCAGTCTGGGCATCAAAACAGCTCAGATATAAAAGGATGATTTTTTTTTTCCAGCATAAAATTGTGTTGTTTCATGATTGAGGCAGGTAAATTGATAATCATATTAAGGGCCTAGAAAATGAAGACTTGAAGTTGCCACATTACTGGATAGAAGATGCATTCTGTAAATGATGACATGTTTTTCGAGTCGCCAAATCTTGTCATCTGAGTTCCTTTAAAATGAGGAACTTGTAGCTCTACTGTATGTTAAATTAAGTAGTGAAATCGCTTTTGTAGTGGTTCATGACTGCACTGGCAGTTTCAGGAGAGAACTATCAAATTGGAAAAATGGATTTAGCAAAAGAGTTAAAAACATTTGGAAACACTGCAAGGAGCTGGTGATTACCTGTATGCCTTAGTTACCAGGGACATGTCCACTAGTACTTGCGATGTAACAAAATCAAGTGAAAATAAGTTTGCCATCTAACACCCTCAGCTCAGTTCTGGTGCATTTTGCATTACTAAACTTCTATTTAGCATGTCTTTCCAGCACTCTTAGAACAAACTTGCTTAATTCAGTTTCAGTATCGTTCTAAGCCCTCTAGCTTCATTGAGACCTAATACTGTCTTAAGAACACTTCATTTTGCTACTCAAAAATGTTTCTGAAGTTTTTTTATTCTATTTGAAGCTCAAAAGAGTCCTTAAGAAGTAATTCTCCTGTGGAAATGGAAACAAACACAGATCCGGGTGATCCCTTGAGTGCAAATGCAGCTACTCTTACAACACAGCTAGAGAGTAAGTAAACTGCACTGCATTTCTAAATGCAAATGGCTTGATCATAGGAGTTGCACATAAGAAAAATCTTCATGGACTTGAAAATTTTAGGTTTAGACTCCTCTCTGGCTCTGCTGCTGTTCTGACAGTTATTAAAAATGACTTTTCAAAGAATTTATAAACTATTTAAAATAGTTTCCAATTTAAGACAAGAGCCAGTGTTACTGATCCCTCTAAAAAGTTTGCACATCATGAACAGAAAAGCATTACAAAGAAACAAAGTTTGTATGTTTGTTCTGTTAGAGAATCTTCTCACTTGTGTCAGCATTTAGCTGAGCTGATGCCCAAAAACAATGGTAGCTTCCAGTCTTGACCTGTGTGGCAATAAGCCAGTTGCCCCAATACATTCAAATTTCTCCTTCCTGCTCATTCCTTTTTAAAGCCACCTTCACTGTGCACGCCCTAATGGTTTGTTCTACATGTATGAACTGGTAAAAGGGCAAAAATATTTTGATGAGCCTTTTTTTGTATCTGTTATTACCAGAGAGAGCAAGAAGTGCAGTTGAGAAGTCCAGACACACTGGACATCCCAAAGATTTGTCACTACTCAGAAGCCTAAAGTCAAATTTGTGCTGTGTAGACTTGTCATGAATTTGACTGTACAGAAGAATAATTGGTCACCAAAATCCTACTAAGGCCTTGTTTAGGCAAATCTGTTGCAGTAACCACTGTCAGTCAGAGTTTAAAAATCTACAGACTGTGGCTTTTCCTTAAACCATCTGTAAGTAATACTCATGCTCTCTGCAGCACTTGCAGAAAGGTGACGTTCTCTGTAAGGAAGAATTCAAGAAGTATGCAAAGCTGTAGAAATACCGTTCTTGATATATTGGCATATGTGCTTGCACATGAAATAGAAACATCACCAGCCATATGCTAAATTGCTTCTATTTCTACTTGCAGCCCCAGGAAGTGTTGCTATGGAGGCCAGCTCAGATGGAGAGGATGATGTGGAAAATGCAGACAAGGTAACCGAGACAGTCATGAATGGCAGCATGAAGGAGACACTGAGCCTAACTGTAGATGCTAAAACTGAAACTGCCGTTTTCAAAAGGTAAGAATGCCTGTTTATTGTCTTCCCACCATGTAAATACAACACTGTTGATGGAACATTGTATCATTGAAAAGAGTTTTAAGTGATAATTCCAGAGGCGTACTAGAAACTTTTCAAAGTAAGTGTTTTGAAATCTGACTTTTAGGTAGTTACTATAACATGTGACTTTACTTATCAAGCCTTAGTTTCAGTGCAAGTTTCAGTGCAAGCAGAGGACTGACTCTGCTTTTGTCCCTGACACACATTATTGTGCATTTTTCATGTACAGTTCTTTTAACATTGCACATCAAAACTAAGCTTTTAAAATTTTGCACAGAATTCTTAGATTTGGATTGGAATTTTATTTTTCTCAACCAGGAGGATAGAAGGCAGAAGTTGAAGGCCAGCCAGGCACTGCTTTTTAGTGTAGCTCATCAGACACTTAGGGTGATCACTGTTGGTATGCACAACGGTGTTAAATCTGTTCTGGACTACAGGTGGCACGTGGAATTCTAGAATAACTGGAAGAACAACTTCTTAATTTTACTGTCTTCTGATACAAAGATTCAGGAATAAGTGTCTTAAAACATGGTCAAATTGTATATTATATCAACACTGCAATCCTTTTATGAGAATAAAGCACATTTCAGTGTTGTCTACTCCATCCCATCTACTAAGATATTGTGATCTCAGATTTAATGATCAAGTGCTTTTTGTTTAGTATCGAATATTTATGTAGGGAAACAGAGGCTACAAACAGTATGACATGCAAAAATTTTGCCTTTATTGAAGCTGACGTGTTCTGGCTCCACCCTGATGTTGACAAATTGGAACACACTGGTAGAGCATTTTGACATGCAGCCCTCTTCTCATTCTTCTAGAATGACTTTCTAGTATCTGGCCCTATTCTAGCTTTAAATGCTAAAAAGAAATTGTCAGTATGTCTTGGAAATTGCTTTAAAAAACCAACCCCGAGTCGATTCCAGTATAAGAAACTTTCCCAGTGTTACACTGCCTGTTGTTTAAATTAATTTACTTCATTAAGAGTGGTAGGAGATAATTCTTGAACTATCCAAAATGAATAGACCTTGAAAACCGAACTGCTTTCCGCCACTCTTGATTCCATCCTTTTGGTTATCTGAGTGACTTAACTTCTGATGGTTTTTCAGCTGAGAGGAGGGAAAATTTGTGGCTGCACAGTGCTTCTAAAGCAAATGGCATTGGTACAGGAATGAACCACAGCACTGTAGAGAGGTGTTGGGACTCCATGCAGGTCGATGTCACATGAAGCCATCCATAGTGCATTGCTGATGTAGTAAATGATGTGTCTGCTCTCCAGTTTGTTGTCTTTTGCACAGTGCTTTTACATGGTCTTCACTCTTAGATGTTCACAAATTTGGTTTAGTTATCCATGGTGTCTTTAAATTTCTCCTTAAATTAGTTTAGGTCACACGCACTTTGAAGTTGTGTGATTTGTGATATTGGTGCAAAAACTTAACATGAGGGGGCAGCATCTGCTGACAGTTCCTGCCTCCCTTCATGCAATTACCTGCTAGAACAGTAGTTAAAAGGACATAGAGGTGCAAAAGTAGGCAATATCATAGAATTGCCCCAGTCAAAAGGGACCTTGAAAGTTTATCTGGTCCAATCTTTTATGGGAACTGGAGCCCAGATGAGATTACCAGGCACTCTGGCCTATTGTATGTTGAAAACTCCTCAGATCTTGATTTGGAAGGGAAATATCAAAGGAACATACAAGGGGGCTCAAAGATGAGGTCTTAAATGTAGAGACTGTTCTACTCTGATAGACATGTGCAGCTTCATAGTGAGTCAATGCTCAAGTGGCATTTTTTTAAACCAGCTTGCTGGGGAAAGGTCTAAAGGAAGGGAGAGTTAAAGTAGTGAGGGGAATCCTACTCTGACCTGTTTGCCTTTCACAGTGGATGCTTCCAGGCTTCAGCTTTATCTAGGTTTCTGTGAATAGAAAATTGATGGTGTTAAAGTCAACATTGAGGGGATTTATAAGCGGAGTAGTTAACTTGTGGAAAGATGCAAAGGACAAAAATGTGATTTCTGAACTTAGTTCTGAGTGGAGAACAAATAGGAAGAATGCCAGCAGAGACTGCCTCTTTAAAAAATAGAAAAACCTAGGACATCACTTTTGATGGTGATGGTGACAAAGTATTTTATGTGGAAGGAATGCAAAGAGTATCAAGGCAAATGAGATGGGGAGATTAGATGGGGAAAACTTGATGAGAGATTGCAATGCAAAAGACAGTATTTTTGCAGGCTCTGCAGGATAGAAGGAGAAAAGAGAAGGATTCATTGAAATTTAAAGGATCCATGGAAAGGAGAACTGTGAGAATAGGAAGAAAACCAGCAGAGGAGATTGGCACTTCTTGAATAAATAGATTTGTTGCTACAGAGGTATAAGATTGATGTTTGTCTACTTCAGAGCTACTTTATATCTATCTCTTGCAGGTATATATGCTCAAATTTGTATTTTAGTTTGCTCATAATGGTGTGATTGAGGTGGAAGAGGGTGGAGTAGAGAGGCAGAAAAGTTTGGGTTTAGAGGCAAACCAGAAGATTATTCACTAATGACTTTTGAGGCTGCCTGTTTACATGGTACTGTCTTACATAGTGTGAGTGTACAGCTTTTTCACTGAACTTTGTTTTTGTCTACAAGAGGAAGTTTGTGAAGTAGTTTGGGCTGCAGTCTTTGTACCCCATAAACCATACATAGTATTCACTGTGGAGTTACTAGGGAGTTTATTATGTAAGATAGTGATGAGCTAATGATTTTGCTGGTATGTTTCATGAGCAGACTTTATAAATGCTGGTTTCTGAGGGAATCTTGAATTTCTTTTATACTTTCTTCCATTTTTGCATTCTTCTGGCTTCAGAGTGTTGAAATCCTATCGGTATGTATGGAAAAGGCTCGTGATTGTTACCACTTCAGGCATCACATACATTCCTTTTTTCCTTTCTGATCTTATTTGCAATCACTGTGTTTCCTGCCCTTTTATCCAGTCAAGTTTTAATGGATGTAAACACCAGTGCATCATTAGGTGTTTGTGGAGTCTAGAGCCATGTGCTTGATCTTCATATTGCAATCATAACTTAAAATCCATTTGCATGTGAAATATGGACCCGTCTCAGTTTTCTCCTGTGGCCTGAAATTCCCTATAAATGAACTTCAAAGTTAAATGCATTAAATAACGACTTGCTTTTGTTTTGTTTTGTTTTTTAAGTGAGGAAGGAAAATTGACTACCTCGCAGGATCCTTCTTGTAAATATGTAGTAGAAGAGAATACAGAGGTTGCAGAAGAGGTCCCTTCAGGTCTTCAGCCTACTAACAGCAGTCCAGATCAGAGGTAACTGTATTCAAGGATGCTTTCAATTCTCTAAATAGTGGTTTGTGTGCTTTTCTGACAGGATTGATCTAAAGAGATTGAGTTTAGCTCAGTCTAAAAATGTGCTTGCTTTTATTTTATTAAATTCTCAGAAGTGGAATTTTCAATTCTTTCTAAGAGACTCTTGAATCATCAATCATGTATTTTTCTTGCAGGGAGTTGTAAATATCCCCATTCTGTTTTGTGACAATGTTACCAAGTTAGATTAGTGAATTGATGCACAGAACTCTACTGCGTGTTCTGATTGTTCTCTAGATAGATTGAAGAGATGTAAGCATGTTTGACAAATTTATATTCCTAAACAAGTCTTAAAAACCAGAACCAGTATTTAACTAGCTCCTTTCTTCTAACTTCCTGCTCTGCATAAATCTCAAACTTGATCAAGAAGGGGATTCTAATCAGAAAAAACAACCCTGTAATTAAAGTGGGAAACCCAAAAACTCTTTCACAGTGTCTCCTAGAGATGGTGTCTTTATCAAGACAACAATTTTTTTAATGTTGATAAGCTTTATATTGTAGGGAAAAACTCCTTGGGTGCTGGGTGATTATCTTTTGAGTAAAAGTGTTTGAACCAGTGGAGGGTTCTCAGAGCTAGCAGTTTGCTAGATTGCCTTTAGGTTGTGAGAAATCTTGAACTCCTTTGACTGAATCCTGCTGGCTTTAGCAAGGCTCAGAACTTTCTCTAAAGGTGGCTGTTGCAGTAGATCCTCATAAGCACAGGATTAATACCAAGATAAACCTAATGGTGCTTTTGGGGCTCCATGTATATATGACTAGTGGAAGGAGTCCCCTAGGTAGGTCTCTGGCTGGTGGCTAGCAGGAGTAATCTCTGCTAGGAGCCCTGTTCTGTCACGGGCTTTTTTCCATTTAATAAGTGAGTGATGGTTGTGCAGACTGTCACACTTCCTGTCCATGCAGCATTTGTTTCGTACTTTCCAGATTTCTCTCAAAAGTGTTTGCTTTTGTTTAGTGCTGTCTGTCTCTTCTCTAATGTTTACATATGTTTTTTAAAAAGTGTTTTTAGAGCTTAGCAGCCAAAGACTTAGCTAGGGGGCTTCTGCTGGTCATGTGCATGTAGAGCACGGACCCCAGAGTGGCTTCTCTGTGATGTCCACCATCAGAGAACAGGAGTTACAGGTAACTTTCCTCATCTGTAGTTTCAAGCAGTATTTACATTCTTTTAGAGAATCTTCAAATGTATTCCATAGACTTGCACTGAATGGAAATGGAGATTTTTTTTTTTTGCCTCTGTTGCTTGCATATTTCTGATGTCCTCATGCATTGGTTTGATCTCTTTGTGCCAGTCCAGAGCAACTGAGTCCATGTTTACACTAAACTTTTATCTAGAAATGTATATACTGTCACTGTTTTTCACTTTCAAAGGTTTGCTCTCCATTTTCCTCCATACTTCATGAACGTTTCATCCTAATGGACTGCCATTCAAAGTATTTGTGAAAGGCTCTTTGTGGATTAGATTAATAACTAAAACACATTTTTAAGATGCTGTTGTTTTTTCCTGTTGTGTCTTAGCTGCTGGCTTTCCAGTGCAACCCTAAATACTCCTGGTATCACATTTTGCCTCAGTAAGATTTGGATAAGTATCAGAAATGTGCTCTTTATTAGTAATTCTGAGATACCACGTCTCTGGAGATCACTTATTATATCAGTTAATGAAGACCACACATTCTTCAGTGGTGTGCTCAGTTAATTGAGTGCTATGCCTAATTAGGAAATAAGGACTCCAGAAATGCTGGACTGCAGAAGATAATTTGGATGAGCATGTTGTTAGCACGTTTCCTTCCTTCACTTCATGGATTTTGCTACACAGGATCCAGGGTTCTTAGTTTTTGGTTTGGTTTTTATTGCACCTACTTGAATTTGCTTTGATCTTTTTTGTATTCTTATGTCTCCTTTTTTGGCCTCTTAGGACTGATCAACACACCCATTTAGGAGAGGCATCTGTTAATGGCCCTGTATGATATGTGATGTCTACTGCCTTGGCTGAAGAGAAAGAACTGATGTCCAGGTGTTTGAGTGTTTCTTGAGGATATCATCTAGACCCTGTTGAAGCCAGTCACTGCTGCACTAATTTCGCAAGGAATCAGGACCAGCAACATTTATATTCTAGATTTTAAGACATTGTACAGAAATTCATAAGTGTAAAAATATTGCACATTGAGAAATACCAATAATTTTTGCGTATGTTTATATTGTATTGTTCTAAATAACGGGGGCCTGTGAAATAAGATCCTGCTACCCATGTAATGATGACAGTAGTGTTACTATAGTTAAAATGGCTGTAAGAATAGTTTTATAAAAAAGTGAATACAAAAATCTAATGTATTTGAGACATAACTATTTGACGATTAGTGTGACCAAAGTATTTAGCAGTTTTCTTACATTTTTCACCTTGTAAAAAAGAAAAAGAAAATTCATGTTTTTTCTGAAACTGAAATGCCCTATAAATGTTATTTTGGTTGGTTTAGCTTACAAAAGTGATTTAAATAAGAATTTTTTGGTGTTCAACATTTTACAACAGGTTTTTTAATTGGTAATTGTTTTCTGTATTGTTCTAAACAGATCAAAAAATGTAAGTCTATTGGTAGAGATTTTAAGTATTTATTGCAACAGCTTAGTTGACAAATTGATGTTACTGTAAAGCCATATGTTCTGTTAAGTCTAGTTTGCTTGAAACAATACCTTCCAGGTGAAACACTAGAATATTTGGAGTGCACATGGCTTGTTGTGTTTAAGTGGTTCACCTGCCTTTAAACAGTTCACCAAGATTTAGTTTAATACCAAGCATTATACAATGGAACATTTCAGAACAATCTGCGTATTTAAAACGCTATAATCCTTTTAGACAAGTCAAGTAAAAGAAATGCTCATGCTGCTAATGTAATTACAGTACCTGCATTTTAAAAGTAAATAGTGTTTTTAATACAAATTTTGGCAGCAGAGCATGTTAATTGGTAATTTCACTGTACTGATCTGTGTGAGGCTTTCATTTGTATGTTCTGAACCAGTTTTTTCACAGCTGGTTTGTGTATATATATAGTGATTATGGAAACTAATTCTGTGTAATTTATAATTTTCTATGTCAGTGTACAATTCCAACAGCCTTCTCAAACAAACAGAAGCAATATACTGTATATTGCCACATTGTCTGGTGAAAGGGTTAAAATACTCCTGCACTTTTAGACAACAAAACCATTTTTGTTTCTGTAATAGTCATATTCATTTATTTTTTACATAATTTGTTTTCCTGACCAGTATTTAAAGCCAAAAGGATATTCTCAACAATGGCCAATGATTTATTTTAGAAGGCGTCCCAAACAACGTGCCTAAACATTACATTGCATACAGAAATAAAAAACCCACATGTATGTCACTGCCCTTATTGCTTTCTCTTTTGCATTTTTGGCAAGGTTCAGTGCACTTGTCCTGGGAAGTTTTTGCCAAATGATCAGTTGTGTGAAAATGAAGGGGTAAAACCACAATATCATAAGTGGAATTGGTAACTATAGTTTCCCTTTTATTTGTACTTTATAAATGATGGAATCCAGTCAGTTTCTAAGTTTTCTTTATCAGTTCAGAATTACTTTCAGATCAGCTTGACCAAGACAATTTTTTGTGTTAGCTTTAAGGTTGGCAGCTGTCCTCTTGTCACTTTGATCTGTCACGAACAAGCAGCTTTGGAAACACAACTGCTCATTTTGACATGTGAATTGGAGTCAAGTAGAAATTCCAAATACAGGCAAGCAGTGAGTTGGTTTGCATAAGTGTGGTGCTTGTAAGGAGAAAAACTTGTGTCCTTTCCAGTAGAACTATTTGTCCCTTGCTGTAAAGTTGACTGTTTAGCTCTGTAGCTATGAAAACTGGAGAACACAGTAGATGAAATTGAATCTGGGCCCCGTTGCCTTCAGTTCAGCAGTCTTTTACTTGTCCTTCTGTTCACAAACTGTCATATCAGTCCACTGTTCTGAGGAAGTGTAGGGTGTGTTTTACCCACTCACTCTATTACTTGCACAAGGAATCCAGAGCTTGAAAGCATTGGAGGTGTGTTTGAGGAGGGGAGGGTCTATGGGTGGGTGTTAACACACCTCTTCAGCCATCCTTCATCAACACTGCTGCTGATCTGCTGCTCACATAGCCTTACAAAGGTTTGAACATACTGCAAGAATCCTGAATGGTTGTTAGCCAGCTTGTTTAATCAGATTGGACTTGCACACAATGGAATTTGAGTCTTCTTTAAGAAAAGGTATTTTAATGTATTTGCAGCATGGACTGAAGTCTAATACCTTTGTACAGGTTTGAATTCCTACAGTGTTTTTAGCAGCAATTAGGATGAAATGAGCTTGCTTTGAAAGGCTTGTCCACTGCCACATTCCACAGTGCTCTTTGAAATGGCTAAAGGCTCAGTCACTTGAAACTGAGGAATAATGATGTTGGTTGATGTCAATGGGCAGTGGATTTAACCCTTAGGATTTCTCTGGAAAAAGGATCTTTACTCAAACAAAAGTATGTTTCAAAATTGGCTAGAACAGTAATATCTGTAGTAGCTCATTGCCTCTTCCCATCTGGCAGAGTGGATGAATCATGCCTTCTTGACCAGTGAAACAATTATTTTTAAGTTTAAGCCCTGAATTAGTTTTATAGCAAGATTGTTCCATTTAAGTAAAAGCATAAATCATCATCTCGACTAACATTACTATAAATTCACTAAAAATATAGCAGGATAGTAGAAACAGTCTCATTATGTCATTGTACCTGGACTCCCATATGACCAGGCTCTTGAGTGAAGTCTACATTTTTGCACCTATTAAACCTTGTATCTACCTCTTGAAAACAGTGACTTCTGTGTTGTCATCTGCATACTTCTCTGGAAACTTACAGTGACATTCATTCTTTTTGTGAAATCCATTGAGGAGACTTGTGAGGAAGATGAATCAGATTCTTACTGTCATTCGTTATAAGCTTACCTTTCTGTTTAAATTTTAAAGCATTAATTTCTTTGGAGATTTTGTTTTCTGACATATGTCTCATACAGTTATATCAGGAAGTACTTGCTGTATATAACTGGCTCTATTAATAGACTTAATCACCTCTGCCTGTCTCAGAATAAATAGTGCTTTCTCTAGTGTAGTGTAAGTGCTTTGAGTTTCATTATGAAAGTGACTGTATTGTTTTCCCAACCAGGATGGAAAATGGCTGTTATTGTGGCAGCAAAATGCCCTTTATTGGTAAAGGTTTTAACATCTGTATTTTAGCTTCTGCATCTTACTTGCTAGCCAGGTAAGGATTTGGCATCTTCCTGTTCCATTATATTTTGAATATGTAAGGTTACAGCATGGAAGGAGATTAAGGTAATAAAATTAAAATAAAATATATTCCTACTGTAAAGATAGATGTATTTTTCTGTCTCCTTTAGGTAGGACAGTTCATGACATTTTTTGGACTTGTTCAGACCTGTTCTGTTAATCCAAATTGTGATTTGCCCTGTGTGTAGTCTTGGTTAATGACTTGGATGTAATCACGCTTTAATGATATCCAAGTATCCTGTGTGTACTTCTTACTCTGCTGCCACAAGCTAAAGCACTGAGACCCAAACTTTACCTTGTGTTTTGCTGATAGCATCTTTCAGAATTTCTCTTTCAGATGAGTCTGGGCTTAGTGTTGCCTATTTTTTTGTTTCTTCTGTATTTGTCTTCCCTAAGTCACTAAGTACCTTGCAAAATGAGGGGGGAAATTCCCTTTATCTTTGTGGCTATAGCTTAAATACTGTAATTATGATTCTTGGGCCTCATCCTGGATTTGACTTGTGTATGGTGTGGGTGCTTTCCCATGATTTGTGGTTTCTGTGTCTCAAATCATGATTCTGAAGACTGGTCTTGCCATACCATCACCCAGAGTAAGGAAGTTACACCTTGCCTAGCTGTGGTTGTGTGTGTAGATTTTGTTGCTCATGTCCCATGAGATACAATGTTTGCCCATTTGCACAGGGGAAGTTTGTCTGGTTGTCTCACTGCTTTGATCTGTAGATGATACTTAGGTAGATGGGTGTTTGATTCTCAAGGATCTAATAGACATCATTTTTTCAGATGGAACCTGGACCTGTTAGGAATCAGTTAGGTCTGTTTTTAAACTCCACTATGTGCCACACTTCTGTCTTTCTTACCTGGGAATGGTTCTTCGATTCTCCTTATCTACACCAATTATCTGTCAAAGATTGTCACAATTTCACCTTGGGTAATGCATTAGCCTGGCTCTTTTGCAAGAGCACTGAAGCCTGACTGCAGATGATGCAAATAAAACCTGCTTTTCCTTACACAATTGAATGTTTGGGAAATCCCTCTGCTGTTTTTTCAAATGAAAGATAAATAATGTTGACTATCTCTTACTGATTCTCATATCAGACAAGATTGCTAAAATAAGCTAAGACTGCTAAAACTCAAGTGACCTTGTTTCTGTTATTGGGAGTTCTCCAAAGCACTTTTCCTTCTGTATCTTCAATGAAACATTTGTTAATGCTCTGTTTGTTAAGATGGGTTGTTTTTCTTTAGTCACTGCTGAACTTAAAATTCTGAGATGTGTTTTCAGGTGAGAAGGGCTCTGCTTTGGAGTGAGCCATGGAGGAGTGTGTGTATTGACCAACAAGGTAGAAACAAGGAACTGTGAGATATTCATGGGACTGTGGGGCCCTATTGTTTCTCTTTAGTCCCTTCAGAATAAAGTAGCTTGAAAAGATAAAAGGGCTGACAAAATTTGCCACTTTTCTTTTTAATGCTAGTACTTTGCTTGTCTAGTTTGAACTACTTCAAAGACAAATCTCTGAACTTGGAAAGTGATGGGTGACTTCCTGGTAAGTAAATTGTTTCAAGCTTTAGTTACACGATTCTCGTGGAATTCATACTTATTTCTATGTACAAGCACCGAAGACCGTTTTTAACTGAACTATTTAAATCTCTCTATATTTACACTGCGTGCACGTCAGTGTGTAGGGTACATTCTCTTAACATGGCTGGTGCAGTGCCCATGGTGCATTTCCAGAGTGTGCTGACTGTAAAATACCAGAAAGAAAGAAGAGGTACTTGTGCACAGGTTACTGCCCATTCTAAAGCATTTCAGGCTTGTGTCTGTGTGGGTAGACATGATCAGTGGTCTCTGGCCAGCCTGAAGGTATCTTGATGGGAGGAGGAAATGGTGCCTCTGGTGTCAGGCAGGCTTCAGCTTTTGTCTGATCCTCTTAGTCCGGCTGCTTGATACATTTGAGCCTGTGGTAAGGCATATCCATATCTCAATGATGATCTAGAATGGAGTAACTCAGGAAAGGACTTGGATTGTAAAACTAAGAGCAGGACAAGGGTTATGTTGAGCATGAATTTGTACATGTGCATGCTTGGTACTCTTCCATCTGAGCTGTTCTCCAATATCTTTTTGGTCCTATCAGAAGGTATGCGCTAAGTGTTAAATGATTAACTAGTTCCTTCAGTGAGAGGAGTAGATGCTACTTCTGGGTACACTTTTGTGCCAAGTGTCTGAAAAGGAATCAAAAAAGAGATGGTGGTGTAATGTGACAGAAACCAGATCAACTAGTCACACTAAAACGTTTATTGGGAGCATGAAGTCTTTGTGTTCACAAATGTGCAAAAAGGCTATAGGTAGGCAATACTCGAATGGTAATTGCTTTCAAGTACCAAGATACTGGCTTAAAGGAAAAACAGGGAACTAGCAAAACTTTGACTGCAGAGGAAGGCCATTTGAAGTCCTTAATCTCAGACAAGGCCTCATTTTACTTTTTGGTCATTGCAGCGCTTCAGGGAGCTACAAGAAGAAATCTTTCTGGCTGGCTGTCTGCCTGTGGAGTAATAGATTGCTCTAAACAAGAATCCTCAAATGGCCTTGGGTTCCTGGGAGAATTCTTTTTCATAGTTCATGACAGTGATGCCAGTGGCATGTTATTCTTGAAGGGAAAAGACTGAAGTTGTGAGTTGCAGTGGGAGAAGAAAAAAAACACTAATGAAATCCTCTGAGTAAGTTGTGTAATGAAGTCAGAATTCATACTCATGTGTGTTATGTAGTGACATCTGGCCCTCTGGAATATGAAGATTCAGAAACTTGAATGATTGCTGCTGCTAGACAAAATCAGAATGTCTTTTGAAACCTTCCTCTGTATATACCTGCAGAGAAGACTGTGAATTTAGTCTTCATTTACTCACAAAAGATATGACTGATAATATGGCATGTTTGAAAGAGTAACTAGTTGTTTTTTAAGATTATTTTTGAGACAATTGTAATGTTCAGCCATATGTGTCATCAAGGTATCCCAGAGGCACTTTTGTGACTGTAGGACCTTGTATGGCCTCTGGACTTTTGATTTGCTCCAGCTTTGACACAAAGCAGTATTTCACTGCTTGAATACTGCTGTCTCTGACAGTCTTCATTACATGTCTTTATGACAAAATGCTTTTTTAGACCTTTCTCAGAGCAGAAAGGCTAATGGAGCAAGAATGACTTGTTTATAAACAGTCTGTGGCTTTGATGGGTGCTACAAACCTCCAAGAATGTCTTAGAAACTCAGTAAGTATAAGCATTTCTGTTAGCTACAGCTCTTGTGTTGAGGAGAAATAAAGGTAATGAGGCTGACTGCTAAGCTGACAGGCATTTATTAGGTGTTGAGTTTCCTGAGTGTGTCTGAGAGTCACTCTCTGCTGCTGCCATAGCAGCTTCTGTGGTGGCTGAGGATGGAACAGATGAAATCCTACAGTAATAATACTTGAACCTTGAAACAAACTGCTCTTAGTCTAAGAAGCAAAGGGGAGAGCAGAATCCATGTCAGTATTTCCCAGTGCTTTTCAGTACAAGAGGTTTGTAACCTTTTTCTCCAAATGCTTTATCAGGATAATTTCTTACAGGAATAAAGGAAAAGGAGCCAGTAGTAGAATTTTTTTTTTTTTTTTTTTTTACTGTTAGAGGATGAAAATAACAAACAGGGTGACAGATAAATGTTTGCAGGTTTTGAATCATTTACAGAAAGCTCTTCCTTACTCTCCATTAAAAATCCTGGCAGTATTACGTTTGTCATTCTCTTGCCTCATATCTCATGGAAGATTTCACAGAACTATTTGGGATTGTGGGAAGATAGAATGAACTGTTATCAGGACTGCAAAAATCACATACTAGAGACATAGGTGTTTATGAAGTAAAAGTTCTTTTTTCATAGATGTTACAAGTTAAATAGATGTGATGGCTGCTAAGTAAAAGCTGAAAGAGGTAATTGAAAATATCTTTTACACAAATCTTTGTAACAAAGACTAGAATTTTACTTCATACTACATCAGCTTGAACTCTGGTCTGTCACATGCTCTGTGGAAAGCTCAGCATAATTAAGATCACTGATGCTTAAATTCTTACTCTATTTCTCCTCCTTGCATTCACTAACTTCTTGAGAAATGACAAAATGCTAGAAGTCCAAATAGAATGTATTTTTCCTCTATGAGAGACTGAAAATAAGTAAAACTTACCAAAATTATACTTACTGAGGTGCTGAAATCAGAGAAGAATATGAATCAAAGAATCAGGAGAAGAAATTGAACAAATCAAATGCTAGAAAAAAGAAGAAAAATTCTGAACCGAAATGAAATCTGTGAAATGGAGTGGGATGACATGAAGTTCGGTGAGGTTTTGTACAGTTCAATTTGCTTAGATAGCAACAGCCAATTCTTTTGAAAACCTGAGCTGCACAGCCAAGTTGCCATACAATGAGAAGGGAAAACATGACCACTCATCCCACCCATGGCATTTTTTCCCCATGATGCATTTCTACACACATTATAAGTATTTAAGAGATTCTAGATCAGTTTCTGTAATATATTTTACTACTGTCAGTATCTTTAAAGGAAGGCATTTGTTTAGTTAAAAGATCCAAACTTATTTGTAATAGGTTAGAGCTGTTAAATAAAAATATGGATGCTTAAATGTTTTTATTGTTTTCATCAAGTTTCAGAGCTATTTACAACTAGAGATAATCAGTAGTAGCTGTTAATGTGATATTGAAAGCCACAGCCATCCTTCCAAAACCAGGAAAGGGGGGAAATGGTCCCTTTTCAAAATTTGAGCACTCACAGTAAACAGCATAGTAAAAATCCTCAGTTGCACATCACCCTGCAATCACTAATATAAAATCTGACTGTTGTGGCTGTGAAAGTATAAGGAAGAAAAAGATGGACAGCTTTATCTTAAAAGAATTTAAAAAAAATTCTTAATTAAGTACACCAGAATAATCTCACTAACTCCATAATTAAAAGAAAACAAAAACTCAGCAGTCTTGGCTGTAGTACTGAAGTACTGCCAGGAATTTGTAATGCTCCCCCTATGTTAAAATTTAAAATGCCTGACAAGTCATTAAACTGAGATTTAGTCAGAACTGGGCACTTCTGTATCAATGAAAAAATTTCTGCAGAAAACATTTGAACAGTGCTAGGATAACACTTTTTGTGAATGGTTGGTGTGTTGATGGCATCAGCAAACATTATTAGTTGATGTAAGATTAACATCTAAAACCTCCATTGCCTGTATTCATCTGTAATACCTTGTCATATTTATTTATTTAGCATGAGAGAAGAAGTGACTTCACTGGTTTTTATGTTTGAGAAGGCAGCATTCATGAGCTGCACAAAACAGGTCCTGAGTGATCCTCCAGAGGAACCTGTTTCTGCAATGGTTATCAGGAAAGCCTTGGGGAATATGTGTCATGTGTAATGATGTAATTACGTTAAGACTGAATGATACAGACAGTCCTTTCACAAAAACACTTTGAGTTTTCTCTCCCTAGAATGTTCTTTACTCCCATTCCTCCAAATAGATTGATTTCGTGTTGGGGAAGGCAAGAGAAAGACTTCATAATTAGACTTTCAGATTTCCTGCTTCCTAGTCACCAGAACATTAAGTACAAATAAAATGTAAGTGATATTCTTTAGCACTGAGCAGCACTTACATAAGAAGCAGTGTGCTGCATTTCCTTCTCAGGTAGGTTAACTTGCCCCTTACTGCTCTGCTTACCTGTTAGGCTGGTGGCTAGCTTTGTAGAATGTAAAATCCAAAGTGAGGGCAAGAACCTTAAAGCTTTCAAACTGAGAAAGGTATCAAGATGAATCAGTGACTAGAAAAGTTTAAAGAATTAAGTAACTATCCCATGACACCTCAAAGTAGCACCAGACAAATCAAGTGTCTCAGATGCATATGAAGTCTGATCAGTAATTTAAAAAAAAGAATTTAAATATATGTCCTGTTTCTATTGTTAGGATTAGCTTTAAAGGTCACAACCCCAATTGTAATACCAAATCTCAAAGTTGTGAAGCATAACTTCCCTTTAACTTTCCATGTTTGCCAAAAAGATTGCATTTATCTGCTTACTTTCTAATTTCATTCCTTATTACAACATAAGCTTACTAGTTACTAGCTTAGTCTTCCTAAAGCCCCATAAAAATAGGACCTGCTTTTTGGTTTTCCACTCCTGTAGTACAAAGTAGTATTTATCAACCAAAACCAGTTGTTCTTATTCTGCCCTTGACAGGCGACCCTGATGGCAGAGGAGTTTTGACCCTCTTGAAAGCAGATTACAGCAAATCCATCACTGGATTAACCAATGCAGAGTATCCACCCAAACCCCCTGCAAGCTAACATGAGAAATTTAAAATTTTCCTGTCACTGCAGTGTCTCCTTTGCTTACAAACTAAGTAGTTTCTCTTCATCATCAGTCTCAACATCAGTTATTTTTGTGGTTGCATCATATTTGATCATGTGCACTCTCTTTGTCTTTTCAGTCATAGTAAATTTCTGTAACAGAGAGCATCTGAACTTGGGTCCTGAGGCCTTCAGTTATAAAACATTCTCACTAACTGCCTGTGCCCAGTCACCCACAAGACCAGGAGTGCCAGCTGTGCTCCCTGGACATGTTTGTGAGTAACTGAGTTCACCATACTGGATAGGAAGAGTGAGCTGGTGTTTAGTGGTGCTGATGAGCTCAGAAACAAATGCTGAATGCTCTTGGGTATACATGGGTAAAACCTTGGGGGTTTTTAATAGCTATTTAACAGAGATAGATTAATTTTGTGTGCCTAAGCAAACACGATTACTATTTCCTGAAAAACAAGTACTGCTGTCATTACAAAGGCTCTTGGAGCTTGCAAAGTTATCCAAGCTGTCAAAAATCAAAAAAACTGCAGTCATTGGACATTGAACTTGTCATGGCTTAACCCCAGCCAGCAACTAAATACCATGCAGCTGCTCACTCCTCACTCACATAGGTAAAAGTGAGCCATATGATAACTGTCCCCTGAGCTCACAAACAAGTTGCTTAAATAATTTAAAAAAGATACCATGAAGTTGATGTCATCTGATAAAATGAAAGTTAATACCTGCAGTTCTAGATGTGATTTCAAATGTGTATTCTTGATTTTTATGGGATCTCTCCAAAACCCCACAAAATGAAACCATTTGTTGTTTACATAAGCAAAAACAATCCAAGAAATTGAAGCTGATTCAAAACTGGATGTTTTGTTATGGATAAATATTTACCACTTTACAATTAAGTTATATTGCAAAACAAGATTCTTCTATGAAAGAATGCTGATACTATCATCACATTAACCACAGAGCTGGCTCACAGTGATGCATAGAAGTGTAATCGTGTCAAATTCCAAATTTATGAGGATTTTTATGAGTACATCTGGAACTTAGTCTTAGAAAATGAAAAATTATGAAAAAAGTCATGACCTGATCATACCCTGAAATGGGATAAAAAAAAGAAATTGCAATCAGCTGGGTAACATTCTGAATAATGGACATAGAACTGAAATCTGAGGTGGAAAAAGTCAGGTAAATTTCTATAAAAAACAAGAAAAAGAGGGATCACTAGGGCTGTTCATAGAGCACACGTTCTCTTTCCTTTCCTTGAGGTACCTCTCTGTTTCAGCTGGGGTGGGTTGGTTTGCCTTTGCTGATCCTGGGGTGACAGGATAGCTCTGCATCCTTACATGTGAGCCATTACATTGAACATCAACTAAACATAGCTTACATACATCCAAGCAGCTGGACAAAAGCAAACTAAGAACTGTAGCAAACAGATTAATGCATGAAATATTCATTTAACACAGAAAAAAAAACTCAGCTGCATATCTGGAGAACACTTCTGTGCTTCTGTAAAAATGTACCCATTTGGACAGAGAACTTAGAAAGCTATGCAAGTTGAAGATGTCTAATAAATAACTTGTGAAAAACACTTTTATGAATTCTTGGATAATTTTGGTCTCTAAAACTCCATTTTCAGCCCCCTGATTCTTGATAATTTAATAATTACCTTTCTGGACAGACACAGCAAATAATTATTGTTCTATTTACAGCTAAGAGTTACTGTATGGTGCAAAAGGTTGTCTTCTTGATAATGACTGCTTGCAAACTTCCAGAGGAAATACAAAATGGATCTTTTGACTCATCCATTTTATGGGAAATAGAGTGTGCAGTCTAAATTGAAAAAATGAATGTTCTGTTGCAAATAATCTACGTTCTGTTGAAGGGAGTATCAGACTATATACAAAAGAAGGAAAATGCAGATTTGCTAATGTAACTGAAATCAAGCACTTATTTCAGAATAAATTAATTTAGGCTGAAGGCTTCATATCTTATTCTCTACTACGCAGTTCTTTCTTTGAAGAAAGAAAATCAACTTTTTTATCATCTATTGTAGTAAAAGAATCTCTGATTTAATATAGGAAAGAGCACCAATGCAGGCAACAGACAAGTGATTTAAAACAGATGTGAAATTCCCTCTGTGTAGAAAATTATAGGCACTGGTGATGACATTAGATGCATATGACTAATCACAGTTAATGCTTGCTGTTGCCAATTAGCTTTATTAGCACAAGCAATTTGAGCACAGCATGACATTACTTTAATTACCGTAAGCATCTTGTTCATTTATTGAGCAGTATGCATTTAGAAAAGGGGTATTCTATCTGCAAATTAATCATAACCCTCTTTGTCATTAGAATTTCAGGAACACTGAGGAAAAAGACTTTACCATGCAAACAGAAAAAAATGGGTGATGAAAGTCTGGCAGTAATTTTAGTATTTTACTACTATTCTACTTTTTTATAAAAAGACAAAAGCTATTGTGTGATTTCTGTCTGAAAGCTGGACTTGAGTGAGACAAAATTACTACCATTAGAGTTAAGACAAGACATTATGACCATTAGGTGGTAGCAATGCAAAAAAAATCTTGTGAAGGTGTACAGGAAAAATAAGGCTAAAGATATCTTGGACACAAAAACCCCACTCCAGCCAGCACAAGAAACTTGTTTTCTCGTTTTCATATCCTATGAAGATACATTTGTTATCTGTGACATAGGTAAAAATTTGCATATCAGAATACAGTCTTCAGAGGGGGGAGGATGCATAATCTCATTAGGAAAATGCAAAGAGTCCTTGTGCAATTATGTTCTCCAAATTGCTGTAGCAAATGAATCAGAGCTGCATTGTGAGCTGATTGCATTGGCACCACCCCACTGGCTTACAAAACTATTGCAGAAATGAAAACCTTGATGTTGTGGAAGCAAGAATTCAAAATAAGATTTTTTTTTTCTTTGTAGTTTCTCCTAAGACTTTAGAATATCTAACAAATTTGTATTTCTTAATTCAAAAAATAATAAATTCAAGAGACAGAACATACCTCTCCTGTATTGTATGTCTGTAGATCTTTTGAACTTGGATTAGGTATCATATTCCCCATGTTTTACAATAACTACTTGCAATCTTTCTTTTAATCCTCCTATCTCAAATCTTTTGGACAAGATATTCACTGTTCAAAAATCAATTTAGAGAGGTCTTCAAGAGAGTCCTTATCAGTTGTTGGTTTTTGTGCTGCTGTCATTCTGTTCATCCAGAGGTCTTGCAGAAGCAGTACTGCTGGAGGAGCTAATGAGACTGTGGCTTGTGCTGTGTGGAAGAGGCTGCACTAAGATGTGCCAGTGTCAGGCTGGATGGAGCTTTGAGCTCCATCTGATCTATTGGAAGGTGTCCATGCTCACAGTAGTGGGCTTGGAGCAAGGTGTTCATTAAAGGTCCTGTCCAAACCATTCTGTGAGTTACAGGCTCATTCTCCAGTGGTGCAAAGGAGCTCCTCGGGACCCACTGTCTCCTTTTGCATGAATGCCACCCCATTTTGGATTACAAAATGCAGGAAATCAGGTAAAAATGAAAGAGAGTTCAGAACTGGTGCCAAGGATTGTTGACTTTTACATCCCAAGGTATTGTTTGAAAAGGTATTTCTCAGTGTGTACCAACAACATTTTAATTTCCTAAGATTTAGAGCACCTGAAGGGAATCTGAATCTAAATCCTTATTCAATACAGAGTAAAGATGAACCTCTATGACAGGAATATGCCTGTGACAGAACAGGCAAAGTTTTAAAACATACACAGGCAATGGAAAAATCCCCAAGCAAAAGAATAAATGAAAAATTATAGAAAGGGAAATATATCTAGCAGCAAAAAATGAAAGGTGCAGGGTAAGGGCAGCTTTAAGGGAAAGGCTGCCATACAGCTTGGGGGGAAGTTAAAACCATATAACCTGCACAACATCTGCATGGAGAGCTTCATACCTGACAGCCACTGCAGGGCAAAAAGCCGCAGCTTGGCTGCCTGCTGGGGCTGTGCTCAGCACTGGGCAGACCCTGGGAGAGGAGGAGCTCCTGTGGCTGGGTTCCCAAATGAGCTGTTCTGTGTGCCTGCACTCATCAACAGCTCATAATACTATTGCATGAATGCACCACAGATTTCTGTGTGGTGTTCAAAGGCCAGTCTGGGTAATTATAGTTTATCCCCATTTTCCTGATTTCACTCAGATGTGGTTGTTGGTAGCCTAGCAAAGATACACATGAAATTATGTGCTTTTATTCATGTACTGCATCACAGTGAATGTCATGGTTGAAAAAGCAACAGCAGTGAATGCAATTTATTAACAGTATTGTTAAGGTTGGAAAAGACCCCTGAGATGATCAGGTCCAGCTGTCCACCCAGCACCACTAAACCAGGTCCTCAAGTGCCACCTTCACATATTTTTTGAATGTTTCCAGGAGACATGTCCCTGGGTAGCTGTGGGTAAAATACTGAAAAACAAAGTTCAGTAAGAGGGCGTTTTTGTGTTGGCTGTGGTTCAGCAGGGACAAACTGTCTGCACACCTTAGGAGCAGAAACACAGAGGGAGCTTTGTGTACCATGGCAAGGGAGATGTGGAACAGGGGATGGAGTGGCACTGAGGTGTTGTGGTCACGCTCTGTTGAAAACAATTCAGCAAATGGAAACTAAGCCACAGGAATGATCCCAACAGTAACTGAAACTGGAAAATACATATTAATTTTCATGACCCTATATAAGCTAGTAACTAAAGACATTCTTCCTTATTTGTCTTAAAAATCTCCTAAAGTGAGGATGAGTGGGAGATTGTTATGATGGATGTCACGCCAAAGTAATATTTAGGGGAGAAACAGTAATCTTATGTTTTTTTCTTAAATCTGACTGGAGCAGTTTTAAATAGCATGAATTATAAATGCTTGATGAGTGTTATAAGGTAAAGCTATTTGGAGATACTTCCTAAATAAGGTTGGATATAGTCTGGACTTTTTTAGTCCCATCTCAACTAAATGTGGAGCTGCAAAGAATAAGCATCACAAATTTACAAAAACATAGCATTTCATGCAAGTGGATGCAAAGAAGCTAACTAGATTTCACAGGTAATCAAATAATATATAAAGGTATCCTAATACAGAGTTAGAACCCTAAATTTAGGAATTTATTGCTTGGAAATCTATTTAAACATGGCTTAATAAGGAAGTTTGGAGGTTAACACCTCCCCATACTGCATTTGCTGTAAAGGTAAGGCTTATTTTAAAAGAACTGATTGATGCATGAGTGGGACAAGGGTTCTGCACCCCAAGGAGTGTTAATACAGTCTTCAGCCAAGTCCTGAAGCTTTGTGAGTGATTTCATTGCCAGGGTGGGGTTGCAGAGTGGGGAGGGAGAAGTTCAGAACAAACAAAAGGGAAACAAAAAGGCAAAGGGTGAGAACTATTTCAGGAAAACTCAATATGGAGAGTATCCAATGAATCAGACTGAGCAATAAAGCAGTGTCCAGAAAAGTGATCAGGATGCATGGTAGTGCAAAAATCCAAATGTAATTCACATTGCTTACAGTGGGATTATTTTGCAAATGAGAGGGCTATTTGGCTATTTAGTATTTTCTGAATATTCTATGAATTAGTACTTTGTTTTAAAAATGCTGTCTTGAGAAAAGATGAATCTGCTTCTTAATAGCCCAGAATGACTCACAAGGCTTCATGGTTACCACCAATTGCATTTTAAAGGTCTTAGTTTACAAAAGTCTAATAAAAAATATTCCAGACCCCTCTAAATATTGAAATGTCTTTCAAAGCATTAAAATTTCCCTAAATATCACATATATTTTTCAAATAGGAGCTAATGCAGGACTAAAATGCTAATAAAATAAGCAAGCTAACCATAAATATATACAAAATGAGTAAATTTCATTTATATAAACCATTAATGTCATTTTCTAACTGTAGGCCACACAATGAAAACTGACAGAAAAATGCGATGCTCTTTAAAGAAACAAAGAGGAAGATCTCTGTGGTGACAGGAATCATAGAAGAGAAAATTATCTAGCTATTTCTAATATCTGTTTTTCATGTGAGAAAAAAACAGAACTGCCATTTCAAAGGATAAGCTTTTCTTATTCTTCAAAAATGATGGTAAATACATTTAAAAAGTATTAAGAACACAGTTTCTATAGGAGCTTTGCTATAGAAGAAACTAGCTCTAATATGTGTTGTGCTCTTTTATGCACAATCTTTCAGGTTGTTTTTTTTTTCATTAACTGACTTTTTCTTACCTGGGTTACGAGTGAAAAGGTGAAAAAGGAAAACCACATTTTAACTAGCACAGCTTGAAATTTGGAACCACATTCAGGAATGGAAAAAATAAAATGAATTTTTCAACTTAATGGTTAGGGGGTTTATTTTATTAACAAACCAGTTTTCCTTATGTTGAAGTCTGTAACAGAAAAAGGATTAATTAAAAGTAAAGTTCTTCAGAATCACTTGGCAAAGGTATAACTTCTTTTTGCATTTTCAGTTTGCTTGCGTGGTAAAGAATGAAGATAGGGAGAACACTGTCCTTTGGATTAGTGTCTAATCAAAGCCACTGTGCCATTTAACAGATGGGGCAGTGATCCTTCTTCCATTCTCTTCCTCCTCTGGAAGCATTTATTTTTCCCAGTGGAAATCTGGAATGACCTAATTCAAAGCTGAGGCATCTTGGTTTATGTGAGAGGAGCAGAGGAAGAGGGGGTGTCTCTCTCTCCCCTGCGGGAAGGTGAAGTTCTGCAATCACTCAGAAGGTGTCTGCTGCTAAACAAGGCAGAGACAGCACTTGCTTTGTTTCCCCACAGCACACAGGGAAATCTTGCAACCACTGATGCTTCAAGTTTAGCTCTTAAAATACAAACAGCAACTCTTTACCAGTTTGCCTGTGGGACTCTAGACACCGTTTTGATGTTAGCACAAAAAACTTGAAAGATTATAAGCTAAACTGTGACAATATTCTTTTCAAATTTATTACTTCCTCTTATTTCTCCACATTCAGCTGAAGTCCACTTTCACCTCAGTCTTGAATTCATGAGTGAAGATAAATGCCTGCTCACAAAAGATGCAGAATGTACTTCCAATCACAGTTGGTTGCTGTACTGATCCTGCTGACAAGGGCCCAGAACAATGGTTACCAGCAAAAATTTTGGAAAGGAGGCTCCATTTGCATGACATAAACAAATTTGCTGCCAAAGTCAGTGAGGAACCCAGAGCAGTCTGCCACACCAATCAGATAGTCAGAATATTGATATAGTTGAACATATGTGGAAGGGACTGGTATCCCAGCTGGGTCCTCTCCTGGCTTCTTGTACACTCCCATGGGAAGCAGAGCAAGCCTTGATGCTGTGCAGGCTGCTCTGCAATAGCTGAAACCCTGGTGTGCTTTCAAACATAGGAGCTGCTCTGAAGGAAATTCAACCTACCCCAACCCAAACCAGTGCACCTACAAAGGTAAAGCCAGTGGAGCACAAAAGTCCTCCCCTTATAAACAAGCATGGTATTCTCATTTTCCTTAAAGTAACTAGAATTGGCAAGTTGTTTTCACCACTGGCCAAGTAAATAATTTCCATGTCCACCCTGCAGGGTATTTGCATAAGAAATTGCTGTTCAAGGTGGCATATTTGAAGGACAACAAGCCAGTGGAGTTCAGAAAATGACACATCTCATCCTGAAGCACACAGTTGTCTCAAGATGGATTTGCACTCCATGTTCCAGTGTTGAAGCCATCACTTGAGTGGAGCTGAGGTAACTGACCAGCTCAGCACAGCTGCCTAAAGGTAGGTGGGCAAAATGAATTTTACTCCTGTTTAAATGTCTTTTTCTGTAGCCTAGAGAGACTTTTGCAAGTAAAAAGGGAACTTTATCCCTTCTTACCCAGCCCCAATCCACCCTTCTTTGTCTACCGGCTGTTCCTAACTCAAAATACAAGATATAACCTTTAAAATTATCAGCCTTCTATTGACAAAGCACTCTTCTTGCCACAGAATATCATCTTACACCTGAGTTGTCTGTCAAAATGTGCAGTTGTTCAAAATTAGGGCTTTGATTATGAAACATTTCCTTACAAGCTTCATCAGAGTGTGTATTTACTAACTTCCAGAGTCTAGAGAAAGCCATTTTTGGTTAACCAAAGACAGAGGGAAAAGCAAAATTCTGTTTTATGCATGTGTGCATATCTTACCCAACACGGAGACAAAGCTTTAGACCACCCATATTCATTTATTTGTTAACACATGGGCCCTGCCAGACTCTGCAGCTACTGATATTCATTCTTGTTGCAATTATATATTAATGATACCCAAGACACATAGGGAAAAACCAACTGCAAAAAGAATAAGCATAATTATTCCTGGTTTTATCATGCTGGGAATGTCTACACTGATACAAGTGCTCATTACAAAAACCTTTATGAAATTTCTGTAGATTTATGATGAAGAACAGGTAAACTATTTTCACAGTTCATGATACTTCTTGTTTTTTCAGTATCTGCAGAGCTTATTTGGTAAATATTATTAAATTATTCAAGAAGACTAGTAAGGTACCTGCCTGACAGGCATGTTTCTGATTATTTTTTTTTTCTGTTTTATTTAATTTGTTTTATTCAGTTATTTAGGGAAAATTGAGACTGTAAATTTTCAGTAATAATTGAACTGCTGTGCTGAAAGAAGAAAAGAGATAAAGAAAAAATAAACACACAGAAGTAAACTAAAGAAAAACTACCCTTTTTTTAACCTCAGCATTTGTACATTTAGAGAATTAAATTTTGAGGTGAATAATGAACTACTTCTTCTATTTGTAAAAAGGTAAAAAGTATAAGCTTTCAGTAAAGATTGACTTATAAAGTCAGGCATTGGTGGCTGAAGTTCTGAAGAACAAACTTTTAATCTGTTCTTAAAGGCTTCTAGGTAATATAGGCAAGTGTGATTTTATTTTTTAAATAAAGAGGCCTTTACATCATCAATCTTTAGAATCTAACCAAGACTCTCAATGCAAGTTCTTAGCTGCTCGTGTTTTCAGCAGAGAAAGAAATTGCTAGCAAATACTCAGAATCCCTTTCTTGAGACCTCACTGATCCCTCATTTAGGTACTGTACACCTGAACTGCAGTGGCATCATGAACCTATAGATAGTTTGAAATAGTAGTCCCAAAAGACATATGAAGCATTCTTATTTTAGGGGGTTTTGTGCAAATTAATATAATGTCATTTACTACGATGGTAATAATTTTACTCTGAGTTGCAACATACAAAAATATCCCAGTGGGGGTGTCTTGGTCAGTACTAAATTCAATATTTCTGCCTTATACATGTTTACATGCATAAGCAAAAGAAATTAAAAATTAACTGCTGGTTCAAACTCTGTAAAAACAATCCCAAAACCTTCTGATGGCCTTCTTACATTGATAATAAAGAAGTGAAAGTTGATTGAAGTACACCTAGAGAAGAGTATTTCTAAACTTCAAAATCCTGCTGAAGTAGTGATTCAACCAAGTAATGATTTTCTGTACTTGAAAAATAAAATAAATATTATTTTCCTCAAGTAAAAACAAAATATCCCCAAGTAACTCTTAGGAAACACAGAATGAAGACAACAACCAGAAATTAGGTAACATGTTCCTCTGGAAAGTGCCTCACATTTATTCCTTTTTACCCATAAAAAGGACATTAAAGAATTAAATGAGTGTGGATGGGGAAAATAGAAAGAAATGCAGGTTTTATCTGGATTTACTTGGTAATGCATAATAAACTTGTGTGGTAATTCCAGAGGTGGCAATCCAAAGGACTCAATGAGATATTGCTTTTGGTTTTTTTTCCTTGAAGAGCTTGCAACTATTTTCTAGTAGTTAATAGAAATCTTTAACTTTCATTGAAAACAATTGAGTCATCCACTTCTGGAAGTTCAAGTCCTTTGAAGTAATATTGGAAAAGATTGGATATGGTAAACATATCTTTTCCTTGCTTAGAAATGGGAGAAAGCACTCAATTTGAAGCCTGCAAATTCAGGTTTGGCTACTTGCAGTTACAGAGTTTTGAAAATGGCATAGAATCGAGATGCTCAAATATCACAGCAGTGCTGATTCACAAGGATAAAGCTCTACCATTGCTCTGATACCTGAGAACTATTCCACTTTATAAATATGCAAAACTCAGAGCATACAGTTTCCTTGCACAAAAGGCCAAGTAGCTCAGCAAGCAGCCAGATTAAACCTCTGCTTGATCAAATATTGTGTCAGGTCCATGCACATCTGGGATGTCCTGTGCTTTGTCTTTTGAGAGGATAGGCAGAACAAAATCAATTCCTGTGTTTGCCTAGCAAACCAGGCCTTTGAGTGGAGGCTTGCTACTTTTGTTTTAGCTTATTTTCTCTTTTTGTGTGTACTGAGGATTCTCCAAAGTGGTTTTTATTGGAGTGTTTTGGCAGCAGTAACACCTACTTCTCTGAAATGCCTGTACACCAACACACAGCACAGGGAAAAACCAGGCAGAATTAGAGATCTGTGTGCACATCCTCTGCAGTTACAGAGACATGGTGGGATAGCTCACATGACTGGAATGCTGTCATGGATGGCTACATCCTTTTTAGGAAAGACAGGCCAGCAATGGGAGGTGGTGGAACTGCTCTTTATGTGACAGAGCAACTGGGATGTATCGAGCTCTGCCTCAGGATGGGTGAAGAACCAGACAGGAGCTCACAGGTGAGAAGTCAACACATAAGGGACAACATGGGTGACACTTCTGTGGGTGTTTGTTACAGGCCACCCTGTCAGGAAGGGGAAGTCAATGAGGAGTTCTCCAGTCAGCTGGAAGGAGCCTCACAGCCACAGGCTCTGGTGCTCATGGGGAACTTCAGCCACTCTGATCTCTGCTGGAGAAATAACTCGTGGGCAGACAGGAGCCCAGGAGGCCCCTGCAGAGCACTGATGGTAACATTCTGACACAGGTGATGGAGGAGCCATTGAGGAGAGGTGTGCTGCTGGACCTTGTACTGACAAACAAGGAAGCACTGGCTGGGGAATCACAGAATCATTAAATCATAGAATCAGTAAGGCTGGAAATGACCTTGAGGTTCACCAAGTCCATCCATTAACCATGTGAATGTTGGGGTCAGCCTTGGCCATAGTGCCATGACTACATGACATGGAGGAAGCCAGGCAATGAATAGGATCACAGCTCTTGACTTCAGGAGAGATTGGCCTCCTCAAGGATTTACCTGGAGGAATCCCATGGGGTAGGGATCTGGAAGGTAAGGATGTCCAAGAGAGCTGGTTAATGCTCAAGCATCACTTCCTCCAACCTCGGGACTGGTGCATCCCTATGAATAAGAAATCTCATAAAGCAGAGCAGGAGGCCTGCAGGGATGAGCAAAGAGCTTCTGGCAAAACCCAAAAGGAAGAGGAAAGTTTACAAAATGCCAAAACAGGGACGGGCTTTTTGTAAGGAATATAGGAACGTTGTCAGAGTATGCAGAGATGTGATGAGGAACTCTCAGATCCACTTGGAATAGGGAAAAGGGATGTCAAGGTCAACAAGAAAGGTATTCCACCCCATTTTCTCTACCCTGTTTTCAAATTAGAGATGGGATGGGTTATTGCTTATCATAGCAGAAAAAGACTGACTGGGTGCACTTACAGTACAATAATGACGGCTGTGTATTATCATCCTGCTAACTCTGTTTTGTGCTTTAACCAAATAAAAAACAGTAACAAACAAGATACAAAAGTGTATTTTGCAGCTGAATATCTATCTTATAACATTCTGCCAAAATTTTTTTTACACTTTAATTAACTTAATATAAAAACATTTTTGGAAGATATTTGATGTAAATATTATTCTGTATCTCCTTTTTGAATTACTGTGAATACATTTCATGTCTGAAATGCCTACTTGTGAGGCTTTTTGTATTGTAAGGTTGCAACATACTTGCTAATGAAGCAGCTGGCACGGTGTTCTGTTAAAAAATAAGAGCCATGAAAGCACTGACCTGCTTTCCTGTGGCTTCTCATTTTAGTACATATAATTTGGTAAAGCACTTATTGTCATTTAGCTCAGGTTGGAATGGACCTCAAAAAATCATCCCTTGTTTAGCACCCTGACCACTTGACTTTAAAGCCTCTGTGATGGGGACTCCACTAAGGCCCTGGGACATTGATTGTTTTCACCGTAAAAATTCCTCTCTAATATCAAAATGAAACCTCTCTGAGTACAGCTTGTGCCCTGTGCTTGTTGTCCTCTCCGTGTGTGTCCTTGTGAAGAGAGAGCATTTGTATTTTTTGTGGCTGCCTTTTGGGAGCTGGAAAGCTATGATGAGATTCCCTTGAGCCTCCTCTTCCCCAGGGTGAAAAGACCTAACTCCTTAAGTCTTTCCCCACAGGACAGTGCTCCAGCTCTTTGATCACCTTTGTGGCCCTCCTTTGAGCCCTCTCCAAAGTCTCTCTGTCTTTTTTGAATGATTGCCTACCAGGACTGGGCACAGCACTGCAGGTGTGACCTGAGAAGTGCTGACTAGACTGGCATGATCACAGCTCTGTCTCTGCTAGTTATGCCCCATGGATGCAGCCCAGGATCCAATCTGCCTTCCTTGCTGCAGCAGCCCACTCTGGGCTCGTGTTATCTTCTCCACCAGGGTTCCCAGGTCCCTTTCAGCAAGGCTTCTCCTCAGACAGATGGATTCTAGCCTGTCCTGGGAACTTTGGTTATGCCATCCCAGGGGCACAGCCTTGCACTTGTCTTTGTTAAACTTCATTCTGTTCTTTCTATCCCACTCTTTCAGCCTGGCCAGCTCTCCCTGTAAGATGTCCCTTCTGACATGTTCAATGCACCACCCAGTTTGGTGCCACCACCAGATTTGGTGAAGGTTTTGGGATTTTCAATCCCATCATCCAGACTGTTGAGGAGGGTGTTAAACAGCAGGCAGCCCTATAGGGAGTGGGTAGGCAGGAATTCCTCCTGAGGTCTTGCAGGAGCAGAAACTCTCTTGTGTTTGGTAGGTGTGAGCTTCCCCTGAGGCTGATCAAAGGATGAGGAAGTCATCAGTGAGAGAGGAATTAGATGGAAAACTAAGCCAAGAACCAGCCTCCCTCTGGTAAGCATCAGAATTCAGAGTTTGGTAAAGGAGCCTCTGCAGCTATAAATC
The DNA here is from genome assembly GCF_022539315.1 of Serinus canaria. NCBI lineage: Eukaryota > Metazoa > Chordata > Aves > Passeriformes > Fringillidae > Serinus > Serinus canaria. The sequence goes on from NC_066319.1 coordinate 18,500,425, forward strand.
CTGAATGAGCCCTTTGAGCCAGAGATTTCCCCTTGGACTCAGAGGGAGTCAGAGAAGCTGAGCTCCAACACAAGCAGGAGCTGAGTGCCAAGCTCAGCCCTTCCAGAGCTGAGATATTTGAAGCTGTGTTTGCTTCTGAGAGAGGCATTGCCTCTGACCCATCCTTAGACAGGGAGGGGGCAAGAGTTCACCATGAGTATTTACTTCAATATGATTTGCTTTATTTTTGAAATATTTTTTCTTGATTTTGAGCCTTCAGAAGACTCTTTCTGAATAAATCTCTCTATTCAGGGTGGAAACACCTATCTCAAAAAATTTGAAATTGTTTCCAATGCAGAAAAGACAGCAATGTAAGTTACTGGTGTCACTGTATTTTAGTGATCACCTTGTAAATATTGAATAGGATTCAAAATAGACATCTTGCAACTCCTGCAACCAATCTTTTCTAGCTGGCTGGATGATGACACTCCTCCAATAAAGCATTTACTTACTGTAATGTCATTGTGTCACTGAATTACTCCTATATGGGAGACATTTTTTCTGGTAATTTATCTCCCAAGCTTAGAATTCATTACAATTGCTCATACAATATTAGAGGGTTTGTGTATATACCTGAGAAAGGTCTTAAACAGTATGTTTACACTTGATTTGCCTGAGAAGTAGGGAAAAAAACTCACTTATTTTTGTGCAGATGGACATCACTGTGACTGCAGTGGTTTCTAATGTTTGATTTTAATATTCATTGGTGAGTTGGTGAAAACAACCCCATTAGACAACTTGAAATAGCAGACATGCTTTTTCCTGCTTCATTCATTATCTCTCAGTAATCTCAACTGTGAAGGGAGTCAGACTCCAGACCCTTTGAAAATGTAATGCAAAATCCACTTTTATTCAACGTTTTTCCTACTATGCAAGAAAGCCAATTTTGTGTGGCTTATTTTTTTGCTAATTAAAATTTAAATGGTCCATCCTCCCTCATCAATTGTACAAAATATATATTTTTACCATTAAAGACATGGTAGAATCCTTAGGATTTACTGTTTGTTCTCAAAATTTAATCTCCAGGGACAAAAATGCAGTAATTTTATTTCCCAAATCTAATGTTCCAATACTGTCATTTCTTTAATCCATATTATAATTTCCTTAAAAATTCAACGCTTTTTGCCCTGGCTGCAAACAATATTCTTCTCTGGTTTTCTTTTTATTATTTTTGAAATGCAGTCAAAATCACATCTATAAAATTACCTATACATCTTGCTGTGTGAGACAGCCAATCCTGTCTGTCATGTATCACTTCAGAGACATCAGAGACAGTTTTGTTATCAATGCTTATGGTTCCCTTGGCTTGAGTGAATTTAGATGAGCTTCATTGTGAGTTTATCTGATGATGGACCTCTGGTGAGGATTAGGCATAACCTAACAGCTACTGCAAATTGCATTTAGCCTTTACAATTAGGCAGACAATGAGTAAATCAATGGAGGAATTAGTACACTGAAGGGTCTCCTCAATGGAAATAAGCTGTGCAGTCACTGAGATGGCCATCAGTCAAGCCAAGCTAGGAAAGGCAGGCTTCAAAATAATGCTCTCTTTTTTCTTCTCTGAGCAGTGAGATTTAAAATTTCTATGGAATAATAAAAAGACTAATGGCATTCTTGAGAAAGAAAATTGTGGGAATGAGAACATCAATTGTAGGAATGACTGATAAAATTATTTAATTGACGCTAACATAAAGATAGATTTAGACAAAAAAGTATGATGGGCAAGTGATGGATTCAGCTTTTCAGTATACAAGATTTTTTGCATCTGACTCTAGTGGAGATGAAGAGATCATTTCACTCCAATTTGACAGGAAGGTGCAAGTACTGTGGATGAAAAATCGGAATAAAAACTGCAGGTTCAAAAACGTTTCAAATACATTTTACAGGAACATCAAAAATGAAATTAGTCAAAGCTCACAGAATTAACACAATTTTGTAACATTTCTTGAATGCAGAATTGGACATCTCTTGATTTAATTTCTGTGGGTTTTTTTCAGATAACAAAACAAAAAGAAAACATTTTGTGCACAAAGAAGCTTCACGTTGCAAAAATTACTTAATGGAAGTTAACAGCTGAAAGCTAAGGAATTTCAGTCAAAAGTGCACTTTTGATAAGGTAAAGGATGACATCACTTTGCAAAAAATATATTGCTTTTTTGCCCTATTTATCTAATCTGAATTGTGAGAGAATTCCTTCAGCAAATGATAAAGTATCAAATAAAATCTGCAAAGCTGAGCTTCCCATGTATGTACATCAGCATTTAGTTTTTGCTCAGACACCCAGAGACAAGGATAGACTATTACAACCCTACTGCATCCAACAAAAGAGAGGGTAGGAAATAGAAATACGAGACACAGCTGCTGCTTCTAGCTTGGATGGTAAACATTATGCTACATTAAAGTGAAAAAAAAGTTTGCTTTTAAAGTAGTGTGATATAATAGTGTGAATGATAAGTGTGTTGTTCAAAAGTTTGCAGAGACTCTTTAGCAGTTTCTGGAAAAGGAGATGTAAGTAGAACTTATTCTGTGCAACGTCTGTGATGTTTTCTCATTGAAAGAGAAATTATTTGAGGGACTCGCAGTGAATAAACTAATTTGTTGTAGAGAAAGTACAATTTGGCTGGGGGGAAAAATGGAACTAATACTGGAATCTCTGCTCTGTAATTCAGTTTTGCACATCCCGATGCCAGCTGTAACCGCGACTAAGATAAGTGAACTGGTCAAACTGCACTGGTGTTAAACGCGCGGGCCAGGGCTGGTCCAGTCGCTGGAGCGAGCTGAATCCCCGGCTTTTATAAATAACCCCGAAAGGAGCGCTGGCAGCCCAGGGCGGCAGGAGCACCGACTCCAGCAGCTCTCCCTGGTGCTGGACAGCGGGCACGAGTCCCAGGCATTTCAGGGGGCTGCGAGTGAGCCCCGGCAGCTGCAGGGCTCGGCTGCAGAGCAGGGCAGAGGACTTCTGTGGGGTGCCTTCTGTCGGGTTCTTTCTCTCGGGTTCTTTCTCTCGGGTACCTTCTCTCGAGTACCTTCTCTCAGGCACTCTCGCGTGCCCGAGTCCCTGAGCAGCGATGCGCGCTCCCTTGTCTCCCTTGTCCCCCGGTGCCTCAGGCACAGGGCAGGGTGACGGCCCCCGCTGCAGCTGCCGGCTCCCCGCGTCGTGCTCCCGAGTCCCTCTAATTGGATTGCGGTAATTTCTGCCCTTCCAGGAGCGGCGGGCGGCGCGGGAATGGCCCGGGGGAGGCGGGGGGAGGCGGTGGGCGGCTCTCGGCTCTCGGCTCCGCCGGCGCGGCCGCTCCGCTGCCCATAAAGCGCGGCGGGAGCGCGGAGGGGCCGCGGCCATGCAGTGAGAGCCCTCCGTGGGACCAGCCCCGCTCCGGCCTCGCCACGGGAGCTCTGCGAGGGACAGAACCCCCCCAGCTCAAGGTACCCCCGGCCCTTCTCCCAGAGGGAATCGGGCTGCCCAGCCCTGGGGAGCCGCTTCGCTCGCAGCCCGTTCCCACCCAGCCGCCCGCACCCCGGGCGGGCAGAGCGTTTACCCCGCTGCGGTCTCTTGCAGATGCAGAGGTGCACCGGATTCCTGTTTCTGTCTTTAATCCTTTGTGCCACCCTCTCGGAAACACTCGGGCTGGTTTTCTCAGTAAGTATCAGTGTCTCGGCGAGCGAGGAACCACCGCGAACCTCCCAAGGATACACACTGCACTTAGATGTAGGGGTTGTAAAGGATACAGCTCTCAAAACCATTTCGGGCTATAAACAGTTTGCCTTCCCCCCCCCCTCCCCCCTCGCTAAGAATTTCGAGGTTTTAAATGCTTGCTCCCTTGTAAAAAAATACTGTGACTAAGAATGTCTAGTTGCTAGACCAAAATTGAATGGGTGTCCCACCCGGCTCCAAAAAGATGATGTACATATGGACATCTTTTATGAAGAGGCTGTCCTGTAAATCCAAGCAATAAAAAGAAGCATTGCTGTTTGCTAAGGTGGCTATCAGGTGATAATATAAACTTCAAGCATAAAGTCGAAATTTCTGCCTCCAAAGTGTGATTTGCAGTCATCACTTATGTGGTGTGAAACAGTCAAACCACAGGGATGTCAATAGCAACAGTGTAGACTTAGACAGAGATGGGCAAGAACTCACCGTGAATATTTACTTCAATATGATTGGCTTTATTTTTAATTATTTTTTTCTTTATTGTGAGCCTTTAGAAGACTCTCTCTGCTAAGAGAATGTCCTTTTGAGTAGGTCCTGCAATAACATACTTGTGGTTTTTTCCTTTAAGGCAAAAGACAAAAGGGGTTGGACTTTGAATAGTGCTGGTTATCTACTTGGGCCACGTAAGTGAGGCACTTCTTTTTTCATTATTTCAAAATGCAAAAATTGTGTTATTCATTTCTCTGGATCTAGCAGTTTTGTCTAAACCTGCAAGACTGAACAAACTCATTTGGTAAAACACTTGTCCACATGTTTGTTACATGCCTATCATAGAACTGAGTTGTCTTAGATCACAGCTATTCTTTCCTAAGGAAGTGTGATGGGAGGCCTTATGTCCAGCAACACATCTGCTCACACTTTGTGCTTCTGAACTGTAATTTTCATATGACAGATACGTCACCACCAGAAGTGTTAAAAATATCTTACAGCATCAGAGGTGTCAAGGGCAGAATGACAAAATGTGTACCTCTCCATGTATTTCAGATTTCAACTCTAAATCTTTTTACAAACTTTTACTACTTGACTTTATAAGACTAAATTTTTTTTTCATTAAAGCAAAATAAATTAAAACAGTAACCTGTAAACTCAAGACTATTAGCAGTTCACTATGAGAAAAATCAGTGTACAAGGTGTTGAAAATACAAGAGTACTGGCTTACAGGTGGTATAGCAAATGCAGGCTGTAGGAAAAGTAGTGCAGAATGAAGCTGTCTCAAATATTTCTCCTTTTACCATTAATTCTTGTGAATGTGGCAAAATTCATCACAGTCTCAGTAACACATAGCCAAATCCTACACATGCTTCACATGCTTACTGTGACATTCTTCATTCTTTTTAGCTAACAAGAAGGATACAAAAAAAAAAAAAAGAAAAGAAGTCTAATGCATCTTAAATGTATTAACTGGTTCTGTGAATGTCTGGAAGTATATTTGCCCAAAGCATGCCTAAGCAAATTGGAAAAAATACTGTGGGGAAATGATCTTGTCAAAGACTTCTATTTTACATCCAAGATTGGATGACAGGAATCATCCTTTGTTGCAGGTCATATTCATCAGCTTTTACTGAGGTCATGTTGATAAGCAGCAGGTCATGTTGATAAGCTTTTACTGAGTCAATTAACTCCTCTGATTTTTAATTTATTTATCAGATGCAGTAGATAACCACAGATCTTTTAATGACAAGCATGGTTTCACTGGTAAACGTGAAATACCACCTGATGAGGATATTAAAGCAGGTATGAAAGTCTGGAAACAAGCATTTTTGATTTGTTTTTTTATGTGAAGTTATTTATTTACTATTGAACTGACTACTTGGATGCAAAACTATTTCTGCATTACAACAGAAATCCTAATAAACATATGAAAGGAAGAAAAATGATATTTGGCCACTCAATGTGATCTTTGGTCATAGATTACAACATCTAAGTGAATTGGAAAATAAAATTTAAAATAATTGTGTTGCTTTTGATATGTAATAGATCATATTGCTTTGAAAAAACTTTGGTTTTTTTCTCTTTTCATATGTTAAAGTTAGTATTTCAAATGCCACTCTAGCCACTCCAGAATTAATTGGTTTTTGGCAAAGAAGAGAGTCCACAAAGGCATCTTTCAGTGATGAAGGCTATAGAAAACACAAACTCCCAAGATTTCCTATGATCAAGCAAGGTGGCTTATCTTCACTAAAAGACTGAGAACCTGGTCACACCTGGAGTGCAAATGCTCAGATGTTGCATTCAGTAAATGACAATGAAAAGGGTGCAGCCTTGTTCTGGGCCTGCCATCCAAAGCTGGCCCTCTAAAGCACATCTCTAGACTCCCCTATGAAGAGAAGCTGACAAATTTTAGGCTTTATTTTGAGCACCTATTTCAGGATAAGGTGCAGAAACTTCTAGAAAAACCTGTTTTATCTCCTGATGAGAAACTAAACCTGCTGCAGACATCTCAAGTGAGCTGGGATGAATCTCATCCTTAGGCTGATAGAAGTGACCACAGCACTTACTGAGTACATTTATCACTGCACTAATGGGGGCAAAACAAAGGTTTTAAATAACACCTGGGCCAGTGCAAATGTAGGTAACACTAAATAAGTTCATAAATAAAGGACATGTGCTTAATTGCAATCTCATAGATGCATAGTTTGTGAAGAGAAGAGAAACATTGATACATTTCTTAATTGTTAACACTCTCTGCAGGACTGTCAGCTCAGCTCTGGCACAGTTACACAGTGGGGCTTGGGGGATTGTGTGTGGTATTTTTTTGGTGCTGTGCTTTAGGGTTTTTTTGTTTTGTTTTTTAAGGAAAAGAATCCAACCCTGCTGTCTCAAATACCAGTGTTAAAACAACATGTGGCCAGTCAAAACCAGTGTAAAAGTAAAGGATTTGTAATCCAGTAGTAGAGATCACATTGCAACATGCTGCCATTTGTGCATACCCCAGGTTCCTTACAGGATATGAACTTATGGGTTTATGGAACTCTCTTATGGGTACTGCTGAGCCTCCTCAATTGCAGATTAACCCAACAAAACTTGTCAGGATGAGACTTCAAAATTACACAGCTGTCTCTGCTTTAAACTTCATTCTCTTCTCTCCCCAGTGTTTCCTTGAAGTTGAAGTTTATTACAGAGTTCCTACTCAAAGGAGATTTAAATAGCTCTATCTGTATATATAGTGCATAAGAAATGCATAAGGTAATCAGTATATTATTTTAATTGAAAATGAATTATTTCTGCTGATTATTTGCAGAAGACCTTTAAAATGGCAATATATGCACATATCATTTTATTAATGTGAAAGAGTTCCTGCAAAGGACTGTGCTCTCCTTGGAGAAATGCTGCAAAATTCATAAGCTCTCCAGATAACCTAGGAAAATTTGTAAGGTGTGTTAGGGACTGAACACTAGGTTCAGGAAAAAAGCTCACAACAAAACTACAACCATCTGTGAGCATAATTAGTCAAATCTTCAAGTTATAAGATCATAATGGTTTGTTTCCTGAAATCTGCAAGTTATCCACCGAGCAGAATTAAGGTAAATAGCAGAGCAATACATAAATACAATATTTCCAAGTCATGGAGGAAAAATATTTATCCAATAAATATCACATGGATGATAAAATCTTGATAAAAATGTGACTTATATAATAATAATAACAAAAATTCACAACAGGTTAGGTGGGAATAAAAACTAAGGAAAAATTCAAATAAAAGAGCATTATTAATGCAAATAATAATAGTAATAATGTGTTTGTGTGAGTTCAAAGGGTGGAAGACAATTTTTAGGTGCAAACCTATTCAATGCATTCTTAAATGCTTATTCTCCTTGTACCAGAAACCTTTGTGTCCCTTGCAACTCTCATCAATGTTTTAAATTTGTGCTACAGAGCTCAGTCTGCCTCCTGACCCATCTGGTAATGTTTGCAGTGATGGATGTTGGTTCTGGTACCCACATTTGTGTGCAGAGAGTTAAAAATCTTGGGGAAATTACTTAACATTCATTCTTAATAGACAGCAATTCTCCATCCTCCTAAAAATAGCAAGGTGTCTTCCTCCAACTCCTGGCTGATATTTTTTTCTCTCATTTACAGATGCAGAAAGCATCCTTCTCAAAAGTGCAATAACAGGCACCCATTAGGCCAATAAAATGACATCAAAAAGCTATTTTCACAAGCTTGAAGACAAGTGTATTGGATTAGATACCTCTGTGAAAACATGGCTTTCTAGGCTTGCAGAAAAACACCCAGGCCTGGGTTTTGGGCCACAAATCACTTCTGTGTAATTTGAAGGGGCTTATTTGGAACAAAGTCAGGCTACATGAATGAACTTTAAACTGTTCTGTAAGGCTGATGAATTTTTTTACTAAATTTGAAATTTAACCTATCCCTGCAGGCTCAGGTGGGCAGAAGGGAGGGAGCTGGCAACAGAGGATAATTCTCTTCTGCAACAGGTCTCATAAAGCCTAGAGACCACAACCATTGAGGTGTCAAAGCAGCTGCTATGCAGCAATGACACACAAAGCTGGGTGATTTTGATTCCCAGAATTGCAGTTCCCTATCATACAGGGGATGGAAATGAGGTTTTCCATCAAGGATTTCAGATTGTTTTGGTGGTTTTTTCCCCTCCCCAGAGTACTCATAAACTTAAGCTCAGTATCTCATATGATGTGTCTCTGCCCCATGTTAACAGTGAGTAACAGCCAGCTTGTTTCACAGGGAGTCTTGGAAGAGCCCTGGCTGATGAGAACATTGTGCGCACAGTCGTTGAATTCTTGACCTACTTGCACCTGAAAGGTTAGTGAGTGCCTTGAAATCTTACACAGATTCTGGCAGGAAATTCACTGGGGAGGCAAGACTGTCCCTTGATGTACACATCTGCTGCAGATTTGAGTGTGCAAGACTTGCAACAGCACCTCTGGCATCAGGCTCACACACAGAGCGCAGATCCTGAAAATTGCAGCTCAGTGGAGATCTGGTGCAGCAGAATTCTGATCCCATTCCATCACTTGTTAGTGCCAAAAGAAGCACATCTCTCTTTTTGCACCTGTTCTACAAGAAAGTTGCAAGACAAGATTGCAGCAGCACCAAGGTGAATATTGGCAAAGAGCTCAGAGTGCTCTGAAGGAGAAGCTCTGTGCAGCCCCACAGCTGTGACAGGAGTGGTCATGCTGAGCTTACAGCTGGTTCTGTAATAATGGTCACTTCACTCAGTGAAGGAGAAATTTATCTGCTTCTGAGTTTTCATTGCTTTTGCTTTAAAAAAACCCAAACTAACACAATATTCAGCTTTTAAAAACCTTTTCAGCTCTTCTAAAACTTTCCACAAAATGTATTAAACCTTAATAGATTGTTGCAGAGAAACCAACAGGTAGAAAAAAGTTATTCTGCTGCAGATGTCTGAGGATTTTTTCTGTCTCAAAAAGTAGACAATTCAATAAATCAGTAACTTCCATGTTCTTACTTTTGTATACAACAAATTACAAGCATCTTTGTGGCAAGTGTATGCTGTGGAACTCTGTGTACATTTGCATTTTAATTTCATTATTAAAAGTGACTTTCAACAGACCAGTTCATTTTCTGCATACCTGAGATGCTTTTTACTCATTGTTTTCTGAATTATTTGTATCCACCCAAGGAAAATAATTCTCATTACTGAAAATGTGATGCCAGTGTTTATTAAACTGAATTTGCATTTGAAAACAAAACTTCTTTATAGCTAGTCCTAAGGGCCTGAAATAATTCAAGCACATATTTAAAGTAGATTATTAGCATATATATTTACTGTGGACAAAGTAGCTGCTTGTTTGCTGTACCACTGTGAAGAAAGAGCCCAAAACTCTCCTTGACTCTGCTGTGTGAGCCTAGGAAGTAAAATCAATATTTGGACACAGCAAAAAGGGTGCAAAATAACCTCAGTCACACACCTTCTGCATAGGCTAAAAGCTGCTAAATCAGACAAGAAAATAAAAAGGATCTCACAGAACTACAAATGACTTCTTCCCTGCAACAAATGAGCTTAAAAGGCTCCCTTCTTAGGATGGTAATGACAAACAATTGTTTTTATTCAGAAAAGGTGGTGGTATTACCATGTTCTCATGAAAAACAGAAAATGAATCTGCAGGTCTGGCTTTTTGCAGACATATTTCCTGTAGTCTCAGGTTGCAACAGACACAGAATGTTGTCACCTATTATCTCTTAACAATATTTATTGGAAAGGCTCAGTACAAACTCTTACACAAACCCAGAACTGTAAATTAAGCAGGTGAATACCATATTTTTTAATGATAGAAATCCTTCAGCACATTTGCTTCAAGGAAACCTTTCTGCATTAAATACATTGGTTTAGATGTGTTCCTTGGTGGGGGAAAGGGGAAAAATCCCCACTCATGGGATTCAGATTCAGGCCATGGTTATTCAGATTAGAGCTACATTTTAATCTGCAAGAAAAAGGCAGTATTTTTACTGCTAGGAAGTACCTTGGTAAGAACTAATAGTGGCCTTCTTCTCTTTCTCTTGGAAATTATTCCCTCCAGCTTTAAGTGCTTCTCATAAAGAGCAACATGTAGAATGGCAGCTGTAATTAGATAATATTAAGTCTTATGAGATGCTGGGATCCAGCAATGTCAATTGACATAATAAAATTAATATAATTGTTGTTCTGTCACTGCTGTTTCTAAAATGTTGAAATTGTATCAGGAAGATATTATTGACATTCAAAAGGGAAAAAAAACCCCCAGTGTTTTATGAATTAAAATATGACAAGTTCAAAGATTTGTCTTTTATAGTTGAGAAAAATATTGCAAAAATTATATTACTGAAAGTGGATTTCATTACTTAATTGCTAAGATGAATATTCATATTTTCATATGTGTAATTTATCTTTTTTTTTTCCTGTTTTTCAGAGGTGGGAGCACTTGACAAGCTACCTACACCAGAAGAAATGAACCAGTCTTGAAGAAAGCCTTTTTATTTTGTTGCAGTGTAGATTTAGACTGAATTCTGAACAAAAGACCAAAATGACCTGAATTTAAGAAGTATGGTTTGCATTTATTTGATAAATGGTAAACAGCATTCTGCCCTCTGGTTGGTTTGTTGGATTATTTTTTGCTTTTGTTTTCCATCCTTCTCCTGCAATGTCATCGTGTATAATTTTGCTTTGGTAAAACTTTTCTGTTGGTAAATGATAAAATAAAAATAAAGAGCAATGAAGTTGGTTCATTTTAAAATTATGTACATAGCAGCCCACAATGCATCATATAGAAAGTCTGGGGTAAATTGTAAGATTATACTGCATCTTTACTCTGCAATATTAGAGCAGAATAAAACATATACACTAGATATTGGGTACTTCAAATAACAGAAAAACAAACTTCAGAGTGCTGCCATGAAGAATCATTTTAAGTCACAGATCTGTCTATACTTCTGTGCTTCAAGGAAACATTGCTCCCTGTTCATATTTTCACAGACATGATATAAACTCCTGTTCATAATAAATTTCATATTATTCACCTGCACTACACTGCCCCCTTGGCTGGAGCACACCTTGGTGCGATGCAGATTTAAGAGTGCTGGGCAGGTTTACACAAACCTGATGTGTAGGATTCCCACATCATTGAGAGCACTGGGGCTGCAATCTTAATGAAGAAAAGCTCCTGGCTGCTGAAAGATTAAAAATCTACTTCATGAGATGCTTTATTCTGAGTCCAGCAAAGCTCTTGGATCCATGTTTAAGCCATGCAAAACAGCTTTGATGTACTGGACCAGGATGCCAGGCCTGCCCACAATAAATGTCAGATCAAGACTGAGGAAAGGTTTGAGAGGTTACAGAACCTTGGAAAGGTTTTTCATACTCAGATGACTTTCAGCCTCTGCACAGTGCAATGAAATATCATCCTTTCAAAATGCTGACGTGCGCTGAGTGCACAGACTGACAGAAATTTTGCAGACCTTTATTATCTAATCTGTTTTTCACTTTTGGCACAGCAGAATTCTAAAAGCCAAGCCAGTGGTGTGTGCTCTGTACCCACAGAGCCATGCCCCCCTGTCATTCAGGCTGTGCTCCTCCTGTGACTGTCACTCAGCCTCTGATCTCATGGCTGATGTTTTCTCTTCCCAAAGTGTGACAACACACTGCAGATCAGATCCAGTGAGCTTCTGAGCCAACCCTCCACACTATGCTTTGCTGGATTTCTTCTTGTTTTTTCAGGGCACTGAAAAAAGGATACACTGCTAATACACATGCTGCTAGTTCAACACTATTTGGCAAATTTATGGGCTTCCCAAAATGTGAAAAAATAACAGAGTGAAATTTAACCTCTGTCCATTAGCATAGCTCAGTAAGTCCAAACTCTCATTTCCTCTAGTAATGTCCACACTTCTCACATAACCTTGAAGTAGAGCTCACTAAAATCAAGAGGTTTTCTTTTCATTGACTTCCATGGACTTTGGATCATTGACTATTAAAATCCAGGATTTATTTGAAGAACTCAGTAGCAATCCATCTCTGGCAAAGCAGCAGAATCTATGATCAAATAAAAGGAACTTCATTTTAGCATCGAATTTCTTTCCTTTCCAAAAAGGTTAAGAAATTAGAAATAATAGGGTAGAATCAGAGAAGTTATTACTTTGATCCAATGAGCATACCTTCAGGTCCTTGGAGTTGGAGTCATCCTGTTAGAATGGTTATTCAATATTCTGATATTTGAGTTTATTTGAAATAGTGGAGAACTCGTAGGACCAGGAAGATTTACAGCACTGTCTAAACAGGGAGGCTCACAAGGTTTTACATTGTGCTGCACAGTTACATGCATATATTACAGAAACCAGATTATTACCAACTAATTACCAAAAACAGTCCACATACTTTCACCTAATAATTTCTGTATTCAAACACATATTGATAATATTCTGAAATAGAGACAGGTAAAATTTTCAGCTTGTTTCTTCACCCTTGTAATGCCTCTTATCTATTCAAATATGAAGGGGGGGAACCACAGTAAGGAGTTCTTCTGGATCAATTCTTCTAGATCAATTTTGCAATTTCAGTAACATTATTATTTTATTAACACTCATTTTATTTAAAGTATGTCTTAAATCACTTCATCTCAAACATAAGTTCTGCAAATATTTGAAATAACATCTCCATAATGAACCTCTTGGACAAACACCTGATAAAAATGTCCAATGTCCTTTCATCCACAATTGGAAAACAATAAGTTTCAATGGGGCAAGTGGACAAAAAAAGAATGTGACATTTCAGTAGAAAATAAGAGTAAAAAAATCCTTTTTTCCATCCCATAGTATCATTTATTGCTTATTTGCATATATTCTATTCCATGGTCATGTAGGATTAGCTCAAACTTTTATTTACACTACAGACAAAAGCCAAATAAAAACCCCCAAAAGCATAAACATTTCTTGTAATGTTTGCCAACGTTATGAAATTACCCTTCATGCAAATTTAACTCTGACAATGAACAGAAGGCTTGCATGATGCTGAATGACTGGACAATCAAATGGAAGATGAGATTAAATGCTGATGCAAGCAAATTATGTACGCAGAGAAAAACAACTCTAATTTTACATTCGCATACTGATGCTCCAAATTATCTCTGGAAATATAACTCAGACTCATTCTACACAGTCTCTAAAAATGGTTTTTCAAACCTCAGCAGCAGATAGAAAGCTGAAGGGAATAGCAGGAATTACAGTGAAAATATATCATTCCCAATTTTGATACAAACAGCAGTTCTGGAGAATCTTTTCACTGTAGAGAAAAAAATCACTGTCAGGGTAGAAATAACACAGGGAAAAGTGACAAATATTTTTACAGTGATTTTCAAACACAGAGCAACTAAATAGGTGGGAAATGAGAATCTTAAATGTTGTGCTAAAAGTGCTTTTTGTTGTAACCCAAGGTATAATGATTGAATGGCAAATGATGACAGAATTATCAAGTAACACTTTTAACCTCCACACCCAGAAAAACCCAGAAGGCTTTTCCATACATCTCCTGATGAAATTGTGCACAGGACTTTGTGGAAGCCATAGGTTCTGAAACAGTTATATTTATGGAAATCATACATATTTGGCTAAAAATTCTGGAGAAATACTGAGTTCTGAGCACTACCTATAACAAAAAACCCTATAATTTTATACAATGCTTCACCTACCTGCCAGGTAGTCTCATTAAAACTTGTTTAAATGCAAATCAGTTCAGCATAAAAGGGGGAATTTCTGGTGGCACAGCTGGCACAGAAGAGTTTATTCAGATTAGGAAGCCATCAGGGAGCTGACAGGATACATGTATTTTCCCACCTGTCTACTCATCTAAAGGTCAGACTGTAACATTAGCACAGAAAAATTAGGTAGGACTCAGAGTACTGAGGATGTTTGAGAGGGCTTGATGTTGGGGTTGCCAGAATCCTGCTTCCAGGTTTAATGTTACTGCAGTTCAAGCTGCAGCTCCTTTTGCCTGAGGTCAGAGAGAAGCTTGCTGAATCCATTTACAAAGGGCTCTGACATATCCTTCAGTGCTCTTTTGTATTTCCAAAGAGATGAGGAGACATGATATGAAAAAACATGTGAAGAAACACATGAATAACTCCCCCAAAAAGTGGCACAAGTATTTTAAAATTATTTCAGGATATGTGACACAAAATGGAAGCAAGTTAGAGAAATATTCTGCAGTTTGTCTGGAACGCAGATTACCCCAGGAGTTTTCTAAGTTTAGAAGGGTTAAAAGAAAGTTTAGACTCAAGTGTTATTAGCAGAACAATTTTTCACCAATTCACAGAGTACATCAATGGTGCAGTACTCCTGTCACTATTTTGTGATTTATCACTTATTTTTAAATAAATGCAAATAATAATTCTGATCCCTAATTGTAGGAGGACTGAGCGTGACCCAGCCACAGAAAACTGCACCTCACTGACCCCTTTTCTACCCAGATTCAGTAGCTGGGTGTACAAATAACAAGTTGTTAAGGTTTTTATTACCTCAGAGCACTGCAGATTTGTCATTGCATGTGCCACACTCAGAACCTCCCAGAGTTGAGCTGTGAAAAGCCAGAGTTGAGCTGAAGATCAGAATTATTTTATTTCCTTGCTTGAAAAGGAGCAAAAACAGTATCAAAAAATTTATTTCCTCGAACTTTATCAAATTCCCTTGAGATTCTCCTTATGCATTTCTAATTTAATTGATCTCCACAGATTTTTGTTTTCTAATTAAGTATACATAAATCATACAGCCTTTCTGAGTGCTAGGAGACATGAGTCTCATACAGAATGTCTGCCTGAGGAGAATTTCTAAAATACCTGTTACCATTCATATTGGATTTTTTTACAGTTTCTGAAATAAATGTTGCCTGTGTATCACTTACCAACACAAATATAATTAATTCAGAATGTAATGCTTCTATAATTTCCCCTTCAAAACACTCACAAGATATTGCATTTCCTTGAAATTATTCTATTCCATTAAAAATCATTCTACTGGAAAAGAATTGATCAGATTTATGAATGGTATGGCTATTATTTACATTTATCAATATTAAAGCTAGCATTTCCTGACAAAATCTAAAACTAATGCTTCAATTATTTACATCAATGTAAGTTCCTGTGTCCTATCTTTAGGAGTATTCTTTGCTTACTGTTTATTCAGATGACAGCACAGGGGAGTTACAGATCTTTCCCTAAGATCTTTCTGCAATTTGATTATGTTACCTGATTCTTTTTCAACTTGTGATCTAAAAGATAGTAGATTTAGGAATGATTAGCTTTCTGAGAGTTTTCATGTCTATTGTTCTCTGCAGCAATTAAAAGCAAAGTAACAAAGTATTCCACTTAAAGTATTCTCCAAAGGTTTCTGTGAGAATTTGAGGCATCTTTTCTGCAAATCAGAGTTTGAGGACACAGACTGAGTAACTGCTGCTAGGGCTCACCGTAGGCACTCTGGGCTCTGCAGCTCAACTGGGCAGTTCTAAAAAATGAAATTTGCATCTGCTCCCTGCTAGCAGAGCGTGGGTGCTGGCTCTGAATCCTGAGCAACCTTCTGAATGAGACATTTGAATTTCTTTCTTCAATTCAAGCAGAATGAACCCAGGCCCTGAGGCTTAGAGATCCAGCAGAATCAGACAGGAAAAATAACCATGTTTTACAGCTAAATGTTCCATTTTTGCACCATTTTTCAAAATACGGTTTTGCAAATTATCCCTGCTTGGCTTTCCTGCTGATTATCCACTTAGGCACTGTTTAAAAATAAAGCTCATCAAATACAACATCTAAGGGCTAAATCCTGACCTGTGAGACTAACTGCAGTGGTACTGTTGACCTTGAAAGAACATTTATTTATGTTAGCTAAGGTTTGACTTCATCCAGTGAAGCAACTTCATTAAAATAAATTCATTTTAACAAATCTCAGCTCTTACATAAAAAATAAAATTTCAGAAATAAAACTGTAGTCACCCTTATTCCATCAACAATACTCCTCCTTTCCACCTGCTGCAAGGCATGCTGTTCATTAATTGCTGCTGTCACCTTGTGGTATCAGAACCATCTACTGATTCCAGCCATTAAATAAATTATACCCTATCTGTGTATTATTTATTTTATATCTGTGAAATTTTACCTAATTTCATGTAGTTCAAACTATATAACACTTTCCCCCCCAAAATATTTACATTTTTCTTTGCCATCTAGTTCATTTTTGTTTGAATTCCTTTGGCAGTGCACATTATATAGGGTATCCTATTGCTCACCAGAGCCCTCAAACATCTGTTTAATTAGGCATATTAATTTTGTAATGCTAATCATTATTTTGATATTCTTCTCCCCATTCTACTTGTGCTTTAGCATAAAACATAATAATCATCAATAAATAATATTTGTGACAGTGTTGATAAGCCAGATATTGCTGACTGGATAAAGGGAAGAAGATGTAACTTGTTTTTTTCCTTCTATCATCTGTAGTAGTTATTAAGCACAAGCATTATTCTTCACCCCAGCCAGACAGAAAGGAGGCTTTCCTTTGTAAGGAGAAAACCCTAATATTTTTTACCACACTACCTTTTGTGAATTCATAATGGAGTCACATCTGTTGACAGACCTGGGATCCATTCTTCAGAAGAATTAAAGCAATAAAGGATTTTAATCCTTTATTTTAAGAATGAGTTGAGGACTTCTGTTTTGGAGGTGTTAAGTTATTTTAAGATGCAGAAACACACTTGATTGGATCTATTAGACTATGCAAGTATTGAATTACCAACAAGATTTCAAATTTTAATGAGTTATGTGCAATATGAACCATTATTAAACCAAGAACTTATGTGCTGTTAAAAGCCCAACTTTATACACATCTTAATCTCGGGATGCCAAAATAAATGCCCTCTATAGGAGAAAGCATGGAGAACACTAATACCTTGTGCTATCAAAGTTTTGTCTGCCTTACTATTGGTTTACCTATTTCCCAGCAAAGATGTGATGTTATCCAGAAACCTGCCAGGGAAGTGTCAAGAGCAAGGTGATGGGAGGTTCTGGGCCATACAACAGAGGACAGCCTGGGCTGGCAGGCACGGCCAGGCAGGTGTGGCTGTGCTGGGGCTCTGCCTGGGCCCCCACACTGACAGCAGGCTGGATGAGGCAGGCAGCACCTGAATTTCCTCTGAAATATTACAAGTCTTTGACACCACGATGCTTAAAATTGTGCTAGGGGCCTGCACTGCCTTCTGAAAACCTTACCCTTGTAATACCCAGACTGGGAAAAACTTTTGCAGAACTTTGAATTCCTGTTAGGGTTAATAATCCTAAAATCACATGAAAAGCTGAAACTATAGCCTGCAGCAGGGAGGACCTTCCTTTAGAAGAGGGAAGGTTTGAATGAAGAGATGAACACTGAGTGTATATGTATGTTCTGAAAAGAGCCAGGAAACTCTGGTTTTGGTTGTGGCACATCCCTTCTGAGTCCCTGTGCCATTTGCCAGCAAAATCACTACCAGAGGGGACAGGTACACTATATTCCTGGGCTCATCTTCTGCTCAGCTGTGCCTTCTCTACCAAGCATTTCCTCTGTTGACCATGAACTTGGGAATAATTTTTCCCTTTGCTGTTACTAAACCAATATGTTTCAGGAGAGTTACTATGCCCTGTCTCACATCCCTTTTGGACTTCTTTTCCTAGAGGTAAAAATCCAGAACTTGCTAAACTGTGGTAAGGGTTTCCAGAAGAGAAGTTTCAGATATTTGGAGTATTAAGGTTTACACCTTTCTTTGTTTTTTTCCCTTCAATTTAAAATGTTATGTAGAACATGTTAGGGCTGCTTGTTCTTAATGCTTTAGTTCTCTTTTGTGCATGCAGGTGAAAGAAAAGATAGAGCAGAAAAGGTTGACAATTTAGAAGGTTGCAATGCACCCCAGCACTTTTCTTCTGAGTGTAATAGATGGCTTAAATAGCCACAAGGTGGTAATAGAGCTCTTCATGGAAAAGCTCAGGCAAGCAGGGTTAACTCTATAGAGGTGTCTGATTTGCTAAGAATGATAATTCCAAAGAGCCTTTGGAAATGAGGAAGTGAAAACTTCCAGCAGAACACTGTGTGCTGGCCAAGAGAAAAATGCCCTGGCTCAGTGATACCCACTGCCAGTAAAGTGGGATTTAAAAAATGCTCTTGCAGGGGCATGACAAACATTAAGGACATGATGGGACTAAAGCTGGGGGATGAAATCCAGGTGAGTCGTGCAGGGGCTGGCTGGGTAAATTGATAAAGTTTTAGTGAGAAAGAACAGGGAAAAAGCTCTCATAAGTTTTGCATTAGAAATAAGTAAGCTTACAACTTCTTCTGATTTGAGCTGAGGTATAGCTAGTTTTCTTCCCAGTGGCTAATATGAGGCTGTGCTTTGAATTTCTGCTGAGCACAAGGGTTGATAATATAGAGCTGGTTTTGTTATTGCTGAGCTTAAAAGTGATTAAAAGCACAAGAAAAAATCCTGTATATATAAAATAGCTGTTTATTTATATACATGTGTTTTATGTAAGGCAAACCAACTGATTTAGAGAGTAATAAATTTGGATATTTGGGCTTGTAGAGAGTGTATCAGTCCCAGCCCTAATTGTCTGATCATTCACATAAGTCAATAGAAACACTGCTGATTTAGAACACTGTTCTAAAACATTGCATATGTCTGTGGACTCCAAGGAACACCCTGGTGTTAAAGCTGCATGAAAAAAAAAATCCAGAGGATGGAAGTGTGTTATATTCATGCAGAATAAAGGCTGTGACACATGCAAAGTGACACTTCAATTTCTAATCACACAGCTCAGAAATTATTATGTGGGCAAGCAATTTCATCACAAGGTTTTACTTACTCTAAGGTGGTACTCGAAGAACATCATTGCAATGCAATCTAAAATTTATTTCGCATCCTTTCACAAGGGATCTGTAATTCTTGTGTTCCACTTAAACCCTGCTAGCCATGGCAGACTTTACAGCACAGTGTTCTACACAGGCTGAAACAAAAGGAAAATTAGGATTTTAAATTTTACCATCATTTCCGAATCCAGATTTTTAAATCATCCCATAAAATAAAGGCAAGGCACTATTTCCACAACTAGATACTTCCTCCTCTAAAAGTTTTAAAATCAGGCCTTTTATCCTTGACCAAATAAAGAAGAAGGATTGCATCAATTGCCTGTGATGTTAGATTATTGAACCATGTGAGTAATCATTCACTCATCTTCTGGCTGTCTAATCCATGGTCAGTGAACGCTCCTCATGCACCCTTCACCAAAAGGACTCGACTCACAAATTGCTGCCCATTTGAGAGGGAGTTCATTTATTCTGAAGAAACAGACTTTGCAATGATGTGACTTTTATGCTTGTCATCTCTGCAAAAGGTAGCAAATCAGTGGAAAAAAAAAGTAAATCACACTACCTTGACCCACAGCAATTTTCTTTTGTCTTGGTACAAAGAGATTCTCACTTCAGCATATAACAGGACAGCATTTAGGCTACTTTATCAAAAGTGGTTTTCTTTTCTTTCCTCCTCTCCTTAAAAAGACCTCATTTATGCTGTTTCTCTTCAATAATATTTTTTAAAAAGTTTTAATTATAATTTTGTACCCTTTTTTCCTTCTTGTGGCTTCCCTGACCCATTCAAAGATCTTTAACCACTCAAAGGTTTACAATATCTCTTTCTGTAGAAGAGGTAACAATGGCCCTCAAGCCTGCAAACAGGGAGAAACCAACACTTGAATTGGAACTCTATGGCTAGTTCTCAGAACAAGGACCTTTCATTCTCAGGAGAGCCAGCTGCAGCAAGAATAAACAACTTTTAGGCAGGGCAAGGCAGAGGCAGACATGAGCAGTGGGCAGGGGGCAGGCAGAATTGCACAGCACAGATTCACTCTCGGGGGTGGCACAAACCAACAACTCCTCAGCCCTCCAAACTCAGTCCTTTGCTTTTAGGAGCAGTGAGCTTACATCATCCCTTCACTTGTTGATAAAACAGAGCTGCCCACGTGCTGAGAAATAAGAATTGTTTAACATTAGTAAATTTGAAGTAGAGTGAGCTACACAGATTTATAACACTGCTATATTTAATACATTCTCTGCTTAACTTTACTTGCTCAGCAGGAGCAGTGTGATTTGCTCAAACCCTAGGCTGCAAACTGTGAGGATATATTTAGGTGTGAGGATTGAACACTTAGATATGTTTTCAGCTGGAACAGAGTAAATTTTCTTACTAACTTTCCCACTATCTGGCACAGCGCTGTGTTTCATCTTTAGTGTGAGAAGGAAATTGGCAACACCCTTACATTTTGGTTGTTGCTAAGTAATGTTTATCTTGAGTCCAGGGCTTTTTTAGTTTCCCAGGCTCTACCAGCCAGCAGGTACACCAGAAGCACAAACAAGAAGATAAGGAAGCTATAACCTTCAGCAGGAGCTGCAACATGACAAGACAAGAACAGGGTACTGCCTGCCTGCATGAGCCCAGAGAGGTTCATCACATCCAACACATCCAACAAGGGGTTAAAAGACCCCAGACTAAAAGTTACCATTCCACCAAGAGGTACATGCAAAGTGCTTGAAGAGCAGAGGAGGGGTGGGTACATGAGTTATAAGGGTTTAATTGCCTTAATTATTTCTTTGTTCTGGGTTCCCCTGCAGAGGCACCCAACTTGAGCTGACCTCCTGCTGTACCATGCTGGTAAATTATTTATTTTCATAAATCCAGTGCCTGGGATTCTGCTCCTGGGGACCCAGGGTCAAATCCCTAAAAGGAGGAAGTTCAGAAGGACTCAGGTCACAGCAGTTAAAGTTCTGTGGTGGTCTGTGTGCAACTGCTCAGGTAGAGACTTCTCCTTTAACATAAATCTTCTTCCTTGCTGTGTCTATACATATTCAAATTAGGCTACCTGGAAAAGGTTAAATCAAAGAACAGCTCTGTGGAGTTCATTCAGGATGCAACATTTCTGACAGAGATTAGAGGGGCTGTGAGAGCCCTTGGCTCTCTCCTCATAAAAGCATATTCTGTACAGGTAAATGCCACATCTTTCTTTTGTGCAGTGAACACATTGGTGTTGTGCCACATTATGTTATTAGAGTTCTTATTGTCCTGAAATGCTCACCCCAATAGAGATGCTGTGAAATGGCTAGTTCACAGAAACCAATTTAAAAAGTTGTGTCTTCCTTTGTCATAACTCATCTGATGTTCCTTCTGTATCCATCACAGTAACATAATCAACCCCCTTTCAATCCAGCATTAAGAGTATCAAAAGAGAATTAACCTAAAGAAGAATTTCTGAGGAAAGTCCTGCCAATTCTGTGTAATAATTAGGTTATCATTAGTGTGTGGGATGGATTTAAATGAGATTAAATTTGTAATAAATTGTCAAAGAAATGACCTATGGGAGCTTGTTTGGACCAGTTGTTACAGATCACTCCAGTTTGCTTTAAAAAAGACAGTAAAGAAAGAAAAAAGTTATTTTCTTCATTTTCAGGTCTTCAGCCAGATAACACTTCTGTGGGAAATTTGGGAGGAAGATATTGCTGTATTTCCCTCACCTTTGGTATTTTCTCTGTTGCCAGGCCTGCTGACTGAGAAAAAAAATTGTGAGCTGTGCTGAGTTTCACTTGCTGCAGTTAAGACAAAGAAAGTGATCCCATTTTCACTATTTACAAGTGTTCCATCACTGCACAGTGACACCTTGCACATCAGCACACAACATCCTTCAAACACCTGGGCAGTGCCTGACCTTTAGCCAAATTCTGTGCTGGGATTTTTTTTCTTGCAGGTACAGGTTATCTCCAGATCTCCTGGGTCAGCTGCCATGAACTGCTCTGATATAAAGGAGCCTGGCACACACTCACTAAAGCAGCTCAGTGTCTTGCACCTAATTTTCACAAAGTCATCTTCACACAAACACTGTGAGACAAAAATCTGGGAAGGACCAAGACCATCTGAACTGAGATTAAGATATTTTATGATCTTCAGCTGTTTTACAGGTTAACTGCTTGGGCAGCATTAATGACAGAAGAGAGTGCCAGCAGATGCCATAGAATGGTAGGATTAGCACACAGCTAAACTCTACCTTTTTTCTTATGTTTCTGCTCATAGTCAAGCTTTCAAAACCAGACAAACATAATTAATTACCTGTTCTCTTACCAGGAAACCAAACTTTGCATTTTATTGTAGGATTTAAACCACCAATTCTGAGGCCTTTTAAGGCTACCAAGTAAGTAGGAAGTCTATTTTTTACAGATACTTAAAAGAACCTACATGGGATGCAGCCTTCCTCTTACATTAAGAAGATGCTTACATTATTACATAAACTGAGAAAGGACAAGTGCTTGTGAGTAATGATTGAGTGGAATGTGAAGTTTGCTGCTGCTTGACAACAGAATGTCACTGAGTAGGCAGCCCTTCTACAAATATCTTTGAAACCAAGACATTTGAATTAATAAGTCACTTAAAGAACAGAGAATGCTACACCTGCCTCAGATATTATTCAGGTGGCATTTGCTCTAGAGACTGTGGATTATATCTGACCTACTGCTGACTTTTAAGATTTATGTACAGTATCTCAGGAATGATTTCAAGGAGTGAGTGATGATCCAGGAGTCAGCCCTGCAATACTCTAGATCCTCTGGTTTTTCAAAAGTTAGTCAGTCTTGCCTAAGAAGTTTTATTCTAGATTGAGACTTTAGTACAATGATCTTGGAGCAGTCCAACTTGAAATCAAAATACTTTGAAGATGTATATGCATTAACCCTGAGGTGAATTTAACCAGCCATGGGATTATTTGTCAAAGCAGGATCATCTTTGGCTAGAATTGAGATGTGAATAATGCCATATTCCAGTTGCTTCTTTCTCACTAGGACACTGAATGCCAGAATAAGGAGTGAATGATTCTTCCACAGCTGTCCCAGGTGTCAGAAAAACTTCATGGAATTGCAAGTTATAATCTTCTCCACACCTTTGAATCACCTGTGCTGGCAGAAAACCAGTGCAGGCCAACAGCAGGCAGTCTAATACCTGCTACCTTCAACTGGGGGCTGTGTTGATGGAATAGTTTTCCTGAATTGTTTGTTTCTTGCTCTCATGATTACTAGATGGCAGAGGATATGCCTCTAATAATGATGGACAATATTACAAGCTTATTCTTGAGGATTTTTGCTTTTCGAAAGCAATTTTAAATGAAAAACTCTACATAATTTACCAGCATACAAGCTATATATCCATTGCTTTTTATCTCATGAAAAGTAAAATACTTTTCTGATGGTGTAAGTAATTCTAACTACATGGGATTATTCACACTAAAGAGAATCCATTCCTTGGTTTGGATTTCAGACTGCCAGTGCCAGTCTGAATTCTCTAAGAGCATAATTCACTAAGCACACTGTGCTGCTCTCTCTCCAAAACCAGTGGTATTCTAAGAATTCAGTTATTTGTTGGAAAAAAAACAAAACACCACCAAGTTAGAAGTTCTGTGATTTTTTTTCTGTGTATCTGAAGTAGAGAAAAGGCTGACAGCAGTTTAATGCATTCCCCACATCCAAAAGAACAGCAGCAGAAAACAGAAACAGCTCTGACAAGGTAAGGATGCTGTGAGCAGCGTAAATATCACAGACTCAAAGAGTGATTTGGGATTCACCTCCTGGTGTGGAGCTGGATAAATAGATGCTTTCAAGGCTTACAGGAGCAATACCCCAGGCTTGTAGGATCAACAGCTGGGTGTCTGCAGCAGCTGCTGTGCAGATGTAGGACCCAAACCCAGCACCTGCTTATGTCAGAGGAAGCTTCTTGCTCTCAGTGCAGCAATAATAGGTGAGTTGAATTAATCATAGATACCAAGCACTGCTCCCTGCAGAATGCCCAGGATATGCATGCATTTTTGAGTTTTTTCTGGTTTGGGCTTTAGACTAAAAAACCTGAGTTCAACACCAAGGAAAGTTCTGAACATCAAAAGAAGATTTACAGTACAATATGCACACATAAGCTGCTTTTAATAAAACAAAGCTTTCCTGATGTTTGCTGCAAACCTCTCCTCATGCTGAAAATCAATAATTTTAAAAGTCAACTGAATGTAAATATTGTGAAGTCACAGTGTAAGTTTCTTCAAAGACCAGAAAGTGTTAAATCAATTTATTCCAGGATGAAACTTCATTTTATCTCATTAAAGTGACATCTGAGAGGGATAAAAGCTAAAGGCTTACTAATATGGCTCATCTTCTCCCTACATTATGCACAAGACAGTATAAGTAAATGAAAAGCTTATAGCTCCCCATATAATTTCCAAAATTTTCTGGGGGAAGCACCAGTATTCAAAATATCAGATAAATACATCTTTGCCATCCTCAGAGAGCTTCCTTCCAAAACCTGTCATGTGATGCAACAGTATTCATGCAACTCCATGGTTACATTTAGCTTCTCTCTGCTCCTGGGCCCATCTCTCTCACATGCCTGGCTGCCAAAGGAGTGAGGTGTCTCCATGTAAACACTGTCTTGGTGATCACCTGTCACAGCAGATGAAAAATACCTTTTACAACACAAAATGTTCCCAGGTGGGATCACATTGTATTTAAAAATGTGGCTTTGGAGAGCTTCCTGCTGTAGTTACTGCCCACTGTTCCCAGTGCTGTTGGTATGGAACAGAAAAATACAGTACTGTCTTCCATAATTTCAAAAATGTTTTTGAAGTTGTTCCTCTGATCTCCTATGATTTCTAATTTTTAAACATTTTAAAAGAACCACTTCTTTCAGCATGAATATTCCTAATAGATGTAAACTGTACACAGCAGTTGCTAAGATACTTGCATAAAAGAAATTTAGCTGAACCTGACACATTCTCATATTCTGCTGTGTCAATTGAAAAAATCAATATTTAGTTGCTAGGGTTTACCCTAGTAGTCAAAACAATTCTGAGCACCATGTTAATCCCATGAGCTTTGCATATGACATATTGCAAGATATATTCCACAGCTGAACATTTCTTCTCCGCTCGAGGTCCATCAGCATTTCAACCAAGGCACATTGATCCTACAGAAAGCAAAATCTGCAAGGAGCACTTATCTCATCAGCCCCAGCCAAACACAAACTGCCACTCTCTCATCACCTGGTGGATCCCTCTCTCAGTGAATTCTGACACTGCACAGTCCCTGAAGAGATTAAATTTTCAATATCCTCCTAGAATATTTAGGTTTTTATTACTTGGCTGCATTTACAGGGAATAGCCTGTCTGCTCTCCCTCAGCTGTTGTATTAAACTTCTAATATTGTATTAAAGAAAATGTCAAATGTCAAGTTTCCCTCAAAGACATAAAGAAAGGTGAAAATTAAAATAAAAATCAAATTCTAGAGCACACAGTCTAATTAGAATCTGACCCTAGCATTCAGGTGGTTTGCCATTAAATTATAAAATTAATACCCATTCATTTTGTATAAAAATTTAACCACATGAGTTTCTCATCTGGAACTTCTGGAACCAAGAAAATTGCACTTTTGCATAATAAAATCTACTTCAAAGACAGACATCTTTCAAATACTTTCAAAGTACAGAACACAAACCCATACATGTATTTCAAATACATTTCCTCCATACTTGTTAAGGCATCTACATGCAAAAGATCTTTTTTTTTTCCTCCTTTCCAGACTAAGATTTTATAGCTTCAAACTCTTATTTTGTTTCCACGCTCCTTTCAAATACGAAAACTTCTCCTACACGGCATCAATAATGTAATTACACCTTAATGTTTCTCTTGTTACAAAGAATTGAAGCATTACACTGCCTTTTCCCAGCTTCCTTGCTAGGACAGAATACAGAGGGATGTGTTTTTAGCTCCAGTAATTACCTTAATTTTGTAGGAACATAAGATTGCTGTGTAATCGGCTATTACTAATGCAATTACTCTGAAGAAATGGCTCACAAAGAGATGTGGCAGGGGTGCTTCTACATCAGCACAGATTGAAGTAATTTGATAATGAGTCACATTTGGTCTCTGAAGTGGGTAATACTGAATGGCAAATATCCACTCTGTAATGAAGATTTATGAAAGCATTATTTTGGCATGTAGTTACAGGACAGCTACTGGGTTTTGCAAATTAACTATGCACCTCTTCTCTTTCCAAACATATAATTTATGTCCTAGTTGAGACCCCAGCTGGGCTCAGGGTGCCTTGCTGGGAGGTACCTGGTATTCCTTATTCCTTTCAAAGCCCCTGTCAGAGCTTGCTGAAGTTAATGGGGAGACTTTGGGTGAGTTAAGGACTCACAAATGACAGACTGCAGGAAAACAAGGTGGAGTAGGGGCCTGCCATCCCACTTCCAAGAGTCCTGACTTAAGCAGGCTCTTGACAGCATGACTGACTTCATTACTCAGCATTCACTCTGATATTTCCCTGAGTCAAAGCCATGGGAATTTGGTGAGTAGCTCAAGCCCAGCCCAGAAGCATGTGACACAGCTCAGAAGTGAACTCAGATCTTTAAAGTCCCTCTTCAGCTCCTTAGCCACACACCACATCATTTCTGTCTGTAGTGTGCAAACATACTAAAACTAGTACATTTAAAAACTTGTTAGCACATCTCCAAAGGGCCAGACACAGCTTAATTAGTTATTGACTGTGATTGCAAAAAAAACCAGCATAGTGAATAAACACTATAAAATATGGCACAGCAGGCTGCCACATTGCAGCAGCTGGAATGAAAACCATTTGGGTAAAGATCAATAGCTCACAAGCAGCTCCACAGAATGAGCTGACTGACCATGGCTTTACAGACACACCCAGAGCACCAAACATACACAGAGCTGTCACTACCACAGGTCTGGTCTTTTGTCCCCACTTTTTTTTTTTTTTTTTT
Organism: Serinus canaria; assembly: GCF_022539315.1. NCBI lineage: Eukaryota > Metazoa > Chordata > Aves > Passeriformes > Fringillidae > Serinus > Serinus canaria. Next base: position 18,527,508 of record NC_066319.1, read on the forward strand.
TTTTTTTTTGTGTTCCTGCAACTGAGAAACATTAACTAAAATCACCTAAACATAGGGATTAAATCTTGACATTAGAGTTTTGTCATTCAATAAGAAATGATTGCTCCCTCTAATAGTGCAGCACAATAGAATGAGAAGAATACAATAATTTTATATCAGTACAAAACTCATCACTTTCAGCAATATTAACTACAAAGGTATGCATACAGGGGGCCAGACCTGGCCAGGGTTTACACAACGGGTTGGATCAGAAAAGAATCAGATTCTGCAGATAACAGAAGCTGGCCAATGTGGGGCTATGTTTGTATGACAGTAAAAGGAGAAAATGTCTGGATTAAAAATACTGAAAGGGAGTGTCCTGAACTCGCTTTGAGTGAAGAATGAAAAGATTTACTGGGGTCACCAACAAAAGGCTAAAACAGCCAAGCCAGGATGCAACCTCCAGCCCCCCAACTCTTCAAACAACAACAGAAGGAAAACAAACCCCAATCTAAATACAAAACCTAACAAACAGGGAGTATTCAAAGTGTAAAATGGGGATGAGCTGTTTATGAGATTGGGAGAAAAAGGGGAACCTCCTTTACAGGTTTCTGCCTCATCAGCAGAACCTGGAAGCACAACAGAGCTGTGGTTCTGGCCATACTCCCAGGACTCCAGGGCAACAACAGACCCCACAACCTCCTTCCCCTCCTGGGGCACGGCTGCCTGGGCCAGAGGCCATCAACACCAAGTAAGGCTTTCAACTGGCTGAACATTGTTCTCAATTCTCTCATGGAGAATCATAAAAAATAAAATGAAAGAAAAAAAATCCTTATTTTTGTCATTGAAAATTCTTTCATGGTCCAAAAGACTGTTTGACCAATTCAAGCTAAAGCATTTAAACAAGATATTTAATATCTGCAGGAAGGTGAATGCACACTGCCTGCATTTTCCTCAGCATCTGTTAGTGTTCATTACTTAGTGGTTCTAACAATAACATATCAATGAGGTGAAGTGTTTGTTTGGATGCCAGGGTGACCAGTAAAAGTCCTCAAGTATGAGATTCAGTCAAGGAAAAATGGCATCATCTACTGTCCTTCCTCTCAGAATCCCCTGAATATGCCAATATGTATAGACATCCAAAACTTTATACCATGGATTTATTGTCTCCAGGAAATCTGTTTCACAATTTTTGAAGTTCCATTCTTAAATAGTTTAGGTTCCTGTTTCACAATTTTTGGAAATCTGTTTCACAATTTTTGAAGTTCCATTTTTAAACAGTTGAGGTTCTTGGCTCACACTATCCTCTCTGGAAGAACCTTTCAGAACCTTACTCTTTGAACAGTTAAGAAAACTTCCTTTCCTTTCCTTTCCTTTCCAAATTTAAGTGATATGTATCCTTTAACAACTTCTAATCCTCTTCAACATCGATTTCCTGAATTCAGTTATGAAGAGGAAGCATATATCTTCTCAGACCTAATCTGCCTAGACTAAATCAAACTCCTCTGTTCTCTCCATAAAGACACGTATTCCATTCTCTCATTTGTCCCAGGAGACTTTGAGGACTGCATCTGTTCCAAATCAAGTTCATTTTTCCTGAGCACAGATGCCCAGAACTCTACACAGTAAACCAAATGAAGACTTCCCAGCATTTTATAAAATATTGCAATCATTTTCCTTCCTCTACTAAAAATATACTCTCCAGTGTTCCCTAGAACAGTGGAAAGCTTTTTCATAGCTGTTTGATATGACCAGATAGTGGTGGCCAACAGTGACCTTTCCATTCACATCTTTCCTTTTGCCTCCCCTCTCCTCAAACCAGTACAAAACTAATACAGAATTAGAAGCTATTTCTTACATCTTGCTACTTTATTCCAGCTTACACTCTTCCTGAAGTGTGTCTTTCATATTTCCACTTCCTTTCATGTTCCTCTGCATTCTGCTTTTTATTAAAACCTGGGGCCTTGTGACATTCACCCTTTTATTTTTCTGTCCATATATGTCAGCTTTTCAAATGGACCATGCAGAGTAAAAAGAGAAGGGGTTTTCCTGTCAGAATGTGTTACATTCTTTTATAATCTTTGCATTGAAAAGTTCTAAGTATCATTGACTAAATTTGATGTCACCTGGTCTAACCAAGCAGGGACTAACTTCTAACATAAAGAATAGGATGGCAGTAATAGCAGCTTTCAATTTTTATGTTACTATCTCATGGAGTGGATTGTGTTTTAATTCTGTCTTATTTTTTTTAAATTTTCACAGTGATTTTTTCCTCTTTATTATTTTCCTACCTCTTGACTAGTCAAAACTCCTAGGTTTTTTCCCATCCTCATTGGAGCTCATCTGTCTTTTGAACTCAGTAACTTGACACTTTATATTGTTCCCTTCTCAATAAAGATGGATCTGATGATGAGAACAGACTACAAGAAATTCAGTTTTCCAAGAATTCAAAGTTCATCTTGGAATGCATTTATCTTTTTCCACTCCTCCCAGTAATTTTAAATTTTAATTATGCTCCTCATTTCTACATTTAATCCATGTTTATGCCACTAGTCCTAAACCTAATATCTTATTAAGTGGTAATGATGCTACTGAAACTCAATCATACTGGGAATTTTAGGAAGTGGATTCCTGTTCTGTACTGAGTAGCTTCTACTTTCAACAGATTGCCTCTGAATTTTTCCTGATTTATCATATGGAAGACTGTGTTCTCTACATAATCAAGCTATATCAATTCTGCTGAATGGGTGCAGACAGGGAAAGGTGAAACAAAAAGTCTCTTACTCCACCTGCATGCAACAGTCAGATCCTGCCTCACATCCTTTAATTATTGTCAGACTTTGGGATACAATATATTTTCATTCAAGTTAAAAACTTTCTGAAATTAATTTTGGGGTAAAATGCTTCCTTGAAAGAACAAAATTTATCATTCAGTTAACATATGACTAGTTTTAATGCAACATTCTGTGAAGGGAATGAGACATTTCTTTATGTAAATATAATACAGAGGCAACACTCAGCCTTGTTTAGGCTAATAATAATAATGTCTTTTAAATACTGTAACTAATGGAAAAAAACCCTATATTTTTATACATGAAGCTGATACCAGTGTGTACTCTACATTTTTCTTTTTCCTTTTTCTTAAATCTTAGTGGCTTTTAATCACTCAGTTTCATGAACTCAGTTGCTGTAACAATTACTGCAGTTGCAGTAAAAACCACCATTGGGAAAGAAATCACAGTATTTATGATTAACCATGCAAAATAATGAAAATATTTTAACTGGTTTAAATTTTGAAATTTAAGCTCTACTTTTAGGCAGAATGTTCAGTGTCTACTAAAGAAAAAGGCTCATTTCTGTGCAATTTTGTCACATCCAAATATAGACACAGCTTCTCTCTATCAAATTTACATTTTGTAAAATACACCTAATCCATCAAAGAATGAAATCTCATTGTTGTGTATACATCTCTCTGGATATTATTCATGTATAAAAGCATCAGCAAGACAGAGAAAATTCATATTTGTACACAACATTTACATTCTACATAAGACTTTCCAAACATGCTTCCAGAGTCACTCTTATTTATCAAGCTATGGATTGTATGAAGTCATGTCCAGCCCTGCACGAAATTCTGAGTTTCTGTGGCACAAATCTACATCAATTGTGGGTCTTTCTATCTCAGATTCAGATGAGTAATTTTTAACACAAACATAATGTTTGCCTTACAGCACATGTCCTGTGTGTTTGCCCTTTCACCTACACACTGCAATTAGTAACCCTTAACTGCTGGAACATTTTTACTTACACTTATTAAAGGCACTGAGATTTTGTGCAGTTTTGTGCTTTCTTGGATTTTTAACCCCTAAAACAAAAGGTAAGCTACACAGGTTAAAAAAAAAAAAGAGGAAAAACATCCACAACTACAAGGAAATTACTCCTTAGTTCTGAAATGGTAAGTACTGTTTTTATCTTTTTTTAAATTGCTGCTACCTAACAAGTCTGCCTCTTACTTAAAAAGGATCTGCAATTAAATATTAAAGGAAATAATTAGTGTTAAAAATACAGGCTAGATACATGCTAATTAGATTTAGAAACATCTCAATTAAGCAAGATAATGAAATGTTCTTGAGGCAAATGAACTGCACAATTGCATTGATATTAAGAAACCTGAATTAAAAGAAAAATATTCAAAAAATCCTAATGGAAGAAAATATTCTCCTTTTTTGGTAAAAGTCATTGTGCTTTTGTTCACCTCAAAAGAGTCATAAAAGGGTTCTCAGAAACAGCCTAATCTATCTAATACCAAATTTAAAGATACACAAGTGAAATAAAGTGTATTTTTCTCACTGAAAACTGTATTTTTAATTCTGGCGTTACTTTTAGCACACTTTGAAACCAGACACCATTATATGCAGAAAGCAGAGCAAAACTCCTGTGTGGACTAGAGAGTCCAGACCATTGTTAAAAACCAAGCCTGAACAACCCACCCAAGAAGGAGGAAGAGGAATGTTTGTTGTACTTTCTATTGTAAGCATACAAGATGAATCTTGAACTTGTATTTAATTCCTTCCCATCTAAGGAAAGAGGAAAATGAAAAAAAGGAAACCAAAGGACCACTCAAAAGCTGAAGAGAATAATCCCAAGAAACTTTCAGTTCCTTGTCTTAATTCTTGTACTTGCTGTGAAGATGAGTAGAACAGAGAAAAGCTCAAGGAAATAAAAGCTAAAGAACATATTCCCTCATGCTCCCCCTCAGGTTCTTCTTCCCTACCATTACAGCAAATCAATGACAATTTGAATTTTAAAGGGGAACATGACCTTTAACTTGGATGGGTCCGTTTTACCCTTCTGATGGCCTCTGACAAATAAAAGCAGAGAGGCTCCAGCCCTGGAGCATCTGCTGGGAGATGTCCACACTCAGCACCTGCTGCTGATGGAGCAGTATCTGAGCTTGGGTGGTGCTCACTGGAAAAAGGCTTTGTGTTTCAACTTCTGTCAAAATAAAAGACTACATAAAATTATAACAATAAATAACGAAATAAAGCATATAAAATATTTTGAGGGAGCTATATTTAGGTAAAGAAATACATGCACATTAAAATTGAAACTCAAGTATTTTGTTGCTGCTTAAATGAAAACGTGCTACTCCATCTAAATAGCACTAACTTTAGGACCTCAAAACCAGGGTTTTTTAACAACTTGATGGCATTTCAAGTTCACATAATTATCTCAACATTACTGAGACACTCCAAATCCCAAGAGTAAAGAAAATCCCACAGCCCTCAAGGCTTCTCATTTATAGAGAAACAGTGTCCCTTGGTGGCAAACGAGGGTAAATGCAGAACTATTCAGGGGCTTGTGCTAAATGTGATTTATATGGAAAGTAATCTATATTAAAACTCCCAATAATTTTAGCATATCCATCACTCTTATGTCCCTGGAGTGCCTAGAAATTTCTCAGTTAAAAAATAAATTAAAATACTAAGTGGTGGTGTCTGCATTACCTTTGGCTCATCTGCCCTGTTATTGCTTAAGAACACAAACACAAGCAGTTGCAAATCAACAGTCTGTGATATACTACCTGACAGTATGTTATCTAGACAAACACAGAAATCTCTATCTATATAACACCAAGTTATCTAGAGATAATTTTGGATTTTATTGTACCTGACTGAAGATAATTATTTTGGACGTGATAGTGAGGAATGAGATGAACTAATTTTAGCTTCTGTGTGCCACAACTGTTAATATGAACTGTGTTTGAGTATCTACTTCCAACTGGTGGATAACCTGGAATGAAAAACTGATTGTTAGTTTAAATCTTAGGAGATGTAATTCCAAGCACAAAGATTTTCCTAAGAAAGCCTCAGAATCACAGACTGGAATCTCTCAAACAAACAGATCACTGTGCATTAAGATGTTTGCTTTTTCACCCTTAATTTCTGGAAGCACCTATTAAGATCTGAAACTGCAGCACCTTAACATGCTATTGTAACTCTTCATTTAATTTATTTAGTTGTGGTTGATAAATCAAGAGTTTTCCTTCGGATAAAGCAATATTCACATAGGTTTTTCTGTTTGTTAAACATCTGCTGAATATAAAGTAAAATGTTTTATATATATAAAATAGCACTCTCTCTCTCTCTCTGTATATATATATTTATATATATGCATCAGCATAGCTAGATAAAACTTAGATTGCAAGTTCAAGGAACAACCTTATTACTCTTGATATGGCACTTGCTAAGTGTGACTTTCCATGCTAGCACAGTACAAATTAGTCAATTTTCTCTAGCATATAATTTTGCTGTCAGTTACAGCATGTAATTACCACAGGGCTGGAATGATTCCTGTTGAACATCTGGATTGCTACACTGTGCCATGCTAATAACTTGCAGCCAGACTTGTAAACATTTGTAATCTGAAGAATTGCTGCCTCAGTAACAATAGTGACTGCCTCTCTTACTTCAACCTGGAACATAAAGTTTTAAATCTTAACAGGTGTGCTTTAAAACCTACTTTAACTCCCAAACAAACACATTTTATAATTTTTCTGCATAAATCATGTTTTTTAAAGCATGGATTGTATTCAAGTGTAGCACTGTGAATAGTCAATTTAATTGTCAATGGCAGAATGATTTTTGTTTGTATTTCAAGTAAAAATATTCCTAAAGAATGACAATGAACAGTAACACACTTCACAGTAACAATGGCATTCACTGGTTCAACACCAGGAAGAATTCTCTTATTTCTAAAGGGCCCTGAAGGAGTGAGGCAATGGTCACAACCAAGCATGTAAAGAAAGACTTAAATTTGAACTATATAAATGGACTGAGGATAATTGGGATTTAGTCTAAGTAAGGAATGGACATCTGAACCTGGACTACAAATTCAGCTGTACCATAAATCAATTGTTCCAAAATGATCAGCTGTGGGCTGTGGCATTTCATCACAGGTGTGGTGCCACTCACACTTACTGGAAACCAATCTTTCACCTCCCTTGCCAATCCACCAACTCATTAATGGAAATTAAATCTGAGTCAGCAGCCAGGAGGGCCAGCCCTGTCCTGGGGCCATCAGGGACAGCATCACCAGCCAGGTAAGGGAGGGGACTGTCCGCTCTGCTCTGCACTGGGGCAGCGTCACCTCGACTGCCTGGGGGCAGTTTTGGGTGCCACAATATAACTCCTGTGCCAGGAGTTGAACTTAATGATCCTGCTGGATCCCTTCCAATTCAGCATGCTCTATGATCTATGGTTACAGTGTCCCCTTCCCAAAGTCACACTTCTAGACTAAGCCTTGCTGATCTCAGTACACACTTTGACCCCTGAATAGAAAACCATAAAAATCCTCTTTACTAAATACCACTACCTTTCATAGACACCTTTCATGAAAAGCCCAAATTTCTATAACTTGTCTTGCACATACCTTGGAATTTATATTTGAATAAGAATTTCATATTTGATCAAGAATTTTACGAGAACAATTAATTTGTAAAGAACATCTCTGCATAGGTAGGGGTTGGTGGTGTTAAGAGGCAGATTTGAATCCTCAGCCCTATTTCTTTACACACACTGCAAATGGGAAAGAAGCCCAAATTCCAATGAATCAGCTGCCCAGGGTTATTTGGTGCAGTCCCACTTGGCTGCTTGGTTCAGGTGGCCTTAGGAGGAGACCCATTCCTAACTGTCCTGAGCTGGGAACAGAATGTGCAAGGGAAAGGCAGGAGCCAATTAGCCTTGACCCCTGAGGACCAGAAACAGGCAAAAATTCCAGATGCTATCTTGCCTTGCTCCACAATGTAGGAAACCGTAGAGCAACATTTTTTTTTGCCTCTCATTTGTGAGCAGATCAGCCAGGACAGTGTTTGAAAGCACCTCTTACCCTCTGGCACTTAGAGTAAAGCCCATTTTAGACAGTCAGTGGTTGGACAGATTCTTCCAATTAGCATAAAAACTTGCCTGCTCAATCATACCCAGAAGCACAAGTGTGAGGTAAACCACAGATATCAGTGAGGGAATTCTAGTACATAAAATAATGCATGTCTTGTTTATAAACAAGATGAGTGTTTTAACCAACAACTCCCTTGCAGCAACAATAAAAGATTTTGTTGTCACTGCAACATTACATTCTTGTGAAAGAAATATTACTATTCTTTTGTAAAAGAATTGCTGGGAGAAAGAGTTTGGGTGTTTGATGTCTTTGAAACAAAAACATTTATTCCTACCTGCAACTGGAGATAGGAAAGCTATGAGCACCTGTAGAAAAGAAACTTTTACTTATAGCTACTTTATGTATTAAATAATTCATTTTTAAAAAGCCAAATGACCAAACAAAAACCATGACTTAGTGATATTAAAATGGGAAGTTAACTAAAATTTCATAACATAACAAGGCATATAAAATGCTGTGGCCCATTCAGCATTACCAGATATTGTTACATATTTTGAATATTATTTCTGGTTTTTCTATCCAGTGCACAGTTCTGGTTCAGATGCATTTACAATTATAATAGCATCACACTTAATACCTACATTTGTGTGTTCAAAAATAAACCAAACAGAAAATGGAACAAAGACAGAAACCAACTACAGCTGGGTTTTCTAGTTTCAAACTGGAATTTGTTTGAACTTGACAATTTGCTCTCCACCTGTGTGTGCTGTGCTTCCTCACATAGAGAGCAGTTTAGGGAGGTAAGCAAGCAGCAAAGAAACAAGCAGTCAGTTTTATTTCAATACAATTATTTTTAACCTGATCAGAATTTTGCTGTAATACCTTCAAGAAAAAGGGCAAAGGAAGGAAACATTCCCATATAGTGTGATCAACTGTAAGGAAGCAAGCTGGACAGAAAGATTTTTTTAAATATAACTTTTAGCTTCTGGTACAGAGGCTAACAAACTTTCATTATCTTCAACTTTCAAGAAAGCAACTGTTCCAGCTGATCACATCTTTATTATCTGTATGAATGCTCCTTCTGGAGGGAGAATGCTTGAAGTTGGAACACTGAAATTTTTATGTGGCATCACCACAGAAAAAAGAAAGTGGATACAATTTGATGGCAGACAAGGGTGAATCCACATGTTCAGCTTCTTTTGGGAGATTTAATTCCTTGTAGTTTTCATTGCTCATTAACACATTCCCTATTAAACAGAAGACATGTTTAAATCACTGCTAAAATAAGCTGAACAGTTCACTGCTGCTGTTCCTAACTGGATTTAACAGCAATGGTTTCACAAGTCCTGAATTTCAAGCAACTACAGCAAGGGAGCTGGGAAGAAGATACAAAAAATATTAAACATTGTTCTAAGTAGTGGTAATTGTGAAATTTTATTTCATTTTTTGAAGTCACAGAAGAAAGTAGAAAATAGAGACAAAGTGTTGGATGTAAATAACCAACAACAGATGTAAAGTAACCAAACAAGACAAAAAAAAAAATCTGCTACTTTAAATTAATACATTTTACATGAGAAAACAATTGGTACAAAGGCTGAATTAGAACCATGGTTTTCAAAGGTCAGGCACGCACTTCCCTAGCCCCCCCAAAGCCTCAAGCCTTAAAAGAATATTGAGCTGGGAACAGTATTAATCCCAAACAATGGTACCCTGTAAATGGACTCCATGCTTCCCTAACTTCTGCCATGAAGCAGCTGAAATAATAAATTTGAAAAATGCTCACTCAAGGTATATCCCACCAATTCCACACTGCCATTTCATAAACAGAAGAAATTATTATCATCCAACCTGGCTTTTAGCCACCTCCTCAACCCTAAGTTTGATCTCTTAAAAATTAATTGAGAATCAATGATTCAAGGTTTTAGTATCAAATTAGCAGTTTTACTGGAATATGAACATTTAACTTTACAATAAAATACAATGTACTAGAAGGTTCATTCAAATCTAGGTAATTTCAGTTACATTCCTATGGCTTTGAGCAAAAAAAATCCAAGCAGTTTTACTGTATGTACACAATATTGAACATCAAGATTTAAATTATTTATTAATAACCTACATTCACCGTGGATTTCTAAGATTTACATCCAAAAAGCATATTTTATTTACATGCTGCTGACATTTTAAAGAAAAGAAATAAAATATTATCTCTTCTGAAACTATATCTATTCCAAAATTTAAAAAGATACATTTAACACCACAAAACATTTTAAACATTTACAATAAAAACCAGCTTTCTGTGCCAATCATACTTACTCTCCAAGAATGCAAAATTGCACCAACTACAATTAGACTAGAAACACTTAAGACCTGAGAGTCAAATCTAAACCTTTTTTTTTTTTAAATAAAATCCTAAACACTAATGTGTTAATTTAAACACAGACTGGTCAGTGGTCAATTAAAAAAAAAAAAGCCAACACCAAAAACAACCCCCAAAACCCCCAGTGCATTATTTCTGCAGCTCCAAAAATAGATCACTATAAAATTGTTGCAGTAGCTTGATAAGTGCCAGGCCTGCCAGATGCAGTAAGGCTTATTTCCAAGTGTCCTTTCCCCACACACTGTGCCCTAATCAGATCATGAGTGCCTTTGATCAGCTCCTGGGAGGATTCCCACACTTATGTAAGCATGCAATCACTTAAGGATGCATCTTGGATTTCTGAGGGTTCCCATCCCAAGCATACATACATAGGTGTTTTCATAGCTAGAACAGAGTAAAAATAAGCATGAAGAGGCATAGAAAGTTAGAAATACTGGCCAGAAAACATTCAAAGTCTAATGAGAAGTTTTATATACACCCCAAGGGTCTTTTAAACTCTGCAGAGCTCAGGAGCATCATTCACTGTATTAGTAACCATCCTGTACCTTATATAAAATAATAATAATAAACAAGTACACTTTGCTGCACTGCAGGATGTAAAAAAGGTACCACACCTATAAAGCCCAGGGAAGAGAAGCATCATGCAAAAGTTACTCCATTTGGTAGCAGCTGTTTCATTTCTGCCTTCAGAAACACCACGCTCCTTTCTGAGTGAAAAAGCTTCCCCTCCCTCCCTCCCTGTATCCTTTAGAAACTGCCTGACCAGGAGCATCTCCCAGGAGGGGTTGAGAAGACCATGACTTTCCCACTCTGGAGCTATTTCCCATGGCTTCAGCAGTTTGCCCTTCTCAGGCAGGTGGCTGGCAAGGCAGCAGTGGTCCTTCCAGGCAAACTGCAAAATCCATCAGCCCACACGGGCCCCCTTGCTTTGCAGACTCTCCAACAGGTTGCATTCAACTCAGTTAACATCTCCCAGGACCCAGAAACCCCAGTGACCACCAATTCCACTCACCAAAACAAACACATGAACATCTGTTAATCCCAAACAATGTTAGTCCTGCCTGCCCTTCCTAAGGACCAACCTTTGCTATTTAAGACAGGAGCATTTCATTGGCATTTTACACCTGACTGCACCATTTGGCAACATATTCACATCTGCTCATGCCACTTCATCCTAATTTGTAACTTGAAAACCAGATCTGCACTACTACAACCTTCCCTCTTTCACCACTGAAACAACTCCCAGCATATGCCTTATTCCTGGGCTAAGGATCTTTGTTTTTGTAAGGCACTTGCATGAACAAGCACACAGGTCCATTTATTTATACAGAAATAAAATCAATGTCACAAACAGGCTTGCAAGCAGTAAGAAAAATGTGATACCTGCTAATGAGGGGACACATTGTACTATCCAATGGCTGGGTATCTCTTTTCTTTTTTTTTTCCTTCTTTTAAAAAACAATAGCATTTCTACAATTTAGTGTGTTAAGGTGGGTTACAGCAGGGATTTTTTGGTATGTTTAACAGAATTTACCCCTAAAAAGAAACCAAGGAAGGCAAATGGCCACAAGTTTTGTCACTCATTTACATAAAGCAGCAGACACATTGAAGAACATTCTGCTATTAATACATAGCAAATCTAACTTTTTCTAGTATTTAAGTTGGTGGGTTTTATCCCTTTGATTCTGGAAGCAAGTGAACAAATTTAAAGTTTAAAAAAAAAAAAAAAAAAGAGAAAGTGTATACAATTTAAGAGAAAACTGCAGAAGTTGGAATATACATGACTTCATGCAATGATCCTATGCTTCCTCCCTAGAAACACAGAAGATTTTAGAAGTCATCTTTTGTCCAAATAAGCTCTTCCATACTACTGACAAAAAAAAACCCCAAAACAAACCACAACAAAAAAGACACATTTAATATACTGCTAAGGTTTTAATAGATGATCAAGAAGGTGCTGACTCAGTTTCTTCTCCAGCTACTCTTCAACAAACCTTGCTCTTGTTCACTGTGCAGCAGAGTTCTTATCCCACCAGGAGGAGGTTGCTGGGCACCAAGGCAGCAGATCACTTGGTACAGTTCTTGCTGAGGTTAAATAAACCCATGATGTCAGCCATTGCTCTCTCGATGTTCTTTCCAAAGCGGTGAGAATCCTTTAACAACACACAAACAAAAACCAAAACCAAATACTTGTACTGTCCATCAACAGATGTTTTTAAGGCAAAAGAAGAAACTTTCTAATATTTTGTAGTTTTGGAGCTTCTGGAATTCAGGCATCTATTTTACCATACAATGGGGATTTTGTTAACAGCACTTTTAATGCTATACAGATTAATCCAGGTTTGTGCTAGCCCTGACCAATGAGTTCTTCACTATGCATTTACTTTCCTACAGTCAGCAATGAGATCATATCCCCTTGAAATCAGATGCATGCATAGCTTTCTGCTACTTTAAAATTGCTGGGTTTTGATACTGCTTTTCCTACAAGATTTTGCAAGAGCTCATTTTCAGAAAACAAAGGAGTGTTCAGTGAGTGGATGACTAATGACCAAGAAGTACTGAAAGAGCAGAAAAATTATTCTTATTTGAGTTACTATCACAAATGATGAATCATTTGCTATTGAAAAAAGAACTTAAATGAAAATGACAACTTTCTAAGTGTAAACAAAACATGAACTTGTTCTGTTTTTTCTAACATTAGATGAAGGGTACATGAAAGAAATTAGGATTACAAATGTAAATTATTAGCTACATCACAGAATCTACTGCAATGACCCTACTAATATCAAGGCCACACACACGAAATGGCTGCCTTTTCTGTATGGACCTTTGACTTGACTGATAAGTAAAAAGAACAGAGTGAAACTTAAAGGACAAGCTAACAGGCATCTGAAGAACAATTTCAACTATGAAAAAAAACCAAAGTTGTATTTCCTAATGTTTAATGATTAACCAGAAGCACCATGATCTCCTGGACATGTTAAGGTCAAAAGAGGAAAACTAGGTCAGCTATGTCACCCTGAATGAACTCAGCATATTTAGTGAGGCTATAAAAATATAAAGGAGAAGGATGAATTGAACTCAAAGCAGTCTTCCACAACATATGACACCTACTATCCTCCAACAATGGGTGTTATTTTAATAAATTTTTGGTTAGTTATGTTTTTTAAGCACAGTTTATAACTTATGGGTCAGTTTTTTTCAGCAATATTTAAACCAGGAAGGCTTCAATAGACAGCATACATTTTATTCTGTCTTTACAGCTGCAGCCTGAGGCAAACCAAAATAAGAAAGAACAAGATATGCCAATCTTTCTCTTTAGGGGACACATGGGATCATTTCACATGAGTTGCAGGGAACTACACATGTGTAAAGATGATCCTGGGCCACGTATTTTCTTTATTCTTGAAAGCGTAAGTGAAATAGAATATGGTATCCTTGGTTCATAAAACTATTAAATTTATACACCTGGACAACAGGTGTAAACTCCAACAAAGCAGCATATATTGAGAAAATAAAACACATTATTTATATTTGAGACAATGAGTAGAACAGCTCTATAAGCACACAGTAGGACAGATTTATTAAACCATAGGAAAGGACTGACTCTTACCGTCTCAGAACAAGATATTTTGCTGGAGACATGGAAATGGATCATATTTTCACCCAAGATAATGTAAGAAACACCATAACCATCATCAGCCACCTAGGGGAAGAAAGAAGAGAAAAACACCTTCTAAACTTTTTCTTTCTCAGTCAACTTTTGTACAGTTAAGAAGCTGTTGCAGATTTTTAAATCAGTTCTAATTTCCTCAAGTAAAATTTCAACTTCTACATTTAATGCATGATTTTTGAAGACTGGCTCCACTTAAGGAATAGTTCTAGTCTCATCTGAATTGCATGGAATAACCACTTTCTGAATACTTATCTGTAATATTTCCCAGCTTTAATAGTTTGAACTAAAGTACTTATTCAGGTATGTTTTGGAAATAGAAGGGCAATAGAAAGTCCTGGTCCTAAGCAGCTATAGAGCTTCAGTGATTGAGCAGCAAGGAATAAATTAGTTCAGTTGTATACCTACACAATCAGCCTCCTGGGGTCATTCTGGAGATGTAAACAAACACAGTGTAAAAGCCTTGCATTATGAAAACCTGCCAAATGCAAGTTTTTTTCTGACTCTACAGCAAACATGCAATTCTGAACACCTGTATCACGAGCAGAGGTCTGGTCCAATTTCAACATTAGCAGCATTAACTGTGCCAAGTTTCAGTCTGATGTTATATTCCAACTATGCCTGGTAAACACAGATTATCTTGATGTCACCCCTCTTCATGGCTTTCCTAACTCAAAGGATCACAACCTTCCATGTCCTTGCTTCCACTGCTGCTAAGCAGCCTGACAGTCTTCTCACTGTTAGTGCTACAGAGATAAACTTTACTGAATGCTTAAAAAACCCCTTCAAAACCATCAAAAAATCACATGCATGGAAAGCTGATGTACTGAATCTCTGGGCTAATTCAGCAAACCAAAGCACATTTTTTGTGAACAAAAACGAAAGGAAAACATTGTTAGAAATTCCTGCAGCCAAAACCCTTTTCTGTTGCCTTTGGGCATTCAGAATACTGACTTCACAATGGCTTGAGGAAGTCAGTTTCTCAAGAATGAGCCATAGCTAGGCCTCCTTGATACTGCAAGTCTAATTCCAACTTCAAAAACTACAGAAAGCTGTATCAGAAGCATGAGTAAATTAACATCAACAATTTAACACACCCCACCTCCCATTCCCCATCTTCCAGCCAAAATACACTGGACTTGTCACCCTAATATCTGTGGGGCAAAGAGCAGTCCTGTGAAACCTCTCATTGTTCCTTCAATAGAAATGCATTATGAAAACAGATTAATCTATTATAATAGCCCCATAAAGGCTGCTTGAGAGCTCTTGTTGACACCAATATTCTCATCAATGGCCAAGCTCAAATACCAATAAAATACCACAGCAAGTAAGCAGCTTCTTGGAAGTCTACAGAAGCCACAGAACATGGCTGTAATCTTGACTTGGCCATTATTCACACTTAGGAGGGCAAGCAGAGAAATGTGAGCAGCTTAATTTGGAGGAATGTATGAACACGTTTATTCATCAAGCAGGAAATATAAGAACAAGTGAAGTATAAGTACTTCTACAAATCCCAACCTTAAAATCCAGTTTAAGTAATAAGGCATTTGTTACTGTAATAACAGCCTGATGTAAAGAAGATCTGGGCACAGGCAATGTGATGAGAACCCCAACTTCATAAGATCTCTGCCATGGAGCCCTGTACCACATTTCATAACTGTGCATTTCCTTAAGAATAACCCCTTCTTGTAGTGGGACACCAGAAAAGGATGATGCAGATTTTTCTGAGCACAGCCACATCATGGGAAAGCATTAAGTACATGCATTTAAAAGCATGAACTGCACCTTTGATATGCAGCAATGAGGAATTACAGATCTGAAATCTTTTGACTGGTGTCTTGAATGTAAAAGTCTTTTTCAGTAGGTACTTGTATTTAGGACACTTACCGGTCCAAACCCTCCACCAGAGGACAACATCTCCGGGTTCTTCTTCAGATCAATGTGCTGCTGGGGTGTCTGACTCGTTGACAGCCTCCAAGGTTCTGACAAAACCTGTATTAGACATGAAAGAGATACAAACAAATAGAAAGCACTGTTTAAGAACAGGCAATTTTCTCAAAAATTAGTCAGGATAGCAAGTGTTGTAACAAGTGCAATATTGCTTTAAGAACTGTTAGAAAACACATTATATAGCAATATTAAGGATAACTCCCATTTCAATGGAATGAAAAGCTAAGAAGCATAAATGAAACATTTAAACTTGTTCTGATATGGAAACCATTATCATATGAGGAAGCGATGTCAATTCCTCAAAGAGGATAAAATAGAACTTCAATAGAAATGCTAGTTATGCTAGTTCAAACAAGATTACCTGGTCTACAGCCTTGTAACTTACACACAAAAGGTCTTGTTTTAACAAGACCATTATTAGTCATATTCAAATCACAGGAAGACCCTACATCAAGATAGAAGCTTGTAAGATCTCTAACAACACATCTTGAAAGTTTGTGGAAAGTGTAGAAAGTTGTTTTATTCTTGACTCAGCCACATTTAGGAGAGCAAGCAGACAAACGTGAGTAGCTTAATTTTGAGGCAAGGTGGAACACATTTTTTTTATTAACCAGAAAAAATGAACAAGTGCAGTGTAATTACTTTTATAAAATCCAACCTTAAAATCTAGTTTAATTAATAATTTTGTCAGAGTAATATATAATGACATTAATGCCATATACAGCTCCTTTAACTCTTAGTAACTTCAAAGGAATTGAATTTGTCAGTTTCATAAGAAAATTCTCAGAGAAAACACACACCTCTGCTGCACTCCCTTAAAATACACAAAGCAAAAAAAAATTTTTTCAATACTGACTATATATTTCCTGCAATTCTAAATAACATATATTATGCTAAAAAGCTCACTGAAAGCAATCTTCTAGGTCTACCAACAAATGTATACATAAAGGAAAATGAAACTAACTCAACAATTTATCGGCAGATGTTAAACAGCACTACCTGCAATTTTACCTTTTTTCCTGGGAAAACCAGAGCTGCACAAGTCCCTTGAGCAGATACCACAAAACACTAACTCACCAAGGGACTAATGACAGTAATGAAGAGTTTCCAATGAAAGTCACCTACTTCCTTGAGGAAAGGAGAGTCGACAGCGAGGTACTTGGACACGACGTACAGGCAGAAGAGGTGGCGGTCAATGCCCGCCCCAGTCATGGCAAGGCGATACAGGTGCTGGTGCTTGTCAGCTGCCTGCCGGAAGAACTTCAGAATATTCTCTCTCTAACAAACAAAAAAAGATTAGGAAAGCTCAGTTCAGTGAACTGCATTAAGGATGAAGGTGCAGAAACTAAGTTACAGCAATGACTCTCAAGCCTTGAGCACTACAAGGCCAAGTAGGAGACAACTGACCTCAAATAGCATCCCCTGGCTTTTCAACACCAGGTATTTAATTTCAGGTATTAGCAAGTGTCTGCTGCTACCTGCTGTAAACTGCATAATGAAAACTAATTTGTATTTTAAGTGTTACCTAACCCTACAATTAAACATGATTACAACTCAAGTTTACTGCATTATTTATAGTTTCTATAAATACTGGGCTTAAAGAGTTATAGAGAGCAAATCTCAATGTGATTTAAGAAAACAAACTACAAGAGCTATTTTAGAAGGCAAGCTGCCAACACTGAAGGTACAGAGGTTTATAAATGCTGGTCATCAAAATCAACATATAAGAGCAAACAACTTCCTTCCTGTAAATTATTCTTGCTTCCTTGTCAGAAAGGAAAGCTTAACTGGTGTGAGATTAGTTGTTCTATAAATCTATTTTTGAGTTTGACAAGTCATAAAAATTTCACACATAATCACAGTTTCCTGGAGTTTGGAAGCAGGTAAATAAGGGTATATTTGGTTAAGTTCTGCATTCTTTTTTGGTATGGCCCAGAATTTCTGCTTTATTGACAGAAAACAGACAATTACCTTAAGCAGCTCTTCTTTCCATCACTCTAAATGCTTAAAAACTATTTGTGGATTTACATGGTTGTCTAGTGGTAACTCCTGTGCCTTATGAATTATTACAGAATCATAGGTTGGCTGGGTTGGAAGGGACCTTTAAGATCATCTCATTCCAACCTCCCTGCCATGGTTGGAATGGCAGGGACATGTTCCACCAGACCAGGCTGCACAGAGCTCCATCCAGCCTGGATGGACAATGACAGGAATGGGGCATCCACAGCTTCTCTGGGCAGCCTGTCCCAGAGCCTCACCACGATCACAGCAAAGAATTTATTCCTAACACCCAATCCAAACCCACTCTCCCAACTGTACAGGGCACCAACACCATGAACTCACACTTTCAGTGGGGTCCTCCATGGCCTGGACAAAACGGCAGGACTCAACCGTGCACGAACGAACCGTTTCGGTCCTGCCCTCTCGGAACAGACGAGTCATGGACGCTTCGTACGTTAAACAAAACTTTCCCATATCCTTGGAAAAGGGAAAAAGAAGAACTTAAAGGTTTAGATAGACTTGGCCTCTCTTTCTTAATCAACAGTACAAGCTAAGCACACAGGCTATGAATCACTCCACAGGTTAAACTCAACATTTAAGTTCACAGTAGCCCATCATTAGCCCCCCTTACCCAAAGATAATAAAGGCAAAAATAAGATTAGTAGCAGGATTTGATAAACACTAACAGAACAACCAGACTAGCAAGTACTACTCTTTGCATATCATATTCAACCCTCTTCTGTTTACAAGAGAGGCTGAATGCTGCTACACTGGTCTTTTCTGACAGCACATTACAGAAAATGAGAACTAATGGAAAAAAATACAGGTAGGCATTTCTGTTAATCCTCTTAGGGAGCGTCCATGACTACTGCATCCTGTGTGACTCTAATGTAAGAGCTAAGTTTGACATTGTTTATGTGTTTATGAACACAGCTACTAGAAGTTTCATATCTTCTTCCTAGTCCAAAATGCCTAGGGGTAGACCAACTGAGCAGAAGAGAAAAATTCAGAGATGTGTCAATATGTGAACCATTGTAGAATTGATTTCCAGCTAGTAATCTGCTTAGGGTGAGTATCAATTTGCATTGAATATCTTTAACACCCTTGCACAAGCAGTGCAAGATGACCCCACACAGTGAGATGTTTTAGCCACAGAGATGTTACAGCCAGCCCAAGGAGGTTCTGTAAGGCACAAACAGTCTGCTCTTACCCGGTAGTGAGCGAGCTGCAGGGCAAGCTGCACAAAGGCATCAGGGCTGGTCTTCACTTTCTTTATTAGTCCTTTCCCAAAAGTATCAAAATAAAATGAACAGAAGTCCACATCATCTGCTAGAGCTACGGCAGTGCTCAGAGACTTCTCAATCACTTCTTGGCACTTAAACAAACAAACAAACAAACACCTGTATGTATACAAACATGCATTCCTGGTATTTGAGAGAACTACTGAAAAAGCACAAGTATTTTTAACTGTTAAACAGGAAATGTTTGCCTTTATGCATGTCAGGAACATCATTACCTAAATAATTTCCCTTTAGAGAAAGAAAAGAAGCTATCTTTGCTAGAAAGTTAAAATTCAAAAAGCTAATAAAAATGTTTAAAGCCAGCAGACATCCAAAATTAACTCTTATAAAACCCACCAGCATTAAAACTGTTCAGATCAGAATAGAAAAGAATGGCCTAAAGTTACTTAATGACATTAGTAGTGTGGCTTCCAAGTTCCCATACATGCTTAATTAAATAAATCACCAACCATTAGCTTTTTATTCAAAATTAAAATCCAAATAGGTGGTGACAGTTTTTCTAGAAACTCAGGCAAAAAAAAAAAAAAAAAACAAAAACAACAACAACAAAAAAAAACCCTTAGAAAAATCAAATCTTATTAGATGAACTATGAGCACAAAAAAAAAAAAAGACAGCTATTCTAAAGGAATTATTAGACAAGAGTATGTTGTGACAACAGTAATGAAACCTCAGAAAGTAAATGTTTAATACAGTCACTATATAAATGAGGTGGCCACTTATTTTTGACATACTACCAACCAAGAAGGCTTCTAGTAAAATGTTGGCATTTCCCAGTCAGAATTTTTAAAGATTGGTATCAAAACCCCCAGATTTTCTAAGCAAACTGAGTAATGGCTACACATGAAGCACACAACCTACAAGACTCAAAGGACTTTAGATCTGATTTATACAGTTATCAATAATTACATTAATTATTTGACCACTGGGGAAAAGAGACGTTTCTTCCTCAGACCATTAAATCTTCTGCACTTACTTCTTCTGGAATTTCCCATTGCAGTTTGGTAGGATTGGGAATATTGGGATTGGGATCTCCTCTGCAATGTCCATCTACTGAATAGCCCAGTTCAAGATACTCAGTTGCCATCACATTCTGCAAAGAATGACACTTCTTCAGAACTGCAACACATTACTTACTGCCATGGAATCAGGATTTCATTGGGAAAGCAATATAATCTATTTTCACTACACAGCGAAATAAAATAGACAATCCATTTCCAAATACTGAAAACAACTGCAAGTGAAGCCCCCAGTTTTACAAGGAGAACACCAGATGTGCACCAAACACTTATTCAATTACACTGGTGCATTTTTTTAGATGCTACTGATTTAGTAAAAACCTTCTCAATTCCAAACCCACCTCAAACGAAGGAGAAGCAAAAAACTGAACTCAGACTTCACCATCTTTGTTCAATTTAGATTCCAGAGAATTTCTTCAAGTTTGTTATTTGTCCAAACTTATTCATCAAGGAGTAATTTATTTCAGAGTAAGTGCAAATCCTGCAAGAACTCAATTATTTTTAAGATTTGTATCCCTTTCAAACTTGCAGTTTATTTTACATGTGCACTAGAGCCCCTGGGTAGGAAAAGAGCATGTTTCCAAGATGAACCACACAGCTTGAACAGACATAAAGGCCCTGTCTTATAAGATATCAAGCATCCTCAATATTAAAAAAAAAATCAAGAAACAACGAACCCACATGTGAACACAAAGAACTACCAAAAGATTTGAATCTACTCAGTATGGAAAGAAAAAGCTTGTTGATTGTCAATGATTTATTTCTAATGTCTTATTTTAATTTCATTTTCTCTTCATTTTCTCATTTCACTTACTGGTCAGAACATGACAACTGTGAAAGAAAGCTTAATCCATTCAATTCTAAAAATAGACAATCTGTAAAGAGCTAAAAACAGGCAACTTTCTAGAGAGAGAAATCTTGTTTCAGTAATCTTAATTGGAAATATTTCTATATCAAAACTCAGAAATTACTTGGGGGACCAGTTAGACTCAAGACCCATTTGCACAAATACATACAAAATCAAAATGAAATGACATTTTTGAAATAGTTTTATAATTGATTTGAGTCATGTACTGTTTGTAGCTTTAAGCTTCAAAATGAAAAAAAGGAAAAAAATCAAATAGGGTTTCAAGGATTAAACTAAGCATATGATGAATGCAAAACAAAGTGGATTTATTGCATTTATTGCAAATAAATACAAGAGAATGTCAAAAGCATATCAGTCTGCATCTTAGCAAACAATGCTTAGACAAAAAGTTAAATTGTGTATAATTTTTTAAATTTTAAAAGTAAGCATGGGAGTTTTATAGCACAAGAAAACTTAAGAGCTTTAGGAGGATGCACATGCAAAAAATACAATGCCATATCAAGGAGGCAATAATCTGTGGATTTAAAACATTAGAGAAAAGGTAGCTGGGGAGCTGTATCACTTTTGTGTTAAGACATCTAAGCTCACTGACATGCTGTTCTTCAAAACATAGCAGCTCCTTAAGCAAGGCTTTGGGATCTTTTTCAAATTCCACAGTTGCTGGAGACACAGGCCCCAGGTCACCCATCAGCAATGTGAATGCAAGGGACTGAAAGTCACTGCTGACCTTCAGGGCTGCTTCAAGCCCCTGCACATCACCTCCTGCACCAGCTCTGTGTGCCAAGCACCTACCTCCCACAGGTGTCCAACAATGGGAGCATCTGCCCAGGAGTGCTCTGCATTCAGACCCATTCTGCAATTTTTGAATATTATAAGAGTGAATGTCTTGTCAAACCACCTACAAAAGAAATCAAGATTTCTTTTTGGTTTTGTACATTTCAGAAACATTTTTGTATTGTAACTTCCTGCCTCTTTAAAATTCACATTCAAATGCACTAGAACTTATCCTTTTTTATATAAGAACATTTAAATAAATAGACAGAAGTTTGAACCTTGTGAAGTTCAAAAAGGCTAACTACAAGGCCCTGCATCTGGGTCAAGACAATGCCCAGTTCAACAGACTGATGGATGGAAGGATTTGGCAGCTCTGCAGAGAAGGACTTGGGGAGGAAAAGTTCATAATGAGCTGGCAACGTGCTCCTGCAGCTCAGAAAACAAATCATATCTTGGGCTGCTTAAGAAGCACCATGGCCAGAAGGGTGAGGGAGGGGATGCTGCCTCCTGATCTTTGGTGAGATCCCATGTAGAGAGCTGTGTCCACCTCTGGAGTTCTCAGCACAAGGAGGACATGGAACTGTTAAGCTGGGTCAGAGGAGAGTCATGAAAAGAGCAGGAGTGCTGGAATAATTCTCCCATGAAGAAAGGGTGAGAGCTGGCCTTGCTGTTCAGTCTGGAAAAGGCTCTGGGAACACCTCTCACAGCCCTTCAATACATAAAGAGAGCTCATAAGGAAAGCTGAGAAAGACTTTTTATCATGGCTCCTAGTGACAGGACAGGGGGCAAGAGATATAAATTGAAAGAGGGTAAATTTAGATATGTTATAATGGAAAAATATTTTTTACAGTAGGCTGGTGAGACACTGGAACAGATTGTCCAGAGAAGCTGGGGATGCCTTGTCATTGCAAATGTTCAAGGTCAGGTTGTACTGGGCTTTGAGCAATCTGATGTAGTGAAAGTTGTCCCTTTCTGTTGCAAAGGGGGCTGGAACTAGATGAAGGTCCCTACTAACCCAAACCCTTCTGTGATGCTATGGAATTTATCAACTTCAAAGTCATCATTAATTCATGTGTATTAGTGAAATTCTAAAAAAAAGGAAGGCATTTTCCACAGCATCAATACTGCACCTGTCATAACATTTGCCATGTATCAATGACTTTGCATATGCATCCAGGGACCTCACTGGGTCCTCCTTCCTGTAGCCCTGCTCCTCGTCATCCAATGTCACAAAAAATGCTGCTTTCTCAACAGCATCCAAGGACTGCTTGTTCTTTCCACGGCTAAAATAAGCCTGACGAGCCTTAGCCCATGGTACTCTGTAAAAAAAAAAAAAAAAAAATTGGTTTATAGCCACATTACATACATTTGTCAATGTCTGATTACCTTTAAAATCACTATGAGCCATTCCTCCTACTTCTGTGGAATTTGACACAACTACTTTCTTTGCATTTAAACTGAGAGAGCTGTGAAAAGCTCTGACAATACTTGTACAGTGGAATCCTAGGAACCCATTCAACTCATCATGCAAAACTTCATCCTCAGAAATTCAACATTTCTGCACACGCAATACCTACAGCATAGATCATCTTCACTTAAAACTGAACAACAGAAAGTGTCTATTATAAGGAAGGAGACAACAGTAAAAATAATTATGTGCATATAGGATTGCCACTGCAAAATTTTTTTAACCCCACACAATTACAAGTGACTGAAGCACTGTTACACATCATCAATATACAAAATCAGTGACCAAGGTATAAACAACTGATTGCAGACTATTAAAAAAATCTAAAGCCAATATTCAATGATTATGTTATGCAATGATTTCTAAATACTAAACTTATTTAAAAAGTAATAACCACCATACCTATCTCCTGCAGTAAGAGCTGCAAGTTTCTCTTCACCTGGCTGAGGTTCTGAATCATCCTCAAGAATTCTCTGTATCTGCTGTTCAATTTCTCGGGGTCTCAACAATCTGCCATCATGGTACAGCCACACCTTGAAGTAACGGCCCTTGTGGTACACAACAATGTGTTTGCTGTCTTTCACGTGCTGGAGAGTATCTAGAATTGCAATCACTCAGGTGAACACAAAGCTGAAGTCCCAAAACACAAATGCACTAAATAACATCAGATGCCTATTGCATGCACTACAAGTTATTTCAGCACTCCATGGTATTTCATCACAAAGATGCCCACATGAAACAGTCAAATACCCAGATGTGACAATCATTTCCATATATAGCATCACCACTTTCCACACTGCAGGCCACTATGAAGCAACTAAATCTGTATTTCTGTATCTGAAAAACGAGCACTAGTCGTGTAGCCTGGTGAAGCAGTCAGCAAAGAACATGCTAGATGAGTATCAGGAAAGGTATTTTTAAATCATTTGCACTCAGGTCCTAGACAACTCATGCAGAGTCTTAAGAAACTCAGAATTTATGCCATCAGCTTTTGTTTACATTTGTCTTGGCAGATGCAGAGTGAATATTCCATACATGGCCAAAATGTGTAATGTTATGTGAAGCAGAAAACTAGGCCACATTTTTTCCCTCATTTTACTATCTACTTGGCCTAACTGGGATAATCCTTAATTTAGTCATGAAGACATTGTATCAAACCACAGGTGAATTTGGTCACTCCATAGCATGTTTTGTCAAAAATCAGGACTGTTTAAAAACAGCTCAAGGGACAGGATACAATGTTTATCAAGATTTTATCACCAATTAATAGGAAAACAATTTTTTTCCTTTTTTTTCTTTAGGAATGTAATGTACATAAAGCAATTGAAATCATGGGACAAGGAGTCAAGCTGCTCATGAGAACGTGTGAAAAATGTTTTTGGAACTCACTCAGACATATACAGAATGACACAATTGTTTTTCCTTTAGGAAAACCAGAAACAAAGCAAAATGGAAAAAGTGTAACAGGAAATGTGAAAAGCCTAGGAGAAAAATACAATAATTATAGTATTGACTGTAGTTTAATTTGAAAGACTTTAAACAGGAGAAACTGAGGAGAACCACTAAGATATACAGGATGTATTTTAATCAGGTGCTAGTTAGAATGAGCCACTTCTACACTTCTGTTCAAAACTCATTTTAGACTGAAAGAAAACTAATGCTAAATGCAAACTGTTTATACCTTATTAAAGGTATAAAACCACTTAAAACCACTCATTTAATTTAAGTAAAGGAGAAAAACCCCTTTTATTTTATTGAAAACAGGGAAGGGGCAAGGGCTGCACTCTCAGTACTTGAAGCATTGCAGCATTCTAAATAATAGCAGCTCATAGACTAAAGCTGTCCAAAAGAGATTTAAAACCTGCTTGTCTGTTTAAGCTACTGGTTATGACACGGAGTAATGACACCAGGGATGTCCTTTCCTTCAGTTTGCAGATAAAAGTCTCTGAGGCATAGCTTGAAAAAAAATTCCTCAACAATCTAGCAAAGGCCAGCAGCAGAAGTGAAAGCAAAGTGCTTATCTGACACATGCACCTACTGCTTTATCCACCATCCAATGCCACTTCTCCCCCTTATCCAACCTCTTACAGCAAATGCCAGCCTCCAGCAGGGAAGAGGGGACAGATCCCTGCATCTGTCTAGAAACTCTTTGCTTAGAATTCTGTAGTTGAGTGGGAGTAACAAGTCTGAAGGCAGTGTGAAACATTAGAGTGAGTTACAGGTCTCACAGAAAGCAAAAAGAAACACATCCTGTCTTCACGTGGCAGCCCACTCGTGCATTCCCAACGGAGGTGACTAAACAATAACTCCTGCTTGTGTTTCACTGTGGTGCTGCCACAATGATGCACTGTTGGGTAAACAGGTGAAAGCAGCTCTTAGAGGCTCTTCAGCATATGACATGATCAGAGAAACCTAGATAAAGCTTCAGCTTTTGTAGAAAAACACACCAGCACAAGTCTCCACTAAAATCAGCTGTGAAGCTCTCAAAGAGAAAGGAAATGAATGGCAATGTTTTCCTCCACCTGCTGATTCCAAATGGTAAGTTCTTCTAGATCCAATCTGACTCCACTTACAGTGTCAAAACTTAGGAAAAACAATAAAAGGCAACAAAAAAAAAATGTCACTTTTAATGTTAAGACCTCAAAAATCATCTTGATCTTGGAACAATAAAAGTAAAGATTATTTATAAATTCAAAAACTGGACAGACAATATTATCTTGAAGTTGGTTTTTTAATTTAAGTAAAGGAGAAAAACCACTAAAAAAGCTTCAAATTCTCCCTAAAATGAAAAACATTTAGGAACTCTACAGCAAACCATTACAACCTCAGTCTTGGAACACAGTATTGATGTACACTTGTGCCAGAGTTAGATCTTTATCTGCAAAACCAGATTTTTAGTAGAAAAGACACCAAGCCCTGAATTCCATCAAGATGCTCATTCTCCTTGGCTGGCCTTGCTTACCTGATTCCTCTCCCGGGATACGGGAAGTATTAAACATCCTTTCCCACTGAGCTGAGCAGAGTGGGACAGTGGATCCCATCAAAAGGATCTGTGAAGCAAATGTACATTAAAATGTCATTTTGCATTTACAATCAGAAAATTTAATAAAAGTAAAGGAAAAACCCCAAGATCTTGTTAAGCAAAGGCTTAAGAAGAGTAAGATTTATAATACATTAATGCAGTGTTGAGTTTTTTTTCCTCCCTGTTCATGGTCTTTCCTTAAACTACACATGGAATATTCCATGGACATTCCAGAACCATTATTTTTTCCCCTTTTACCAAAAACTCACCCTCCATGAGGGAAGAGTGAAGCTAGCTAGCACCTGAAATCCAAAGACTTCTCCATGGGTGGTCTGGATGCAAAACCTAACACATGCAGCATGCATTACCCTTTAATTCATTCTTTTAAGCTATTTATGGCTGTGTAGGAACAAAAGTTCACATTTCTCAGACTTGTAGTTCCATACAATTAATCACATCCCTTCAATGATCTTGGAAAAAACTACGTAATTGTTTCCACAGTCTTGGTTTACTACAATACACAGCCACTGGATAGTAGAGAAACTCAAATGGGATTTGCCTATCTTTGCTACCTAGAAATTAGTGCAACACAGGATGTTATCATCATATTAAGCTGGCCCAATCTTGGTGCAAAGTGGCCTCCAGACCTTTATCCCAACCATGCTGTATCCATGCAATTCTGTATTTTTGACAGTTGCTAGTTTCTGCCCATGTGCAATTCAAGTGATAGCCAAGATGATTTGGACCATAAGAATTTGTAACAATAAGACATTCCTCTCCTCTCCCATTCTGAAAGCTGGTCAGCTTCTCACAGGTTGTGCTGGAAAAAGACCAAAAGCCATTTAAACTGATATACATACTGGCTTGATTTCTTGTCTGTCCAGTTTTTTCCGATAGAGCAGGATGGCATGGATAACATTACCAGCTCTAGCTGCCTGCAGGGTTGTGGGATATAAAGAAAGGAAGTCCTGTAAAGCAGATAAGAATCATAAGTTAATGATTACCAGGCTACATTAAAAAAAACCCAAATCTTATAGCACTTCTTATCCATGTACTTGAATGTTTATTCTGGACAATGTAGAAAAGGCTTTAAAATTTATGAAATGCACAAGTGCAGTGAGCTGATGAAACTCTTCTTCAGCAGTTACAATCTCCTTAAACATTATTAATCATTCGAGTAGAAAAGACCGTGCTACATAAAACTTGATCCAAGACCATCATATTTCTTTCTTCCTTTTTATTTTCAATCTTTTACAGTTTTTCTTCTGGTACGTACATTTGCTAGCGTGAGCACACGCCTCCTTCAGCTGTGTTACCCATGAAGTTTTACATGGAGCTTTTGGAAGATTTCTCTTTACAGTAAGGACAAAACTGCTGAAGTGATTACTGCACGAGTTTGCCAAAGTGGCAGCTGTGCTAGGGCTGTTGAGATAGGTGCATGTGTCACATACTTAAGTATGTGAGGTACTTGAAGGTACCTGAAGACACTGGCTGCAGGTTATCCCAGAAGAAAGAAAAAACAAAGATTACATCCTCAGTGGCAACAGATTTCTAAGCAGAAAGACAGCATGAAGTAAGATGCCTGCCAGAAATGTTACAGTTTCTATACAACACAAGGTGCTTATAGGATTTACCTACCATTGCAAAATAGTTGCTGTTAACCATGATTGGTCCACGTCCTCTAAGGTAGATATATTCCTCCCACCAATCGCTAACCTGCAGCAGGAAGGAGAAACAGAAGCAGTAAAATCTCATCATTTTCACAGTTTATGTCTTCTATGCTGATGGCTCCACAAGACAACAGTCCATCCAGGAGTGGGAAGGAAACTGCTAGCACTTGAAAAGACAATAATCCCCACCCTGCTGATTTCTATCAGACTTCAGGGGAAACAGGGAAAAAAAGAGTGAGAAAACTAAATCAAATTCAGCTATATCTCTCTGATAAGGTTTCAAAGAAGTCATGCTCTCCACATAATATTTAAAATGTATCAGATCTCCTGAATGCTTTACAGCTTTTGCTAGGACAGATTAGACTACCTGGGTACAAGTATGTCAGATAATATATGAAGAAGGAAAACATTACAGTTCTTACTATGATGTTGAGGGCTGATTTTTTTTTTTTTTTTTTTTTTTTTTTTTTTTTTTTTTTTGGTAAGGAAAAAAAAAGAAAAAAGAAAAGATAGCTCAACAACTCAATTGATACAGTTCTTTATTTTTCTTATATATGCCTCAGCTGCTCTATGTTAAAAAATTGTTCTAAATCCTTCTTCTAAACTACCTGGGTAGGCAGGCCCATTATTAAGGTATCAAGCTCAACAAGCAAATAAACAAACCCCAAAAGCAATCCTAACAGCAAAATTCTCCAGAATAACAAAAAACAAGATAAGGATTCATTTTTTCGAGTTTCATTCACGTTGGCTCACCATACTGTTCACCAAATTACACAAATTATTTACAGGAAAAGTCACATGTACTTTAAAAGCAGTTTCAACTTCCTTCTTTTACATTTAAGAAATAATGCAGTTTAAGCCAAAAAGAGCAACAGGGAACAAATAACTTAATTTGTACAACTGAGCCTCCTATTTATCTACTTACATAATTGGTGGCCCACCAGGATTTTAGCTTCAAATACCACTGAAGCCTTGGTCCCAAATTAAAAGCAAAATCTTTGGCAAGACCCTCCATTCTCTTGAACTTTTCATCATCCATAAGGGGTCGAACTGACTCCAGATACTAGAACAGAAGAAAAGAATTAACATCAGTACAGGAACTAATACACAGCTTCTCACCATTCCAAAATAAAGCACTTTAACAGTAAATAAAGATTATCCAGTCTCAACCCATAAGGCTGCAAATACCATGTTTTTGAAATAAGAGTATATGCTCTTCTAAATGCCTGCTGCAAACTTCAAAAAATAAAATACTTTTTCAGACGTTTCTAAGCAAAACACAAGTGGAGGAGGTAACTTTTCTAAATATTTTCCACGCCAAAGGGTAAGGCATGCTGCTTCTTCAGTAGCAGACAGATTTTTTTTTTTCTCCTCTAAAAATCAAACCTTCAGTTTCTGTGACATACTGGCATATTTACCCACTTTGCCACAAGATTTTGTGTTATAACACACACACTTAACACTGTACAACTGGGGAAGATAACAAAAGTGTGCTTCAAACACCCTGGAAATCACACTTGTGGCACAGCCTTACAACAGGCATCAAGTCATCCAGGGTGAATCACACTGGCTTCAAACTGTCACCAGTTTCCCTGGTTTGTCACAGCCTTTATTTCCATTTCCATGCAGAAGTTTGAATCTATTACACCGTATTAATACCACTATGCAGTTTTTCATGAGGCATGGCAAAAACACCCCAAAAGGCATCTAGGTATGGGTTCTGTGTCACTGAAGAGAATAAACTGGTGAATGTACATACCCTATTAACTGTGTCTTTAACAGCTGGAACTGGCAATCGTGGTAAAGATGTCTGGAAACTGTACAACATGGGTTTGCGCCCTGAGAAAAGTTTTACAAGGGTCTGGAGGAAAGCAAAAACAAAATACACACACACACACACCAAATTATTAGGTTCAATGGAAGAAAAATAACAGAGTAAATGTGTAAAGTAACTCACAGTCCTTTTCACTGGTAAATTACACTGCACTAGATTTAGGAAGCTACCCCATTTATCAGGGTTTCACGTGTAAAAAAAAATGCCTTGACAGAAACTAACTTCCCAAAGGTTAAACAACATGGCAGTGGAAGAGCAAGATAGGCATGGTCATTCCTGACTTCCCAGTTATCATCCAGTCACAGACAATATTGCTGCTCATGCAGGGTACACCTTGATCTCAATATAAATACAGTTACTTAGCACTTCTTCTCTTCATACATTCCCCTCTGGAAAGATTAAAAAACTCACGTCTACCACGCGACCTTTTACTGTATTACACAGTAGATACCAGAAACATACCTAAATTGTGCTTCAAAGCACAATCATTATCAAGCCTGTGACTCAGCTAAGGTTTCTAGATAACTACAGTGATCTTTAAAAATAATAATTATGCTTTTGTACCGTGGTTTCATGTTTTCCAAAGTCACAGCTCAGCATCAGTAACAGGATCGATGTTACAGGGAGTTAATTCAAGCATGAATCAATCTCAGGTAGTCTACTGCATGATTTGAACACACCAAATTGTGCAAGCATGCCAGTGTTACACCCAGTGCCTGTGTTACAAAAAAACCCCCCAGCAATGAAACAAAAAAGCCAGAGAGAACTCAGCTTCAGATATTGCAGAATCTCCTGTGCTCCCCAGGAGAGTGAAAACAGAAGCAGCTTTTCTGTCCAGCACTGCTTTCAGTTGCAGCACACACTAAGCTGAAATTCTAGACCATGCAACTTCCAGGGTACTCATGAAAGGATTTTGACACTGCCACCCTACATCAGCATGAAAGTCAAGTGAAGGGACTTGATTTTCCAACAACCCAGTGGAACTTTTACTGTCAAAGTGTAATCTTGGTCCAATACACAGGACAGTATATATAAGCCAGCAGACAAGACAGAATAAAACAGAGGATGCCATTTCACTACTAAATTCTGAAAACTTCTCCTAACAAAACTGTTGGAATGTAGAGCTTTTCCTCCCTCTCATCTTCCTGGGTCAGCACAGCTGGAGGAGACAATTTTAGGCAGCACAAAACAACTAACAATTGCAGAGTATTACCAGCAACAGAGACCTCCCTGCAAATGGATCTGTATCACAGCCATCAGCTGTACATGGGATGCACCACAGTGGTCTGCCAATCATATCCAGTTGTGCCTCAGGACAAGATAATTTTGGAAACATGTGGGAAAGAGAAAGCTCAGCTTTTCAGCTGGGAATCTAATTTCATACTTGGAGACAATTTTATTCCAAAACTCTTAAGCCAGAAAAGGCTAAAATTATTTTGAGAGAGCACCTGCTCAACTGACAAAACCCAGCAAACACATTTCACAGTACTTATCTCTAAAATAAACTTGTAATAGCGAATTTATAATAGCTTGAGAACAATAAAGTGCTCTGACAGACATATCATCATTACATCACTGACTTCATATGCAGACACAGAAAATAATGTCATTCTAACATATGTTTCATCTCTTCACATACAATTACCACTTCTTCATTTGTTTTTTAAAATGGCAACTAATATCTGGATTTTCCCCTAACACTGATAAAGGAAATTTGATTTTACAAGGTGAAATATGCTGATTAGAAGTGCTACCAGACTTCCAACTGGTCTGAAAAATCACTTTGTATTGTGACTGAAATTAGAGTTCAGGTTTTTGATCTGCATGATCATTGGAAGAGAAAACAGTATTATAAAAATTGATAAAGTTAGGGTAGTTGGAGCTGTTTCACTAGTTTTGCTGGGTCTAGTTAAATAGCCCTTCATAGTAGGTATAGATGAGACACTGTTGGGCATACACCTTCAGTGCTCTGCACTTTTAAACACATACAATCAACAACAAAATACATATGCGACATATATGGTAGACAAAGATTGATAAATACAATATGCACCAAAGCATGGTAAGTAGCATTACAGTTCATACTGTTTTAAGCTTGATAAGGCAATATTAAGAGCTTTGAAAAATTCATCTGGTAGGACATGCTGAAAACCAAGGCAGCTACAGCTCCAAGCAATTGACAAAAGCCTTACCATTCAGAGCCTCTGGACTGTACCAGTTTGGGTCATGAGGCTGCTACTGCTTCCAGAAGAAACCATCAATTAGAAATTTCACTTGTACCAGACAAACATTAAACTCTGTTTTAGTGAACACCCTTCTGGATACCTATCCTTGAATAGCTCCCATAGTAAATCATGACCTGTGCTTAATTTAACACACATCTGTTAATTTTTGAGGCTGCAGAGACTAATTTTATCACAGTTCAGAAACTGAGCTATTCCTACCACAACACAGGCAAAAGTGAGTTGAAATAACCCAGTCCAAGTAGCAAAACCTCACTTCATCTCTTGTAGCACCGACATCTACGTTTCCTCACTTTATACCTATCATATCCTTTAGGAATCCTTTTCCAAAGCACCACAACAATCAATCCACAGGAGACATACCACTCTCACCTTATCTGAAAACTGCCTAACATGCTACCTACACGTTATGCTTCTTCCCTAACTCATTTTGGAGACATGCCAATAAATCAGTTGAAAGGACACTCAGTACTATTTCCTTCAAGCATAAGAATAATTTTATAATGGATGACCAGAAATCCTAACATTACAACAAAGAATTAGGGGAGCACTTTCCGTGAGGACAAGGTTCTTTGGTGCTGCAGCTGAAGATCTTTAACTGCACTTGCACAGAGAGAAAAAGCAGGTACTGAGTCACAGAGCCCCAAGGTGTTGGACAACTTAAAAGTTTCTCTTGAAGTGTTTACTCTTCCTTTTAAAAGGCCACGATGAAGAGTTTCATTACAGCATTAGAAGGGTGACAGCAGAAGTACCTACCTAACATCCTCCTGTCCCATGACACAAAAACCACAAGAAAAAAATAAAACTACAAAATTTTCCTTTAAGGCTTTGAATACTGATCAGTTAGAAGTTAAGATGCAATGAAACCAACATATCCTTACCATCCAAAACTTGGTGCCAGCACTAAGCTTGCCATGTTCAGAGAACATCCAGCCATGGTAGGAGAGCAGCATTTTCAGGGAGTAGCGCATTGTGACGATAAGGGCAACCCAAAGCCCTGTGCCAAAGAGTACTCCACTCACAATGTTCTGTGTTTGGTTTGACATATAGCCACTATTTAAAACAAAAGCCAGCATGTGCCAGTTAGTGTCCATTTAAGTTCCAAAGAGAAGCTGGAATTGCAAACATAAGTCTTATAGTAGTACAGACAGGCCTTACACAAGGCTTTGTGCCTGCTTACCCTGCTTTCATAAATTCCCTTCCAAAGACCTCTTCATGCAGCAACATCAAAGGCCACAAAAGTTCCCAAATGTGCCTCCCAAATACCCAGAACTGTGCAGCAATACTGGTACAGCCTCCCTATTTCATACCCTCATACAGCCATTTATTTGGTTTATGGGGTCACAAATATACTGTTCCAAAACTGATACATTTTAACAGGAATAGCTCTAAGAGCAGCTACAAACAAAACTGATTTCCCTTTAGAGAAACATTAACATTTCAGTCTACTTACGTTGTATCAAGTGTTCGGTTGATCTTGGCTATTATTCCTAAGGAAGGATCAATTTTAGCATACATGGTTGACATCACCCCCACAACTACAATGAGCCAGCTAGATGGGCTAGCAGGGTAAACACCGGTGATAATTCCGTTCTGGAAAGAAAAGCCTTCACATAATTTTTTCATACCAAAGTGACTGACTTCATATTACCATGGAAAGAAACAAAAGTCAACATATTGAAGTCATTTAGTTATAAACAAGCAGTTAAGATTATCCAAGGTTTTCTTACATTAGATTATCTAAGCAGGAGGGAACGGATTTACTTAAGTTTGATTACTACAGAAAATGTAACAATGATATCAACAACAAAAGGAACTTTTACATTCTCTTGTAGACACCACTGATCCTGCTAGAAATCTTACTAAAAATAGTGAAACTAACAACTCTAAAACAAATGACACTTCAATAATTTCAACTTACACTGAGTTAGACCCTCCTACATGAATACATGGCAAAAATATCCTACCAAGCAAGACACTGAGAACCAGAATTAACTGTTTAAATGCAATTTAAACAGTTCTTCTATTGGCTTTATAAGAAAATTTTAGTAAGATTTTTGTTAATATGTTTATGTTTTTGAAAGAGATGTTGAAGATAACCTGTAGTTTATGTAGATTGCTACTAATGAAACAAGATAGTTACAATTATAATCCCATGAACAAAACAATCTTTATCAAATACGTCATCAGAAATAATACTATTTAGTTATAATAAAGAGTGCCTTGTGCCTCTAAGACATATGACACTAAAGATCACAACTAGTTGTACTCTTGACTTCTGCTAAAAGATTACATTATTATGTGGTGCATCAGGAAGAGAATGAAGTCACTTAATTTCTACACCTGCTTCATCTGGCTTCCACAGAATAAATAAAAAATGTGTACCCTTTCAGTCTTTACAGTCTCACCCTGTGCCACCTTCTTCAGCACCCCCTGGCTTATATAAAACCCCCCAAGTCTTTCACAGTGAGGAACCTTATTTACCATAAAGGAAAAAAAAAAAATCAGTTTTTCATAAAAGAGCTTCAATAAATTCATAAATCATTAGATAACCCAGAAGCTTGGACTGGACTAGTTTAGCATACCTTGAATCTGATGAACTTCTTCTTCCATGAGTAGACACCGGACAGGTAAATCTGTTTGAGTGCCTCATGGCTCATCCGCAGGTCAATCCCATCTGGAGTTACTGTAAACTGAAAAGCTACTGCCTGGTGAGCTTCTGCCATCTTCAGAGAGAGATCTGTCAAAAAACAAAGTTTAGGAAGAGCATTTCCTTCTTGTTCAGAGGAACTAGGACCTAGTCCACCTCTAGCAAGATATGGCAAATCTTTGCCATCATTTTGGCAAAGATTTCCAAGTATGAGAAATTTATATCCAGTACTTGCCTTTTCCTTACAGGCTCTGCTTGCACTTCAGTCTGGGTGTCCTGAAGGTTAATTTAAGGCACGTCTTTTAACCAAAACAGCTGCAAGTGGAAACAAAACATTTGTGAAACTCAGGCATTTGGGAAGCATCACAATGGCTGTGTATCACCTATACACACAATACATAAAAAAATCAGAGCAGGATAGAAAGTGAAAGCCAAAACATTCAGAAAAAGTGTATCACAGGTACAGAGCATCTTACATTTCAAAGAATATTTAGAAAATGTTTTATTTGAAACAAAAGGTATATAAAATTTTGACCTCAGCTAGAAAAACAAAGCTGCTTCTGGCCATATCTTCTCCCAAAATCTTTTTCATATCCTAATTTCAATATGATTACTCAAAACAATAAGAGACTATAGTCCCTGTGGCTCTGTGCTGTGACTGGCAAATAACTGCAAAAATCAAAATTATGCAGAGTTGAGGAAATCAAATCACAACTGCCAGAAAAATTACCTCCCCAAAGAAATCTGAAACTATGATGAAATTTCATGGAATTACAGCTCAGCTTAACTGCTCAAACAAATATCAACAACCGTGCCAATATAGACAGAACAGCCACAAAAGACTCAAATTGAAACCACTGGAAGCTGAAACAGAAATGTAAACTCAATGCAGCCCCAAAAATGCCACCATGTGCCTGAGAGTGTCGTGCAAACACGTCCTGAATTCTGTCAGGCCTGGGGCTGCAACCACTCCCAGTGCTCAACCATCCTCTGGGTGAAAAACCTTCTCCCAATATCTAGCCTAAACTTCCCCAACACAGCTTCAGGCCATTCCCTCGGGTTCTATCACTGGTCACCAGAGAGAAAAGACCTGTCCCTGCCTCTCCTCTTTCCCTCACAAGGAAGTTGTAACTGCAGTAAGGATTTCCCTCAGTCCCCTCTTCTCCAGGCTCAGCAGAGAGAGTGATCTCACCTGCTCCTTGTACCCTCCCTCCCCTCTACACCCTTCACCATCCTCATGGCCCTCCTTTGGACACTCTCTAATAGCTTTATGTCATATTTTATACTGTGGCACCCAGAGCTGCCCCCAGCAGTCGAGGTGAGGCTGCCCCAGTGCAGAGCAGAGGGGACAGTCCCCTCCCTTGCCTGGCTGGTGATGCTGTCCCTGATGCCCCCAGGACAGGGCTGGCCCTCCTGGCTGCCAGGGCCCTGCTGAGTCAGATCCAGCTTCCCATAAACAGGGACCCCAGGGCCCTTTCCTGTGGCACTGCTCTACAGCCTCTCAGTTCCTGATCTATACACACGACCTGGGTTGCCCCAACACAAATGCAGAATCTGGCATTGTCCTTGTTAAACTTGTGGGTAATTCCATAGCTTTCCTTAGTCCCTGTAACTAGCATTTATACATAAAAACCCTGGAAGTTACCCCTACTAATTACTGATTCAGACAAATGTTTTTTGAGCACTTACAATTAGAAAGTAGATTTTTGCAGACAGACTCTATGTATAATATTGAAATGGTCAAAACTATGTATTCCTGAGGACACCATCATGATTCCAAAGTGAGTCTCTTGTCTTTATTAACTTACCAAAACTTTCATGCATAGCTCCAAAACCAATATCCTCCTAGAAGTATGACTAAATAGTAGTGGAATTTATTGCCCTATCTGTAGGTCAGGATTCAAGGGCAAGTTTTAGATTGAGACTGGTACAAAACACATTTCCAATACCAAGTGTTTTAAGGTTGCACTGGCATTTCTATGTAAACAAAGTCATAAAAAGTACAACTACTTTACTCTTTTTAAATCCTGAGAGCCAAAACTCCCCTTTTGTTTGCAAACCTAAAGCTCATAATTAAATTCTGGTAGAGTGTCATGCCTGTGGAACAGCACATGAGGACTAACCAGTGCAATTTAGATGGGCATTTCAAAAGCAGTTCATTACCACCAGAGTGCTGCTCCTCTGGTCTGTAAATATTCTACTTAACCAAAGTCAACTGAAACACAAAGAACGGGTGCCAATGTGTATGAACAAACAGGCACTTGGAATGCAGCAATAACAGTAGGCTTAGGAAAAAATACACAATATAGGAAGAGAAGGAACACTCGGCAGAGATGAATGAGGAAAGTGCTGTTGCACATCATCTATTCAGGTTGCTGACCAACAGGCACGGATTCTTTGCAATATTTAACGTGCCTGTCCCTGGACCAGCCTTCAGTATCCACCTCTGCAATACAACTACTGCCACAGTGCCTAATATAATTCACAGATCTCACAAATCCATCTGAGCCACTGCTCAGGTTTGAGAAGCTGGGTGCTGGGTGAATGAAGGCACCTAAAGCCCACAGCATCCTAGAGATGGTATCCAATTGATTTATGTCTGTGTAGTGTCTGATTAGAATAACAAAGAAGAACAAATTAGAAGAACATAAACCAGCTTTGAACAGCAGTTTCAAAAGCTTTAACACAAGCCCTGTGTGCCGAGTAACAACTGCAACTTGTAGTACTTAATGACTGTGTCAGTAACAGCTACTTATATGGGCTCTGCTGCAGGCAAGTATGAGGAAGTCAAAGTCAGCTGTCCATTCATTCATTTAAACTGGTTATCACCAGCTGACAGGAGAGCAATAAAGCAGGGAGAGGAAGCAGCAATAGAGGGTATACCTGAACTCAACAGGGTTTGCAAAAGCTTTCCAAATTAAGAATCTATCATATGTTTAGTGGCTCTATTAAGAGTGGGATGATAGAAGTCCAACAAACACATAGAAAAGAGCTCAACTGTATTTGCATACAGAGAATCAGGCACCTGGATTTGTCTCAAGAAGGGCCAACAGGCTCTGCTCAGTTCACTCAGGGAATTTTGTATTTTGGAATGCCAGTGTCTTAAGTACGAGATCAGCTAGTTTCCCCTACCCTTCAACTCCACTGTGACTTCTCAGCCTAGAAATTTTTAATTAACCTCCTCTTTGTTTCTGAATGGAAAGAATTTCAGGAACCCTTTCATTTCAAAGCACATGCTTTTTTTTACTGCCCAAGGCAGAAAAATATTCTAAATAGCGTCAAGCATTAACACTCAACCTGACACTCTAATGTCTTTTTATATTCTTTTCCTTTACTTAAAAAAACCATAAGCCTTTAAAACCGCCCTGAATGATGATGGCGGAACACCAAAGGCTTCCCGAAGCGCGCCTCCCCGCACCCTTGTTTTCCTCCTGGAAGGCCAAGTTAATCCCGAGCCGCCGCGCACTTCCCCTCGCCGCATTCCTGCGCTGCCACGTGCTCGCCAGCGAACTGGGGGAAAGGGCACGGGCGGAGCCTTGGACTTTTCAACTTGCCTTGCCACGGCTGCCGAGGCAGCGCCCACACCGAGCACCCGGGCCAGCGCGGCAACCAGAGCGTCTTCTCGCCGCGGGCACTCGGGGCTGCAGCGGATTTCTGCACGGCACAGGATAATTAACCTCGCTCCCAACAGAGAGCCGTAAACAACAGCTTTGGACTTTTCCTAGCAGCTTGGCAGAGTCTTACTCAAAGGGGGAAAAAAAAACCCCTTTGAGTAACAACCCCCCCCCCCCCCCACCAGCACAATAATTTCTACAACTCATCTGAAATTGCTATTTTCGTTCCTTTCGGTGTTCTCTTATAATATTAACATACCTTAAAACAGACTTGCCCCTTAAAATTTGGTTTATTGATTCTTTGTTTTTTTTTTCCTTTTATTTAAAGAAGAAAGCTGCCTGTTCCTTGCTCTTATCTGGCTTTATTTAAATTCAAACATGCTGTAACAGTGGCAGATGTTTCTCCTCTTCCTCTTTCATACCTCTGCTTGAGCCAAAGCAAACTAAGCACAATTTTTTTCCTCATTGTTATAAACAAGCACTGCAAAGCTGGATGTCGCTTTTAAGTCAAGAAAACACATTACACACTAGAAAGCTTACGTGCTGATGGTCTGCAAAACTATGCAGCTACATCTGCTATGCAAAAAGCATCCTCACGCTGTTATTTCTGCAGTTTCAGGACATTTACACCACAAAGACTGAGGTTTAACTCACAGACCTAATGATTTCAGGCTGCAGACACTCAACAGTCAGTGTTGGGACTCGTA
Organism: Serinus canaria; assembly: GCF_022539315.1. Classification (NCBI taxonomy): domain Eukaryota; kingdom Metazoa; phylum Chordata; class Aves; order Passeriformes; family Fringillidae; genus Serinus; species Serinus canaria. Next base: position 18,566,552 of record NC_066319.1, read on the forward strand.
TGTTGCTACAATCACAGGAGGAGAGAAGGGCTTCAGCTCTGGAAAATCTGAGGCTAGGAGAGGTCCTATGTGCAGGATGCTTCCATTGAAGTCAGGCATGCAAGAAGTTACCAGTGGCTGGCAATGTCTCTCTGAAGCACAGCTAAAGAGCTGCCATGTGCACTTTAAAATAGCAGCAAGCCATGATGCAAAAGCTAATTGCATTACAGCACACTGCACAAAACAAGGTAGTAATTCTTAAAGCAGTTACTCCTGAAAACGCTACTGAGCATGAATCTTTTCTATCTTTCTGTGGATTTCATACACTTTACACGGATAAAGTGACAGTGCTAGAAAGAATAAAGTCACACCTATACCTCACAACAAATGCAAATCCTAGGCTTTAAGAGGATGTCACTTGCTTCCCATACATTGCTTGGCTCATGCAATTCACTTTTCCCCCATTTCCTCTTCCTCTTGAACAGAAAAACCCCTGTCCTTTCTCCTTGCCAGGATTCTAAACGTCTAACAGAAAGACACATATTACTTAAACCCAGTTTTCACATCAGTACTTCTTTTCCTGCAAAGAAAGTTAACAAATGCAGAGGAAAACTGAAGAGCCTCATTCACTTGATCCCAAAGAGCTTTGATGAAAGTCATGATTCTATGACTCTCACTTTCAGGTACATTGATAATTTAGCTTGAGTTTCTCCTCACAGGTCTCTGACACCTATTTATACATTAGCTTTAATATGCAGGGCATATGACTCTCAGTAACCAAACCAAGCTCACAAAACAATTCTCTCCAATTATTCTATTTGGATAATCAAAAATTGACATTTTTCCACAAAAAGCAATGGCTGCTGCATATAGTTTCTCTGAGAACATTGCTAAGTAGCACCACACACAGGTTTGATACTCTCAGAGCTCTCAGACAGACATCCTTGGCACCCAAGGCACAGAGTGCTCATAGATGGGGGGCAGACTTGCAGCATTACTTGTAGGTATGCTGGCAGTTCTGAAATCAGAATTACCTGTATCATGGCATTTCTGAATTCAAAATTACCCAGAAACCCTCATAACTTCAGGCAGGTACAAGGCACCACCAGTCAAGCAATGAGAAGCATTTTATGGCAAAGGCTTTTGTCATACAACAAAACTGACTCCTGCCAAATTCCTACTAGGCAAGTTTAGAAGTAAAAAAAAACAAACAAAAAAACAAACAACAAACCAACAACCCAGAACAAAACAAAAAGCCCAACAAACCACAACAGAAACTTGACCCTGAAGAATTCTTCAGTCATTTCTTACAACATCAAATTTTAGCTTGGCACTCTAGTTTCCAATAGAGGCTGGTGAGGAGAAAAGTGTGATACCACACTATTTAAAATTACATTGTTTAAGGAAGCTTTCAAGATGAGAAGTGGAGAGCAACATCAGATGAAAGTACATTGAACCCAGTTTTAATTAGTAAACATACCTAAAACTATATTAAAATTTCCATTTAAAGCTAGACACCTTGAATGAAGAATGGTTTTGGAAAACCAAGCCAAGTACCTTGAAGTCTTAGTCTGACCCAAAACCAGTTTATTTAAAAGAGAAAAGTGAGGGGGAGGGAATGTATTTCTATTAACATGCAAATCAGTAAGAGTTACTGTTTGAATGTTAAAAGCAGCCACAGAAAACCAGAAAATAATTCTGGAGCTCCCAAAAGTTCTTGTAAAAGACTTGAAGTCTGAAACCTCTTTAAATATTGAAAATATTGAAGAAATTTATCCCGTATTTTGCTGCCCACACAGCAGATCTCCCTTCAGGAGGTGAGCTTGCTACAGCTTTTAAAAGAAAATGGACACCCAAAAGATTTATTTTGCATGTTTAGTGATAATGCATTTTGACGCTTTAGGGTAGGCCACTGAATTTTAAGAGTCTGAGGACAGACTCAATGAAATTAAAGCCAGTATTTGAACATTTGAACAGCAGCACTGAGTTTGTGCTGAGACGGTGACCAAGTATTCTCTCTCAGTTGTGTAAGCCCTTACTATGGAAATTTGCATTTTCTATCTCCCAGAAAGCCAAAACTATGAATGTATTTTGTTTTTCACAGATCACTAAAGAACTTTGTATGCTCAAATCTGTTGATTTCATACCAGGCATTAAATCAAAAAAAGAGAATTCCAAACACTGAGATGTTTATCCAATCTCCTCATGCATTATTACAGGTTTCCCTTGGATTTCTGTTATTGATGGTCCTGTCAGTCCAAGCCTTCAGTACCACCTACACAAAGTATTCAGACGAAACTATGGCAGCTGACTTTGCCCAGACAGTGTGTTTGCAATGAAATTATACATAGTGAAGCACAACAAAGCGAGTGCCAACATCCTCAAATAACTTCCCTAGCCTGTTTGTTTATTTCCACACTTTGCCACCTGCTACAGTTTAATTGACCTATACAGCCATCCCAGAAGTGGATGCAAAAAACCTAAAAAATAGAACCAACAAAAACCCCCACCAACCAGAGGAAGAAACTGGCCTGAAACTGCTGATGGATTCACAAGTACAAGGAATGAAACTGGGAGCAGTGGCTGATAAATTAAAGGTTTTCACTGCCATCCAGATGGACCTTGACAGGCTGGAGCAACAGGCAGGCTGAAACCTTGTGAAGTTCAATAAGGAGAAGTGCAAAGTCCTGCAGGTGGGCAGGGCTAACCCCACACAGCAGAGATGGAGTGGCCGGAGAGCAAAGCTCAGGTGGCATGAAGGTGCCCTTGCAGCGAGGCTGCAGAGGATGCTGACAGAACCCTGGGGGCACCAGGGGCACTGCTGCCACCAAGCTGAGGAAGTGACTCTGCCCTTCTACTCAGTGCTGGTGAGGTCCCATCTCAAAAACGCTGTGCAATTCTGGGCTCCCCAATGAGAGAAATGAAACTACTGGAGAGAGTCCAGTGAAGAGCCAGTAAGAGGATTAAGGGCTTGAACAATCAAACCTGCAGAGATGTTTTAAGAAATTTAATGTAGGAGTTTTCTTAAGACATCTGCTGTAAAAAATAAACTTATAGAGCACTAAGGCCTGAACAAGAAATCTTGTTCTTCAATTGCTTTAAATGAACAGCATACCTTGAAATTCAAATGGGTAGTAGCAGCCAAATATTAGAAAAGAGCAAGTTTTCTGCAACTGACAAAAATATGCCAGTAGTTTGGAGGATAAAAGAAGCTGGACTTTGAAGAATGAACTCTTTAGAAAACGATTCATTTCACTTTTTCAGCGTTACTCCAGTAACTCTGCCTTCGCTGAAAAGCACCAAAGTTTTATTATACAAGGTTTTCCAATGCATATTGGTATTTCAAACACCACTACTGTGCCCAGGGAAAGTCTGCCAGTTTTAAGGCAGAAGGTAGATTTTCTGAATTGACTTTGAGTGCCCCATATTTTGCAGTGGTTTGATGTGAAACTATAAAAGCTCCTAATAAAAAATTAAGCTTGAAATTCAATGTTACGTGTATCTACACCTATCTAGAGAAAACACTGCTCCTATCAAATTAAAAATGACTGTATTATCAATAATAAAACGGATGTGACGCTAGTAAAGTATATGGAGGTTTTTAATGGGGTTTGCTCTAAGTACAATAATTTCAGGCACTGAAGTATACACCATACCACAGCATCCAGTAACTCAAGGTCCCATCCACTCTTGGGTCAGATAGTGCTGGGGAGGCAGTCACTCACATAAATGCCAAAATTCTGCCCTACTGCAAGAGGATCAATAAGGTAATGCAGCTGACCAGGGAATGCCAAAAGGATGCCAAAAATGCTTTCACGTGTGTGCATGTGGTGCTCCTTTGACGCATAGTTGAACAAAATTAAACCTATAGAAAAAGCATTCAGTTTAAGAGAAGTCTAAACAAATGGCAAATTTGTCTAGAGTTCTATGTCTTTCAAAGGAAATTCAGGTCTTGTTCTATAGAATCTTCAGTAAACAGTATAAAATATGCAGGTGAAACATTGAAACACATGAACAAAAAGACTGTCTGGTCTCTCATATCTGTTTCTTTGGTATTGTCTTAGGTAGTGGCACCTTCCTGTACATTGCACTTATGCAAAATGGTATCAAGATACCAAAGGCTCAAACTGAGCAGTTTATTGAGTTTATACTTAGCTCATGTGACATTCCACAAGGTGCTCACTTCTGAACTTACTATAAAGATTAACCAGACACAGTGATTCGCTTGAGAATTTCTATTTCTAAATCGCTTCTTTGCCTAGTAACCTTCAATAATGTCTAATCATGCTTCAGTATACAGGATGACACAGATACTCACTGCTTTCAAGTCTTACCAATAACTCAGCTATCTTACAATGACTAATCACATTTTACACAAAATTGTCTTGAAGAGAAATATGAGGGGAGTGAAGCCAAATCATATCTGTGCAAAAATTAGCCACAAGGATTAAGTTTACTCAAGGATTCTCAGGTGAACCTAATGACTATGGCATACAAATAGAAACCAAAGAGTCACTCTCCTTTAAAAGCTGAATTAACATAGCACTGATGAAAACAAAATTAGCCTGGCAGGTGTTCTCATGACACTTAAGCTGGGACAAGTTCTCATATTTGATTGTTGCTAATCATTGGCTCCAATCCTTCCCACCCTCACCTACACCTGACAGGTGCGGTCTCTTGGAACTGCAAATGTCTTTAAGGATTTCTCACAACTAAGAGAAGAACAAATGCTGTGGCTCAAGCCATGGTAGAGAACTGAACACATGTATCTTCCCAGCTACAGCAGCACTGGGGCCCACACAAACCTCACCCACAGGGGAGTTTGAAATCAGAACAGCTAAGAAGCCTTCAGTAACTTGTGGCCCCACAGACAGTTTATGTCCTGCCCTCAGGAGTTTTCCAAGATCACCTGTGGGTGAATGTATTCATTACCCTCTGCAGATATCTCTTTTGGAATCTTGGGCCAATTTTCCTATTCCCTTCCTCAGTAGTAAACTGGAGCAACAGATCTACATGGATGGAAGGAGATCATGACAACGGCCAATGAATGCAACATAAACACACCCCAACAGCTTTCTTCCTTAAAAGCAGGCTTGAGATCTATTTGCCACACACAAGCCTTCCATCCCAGAAGATCACTGGCCCTGGGATCCTGAGTAAGTGAGGACACAGCACGAGGCAGACTCATTCCAGTGCTCCTAGCTCCAGACAGACACTACACTGCAGCAATGGAATAGCTCAGCTGTAGCTCTCAAACAGAAAGTCAAGAGCAACACTGTGAGCTTTGATTCACACACAGCTTTCAACTGCTCAGAGGGGCTGGATCAGATTGGAACCATTTCAGAAAAACCGATGCCAATGGAGAAAATAGTCACAGACCGTGGTTCTGAAACACTATTTTCCATTACACTGAATGACACTGTTTACACTGAACATGTCCAAGATGGTGAGGAACTGTGGAGTGACAGAACGTTCATGTGCTCCCTACTCAGTTATTTCTGAGGGCTCCAGTAGTGACTGCCGGCCCCTGTGACAAGCAAGTTAATTTCAGGGGCCAGACTCCAATGTTAGGCTCAGTATCCAGCTTAAGATACGGAGCCTAACATCTTGGTTTAATCTAACCAAGTACTTGACTGCAGGCTTTAAACCTCCATTAGACTACTCAGCACAGATGCCATCAAGATTTCTCAGAGTGCAGACTGTTTTCACCAGCACTTCAAGGAGAAAAGCCACAGTTAGTAAGTTGTCTTCTCACTTGATCTGGAAAGAGGCAAAGCAGAGGAGATTTGCAAACAATCAGTTAATTAATTACTAGGCTAACTCTAAGGAATAATAATCTCTAGTTTCTGGATCACATGATCTCTCTCCTCTTCTCAATAGCATGCTCCTGTAGAAGATGGTTCCACAACGTACACTTCAACAAATAAACAAACAACCCCCCCAAAACCCCAACACAAACCACCAACATTCTCCAAAATCAAACCAGAAACTTTTACACTTGTTGAATTATTTCTAGGGTTTTTTTTTTCCTTATACTGGACATACTATATTGTTCCTAGGCCTCTTAGATCATTCTAGCCTCTATTGCAATACATGTTATATTGTCCACATGCCGGCAAACTACATCCTCTGACCTTCTAGAAATCTGGAATAATCTCACTAAGAGAGAAGCATACTCTGCTAAAACACTGTGCAGTTATCATACCATGCAGAAACCTCCCCCACCTAATAAAAACTAGGCTCTAGACCTGAGTATCTCTTTTTAACTGCTATAAAATACATACCCAGACATTTGGAATATACAAGCTGAACCCTTCTCTCTCTTTGAACTTAATGAGCTTCTGTGCTCCTGCAGTAAAAAAGAATTATTATCTTCCCTATGACAACAAATGTTTCTGGAGTGACAGGACTTTTACGAGACATAAAAGATGTCACATTTTAGGACTTAAGAGATGCTGGAAGATAGACAACAACGTGTGGTGATGAGAAAGCAAACTGAGTTAACTGCTCTCACAGTAGTTCAATGACCAGTTACTGCACAAGATTGAAAGACCTGAATAAGATCTTTCAGCTTGCATGAGGCTCTAAGACTGAAGAACCCGTTCCAAAATTTGCAAAAATATTTAAATTGACATTCACATTAAAGTTAACCCAGACTTGAAGAAAGAGGATTCAGTCTCTGGATCATGTTTTTCCAAACGTGGAGTTCACAACTACGGTACAAGCATGCTGCAGAGCAAAGACAATGGGTTTGGAATGCTAAAAAAACCCCAAAAACATAGTTTAGGAGTTTAGTTGACTGGCTGGGGTTTTATATGTGGATTTTTTCGGGGCGTGTTTTTTGTTTGTCTTTTTAGTACAAACATTTGCTCAAATCGCCTTTCATCCCAGACTTTTGAGAGGAGACTCGGGATCCACCACCACCACCGCCGCCCGGGGGTTACGGGACCCCTCTGGTCGCTCCGGCTCCAGCCTCCCGCCGCTTCCCAGCGCGGACCGGGCTGCGGGCGCGCCCCCGCCCCCGGCGCGCTCCCGGGCGCGCCCACGTGACCGCTCCCGAGAAGTGGGTGAAAGGTCGCGCCGCCGCGGCCCCGCCCCGCGCCGCCCGCGCGTCCCCGGCCGCTCCAGGCCTTTCCACGCGCGCCGGGAAGGCGCTGCCAAACAAAAGTTCCCAGAGAAAAGCACGGCGAGCGGCGAAAGGAGCCGAGCGCACCTCTCAGCGAGCAGGGGGGAAAGGGGGTGCTCAGCTCGGGCGGCCGAGCGAGTTCCAGTCCGGTTCTCAGCGCTGAGAAGCCTCAGTAGTTCAAGGTTGTGCTTTTCTTCAATAAGGAATAGTGATTTCTTCCTGGAAGAGGCTCTTCAGTCAGGGCTGAAACACCCCAAAATTTTAAAAAGCACTCAGGTCAAGGTAACTTTCACACTAAGTCACGGCTGTGACAGAGCCCGATACCTGTGTAACCATGAGCAGTTAACATTTCCTGCGCTAACAAAGATCCGCACAACACCACCTGTGCTGTTGTAAACTGGCAGTCATTAGTTTATATCGATACGCTCACAAGAGGAAAAGAACCTGCTAGTTACCACGGAAGCCCACAACACTTGTTTTATGTAGCATCCAGTCCTGATGGTTAGAAAAAGCATAAAGGGGTTAGCAGATCTGGAAACTGAATACGACAGACACGCGGGAAAACATCACGACAGAAGAACGGAGGAATCAGATCTCCATTTTAAGTGCTACTGCCCTACACACACGTGAAAAGGAAATGAGCAGTTTTCTGTACTGTAATTTCCTTTAGACTGCAGATTGTCCTCTAAGTGCTGACAAACTGCCAGGTTAAGAGGAAGAATGAGACGTTTGTCTTGGTCCTACTTTGCACTTTTCTCTTTCCAAAAAAGGTGCTTCCTGTTACAGTGTCATCAACACTAGTACACATCTATTATAACTGGATCACAGCCCAAGTAATATTTTAAGTTCAATTTTCTATTTGAGACCAGAGAACATAGAGAAAAGACCAAAGCTGTGGGAATACGAGGTGAGAAAATGTGATGCTGCGAGAATCTTGGTCTACCTCTTTACAAGAAGTCTAATTAGCATTCTCATGCAGTAAACCTGTCACGCCTTGAACAAGATACTACATTTCCTGTGTTTGTAGCTCCAGCAGTTTGTAGTGACTGCGGTTTTTATGTTTTACAGGCTGCAATCATACGGACATATAGACTAGTCTCTCTCTCTCTCATACACACACAATAAATTCATTTCCGCACTGGAAAACCCACCAGCGATGCCACGCCGCATGCACACTTCCACAGACGTGAAATTCCTCCCGGCTACGAGTCAGAGCCACGAAGCTGCGGGTCACCCGTGTCACCTTTGTTCGGCGGCGGCACAGATTCAGCGAGTCTCCCGGTGTACCTGTGTCACACCGCTCCCCTGCCCCCATCCCCGCCCTTATCTGCAGCACGGAGGCACGATCCCTCACACCGGGGCACACCATGCCAAGGACACCGCGCCTTTCCAGGACTCTCCGGCGCCCGCCTGCACCGCGCCCACCCACCCTGCCCTGCGTTTCCATCCTTCTCTCCAGCAAAGAAGAGCCCCGCTTAGGAAGCAGCACCCGGCGCACTCGCACATGCACGACGGAACTTCGTGCTCGACCTAATGGAAACAATAATTAGGCTAAAACCGGACCAAGCGAGCCCGTCCGCCTGTCCCCGATGCTGCCCTTCCTCAGCCCCAAGGAAGGCGGACGGCGGCGCGCTGCGGGAGCGTCCCGGCTGAAGGGGGAGGGGAGCGGCAGCCCGCGGTGAATCAGCCGGACACGGCGGGCACACGGCCCCCGCTGCCCGCCCCGGAGCCCGGGCCCCGTGCCGCTCACCTGCAGAGACCGGCGGCGACGGGCGGTGAGCGGGCCGAGTACCGCGGCGGCCGCTCGGGAAGCAGTGGTGGGACGGCGGCCGCTCCCCTGCACGCCCCGCGGAGGCGGAGCAGAGATGGGCGGGGAGGTGCCGAGGGAGGGATGGGGTGGCCTGGCGTGGCCTGGCCTGGCCTGGGCGGTCGGCGGGGAGCCGGGACTCAGGAAGGAAGATCCGCGGGGAAGTGGCGGGCGTGGCTGTCCTGGGGTTGCGACAGGACCCGGGAAACGCGGTCCTTGTGGTCTCGCCACCGTCCGCGGGAAAGAAGCTTCGGGGACTGCGAGGAGAGGATCCGGGGCCGGGGAGAAACGAGGCGGGGAGAAACGTGCTCCTTGGAGGAGGATTGCGCGTGGGGCACCTGTTTGGTGGTGAAGAGACTGCCAAGGAAAGTTGAGATTTCGATCCCCCCAGCCCTTCTGTGAGCCCAAGGAAACTGCTTTCCTGGGCTCTGGCAAGAACGGGGTCAGATCTTAGAGCCAGTGCAGATGGGGATGTGAAGGAGCTTCCAAAGGAAGGCGCAGGACAGCAACAGCTCTCCCTCCTGGTTCCTTTTGCTCGGGAGCCCTGGCTGGAGGGTCTTTCATTTGAGTTTTCTCTTTGGAGCCTGGGTTCTGACTGGCGCAAGGCATTAGGTGAGCGATATCCTTGCAAGGCAGCGCAAGGGCAGAGCCCCGGTGAGCATCAACAAGAGCTTCCAGTCCTGGTCCCTTGGTGTGGGAGACCCAGCACGGAGCCAAGGTAGCCCCCCACGGGAAGGACCAGCCACTGTGCTCCAGCAAATCCCTCCAGGGATTGGAGCAAAATAAGTGCACTCAATACATCTCAGTAAAAGTGACTACATTCTTTTAAAAATGCAAATTCATGAAAGTTATTAAAATGCAAAGTACCAGTCTCAGGGCAGAATGGCAGTCAGTTTGAAAGTCACTAGTTTTTGAATTTATAATGAACTTGCCGCTTTCAAGAGCTTGGATATCAGATGTTTTGTTTGATTTTAGCATGATAACAAGCTGGAAGACTGCTCTGTCCCAAAAGGAGGTCATGGCCTGTTTGACTACAGTGGCATCAGCATGGAATCTCTCCTTTGAACTGTGAAGAGCTGAGATTCCTACATTTGTCCCATGTGGGCACATCCACCCAGACATGCAATCCTTCCTGCTGCAATTTCCAGGATGTGAGGCTCAAAGCTTACGCAAATGGGGCCAAATCCAGAAGCATGGACACTACAGACCAAATCTTTCCCTTACTGTAAAGATCATGCAATGTCAACGAAAAGAAATCCCCACTTCTGGTCAGAATTTTCCCTTCTAGTGTTGTATACCTAATGATGCAATTTTAAGGTGTTATTCTTTCAGAAGGAAACATAAAGCCTAGAAAAAAGCAAAGTGAGGAGATGAAAAAGTAGGGGAATTTAGACCTATTAATATCAGCAGGTGGAGAAAGAAAACAAAAGAATAAATCATCAGCTACACCCATCAACAGCACTCATATCTACATACATACTATAGGAGTAGTGGATAGGAATGTAAGATGGACAGTCACAAGAAGGTAATTGGGTGGGAAAAATCATGTGAGTTTTTCATTAGGCACAAAGGCAACCAAAAATGCCTTGTCAGGCATTTATTTATTTATTGTATCTTGCAGGGGTGTTTTACTATCAAGATATTGGTATAAAAAGAAAAGAACAAAAAATAACAAATCTGTCTTTTTCATTCTACCAGCACCTGTATATATGTCTTAGTCTCCAGTCCTTGTTTTCATCTACACATGAAATCAGGAGAGTATCAGTCAGCTGAGAACATATGTCAATGTTAATTATGTTGTTCTCCAAATAACTACTGTCATGAATTAGGAAGCATCAAGACAGAGTGCTTACTTTAACATGATTAAGCCCCCTGCAGATAACCTTAGTAGAAACATGAAAACTATTGCCTTACGTAAAGCTGTGATGATTGCAACTTAGCTAAACCTTAGCTAAACTTGGCTCTGTTTAGCTGGCAAGTGTAAACATCACAGATAATCCCGCCAGTAATTCCCACTGGTCCTGACACTGGCATCTAGGTCAGGCTGTATTCACCCATTAACCCACAGAAGTCAGGTTGGTAGTTCTATAAGAAGAACCTAACCAGAACAATTTGTGCCATTTATTGTGGCAGTAGGCACTGCTGAAATGCTCTATCTCCTCTGCTGTGTTTCTTTGGCTAAGAAGGTGATAAGAAACAAGGTGATTCTGACATCCACGGCTGCAACTGCAATTTTCTGCATGCCTGCAGCATGGCCCATGTTTCTGTAGCAACCTTGCGCTGCTCAGCAAAGTTAACTCAATTTTTTCCCTTTAATCGGCCTATTTTTAATGTCTAAAAAGTGATGAATATCCTCAGCACAGAGCACATGTGCTGGGTGCTGTAAGACTTACTGTAATTTACTGTGATCCTTGTAATCCAAAGAAATCAAGTAATCAATGACAGGTCATGATAATCTGTGTTTTGTCAGACTGAAATAATATCAGTTATGAACAATGAAGGTTATGTAGTTCTTGACCTAAATATATTTGGCCTTCAAGACTTTCTGGTTTCTGTACATGCAGCATGACTTCTTTGTAGCAGCTTTTCTTACTCAGTGTACCTATATTTCATTATTTTTTCCTTTGTCTATTTTTAAGATGTGGCAAAGTATTTTACCCTAAACCTGGATCTGGTCTGGAAGCGCGGCTATCTCGAGTGCAATTTTGGGTTTCTCTGTTTTGGTGAATTTTTAAAAAACAAATACTTCAGATTCTCAAGTTGCTTATGTCAAGCAGGTTAATATCGATAACAGAGTTAGTCTGCTCATTGGAACTGAATTGTTCAGAGCACAAATTTACTGGATGCAGTCTCTTGAGCAGGTGTTTTTCCAGTTTGCTTGTTAGTGAAAACACCACTGTAGTTTCATTTAAACAGGGCCAAGACTACTTGGTTTTTTTGTTTTTTTGTTTTTTTTTCCTTTCATGTTATCTCCCATGGCATCTAAAGATGAAGGTGTTCATAGTTAGAGTGTAAGCACAGTAAGTCGATGTTCCACAGTCACTGATATCCTGAGTGGCAACACAAGGCGGTAGAAAATGAAATGAAGAACAGCTCAAAAATGTAACTTTGTAACTTTGCATAAAAAGATAAGCGTCTGCATGTTTGTATGCCAGGAGGCAAGGCTGAGGGCAAAGCAGGCCAGACAGGACAAGACATCTTCTCCTGGCATCTGAGGAAGATGAGCAGGACAGGTCCTCTGACAGCAAACTGGGCTGGCTGGATCATCAGACGAGTCTTCAGCAATGGGGCCAGCCCGAGGCTGTCAAGGTGGAAAACAGCCAGATGCAAGTCAGCTGCAGGAAGGCACTGAGAATGAGACTGGGTGCTTAAAAGCCACTCCTGAGCTAAGCAGGGAGCCCCACTGGGACCCTGCAGAGCAGACTCTCCCAACAGCTCCTTTAAAAACCAGACACCTGCATCCTTTCCTAAGGAGGCCCAGAGGTCTGGCAGCCAAAAGCCTGGGAGAGGGGAAGGGAGAATATCCTCAGGGCCCTGACAATGCACACATATGCATGAGTGTGGTCTCACTAAATGGCCACATTTACCTTGCATGAGATGATGCAGGAAAAGTATTAATTTATTTGTACTCCAAATAATTGTGCAGATTGGAAGAACTGTCAACTTCCTGGAGGGCAGAGAGGCCCTGCTGCGACCTTGTCAAATTAGAGGTCAATCAGTCTCTAATCACTCACACTCTCAACTGTATGCAGTCTAAGAAGGACAGGTGCTGGATTCTGCACCTGGGACAGGCAACAACCCTGGCTGTGTGTATAGATCAGGAACTGAGAGGCTGTAGAGCAGTGCCACAGGAAAGGGCCCTGGGGTCCCTGTTTATGGGAAGTTGGATCTGAGCCAGCAGGGCCCTGGCCCCCCCAAAAGAGCCAACCCTGTCCTGGGGGCATCAGGGACAGCATCACCAGCCAGGCAAGGGAGGGGACTGTCCCCTCTGCTCTGCACTGGAGCAGCCTCACCTCGACTGCTGGGGGCAGCTCTGGGTGCCACAATATAAAAATGACATAAAGCTATTAGAGAGTGTCCAAAGGAGGGCCATGAGGATGGTGAAGAACTTGAGGGGAAGCTGCATGAGGAGCAGCTGAGGTCACTTGGTCTGTTCAGCATGGAGGTGACTGAGGGAGACCTCACTGCAGTTACAGCTTCCTCCTGAAGGGAAGAGGAGGGGCAGACACTGATCTCTTCACTCTCATGACCAGTGACAGGACTTGAGAAAACAGATGAAGCTGGGTTGGGGGAACTTTAGGTTAGATTTTTGGAAAAGGTTTTTCATCCAGAGGGTGGCTGGGCACTGGAACAGGCTCCCCAGGGAAGTGGCTACAGCACCAAACCTGACAGAATTCAAGATGTGTTTGGACAATACTTTCTGGTACCAGGTGGGATTGGGGTGTCCTGCACAGGGCCAGGAGTTGGACTGGATGATCCTGATAGGTCTCTTTCAACTCTGTGCTTCTATGAAAGAGGCTTCTGTGAAAGTCTTTACAAAATCCAGTATCCAGGAGGGGTAAGATGTTTTGTCAGGATCAAAATATTGCAAAACCGTGTAGTGCACATTACTGGCCAATGAAAATCATTTAGTGATTTCATATACCACAAAAACTGCCCATGCCTTGCCACATCCTCCTTCTCTTTACATGTTCCAGACCAATCATGTCTCCCAAGCCCTCATTGGTATGAATCAGCCATCTCATCCACTGTTGTTATACTGAGTAACACCAAACTCTGCCAGAACACTAATGTCTTTGAGCTGGCTTAGTCTTTTTCCATTCTAAAATACTTTCTCATGAAGATGCAGTAACAATTCAAGAGATATTTAAGCAGATCAGAATGTCTTGCCATGTCTTCCACTGCTTTTTTTAACCAGAACTAACCTCACTTGACTGAATTGTCAACAGGATTATCAGACTACCCTGATCTGGCACAGAACATGTGGCATGCATCTGTGATTGCAACAACAGAAAGATGTTTTGGGAAAATAAATATGCCCCTTTTCTGACCTGGATCCTTTTTAGAACAGCTTTAGTTTATTCATTTTCTTCAGTGAGATAGGCGTTTTGATTTTAAGGAATGGCAAAATGATCACTCAAAATGTGTCGCAACTTTTGATGGGAGTTTAAATGCAAATAAAACAAGTGTACAGTGCTCTGTCAAACTAAATAGGCTTTACAGTTTGTCTGCCAAATGCAGGTGCCATTTAACCACTAAGCAACACATTATTACTTTAGAAATTAAATCCTCTCTAGTAACTCTCCATGGCTAGGGTTATGTCCCCAGTCTCTGGTATTATTGTGTGGAACAGCTGAGATGTGTAACAATACTTCCAAAGAGATGACCAGGGAACCAAGTGAACACAAGCACTAATCAATATTCACTGGGAAGTGGGCAAGTATAGGTCTAATACACTATTGACCAAAATGTCCATAAACTGAGCAGATACCTAAGTTTTTTAAGGAAAGTGTTAAGTTTTAATTAACTAACCATGAGTAGACCCCATTGGGATTTCCTAAAAGTGCCTGAGCATCTTTGGCAGAAGAGTGCAAAAGAAATTAAGTGAATCTGCATACTCAGTGTTCCAAGCAATTCACTGTCTCTCCACATTATTTTTAATACGTATTGACCAGTAAGACCAGAATGAAAGCACTCCTGTGCACACAGAAGAGAGAGCCTTGCTGGGCAAGTTAATAGGGATCCTCCACTCAGAAAAATGGACCAAGGGGCCATTTGGTGGGAACACCTGCAGCAAGTGACAGAACTGCATCACATGCAGACTTTTACATCTCATGGTTTTCATTTCTCTCCTTCTGATGTTTCACTTCTTATCTGTTGCTTTGCGTATTTATGGCTCCTGACTTTGTCCTTCACAGTCACATTAGGGGAAGAATGCAGATCTTCTAGCACCATCCTGCATGTGAGAAGATAGATGGCATCCCAGGTCCAAAGGGTATTACAGACAAGCCTCACAGCATGTGCCTAAGGTTATGTTAACAGTAGCAAAATGGAGCCTGGCCAAGCTTTGAAAAGAAATTATGTAGTTGGAAGCTTTCTAGGGTAAGGGAACAAGTCAAAAATTCAATACTAAAGGTTACTCTATTAGAAAGGTTACTGTATTAAAGGTTGCTATATTAGAAAAAGCCACAGTGAATGTTGCAACCTAATGGTGGTTGTGTTTGTGACACTCCCTGAACGCTGCAAAATTTTGAGAAAGAAAACTCTGTGGCCTGAAAATACACATCATCATTTCTAGCAAAGACTAGAGGCATATTTATAACTTTTAACTATTTTAAAAGTTGTTTAGAGGTTTGGTTTTCAGATTGGTGGATCTGGCAGATACTTTTGGAAAGATACTGTTATGTCCACTCCTAAAATATTTAAAATAATCTACTGTCAGTAGAAAATCTGTAATGCAGACTAACAGTCACTCTAAAACTGATAGCACAGTTTTCCTTAACAGTTTCAAATGCCAGCCAAAACTGAAGGGGTTTGCATTGCAGATTGTTTTTGCTTTTTGGGCCACAGATACTGTATGCACTATTTTCTACTACAGATTCCTGGATGGAAGCAGAACTGTTAGTTACTCACCTAGGTCTGCAATGACAATGATATTAATTATTTCTGACTATTTGCTTGATTTCTAGTGTACCATTTATGTGCCTTACAGTAGTTCTCAGACTGGTTTCAGAAATAGATTGAACTGCTGTTTAGAGACAAAACTTTAAATGAAGGGAGTTCAATTCCTTGCTACTCTAATTTACAGTCAAAGAGTATCAGCTGACTCCCTCCTGTAGTCCAAGTTAAGCAGAGGACATGGGAAGGTTGCACAAAACCTCATCTGTGCAGGTGGGGAGTAAGGAGGAGAAAGGTCCTTTTGTTTCACCTGGTTTTGCCATTGTCTCTCAGACAATGAGAAATGCACAGGATAATACTACATGCTGAGTAGATTAAAAGATTTGAAATGGACTAAAAGATTATTCCTCCTTCCTCATAGTTTTTAATGAAATAAAGCCTCCAAGCCTTGCAGCACTAGGACTGCTGTTGGTTACATATTGTTGCTGTGTCACTGTAGCCCAGTGTTTCCCTTCAAACCTCAGAATTCGTCTCTGCCTGCCCGACTGAAGCACATCCACTCATCTTCCTTACTAAATTTCCTCCTCACTCAGATATGCCTTCTTTAGTGTGGAGTACAGCAGTGTGAGGACATACTCTTCCATCCTGTCTAGAACTTTCTGGTTTTTTTCCTCTACATTTCAGAATACTTCCCAGAAAATACAGGAAATTTGAATCACACCAACTCTGTCCCCATCCAGCTTCTCTTGGCATCTAGCCTCTGTGCCAGAACTATTTCCAAACTAAGTCAGATAAAATATCTGGTATGGAACACCATGGTCACAGCAATCAAACTAAAATCCACAGTGCTACTGTTTATGAAGACTGTTCCTCAACCACTCTTTCAGGAAAGGTAAAGTATTTTAACGTTAGTCCTGAAAGAGGGTTCATTTTCATTACAATCCTAAAGTAAAAACTCTCAGTGCTGTGGTTTCTCTCAGATCACACCATTAATTTCCATAAATAAGCTGCAATATGAACTCAATTCCTTAGACTTTGTTTCAGGTGTATACTGCACAACCAACAGCTCTTAAGGCCCTGTAGATTTGCAGTGTATGCAAGTCTCATCTTCAGTCAAAGCTGAGTGTACACATATGATTAAACTCCACCTTTGTACCTTTTCTGTTGAATTTCCTTATCTTTTTATATTTGCAGCCATAATAAAGCATAATTTATTTGTGATGTGTTTCCTTTAGCTTCTACAGCACTTTCAACTCAAGCAAAGCAGAGCACTGAATGGGTAAGAAGAGGGAAAAATCCTTCAGAAATTGGGGCAGGACATTAGAAAGCATTCCTCCCCTTCTGTTGTGTTCTGTTGCCTTTGATGTCCCTGATGACATGTTGAAACCTCTTACATCCTTACCAGGAAGAACCGTGTTGTTTCCAAACCAGGATCTTGGTTACTGCTTGTGAATGTTTAACTTAAAGGCCCAAATCTTCCTTATATCTGCCATGAAATATTTGACATCAAGCAAGATGGTTTTTTTTTTTTTTCATTTAACTGACACTAACACCAGCAACATCAATGGCTAGTTTTACCACCAACGCCTCATTAGAGAGCAAAATTGTTTAAAGGCAAAGAATTGGTTCAAGAGTTACTTTGGGTGTTGGTTTTTTTTTTTTGCTCTACAGTTGTCTGTTCTGCTGTTTTTATTTATTAGCCCTGCTTGAGCAATTCTCAGAGTAAACAATTTGTCATATTGGTCTTCCTTCCTCACTTAATAGGTAAAATGTATTGCTTTCATATTTTTGTAATTTAAAATTTCTGGAGAACATTGATGTATCTACATATATGAAAAGTAAATCAAGTCTGGAAAAGCTGTTTTGTACTGGGTGCAGAAGTAGTGAATTTTGGGTGCACTTCACCTGAACAGGTGCAGGTGAAAGATTGGCACTGTGAGTAAACAGCTAAGAAGTGCACCATAATATTTTTCAGTTTCTGGAGAAATTGAATTATTTAGTCACATTTAATGACCCCGTGTTTATGAAACCATCCCAAGGAGTAATAAAAATTATTACAGAAAGCAAAATGTTTGACTAACGTATTTACCAAAATTAAGTTCAGGTCGTAGCAAGCTGGGCAGCAGAAAGCAAACCAAGGGCACAAGTCCTTTCCTGCTGTTTGGGTGCTCTGTGGAGTGACCTGAAGCATCCAGTGGACTTTGTTCATGTTTGTGACTGAACAGTTCTAGTCTGTGTAGTTCTGCTCAGTCCTGTGGTCACACACAAAGCACAAACTCTTCCTACATGCATCTAAAACACGTAGTGTAACCACATAAAGAGCTGAGAACAGATAAGTAAAAGTGACTGGAAGCACAGACCTTTAGCATGTTTCGCAAACCACATTTTCAGGACTTATACAGTTACAATATGCCCGACTCTGTGGGCTGTTTAGGAACCTGAGGGCAGATCAGCTTCCCAGGTAATCCATGTCTGCCAGGCTACTGGTCAAAATACTGTCAGCCAGGGAGTGACTATTGCAAGGGCCCTGTTCTCCCTGCTGGAGCTTCACACTCTCTCTGTGTGTGAGAACAAGCCTAGTTGGCATTTGTGCCTGGAAAGCTAATGAATTTAGCAATCACACAGATGAATTGCTGGATGACTAGAATGACACCTGCAGTTTAGGGTCAGAGGAGAATAGCTAAGATAAAAAAAGGCATGGGTATGTGGAATTATTAACAGCAAAGGCTGAGAAGTTTGTTGTCTTCTGCATAGAAGACAATATAAAAGAAAATCAACTGGTCAGAGGAGGGACAGCAGTTGCATCTCCCTTTCAAAGACTGTACTTTTTAAATGATTTAAAATGAAGAATAGTGGAGAAAATCAATATTGTGAAATATGACTGGATGCAAGGAAAGAGTGCTTTCTACCAAAGCTCATAAAAATAGTAGAGTGCTATTCCTTAGGATATCTTATGCAGGCCTAGTATTTGTAAAAAAGGGAGAATGACTCCGCCAATGACTGATTTTTTGTGGCTTCTAGGAAGAAAATATGATTTGAATAATGAATTTCATGCAGGCAGATTTTTCTTTTAGAAATAATTGCATGAAAATTACTTTGGAAATGATGCATGGGGGAAAGATACGTGCTCTAAAAGAAAGGTATTTTAAAAAGGCCATAATACCATGTCCCTAAATGTACTTATCTTCATGAATCCTGAATTTAATTCAAGATTTCAAAGTGATCCTCACTTTGAAAACTTGGTGAGGTACTGCACTGTGTCACATTAAGTCTTTAGAGTGCAGGTATCAAGGCATATGTTATTGAACAAGCACTTTGTGCAACATGTTAAGTAGAAAATAGGTCATAGTGCCTTCATGTGGCTGCTGCTAAAAGAAACGATAAACAAAAGCCTTGGAAAATGCATGCTTCAGGGTTTAATGCAACATAACTACCAAGAAGAGGCACTCACAAAACATAGACTGAGTATTTCTCTCATTGTGAAACTTTTCTTCTTGCCTTTCCAGCAGCTGCTTTCAAGCAGGACTTGACTAGATGACCGTTGACCTTACATTGTCTGACCTTTACCTTTTCCTGGATTCTTCTCTATTTGAGGAGGTATTTCAGCTCATCTGCTGGGAGAGAAGAAGGAAATGATGGATTCATTTTTTTATCCTATCATTTTTGTGACTGATCTTTTGTTGTTTCATCATTTTCTCAGTAGCATAGGTCTACCTGCATCTAGGTCAATATTCTTAAATCCCAGCATGAGATGTGTTTAAATAGTTTTGGATCACTGCACTTAAGAAATTAGCCAAACTTAGAGTTATTCTGCTTTCATACTTTTTCAGAGGGTACTTCTACAAAGCCCCTTGAAAGCAAAAGATGCTTGCTTGTTTGTTCATTTTAATCTTGGTAGAAAGCCCTGCACAATGCTGGCTTCTCACAGATATCTGCAACTCTCAGCCCTCTCCTGGGATTTGAGCTGGATATGATTTCCAGAGATAGAGGTGTGCAGTTTTGCTGGACAATTTGTGATAGTGTACCAACAGCATGAATATTGATGCAAATATGATTTGGCTTATGGAGATATCAGCTAACTTCCCTCACCCCCTTTCATCACTAGCCTTCTGTGGAGGGGATTCTGGCTATATGCATCACTACTTTTCAGAAGCAATATCAACAATAACAATTACAATGACAATAACAATGCTGCAACAGAGATGAGGTTGCAAAATCTCAATTTTTTTCCACAGGGTGCACACCTTCATAATCTTCCTCTGATAGCTGGTGATGACACTGATAACAGTGTTAGCCCTGTGAGCCCACGCCTGACCTTTCACATTGCACCTGCAGTCCTCCAGTGAATGTCACCCATCAGTGTCATGGGATTCCAGCATTGCATGAAGGGCCACTACCCACCAGAGGTGCCCTTGCCTGCAGTCTCACGTGTAGGATGCTGGCATTGGCCTTACTCCTTAGCAGGCATGTTAAGGAATGGATATTACAGCATGTGATATATGCTGTATATATATCACATGCTGTATACATGTGATATATGTACCCATGGGCTGCACATGGGCTATGCATATGTCACTGTGCCTGTAGGGTAAATATCCCTGACTTTACTGGGAAAATTTAGACATGTTCTCCAGTCCTGCCCCTCCCTCACATGGATTCTTGCAGCAGTCAAGAGACAGTACAGACCTTTGAATCATCCCTTAAAAACAAGTGTTGAGGACAAATAGAGGGAGTCTTTCTCAAACAGCTTGTCATTTCAAAAGAAGGCCACAGGCACAAAAACACTTGGCACCCTTGCCCAAAATGGACTCTTGAACTGGACAAGATACATGCTTTGAGGTTTAGCAACTTATTTATTTCTCTCTCTGTAAATACTGGTGCTAGGACACTATCATCTATGCTGGTGTTTACATTTCAGCCTGCTGACAGAAAAGGTGGACAAGTGTGGCTCAATCACATCTTGTTCAGCAAAATCTCACCAAATACCAATCAGTCATGGTGGAAGTGGCCTAACAACAATCAAGTTGTTCACACAAATTAAAAGAAGACAATGAAGCTCCATGCTTGACTGGGAAAATCACTAGAGAAAGCATCACTGCTGGTGCCACAGCTCTCAGGGGCAGCCCCAGGGTGGCACAGGTTTTCCTCATGGCCCCAGACCCTGTTTTCATGTGGAGTTTATGATTTATGCCTCAGAAGGAGGAAGCACAGTTTATTCAGGGGGCTAAAGGGGGAAATCTCCCACTTTAGAAAGGGAGGGTACATAAAGCCAAGGTGCTGTTTTTGAGGCTGAGGAACTGAATTTAGTGAAACTTTGCCAACTTTCAGGCACTTACCCCAGTCTCATTATGGCAGAGGTTTTCTTACCTCATGGTGGCTCTCTGATACTTAATCCACTAAATCTGATCCCAGGTCCTTCTGTGAGCAGTGGCAGCCTATCCTTTTCCAGGCAGCTGGAACATGCCCCACAGGCATTGCAATGACTCTCCAGGACAGGAGAGGAGCCCACAACACTTATCTTGCACTTAAAAATTAATTCTTAGACATCTAAAACAAAGTGAGATGGATTCCTCTTCAAATAAGTTTGTCCAGTAATATTTATTTATGGCCAGATACAGCCTGCCTGCCTGCTCTCACTGATGACTGCTTTTTAACTCCATTTCTTCCAATGTGAAAGAAGTGTTTTGCTGTGGGGGTTAGAGCTACAGATTTGGTCTTCTGACCAGGTGTCTTTTGTGCCTTCTGACATTGTGATATATAGCAACTGAAATAATGAAACATTTAATTAGAAAAGGAAGTGATTCATAACATCAGCTTTAAAGCAAATTATTTTACCATAATGAAGCAAGAAAGTTGCTTCATTGCAAAGTTGCATTTTATCTTCCTTTAAATGACAGGGCATCCCAAGAAATATCTGCAATTTGAGGGAGTCTCCTTTGAAATCCAGCCCAGTATACTTAATTCTCTTAGCTAGAGACACAGTGTGGGAATTCTTGGGAGGCTAGGGTGAACTTCCCACATGACACTCCATGAAAGACACTGAAAGACTTGCTGGGTGAAGAAACTCTATGTAGAAAGATTTACACCCACACTGCAAGATAGTTAATTTGGCCTGCCAAGATCCTGTCTCTGACAGCTGATTGTGTTGACAATGCCAAGCAGCCCATTCAAGCACATTCATGCTCCTCTAGGCTGCAGTGCACACACAGCCTAAAGAATCACAGCACTTCATCAAATTGTGCACCTGCATCCTGGTGACATTTACATAATAATAGTCCTGTCCATTGTCCTGTCTGACTCTTGGGGCAGGCCCTTTCCACTTGAGGTGATGGGATCTTATCAAGGACAGAACCAAAATCAGTTGCAGATCCTCCATCTTCCCAAGAGAAGTCCATACTGTGAGGTGTTGAGTCCCTGGCTCCAATCCAGCAAAGCATTCAAATAATTTACCTGTGCATTTTGTGCCAGTGTTCCTGTGCTTGGAGAGGAACCAAGGGCTTTTGCATTTTGAGGGCTGCTGCAGAGGAGAACAAGTCCTTTACAGGCTGGGTGATGTGTAACAACAAGAGCAGCACTAAACCAAAACATGGTATTTGAACTTCTCACTTTTAAGATTTTCAGGCCTTCCATCTGAGTGACTTCCATGCTCAAAGAACTACTGTCAGCAGTGATTTTTATGCTGAAGCCTCTCATTGGGCTCTGCAACATTAGAGAGTGGAACTTGGCCTTCAACTTACAGGACCACAGGTCCCTACAGGACCACAGGTCCCTAACTGGTCACTAATAGGAGTGACAAATAAGACAAAATTCAAAGAATGTGTACTTTTGGTGCATGTCTGGCATTTGAAATACCTTCCTCTCTGCTAGGTGACACCACCAGTTAATTTTCAGAAGTAATTTTCGTTAATATACAGGGATAAGAAGCAAAAGAATGTGAAGTACAGAAAAAGTCGCTGTGAGACATGCACACTCAGCTCCAAAGGCAAAAAATTGTGCAAGAATTCCCTGTAACTGATGACTTATTAAACTAAGGTGTGTTTATGAACTACAGGAACTGCAGTTATCTACTTCCTGGAAGTATTTAAGTGTTGCCTGGAACATTTATTTCACTTTAACTGAACAAAGTCAACAGGTTACAAACAAAGCCTGGCAAGCTTTAAAAGAGGGAAAAGCAAGACTGGCATGCACCACAAACCACTAGAGCCAGTCTCAAGCTGTTGTAATTTACTTGCTGCATGGCTGGTGTGTCTTCCCAAGCAGGTCTGTCTCCTGGTGCTTTCTATTCAACAGCCTTGTCCTTGGAAATGCTGAGTGTTGCTCACCTTCTCTTTAGCCTTGCAGCCTGTTAACCACAGCACTGCCACTGTGGCTAAGCACTCTCCTTCCAAAGGAAATAAACCATCACAATATCTTACATTCCACAGAAACCATCTCCAAAATTAAAAACTTTCAAGCACAGCTTCCATACAAAAAGTGCCAGGACAGAAAGCTGCTGCTGGCTGCTACCTTCTACCTACTACAAACCCACTAGATGGGGATGAGCAGCTGCCCAGCAAACTAAGTGCCCCATGGCACAATATAACCTACCACAACTGCAGCTCCAAAACTGAATATGTCTGGTGACTTTTCACACAAAAAAGGTATCTGGAAAGACAGCAGCTGCAGGCCTTCCATTTTGCATTGCAGCCCACAAACCACACAGCCTGTGCTTTCTTTTGCACCTCCATATACCATGCTGTTATTTACTTGCAGCAGGTTACAGCACAAAACCTAAAAACAGCCAGCATCTGCTACCAAAAAACCCCCAACAGATGCCAGGAGAGAAAGCTGTTGCTAGCCTTCCTCTCTCTGTAGAGCCTATAAACTGCACTTCAGACTCTGGGCCTGTATGTGCTTTCCATGCCCTGAGCAGCTGCCTGTGATGTCCTTGCTGAACACAATAGCTGCTTGTGTATGAATGGAAATCCTGGGTTTGGTAGGTGTTTGCAGGGTCACTGGTGGCTCTGTTGTGATTGTGTGGGAGCAGGAAGCAGGGTTCTGCAGCTTTTGATGATGGCATTGGTGGCTGAGTAGATGGCAGGGGAGAAGCAGGGCACTGGTGTGAATTGGAGGAGTTATGCTGATGCCATGTGTTGAGGAGGAGGAGTAAAACCATCAAGGTGAGTTGTGGTGTGTTGCAGAGGGCATGAGCCAGAAGATGGGAAAATGCCAGTTCCCTCCTTTTCACCCCTATATAACATAGGGGCAGGGAGAGATAAAGAGGATGTGATTTACTATGCAAGTTAAATGCTCACATTGCTGGGAAATTCTGCATAGTAGCAGATCCCACAGGAAAAGGCATGGAAGACTCAATCCTGTTAATGAATGAACTAGACCTTGGAGGAACCTGAGAATGACATCCTGGATGTGATCCTGAATGCTGCTTAGACTGTCAATCTGAATATAATATATTCCCAGTAAAGAAGGCACATTCTGAAGAGCACAGGCTGGTGCAGGATTTCAGAGCAATAATCCAAATAAATAATGGGCAAGTTCTTATTTGACTGTTTTGGATTTAGAAGATGCTTTCTTTTGCATTCTGGTGGATGAGCAGAAATCCAGCAATGGGAAAAATAGCTGCTATGCTGGACAATACTATGAGAGAGATTAAGGAACAGCTCTACTCTGTTTGGTAATGTATTGGCAAAAGAAGTGGAACAATGGTCAGGAAATGATGGCAACTCCATGCCAATGTGTGAATGAAAGATGGTCGATTGGCAGAAATATTGAGACACTCAAAAGAGAAAAACAATTCTTGCAGTTTGGTGGATAACCTTGTGTTGGGAGGAAGGGGTTAAAGGTAAGGAACATTGTCAATAGCTCAAGTGACTGTGCAGCTGGGAATAATCCTTGATAAAGCAGAGTGAACAGTAGGCCAGTGAGGCTGTAGCATGGACAAGTTCAAGAGAGCCTGTGTGTGCCTGTGCCTGGGCGTTGCTTTGGGGATACCCCAGTTAGCAGGACGACAGAAACAGATTTATTCTTTTTAAGGGTTTTAACTGTGGGTTTGTGGGATTATGGTTGGCTGCCTGTGAACTTTGAATCAGGAACCATGAATTGACAAATTCTCACAACCACTAGAAAATCAATCCGCCATGCAAATAATCCTAAAACCCCTGTAGGAGTGGTAAAAGGGAGAATAGCTCCAGGAGAATACTGGCAAATAGATTTCTCTGAGTTATCTAAATGTAGATGTTATAGGGATCTGCTAGTTCTGGTTGATTCTTTCTCTGGATGTGCAGAAGCTTTTTGCTGCACCAGCTAAGCCAAGGAGGTTGTTAAAAATTTTAATAACAGAAACAATTCTTAGATTTGGAATTCCAGAGGGTTTATCTTCAGACAGTGGACCACATTTCATTGAAGAGGTGGTTCAGGGATTGTCTAATTTCCTTTGGTTTAAGGGGCATTTGCACACCCCTTGGAGAAAACAATCTAATGAAGAAGTAGAAAGGTTGAATCAGACTGTCAAGACAAATTGTCAAATTTTAGGTAGATGTATTATCTGTTGCTTTACTGAGAATCCAGATTACTCCGTATGCTAAGAGGGAGTAAACCCCTTTGAAATTCTGTATGGCAGATCACATTGAATTAATACTGTGGTGACAAAAGGTGATCAAATGCATGTGAAAGATCATAATATGTTGAGAAATTATCTATTATATCTCTATCATGGGTTTTGTCCTCTTTGCATGGTACCTCAACCAGCAGACTCTCCCTTCCTTTGGATGTGGCTGTCCACAGCTTTCAAATCAGGAGCCACACTGATCTGCAGATCTGGAAGGATGAACTGCTGGTGGGAAAGAAAATGTTTGTCTCCAATGTTGGTGCTGCAGCTTATGAGCTGCAATGGGAAACTGAAGACCACCAACATCTTTCTCTCCTGGCTCCTTTTGTGAGGGAACATTTGGCTGACTTTTCATTTTTGGAGCGGCACTAGTGCTCGGTGAAGGAGCGTCCGGGTCCGTTCAGATTGTCAGGCAGGTGCACACCACCATCTAGTGGTGCTTTGGAACAGCATCCGGGAAGGTGAAGAGCCAGCCCTCGCTCATCGGAACTTTTCCATTTCACCCTCTAAACTGTACCACCAAGTCTGAGACTATGCACTCTCCTTCCCCAAAAATGTGCCATCTCATGCTTCCACTCCAGGAAAAGCCCAGCTCACAACTGAAGAAGTCCAGCAAGTGCTCCCACACGGAAAGTGCCAGGACAGAAATCTGATGCTCGCCTTCTTTCTGCATGGAGTCCATAAGCTGCACTAGCAACTCTGGGGATGTGTGCTTTCCTTCCCACCTAAATATGCCATCATGTTATTTACTCTCAGCAGACTCCAGCTCAAAAATTGAAAACATTCAGAGACTGCTTGCATAGAGAAGATTCCAGGACAGAAAGATGTTGCTGGCACCTTTTCCTTGTAGACTGTCAACTGCACCACCAATACTGGGGCCATGCACTTTCCCTGCCAGCTAAATCATCACACATGATCCCTCTGGAGAGAGACCATCTCCATCCATACCAGAAAATGTTCACCAAGGGCTCCCACACAAAAGGACAGAAGGCTGTTGCTGGACTTCACTCTGCCCTGCAGCCCATAAATTGCACCACAAGCACTATGGTTATGTGCTCTCCTTCCCACCCAAATCTACTGTTAGGAAACTTTCCTGCCTGACCACCCAGCAGCTACTCTGGCAGTCACACTCCCAGCTCCGGATGCTTTGATTGCTGGGACTGAGGCCCCTTCACAAAGGGTGGCTCCAGTGATCCCTGGGTGCCCCTCCTGACTCCCCACACTCACACAGTCTGACCAGGCTCCCTTACTGGATCAAACCCCAGTTTCCCATAGCAGAGCCCCAGATATCTGGGTCAAGCATTTGCTCTGGGCAGGGTGGGGCACACAGAGTGTGGCTTGGTGTGGGGGGGAAAGGGCTGTGGGGGCACTACAAGGGGAAGTGAAGGTCAGCAACAGCTCTGTCCTGTCACCTTTACTGTGGGAGCAGCCACTGAATGTCACCGACATGTTCTATGAAAAATCCTTTCCTTAGGATTTCTTCCTCCTGAGAAGCTGAGAGGCCTCAGGAACAATCTGTAAACAATTCTTATCTGCTGCTGTGGAATGCAGCAGGTGGATCTGGGATTAGTCTCATCTGGTTGTTTCTAATTAATGGCCAATCACAGTCCACTGTCCAGACTGTCTCGGCCAGAGACAAACCTTTGTTATTCACTCCTTTTCTATTCTTAGAAGCCTTCTGATGAAATCCTCTTTTCTATTCTTTTAGTATAGCTTTTAATGTAATGTATATCATAAAATAATAAACCAAGCCTTCTGAACATGGAGAGAACTTTCTCATCTCTTCCCTCATCCTGGGACCCCTGTGAACATTGTCACAAATGAGCATTTACAGTTTTAGAGCTGGGCTCCAGAATGAGAGTATGAGGTGGGAAGGGAGCATACAGTCCCAGTGTTGGTGGGACACTTCAGAAAATAACTCCAGAAATAGATGAAATTTAGCTGCCCAGCCAACTAAACGTACAATGACACTCTCTAAACCACCACAAGCATAGCTCCAAACCTGAAAACCTTCAGTGACTGCTACACAAAATGCCTGGACAGAAAACTGTTACTTTGCCTTCACTTTCCCTTGCAGCTTATAAACTGCATGACCAGCACTGGGACTCTATGCTTTCCTTCTCACCTAAATGTATGTCACAGGATTTACTCTTGTAGAGCCCAGCTCAAAACTGATAGCTCCCAGGCACTGCTACAACACAGAATTTGTCAGGAGTGACAGATTTTGCTGGCCTTTACATTCCTGCTGTCCCTGTTCCACAGCACCACTAGATGGGGCAATGCTCCTGCCTAGGAAACTAAATGTCTCCTGGCACCAAATCCAACCCAAGCTAGCTCCAAAATGGAAAATTCCCAGCCACTGCTCCCCACAAAGAAAAGGTTTCAGGACAGAGAGGTGTTGCTGGCTCTAGGTCTGCATAGAAAGTGATCTGAGGGATGAAAAGTGAACAAAAGTGTCCATGGGGTGCCTGGGTTGTGAGGAAGGGCACTCAGGGGACCATGGGGTACATGGGATGGCATTTGGTTCTCAAATCCACACAGAAAGGGTCACTAAAGGTAAGAGATGAACACATTAGAGGGTCATTCCCTCCTGCCCCCATTCCCCTTACTTCTCTGAGTTTTGTAACATTTGGTTGGTAGGGATGAAGGCAGGTTGTGATGCAGGTGCGCAGGCAGGGAGAGCCATGCTGGCCATTGCTCACTAAGCCTGTGTAATATGGTACCAACCTAAACTGCCACTGCAGCAGCACCTGATTTGATAGTTCCAGTTCTTAAACCAAATGCTTTCTGTAAAACACAACTGCTATTGCAGGCATGGCCATGGTCTTCTGATTTTCAAGAATGAGACTTTTAGGGCTAAACAACAAAGGAACTCAACAATGAACACAAGTTTTGGGGAATAACATGCTGCAAAGAAGTCCACTGGAAAGCAAGACCAGAGCTACCTGTGGTTAGCCTAAAATTGTTGATGGATTTACAGCTGTTGCTTTAATTTGTAGCATATAAAAACCAGGTCCATAAAAACTACCAAACAGCTCTGATGCTTTCAAAAAACACAACTGAATTTTCATAGATCATGTTTCATTCGAACCAATTTACTTATTGTGAAGTTTAGGTAGGGGCAGCTGAGAGCACTTACTGCACATTAATTGTTACTGCTGTATGTAAAACTGTGTCATAGACTGCTTTGAAGAATTAAAACTATGGTTGCATAGATGTGGGCAAAAGTTCTAGAGAAACTTTACCACAAATAATAATTTACATTTCAAAATTAATCTACTTCAGCAAATTCTTATACCCTTTCCAGCACTGCTTCTTCCAAATGCAAAGGTGACTTGAATCCACCTTCAAAAGGGTTAGTAGAAGAAAATTCAAACTTAAATGCATGAGAAGTTGTAGAAAGTGAACTTGGATTTCAGTGAAGTGAATATTTTCCCTGAAAATTCTTTGTAATAAAAATTATACTCATTCTGCCATGTAACAAAATTGATATCATGTGAGCAATTACAACTCTCCACTACAACACAGAGTGATAAATAATTGCAGTAAACGCTTTTTGACTCAAAAAACTAAATATACCCCATATATATGGACTGATACATTTGAATAGATGAGATTAATAGGCAAAGAAGGTAGCTCCTTGATAAATAATTCAGAATAGTCTTTTTTTCTTTGTTAACTTGGTTGAGTGGACAGATTCAATCCAGACAAGTAGAGAGGATGGAATTGTTCATTTTGGATGACATGCTGAATCCTAGCAGATCTGAGAAATGCAATAGTTTAGGGTATAATTGATCAAAAAAGCATTTTCTTATGAAATTAAAGAAAATTTTCTGTGTTACACCAAAGTATAGGAACCTAACTGGGAAATGTACCTAAGGAATTCCTTTTGAAAAGCAATGAAATGGTGCAGAATTTAATGCTTCCCAGTGTAGAACCTCATGACCTATAGAAAAAAACATGAAGAAAATAACCACTCAATCATTTCCCCCAAATCCCAAGTTTTCAGGATAGTTATGAAAGCTATGTCAGGACTTCCACTCTTTCATAATTTTCCTGACATAACTTTCATAACTATCCTGAAAACTTGGGAGCTGGGGGGATTATGTCAGTGTTTTAGGGTTTCTTATACTTTTGTGGTATTTT
Organism: Serinus canaria; assembly: GCF_022539315.1. NCBI lineage: Eukaryota > Metazoa > Chordata > Aves > Passeriformes > Fringillidae > Serinus > Serinus canaria. Next base: position 18,595,832 of record NC_066319.1, read on the forward strand.
TCTTGCCCTTTGTTTTGTGTCTGTATGTCTCTATTCTTATGATTCATGTGTTTTGTTTCTTTGCCCTGTGGTCCCTTGACACTTCATTTTTGCCATCCTCTATATCAGTTTCTCTCCCTTTCTTTACAGTTAGGTTAGTTCTTTCTCATTCAGCTCCTCGTGCCTTGAAAGCTACTCCTGCAGTCTTCCCTCTCTCCTTTCCCTAAGTAAAATCATGTCTAATGCTGGAAATCAGATCTTCACAGGGCTGGAACTTGCCTGCATTATTAGGCCAGTACCACCTTTTAAAGGAGTAATTACATTCACAAAACCTAAGTAAACACCTGCATATCCAAATCTGCATTTGAGGAACTCAGCTCAGGTTGTGAGTGTGGCATACAAAACTGGGAAAAACTAGAATTAAGCCTGCTTTTGCAGCCATGGTTTGGCCCACTGATTATGCTGCAGTAAGGTCTGGCATTCTGGATCACTGTCTTTCCTCACAGGCCTTGTGTTATTCATGAGCTGCTGTAGTATGTCTCCTGACAAGTGTCCAATCTTTCTACAGACTATAAAAAGTCAATTTTCTTAATGAGATTTTCTTCACAGCTCTGTATTCTTTAATTCCCTTAATAACTTCCTTATCTCCTACATTTAATAATTGCCTTCAGAATGGCCTCTCTGACATGATATATGAACACTGTGTGGAAGAAAGTGATGACGGTCAGTCCCACAGCAGAGCAGTGCCAACCTAAACACAGGGTTGTTTTGCTCTTGTGACACTCTCTAGTCTTGCTCACCTTTCCCAGCCTATTGGCAGCAGTCTCAGTTGCTGCACAGCCCTGCTGCACTTTGATAAATCTTATCCATGTATTTTCCTACTGCTTTGCCTCTGGTCTTTCCAGTCTGTCAGTGATCCTGTTTCAGCTTCAGCCTGCCCCTCCCTGTTCACCCTGTACCCAGGTCACCCTCTACTGCTCTTTCTGCCTTGCCAGCCTCCACTCCCCACTGGGCAGTTCAAAGGTGGGTAGTGGACCAGTGAGGGATGGATAAATTCCAGCACATTGTGACTAAGCAGGTGCTCACCACTGGGAGCCACTGGCAGTGTCAGCTCCCACGAGATCCTCCAGGACTTGCATGCCTAAGCCTTTAATCCTTTTCCAGCAGTCATAAAACTCCAGTTTGGTCAAATACTCCTGTAAGCCAGAGAAGGCTTGAGCCACAGAGGGATTTGAGCAGCTAAAATGCTCTTAGATTCTCATTGCTAGGGCACAGGGAAATGACCTCCTGAAATTCCCTGCTTAGTGGAAACTCTTTGTTCGTGTCACCACAATGGAGCTGGGTAGAATTGCCAAAGCCTTGCATGCACACCAGTTGATCTTTGGCAGGAGTGAAGAGCAAGAAAGGGCATCTGCAGCAGCAACTGCACTTCTACTTCACTTACACTGAACTAGCAATTGCTTAGTTTTTGAATCTCAGCTCATTTAAGCAAAAGTGAGCTTATTATCAGCCTTCTGAGACAAGGCTGATAATAATAAATTGAAAGAGTTTTCATTCAAGGGCATCATTAAGCACACTATTAATGGGGTGGATTATCAGTGCAGTAAGCCCAATAACACCATCCAACAAAAGTTCTGCTCTACTCTTTAAGAAGCAGACCAATCACTCCTTCAAGTTACAGGAATAACAACATGTTGGATCCTTTTAGATCCTGTCAGAATTCAAACCTCCCTTGGAGCATTTAGGTTGACCCCTTTGAGTAGAAAACCAAAGGAGAGAGCAGAGCTTGTGTCCCTTTGGAAATCCGACTGGTTTGCAAAGATGAGCCTGGACTGTGTGTGATTGAGGCCAAAGCTTGCAGAGACTGCTGTCTGCTTGCCTTTTTTCTCCCCATGTAGTATCTAAGTGGCCTCTATATTTTGCTTTTTTCAGTGCTCAGGAAGGCAGAGTCCACATTTTTTGTTAAACTCATACAAAAATGCAATGCTTTATGTTTTGACTTTGATTTCTGGAACACTAACCATGCATCCTGCTATTCTGTAAGATGAAATACAAGTATTCTCCACAAAGGTTTGCAGCATCCACAAACTGTTCCTGGGTCATGTTGCATAATTACAAGTCATTGATATTAAAGTGGGAAAAGGAAATGCATTTGACTAGTTTGCACCAGTCACAGCAAAATTGCAACCACTCCCAGACACTGTGCTCACTCCAATATTTTGAGAGGGTGGATGCCCAGAAAGAATTAGAATCTGTAACATATTTGACAAGAAAAAGTGCAATGAAAAATTCACATATTTCAAGCAAAATGAATCCCTTTGTTTTTTCCTGACTGCAGTCTTCCTTCTTTATTTCTGCAGAGCACATCAAGCCCTGTGTTCTGATTTCTATTGTACAGCCTTTTGTGCTTCATTTTGTGCAAGACATTTCAAGAGAAAGTGTTTCACCTGGAAATAAGAACTTTCTCTTAAAACTGCAATGAAAATTTTTTTAAAAGGTCAAAAAAGAGAATTTATGAGAATTTAGAACTCTGTAATAAAAGCAGTGATGTGTTCCTAGCCTGAAATAACTTGACTCTTAGATGGGAAAGTACTCAGTTAAAGCCACCTAGCTACACTTTATGGCAGATAGAGAGCTTATATTAATTTATACAATTTTTCATAAGATCCCAGCAAGTTCTTTCTCTCATTTCATCTAAAATAATGTTAACGTCATCATAGGGAATATTTTTTTTGTTAGATTAGAAAATGAAAAATGCATTACTCTCAACACACATCACTGGACAACGAGCTTCCAAGTAACCCTGTCAGAAAATTACAGCAAATCAAATTCCAAATTTTTTAACAGCTTCTCTCTCAGCAACGCAGTTACCAGGAAAATGGGTAGAAATGTGTATATATTTGCAATAAACGTCCCCCCCAAAAAACCATATTTTAACTGTTATTGGTATAAAATATAGACCAGGTATGATATAAATACTGCAGCTAACAAGCAATTTGTGACACAAGCACTATTTTTTTTAGTTCCTAGAATCAAAACTCAGGCTTTGTTATTGCATTTTTAGCTTTTTAAGGATAACTAGTAATTTCTCTCAGTTTTGATTCTTAAGCAGTTACAGGAATCCAAGACTTGAGGAATTATTGCTTTAGGATCTTTAAGGATTCTAAATTAATTTTGAATACATTATCTGTGATATTTATTGTATCACTTGAGTGGGGCAGTTGCAGAACAGTAAATAGCAAAAGAAAGGCTGTGAAGGATGTGAATGGAAGTAGTCTAAAGAAAACAGTACATGCAGTTATTTTCACATCTCACAGCATCCTTCTCTTGACCTGTATTTCACAGTTTCTTAGTCCAGTCATCTATTATTCACTACATAAGTTCCAATTGAATCCAGAAAATTTGATTTTGGGCATTGCTTATATGGAATTGTAATTTAAAATGGCTTATGATAGCACTGCAAGTCAAGTGAAGAGTGTCTGTCTAGACAGCGAGTTCAGAGTGCAAAATGATGCAAATAGGCTGGAGGAATTTCCAGAGTAAAATTAATTCAAAGGGCTTGAAATTGTGACAAAATAACTGTAATATGGATCTTGCATCCTACATGGCTTCTGTAAAGTAATTAATACTTCTAATTACTTTAATTACAACTCCTAAATGTTTACAGAGGAATTTGTGGTTGCTTTCATGAATCATTCCCATGCTATAAATATCTTCATATGTATGCACATACAGAACTAATGTAATATACTCCATGCTGTGTTTTAAGCCCTGAGATGCTACTGTGACATTGTAGCAAGGCCAAGAAGTGGGCAGAAGCTCTGGGTCTGACTTTTGAGACCCATACCTTGAGGATATTTGAATCACAGATTTCTTTCACCTCGTTATTTAAAAGGAAAATCAGATGAGCTTGACATTGGATCAGCTTTACAAGCCCTGCAGACTGAACACACCTGGCTAGTCAGGGTCTGAGGGCTTCTGTGGGGGAGAAGGGGAGTGCTGGGAGTGCAGGCTCACAGGCCTTCTGCCAAGGGAAATAACCAAAAAGCTTTAAAATAAGGCTTTAGCTCTAGAGGAACTTTAGAGGCTGCTCAAGAAAAGCAGAAGGCTGAATTGATCCCTTTCTGAACCAGGCATACTTTTTTCTTCTTTTTTTTCTAATCCTCTGCCAACAGCCTCCAGCCTCCCTCAGGAAAACCAGAATATCATCACATCCTCAATGAGACAGATTTAGAGGAGATGAGCATCCCTGTGGGGCTGGGCATGAATCCAGCCCAGTGTTTCAGGGGCTGCTGTGAGCTACTGCCACAGGCCAGTCCAGACCCTTCCCCTGTATCTGTGTTTCCATGTGCAGCCAAGTGAAAAGGTCATGACATTGCTTTTCTATCAAGAATGTTAGATTGCTCCTTGTTCTTCTATCTAAAGGTAATCTGAAAGAAAAGCAGAAGTATTTATTCTGCCAATCCACAGGCATAGTGAATAACCCTGAAATACTTTGTCCATTGAGCTTGACACTTGGATCTGATTTTGATAAATATCTTTGGCAATATTTGTATTGTCATGAAAAGGAGATGACATGTTTCATTCCTGAAACAGCACTCATCTGGTCCAGTTTCTGTCTTTGCTTTGGTTTTGGAAAGACTCAGATCATTCTTTTCAAATATTTCACAGCTCCTTATAGTACTGTTGTGTTTGATGAGCATTTTAAAGGTGCTGACACTGAGACCTCACCTTCTCATGTGCTCATACATTTTATATCTCATTTCAGCTTATCAGAGTAAAGAATTCAGGGAGCTTTTTTGTCTTGTAAATGATGAACTTGATCAAGGTATTATGCCACTGAGGAGGGAAATGATCAGCCAAAGGGTGTATGAAAGACTTCAGGGTTTTTTTTTAGAGAAAAAAAATGGTGCAGGTAGAATGTCATACCACCATGCAAGAACATAAGAGCCAGTACACCCCCTTGTGATGTAACTGTTCTTAAAAGCACAGCTTGATGTGAGTGGGGAAAGACACCTGGCAGGATGATAGAGAATAGCTGAGGATGGAGGAAAAAAACAGAATTCAGACCTTTCCTGTGCCAGCCTTTTAAGGTGATTTTTCTCTTTTCAACAAGTGCTGGAAAACAGAGAAGAAATTAAAAACTACACAATATTTTTGGTGTCACAAACTTTAACATACTCTTTGTATTAGAAAAAAATGCTCCCAAATATAAATGCTGATATATTCTGATTGCCAGAAAATAAAAGCATTAAAATTGCCAACATAGGAACAGAAAGGCAAACTCACCCTGTGTTTTATCCCATGGGAACATGGGGGGTGGCTGCAGTGGCCCAGATGGCAGTCCTTCTAAACCAGGGTCTTGTCTCTGGTGAGGTGTGCCAGAACTACTTCACATTTTTGCAGAAAATATATTAGAAACTGGCTTTGGGCTCATACATTAAAATAGCAGTGTGCTTTCTAGAAGAGAAGCTGAGCTCAGCAATAGCCTGTAAATCAGTGATCTTCCTCTGGTCATTTCTAGGCAGTCTTGCTACCACAGTTTCATCTCTTTTAATTAAGCTTCTACTCTGTTTCTACCAAGCACAAAACAGGTTTTCAAAAGGCATCAGGATCACAGTCCTTAAGCCTATTACTGTCACCAGAGGAAAGTGTAGGTCAAATGTTATTATGTTGACCTACATTCTTCTCTGGCTTCACAGCAAAGTACTTTTCTGTTCAAGGGCTGCCTGTGCAATGCTGGTGGCACTGCTGAAGTGCCTTTATCTGTGTGTGCTCAGCATGTACTTCTAGGCTACTGTGGAGGAAATGACAAGGAAATCCCAGGTTGGTTTAAATTTGTTTCTGGAGAGAAATTACTGTAACTGTGAAGGACTCCTAGAAAGCCTAAAAGCATCAGGAACTGAGCAACAGAAAACAAGTTGAGGAAGAAGCATTCCTTGGCCAGAGAAGACTCATTATTTCCTCAGCTCATCTTTGCTTAGCAAGAGGCATCTGACCTGATTGTTGAGTAAAGCTGCATCTCTTAAGAGCACAGGGAGCTCACACTCAGCTATACAGGGAATTCAATTTAGCATGTTCTCTGGGGTGTAGCTGCTGCACCACTGTTCACCCAGATGAAGTCAGAGCTGTGCAGCTGCTGCATCACAGACCTTACACTGATAACAAGTAAGAGTCTGCAGTAAAGCTAGAAACTGTCAAAATGCCTCAGCTCGGCTGCTTTGCCTTTGGCAATTGCTGATATCACAAGTTCCCTAGGGATTATTTTAATTTCAGTGTTGTGGGGTTTGTATTGGGAGTTTTTGTATGTTTGTTTAAAAAAAGTGGAAGAAGAGTAAATAACAGTCAAATCTTTAATAAAAATCGAAGCAATTAATCTGAGTGATCCAAAATTAACTTCAAGTGAATCACACCAGGTATTTAAAATGCACATTTACATTCTAGAACAGACTATTTTCGATGATTTCTGTAATATCAAATGAAATTTAGAGTTGTATTCTAGGATGGAATGAAAATTAATATTAAAACAATACTATTTAAAAAAACCTCAATTCCTGCAGGGCCTTAAATACAACCATTTGCTTGAAGCAAGGATATTTATATTGTACCTCATATGTCAGACTTAGTGATATAGAAACAAAACACTACATGATCAGTGGCCTTGGATTAGCATCACCAGAAGCCATGTGGAAATTACTCAAACTGTGTCTTGGCAGGCAAGGCCTTTTCCAGCAGACCAGCAGTGTTGTCATGTAAAAGAACAAAAGTAGCTTTGGAAGAGAAAAATGTTGCATGCATCCATAATTTTTTCCCAGTTCTGACCAAAAGTTTGTCTCATTAACATGAGTGGGTTGTACCACTTCCCTTTTCAGAATGATTCAGCCTGAGTGCAGAGAAGAGTATCAAGACCATTTAGGAATTTGAAGCAACTGTTGAGAAGGGAGAAGATTTCTAACAAGCAGTGCTTACTTCAGCTTCTGAATTGCCAGAAAATAAAAGTTAATTGCCATCTTGGAGAGAATAGAATATCTCCATAGGTCAGTGGAGAGACAATTTAAGAATAATTGCAAAGACAACCTGCTCAAAGTATCTCATTCACTCTTTATACCTGCCTCCCAATATGTAGGATCTTCCACAAATAAATGTCTGGAATGAAATCCAGAATCTGTGAACCAGGGAAAGTAGATGTCCTCAAGATGAAAAAGAATCTGGGAAGATGGATGAACTGTTACAAGCAAAGGGTGTGGAAAAAAATTCCAAAGCCACTGGACTTAAAAAAACCCTAGAACTAAGCATGTGCTTGATTTTGTAGTTATTGTGAGGACAACTTATTTCTCTAAGCTGGGAAACTGTCTGTGAAGTGGAACAGCAACCTCAGTTCCTGCTGAGGACTAGATCTGAGCTCACAGCTGTGGGGTACAGCTGCCAGCTTCAAATCCCATCAGCAGGTTTGACCACATGCCTTAAAGGCAGCAAAAGTTATTGGGAAGGAAAAATACTCTTTTAGCCATATGCAAAGATATTATTAATTACCATTAATTTCTGAAACATCCCATATAGAGCTCTGAATGTTCCAGAAATTAATGGTAATCATTAGCATTATTAGAAAAGATAATATATTTTCATGTATTTTATGCAAACAGGATATTTTGGGCACATTGAATAGTATCTCACTATTAACCAGTGCTGTTTATGTATGCACATATCTGCCTAAATTCACTTAGGAGACACAGAAAGTGGAAGACAGGCACTTTTTTTTTTTCCAAACAGGAGAGATTTCCAGTTCTCAGTTTTACTCCACCTGGTACTGCGTTCACAAAATCTATAAATTAGTTTTCACATTACAAACAATCTCTTCTGATTTAGTGATACAGGCTGAGATTGTTAATTTATTAAAAGGTGTTGAGGCTTATGTTTGTGTCCACAATAAATTCATTGAAGCAAAGTCAGTTGTTTACCATTGAGAAAACTGGTGATGCAGAAATGAGAATGGCAGGGAGTACATCAGTTGAGTGCCTGATAAAATCATGACAGCAAAACCATTTTGGCAGCCTACAGCTCTTTTATTAACAATGACTTCAGTAAAAAAATTGAGCTTACTTTTAGGCAGGTGATTAATCCTGATGCAGCACTTAAGTCCAGAAAGAGGTCTTAGGAGCAGGAGGCTCCAACAGCAGCACAGCCCAGCACTTTAGGAATAAACCCACCTGCAGGACTGTGATATATGGAACAAATTAGAGACAGGCTGGTTTGGTTTTTCAAGTTCTTATACACACCCCTTTAGATGACAGTGATAATATATAGCATACCCAGAGACAGGGGGAGAAACACTCTTAAGTACAGAAAGTTTACCTTTATGCTGTATTGGTTTTTTTGCCCCTTATCTTAATCCTCTTTGTTGATTTATGCAAGTGTGGCTTATGGACCACCTAAGCAAACCTGCTGTTTAAACACTTAACTAAGGAGAGTCTCACTCCTTCTTTTGTGACCCTAGCATGTAAAAAGGGCTATCAAATTTTGTTTAGAGCTCTCAAAGCCCAAGATGTGGTGTTCTCACTGTTTGCATCTAGCAGAGACCAGGATACAGAAAAGTAACTGGAATAAAGTCACACATCAAACCACTGTGGTTGTTAGAAAATGAACAGCACTCACCTGAGGTCAGGAGACATCTCTGCCTCTTAGACCTACAAAAGCCTGCTAGGTTCTAGCCCAGATGCAGCTGCTTTTAGGCCTGAAATGATTGTAAAGAAATTTGAATAGGATTCGTGAATAGGATGCTTGGCGTGATTAGAAGCAACAGATCAGCAATTCTAGAGGCAGTGAGATTGAATTGGTGAATGAAAACTGTCACAGCATATGCTGAGAGGGCCACAATACACAGAACATCACCATACAGCTGGAGAAGGCTTTAAGCCATCCATACAGAGTGAGTAGCACCATACCACATCAGAAGGCTTCAGGTGTCCTCCCATACAGCATACCACCACACCACTTCAGAAGGCATAAAGTATCTGCTCTTCTTGTTCTTTAGCCCAACCTTTTATACCCCTCATGTTCATGCATTGCACCTGTGTGCCCTCTGTTCCCTTTGGTGGTTGGTCAGTGCACCTGGGCACTCCATGGCTCATTGCTGTCAATGCTGCTCATCTGCTTCTCACAGCTGTGGCCCATTAGGTTTGAGGCTCAGCTGCAGCCCCACCCCAATTACCACAAACTGTGGACCTACAGAAAACCATACATCTAACATAATATGATATTTTCAAAAAAATATAAAATAGGAATAGTTTTGATTTTTATGCCCCAGAGCTCTATCTAATTAGCAGCCTCTTGAGGATGCCTGCATAAACAGCAAGAGCAAAAATTGAGGAAGGTATCACTACAAGTGGAGGCATTTCTTTGCTCCATGATGTGCTGATGGGAGCCTCAGGAGCTTCACTGTGCTACTGTCACGTGTGCCTCACGCTATTGGTGTGACGTGGGTTAGGGAGAAGCAGCTCTGATGCAAGGTGATGTTGCATGGTGTGAATACAAGGAGAGGTGACTCAGAGGGAGTGCCACATTTTACCTCCCCAGCACAATAGGGGCCATGCCAAGAAACACTGCTAATGGAGCTGGGTGAAGGCCACCTAGGTGCAGTGTCCCAGCCAGTCACTTAAGAACAGCACATTGTCCCAGGAAAATTACCTCTTGTTACACAAGATGATGGCTGACATGACTAAAGCCTACAGGCTCCATTTGGGCACAGCTTTAGCCTTAGATGACCTGCCTGCCTTCTCCCACTGCACTCTCCTTGTTCTCCTTCAATTGATGGATCTCTCTATTCTGTGCTTCTTTTTCAATTTCCTTCTCCGCTTACCTTTCTTCTGTATTTCTCTCTTCACATTTCTTTCAAAACAGTAAAATGATGGGATTCACTTCTACCTTTAGGGGAAATGCACATATACTGTGGCACTTCCATTGCAGAGAGATCTTTCCAGAAACTCAGTCTGTGAGACCAAACATGTAAAGTTGTGCAACAGCTTATCACCTTGTCCAAAGCAACCGTCTGATTTCTTCTAATGTGGCTTGCATTGATAAAGTAGCATATAAACTGTGGGATAATCCAGACAGGAAATTGTTCATAACCTTGTAAACATCAATAGCTGTAGAAATAAGGAGTTTCTGCACAGTACAGAAGGGATCTCAAAGGCTGTATGGAAAAAAAAAAAGTATAGGTATAGGTATAACCCTAAGAAATGAGCCATAAAAAGATATTTCCTCTCCTTTCTCTACTACTCCATGCAGATAGTTCCTAATTTCTTAAGGGTGTGGGAACAGACTTCTTTTTGATACAGTCTTATTCTGCACTTGTGAATTCTCAAGTCAGCCCCAGTCCATGCTGTGTACTTGGTTTTGCACAGAAGTAACTGAGCCTTAGTGCTCAGCTTATGAACAAAGATACAGGTTTAAATTAATTTGACTAAACTCTTGAGATTAGCAGGAAGAATTGTGGATTAATCTATGACAGTCTTTCACAGTTTTTAATAAAATTGTCAATCACAGAGCTTCTCAGACTGCTTGGAGAAGTATTGCTGGGGTGTGCAAATGGACGCTGAAGAATTCCACAGTGAGATGTCTCTGATTCAGATACATCTCTGCTTTTGATTTGAACAAGTGGACTTTGTTCAAAGTCTATTAAACTGGCTTCATCTGCTATTTCCTGTTTTATAACCTGTTATTATTTTTTATCGCTCACCATTGTAAGAGTGACCCGAGACTTTGACTTATATGATGTAGAAAGTGTGGGGATGGCAATACCATAAATACTAATCTAGTTTCTTTTCTTTCAGCTACAGAAGAAGAGAAACCTGATTAAACCTGTTGACTCCATTCAGGACTCACCAACACCAAACAATTCAAGGTCAATCATAGCAGAGAAAGTCATGAACACACTGCATCACATCTTCACCCACATACATGTAAATCCTCTAAATAAGAATCATGCCACGCTCAGCATTTATCAGGCTTTTGCTGACTTTTGTAGCAATTTTCCTCCTTTTTTTTCCTTTCCCTTTTCTTTTTCTTGTGGTGTAATCCCACATAGAAACAGTGATACTGACTAGAGACAGGAGAGTCCAGAAGTGAAAAGAAACCAGGACCATGTATAAACAAGGCTGCATCATAGAACATGTTCCCAGGTTTCTGGGATACCATTCCCTTGCATCCTAAAGATTGTCTACACCAGACAGAGTGGGGCTGGAGAATGATGGAACCACTGGCATTCTCCTTGGCTTTATGTGGAGCGATGACTGTATGTTAAAGATTTTCATGCTGCACATTTCATGCTCTCAGAAATTCTTGTGAGAAGACAGCGTTGAATGTTTTCAGTGTTAAAATTAAAACTGGTGACAGAAAGAAACATGGAGAAAAAACAAGGTCTGACTAGAGCCTTGGTGGTGAAGAATAGGCAACCCTTGAGGTTTTGAGTTTGTCTGGCAACAAACATTGCTTGCATTTGTAGGAGATGGATCAGAAAGGAAACTTTGCTTCTCCAGCCAAACCCAACAGCACGGTTTTGACTTTTCTACAGAAAAGGATGCTTAGATGCCAAAAAGACTTTGTGCACTTTTTAACTCATGAAATTGGATTTACTACATAATGGGAGAACTCATGTTCTCTCTTGCCTTCTACTTGGCAGAAAGGAAGCAGAGCCACAGACTTCACACAGGCTCTGGTCTCTTAACCCAAAATCCAGTTCACTGGGATGTGAAATGGTTCCACTTTTAGATCCCACTCTTCTTCTAACTACATTAGCCACCTCCCACAGTTTTAGATGCTGTGTGTGAGTGGGCAGCTGCTCCAACAAACAAAAGTATGTAGATGTATCCCTGCTAAGGAGTATCAGGTGGAGTGACAGCCATTTTTCTCATGTCACCAGAAATGAGGGTCAAAATGCTTTGCACAACCTTCTTTTATTTTTTAAAGGGGAAGAAAAAGCAAGGGTGTGTCTTTGACCTTTGAAACATGATGGGAATTCCCCTAGAGATTCAGGTCAGAGGAGTTAGGAAACAATACGGTTGATCAATCTGAGACAGCTCAAGGGTTAGAAAACAGAAGGAGAGATCAACTTAGTGCTGTAAAAATTATCACCATGTTAAAATATCTTTCATCTCTCCATTTACAAGGCCCATAAAAAAGGCAAAATAGAAGCGCCTATTCCTCTCAGAAGTCGAGATGGCCAATATTCAAGAAGATGTCTATCTACACAGGAGATCATAGAATTATTTAGGCTGGAAAAGACCTCTAAGATCATCAAGTCCAGCTGTTAACCCAGCACTGCCATGTCCAGCATTAAACCATGTCCCTAAACACCACATCTACAGCTCTTCTAAATACCTCCAGGGATGGTGATGCAAACACATACCTGGGCAGCCTGTTCCAATTCTTGACAGCCAGTGAAGAAAATCTCAGTGAAGAAATTTTTCCTAAAATACAATCTAAACTTCCCTTGGTGCAACTTGAGGTCATTTCTTCTCATCCTGTCACTTGTTTCTCAGGAGAAGATACTGACAACCTCACTACAACCTCTGCTTGAAAGTAAGGATTTTGGGTAAAAGCAAGTAAAGCAAGGATCCAAAGGTAAAGAATCTCATATTCATTCTGGCCTGAGGACCATCATCTGTATGCATTTCATGCTACTCATCATTTGACGCTCCCTAAAAATGTTTTCACTTTCATGTTTAAAAAGTGTGGGGCAATATGAAAAGCTGATTTAGAGATGTGAACACACAATAGGTTTCTTGGTTTAACAAATCCGTCTGTGTCTTAGAAAAATACATTTAATCATTCTGAAGTTGAGGCCACATTTTTTGTTTCTACTCACCAGAGCCTAGAAAGGCATAATGCATGAAAATGGGGTTTTAGGTAAGTCTGAACAAAGCTATACCTTTCTTTACACCTTGCAGATTCTGTAGCTTTGTAAGCTTGAGTCCCCCTTGTTGTGAAGTCCACACTCCCATCCTTGGAAGTGTTCAAGGTTAGGTTGGATGGGGCCCTGAGCAACCTAGTCTGAGGAGCAGTTTGCCCTGTGGCAGGTTTGGCTGAAGCCCTCTGTGCTAGGCAAGTTTTGGAGACATCGTCGGGTCTGCACGTCTCCAGCAGGGTCCATGAGAAAGGATGACTCTGGGTCCTAGTGAGGATAGGCAGAATGCTTGGAAAATAAGACCAGCATAAATTGAAGTGCTTATCCTTGCTGATCCCAGTTTTATCCCCTCCCCTCATTTAATCTGGGTTACCTGCTACCTCCTGAGCAAAGATCCTTTTTTAAAGTCTGTTGCCAGAAAGCTCGGTGTCATGCAAGCTGACCTGTGATCAAAAATTCTGCTGGTAACAGCAGGCTCAGAGCCAGGTGAGGCTGTAGGCATCTGTGAGATTTTCCTGCTTCTACTCCCATTATTCCCTGAAACTCGCAGGATAGAGGAGAACACCATTTGTGCTCCAGACATGAGGTCACTCTTGATTAACCTCAGACTTCTTGTTGGGACTTCATCAGTGCCTCCCAGAAAAGACAGTAGTGGATAACATCTGGGGGCTGTAACAGGCTGGACAGTCTCTTGGTACTAGTTGGTTTGTTAGCTCATGGGCATTCAGGACAAAACATGCAAAGCTAAAATGAGCTACCATGATCGGCCTCATGCAGAGTTCATGCATGTCCTCCCTGAACACAGACTCCTCTCACACACACACCCACCCACCCCTAATCCTGAGAAGCTGCTAGAAAATCTGTAACAAAACTCCCAGATGCACCATCACTGATAGCCTCAGGTTTAAACAATATAGCTCTCAAGCGAGAAATTCGAGATTAAAATATAAACATGAGTGAGAAATGGTGCCAAGCTTGGGGGGATTAAGGGAGTCAGTGAAAGACGAAACTGCAGAAAGTGTTTGAACCTGTTTCAAAATCCTTGAAACTCAAAGGCACAGAAAAGTTACCTCTTAGTTGCTACACAAACCTGAGTACGCCTTTGCCACTGCCTGCAAAGGCAGCTCATATGTTTTAGTGACCAGAAAAGCAAATATGTCTCAACCACAGATCTGTGAACTGTTCCAGTTAAGTAAACTCTTCCCTCTCTGTCCATGGATGAGAAACACAAGGTCTTTCTTACAAGCACAAATACTTTATTAGGCTTTTCCATTGATACTAATCTAACCTCATGAAATTTTCATGACTTGTGGCACAAGAAGTGGAGTGAAAATACTCATGACAGCCTTAGTTGAAAAACTGAGTTACGAGAATTAATAAGTCCTGCAGGACTGCGTGATCACGAAGGGAATTACAAATGAATGGAACTAACCAAGCAACCAGTCGGGTTTCTAAAAGTTTTTTGTCACCTTCCCTGGTACAAGATAGAAGGGCAAAATATTCACTGATCCTGACTGAAATTTACCTGGAGGACACAACAGGAAAAGAGCAATGGTTCTGCCTGCAGAACCATTATGGCTGTCTAGATGGTGGGTGTCTACATAGGTAGACCTCTTTCCACTGGAAGATTTTCTTCTTCCTAAAGCAGTACACCATTAACACTGCACACTAAGTCCTTGGAAGAAAGTGTTGCTTCAAAAGCCCTTTCAAACTGTTCAGGAAGCTCAGAGGGATGTGTGTTTTGTTCAGAACACAGAGAAAGACAACTCAAAGTACAGCCCAGGGACCCTGAGAGCAGCCAGCAACCAGGACACTGGTGCCTGACTTCTTGTCTTGCCGCGCATTTATTTGTAGAAATGCACACGTTTGGCCTTTTGCTTTGGTTTAATCCTGAAAATTGGGGTAGCAGTAATTTTTTCTGTGAAGAAGCATAGTGGGAATCCATGACTATTTGGAAAGGCCACTTAAGGCTGTTCTTCTGTTTAATTTTGTTGAGTTTCCCCATGAAATGACCTTGAAAGCCACCAGTGCAGCAGTCAGTTGAAACTAACCCTTAACAACACAGCTTCCAGAAAGAAATGAACATTTGTGTCTGCTGTTTCTCAGGAATGTTGGGGAGTACAGAAATCTTAATGTTGCCAATGCTCTTAGCTCAAACAATGCTTTTGACATTTTAGGAATAGAGCATGAAGGATTAGCATGCACGTTGTTATGCATGAAGAACAATTCTTAACCCTTCACACATCTCAAAAGAACATTTGCACAGTCTGGGTGGGCAGGCAAGAGGCACTGGGGAAGGGGCATTTGGCTTTCCTTTTGCATTCCCAGAGGATTCAGGTCTGAACTTCCTCATTCACCTCACATTCTAAAAGGATCAAAATGCAAGAGTATGTGACTAGAGGTCTGCAAAAACTTGACAGAAGATAGAATGACAGCTAGGGTAGGATAAATTATGCTTCCTAAAGAAAGCTAAATATCATCATTTTACTCTTGAGGATTTTGGCTATAATGATTTAAGGCTATATGAGAGCACTGATTTGGAGGTTTAATTTCCTTTAAGATATACATAACAACTTCACACACTTAACTAATTCATGTCCACTTTCCTGACTAGACAGATGACAGACAATGGTCAGCCAAAAAGCCAGGGAGTGGAACTGGGAGCTAGCAAGTACAATGTTAGTTTGTGCAACAAATGCTATATTTTTCCTTTTTTAATGAACTCAGCTAAGATTGCACATGCTATACTACTCCTATTTCCATGCATTAATTTTCTGTGATGCTGGCTCGCAGATCTCTCCCAAACCAACTTCCAGTGAAGTTTAGGAGGCATGCCCTCACTGCACACTGAATTCCTTTTACAACACTGAAATACTGTCAGGTCTTAACATGCTCAGGCTGCACCATGGCCAAGTCAGATAGTAATCAGTTGTCATGCTTGGAGAACATTTGCTCTAATAAGTGTCTGTACATTTCTGTGAGGGAAGAGCTGCCAGGGAGGTGCCCTGGGAGGGCAGAGGCAGGGAGCAATGGGGAGCTGCCATCCCGCATGCGTGCCAAACCCCTAGAAAAGAAGGAGAATTTGTTTGTACATTTTTACTGTTGGGGTCTGCAATGGTATTTTCAGATCTTCAGTCTTCCCTTCGGGAAAACCAAGAGTCTGCAACACAACAGCATCAGCTGCCACATAGATTAGATAGTGGGATACAGTTGTTTTCAGATAGTGCTTCTGCAATGTTTGACAGTGTAAGCTTTACAGGCACAAGGACCACTTGTCCTTCTTGCTTCAGTTTTTAGCCCCCAGTTAATATTATTCTTTGCATTTTTTTTCCCTGCAAAACTGTGAACATTACCTTTTGGAAGGAATCTCTAGCATTTATTAGACTTTAAACGGGAATTTCAGTTTTCAAATAAGAACAATCCCTTCCCTTTATTTTTAAATTATGCCTAGAAAGTCTTCAGTACCTAGTGTGACTGCAGTCCTCCTCCACTTAGACACACGATGAGGTACATTTTAGAGTGTCATTGCATTAAGATAAATCAACTCCTTTAAGACATATGCATTATTAAGTACTGAAAGGTAGGTATCATCTAAGTGATTCATCTGTCATTTCAATATTTTTCTTGAAATAAATACAGTAGTCATCCATAACCTAGAATTTTCAGAGGGGAATATGTTTGTAAATCTCAACAGAAAGCAGATTTGGATACCTCAATTTGCCTTAAAGTCCTGTTTATAACTGCCTATAGGACAAGGATATAATATGAAGAATTATCAATTGCAAAGGCTTCTTTCTGCTCATTCAGGATGTTTCTAAGTGTTCTAGAGCTCCAAGGGTTTGAATACTCTTCCATTAAAATTTGGTCATCTATCTATCTATCTATCTATCTATCTATCTATCTATCTATCTATCTATCTATCTATCTATCTATCTATCTATCTATCTATCTGCCAATGCATGTAACTACTTCAAAAAATGGAATTCTGATCTGAAACTTGTCATGCATCTTAGTCAATTGGCTACAAATGGCTTCAACTGATTGTCTACAGGAGCTTTACACGAAACCTGTAGACTCATTTTGCAACCATCCCTCTTATTAGGTCCTTACAGAAAAAAAATCCCAAACAACAAACAGAAGAATAAGAGTGTGGTCAAAGAAAGAATTATATATCTTGTGGCAGTGAGAAACCTCAAACTCAATTTGAATAGAGAATTTTCAATAAAGAACACAATAAACAAGCAGTCTGTGTTCATTGAGATCATAACATAATTACATCCAAACCTTGAAGCCTGACATTTTAAACCAATATGTATTTATCTTAAACTTATGAAGCCTTCTGTTTAACTACAGATTTGGAAAAGGTAACTCCTTGTTTAAATTCCATTTCCATTTAAAAATAAAAAAAAAAAAAAAAAGAAGAGAATGTCTCTGGGAGGACACATACATGTCTAGAACCCACAATTGCCTGCAAAAAACCAAGATGACTGCATTAAACATACCCAGGCAGGCATGGATCTCAGACTGAAACGGGGAGCAGGATGGACTGATCAAATACTTTCAGCAAGTGAGTCAAATTCTTACTTTTCTTAGCATTGGCTCCATGTCTGAGTTCATTATTACCTCTGTTACCTCTGGAAATTTCTCCTTGGAAGATGCAGTTGCTGCTTGGCAGATGCAGTATAAGCTACATGGGCAAGTGTAGGAGGTGTGTATCCTGCCTTCCCAAGCAGGTCAGTGTGTCATTGAGGAATGCAGCTCATGGGTTAACCACCCTCTTTATGACTCCTTGGCGAGACGAAAGGTCCAAGTTCCTATGAAGAGGTTAGGAATTTTTTTTAAGATACTCATTGCATTTTTTGGTAAGTACTTGAATGCAATGCTGGTGAGGAATCTGCCAGGGGAGCATTTTTTCCACAAGAAAATTACTTTTGGTCAAAATTTGCAATATTTGGTGAAAATATATCAACTTCAAAAGAATATTACATTAAATTACATTCTTGGTGAAAACAGACAGTGACAAATTCTACCTGGTTCAAATATGTGAAGCTAAGTGATGACGGCAGGATGGGCAAACAACTTCTTAGAGCAGAAGATGTCTAAAATTATAAGCCAGGTAGGAGAATATTTCATACATTGAACTGTGATTTTCCAGTTAAAAAAAACAACCAAAAAAAACCAACCAAAAATCCAGGAGGTCTTGTTTTTTTAAGTGAAGGAATACACAAGTGCAAAAGAAACATCCCTAAACCAAATTAGAGGGTGGATTTTAAAGGAATGCATATGTCTGTTGTTAGAACTGTGAAAACACAAAAGTGCTTATTTCCTTGTGCAATTGTTACTATTGTGTAAGTGGTTCCCAGCATGGTAAACAGCAAAGGTAAGACAGTGAGATTTGATCAGGTTCCATATTGTACATCATGCTTACACATAAATCCACAAAAAGATGAAGGAAAGGGGACATGTTCAGGGTTCCAGTGTTTGTCTTTCCAAGTAGCTGTTACACAGCCCTGCTTTCTTGGGAAGGGCCAAGCACCTGCCTGTGGATGGGGAGTGGAGAATGAATTCCTTGTTTTATTTTATTTGCATGTGCCTCTTTTGCTTTACCTATTAAACTGAGTTTATTGCAGTTCATGAGTTTTCTCGCTTTTCCCACCAAGGGGGAGTAAGCAAGTGGCTGGACAGAGTACAAGACTGGTAAATGCTGTTAAAATCAAAGTGAGGAAAAGAAACAGACCCCAACTGAGGAAACACTTTAAGAAATTTGGTACAGCCTGCTTCTAAAGTAATTTGCAAAGCTGCTGATTCTGAAGTTTCTTTTCAGGTGACCCTTGGATCTTCACTATTATAGAAACTTTAAATGGTGGTTGCTCAATAATAAACTCTGAAACTACTGCGAGTTGTTTTCTCTTTTTCCAAATCAGTGGAATTGACTTGACTTCTAACTCATTCCCTTGATTCTAATGAATGTTGCACTTAATTCTTCTGAATTGTATACCAAATAGCTGCTTGATAACCTTTTGCTGCTATGTTGAATACTCTTGCAGAAATACCCTGCAATCGATAGACTGTGATCTATTCACTGCAAAAAAAAATCAGGTGAGCTAATGGCTCACATTTGGCTTCTTCTATTTGGACTCTTGTTTCCTAAGAAAGGTAGTATGTGTCTAAGTTCATGTGCATCTTTTCTTGGACCTTTTTTAGCTATTGACCAGTTTTACTTTATTTGACATATAAGTAGGAGTCCCAAGGACACCACAGGTTCAGTGGAAATGGTCAGGTGAGAAAAGAGGAGACTTTTTTTAAAAAAACAAACAAACATGTCATACCTGAATCTGATTCTGCTTAAGAATTCAGATCAAAACCATCCTAAAACTTCAAGCTTCCCCAGACTCAAAGACTCATTTTTATGTCATGTGATGAGCTGCACCGATGACATACATTGAGATGTATGTATCTGATATTCTGTGAAGAGTAAATCAGGGGTTCCCAGAGCTTTACAAAGTGAGTTAGAGGCGATCGTAATTCCTTTGTTCTTTGCCAGGTAATGAAGAAAAGATCAGGAGAATCATTGCTTTTAAATTTGATCTGTATTCCACCAGATGGTGCTCCTTCCCTTGTCCTGAGGTTGCTCTTTCTATCGAGTAATACCTGTCTGTATCAGACCCTCTGCATCTGTCTCTACCCACCCCATACACCTGGATGCATTGTTCTGGGTGACTCCCTCTGGCCCACACTGCTTTTCCAGCTCTGCCCTGCAGCTGTGCTTCACAGGCCGTTTGGGGTCTGTTTGGTTCTTCAAAGCTGTCTGCATTATGAAATGGTGATATTGCAGCTGAGCCCAATCACGTTGCATCAGTACAACCCAATGCTTTGTTACCACCATTCACATTCACCTTTGTGGCACTGTCTGAGACAAGCAGAGCAAGAAATGGGTGCAATTCCACACACTGGCATGACTGTTAGAGGCCATGATGGATCAATCAAGCGTGGGATTATGACCCGTGATGGAATGTGTTAGCTGTTTGGAAATCACGGATTGGTTTATCCAGACTAGGTCTGTATCAGTGTAAACAAGTGGATGACAATACCAAATTAAAAACAAAGGCTGAGTCAAGCAGGAAACACCACTGATTCTACAGTGTCTGCAACCTGTGTTTTCCAGTGCACTTGCTGCTCTAACCTTGACACTGCTCCCTGCGGAGGGTTTGATCTTGCTCCAGCCAGAGCCAAGGCACATCGGCTCACCCAGAGCAGATCACCAAAGTACTCTTGTAACTTCCACTTTTATCTAGAACCAGAAGGATAGCCAGAAAAGGATCTTGTAAAAGCTTCTTTATCTCTACTAAAAGTATGAAAAGTTTAGACCATGTCCCATTACTTTTTCTCTGCCATTTTAGATGGATTGACTCTGCACAGAACAGTAAAGGCACTGACCCAAAAGTAATGCTCCTGGGACCTGACAAGCCACCGGCCACTGGATGCTCACTGGGCACAGCAGAGCCAGCTGCAGCCCCATTCTTCAGCTGTCAGTACCCACAACCTGCTCACAGCCCTCCATAGCCCTCCCCTCTGCCTTTTTCATGGACTTGCTCTTAGGAAAACTCCTGAAATAACTGAACTGTAGGCTTTCCCTTAATTTCTTTCTCAGTATATTTATCCTACTGTCAATCCCCACCTTACCTCCTACTCCCCCATGATGGTGCATTATTGGTCTTGTGGAGAAGATACACTTACCAGATGTGTCAGGAAGGGATGGCTGGGGATTTCAACATCTGATACAAACAGATGCTGAGCAGGAGGAATTAGTTTTCTGCAGGGCTTTTGTCCTTTGCTCTTCCTATGTTATTTGGCTAGGAAGGAGGCAGGTAAGAGACTGTAGTGTCAGAGCTACTCCTTTTCACAGGAAGTTCTTCAAGTGTTTTATGAGACTGAGAACTATCACTGCCCCATTCACCTCTTCCTGAACTGAGACAGACACTTGCCCAGGCTGCACAGTGAGTCACTGTTGAGTGGGTATGCCTTGGCTTTAGCTTGCAATTCCATAATGTATTTTAGGGACTCTGAAACAACAGATGATTTAAAAGAGAATTAAAATGAGTAAAGAAAACCTCAGTGAAACCAGAGGACTGTAACAAACATAAGCATTGTAACTGCTATGTCCCATTCTCTCTTGCTGGATGTTGCTCATTCACCAAAGTCCTTACATCCACAGATCAAGAGCCAACTTAAAAACAGTTGGGACTTCTGCTAAAAGCCGAACTAAAATTCCATTCTACTTCTTTCTCTTCTCTTCCCCACTGTTTAGTGGGAAAAAAGTTTTCAACTGTTCAACTGCGAAAATTTTACTTTATTTTTTTAAGAATAATGTTTTTCTATCACCTGATTGCTGATTGTCTTATTGACATGCAATTGTAGATATTTAATTTTAATAGCAAAAAGTATTATACTTGACTCATTGTCAAGCAGTGGAGTCCTAGAAACAGCTTCTTCACTATCTGCCCATGTGCAGGAATGGTGACTGATTGCACAGACCTTGAGAATCCTAAGCTTAATTTTCCTTGATGTCTTGGTGATGTATCAGATCATGTAATCTGTTGTGAGGTTTGTATGTCCCACATTTTCAAATGCCTGGATGCTCTTACCTTCATGGTCAGATCCACTTTTAAGCTAACAGGAGCAAAGATCCACTCCCACAGTTATGATTAGCGACACAGCCATTGCATGTCTTTGTGCCAAATATTTCACGGATTAATGACAGTAAATGTTATGGCTCAAGATCAGTGTGTTAGTACAGATTGGAAAGCCTATTTCAGTTTGAACTTTTTCTACCTAGGCATTTGCTTCCTTTCAGAAAGAATTCATTGGAGTGTTCTCATCTTCACTCTCAAGCTGTCTTAAGTGTATGATGCATTTACAGGAGAAGGAAAATTACTGGAAGAATTTATGCTCTCATCTGGTTCACTACCCAAGAGATAAAAAAACCAACAAACATTTTGAGTATTTGTGGCTAAAGGTATTCATCTTTCCCATTGAGAATGGCTTGATTCACATGTCTTTGGGAATGATTTTTGCCAGAGGACAAACTGAGCATTGAATGGTCGGTGTGAAAATTGATTTAGAAACAGCCAGAATTCTGATGAGTATGGGACAATAGGACTGCAGGAAATACTTGTTTGTGATGCAAGAATGCAAATTGTGCAGTGTGTATGCAGAAGAGTTAATCCAACAAAAAGGGGTTTTAACTCCAGGTGCAGTTTAAGACTTTGATGCCCTTCCTTGGACATTTTAATTGCAGGTGGAGAGAGATAAGCTAGCACTCAAAGTGACAGCAAGCTAATACAATGCTTTGTATTGAGAGCAAAGTAGGAATAGCTTTCTCATTACCAATTTCAGGCATGAGCAGGCAGAAGAAAAGGTAATGTTAAGATCTGGAACAGGTCTAGAGATCCTGCTTCCTTCCTGCACCAGCCAAATGGGGACAATGGAAGCATAACTCCATTGCTGTGTTGGAGCAATTTGGACTCTTGATGCTTACTGATAATTAATGGGCTAAAAGTTACAGAGAGAAACAATTTTTGATGTTTCACAGACTCACATAATAGAATGAAGATAGTCTTGCACTGACAAAAGGAGTGGCAGGTTAACGTAACACCTTATCTCAACACTGAAATTAGCAGGCTACAGAAGCTAGTGCTGGAGTGGGGTGAAGCAGAGCCCTCTGAGGAAGGAGAGGACTCTGTCTCCAATAGATTACCAAGGAACAGCTGGGATGTTCAGCTCAGATGGGCAGTGTTCCTGGCAGGGAGCCATGGTATCGATTGCTGGTGTCCTTGAAGCTGATGGCACACATCTTCTGACTTTGCCCCCTGCATTTAGATTTGGGTGTTAGGGGTTAGGAGGCTCTTTTCTTGCTCTTTTTTTTTTTTCTTTTTTTTTTTTTTCATAGAAACTACAGTAAACATTCTGTTTGTTTAGCAAAAAGAGCTCAGTGTCTAGACCAAGTTCTTGTTCATCACTAAAATCCTCACAAAAGATTTCCAAAGGCAATAATAGAAGGCACTGTGCAGCACTGGCAGTGACAGCACTCACTGGGACAATAAAGCTCCAATGGGTGAAGCATCTTTTAGAGGCTGTGAGCATTTCCTGGGGAGCTACATCTAGCTGCAGGTCTCCCAACCACATCCCTTTTTCTCTCGAGGACATGAGAAGAGCACACCAAAACTGCACTGCACAGGTCCTACACATTAGTGAAGCAATGATGAGTTTCTCCATGTCTTTCTCAAGGGAACTTTGAAGTCATTCAAAGAGCTTTGGGAATGTATATTTTAATAACAACCCAGGACTGTACTTGCTGGGCTTTGCATTTGGCTTTGCCATTTTGTTTACTATAGAGTTTGTGAAATAGGGACAAGCCATAAACATCCACCTAGCCACACTTCTGCAAGGACATGCTCTGACATGCACGAGTATTTTCAGTGGAAGTGTTCCTGCAGCCTTCTTCTTTGTGGGTTTTCAAGTCATCCAGTTAGGGAGAAAAACAACCATAACATGGTACTGAGGTCACAGATGAATAAGACATTATGAATAGTCATGCTGAAAACAAAAGCTTTGGTGAATACTTGGTGAGAACTGTGGGGGTTGACAAAAGTTTGCAGAGCAATTCAAATTAATGAAGCACATGGAAAAATGTTACCTTGTGGAAAATTTCCAGGCAAAAAGAGTTTTTGAATAAACTGTTCAATGTTGGGATTTCACTCGCCCTTATTTTCATCCGAGCTGTGAATCATCCGATCATCGGCTTGAAGGTAAATCATTAAGTAAAAAAATTTAGGGAGCGGGGAGGAGAGGAGGGGGTGGCAATCAATGTGTCAGGTTTACCCTATGTCCCAGAGCAGTGAATAATTGCTGTTACTGTAGCAACTGATGGCTTAATGCCTAAGCTTAAACTTCTCCCCAGCAGTGTCAGATCTTCTGAGTGGGTCATAAATAAATGTGAATATATATATATCATTTTTGCATCAGAAACTTTGCCAACAGATAAAATACCTTTCTTTCTTATGCCATTTAAAAAGAGAGCATATACTAACATGCCCACATAATAATAACTTGCCCATTTGTGACAAAGTTTTTCTCTATATCACATCTTACTGCCAACAGTAACAGTCAACAACTTCCTTCATGAACTGCTGTGATTTTATCTGGAAGTTTCAATTAGATGTGTGCTTGTAAACTTTTCTCAACTATAGATTGTGAACATTTATACATTTATTCTCCCAGCAGCTGTGCAAAATGATACAATGCTTTACAGCTCTGGACCTGAAAAATAAATATCATATAACCTGTCTCCAATGTTGCAGAAACTCTACAGTAGAAAAGCATTCCAGATTTCCTACGATCAACTCCAGAGCTGTACATACGTAATTTTCCAAGCTAAACATCAACTCTGTGGTCATGGGTCCAGACATAACTGTCCCTAATATGTTAAATAGCAGAAACATGCTGGCACAAAAAGACTGGGTGAAGTTGAGTGTTAGAACATTTATTTTTCTCAGTCTTACATAATCTTACCATGTTAATCTGTTTTTCCTACCTCTGAGGTAGATTTTATAGATTTTTCTCAAGTGATGCAACATACTTCAAGTTCACTTTGGTCATTCAGTCACTTATCTCCCCTTTCTTCCACAAAATAAGAGAAGGCTTGCCACCTGTCAGGAAATTTCCAGTGAAAGGACAAAACTGGTAGCAGCAATCAGCTGAAAGTAAGAATGCGCTTATTACATGAAAGTGCATGCTTAGCAATTAAAATTTTCTAAAACAACATTGTAGTTGTTTTTGTGCTTTATGTACAGTATTAAAAATAAAATAGTCTACCACATGTAATTTATGAAAGCAGCCAATAATGAGTCCATTATTGCATAGCAAGACAATGTTGCAGTCGTGGTTACAGGCCTAGCCAAAGACTTTGATCTTCTGGTTCATTAATGTATATATGAAAAGACCTTAGCTAATTATCTCAGTAACTGGTCTCACTCAGGTCTCAGTCAGTTCTTATTCAAGGCTTACTCTTTCATTTTCTGTCCTCTATGCAGGGAGTGAGTCACCTGAGTCATGATTTATTGTCCTTTCGTATAGGAGATTTGTTATTTTCATACCTATGTCCAAGGGACTCATCTGTCTATAAAATTTGCAGTTGAAACAATTTAAAAAATGCCAGGTGATGTAGCTATTTGCAGTGACACCACTGGGTATTAGTAAAGAGAAGCTGATTTTAAATAGGCAAATGCAGCATCCAAGAGTTGAGCCAGCCCCAGGGCTGAACTGAGTATCATCAGAGCATCGCTGCATGCTTCGGGCTCCGTCCTCTGCTCCCAGGCAACCAGGCTGTGAAACCCATGACTAGGAATGAGAGTCCATGTTAACAGGGAATTAAAAAATCCAGTGAAGGTGATTTTTTGAATCTGCTAGCCCAGCTACTAACAGTGCACTCTGTCAGAACTGAACAGCAAATAATTCTTTCTAACAGCTGTCAGCTGTCTACATGAAAGCATGGTATAGTTTAAAGCTTTTGCTCACTTTCAAGCATTGTAAATGGTCACTTCTGTTCAGACAAATTTCAGTCAAAAATTATATGTATATATGTGTGTGTGTATGTATATATATATATATATATATATACATATATGTATATTTATAAAATAGAAAATCATTCTCCATTTTAAATCATTGAAATCTGATCTTGATGGTGATTCTGAAATGTGGTCTTCATTTTATACACATACGTCAACTGGCATCTCAAAGAATAGTAATAGTTACCAAATGGTGCTTCATAGATCATTGCCAGTCTCTCTCCCCTTCTTCCCCCATCTTTTTCATTATTTTAATAATGACAGTTCAGTGACAGCAAATAGAAACATTATGTTCCTGCATTAGAAGTTGCATACCAAATTATTTTATGCCAGGATTCTATGACACATTCTGTATTTCTTATTATTATAAACAAATCACATTCCATGAAGAATTATGTCATTAGAAACTCACATCAAATTCATATGCTACAGTATTTATATGATGAATGTTTGGAATAGTAAGATGGCTGATAATTTCTTTTTTGTTGTATCTTTCAATGAAACAATGTATGAACATATCATGGCTTACCTGCCTCCACTGCCATTGATTTTCCAGGGATGAGACATGGTGCTAGGAATGGAATCTGTTTTATGCAACTATGCTATGTGGAGAAAAATGCTGAAGGTAATATTTAACAATGGTTGGACTCACATATAATTAACTACTATTTTCAGGGGAATTTGCTTCTGTTATTTTTTTACTGCACACAATTCCACATGAACAGATGGCTACTTTCTTTCAACTGGTATTCTAATAGACAATGGATTTTATGGTGCCTTGGTGCCTCTACCTACCAGTATTAGAGGAGATGTGAAGATGAAGTGACATGGTGAGAGGACTTTGACAGTGGATTATAACTGGAGTATATTTTTCAACATGATCAGGGCAAAACTGAGCCAGAAAAACTGGCCAGAATGTGATAAATCTCTGAAGATTCTGTAAAGGAAGAGGTATGAGCACCATTCTGAGGAATGTTTTAAACTAGTCTAGATGATAGACCGGTTACAATGATAATTATAACAGTAGTTTCAAATCATGAAATACTCTTGATTGATCAAGAAACTGCTTTAAATGGACAAAAAAACCCCCAAAACCCTAAAGCCTACAGCAACCTGGTTTGATCACTTACCTGGCTTTGGATTGAACAGGAGGCTGAACGAGACGTGTTCTGAGGTCCCTGAGAGCCTGAAGTTTCCTATGAAATCACAGAGTGGTTAAGGTCAGAAAGGACTACTGCAGGTCATCTATAAATATATAAAGCAAATAAAACATACAATCAAATATATGGTGAAAAAAAAAGATATGGAAAGTGACCATACCATTTCCTATGAAGTTGAAACTTTTCTTCGTATTTTCTCCCTTTTTTCTGCCTCTTCCCTTTTCTTCTCCACTCCATTTCTTCTTTTGTAAATTCTGGGAATACTAATTTATTTTCCTGTGTTTTCTGTGTTGTGATCTGAGAACATGTTTTTTGTGCTCTTTCTGTCCATATGCAAGAATGCTCAGATCTACAGATCTTGTGCCTGTCCCCCATTTAGATTAGTCCATCAAGACCATTAATCAACTAAATGATGCACTTGGCAGAAAGAACAGAATATCCAATCCATTTTAGTAGCAATGGTGCAATCTCCTAGTACAGAAATTGACCGAAAGTCTGTGTCTAATCTTTCCTCCAGATTTGGCAGCCCTAGCAGGTGTTTCCCTCAGGTGTGCTCTAGAGAGGCATTTCTGCAGCGTGTGTATGGGTGTGGGGGTGCATGAAAAAGCCACTTGTCTCCTTAATCAGTGGGGGACTGATTCCCACCACTAGGGTGATTGCAAGTGGTGCAATATGTCTGCATGTAAGTAGAAGCATCTCCTGCAGGGCATGAGACCAGTGATGAAGTTTCCTGGAGATCACAACTCCAGCTCCAAGGCTTTCACTGTCTTAGGGAGCAGCTCAAGGAGAGACTCACTCCTTTGAAATTCAGGGCTGTTTTGCTGTGGGTCACTGAGCCCAGTTTGCAAGCCACAGAATAAATCCTATTAAAGTCACTACAATTCTTCTCATTCTTTCCTCCCACAGATGCAGAATGCCAGCTGCTAAACGCCGTTTCAGAAAGGGCATGGGAGAAACCCAGGAGAAGGTTTTTCTTTCTAAATAAATCAAGTCATTAATTCTGACTAATGCAATGTTGTGTAGTAACCCTATACAGAGGTGATGAGGTGCCAGCTTCATGTCAGTGTGCCTCACTGCAGTGCCTGTGATACTGTTCATATGCTCACCTTCCAGATTGAATAGTCTGGTTTGTAAGAGGTAGATAAAGCTCCTCAGTGTAAACACCCACAGAACCGAATTACACTGGCCCCTTGTCCTGGAAAAAGTGATGTACATGTGCTATAATCTGGGAGCAACGTGCCAGATGTAGGGATAAGAAACGTGAAATCTTTGCCGAGTAAAAGGCATCTGGAAAATATTAGGAGTATCAGACATGAACAGCCCACCTCAAATACTTATGCAGCAGAACTCCAAGGATAAAGGCTGAACTTCTGTCCCCCTCAAGTTTAATTAATATGATAAGTGCTAGTACAATAGCCTGGTACACAGTCTGGTATATCCAAGATGCCCCTTTATGGCATCTCTAATATACTCTGAATAGTCTTCATCTCTAGACATAACCACTGGAACTTGGAATGTCTCAGGAACAGGAATGTGTTCATCTTTATAGTGTTACATCTTTATAGTGTTTCAAGAAGTGTAGCCTCCTTAGCATTGTGACTGAGAAACCTTGAGAGGCAAATTGCTGAAAGATTCTGACAGAACCCAGAGGAATAACTCAGGCTCCTGAAGTCCTCTCTCTCTCCTGCTTAGAAAGTCTCTCTCCACAGTGCAAATTTTGTAGTGGGAACCAGCTGACTTCTAATGGGGTTGGTATTAAATATTTGCTTATTCTATCCCCCATCTTCCTTAGAATGATATTTCTGGTCACACATGCATCAGACATGCATATTCCCTGGCAGATAGTGTGCTAACTCCCAACTAAAGGATGTGAAGAAAACTCTTTGGAAATATAAGGATATAGCACATGCATCCAGTGAAAGTTTTTCTCTTCAATGTTATTAAAGGGAAGGCATAGTAAGGAAAGGGTGCATTGTCTCAGTTTCTTTATACAAACAAATAAAAGTCCTTGCAGTTCCATGGAATTTAACACAGTTAATCATAAACTTGATATTTGCATCTCACAGGCACTGAACATTGTGTAGTTACCGGAACTGGGATAAACTGGTTTCGAAAGATTTGCCTGCTATAGCTATGTTCAAGGGTTAACCCTCACTCCCCTGCTCAGATATTGGCAGAGGAAATACTCTCATAATCACAAAGATTGGAAGTTAGCCTATGAATTGTTCACATCTCTATCTTGCACGTAGCTGCTTGCTTTGAGATGCCCTCAAAAGATCTGTTCTGGTATGACTCCTAAGGCTAACTTGAACCATGAAGGGTTGGGTTTTTATTGTCCTTTGTACCTATATAGTTCTTAGACCCCCCCCCCCATTCATTTCTGTGAAGCTATTCCAACTTCACCTAATGGCAGGTATATCCTCTGCCTGACTCTAAATGCTGAAATCTTGGAGTCTTCTTTAATACCCTTTCCCAAATGCATAAATGTACTTTTTAAAATTTACTCAGCTCACATTTATACACCAAGAAAGAAATGTGTATAAGAAGTTTCTCAGTTTATCCTCTCCACAGTCATTCAGTCATGCAATGCTCACTCACATGCATGCAGACGTGCATGAAAATGCACTCATCCAGAATTCTGCTCTTCAATGTCATGAAGAGTGAGAAGCTCACATTGAAGATCTTGGGCACACACATATTCATGCTGTCCTGGGTCTTTGCTGGGCATATTCCTTTTTGACCAGTCCAGGGGTGTAGCAGGGCTACCACAGAGCCCTCATAACTAATCAAATCAAAGTAATCTCAGCCAGTTGCTCTGCATCTGTTGTCTGTCTCTGTATTCTCAGTTAGGACATGTGTTGTGCCATCCTGTACTTACACTGCTTTTGGTCTAAATCTGGACATGGGTAATTGACTCCTCATCTCTGTTTCATTTTCCCATGCTGTATGGATTATAAGGATGATTGCCTTGCAAGTAGCTCATTACAGTGTGGACAACTCCCATTTTTTCAGGTAACTGGCCCTACCATTCATTTTCATTCTGAATTTATTGGCTCCTAATGTGTTCTCATAGCATCTTGTTGTCCTTAATTTTTAATTTTCTGCTTTCCCAACACATAACAGAAATTATGCCTGCTCCTTGTAGGTCTCTTCTAGAGATTAGAGACCTACAACCCAAATTAGCTAATCTAGAGATTAGCTAAACCTAAATTCTCTTCCATAAACAGTTTTTAAGTTTGAGAAAGTTCCAACCATTTAGATTTTAAATGACTCCATAGGGCTCTTAGGGAATCCAACACTCTTAAACTGGGAAAAGTTTAATTTGGTAAAACACACTGCATCATAAGAATCAGCACTCTGTGTCTGGGAGCCATTTACCCACTTGCAGGCTTCCTAAAATGTTTGATATATTCTGTATATGGTGAAATACAGTCACTGCTTACAGTGCTTACTCCAGCTTTCCTTCAAGTTGTACTACAATGTCAAAGTATCCACATGACACAAGACCTCTTCTAAGTTCTATAGCTGTGCTCCAGTTCCTATCTCTGTGGTCCTAGCACAAACTCATAATTTCTATATTCACCAAATTTTGGGAGTGAGAGGTGCAACACCCAGGAATGGTTATGCCTCTCCTTGTGGTTTTAGTATGTCCTGGTTTATTAATGGAACAGCAAAAGTATTTGAGGCCTACTAAAACTTTATATCATGATATCTGTGCTCCTTTCTTTTTTAATCTTTGTGCATTACTTTGTTTGCCTTCTTTATGTTCTCATAATTTTGCTTTGGTTCTGGCAGCTTCAAAGTGCTTGCTAAGAGATTCAAACCACAAGAGATAGAAAAGACCCATTAGGTCATTTTGCCCTGCTTGTTGTTTAACACCCTCTATTGCATAGTTATGAAGTTTTCCTCTGAGACAGCATGGCACAGTCAGTATTGCCTCATAATAAATTAAATCTTTTGGAGTCTTGAAAAGGCAGTACACACAGCTATATAAATATACTATTAGATATACAATGTAAAAATCTCACAGAAATCCAGGGGACTGTGTCAGCTTCTATAGGGAAAAGATAGTCTTATAAATAGTTTCTTACCAATTGATAGTGTGGACTCCTTACAAATTTTTAACATTTTTCCTTCAAATCAGAAGCAAGCCATAACTGATGCTGCCCTGAATTTGATGGCCTCCTCACTGCTACACATCTTTTTATTTGTCACTTATATTATTTATTATTATTAATCTTTGTCTCCTTATTTCTCATACAAGTTTATTCCCAATGGCTTGCACAACAATGGTGCATTGAGTTGGTTTGATCTGCACACCAAGGAGACCAAAACAAATAAATAATTAATTATAAGCCTATATTATCTCTAGGATTTGCATTTCTTTCTTTCAGTGTTTGTATAAGCAATTTGTGTTTGCCCTGACAGTTCATTCTGGCCATTTATTACCCTGATCTTTTCCATGGAAAACTTAACATGTTATTTATATTGTTTTTTTCTTTCTACCCTATCCCCATTCTATTTCTCAGGGCAGATGTCCATGGTTTTTTTTCCTATTAATCTCTCTCTCAGAGCATAGACAGTTTTGCAGTGATCCTAGCAAAGTTTCTTACATATCTTTTTTTATGCAAGTCCTTCAATTCATGGATGCACACTTGGTTTTGCCCTTTCTGTACCTTTAGACTGACATGGTGAGAGATACCACTGGAATATTTTCAAGAAAAAAATCCAACTCTTGATCTGTGTGGCAAGGAGACCAAAGGGTGGTGGGGGTCCTCTCCAGGAATAGAAGCTTAAATGGTATTTTCTGGTTGGCAGATGTATTTCTGGGAAAGGAATTTGAGGGTGTTTGTTTTATCCCTTTGTTTATCAGGTCATCCAGTACTTCTTTTGAGGCATATATGGATTTTCAGGATACATCCTTCTCCTGGGAAGAACATACAGAACCATGGAACTTTGTTACTCAATGATTTTCAGTTTATCAGATCACCTAACAGAAAGTTGGGGTCTGTTTGATGACTATTATGTGTGTAAAGAAGCTGTAGAAATACTAAAATATGTAGCTGTGTTGGTTTAAAATTTGTATCTTCCCAGTTTTGTGAATATGATTTGCAAAGCTCATATTCTGCTGTGACCATTGCCAACCTCCTTATCATTACTTTCTTTACTTATAATTTATCTAGATAGGGATTGGCAGAACTGTAACAGATTTTTCTTGAGATTGATTACATTTGGAAAAATGCAGACAAAATGCTTAGGCTGTTTTCTAGACTCAGGCCAATATTTGGTAATATT
Organism: Serinus canaria; assembly: GCF_022539315.1. NCBI lineage: Eukaryota > Metazoa > Chordata > Aves > Passeriformes > Fringillidae > Serinus > Serinus canaria. The sequence goes on from NC_066319.1 coordinate 18,627,796, forward strand.
AAAAAAAAAAAACCTCAATTTTTTCCTTCTTTTCTGTCTGAAAAGGAGTCTAATTTACAGAACTGCTAAGTACTAAAATCTGAAATGAGAATGAATGATAGCTGTGCTTTCAGTACTTTACATAACTATAGAATACTAAGTGTGTTAAATACATGGTGCTCAGGCAGCTCAAAACGGATGCCTTGAATTAATAAAAACCTTTGTCTTGATCTTTTTAGGACAATAAATTATTACTTTCTCACCCCACTAGGGATTCATAAAGATCAATAAATGCTTTTGTGCTAATACTATAATGTTAGTGCTAATGCATTAGTACAATGTAATACACTAATCTACATAAATTAAATGTTTATTTACATTATAAGTACATGTGTAACTATAATACCTAAAATACCATGAGGATGAAGAGCATAAGAAAACTCATGAGGAAATGAACAGAAGTTTTCAGCACAAGTTTGATTCATGTGCAGCAAACACAGCTCAGGGCCACTCCCTGTATGCACAGTATTGGGGAGCTTCCCTTTGAATGAGTATCCTCTAGTCTGTGCCCTAAGTACTGTGCCTCCCAACCTGTCCCAAGGTTAATAATGTTCTCTTAGTTCTGTTCCCCGAGTACAGTTCCTAGGCTTTGAATAAGTGGTGTGCAGAGAGGGCTGCTTTGGCATTGAGTAGCCGGTGGGTTGAGGCCGTGAGCGAGGCCTTTAACTCTCCCCTACAGACCTCTGCCAGGTGTACTGAGAGTACTCTGGAGCAAATAGGGGACTCATTGGAAAATTTGCTTTTTCAAGTGGGTGGATGTACAAGAATAGCCTTTTTTATCTGCTAGGAAAGCCTTGTGAAGCCAGGTAGTGGAGAATACTAGCTCCAAAAGAAAGTTGAGGGAATGAGGCTCTGCCTCATGGATTCATCATGGGGATTACGATTTCAGGGGAGAGCAGTGGATGTTGTCTCCTGGACTTCAGCAAGGCTTTCAACACTGAAACACTGTCTCCCACAAAATCCTCATAGGCAAACTCAGGAATTGTGAGCTGGATTAATGGACAGTAAGGTGGGTTGAGAACTGGCTGAGTGGCAGATCCCTGAGGGTCATGATCAGCAGCACTGGGACTCTTTGGAGCCCTGTCACTGGTGGTGTCCCCCAGGACTCAGCACTGGGCCCCGATTTACCTAATTCATCAGTGACTTGGATGAAGGGCAGAGGCCTTCTCAGCAGTTCCCTGCAGACACAAAGCCAGGAGGGGTGGCCCATAGCCCAGGGTGTTGTGCAGCCCTCAGAAGGGCCTGGACAGGCTGGAGAGAAGCTTAGAGAGGGACCCTCTGAAATTCAGCAAAGGCAAACGCAGGTCCTGCTCCCAGGGAGGAACACCCCCCTGAGCTCTTGGACAGCAGCTCTGTGCAGAAGGACCTGGGGGTCCTGGTGGAAAACAAGCTGTCCATGACCAGCAGTGGCCAAGAAGGCCAGTGGGATCCTGGGCTGCATTTGGAACAGCACTGCCAGCAGGTTGAGGGAAATGATCCTGCCCCTCTACTCAGCCCTGGTGAGGCACATCTGGAGTGTTCAGTTCCTCAGGACAAGAGAGACTTGGAGCTCCTGGAGCAGGTCCTGCAGAGGGCTAGAGGTTATTAAGGAGCTGGAGCATCTCACTTAGGAGGAAAGGCTGAGGCAGTCTGGCCTGTTCAGCCTCGAGAAGAGATGAATGAGAGGGGACCTTATCAATGTCTACAGGTGTGTGCCAGGAGGGTGTCAGAGGATGGAGCCAGGCCTTTCTCAGTGGTGCCAAGCAATAGGACAAGGGGCAATGGGCAGAAACTGATGCACAGAAGTTCCACCTGAACACGAGGAAGAACATCTTTACTGTGCAGGTGACTGAGCACTGGAACAGGCTGCCCAGAGAGGGTGTGGAGTCTCCCTCAGTGGAAATATTCAGGATCTATCTGGACACAGCTCTCTGCCATGTGCTCTGGGATGGCCCTGAAGGTTGAACCAGAAGACCCACTGTGACCCCTTCCAAGCTTGCCCATTTCAGGATCTGTGATTTGTCAATGAGCTTTAAACTGGCTAACTTGGGTTGGATTTTATTTGGAATGGTAAATAATACACTAGTAATCTGACAGCCTGTTATAATCAATCTGTGCTTCAAACATACATGTTCCTGAGCTGTCCAAAGAAAAGGCAGTAATATTTCTTACTATAAATACAAAGTACAGCACTTTCCTTAGCCTTTTTGAATTTGTTAGAAAAACGTATTCTAGTATATGCAAACTAGTAATTTTGAAAATTACTCCAAATTTTGTTGCAAAGCAAATGCCCATGATGGAAAATTTCAATTTCGACAAAGAGCTAAAGGCTAAAATTTAGTGAACTGTGAAGAAAAAATTATAAGGTCTAGCAAGCCTAAATAATGGGCAACCTTAGTAATAGGTGGCATTTGCCTATTAACATAGAACACAGCTTGGAAATAGTATCTGTCCTATTTCTTCTGGCTTCTCTAGTCATGTTTTTACAGAAAGTGTATTATTTTCCAAAGCTTATTAATCAATTCTGATTTTGTTGCAGCAGAATGAAGGCAGGAATCTCATGCTCTGTATCCTCAAATTGCTTGGCATGTCTAACCTACATATCAGCTTTATAGCCATCTTTTGATATTCCACTGGAATTTAACAAATGAAGCAGAGATTAATATTAATGAAAAAATAAAAATTTCCATACATTTGTTGTCTGTTTTCATCAGGTGTCAGACATTACAGTGAGAGACGCCAATTTAAGAATCTAGACAGATTTAGGTAATTTCCTTGAAGCTTGATGGCTATAATTAAATTAATTCTGGGAATCTGCACTGGCACTTCTACCATACTGTGATTGTGGCCTCCAAGTTCCTAGTTATAAAGTTTTTAATGTTTTCTCTGCCACCTAGAACTGTGTGGGGACCAAATTCATGTTAATTTTGTGGCTGCAGTGCTGAAGAAGGATTTGCAGAGGGGAAGGCCTGGCTGTCTCCAAAAGCCACCCGTAATACTCTCTGTGCTGAACCACATGTAAGTGTCAATAAGCATACTTGGGAGCATGGGGGCAGCATAGTTGGCCAGGTAGGGCAGTAAATTTAGGGAGCCACCACCCTGTGTGGCACCCTGCCTTTGAAAATAGCAGTGTAATAAATAATGCATGCTGGTGTGTCGACCAAGCTAGCTTCACCCTGTCCAGACCTGTTGGTACAATGTGCTTTTCTGTCTGTCTGGAAGTATTCTGCGTCTTAGCGACCAAAGCTGTCTCTGCCCTTAGGAGCTGAAACAGAAAGGGCCAACAGTCACACAAACAGAAAGTGACATTCCAGCCTCAATACCACATTGGAACCATTTATCTTCTGCTTTTGCTGATGTCCTTTTTAGCAATAGGAATATTCTGCTTTTCTTGTCTATGCTGAGATTCAGTGGTCATATCATTCTGGTGCTTCTGCAGCATATAGATGAATTTCAGTGGGATTCTTTAATCTCTCATGTTCTGCTCTGTGGCGCAATGTAAGACTTGGGTTTCTTCCTAAAGATACCCTTCCTAGGAAGGAAAGTGTTCTTTACTGCTTGCTAGTTCTTTGCTTCTTAGCTTTTCCTGTTCTGGACTGATTGTTCATGCTGATATCATGCTATGGCATCATTTTGGTGATGAAAGCTATAAATACTCATCAAGACATGACCTGGTATGCAAATACTTGGACTCAGTGACATGAACGCTTAGAGAAATCTTGTAAGTGCTAGGTCTATCAAAATAGTTTCCTAGCTGTCTGCAGGGACAACTTCAACCCTTGGTGTTGTAACTGCAAGACAATGAAGATCTCCAAGATGGGTATTTACAGTCTTCCTTCTTCCTCAGGGACAACTTTCTTTGATATGTGAGACTCAATGATAGCCATGGAACTTGACCTAACCTGGGTAAGAAATAATTGAATCTTCCCAAGCAACACTTGCACACAGGTGCACCTTATCTATGTGAACAAAAGGAACTTAGTTTTTAATTGGTGTTAGTGTGGATGATAGGAACAAAGGTGACATTCCTTGAGTCTGAGATCCATTATTTATCTTGAAATCAGGTGCAGCATAAATAGTATTCGTGAAATATTTCCCCTACATTGACAATGAGCCTTGATTAATAATTAATAGTATCTCTGGATGTTGAAGGACAATTAATTTCCTGTGCTTGGTAAATCTAGCACTGAGAACTCCTGTCAGCATCTGTCAGGGAAAGATTTATGATGAGACTTGGGATCAAAAATGGGCAAAGACTAGAAAATTCACTTCACACAGACCACTGAACAGTCACTGAATAATAATATTGAGCATTTCTCGGTTTATGCATACAAATTAATGAAACCTCAGAACCTGCCCACATTTTAGTGCATTTTTAACTGTTTCCATGTTGGTGAAATGTTGACTAGTGAAATAATGAGAAACAGATGAGGCTTCCTATTTTCATTTGAGCACCTGGTTTCCTGCTCAGGTTCACAGTTGCAGGCTGGAGGAGTAACTCACACGTGGTCAAGGAAAACTTTGGACTGAGCATGTCCACTAATTCTCTGCCCTGCTAACCTGCATATAGCTGAACTTTCATACTCAAACCCATATACCCACACACTGATTATTTTTTCCCTCATTTTGTTTCTTACCTACTCTCAAATGCCCAGAGAAGCTGAAAGACCAATAGACCCCCCCTTTCATGCATTTTTCAGGATTCTCAATGCATAAAAGTAAGGATTGAGCTCATCACATGGGCTCACCCAGTCTACCTCCCTGTCAGCACAGGGTTATTCCACACCATCCATCTCCTAATATTATTTCCAGACTAATTTTAATTTAGGACATTCCTGCTTTTCCCTTCTCCCCATTCTAATTATGATCTCCCTATCTACCTGAAATAACCTCCATTTAAAAAAATAAAATAAAAATGAAGGGATGGTCTTAAAAAAACAACTACAAAGAAATCAATCCCTCATCCATTACCAGGTTTTTCTTTTGTTCTGGAGCCACGCGTGTAACCCGGTTAGACCTGTTCTCTTTGAATGCCGAGGACTGAGCTGGCCTTATGCAAACGCTCTCAACCTCATCTTGCTTGTTGTCGTTGCAGATCCAATCAAATGAACAGGAAGTGACCTAAGGAATTCCCCTATTGGCTGCCTGAGTGTTCAGCAAAATGTTTTAAAATTAGTATCACATCCATTTATCTTCACTCCTGGGAGTCTTTAGTTGACATAACCTAGTACCTGTGCTTACCCAACCTACTGTTCTGTAGACAGTTTTCCCATTGCCTCAGTTCAGGATTTCCACTCCAGAATCTTCAGCTAAATGAGGTAAGGTGTTTGGGGTATTTATTTCTTTTCTTAAATGCACTTCCTTTAAAATAACACCAGTGACAATAATTAAAAAAAGAAAAAAAATTGTCTGCTGGACTCCTGGCCACTATATATACCAAGCCGCTCCCTTTCCAATTTGGAACAGCAGCTAAGGCCATTTATTCAAAAGGCTTTTTAATGTTGCAATAAAGATTTCTGCTTTCTTGGTTTGAACTTGTATCATCTGTTTAAGTATTTCTGTTATGTTGATGTTTGAATGGGGCCAGATCCTGAGAATCTTTTCTATTATGATGATATTCCCGGTCCTAAATCTGCTACTTTTGTCAAGAGAGTGATCATCTGTTCAGTAGGACAAGGGATGAAAAAGTGGACTTTCTCAATACTATGGCGAGTCTTTGTGTCACAGAACTGGAATACACTCCACAATGACTGTGTTCTGGTTCATTTTAGTGATGAGAATGTTGATGGACATGGTGTTTGTAACAAAAAACCCTAAAATACCTTTATAATTTGGCTTGGTTTCAGCCTCAAGGCAGTTTCTTGGCAGTTGTGTGGTGAAGGAGGTTCTGCTGATCTTAGTTTTGTCTAAGCAAAAACGGCACAGAACCCAGCTCAGGCACTGGGTAGGTAAATATAGTGTGAGGCCCACAGTGTTTTTGCTTGTTTAATTTGTTTCTGTTCCAATGGTAATTTTATTTTAATAGAACCAGAAGTGGCCCCTTAAGGTATAGACACAATTGTTAAAGTAGTTGTGGAAGAGAATGAGAAGAAAATATTGCTCCAAATCTGTGCTGATCTGTGTTGTTTTTGTAAAATATGTGTCCTGGACTTAGTGACAAATGTTTGCATTTCACTCTGTGAGACATTTTAGGCACGTACTTGTGTGTATATTGTTATAGAGTTATTCAATTATATCAGTAATGTACTTTTTGATTACTTCCTCTAAAGGCATATGTTATGTTTGCTTCTAAAGTACTATCCTTTCTTTCCTACCTTTGCCATTTTTTAGAACCAAACAACTATTAGAATTGAACAAGCTCATAATGACAGAAATGTACCTTGAGGTAAAAGTTTCATTTAGTCATTTTATTTATACTTGTCTCACTTGGTGCCATGTTAAACAGATCTAACCTGCACCAGTATTTCCTGCAATTTGTGAAAACTTCAGTAAAATTAAAAAATGCGCTCCTTTAATTTTTTCTTCGATAGGAAATTTGCAGGGTGTAGTTTAAGCTGTATGTCTGACATCTATTTTGCGCTGTAGAAAATATCAGAGCTGTAAAATATAGCAGCTTTATATTTCATGCAAATGTAGAAACTAAAGAAAAAGGCTGCAATTAAAACTAGAAAAACAACAGGATTAAGTTGTTTCACTTACAAATATCACAATGACAGTTTAATTCCTACCCAGTACAATTTTCAAAACCAAGTGATTGTTGCAATAGCAACATAAAACTTGCCAGAATTTTCCAGAGATAATTACGTGACTTCAAGTAGAGCATATATTTTAGAAAACTTCCAATCTTGAAAAAAAAATCCAGAAGTCCAGTGATGGGAAATTCCCCATGTTTTTAAGTGTCCCAGCAATTAAATACCATTCTTCTAAAAATATTTTATCTCATTTTCAGTCTGACATGGTCTTGCTTTAACATTCAGCCACCTGATTTTGTTGTCTTTTGATGGTTATTGGGAAGTTCCCCTGGGTAGAAAATTTCTGTTCCTCCTGTAGTTAGCTGGGGACTTGTCCTTTCTTAGCCTAGTCTCTGATAATTGTGGTAGTCTGAGCTCCAAAGCCTGTTCCTTTTCATGGGGAAACTTGCTGTACAGTGAAGGATCTTAACCTGTTTCACTGTAAGCTTTTCCATCCTTTAATCACTCCAATTCTCTCCTCTAATTTTTCAACATTAGCTGTGAAATTTGGATGTCAGGATGGATCAGAGTCTGTAGAGTGCCAAACAGAGGTATTATGAGTCAATATACTGGGAATTCCAGTTCAGGGGTTTATGAAGTATGCCCAAGGCTTTCTTAGAGCAGCCATCCTCCAGACACCCTTCTCCCCCTTGAGCACTGGTCCTGTATGCAGACACTAGGTTATCATTAGCAGAGTCAATGTTCCCTTGCGTTTAGCATTTCTATTTTTTTTCTGCTCCAACTTTCACTTGGAAAGCCTATAACAGTGGTAAAAATACATATTTTCCCCAAGTCCTGATAATAAAGGCTCTCATATCAGATCAGAATATCTCTTTGCTTGCCCCAGCACAAGTTAGGTCGCGCTTCACAGCCACCTATAATGTGAGAACCATATATTTAGCCCAGTCGTGGTGAGATCAGGTAGTAGAATGTGGTCTGCTTTACACGGGATATTATTACCTTCTTGTCACCTGAGAAAATATGCTGTGGTATTGCCACAGTAATTTCCTTATTACTTTAGATATTCTCGGGGTGTTGTGGGTTATCAGCAGTGGTGGAAACAGAAAATGGGACAGTTGGATGGAAACAGACAATAGGACAGTTGGACAAGTGAAAAATTAAATGATTTGGCTCCCACTCAACTTCCTTAATTTTTTTTCATTCCTTGTGAATTTTCTTGTTAACATCTGTACTTTTTCTGTCTGGAAAGTGCAAGGTAGCAAGCTGCAGTGGAAAGACATGAAACTAAAAAAATAATCATCCAGAAACCCAGATGGAGAGAGATTAGAGAGCAAAAAGAGGGATTTCTGTATGTGTGTCTGTGTTCGGGCAGCAGGAACATGTTAGTCTGTTGCGTGTCCCACAGCAATTTGCACCAAACTCCCTTGTGAGGATGGAATTTCTACACCTGCTGAAAAAGTGTGTATTTATGTACAATTCTCACAGAAAAGGATTAATGATTTTATTGACTCAGCAAACTCAGAGAACTGCCCACGAGCCATGACACCTTTCCAGAATCAGCACTTAGCTTTCTTTCCTTGTTCGCCCCTTCCACACTTTTTATAAATACGTTTAACTTAGTGACAAGACCAAGCCAGGAAAACTTCTCGCTAACCATAATGTAGCCTGGATCTGTTCTGTGGAGTCTACAGTCACCTGCTTTCTGTTGCTGAGTCTACAGTCACCTGCTTTCTGTTGCTGTTAGCTTGTTCAGATTCAATCCCCACAAAATTGTCTGACCTCTTTCTGCAATACTGTGAATACCATCTCTGTGAACTGGGGCAATGACCTACTGGTTGGAAAGTGGGTGCTCCAGGACAGACCTGTCTGGCTTAAAAATTTGTCAGTTTGCTGAGATAAAGATACAGATGAGATGAATGACCCTTTCTTAATCTGAGGTCAATGTGCCCACCCTTTGTAGGATTTTCTGGTCTTACAGGGCTCTCTTTCTCATCAGCCTTCCAACAGCTGTAAAGTAGATATTCTTGTTGAGGTATAGGCATTCCTGCAACAAGCAGCACATAAAAAGAAAACGGCCACAAAGTTAGTCGTCATTTGTCATTCCTAATGACACAGAATATTAGGATGTGGTAGAACGAAATGTAAAGGCTTTTTTTTTTCATGTCCACAAGGAAATGAACAAAAACACTTTTTTTTCCAGCTAGCATAGTTTGTGATGTGTAATGAAGTAAAGTAACTGTCCCATCTCACAGCTTCACTACCACTGAATTTCAGCCATAAACTCATGGGATTTTATTCCTAATGATAAGTGCCTTGTGAGCGTTGGTGAAGTTCAACACCATCTTCAGCAAAGTGCTCTGGCTTCAGCCGCTCAGCCGGTGTCCAAGGGCCCTTCAAGATCTCTAACCACAAATGGCTGCATCTCTCCCTCACTGTCCCTGCCTCAGCACACTCTGCAGCTTACATGGGTTATGGTCTCTGATGATCCCAGGAAGGTATTTCAGGAAGTGTTCAAGAAAATGGTACATTGTAGACTTGGTAACAGAAGCTCACAACACTGCTGATCTAAAGGCTAAGCAAAGAAGGATTTGTTCTCACAGGTGGTATACAAAAAAGTAAGGATTTATTTTTGTTTTTGAGGAAGTGATCAGGAGTCTTACTATAAGAGCTCCTTTGAGTTCTACTGGGAATGCAGTTTGCACCAAATCCCTCATGAATGCCTAGAATACTTGGGGCGTTTGTTGGTCATTGGTCTACAGACGGGTGAGAATGAGTAAACACGGAGTCATGGAGCCAGTGGAGCAATCGAGTGGCATTTGGCATTTTGCATGTCTCCTTCTGAGGAAGAGCCCTCAAAGGCTGCCTTTCCAAAAGCTGACATTGCACATGGTTATCATTACCTATTCCTCTGCTGATCTTGTGAAATGTGCTTCACAGGAAAGAGTATGAGATCTAGTAGACAGAACACCCAACTGGAGCTGGGTAATCACTGGTTATAGACCAAATAGGTGGGGTAATAAAAGAGAATTGCTTTGTGGTGGTGGAAAAAAAGTAATTTTTCCTAAAGGAGCTACAAAAATGTGGAATAAAAGTTCCTGCCTATTATGGAGGAAGAATACAGACATAAATATTTTAGATATTTTCTCAACTCGCAATCCGATGTTGCCAGGATAGTCTCCTGAGCCCCTGTAAGTCTGTAAGGATTAAGCAACAATGTGTAAAAATGTATTCTATTGCCTAAATTAGCAGTGCCATCACAAGAATAATTGGTTTTGTTTTTTAAAACCATTCTAGGTGTTCTTTCATTTAGCAGCGAGCAGTTATTTATGTTACTATATAGTTAAAGAACCCTTGTGAAACTGCACAAGATGCTGTGGTCAGGAATCAGACTAAGTCCATGATATAGTGATTACCCCCAAACTTTCTTAATGATTTTTACTGCAACATGTAATTATTATTACACAATAGTTTAAAAGCTTGCATCTTGATGATGCACTTTCAAAGTATGCTTGGTTAAGCAAATTGTCTCATAGATTGGAGGGGCTTTATCAGGGAGTCAAATTCTGACACACTCAAGGGTGCTGTTCTCATCTCTTTTGCAGTGAGATCTAACATAGTACTCACATAAAAGACTTAATATTCCCAGGCACCTGGCCTGACAGAGGAAGATGAAAAAGTTTTAGAAGACTGAATTAATAGGTAGTTAGATGAGTAAGATATCCTTATAGACTTATCAAAATTGGAATGTACAAAATGAAATAGATGCAGGTTTTTCTACATTTAGTGACTCGCAAATATCGTTACCCTCTCTAAGACTTTTAATGATGGAGCTGTAATACTTTGTAACAACAGGTAGAAACTTCCTTTCCTTCTTTAAAATCTTGAATATATTTGGACGAGAGTCAATCCCATAAATTTCTTTGTCTGTCTGTTGCTGATTCCAACATTCATAACAAACACCTCGCTCTAAGTAAGTGGAATTATAGATTAATTTAGGCTGGAAAAGATCTCTAGGATCATTGAGTCCTACCATTAACTCAGCACTGCTGAGTCTATCACTAAACAAAGTCCCTAAGCGCCATATCTATGAGTATTTTAAATATCTCCAGGTGTGGAGACCCTACCACTTCCCTGGGCAGCCAGTTCTAATGCCTGCTAACATTTTTGGTGAAGAAATGTTTCCTAATATTCAGTTAAAACTCCCCTGGTGTAACTGGAGGCCATGTTCTCTCATGCTGTCACTTGTCACCTGAGAAAAGAGACTGACACCAAGACTTCTTTTCAGGTAGTTGTGCAGTGTGATAAAGTCTCCTCTGAGCCTTTTTTTCACCAGGCTAAAAAACCCCAGTTCCCTCAAATGCTCCTCATAAGACTTGCAAATCCCTTATCTCCTTCACAGGCTTTCGTCTTGTAACTTTTAAAAGAGGAATTCAAATATTTTTTCCCCAGTTCCAACCAATTCTGTTTTCTAATCTGCATAGCTCCTTGATTTAAAAATCCTTTAAAATGTGCAGCTATAGGTATTTGGCATGTCTGTTTGTGTCAGTAGGTATGAGTGGCTGGCATTGTCTTGTAAAGAGAGAGGGGCTTTTCATGCCAGGAGTCCCAGACAGAGATGCTTTCCACTTCCATGCCTGCAGGTTTTGCCCCGTGCTGCAGTAGGTTTTTTTTTGCAGGAACAAGTGCATGGCCTGAGAGCTAGGGTGCCCAGGGCTGCCCTTCCCCAAACTGTGGACCATGAGCAGCAGATCAAAGCATCAGCCTTCCTTATGCTATGAAACATCTTAAATCTTTAAAAATCTAATGAAGATTTAATCATTAAAGATAAAAAGAAAAGAAGAAAAAACTCCCAAGCGCCTGCAAATAGCTGTTATAAGGATCTCTGATAATACTCCTTTCTCAGAACATTGTTAAAATAGGTATAATTCCATGGTAAAAAAATCTGCTTTTGAGGAAAATAGTTGTTTGAAATAGTCTGGAAATATTTTCATTGGTTTTGTTGGGAAATCTCTTCCAGTTACATTGATGACTGAGATACACAGCAGTACAGGGGAGCAAAAAGAACTGGAGGAAGCAAAGTTCTTTTTCTGATTTCTTACTCCTCCAACCTCCCTCCCAGAGGGACCAGCTATATACTCTGCAGTTGCTGTAAGACCTGGCATTCTTGTGCCACAGACAGATACTTGAAGATGATATTTTATTCTGTTTTACTGGTTGCAGGATTATGGTGTGTTGAAGAAAAATTACTTGTCCTGGTTAGTCAGTCTGACTAACTAAAAGGCAAAAAATTAACGAGAGAGGGAAAAAAAAGGAGAAATAATTTAAAAACGTAAAATAAAAGAAATAAGGAGGAAGATGAAGAATAGAGATGTTCAGTGACAAAGAATGAACAGGATCACAAACTTCACATCCTAGCTTGGTTTTGAGGCTGCCTGCATTTCAGGATTAGCGTGGTTGGGCTCTGAAGAGTGTTCCCTGGTCACCATGTGCACAGCAGCCATGTTAGGTAAGTTTATTGCTCCCAGCGCAGCTGCTCCGGGGTGATTTTACTGCCTGTGTACCTCAGTTTTATGCTTCACATTTCTTTCACAAACACACAAAAGAGTTGCACATTTGATGCTTGAACAACTTGAATATACGTTTTTACATGTCGGTTGATTCCCTGTTGCCAGGGAACTTTCTTTTAAAAATTCCTTTCTTTCATTGTGATTAAACCAGAAAATAAAAATAACCCAAAACCCAGCCAACAAAAAAAAAATTCTAAACCACACAAGCAAACAAAACCCAACCAACCAACCAACCAAAAAACCCAAACAAACAAACAAATAAACAAAAAGGAAGGAAGGAGGGAAGGAAGGAAAAACCCCTGTAGAAATAGCCACAGTCCACAGAACAGAAATTTTGAATTTCAGCCAGCTCTGCTTAGGAATTCCTAGCTCATTTTCAGGATCATACATAGGTCAAGGGTAGCTTTTTTGATTTAATACTTCAAGTGTAGGTTTAATTGTTTGGCTAACTTATCATTCAAATCTCTACTAGTCATAATAGCCATGATGCATAGAAGAATCTTGTTTTCAGTCTGAACAGGTCTCTTTTTTTTTCCTTTAGAATTCTTTCTCTTGTTGAATACCTTCTCTCTGCCCTCAAAAAAACCACATTCAACCTAACTCATCTGCATGTTGAAAGATTTCCCAGAGACGTGATACAATGGATAGCAATGGGGCTTGAGCTGGAAGATATGAGTTGGACTGACTTCCCCATTGACTTGTTACATGTCTTAAGTGAATAATTTCAGCTCAGTATCTCAGTTTTCCTATTTGTTATGTGGATGCCCTGCTGGTTCCGTCCTTCATTTCTAGGTTTTGTGCTATTTACTGCCGTGTCTGTGTGTGTGGACTCTTCCATTTGTGCTCCATGGTTGTCGGTGTTTCAGTTCGTCCATCACCATAGATGCTATTAGAGTAGAGGAGCCCTGCAGGCTTAATTTTCAGAAGAACTTAGAAGTAGCTCAGTTCCCAGCTGAGTACCTACTTCTCATGGACTCAGTGTTGTTTTTTTTTTTCCTGTGAAATAGTAAATTAAGAGATGGAGTGTGTGTGGGTTCATATGGGAAAGCAAACCCTCCCAGTCTTTGAAGTTTATCTCTCAAGAAAGTTACTTTACTGTTTACACTTAATTTGCTGCTTTTTCCTAGTAATTTTTGAACCATCATGTCTTAGCTGCTTTTTCTTTGTGCAATTTGCATGATACTTCTGACTTCAGTCCTAGAACAGAGCGTTGCTTTGACTGGCTCCATTGACAGAAAAGAATAGCATTGAGCTCTTTTCTGACACCAGGATATTCTGTAGCAAAGGACAGTTTGTGAAACAGGAGAGAGTTCACATAAGAATTGAAAGAGCACATTTGTACAAAACACAGTGGGAAAAGCTCTACTGTCAAACCAGCCCCGGCTGTTGAGGCAGATGCCTGCCTTTGCTTTTTTTGTTTATATTCCAACAAATCAAAGCTGACCTGTGTTGTTATCGGAGTAGAGCAGCAGGTGCAAAAAAATAACGCTGCTGCCAACTCAAACGAAAGGGTAAGACTAATACCCTCTGGGAGGTATTGAGGAGATAACAGAGAGCCATGCCAGCAACTGAATTAACGGCTCTATTTACGGTGGGTTTTACTTAATAACCTGCTCCTAACACTGACACATAAATACTCCATTGTATTGTTTAACACAACCACTGGAGAAATCAATGGAAACAGGATGGGCAGCTCTTGCTGTGCCAGGTGAGAAGGAGCGACACCACGGAAGCGTTGCTCTTCTAACCACAGGCAGGAGGGAGACGAGGAAGGTGGGAAGGTGTTCTTGGCTTTTACAGAGGTGGGGAGACATCGTTTCCCACAACTTCTTGACTTACCTATAGAAAGTGGCTACAGAGCAAGGAAACCTCATTCCCCTATTTTCTGTTTGCTTTAATAAAGGCAGTGAACATAAATAGGTGATGACATATATGTAAAGTACTGTCCCAGTGACATGTGGCTCTGGGAGGCTCACAATCCTGGGAGCAAGGGAGAAGTGAGCCTGCTGCTATACCAGTGGTACAGCAGACAGCCCTTGTGCAGCCACTGGAATGGGATGCCAGGGAAGTGGTCTTGCAAACTCTTACTCTGGTTTCAACAATTACAATATGAAGAAACTGCAAGGACACAGCTGGGATCCAAGTAAATGTTTATTGAAAACACATAGATGTGAAAGACTGCATGGTAGTAAATGTAATGGTCTGAGCAGCTTTCTGATATGGTGTCAGTGGGTCCCACAGGGCTGTTTCAGTGATAGCCACCCACGTGGGGACAATTTCCTTTGCAGACATAGATTCACCTTGGGATACTTGGTAGTCTGGGGAGGAATGCAGGGCAAGCAGGAATCCTGGATGGAGCTATCCCATAGGTGGGATCGGCAAGTTTGAGCTTGGTGTGAGGGTATGTGGTAGGGGAGTTAATAGCAAAATAAACCCTTTCTGTCAGCTCTGCAGAATGACTCTTCCCACCATGAACCCTGCATTAGCTCTCCTACATCTCCTCTTTGAAATATGCTTTTCCTATCCTGTCAGCAAAAAAGTGTGATCATACTGTGGTTAGTCAGGCAGTGGGCTGTAACATGGTATAAATACTTCTATCAACTGGGCTGGATCACCAGAAAGCTGCATATTTTAGCATAAAATTCTTTGTGCTTAATTTCCAGCTTCTCTGTTAATTTGTGCTGCAACCCTCACATATTTAATGAAGAAGCACAAAGTTTGATGATTGAATGCATCAATTAATGTAAAAAGTAGTAGTCCAATGGGAAAATGTGCACATTCCCCAAGGCACCTTGCTGTTTTGGGCCTCCATCCCAAGTTCCTTATTCTGTTTGCTTCTCGCTCAGAAACCAGCCTTAAAGAGTAATCTTGCAGTTTCCAGGTAGATACCCTTTATTAAAACAAAACATATGAAACAGAGTTTACAAAAAGGAAAAGAGAAGAAACACAATTGCTTTTTTTTTTTTTTAAAGTAGGCAAATTAGTGGTTGTTACTGTTGAAAACCAGACAAAAGTCCCATAACAAAAGAGAAGTGTTGGTGGTGATAGTGGTTAAAGTGAACTTCCACATGAAATACTGGCTGCTGCTTGCAGCATATATCTGAGTGGCTGTTATGTCAGCACCGAGTCAGCATCTAATGAGAGCCAAACATGAATACAAACACAATTATTACTGTTATTATTGTCATTATTCACTAACAACTGAACAGTCACACAGGCTGTATTAGCAGTATGGAAAACATTTCCCTCAATACGCTGTTAGTCTTTAAAGCAATGCAAAGAGAAGCTGTCGTGGAAGGTGGAGGGAAGTGGTTGGGGAACCAGAGCCAAGGGAGAAGGAGAAGGTGTTAGAACATGATGGTAATATTTTGTTAGCTGATGAGGTTCATGCGTAATTATAGACGTGTGGCTTGTCAAGTTACAGGGCCATCTAGAGTGCTTTTTGGCCATTTGTATATTTAGTGTATTGTAAGCAAAAGAAAGGTGTTTAGCAGAAGGAGATTAGGTAGATGAGCTGGCTCCTGGTTAGAGGAAGGATGTACCAGAGAGATAGGAAGGACATGAAAGGAGGTGTGGAGTTGTTCCATGAGGTGTGGTATTAAGTGCTGAAAGAAGAATAAAGAGCAAAGGCAGTTTTTCCCATTATTGTGTTTCCAAGACTCTGTATCCCTGAGGCTAGCCTGATGAATCTATGGCAAATGACTTCTAAATATTCAGGAAAAAATGGTTGACCCAAATTATCATGAACTTGCTGAGGTGGTACAGACAGACAGTAATGAAAGCATTGCTATATACCAGTCAAAGCCAACTCTGAAAAATAAAAAAGAAAATAGCCAACTTATTTTTGGCCAGTTTTTAGTGAATCTATCTACTCGTTCCAAATAGTCTAAGAGTACATTACTGCAAATATAATTCAAATATCTATCACAAGAAATAATTTTTTTTCTTGACTCACTTTTGTTTTAGCTCTATGATAGCTATTTCACTAATATTATTATATGGATTTGTACACAGAACTTTGGCAAAGAGGAGGATGAGGCTTTTGACAGTAAAATAAATGATGATATTATTATTTTCATGTTCAAAAACTAGTGGCATGGCAAGAAGGTGCACATCTAGCCTGTGATGTGACAGACAAGTATGGATCTGAAACACCAGATCCTTGTTAAGTGGCAGGTTGCATTTCACTGTTTTCTCTGCTAAAGTAACAGGACAATGGGGAAAATTTGAAGTACAAGCCCTTGGTAGTTAACACTGTCAGACACGTCTACGCCTTGAGGATTCTCTGTTCACAATCTCCCTTCTCTTTGCTTCTGATTTAGAAAAACAAACAAACAAAAACCTTCCTATTTTAAAATTCTTCCTTTTATTTTCATTTTACTAATGAGTACCTTGAAAATTGAAGTCAGTTCATATGAAGATTATTGGGAAAAAAAAGGGGTCAGAGAAAAACAACCTATGAAACTTTGCATATCATCAAGTAATTTTTTTCCTTGCATTCATAAAGTGAACTTTGTTCTCTCTCAAAAAGGAAACTGAACTATGGTTTTGTCTTTAAATTACATCGTTAAAAGAGAGATAAGAACCAAACCCAAACCCTGGAGCAGAGGGATAGCTCAGATACAGATCTAGATCCTAACTTTTCTACCCAAGGTTCTCTTTAGTTAAAATATATATGCAAGATTTTGAAGCATCCATATGAACATGTTTAAACAACCACCACATATCTCTTACAAAAGTTGCCTTGTAGTGCATCATGAAAATAAGATCTTTAGTAATAAAATATTCCAATCAAGCTTTATTTGATTTTGTTTATCACGATCCTATCTGTAATGTAGGTATATGTTAAACATTCCTTTCCTATTCATCTTCCTTTTTCTGGTCTTTCGGTTTACCTTCATGTATACATTTAATGTACAAGGTTCAAAGAAAACAAAAGAATAAACCAAAGTCTTCCTTTCCAAAAGCCCACAAGAGTAAATGATCAAGGTCTCAATATAGTCTCTGAAAGCTCACTGAGAGCTCACCAGTTTTGCACATGTAAAGGTGGGTTTATGCTTAAGAACCACAGCTCTATACTCCAAAAATACGTAAGCACTGAATTGTGCACTTCAAAGAGTTGTAGTGGGAAATAAGATTAGCCCAAAAACCCAAACCAGAATCCTGAATACTAACAATTTTTGAGATTATTTAGTAAATTTTCTTATAAAAATGATTCCTTGAACTTTATAGTCATAAGGTGATTCAGTAACCAGACTTTGTTACTATGGCCCAAAGGCAGGTGAGATGGACTAGAAATGAAATGCATCAAAAGCTCAGTATGTTTTACAACAAATACTGAGTGTGATCAGAGTGTTTCTTCATGTGAACTGTCTTCAAAGCTTTCTAAGACTTTTTCAGTTCTCTTAGTGGTGAGTCTTGAGGTTATCATCAAACAGGTCAAGCATAGACTGTCACCTGAATGGTACCTTGCAGGCCATAGCAGAGTGGTCCAAAGTTGAGCTTTTTGCTGTGAAACAGATGCCTGTGCGTAATCAGCCTGCAGATGAGTTGTTTCTTTTGAGGCTGCTCTCTGCTCTGTAGGCACTATAGGTGTGGAAACAAGGATGTGTGTGTTAGCTACAACTGAATCTGCGTGGCCAGAAGAGATGCTAACATACTGCAGAAAAGGTCACATCTGAAAGTGAGCCATGGCAAGGATGATACCTTATGTAGGAGTCTGGCACAGACACCAGGCATGAACCTGAGACCTTTGCAAATTAGACAGATAAAGATCACAGGGCAATCTTTGGGTCAGCCATGGCTGTAGGTATAGACACACTGACTCACACTAGGACCCTGGAGCCCTGGTAGTAATGCACATTACATGAAAAGGAATAAAAAAACCCCATAACAGAAGACCCAAAGCTCACAGTAACATGCAAACAGGCTTTCAACATTTATATATTCAGTTTGTGCCTGCCCTTACCTCCACTGGAGATGTAAAATAGCTGGTTGGAATGCAAAGCAGCTAATTGATCATATACATTACAAGTGCAAGGCATTTATGTTTCTGAAGCAGCCGTATGTGTAAAACAAGTCCACGTGCTATGTCCTACATGTCCTTTGTGACGTCTTGAAAACTTTGCCCATTTAGTAGTCTTCTGCTTTTTCAAGAAAAGGATTAAAAATCCAGAGTTTGTTACTCTTCAGTTGCAATTATCACTTGGTATTATTTATTTTAGATCACTGTGTAAGTCTTTGACTGTAATCCAAGATGCAGTAATGATCTAAAATATTTAACATACTCTGTAGATACTTGTTCCATAAACTCCAAGCCCTGAAAAGCAGGGATTGTGTCTTCACTGTGTACATAACACACTTCAAAGAAAACAGGCCCAGGTGAAATCTGCATTTGAAGTTCAGCCATGATGGTAAAAGGGGAAAAATGGGGAAGAATCCCATAGGTAAATATGCCAAAAGAGATCCACCCTTTTGGACACGCCAGGAGGAGCTGCACTGAGCTTGTCTCAGCTAGAAGTCACTCTTAGACTTTGCATAGCTTACAGGTGGAGTCATGGCTTAGTAGTTTCAGTCTGTTTTGCCCTAGACATTGTTGTGTTTTGAGCAGTGTGTGGCTTTACCAGCGGGACGGCTGGGGGCCCCTTCCCCTGTGGACCCCTTTCTCTCATGGGCTCCCCTTCCGCACCCCCTTGGTTCACTTCAGAGTTGTGTCCATGAGCAGCTATACAAATTGATATCAGAACAATCACTCTGGTTGTACTACTTCAGGATTCAATCACTTTCTCTGTACCGCTTATTTGCCTTTCCTGTGTTTAGAATTTTCATGTTGTTTAATAGAAGCTGTTCTCAAAAGATTCTGGTTCAAAGAAAGGAGAAACTCTTTATATGATTGTTAAGATTCATTGTGTTGAATGTGGAAATGGGGATCAGAGTAATTTATTTTCAGAGCACACCTGTAGTGCAATAAAATAATTTGCATAGAGTGCACTATACAGTGTTCAAGGTTCAAGGATTTGTAAATATGTTTTTCTGTAATGCTGGATTTGCTCCACAGGCAGGCCATGGCTCCTTGCTCTTTCCATTATTGCTGTTTACTCAGAGTGGCCAGGTGGTCATGGAAGAGAAGAAGAGCAGAGCAAATGACCTGCTTCTACTGCCAGCTTGCTGGGTTGTGGCTCAGCCAAAGCTCCTTCAGTGAGAGCTTTTACTAAGAGAGGCCTTCAGGTCTGGTCTTAAAATACCACCTGATATAATGAATGTTGGCGAAAGATTTTTATTTTTTTTTTGAATGCATTATTCCCTTATAATAGGACTCTCTGTAGAAGGAATTTAGCTGAACACCAGTGCACAACTATATCTAACTGTGCTGGCTGAGTAAAGTGTTATTTGGGTAGTGTTCAAACTCCAGAGACAGCACCTCTTCAGGGGAACAGAATGGGAATGTGTGTACTGACACCCGCCATGCAGACATAGACATGTATGTGTGTATGTCTATAAAAACACATGTGACTATATACTCAAATGATATTTCATCTCTGTTTTCATTAATAATGTACCATGTCACAGCAGAGGGAAAGATCTCAAGGGTTTTTTTATTTTATTTTCCAAAATATCAGCTCAGCTAGAATCCCTTTTAATACAGTTTCCAGAGGAAATGAGGCTTTGGTGGTAATTCTCTCTTTTGGCTTTTACATATGGCCTGTAACAATCTTTGAGTTTCATCACCAATTTTAATTAAATTTGATATGGGGATAGAAGTCCCAGAGATATGAAGTTTTTACAAGATTAATGAAAACTGGCTGCCAAGTACAGAAGGAAAATCCATTAATACTCAATCTGAAAGAAAGAGTGACGCTTGAGCTGACTGCTTTGAGACAATGAGATATTATGAATGCCCCAACCGTGGGAAAAACTTCAATCAGCACTCACATCTTACTAGACACTAGAGAATCCAACCACAAGATACACATTCATAGGAAACCAGGCTTCATTAGTTCCACAATTCACTTTGATATATGGAACATAATTAAAAGAAAACTGAACATCTTCTGTCCTTCCCCTTGAGGTTTCACACCCTTTAACCAGGTTTGTCTGTATGCCGGGGAGATTTGAGCATTTGGCCCTGGACTAATGAGGAACACGCTGCTTCCAATAACCTGACTCAAAATCTTTTCAAGAATGGGATGAGCCACTGCTATAAGCATAAATCTTCCATGAATTTTTAGCAAAGAAAGGCATATACAGGATGACATGAAGAAAATCCCAGTTTAGTTTTCATACAGAAAATATTGTTGAGCATAATGCTGTATGCTTCCAAGTAAAGGTGTGGAAGTTGTTAGTAGGACTTAATAATCCTCCTGAACAAAGTGCTAGAATGATTTCCAAAGAAGGAACACCCTTGCATTAAGATAAAGGAGGTGACCTGAAAATTTTCAAGACACCAAAAAACCTGTTCCTTGAGTAATACACAGAACTTTGGCAAAGTTTAGGTTAAAGCTAAATCCAGTCCTCCTTCTGTGATTAATGTCATATTGTAAATTCTCCTTCTTAGGCACAATTGTTCCTACAGGTGATACTAGAAATTAGTTAAGTTATTGAGGTTTAGATAATTTATTTAGCTTCCAAAACTGGAATGACTGATTAATTAAATTGTAAAGCAAGTTCCATGGGCATTATTTGAAAATAATATTAATGTTGTTCAGGGATATGGTGAAGAACAACTGTCTGCTGGACTGCGACAGGGAGAGGACATTTTAAAGGAAAATACCTAAACTCCATATCTCAGGAAGAGGCTGTCAGAGTTCTTCTTTTCAGATCTCTAATGTGCATTGGTTTTAGTTACTGCTGGGGTGGAAAAACTGTGCAAGACACATGATTTGGTTTATTTAACTATCCATGGCTTCAGTTGCTGAATAAAAGTGTCAAAAGATCTTTTGGTTTGGAAATTCACCTGATTAGTTATGAAGAAGAAAAAATTAACTGAATTTTCAGGACAAAATTACGCAGAAATAATTTCAGTTCTTATGCACGCTTTCCCAGGCGTACTTGTAAGCCTTTTGCACAAGTTCTGAAATCTGTGTAGAATTCCAGAGGCTACAGAAGTTGCGGAATACAAAACCACATAACACAGTACTTTTAATTCCGAGATAGCTTCCGAAAATGTGAATTCAGATAAATGAATTTAAGTTATGAAGTGCATATTATAAATTTTTAAAAAGAAATGAATTCAACAAACTAAGTTTCTAAGTGTCTTTTCCTAATCCTCAATTTTTGTTGTTTTCCTAGAATAGCTGGTATTTTACCTCACCTCTATTTGATACTGTAATAAGGTTTTTTCCATTAATATTTCATTCATTCATACCTAATTGTCTTTAATGATTTAAACCAAAATTAAAGAAATAACTTGATACATCATCAACCTTTGTAGCCTCAGAAGTGTATGTATTGACTGTCAAGCATACATTATTGCTTAAAACTTCTTGCACATCAGGTATATAATTTATATGCGCTATAGGCTGAACATGTTTATAATCATGAGATTGAATTAGAATTCTTCCTTACACCTTCTCACTCACAATACTAAGTCACTTGGCCTTTACATGAGGCTGAAAAAAGTCTTCTAATTTGTATAAATGTACTGACTGATGTGATAATCATCTTTCAATTGGCCAGAATGGGAAAAGAAGACTCTCTCTCAATTGTTAATGTTTTATAACCTGATATATCTACTATGAGAAATTGAATTCTCCTTGCTAGTGGTCTCTGAATCACAGATTGGCTAGAATTAAAAGTGGAAAGTGACTGACAAATTATCCATGGTTTGATTTTACCATTCTGTGTAGCTACCAAAAAAAAAAAAAAAAGCCTTAAACTACTTAATACTGTAAAGCACCATTCTCTGTGATAAACTTCTTTAAACTTCCTAAGGCTTTGGCTTTTTAGGCAATTGTTAGTAACCTCTCTCCCTTTCCCTGCCTAAATACATAGGGGTAGGGGGTTGCAGGGAGGAGGGTGAAGAAATAGATACTTGTAAGTTTTAAGTTACATGGGTTATTTTAAATGATGGAGGAAAATACCAATCCAGGTAATTTTCAGACTGCTCCTTTAAAACCAAGGCTGAAAGTGTTTCTATTGACTCTGGTCTTTTACGAAAAAGGTTTCTGGCATCAGCTTATAGGGGGTACAGATGTGCTCTCAGTGGATGTTTTTTCACTGGCCTCAGTGGATAAACAGCCAAGACCAGTGACTTTACCCAAGTCTATTTTGTATTTCATAACCTTTTTAATTCTAGGGTGAAGTCTTGTTGCATGCACATGCCATCCTGATGTCTAATGTTTTGTTTTTACAGACTTTGCGGCTTTCAATATTTTTGAACAGGGGTTTGGTTTTCTTTTTTTTCCCCTGTGTATATAAAAATTGCAATCCAAAGCCTTTGTAGTGTTAAAAAAATTACTTTCCCAATGTCCTCACAAGTATCTTTGGTTATTTGTATATTTTTAAGCTTTACAACTTCACACCAGTGAAAGATAATATAAAACATCAAGAGTACCCATCACTGGGGAATTTTGTATACTTTCATTGGAATGGTTAAACATGGGATAAATGTAACATTTTCCTAGAATGTCATACAAGTAGGTTTTTTGATTTTAAAGTATAAAAAAGTACAGGACAATTTTACTCATGGTGCTAATGCTAAGATATGTGGAAAGGAAAGTTTGCTTAAAAGAGGGAATGCGGTCTTGGGGTGGTGTCACTCCAAAATACTGATTCTGTACAGACAGCCACAAGAATTGCTGTCTCATTTACAAGATCTTTGACCATCTGATTTTTTTGGTGGGTTGAAATGTATGATCTGTGATATTTGTTACCAAGAAGTGTTATAGACACTGCTGACACAGATCAGATAAGAAACTGGGTCAGCTGACAAGATATTCCCTGTAAGGCTACCTCCCTGTAACATTATGTGTATCCTTCTGTGTGAAGGATTTTCTGAGCGTGGGTTTAGTCTACCTTATAATTTCATTTGCAATTATTGGGAAGTTCTTTCTCTCTCCTAAAAGAAAAAAAAAAGAAAAAAGAAAAAAGAAAAAAAAAGAAGAACTTGTTTAAATCACATTTCTCTTTAAAGCAGAAAAAAAAAAAGTAAAACTATTTAGTATTTCATTTCTCAAAGCTTGGCAGTTTTCATGTATTGCTCTGTCAGGAGCCTTGTCTTTTCATTCGGCTTCTTTTCTGATTACAGATTATTCATTTATGGATGGGCAGCTGTAGAAACTTGCTTCTTGCGTATGCAAATTAATCATGGTAATGTTTATCATAAGGAGATTTTGTGGCAGTGGAAAAGGGGTTGTGTCAACATGTTCTTGATTTCAGTTGTATCTTCTTCTACAAATGGAATTGGCCTCCTTGCTTCACCTTCAGTGGATTTTTTTTTTTTTTTGCCATTTACCTTTTGGACTAGACACCGCTCACTAAGCAAGCTGTTTGATTCACTTACAGATCATGATTTTGGAAGGAGCTGGCAGGATGAGTATCAATTCCAGCAGCAATCTACTCCACCAGCAGCCTTCCTGGACAGATGGATATTCCACATGCAATGGTAGGAGGAATTCAAGTGTTCTGAGCCATATTCTTTTTTGGGAGGACGGGGGAAAGGGGCTGCTACACCTTTAAGCATGTACAAGTATTATTTTTCAGTAGTACTAATTTATTGGAGTTTCACTTCTGGTAAGAAAAGTTTTCAATTGTTAACTTCATTTGTAAAAAGCTGAACTTACAATAAAGACCAGTTTATTGTTCATGGCTCTCTTTCTTAAAATTTAATGGTGTTGAAAGTGCCAGAAGTTCTCTCTTAGTCCAGAATTCTTTCTCTCGTACCTTTACCCCTCGTGCTTCCTCTGAGCTAACATTACTGTTTAATGCTAATCACCCCTCTGGCTTTCCAGGGGAATAGAATTTTTTCTCCTTTGCTGTATTTGCTTTTTCGGTTCAAATTTCTAGATAGCTTTCTAATTAGACTGGCATAAGAGCACTAGGTAGCTTGTGGCTTGTGATTTTTTTATCTTTTTTTCTCCTTACTGTTTTCTGATTAGATATCTGGATATGTAAAAATGTATTTGTATATATTCTCTCAGTATAAAAATATACATAAACCTATATCTCTATAGGTGCTTGAATTTTAGAATTCTTTTCATTATTCAGTGGACAGGTAAAACTTGAAATCTGAGCGGTCATATGCTGCTCTTGTCCTTCTGATCCAAATAATACTACAACAAAACTTACAATTAAAGTTCCCACTTAATGAAATGCTTATTCCTATTGCTGTGTGATTTGTAAATACACAGGAATACATCAACATATCCTTAATAAATGTGCCTGTTTTTCTATAACAATTTCATACACAAAAATAGTAATGTCTGAGTTTCACTCTTCCACAGGATTTTGAGGAGGCAAATGGTGGGGGTCTACATCAAATTTCCAGGGTGAAACTCCTCAGGATTCACTTATGTTTTAGAGGGACAGGAAGTTCAAAGCTCAGACCAGCCTGGCCAGGAACTTACCACTACACTTGCTTTTACCTAAGCTACTTTCTCCTCTCACGAAAGTATCTTTGCTAACATTAGGATTCTAGTGGCCTTTGAAATCACTTTACTCTTTTGAAGTGATAAGAATACAAATCAACCTGCTTTTCAGGCGATATACGACAGCTCCAGCAAACCTTTTTTCTCTGACATACCACACTTTAAATAATTTCCACACTCATTCATTCTCCACATCCTTCAATACTAGGATTAAGAACAATCCTGCAAACTCCCTAAGTTACTTAAACAAGCTAGTTGACTAATATTGATAAAGAAAGCTAAGTAACTGTGGGGATTGTTTCTGTGTTACCTGGAAGCTGTGTCCTGTACCTCATCTGAAGAGACCTGAGGTCTAGTGTACCTGAGTAAAGGTGATTTCCTAAAATGTGCCAATTCTGGTGCTTGTGGTCCTCTAGCAATATCCACTGTTGTCAGTGTTTCTCACTGTGTGGTTAATTTTTTTCTAGAGGAGACTGGGAACAGACTGGTGCCATGTCCTGGAGCGAGGTCCCTGCAGAGCTAGGCCATGGCAGTCTCTTCTCCCTCTGTAATCTCTCATTCCCTCATCCTTAAACCCTTCTTGCACTTGTGAACATTTTATCTCACCGTCACCACTGTCTGGCGTAGTCCATTTTCCTCCTTTCCCAGGGAATAAATTGCACTGATCTCTGTGAGGACAGACCAAAGCAATCCTGCCTTTGCTCTTATCTTACATAATGATCCTACCCCATGTAGAATTTCTTCAATTTGCACATGCAAATTACTGTCGTGCAATGACATACAACTGAGAGCAGTTTAAGAGATTGCCAAGAAAAGACTCAGACATTCTAACAAGAAAATTAGGCAGCTTCCATAGCTAAAAATGAGTTTTACAACTACATTCAGAAACAGAAACCACCTTACATGACTACAGCAATAATCTGCACCATCAGAATGCCATCTCTGTCATGGAACCATGGCCCACACTGATAGGCTTTTACTGTGGAGCAGTATGTGAGTGCTTTTAACCTTCTTTTTCCTAACCCCACAATTAATATTTAGCCCCTACTAAGTTCTTATTCAAAGAAAGTTTCCACATCTGCTTCTGAGAGTTTTGCAAGGCTTTTCCATCATTTTCTGATGCAATAAAGTAATTTTCCCACAAATCCCTTTTCAACAGTATTTCTGTAAAGTAGCTTCCCTCACAGAATTTTGGTGTATTTAGCCAACATTAATATGTAAATTCCTGCAAATCAATCAGCCAAGACATGTGTAATGAAATACTGCCCAATTTTTAGTTGGAAAACTGAGGCAGGAACCCCCCCCAATACCTTCTCCAGCATTAGCTACTGAGCCAATGTTAAGCACTGAGAAAAGAGTCTAGATCTGTAGACTTCCAAGACATGCAATTTGGCTATAGATCTTACTTTTGATGACTATTATGCTATCAGAGACAGTAAATATTTTTTTTTTTCCTTTCCAGTCTCCAGTAGCTTCTATGGAACTCAGTGGCACGAAATACACCCACAGTACTGGACTAAGTTTCAAGTCTGGGAGTGGCTGCAGCACCTCCTTGATACCAACCAACTGGATGCCAACTGCATACCTTTCCAGGAGTTTGATATCAATGGGGAACATCTGTGTAGTATGAGCCTGCAGGAATTCACTCAGGCAGCTGGGACAGCAGGACAACTGCTTTACAGCAACCTCCAGCACCTAAAATGGAATGGTAAATAAATACTAGAGAGAGACACGTGTACATTAGTCTGAATTCTGAGATCTTGAGAAGTCGTTTCTGATCCCCAGAAGCCTGTCTGGCAGATTGTACTTGCTATGTTTGCCATTCTGCTTATAGCTCATTTATGGTATTGCTAAATTTCTTGGATATGACTTAAGGCAGAAATCTGAAGGATGAAGAAGAGAGGGAATGTTTTCGACTCCAAAATCAGCCCTCTGGCTCAGGTGTAGAAGTTGCTGCTTGGAGCTAATACATTTGATTCCTCTGTGCTCATTCTCATACTTCCTATCTGCCAATTTGTTTTCTTGCAGGTCAGTGTGGAAGTGACATGTACCAATCTCATAATGTCATTGTGAAGACAGAGCAAACAGGTGAGTAGCAGTTGGGTAAATTGTTCTTTGAAAAGAGGGGACCCCTCTTGCAAGGCAGACAAATTAAAGTGGCATTAAATAAAATAGAAAGGGTATAATGCAGAATTAAAGAAGCAATACAAATGTCAGTCAGGGCTTACTTCTGAAGTTTCAGGTAATACCACATGCATGTGGCCACTTTTCCTGCAGAAATCAGCAGAATCACCTCTGCAGAATCAGCAGTCTACACTGATGTTCAGAGTTGGAATAGTTTGAGGTGCTCCATGGAAGCAGCTTTGTAGAGGACTTCATTCTATACTTCATTCAAAAGATGAAAGAAAGGAAGGAAGAACAAATATTTTGTTGTGAAGTGCTGTTAATGTTTGAAACACAAGGAGATTTCAAAAAACCAGCTTGGAGAGAAAAAAAAAGTTACATTTTAGATGTTACATTTTCTTCACAGGTTTCAATGAAACTGAAATTCAGGCAGTAGTTTGGTTTGATCAAATCTGCATTTTTGCTGTTGCAGTTTTTTTTCTGAGTTTGTTTATAGCTGGATTCCTTTCCTCCCAGGGCTTTGTTTAACTGAGAAAAGAACTTCAGCTTGATTCAACCGTCCTCTTCAGGCACAATTATTTTCCTTGTTCCTTTGCCAGATCACGCCTGTCCATATCCACACTGTCTATCCCACTAGTCCCAGCCTCTTTGTATGTAGGTGTGCCCATGAGCCACGTTTTGATATCTGCTGGCAGAACAAATACTGATCTGTTGCATGTGTTGTCTCCAACAAATACTGTCGGCCTGTTTATCCACTTAAGCTGTTGGAGCCCAGCCTCTCCAGCCAGGAACATTGCCCACATTCTCCTTGCAGCAGGCAAGGGTTGCAATCTGCAATCCACTCCTGGTATGGGAGATGTGCATGAGGCAGCCTTGCTGCTTTCCATAGAGGTAACTCCAGTAATCCTTTAAGTCCTGATTTATGAGATCCTGGTATAAAATTATTTCCTCCTACTACTAGGGATGAAGGCAAAGCACCTCAGCTGCACATCTTGGAAAGGACTAACTGACAGGTGATTCTCCTGGATGTGCTGAATCAGGAATGGCCTGGTGGGCCTCTGGTGGTGCCAGCCATGGCCAGTGGGAGTGGGTTAAGTTTCTGCATGTGGGGGAGCAGGAACTGTGGATTAGAGCTGCTGGGAAAGTTACTCCTTGTGAGGCAGCAGGGAGGGACAGGGCAGGTGGTTTTGAGGGGAAGTTTGGCTCACTCCAGTAAACCATCACAGCTGCAAAGAAATGGGTACTGAAAAAGGTCAAAATGAACAGAGGTGAACACTTTCCCCGTGTTCTGGCTGGGTAAGGCCCGTGTTCAGAGGCAGCATTAGGCAGATCAGGTGTCCAAGCAAGCAAAGGGTGTGTGCTGTTGTAGGAACGCAAGCTCTGGGTGCCCAAACATGCAGCTATTAGTTAGCATGCCTGCTAAATTCCTATGTCATAAGTGGTAACTTGGCCAAACATGATTATTTAGCTGTAACTCATTTTGGGGTTTTTGATTTCATTTATATGAACATGAAAAAAATTAGGTTTAACCTAGATTTGAACCTTCTATCTCATCACTTCTGACCTGGTTTCAAAAGAAAAAGAGATTTTTAAGGCTTCTGACCTTAAACTTGCACTGTAAAGGACGTAATTTCCAGACCAGTGTACTGGTCATAAAGACAATACTTCTTTTCTGCTTATATTGATCCATATGACCAGAAGGTCACTAAAAATTATTCCTCTTTAATCATGAAGGTGGTTTTTAGGTTAAGGATGGGGACACAGCGTGCCTGGAATAAAATGGCCCTTCATCTAGGATTAGGCTTTGATGCTTCTCTCTATGTGCTTAAACAATAAGCTGTGTTTCAGAGAGGACTTTCGAGTTCTACCATTACAGAAATAAATACTCATCATAAGCATCCTTCTTTTTTACTTGATATTTGAAAACACTTTCATCTCTGTGGCTCCAACACGCTGTCATAATCATCAGGGGCTGAGAATTCAGGACTGGATTGGGTAGAATTAGAGTTGATCTGGCATAGGAAACCTCCTCCAAGGCCAGGCATAAATTATATACTAGTCAGGAAAAGGAAGAGCATACTACATTATTTCTAAAAGAAAGTGCTTTGTGTAAATACATTTGCCTGAATATGCAAAACTCCATGCATAATTTGAGTGAAAGGAAATAATTTTGTCCATAGCCCCTTCACTTCTTGGTTCTCTTGACAGCTTTTTTTTTTTTTTTCCCATTTTAAATTCTTTCAGTACTCAATATTTAGCTCTGTGCTGAAAAATGCTCATTTAGTGATCCAATTTTCTTTTTGGTCCTTTACCTTCAGATCCGTCATTAATGGTATCCTGGAAAGAAGAGAATTATCTTTATGACAGTGGCTATGGTAGCACAGTAGGTAACTAACATCACAATACTTCATGCATTCTGAGATGGCTTTATTGTTGTCTGAGGCTATTAGTAAACATCTTCTTTTTAATTCCCAGAGTTATTGGACAGTAAAACATTCTGTCGTGCTCAGATTTCCATGATGACACCTAGTCACCAATCTTCTGGTAAGAAACTTGTAATTATATTTTTAATTGTTTGTCATTTGTCCCAGAGCTACCGACATGTAATAGTCTCTGTGGTCTTCTGTTGTAGGATTGCATCTGAGCCTCCAGTAATTTTAAACCAAGCAATGACGATTCTGACAGATTTATTAGCTGTCATTATTACAATAGCTTTCTTTTAAGAAATGCTTCTGTCTTCTCTCTGTCAAGACGAAGATGATCAAATAATCTGTAATCTCCACATATCTTTTAAACTGACTGAGTCAAAGGGATAAACATTAGTGTCAGAGAGACAAGATATTCCAGCTACACCACGCTTTTCTGCGGTGTAGCACACGGGGCAAACAAGTGCCCCATTCCTCCCCAGAGCGGCCGTGCTCCCCGGTGAGCCCGTGACTCATGCTGAGCAGGCTGAGGCTTTGGGGCCAGCCTCGGCTCGGCCCGGGGCAGCGGTAGGGCAGGCACCAAGCCCTGTGCCCGAACGCGCCGGCACAAGGGCTGCAGCCTCTCCCAGCTGACACGGGGTGCTCGCTGAACCCCCCTGCCTTCCTGAGGGAGAGCTTAAACCTGCCTGCTGAAGGGCAGGAGACAGAGCAGAGCTGTTTGCTGCAGGGCCTGGCCAAAGGGCAGCCTGATCACACGTGGCGAGGGCCCTGTGCGCCTGTCCTGGCACCGGGACGGAGGCGGGAGAGCGAGGCAGTGGGAAAAGAGTAAAGCAGAGGTGGCAGGGGAGGGAAGGCGGGTTCTTCTTAGGAGGCCGTTAAGCAGAGATCTGAGGGAGAAGGCACTGGAATTCCTGGGAGGAGAAAGGAGAGTGTGTTGCTGTGGTCCAGCCTTGCACTGGGGCCAGCCCCGTGCTTCTGCATGTGGGCAGTGGCCCCAGCCCCTGTGCCTGCCGTCCCCTGCTCCTCCAGCCTCCCGAGCCGGATTGGCCAAGTGACAGACAGTTTAAACTAATGCACTCGGATACGAATTAACGAAAAAAAAAAAAACCCGAAAAAAGCCCCCCAAAAACAACAACAACAACAAAAAAACCCCAAACAACCAAAAACCAAAAAAACCCCACCCCAAAACAAAAAAACCCACAAACCCAAAAAACCCCAAACAAAAACACTGCCCCCGCCCCCCCCCCCAAAAAAAGAAGCAAGGGTGAAAACTTGACCAGAAGAAGAAAACCTCCAAAGCTTAAAAAACCCCAAGCAGACACCCTGTTTGCTTTCTCCACCCACTCTCACAAGATGGCTACCAGGATTTGAGGGCTCTCTGACAGGGCTGGGGATCTGTCCAGATCCCGGCACAGTGTGTTTATCTGCTGACTGCTTAAGCCTAGAGCTAGGGTGGCACGCCAAGGGCACAGCCTCCTGTAAAAACTAAATTTGTATATCCCGTAAAAAAAATGGCTCATTCCTGAATCATATGCAAATAATGTGTAACCTTTTGTCAAAAGTTTTGCAAGACGGCTTTGTTGAAACTGCATCATAACTCTTTTCATCTGTCAGGCCCCAGCCTCCTAACATGGCATGTTTGAAAGCAGTCTCCATGTAGGAGCTGTGGCAGAGCAGGAGGCTATTTACACAGCTGAAATCCAGAATAAATCACTGGCTAGGCAGAAGGCAGCTGAACTTCCAAGAATAAATTTCCAGCTAAGTGAAGCATAACAAACATTTGCAAGCGAATTGTGGGATTTTAAAATGAGAAGGATTTATATGAGGGCAAATAAAGAAGTGGGTCCTGCAGTTGCTACCTGGAGTTCCCACAGGCTTTTAATAACATATGGGGAATCATAATCTGAGGAAAGGCAGTGAAATAAGCCTCATTTTACTTCCCCCACACCACACCCCCCTCCAAGCTGAGTGAGGTTCAGCCTAGTTCCTGCTCTTTGAGAGTGGGAAGGCAAAATGACTCAGAGCACGTTTGCTGCTTGGGGGTCAAGGATAGTAATTTATCAGACTTAGAATAGCAGAGGTTAGGCCTATCCCCACGGTCTTGTTCAGTTTATGTTTCCAGTTATGTATGAATAAAGCAAGTGTGTGAATAACTTTGCATCTACCTTTTCACATGCAGTTATTGCAGTAGCTTGTGCAAATCTGACAAGTTTCTATGCAAATAAATATTTCCTGTGAGTCATTTTCCCATGCAAATGCCTGGTTTCCATGAAAAGTATGATAATTGTGCATTCATAGAAGCTGGGAAAACATGCGTGGGACCTTAAGCTTTGCTTTATGGGATTCAGGGACAAGGTATGCTGAAAAGCAAACACAGAAGGGGCTCCCTCTCAGGTCTATCCCACAGATTTTGTGAGACTTGGAGCAATCAGATGAAAGCTATTCATTAAGTACAAGAGCAGAGCCAGGCTGTGGTGGTTTGGGGGCGGGAGGGTTGAACGTGCAGACTGCGAGGTAGGTTACAGTCATGAACAGGCGGAACCTCTTTTTTTTCATTTCTGAAGAAATGCTTGTGCCAGAAATCCTATTTCTC
This sequence comes from Serinus canaria, assembly GCF_022539315.1. Taxonomy (NCBI): domain Eukaryota; kingdom Metazoa; phylum Chordata; class Aves; order Passeriformes; family Fringillidae; genus Serinus; species Serinus canaria. The sequence continues at coordinate 18,659,800 of NC_066319.1, forward strand.
CTCTGGCTGGCTGCAGGTGATAAAGTACCATTGATGAGAAATGGCTTGTTCCTATGGCTCTGAGCCACAGAAAAATATATGCTTGTCCTGCTGCCAAAAACTCCTACCAGTGCAGCCCCTTTCCCCCACCCTGCCCCCCTAAACAACAGTGCTTTGCCAGTTCATTATGTTTTAGTCAGGTAGGTGTTCTGTGCATTGGAACCAGCACATACATTTCCCATTAGATCATCTCTTCAGAAACAAATAAGCCCCCAAAGATACGTGCTTCAGCAAAGACTAAGATAATGGGACAATTCAGGATTTCTTTTACAGATGTGATCATTCTATTTTTCTCTCTCTCACACACAATATGAGGTGAGGTATTTGTTAATCAAATTTAGCTTTCAAAAGCCAAATGTTTACCTCTGCATTCATTCTTTATTCATCAGTGGTCTCTTTGAGAAGTGTGCTGATTAACATGTAGTACAGAAAACAAAACTCTCCCTCCTCACTTAGATTACCTTCCGAAAAGTGATTATCTTTAGAAGAGATATTTGTTCTTTTTTGTGGTTTTATTTCTTTCAACCTGCTAGTCAATGGAAAGCCTTTAATCAAATTTACAAATAGGCTTCATTTTCCTTCTCTGCAGACTCTTCAGATGCAAAAAAATCGCAAGATCATACCCCAAAGTCTCACACCAAGAAGCACAGTAAGTCAACATCCATGCTTATAAGTGTTGGTTAGTTGATTGAAGGAAAAAGAAACAAATGAAAATCAGATCCTATTTGGGAGGGAAGAGGAAGCATTTTGAACGCAAAACTTGTTAAATTATTGTTGTGAATGAAGTCTGAAAGGATCTGACTGTCTAGTACTGCTTGTTTATGTCATTTTTGGATTCAATATTGTTAAACTTTTCAAATTTTTTTTATCGGTGAGGGCCTATGGGGAAGCAACCAAAAACCAGCTTCCTCTGCCCTGTGTTCAGCTGGGCTGGTGGAGTGGAGTAAAGGAATGATGAGGAAGACCCAGGATTTAATCAGAAGGGCCTGTGCGTGGGCACAGTCATGCTGCTGCCTGTGCCTGCCAGGTGCAGCACACACCACAGACCCTGCTCAGCATCTCCTTGCAGAACTTCTCACGCACGACATCACAAGCAAGCACCTGTGCCTGTCTTGCCACCTTCTTATCCCCTGATATGACAGTCTCTCCACTCCCCTCACCTACATTTTCTGCAAGTTTTTATTCAGCCTGACTCTGAAGACAGGATACCATAATTGTGATTTCTGTACATCGTTCCATTAACATACTTTACCAAGATTTTTTGATGCTGAAAATATCCTATGTATGTCTTTTCCATCCTATTTATTTCCCTGATTATAATAGGAAAGCTTAGTATTGGTCTTTCACTGCATTTTGTGGTATTTGTGTTCATCCTGTTTCAATATGACCTCCAGATTATGTCTCTTCCTGACTTTTCTTGTTCTTTTGCTTTGCCCCAACAGAACTCCTGAAGTTTATATCTGTACACAGATATCTGGGTGGTGGGTGGTTTTTTTGTGTGTCTGTATAAAAAGGTCGTTCACGAAAGGATTAGACTGGACTGGTCTGAAGAAAGTCCTCAGAAGAACTGAGGTCTGTCAGCCTGTTCAGCTGGAGAAGGCTGAAGGTTGGCACATCCCAGTCTCCAGCTTCCTCAGGGAGGGCAGTGGAGGGGGAGGTGCTGATCTCCTCTGTTTAGTGACCAGTAATAGGACATGAGGAAATGGAGTGGAAGTGTGCCAGGGAAAGTTTATACTGCACAATAGAGAAGGTTCTTCACCCAGAGGGTCAGGCACTGGAACAGGCTCCCCAGGAAAGCGATCACAGCACCAAGGCTGACAGAGTTCAAGGAGCGTCTGGACAATGCTCTTAGTCATATGGCTTAGTTCTAGGATGTCCTGCAAGGAGCAGGGAGTAAGACTTGGTGATTTTTATACGTCCTTTTCAACCTGAGATGTTCTGTGATTCTAACATCTCATCACTCACAGCCTGGACAGATAAAACAGGTGACATTGGCAGTCTGGGCTAATCCCCTTCCTTTCCAGTTCCTTCAGTACTGCTCCATATCATGACTATATGTTACTGATGTCCAGATAGGTTAGGTCCACCACATTTTAATGGGTCCAGAAAACAATTATAATAATAAAGAAAAATATTGGATTCGTTGACTGAAATCTAATTCTACTTATACTGCACTGCATACCATTTTCAAGTTACCTTCACATCTTTGACTAGCTTGTTTCCTTCTTAATTTGGTCTAATTGCATGCTTTTGAAGTCAGACCAAAGGACTGTTGTCTTTCTGGCTCACCTTGTCACTGTGTTTGTTATTCTTCATTTGTAAACTACTTCATATGACTTGATGGATTTGTTTAATTTTTTTTTTTTGACCTGGGCTTTCTGGTGCTGTCTTTATAGTAACTGTGAGATGTATTTTTGCTTAAACTGAGAGGTCTACCTGTTGAACTTGGAGATCTGTTTTCATCTTTTCTACATCATGGTCAAACTTTTTGGTTCCCTTTTTACAATTTTGGCTGGCCAGTTTTGTCACTGTCCTTCTATCCACTCTGCACCTTCTTACTTATTCATGCAGAATGGCAGTTAACCTCCCATGCCTTCTGTCTGTCTTTTAAATGCAAGGAGGTTCAGTGCCTCCTTCACAGTAGTCTCGGCTGTTTCATGTGCCACACAATAATATCAGGTTACATGCTGTGCTGTAGACAGGGATCAGGAGAAATGGGCAAATGAGATGAGGGGAAGGCTTAAACATGTTCTCTTTAGGGCAGAAACAGTGCCAAAGGCAGAAGGAAGCAGTGGGTGGTTTGGACTCTGCTTCCCCTGGTTGCTGGGGCTCCTACCTGCCTGCCTGAGGCCGACGCTTACCTGCAGTCAAAAGGCTGCAAGCCTGCCAGTGTTTTTCACCTGTATGTCTCTGGGGTGGGGGTCCTGTGCTCCAGAAACTATGGCCTGACTGTTCACCCTCTGTAGATGACAAAAAAATTGCAAGCATAGCCCAGAGAGCTCTTGAGATACTCCTTCCTGCCCTCTTTCCTTTTTCAGACCCTCGAGGAACTCATCTCTGGGAATTTATTCGAGATATTCTTCTCAATCCTGAGAAAAACCCAGGATTAATCAAATGGGAAGACCGGTCAGAAGGTGTCTTCAGATTTTTAAAATCTGAAGCTGTGGCTCAGCTGTGGGGAAAGAAGAAGAACAACAGCAGCATGACTTACGAGAAACTCAGCCGGGCTATGAGGTGAGCTGGATGTTGCTGAGGAAGACTGTGGCACATGCACAGACCAACTGGATGGAGAACTTGTCTGACTTTTAAAAATGATTTCTCAACAGAAGAAGTTGCTTTCTTTGACAGTGTCTCACAAGTTTTGAGATTGTAGCATTATGTTCTTTCCTTCTCCTGCTTCTGTAGAATATATGATATATATAACACAAATAATTGTTTATATATATATATAAATATATAAATTCTGTTTGGCTCCATCCAAACAACCAGTGTAGGAAAGAAATATGGTTGCAGAAATCTGAGAATGTTTAAATAAGGTCTCCAGTAATGGCTGGAGACCTTATTTCCAGCAACATTCAGAAACTAGGTTTACCCCACATCCATTGTCTTAAAATTCATGTTAGGATTTTCTTTCCTCTTTAATTTAAAATTTTGAGAATTTTTACATAATCTCTGAAGCTTCAAAATGCATTTTTAAGAGGATGCTGAGGTTCTTTCCTGGTCTGATTTTCAGATCCTGGCTTTTCTGGGGAAAAACCCCTGGGAAATCTCATGAGAGTGTGTGATAAATTCAGCAATATGCTTTGACCTGAAACATGGTGAAATTCAAACTCAGAAGCTAATTAATAGAAAGGAAAAAGAAAACATCCATTTTTCTTTCTCTGTCATTCAGTTATAATGATCTTAGATATTATATATATCTCAATAGAAAATCAAGACCTTTTAAACTAGCTAAGGGATTTTCTAGTTGGCAGTGGCCTTTTAGGACCATAGGTGAATTTACTCTTATATCTTTTTCTGTTTTTATTTTAACAGATACTATTACAAAAGAGAAATCCTTGAGCGTGTGGATGGTCGGAGATTAGTATATAAATTTGGAAAGAATGCCCGTGGTTGGAGAGAAAATGAAAATTAAATATATAAAGAAATAACATTTAAAACACATGGATGTAAATATTCAAAGACTATTTTCTTATATTTATGTATCAAACTGGGGTGAGAAAACAATTCTACTTCTGTCGGGAAGAAAGAACATTATCATTATTGGTGTTAAAATTATTTTATTTGAAGTATGTCCTGTATGGGGAAAAAATGTACACAGTTTTCTGTGATATAAGTTAACATTATAGAATTATGATTATTTTTCCCTTCTTGTGAAGTTTTCCTCTTTTTTTTTAAATCATACAGGCATAATGTGATTTATGAGTCATGTAAAGAAAGGGAAGGAGCTAAATATTAGGGCATTTAGGGAGTATGATAATCCACTTTGGAAGGCAACAATAAGTGGAGGAAACAGTAAAGCATCTCTGAGCCAAGTAGCCTTCTTCCATAGTCAGATGGTTTATAGCTTTCCTTGGCCAATACCACTTGTTCCTTCCCTCCTCTGATTTCTGAGTGTTTATTACTTTGCTGGCTTTCAGCTGCTTTTCTTGAATTAGACAGTGGGTTCCTCTTCAGCTGGCTTATCCCAGCCACAAGAACAGTGGCTCTGAAAGGTGGCTGTCAGCATTTATTTGGAGAGCCCATACTACCTCCACCACTGAGACCTTCTTTTGTGAGCAGACATTTAGGACCAGACCTTACCTAATACTCAGTGTCCTCCCTAACCTCCACAGAGCATTCAGCTAACCTCAGGAAAAAAAGCTATTTTTTGTTAACTAATATCTTTGAGGTGAACTGCTGGAAGAGTGTTGATCTTTGGGACCAAAAGCTGTTGAAGGAATATTGTTTTCTGACTGGGAGAACTTATTAAGGGGCATTGGTTTCCCAGTAGGAATGTTAATAATCCTCCCACCCTCTTGCACTTCTACAACTTATAAAGCTTTCAAATCTGTGCCATATGGAGCAGTGATGAGGTAGGGAAGCAGAACCTTTATTAATCCCTTGGCACGAGGAAGCAGTCTCCCCAGTTACTTCAAGCTGTGGTCCTCCTGGAAGGTCAAGTCTCATTTGGACAGATACTTCCAAAAAACCTGTGAAAATTGCAAAGCTAAACTGTGTGTAAAATATTTGTTCCCTTTGCTTTCCTCAAGTTTCACTCTATACTGTACTTATATTTGTCATCTGTGCTTGGGATTCTTGGAGAAAAACCCCCATTAACATAAAGACACTGAGATTTTAGGGACATTCAGATCTGGGTCAGTATTTTGGGTTCACCTCTAGCAGAACTATGCAGACACTGAGTGTTCATCAGCAGCTTTTCCTTTCTCCAACTCACAAATGCTTTCTGCCAGCACTGAGCATATGCAGAATGTAGGGAAATAAAATCTAGAGGAGGCAGCACTTCACCAGGTCACTGAGTACGTGAGATGTGGGAGTTGAGAAACAGGATTGTCTTGGTGATGTTAACAGAGGTGAAACCAAGATCAATTTCAAATCACTTTTTCAGGGATTGGAATTTGGAAAACAATAACAGGGATTGAGAAGTCCAAGATTAAAAAAAGAAAAGAAAAGAAAAAAAGAAAATCAAGAATATTAAATCCATTCAATATCTATTTCCTGAGGCAACCCCTGGGTTTGAATCCATATTAGCTTGAAATACAGCAAGATACAGCTGGAGGTTGCAGGATATTCCAATTTTGTTTGTCTTGAAAGGAAATGGAGATGAAACCAAGAGACAACAGAAGTATCAATATGAAGGGTATAAAAAGTGCTTAGCAACAATTTGTAGGCAAACATGAGAGCCTAACTTGTTATCTACACATGTAGGGCATGTTAAACAATAGCACCACCTCCTACACTGTGTATGCGAGAGCTGTCACCATCAATTACCCATACATGACAATTTTTACTTTTCATAACCTGGGTGGAGAGAGCTTCATCTTATTTACAAATCAAATAATAAGCCTGTGTACTTCAAAGCATTTTTTTCTCTCAGTCTATATCTCTCTGGTTTTTTTTGTTTTTGTTTTTTTTTTTTTGACTGTCTGTGCTAGCCTTGCTTGCTTTTGCAAACTCAATAATTTAATTTTTTAGCTTAATTTGCTACATTTCACTTCCTTTACCATCATTTTGTAGTTCATATAACAAGGATCAGGCCACCAGATGAGAAGAGCACTTTCACTTTGCTCCTAAGACCATTTCTTCCCCTTACCTGATGGTTGTTTGTAGCCCTTTGCTCTATGCTCTTCACACCACCTCCACACCCTGGGTGAAAATCTGAGATCAGTGGTACCATCACAAATCTGCAATGCAGTTGTGCCTTATCTTAGGTAAACATTTATCTTATAGCAATGGATTGTAGTACTTCATGAATTTGCTTTCTACCTGATCTCTCACAAAATTTCTTGGGAGATAAAATAAACCTGCGATATATTTGTGTCACCACTTGGTTGCTGAGCAGCAGCTAAACCTGCTTTTAAAAGCTTTTGAAAGATGAAACTTTACTTGGAAGCACTCTGTATAAATTGAGAGAGTGGTTTACATTGGGGTGCAGTATAAATGGTCTTCCACTGTCACATCTTTCAGCATGTGGAAATCATGCAAGTTTCTGTTTCCACCCTGCAGAACTTTGCAGTTCTGTAGGTACTTGTCATTCAGCATTACAATAGCACAAAGTTGGAATAGAAGCCAGCCAACATTTACTCTGTTTTACAAACCTTTGCCTAAGACAAACATAAAGGACTGTTTAAAATTACAGTTCTTGCCAAGGACAGATGCAACCAACCAAAGAGAGTCTTTCTACCAGACCTAAGCAAACGGAGAAAATGAAGAGATGAATTTTTATGTAAATTGCTATTTAAACAAAAAGCATTTCTGATTGCTCTTTTATTTTGTGTTTCAGAGGCTGAGCAATCATATTTTTAGATGTATCCTTTAAGTTAGCAGCTGCTGAACTGGTAGCACCATGTGTATAGATTTTTATTGTACCATAATTTTTCGTATGTATAAAGCTCTAGATAGGAAAGTATATTGTATTTATACAGTCAGATGCAAATCACAACGTCAAAGGGTTGGCATGAGCACTCTCAATATTTTCTGCACAAAATTAGAGCAACTTGCTCTAAAAACATCCTGAGAAACTGTATGTAGGCTGTTGAACTACATAGACATTAAAATGTTTAGTTACATTTTCATGTTTCTTTCTGCAGCACATTGCATAATTCCTGCTTGCTTCTCACAGCATCGTCTTCAATGTCTACGTGTGGAAACAAATCCGAGTTAGATATTTCACTATTGCCATTGTAAATCTCAGCTTGGAGACAATGTATTCACAAAATGGTCCTAAAGACTCTTTCTATTTTTGTGAATATGATATAAATTCAAATAAAACACTCCTGAAAGAATATATTTGATTAATGTTTATCTTCACTTTTTTGTCTTGTGATTAGAAGTGACTAATGTGAATTCTTTCAGTACTGAAGAATGTTTTAATATTTATGAAAGGACTGCTGTAACTACAACAAAATCCAATAGCTTAAATTTACTAATATGTTGAATACCCCATCTATTGTGAAGATACTCGGTTTCCAAACCTGTTTTATGTCTCACAGGCCTCACCAAAATAATGGATTATGTCAACACAGCTAGTTTGCCTTTCTTGTTTGGCTGCTCAACTTAACAAAGGCCTGACTTCAGCACTGATTTAACTTCAAGGTATTTTGAAGTGTGTGCAAGGGCTAGGCTGATTAAGGATGCCATTACTCAAAACGAGCGTTTCCTTTACTGAGTCAAAGCAGCTAAAAGGAAGAAATCCTGTCCTTCACGTTATTTTTCCATCCAAGTGGTGGCTATAAAAAGGGGACATCTCTCCTGATTTACTCTGCAGCTTGAGGTAAAAAAGTGAAAATGCCTACAATTAAAAGCAAGCCAAGGCAGACTCCTGTGGCATTTGCAGTCAGGGGCTGTGGCTGTGCCAGCTGGGTGCAGGTGCCGTGTGCGGTCACCCTGCAGCCCCCGTGGTGCCCTGCTGGGTGTCCCGGGCTGGCAGCACCAGGTGGTGCAGAGCAGCCAGGCTGACACAGAGAGCTGAGCCTGCTGCTGTGCCAGCACTTCTGGAATCTCAGGAGCTTCACTGCAATAGGACAAGCCACACTATCATGCTCTATCATCTGCAAACGTGCATAATTTTAAGTGAGAAGTTCCCCTGCCTTTGAAATTATGGATATGGGTGTTTGAGGATGGTGGCTCTAGAAGTGTTCAGTCTGTATTGAATCAGCCTGTATTTGAACCTGTAATTTCAAAGGGACTCCAATATTATGTCCACATAAATAGGAGAATGGGTTTGAATTTTGAACCCAATTACAAACCCCATGTTTAGCATGCAAAATCAGTGTCCCAAGAGTTGTCATAGTTTGAGAACTTGGGAGTCCCAAAATAGGTTTTAAAAGAAATTGGAGCTAGATTTCAGGCAAATCCAGACTGAGATTTAAATAAACACAGCTGGTTTTCCAGTAAGTGATTGGGACTTTTATTTCAACCAAGCTGAGGCCAATATTTGAGACAAACACAGATGAGAATATTGTTTGGAAACATGCAAACAAGCGCACACTTAATAAACTCTACCCCCCCACCCCTCATTAAAAAAAAATAAAGCAAACCAAAACTCATTGTCACTTGAAAATTGAGGAAAACTGCAGCTTTCAGCTGCAGTCTAAGGCCACATGAAATAAAAATTCAAGGCAAAATTCAGTTAAAAAATCGTATGTAAATTGAGAATAAATAAGAGGAGTGCTGTAAACAGAGTCTACCTATATCTTAACATGATAAATATTTGGGTGCATGTCTGCATCAAGGACAAGTGAGAATTGCTTCAGGTAAGTGAAATCTGGTACTAGCAAAAAAAAAAAAAAAGTGATTAAGAGATACCAATACTAATGGCTTCCAATAAATGGGTTAGTTACAGTAATTTGAAAGATAGGTTATCTGGATTTTCAGTATTTGCTCCCTTGCTGATGAAGATTTGCACAATGCAGTCTAAGTCCTAAACTTCATGCAAGCCAGAAGAATTTTCTCCAACAACCACCCCTTTCCCAGATATTTAGCTTCTTGTGTCACCTTGGTGTTAAAGAAAATAATAGGGAAAGAAACAAATAAAAGCAGGAAGAAGTGACTGGGTTGATGACCAGGTCTTAATGCACCAAAAGTTCTCTGTGGAAATACAAAGGCTGTGTGTGCAAAAAAATGTAATAACATCCAAGTCAGCCTATTTATAGTCTTTCCATCACAGGTTGGTTGCAAAAATTTAACATAAATTAGTGTTTACAAGTTTAATTATAACTTTCAGAAGAACAAGAAATTATAGCAGTATTCCTGTGTGTACTGCTCATCTTGTGTACCTAAAGAAAATTTAATTATGAAAAATGACTGAAGCATTATGTCTGCTGAAGAATTCCTCCCCTCTGTATTCAGAATGGTGTGGTACCCTCTTTGCTTTCTTCTTGGTTTGAAATTCAGCAATGAGATTCAGTCTCAACACGGGGAATGGAGAAGGAGATGGATGATCTCTATTGTTGTAGCAGGTATTTCAAAGCAAGTCAGCAAACTGTAGCTTCTTCTTTCTAAATTTTTGGTTCCTTGTTTAGCATTTATACTGTCCCTGGGAAGTTGAGGATAAATACCAGTATAAGTGACACATCTTGTGAGTTTTGCAGAGGAACCTCCCTGTCCCTCTGTAGGAGTGGTGAAGAGACCTTCAGAGCATGAAGATTGTGAAAGGCCCCTTCTTATACCTGGGTATGTTAAGAGGCTGAATACAACACCTTAAAACCTGTTTTCTAAAGCTCCTGCCTGTGTTTTGAAAGCTTTGGACAAATAGTGAAGCCTTCAGCATTGTGTGGCAAGGGGATTACTGTACTTCACAGCTCACAGCACAGGATGGCCTCATAGCAGCCAGAGGTGAGGAGAAATGCTGGGTTTGAATCCATGCTGCAGCCCCTGGACACTGCAGGGCTCGCTCTGTGCTGAGGTCTGGTGCCACTGTACACTTTCATCTGCATTTCTCAGATGTGCCAAGGCAAAGAGGGGCTGGAGACTTTTAAGAATGCATTGCAAATGCTTTTGTGAGTGCTGCAGAAATGTCAGAGGGTTACAGGCACTGCTGAAGTTCCTGGAGGTGATGCTGACATGAGGATGCTAAGACACAGCTGCCAACTGGAGAAGTGGTCTGGGAGAAGGGGACTCTCTCTTCTTCAAGTCTTGCTAGTTTTGCTTTCTATTTGTCAGCTTCTGTCTCCATTTTTTCCTCAAATCCCTTTCCCAAGTGGTGTGGCAACATCACTGGCTGTACCCATGGAAACTGCTCTTTCCCTGGAAGGGGATATGGAGTACTTGTCTTCTGAGTCGCCTTTCATGGGCTAAGACCAAACCCTCTGGCTCTAGTTCACATCTTTATAGGCTGGTAATTTGCTAAAGTGGGGAAATTCAAAAGTGCAACCCAAATCTGTAACCAGGGGCTCTCTTAGGGAGTCACTGAATTTTGGAAAGGATGGAGGCTCACCCCACAGGTCTGATCTTGCCCAGCCTCCTGTGGACTGTGGTACTTCTCAACACAGTCATCCCAAGAAAACTGTTCCCAAACACTGACAGAAGGAGAAACAGCATTCATCACCAAATACTCATAGGCTGGAATCTTATGCTGTCTAAGATCCCTGTATTTTCAAAGAAAGCTTAAATAGACATACAATTACTTTAAAAAAAAAAGAGGACACATCACCTTGAATTTCATCCTGCTCATAGCAGATAGAATCATAATGTCTCAGGTAATTAGCTTTGCCCAAGATGATGATCGCTCATTTTAGGAGTATATAAAATCTATGAGCTGTGATGTGAGGCAACCTGCAACTCTCCAAGCATCCTTCTAGAATTCCCTCTGTACTCCTATATCTCTCTCTAAATCATACCTCCTCTCCTAGGGAAAGGCTCCCCAGAGCTTATCAGATTCAATTATTACTGTTTCATATCAATGTTCTCATGTGAAATCAGAATACAAATAAGCCAAGACTACCTCCATACCCCAAACAATTACAAATGCTGATGATTCACCAGTTATTCATGCCAAACCAATATTTTTCAGTATTTTATAGTTCATGAGTGAAACATTTCAGCATGTACAGACTGAAATCACTGGCATGCCAGGAGGCATTCCATGGAGAAGGTCACCCTGCATGGGGACACATGGCCTACCCAGCAGCTGCCATACAGTCACATTTGTCTTATGGACACTTTTTATTTTTTCCATAGGTTTGGAGGTGAAGGGTTAATAAAAGTTATATTTACTTTCAAGAAAGTTTAGCATTAGATGATAAAGCTAATCCAATTTTTTGCTTTGCTGCCACTGACATACACATGCACTTTGCCCTCCTACTTCCCCAGACTTTTCATCTGATGTAATTTTTAAATACACACACAATGAAAAATTATGTGGTGGTGTTAAAACTTTTTTTTTTTTTCTGGTGAGTAGAAAGAATTTAATTCACTATGCATGGATAACCCATTTGTTTATACTCAGGTTAAGAACAAAGCCAGCTAATAAGCTTTGCTGTCACCTTAAATAAATGGTTTCACAAGATAATAACTCCATGCAGCTACGCCCAAGGGTCATCAGCATGTTTAAAGACTCTTTATGTTTCAGAAAAAGAAGTCACACTGTAAAAGCCAGCAACACTGTGGGAGAGCTATTAAAAACTGGTATTTTGTTTGGATATCAAGGTTAAGAGTTACTGGGAACAGAGGCTTTAAGCAGATCCCCCACCCCAAAAAGGGGTGTTCACCAGCAAGCCTTTCCTCAGCTAGGGGAAGGCAAGGCTGGAAATTGAGCCTTATCACAAACATATGTCCCAGCTCATCCCCCATGTGAAACACCTTGAGCTTGATTGCAGATAATAGCCACAGCCTGTTCAAGCTGACTTGAAATCCTGCTGAAAGGGCAGCTCTGGCTCCCTCGTCTTGTTTCTCTGTGCCTGTTTGTTGCTTAGCGTTTGTACCAGCACTGCTAGATCCAGAAGTTATTCTGAAATGAAAAAGGGTAAGTCTTTTTGTTAGATCTCCATATGCTGAGGCTACAGGATCACTAGTCCCAACTCAAGGGAGCAATTGGAAACCTGCAGTCAGGGGAACAGGAGTGGGAGATGACTTCCTATCTCTTTAGCAACTCTTTCAGTTAGATCAGTGTAAGCCAATTTGTGAAACCTCAAGTGATCACCTGCTTCATGGAGAAACTTTCTGTGCATGTGAGAATCTAGAAAGTGTATAAATATCTAAATTAACAACACCTTTCTTTGAATTTTGGATGTTAATGAGATAATTTTTTGTTTTATGATGATGTTTCTCTGGCCTTAAGAGTGTTTTTGTGTGCTTAGCAAAGCACAAATCTCCAGGGTCTAGTGAGATTGGGGCATGAAACTCTTTTAACACTAAATGTGGCAATCCAGGGGTATTGCAGACTTCCTCTGCCCAGCAACACAGCCAAGTTCTCTGGGGAGTCAGTAACACAGGGTATTTGTTTGAGAAAGATAGATACCTCCTACTAGTGAGTGTTTTCACAGGATGGTGAGGAAGTCACATGAGTCACAAGGATCTCTCTCTGAAGGTCTGACATCCATGCCTGAGGAGTGAGGGAAGAAAAGGAATCAAAACTACTGATGGCTTGGGGGTATGTTGGTGTTTTTTATTTGTATCACCAAGATAAAGAGCAGTAAGGGGTGGAATATAATTTTTAAAAGAGAAACTGCAAAGATGAATTTTGGGAATAACTTCTTGATTGTGAAACTTGTCCTTCTGAAGGGCAGGATGAGTAACTGCAGGTGCTTGGTCTGCAGAGCTGCTCCATGCTCACTATGCTGCAGTACACAATCAGAATTAAAAACTATTATAACTGCTATGCCTGAAATTGCAGTGTGATGCATCAAGTCCTTTTGAACTCTGGATGCTGCATTTGCCTGTTAATATCTGAGAACAATTACCTCATCTCTCCTAAGAGAAGAGGTTGAGGCCCCATCACTGAGCGCCAGTAGGGCCTGGTTTTCAGAGGCAGTGAGCAATCACCTATCCATGAAAAACCAAGATGGAAAATAAATTGAAGATAGCAAACTGGTGCCAGCAGGATAGGATAGCTGTGACCTGTTATGTATTTTTTCAGTTTTAAACTTTTGGGATTGGACTATTTGTGCTCATGTGATATGCTAGTAAATATAATGTTTTTTAAAAAATACCCTGTAATCAACCCACACAGCTCAGTTCCTCTGCCAGTTCCCACACCTTCTTTCCTCAGCCCATTGAAAATGCTCAGTTGATAAAAAAACCCTAAGAAGCCACAAGTGAAGTGGATCATCACACCCCTGCAAAGGCTTGGTTGCAGAAAATTAGTTTATTTTGGCTAGATTATTCCCAGGCTTACAAATCTGCCCAAAGGAGTGAAGTAGAAAAATGCATCTCCTACCTAATGCTGAGCAGCAACCAGACATTTGGTTTTGGATGTGGTGTCCAGGCCAGACATCTGTTCTGGACACAAAAGCATGGACACAGAGGTGATGTGGAGACTGCAATGCTTCTCTGCCTCAGGTGGAGGACACAGGGAGATGGGAACTGCCCTGTGAGGAGTAGATGCTGCTGCTTCCTTCCAGGAAAAGTTAGGAAAGAAAATATGACTCCAAGAAAGTTTATGGGTTTATTTGGAGCAAGACAGCTACAAGTGTCCTTTTATATCCTGCTTGAGGTACTAAGAGGTCTATGGCCCAAATGTTTGGGTAGCAGAAGGTGGATCCCTTTACAGCTGGGGAGGCCAAGATACTGCAGTAACAGTGGCCATCCTCCTTTTCCTGCGATGTCCCAGTGAAAAGGCAGGTAGATGTCTTTCTTAATGCTATCCCTTTCCACTGCAATGGAAAGGGATAGCATTGAGAGGGTAAAGCTTGAACTCTCAATGCCTATCTTGAGATGTTCTGGATTATGCTGGTTTTTATCTACCAAATGCAATAAAGCATAAATCCTAGCTATGACCTGGATTGTTACCTGAATGTGGAAATGTACCCATGACCCCTGTGTCACCTGTGTTCATACATGAGTGGGTTCCCAGAGAAATTCTCCTATATATTGGAGTCCAAACTTGCCAATCACTTCAGGATGTGAAGTGATTTCTCATTTTCTCACTGGCAAAGGCTGATTTTGTTTTTCCTCTGGCTATTGTTTTCAGAAAATGGAGTTGGAGGCTTCATTCTTCTCTCCTTTAGTGTAATTGTAAATGTGTTTCTTCTAAATTCTGCTTTTGATAAACAGGTCATGTGCTCATACCTCTGTGACGTGCTATGTGCTTACTTATTAAAGGACTTTGTTGTGTGCACAGGAATATAAAAAGAACTGTTTTGGTTTCAGTCACTTGGAGGGATCTTGTAGTGGATGGTGCCAACCATTCCAGACAGAGGCTCTGCAGTTCATCACTGTGCCATGTTGTATCAAGACACAAATCTTTCTCAGTGCTTCAGGTGATTGCAGCTGAAGCACAAAGCTAGCTTATGACAAATGTCTGTGTGGGAGATGCAGCTGCAACACCTATTCTTGCTGAATTATTTCTGGAGTGTGATATGTTTGAAAATACTATTTCTGCAATGCCTTTTGTTTTATTATACAGCTTTATTTGCTGCTCTAATGTGGGGAAAGCAATAGTTTGCCACAGGGAGCCAGTATAACCCACAGATGAGACAGCTCAGGTAATGGTCTCTGGAGTTTTTTTCTCATAAATTTTTAACTCTGCTTTGGGCCTGTCAGTTTTATTTCACCATGTAGAAACTATAACCTAGGTACTGAGCATGGTATGAAAGTGGAAAATTTCTGCTAGTAAGGTTTTTCTTGATGCATGTCTCAGGGAAAAAAAAAAAAAAAAAGAAATACTAGGTTCTTAAATTAATCAGTGTTTTTTGTGTTGGGTTGGTTTTATGCCTATTTTTTATCCAGAAGGCATGTTGCAAATAAGTAAAAGCAACCATGACTTATGACTTCTAAAATTTTAACATACTATTTTTAAAAAAAGTCTTGAAGTTTTTAAAAAATATACTACAAAATAAAAACCCCCGATTTTTTAGTTTGGAATAGATTTTTAATTTTTTTTTTCATTTTCTTTGTACCCATCTGACTAGTGAGAGACTTTTGAAACTTTCCCCCTGGAAATTTGGTTGGACTCCTGATCAGCATGCCCACAAAAATTAAGAACAGAAAAAAGAAATGACACCTCAGAATGGAATGCTTAAAGAATATGAACTGAATGTTTCACATCAGCAGGTCTTTCCAAAATATGTTCAAATGGTTTAGGAAGGTGTTAGAGGCGATCTTTGAGTTAACAGGGTGTTCCAAGAAGAAAATCAGAGCGATGGTAAACAGAAACTGTAAAAGGGCATGGTGAGGAGAAGAGGACCAAGTCAAATGTAGGTCAGAAAGTGTAACTGCACCTTCTCCAAAATTTCTACCTGTACTCTGTATGCAAAACACGTGTAAAGCCACAATGCATTTCCAAGCACAATCCCAACCACTTTTATGCTGTGTTAGTGTGATAGGCTGATTTCTTTATAAACAGGAAAGAGAACATGTTGGGTTTACTGTGCTAGGCTTTTGACTGCTTCAGAGATACTTCATAAACAAAGTATAAAAACAGGATCCCAATGAAATTACTCTAAACTGTGCTCAAACTAGTTGCAAAATTGTACTCAAGGAGTGGCTATTAGTGATTCACTGTCAAACTGAGTTGAATTAAATGTGACTCCACTGTGATCTTTCATGGGCCAAGTACTATTCAGTATTTTCATTAATGACTTTGCTTATGAAAAAACAGAGTCAGTTTGCTGAGTTTGTAGGTCACGCCAGCCAGCCTGTGAAGGAAAGGGTGAAAATTCAGGACAAGGATGATACACTAGAGAAGTGATAAGTAAGTAAAAGGCCATTCCAGACAAACAAAAGCAAGAGCAATGGCTCAATATGTTGCACAAATGTTCAAGTTGCACAAATATGAGGTGGTAAATGACTTATTGGATGGTTGCTTTGTAAAAAGAAGGAATGCAGTGTTGCAGTGGATCACGGTTATAAACAAGTTGGCAGTGCCATGCTGCTGTGAAAAAAAATAGATGAGAACATATAAATAGGTGTGACAGCTGTGAGATAACAACATTGCCCTTCCAGCCTACTCAGCAGAAGTGGGACTAGCATTAGATACAGCAGTATATTCAGCTTTGGACACCATACTTCTGTTAAAGTTAAAAAAAAAATAAAACCCCAAAAAAACCCTGTTGCCTGGTAGTGCAGCAAGAAGGACTGGAGAGCTAATAAAGATGTTTTATAAAGAAAGTTTGGAAAACCAGGGTTATTTTACAGAAGGATGGTAGCAGTCTTCAAACATGTAAAAAGTTGTGAGAGAAAAAAAGATGAATCTTCCCCCATTACTAGTGAGACAAAAAGAGAAATAACAAGCAAAAATTATACTGAATGAAATTTGGGTTACATGTACACAAGAGATTTGTGATGCTGTGGATAGGAATCCCAGCAGCAGACATTTGTAAGAACAAGTTAGACCAACATCTTAGGGAATTACATAAGTGCAGATGATCTTTCTTTTGGGTGAGGGATGAGCTGGTATCATCTTAGATCTTTTCCAGCTCGGCTTTTTATGACTCTGCAATATGTCTTCATGAATCATGTAAGCACCGATGAAACATAAATGTCTCCATGAAAAAAATATTTTTTCAAAATCTTTTGACCAAGAAACATGCATTGACAGCTCATAAAATTGGCTTTTGTTAGGATTTCACTTTTGTATTTGGTCCATTTTCCTATATTTTGCAAGAAATTATGAACATTTCTTGGACAGAAGAGTAGCACGTGGACAAACCTTTAATTAAAATATGTGCAGTATTCAAACTGACTGCAGAGGACAAGTGGGAGAACAGCTCACAATGACCTACTCTGAGTCATGTTTGAGCCTCACCTTTCTAACCTGCTAGGTAATTGTTTATTGTGTACTGCTTCCCTGCAGGTGAGTGATAATGAAAGTTCAAATGTTAAAAGAAATTGAGAGGATGCTGTTCTCATTACGTTGTGGAGAGCATTAACCTAGATTGGTCTATGCTGCTACACTGGCAGCATCGTGTGCTGCAGATAACTGCCCTCCTATCTACAAAAAGGTGCAACAAATAATGTCCTGTATGCATATCACACAATTTCATCACCCAGCCTGGCGCTGGATCCTAAAATACCTTTCAATCCTGTCTTCAAAATATTTTTGTCAGAAACAGAAGTACAGTAATCCTCATACCATTTCTAGACACAAAAGAATGGCAGTCTCTAGTTGGTGTTTTTGAGATGTTTATGTACATGCCTGTGTGGACT
Organism: Serinus canaria; assembly: GCF_022539315.1. Lineage (NCBI taxonomy): Eukaryota > Metazoa > Chordata > Aves > Passeriformes > Fringillidae > Serinus > Serinus canaria. Next base: position 18,677,365 of record NC_066319.1, read on the forward strand.
TGAGCTGAATCAACTTCCTCAATGACATATGAATAGATCCTGAATCCAAATGCATCTGCCAGATACAAGCAGCTGCCCTGTGCTGGGGTTGTTCTTTCCTTTCATTTAGCTGTCAGGAAGTGCTCTCGTTTCTAGTGGAATGCTTTTGCTGAACGTGTTAGAAAATAAGGTTAAATGGGTTTTGTTTTTTTGTTAGAAAAAAATTCTTAACTTTAAAAAATGAAATGTAACATAGACATTTCTGGTTTAACAGAAAAGATCAACCATCCATTTAATCAGCCTGCCTAGTTGGCTTTTGTTTCATGAAAACTGAAACTTTTAGCCAATCCCATTTTTCTTGTTGACCAGTGGTAGACACCCAGTGAAAGGTGAATATGTGGAATTGGTTTCAAAAGAAACAGAACAAGTTAAAGGAGTTTGTGCTTTTTTTTTTTTTTTTTTTCCTTTCATGTGTAGATCATCTCTTTTGCAATAGTTTTGTTCTCTGGTTTCACACTCCAGTTTTAGTCTTCAGCTGAGTTCTCAGCTAGAGAGAAAAGCTGAGAAATCTTACCATTGAACTTCCATATCACTCTCAACAAAGCACCAAGGAAAGGAGATCTGGCCATCCAAAATGCAGCTGATAGAAACAAAATGCATTAGTGTCGCTCTTCTAAGCTGAGTGATACTTGCTGTGTAAGAAGGTAGTAACAAAAGCCTGTCTGCAGCCTACCAAGATCAGTTATCTGAGGATCCTCTGTAGTGAATGAACAATTTTTGTTTGCATGTGGGTTTGGGACTCGCAGGATTTGCAATGCTTGTGTTGGGAGAGTCAGCAGACAAACCCTGCAGGTCAGCAGCACGCTCTGCACAACACTGCAGGAAGAGTAAAAATCCTATGCAAAGAAAGAGCAAGCCTATGCTGGCTGTGGTGTCAGATCAGATTAGTTTGTAGCAACAACAGATAAGTGCTAATGACTAATTTACTTAGCACTACTAAGTTAATTCTGTTACCTAGAACAAGGCTCTCTCTACCTTGGCATTTAGAGAATTCCAGTGCAAAATCAAAAGAGAGACGATGACCCAAGAGTTAACAAGAGGGAAACATCTTCCTGTGCTTGCCAGACCACAGCAAAATGGATTTGGCACTTGGTTCTGTCGTCCTTGGGTACATGCAATGATGTTGGGCTTGGATATATCAGGAATCAAGGACTCAGTCTCATGCTGCTATCTTCTGAGGATAACTTGCTCTCTTCCTGATGCCTAATAGGAACTGGGATATGCCTAATCAGACCAAACAAGATATAGAGATTAAACTGCACCATTGGTATGCACTGGTGAGATGCCTGCAGAAGATCTCTCACATGTAACAGCTTCATTTCCATGCTTAAATTATTTACTTCTTTATTAAGTCCACTTGAATCAGCATTTCATCCCAGGAAATTAAATGTATGTGAAAGAAGAGTTGGCATCTTGACCACAAGCTATGCTATAGGTGTGGATTTAAATACACAGGCCTGCAGAGTTAGATATTACTAATGAGGGAAATAGAGCAGAAAAATAATTTGCATGTGCTCACTCTTGGGGGGAAAAAAGTTACAGAAATTCCTAAAGTTCAATGAAAAGAATAAAAAAGCTGAAAGAAAGCAGAACTATCACAAAAATATAAAATCTCAATCTCAAAGAACTGCTGTTTCTCTTTGTGGGTAGACTGTTGATTTCAGCAATGTAGGAAAGGTGACAGAATGATCTGCTTATAGTTATGATACAGCTTAGACTCTCTGAATGTTTTCATCATTCTGAGAAAAAAAATCTATAGCTTGTGAATAATTCTGTCCTCTCCTGCTCAAGACTAGAAGCAGCCATGATATTTTGGCAGGAGATGTTTTATCTCCAGAAACTGCTAAAGTAAAATTTTGCTTATGATTCTCTGTAGATTTTATTGATACTTTTAAAATCAGCTCCTGCCTCACTCCTCCTCAACTGCAGGATACAGGAGAAGGGCTGGAGCAGTGGTGCTAGAGATGGCAGCCCTGATAGGCACTGACTTGGTGCTCCAGGGATGATGGTCCTGCATGGGTGCCATCCAGCAAGAAGTTTTAATGATCCTTAACATGAGCTGTGAATAGGAGCTGACTGCTGCAGATGAAAGATTCCCTATCCCAATTACTCACTGCTCAGTTATCCAACACCCCTCAAGGTTTTAAGTTCTAATGAAAGCACACTTTGATCTTGATTCTCTCGAAAGAGGGCAATTTGTTAACCATGAATCAATAGGATTGCCTCTTGCCATACCAAATAGTTCAGCCATGTTTTGAGAGCTTTATAAAATCACTGTAGCAGAGAAACTGGGAACTTCTCTCACTGAGAGTTTTCTCTGTTCTTTACAGAATCTAGGATGTGATGTAACTTTGTGGATTTTAGTTGAATTTGTCAGTGAAATGAAGATGTCAGGAAAAATAAAATTTAAGAGGCATAGCAAGTTGGTTATGGGAGAAATCCTCACAAACAGCTATTTGCATTCATATGAAGCACATTAGATTAATATTTATTTAATTGTTAGCTGATAACAGATTTACTTTGTTGTTGTAAAGTGAAGATGCAGAGGCACGTGGAGAATCAGTCATCGCAACTGATGGAGAAACACTGAACCCTTCCCAGAAGCTGACAAGAGGTGCACAGAGATGCCAGGCAATGCACTTGGATACTTGAATTTAAAAAAAATCCCTAAATGGGCTTGTTGGTAACTGAGCACCTCACAACCATCATCACAGCACCCATCATGTAACTGAGCCTGGCCTAGAGAAGAGCAGCATATTTTTCTGAGGGCAGATCTGCATACTGGCACAGGGGAGAACTGGGGCTGTCCCAGGCCACACAGGCAGCGCCAGGATGAGGACATTCCTGTGGCTTGTTTCTGATAATCCCATACATTTCTGTTCATCATATAGAAGAATATAGTCTAAACAAAAACCTGGCAGATGGGTGAAATTTTTGAGGTAGTTGAAGCAGTGGAAGAATTTTATAAATAAACATAGGTGATCAAGTATTTGAGAGGTTTTCCCAAGAAAATACCAGCAAACAACTGCTTTTTTTCAAGGCTTGGAGGAAAGACTTGGGAAAGCAAGTGCAGGTCACTAGGGAGCTGCCCAGGAATAACACTAGGATCTCTATGGCCTTTCCAATGCTTCTGAACAATATCCCAGCAGTGAGTCAGTGCCTGGTGGAGGCTGGTCTCATGGCAGAGTCCCTGTAGGTCACACAAGCTTCTCCCGGTCCCCCAGTGCTTGCTCAGCAATGCTGTGAATCAGGTGGCCAAAAGGAGCTGCAGTTTTCTCCTGTGGTGGCTTTGTTTCCCTTGGTTTACAGGCTGTAGTCATGCCCGTTCCCAGAGGTGACAGGGCACGGCTTTGGGCAGAAGGCAGAGCTGATGGCTTTCTTTCTCAGTCCCTTGTGTTCTGACCCTGCATTTCCTTCCATGTGGGCTGCAAAATGCTTGGTTTCTCTATTGGTGGCTGGTGGCATAACACAATGGTTACCTTGAAATGTGGGTGTGAAGCCAAGTGCCTGGGAGGTAAAGCTTTGTGCCCAGGTAAGTGTCCCCTCCTGTTTCTACATAAAAAAGGTAATTTTATTAATATCTAACATTTTCTTGTCTACTTTACACATAGTGATGCTAGAGCAAACTTGGTGAAGTTGCAAAAGGAGCAAGTTTATCTGATTATATTTGTTTTCCTTCACTGTTCTTTCAAAAATAATTAGACGTGATTAGTAATATTTGCTGTAGCCTGGCAATACATATAGCGGCAACAGATGAGATTCAATCTCGGGTGAAACCGTCATCCCCAGCTAATGTGTGTGGGAGAGGCATGCAGACAAGATTTTCAGCCCATTTGTTCAGTTATGTAATGGCCTTTTAAACATTTTCCATTTATGGTCCCTATTGAGTTTACTCTAAGTTACGATGGCTTCATGTCAATCCAAGCCATAACATACACCAGACAGCCCAGCCATTAATCAGAGCAGCCTATGGTCTCTGTAAATTTCCTCTTTAATGAAAAATGTTCATTCCCTGCCCTTTAAAATGAGACTTAAGAAAATAATTAATTTTGGTTGCTACATAGAACAAATCTGTTTCAGGGAGACTAAATCTTCACTCATAACAAGTGGTTCAGCATATATTAATGGTTCCGAAAATCTTTCTTTTAAAAAACTTTGAACATGCCTTTTGTGTTATCTGGCTTCAATCATGATTGAAAGAGCAAACATGGTGGGGAAAATCAGTCATGCAGTATAACTTTCAAACTCTCCAAAGTCAGGAGCACTGGTAGGCTCTTTTTGCAGTATTTCCATACATCTCATTAAATGAGGTTTGGATTGGTGTCTAAATTAGGATATTTATGGGGCTAAGAAAAACCCTGGCTCTACTGTAAACTAGTCACAACATGAGTTTCAGCAGTGTTTGCTTCTTTAATTATCTTCACTTTAGAGCTTCACTCTTAACATTTTCAACCACCATGTACCTAACACTGAGGACATTTATTTCTTTTTATTAAACGTGTCAATGGTGAGTTATTTGAGCTTCAGTGTTGGGAGTCAATGCTTTTCCTTCCATCCCACCTCCCACCATAGGAGCACTCACCATAGGCATGTGCCAGAACGCAAACCATGAAGATGGGGCTCTAAGGAGTGTAACCCAAACCCTGTGGTACCCACTGGAGGGATGCTGTACCCCAGCATGGACTGTGCTGGGTTATGCAGTGCAGTCAAGCCTTCTGCAAGGTTCATCTCATACATCTTCCCCAAAAATGAGCAGAAAAAGTGAGGAGGGTGATAATGCTGGTAAGAGCTGTGTTTTCAAGAAAATTGTTGTGATGTCCAGGGGCTTCCCCTGTGCCAGAGCCAACAAGTTCAGCTCAGGTGTGACTCAGGACAGGGTGCAGTGTTGAGGTGCCCTGGGTCATCCTGAGCAGCCAGGCTGGATACAGGCTTTTGTGGAAGCAGGGTGGCCACAAAATTAGCACAGCTGCTCTGCTGAACTGCCCGTGCACAACACACAGTGCAGCAGAAATCCATCCCCCGTGGTTTTCACCTGCTGCCCAGGGCTGTTGGAGCTCCTCAATTAGCAGGGCTAGCCTCTTACATCATTAGGTGGATTTCTGCTTTAAGGGTGATGTTGCTTCTGGTGTTTGGACTGGCTTGCACAATTTTGCATGGTACTGCTTGTCACCCGGACAGACAACTGAAACATCTGATCAGATCTTCTGCCCCTATACTGGGCAATGAAAGGCACATGGACAATTATGCTCCTATCTTGTCAAGGTAGACAAACTGTGTGATAAGAGAATGTACCAGGTGGACATGCAGCTGCACCCAAGGTGGCTTCCATTTGGTGTGCTCAGGTACTGGTGGCACTTGAATTGTGTGTATGTGGCCAACAGCCAAACCTTCCTGGGAAATGGGATAAGCCTCTGGGCAATTAGCCCATGCAGCATTCCATGCAACCACTGCTAGGTCTCCAAGCTCTGGGTGAAAGCAGCTGGGGTCTGCCCTCACTGTGCTGCCTCCTCTGTGCTCTCAGGATGCACCCCCAGTGTCCTGGGGGCTCCAGGTGCTGACAGCCAGTGCAGGGAGGAGAGGCATGGCTGTGCTGGAACACTGCTGTGACACCCTGATTCAACACCCATGGCCAGGGCTCAGCCTCTCCTGCTCTCCACCTTTTCACTCTGGTGCACCCCACATTCTTTTTTAGCCTATTTCTTCCTTGCTATGGAGGACCCATGAAGTCACAGTCGGCCATAGGATGGATGTTAAGGCCCTGCCAGCAAACTGACTGGCAGTGTGGCTGCCTCCCTTTTAGCTGCAGGCAGAGATGGGGATAGAGGCCAGTCCCTTGCTGAAGGTCTCTGGACAGGTGCTCCCAGGAAAGCAAAATGCTGCCTGGTCTGTCTGTCTGGGGGAGGGCAAGTCCCTTCCAGAGCCTTTCTGAGGGATGAGAGCTCTGGTGGAAAAACACAGATCTTCAAATTCCCAGCTCCCACTATTTCAGTGTAAGAGGCTGGTCCCACTCTCTGTTGGGTTAAGAGTGTGCTGCAGAGGGAGACTGGAACTGCTGTGCCTGTTTCTGTGTTAATAAAGACAGACTGTACACTATACTTCTTCTCTGTATTGACTTTATCAGATTGAAATCTGATGGGTCTGGTGTATTTGTGAGAGCCTTGTGTGCATTGTTCTGCTGTTTGGTTTTGATAAAACGTGGTATTGTACTTGATGTTCTTTAGCTACGTCAAACCTTGCTTCATGGCTAATGCATGGCATTAGTCCATACCACAAGTTGTGCAATGCTTTACAGCAAAAATATTGATGCTTCTTGGGGATTAAGAGTGTTATTTCAGTGTAAGTTCAATTGAAGAAGGAAAGGCAGAATTGAGGGAAGAATAATTTCACTGCAAAATTAATTTTGGCAAGTTGGTTAAAGAAAAATCCCCTTTTTTCTTTACCCATTCAAGCATTCTGTATTCATCTATTTCTAAAAGCAAACTCTTTTTTTCCCCCTTTTTGGTTTTAATTTCAAGCTGAAACAAAAAAATAATGATAAAAAGCAAAAAGTTAAAATTTTGTCTGGAGCCCTTCGGAAAGCACATCTAACCCAGGCTGGGGGAGAGAGAGAATTCTGAAAGATTTTACTGTATCTGGTCTCTTTCCCATTCAATATTTCCTGTAAAGTCTCAAGAACTGGGAGAGTTCAAGCCAGGAATGTTTCTTGTATCTGACCAAGTTCCTATAATTCTGCTGAAGAGAATGAGGTGTCAGCAGAGGTGGATTTGGTCAATTCTGAACAGACCTGGCACTTGGACATAATTCTGGGAAGGTCTGATGGGAACTGCATAGGTTTGGCCTCAGTGGTTATATCTGAGCTGCTAAATTGAACAGTGAAGAAACACCCCTGGCCTGATTGTTTATGCCATTACACTTTCACAACATCCCTGGCACACTTTTCCAGCAGTTCCCAGCATGTTTTAGGATGGGCTGCTCCCCACTAGAAGTCTGCAAGGAGAGAGGGAGTCCAGTGGTCCTGGGGACTGCAGGGTTTATTTTGCCTGCAGGGACATAGTGGCAGGATCTGAGAACTGAATGGGCTTTGCAGTCTTATGGAAGCAGGGGTGACAAAACCACCTGGCCCTTTGGCACCCCAGGCCTGTTTAGCTGAGCCCTTGCTGAGCTTGCAGCACTGTGGTTTTTGTCTTTATGGTGAGAATTTGAGATTCTTTTCCCCTGCCAAGAGGATAGCTCCTTGTCCTAGCATTGCTGAATTTATTCTGCTCCTTTTTCCCAGCTAAGGAGGCTCCTGTAGTCTGGAGGGCAAGGACCAGTGTGGATTAAATGGTCCTGCTTTACAGGAGAAATGCCACCTCCATTTCTACAGGTAGCAACAAGATAATTGTCTCACATCCACCCTTTGGACTCTGATTCATGAGCTCTATGCATTCATGCTGGGCTGATAAAAGAGATTAACAGCATGATGGGCTGCCACACCTGTCTGTCTGTTATTGCTCTGCAACAGGGGCAGTGAAAAGGCAGAGTGTCAGCTTCGTATGCTCTCCAGGTCATATGCTGATAGAGACTAACAAGCTGCTTTTTTGCTTTTCTTTTATGTTAGTCTGACTTAAAACAGTGTGTGGCAGCAGTGTGTGACACATGACCCCTCAGATAAATAAATAAATAGATTTTGAAATTTTATTTCCAGCATAAATTCTTTGAGACTTGTTCTGCCTATTTTTTTCTTCTCAAAGCCCAGTCTCTACTAAGACTGGCAGATTGTTATTAGCTCTGCTACTATTAACCACAGGAATAATAACAGCAGTGAATGCCTACATGAACCAGATAATGAGTTTATTAGATGCCACAAACAATTTTTATCATGCAATGAAATCATTCATGTCATATGGCTTAAATGCCTTGACTCCAGCTAAAAGTCAGACCACTGGCTTTCTTCCAGAGTATTTGTGACTATCTACACAGTAATTTTGGGGTGAGTGCTGCATGTTCAGAGCCAGGCTGTTTGAATCCAGAAGTACAGAGAAGGATGTTCCACACTTATGCAATGACTTATTCCAGTAAGATCACTCCATCTTGCTCTGAACCCAGCACTCATCCATATTACAGGGATCTCTCCCACTGAAGTTTGCATGTGGTCTTTTTGCATATTAAATTCCCGAGTCCTCAGGTCATCATTTGCATGGTGTATCTTCCTCTCCTGGGCTGCCGATGTTGCAGTGTAACAACACTGGGGCTAATTGTTCCAGTACTACCAAGATCTCTTGGAACAAAGCAGGTCTGGAGGATGATGCAGAGCAGGTGCTCAGAAAACAGGATGTTCTCTTGTCCAGTGACAGGCACCACGTGAAACCACAGATGCTGTCCTTGGTATTGGCTACATTTGTCTCTAGATGTTCAAAAATTTCACAAAAAGAGAGGCAGCCTAGACAACCTCCACAAGTATCTTCCACATCTAATCCTATCAGCATAACATTAATTTATGTTTTGCATAACTACACGTGTTTTTCTGGATGTAGATCTGCCTTTATTTTATTTACACTGTGTTACAGCTGTTACTACATTCAAGGATATAGATTCAAAATTGTATTTAATCTCTGTGGATAAGTGGTCTTGAAGAGATGAAGGGAGGAAATCTGCAAAGTCCAGTAAAAATATTTTCAAGTCATACATAATTTTTTTTTTTCATAGCATGTTGTAATTTACCCTAATGATCCATAAAGAGGGATATTGCTGTAGCAGAGCTGCATAAGGGTTTTAAAGTTTTCACAGAAAGGTTAGACATTAAATTCCACAAAATTTCCATGAGGAAAATGAGAATATATGCCATTATGATGACTATTTATCCTCAGGCTGTAGTAAGAGAAACAAAACTTTAGCCAGTGAAGGGAGAGAAAGCTGAACATCACATTGGAGGTTCCTTGCAATATCTGTCCTTTTCTTTTAGCTGCAAGTGTTAATTGGAGGCAAAGAAAAGTGAGTTAGGGGCAGTGGAGTCCGATATAGCAATAATCTTGTAAAGGGCCAATCCATTTTTAAAAGTAATTTCCATATTCATTTGCCATAAAGTATTTTTTTAATATAACCTTTGTTTTGTTCCTGGAAACTTACAAGTTTCCAGGTTGTGGTTGTAATCAAAATACAATGAACCAACCTAGGAATAGTAGAAAGATTGCTATAAATTATTAATGAAATACTGACACAAAAAAATTGGCTGGAAAACTACTGTAGAAATCAATGTGATGGGGGTTTAGAGGTATGGTTGGAGCTTTTTTTGGTGGCTTAGTGGTCTCAAACCAAGATACTTTTCTTTGTGTTTTTTTGGTGCTTGTATAAAGTATCTTATTTTTCTTCTTCAATAGAAGTAACATAGGATGAAGGAAAACCTAATTAAAACGCAGTAATTCCAAAAGTGAACATGGAGAAGCTGTGCCATTGTTTTACCCTTAAAGAAAAACTGTTTTCAGCTAGCCTGTGAAATTTACTGTTTGATTCAGCTGGACATTCCAGGAAAATCCCTTCCACTTAATACTCAAATAGTTCCACTGCAAACGCACTGGCAACTGTAGCAATATCCAGTTACAGCCCTCAATAGTCAAGCACCATTGTTTTATGGCAAATACCTTTGTTAGCAATTTCCTAGTGTTTGCTTTATGTTTAATTTTAAACCAGGCTCATAATAAAACATGCTTATAAATGGATGAGTCCTTATAATATATATTTATATACTGTACCTCATCAGTTAAAAAAAAGTCCCAGCAAACCAAGAGAAATAGTCATGCTTAACAGAAGAAAGTGCAGGGGAAATTAAAAAAAACCCAAAAAACAAAAAGCCCAAATGGCGTGCAAATGAGCAGTTATCTCTTATCCTGCTGTGATGCCCAGATGAATAAACAAGAATTAGTGTAAGCTTTTTTTTTTTTTGTTAACAGATCGTTCCATAGAATTATATATGTTTGGTTCATTATGAGCTTGTGAGCTTTAATTAGGGATTTTCTAGGTGCTGTGCAATGAGCTGGTAATTCATAGTGTGGTAGTGGTTCTCACATTAACCCCCTCACATACATGTGCTTCCAGTGCTCTCAGTATTAGCAGCAAACTAATGAAGTAAATGAGCTGCAATTACTGCATGTGAAGAGTTAATGAAGAGTTTTTAATACACTTTATGATCATAATTTAGTGTGCTGCACAATTACAAACCTGGGAAGAGTAGAGCTTTCAGCCTGATCCGAGGATAATATGGTGGATCATTTCTCTTTTATAAAGGCCTGCTGATTTAGCATTCCTCAGTTGATAGAGTTGATCTCCATAAAAATAGATGGTAAGAACTAGGTAGAAATAATAACTAATTGCATAAGGCTTTTGGGAAATGCATTTGCATTGCATATATTCATGCCTACCTGCTAACTGCCATCTAAGAAATAGATGTATGTCTACATATGTGCCTTGTGTGAGTGGATGAATGGGTGATTCATGTTTTTCAGAAACTTTATAGACAGAAATTCAAATATTTATACTAGTTTTAGGAACACCACAAAGTTAGATTTCTTAATAGCTTGTTTTCTTTCTAGAGATAATGAATCACATTTTATGTTTCTTAACTACCTAGGAGTTGTTCATGAATAATCAGTCATGCAAAGCTGTCACACTTGGTTAAATAGCTCAGTCCTGTTTTTACTGCTTCAGTCCTTTATATCTTTAATTACCTTTATTTAGCTGATATGAATCACCCCAGAACACATACTCTCCTAGGCAGCCATATTTCTGCATGAATTCTGCAAAGCACTGATTGCACTTCTGGCTGAAGTGCAAACTCCAACAATGTATCTCTTTTTCTTTGGCATGGTTAAGGGAATATTTTCTGTGGTTCTTAATCCTTTTATCTAAGAGAGCTTGTTCTACCCCCCTCCACCTTCCTCCTTTCACCCCCTGCCCCCCCCCGCACCTTAGACATATTTCACTGCATTGGTATTCTTGCTCAGTTGCCTTCTCATACAGATACACACATTTTTTTCAATGCAAAGTCCCTTGTGAGAGCACTTTTTCCAGCACCTTCAGTCCTGGAATAAAATTCTTTGGATATTCAGCCCAAAATGTGCTTGTGATTCCTCTGTTTGCAATCGACTCTGCACTCCTCTGTGCCCAGAGCACATTGACTCTAAAACCACCCCACACAGCTGGTCTCTAGCTGGCAGCATGAAACCCTGTGTTTAAGGCAGCAACTCACTCAGAAGGGGCTTGATAATTTCAAACATAAACATTACTGACATAATAAATGCCTGAAAAAGCCGCTTGGCTGCCTAACCTACTCCATTGCTCGGGTGTTTGTAATGAAAAAGTGATGATGGGTTAAAGTCATAGTTACTAGAAAAGCCAGTTGGTGACTGCCAGAAACACTCTCAGGCTAATGTGAGTGTCACTTTCCATTTATTTTTTCATAATCCTGCTGTTACAGTGGACAGACAGATTTGTTATAATGGCTAGTGTCTGGAGATTAAGCGTGATTAATTCTCCAAAATGAAAGGACTTCATCTTCATGCAAAAAGTTAATTAGGCTCTAAAAACTGTCTTGCAAATCTCCAAAGGAAAGACTGACAAAAAACCCCAAGGAAGATAAACTAGCTGGATTATTTCAGGATGATAATTTAGTTAGATCTATTACTTCAAATTCTCTCCTCTTTTTTGAATATGTTTTAATTTCTTTTCAAGGACTGCAGCTTATTATGTGTACACGAATATAAACAAATGACTCTTCCCTGTTCATTGCAAGGGGTTGGACTAAATGACATTTAAAGGACCAAAATCATTCAATGATTCTACTACTGAGAAGATGGGTTAAAGTGTCCAGTATTTCTGATTTTTTAACAGGATTGTGACCAAGGACATGGTATTTCACATTTCTGTGTTTTGGACTAAGTAATATGAGTGTTCACACAAGCTTTCTCTTTCTCTTCTTCCCAGTCCCCTTGAGCTTTTATCTTGTTTTCAAAATTTTCCCTTGAAACTTCCAGCTCATGAGTAATAGGGAAACATGTATAAAAACAACACTTACTGTGAAAATACCTGCTCAGAGATAGCTGCATAATGTCAAACACATCAACAAGTCATTAGCACCCTAACCTTCTGATGCATGGTCTGACATCAGCCATGCCTGCAATCAGGCTGGCAGAGGCTGCTGTTCTGGCTGGTCCTGCTTTTTCAAATTCCTCTTTGCATATTCACTGCCAACTGCACAAAACTGATACGCCTTTTTGATGAAACAAAGGAAATATTATTGGACAAACTGCTGATAACAATACGCTGTTATTTGCATATCTACATGCTGGCTTGTGAGTAAGCACTCTAGGTCTGGGAATGGGTGGGTTTCTGTTAGAATGACTGAGTCTGTGCCTCTGCCTGAGTGAATAATACTCACCAGGTGTCCTCCCATTGTCTGTACACAGGAAGGTAGGAGCCACTCTTTTCAGTCCACCTCTCAGTACATGCAGAAAAAACAGTAATTGTTTGCTCTAGTGTGATTTTGTTTTCTTGATGTTCCATGAATACATTGATAACTTTCCTTCCAGAGAGTTACGTGAAGTGTTCACAGAGGTGTTTAACCATATTTGATGTTTCTGATACCCACAACTGTGACCCCACTTGAGTGCAGTTTATTGATCTTTCTAACACAAATGTGTTATCTTTTCCAAGCCTTGGACAATGAAGCTGATGAGATAATTTGTGTCTCAGTCTGAATATTTTACCTCTTTAATTGGGATGTGATTCCAATGTTTTCCCATTCTTCTTTTCATCCCTACCTACCTGCTTACCTTCCTTGACTTTTACAGTTCTGCTCCTCCACAATTTCAGCGATAGACATCAATGTCCCCTCCAGTTCCTCTTGTACTTCTAACACTTGATCTGTTTTGGTAAACAGGATGACAAAGGTGCTCTCTTGCACATTGTGCCAGGTACACCGTGGCTCAGAGTGCAGGGCAGGGGTTTTATCCACCTACTCCTTATTTATTCCCTCCAAACTGAAGTATGCACTTGGGAGCTAGCATGGATAGAACAGCTCCATGTACCCACCCTTTGAAGGGAAAATCCCAGGTGAAAATCAAAATGAAACAAACTCTTTATGACCTATGGATCTGTTTCTTGCAGAACAGGTGTTTCCAACTCTGGAAATTCAGGTGCTTTTTGCCCTGCTCCAGGCTCTGGAGGTGGTCCAGAGCTGCTCTTGGAAGACCCTGGTGAGACAGGTGTATTTTGCATGCCATAACCCAATGTGTCACTAGTCCAGTCTCTCTGAACTCCATAATTTCCTGAAAAAAGGGATCTTCCTTCCAAGTCCTTTGATGGATGAAGAGCTTTCTCAAGATACTGCAGCTTTCCACCCACAGAAGGGATTAATTTGGAAAATGCCAGCAGTGAGGCTTCACACTGGCAAAATCTCTTTTGCTCTGCATTTAGCTGAGCAGCAGGTGGTCCCTGTGCCATCCCTGTGCACAGACAGGGGAACACGAGTCCTGTGGCACTGGGACATGGGGGTGATTAGCAGGGGGTAGCCTGTGCCTGGGTTTCACCCTGGTGTGAGTTTGGATGTGTAATAAGAAAAGGATAAATGAAGAATGGGGCCAATGGACCTTCTCCCCTACGTCTTTAGTTCATGCAGCACCCAGATCTTTCAACTCTCATGTTCACTGTAAGAGCCCTTGTGGAAAAATGGGATCTGGGTTGTGTTAGGAGTGCTGCACAGTAGACCCATCCATGGTGAATCTGTGGGAGGTGATTCCTGCCCTGGGTCTTACGGAGCTACTCATCTTCTCATGTTCTATTCAGCACTTTGTCTTTCCAAACAGTCAGGGCAGTTTGGAAAAGTTGGAATGGGAGTGCTTTAACAAATACTCCCACAAAGAAGTGAAGGATGTTGAAGGTCTGTTTAGTAGTGCCATTTTAAAGAATTCTCCTCTCTGTTGTAAGCCCAAGTAGGCCATTTTCACTGTGCCCCTGCAGGACCTCCTCTGCTAGGGCTGTGGGAACAGCTGGAATCTGAGTTTTCAGAGCTCTGCAGACGGCACTCCTACAGAGAGCAGGGCAGCTTCTCTGGGTAGGGTAGGGTATGACAGACCTGACCTGGTCTGCAGGCAGGATTGGGTAGGTGATGATGCCCTCTAGTGACTTCCTAAAGAGAAAATGGAATGGAGCAAACAATGAGGCAATGTTTTTGAGCTGGTAGAAGACCTATGCTTATAAAGAATTCAGGGCCCCGTTTTTATATTTCTGTCTGACTGAATGCAATTATTGTATTTATTGCCAGCAGCATGTGAGGTCGTCCCAACACACCGAGGCCTTTGTGAAATATTGGGCTTGGTATAGTTTAACTTGAGCCTTTTTGTGAAGGAATTCTGCTCTACTCTAGTAGAGTTTGCATAAAATAAAATAAAAAAACACAGCTATACTATTCCTCTTTAAATAAGGAGAGAACTTTTTATAATACAAGGACTATGTTTTCATACAAACCTTATTACTCATACTATGTCTGTTTTCTTGCCATGGGAAATTCAGGTTAAAAAAATATAAAAATTGGATTTATGCTCTGCACTCATTTAGTGGTCCTTACTTAACTTTTTGGGATATCTCCACAATTTCATTTTCTTTTTTCCAGCTGAGTAAAATGGAATTTGGATCAGATGTTTTATAAGAACAATGTTAGTTATGTGGGCAGTGCTGTCTGGATGCAGATGAGTCAGTTGTAAGGAGTGTAAGGACAGTGCATATAAAAGTTGACAACCAGCCCGTTTGCATTCAGAGTGCTCTGATGCACTCCCCCCCTTTGATATGCCCTCAGTGCTCCATGAGCTGGTCCTTTCTGCAGAGATGCTCTTGTCTGCTCCCATGCTCTCGTGTCTCTGCAGCTTTTCTTGTTTCCCTTGTAACAGAACATCACAAAAGATCCTCCTCTGTGAGATCTATCACATATACACATACTGCTTTGATTCCTGAGTTACAATCAGAGTTTTGCTACATCATTTCTCTTGGAAAGAGACCTCTTTTGTGTGTGTATTCGTGCATCTTCTCTTATTACTGAAAATATGTCAGTGCTAAATAAACTCCAGCTCTTCTCACATCCAAACACTCCAGCAGTTTGCCTTGTTGTTTCACCATGGTTGTTCATGGCTTTGTTTAGCCTCAGTCTGAGGTGAAGGAGTAGGATAATGAGGAGGGGAAAATAGATCCTCTTTGTGCTTGGCAAAGGGGCCACCATCCTGCCCCTTCAGTGCCTCTTATTTGTTCCCAGAATGCCTGAATATGGCCAAACATATAGCAAGAAAATATTGTACCTTGTACCAAGTCTGCATCCTTTTGTTTGCTTTTCCCCTTGTACCTTCAAATACTCATCCTGCAGGATCTCCAGGATGAGGTGAGGGCTGTCCTCCTGCTCTGTGGATTCTACCCAGCCCAGCATGGTCCTCAGCCCTCACTGTCACCCCTAGACCAACACTCTACCAGGGGGTGGTGCATGAGTTTGCAAGGGCTGCATGAGAAGCCTGCAGGCAAAATGAGGACCGGGTAGTATTGGTGAGGTGAAAAGGGATGGAAAAAAGGGAGGGGACCCTTAGAACAGAGGTGATAAATTGAAAAAATGTAGGGAATACAGAATGATGTATTTGACTTCCAATTCAACCAGGTTTTTTGTGTCCCAGTGCTCCCAAAGCCTGGGAAGCAGAGGTGCCATGTTTGTTAGAGCAACAAGGGTGATAGAGGAGGAGAGAAGTACACAAAGAAAAGTGTGTTGGAAATGGGGCAGATAAAACCTAGGTACATGTCACAACATGCCCCAGCCTTTTATCTTTGCTGTCACTTGCCAAGTGACCATCTGAAATAATCAGAGGGTATTAATTAGATTAGCAACAAGAATTCAGTAGGTGGAAAAGTGGGACAGTCTGCTTCCATTACACATGTCAGCACGTATGACTTCTGTGCTAATTCAAGGTGTCTGTTTGGACAGTTCTTTCAAGCTTGCAGAAAAGTGCTCTGGATGGAAAGGGATGTACTTAATCTTAATTTCACTACTTACAGATCTCAATTAGAAGAGGGTAAAAAGTGTATTGGACTGTATACTAATAGGGCCTGTGTGAAAAGGGCATTATATCTACAGAACCTCCCATCTGAGAGGATAAAGTGAGACGTGAAATAGAGGGAGGGGCCTCTATTTGCTTGGTTTTAGGAGTCCTCAAATAAGACTGTCAATTATCAAGGTTAATCTTATTCTTTGATCACACTCTTTTTTTCATGCAGTAGCTGTCCTTTTACAATATACACAAATGCTTTAAAAAATGAAAGCCCTACCTTCTCATTACTCTTATAATTCAAATTGTTTTCTTAGTAACTTTCTGTGCACAGGTTGTTTTTATATTTAGATAATGTTTTTGAAAACTTGAGTGAGTTCACGCAGTACTGGAGAAGAAGAAAGCAAGCCTGTGCAGGTGAATTTGAAAGAGCAGGTCTCTTTAGGACATGTGATGTGCAAGCTTAGAACTGTATGGCATGGTCTTTACTGGCTGTTCTGGCTGCACTTGTGGGCATCCCTTCAGCTGTCACTCTGCCTGATTCCCTCCTTTGGAAGGGTGCTCTAAGGATGTGCCTGGCCATCATCAGAGGACAGTTTCGATTTATTTGCTGTTTTTCCACATTAACAGTTAGTACAGATGGTGCAGGATGTTACACCTCTGTGCTTACATGGGGTGAGGAAGAAGATAGCTTTTCTCCTTGTCAGGCAGGGTGAAGGCAATGCAAAAAGACCTTCCTAGATACACATTAAATATTGGAGCAGGGATTGATAACAGGACTGGAGACTGTCTCACTGCTATGTCCCTTTAGTTTACCAGGAGGAAAAAAATCAGAGAATTAATTAGTAAATTATTTCTATCAGGAATTGTTGGGGGAGGTTTTACTCATTTACTTTATCCCAGTTTTAGGGCTTATCACCAATCTGGAAAATTTATTTCTGAGTGTTTACAGACCCTTTGTGCTGATGTATTGGGGTTTCTGTTGTTTTTTTAAGTATCAAGTAGTAATCTTGAAACTGTGGTTTTTAAAGTACCTCTGTGCATGTACTCAAACCACAGGGCTTCCAAATTTATGCTTTTTCTTCATGCTGTGTCTGAAAAAGCAGAATAGATAAAAGAAACTTAGCACATTTTCAAGGGAATCAACACTTTGGAATGGACAGCTCTTACATTTGAGCAAGTTGTTCTTTCCTGTTGTTGGTCTATCACAGGCAGACTGACAGGAATAGGTCTCTGCAGGCAGAACTGAGAGCTGGATGACTGGGAAGGGTACACAGGAGGGCAAAGAACCTGTGTTGTAATTGCATAACTGACAGTTGAAAAAAGACTGCTTTCAATTATGAACTAAAAAGTGCACAAGAAACACTGAGATAGAGATTCTTTTAATCCTACACTTTCAGTCACATGATGGGACAGGACCACACTTCGAGGCAATCTGATTTTATTCCTATAGATTTAGGATTCTTCCACAATTCCCTAATTGCTGTGGAATGTTGGTAATAACAAGCAGGGCATTATCACTACATCTGGATTGTACAGCACTAGAATAGTTTGCATTTCTTTAGTCTCATTTACCATGGGGAATTTAGATGTAACCTGACTGGTGAACCTACATGATTAATATTCCTCTTTTTAGGCATGCAGACATTGAGATGAACTGTGCTGGTATTTTTTCCTCCACACTGTACAGACTAGAAAAGCCTGAGATTGGAACACATCCTTAAAGGGTTAATTGCCTTAACCCCTAAAGTATATCTACAGCTTGCACAAAAATCTTCATTCTCAGCTTCAGGGTCTTGGGCATACTCCAAAGAAATTCACAGAAGGAGCTTCTTTAATGGATCTTAACTTCTGTGTTCTGTGTTCTTTAACACAGAATAGGGTTTCTCAGGCTTTCAATATACATTGCACTTCTAAAAGCCACATTAAAAATGTATTAATACTGAGTACATGAATAACCTCCTAATCCTGAGACCTGCTTTGTGAATGGTTATTTGAGTGGTCAGATCATAGTTCTAACACTCCTATTAGGGTCTATTTCTATAGCACACAAAATTCATACACTTATTACCTGCTGGTTTTGACTGCACTGTAAGACAGCAAAATATTTGAACCAAGGCTTACTTGAACTAAATAAAAATTTTAATGCTTTTAAAATCTACACAGATTATTTCTAAATACCAGTTCATTTTGAGCAAAATGTAGTTAATCTTTTCAGTAGAAAGTGGACCTTTACTTTCTCAGAATTGACATCTGAGACTACCTGGCATTTCCGCTTCTCTGGCAGATGAGGTTTGCAATTTAAGTGAAAGTGTGTCTTGCTGACTACTTTAAAATGCTTCATTATTAATATCTTTCTTTTTTTTTCCTCTCAGAGGAACACATTTAATACAACAGAGTGGTTTGGATGGTGATTACCAGACAGTGGCACACAAAGAACCGAACGTATTAAAGACGAGAGGATCACGTGTGTGTGCTGGGCTTGGCTGGGATAGAGTTAATTTTCTTCAGAGTGGCCAACATCGGGCCATGTTTGGCTTTGTGCTGGAAGCACTGCTGATAGCACAGGGGCTGGAGCAGCTGTGTGGGGTTTAGTGGCTGCCTGGGGTTGAATCACAACACAGTGGGTTGAACTCTCTCTGTGAAGTGCTCTTACAGCGCTAAAGTGAAAGTCACGAGAAGCAAAATGAGAGTCTCTCCCTTCCATACAAATGGGGAAACAGCTGGATACCCCGTGTTGGTAGATGGAGGAAAAAATACGTAATTTTTGGGTTTTCTGTTTCCCAGCAGCACAGTTGGCAGTATGCCCAATAGCTCACTATACATCATGACCCCAAATGTGTAAAATCTGAGTCACAAAGAAGTAGTTTTTTGTCTGATTGGTGAGACCTGGTGAGAGCTCAGGACCCTGGAGGTATGGATATTTTGTATTTCCTTCTGCCCTCATTGTTATTCTGAAGATGTGTACTGGAATGTCCAGCCCATTGCCCACAATCTCTCAGCCATCTGGTGACCCCTACTAGCCTTGGCCAGACTGGAATGACTGTTCAGCCATTTAACTGTGGGAGATAACATTAGTCCAAGTTCTTGGCCATAACCCCTCAGTTTCCAGGCTAGTGCATGTAGGCAAGATGAACCTATCACAGCTGTGGTTTAATGGGTAGAAACAATTAAGTAATTATAAATCAATGAGCTCTGTAACTCTGGCATTATAATAATTGCATTTTAAAAGGCACTACTTAGTTACAATTCAGGAATTATTTACAGGCAATAATTAAGGTCAAACTGACTTCCTCCTGTTACACAGAGTATTTGTATGAGCAGCATGTCAAACTATAAATAATTAAAGGCAAACCTAATTGCCTAGTGTGCTGAAGTGTGTCATTATCCTAGAGATTACGCTCTTGTGTCTATCACTGGTTATATTTTAAAGATAAAATATGTCTTTTTTCAATAAAAATGCAAATTGTCTTAATATGTTACTTTTTAGTTAGAATGGTATAATTTCCTTCAGGGTTTTCTTACTCAACCCACAGGAAAGGGAATAAAGTTACAGGAAAAAGAGTATGGCATATTCCATGTATGAAGCAATCCTATGAAGAAAGAATAGATGAGAAAAATTAGTGCAATCATTTTACAGGATTATTCCCCACAGTATATTTCCCAGTGCTTTGTCTGGTCTAGTTTGCAAAGATGCAAATGATGTTGGTTTTATTGCTTCCCTTAGGGGAGATTATTCCAGTCTAATAACACTCACAGTTAGGAAATTTTACTGATGTTCAAACTGTTTTTCTTTACCTGACTTTACCCCCATTGCTCCTAGTCATAAATTCCCACAGGCAATTCAGGATAGCTCCTCTCCTTCCTGGGTGTTCTGAGCCAAGCAACACACAAGTATTTCTTTTAATCTTCCCCTGAAGTCTATCCACGCGGTGGACGCTGCAGCCTTGGAGAGCCCTGAGCTTGGAGGCAGCCTCTGGTGCCTGCCCTGTGTCCACAGGAGTGCCAGTGCCTGGACACACCTGTGTGCAGAGATGGCCATTCCTGAAATGCTCACCCCAGCAGGGCCCTCGTGGTGCCCACTGACCCAGCAAGCATTCCCTTGCAAAGGGATTTCTTTTCCAGTTAGAAGAAAAGCCACCTCCAAGGCTGGTAACTTCAAGGAAAGGTGAAGCCATAGGATCAGCATACAGTCATAAAGGTAGGGAGGGATCCCAGGAGAGCTTTGCCCTGACCTCCATCACAGGGAATGGCAAACTATGAAACCAGACCAGTTATAGAAGGTTTGCCCAGATGGGTCTCAAAAGCCCTCAAAACCACACATTCCCCAGCCTTTCTCAGTGATCTGTTTGGACACTCCATTTTGTCATTGAAATATTTTTTTCCTTTGCACAGAGCCAAAAACTAATTTTGTGCTTGGTAGTCTCCTGGGATTCATTTTATGTTTTAGCAGAAGCAGCAGTCAAAATTTGTCTCATGAGCTTCGAAAGGTAGAACAGACTTCTCCAGTTTTGGTCAGCAGGTTGTTGTCAAGTTACCTTCCCTCTTTCTTTACAGTCCTGACAATTTGTTTAAATGTTAAACCTGGGGAAAAAAAAAGTCTTTGCAGTAACATCTTAACAAAGCATACTTAAAATTGTGTGTTAAACCACTTTGAATTCAGTCTTATAATTATGAGAGTAGTTTCATGAAAAGTTGGTAAGTTTCTAGTAAAATTCTTCACATTTCATGACCATGGTTGTCACACTAGTCTTTCTGCACTATTTGTATGGAGAGTGGAAATTTCTACAGGGAATATTCTTCTTTCCTGTCGTGATAGTGGCATCAGATGCCCTTGGTGACATCTCCTAAAGGGATTTGCTTTCAGAGCCTGGTGTCCAACAGAGACTCTGTCACCAAACTGCCATCCCTGCTCAGTGCTCCTCTGCTATCTCTACTCCTGCTACTGAGCAGGAACTGAGCCTTTTCCTGCTCCATCTCAGCAGTGCAAACCTCCTCTTTTTAATCTCCATTGGCACTGGATAATTAAATCACTGGTTCCCTTCCCTGAAATATATTGCTGTATCTCAGAGTTCTGGCAGACTTGATCATCACCTGGGAATTGTGCTCCTCCCAGATGGATGTGTCACTGATAAAGGGACAATACCTATCCTTTTTGCAACTGCAAGTGTAGTGCACATTTGTTTGAAGTTTTTTCCAAGCTAACCATCTCTAGTTCTTGCAGTCTTTTGGAGACTCCTGCCTCTTCTTGCTCTCCTCTGTCCCTTCCAGATGCCATATTTATTGAACTGGGGTTATCAGTTCCATAGGCTCAGTGTTTCAGCTAAAGTCTTACAAACACTGAGAACAGATATTTCATCTGTCACTCAGGCTGCGCTCTGCTTCACACATCCAAGGGTGATGTCAGTCTCTCATTTTTTGGTTGTGGCTGCATAATCTTTAGTCAAGTGCAGCCTGGCTTTTGTAGGTTCCCTGCCTCCATGTACTCAAAATTATTTTTGAACAGTCATTGCCTGTTCTCTTTTTGTTGAGTTGAACACATCTGTGTAAGTGTAGGATCTTCCACGGGACCCTTTTCCAAGTTCTAATCTGTTTTTCTTCCAGTTTCTTGAATTTTCTTATTGATAACTACAACAGTCACCACTGTTTTCTGAGGCTCTTCTCCATATTTTATTCTGAGTTAACAGTTTTGTAAAATGTAGTTGTAGTGCTCCATACACCAACAGAATAATTTGACTAAAATGTAAAAGCCACAGTATTTGTAGTGGGGAAAATAGGCATCAGTTTAGGAACAGGTATATCTGTAAAGGGAACAAAATATAAAGCCTGCTTTATAAATTATTGCAAAGGAAAAATTATATGTCTTCATGATGAAAGGTTTCCAAAACTCAAGGATGATGTATTTCATACAAAGGCTGCCTAGGAAACCATTTCAAAAACAACAAAATGAAAGAGTTATGTTCTGAAGCAAATCTGTTTATTTTTCATTTAACAAAATATCGGGTTGACAATAAGACTCCTTTGTGGAGATGTACAGATACAGATAGAATCCAAAATAATAACTTGGGGATACTGGAATAGCCTTTAGCAAAAATATTTCAAAGGGGACAGGATTTTCAAAAACTTGGCTTTGTCTTAAGAACCAAATCAACTCACCATGTTCTTAAAGACTTGTGGCACACATGGCTTTGAGCACTTCTGAAAATTTGCCTATGGAGGTGGATCCTGAGCACTTGAAAAAATTATCCTTGAGCTCTTTGGAAAATCTGGCTACATTTTAGACAAATGCCTGTTCTGTGATCTCTTGCCCTTTGATTTACCAAAGCTTCTCGTTGCTATTTGATGAACTGCCTGCTGACAGATATTTATTAGTTTTTAGCTGACTTGGAAAAAAAAAAGGGAGGAGGGGAATCCCGGATTTTTGTGGATTTTGTAGAGATGTGACTAAACTATAGAGGGAAAATGAAACAGCCAGCCAAGCAATCAATGGAATTTCTCAGTCTCTTGAGATGACCCAGAGTGTACAGTCCAACTGCAGGCCCAGAGAGATTTTCTTGCACTCCAGTATTTATTTGCATAGAGCTTTCAAAGTTTTATTAATGTTACTGAGAAATGTTTGCATAGCCTTTTCCATCAGCAAAGGGTAAGAAAACAGAGCTAAATTTTGTGCTTATGCAGAGAATGGTCAGACAGTTTGGGAAGTATTTTACAGCTAAGAACCATAACTAATCCCACCAAAGAATAAGGTTTTTTTCAGAAAAAAGAAACAATAAGAGCATGTGTAGTGGGATGCATCCAATATTTCACAAAAAGCTGATTTTAAGTGTCACTTAAAATGGCTGTATTAATCTAATTAAGTGAAACAGGCATTTATTAAGGTTTCTGGATTACATTCATGTTTTTCAGGTATACATTTTGACACAACACATCATGCCTATTTTCCATCCTGGTAGTGCAAGGCATTCTTTTCCAGCCTTCCACTCCCTGAAGAGCACCTAAAGTGAATGTCCAGAATACACATTCCTGTGTGTACTTAACTGACAATTAAAATCCTGTAGCTTCCCTGCATTTCTGAACATATATTGGACAAAATGTAATCTGGTGCAAATTCATGTTGGATCAGCAGGGATATCTTGGCTGGCCTGGAAGTGTCCTGGGTGAAACTGGAAGGTTCCTGCTGTATTATATTCCCAACTGTTACATGAGCAGGGGCTGATTCCTGCCAGGCTGTCTGGAAGAACACTGCTGAATTCTTTTCCATCCATGTATATTGAAATGGGCCTTTTTTTTTTTTTTTTTTTTTTGATCATATGCCTCTCTTGCTGTACTCACAGATGTTAAATTTACAAGAGTAGTAATTATTTACAGGGCTAGGAGGTTAACGTGTGCTTGTTTCAACAACCAGGGTTATCCTGACTAATCAGTATTTAATTCTGCATTCCACCTCTCTATTGACCTTTGAAAATACTTTTTGCTTTCTATGACATAATAGTATCTAGTAGGAATTATTTCAGAATTTATGTGGGTTATTAATTCTCTGCTTTTCAACACGGTGAGAAGGGTAGACTTCTTCAATGCCTTTCTCAAAATTGCATTAAAGTAGTTTCTGAGCAATAGAAGTGGCAGAATTGTGCTATGGGTGCAGTGATCCAAGCTACATGATAGAAGACAACATTAATGCATTGTTTTTAGAAGTTGTTTGCTTATTCCCCATAGCCTCTTTTCAAAGATTATCCAAGAGATGCTTAACTATAGGAGCAAGGTAAAGATATGATTGCATAATAGATATGGTTTAGGATGAGTTTTAATCTGTACTGAATCTTCTCACTAAATAATGAATGTTATGTAGCTGATGGAAGAGATACAGGAGAGAAAGAGCAGCTGGTGTTTTGACTGATTCTATGATATTGTAATTATGTTTCTAAATCTGTGCCAGGTGCTTCAACAATTCTAGCAAGGATTTATTTCATGTGGATGTAAATAAATAGAGATTGTGGTTAATTTTCCTGTTTCCTGAAATAAGACTTTATAGGTGTCAGTGAAAACAAAGAGATTGAGGCCTAGAAAAGAATAGGAGACTTGATTATTGGAACTGTGCAGCAAAAGTAAAGGGGTGCTTGAGAGATTGACTGGGTAGAGAGGGGTGATTTAGAGAAGATTTAGCAGGTTATTTCAGTCCACCCAAGGGAATGGATTACTATTTGTCTTAGTAAGCACATGAAAGCTCAGAAGTGACCAAACAGGGCATGAGCCCATGGTGCAGAAAATGACTGGAGTTAGCGTGGGTAGATATTGTATGGGTGGGTCATTAATCAATTGAAAAATGCCTTGCAGATTGATG
Source organism: Serinus canaria (assembly GCF_022539315.1). Lineage (NCBI taxonomy): Eukaryota > Metazoa > Chordata > Aves > Passeriformes > Fringillidae > Serinus > Serinus canaria. The sequence continues at coordinate 18,701,794 of NC_066319.1, forward strand.
ACAGAGGCTAAGCAGCAGGGAATACAGGGGGGAAATCAAAACAGACAAATTAGGTGTAATTAAAGAGCGAGGCAGAAGAGATTTGCATACAAATTTTTTGACTCACCTGCTTGAAAGCTTGACCGGCATCATGCTTCATTATTTACTGAATTACACCAGTGCAGGGAACCAAAGCAACAGATCTGGTCTGGGTTTAAGGAGGAGGTTAAGGGCCACTGGCTGAGGGAAAGTTCCTGGCTGGCAGCAGAGAGAGGCTCTTGCCAGGAGTGAGGAGCTAATGAATGCACAGCCAAGCCTCCAGCAGCATCCAGGGACCCCGGACAGCCAGTGGGAGCTGGGCACAGAGGGCAAGGAAGGATTTGGAGCTGGCAATAGCACACACATCAGTTTGAGATGATCTTAATTATTATATTCTTAAGGGTTTAACTTGATTTAGATTTAGAGATATATTTTAATGCAACATAAGTCAGATAGCATTGGGAATAAAATGTTATTACTTACTTCCAAATAACTGTATTTAACACTGGCTGTCTCCACTGAAAGCACAGAAGTAAATGGGAAAGAAACAATCTTGTTCAACCCACAGTGAAAAAGGGTTGATATTTTTGTGAAGTGTGGCCATGTTTTCTATTTCACAGAATGGTTTTTTTGGTGGGTTGCTTTTGGTTTTTTTTTTTTGGTTGGTTTTTCTTTTTTTCTTTTTTCTTTTTTTTTTTTTAAATATCCTCTAAAACCATACCAGATTATAACAAATCTCATAATTTTCCATTTAAGTCTTTATGACAATGGTTATTGTGCAATTTGCATTTCAACATACAGGTATGCTCTCTGGACTTGAGCCCCACTGGAGCACGATCAACCTCAGGATAAACAACAAAGAGAGGATATAATTATATTTGCTCACAGGAGATGAAAATTAAAACTGTTTTCCAGTTTATAGATGTCAAATGGGCCTGAGTCAATTAGAAAAATCATCTTTCACCATATGTTATAGCAGTTAATTAATTTTAAAGTGAGGGATGGTCACCTAGTGATAGTTCTTAAGCAGTTGTGCTTTTCTCAGTGATAAGCAAAGGTATTAAATCTTTTCCCTGCTGCAGTCCCTAGCAGCAGAAACCAGTCCTCGCCAAAATCCATAAAACCTTCTGCCTTATCCTCCTCTAAATCCCTCCTCAAATCGTTTTTCTGCTGTGATGCTCATGAGCCACTCCCATCAGTTAGGCAAGTAGTGAGCTGTAGTGAAATCTGTTTGCTTTACAACTCTAAAGCAGACTTTCCAATCCACTCCCACCTTGTTCATCTCTTTCATCCGTTGCTTTTATCCTGTCTGATAAGAACCCTGTTAGATCTGTGATGCAGGAACTCTTTCTTATTGTTGTTTGCAAAATACCTAATTAAATGGAATCCTTTCATTTGGGGTTTCTAGGTGCAACTATAATATAAACAGTAAATAGTAACTTTGTCAGATTATCATTAACCCAAAAGGCTCAAAATAAGACCTCATTAGTAGGTGATGTGCAGTGCACTGGGGTGCCACCACAGAATCTCAGCAGCAGACAAATCCTGCCCACTGACACGGAGGAATGTTAATAGATTTGTGGAGCTGTGCATGTGTAAGTCTGTACAGCCTGCTCTCAAAACACCATCCAGACTAGGGAGTTAGAACAAAGAGTATTTCCATTGTAAGATATTTTGTAGTACACAGCAAAGTGTTCTGTACATACTCAGGTCTATTTTATTGGTTTTCTGGCTGACCCCCTGTGCCCAAAGAGCCTCCCACAGTAACTGAGTTTAGGAATAAAGTGTAACCTGGGATTGCTCCTACTGGGACCACAATGGCATATCTTGTCCTGCTGTGAGAAGTGTTTCATCCCAGAAGGTAAACCTTACAGAAGAGGTTACAGGTGAAAGTCCTGGGTCATTTCTGTGTGACTGGGTTTTTAGCATGTCAACATGGCTGTGATATTGATAATTAAGTCAAAACTGGCAGTGAAAATGAATACCCAGGGCATCACTAAACCAGGAGGAGAACACTATGTCTTTTGAGAAGTCTGTGTAACTGGTCATACCTGTTCTAAAATGAGTACATTCTTTGAAAAGCATTAAAGGAAACTGACCTTACCTAAGTGCCTAATCATAATAAATGACAGACCGAGTTAATTATTACTTGGCAATTCTTTATTTAAACTTTGTACTTAGATTCATTTGCAGTATATTCTTTCATGCAGAACATAAAAGATGTAATTGTGTGCAGAGTGGGAGTGGTGTTTCCCTAGGTCAAGTAAGGAATAATTCCTTTATATATTTGCCCTGGATGAAAAATACATGCAGGCTGTACATGAGTATCCCAGTTTATGGGACTGCTTCCAGTAATTGTTTGCAGAAATGGAGAGCAGTCACTTTCCTAATGCTTGGGTGGCACTTTTGTTCTTGGATTGGTAGAAGGGAGCAAGACATTGATGTGTTTGCACAGTACAGCAGAAACTGGGTGAACCCCTCAACACCCAGTCCTCATCCTTGCCCACCACAGGTATCAGTATTTCTGGATTAGCCTGATCACTCCATGCCACAGTCTTGTAGGACCTGGTAAAAAGTCAGGGCCCAGACTTTGCTCCCAGGCCTTTGATCAGCCATCCCCAGGGATAAAACAAAGTCCTTTTTGCTGAACCTTTATACTCTGTGGACTGAAGCTGGCCTTCTGCCTTAAGAGACCTGTTACAGACACTGTCTCACTGGATCATTTTGCTGACCCAAAACATGAGTGTAGCTTTTCTATGTGTCCCACATGTGTAGTTGTCGCACCAAGAAATTTTGGTGAATTAACAGAGGTATAGGACATGTGGAATGAGATGCAAACAAATAAAAGCAGAAGTTATGTTGGAAAACATAAATATAATTTTCTGAAAATAATGCAGCATGATGAGAAAGGGGGAATGCTAGCATATATTCAGGGTTTTCTTCTGCAAAGCAGGATTCTTTTTATTTATTTGTCCTCCTGCCCCCTCCCCAGCTCTCCCACCCTCCAAGTTTCACCTCCTCCCTCCCCCACCCCCCAAAATAAAAATCAAAAGACAACCCTCTAAAACCTCCTGAACCTGACTTTCCTGGATACCAATCAGGTTTCTATCAAAATCAATAGGATCCTGTTGAGATTGAGATAATTCAGTGCCAAACTTGTCAATAGTTCTCAGCCAGGCATGGAAGACTTCTTTCAGCACATTGCTCCTCAAAACTCCTGCCTTTTCTCCCATCTTTGAGCGTTCTTCCTACAGCTCACAGGTGAATTTTGAGCTCAAAGCCCTTGGCCATTTCCTGCCTTGGGAATGGTGGCAAGCTGGCAGCATCTCCCTGGGCTTGCTTTTAGGATAGCATGAAGCTTGCCAGGCATGAGGAAGGGTGAATGAGCTGAGTCAACATCAACACAAAGGTTAAGAGTGAAAGTCAAACCCAATCACTTCAGTCATGGCTGGCTGAGGTTTGTCAGTAGTATCTGGGCTGGTACAGGCCAGTTAGAGAACACCAACAAAAGCCCAAACTCCATTCAACTTTAGAAGTTTCCATGGAGAGGGAAAAGGAAGAAAAGTAATTGCCTTTGCTCCAGGGGATCAGGAGTGATGTGTTAGCTGCACTACACACACAGAAATAAGCTGTGAAAGTCATCTCTGGACATCCTGTGGGAGAGTGGAACCACAATGCTGCTAACAGACACTTTAATTAGTGCTAAAGTTACTAGCCCTCAGGGCAACTTCTTTTAGTAGCCCTTCTCTGCAAGAACTCTGGGTTCACCTACCCAGCTCTCTGGGAGTCTCTGCACTGTGGAGCTCTCATCTCAGAAGGGTCCAAGACGTGTGGCTATGTCACAGAGGAATGCAACCAATTACAGAGGAAGGAAACTTGTTTTTCCAGCGTGGGGAAAATGGATGGTGTGCCACAGAGTGCTCATTGTTTCATCACAGAGCCACTGTTTTTCCTGTTATCAAATACTTTTATAAAGCAAATGTTTTTCTAAGCTCTACTATTTTTCTGCCCTTTAGGTACTCTTGTTCTAGGTTCTTCACCCTATATTTTTCCTAGTGCTTTCTTCATGTGTGTGTTTCTTAATGTCCCCTTGCCATCTAAAGTCTTTGTCCTATTTGACTTTTTCAATAGCTTCCTTTTTCCTTCTTTCTTTTTCCCCCCTTTATTGTCTCTTCCATATTCCTCTCCCTTTCCCCAGTATTGTATTTATTTATTAACTGCACTTAAACAGCCTCACTTGGCCACAAGTGACCTTCTGCCATGAGGGCATGTTATACTTGTCACAATCTACAGAACATAGCAGAAAGGAATTTTATCCTCTTTTCACAGATAAAGAAAACATGGCTCTGGCCAGTCAGTGTCTGGACCTAACCCATGAAAGGAAGCCAGATGCTTTTTGGGGTTGAGATATTTAGGATAGGCTAGAATAGAATATTTCATTTGAAAGGGACCTACAGTGATCATCTAGTCTAGCTGCTTGACTACTTTCAGGGCTGACCAGAAGGTAAAACCTGTTATTAGGGAAAGTGCCTATATTATTAGGGAAAGTCCCAAATGCCTCTGAAATATTGACAGGTTTGGGGCACTGACCAACTCTTTAGAAATCCTGTTCCAGTGTTTGACCACCCTCTCAGTAAAGAAATGCTTTGCAATGTCAAGCAAGGGTTTATCTCCCCTGACACAGCTTTGAACCTGTCCCTTCTGTCCTGTCACTCAATACCAAAGAGAACAGATCATCACCTGCCTCTCACTTCCCCCTCTTAAGAAGCTGTGAAGACCAAGGAGGCCACAGCTCAGCTTCCTTTTCTCCCCACTAGACAAAGCCAAAGACTTTGCCTCCTTGCTATAGGACATTCCTTCCAGCCTTTCCATCAACCTTTTTGCCCTTCTCTGGATACATTCAAGTGCTTTCACATCCTTTTTAAATTGTGGGGTCCAGAACTGCCCAAAGTGAGCTTGCATCAAAGCTGAATACAGTGGATTGATCACCTCTTTTGACCATCTGGAGATGCTTTTTGATGCACCCCAGGATGGAATTTGACCTCTGGGCTGTCAGGGCACACTGCTGACTGCTGCCAACCAGCACCCCCAGATCCCTGCTGCTCTCCAGCCACTCCTCTCCCAATTTATACTTCTGCTCAGTGTTCCTCCATCCCAGGTACAGAATCCAGCATTTGTACTTGGTAAATCTCATCCCATTAACAGCAGCCTAATGCTCCAGTCTATCCAGATCCCACTGCAAGGCCTCTTGTCCTTCAAGCCAGTCAACAGCATCTCCCAGTTTGGTGGTGCCAGCAAACCTGCTAATGATGGATTCAGCTCCTGCATCAGGACTATTGATACAAATATGGAGCAGGACTGAGCCTAGAGCTGAGCCCTGAGGAATGCTGCTGCTGAATTGTTGCCAGGCAGATGAAGCCTCATTCACTACAGCCCTGTGGCTTTCAGACAGATCTTGTCCCAGCAGACAATGGGTACCTACTCACCCCACAGCTGGACAACTTGTCCAGAAGGATACTGTGAGGGACAGGATCAAAAGCCTTAGGAAAACCCAGAAAACCCAGATTGTTCATGAGTCCCACTGATACAAGGCTATTGGTCCTTTTTTTTTTTTTTTTTTTTTTTTTAACCACACCCTCTATGTACACTTTCTTTTCTCTTTTGTACTTTTCCAGAGGGAACAGGACTCACCCCTGGCCACTTTGCTGAGTGGATACATTTCCACCCATTCAGTAGCAAGGATCTCAGGTTACAGGATGTTTCATCAAATACAGAACACCTGTATTGCATAACTCAAGCAAGTTGAACAGTACACTCATCTTGAAATAACACTAGACACACAAGTTAATTGCATAGTTACTGTGGAAAAAAAACTCCACTAAAATTAATTATTTGGTGGTAACTATTCTGTGGCTCTATCAGCAATGGCAATAACTTGCATGTTTAACTTAAGATAACATGTTCAGTGCTTGTTATTTTCCAGCAATCATGTAACTGATTGGTATTTAAACATTTTAAAATGACATTTTGGAAGAATGCTTGCACAAAAAAACCCAAGATAACACAGCAAGAAAATGTTACTCCCACGACCTCTCTAAACATTATTGACAACTCTTATCATAACTTATTAAAAGACAAATGGGAAAAAAATAGAGAGAGTACTCTTGTTTAATTTTATCCTTGTACTGCTGTAGGGCAATGGGGAAAGGTGCACTACTGGGGGAAAAGGAGGAAGAGAAGAGGTACTTGATTGGCATGTATAAATGAAGATCAAACAGTCTTTTTGGTTTTGTTGTCCTCTTGTGTGGCAAATGATTTGGTTGAGGACAGGTTTTTTGAGTTACATGGTGAAATTAAAGCTCTATCTCATTTACAAAGCAAAAGGATTATTGTCCTTTTACTCTGGGTGACATTAACTCTCCAAACCTCAACTTCTAATCTGAGAGCAAGACAGAATCAGCTTCATTTAATGGGAGTGGAAATGAAATATCCAATAGATTTAATAATTAGATTTGAAGTTTCTAACTTGGAAATGACTATTTGGCTGACAAGAGAGAAAATTCGATCTTTAGCCTCTCTAAAAACATCCTGGTTCTGGACAAAAAAAAAAAAAAAAATAAAAGAAAGAGCCATTTTTTTCCCCAATTCTCTCAAAAGAAGTTTTGAATGAATAGGTTTTCTCAGTGGCTTTTAGCATTTATGGTTGCATGTTAACAGAATCATGTTCAGTCTACCATTAAAATAAAGTAGGATACGAATAGGAGGTTGTTTATTCAAAACCTCAATGTATGCTTGTATTCCAAGAAAAAAACTTACCTGTATTAAACCACTTCTTTTAGAATAGAAGACTTCACCAGTTACAATGATGCTGTTACACAGGTATAACAAACACCCTTCCTTTCACACCACACAAAGGGGCTTCTTCTGCTTTTATTTCAGGTGAATTTAACCCTTTTTTAGTCAGATCAATGCAGCATTTAACACTGCAACGTTACTACATTCACAAAGGAAATATGTATCTGTGTTACTGCATTATCTTGAAAGGGCATTTACTCATTTTTACACGTCAGCAGTTGAATTGGGCCTGGTATTTTTTTTTCTGGCTGTCTGGAAGATTGGGATTCAGTGTCTTGAGTGCTAATGTAATACAGAGATCTTGCAGGAATAGTTCCTAGTAGAAGCTCACAGCAGCTGTTTTTTCTGTCTGTATTTTGTTAAGATGCTTCATTATTAATGGAAATTCTAAGGGAGTTGTTATCCCATATTAACACATAACAAGAGATTTCAATCTGTTATTGAGTCATAATAGCTACTGGCACGGTGTTTTTTTGAGTAGTAACTGGTTGGAGAGCAACTTCTGGACATGTTCCTGCAGCAACACCCACTCTTCTAGGGAAAAGGATTATCAATGCAAATTACAGGGGTGTGTTTATTAAAGGTTACTAATTTGAAAAATGAAAAATTTGCTGAGATGAATGATTGGACCAAAGGAAGATTATAAGAAACATGGAAAGCAAAAGAGGTTTTTGTTAAAAGGGTGGCCTGGAATCTGTAATTGCTCATTTCTTTAGATTTATTCCAAAGTGCTTATTCAAACCTCCATTTTGAGATCAAGGACTTTTCTCAAGCTTCTTAAGTATTTGTATCAGAGATATCAAATCCATGGGTTCTTTTCCTTGTCATCTAAATTTCTTCTGGAATTGTGTACAATAATCAAAAGCCTTGAGAAACCAAGTACATACATCAAACTTAAACCTTTTCAGGAGCCAAAATCTTAATGTCTTTGGAGGGTGTGAGCACATCTGGGTCAGGATATGAATGAAATGCTTTTTGTAACTGACACAGAAAAGAAGCTTTTACAATTCCATTTTATATGAATGACACTCATTCAAAAATCTCCAGCACAGAGTACACTGTGATTCCTTCTGCTGCTGGAGGGTCTTCATTTTTGCATCTCCCATGACAAAAGCTTTGCTGAATGACAGTATTTTATCTTCCTTCTGCTTACTCATCTTCCTCTAGCTCAAGCTGAAAAACTATCCAAACCAACAAGTAGGACATTGATTCAAGCATCTATCCATAAACTAAACACAGACTAAAATTCAAGACTCCCCTGTCCCATGTAAATGACTTATTGGTTGCTTGAGGTTTCATAGGTACCCCTGCTATCCCTTTCTGAGCCAGTGAATAATTTCACAGCATTTTCAGTCAAAAGGAATGAGAGTACTCCCATCAAATTTAGGGTAACTAAAGTTTTAGCTCTCATCTTGAGATGGGAGAAATGTAGTTGTACCTCCTCATTACAAAAGGGTACCAGGTTTTCATAATTCTGAATAACTGCCTTGGATACAACTTGATGGAACTGGTACTTCCTTCTCCTCAGGAAAAAAAAAATCCCTGGTTACATCGTATTCAAAGACAGTGCTTAGTCATCCACCTTTAGGAATGGATTCTAGGTTGGGATTTCTCAAATAGGAGGAGGCTGCTATTCTGCTCTGTTCAGTCTGACACCCAGATATGGCTCAAGATTAAAGACCTACTGCTGCTCCCATTGTGTGCTACTGGTTCCTTATTTTACTTCACATACAGCTTGCATTTTAAAAATGTAAATTTCCTTCTATCGTTGACTACAAAATTTTTACAAAGCAGTTCATTACAGTTATCAGAAACCTACCTCCTTTTTTTGGACAGCACTTTCAAGCTAAAAATGCTTGAGAGATGCGTAAGGAAGAGCAAAAGAGTTACAGAGCTTAGGTAAATCACAGAAGAGTCAAACAGCTGATATTACTCCTCTGAACAGGAATTGACTTGTACCCAAATTGGAAATCACACCTTTGTCTTTGTGCTGGTTTTGGCTGGGATAATTTTTTCATGGTCCTTGGTGCGGGCCTGTATTTTGGATTTGTGCTGGAAATGCTGTTGGTAACAGAGGGATGTTTTTTGTTATTGCTCAGCACTGTTACATAGAACTGAGGCCTCCTTGCCCCAGCCCACCAGTGAGGAGGCTGGGAGAGGACAGAGCCTGGACAGCTGGCCCCAGAGGACTGGAGACATGTCCCACACCGTAGGGTCTCATGTTCAGCATGTAAATCTGAGGAAAGAAAGAAGAAGAGGGATATGTTCAGAGTGATGGCACTTTTCTTAAGTCATCATCCTGGGTGGTGGAGTCCTGCTTTCCAGGGGATAGCTCTACACTGCCCACGTGAAATGGTGAATTAATTCCTAGGTTTGCTTTGCTTGTACCTGTAGCCTTTGCTTTACCTATTGGACTATCTTTATCTGAATGCTTGAATTGTCTTTTTTTTCCCCCTCCTGATTCTCTTACCCAGCTAACCAGGGATCATTAAGCAAGTGGCTGTGTGGGGCTTAGTCTGGGATTAAACCACAACAGGAACTTGGAGTTCCTCTAAGAACTCAAGCATTGAAGTTGTAGTTTGGAGACTGATGTTGTGATTCTCTGCTGCTCTTGTGCTCTTGAAGCTGAATTCACTAAATATTTTAGGCAATCCCAAGAGCCTGTTTGGGTTATGGAAGCTAATTCCCAAGGACATCTGCAAATCCTGAGGAAGTGCTGCATCTCCTGCTCCTGAAATCACTCTCTGTGCTCAGCCCCTCAAGGAGGGCATGCAAGAGTTCTGCAAGGAAGTCTTCAGTTGCTTACATTATTCTTTATCCTGGTGAAATGATCTCTGGCCTGAACTTAGACTTTTTAATGTTTTAGTGTATAAATCGCATAGAAAATGGTGATAATTTTCTCTATAGATGGAATTAGTCCATCTAATTAATTAGTTATATCCAACAGTACATTTTCAGCACAGAGGTGGCAAGGTATAAAAATACAGTTTATGAAACTATCATGACTGTAACTTCTCCTGGATAACACCATTTTAGTGATCCCTGCTGCATTACTTGAATTTTCTGGGGTTTTAACACTAATTACTTATGGCTTTTAGCATGCCCCTTCCTGTTCATCTGCACCCTATTCCTCTGTTCAGGAATCTTTTGTTCATGGTAGAATTTTTTTACCGTGTATGAATATTCTGTATTCCTTCTTTCATACTGAAGCAGTTCTCATGTGTGGGCAGTTCTTCTATGAAGAAATCTTTGTAAAACTCTCCCCTGTCTTGTTAGGATCAATTCTGGATATGGTACAAAGGGAAAAAGATACTGGTAAAGATGGGTAAAGCAGATTGGAACCCTGCAGAGCTTTGAAGGATTTCTGGAAGTGAAGCTGTGAATGACCTATCATTAATAACAAAGGAAATAAGCAAAGTAGTTTTGGGATTTTTTTTCCCCCCAGAGATTAGGCCTTCTGATAAATTTCTTCACGTAAATTCCTGCATAGATTTCCAAATGCACAGAAAGATGATAAGTGAAAACTCATGTCTTGCATAATGCTGCTATATGGCATAATGTCACAATTTTGGTCTCAGTGTTTCAGCTTGGGAACCTTTATCAAGTTTTAGACATAGGCTATATTTTATGGAGAGAAATTAAATATAGCTGGGATGACTGTCTTCAGTCCGTGTTCTCCCTATGGGAACAGTTTGCACTGTATTGTCATTTCATTGTTCTAGTAATTCATTTTGTGTAATGTGAGTTTCCAGTTACACCAGGGTTACATTCAGGTTACACTTATTGTCTACTTGATCAGCCTTTGTTCTCTTCTGGTTTGAATGGAATTAGTTCCTAATTTTCAGTATTGGATAGTTTTGCCTTTTCAAAAATTTGCAACTCTTTTATTAATAATATCGAAGTACTCCGGCTACTAGAGCTGTGCTGTTTTAATCACAGTTGTAGTAAATCATGGTACAATTTTCTAGTGAAATGGAACTGTTTTATCAGTGTTTAAACTGAAACAGACAGTGATCATCATGCTATTTGTTTAACTGTACTTACCTGCTAATGTTGCTACCACTGCTACTAGATGCTTTTTTATTGAGGTGTCTGAGACCTTAATTATAATCTCTCTTTTTGCCTTTCCTACAATTAAATAATCTGTTATCATAAAGTTTGCTCTTTCCTCTTGTGCTATGGCTGGAGGCTTGATAGCCTGAGCTGTCCCTGAAATGCTACTGAATAGGTTCTCCTCCCTCAGCTGCTTTCAGAAACAGCAGCTGCCCTCTTGCTACACCTACACATCTCTTTGTATCCCCATTTGTTTTAACCATGGCAAGATAGCTTGACAGCAGCCTTGGGATTTTTTTTGCCTTTTTTTTTTTTCCCGGTGATTGGATTTCTGGATTCATATAACTTACTTATCCAAGCAGAGTAAAAAAAAAACAAAAAAAAGACAACCTTTCAGGAACCACTACAGCACTCTAGCCATCAGCCTCTAAGCATGTTTACCTGGAGGAAGTACCAGCTGGCAATTGTGACAAATTCTTTACTTTGACAATGAGATTCTCCAAATAAAACTTCAAGCATGCACCTGAATTTAAAATGGAAATCAGGAATCTCCAGCCCAAAGTATTAATCTGTTCAGAAACAGCACTGGTATGCACCTTGATTTTTCATTGCTAATGTACTTTCTTTTGAGGCCCTTCTGCTGAACTCCTATGTGGACACTTCTTTATTTATATACAAGTTGAAAAATATACCTGCATTAAGAAATCTCATTGGTTTTGCCTGTGTTTTTCATAGGTGTAGTCCTGAACCCCTATTTCTGTGGTACATGCAATATTTCTGAAGTTATCATAACCTGAAGGGGAGGGCATCAAATAAAATGATGACCCAAGAAGATGCTGCAGCTTGATTTTGAACACGTGACAGAAATTCATAAAAGGAATAGTTTTTTTATTGTATTAATTAAATTGCAGGGACTGTTAAGTTAAACTTAAAATAACCCTTTTAAAAGTTGTTGAGGATAATGAATTACCCAGGAGGAGTTAGAGCCTGCTGCTGCCAACTAAAGTGCTTGGAGACTTGAGATAGAAGCGAACGATAAGAAGCAGCTTTCATGCAGTCAAATAAATTACATGTTGGGCTTGGCTTAATCCTGGCAGCAGAATGATCTTGGGGGTTTTCCCTACATTATCTTGGTCTATGATTATGCAAATATCCTTTTAATGTAGCGACTCCTTAACAGGAAATTAGTCTCATACTTGCTCATACGCTCTTGCAATCAACAGACACTTGCTTGCAAAATCCTAGTGTGTCTGAGATACAAAAGACATATTAACTGTTTTAAGTACCAAAATTTTGCAAACAGACAATAACAGGACATGCCCAGATATGTCAGGGATGTAGCAGATGAATCAGGAAAGAGATGTTTGCTAACACAAAAATATTCCTGGGTTTGAAAGTTCAACCAGAATGCAAATGGTACTAAGTTTACATTTGGTTTCAATGATTGTAAGGAAAACACCAGAAGGGAAGAAAATCTTACAGAAAAGCAAGATTAAAACTGAATAAAACACGGAAATGAGAGAAAGCATGAAGACAAAAGAAATGGAATCCTTCATGTTAAGTGCCCAGCAACCTGCTCCTGCTGAGCCCAGGCAATGCGCAGTCGTCACTCACACACATTCCTTATCGCAGTGTTCTCAGGAACTGCCCTGCAGTGGGGACTGCCAGGGTAACCTGCTTTGTCTGGAGAGCAGGAACTAAAAAATGACATTATAAAACAGAGATTTCATCTGGAAAGACAGAGAACTGGTATCCTTTGGGAAGGGAGAAATTGGAGTCACAAAAATTGTGCTGTGTTACTTTTGGTAGTCTTAATGCACATTTGAGTAAGCAGGACAGCTCAGTTCTGATTTCTCAGGTTTGTAAATTCCTTCTAGGTGAAATCAAGTTATGTAACCTTTTTCTTAACTACAAGTTTCTAGCATGGGGAAAAAATACCAGTTAGGTATTTGATATCAAACTGGGACACAGCAGTGATTAAGCTGGCAGCTTGTACTCAAGGTGACCTTCTCTGTTTTTTTTCTATTTTAGTCCTGATTGAAATAAAGACAGCTACATCCTTGGAGTTAAGAGGGGAGCCTAACGAAATGAATCCCATAACTTTCCAATGGGATTTAGGGTAGTATCTGATTCATTCAAGGTCTTTTGAAACTCCCATCAAAGTGAACTGTTCAAGGCATGACCTTAAGGTAACAGTTCAATCAGCCACAAAATCTAGACATCCAGCTCTTTGTTTTAAATATAAAACTTATTCTTTCTTCTATATCCAGTATATTCTGTTTGTAATAACCAGAAATTACCATTAGAGAAATTGAAGCTAATCTGAGGCTCATTAAGGAGAGAGAATTTATGCTTAACTACTTAAATAAATTCCTGTTGATCTGGTTTCTGGAGATTAACCTGTAATTTTATCTGTCATAGATGGGAGAAACTTGCAAGTCCAACAGCACAGTCTCTTAGAGTTAAAAAACCCAACAGACATATATAAGTACAGAGAGTGTTTGTCAATGCTACTCAGAATATATGAATTTCCACAATTGCCCATCCAAATAAACACGTTCAATCTATTTTTTGTACTGAGCATTAGGCAGTCACTGGTTTTCTTTGACTGCTCTAGCAAAAACTAACAGATGCTAGATTAACTGTGAACTCTATAGGAAAAATTAAAAAATTTAATATTTGGAATTGCTTTTGATTTCAATAGAATAAAATCCTAAGAAATAGGCAATGGATGTTGTTCCACTAGAGGTTTTAACTCCAAAATAATTTTGCAATAGTCCATTCAGTACATGCTAAAACTCTGGCATTCATATTTAGCAGAAATACAGGCCTGTGCTAATCAAGTCAACCAACAGCCAGATTTTATTTACCATCCATTATATGAAGCAAAACCTTGAGCAGTACCAGGATAAATGCCTGAGAGCTCTTTTTCAGACTCAGGGACTTAGAAATTCACTCTTAAAAATCAGGTCAGTTAGCATTCTTCTGGAGTAATATTAAGCCTTTAACATTAAGTCTACTTGAAATTTGAGCAAATGTCCAGATCCATGAAGGCTTAGAGTAGTTGGTAGCAAAGTGCAAACACGGGCTCCTCTACACACTGTTACCAAAGTCTGTCTCAGCTCAGAGGGCTGTCCTTGGACACAACCTGGCTCTGTAAGGCACAACTTTCTATTTCACTAACAGGTAGGAAAACTAAACAAAACCAAAGCCTGCAAGGGTTCACCTCCCCTTAGAACAAATCTTAAATACAAATACAAAGTGGCTTGAAAAATGAAACATTTTCAGAGGTTTTTAAATTATTTTGAATTCAGGAAGGATTAATATCTAACTGTGTATTTTCTTCCACTCAGAATGAGAGCAATTCATTTAGAGTGTTCCAGGGATCTTTTTTCCCATTTGCCATCTTTTGTAAAATAGCAAAAAACTGTTACAAACCTGTTTGCCAAAATGTGTGGCAAAAAAAACAATTTAGAGGAAGGCTATTGGTTTATTTGTAATGTTCCACTAGTCAGTGGGCTTTATTAATGTTAATTTTTTAATTAAAATTTCAGAGTTGAAGAGGATGCCAATTGTTCAGGCATTACAGCACTTACAACAGAACGTATATTGGCATCGTAACTGCTTACAGTAAGTTAAGAGTTCTATCTCTTTAACATTTCAAGATCCTGTATTCTGCAGTTTTATTTCCTTCTTGGAAAGCAAGCAGGATGTTTGCTAGGAAGTTACTTTTATTGAGAAATGTTGGAACTTACTTAGCTTTTTGGATGAGCCATTTAAATGGGAATTATGTCATTCTGCCATGAGCCTATCTGGTGATACTAAACCTAGATAATCAGCTTTGGTGGAGATCAAGTCTTTGCTGCAAACATAGAAAAATACCTAGCTGGCTTATAAGTCTACTATTCACATCAGGAAAAGAGATAGACTTAAAAATTATGTGAGTCAAGAAGCTTTGAATCGTATGAGACATTTTCCTATTTTTGTTCTACATAATCGAGCTGAACTGCCCGAGCTTTCTGAGCACTTCAGGAAACAGTAATCATTTCACAAGGTTATGCAGCCACCAGAATTGTGAAGGCATTAATTTCTTTGATGAGGATTCATATGAGAAGATATGAGAAGGGTGCTTTTAACTAACTTCCAAATAATTGAATGGGAATCTGAGTATCTAGGAATCCTGTATGAAAGAACTTAACTACTACTGTAGAAATGATTTACAGATTTTAGAAAGGCTACAGAGCAAATTGCAGCTGCATGAGAAAGTGAATATTGTAACTAACACAACCCCAGAGGAATATATTTGGCAAAAAATACCTTTCCTTGTGAGTGTTCTTTTATGGTTTGTCTTTACATATGCAAAACAAAAAACCATCAAATGTAAAATGTTCTTCATCCTTATAAAACATCAGTATCATGGAACGATACAATTATCACCTATTCCAAAATCATTACAAGAATATCACACAAAGGTATTTTTTGCAAAAATCAGACAGTTAAATAAATAATTAAAGGCCACAATGAATAGATGGCAGCTAGATTTCAAGACTAATTGGATTGTCACGTGAAGAAGTTTTATTAGTACATCCACAGGGAAGAAAAGCTAAGAGAATTACTTTCTGCTTTCCTTTAAGATCAGTTGCACCTCTCAAGTCTTGAACACACTTCAGAGATATTTTATGTTTAAGTGAAGCAGCCTGTCCAAAGTCACCCTCTGGTCTAAAAAACAGCATTTTCACACAAGTTCTTACTGCAATCCACATACACTAGAAGATGTGGAATCACTGCAAACTATTTGCCACTGACAAACAAGTGTCTAATAACGAAAAAACATATCAATAAAGATATAGCCAACAACCTGTAGTTACTCAGTGATAATCATTATTTCACAATAACCAAGGTCCCCCAAGGTTAAATGTTGCACACTGCAGCTACAGAGGTACAAGAGGGAAGGGCAAACATGCCTAAGGTACACAAAACACTGACCTCAACTGTCATCCCCAGGAAAAGGGGGAAGTGGTGTCTGCCATCTCTGGCATCAGCCATTTCCTCTTGCCCTGGCTCTAGGTTCTCTTTGGACCCACCTTTGACTTGGTTCAGTGTTTTTATCAGTGGCTTAGTAGGAAATAATTGAAACAATTTTTCCCCCACTCCCACAGTAGTTTTATTTTAGGCTGAAGAGTTAATTCACCTCATGGAAGCTCCAAAAAAGTGCCAGAGATGATGGAAGGGGAAGTGGTGGGAATGCATGACCCCTAGCAGAAACCAGGGTCAGCTGGCACTTAGCCTGTCTCAGCTCACCCTCGGGACTGAGGTCTCAACACTCAACTAGAAAATTGGTCAATCGAGGCTTACACTGATGCCACCAGGGGGCCATTCCAGAAGATTTTAAAAGAAGACACTGTCATAATTATGTGAGACTGTTTTAATGAGCAGTTTGATTAAATCTACCTTGGAGGTGGAGGGGGCTAAGCAGAGGTCATAAAAAGGTGTTATTCAAAGTGAAGGAATTAAAAAAGGTAAGACCCAGAGCAGTCTCTCAGTAAAAACTGCAAAATACCTGCTATAAAATTTCCTTCTCATTATAATGACAATTAAAAGAATTTAAAAATACATATGCTACAGGCTTAATTTAAAAAAAGAAAAAAAACCCAAAACATAAACACGAGCATGGTATGAAGGAATCAACAGTTCAAACAATGCTTTAAACTTTATTAACTTCTAATTAAGGGGTTGTCCTCACTTTTTTCCAGAAGAATAAAAGCTACAATAGCTTTCAGAAAAGCAGACTTATTTCAAGTGAAATGATGTAGCATTAGGGCAGGATCAACAAGTGCAGGTTGTTGAAATATGAATTTTTAAGGCACGAAACTAAAATGTGGCATTAGTTCTCCAAAGTTTTTCAAAGTATTTTTGCATCTGCATTTTTATTCCTACTACTGTGGCATTTGGCAGGGCTTGGAAACTCCAATGATTGTTCAGTAGTTGGGATTTTTTAACTCTCCTTTAAGTCTTGGCTGTGTTTAATAGTTAGAAGTTCCTGCTGACATTTGTCAATCAGCTGAGGATCAGCACCCCCTTCTGGCTTCAACGGTGTGGGGTGAAAGCTGGAACTCCCATCGTCATGTAAGAAACCTGTACAGAAGAAACAAAGTAAAAGCAAAAACATTTTAAAACTTGTCACAATAAATAGGCAAAGGAATATTGATGCCACTACAGTAGCCCAACTTATTCAATTGCAGGGGCTGAGGAGTAATTTCAGAATGGCCCTTGTGGGCCATGAGGTAGCTTTGTGCAGGTGTGGCAGCCAGCGTGTCTCCATCACTGCAGGCAGCAGCAGCACCCTGAACACCTGCTAAGGCAGAGGCTCACTGACAGCACACCTCCTGCCCCACTGCTTCCTCCTCCAGGGTGGGCAGAAAGGCCCACCCTAAGGAGCCAAGTTCCTGTCTGTTCTGGGCTCATGTTGCCTGAGCAAGTACTTGTTATTAGCCTATCCTGTTTATTTACACCACTGCTTTGGTCAACAAATTCCTTTATAATCTCAGTACTGGTATCTTTAAATTTGTATTTTCCAACTCTGAAATGTTATGCTACCACTGCATTTTGCCATACCATGCTGTACATATGTGAGCATTGTTTCAGGTATCCTTCATGTAAAGTACACCCTGCTCATGTTATCTATAGGCTTCAACTTCAAAAATTTCTTATGAAAACTTTAAAAACTGATCATTGCTACACTGGAAAACAGAAAATCAATGTGATTTCCTTCATGAAGTAAACAGGTAACGGTAATCAGTGAAACACAAACCAGCCACACTGAAGGAAAAAAACCAAACCCCCTAAAACCCCCAACCAACGCACCACATAAGTAATATCACTGAGATGGTTTGAAATCAAACCTGTTCCTGCAAGAAGAAAAAATGTGAGTGTTCAGACATCTCTGTCCACATCAGCTCACTAGGCTCTGGCCTTTTTAGTCCAATGGCTTTTCTGGAAATGCTTGATATTATTTTGTTTTAAATCACGCTCCATGCTGTACATTGGCACTAAACATCCACTGGACATATCTAGCTATTAATATATATATATATATATATTGCTGCATTGTGTGGAAAAGGAGCACTATTTCAGGCATAGGCACAACTGCAGTGGTAATGGAGCAGGGTGTGGGGGGGAAGATGAGCAATACTGAAGTTTGCTGAGTGGGAAAGCAGACTGACGTGATGGCGTCATCTATAGTCTCTCCCTCCAAACAGATCATCCTTACAGATAAATTCACACCTGAGTATATATGTTGTTGACATTTACAAGATCCCATTTTCTCCTGCTGGATGTTTTGAAGGATCTAGCCCGTGCTGCTTCATCTGCACTGCGATATCAAACAAGTAGTCATAACATTCACACCTAAAATAAATAGGGAAAAAATGCAAGGTAAGTAAAGCTCAAGCCTTATCATGTTTTATGAAAATTAGTATTTTCCTTCCTTAAGATTTTATCAACAATGTGACAGTCTGACTGGACAGCTCTATTATTGTTTATTTCCAATGCTGAGGAATGGAAAGTGCCATTTTCCTACATAAAATTGATTTGCTGCATTTCCATCAGCAGATGAGGTAAATTCCAAAAATGGGACTAGGGAGGGCTACAAACAGTATTGGCAGGTGTCATATAAAAGCAGAGAATGCCTGCATGTTTTATATGAGGAGGGATTTGTTGACTTGTCTGAAAGGAAAATGTTGGCAACCGTATCAGCCAGCACTGATATGAAAAGAAAACCAAGCAATGGAATCATGGATGAATCCATTCCCAAAAACTCCCTATACATGCAGTGAGGCCTTAATATTCTGAATAATTGTCCATGGGCTGGAAATCTACATAGCATAAAGTTCATTAAGATCTTGAGGCAAGAGACAGCATATTCCTGCACTGTACTCACATGGTTTTGGCTTTTTCCCATGTCTCTCCCCATACATAAACACCGTGACGTCTGACCAGGACAGCACAAGAGTCTGGGTATTTTTCCATTGCACGTGCCATTCTCTCCTTGAGATCCTTCTCTTCTGGTGTATTCTCAATAATAGGAACCACTAGTGTATCATCATATCTATTAAAAAAAAAAATTCATGTATTTAAAAAACCCCTGTGCTTGGACGTATGAAACTTTTCCCTAGGAAAGAAATTATCCTCTGACTGATGTTAAATTCTCAGCAGCAGATTTTATTCTCTTCTCTTGTGAGTCATGCTGTAGCATTGGAATTCTCAGGAACATCTCTCACTCCCAAACACATATTATGCTGGCAATACCTGAGCTACACTTGAGGCACAAAAAGAAAACAACACTTTAGCCTATTAGGTGTAGCTGTTTATTCCCATATCACTTTGCAGTTGGGTCCCTTTACAACTTTTTCAAACTTTTCATCCTGTACTGGCATCATCTTCAAGTTTTACCTCAGATTAAATTATTTAAAAGAATCATATCATATAGAAGGAAATGAAGCTGTTTGCTGGAGAGCAGAAAAAAATTCATTTAGGTAATCCAAAAAGCCCCTGGAAGATTGTCCTGCTAAGGCATATAAATAGAAAGTAGAGTCAACACATGAAAAATAAATCCTCTGTGATGGAGTCATTGGTGGGCTACATGTGATCTTAAGAGAGCCTGAGAACCCCAGCTCCAAAAACAAGATGATGCACGTTACACAGTGGAACTTGCCTAAGAGTTTCTTCTGAAGGAGGACTGGGATATTTGGCATTGTTTGAACCTTAATTAACACTAGCAGAAACTTGTTTAAATAGTTTTAATAAGTCCCCAGTTCAGGTTCAGATTTATCATTGAGATCACATAGATATTTCACGAGTGGATGCTAGTAGCACTTTCTTTTGTGAAACACGGGAAGAAAGCAATGGTAAAAAAACCCAACACAAACAGCTTGTATCTGAAATCAAATATTCAGAAGATAAAGTCTCATCTCTTACGGCTCTCAATGCTGACACTTTCTCAAGGAAGGCTATAAAAATAGTGAATGAAGAAACTGAGGTGGCATTTGAAGCTCTACTTTGACTCTTATAAATCTGGATCACTAAAATTACTCTTGTAGTGCTCGTTACTAATGAGGCCAAATGAGTTAATGGATTGGCTTCCTAGGTTCTGCTTTCTGCTTGAGCTTGGAAGCTGATATAAATATTATACCTGATTCCTAGCCAGGACCATAAGCTTTCTGTCAAAAACTAATACCTAAAAAATGTCAAGAAGACTCTGAACGAACTAAATACTTGGGATCTCTTTTTTTAAAATTGAAATATAAGCAGCCTATGTTTATTCAAACATGGATGTAAAATACCTTGTGACAGTTTGACTTTCAAACCTGTTTACTACTGATCTAATGCTCCTTCTATGGAAATCAAAGGTAAAACGAGTGTGAGATCACTGGAGTCAAATTCAGGCCAACATATACTTCTGATTATTCTATCTGTAGCATTTTCCTGGACAGCTTCCAGAAAAGATTTATGTAACTAGAAACAACATGCAATCCCTTTTTTGAAAAGCGCCATTTTGTATTTTGAATCCTAAGTCCCACTTTTCTTTTGAATTCAGTGGGGAGACTTGTGTGAGGCAAGCCAGTGGCATCAGTCTAGTGTGAATGAACACGTGCTTATGAGCCATATAACCTGGAGCTTTGCTTTCTTGGGTTTTTCTGGTAAATTAATAGAATGACACAGAAAGCTTGGAGGTATGGAACCCAATAAATACAATGTTGCCTGACTAACATTTATGAGTGCTTGAGAGCTCAAAATGCATATAAAATTTTTTTGTGGATTTTTAAAAAAACAATGTTGTTAGACAATTGAGTACAAGGGCTTGTATTTTACCACATTAAAAATGCACATGCTAATGGTGACAAGAAAGTAAAGTTGGCAGGTCAACCAAAATGGAATAAAATATGCCTGGGCGAAAATCACATCATATGGCTTGCTCCCTTGCCAAAGGGCAAGAGTTAGATACAAAAATTAACATCAAAAAGTGGAAAGAATTTAGCATTTCAATTTCTCATCTCCTTGTCACATGTTATATAAATGTTTGCAGATCCCAATTCAACACTCTGTGGGTGGAGACCTCAAAACAAGCCATCACACATAATTTGGAATAACTCAGCACTTACCTCAGAGCTCATCCTTGAAAAGTAATAACATTATCTTTAATGAGCTGTTTATTCTGAATTTTCTTTCAAACTCTGTCAAGTAAATCTGAAATCCTCTACTCTCTTAACATGCCCTAAACTAGCACAGGCAGTGATTTGTGAAGTCCACCCAAATGTAGTTTGGAAATGCTACCAATCCAACCTGGTGCTGGCTGGCTCCAGCTTCAGCTGAATGTTACATAGATGTGGTAACATCTCAGGATGTAGCTCTTTATTGGGTTTCTTCCTGTAGCTCAACAGACCACAGCAGCCTTGGCATTACAAGATTTTATCTCAGATCTCTTACACAGGCTTCAGATCTTATAGAAAACCAGTGGTGACTCATTCATTCCAGAGGTCTTTTTACTTCTTATTCTTAATACTTTGTATTATACACTTTCAAGTATATAACTCAAATGACTTGTACTGATATTGCTGAAAACAAATTATCACACCTCTTCTCCTAAATGTAGAGAAGTACCTGTAATAGCCTCCTGAAGTACACTTCTGGATTCCTTTTATCATCTCCTGATGGGTAATAGAGAACTCACTCCCTGGGTAAAGAAGGGTAGCCATAACAGCAGCCTTGGAATGTGTATGGATCACTGCGCCTGCCCCTAGGAGCAGAAAAAGAAAATTTAGAATTAATTTTAAAATGTGTCTATTAAGAAAATTTTATTCACATACTTGATTCATTTCCTTTGATTAGGCATCTTAGCAAATGTTGATCTGCTGTATGAGAGGAAAAAATATACAGCAACTTAAATGAAGGTATGAGATAAATACTCATAAAAGGGATAATTATGGATTGTCTTAGTGACACATTCCAGGAGAGACACTGCTTGTACAAATTCAAGCAGAAGCACTACTTGTACATTTCTTTCCATACTAAAATGACTGAGACACTCTTAATTTTATCAGAGTTCTGAGGTTATAAAGAATTCCCAAACTTATTTGTTAAATGAAAGTTTAAAGCCTTTTACTTTCTTTTTATGTTTTCCTCAATTATCTGCTGATTCTCTGAAAAAAGTTCATCATCTTATTGTGTCATGATGGAAGATAGGTAGACAATAATTATAATCTTCTTATAAAGATGCAATGTTGTTATTTCTTGAGGACAAATGTAAGCTGCTTGTGCAGAAAGACCAGAAGAGACTCCCTAAATCCTTTCTAAAATAACAGATGTAAATTTTGCATGACATCAAATGCTCTCTATTTACTATTTACCTGCAAAAGAAAAGTTTCATACTTTTTTCACCTATTCCAAATTTATAGCTGTTAATCTCACCCAATGGAGGCAACAGGATTCAAACCGTAAGAGCTGAATTGGCAAAACCACTGATATAAAACTGCTGTAATCCTGGGCTTCCCCTGCAACCTACCAATACTCTGCACTAAAATCAGTGCTGAAAACACGATCACAGGCATAGCTACAAGAGAAGATTAAACTGCAAGTGATACTGACAGGATGTTACTATGGATTATATCCCACTGTATATATACCTTTGCAAATCAATTTATTTTATACTTTAATGTTTATTTCACTGTAATTTCTATGTATAAAGAACATGGTACTGAATAGCAATTTTGTGGATGTACATATACAGTGTTTCAGTCACTGCTGAATTGCAAACATTGCTACATACCTCTCATAGTGTAGGCATTCATAAAAAGAGGTGTGCACTGGCTTTTCTTTAGTTTCTTGTGCAGTGGAGGACCACTGATGTCCTGTTCATTCATGTCACAAACAAACATATCTTCTGGCTGTAAGAAAGAAGAAATTATTTTGATCTGTGATAATTTTGTTTGATATTTAACTTCAAATACTTTTGTTTTCCCTCTAGGGAAACAAATATATACAAACCATGTATTTAATACAGAATGTGATTTGAACTTTGTAAAAGTGCTGCAATGCTCCACATTTATTCCAGCTTCTAATAGTACTTAACTAATATTGTGTAGTGGAAATTAGTATTAGGTACTCTTTTTCCTCTGACTGCTGCCATGCAGATATTTGTAAAACTACAATCTTCTCAGAAAGGAGATAGTGTAGCTGAGTAATAACAACTGATGAAAAGGAAAAGGAGCAACTGATTCAAAATAAGAAATGTAGATGTACTTTTTCTTCCCTACTTAAAAGAACCAACAAGTTTTTGAGTTTGACACAAGTTAAACTCAAAAAATAATACATTTAACTTGTAGTACTATTTATTTTTAAACTTTGTTTTTAGTAGCTTTACATTAATGTCAACTTTGCATCAATTAGCTATTCATAATAGTACAAATAATTGTTCAGGACAGTAATAAAATTTTAATGTTATTTTAAAAATCAGTGGAAAATACAATTTTACAGGAAAATACAAATACAGGAGATTTCCTCACTGGCTGCACTTAATCCTCTGTTACTGCAAGCACAGACCAGAGCATCGTGGTTATCTTACATACCTTTGCCTGCCTTACTTCTCCACATCCCCAGCAAACACTGCTCTAAGAACCCAAGCTTTTATCAGTGAAGAAATTCCTTTCCCTCCTCACTGTATTTATCCTCAGATTTATGAGATGACAAATCCTTTCCATGTATTACTCTATTTGGGGGGAGTTCCTGCTGTCATAACATAGGTATCGTTTGCTGTTCTCCCCTCCTCTTACATTCTGGGATTTTTGGAAAGCAGAGAGAGAGACAAGGTCACCTTTTTATGGGGAGAGCCCATTTATTTATGGAGAATATCAAGACAAATATTTGCAATCACTCAAACGAAAATAAACAGTGATGAGGTGTTAATGTCTATTTACAGGTAACTTGAAACTGTAGCCAGACAGGTCTAGCCAACCAAGCCTGACAAAGAACAAAGCTGGACTGGAGTAATGCTCCACTCTCATGCTGCTTTATGTTAATTTAAAGCAAGGAGAACATCAAGACTGATCTACACTGGCCACTGAAACACATACTGGCTTGCTATGATAGAGAGTACTGGGAGAAATCAGCAGTTGTTTCAGTAATGTAGTCAATAGTATAACAAGTTTGTAACTTCACATTAGGAAAAATGAAACTCTAAACAAAGGCACTTTCTTCCATCTGAAGATGAGCTCTGAGATAAAAGCACAGTTTAACACACCTGTATTCTTTCCTTTTGGACTCCTGAAGGAGCGATGTAGATTTCATCTCTAGGAAAAGTAGCAGATGAGAAAAATCAGTAAACACAGTAGAGCAATGACTGTTCCACTGGACAGGCATTCGAGCTCTTGAGCCACTGAAAAGGAAATAGCAAATCTAGACCCTCACAATTAAAAAACTTTCTTGTTCTTCCCATACACTGACAAGTAGATAGTTTTCAAATTAGAATCAAATTGTACAATAAATTGTAAATAAAATCTTTAACTTGCAGGGGTACAAAACCCTGCTTTCAACTTGACAGAAATTTGAAACACATGTAAGAAGTGCAGCCTTATTTTTCCAACAAAGAAAAACAGCTTCTCCCTGCAGTAACTCAAACTCAAATCCCTAGAATTCAGAATAAAAATTAAAGGAGAAATTGCAAACAGATACTGATCTGTTACAAGGCAGGGGACAAAACCAGAACATAAAAATCCATAAACTATCTATAAACAGTAATAATTATCTGCAACAATCAACACTGTAAATATATATATTTTTAACTGTGCAGGTTAGGTTTCTAGTGCAGTTCCACGTTTAGTTGTGTTGATAAAGAGACAGCATGAATTCAGTGCAATTAAATGACTGAAATTTAAGTAAACGTGCATCACTTCCTGCAAGGACTACATGAACAAAAAACTGTAAAAACTGATTGAAACTAAAATGATTTCAAGATGGTACTGCATTATTTTCTTAGCACAAAACCCCCAACTATATTCTCTCTCTGAATTGCAATCATTATTGGGCTTCAGCAGTTACGTACTAAATTCAGGAGCACAGAGACATCTAGTGAATAATTAGTCAAGTTACAGACACATTTCCTATGGACTATGGGATTTTTGTAGTTTTGGACAAGAGTATTGGAGCTGGAGAAAGGTCTGGAGCACATGTCTTGTGAGGAGCAGCTGAGGGTGTTTAGCCTGGAGAAAAGGAGGATCAGGGGTGACCTCACTGTTCTCTACAACTGCCTGAAAGGAGGCTGTAGTCAGGTGAGGTTGGTCTCTTTTGCCAGGTAACCAATGACAGGCAAGAGGAAATGACGTCAATTTATATCAGGAGAGGTTTAAATTGGATATTAGAAAAATGTCTTCACTGAAAGGGTTACCAAGCATTGGAATAGGCTTCCCAGGAAAGCAGCCGGCTCACCATCTCGGGAAGTTTTCAGAAGAACTTTAGGCATGGTGCTTAGGAATGTGGTTTAGAGGAGAACTTGGCAGTACTAGGTTTATGGTTGGACACTCGATGACAACAAGGATTTTTACCAATCTAAACAATTCCATGATTTAAATTCTTCCAAAAATAAAACTCTTAAGATGATGTGCTATTCCTAGTGGTAAAATGTCTGTGAAGCACAGAAAAACGTGGCTTTATCATATTTGTAATTTCTGACATTCATGAATTAACACTGCCGGCATTGCATTAATTTAGTCTTGATTCATTTGTATGAGCAAGAAAAGAAATCAAGTGGCAAACTTATGACAGACACAGATTTTTTATTTTTTAGAACTTAACCAGAAAGAGAAAATCTGATGATAAAATAAAGTCTTCAAATACAAGATACCTCACAAAGAATTCTACATCCAGTTTTAACAAACTATGCCAAGTCCAAATAGGCATTTTTTTCCTTGATAGTTGATATGAACTGCACAGTGAGTACTGCTGATTAAGATTACCTGGTAAAAACAGTTGTTATGTTTGAATCAAATTTCAACTGTTCCTGTACATTTTCCTTTTTTAACAATGCCAAGTAAAAAAGCTGTAGAGCTACAAAGGAAAACTATATCACTATATTAGTGCATTCTCCAGTAGTGCCATTTGTCTTGCCAAAACCAAGAGGAGCTGCACTGGAATGACAAAGAAAATAGGCTACATTTAGGTACTGATAACAAATTAGCGCTAGAAAGATCTTCTCACAGAATTTACCCTCTTTTAGTTCATCTCATGATTATTACTGTTGTGGCTTTCCTTGCGAAATCAAGCAGGGAGGTGACATGAAAAGCACAAAGTCCAAAGAACACAAGTATGAGCATTTATATATATACCTTTGAATAGCAATGGTTGTTTGTGCATGCATGCAAGTGTATAGCAGAAAAACGAGAGGTCAGATACTGTCAAGATTGTGTTACAACCTTGTGACTGGGTACAGAATTGCAGGCACTGTGCAAGGTTCTTTGCAGAATGAGGACCTATCTTTTTTTCAGTGGCCGCTGAGAGGAGCTCTGTTCCCACTAAAAGGATTGGAGATTGTGAAAAGGTGGGAGACAGGCAAATTAAAACACAAAGTGGTGCTTCCTCGTACGAGACAAGGACCAA
The DNA here is from genome assembly GCF_022539315.1 of Serinus canaria. NCBI lineage: Eukaryota > Metazoa > Chordata > Aves > Passeriformes > Fringillidae > Serinus > Serinus canaria. The sequence continues at coordinate 18,728,365 of NC_066319.1, forward strand.
AAATTGCTGGTTCCTGTCGTGCTTTAATTATTTGTATTTTTACATTTTAAAGTATTTTTATAATTTAGAAATTACCTCAGTGGAACAGTAATTTCCTTCTTAGAGGAAATATAAAATACATCCAGGGTGAGACTGATCTTATTTAACCACAGACATTTGAAAGCTGTGTGCCTGATGTAACCCACTCTAAATTCCATAGTCAGTGAAATGAAAAAGAGGGAACACATTGTTCTTTAAAGGCAATTCATCTACCTTAAAAAAGGTAGGAAAGGGACAGGATAAGGTCACTTTCTGAAGCTGTCTCTCCCTATTGAAGGGTCTGCAATGATTAATTCAGACTATTCACCTTCCTCCTATAAGGGTAATTTTGGCATACTGCTCATTTCCCCCTCTAACTTCTCGCTCACTCTTGAGCTGCAAACATTTCTCATGGAACTGAAATGCCCTCACCAAGGACTAAACGCAGCCACTTCTCTCTCACCACCACATTATTTCTCTTTCATCATTACTTACCCATGCTTCAAGCTGATTCCTCCACCAGTTCCCGTTACCCAACCTAAACCATAAAAAAGTCTACAAAGCTCAGGGATAAGATTCCTTGGATGTAACCCATCCTAAAAAGAAAATAAATAAATCAATGAGAAACTATCAGGAACACCTCACACCTAAGAATTCAAGCTCTCAAACTGAGTTTAAAGGATTAGTACTTTCATACTGCAGCAAAATGGTCTAATTTATGCTAATGAACTTCAATTACAAAATAAATGCATGTTTACACAATGCCCTTAATGCTCTGCCAGGGACATCACACCTTGAAACAAACAAAACCCCCAAATAAGCTGTATATCTGACTATCCTTCACAGGAAAGATCTCATCTAAAAATTATTTGAGTGCAGTGGCCCATAGACATGACACCAGTAGGATTATGGACAATTGCACAAAAAAAGGGAAAATAAATGCATCTAACATTATCAATTTTTAAAAGCTTGACTAATGGTTTTCCTGTTAAATCAGGTTTTTCTGTAGGTTTATTTTGCTTGATTTAAAAATTTCAGTAGATCAGACTTTATTAGACAATACACATTTTTAAACAGCACTCAAAAATACCACAGGAAATACATGCAAATTATTTTATCAACTTTACATTCATACATTTTTACTACACAAAGCTACTTTATATGCAGTTTAGTCAGAAAGAAAATTGCATTATTTTAATATTTCTTTAGAAGGAAAAAAAAATCTTGTATTTTTTCCATATTCCATTGTTTATTACATGAATATCCACATTTATATATTAACCAAAGGTATCTCTGGCGTCAGAGGTAAGGTTTTTACCTACATTAGCACAGTAAAACAGCTGCTTTTATGGTGTGCTTTTATGTAGGATTCCTTTTTTTATTGCAGCAACTAGAAGCTTTAAAAGTTTTTCTAAAATGACAGATGGTTAGCTGCACTACTGCTAACATAGTCATTAATGCCCATCAAAAACATTTCCAAGAAAAATATTTTGTTTAGCAGCAAGAATCCACATTGGGGGGGAGTATTTTGTCAACACCAACAGAATAGAGACCAAAGCAAAAGCAGCACACAGCAAAAATGGCAGGCAGGCGGTTACTTGGTGCCAATACCTTTGCTGAGGTGTTTAGAAAGAAGTGCTTCCAGGTGGTGTTGGATTTGCAGAACTAAGGGTGGGGAGGCAGCATGGAACAGGAGCACGAGGCAGAGGCAGTGGAGAGTGGGAAGGTGAATTAATGGAGATGGCAGCCTGAATTGCTGGAGGGGCACATTGGACAACGTTTGGAATCTCCTACTCTAACCTCATCTTTACAACCTCCAGTGACAGTGAGATTTGCTCTCTCTTACCAAAGATGAAATGATGACATGCAGGAGATGGTTTTCCCTCTCACCTACAATGTGACAATGTTTTATGTATCACAAAAACTCAGTTTGCTGCTCTGTTTTTGTACTGTTTTGTTTTTAATGAACTGGATTCTTTCCCACTTTCCTGGTAGGCCACATTATCTAGGCTGCTGATACCTCTCATCTCCCTGCTGTCAGTTCTGGCTGGTTTTGAAGCTTGGGCTGGTCTCCCCACCAGTGTCACACAAACTGGAGAGGTGTTCTGAGCCTTGTCCAGGCAATGCCTCCATATGCTCAAAGTCTGATGAAGCACAGCACTGCCAGCTCATGTTCTGGTTGTGATAATACATAAAACCCCAATCAAAGACCAATTAAAAAAAAAAATCACAAAACAAACCTAAACAACTCCAGTTAACATAGAGCCATGAGTCCTGTAGATGCCCGACGGACAGCAGGCAACATTCTGGAAATTGTACTAAATTTTACAACACGTTTATATAGATGCACAGAATAGCCAGGGTTGGAAGAGACCCTTGGAGACAATTCAGCGCAATCCCCCTGCCAAGGCAGGGTCACCCAGAGCAGGTGACACAGGAAAGCCTCCAGCTGTGTTTTCAATGTTTCCAGAGGGGGAGACTCCCCGACTCCCTTGGGCAGCCTATTCCAGCGCTCTGCTAGCCTCAGCGTAAAGAAGTTCTTCCCCGTGTTGAGGTGGAACTCGTATTTTAGCTTATGAACATTGCTCCTGGAAAGCCGGACACTGGCTCCGCCTGGATCTTCCTGCCTGAATTTCCTGCCGGCCGCCGGGGCACGGTGCCAGCTCAGTCAACGTGCCATCCACCGGTACTCTCAGGGCCTCCCTGCTAATTAGCAGCTGGGAACTGCTGGCCAGTTAACAAGGTTCAAGAGCAGCCCAGCCCCCGCAATCGCGGAGGGCTCTCGGAGCGGTGGCGCGGCCCCGCCGCCCCCCGGCCCCGTTACCTGCGCCGCGTCCCCGCCGGCGGCCGCCATGGCGCGGCCAGAGTGGGGTCCTTGCTCGGGGGCTTCTTTGGGCGGCCGCGCGGGCGCCTGCGGAGCGCTGGGCATCCCCGGCCGTAGGCACCGAGCCGAGCCGCGGCGGGCGGGATGGAGAAGCCGCTGCTCTCCCCCCGGGCCGGGAGCCGACAGGGACTAGAAAAGATGTGGGTGCGCCCCGAGGACGAACAGCCAGGCCGGGCCGCGCGACTGCATTTGCCCACGCCTGGGGCGATCGAGGCGGCCAATCCCACGGCAGGTGCCGCAGGCGGGGCGCGGGGGCTCGCTGAAGCCGCCCCCCGGCGCTGGGGGCGTGCCCTGTTATTTCTGCTCAGGCAGTCAGCAGGGCAGCCCTGGCACGGTCGCGGGGCGGGGGAAGATGGCGGCGTCCCTGTGGCTGAGCGGCGGCGGGGAGCGGCTGCTGCGGCTGCTGCGGGCCGGGCGCTCGGCGCTGGGCGCGGGGCTCTCCCTGCCCGTCCGGGCGGGATGGAGGCACCTACACGGCACCTGGGAGCTGCTGGGTGAGTGGCGGGCTGGTGCCCTGCTCTGGGTTTGTCTGCGAGGACATGCGGCGGAGAGAAGGTTGAGAGTGGTTGCTGTGGGTTGACCCCGGCTGGATGTCAGGCACTCAGCGAAGCTCCTCCGTAGCTCCGCTCCGCAAAGGGGCAGGGCAGAGAAAATATAGCAGAAGGTTCACGTGCTGAGATAAGGACAACGAGACACCGCTGCTCCATTACTGTCGTGGGCAGAGCAGACTCGATTTGGGGATATTAATTGAGTATATTGCCAAAACCCAAAAGACCTTTCCTTCACCCTTGCTGTACCTCCTCCCTTCCAGCTGCGCAGGGAGACGGGAACGAGGGTTACGGTCCGTTCATCCCATGCTGTTACCGCCGCTGCTCGGGGAGAGGAGCCGGAGCCCTTGCCCTGCCCCGGGACACAGCCCTCCGGGAGCCGCTCCGGCGCGAATCCTTCCCCGGGCTAAGGCTCTCCGGGAGCTGGGCAAGGGCACAGGGAGCTGTGGGGCCCGGGGGGTTCCCGGCGTGGAGAGGCGAGCGGGGCCCGCGGGGTGCTGGGCACACCTGGGCCGGGGAGCTGGGTGAGCCGCTCTGCACGGGGCTGGGTTTGCTTTGGGCTCTGGAGGTGCTGAAATCACGTCGGGATGTGCATGGGCTGGTAGGAGAAAACTCGGAGAGACGTGTGAGAATTGTTAAAGGTCTCAAAAGGAGGAAAGAGAAATCTACAGAGGAAAATAAAATTGAGCCTTCTAATATGGAAATACTTTGATGTCGATAAGGAAAAAGTTCTCACCATTGAAAGCAGGAATGTGTTTTTAAAGTGGAAGTGTAGCTAAGCACTGAAAAAGAAAGTTTGTTTGGTTGTTTGGTCCATGTTTGATAATTCCACCACATTTCTGTCATCTTACTCTCCTGGTAATGTTTCAAGTTTGTTTGGTTGTTTGGTCCATGTTTGATAATTCCACCACATTTCTATCATCTTACTCTCCTGGTAATGTTTCAAGTAACTGGAGAAGAGTGTGTGATGTATCTTTTATGCAATTCTATTTGGTTTTTTAAGGGAAAAATAGAATTTATTAATTGCGTGTCTAGCATCCTTTCCTACATAGAAGTCAAGGTGTGAGGTTATGACAACACTCTTTCAAGATGTATTTTTCAGGAGTTTGTTTTTACACAGTTATCAGGCAGATCATTTACCCTTCTATGTTTTCCTCTGTCTCTAAGAGATGTGGGAAGAGTTACGGATCCTGAAATGAAATGTGATGTTTCCCTACTTGCTCTGTAAGTTACAACTTGTCAAACATTTAATCAATGATCAGGTGCATTGTCATGTGGTCCTGGTGTGAGACTGAGCATGAAGTACCTGAACTCTTTGAGGTTCAAGTGCACTTACAAAAAAGTGAGCTTTCATTAACCTTGTGTAATAAAACTCAGTAGTAGTTCAGAGCCAGTTTCATCAGTGTGGTTTAGACCTCAACATTCCCTTCTTTCCAGCACTGGTTGCCTTTGCTGCTTTGCAGTATGAAAATATTTTCCTTTGTAAAACCTGCTGTATGTGATACAGGGAAGTCTGTCCCTTTCTTGAAATAAATGTTATTTGTTTCCAGATTTTATTAGAAAAAGCTTGCTTATTTCTACATATAATAGTATGCAAATATAATATAATGCATGATAAACTACTTCTAAATTGGACTTATTGCTTAACTCCTTAAATAACTTTTGTCTACAGTTCTCCCAGACAATCTATTGTGTTTTTTGTGTTGAGAGTACTTAATATATAGCTGGAGTTAAATTTCTAAATGTGGATATGCAAATGCCTAATATCTTTTAATTCCTTTCAGTAAGCTTTAAAGTGTTAGAGTGGATAGATCACACCTTTAACTCATTCAGGCTTTCCTCATTAAGCCCTTCTAGCCTACTAGCAGCTTTCCAAGGTGGTGTGTAATTTGATGATACCATTTTTCTTAACTTCATTGTTGTCTCTAAAATAAAACACGAGAAGTCATAACTTCTCTGGTAAAATACAGCTCAATTGGACATAAAACTCACCTTTGGTTCCTAGTTTGACAATGTAAATTTAAGTAAATTTTACTTTAGCATTACTTTTATTTCTCTGCTTTTCTGTTTCTGAAAAAGATGCTATTTGAAGTATCGGTTCATGTGGATCTAGTTTATCACATCACATGAATTTTTTGTTTCTTTCTATGTTTCTGTCCTTGTTTGTGGTGCTGGTAGAGGAAAAGTTGTTTTGCATAATTTAAACAATTAATTCAAATTGGAATTCCTAGTTGTTTGGTCACAGAGAAAGAGGAAAAAGAGAAAACAATAGAATGACCTCTTTATGTTAAAGTGTGTCAATTTTTCTTTGTTTTTAATGTTTCATAATCTTATCATTGGTGTTAAGTTGCAGTACATTTTTCAATTCTCTACTGACTGCAGAGTGTGTATAGGAAGTTATGAAATATCTTTCTGGTGGGACAGGTTAATGAATCCTTTCATGGAGAGGGAAGGCAGCAGAGATGTTGCCAGACTCACTTGACATTTAAAATGTGTCACCAAGAACAAATTCTCTTGGATATGCAGAGGGCTGTCTTTAAAATAGCAATCTCCTGTTTGTGTGAAGTTTGTTTGGGTTCTTTTTAAGTCTTCCTCCTTTTATATTCACATAATTGAAGTGTAATAACACAGTTGCTGTTGATAGAAGTAAAAATCAGTGGGTGGTGACTGGGAGTTCAGAAGGTTTGTTTGTTTATGGTTCTAAATTCTGATTTGCCCATGAGCTTAGTCTTTGAGATTCTGTGCTAATTGCCAGAACTTTCTGCTCACCCACAGTTGCAAAGCAACCATATTTGCTTCCCAAGGTCCTTGTAAGGGCTGCCTGTACAGTGCAACTAACTTATGTAAATGCAGTGATTGTTTTCACTATCCCCTTTTTTAATTTAATGAAGCCAAATAATATTTGGTGAAGGTAATTCTCCATTGTAAGGTTGATTTTCTTTGAGAAGGCACATTGAAGCTTGGTGTGTTTATGGTCATTAACTCAAAAGTAACTAAAACAGCTTTGAAATACTCTTGTTGTGGCTGGTGTTCTTGTGCATCTCATGCTGTATTAGGCTCTTAATTTCAACAACACTGAACTTCTCTGAGCATGGGCCTCTCTGGACAGAAGCATTAAATGGGTGCACAAGGTCCTATCTTCTACTTTGTATCCAGCTTTATTTTTTTGTCCACTTCATGGCTAGGTGCTGCTGGAGTTCCTCTTCTAACTTGGTGAAAGGGCCAGAATGGATTGTGTGTTTTCAGGTAGTTGCTCATAATATTGAAGGGAAAATGTTACAGTGGCACAAATTTGTTGCTCAGATTTTGTATTTGTGCCAAAGTACAAAGCATATTCTGGGAAATGGATTAAGTAGCTCTTCATGGAAGAGAAATGTGAACCACTCTGTTTAAAAATTATTTTTTCCTCTTTAAAAAGGTGGATTATTTTCACTTTTAAAAATGAGGTCTGTCCACTTGTTCTCAATAAACCTAGATATTTGTGGAATATGACTTCAAAATAATGTTTTGATTGTCAAAGTCACACTTGTCAAGTTAGACTAATGAAACTGAGAACACTTCTTTGCATCACATGATGTGTAATGTTTTCTACTTGCTGTTATTGAGAAATTTTTTTGGGGGGCAAATATGTATAGTATAAGACAATTGTTAGCTCACACTTTAATTTGTCAGTCATACTTCAAATACTTCAAAACTTTGTTCGGGTAATGAACGCAGATAAGCATTCACATCCATAACATAGTTCATTTTTCTGTTTATTAGTCCTAGATGAGAAGTTGCAGGAAACTTTTTAAAAAAGTTGCATGGAGGTAATTCAGATGGAAATTGTGAGTGTTACAAGGAACATTGTCTGGATACATTTCTAAATGTGACAGTCATGAGTAATATTAAACTGAAACTACCATAGAAAGACTGAGGAAAAAAATGTGCATTTGCTCATGCAGTCTTCTGGGAACATCAACCATGCAACTGAGCTCATTCCTACAAAACTCAAGTGTTTTTGGTACCATGATCCTGATTGTGTTGCTGTCTTGGGGACTTTAGGGAATAACTAACTTTCTGCTCTTGGTGCATTTTAAAATGTCAGGATCATTGATGGCTGCTTAGGCCATTAGAGGTTTGCTACAATGTTTCCATGTCACATTTTAAAAAAAAATTGTGGAGTGGTTTGGATTGGAAGGGACCTTTAAAGGTCATGTAGTCCATCTCCCTTGCAGTGAGCAGCGACATCTTCAAATAGATAGATGAGGTTGCTCAGAACCCCATCCAACCTCTGAGTGATGGGGCATCCACCACCACTCTGGGCAGCCTGTTTCTATGTTTTACATCTGTCATTGTAAAAATCTTCCTTACAGCCAGTCTAAAATTCAAACTACTATTCCTTGTTCCATTGCTGTTGGCCCAATTAAGAAGTCTGTCCCCATCTCTCTTAAAAGAGAAAGACTGCAGTAAGGTCTCCCTGGAACCTTCTCTTCTCCAGACTGAACAACCCTGACTCTCTTGATGTTTCTTCATACAAGAGGTGCTCCCTCCCTTATCATTTTTGTGGCTGTCCTCTGGACCCCCTCCAACACATCTATGTCTTTCCTGTGCTGAGGATTCAGGAGCTGGATGCATTTTTCCAGGTGGGATCTCACCAGAGCAGAGTAAAAGGGCAGAATCACTGTCCTTGACCTCCTGGCCATGCTGATTTTTGTGTCCCAGGCTATGTTTGCCTTCTGGGCTGTGAGCCACAACCTGCCACATCACAGCTTTTCATTTGCCAGTACCTTTAACAGATTTGTCACCAGTGTCCATGGGGGCATTGAGATGATGACCATTACCCTGTGGATCCAACCCATTCCTCACCCATGAAACAGTCTACCCATCAAATTCTTATTTCATCAATTTAAAGAGAACAGTGCTGTAAGTCCAGAGAGATGACATCCACAGCCCTTCTTTGTTCACTGGTGTAGTCATTCTATCTTATGAAGCCATTAGGTTGGTCAGGCAGGACTTGCCCTTGGTGAAGATGTTCTGGCTGTCCCAAATCACCTCCCTGTTTTCCATTTGCCTTAGCACAGCTTTTGGGGAAAAAAAAAAGGGGCAAAGAAAAAACCTAGAAGAATTTTGAGCTGAAAAACAGATAATAAGGAAAAACCTGAAAAATTATTAATTTCTAAGTTTCATTTTTTAGCTGTTTCTGACTACTCCAGTCCAGCAACTGGGAGAAATGTGGTGCTGTTTCCTATAGAATGATAACAATCCTTAATGCTGGGTGTTAGGGAAAAGGGAATATGAAGCTGAAATAAGCCTTGCCATTGTATACAATGTACCTTCTATGTGTCTGTTTCTGTTTTGTTACTGAACGCAAATTCAGACATAATAGTTCAAGAAAGAGCCTCAAAAATCAGGTACTGGAAGGCTGCTTTTACAAAATTAATCTAGAGAGACACTTTTTGTTTTCTGGCTCATAAGTATATTTAAAAGTTCAGAAAGGTAGTATCTCTCATATTAATGTCTTCTTTGGTGTAGAGGATGAGATGTCAAGAGGTGTAATGTGCTGTGAAGCCAAGCTCTGTGCTGTATCCTGAGCTCTGCCCTCAGAAGAATCCCACTAACATGGCACACAGTTGCTGTTACACAGTGCTGCTTCTGCATATGGGTTTACTGAGCCAAGACTGAAACTTGAAATCAAGCAATGTCTGCAAAGTAGATATAGTTTTCTAGTAAAAGGGATAAATAAACATTAACAAACTTTAATCAGTGAAAGAGGTGGATCATCAGCATCTGAAATACTAGGATCACAAAGGCTTTATTAATTTAAGAAATATGCTTTAATCTGGAAAAAATTCCACAGCCTGAGTCAAGAAGGAGAAGGATGACAGGAGAAGGAGGATGTGTTTTGAGATGATCAACAAAACTTCAGGTCTAGGAATTCAGGGCTTGTGAATTTCCATTTCTCTTGTAATGTGCCTTTTTTCCTTTGAGCTCTTTGGTGGGCATGCTTGTATGTAGGCTTCAAAAAAAGAGCATCATAGTGAATCTTTTGTTCAATTATCTTTCAGATTCATGCACTTTTAGTTTCTTTTGTGTTAAGCAGTTAACTGTGAAGAATTATACTGAAAAAGTACTCAGTTGAGATAACCACATGCTTGTTTTGCAGGAACACCTGGTATTAAAGTTCTTATGCCTGCGCTTTCTCCAACAATGGAAGAAGGAAACATTGTGAAATGGTTAAAAAAGGAAGGTAAGATAGATAGCATTTTCTGTGGTCGCATTTTCCATAATTTTTCAGCTATGTAAATCTATTCTGTAAAAATAGGATAATTCCTAATAAAGGAGACAAAAATAAGAGAAATAAAAAATAAAGTAAGGTGATTCTTCCTGGTTATAGATCGGTATAGTGATCTATAGTATAGATCAGTATTTTGAAGCAAAGTATTTGGTGTGTGGATACTGTCATCATGAACTATATCTGCTCTGAAATTGTTCATTCTTGAAATGCTTTTTTGCTTAATTGTCTACCAAAAGGTTGCATTGGTCATATTTTTTCAAAATTTCCATGTTGAGTGTGTGGGTGCTGTTTTTAATTCCCAGTGTTGTCATGCTGCTCAGTGGCTTTGGAAGTCTGAGAGCCATTGACTTTAGGGAGGGTCTCTTCCATTATTCTGTGTTATGGAAGACCATGAAAGATTTGGTATTCTTTGAGTATCTTTTCTAATATCTTAATTATAGTCTACAGTTAAAACTGAGAGAAATTAAGTTATTTTCATAACCCTAATAGTAAATGGGGAAATTTTTCCCTAAACGAACCCAAACTGAAAACCAACCTCCTTATCTAAAAAAAGCCTGAACTCTGTGCTCTGACAACTGTGTGCTTCTGCTAAAATATTTTGGAGCAACTGGATAAAAGTCAAGTTTTGTCTTAACGTATGTTGTATGTAAATGAAAAATGATCTGTAGAAAAATCAGCAGTTCCTGTTCTGTCAGGAGACCTTTGTCCTGTTTATGCCTACCCTGTCACTTCTTCAATTTAATATTAAATCTGAATTTTGACTGTAGTTTTGGATTCCAGATAGCGATTGTTCATTGTGCATTGTAGGCATTTGGATAGCAGTAGGAATTTATCTTGTTCACAGGCATTTTTAGATTTCCTGAAGAGATGAATACATCTGGAGAAAAGAAAATATCTCAAAGCTTGTTATCTTTGACAGACACAATTTGGATAGCTAAATGTGTTTTGACTATTGTGCCTAGATAAACCTTTTCCTTTGGCTTATGCTTTTGAGTGTTGATACAGCTTCCATTAGTGTGCTCCTGGAGAGCTTTGCTTTCCTACATTTTGAATACATTTTGAGAGGAGGCTGAAAGACAGCTTCTTGGCCTTTTGCTCATGAAACTTTTAGTAAGAATTTCTGCAGAATTTGCTGGGAACAATTCAGAAGTTTATGTCAATAAAAGAACTTGCACCAGTGTTCTTGAAACTTGAAGCTTCAGTTAACCAAGTCCAGGATGATGCAGAGAGGAAAGAATGATCCAAAGTCCTTTTTATATTTGTTAGCTGTCAATAGTTGTAAAATTTAAATATCAACAGTAACCTGTTTTACAGTAATTATAGCATTCAAAATTGCAAGAGAAAACAAAGAGAGCACGGTAGGAGTTGAAGTAGATTCTGGTTTGCTCCCAACATATATTAATTCTCTTTCCTCATAAAAAGTGTGAGAATGTAAAAGCTATGAAGTGGTTTTTCCCAGTCTTTCCACTAGCCTTCCACCCTAATACAAAAGGAAAAAAAGCTTCACAGCTATTTTAATTAAATTAAAACCAAATCTTTATTGATTCTTAGACTTTGAAAGAAAACTGTGCTAGTATTTTTATTGCTCTGTTTTCTATTTAGAAAGAAGACCAAAGCCAAATATAGTATTTTGTCTTATTGGCCGCATCTATGACCATAATTAGTTCCTATCAATACTTTTGTTTCCTCTAAGAGTTGGGACAATAAATATTAAGACAGTATAAAGATAAATTTTGAAGAAAATATTGAAGTGATTTAATGTTTACACACCTCTCTGTAAGGGATGCTCTTAACTGCCTAGTTCTCTAGAGTGTTTGCCATGTAAAAGCACTGTTATTGCTGAATATGAATGTTTGGCAATCTGATGTCCAAGAGAAGAAATACTGTTAAGCAGTTGACAGAAGCACGCTGCTTGCATATAAAATGTTTTTCCCCCTGTATAACCAGATGGGGTCAGTATAATACTATGTTGATAGTCTTTCTGTTCTTTGTGTAAGTCTCAAATGTTTTCATTTCATGGTTTCACAGGATGGACAGATAATTTAACTACTACAGAAGGGAAGGCGCTGAATTTAATTGATAGCTTTACTTTTCCTTCTCATTGTTAATGCAGTTTCATGTTGATTCCTGTGGGTAATAAAGTTATTCTCACAATGATAAAACTATGTTTCTAAAAACTTGTATTTATTATGTATGAATTTAATGTTGATGAAAGCTGGTAGTCTGACAGCCCAGGAGACCAAAATCCTCTTGTTAATGTGGGCAGAAAACAGAGGATACAAGAGTGTTGGCAGCATCCACACACAGTGTAACTCTGCTACCTTTTGAGACATCAGCTCCAGGGACTTCAGTATCTGTGTTCAGTCAACTCTGATTTTATTTGAAACGTTAAGAAATGCAGTTTGTATCTTGTGATTTGGATACTTATCTGTCAGTAGCTGAACAGAGCACTGAGGATATTGGATGCCAATTGGATCTCCTGGAAGGAAACTCTGCTTCGGTATAAATCCTAACCATTCAGCTTAGCTATGGGAATTTAATCATTAAAACCAAATCAAAAACAAATGAAGAAACAAGAAAAAACCAAAAAAAAAAAAAACCAAACAAAAAACCTGAACCCCACCCAAAATTTTCCAAGGGCATTATATATGTATAATTACAGAGTGCTTTGGTTCAGGCAACTTCTGTTGCAAATACTGCTCAGTTTAAAGTGTAAGTGCAAAGATATGGCTTGCAAAAGTGTTCTTTCCAATCCTAATTATTGGGAAAGCTGGTTTGTAACTGACATCAAACTGGGCATCGATGAGGAGCTATCAGATATATTGTAATCTCTAATGAAAGTCACTGTGGTCCTTGCTATTGCACTTGGGTACTGGAACATGCACAGGACTTGAAGTGAATTCTTATATTGCATTTATTCAATTGTCTCTCAAATTTGTGGTAACTTTATGGATGCAGCAATGAAAGGAAAGCAAAAAGGTAGTGGAAAAGGGGTTTTTCCATTTCTCAGAAGACTTTTCATGTTGCCCTCCCTGTGCAAGATGAAGTTAGTTTTCTGTGAACAGGTACCCAAGCTGAGGTGTGAAATGTGACAAACGCATGGATGAAGGTATTTGCCTGGCTGCCCTACCCTCCTGGAGATACTGCGGTTGATCTCTGAGCACTGAGATTTCTTTTTAATGGTGCAGAACACTTACAGTCTATGGCAGATTAAGATACAGAGTTAACCTCCTTTCTGCTTGCCAGTCTTAGCTCTGTAAATTACAGAATTTGCCCAACAATTTGATTTCTTAACAGCTGAGAAGTACTTGCCTAATGATCTGATAGATGGCCTACTTGAATTAAGGATCCAGTGAAATTAAAACACTTGTATAGAGCCTAGAGTTTTGACTTCCTCTTATAAACTTTTCATGCTCTAGTTACTACAGAGTGGAATGTGGCTGTTAGAGAAACATACTTCATCTTTTTAATGTAATAATCTACCAATTTCTGTAATAGGAATGTTTATGACTTATAAAACTGTGTAGGCAACTGAGCTTTTGATGTGTTTATTCAACACAAATGAGGTACATTTCATTTTCCCTTTCTAATTCATGTAGTCCTGAAACAGGAGATGATTTTTTTTTTTATTGTGTTGTCCCTTACCTAAATGTAGGTGGTAACCTGCTTTAGGTTTTAATTCTGCACCTTAAGCACAACGGAGTGATATCTGTAGTTCAGCTAAATGCTTAGACAGGTAATGCTGTTGCAGTGTTTCTGGTAATGGGAAATATTAGAATTTTCCTTTATGTGAAATTGTAGGCATGTTTTAGGCTTGTGTGTCTCTCTGAGGAAAAAAAAAAGCTGTATTTTGTTGGAAGCCAAAACATTCAACTACCTAAGAGTTTTTAATGTAATGTCAGTTTTAATGTTAGATGTCTAGTCAGTAGTGATTTGTTGAAATAATCCAGACACATAATATCTTTATCATCTGCTAGCAGATACAGATATTCTTCAAAAGCAGAGGAAGAGAATGCTTCAGAATTAATCTTGGATTTGTGTAATGTAGCAATAGCAATTTCTAGCACTTGTGCATATTTTTATTTCACAAAGTAAGTATGAATGAATGCTTGAAAAGACCTTTCTGAACTGTATAGGAGATTAAGCAAGCTTCCAGCTGTGCTTTCCCAAACACATTCAAATTCCTGAGGTTTATTTGAATTTCTTTAATAATGTAGACACCACTTACCGGACTATGATACCATTGTCCTAAGCAGTTTTAGATAGCTTGCTCTGACTGGTGGCTAGCAGTGAATATGAAAAGCTCAGTATTTTATTCATGGCAGTGCTACTGAGTATGGGGTTCTGGAAATAAATTTCATGGTGTGTGTAGCTCCTCTTGGAAGGCATGCTGAAAACATCAGTACTGGGAACATGTCAGTGTTCTGTCACAGCAGTTTGTGGTTCTTGAATCTTGGTGATTTTATTTGGAAAGGAAAAATCCAATATGATAAGTAATGATGGGGGATCAACAAGCTGCAAACTATATTAAGGAATACAAAATAACTGTATTATATTGTGAATATCTATCTTCCATGGTTAAAACAAATCTGAAAGGAAATTTAGGGTAAGTATTCTTAAGTTCTGTTGTATTTTGCAGGTGACACAGTGAATGTTGGAGATGCATTGTGTGAAATTGAAACGGACAAAGCAGTGGTTACCATGGAATCAAGTGATGATGGCATATTGGCTAAAATACTGGTAAGAATCCTGCTTTTCTCAGAGTATTATAACTTCAGACTGTTGTTTAGCATATTGCCTCAAAAACTAGTTTAGATAGCTAAATTTCTGCTCAGCATTCAGAAAAATGCACTTGGGGAGAAATAATTGCTCTATTTGTGCCATGTGTGTACCAGACTATTGGTACATGGTACATGATAGGGTATATATTTAATGGATTTTCACTTAACCTGTAGTTTTTTATGTTTTACACCTGGTGAATTCTGACCATGAAATGTGGTGGTTTATGACACCTCTTACTCTTGAGTTATAGGAAAACAGTTAACAATCAGTTGGAATCTGGAATTTTGGGTGGTACTTTACCCAGGATGTGTCATCTCTCTGCTGGATTGTCTTGTGCTAGTCATTCAAGGTGGTATGTTATACAACATGGGCTGACCCAAAGAAGAGTTCTTGGAGTTAATAATTTCCTCTATCAAAATTAGATTGATTAAGCTTAATAGAAAGAACAAGAACTGGGATGAGTAGGAAATTTTCTGAAGCAGTCTCAGCTGGTGGTGTATTGCAGCTGTTTCTTCTCTCCCTCTGCAACAAGTAAACAACAGGGTGAATTGCAAGAATTTGGAAAAAAATGAATAAAAATATGAAAGATGAGTACTTCCAGTAAATATTACATCATTTGGTTAGGGAGGTCTCATCTAGGGTACATCAACCCATGAGATGTGGATCACATAATTCTACAAATTAGGCACCCTGGTCTTAATTGCAGTCCAGCTACTTAGGAAACAGCAGAATGGGCACAGGTACAAACTGGTTCCTGGAGACATGTGCTTGGGCTGCTATTACAAAAGCTTTTTGGTTTGGTATATTAGACTTCCTTTCTCTGCTACAGCTGCATTTTCTTACATCAGCATGTATTTGCACAGTTATCCTTTATAAAAACAGAAAAGGGAGAGTGGTTTCCTCTGTGGCAGCAGTTGAAAAGTGATGTTCTGTTTGGTATCTTTGTTTTTTATATAAGCAAAGGCAACATCCTTTGCAAAAGTGAGTCTCGAGGTAGATGGGGGGCTGGGGTATGGAGGAAAGGGGATGTAAGATGAAACTCAGACTTCATTTCCAGCTATCAGGGCATACAAAAACTGTCATTAGTCTTCAATTCTACAGGATAACTTGCATTTAAGCACTAGTATATATAGACAAGAATTTTTGAAATATTTTTCCTTCATTTAATTGTGTTGCTAAATTGGTGTTCAGCTATGGAACAATGCTTTTAATAGGTTTCAGTGGATCTGTTCTGCCATGTCAGGATGAAGTCTCACATCAGATGTATTTTTAAATCTGTGTTTAGTCTCCATATAGTTATTTAAATAATTGCTGGGCAATGCTTTCACTATTTTTAAATCTCTCTTCTTCAGTTTTGAATGTTTCTGAAAATCAGTTTGCCTCTGATAACTTTGAAAAAATCTTGTACAACCTATTCTCATTTGCTGACACTGCTTTGTTAGATAGTGTGAGGGGGAGATACAGGGATTCTCTCTGTCAAAAGTATTAAAGAATTAATTCTAGAGAGACTAAATTGATGTTTGCTTAGTTTCTTTAATACTAATTCCTGATGGCTACAAGTAAGATTACTATTTCGGAAGCTGTGGGTTTTTTTTTTTTTTTGTTTCTTGTCTTGTATTTCAAATTCATTGCAAATTTCAAAATTTCTCTGTGTTTATTTCTCTTGTGGCATGTTTTTTGATAGATCAAAGCCAGACTTTCCAGCAGCTACATGATATCAGTGTCATGGAGCAGTGACATTCAGCCTTAGTTATATCCATATCATCCAGTAACAATCCAATGCCAAAAGCTGAACCTGAGAAGGAGATGCCAGGAGGTAGAAAATAACTATGATGTCTTTCAGAATAAGGGAAGAGAGGCAGCTTTGTTGGAGTAACATGAACAGATCATTATGCAAACCCAATTTTTAATGGATTCTTTTTATCCTTGGAAGCTAGAAATGGTGGGCCTATGAGTTAGAGTATAAGGCTTTTATTCCAGTCTCCTAAAAAGCACAGAAAAACCCTGATGTTTCAGAAACTAAAATAACGAGAGAGCAGTAAGATCAGAAGTTTTCAGATTTTTTTTTTCTCCTAGCTCAGGTGTGATCCTTGTTTCTACACTGTCTGGTGGGTATTTCTGCTCTGTGTTAGGTGTTCAGTACATGTTTGTATAAGGCTTATAAAATGGTTTGTGGATGGGGTGATTACTTATTGAGAAGATTGTCCCTCCAAGGGCCACTCAGAAGTTTCACATGTGATGTAGTTAATTGGAATTTAAAAATGTTTTGTGCCTCTGAGCTAGCATCTGGCTGGATTTCACTCACTTCCTAAAGAAATGAGACAAAAATGGCTGCCTTTGATGCCAGCTACAATTCTGAACCATCTTGACAGAGTTCAGTATGGAAAACTTGAGTGAGATGAGCACACTGTCTGCTTAACACTTTGGTTTTAGATTTAAAGATAGGAGGTCTATTAGGTTAAATTAATTCAACTTCTGTAACCCTTCTTGGTTTTTCGTGACTGTGTAATCTATAAATGGTTCAGGAAGAGCTGCCTAACAGTAAAATAGAAACTCATGCATATATATTTCTTCTCTGTCTGAATAGATCTTTTAATGATCACATCTGATTCAGTGTAAAAGATTAAATAACTGAATGAAATATTAGAAGGGTAATTTCAGAATGATGATTTTTCTTTCAGTAGAGTTGCTTCTTAAATTAACTGATTTTTTTTTTCCCCTAAAATACAGTGCAATTTGGAACAAAATAGGTGATGAATGATTGTTTAAGAATTGTAATTAATTGTTGAGGAAAAGATTTAGAGCAGGTACTGAGTGTGCAGCTGCAGGTTTTTCCCTGGGTGGGGGATGTGGTGGGAGCACCAGAAAAGGGGCTGCACAGCAAAGGGCACAGGGACCTGTGGCACTGGCCAGGGGAATGGACACTAGTGCCAGCAGGAGCCAAGGACTCAGTAGGAAGAGCCCAGACTATTGGCAGCACAGACTGAGGGTATGAAAGCACAGGAATTCCTTTATTTGTGGTCCTTCCCCAGAGGCACCAGCTCGAGCTGGTCTTGTGTAACTGGGCCACAATTAAAATTGCTTTAGGGATCCAGGTGTCTGAGATTCTGCTATGGGAAACCCAGGGTCAATCTGGTGAGGGAGCCCTGTATGAATGTGGGGGCAGGGTGTGCAGGGAGCCAGGTGAGGCACCCATGGGGTTACAGGAGCCACCCACTTTAGAGGGGCTTTGGTTCCCCCTCAAGTGGTGGGACTGTGACTGCCAGCATGGCTCCTGGATGGTCAGACTGTAAAGTTTCCCTAACATTAATATCTGTTACCATTTTCTCATTCATGACCTAAGTGAGAATTGGGAAATGAGAAATGAGTATGGAAACTACTTTGTATAAAAATTCCACTGCAGAATGAGCTAGCATAAGTTCTGTCCCTTTTTCTTCCCACTGGAGGAAATAAACATTTACTTCAGTATAAATTTGTTAGTGACTAAAGCACTATGCTGCAGTGGCAAAAGCCCCAAGGGAATTTTACTTCTCTGTTCACTTTACCTCCAATTTTTCCTCCCTGTCATGGTCACCTATGCTTTTCTGGTTTGTTAGCAAAGCTAACATTTTTTTGACTTTTCTTGGCTACACAGAATCATTGAATGTTTTGGTTTGTAAGGGTCCTTAAAGATCATCTTGTACCAGGGATACCAGTCACTAGGTCAGGTTGTGCAGGGCCCCATTCAACCTGGCCCTGAATGCTGAAGGAGTAGGGCATCCACAACCCTTATAGCAACCCTTTCCAGTGCTTTGCCACCTTTGAGTAAAGCATTTCTAATCTAAACATGCCCTCTCTGATTGTAAAACCATTGCCCCTTGTCCTGCCTGTATAAAAAGGCCCTCTCCCTCCCTTTTCTAAGATCCTCTTAAGCACTGGAAGGTTGCTGTAATGTCTCTCCAAAGCCTTCTCTTCTCCAGGTTCAGCAGCCCCATCTCCCTCAGTCTGTCTTTGTAGGAGAGGTGCTTCAGCCCTCTGGTCATCTTTGTGCCCCTCCTCTGGATCCACTCTGAACAGGTCCATGTCTTGTTGAGGACCCCAGACCTGGAAAAAGCACTCCAAGTGGGGTGTCACAAAAGTGGACTAGAGGGCAGAATCATCTCCCTCTTCCTGCTGGCCACACTCCTGCATTTGCCTTTCTGAGCTGCAAATCCACACTGTCGGCTTGTGTCCAGCCTTGTCATCCCAGCACCCTAAAGTCAATGTGTTTATTTCGGCTCTTTCTACATCTGAGATTCTTAGGTTTATGCAGAGGTTTTCTTATTGTGAGTAATGAAAATGTAGCAGTGACTCAAAAATCCAGGAGACAAAAAGTTAAGCAGAATTGTAATAATTTTTCTTTTTCTATTCTAGTTCTGAGCTGCAAAGGCTGTGTGTATAAAAAGTTACTTTGGTTTCTGAGGGCTAACTTTAGGTGTATGGGATTTGGGGCATAATGTTCCTCTTCTTATAATAGCAATGTTAATTAATTTCAGTCTTGAAATATCTTATTAATAATAGCAATAAAATGGTATCTATCTTACTGATTAATTGTCTTTAATATGCCTGAAACTTTGACATCTACAGGTTTTAGTCATATCAGAGCAGACAGTGTAATATGTAACTTAATGTTCTTAATTTAGGTGGAAGAAGGAAGCAAAAATGTTCGCTTGGGCTCACTAATTGGTCTGCTGGTAGAGGAGGGTCAGGACTGGAAGCAAGTTGAAATACCAGCTGATGCTGGTAGTCCAGCTTCTGTGGCTCCACCAGCACCTGCACCTGCCTCAGCCCCTGCAGCTCCTTCAGTTTCAGCCCCTCCTAAACTGCAACACCAACCTGGGAAATTGCAGTAAGTTTCTATGTTTGTTATGAAATGGAACTCTTCATTAGATCAGTAGAACTGAACCAAGAGCTATTTTTTGTCCCTTTTTACCTAGTAGTAGGCTGGTTTTTGAGAGTGTTTCAGTATCAGTGAAGTGATAAACCTTGCAGGCCTAGTCTATTTCTTTGCTCATAAGCCCAGTAAGTCAATTCAAACAGCATAATGTTATTAGAATTAAAGATACTTGTATTCTGTCTTGCAATTAAATTATGAAGGATATGTAGCTTACAGCTGAAAAGAAGCTGTGCTAGTACAGGATGGACAATAGTGCTTTTGCATCAGATACCAGGTGTATCTATGACTTATTTTCTATTGATTTGAGGAGAAAAAATACAGCAATGGCACACTCCAGAGTCCTTACAAGCTCTTGCATTTTCGATGTTAGAAAAAAATTATTCTAATATTTTCATAACAGTGGAGTGCAAAAAACTTAAACCAGTTGGTTTATGTGCTCTTTGTTAGTTTGGTTTGGATCTGTTGGTATTCTAAGCATTGCCAACACCTTGGAGGGGTGTTTGGAGGGGTCAGCTCCAGGATGTTAGATAGCAATAATCCGTAATCACTTTGTGTCCCAGGATACTCCTTATTAGTGCTTATTTTTTTTCCCCCCTCCAAACCTCATTATCTTTTCTATCTGCTGGTTTGCTGTGTTCTGAATGCTGCCAGCATTTAGGCTTTTCTCATGCAAGTGGATGGCAGCTGAGGTCATTGCCCAGGCATTACCTGCAGCAGGAGGATGATCCGCAAAAGGATCCTTGAAAGGATTATGTCTTTCATTTTAGTACCAAAGAACAGAAGTGCTGTTTCACTGCAACTGTTAGAGATGCATCAGCATGTTTGGAACCAAATGATCATTTATGACATGGGGTTTTTTTTGGCAAGGGCTTAATGGATCATTCTTAAAATTCAATGAGGTGCAAATATAGTCTCCTTTGGGAAATAATGAATAGGGGATTTTTGTGGAAAGACTTGAAACCAAGTATTTATTCTTTTATGAGTGTGTGTTGCTTTGTATCTAAGAATTCTAAAACATTTTCTCTAGATGTTGGCTCTTCTCCTCATTTCAGAAAGCAAATCATATTAAGATGCCCTGGGTACTCTGTGCCAGTGTGCTGTGCTTTGTAATTGACCAGAGAGAAATGTAGTTTCTCATGATGTACATTAATGAGATAAGTTAATCTTGCTATTTAAATAATTTAAATTTTCCCCCTCTTTTCTTCAGGGTTCGCTTAAGTCCGGCAGCTCGCAACATTCTGGAGACACACGGACTAGATCCAAGCAATGTTACACCTACTGGGCCTCGAGGAATCTTCACTAAAGAGTATGTAGATAATTTGGTAGACCTACAACTTTTGATATTAGAGTAACCTCCATTAGATTAAAGTTTGCTTATTAAAAAAGCCATGTCTTTGTTCCATTTTTTGCTATGGATGGGTTTAGTTAAATTTGAAAAATCTGTTGAAAAGATAGGGAGAATGGCTTAGGCAGTATTTGGAGAAGGCCTTAATTAGAAAAAAAACAGAACACATATTTGTATTTTTTAAGTCTTATCTTAGTTGTGTGGTGCTGCTGTCACATTTCCTGCAGCTCAGCCCAATGGTGCCTGTTGCCTCCTAGGCACCACTATTAGCTACCACTGTGGAGCTCAAGAATTTTACTTCCCAAGATGCATACAGAGCCAAAATAAAATAGCAGCTTTCTGGTATTTTCTTCAACTTCTTTTCTTCAGGGAGTTCAGATCTTTTGCCTTTTTTCTTGTAGTTCTCTTCTGACATCTGTCAGGATTTAAATTTTTTTCTTATTTTCATTAGGCTGGGGAGAGCAATGAAGTGTAATAAGAAATTCCAGAATTTTGTTTCTCTCCTATTTTTCTTTTTCCTCTCCATGATTTAAAGAATGTTTGTTTATCAAGCTGTGGTTTGTTAAGATCTAGTAGGTTTTTTTTACCTTTTTAAATATAGCAATATCATGATTGGCACTCGCGTTTGAGTGAGAAAGTTGAGTGTAAAAAAATGTGGTAGATTCAGTGCATTTAGCCTTGAAATGATGCATTCTTTTCACATGAGTATGTATGTTATTGGAAGTGAGGTTTTTGGCAGAAATAAATATTTTTGATCTCAGTAGAATTATTTCTTTTGACAAGTACCATCATTCACTTACACAGACTTTGCTGGCTACTGTTATTTTAGTTCCATTCAGAGACAACCAGGACCAGGTCAGTGTAACTTGGAACTGGAGCCAGAAAAGTGGCAGACAGTTTTTCAAAGTTATTTTTTCCCTTATGACCTTTGGCTGAGTTGAGATGTAATAAGGAATTGAATAGATAGAATATGCTATATAACAGCAAATCATCAGAGAGAGTTCTTTCTTAATTATGTAAGTGTAATGGTAATTTATGGTGTGTAATGAGGCTATGGCAGGTGGAAACCCTCTAGGACTTTGAGCTAACAAATTAACGCTTCCTAGTTGTCATGGAGATCTAGCAAAGATTTTTCTGTAGTTATGAGAATTATTTAGCAAAATAATTTCTTTTTA
The DNA here is from genome assembly GCF_022539315.1 of Serinus canaria. Lineage (NCBI taxonomy): Eukaryota > Metazoa > Chordata > Aves > Passeriformes > Fringillidae > Serinus > Serinus canaria. The sequence continues at coordinate 18,750,309 of NC_066319.1, forward strand.
AAACTGTTTTTTTCATACAGAAGATTTAACTATGAAATGTCAGTTTCAGATGAAGATGAAGAATTTCTGGGTTTTTTTAACCATTCTTTTGAAATGGGGTTAATCTTTCAGATGCCTACAGACTGTTAATATATTCAGTTTGAAATGAAATGTGCAGATTTTTAGAGAGAGCTGCTGCAGATATTCAGGAAATATTTCCTTTGCTGCACTTACCAGACTACAAGAAAGAAAGATAGTGAGTTACATAAGCAGGCAAGATTCTGTCCCCCAGCTTTCTATCTTTAAATTCAGTTCACTGTAAAACTTGCAACAGCACTTGGAACTTCCACTCTACTGGCATTCCCTGTCTTGACTTTGTCCCTTAGTAGGCCAATACTTTATTTTATTTATCTGTATGCTTTTATTTATATTTCTCTTGTGTGTCTGTTCAAGGTTGAATAACTGCTGGTTTTTTTCCTGCCTGTTTTGTTGTTGGTTTTGTGTGTGATTTTTTTTTTTTGAGGAGGGGCAGAGGTTTTTTATTTGTTATTTCTAAGTAATATCCTCTGAAATCACTTAATTTTCTTCAAAAATGTTCTTGAAATATCCTAGAAAATTGGTGTGCCAGTACAAAGTAACTAAAAAATTCTGTCAAATATTGTACCATGTTTCTACTCATCAGCTCAGACACTGGGAGGGCTTTATTAAAATTGATTGTTTCAGCTACTACTGCCCTTTCCCATTCTGTTTCATAATGGTCTAGGGATTCATAAATGCAGCCATGAAAGAGCTAGTTATTGAAAATCATGTTTTTCTGAGGCCCTGTTGCTCCCAACTGTTCTTAAGTCAGTGTGTCTTGGGATCTCTGAGCTGCTCAGGCATTTTCAGCTTGCAAAGAACTCACAGCACACCCATGGAGTGCTGTTTTTCTGGAGATGAAATTCATGTACATGTACTGAGTATGAACTGACCCTGGGATCTCTGCTGTGTGCAATTTGTTAGCTGCTGTATGGGAGGAATGAGTTCCTTCTGTAATGATAGTGCAGTAAATCTGAAGTTTCTGATGTGCTCTGAATCTCTGCTAACCATTTGCCTTCTTGCAGGAATCTATGAATTGAGTAAACAGGTGTAAACATGTGGAAAGGGAATATGAAATGTGTGAAAGGGGTTGGCTGCAATTTAGTAACAGTAACTGCCACCACAGGAAGCTTGTGTCAATCCATGCATCTCTTGTTGCACTGTTGGATCCTCAGTGATTCTTAGGTGTCTGTGTAACCTAACTTGTATCAAGAAAAGTATATTTTGAACACAAAATACTCTGTTTGCTTTCACCATTCTTTGGGTTTTGGCTAACATGATGTGAAAAGACTACACACTTCTGTAGTAGTGGTAAACTAAAGTGAACAGAGTTGCCAGAACGTGCATATTTCTAATAATAACAGTTTGGTAAGGCATATTTTTGTTTAATAAATGTTTACTAAACTATCATATCTTTTCTGCCAAGTAGGCTGCTCTTTGATGTTTGTTACCTCTCTCTCTGTTATTGACCCATGTTGATAGAAGTTTATAGAGTTGTTGGAAAGATGTGACTAACCCTTCCTTTTCCAGTTGTAATAAAATATCTGTTTACCTGACTTAAACTTGTTTAATTTTATGTGCTTGATGCCTCTTCTAACTCTGCAACACTGCAAGCCTGAATATAAGCAACCATGACAGTCATAACACTGCTGTACCTGTTTTTCTTAACCAGTTAAATAATTTGGCATTGATGGGGGCTCTATTGATATGTATGTATAACAAATACATATGACCTTGACTTTTATATATGTCTTTTGTACAAGTTAGTTTCAGAAAGTCTTGAGCGAATATTTTAATCTAAAAATAAGCTCAATTTTGGCAATATGTTTTCCAATTAACACACTAAAAACCACCAAAACCAGATGGTCTCTCCTATGACTGCCAAGTGCAAGCCCTTAACAAGTTTTTGGTAGCTTCTAAATGTTAACCAAAAAGCTTGCATTATGTCATGCAGTTAATTTAATGTCTCAAATTGTAACAGTAGGGAATGATTTTCATTCTATCAAATCTAATTTTTTTCCCTGATACAGTAGTTGTGTCAAATAATAAACACTTAATTTTAAAATAAATCTTGGCCAGCATGCTAATTTGGGAAAACAAGGAACAACTTTTAATTAGGAAAAAAATTATCTTGAGCTCATTTGCTTTTTTGTTTTCAATATTGTTTGTTGAAGCATTTATTGAAGGTAAGAATAAATTGAAGTAAGCCAGCAATGGTAAGAGGCATTCTGCAGAGGTTTTCAATTTTTAATTCTTGTTTCTGGAGTGCTACTTTTTAGGAATAATGGAAGAATGCATAATGTCCTGAGACTTTGTTCTTTATAGAAAGATTTAATAACAAACTCTTGGCTGTCACTCAAGAATAGTGTCTTAAGCAGAATTCTACTGAAATTAGATAGCTTTGTTTAGTATTTATGGCTTGTGTTTCAAAACCTTGGAAGTGTTGTAAGGAGTCTGATTTTTAATTTATTTTAATTTCCTCTGCCACTTTGTGGAATTGAACTTTTGTGTACATGCTGTGTCTTGGTGAATGATAGAGATTTGTCTAGGGTATGTTATACAGGCTTTTGTTAGCAGGTCTGAAGACTAAAGAGAGGAGATCTACAATTGACTTGCCTTGCAGCTGGCAGTGGTGGTGGAAATGCAGCTATTGCTGTTCAGCCTCATAGGTGCTGGTCTTTAGCTTGTTGCTTTATGAATGCACCTGGAGCAGACACAGTGTCATGGCTTGGAGATGGGAGTCTCTCCTCTCTGTCATACTGTGCCCACAGCCGGAAAATTTTCTGGTGGTAGCTGTATCAGTAAAAAATCCTCGCAGAACGCTTTGGCTTTGTTTCTCCAGTGTGGTGTTAGGAAGCATGGGCCTGTATAACATCTGTGCCTGACTCTGCAAATTTATGTCAGAAAGGTGCAGAGAAATGGGTGATAAATGTATTACTCAATTTTCTCTTAGCACTAAGTAATTACATTAAATTCAGATTATTACAAATACAACAGATGAAACAGATTTTACTTTAGACTTTGTAGCCTGAATAAATGTACTCTTTTATTTAGAATAATTGTTAGTGCAATTCAAAAATCCGTTTGCATGATGATTGTTATGCTTCTCTAACACAAATATTTTCTGTTACTGCATATTCAGGCCCTTTTATTCATGGAAGTTAATGAGAATTTACTAAAAAGATACCACAAAGGCAACACAAAATTAATATCATTTAATAATAATCATCTTCTTAATGCTTGGTTTGACAACAGAAATTTAAATGTACAGAAGTGGCTAATTAAATAGAATAAGTGATGAAATAGTAATACTTAGGTAATTGTTAAATAGCTTCTTTGTTGTATTTCACTGTGTTTAATCATCAGGGATGCGCTCAAACTTCTGCAAGAGAAGCAGAAAGGTAAACCCAGTGAATTGAAACCTGTGGTTTCTCCAGCTCCTGCTGCAGTGCCTTCTCCTTCACAAGCAACAGCAGTGACTTCTTATCCAAGGCCAGCAATTCCACCCGTTTCCACACCAGGACAGCCTGCTGCACCGGTAACATTTCTGCTAAAATTTCTATATTGCTACAGCTGAATAGTGCAATAGCAATAGCTGCTTCAGTAGCTCTGAGATTTCTAGATCTAGAGAGAGGCAGGAAACTAAGGCCACCCAGATGTCAAGCTCAGGGATGTGCAGTTTTTAGTACGTTTCAGTGATTCTAAGGCAATGTAATTAAAACTGTGAAATCTTAGAAATGATGGTCTGCATAATATTTTGTGTAGCTTGAAATTGAAGTGATGGAAAAATTTACATTGCAGGCCTTGGAGAAAATGATGATTAATTTTTACTGTACTTGATTTGTTTGCTTTCCTGCAAGATGTAAGTGTCCATTAATGAGTTGTCAAGAAGTGAAGAATGAAAAGGTTTCTTGAGGATTGCCTTCGAGAGTAATTGTGCAAACTCTAGAACTTAACTAAGTTTCTATGTTAAATTGAAATGTTAGAAATACCAGAAAATATTTTTTAAAGAATAAATGCCCTTGCTGAAATAGACAGTAGTAGCAGTAGTAGAAATTGAAAAGCTTTTGTGAAAAACATTTTCTGGTTCTAGAACTAAATTTGATGTATCTTTTTAGTCTGAAGTTTACAATGTAGCTACAATTCATAATATTCAGGAAATGCTGCCCTTTTTCCCTTTTGGTTTTTTTTTTTTTGCACTTTACAAAGAACCAAACAACTCAAAAGCTCAGACTTAGATCCATTACAGAATAAAACATTTTTATGATTGCACAGAACATACATATTGCAATTTATTGTGTGTTGAGTACTATTGAGTATGTACTAAGGGTTCACAGAATCCTTATATGTGCAAGGGATAGGTGCTAAAGATTAAGTATGTAGAATAATGTCTTACAGAATCCTTTATCTTCTTGCTTTCTATAGTCACTAATATTTTAAGAGATTTCTTGAAATTTAACCTGCTTCTAGGAAGAAGTTGGCCATTGAAACATTATTGGATATATCTGGAAGGAGAGGGAAGAATAACAGAAAAGATGCAGTAAAGCCCATCTTAAGGAGGGACCTAGAGAATTGAAAAAGCAGTAGCTTACCAAGGAACTGTTCTTTTTATAATTTAAATAGAGCAAAGCATAATTTGAGCAATATGCCAAGCCTGGAAGATAGAACAGTGCTTATATACTCTGGCTGAAAAGAAATGCCTCAATACTTGGATTATTTTCTTTTTAAACATGGTTAATTCTATACTGTAAAATGGAATTGTTCTGTAAAACCTGTTTTGTTGATCCCAGTTAATAGAAACAGACTAGAACACTCAATCATCTTTGTCATTAATTTCAGTAGTTGGATATCCCCTAGCTATCACTTTTGGGTAGCTAGGGGATAGTTGACGTGGGCAGGAGTCACTGATGATAATCCATAAATGCTGGAGTACTTTCAGTAAAGGGGAACTGTGTTTGCTGTCCTGATATTTAATATGCAGCATATGATTTCTTTCAGGGCACATTCACAGAAATCCCAGCTAGCAACATCCGAAGAGTTATTGCTAAGAGATTAACAGAGTCTAAAACCACCATACCTCATGCCTATGCTGCTGCTGACTGTGTCATTGATGCTGTTTTGAAGTTAAGAAAAGAATTGGCCAAAGGTTAGTGGTCTGATTTACTTTAATGTGTGGCAATACTAATGTGATATACTAATATTTAATTTTTCCTGTTTACCTAAGCTTCCCCAGGAGGTGTAGATTTTGTATAGGTAGACCACTATATATTCAGATAGGTTTTTTTCAGTATGTTGGACTCAAGCTGTAGTTCCTGGCAATTATTGAATTGGACAACTTGTCAGGGTACAGGAAGACAGAGGTGTTCCATTGCCAACTCACACATCACTCTGAAGTCTTCTTTCCCACAGTAACCTGGCTGCTTAAGCAGTAGTGATGCTCTGTTTGGTGATGGACACATGCACCTCTGAGCCTGGAAGTAAGTCTCTGACTTGGGTAAAATAATTTTAGGTCTAAGACACTTCAAGTTTTGATCTAAAGCTTCATGGTTGCTGTCATGGTTTGAAAGCTTATAGGTTCAAATGGTAGCTTTCCTAAGCTATGTGGGCTCTGCATTCAGAATAACACAGCAGAATAGTTTTAATTGACATTTTTATTGCTGTACTGATTGAGAAACTGAGGCCAGCTGTTCTGTGCTAGTGACTAGCCCATGCTCGTTTATCTGTTTGTGTGGTCTAAAATTAAATTTGACAGGTGTATTCAGATTTCCTAAATGATGATACAGGAGCTGCTTGTCCTCCCACTGGAGTTTTGAGTGACTAATTTTTAATGCAACAGTACCCAGGTCATTTTTTACCTGTTCCTTTTCCTAATGGTATCTTATTCACGAATGTCAAAGACATTTTCTGATGCTGATATTTTCTTTAAGCAGCAGCAGATCATAAGGAATGAACCAAAAAAGGATCTTAATTAGGAATACTCACTAGAATTTTTTCACACTTCTCCTTCTGTTGTTGATTCTTAATAAATATTTCCTTTTAAATGCAGAGGTGGAAAAGCCGCATGTCTTTGTGTGAAATTGAATTACAGAGCTTGTCCTAGTAGATTTTTATGTTTAGTCTGATGGAAATTGTGGGGTTTTCTACTATTATAAACTTCAGTGATGCAGGGTAAAATATTACCAGATGTGGATCATTGAACTGTATTGCTGCTCTGCTACTGGACAGTGACATTTTTGCCAAGGGTTAGGAATGTAGTATGTAAACAGCAACCAGTGTATATTTGATTATGAAGGTACAGGTTTGTCTGATGGGAAATTCTGTCAGTGCAGCATAGTAATTGAAAGTTCCATTATATTCTGTTGGAATGCTGTCTCTCTTCTTATACATAGATTACTAATCATGGCAAATGTTGCAGGCCAGTTATGTGGTAAGTGGATACTTGGTTCACTCCTCTAAATTTGTGATGACTTTAGAATGTTTCACTTCATATAATCATCTATAAATTATTTTTCCCTTGCAAAAATATTTCTAAAGTTATGTATAATACTTGCCATAAACCACATGTGAAAATTAGGCAATTTTGCTGCTTGATCAGTTTTGCTGACAGTAGTGATGGTGGTGGAAGGGTAATGTAGTTTTTTTTAACTGTGAGAATGATAAGTTTAATATTGTGTAAATGTCATGCATTTCAGGGTAATTTTATGGCCTAATCTGCTTTGTATCTATTATCCCTGCTTCTGATGCCATTCCTGATTTTAGTTACTAGTTTCAGTCTCCTGAAACTGTCCTGAGTGTCTTTGCATGAGATTTTTCTTGATGGATATGCCTGTTGTCCCAAGGGGGAAAAAAGTTTTCCTTCTTTTATTATTGGAGTTTGAAGATAAGTGACTTTCTCTTAATGTTTCAAAGAAATAAATCTGCTGAATCACTAGAATCTTGTCATCACACTAATACTGATAAAGCAAATCTTATGAACAATGATTGTTATCCTTTCTTAAATTTTTCTGTTTCCCTTTGCAGATGACATTAAAGTATCTGTAAATGATTTTATTATCAAGGCAACAGCTGTTACGCTGAAGGTAAGCAAATAATTGACTTAAAAAAATATATTTTAGTAGTAAACTGCTAAGGAGACAAGAAAAGTATTTTGTGAGTATGTGGAGATATGAGTGGGATCACAGTAAAGCTGGTAATTCTGTATTACTTTTTGTCAGGTTTTTTTTAGGTTTCCAGGTGAAATTCTCTCTGCTGTCTGTGCTGTGAACTATAAAAATGAGAACTTCTTAGTGAAGATCCACTTACTGCAGTTAACATCTGCAAATCACAGTAGTTGTTTTGTCAGCAGACTAAAGCCATTGCCAAGATCTTTCATTTAGTCTTAGTTACATCTTATTTCTTTTAGTTATAAGCAAACATCTATCTAAGTCTTACACAAACCTTGTTATTACCTCAGGTGTATTCTGACAGCACATTGAGTGATACCTTCTTTGAAATAAAAATTATTCTGGCAACCATTTTGCTCATTGCCAGGAATTCTCATTGCCTGGATTACCTCACAGTAATAGAAAAACAGTGGAAAGGATGTGAGAGCTGATTTTCTCATTTGTAAGGATAATTTGAACTATTTAGAATTTGAGAGAGGAATTTATGTTGAAGTTGGGGGAGCATTCCTATTCCTATGAATGTATGGGATTGAGAGAACACTGGACTAGAAAAGACTTAACAGATTTCTAGTTGAACATTTACTAAGTATTAATGTGTAATTTTAAGAAGTGTAGCCTCATGTATAATTTGGACAGAAGAGAGACAGGATTCTACACAGTTTCATAAGCAAGTGCCTGAGAGAAATTTGAGGCCTTATTTAGACTGGAAAAAAAATCTGTGCAAGTTAATACCAGAACCAAAAGGAGGAGCTAAATATTTGTGCTGTGCTTTTGTTAATGTGTACATAACAAGAAGCTTTTTTAGTGGCCTAATGAAACCTTTTATGAGGAAATAGTGACACCCAAAGTTTACCATGACCTGCTGTGAGTGTTGGATAACTTATCTCTGCACCAGAAAGCAAGTGAAAGGAGCAGGAGACAGAGAGCAAGAGGTTTTGTGTTTTGTCTTCTGAGGAGGCTGTTAGTTTTTGAGCTGAAAATACTATTGTGTTGATATGGAAGTAATCAATAAAATTCTTCTATCCTATTGCTTTGTTAGAAATCTATGCTAGCATTTGTTTGACTATTAAAATAATACATTAAAAAAAGACCCAACAGATTTAACTCAGTATATGAGGAAACAAGTTCATGATCTAGCTCACGTCTCATCTACTTTCTATCAGCATTTCAGGAAAAGATGTGGGCGACTGCTTTAAAAAAGAAAACCCACTTCCACGTGTGCCTCTCCCCCCTGAAACTGGGTGGTGTGAATACATCTTCAAGTTTAAATTCAAGGCAGTTTCATTGAATCTTTTCTGGGTACTCTTCAGAGAATATTTTGCTACTGTTTTATTTCTGAACAATGAAAAATGTGTTCTTCTAGCTCTAATGAGCTGACTGCAGCTGGTTTGACAGTTTATGACACACCTCAAGATACTGCTTGTATTGGTTCTTGAACTTGCTAAGTTTTTCCTTCACTTAGGATATCACAAGACCAGTTATGGCTTCTATGCTTCAGCTTGATCTTGACATTTGACAGCCAAGATTTTGTGAATGTACAAGTGGGCTCACCAGGTGACAGCCCTGTAGAACCATTCTTCTTTCTGGAACTAGGAGGGAGAAGGGTGCAGGAATGAAGTAGAACTTCCAGGCTGATATCCTCAAGTGGTTGAGCTTTGTAACAACAGCTCCTTATAGCAGCTGTCCTTTAAAAAGAAATCTTTCATTGAAGTGACAAATTCTGTCCCTGCACAACACCCCCTTGAGAGCATCTTACAACTTCGTAAACTGTGGGACTTCTAGAAGTTTGTTTAGCTTGCAAAGAAGAATACTATGTATTTTTTTCTTCTCACTTTTCTTCTTTTTATTTTTCCCCCACTATACATTCTGGTGTTGAAGAATAGGAACTTAGAGTACTGTCATACCACTTCTTCCTAGGAATGCAGTTACTTTAGATAGATAGTAGAGTCATTTTTGATATTGTGTCCCTCCCATATTTTTTCTGGAATACCTTCTTTTTTTCATTAAACTAAAAAAAACTAAATGAAATTATCAGTGACCATCTCAATTTTAACTTAGTCCACCCACAAAAAAAATCTGTTACATTTTAGGAAAACATCTGAGTAACAGTGAGTATACCTGCAGCATATTTTATTTGTTGAGAATCATGCTTGAGACACAAATGAAAAACAACACGCGGGTAGGATGTCTCCATTTCCATCTTTAAAATCCAGCATCCTGTGATTTATTTTGTGGGAGAAATTGTGCTGCTTTGAGGCTTTACATACTGGCCATCATAAGGTGGTATTGGTGAAGAAATTTATAGTAATGTGGGGTTTTTTTCCTAGCAAGGCCAAACAAACTTCTGTCTGTCCTGCCATTTTTAGTTTCTGGTGCATTCAGTTCATGCTTTTTGACAAAGTAAATATGAATAAAATCAGTGCATGCTAATTCACTTGGTGGATGCCTGTAGGTAGCTATGTGTCTTAAAGGAATTTCCTTTTTCTTAATAACCAATTGCACTGTTACTCTTCTAACAGCTGTCTCTTTTTTTGTCTGTCTGTGTTTTAGCAAATGCCAGATGTGAATGTAACGTGGGATGGGGAAGCCTGCAGGCGGCTGCAGTCCATTGACATCTCCATTGCCGTGGCAACGGACCGAGGGCTCATTACGCCAATCATAAAAGATGTTGCTGCCAAGGGAATAAAGGAAATTGCTGCCTCTGCAAAGGTGGGTCTGAAATGTGCAGCAGGCTGAGGAATGGAGCAGCTGTATGGTTTTCTGTAGCAGAAAATGTAGCATGACCCAGATACACATCAGTAATAACAAAGGCAGTGGAACTAAAGCAGTTTCAGCATTACTTACACTTCAAAATTCTTATTAATTTTGCAACTCCATTTTTCATCAACAATAATATCGTATTATTTAGTTGAATGGTGGCTAGACTGCTGAAAAATAAACCTGTACAGACTTTTGCAATTTAATATAATTGTGATTCTTTAATCCTCAAGAGAATGCTACTTAATGCTAGTTTCATTAGTATTTCCAGTCTTGGCGTTTGAGATTTTGGTTTTTTTGTGTTTTTTTCCCTTTCCCGGAAAATTTCTTGTGTCTGCATTTTCTCCTCTTTGCAGTTATATTATGGAACATATTTCTGTCTGCATTTTTTTTCAATATTCAGTTCAATTAAGGATGTAATATTAGACTCCTCAGACTAATGAGCAGTATTTTGCATAGACCAGGTGCCAGTCAGAGTGATATATGGCAGTTGTTGCCAGATAAAGGAGTGGTTTTTGGCAGGCAAAACTAGAATGAATGATGAAATGTCCCAAGACAGGCCATATTTTGTCATTTAATGAGTGCAAATCAAAGGCCTACAGTATCTGAGGAATGCAATGGAAGCAGATCCTAGGACATAAAAGTGTCCCCAAACTAGACAGTACTTTATTTCATAAATTCTTGCCTTTTGTGTGAAACTATAGAAGCCATAATAGTCTGTGTTGATGGAGGGGAACAGCCAAAAAGTTGTGGCAGAAGAAGATGGGTCATACCGCAAAACATTCATCATTGGGTGTTTTTAAGATTTTTTTTTTCCAGTCCATATTGCTTACCTTATGCTGAATGTGTTGTGAAAACAATTCCTTACACTAGTAGCCAATTGAGGAGGAAGGTCAGCTGAGATTGTTGAGGGGTTAGTGATAGAATGACAAGAAGAGAAGTGTTGTTCAGTGTTGTGCTTTCATTATGATGCCCAATACCTGTAAGAGTGTGCAGTATTGCCAACCTCTCTTACCACAGATCAATGTCCTGCAGTTTTCATGATGAAAATGCAGCTTCTGTTACGTTCAATGGAGCCGTGATAGTGAGCATTCCCCTTGCCTTTCAAGTGGAATGTGTGTGACATAGGTGTCCACACCAACATAATTTTGCTTTTCAGCTTCTTCACAGAATTACTGAAATAAACACGTCCCTGATGTGCACACACTGGAATTGCAGATGCTTCTCTGTCAGTCTCCCTGTAGTTTGGCAGGCACTTTCTTTGTGAAATTGCTTATATATCCCCTTGTGCCGCATGTTAATGTTGACTTCTTTCCAGGTCATATGCATCCTGCCACTGGATTGTCATCATTCAAATAATGCAATTGCACAAACATATCATGCTTTCCTGTTGTGTGAATCCTGTTCCCATGGCTGTCTTCACTAATTATTCAGAGATGAGAAAAAGCCTAAACTAAAGCTTAGTGTATTCTTGTAACTTTGATGTGCTTATTATGAATTTTAAAATTTTGTACAGCTCTGTGATCTTATCTTGGAACATAGTATGAACTTCTTGGGCTGTATTTGAAAATTTCTTCTGTTGAATTTTAAAGAAAAATATCACAAATGAAATGGAGATCATAGAAGGAGTGGCCTTAAAGGCAGCCTCCAAAAGGTAGTTTATCTGGGAGAAATATATTCATCCAATCTGGTAGAAAGTTCTGAAATGGTACCTGTCAGTTTCTTTAAACAAATACGTTAGGAATACTGGGAATTTATCTCATCAGTATTTTGCTAGACAATCTAAAACCACCAGGGAGAATGGTGGTTTATTGTAAAAACTGGAACAATATTTGTAAGGTGAGAGAGCAGCTTTTATTGAGCAGCAATATTGGTAGGAAAATGAAGTTTTGTGTCCTAGTCTCTATGCCAAATCATTTCAGATACAACAACAGTGTTACTGAGGTGCTTCCCTAAATCCAAAAGCAAGTGACTTTTGCTTACTTAATGTCTGTATGGTACTTAAAATATCTTACTGAAATAAAAAAATTAGTCTATTACAACACTCTAATTTCTTTCTTTTCTCTGCCTGTTTTCTTTCATTTTCTTTAGGCTCTAGCAAAGAAGGCCAGAGATGGAAAACTGTTACCAGAAGAGTACCAGGGAGGATCTTTTAGGTAAAACTCTCGCAGCATTTAATACATGCACCATGGGTTCAGAACTGTTTTATCCTCAGCTATTCCACTGTCTTTTAATGCATTGCTTTTGAAATCTTGCTCTGTTTAGGATGAGATTCCTTGTGATGATTCTGAGGGTCAAACCTAGACTGAGTGTCTTGTATCGGGGGAAACAATTACCCTGCTACAGGTTTATTTAATCTGTACTTGGCACTGGTGAGGCCACACTTTGAGTCCTGTGTTTAGTTTTGGTTCATCCCCACAAGAAAGACACTGAGGTCCTGGAGTATGTCCAGAGTAGGGCAGTGGAGGTGGTGAAGGGTCTGGAGCACAAGTCTTGTGAGGAACAGCTGAAGGAACTGGGATTGTTAAGTCAAGAGAGACCATATCACTCTTCACCCTTTCTGCCTAAAAGGAGTGTAGTTGTAGTGAGGTGTGGGTTGGCCTCTTTTCCCAGGTAGTAAGAGGATGAGAGGAAGTGGCCTCAAGTTGCACCAGGGAATGTTAAGATTGGATATTAGGAAAAAATTCTTCATGAAATTGATTGTCAAGCATTGTAACAGGTTGTCCAGGGAAGTGGTTGAGTCACCATCCCTGGAAATGTTCAAAAAGCAGGTGGATGTGACACTTCAGGACCTGGTGTATGGTAACAAGGCAGTGGTGCCATTAGATGGTTGGATTGTACTGTTTAATCCTTTTCCCACTCTTTGCTGTAACTATACCCAGAAAGGAGGAGATGGTGGGCCAGCTTCTCCATAGACAACTTGTCACAAAAGAATCCAAGCCTTTCCTAATATACCACTTGACAGGTGGTGACATGGACAGAAATGTTTTAATCTGATACCTGAGTGATACCTAGATGCCCAAATTTTATTGCTTAGTGGATACCAGCAGCCATTGTAGCTTGCAGTTGTGAAGTTCAGTCTAAATTGGAACAGGGACAGGCAGAATATATTTAAAGACATTGCTTGCTGGCTTACTTTTTGGCTTCACTGCGCAGTGCAAGAATACATTGCTGTAAAGAAATGGGACTTTTTAAAAGGTGCATAATTTTTAATTGCAAAATTCCAAACCCTTAAGAGTCTGAATGTGCTCTACTGAAAACAGTTCAGATCTATTTTTAACTTAACGGGTTTTGCCTTGGAGGGAATTTAAATCATAGTAGTTCTTGTATATAGATTATTTCTTGGAGGGAATATGTAATTGCTGATATTACTGAAACTCTTTTTCTCTTTTATTCAGTATCTCCAATCTGGGCATGTTTGGTATCAGTGATTTCACAGCAGTCATAAACCCTCCTCAGGCCTGCATCCTCGCTGTGGGCCGAGCAAGACCAGAGCTCAAGATTGTGGAAGATGAAGAAGGGAATGAGAAACTTGAGCAGCATCAACTCATGACAGTGACTCTCTCCAGTGATGGTCGAGTGGTGGATGATGAACTGGCTTCAAAGTTTCTGGAGACCTTGAAAGCCAATATAGAGAATCCAATGCGACTGGCCTTAAATTAAACTCAGGGAAGATTGCTTCCTGTTTTGACAACATAGCTAACTATTATTTACTTAGGGTTGTTTTTCTGTATAGAGGAGTAAATAGCTGAAGATGGACAGTTAAAAATATTTAATTTATGAATTAATGTGAAACACTCATGATTTTAGTCTTCTGTAACAACCAGTTTTCATACTGTAAAGCTAAAAGACTTTGAAGTTAACATACCCCATTTCTTTAAACACATAGTACCAATGGCACATGTTTGCATAGGAGTCAATCTCATCTGTAAAAAAACCTCAATAAAACTTCATGAAATATAAAAGGGAATAATAGAATAATTTGGGTTGGAAGGAACTTGTAAAGATTGTCTAGTCCAGCTTCTACAATGACCAGGGATGTCTTCTGAGCCCCACCCACTCTGACCTTGAATGTTTCCAGAGATGGGTGATCTTCTGCCTCTCTGGGCAACCTGTACTGTCTTTTACCACCCTCACTGTGGAAATCTTCCTTGTATCTAGTTTGAATCTACCTGCTTTCAGTTTAAAGCTATCACCCCTTCTCCTATTGCAACAGGCCCTGCTAAAAATTTGTTCCAGTCTTTCTTAAAAGCCTACTTAAAGAATTGAAAAATCCAGAACCTAATTGTGCAAGCAGTGTTCTCGTAGAGGTCCCAGTATGAAAGGTGAAATTTTGCACACTGAATAGTTGCTGATTAATGCTGTTCTTTGCATGGATAGAATGTAGATGTAAGTAGGAAGTGTTTCATCATCAGTGTATATCGAAATGTAACTCGGAGGCTCAAGTGCAGTGGCCTGAACGTTAACAGAATTAGATTGGTATCTTTCTTACATATAAATATGGAACCACATATTGCATGTAAATGTTATGAAATAACTGTTTACAGGACCTCATGAGAATATAAATTGTCAATAGAATTATGGGAGTTTGTCTTATTCTGGGGTTTGTGCAATTGCTTTTTCCTAATGATTTGTAGGAATTAATTATGGCAGCAGCTCAACGAGTAAACAGCTACTTGCAAGACAGCCTTTACTTTAAACTGAGGTGAGAGTTTTTGGTAAATGAGTTTTCTTCTTTATCTTCTTCTGTCATAAATTTCACAAACTATGAGTTTGACTGGAGAGATTTTTGATTACCAGATATAGTTTACTGTGCAGGAATGGACATTAGCCATTCTGTACTTTTGAGAGTTTTTTACTGATAAACCATGGTAAAGATTGGTTCCTGAGGATTAATTTGCGATTTGAAATTATTGACTTCCAATTTTTCCAAAGCTGTTTGTTAACCTCGTATTACTGTGGGGGAAAAAAAAAAAGGACCAATTTCTATATTGTCCTTAATGTACAAGATCTCATTATTTGCTGAATCTGCTCTGCCCAGCAGATTTTTTTTCAGATTATAAATCTGATTTCCTGCTTTTCACTTGTGCGCGTGTTTCTGCAGTGGTGCTGTGTGTTCCCTGGCACCACTGGGGGTGTTCCCGCAGGTGAGGGCTGCATGGCTGCTCTGTGTCGCTGCAGTTCTGCATGCTCTGCGATCCCTTCTTGCGAGCCAGTGCTTTTGCGGCGCCCTCGCAGCCACTGGAAGGCGCTGTTGCATGTAAGGATGGGATGGGATGGGATGGTCCGTCTCACTCGCATGGATGCTCTCATCCACTGCGCTATCCCAGCAGGCAAGGCAGCTTCTGCAGGTTAAATAAACCTTTGGAGCCTCGGAACTGGGCAAGGCTAACTCAAGGTTGAATTGCAGTCTCTTTATGCCTGCCTGCTTTGCTAGCATTGAAGCAGATATAATTTGTCAGTCATTGGCCTATGAAGGAAATGTGTGGAGTTCAGATGGGTGATAGCAGTCAGATCTCCTTAATTCAGAGGAAATGTACCCTTTGGCAACATATAGCACTTCAGCAGAAGTGAGACAACAAATATCTGCCCATACAGATTAAATATTCGTATCTTCTTGATGATTGGGATAGGAACAATGGGTAAATTGCCAGAAAGTGAATAATTGGTAACTGGTATGCTTGCTTTTGAAGCAAATTTTCCTCAAAGTAAAATTTTCACAGATGAAAAATTTAGCTTTCTGTGTTTTATTCTTTCAAATGTCTTCTGCCAGCCTATTCTTTACATACCAAAGCAAGAAATAGAATGAAGACATCTACTTTTATGAGTACTTTTTTAAAAAAACATAGAAATGGAATATACTAATGTGTGCTGGAAATGCGTGCTTTTAGGATACATACTGTGTTTGTATCAATTTCTATTGCAGGAGGCATGATTGGAGGGAAAAAAACCTATTTTGGACTTAATGATTGTTGGCAAATATTGAACTGTGTGTCACACTTTAATCCCTAATTACAATGTCAGAATATTTGACTTTTGGGCATTTTTTTTTTTTCTGCAATCTACTCCTTATAAAATTTCTGTAATTCCTGCTTGATGCTGTATCCTGCACCTCAGGATACAGTTGGCTCCTTTGGCTGCCAGGGCACACTGCTGGCTCATATGCAGTGATGTTCTATTCTGTTAGTCCCTAAAATGTTAAAGGCATAGAAAGCAGATTAAGCCGGTATAGCAGTTTCTTTCAGCTTATCAGTTTTTTTCCTGTTTAATCTATTATGGATATACCTTTCAGCATGTTCTTTAGTTAAGCATAAGTTTTGAACTTTAAACTTGGGATTTCTTTCTGTGTAGTCATGCTTGAGTGAATCAGGAGGATGTTCATGGTAGCCTGTTAGAGATGTGTAGAAACATGTCCAAGAAACACAGAAACTTAGGATCTGGGTGAAATCACCTGTTGATTAAACTGGGGTGAAAATCACTTACTGGAAGCTACAGGCTACTTCACATGCTTACTTTACAAAATCTTCATCTTTCATCTTTATCAGTGAAAAACCATCACTGTTTGCTTGAACTCTGTTTGCGCTCCTTTGCTTTTACGTCAATTTTGTTTCAACTTGTAGGTGTTGTGGTACATAATTATTCAGCAACAATAACCATACTGTTCTTCCCTTTCTCCATAATAATGGCCCTACCTGGCAAGTTAAACATTTGTGTCATTATGAGAAAATAAGTAGCTGGAAAATGACGGACTTTTCTGTTTGTTCAGTACCTCTGCTAAGGAAAGTGATTCATGCTATGTTAATGAATGCTACTGTTTATCTCCTTAAAAGATAAGAGAACAAGAGAAGATTCCCTTTTATACTTTGGAAGTTTTTCTTCTATTCTAGACCTAGACAGGAAGAAAGGGCAGCTGTGAACATTATTTCTGCTCACTGTTGTATGAAGAGTGAAGTGAATTGTTAAAGCAGCAGATCTCTCCTGCAGTTACATGATTTTTGCATTGTCTGTGTGATGTGCATTACAGTACACTCTTCAATTTTCAGGGATCTGATCAATTGAAAGATACTCTCCATTGACCTAGCCATCAATTAATTCTTGTTTCAGTTGCCTATTTTAAGAAATAATTATGTTTCATTTTGCAGCTTTGGTACACTTTTAATTTCTTCTCTGCCAAATAAATTATAAGCTTACATATCTGAGGAGGCTGTTTGTTTGTGCAGATGCTTATACTTGCTGTGTCACGTCCCAGTCTGCATTAGCAGCTGACTTTCTGGATGTTTCCAGAGACAGCAACATGCTCTTTCCTCCTCCTTGTCTGGAGAACAGGAACTGATCCCTGGGTTGATCAGGAAAAGAACTCTTCTTACACCCTTCTGAAGTTTGAAACTTTTGACTTACAGTGTGAATTTCAACCTGATATTCTGAGTGCAATATGTTACTTGCTCATTCTAGGATAGTAGGAAAGAATTCAACAGCACCTTTACTATTCCTTTAAAGTACAAACAGTGCACAGATCCAAATGAAAGTAACATTCAAATTCCACCCCCACCCCCAAGAGTATTTAGAGAGAGAACTAATTTGCAGTTATCTTGGAGTCAATTCAGAAGTTAATTGGTCATGCCCAGGGAAATTCATCAGATGTTTTAACACCTTGCATTTCCCTGTTGACAAATAAAGAGGAATTACAGCTTTTTCAGGTAGGTTTGGATTCTTTTCTCTGTCCATTCATATTTTGAACCTACTATAACTATCACAGTCTTCAAAGCAGGTGGTGTCTTACTAGAACTCATAATGAGGGCTAGCAATTCTCCAGGCTGGAGCAGAAGAAACATTTCTGGATATGTGAAATTAGCTAAAAAAGTGCTCTAAGGTACCTCCTTGGCTGCTATCCATATGCATTTGTGTGCTCTGACAGCTGCAGACAGAACCCACAGAGTGTCGAGGCCCTCTTACTGAAGTGGATAATACTCATAGAAGTGATTATTGAAATTCACCTGTCAGGGCTGTCTCAAATATTCACATGGCTTACATTTTAAGTGGGGTCTGAGCTGAGAAAGGCACTTTAACCAAAGACTAGATTAAAGCAGTTGCAGAAAGACATCTTTAATTTTGAAAACAATCCCTATTGTGGAGATGAAAGAAAATCAAAAGAAAAGAGTCTTTTTCACCTGTATTTGAGCAGCATTCTTTGTGTAGCATTATCTCTATTTTATACATTATCAAGGAGTGCCTGGATTTCTTTAAGCCATAGAGTATAAGCAGATGATCTGACTGTGTAATTGTTATAGGTAAACTCTAAAGGAAATAATACTTCAAAACTTTAATATTCCATAATGCATTTAGGGATTTTTACTTTGACCTCCTTTTAAAGGAAATGCATAATTCCTGTGTGTGTGAGGGCCTGTGTACAATCCCTGTATGTGCAGAGACAGGTAAAGACCATCCGCTGCTTTTTAAACCATGTTTGCCAAAGCCTTTCAGATTTTGGCTACAAGATGAACATGGGCAGGCTTCTGAATTCCCCTGCTGAGACCTCAGCATTTCTGCTTTAATGTTGGTGTTTGGATGTGTGTGTACAGGTACAACACTGGGGGAGGCCTGAGAGAAACCTGCCCTGATTACAATTGAAGAGAGTAATTGCAACATTGCATCTGTTGCTCAAACAGTGATGAGACAGGTGCAATGATAGCTGGGGGCAAATACTCTTGGCTAAGAGAGACACCCTGAAGAATCTGTGAAGCAATCTTTGGGTGAGAAAGCAGCTTTCCCTTGTACCTACCTCATCACAGTATTTTGGAGCTGTGGAGGGAGGAAGTTTTCTTGTGTGAGAATAATTTGTCCAATTAAAGAGGTTTTTAACTTTTTTTTTTTTTTTTTTGGTAATAAAAAGACATCTAACCAAGTAAAACCTGCAATAATTGCATAATACTCAACTTACAGATAAATCTAACATAGATTACAGATAAATCTAACATATCTGATCTAAGAAAACACATGGTATTGGGACTGATTTAGCCATTATTTTTCTCTGTGTTTTTCTAAGCATGAGTCCAGTTTAATTTTTAAGCTGCCTAGTGTGGTAATTGTCCTCCTGTGAATGTGCACTATGTACAGCTCAGTAGTGTGTGTCTGTGTATACCATTCAAATCAAACTGGTCATGGATGGTAATTGATAATTTACTTTTAATTTCAGAATTCAACATCAGTGCCGCAGGAAATGCCATCTCTAAAACAGCAACAAGAAAAACAAACAAAAAACTAACCAACCAAAATCCCCTCCTGAATAGCTACAATCTTTCACTGAGACAAGAGTTTGCCTAACTGGTGGCAGAAAGTGACATTAGGACAGGAAAACAGTAACTCTGTGAAGAACTCAGTGACATAAGAACTCTGGATTCTTGCATAGCTAAACACTGAGACAGTGGGGGGTGTTTGTTTTGAGGTTTTTTTTCAGTTTTTAGATTAATTACATAAAAATGTGGTTTTATTATAAGTGACAATTTTTTTCCCATAGCAACCACAAGTTCTAATTAGAAGTTCTAGAATACGTTCTTTAGACTCTGGAAGTTTTAGGGGTTTCTTCAGTTCTTCAGAAGTTCTTGTGGTATTAAAAATAATTGTTTTCATGTGGTTTGCCGTTATTTTTGTGGTAATTTAGAATGCTTAGCTGGAGTTTCATAAGCAAAGAACAGATTAAACAACTGGAGATTGCAATTTTCTTTGCTTGAAGTATGTAACTGCTGGGTAAGTTTTCTGGAGTAGGTGCCCCTGTCACCAACAGTAGGAAATGTAAAGATGGCCTTTTTGTAGACTTCCAACCATATGAGAACAATATATAATTTCTTCTTGCTCAATTTCCTTTTTTTTTCCCAGTTAAAATTAGTTTCAATGTGCTGAAAGAATTAATGACCTAGTTTACCAAAACATTTGTAAACACAATGATGTTTTTACAAAATTTTGAATTATATCTATGCCTAAAAATGTTTTCATTAGCATTCTGAAGGACATTCCAAAGATGCTCAATTGCACAAGTTTTGTTACAGATGTAGACTTATGCAAGCAGTAAAGTGTATGCATAAAGATTATTTTAGTACTGACTACCACTTTTAAAGTAAGAGGTCATTTTAGTAAGAGGCCATTTATGTGTCAGCTGTTTAAATAATTTGAGGAATTTCTTATCTGGCAATGTGTAATCAGTTTTTACGACAATCCCAGAAAACCTTGACTCACCTCACCATGAAGTCCTAAGAATCTGTGTTATCTCTGAAATCCTTATACAAACAGACCTTTTTATAACAGAAGCATATTTGGACTTGAAAGAAATCTGCAATATTTTTTGAGGCCTGTGAGGAATCAACCTTCTGAGAAAGAGTTAAGTTTTTGTGAGTTTCTGTTTGTCCTTCTTTTAGCGACTGTTTTATTGCTAGTATACAGAGAATATAGATTTCTGAAATAAAAATAGTGCTGGGACTGCCCACAGAGGTGCCAAGAGACTGAGAAGATTAGGATAGCAGCTCCAACTACATCTTTAAAAGCTGCCTTTGGCTTCCAGTGATAATGTGAAATATCAGTGATGTTCATGTGTCTCTTGGGGCTGCCTCACCTCTTTCAAGTAATCAAACTATGAGAAGACACAGAAAACAGCTGACCACACAGCAGAAAGCTGAAGCATCTCTCCAAGGTTTACCAGCAGTCCTGGCTAAACAGGGAGGTCTCTCCTGGCTGGAATTCAGCAAAAGTGTCACCCATCTACAAAATGGGTTGGAAGGAGAGTTTGAGTCTGTGAGCCTGACCTCAGTGCCAGGGAAGGTCATGGAGCAGATTGTCCTGAGTGTGATCACACAGCACATGCAGGGCAGCCAGGGGGTCAGCCCAGCCAGCATGGATTGGGAAAAGGAGGTGCTGCTTCACCAACCTGATCTCCTATGACAAGATGACCTGTTCAGTGATGAGGGAAAGGTTGTGGATACCTTGACTTGAGTAAAGCTTTTAACAGCATTTCTCACAGCATCCTGCTGGAGAAGCAGGCTGCTCATGGCTTGGATAGGTGTTTACTGGGTAAAGAACTGACTGGATGGCTGAGCCTGGAGATGATGTGACTGGAGTTACATCTGTGCTGTCAGGCATTGGAACAGGCTGCCCAGGGAAATGATTGAATTGCCATTCCTGGAGGTATTAAAAGATGTGTAGATGTGGCACTTAGGGACATGGTTTAGTGCTGGACTTGGCAGTGGTATGTTTACATTTGGACTTGATCTTGAGCATCTTTTCCAACTAAAATGATCAGGTTCAGCTACTAAGGGGCATTTTAAAGATTCCAGAAATTAGGGTGAGAGATATTTTACCAGAGAGCTCAATTTCTGTTTTCTGTATGCTGATTTCAACAGTGCCCCACACTGCATCTTAAATAATAACAATTTCTGTTGTGAAGTCTGGATGTTCCTGGGGTTGAGCTCAGAAATGTGAAGTCTGGATGTTCCTGGGGTTGAGCTCATTCTGTTTGTGATTGAGATGATCTAAAGGCACTTGGTTTGTGTTTGGTAGATGTAGTTCTTGAAATTTAGGCAGTTTGTGAATCTTATGGCAAAAACCTCAAGCCCTGCTGCCTCCTTTCTCTGTAGCCCAGGCTGCTGTCCCTTCTCAATTATTAGGTCCACTTCCCACTGGCTCTGGATAATTCTTGCTTGTGCTGTTTCTCCCTGAAGCTAACTCCCGTGCTTAGCAGCGCTGTGACAGAAACTGGTGTATTTCTGCAAAAGGAGTAAAGCAGTGGCTTTAAGTAAGAATTGGTGACTATTTTCTATATATATGTGTGTGTGCTGTTGTATTCATTTGCCTAGCCAGAAAACTCTTTGAATGGTTTGTTTTGAACTAAGTACTGAAAGCCTGTGAAGCTGGGAGAAATATTAAGATTACTTTATTTCCTCCTTTGTAAGCTGTTCATGTAATCCAGCAGGATTTGCCACTCCTTCTAAAGAATTCCTTTGTCTACCCATAAACTGGTTTAATTCTCAGATTCACTAAAGCAGGACTCCTTAATGACATAATGTGTTTTACATTTAGAGCAGGGTCCCTCTGACTGTTACCAAATCACTTTGTTAGAGACTGTTCACTGACTGATATATAAAGTGCATTGTTGAAGCTAGCATGGTTTATAATTTTATTCTACTGTTTTAATTTTTTTCTTTGCCCCTCAAGCCATGTTGTGATTGTAGTGGCCCTTTACATCTGATTGAAAAAAAAAATGATCAGGGGGCAATAGCTGCTTTTCAGCAGTGGCAGCTGGAGACCAGATGGGATATCCAAAGGTATGTAAAATAACACAGAGGCTTGCATGTAAGCAACAAAGTCATCACTGAGTTACATCACTAAGCACAGAGAGAAACCACTGCTAGGTTTGGACTTGCCATGCCTTGTTTCCCTAGAGAATAAGCTTGAATGATTTTTTTTTTTTAATTGAATGTTTATTTCTTTGACAGGACCTTTGTACTTTCACTGTAAAAGGTAAGAAGTCATTTAGAATGCTATTCTCAACTAGATTACAAAGGGTTTGCTGGAAAACAGCTTGATTTTGTTATTTTTCTGGTAGGTATCAGATTTTCATAGCAGTGAACTGAATTTCAATCGAATTTCAATGGAATAGAAAGAGGAGAGACTTTTGTCTTCACTTTTGATTAAATCTCATCCAATCTTCAGCATCAGCTGCTGTTATCTTTAACTTGGAGATTTGGATCATGACCTGAAGGGGAGGAAAGCTCTGTCTAGTGAGGCCTGGCACAAAAATAACTGTGTACAAATGACTGAGTTTTAATTTTAGGTGCCCAGGAAACTCCAAACTTTGAACGTAGTATCACCCCAGATTTCCAAGGACTGCCTGCTCACCAGGTGCTTACCAGATGATTTACATATGAAAGAAAACACAAATTTTTGAAAATCAGGAACTGAAAAACACATAACTGCTACTAACACTGTATGGTATGTGCAAAAAATAAATTAGAAGCATGCTCTGATTTCATATTGAACACATCCAGCCAAGAAGACAATCATCTTCTTTTTTGACTATTTAGAGTAGAAATAGCAGTTAAAATTCAATAGTTCTCCTCAGTGCACATGATAAATTAATATGAAATCTAGTTACTACTTCTGTATGAATTTTTTGATTTTCTTAAGTTAAAAAGCCCTCAACCTAGACATAAAAAAGACAAAAATCTCACTAAAACTATACAGACATTTTGTAGCAGACATTGCTTTCCAAAACCTAAGGATATTTAGCTAGGCATCTCTACATACTTTGCATGTATACTATAAAACATTTCTTTAGTGAATAGTAGGGCAACACTGGGGCAGGAGAGCAGCAGGGGAAGAAAGCAAGAGGTGCATGAACATGTTGGTGTTGATTACAACACAACAGCTTTGTTGTCCTAAACCAAGAACATCATCAAGCCAATGCCTTTGTTCTTAAACACCAAAGCAAGTGAATTGCTATAAATGCCACACAAAGGACTTTTTTTTCCACTACCATTGCAGCTGATTATTTGGAATAAGAATGAACAATTAATTAACATTATTGTAATTCAGAGTTAGGTAATTGGGTCTATAATAAGGTCTGATTTTTACAACAGATTAGAATGCAATTCCAACTGTATTCCAAGGAAGATACGTTGTCTGGAGGGGAGGACATGTTGGCAGTTGAGATGGAAGGTTTCAGAAAGAGACTTGCTAAGACAGTTATGGATTTCCAAGAAAAAAACATATGCCAGAGACTAGAGAACTTTGGAAGTGGTTGTAACTTTCCAGGCTGCATTTCAACAATGTACTGTTTATCATTAATCTGCTGGAATTTGAAGCAGATTAATTAATCAGAACTTGTGTTCTGATTCTGCATCTATTTCGCCAAGCAAGTTCAGTTTAATCCACTATAAAGTAAGCTCTGTTTTCTGGAATGGACCAAAGGGTGTGGAAAACTCTCTAAATATGCCTGCACTAGGGACAGAAAACAGAATTACATAGGAGGAAGAGAATTGCTGATACCTAAGACAAGTTAAAAAAAATCCATCTTCTAACTTACTCCAGCTATTATAAGGTAATACAGTGATGCAGAGAAGGATGTCTGGAAAATAAGTAATTTGCAATTAAGTATGGACATAGATATAGCATAAGTTTTCAAGTTCTAGTATGGAGAGAAGAAAACAGGAATCAAAGGCTGTAATACAGCTGTCCCCTAGATTTGGAAGAAACTTCTTGTTGGGACCTGAACTTTCCAGTTTTGTTTTTTTTTTACTCTTCAGCCTATAAATTAATAAAACATTTACTATCTTAAACGTTAAGAATGTCAGGATTTCCATGCCTGACATTTAGATCCACTGCCAAACCACCAAAGTAACTGCTGTTGTCCTTAAAACAGCAGATTAATTTCTATGGCAGTAAATAAGCTAAGGAAATGACAGCAGTGTATTAGAGAGAGTCAACACTGCTGTGTCTTCTTGAGAAAAGTTCCATTGTGCTTCATAAATAATAAGCTTCATCTGTAATATTTACTACAGTGTTACTGCATCTCCCTGATTCATTATTTGCAGTCTGCTTCTGAGAAAGAAAAGGGCTGTCAGTGCTCTTCTGTCTGAGCAGCAGAATTGTTATGATATGCCAACGTGTTTCTAACAGCACAAATGCACTGTGACCTGTGAACACCAGCTCCTCTTTGCAGCTTTCACAGACTCCAGAAAGAACAGAGGCTTTGCAGTGATGGGTAAACTTGTGGTGGCCAACCACAGCCTTGTGACTGATGGCTGCAACTGAAACAGGGCACGGGCTATCAACTCAGTCTCCACTCAGGGGTCATTGAAGTCAGGGGTAGATAGCCAGGACAAGGGGCACATTTCTGCTCAGTGCAACCAGAGAATGTTTCTTTGGTAGTTAATGTTTTATTTGGATGGAATCTGCTTGCAGATTGGCTTGCAGAATGACCTGTCCTACCTGTTGCCAACCTTTCCAGTTCCAGAAAGCCATGTGCACCCACTGTTCTATTTTCCAGACTGCCTCATCTTCTTTTCTCATATCTCTTTCCTTACCTTCTTCCCTTGAGGCAGTTTTCTTCCTTTGCTCTGTTTTGGCATCTGTAAGTATTTTGCTGGATGGGTCTTATGCTTATGTGATGACACAGTACCTCCAAAGGAACCATGGTAAATGATAAATGCAATATTGCTGAAACCCTCAGAGGGCTTCAACAAAAGACATCATCTTTATAAATTTGTGCAGAAGAAAACTCTTAAGGAAAACCACCCTTTTCAGAGTGCTTAAATGAATTTCTGAGGGTGTACCCTGCCTTGCAACAGCCTCAGGCTGACCCAGAAGTCAGTACAGAGAAAAGATGAAGAAAATAATCTTCTTGAGCATTTTACTTGCAGCAAAGTCCTTACTGGGGAAATAGCTCCAGAATGATTTAAATTCCTCATGGAGCTTCTCAGAGTGCAGAAAGTCATTTGTTAAGAAAATCAAATTACAGACATTGGACCCTGGCTGTCAGTAGCTTATCCTCTGGAACAGACCCTTTGTACATAGAAGTACATGCTTTTAATTATGCATTTTCAAATAAAAATGTGAAAATGGCAGTCCCAAAGTTCAGGCCTACATTCTCCTTCTCTTAGCAGATCCAAGATGAAGAAGTTTTTCAGCTTGCTGTGGGTGCAGCTGCCTTGATGGCCAAAGGAACCCTACAACATCTCCACGTGCTCTCCTGCCTAGCTGACCATGCAAGTCTGTGCTTTTTGTTTTATGCTCTCTCCACTCCCCTCTTTTCTGACAGCTGGGCCTATTTTCAGGGACTGCAAAGCTCTTTTCACTCAAAGCTCATTTTTTCCAGTGCTGAGCCAGGGAATGGCTAGCAGCCTTCCACTGTGTGCAGCTCCCCCATGGGGCAGTCAAAGCCTGATGCAGTGATCTGCCTGCTGGCAGTTCCATGGATCCATCCAAACCTCTGGGTGACCTCCACCTGCAGGAATCACCACTATTCTGTCTACTTTCTTCTGTGGCTCCCAGTCTCTGTGTATAGAGGTAAATAAAGTTATCTCTGTGGAGTCTTTCTGAGTACAGAAATACTCAGGTGCAGAGAGGTTCAGTAGAGCAGGAGTTCCAGTGACCTGTTTTGGTCTAGCAAGTCAGTCTGGGAGGTAAGAGCTCACTTCTGCAGGCTGCTCTCTGTGGTGTGGTAGGACAGATGAGTTAAAGTAAAACAGGAACAGGGCACATGAGGAATCTATTCAAAGTTATACATAGAGGTGGGGAGGGGGAGGGAATTTTCCGGTGATTACACCCTGGCTCATGAGACTAAATTATCCAAAACTGTCTGATAACTAATGAAATTTGTTTGCATAGCTAACCCCCCTGATTAGTTCTGAGGAGGTACATGTCTTTCTTTCCACTTCAGGGAATTTCTTGTGTAAGTTTCTTCTGAAGGTGACAAATATCTGATTTCCCTAAATGCAGCAGGCTCTGAAAAACAAACTCGGAGAATCAAGCTCTGCATTCAGGGACTGAATTTTCAATTTCATACTGTTTGATAGCTTCATCTGCTACAGAAGTTTCTTTCTCCTTTTCAATACATATCTTGTACAAGTTATTAGCTCACACTTCAGCCCATGTTATGATGTCTTTAAACATTTTTCAGAGTAAACCTATTCAGCTGTGACACCTCTTTCCATATTTTATCTATTCAAATCTCTGGCATTGTATAAGAAAAGACAGAATTATCACAACCACTAGTTAAAATGGCAAAACATCTTTGGAACACCAATCCTTTTGTCCAAAACTTGATTGGATTGTCATCTAGATTTGGGTTTGTTTTTTATTATCAGATCAGCAAATTGTAGTGTTCATGCATGGTGATCTGTAAATTGTTCAGTACACAGAGCAGCTGATCTCTTGACAACACCAAACTCTACAGGTCAATTAGTGTGAAAGCTCTTTGATAAAGTAATTTTTAAGACCTTCTATTTTTGTGTTTGTTTTGCTCATCTAAACACATTTCTGGACACTCAGTGGAAGAATTTTTTTTCTTCTGAAAGTCAGGACCTCAGCCTGGCATAGCAAACTGAGTGAAATCAATAAGAAAAAAATGAGAACGTTAGTGGTTCCTCTTTATGCTTGTCACATCTCCTTTGAAAGCAACATTTGAAATGTTGGCTGCAGCTCCGTATTAACATGGGGACAGAAATAGAGATGAGTTAATCCTCCCACTGACTTCATGTCATACTGAACTAACTGCATTTTAACAAACAGAAGTCATATTTTCAGGATGAAATGTGCTGCCTCAGTTCACCTACTTTCCAGACATGGCTGTTTGCTAGTTCAGACAATGCAACATTTGCTGCTGTCTGTGTGCTCATATGTTGTGTTTTCTGCTGCCTTAACAGAGCTGTGGGGTCATAATCAGGAGAGCACACTCTAGTGATGTTATGTGACTCCTCACCTGAAATTGCCACCAATTGTGGATATAGAAGAAGGAAAGAAAATATTGCATGAAAGCTGACAAAGCTCAGAAAGGCATTTTTTCCCTCTCAAAGGCACAAAGAGGAAGATGTAATGCTCCTCAGACTGGGATCAGAGGTGCATGCAAGGAGGCTTCTCATTCCAATGAAATCTTGTGGAGTAAATGTTAGCTACACATGAAGGAAGAATACAGGTTTTTGTCAGGTTTTTGTTAGGATTGTAATGGTCTTGCCTGGTGAACTTTGCATGCAGAAGTTGATTTTTCCTTGCCATCCAGCATCTGAACATTATAAAGGGGCAAATGAGACACTCTTGACTTTCAAGACTCTGCTTTATGGATTTTGAGAGAATATCTGCTACCAAACAAGGCAATCAATTCACTGCCTCTTTCAGAAGGAAGAGACTTTGGTAAATGCTTTTATAAGAGACTTTCCCACATATATTTTGCACACAGCTGTCCCAGTACTAACAATTATATTCCTAATTCATGCCCTAGGATTTCTTTGTCTCTTGGGCTGTCAAAATTACTGAAAATCTTGGAAGCTAATGAGAGAAGTCTCGGATAAAAAAGGAACATCTGGACATTAAGCATCATGCAATACATGGACAGTTGGGCTGGAAGTCAGTCTGGTTGTTTAAGGCAGAATTACAGAGGCCAGTAGAGAAGCAATTCTTAAATCTGGCCTTTTTTTCCCTGTGCTTGGAATTCTACCTTAGTCATTCCTTGAGGTGTATGAAAACATGAAATTCCTGGTTGGTAACCCTGTTTAGAGGCCCATTTGCCCTTTCAGTCAGGATTCTGGCTCAGTGGAGTGGAGTTTTTAGCATTCATTCCTCTGAGGGGAAATCTGACACAGACTTGCTCAGGAGTAAGCCCATGCCTTATTAATTATTACTTCCTCTAGAGAAAAATTATCTTACTGTTCAGTTTTGGTTGACAAGCAAAAGTAGTATTTCCCATCAATGGTAAGAAATCTGATCACACTTCTAACTCATGATCTTGATGAATTTTGTAATTGTACTTTCTGAGCATATTCAGTAGCAGGAACCAAAATTATTTCAAGGACATAAGCAATAGGTCTAATCTCTCTCAAAGCTCAAATTAGATTGTTGGCAGTCACAGCCTGAGATCTCCCTGAATCCTTCTTGGTTTGTAGGAGTCTGTTTTGATCTGATTCTTTATAGGCACACATATTTCTTGGGTTTGCTGTCTAATGGTGAATCAGTGCTCAATCATTTCAGGTCTTAGAAAAAAGAAGAGCCAAACATTTATCATAGAAAATAGGCATAACCCTCCTGCCTACAGCCTAGTTTTCAGTGGGAAGTGATGTCTTCTGCAAAAGAAAGGTGTAAATATCTTCTATTCTTTCTTTCAGTCATAATACTTGATGGGAGAAGGTGGGAGTGCTGTCTTCTAAATGATTGACACCTCTCTCTACAGGTGCTTCTTTATTAAGCATCAGAGAAGTAAACATTTGCAAGTGCCAAAGGAATTGCAGCACACTGTGGCTTCACTATCAGCCTGTCTGGGTGAAATAATCCTGGCCAAAGATGACGTGTGTGTCAGCAGAGGAATTTGTCAAATTCTGAGTGCGGTGGTTCACAGCAAGGGAAGCCAAGGGAAGCCTTGGACTGTGAGCAGCTAGACTGAGATAATAGCAAAGCCTGCGTGCCTGGGTTCCAGGAGGGTGATTATCCCCCTGCCACAGTTTTCCATGATTGTACTACACAGCTACAATCCACGCAAATGCTGCCCTGCTATAGCAACATGACTCATTTGTTCTTTTAAAGATATTTTTCTTGCATCAGGGAGACAATTTTTGGAAATCTGATAATTTTCACTGAGTCATTTAACTGTCTTGTCCTTTCCAGATGTGTCTGGTTATCTTCTGAGTAAGCCTGGAGAATGTGAGGCTGAAGGGCTGTTGTTGGGGTCTGTGTGTCTACTGGCAGAAAATGCCCTGAGTAAACACCTGGTTGGTATGACCTGCTGGTATTATTCATGCACATACCAACTAGGAAAGAGAACAATTTAGCAAACTGGTTGTTTTTGTAATTTTTTTTAGTAAATTGAAGAATGCCCTTTATGGAAGAGAGAATTGCCCTTTCTCAAAGGACTTTTCCAGATTGTTTGTGCTTGGAAAAATAATTTTTAAATTGGTACAGAATAACTCCATTGCAAAAGTCCAAGTACTTTGTGTTATAGAACTGCTCTTTATGAAAAAAGCAACTTTGTATCACAACAGATAAATCATAGGTAGTAAGACTTAAAGAACTTTTAATGGTGATATGATAAAAATATGAAGTTGACTATTATCAAATCCTCTATTTCAATTTTTTTTTTTAAACTATATGGTCCAGGGTATTTTCTTTGAATTTTTGGAGACTTCCTAACTAAAGTTTTTTTACCTGAAGTCATCAAAAGAATTCGGTTTCATATTGATTTCTATGCACGTATCATTTTATTGGAGAAATTTATAACAGAAAGCTATCTGTGTCAGAGCACACTGATGAGTGTGCTATTTAACAGAAAAGACAGATTTTCTTGTTTATGAAACATTAAGCCTGCAGTAATCATTTGACATAAATCAGAGTAAGCAAACAGATAAACAAATCCCACTAAGTGAATTGCAAACAGTCCTGCCTGCATGCTGCCCATATGACTTTTGTGTAAATGGACAATGATATACCCTTGTAACTGGAAAATATAAAAATCAGAGTGAGGCAAGGCTAGGTTTATACTTTAAAAGAAAGTGTTTTCTTAAAATGGCTGTAAGGAGAATATAGGCACTGATTTTTAAATACTGTTGTTGTGTTGTTACACTGACATTCTGCAACAAAAATAAATTGTGTTCTCAAGAGGAATTCAGGGAGTGCTGGTTGTGATGCTCAGTCTCAGGTAAATCTCAGCCCAAGTCCTTGTGGAATGGCTGCTGACTGTCTTGGAGCTGGGAAGAGTTACAGTATGGAAAGGGAACAGCAGGGGAGTCCCCAGGCTTGGTGCTTGGGAACTTGGAAACGCTGATTCCCTTAATTTAAACTGCTTGAGCAGTGTCTCCTCCACCTCTGGAAAGCTGGGTTGTGCAGGCTTGGAGCCAGCAGAGCACTGCTGTCTCGGGGTGTTGTGAGGTGCTGCTGGCACTACAGACATTCCTGTGACTGAGGCTGGAGCTTTGCTCAGCATCACAGCAGGCAGGAGCAGCTGAATTAAAAACTGCTCAGCTGCTAATGCTGCTCTCACAGCATCACCATAACCAGCTCCTAAGGAACAACATGCCCCAGCTTGCTGCATTGCCTTCAGTTTTACTTTCCTGCTTGCAAAGGCAGCCCTTGCTGCAGCAAACAGGAGCATTTGGGACTTCTGTTTAATCTCAAGATTCACATAAACTTTTAAAATTAAATTATGCTTTCAAACTCATGCTTTATTATATAAAACCCTCTCAAAAAATTTTTTTAACACCCTTTTCTCTTTGCTTTTACACAAAACCAGATGTACCAAAGTTCTTCTGGAACAGAAGTTGCAACTGCTCACAGTTATATGGTGTCTGCCTGGCATTTCACTGTAGGTAGGTCAAGATTAAAAATAACAACAGAGAGCTCCTAATTAACACATAGGTGCTGTTCTGGCATCCAGGAGCTCTTAAAATATGAATTCAGCTCTCTCAAATCTTGTCTCCCCTGTACTCCAAGTTTATATGAAAGACACATCTGCAATTTGTTTTCTGCATTTATTCATATTTGCTTTAAAATGCAGTATGTCTAGTACCTCCACAGAATTTTGCATGCAAATCACTTAAGATTTGATTTTTCTAGGCATTGATTGGTCATATTTAGCTGGTGTTTGGACATGGGCAATTGAAAGAGCAAATAATGAGTTCAATCACTCTGGATTTGGTATGGGGAGAGTACCAGAAGCTTCAATCCTGCTGATGCAAGCCAAAAACCAAGCAAGCCTACAAAAGGACACAGAAAGTACCTGAAATAAATAGCAGAGGGAGTGCAGGTACCAAAATGTCTATGCATATGTCTGGGGGCTGGTTTTGTATTTCTTCAAAGCAAACTTTCTTTTAAAATATTTTTGCTGTGGAAAAACACCAGTTAGGATCTTTAACACTTGAGAAAACAATCACTTGTTTTTTCTCTATTTTTCCATGCAATGAATCATAAATGTGTTTTGGAAATTTTTTTATTTTTTTAATCATTACGGGAACAGGCCAGAAAGAAGCAATAATTATATAATGCATTACAAAATAAGGTACTGTTGAAACCAGAAAAGCAGCAAAGCAACCTGCTTGTGGTTTATTTCCTGGGTGAGAAAAACAGCTTAGGGTGTGACTGGGAAGAGGAGGTTTTTGCCATGGAAGTGTAGCAATCACCATCCATGAACAAGGAGCTGTTGAATAATGGACAGTGAAGTTTTGGGGTGCAGATGACAAACACTGGACCTTATTTCACTCTCTGCATCCTGCCCATGGCTCTGAGAAGGGCTCTCCATATATATTCTGCCCATCTGGCTGTGCATTTTGTTTCAGCCAGGATTAAATCAGCTGCACACAGAATGCTGATGGTTAACTTGCTGTGACTATAGAATGAACATTTCTTTGCATTTAAAAGCAGGGCCCAGAATTCTGATCAGATTTCAAGTCACCATGTTCTTCCTCTTTAAATTTTAACACGTAGTCATCTGAAATAAACAATTGTCAAAGCAATGTGCTTTCAATCAGTTCTTGTAGTGACAAATTTATCCTCAAATGTAGCCAGCAGTTAGCCATCAATTTATGACAGTCCATCATAAATTGATTATGATGGACTGTCAACTAAGTAGCAATTGTTTTCCATTATAAGTACCCATAAAATAAATGTTGACTAGATGTTGCTGTGTAAAACTGGTGGATGGAGAAAATGAAATTGATGTGGTTTGTAGTTTACTTGGTAGTTTTAATGCTGAGATGTGAATTTCATAGAATGTCTGTTATGAATGCCAAACAGCATCCTAAGTTAGTTTACTTCATGCCATTCAAAATATAAGAGTAAATCCCATGATCTATTAGTATAAAATATGAAGGACACTAAAATAAAGTTCAGGTCTCTTAAAGAGATAAAACTGGTGGTGCTTGAAATATAGTGATCAGGTAACTAAAAAAAAAAAAAAAAAGAAATATTGCTAGAATGGAAAGTAAACCTAATAGGAAAATGAACTTCACTATTAGAGGCTACTGTGTTAATTAAATTTCTGATGAATAATGCTGGATTGGCAACATGGAATGCAGAGGGACTTTTAATTAAGAAAAGAAATCCTGCTCATTTAACAGTACTTTGAAAATGGCATTAGATCAGTAGTGTTGAGCTCTGTAAGCAGGGCAGATAAATAGCTGGATTGCTTGATTCTTGGTACTTGACAGAATATATGTTGCCAGGTCTCCTCTCCCTCTCCTCCTTCTCTCCTTTCCCTTCTTGTTTTGCTCACTTAAGATATTACATTAGATGGTCCTTTAACTTAATTCCTTCATTCCTTTAAAACTTCAGATCTTTATATATGTCTGGCAGGATTATTTTGGAAAGTCTATGTGTATGTGAATCATAGGAATCTTCACTAGTTCCTGTTTTGGGCAGCTGTCACCCATATGTAACTTGATTGATCTGCCTTCAGTGGATGCTAATTAATGGAAAAAACATTTTAAACACCTTCAGAACCCAGGATTTTCCCAGTTTGGTGTAATTTCCCATTTTCAACTTGAGATAATTCTGTTACAATCTGCTGTAGTAACAATCAGCTGGGGTGCAATCAGATAAAATTTTTATTAATAGTCCACAGAGCCTCCCTCAGTTTCTCTCTCTGTTTCTCTCTTGGCACATGTGATCTGCTGTCTCTGTCTCCTTGTGGCTCCCTAAGATTAAAGTTCTGCTAATTGTATCAGGACATTTCCCAGCTGATAGGTGATCTTGGAACTGGAAAATGTCCACTGTGGAGCAGGAGAAGAAAATCTTCCACAGTGAGGCACGGGTTTATTTCTTTGTCAAGGATTTCCTCCCTCTGAGCAGGACAGGAGGAAAGTGTTTACTGGATTTATATTTTGAAGAGCCCAGCTACTGTCTAAAAATACTGGAGCTGAGGTATTAAAGTGGCATTTTCATTTGAATGGGAGTCTGCTGCTCTGCCCTGCAGTGGTGCCTCACTGTGAAATTGGTGTTGGGAGGAATAAACGGAGAAGAATTTTCTAGGCTTGCTTGGAGATGGGTGTGTGCAGGCAGAGCAGTTTTAGCCCCTTAGCAAGAGGCTCTACTTTATTCTAGAAGAAGGAAATAAGGATTGTCTTGGTGAGAGATGCTCCAGTGTGTGAAAGTTGTGTCCATTAAATTCTGTCTCATCAGTAGAGGCTCTTGGAGGACACAGCCAGTTTGACTGGGATAGGTTCTTTTGCTTAAATGCCAGCTTGGTAAATAATCCAGAAACTCCAGGGAAAATGGGGGTTTTGGGGGGTGTTCTTTATTAATCTCTCTCCTCACTAATCAGATGTGAATATTCACATCTCAGTAGCTGAAAACTCATTGCTCTCTTAGCTGTTGCTTATTTCTGGTTTCCCCACTGTCCCTGACTTTACCCTGGCAATAGATGGCCCAAGGTGCCCCACTAAGTATCCCAAGAAACCACTTGGAATTAACCAGAAAAGGAAATAAGCTGCTAATTATAGACATGAAGTTTGAAGAGAACATTAAGACAGTCCCAATGGCAAACATTCAAGCATCAGGAAATAGCAGAGACAGGTTTCTCTGTGCTTCCATTTTTGTAGCTTCTTTATACATCTGATTACAATTCTCTTTTCCAATGCATATCACATGCTTCCTTCTCTCCTAACCCTCCCAGGACTTCAGGGATGCTTGCTGCATGACATACACAGTGCTACTCACTTAACAAGCATCTTTTCAGTATTTTGCTTGTGCCTCATTTTTCTATGATTGGTGTTTAGGGCTGTGTCTGATGACCAAGATGTGCTCTGAAGTCACTTGTGCTTTTCTATAGCCCCTGAATGCTTCAAAAGCAGTTTTCACAAAGGCCCCTGAGACAAGCAAATCTTATCACCTTCAGTAGGTTTTATGATTAAAGGAAACAATTAGCTTGATTTGAGACAGTGTAGTTCTGACAATTCTGAAACATGCAGGAAATCTTGTTTAAGAATGTGTAGGAGTAAACTGAATTTCATACTTCTAAAGTACAGCTCTCTCAAACTTCACTTGCAGCTGTGAGCCAATGAGATGATTTCTTTACTGGAGCTACAGCTGCAGTTCAGATACCCAGAAATTAACATGCAGACTTCACTTGTTTAAAAAAAAAAAAGGTATTAGATCAAGTCACTTCTCCAGTTTCAGGCAGAAAGAGGAATTAAGTTTAACCTTTAATTCTCAATCCTGAGCCCACATTTTTCTGCTGCAGGCCCTTGGTCTAACTGCTGCATACCTCCCAGTCTCTGTGAGGATTATGGGTGCTACCAACTGAGTAATCTCTTCTACTTCAGAGCTCTCCTGCCTTCCCAGAGTGTTTTGTAGCATGCATGCTGAATGAAGTATTAATTATGAAATTGTGAAGGTGGTTTCTTTATGCACATAAGGAACTGATGCATCAAGACTGATTCATGAACATACACCAATGAATGCTGGTATTTCCTCATTTTCATAGAATCACAGAAAGGCTTGAGTTGGAGGGGAACTTAAAGGTCATCTAATTCTGGCACCCAGCCATGTGCAGGGACCCCTTTCACTAGACCAGGTTGCTCAGACCCCATCCAACTTGACTTCAAACACTTCCAGGGATGGGGCATCCAGAACTTTTCTGGACAACCTGTCCCAGTGCATCAACACCTTCTGAGTTAAAAATCTGTTCCTAATAACTAATCAAAATCTCTCCTCTTTTGGTTTCTAGCCATTTTTCCTAACTGTGTAAAGTGTAACTCCCTATTTTTATAAATCCCCTTTAAGTACTGGAAGGCATCTAAGGGGTCCCCCTGGAACCTTTCCTTCTCCAGCTGAGTTGTTACCCCAGTCCCTGCATTAACAGGACTGTTTACCTGTGGCAATGCTTGCAACCAGACCATCACTAGAGGGAAAGTGAGGTGGCTGACAGTGAGGCTGTACTGTAGAGGGACCATATTTCTGGAAGGCATTTACTCTACATCCAGTGGGACACCACTTCTGGCAGGAGAGAAATGGCATGAGTGTGGACACAGCTGCAGCATTTATTAATTTCAATGCAGAGATGAGCTTTTCTACTCCCTCTTTTCTACACTGTGATTTCCCTCTTGTTTTCTGTCCTCCCTCCTTACTGAGTCAGCCCAGGTTTTCTCTCCCTGCCAGGTCTTTCCACACGCTTCTTTTTGCAGTCCACTTGCATTTAGGTCACCTCTTGTCCTCTCCTTAACTCTGGCAGCCTCTTTAGTTCCCTGGAGTTTGTGTGGCTGTGTGGATTTCAGCAGTTTCAGGGATAGCTGTGCTTTGCCCTGGGCTTGGCCATGCCCTGTGGAGGTGGAATATTTGGTAATCTTTGCCATGGGGTGTACATGGGAGTCAGCTACTCTTAGAATTTTAGCAGCACTCAGAGGATTGGAATAAGGCATGCTCCTGATGCAACAGCCACTGAGTAAAGTTGTGAAGCATGTGGGTGTTAGAAGAATTGGGGGGAAAAAACAAACATGTCAGAAGTATGGATATTTGAATAAAACACTAGGGTTTTCAAATGTTCTGCTCTGAAAAAACCCAGATATTTTGGTTGAATTTTTCCATAACCTATAGTTACTTTACGTTGCAAACACACAGAAAAAATTTCATTTCAGAACTTAGCAGGCCTAAAAATATGATTTTTAAAATAGATATGACTTTAATAGGTAGAGCTATATATATGGTAGCTACTAAGCCACCAGCACATGGAACTATGCCTCTATCTACATGGGATTGACCAGAAACCCAAGCAATAATCTAAAGTTACAGGACTATGTGTTGTATTTCCAACCTCTGAGCCTTAAAATGTATTTATTTCAGGATTTTCTTTCCTCACTAGAAGGCAATTCCCAACACAGCCAGTCTTGTCTCTCCCTCTTTTCTTCCCCTTTTCTTACTGTAATAAATTGTTTTTCTTGATCTACAGTATTGAAATGAGATAGAGTCCTGCCAGGCATCCTTCAAAAAGAGAGATGCAGGAGGATACTGGAGCTAAACCTTATATATAGAATTTTTCATTTTCTTTTTGCTGTGCTTTGTCCTTTTCTTAGTGCTTTTATTCTTAGTAATAACATGACCTAAAAGTATTTCACAAAAACAAAAAAGAAACCCAACAACTAGGTGCTTGATGCTTAAATGGAGGAAGAAAAAAGAAATATTCTTGCAGAGTTCTGAATGGATCAGATTTCAGATTTCTCTTTTTGTAGATTTTGTTTCAAAGTGGTGGGCAAAGATAAAAAAAATAGTCTTGGAACTTCTCCAGGTTTCTTAGGATTTCTGTGAGCAGCCAGTGTTTCCTTTGGATTACCTGGAGTATTTTTAAGGGGGTGCTGTGCACCCTCATACCAAAATAAGTCAAATGTACAGCACTGCTCATAGTGCATCGCTCTGGTTGCACAGTTAGCTGTACCTAAATGAGCTGGCCAATGTTAAAAGTAGCTGGAAGGATTTTATACTTTCTCCCCTTGATTTTTTCCCTCCTTCTCTTATTCCCCTACATGTCTTCTTTTGTATTTTTTCTCTCTCTCTTTTCCACAACTCTCTACCTCCTTTCTACCACTCATTTTATTGCTCACAACAAACCATAGATAAAATTAGATTAGATTAGATTATTGAGCTTCTATGTCATTACTTGTAAGTCAAAAGAGGACCTCTTTGTTAAAAAGGGGAAAAAAAAGGGAAAACCCCAACTCTCCCCCATGTAGAAATTCCCTGTAGAGCTTTTGAAGAATTCCTCATCCCTTCCACCCCATTCACAGAGAGGCACATGCAAGGCCTGTTTTCATATCTGTGAAGGAAAAAATGGACTGAGGAAAATGAATTGTTCTTTTCTACTTTTTGGAAGAAAATAAATTCAAAATGCTGCATTTTCACAGCTGGTGACCCTACACTTAATGGTGAGTGTCTTTGAATGTGACTTCCAGGTCTTGGGTGCACAGTAACAGAACTGCAAGGAAATTCATAACACAAAATGCTGTGTGAGAAAAGGACAATGAGGGTCTTTCCAATATTCTCTCTCTTCCAACGCCTCTGCAAAGGAAAATTAATTGCTATTTTTAGTCCTTTCTTCTGGGATTAATAAACTTGGAAAACTTCATTTGCAAATCAGCACTGCAGTTGGAGGTTAATGCAAGTCCACAGGCCCCCTTTTTCTGAGCCAAATGGGCTTTGTCAAATGCTGCTAAAGCAAATTTTCTCTCACCAGTGTTGACTTTCCATTAAGATAGCTAATATTTGTTTGAGCTGTCATTATTATAATTATTTAGAACTTCATGATAAGAACAACCTTTGAGATTTGAAGCACAGATTTAGAAGCCTTGGATAATGGCACAGTAACAAACTGTTCAAGAGTCTTTGTACTGTGTAAGCACCAAACCACCTTTTGTACCTTTTTCCATGTCAAGGAGTTGAAAAGAAGTAAACTCAAGAAAAAAGAAAGATCAGTATTTTATTTTATAGATTCATGCAAGATATTGTGCAGTGGCCACTGTTATGTTCTGTTCTGGTTAATGCTTGTGGTCCCCTTTGTGCATTGAGGAGTCATTTTATCATGTATGGCACAGAGACAATCATAGGAAAAGATCTTTCCTCATCCCCAGAAGGTGCACTGTGAGAAACAAAGCATGACTAAAGCTGGGAGAAAAAATCAAACAGTGCTTAAGTCAGCTGTCAGCATGAAGAGAATTAAAATTCTATGGCCTCATTCAGTAATGAGGCTGTAAATCATAAATGTGACAGAGGAAAAAAATCAGCATTACTTTTAAATAATGCATATTTGCATAATGCATTATAATTATTATGCATTTTTGCATAATAAACTGCAAAAATCCTAGAGTAAGGCATGGCAGCAAAATTATTATTGTCTGGAATTGGAAGGAAAAAGTGAAAGGACAGCTCAGAGGGAATAGTGATAAGAGTCTGCAAAAAGCTGAAGGATATTAATGTCAAGGAAGGAGAAGAATTTACTCTGATGTAGAGGAAGTACTATAAGAATTAATGACCTGAAAAATTTGGAGGAAGTGTACCTGTGAGACCGTAAATGCTCTAAAGTTGACTTAAAAAATAAGACTGGGCACATGTCTAAGAATTATAGTTCAGGAACCAGCCTGAACACTAGAACTGGGTATTCTTAGGTCATATCTGAGCCTTGTAGATTTCCTGCCACCACAGTGTTTTTCTGCCAATAACCTCTGCACTCACAGACAACTGATATATTGCCCTTCTGCCTGGTATATTAATAGTCATGAACTGTTCTGTGATAGGCCATGTAAAAAGAGATAAAAACCTAAGGGCTCAAAATAATTATTTTATTACTCAAAATAATCTTTAATCTAATACGAGGAGAAATCTTTGTAATGATAATGAGAAATATGAATTTTAAACTGAGGGAGAAATAAAGACTTGTGTGATCTCAAGGCTCAGTATTTACTCACCAAGAGCCTAAATCAAGTGAATAACTATACAACAAAATGCAAAGGAATATGACCAGTGGACAGAAAGTCAGCAAAGGGAATATGCAGATGAAACCAGGGAGCAGTATAGGTACTGAAGAAACTACGTGTCATCTCAGAGACTGGGTGTAGTCAGTGAGAAACCAAATATTTATACAGCAACACCACAGCATAGTAACACAAGGGAGGAAGTTGAGCTGGAGGGGGAAATGAAACTAGACAAGTGGAGGACAGGAGGAACATGGTGGAATAAGAACCATGTTGGTGCCACTTGTTGGCACTGGGATGTGTGTCAATGCAAACCCCATTCCTTATACATTGTTGAGGCAGATGGAGAGTGCAACACACTCAGAATATGATCAGAAATAAACAAAAAAGAAGCAGAGTGGCTTCAGTGGAATATGTTTGAACCAAAAGTAAATCCATTTTAAAACAGTAAAATAAATTCTTGTGTGCCAATACTATAATCTGTATAGACTTTTTCAGATTTTTAATGGTGTTAGGAAATACATTTGGAAATTGCTTTATTGATATTTTTCTTTTCCTAATAGGGTTGGAAAATAAGTCTTACTTACAACAATGAGCCTTAGAAATTCTGAGATTTGATAGTTAACATTTCATCACATACCTGAATTAGAAAGAGATGATTTTATTTAGCTTGTTTTAGGTGAATAATAAAATATGCTACAAATATACTATAGAGGAGTCGGTCACAGAATTTACTTGTAACTTGAATTATGTCAGCTTGATCTGCTGTAAATCAAGGGAAAGACAAAAGAAGATCTGTGAGTAAGGCCTTCAGTTTTGAGAGAGAGAAAATGGAATAATTTCCTTGTATGAATGCATGGGGATGAGATAGTCAAGTTATTTGAGCAGGAAAGCTGAGAATCTTGCATGTAGACAGCACTGACACTTGCTTAATTAGAATGTTGTGGAATTCCTGTGTTGTGCAAGGGAAACCTTAAGGCATTCTGTACCTAACTGGACTATAGGTACCTCCAGAGAGATATTACCATCAGCAGAGCTGGGAAAGAATGGAAAACGGCCTGCTTGCCAAAAATACCCCATATCTTAGACATGAA
This sequence comes from Serinus canaria, assembly GCF_022539315.1. Taxonomy (NCBI): domain Eukaryota; kingdom Metazoa; phylum Chordata; class Aves; order Passeriformes; family Fringillidae; genus Serinus; species Serinus canaria. The sequence continues at coordinate 18,790,512 of NC_066319.1, forward strand.
GTATATGGCTACAGTAAGAACCAACAGAAAGCCAGTAGAGACAAAACCTTGTTAAGGGCAAGGTAGATTTCAAGAGATCTTTTAGCCATGAAGTGAACTGAGAAGTTTATGGTGAAAAATGTTCAGTGCAGTGAGGATGTGGTCAGGAGTGCAGCTATTTCTCTATTATGATTCAAAACCTAATTCGGGGCCCAATCTTTCACAGATTTCCAAGTTGGCCAGCATGCAAAAAATTGTGAGGCTGAGTTGCTTCAGTTTATTTTAAAAGGATCAGGTTAACATTAAAGACACACATAAGTTTTTATAGGCACTTACAGAGGGAGGGGTATTATCTGCATATCTGTAGGTGCATTACTTTAACTTGGAATACAAAAAAGCCTTTCAGAGCAAATTTGGAGGACAAGATTACTCAAAGATGGAAAACAAGGGAGCATCCAAACAGTCACTTTGCAAACAGACAGTTGAATCACATAAATCTTTCATCTCTTTCTCCAGAAGATCAGGGAACTATTTGGCAATGGGGAGAATCTGATTTATTTGAATTAAATGCAACATATATAGGACCACATTAGAGGCTATCCATGAAGAAAAGAATGTGTGCAAAATTTAAAGTGGAGAAGAAGGAGGTAAAGGAGAGATAAAGGAGCACCTTGGGAATGAAGAGTTGGATAATGGCAAAGGTCTTAATCTGCTGCCATCACAATCACACAGGTAGGCTTGATTGCATTGGGTACTGGAGCAATAGAAAGGAGATCAAATTCAAGAGTACAGCAGAGAAAAGCACTCAATGGAGAGACAAAGCACAGAACAACTCTGAGGTGGCACTGCCACAGGGATAGTGGGCAATTAGGGCAGCTCAGAAGGAAGATGAATTTAGGTGAGAGAATGGACTGCTATCAGTTGCTGACAAGATACACAACCCTGGGAAAAGACAAAAGTTTTGGGAGATATCACTCAGAGCATTGCTAGTAATGATGGAGGGTATTTGAACAATTGATGGAAGCTGACAGAGGTGCAATTAAGGGCACAAGAGATGCTCAAGGGAATGGAAACAGTTAGGGGAAATTTTCATTCTTTGTCTTAGAAAGACAAAGAGGAAAAAGGGATATTGCTCTCTTCACATGAAAGATGAGGATAACCACTACCAAGAGATGACATCTCACCCCAAGGAACACATGATCAAACAGATAGAGGTGCTTTGTCTATAAAGAATCTGAAAATGAGAACAAGAATGCTCTGGAGGAACCCTTCATTAGAAACAGTCCAGAGTACTCATGGGACTTCTAAGACAAAGATCAGAACAGAATGAAAAATCACTTTTGTGCCTAGGTGACTGTTTGAACAGGAAATTGCTCTGAGTGAGCTTGGAAAATCTTTCTAAACTTGCAGTCTAAATGTGTGTTCAATCATTTGTGAATAGTTAGTCTCTGATTCCTCTCCAGTTCCCTTAGTCTACAATGCAGGAACTGTTTAGCTCTTCCATATAAACAGAATTCTCAGCAAACATTTCCCAAGATTCTTCCTTGTTAACACAACAATGAACTTATTCATAAATGTAGTGGGTTAAGTAGCATTTCCTCTAGTAGGCAAGGAGAAAAAACTACTCTTTTTTCATCCCTATCAATGCCATGGAAGATCCTGCAGGTAAAAAACCCAAACCCTCTCATTTTACTTTATTTGAGTGGCCTGTCATCATTTTAATGACACCAAAATACTGTCTCCTCAGAGAGCTGCTGGCCTGCTGTGTCTGAGGAGCTGCACAGGTCAAAGTTTGAGGAAGGGGGCAACATGCAAATTTCATCCTGCTGAGCTTATTTAAATTACAAGCAAAAAATGCCCCTCTGAAATATTAACTGGATATTTATTTCATGCTAGTGTAGGTAGGCACAATATCACTTGGAGATGTGGTGCTTGGGGCTCCAAGGGCAGCCAGAGCCCTGGTTGCTGGCAGCTTTGGTTTGTGAGAAATCCAGCAAAGTTCACGAATTTAGGAGGTGGCACCCCACTGTTGGCCATGTACAACTAGACACGAAGGGTGGCCATTTTCCATGGAGAAAAACCTCATTCCCCCAGTGCCTGGGGCTCCAAGGGCAGTTTGCCACTCTTAGTGTCTGAGTTAATGGCATACCCAGACTGGCTACATCAGCCAGGAATTTTTATGTGTAAATAGTGCATAAAATGATGTTTCATGTAGGAAACAATAAAATACAAGCACTGTTGATCTGGTAAAGTAAATGTTACATTATTGTTCATTATTGCTCATCAGTTCACTTTGGAAAAGTCTTGCAGAAGATTTCAGTTTGTCAATGCATTGCATTGTCAGGAAGAGGACATGCATTTATAGCCACAATTTAGTTTTGCTGCGCTGGATGCTGAATACAGGAGACAATTGTGGCTGAAAACAAGAAAGTGGTAGAATTGCACAGAGCTATCTAATTCCTTCAATGCAGGAAAGTCATAATCAAAGGGAAAAACTCTTGATGGATGGTGGTGGAGAAGCTTGAAAAATGCAAGATAGATAAAGGAAAGGGAGTACAGAACAATGTACTTGGTCTCAACTGCTCTAAAATTTCACTTCATTTCTCCTAGCCTAGCAAGAGTTTGAATAATTTCACTGGCGATGTCTTCACCTAAATGTTCAAACCCCATGTTAGAAAAAATCTTCATTTCTACAGGGCACTTTATTTCTGCAAAACCAACACTTAATGCTCATTTTATAAAGAGTATGAATTCCCATAAAAGTTGCTTTTTCTCTATGAAATTGAAAACCTTGAGATTCCTCAGGTTGCAGTGTAATGAATTTTATACAGGAGAAGTGACTAAACCTGTATGTTTGAGAAGAGAATAGCTGTGTCAGAAATTCAATAATTTTTCATCTATCTGCTGAAAATTTTCTGGAAACCATTTTAGAGGTTTTGAACAATAAAGCTAAGCCATCCACATCCTGCTCATGGGAAAATTCCCCATAGGAAGCATGCATAGTATCAACTAAAATGATCTAATTCTTTTCTGGGAGGAACACATTAAGGTCAACATATAAAGCCCACAAAGTAATTTTTTACATGGTGCTTTGCTTTTGTAGATACAAATCCTGTGTGATGGTAGTCCTAAGTGACAGGTGATGATTAAAGTAGAGTGGAAGAACTAAAAGGCAGCAACAAAAAAGTGTTTCAATTTCTTGAAATGCCATTTTAGTGACTGTCATTCTAGTAAGTGGTCCAGGGGTAAGACCATATGATGATTCCATAGAGGTGTGGCAAAAACTGAGGAATGAAAAAATGAAGCTCTTGTAGATGATGCATCTGATTCTCTCAGATTTTTGTAAGGGGAGGAGGTTTAATGCAGTAAGAATGATTTCCAGCCTGATTATTCTGTATCACTCTTCATTAAAATTTTTTTGCTTTCTGGAAAACCTCCTCAACTCGGTTGCTTTTAGTACTTAAGCAGGTGAATTTCATAGAGAGCAAGATTGAGAGAGACACAAAAATAAATAAAATGTTCTTGTGAACATACAAGTTATAATTTCAGTGGGTTTATGTTTCTAAATAGTGCCTAAATTCTTTGCATGAATCTGCATAGCAGTAGGATTTGATCATACTTTCAGCTGCTGCATTCAGACATGATTATTGGTTTTGTTTCCAAGTGGTTGCTTTACTATTCTGTAGTACAAGTAAAAAGTTATGGTTTAAAATTGACCTTCAGTCACTCTCTCGGGTCCAGAAGAAGAGTTGATAGAACTCTTCATTATACATTTTTAATAGAATTTCCCCATATCCCTTCTGGCCCATTAATGTCTTATGAACCTGTTTCTTAATGTGATTTTAAATGTGCCTTGGTTAAATGCCATCTGATTATATTTGTGTAAATTTGGGCTTCTGCATGGACAGTCATTTGAAATGGGACAATCAAGCATAATCCACACTGAGGCTCATGTCTGAGTTGGTATCCTAAAAGACTTTGCACTTCTGGTGTTTTTTAGGAACCTGGTTGAGGTTGGAATAGATCTCTTGAGATTATTTAGTCCCCCTGCCTTGCTCTCCTAAAATATCAGTGATGGTGTGTATTTGCATATAAAGAGACATGGCATGAAGGGCCAGGCATGAGGTTTAACACATTAAGGAGTGCCAGCTGGGTGCAGAGCAGTGAGGGTGAGCCAGGCACGCCTTGCTTCTCAATCCCACTGCCTGCTGGAGCATTGCCTACACCTGGAATGCCTGTACTATTTATTGCCTGTAGTTTCCTACTGGGCACAAAACTAATTGTCCTACTTTGAAAGTCCTACTTCCCAGAAGTGATGGAGTGCAAGTGCAGGGCAGGAGATACAGGCAACAGAATCCTTGAGGGAAACTGGCAGTGGAAGGATCACCAAAATACAACGGAAGAAACTGAGTAAAACATAAAGCTAGTTCTACTTCCTGCTGCTTACCAGTCTGAAATCAGCCTGGAATAACTAAAAAAATGCAGCAGTGGACATGAGCCAGAAGGGATAGTGGTTTCTGGTTTCCAGACTGTGCTCCTGTATAGTTATTAAGGGAGAACTTTCTAGTCTTGACCTGTACTCATTTTTAATATAATTTATTTGAAGGAGTTTGCATGCAAACCTTGCTGCTTTGTTGTTTTTTGGGTTTTTTTTCCCCCTAGTTGCATTAATTTTTGAAAGAACATTTTGGCATACTATCGAATACTATTCAGAATACAATTCATTGGAATTCAAAGCATATCTGAATGTTGGAAGTTTCCCCACTAGTCCAACAGATGTGGTAAGAAATCATTAAACACTAAAAATTCTACCCTTAACCTCAACCCTCTGCTGTTTCTGGGTGGGTTTTTGGACAGAGGACAATATTTTTTTAATTTTAATGTGACCATGGCAACGAACTTCTGATCTGTTGCCAGTACATTGTAGTGTGCTCCTCCTCAGGATAGTAATCCTTTAGGTTTTATAGCTTCTATTTTTGCATAAACAATTTGTAGTTTCAGAAATGCACAAGCATAGTCATTAAAATCTGGTTAATATGGGGCAACATAAGTGTGAGGTTCAGAAAGCTTGTGGTTACAGAAGAGATAATATAAATTGTTAATATAGATAGTACTGTACAAATGGAAGGTGGCATAAAGCTTCATTCTTCCTTTGTCAGCTTCTTAATAACCTAATCCCATTTTTCAGACCTGATAGAGACAGCAGCACTTTTCACCAGTATTTTTTAACTAGGAAGAAGATCTGCAGTATTTTTTCTATGCCTGATCTAAATAGGAAAATACAGTGTGAATATTCAGTGTCTCCTGGGTAGCACGTGGGAGGGCAGTCATGTGGTGAAGGAGAGATTTAGCATCAGTATTTTGGTCCAATCCACTGAAGGTCAAACCCATGAATTACTCTCTTCCTTGGCACAGCACCAGTCCAATGAACAGCTCTTTTATGCATTTGTGGAGCAAGGACAAAAAGACTACTGAGAGAATGCAGGAGCATTCTCTGTCTTAATCTGGAACATTGTCTGCCCTTAGTTAAATCTCAGCTGCATCTCTGTGCTCCTATTAGTTCTCCATGGCAAAGGTACTTGGTAGTTCCCTGGGTGGGAAGCACAGCAGTGGCATAGTTCTGATGATTCCACATCTGCTGCATTTCTTCCTGGAAATCTGGGAGAAAGCCATTGCTGTTCAGGTGTCACTATTGTTTTGCCTGCTGTAGGCATTTGTAAGTTTCTTCTAAGATTTTTAATCAAATAGAAACATGAATGCTAGAGCTGAATGACCTAGAGCTTTGGTGTAGAGGCATGAGAGGGGTGACAGAGCTGTAGCCCAGATGTCAAGAATCAACCTTTTCCTCTGCTAGCTCCAAAAAGCCTTTGGTTGCTATGGCAAGGTAGTTTCCTCAGGAAACCTCACAAGTTCATTGCCTCCCTAGCTGGGTGTTCTTTATAGAGGGAGCAAATAGTCCTTTACGTCACTCAGCTTCTTTTTGCTTGGTTCCTTCTGTTCAGCCTTACAAACCACGGAAATGGGAAGTCCAGAATCTGAGAGCAATTTGTTGGAGATAAGAGTTTTCTGTAAGATCATGTCAAACATAAACACACAGAGTAAAGCAAACCATCTGAATTATATCCCCAAATGTGTAACACAGTAAGTTTGACATTTCTTGCAATAAATTTTTGGTGAATTCAATAAGTGAAGAGCGTAAATAAGAAAAGGGGAAGGAAAGGAAGGGGAACTGAAACACAGAAATCAGTCAAAGAGAAAAGTTTTAGTTAAATAATCCCTGTTGCAGTTGAATAGATGAATTGTATGAATGAAGTGGCTTGCTTTAATAGCTGGCAGGAAAAAAGCTGATCTACATTTCTTTCTCATAAGGAGTATTTAAGGACAATTTAATTGAGAACTTGCTGAAGGCCTAGCAGATAAAAGCAGTCAAAACAGTTTGAAAATGTTTTTAATCTCTATTATCACAATATTATAGTAAATTGGCAGTGTTGATTTTCAAACTGAATTCTCAATCCCTTTGATAAAATTTTAATACAACCTTTACTAAAATTTTTTCAGTGACTTTTAGAGTGAAAGAATCTGCTGCATCTTCCACAGATATCTACTGAGTATGGGAGAGAGCTGAGATCCAGCTCTTGTATTAACATGTGGTAAAGAGTTTTGGCAATAGCAGGAGCAGCATAAAAGCACACAGAGTTGAGATCTGTAGGAACCACTTCAGTAAAACTTGGGAGAAAATGAACGTAAGAGATCTCACAGAAGCAGCACATGTGTGAAAAAAAATCTGACTAATTGAGGTATCAGAAAAAAGTAACTGCAAAAAGAGAATCATTAGAGCATGGAAATTTTCTAGAGGACTCTTTGCTTTCTTGGCTCAGTTGTTATTTAGTATTTTCTTTTTAATGAGTATTAGAATATAAAGCCATTTCCAATCAAGTTTATGGAAAAGAGGGTGCACTAAAAAATGGTCAGACAGGTCCATTATACAGAGTCCACTGTAGTTCACATGGTTGGTCTGTTCCTTATATTTTAGAACAGCTTCATGTGATATTTTAGAACTGTGAGCAAAGAACAGTTTACTACACAGGAAACTGAATCCCACAAACACCAAACAACAATGTGCATTTCTCCTTTCTTATGATTGATGGCTAACTGGAAATGAGATTGTGGTATAATTTTTGCCTTAGACCACACCTACAGCTAAGCTATTATTCTCTTTCCCGTTTTTTCCCCCCTCCTATTGATCTGATACTTCTAAACAAAAAATTCACATAGAGACATTTGAATTGTTTTCTCTTTCCAAATGTAAATATTTTTATTTTTTTCCCTTCCTGTTTCAACACCACATTGTTCCAGACTGATTCAGCTGTTTCATTTTGCTCAAAGTCTTGCTCCATTAAGTATTAGCTTTACTTCTAATGCAAAATCATCACTTTTTTAGAAGTGAGTCTGTAACTTTCCATAATAAGGGCTGAAAGATTAAAATTATTTTTCCCTGATTGCTTGCAAAAACAAGACCAAAACCTTAGTAGCTTTTAAGGACTATCTCCTACTAATTGTGGGAGGCACTTGGTGCCCTCTTTGACAGTCCTTGTAGCAATTAAGCTGACCTTTAGAGCACATAACGTTTTCTCCAGGAATTGCAGCAGAAACAAAACACTGAGCAGAGTGGGTAAATGAGAGAGCAATGTGCCCTTGTGTCAAGGTTTAAAGACAAGCTGGAAATTAAACACCACCCAGCTGTTTGCCCAGCCACCCTGCCCCCTACCCCCTGGTGGAATGGAGAGGAAAATCAAAAGTAAGGTTTGTAGGCTGAGATAGGAACAGTCTGATAACTGAAACCAAAATAATAATTTAAAAAAACCCAAAAAACCCAAAAAAGCCCAGCCCTTCACTGCAGGTCACTCCCCCAGTTTATGTACTGGACACAGCATTCTATGGAATGTGGAACATCCCTTTGCCCAGTTCAAGCCACCCTTCCTGGCTCTGCTCCCTCCCAGGTTCTTTCCCTTGGTGTGCCCTTCTTTCCTTGGTGTACCTCCTCACTGGCAGAGCATGAGACACAAACAAAGAGAGACCTTGACTTCAGATCAACACAACTTAGCAAAGTCCAAACCTTCAGCTTATTATCAACATTGTCACCATTTTGAACCCAAAATACAGCCCTGTACCAGCTACTGAGAAGGAATTACCTCCATCCCAGCTGAAACCAGGACACCTTCCTGCAAAGAAGGTACTGATCTCATGGGCTGCATCAGGCCAAGTACTGCCAGCAGATAATTGGGGCAATGCTTGCCCTCTGCTCAGCACTGGTGAGGCCACAACTGCAGTGCTGTGTCCATTAACAGGTCTTGGCTTCATGGAAAATTACCCCTTGTCCCAGTATTAAATTCAGTGACAATTAAAGCTGAACAAATTTTTATCTAATATATGTCCTCCCAGACCCACAGATATAATTAATGATGGATAGAAATAGAAAAATCAGCATTGATACATCAAGACTGAGGAGCAATACATTATTTTCAATTCACTTGAAATGGAGTGAAGTGAAAATAAATAAGGTAGCAGAAACTAATGGAAGAAGAAATATAGAAATCCTGGAATCAAGCATGTAGGTAGATTATTTTCATTTGTATTGTTTTAAATTTCAAATAGAAAGGTCCTAATACTTCTCTGAGATCTGCTGTTAGAGTGGCTAAAGAAAGCCTTACACAGAATCTGTTTAACTGGTAATATGGTCTTTCAAATTACTTCAGCTTACCATACTGAAAGCAAGTATGATGTAATTGCTCCAACTGGTAAAACTCATAATTTTAATAATGTTCTGGGAAAATGAATGTATCAGTATCATGCACAAGCATTATTTATATTGGACAAGAATGCTAAACAAACATCATAGAAGAGCAAAAATATGGTCGGATAAAGTATGAGAGCTGCTTTAAACTTTAGCTCTGCTGCTCCTGCCCTACTGGGTAACTGCAGGATCTTTTGACTAAAACCTTACGAAGCTTTGATTCTTCAAAGATCCCAAATGGATGTATATATTAAAGGGAGTTTTTCTGGGTGGCAGCCAATCTATTTGTGAGAGAAAAACATGTGTGATGGGATTGGTGCAAACATTGCATTTCCCTATAAAACCTATTATTTTTGGCTTAAGCAAATTTTTGTGGGCTTGTTTGTTGTTTTCTCCTGAAATTAATTAAAGAAAGGCAGGTTTCAGTGGATGACACACTGGATTTTTAAATAATTACTGGCTCTTGTTATCTAGAAAAATACCAAGGACATCTTACTGTGGAAAGAGCAGGTTTGTTCCTGAGACTTTTCAAAGCAATGGTCTCATTCTCAGTCACTGAAATGATTTAGTTTTGCTGGTAGAAAAAATGTATGAAGATTGTCAAATTATCATTTGCATTAGTATTTGTGTAGACCATATCATCTGTTTGTAAACCCCTGATCTTCTCTGACCCTCTAGAAATTATTTTCTTCATTACTATAGAGGTAAATATGCACAAACTGGCAAAATTCCTGCAAGCACTGCAGTGCATCTTCAGATTTTCTCAGCAGAGCAGTCTATCTATTTTAGCTCATTTTTAAATTGGACATCTTTGCATGTCACCAAAACAATGTGGCTTAAACATGCAAATTAATCTGTTGGTCCTGGCAAAGAAAAATATTTTCAATATTCTGTGTTACCCCCTTCTTTGCTGGGCTCTATTACTATTGTCATTCCCTTTGCCACTGATTGTATAAAATTTTTTTCTCAAATGCTGTGAAATTATTGTCACACTGTGGACTCTCCCTCAAGCTAATGAGGTCACATACATCAGCATAGAGCAGAAAATCATTTATTTACTCCTCTTTAAAAATGCTATGAAGGATTTTTGCAATAATGACCCATCCAGTTATTTCTAGTTGCAGTAAAATATAATTTCCTTTCTCTGGCCAATATAGTAAGAGAGCTGATGAATAAATAAGTTAACTACATCTCTTCAAATCAGAAAATCCATTTTGGAGGAATGGTTTTGTTTGCATTGCACAGATGAATATCTAGGCCTACCCTTTGAAGGAGAAACTATTAGGCTCAACAATGACATTTCTGCACTGATTATCACTGCTTTGCTTTCCTGTTTAATAATTTCTTCCATTAAGATCTGAATATTCATAAATGGGAACATAAATGTAAACACATATTCTTATAAACATAAAATCAATTAAATTTCTAGGTCAGAATTGCAAAATTCCTTAAAATATAGAGTTCTAAGGTGAGAGATCCTTGGGAGGGATTTATATCCACTTTGCCTAAAGTGCTCAGGGAAATAGAATATCTATGCTCAGGTTTTGTATTTTAAGCCAGAAGAACTGCGGAACTAATAAAATAAAAAGAAAGAATGTTGTAAGTAATGGAAAAGGAAATTCTTTAATTATGGTTGTGATCTCATGGGTGGTGGAAAAGCTGCAGTCATTGCTACTTTGGGAGTATATTTCTTACAGTCTGCTAAGTGAGGAGAGAAATAATCTCATCATCATCAGTAACTCCCTCCTGAGCATGTATTCAGCACAAATATAGTAAATGGGTATGCCCTGAAGTGCTGTGAGAAAATACAGTGGGGAAAAAATTGTCTTTCTAAAAACTTATTGTTGGCCATGGTGATAAAGGAGGGATCCCATTTTATACTACACAATATTTACAAGTGTCCCAGATCATGAAGATACTTTCTCATATATATATCCAAAGAAAAGTGAGGGCATGCAAGAAGATTCTTTGTTTTAATTTTTACTTAATCAGGAAGATAAAAGGGCAACAGAGTGGGCAGAATGTTTCTCTGAACTAACATGTTAACACAGCTTCTCTTTTTTTTTGTCTTTTGACATAATTCTCCTTAATCCAATGAGTAAATCAGAGTCAAAAAGAATTATGCCATTGTTGAATGAGTGGAAGCACAGGCAGGAATCACCTTCTTGTAAAAGGTGATATTATGAAAGGTAGCAAAGAATAATGTTTCAGAGATTCTTTAGCAGGTTAACAATTGACTTTCTCTTTGGGAATTTCTTTTTGTCTTGAGCACTTTTATTTGAATAATATGTGCAGTCATCAAGGGTTTCTCAGCAGCAGTTACAGATAAATGCAGCTGTCTGGAGTATGAAACAGGCACTTGATGAGCCAGGATCATGAGCCATTGATGACTGTACAGGAATACTGGAAGCTGCACTCCAGAGGGAATGTGACAGAACATGTCTCTGTACCCAGTACCTGCAATGTGCTATCAGTCATTGCAGATTTCTTGAGGATTACCACATGCTGAAGTGAGGTTGCTCACCCTGTGGAAACACCAGAGAATATGGATAGCTCATTGTTGAACACATCTTCTCTTAAAAATTTTAAAGAATTTTTCAAAGAGAATTTATGGGCTCAATTCTTAACCTAACTTCCTGCCAGGGAAAAAATAAAAATTAACACAAGTTTGGTAAAGCCTAAATAAAGACTGAAAAGCATGACCCACTGACTTTTTAAATCTAGGTAAGAATGTTGGGTACTTTTTGTGATGGAAGTAGTGAGATTACTCTTACTTGTCTAGGGAGTAAAAAGGGGAAATTCAAAAATTAAAATCATGAGATGTCAGAAGTTCCTTCAGTGAGTTGTTAAGAAGAGTCACTGGACAAGAAGGCAGATTTTAGACCTTGCAGACAGAAGGAAAATAAGCCCCAAACTTGTGCTTCTGTGCAGTTTGTATGGCTACTGTGGCATTAAAGATTCCAGTGAGACACAGACATGCCCTGAGACACAGGGATATTCTCCCTGCTTCCCACTGCACTAAACACTCAGTTTCTGACAGCAGAAAATGCAGCAATGTGGTGTTGTAAAAGGAAAACTTATTTTACTGTATTTTGAGTCAGTGGCAGAAATAAAGGCTTAATCATTATAATTCCTTGAGCTGTACAGATTGGACCAAGCCACACCTAAGTCCCATGAGGAGTTTAGAAAGCAAGGGGATTCTACTCTGAACCTTGTGACTCAAGGACAGGGTCTCCCTTATCCTTTTGCATCTTTTGCCTTTGTGTAAATCGTTCTAAGTCAATGCTAAATCAATTTTCCCTTCTTATGTTTCATCCATGTACTAAGCAATAGATGGAACCTTGCCATCAAGCTTTGTTAAGTTGCAATTGTATAAATTTCCTTTAAAATCTTTTTTTGTTAAGACCTCTGATAGTGGTTCTTTGAGCAGCCCTAAACACTCTTTCATGTGTTTAGTTTATTTTTCATGACAAATTGGCATAGTTGGCAGGATCCTAAATGTAGATTCACAATTGATACAGAGAAATGTTTCCTTGATTTGGGTTAATGCTGGATTCTAAGAAAACCCTTCAGGATTTTCATGCATTTTTACTCTTTCTGCTTTTCTTGTAGTTTTGCTCTTTAAATAGGTGATGGGGGATTCACAAAGTTTCTTGTTTTACACACACACGCACACACACACACACACACATGTGCATAGTGCTAGAAATATGTACACATATATACACATATACAAGTGTACTTGGATAACTATGTGCTACTGTAGAGGTTTCAGCCTTTATTTGCATCTCAAAATGGAAATAGACATGAAGAGACCTGGTATAACAATTGCATTTTTTCCTTTTTCAGGATCATTACTATGAAAGACATTTACAATCAAACCCATTTGTGTTATAGCTTCTCTCCTTTTACAAGATATGTCTCCACAAAATTGAGACACCATTAATAGTGGCACAGGAATTCAAACAGCACAGCAATTGTGCTATGAGCACAGAGAAATACAGAGCAATACTTAAACCAACCAATCCCTGAATGCCAGTCTGGCCCTCTCTCTAATCTACTTGCATAGCTGAGACTCCTGTCTCCCTTAAGAGGATGCTGAGAATTTCTTCAGGTTTAAAGTAAATTGTAACTAAAAAACCACCCAAATAAGAAAAAACAAAAACCTAGCTAAAAAAAAAAACACACCAAAAAAAAACAACAAAAAAACCCCAAACCTGGTGCAACACACTGTTCTGCAGCTCCTCATCTGATGTGCAATTTGTTGACTGTAATTGAGAGAGCTCATTGCAAAATACCTGGCATGTTATTTATGACTTTCCTTTACTCTTCGTGTAGCCACATGCAGAAGAAAGAAATTATTGGACTAAGGTGGAAGTTGAGAAATAAGTATTTGTTCCTTTGGAAATTGGAGTTTATTTTTAAACCCCACACATGGCTTCTGATTCCAATTTAAAAACTTTTAAAAATAATTAAGCAAATGTGTTTGATGCTGAATTAAAAATAAAATTAATAATTATAGTTTTGTTCATCCAGAATTAAAGAAGGTAGGAGGTGGTTACATGCAAATGATTACTGATTGAGACAACACTGCCTTAATTGCTGGGTGGAAATGAGTTCCCTGTCCATATCGTGGATTTTGTCTCCTTTCTGGAGCTTGAGATGTTATGACTTGTAGCAGGTTTCTGAATCCTCTCCTGGCCCCCCTTTTCTCTGCTCTGCACATCTCCTTTGTTTTTTGCCTCTTTCCACCTCACAGAAATCACCTGAGATGCAAAATCACTCGTGCCTTTGATTGAACAGAGAAGGCAAACTGAGATTATTAGTAGCTCTTGAGACTTTGGAATTCATTTTCCCCTCTGAAATCTGTCAGGTTTTAGGGCATACATAGGGAGAAAAGTCAATGTAGTGTCTGGCCTAGTGAAGCAGATTGGTTTACTGAACATAATTCTACATTTGTAAGGGTTCAGCCTTAGGCAGAGGTTTCAATTCCTAAACAAAGCTGAACTTCACAGCTGAAATGGGGAAAACAACCTCCTTGGTTTTAATGCTTCCAGCATGGAACAGACCAAACTTGTAAGACTTTAATTGGTATCCTATTCTCCTTTTATTGTTATGTTTGAGGTCATTGACAGATACAACTTGTTGCCTTTCAGGTTTGTCAGAATTTTTTTGAAGTTGGGCTGAACATCTGAATTCAGACTGCTTTCCAGGCTTGAAGACTGGCTGACAGACAGTACACAGATCTCAAAATGCTGAAAGGGTACAAAGTATCAAAAATGGTGGTGCTTGTCTTGGAAAAAAGGTATTTTTACACTGACATGGAAAAGGAATCTTTACTCAAACTAAAAATTACTTTTCTAGCTCTAAGAAGCCAAATCTGTCTTGAAGTTTTACATTCAGGAGCCAAAGCCTAAACATAGATAAGATCAAATTCTGGCTCATTTTGGGACTATTTAGAAATAGGGAAGGCACAGGCTGGAACAAAAAACCTGGTGAATTTGTGTCTCTGCCTGTAGGAAAGAAGGGCTGAGGACAGTATTGCTGTGTAAGCCTGTGGTCTGCCTCAAGAAAAAGGAGCCACCATCATGTGAACTTCTGTAATTCCCCCTTTTCCCCCCCCCGATTTCTGTAACTTCTCTCATGACTCCCAGATGCTCCAGTGCTGCTTGTATGACTAGTGTTGCATGGCTGAAACTGCTCATGAATGACCATTGTCAAGAGTCATCTGAAGAACATGAAATAAGTACATTTTGTTTCTCTAGACTTGATATTTTCTGTGACAGCATATCTCCTGACAGATCTTTTACTTTTTCCATACTCTATTACCATACTTATAGCAAGAGATCATGATATATTTCATGTTTCTGAGCTGTGGCTCAGAAGGGATTCACTGACCTCAGTAGAATAATGCTAATAGGAAAAGAATGTGTTCAGCCCAGTCCTTATTCCCTTGTTTCAAATCCTGTGTCCCTCTCATTTATAATTTCTTTCCCTCTGTACCACTCCACTCACAGGAATTTCTGAAACAAGTCAGAGCTGCACAGGTATTAATTCCAATATTCCTTTAGCACTGCCTGTATTCTAAAAAGCAAATATCATTTGCAAAGTAATAGCTCAGCATGCAAAGCACTGACAAATGTGTAATAATAGCACAGCAATGAGAGTGGGCTTGACCTAGGAGATCACTATAGGTCTCCATGAGAATTTTTATTTGCACAAATGTTGTTCTTTAAAATGCCTGTGTCTTGAACTCTCCATTCAGTCATGCATCAACCCACATCTTTTCTCTGTGGTAGAGGCAATTACTGAATCTATGAGGGAGTAGAAATTATTCTAAGATCTTGATCCTGTGAGGTTTTAATGGCATTGCAGAGCCCAGAGCATAATGCCCTCTTTCCATGACAATGGCACTGAGTGGAGTAAAGTGGAAATAAGCTGGTGTTTCTGTTGGAGTAAAAAAGTAAGAGACTATTAAAAATGAATCTCATAAATTCATACACAGACTATTCCTAATTTTTCAGTCAGTAATTTGCTACCTGCTGACAATATCCAATCAGTCAGGGATGTTAAATGGACAACTGAGAAATGCAAAAGTAGGGTGTCTGTGAGATGGTTAATAACACAAACAGAGAAGAAATGGGTTAAAATACAAATATCTCTTCCCATAAGGTGACGAAAATATGTTTCAAGGAACAAAAAAGCTACTAGCTGAGTTTTAGTCTGAAAGCTGTTTGACTGAAAGCACCCCTTGTCTGCATCAAAGTCTCTGAGGAGTGGCAAATCCTACCACGGTGTGACTAATTCCTAGTACTGGTTTCAGTGACTGCTCAGATGTTCCAAGTACAGCACTTGAGATGTGGGATCCTCTTAAGTGAATCACGGGGTCATAGTTAAAAAGGTCTGGTCATTTCATCTATTCCTCTGCAGGGGTGAGCATGCTCTCAAAAGCTGTTCCACTATGGAGCTGGTCTCACAACAGGACCTTTCTAGTGTTCAGATTTATTTCTTTCCTGTCTGAATTTTACCGCTTACTCCGGTTAAGCCTCAGGAGGAATTTTTCCTAGTCTTGCTTGGCTTCCTAGACTTGCTTCCTGCTTGGCAAAGAATTTATTTGGCAAGACCAAAATCTGTTACTGAATAGGCTTTACAATCTGTTGGCTTTAGGCTTTAAATCTGTTACTGATTTTGGCTTCAGTTGAAATCCATACCTCTGAAATCTGACGCAGATCCTTGCCAAAGAAAAAGAGTAGGGAGGTGGGGAAAGCACAGCCAGCTCCTTTCATGCATTCTTCCTTACCTGGCAGGTCACAAGCTACCTTACAGGTGACTCGGGACTAAACCCTGCAATGAGATGTTTTTTAGGTAAGCTCACCTCAAGGGGTGAGGGCCATGACTTCAGTTTGCAGTAGAGGAGGGTGAAGAGCTGTACCCAGCTGGTGCTTCCCCATGCTGTAATTGCCAGGTATGTAGAGACAGCAGTTCCTGAAAGCCATAGATCACTAGCAGAGTGTAGCTGGTCCCAGCTGGTTGGGCTTATCTGCAAGGCTAATTAGCTGCTAGCAATGCCAAACAAGTGAGACTACAATGTTTTCAGCTCTGAGGCAGGCTGGGCTGACAGCAGGCTGGAGCTGCCTTTGCTATGCAGATGTGCGAGTTTGTGCTAAGCTGCTGACTCCCTGAAGGAAGGAGGATCTCCATTCTCACACCAGAGTGTCAAACAAAGCCATCAGCCATCGGTTCAGCTTCTCTCTCTGGCCTCATATTTATCTGTTTAAACAAAATGGACCAACTTCAGAGTGCCTGCTCAGGAGACAGCCAGGGGACCAAATGTGCAGTGGCAGCCGTGCTTGGAATGTTTATGGCAGGTAAAGGCAGCCTCAGCCTCCTTGGGCATCCAGGAAGGGCTTCTGGCTGCTTGGGACTAGCACTGTGTGCTGTGTTTTTACATTCTTATTTCTCAGGTTTCAGAGTGCTTCAGTTAGTTCTCTAAAGCTAGAAAAATTGTAAAGTATTCTGGAACTGCTTAGTTCAGGCAGGACTGGGCCATGTGAACTGTGTTTCAGATATATCTGTCTGTACAGAACTGTGTGATTAAGAAGAGAGGAAAAACTAGCTAGACTGGGATTGAAGAACCGAATTTGAATAGGGAGTTAAAAAGGAATCCTTAAATAGTTGAGATAAGCTTTAGTATCCTCATATCTGTATTTGAACTAGACGAACATTCATAGCCTATCTATCTCACATCTGTGCCCCTTGAGATATGCCTTGTATAATTCATCACTTAGGGAGTAATATATTTGTTAGGGATCACGTTGATGCTGATGCAGATCTGTCCTTCCAGGGCAAGCTAATACCAAACACTGACTCTCCTCCTGCACATGGGAAAGAATCTTTGCAGAAGTGCACTCAACACATTCCGAGTTGTCTCAAGACTCTCAAAAAACTGTGCAGTATGATTCACTTTCTGTGGTCTTGTCTAGCAGTTCCTGCTTGCTAGATAGGGGTTTGTGGAGTTTATTATAGTACCAGATCTATCAGAACATTTTTTATTCCTTCTATTATCTCTGCCTCTCTACCCATTCCCCTAGGGAAAATTTTCATTAAATTATTGCAATAATTATGGAAGGATTGCTTCTAGAAAACAAAGTGAGGGGAGTATGAACCTCAGATAAATCTTCATGTGTACAAACTTCTTTATCTTAATGTGTCTTGCAAAGGACAGGAAGAGGGACTTTGTAGAGCTGAGCCTTTGGGTACAATGGACAGCAGATAAACTACAGATTCTCTTGCTAGTTTTCATTTCTCTTTGTATATCACTGAATTTAGTCTCATATCATGTATCTTTGAAATATCTGGTGACTCAGAGATAATTTCTTGTAAATTCAGTGCAAGTTGGCTGAAGCTTTAACATCTGAAGGAGTCTTAATAGTTTGCCAGATCTGACTTGTTCAAAAAGCTGTTCAGACATGACCTGCTTAGTTCTTCCAACTCTTCAGTAAAATATTTAGACAATATAAGTTATTTTTTTAAGAGGTGAACTAGTAGCTTAGAATGTATTTATTGCCAGTTGTATTTCTGCAAACAATATGTTTGTGAGCACATTGCAAATATTTTAGACAAGCACTATTCAGAAGTATTGATGAATTCACAAACAAATATTTGCTTTCTCCATGAAGCACAAATTATTGAAAAAAGGAGTTCTCAGGAACCAAAAGATGATATGAAGTTGTTTAGCTATGATGATCATGTCAAACTCTATAATTTGGTGACTACTGTATTTATATAAATCACCAGTATAATGCAAATTTTGTAATGTACAAAATGCATAAAACCCTGAATTTCTTTTTCTTTTTTCTATAGAAAATTTATGTCTGACTAATATCTGTTGCTGATAGATCCGGTCAAACATCCCTCAAAAGGTAACCCAAAAGGACTGCAAATTAATGCAAGTACATTTTCAAAATCATATTGAAAATCATATTTTTTAAAAAATTTATTTAGTTGTTGTCACTCAATATTACTAAAGGAAAGAAATAGAAAATAAACCAAATTTTGGTCAGTAAGAAAGGTACATTTTCAAACACAGCTGTGTTGTTCTAGGTAAGAATTTCTTGCTAATGAGAGAAATTCAATCCATAACTGAACTTTTACCAACTATGTAATAATATCCCAAATGAGTGTTTATTTTTAGTTTCTAAAATGTTGGCTTTCATTGTTGCTTAAGCCAAGTTGTTGAGTAGGCAATGAACGTGCAGTCTAGTGTGACAATTACCAGTTCCAAGAAAAACTCATTGTCTGGTAATAGCACTCAGCTCCTCCCTTACCTATTTCTATAGCAGAAATTCAGGCACATGAAAATGTGCAAAACCAGAGTTTCTGTCTCACTAATTAGATTAATTCTATTTTTTGTGCCTCTGTCCCAGCCTCACACAAATCTCCTGCCTTCAGTCACCCAGAATTACCTTCCTTCGCTTGTTTACACTACAGAGAAGGGAACTTCCCTCAGAAGTCCTAGGATTTTCTACTTGACAATTCCAACATGCATTATTTAGGGCTCAGAAATAAGGCTCCGAGGGGAAAAACTGGGAGCATGCCAGTGCATTCTCCATCCATGGAGGGGCACTTAGTGCCACCTGGATGTGAGACAGCTCTTTAGAGTCTCTGTCTTCCCGTTGAGCTCAGGGAGACAGCACTCCTGGCTTTGTCTGGGGATATCCAGGTGGGAAGGATCAAACCTTAGGGAACAAGCTGCTGCTGTTGCACCAGTTCATCCCTGGCTATGTTCAACCTGCACAGCTCACAGGGTTTAGGGGGAATGCTGGTTGCTGCTGATGCCTGCACATCCAACAAGGCAAAAGGACTGCCCATTTGAGGAAGAAGGTACTACTGCTGGAGGAATACATTCCCTAAAAGTATACAAGGGGCAGACTGCTTTGTGTGTATTTTACCCAGCGAGTTCAGCATTTCCAAGCCTGGCACTGCTGTGCCTGTCAGCCTCCTCACCCTGTTCATGCTATGATGTGTGCACACCTGCACCTTCCCTCCTGAAGCCACACTGGAAACAGCTGGAACCCTTGCCTCTGAAAACAAACATGCTCATTATGGTCTAAAATTAAGATGCTTTTCCTTCCCTTCCACCTTTCAAAGGAATCATAAAACTGGCTAACAGGGAGACTACTAAAATTTAGTAAGTTTCTGTTTATATACAGACAGGGTCTGGTTTTAGCACTCTTTGTAACTGAAAAAAATAGGCTTAGCTGCTCATTCCCACACTGCTATGTTTAAGACACAATCTAAATGTGGATATGTTGTGTGTGGCTATGGCAAGAGTGGCACAAACAGATCTGGTGTGAACAGAAATTGTTCCAGCTAAAATTCATGGTTTACTTTCATTAGACATGAAAATATTTTATCTGTGGCTATAAATCTGATGTAACCCCTCTATCCTCTCAGAATAGATATATAGATATATAGATAGATATATAGATAGATATATAGATATATAGATAGATATATAGATATATAGATATAGATAAATATGTGTATGTACAGGGGAAACACATAATGCAGTGGGCAGAGTTATCATTATACAGATACTGGGACTGAACTTAGCACTGTTTGCAGCTGCCTTGATTCAAAATTTCCCAAAATCAGTGGAAAACCTCCCTTGACTTTGAATGCTCTGGTCAGGTCTGTGTTAGGCACAAGGGCCCCTAAGCGTTTACCTATATATAACAGTTAACAGTTTGGTTATGCAAATATGAAGTGTTTCCTGAGTTTCCTGAATGTTTGCCTTTTGTAAAGCTCACCTGCTCTTCTGGGGCTTTAAATGTTTGATTGTAATAATTCCAATATGCTGTATGGAACAGAGAATGGATGAGAAAGAATGGGGGCTAAGAAAAAGGAGCAATTAGTGGAGATGACGGGGAGAAGTCCAGGTGGAAGTCACAAAAAAAAATCAAGTAGAAGAAAATGGAAAGACAGCAGTGACAAAAGAGTACATCCAGGAAGTGGCTTAGTATAAGCTTGATTCACCTCTTGCATAACTGCAAACAAAAGAAATAAAAGTGGGAATACAGGATGCTGAGCACAAGGAGGGCAGCTCATGCTCAGCGTTCTGCATTTCCTCTTCCAGTTTTTTGCTCGGATGCATCAGTTCCAGGCACTTCTTGCACGGCATGTGCTGGGAAGGCAGGCAGGGGAAGGAGGGGCAGAGACAGACAGAAATCACTGGCAGAGAGGAAGAGTGTGCCCTTCTCCCCTCGGTTTCCCCTGTATTCCCCCACCCCCAGCTCTGCAGCTGCTGCTGGCTCAGTCGGTCCCTAACGCGCTCTGTGTCTCTGCGGGCTGGCACAGCTGGTGGCCCTGCTGGGGACACGTTCCAGCTCCATCCCCAACAGCAGCCAAGGGGGGACAGTGGTGTTGGAGCTGTCTGTGGGGCCTGGGGTGTGATTTGCTGCCTGTGCACTGCTGGCCCACGAGGGTCAGCCAGGGACTACGTGCGCTGCGGTGGAGCTGGGAACAGGAGAGATGATGGGGCCACAAGGCCTGACAGAATTCCTTGGAGGCAGCTCGGGCCATGCCAGCTGTGGAGCTTTCTGCCTGTCCTGGATCAGTGAGTTGTTTAGGGATCTGGGGCAAACCAGTAAAACAGGCTGATGAATCCACACGGTAGGTGCCAATCTGGGTTGCTGCTTTTTTCAGGAGTAAACAACCAGGAGCCATTGTTCATCTTCCCAACTCTCTGCAGGACACAGGCTGTAAATTACATCCAGGAACAAAAGCTTGATGGGAGCAGAACCGGGCGCTCAACTTCCCAAGGGAGTGCTTTGCCCTCCAGCCAAAAGAGCAGCTTTTCTTGCTTCAACCAGCACAGGCTCTTCTTCTGCCTTCCCATCAGCTCTCAGAGCCCAAGAGAAGTGTGCAGTTCAGGATTTGCCACACTGGAGCATTTACAACCGTTGCCATTACAAAACCTGTTTTCAGAATTGATAATGAAAATTAAATCTACTCTGAAATTGAATCCAGTCTGAAATGCAGGAAACTAGATTGCAGTCTAGGAACATGGAGGAAATCTTATTAAAAATAGCATATTTTATTGATATTACAGATAAGTGGGTATGAAATCCTCCCTACTTCCCCAAATCTGATTTTCAGCCAGTCTCACAGATCACCCATAGTCTACACAAAGTACACACAGCCATGACCAGAACTACCTAATGACATTTGTGCTTTTTATATTCACTAAGACCAGTTGCTGTTCAATTCCCCATAAAAAGCTTGAAATATTCACAATGTTATGCTCAGAAAATTGTTTTTTAATTTTTTAAAAAATAGTATTTCTGCTGATAATAGAAATAAAATTAAAATTAGGAGCTGTGGTTTTTTTTAAATTTTGGGGTTTCAGAAGACAAATTCCAGCTATTTTCACAGAAACAGAATTCCATTCTACCCTTCTTTCAATTTCTCCCATTCCATAGTAAAATCAATCTCCATTGATAGCTTTTTTTTTCCCCATCATAGGTACAGGTTCATTCAGGTACATCCATTTTCTTGTCTGTCCTCAAAATAAAATCTGAATATTCATGCTAGGGAGAGGCTGTGCCACTGAGTTCAGTGGAATTTTGGTCTTTTAATTAAGCTAGGCCAGAATTTCTTCCTGAATGTGAATTCCTTCAAAAACTCCAACTTTTTATATCATTGTAAGCCATGCATATGTTTTAGGACTCCAACATATTTATTCCCTATTAGGATTTTTATCAAAATTAATTAGTGCTGCCTACAGTTCACATATGTGGTACAATCTCAAATTAGTTATTTTGGTGTTCCTGTACTTTATTTTACCATCACAGATTCAGTATTCACTGTATCAAAGGCATAATAGAAAAATACTCTTTTAAATGCTGGGGTTTTATCCTTTTTTAGTCTTATTGTTTCGTTCTCTTTTGAAAACTTAATTCATTAATAATTGTAAAAATTTTTCATGCCAGTAGTTTAGCCTCTTGTTGCCAAAGAAGTAAGCAAATTCCAGATCCCATATATTTAACTGTACTGACAGGCTAAAAAGTGAGGCTCTGCTGCATTTCTTCAGCTGAAGGTTTGCTTCAGGATTTTTCTGCTCCTATGTAATTAGGTTTTCCCAAATGAAAGGAGAAGTTTACATATTTCTCACAAAGAAATCCCCCAAACAAAACCAAAACAAACCCCCAAACCCAACAGCTTTTCCAGAGTCGTACGCCTGCTTTGACTATATTTTCTGAGCAGCATTATGCCCTGCAGCCAGGCTAAATTTGGACTGCTGGATACCTGAGACTGACACAAGCTGACCATGTTTGTGTGGGAAAGCAGGAATTTTTTTGTGTCATTTTTTGTTGGAATGCACATGTGTGTTCTAGGCTGCCATGTAGGCAGGCTGATCGCACGAGGAATGGCCAAACTCTCATGTCACATACAAACAGCTCTTAAACTGTTTTTGTGATTTCTCACAAGAAATGATGTCATGCTATCAATTATTTTTCCTGTGCAGATCTGTCTTTTCCTTTTGCATTAGGTCCTAGCACCTCCATTCCCGTGGTGTAAATGTGTCTAATCTTAGTCCAGTTTTTCAGGTCAGCAACCAAGAGAGTCTTTCCAAAGCAGAATACCACCCACCCTTGCTGAACACATGCAGGAGTATTGGAAAGACTGAGATGAATAACAAGTAATATTTTGGTACCTAGAAAACAACCTTTTCATATTCAGGTGTCAGAAGGGCTAGAATTAGAAACTTTAGACCATGAAGAGACCAGGAATTTCCACTCCTAGTTATCTAAAACTCTGCCTCTATCCCTAAAATGGATGTTATTCTCCCTGTACCTGTGCCAAACAAAACTTTTTATTTTTTTAAATTTTGTATCATTATGAATGAAACAGGGTATTAATGAAGAGGCAATTTATGTTAATCAAAAATAGGAATCAAAATTTCCTGAATTTTAATTAAATGTTTAAATATTCTGTTTCATCCAGAGGACGTGAATTGGAGAAAAGGATATACTTAGTAAATTTAAAGCATTCATTAACTGTGTGCCAACATTTTGAAATCCCACTAAACTTTATTCATGGATTTTGAAGCCAAAACATTTATAGATATAAATGCACAGGATTTTACAGAACTATTTCTATTTCCACTTTAGACAATGAGTTGTATAGTAGATTACTTTTTAATTGCTTTTAAAGTAATTCCTTAAAAAAAAAAGTTGTATATTTACTAAAGAAAATGTGTTTTATCCATAATTTCAAAGTTGCTAGCTTCATAATGAAAAGATTCACTATGTTTAAAGGAATGGTTTTTACTTTAACTTTGTCCCATCAGATATTCTAGACCTGTAGGAAAAGCCTGTTGGAACCTGTTGCTAAAAATTTGTCTGGTTGAGGAAAGGATAGCCAGCCACCTCTAAGTCAAATGGCAAAAAAAGGGCAAAGTCCTGAAAACCTCTTTGTGTGACCTTCTTGTGCCTGTGGCTGGAGACTTGTCTGTACTTTTCCATTGTTTGTGTTAAGGGAGATTAAATTAATGAGAAACTTCTTTCAAGTGGGAAGATTGACAAAATGGTAATCTGATCTAGGACTATTCATTCCAGATTTGGCAAGGGAAACTGAAATCTGGGCATTTCTGGCTGTTGTTAAAGGTGAGATTTGCTGGCTTGGGTGATCCCTGACCAACCCCTCATCCCACGGCACAGGAACCACTGTTCCAGTTCTCCAGCTCTAAAGAGAAGCCAGTGCATGGAGACACCAGGGGAAATCTCCAAGGCACACCAGAGACAAGGCTTTTGCTCATCTACAGAGACCTTGGGGTTTTCACCAAGGGTTTCATGAAGAGCTAAATAAAACCACACACTGCAATGAACATGTGTCCCTCAGGAGCTGAGACCTTGTCTGAACCTCAAAGATCTGGTACCTTTTCATCCTGTGTCTCTGCTTTCTGAATCAGGGATAGGAGGAAAAATTCCTTCTGTACCTCATGCCATCAATAGAATAAAGTATCAGCCCTAGTCCTCAGTATCACTCACTTCTGGCACTGCCATTATTCACTACTTTTGCTCATTCATTCATTTTGCTCATTCTTCTTGGAGCAGCCTGTGCAGGGACATCAAGGAGTGATGTAGAGTGGGCTGTGGGAAACAGAACAGCCTCGACTTACCTCCTGCATGATGTTATCCTCCAGCAGTGAGCTAAAACATTGCAGAAAGCCTCACTGCAGAGCAGGCATTTTACTTGCTCTTAACTGAACCACACTAAGAGAAAATGGTGAGATAGGAATAAATATGCAAAACATTTTTGGGAAATGTCTAGGCTGTTATAGATGCTTCACCAGGGTTTAGAAACTCTAGTGCTTTTATGTTCACTTCTTTTGCAATAATGAAAAGATTTTAAAATGCAGGATGAAAAGCTTATAACAAGCAGTGCTTTTCTGAGAGAACTCTAGAGAGATTACACAAATTTTCCTACAAGCACACTAAGTATAACTTCTGACTAGACTAGTGTAAGAAGAGAAGGTTTAGTGGCTCTTTAAAACTCAAGTGTGCCTGCTTAGTCAGTCCTAGCTCTCCTTCCACTCCCCCTTCTTCTGCTGCTGGGTAACTTTTGTTGCAATATGGGTGTGACTTTTGATGGAGCTTCCCCCTCCCAGTTATGTCATTACTTCAGTTCCTTTGAATCTGAATAAAAAGTGCAGCAAACTTCAGACTCATTGACTGCAGGCTTAGCAAGCGTCGGGGCTTTTCTTCTTTCTGCAGCTTGCAAGGATCTTTGGATTTTGCACAACAATTCCAAGAAAACAATGGCCAACTTCTCCTTCTGGACAGTTTTTGGATTATGTTTGCTGAAGCTCTGTCTAGCAGAAACAGGTAAGGTTTTTATGAATGAAAAGGCTTATGATTGCTAAGTTAATGCTTCAGACAGCAAGTGTGCTTCTGCTACATAGCTAACAGCTTTCCTGCATCTATAAACTTTTGTTATTTCAAGCGTTATCAGAGATGTTTTAGAAGTGTAATCTCAGTTGTGCTGGTCTGTACAATCACGGGGAGCTGCATGTTGCTTGTAAAGGGCAATTCCAAACCTGTAAAAACTGAATTGCAGAACATTAAAGAATGAAGTTTAAAGCAGGAACAGAACCACACTAGGGAATTCCCAGTGGCTCTGGTGAAGCTCAGTTTGACAATGTGACTCCAAACGCAGTTTGCTCTCCCAGCTCCCTTTCGGACTGCAGAAAAGGGGGGGGGTGGTGGAAGGAAGGGGGTGAGCCCCCCCAGCTTACAGCTGCATTCTGGAGTTTACATCAGCTAACCTACAGCTGAAACAAGCTGCATCTGGGCACAGCCTTGCTGAACAGGAGAAAAACTGCAGGGATCTCTGCTGAAATTGGGAGAGCTTTTGTGCCAGGCGTGCTTGCTTCTGACTTTCTAAGGTCTCTTCGGGGCTGACTGACGAGCTTTTGGGACAAAGGGGGTTGGAAGTGACAAAGTTCAGTTGTGTATCACTTACCTTCCTGCCACTTGGTTATCTGCTTCAAATATTTGTATTTAAAAATCTAAGGGTAATACAGAGGAAAAAATAAAAAATCCAAAGTGACAAAAAGCTTTTGAAATTTTACATGGTTCAGGCTCAACCATGTTTTAGGGGAATGACCATACTTTTAGCAGACTCTCACTGTGACTGCAACTGCCTCCAGGCATTTTGTGGTTAGGGATAACAGTTGTGCTTCTATATTGTTTTTGTACTCATCAGTTCCAGAGTCTAACAAAATGCATTTTTCATGGCCATTGTCACCCAAGGGCTGTGTGTGTGTCTGTGTGTGTATAGTAAATATGTGTCTCATTTGCTTGAGCAGCAGGGGATAGTTCTGTTAATGGTTGCAGCTCTGCCAGGCTGGGAATGGGTGTGTCATGGGGAACAAGTTCCCAGTGCTTCTGTGAGAGCTGAAGCAGCTTTCCTCATAGCTTTTCTTTCTAAAATCGTGTGTCCAATGTACCAAAATGCTCTTGCTAAGACCAGGTTTATAGACAAAGCCTTAAGAGAAAGGGCAGGGCTTCTGTAGGCAAGTAAGGTGTGTCTAAGATGTGTTTAAATCCTTGGCTTGGTCCACGTCTGTGCACTGTATAAATATCACAACTGCTCGGCTGATTTTTACTTCTGTGGAGTGTCCTGGAGTGTCCTAGAGAGCAGGGTCTGCACTGACTCTGGGAGCTGTGTGTTTTTACAGTGAGACAGAAAGCCCCATTATTGAGCCCTCAGCATTGTTACAAAAAGTGTGTCAAACTTCACATATGCCCTCCAGGGAAGTTTCTTTAGTGGCTTAGTAAGGTATTAGAATATAGCTACAGTATATTTGAGTTGGTATACAGTACATTCCAGCATGACTTTGTAGTCGGTAATGATTTGAAAACAGCAGTTGATGGTTTTGTTTTCTATTTTTAGCCAGTGATTTTGCTGTGTATCATAGACTGATTCCCCAATTGCTGGTGGGAAACTCCTGAACTGGAATTTTGATCCTTTTAGTACAGAATTTTATGGAATGAAAGAGGACCATGTTGCTCTTAATGTGATTTCAGAAGGAAAAATGAGATACAGAGAAAGCTGAAAAACTTACTCATCCTGATTTCTGTGGTGTTGTGACTATGCTGTCACTGATATGTGTCTCACTCTTGGTGTTGACATGACTTGTCTAAGGAGTCTGGATCCCAGAGTATATAGATGCTGACATCTTGGTTAATGATGTTTTCAGAGGAATTTTCTCCTGCAAGCATGATGTATTTGTAGAAATATTTTTCTCAAAGTTTTCCTTGATTAACGCAAAACCAATCCAAGAATTTTGACCCCCAAATTTGGAAGAAACTGAAAGAGAAGTAGTAGTGGTAAGGCTGAAATGGAAAGAGGGAGAATGAGTCTGCCCGTGGGAGGAAGGAGCTTGCCTGTTAGCACTGGAGAGGTTGCCAGAGCCCCATTCCAAGGTAGGGCTCTGAGACAGGGCTCCTGCAGCTGCTGGTAGCTCACAAAGGAAGAGACCTGCCTGCCCCTTGGTTTGCATATCTGTCCTGTAAATTTGTAAATAAAGCAGTTTGAAGAAGCTCTTTGTGCTAGTTTATTTTCACTCAGTCCTTCCAGTGTGTATCTTGGCAGTTTCCCAAAGCTGCAAAGTAACCAGACTTTATTAAGAGTTCACTTGAACTTTCCATCATTGTTTGGTGGAAGGGTTGCGGAGCTGTCCTGGAAACGCTCGCACACACAGACCCAGCAAAGCGTGGCAGGGGATTGTTTTGCAGTCTTTGGAGAAATGTTTGAAGATTCTTTAGGTGCTGGTGTTCACCACAATGAAGAGCCATTACCTTGAAAATAGGAAGTCAGAGAAAGGCTTAATGAGGACAGATAGCATCGTACAATTGAGGAAGAACTTTTTCAAGTAAATGCTTTTAAAACCACTGGTAGCCCTAGCCAAGGTTAAACTAAATGTTCATCCATATGTGGTCTGTCTTTCTTTCCAGAAGAGTTCCCATGACTTTTATAGTGATATAAAAGTCATATTATAGTGTGAATATTGCAGGTATTCATCTATCACCTAGACATGCATGAGGTTTGACTGTATCAAGAATGTGCCAGGAGTTGGAGACATCGTGACATGCTGATAGACAGATAAACACCAGAGAGAATCATGAGCTCATCATTACTCCTAAAATACCTGTTGAAAAGATGTGATAATATTTGATAATACTAGTTCTGAATGTAGTTGATAAGGAGACAGTAAATCAGTCAAGGAATTTAGAAGCTTTTAATATTCCAAATGCTGTAAAAAGGCTTCTCCATCTGCTTTCTGGTCCCCTTGCATCACATTTTTGTTCCAGAACTAAGGGGTAAGTGCTTGAAAATACAGTCAAAATGGAAGATGAGAATTCTCCCCTTCATATATCACTGTTTGGTCTTTTATTTTAAAGAGAATAATATGTGAGAGAGCAAGGGGAGGAGTTCTGCAAAACTCACCTCTAAAATTGGTTTCTCCAGGACCAAGGCTAAGTGTATATAGTTATTTGTGAAATATAACTTCACAGAGAGGGTAATTGTGAAACAAACATGACCCATCACAGTAATCTTGCTTACTTTGAAAACAATGCAACATTGCACTGAACAGTTAATGGTGTTTGAAACACATCATATTTTAGAATCAGCTGGCATCTGGGAGCATGCTGATTCAATTTGTCAGCATTTAACTGAATTCTTAAAATAGAGAAATGGAAACTTCCAACTTGCTAGAAAGCAGAGCACATCCACAGCCTAGTTTGGCCTTTGCCTTTACCTGTCAGGGTTTCTGTGTGATGAACCTGGTGGTTTGGACCATTCTCTGTGTGTTACCCACGACCGTGGGCAGGAAGCCAGTTTGGTGTAGCTGCTGGTCATTTTCCAGGAGTCCATCATCTCTTAACAGACAGCCATCTCTCCCTCCCAGAGAGGTAATAATAATTTCAAAGCTATCAGACACTGTAATTATCAGTGGCCATGATGGGTGCTGCTAATAGCAGTGGCAGAGAGGATTGTGTCAGGGCCGTGTTTATCGTTTCCTCCCCGCAGTAATATCAGTAGCAGCTGGCTGTGATTTCCCTCCCTCGCCGCAGCTGCCGGAGCTGCCCCCGCCCTAGAACATCCTATGAATGAGTCTGCAGGCAGTAATGTGCAGTGGCAACTGAGGAAAAGAGGGGTTTTCCTTGGAGAATCTTTCCAGTCAGACAGAAAGTTCAGCTAATTGCAACTTAAAGTTCAAACCTCTGTGACTGTTTCCTGCCTAACGAAACCTGCAGTCATTTTTTGAGTCTGTGCTTTCAATTAAGAACATAATTGAACTTTCTTTTGTAAGCACTGGCTTTGGGACTTTCCAGTTCCTCTACATGACAACACTGGCAACTTTATATAATGCAGCTGTCTTATTTTGGTATAATAACCTTCAATTCTCAAATTGTGAAACGTTAGAAAAAACCCACCCCAAACAACAAAAAACCTTAAAAGGAGTTGAAGAATAATCTTCAGTTTTAGCTGTTAAAAACATGAAAGCACAAGCAGGGTATGCTAATTCAAAGTAAAAATCACAGAGAAGACCTGAATTCTACTTACATTTGGAGTTTGAAAATACTTTGCTTCACGCTTTTTTTTCCCTCTCTTTTCTGTTGATGATTGATGTAGCTTAGTAGCTGGAAACTCTAAGAGACTGTGTTGTGTCTTATAAAAACAAAAAAAAAAAAAGAAAAAACGCCAGACATGCCCCAGCTGTGTTAAAACTTCATCTCTCTGCTGATTATGCTGTTCCAAAAGCAGTGTGAGAGGGTTGTAAAAGGGATTGCCAGGGCACATACTGTCAGCTGCCTAGGAAAAGGGCAGTAGCCTGCAATCCTCAACTTCACAATTAATGTTTTACTAAGTACCTGCTTTCATAAATAAGATGCTGCCTCTGAACGAACGTGTAATAGTAAAAAAAACCTGCCACGGCATAGCTTTTGTTAATTATGTATGTCTCACAGTGACAGCGTGTTAGCAAAACAGGTTCTCAGAAGTACATTTCCCTAGGGGGCTTTTTTATTGTTATTTTTGTTAATGGATAGGTGTCTGTAAAGAAGCAGGGTGTGGTGTGTGTGGGTAGCTGTAATGAATAGTTTCTTGCAGATTTCCCATACAGAAGCGAGAGGTTAGCTCAGTGGATGCTCTGTGGGCACCCGGACCCCTGTGAGCAGATGCGAGGCGGCAAGCAGGCTGCTGGCCAAACTGCTGTGTGAAATTGAGCAGCAGCCCTGGGCTGGCAGCCTCTCCGCGGGAGCTCGGCTTCCCAGCAGGGATGGGATGGTGCCAGGGCAGCGGGGCTGCGGCGCTGGCAGGGAGCGCTCGGAGCGCCCATGCCCGCTGGAAGCGGGGGAGATTGAGATTGGTATTGAGCTCTAAACTTTTAAACTCCTCTTTTTCCACAATGTAACCAAATCATTTTATAGCCTGCTGAGAAGAGATACTTGGTGGTTCCAGCTCATACTGAGTGGGCACAGCTAAGGTTTTAGAGAAGCACTTATCCCTTGACAATTCTTGTATTAAAAAATGGAGCGGGCTGGGAGCGCTCCTCCCGCAGCCTGGCCATGCGGGGCTTCGGCCCTGCTGGCTCTGATGGGAGCGCTTCACCTGCTCCTCGCCATCGGCCACCTTCCATCTCAAAGTGTCCCTGTCACGGAATGAGGGACTGACGCAGTATGTCACTGCTAAGGACAGCCAGCTCCATCCTGGGATGGGATGGTGCCAGGGCAGCGAGGTTGCGGCGCTGGCAGGGAGCGCTCGGAGCGCCCATGCCCGCTGGCAGCAGGCGGAGCGGGCTGGGAGCGCTCCTCCCGCAGCCTGGCCATGCGGGGCTTCGGCCCTGCTGGCTCTGATGGGAGCGCTTCACCTGCTCTTTGCCATCGGCCACCTCCCATCTCAGTGTCCCTGTCGCGGGATGAGGGACTGACACAGTATGTCGCTGCTAAGGACAGCCAGCTCCATCCTGGCGCTCTGGATAAAGGCACTGCACAAGGAAGATGGAGTAGTTTCCCGGGCAGGTTCAAGGGAAAGTAGTATTTGCCAGTTAGAAAGAAACGTGATCCATTCATGATGGAGACACTGAGGGTGTGCCCTGAACGCATCTTTCACTCACTTCCTTATTGTTCCTCCTCCTGCTTGATTAGGTGTCCTTCATTATTTACTCGTCCTTTCCCTTTTCCATCATTTACACAGGTGTGTAAATGTTGAAAAAAAAAGCTTATTTTTCTAATGAGTTTTCATATTTATAAATGTAGGCTTTTGTTCTCTGTTCTCATATGTTGTTTATACATAAATTTGACATATAGGAACCCTTAGAACATGGAAGTGAAATAGTACATATTTTCTTTTAATCAATTTCACCAGTAGCAGTGCTGTAAAAATCAGATAAAACTTTATTGCTCCAACAGTTTTATCCTGTTTACTTGTGTGTTTGCTATCTTTATATGCACTGAGGACTGGCAGCTTTTTAGAGTTCAATAGCAATTGTTTCCTGTTAGACAACAGCAAATGCAAAGTAGAGTTTCCTTAAATGCTTTCCTTCCATGCTTATCTTCTTATGATTAGTGATGTTTGAAGCTGTTTGCCAAGTGAGAACTGACTTACATCTTTTGCCCTGCTGTCAGAATGAGCACTTCTTTAGGTTCAAGAACTCGAAAATTTATTTAATACTTAGCTGAAGAATAGCTTCTTAAATTTAGTCCTTTTGCTCCTGTTTGAAGCAATACCTCCTAGTGATAAATATCAACTGTCTTATTGAGACTTTGGAGGTATTCCTACTTAAAGCTTGATGCTCTGGGAAAGGCTGTAAGGTGGAGTGTCCAGGGACTTTGGGAGATTGGTATTAACAAAATACCACTCTTCCATTGCACTATTCAGAGTAACTTTGTCTTGTGAGGAGCACAATCTGTCCTAGCACAGAAAATAAAAATGCCCTCCTTGAGATTGGCATTGAGCTCTAAACTTTTAAACTCCTCTTTTTCCACAATGTAACCAAATCATTTTATAGCCTGCTGAGAAGAGATACTTGGTGGTTCCAGCTCATACTGAGTGGGCACAGCTAAGGTTTTAGAGAAGCACTTATCCCCTTGACAATTCTTGCATTAAAAGCAGGAACTGCCAGACACTTTGAGCATGTGAGACACATTCCCATGGTGACTGCCTAGAGAAAAGTTTCTTTCCTGCATTTGTGGCTTGCCTCAGTAAAACCCTGGATCCATTTTCTCCCTGTTGTGGTAGAGAATATTGCAGAGCACTTCTAAGAGTGTCTATGATGATTTTTGTGTCTTGTGACATTTCTACAAGATCAGTTCTATTCACTCTTTTTTTTCTTTTTTTTTTTTTTTTCTCTCCTCCTTTTATTCTTATGGCTTAATTTCCTGGCTGCTTTTTGGGTGGGAAGGGATTACAGTAGTTTTGTTTATTTTCTCAGCATACTCTTGACCTGCCAAGTCTCACACATTATCCACTAGTGATACTGTTTGTGCTCACACTGGACAGAGCACAGCATGATCTCTTTTTTTAGAGCAGTGAAGCAAGGGCAATCTTGGAGCATCACAGAAGAGTAAGATCAGCACAGTTGTTCAGGTCATTTTCAAGGGCATCTCCAGGCATATACACTAGACAGTGTTTTCTGTCTCTGTGGGTTCATGTGGGTTAGAAGATGCCCAGTTGTCCAGTTTTCCAGGAGGAGACATATCCTGTGAGCAGGAGATTTTTGAGACCAATGACTAAATCAGAATTTGCTTTCCCATATTGCTTTGATGGGAGCTTATTTTAATTCAGGTAGTACATATAACAAGTTTGTGTTTCCTTCTGGAGCTGGAGATCACTTTTCTTCTCCTTTTATATTTTTTAACAATCCTATTACTTATGTATAAGCCAAGGGGACCAGACCTATTGTACATTGGTGCTGCTAAAATAATATATTGCATAAAGAATAGTGCAAGACTGGTAAGATGTTTCTACAGTGCCCTTAAAGAACAGTAGAATTTCTATCCAAAATTTTGTATTTGCAAATTAATAGACTCTTTAATTAACTTATTTTGCTGAGAAAATAAGGAAAAACTAAAAAAGCTCTCTATATCTAACTAGGCTACCCTTCAAAATAAAATGTTATTTGCTTCAATTGCTTCTGTGTTATGACAAACCCCTTAAAAATGTAGCCCAGCACTGAAAGTCTTAGGCCCAGCAAGGTTTATATCCATTAATAACCTACAAAAGTATTTATTGGTAACATTTACTTGAAACACATCCACATCTTCAAAGCTCGAGGCAGACATTTGTAACAAAAACAGGTGGTCTCCCCTCAGAATATCCTACAGTACCTTAAACATTCAAGCATTTCAACACCAGCACATGTCTGAGATGTATTCCTTCTGTTTTTCATCTGCTTGATTCTTCTGACTATTGTAGAAGAATTCTTGAAGCAGATTTGCTGTCTTAGGCTTTCTCAATGTATCACTTCGGAAATAGATGGTGTCTCTGTTGAAATTTTGTTCTGGTTTTTTTTTTTTTCCCTTCCATTGCACAGAGTTTACGTAAATATTACAACATTTGGTCAAGAAGGAGTTATCTGGTGGATTTCATCAACACCTTCAGCAGAGCTGGAGTCAGGCTGAATGTATTTAAATTACCCTAGAACTTCAAATCTGAAGTCTAGGTATAGTAGTATTTAACAGAGAAATAATACTCCCAAC
Organism: Serinus canaria; assembly: GCF_022539315.1. NCBI lineage: Eukaryota > Metazoa > Chordata > Aves > Passeriformes > Fringillidae > Serinus > Serinus canaria. The sequence goes on from NC_066319.1 coordinate 18,824,061, forward strand.
TAGTGAGAAAGAAGTGAACTGACAAACTGCTGCCAGCAGAAAATACTGATTTGTAATTTTTGTAGCCCATGGGAAGTCAGTGTTTTTATTCCCACTTCACAGGTAGGACAACAGAGAGACAGAAATGTAGCTGTAAATAGAACATCTTCTCCAAAGTCCAGCTCCTTGTCCCATTAACAAGACCAGTGTCTCTTTAGCCTCAGTTTCAGAAAGCAGGTATCATTTCACATCCAGGGCTATTCCAGATGAAAGAAGCATTATGATTAATTGTAAGAAAATCGTTCTTGTGCAATTATTATTCTACTGGGTAGGAAGTGAACAAGAACATGGAGGACCAGAGCATTCTCTGAAAACTGTTACCGTAAAAATGGGAAACTCTCTTCAGTTACTGTTTGGCAATCGGTCACTGAGTCTGGTTGTGCAATCCTTCTTCAGCCAAAAAATATGTGTGAGAAAATACCCCTTATGAGTAAGAGTAAGTGTTTTCCTAATTTTTGAAACACCCACATTGATGCCTTAAGTTATATCTTTCATATTTTGCAGATTCTGTACTGCATTAGTATATAACTCTGAACTTCATATGAAGTGTTCGCAAGTTCTCCTCACAGTTCTGTCAGACAAAACAATCCTTTTCCAGCCTGAGAACCAAGGGCACCATTGCAGCTTCAGGCCCCAAAAGCATAAACAACATCAAACTGAGGAGAGCAATCTGGGAGGATGGGACTTCATGACCTGAAGCTGTAATTGGACAATTAACCCCAACATGTAAATGGACCAAAACTTATAAAAGTGTGAAAACTCATGACCTGTTGTTCATCTTGGGTGCAGCCACAGCTGGGCTCTTGTTGTGCCCAAGGTGTATCCTTTGAAGGCCTTTTAATAAATACCTACTTCATTCCTTTAACACTGTCTAGCCTCTCTTCTAGGTAGCCTCTCAAGGCATCAATACAACCAACTTAAAATTTCTTAACAGTATTAGTCTTCTGTCTGACTTTATTACTCATAGTGCTCAGGTCATGCCATTTTATCAACACAGTCACAGTCACATCACAGTTGACTCACAGGAATTGCAAGGCAATGTATTGACACCTTTTTTCCACCCCTGATGTGATACAAATATATCCACAGTGATAGTCATGGCAACATGACTAATTGAAATATATCTTTTACTTTTTAACTTACTGGGTTTGGTATCTTGAATTGATTTCTATATTGGGAATAGCCCGATACCTCCCACCCTTCCGGAGAAAGTAGTTCTATGAGTCAGGTCAATCAGCAGTTTGTTACAGCAAGGTGTGTCTAAGACACGTTTTTAGGCTGTTCAAGGAAGACAAGAGGATCTATGCACAATGATTGGTAGCAAATCACCTGGAAAAGTGGTTTCTCACTGCATCAGCTACTTCTGCTGTATCTAAGACATCACAGAACCACACTATGGCTTGGGTTGGAAGGGACTTTAAAAATTACCTCAGTCCAACCCCTGCCATGGGCAGAGATGCCACCCTCTAAATGAGGTTGCTCAGGGCTCCATCTAGCCTGGTTATGAATGCTTCCAGGGGTGGAGCTTCTCTGGGCAGCCTTTTCCAGTGCCTCCCACCCTCACAATACGGAACTCGTTCCTAACATAAAATCTAAATATTTTCTCTTTTAGTTTAAAACTGTTCCCCTTGTTCTATCACCATCTGCCTGTGCAAAAACTCTCCCTCTTTAAAAAAATAATCCTTTAAGTACTGCAAGGCTGCAGTGAAGCCTCCTTAGTGCCTTCTCTTCTCTGGGTTGAAGAACCCCAGGTTTCTCAGCCTCTCTTTGTAGGAGGTGTGCTCCAGCCCTCCAGTCATTTTCATGGCCCTCATCTGGACTTGCTCTGAAAGGTCCATGTCCTTATGTTGGGGACCCCAGAGCTGGATGCAGTGCTCCAGGTGGGGTCTTACAAGGGCAGAGTAGAGGGAAATAATCACTTCTTTGCCCTGCTGGCCACGTTCCCTTGCATGCAGCTCAGGATGCTGTTGGTGTTTTGGGCTTGGAGCACACACAGGTGGCTCATGTTCAGCTTTTCATCCATGACAAATCCCAAGTTCTTCTCATCAGGACTGCTTTCAATGAGTTTTTCTCCTAGCCTGTACTCTTATGCCCTGGGTGGATGCTTTGTCTAGTGCTCTTGATAAACCATTTAATGAATTTTGCTTCAAGTAATGTCCTTGGTGGGAGTAAAAGTATTGTGGTGATTTATTAATTAGTAACTGTCTCAACTTTTGTATTTATTAAGATAGCAAATTCCCAAACTGATGTTTGAATTGACTCTTGCTCAAAATGAATCCAGTGTCATAGAACTCACTGTATCTGAGCTGAGGTCTGCCACTGTATCATTTACCATTCAAATGTGGATTCTGCTCTGGATCTTCTTGTAAAATCCAGCTATATCTCATGAAAACAAATTACTAGAGTCAGTGAGCATCACAACAAAATCACTGGCTTCACAATGATTGCAGCACTTTTGGGGAACAATGATGCTTCACTATTTGAGGATGATTACATTCACGCTATAGTGTATTGCCTTTATGTATCTCTACTGCCTAAATACATGTAGAATTTAATGTAGTATTTGAAATCACAGAATATCAAGGCCACACTGCCAGTGCCTCTTTCCCATTCTTCCCTCAAGCAAGAGAATCTTCATGACTGTCATGAAATTTTAAATTTAAATCAACTTTTTTTTTAATAGGAAAAATATCACTCTTCCCACCACATTTGTGATAGCAACAGCATTGTGTACATCTTAATATTTATTGCACACTCTAGTTGTTAAATGTGCCTTTTTATGAAACCAGTTCAAAAAGATTCATAACTAAGACAAGAAGAATTATTAAAGAAATTTAACTGCTTATGTAGCTTTGTGTATGAATAACCTGCATACATCTTAGGAAAGTTACTTGCTACTCAGCATTTTCAGTAGGAATCTCAAGATTCTTGAAACCCTAGTATATGTGTGGATAGAGCCACAAAGACTCCAGAAAATGGAAATATTTTGCCACCAAAAATTCCAGGAGGAGTTGCCTGCTGGCCTAGGCAATCTGGTTACAGGCTATGGGATCCCTGTCATTCTTGTATTAGGGGAAAAACAAAGGGAGTAGTGGATGTGAAAATATTCTCTTCGGAAAAACAAAGGGAATAGTGGAGGTGAAAATGTTCTCTTCCATCATCAGAAGCTTGCATAAGAACTTTTCCTTTGACTTCTGCAGATCATGTCCTACATTGTGAGGCATATTCTGAGCAGCCTTCCTTTCTTTGGTATATCTACCAGAGTCATGTTATCTTTGTTTTAACTGGCTGGTTTTCAGAGCTTTGGAAAATATTCCTGAGTTTCCTTTCTTTGATGGGACGAGTGACAGAGCAGGGAATAGGAGTAAGGTCCTTTGGGCTCCAGGCTGGGGATCTGTCTGATGAGTCTCTGTGTGTATGTGTGTGTCAACTGCTTTTATCCCAAATAACTAAATCAGTCTAACAGTGAAAATCAGACTCCAGCTACTGTTCTCCAGCTTTGTTGCATGTGTTTCTTCACGTGGGCTGCATGGAACTGATCCCAAGTGATTCTCCTCACAGCCCTTGTTACTCAGCCTGTGGGGTTAGACTGCTCACTGTACAGCCTGGAGCTCTCCTTGTATCGGCAGTGTTGATTTTGTTTCCATCATTTCGAGGGGGGCATATCAGATAACTAATTGCACACTATGATATCACTGCCTGCAATTTCTCCCCCGAGGTGCTGCGCAGCTGTACCATGTTCTGCTGGAGTCTGAAAGCTTTCAGCTCCCTATTGGGTGAGACTATTACAAAAAGACTAATATTAATGTCAGCAGCAAGGAGGTTTATCATAAGTGATGACACAGTATAGGCTCACTCAGGATGTTTACCAGGGCAACAGTTGCCACGTAGATAAAGAATGATTGGAAGATGCATTAGCAGATTCTTTTCTTCCTACAGCAACTGCTGAGGACTGAAGCATATTTCTTGTACTTACTTGCATTTTGAGTGACTCTGAGAATGCTTGATTTATTAATAGCACTACCCCCACACCCATTGTTTTAAAGTAGTAGCCAGGAGAGCTGTCAGTTAAGAGACTGGAGAATTTGGTCTGTCAGCAAACAGAAACAGAGACAGTGTCTGCAATGATCAGTAGGCAGAGTCATTCAGAAAAACAATTTAGAAGAAAGCCAGCAGCTTGAGCTTTGTCTTGCATCCCATTTCCAGAGTGCACTCTCAGAAGTGAGACAGAAATGCAAGGAATACTTGCTCACTTTTGTTGGAGAAAGGAGAACCTCCCACAGCACTGTACCCCACTCTGGCCCCTGTGCATGTGTCCAGCCACATTTCTTTTTTGCTGCAGAGATCCACGTCAGCCCACTTGGACCTCAAGGTTAGCATGGCTGTCTCATGACTTTTCAAGCAGTTAGCAGCACACAGGAAAGTGGGAAAGCTACACTCTAATTTGCTTTTTTAGACTGAATTACTAGGTACTGAAATATAACTGGGTAGTAGGAGCAGCTTAGGCACAACTTCAAAGAAAGTTCTGACTTTACACCTTTGGATCTATGGAGAGTCATCTCCACTTTCTTGTCACCACACCCAACTACTAAGAATACGTTGTCTCTATTTATAGCAGGAGCACCTTGCAAACATGCAGGTAAATCCCTTTTAAAGTGTTTTCCTGGACGTTGCTGTCTTTCAAAAGCCAGGTGTGCAGAGAATTTTTCCCTCCCTGAATATCACATATCTACTAGGGTTACAATAATGTGGGGGTTTTCTCTCCCATTACAATTTTCAAGGCTTAGAACATTTTTCTATGCCAAACTGAAATGAAAATATGACATTTTTAAAATCTCTGAGGGAAACATTTTTCTGGGTTCCTTAAACCATCTACATGTATTGCAGCCATGTAAACATTTAAACCTAACTTTCTTAAGTGATTTTTCTTTTTTTATTTTGTGCAAATGAATTATTTGAATTCCAGAATTAAGGGTAATTTCAAACTGAAAAACAAACTCCTTATTTTGCTTTATTTAAGTGTCCACGAGGTATACTTTGTAAACCAAAAATAGGGTTTATTGCCACTAAATCTGGAAATGTATTTCCTATAAATCATTGTAGGTTTCACAGCTTGGCAATACTCCAAGGAAAGTATTTAATCAGACAACTCCCAAGACTTACATTCGCTGTCACTATTTGGAAGAGCCTTGCTTGTGGTGCAGGTGGTCTATTTCTAGATTTGTTTCTCTGCCTTCTTTGGAGAATGTTGGTTAGGAGAACCAGAGTATCATGACTGGAGGACCACAAAACCAGCCACACTTAATGATGATGTGTGTGGCTTGATCCTTGGCACTTTTGTGTTGGGATGGTAAAGGACTGCCCGCTTCATTCACGTGGATCTTGCAAATTCAACGTCTGAATTTTGATCAGTGTGTAGTCATCCCAGTTTTGAGTGCTATTTTCCCAGCACAGTTTTCCTTTCCTCATCACCCCCGAGGGATTCAAGTATAGGTGTGTTTTAATGATGTCGACACGTGTCTATTAGTGACTGTGGCTGGGATTAATGAATCATTTTACATAACCTAGCAAACAGCTATCCAGTGGCTTTCATCACTGACTTGGGCTTTAGTCCAACTTCTGACATAAAGGTAAAAGCCTCCGCATCCTGTTACAGTTGCCTGGGCTGCATGTTGCTTGAGTGAAGTTTTTTACTGATAGACTATAAAAAAGGTAGAATGCTCAGCAAATAATGCTTTCCAGGTCCATGTGTGTTGAAGTGTATTTGGTAATCCCTGAACAATATTTTTTGTACATTTTAAGTTCTCACAGATGTCAAAATGGCAGTAATCAGACTTACATAATATATACATTGACAAAATGTTTTGGATCCTGAAATGTTTTATGAACCTATCCCTTATGAAATTTTGCATTCAGAGGCCATTTCCTCCAGTCAGAAATAAAATATGCATTCTTATTTAGCCATGAAGTAGTTTTTTTGAGAAGCAATTAGAAAACCAGGCATAACTAGAGATGGGTCTGAACTGAGAGACAAGATCTGGATTGTCTAGATCTCCTCTAGATTTTAGGACTCATATGGCCCAATTCATAGATTTGCCTGGAGAGGAATAGTAATGACTAGGATTTTATTTTAAATATATTTTAATCTGTTTCCAGTGTGTTATTTTTTGCTACTTCATTACTAGCATGCATTTAAAGCAGGTGATAATATTCATAATGTAGGTATCAGTGCTAAGCTGGTGGTTGCTCCTGTTCAGAAGTGTCAGTACAAAATTCAATAATCTGTGATTATAAGGAAACAATTACACATGTACGTCTGCCTAGAGCTAGGAATCAGTTTAATAAATCTAGAACCAAGTTCTTACAGTAAATGAAAATCCTGTATCTATTAAAACAAAGAGAATGAAAACTGTATGCACTGTCAAACCTCCAGTTCTGTCCCTGTTGTCAGGCCCCAGTTTAGCACATCCTGGTGAGCTATCAATCATCTTGAACCACAAACTGAAAAGGAAAATCCCCACCAAAACATCCCCCTAACGTTTCCTGGTTGCCATGCAATTCAGCCTGTGGTTTTACCAAGAAGTCTGTTAGCACGTACAAGTCTTACGCTTGCTTTCGCTCCGCTGGGCTGGGTGTTCGCAGATCTTCCACTTGGTTTGCTTTCATGTATCTCTGCACTTACTAAAAGAACTGCTGCTTTTTGTTTCTTTTTTTTTTTCCCCTCCAATAAAAGGCAGTGCCCATCTTGAGAATGAAACCCCCAGGTGGTGTCTTGAAAACAATGAAAACTGGGGAGTAGTGCATGAGGCATCCATACTATATACCAAAAATCTTCATGGAAAATTAATTCCAGTGGGAAGAGTTAGCGTGAGTCAGTGTTACTCATTATACATAAGGGTTGCAGAATCAGGGTGGAAATGGAAATTGCACCTGGTTTCTTACAGTGACAGTTTCTAACAAGCCTCTCCTATTAATTATCAGGGTGTAACTCACACTTCTCTGACAGGACAATGCTCTTTATTCTGTGTGAGGTGATCCCACCCCACCAGTGGGCTCTAGCTAGCCAATTGTCTGGGGAACCAAAGTTAGTGATTTTGGCTGACAAGTATTCATTGAATCTGGTTTAAATATGTGAATGAGGAGAGGAGAGAAAGGTTTGCATGCAGCTGCTTGAGAGAGGGCACCAGAAATCCCAGCAAGGACGGGGAGAAATGTGGAAGTTTATGCTTTCCATCTTCTTAAAGCTCAGCACAGACAGGAGCACTCCATGGCTTTGGTTTGTGTCACCCAGTCTCATGCTCTGGGTGAGATTAATGATTATAACAATTCAGATGTATTTCGTACCATTTGCGTTCTTCAAGGGCTATTATTAAACAGCTGTAGCAAATCATGTGAATGAAGGAAAAGAGGAAGGATTGTGTCCTGTCAGGCCCCAAAGCCAGACAGCTCTAGGAGGGGAAGGAGGGAAAGTTTACGTGCTGTTGGTGATTTCACAGTGAGTCCACTCTGAGTCAGGCCCTTTGAAGCTTCAAAAATGTTGAAAGGATCAGCAATAGTTTGTCATGCAGAATGAGTTTTACATTGCCTTGGCTCTTGGAACACAATAAAAATCCATCTTTTGCATAAGTGTGTTACAGCCAGCTAAGTGACATCATTATAAAATTAATGGATTTGACCTTCCTGCCCTATGGGAAAAGGTGAAATATGTGTTTTGATTTGAGTTTTCAGTCATGTTTCTTCTTTAATTTAAAAATTACTCTATAAGCCTCAGCATGGGGAAAAAAGTTAGGGTATTAATTTAGTTTAGATCCTATCATTTGTTTTTGATATGGTATTTATTGGTGTGGTTAGAATTTTTTATGTTAATTCAGTTAAGGGTCCCCATTGTATGAATGTTAAAATCTGAGACTATACAGTAAAAATGCTGCATTCCCTGATAGCTCTGGGTTTGTGTTTTGTCATTTTTTAAAATGTGGTAATTACTGCCTTCAAAGAGTAGATTCTGAATTTACACAATTTGCTTAAACTGTGAAATTCCATGTGAGTTTTGATCCTCAGAAATTCCATACTGCTTTGGTTCTTTTTCTGTGCTCAGCTCTTCATGAACAGAGTGTCTCTGCTGCAGCAGTGGTACTTTTGGAGTAGTAGGCGTAGCAGATATCATCAAAGTGAAGACAAAGATGCTGTCTCAGCATTACTTTAGGGCACAGTGCCAGCAGATTGGATGGCCTCAAACCCAGTTTTGAGAACTGGATTGCCACATTTTTGCCTGGGGTTTCCTGGACACCCACGTGATCTCCTCATGCTGCACTAGCCAGGCTGCCTGGGAGCTTTGCTGGGCTTTTTTTGCAGCTGGGCAGCACACGTGCAGTCAGCCTGGGACCTCCCAGCAGTGTCCTGGTGTGCAGGTCTACTCAGGCTGAGCATTTCCATGGAAAATGAACACATGTGTAGGCATGCAGCCCACAGGTAGTTCCATTAAGCCTATCTGTGTAACTTTTTAAATCAGCAGAACTCTAAGTTATTGACTCTCTAAGCGGAATTCTGACTATGAGTGAATATCAGAGTGGTAATAGAGCATAAATTGTGTGTTTAAAACCAGGAATGGGCTGAGGTTTGATGATAGCTAAATCAACTCACTCTAAACAAAAGCAAACTTCACTTTATAATTCAGTGAATCTAGGATTAACTGCAATCAAATGGAACCCAAAGCAAGTGTATGTGCTACCTGCTTTCACAGCAAAAGCTTTTTAGAAATTAGCCTAGAATTATCAGAAAATATGTTGATGCTCCAAGAAAACTTATCTCTAAAATCACTGAGCTTGTTTCTTTTAAGTAATCAAGTATAACTTTGTGATCTTATCCCTATATTTAACATTGTCTTGGGTCTCACAGAGTATGTTTAGGAAGAGAGAATCAAGAAGGGGAAACTAAAGAAAAAGTTTTCTTGTCTAGGTCATTTATGCTTAATACAGCTACTGCCTGGACAACTTCCAAAACATTATCAGGCTTTGAATATGAAATATTTAGAACCAAAGTAGAAGTCACTTGCATGGCAGATGTGAGAGCAGCTCCATCCTAGAAGTAGTCAAGGAGTGGTAGAAGTGCCTTGTGTTTTTGATTGGCATATGACAACAAAATATTAAAAATACAAAAAACTATAATCAACAAGACTGTTTAACAGCTCTGAAATACTAATTGATTTTGTCTAAATTAATTTTTTTTTGTCAGCCAATATACTGGGGAAGGTAGGATTGTTGGAGAAGAGTTTTTTTCCCGTTCATTTTGTGGGAAGGCTATCCAAGTAAGAATAATGATTAATTCTGTTGCCTATGGTGCAAGCATTCAAGACTGGATGCACAGATTTTGAGCTCCTTTGGACAAGCAAGCATCAATGCTATTGGACTCTACCTATGCTGTGAATAGTGGCTGTCCTCTCATGCATGACCCAGCTTGCCTTTAATCTGGCATTTTATCTCCTTGAGTGTTTCCTGTGAGCTATGGAAAGGAAAGTTCCTTGAGGTTTACACTGAGTAGATACCCTGTACACAGAATAACATTGATTTATGAATGGACAAAAGTAATTAAAGAAAGAGTGCATGCCTTGAATATTATAATTTGCTTTCACATTTATGCTACAGAACAAAATAGACTGTCAAGCAAAAATCACCTTAGGAAAGTTGCTCATTATGTATATTGTGTCAATGCAAATGTACATGAAGTGCATTTTGTGTCTTTTATAAAAACTGTTTTTATATGTCATCTTTTTTTTTTTTTTTCAAATAGACAGTAAGGACACAGCCTTTTAACATTGGAGAAGATCGGTCTATTTTTCCCTTTCTTGCACATGGAACTTCCATTAAAATTAAGATAAAAATGAGTCATGCTCCTCTTTGCACTGGAAATAATAGCTACTGCTATGAAGTGTGCTTTGCAGTTGTCATTCTAGTCTGGAGTTACAACAGCTTTTTTTCTGTTGAGGGAAAGATGGGGCAGAAGCACAATTAATTCACATTGCTTTGAAGTGTCCTGTTATTTCCCCATTTCTCTAGGCACATGATTATTCTTATTTGTATTGACGTTATTATCATTAACCCTTTCTTCTGCACATTAGTGTTAATGGTACATTAATTGTCCTAGATATCCTACAAAAACATGTTGTATTGCTATTTTTGGGAAGGCAGCGGGCTTGGTTCATGCCTCAGGCCAAAGAGGGAAAGGATGAGAAAGGTGATTGAAAGTGGCAGTGCTGCTTTTTCTGAATGAAAAGTACCTGCTACTTCTTGTGGGTTTGCTTTGAAAGCATTATTCTTGAAAAGAAACAATTTCCAGGTCTTCAGCCAAGCATTAGGAATACATTTTTAACATTCTCTTTCTTTTCTTTTGGTAACAGAATTCAATGTAAGTTGCAGATATGGAGGAGTTTTTCATGTTGAAAAAAATGGTCGCTACAGTCTCACACGGTCTGAAGCAGTTGAACTCTGCAGAGCTCTCAACAGTACCTTGGCAACACTAGAGCAGCTGAAGAAAGCTCATGAGCTTGGATTTGAAACTTGCAGGTAAAGAAACTCTTGAAAGCATAGTATGTCATGACACCACTGATGTAGTAATTACATTTGGCTTGTTGTAGGTGCTATGATTAGCTAAATAAGTTATATTCTATAATGAACAAAACATCTTTGTGCATGTGTATGCTTGCTCTGAGTCCAGTAATAAGTAAGTCCTTAGTGCATATAGTTTTTACCATTTATTTTTTTAAAGAAATCACAATCTCACCCAGATAAAATATAAAGATAACAAAAGATTGTCAGCATGATCAGCTAATTAGGAAGATGTTCAGATCCTAGTGTGTCATTGAACAATTGCTAGCATAAGGATGTGGACAGTAAAGACCCAGTGTGAGGTCAAAGGCTGAGGAGGGTGTATGCAGTGTATGGAACTCAGTCTTGCCAAGGAACAGTAAAAAGCAGCAGGAGGTAATGTGAGGGGTGAGCTCTTGACATCCCAGTGAAAAAATGGCCCCAGCACTAGTGCATTCTTGTAATCTGTGAATGGAGATGTTTCAGATGACAGCTACAGTAATTATTAAAAGTCCCAAAACCACGTTGTCAAGTGACCTAATTACCTGCTGTAATTAATGATGTATAGGGCAACAAATGTGGATGATACAGACTCCCTAATTTCTCAAAAAATAACTAGACCAAGAGACTAGAAGTTACAGAAAACTTTTAATTAAAAAAAAATAGGTGAATAAAAATATATGAGGCTGAACAATCACAATTTTCTCAGTGTTTCCTCACAGCAGAGGTGCTTCATCCCTCTGATCAACTTCATGACCCTCCTCTGGGCTCCAAAAGGTCCCTGTCCTTCTTGTGATGGGGACCCCAGAGCTGGACACAGCACTTCAGCTGGGGTCTCAGCAAAAGAGAGCAGAGAGGGGGAATCTCCTCCCTTGACCTGCTGCCCACGCTGCTTGGGACACAGCCCAGGATGCGTTTGGCTCTCTGGGCTGCAAGCAGGCACTGCTGGCTTGTGCCCTCTCATCCTAAATAATGTGTAGGGGTAGAGATTTCTATGCAAGCAATTAGGAGTATTCTAAACTATGGAAAGTATTTTCTAAAGCTAAAATATGAAAGCAATTGAAAGAAGAAGGATTTTTTTTTTCCCCAGGGGCAAGATGTAATTTTTAATTAATGTTACGATTCCCTAATTCACAATTTACCAGAGGACAGATTTGGACATGTAAGCCATGCAGACAGGATTTCTTCCTCCCTTCCTTCTGGCCAACCCTCCCACCCTATTAATTTCATTTGTTGATCCTGTGCTAGAAGTATTCCTTGTCAGTAAGCTTTAGCTCTTATTAAATGTGATTAGGAGAGGGAAAATATGCTGCATATAGCCATCCAAATGTGTGTGAATAAGATGAATCAACAGAACATAACACAAGTAGGTCAATATTGGTTTGTAAAGTGTCAGCATTATAAGCTTAATTGGGAGCGTGAGTAAAGTAATTTATAATTCCACCTACAAGAGTTTCAGAATTGCACGTATCTGCACATTGGACGTGAAACTCAAATGATGTTCCCAGATAAAAAACTGCAAAGCTGTGACATTTACTCCTCCCTGATAAATCATTACTTTCAAGAAGTAAAGCAAAACCCAAACAAAACTGCAGTTCTTGTTACCATTCTATCACATTTCCAGTTAAATACATTGGAATCAATCAGGTGTTACAGGATTGCAAAACAGTAATAATGTGTTTTACCTTATGTAACCACAGTTTTGACTGAATTATGTGAGCTCTGTGCACAATAATCACACTGTTCAACTGAAAGATATAGTAAGAATTTGTGGATGAATGATTCTTGTATTTGAATTTTTTACTAGGCCATTGGTTTTTGCAGATAATGATGTGCATTGCAATCATTCTTTAAACTTTCTCAGGTACCATAACTTGAGCCCCCAACGTTTCTGTGTGAAATGTTTCAGTGTGTTATGTCAAAGCAATGAACATGTGGATCCCTAAAGAATGGGAATTCAGTGTCAGGTAATACAAACTCACACTGAACAAAAAGTGCACTCACCTCCCTCACTTTCACTCCCTTGCTCTGGATCCGATCACCCTAGCTAGCTAATAAGATGCATATTTAATTTAAATGGATTTAGGTCTAGAAATTAAACACAAAATGATGTTGAGTGATGGGAGACTGATGCAGCTGCGTGTGACAAAGGAACACTCAAATGAAAAAGAAACAAAAAAGCATCAAAACAGTATCAACAAATGCATGCACCTTTAAAAAATAATGGCTTCTTTGTAGCTTCTTAATGTTTGAGGTGACATCTGCTATAGTAAGTAATATGGTTTATTCACCTCTGTTCTTCACAGGTATGGTTTCGTGGTGGGGCATATTGTTATCCCACGGATCAATCCCTATCATCTTTGTGCAGCAAATAAGACTGGCATTTACAGACTTCCAGCAAATACAACTGCTCGGTATGATGCATACTGTTACAATGCAACAGGTAAGGAGATGATTTTATGATGCAGTCTAGAAACAGGTTAACTAAAAATAACATATGTAATCTCCTATTTAAGGCACTGGGATGAGGGTTTATATAACGAACATAGCCTGGTTTTCAGCTGAGAAAAAATGCATTTTGTCAGCCTCTAAAAATGTATCTGTCATGTCAGCAATGACCATTTTGTTATCAATGTGTTTGGAACTAAATCACATTTCTGGCCTTGGGACAAACTTTGCAGCTTCAGAACAGTTCATTATCATGGCTTAGTGAAGTGAGCCACTGCAGCAGTGAATCTGAAAGACATAACTCTTGTCAGCCATTGCACTCAGCTCTTCTGTTCAAGCAGACATGAGCTTTACAGCCAAGAGCAGTTTTTGTGTTTTGGGAGTGGCTGCCACCTGCAGCAGCTCCAGGGCTGGCGATGGCCATCCCAGGCCCAGGGGCACGGCTGCTGCTCTCATTTGCAGATTCATTCAGTATTTGCTCAGGCAAATCTCCATTTAGACATGAGGCAGCTGGACAGCAACATGTGTCAGCAGCAGACCGTTTTCATCTAAGGTTTTGAACTTTTTAATAGTTGGAGATATTATAGCAAATTACTAGGAAAATGTATATAGTCTGTGACAAATGCTGAAGACACTGTTTGAAAATAAAATCTGAACTACCTTCAAGGATCTTGAATTTCAGTAGATTGTGACATTTGTAGTGGAAGCAGAGAGTTCTTGCAGAAAGTTGTAGGAAAAGTTCATTGTTGATTTGAACGCAGTGATACTTTTTTATTTTGCTCTCGGTAGTGATGTAATTAAAAATCTCTGCATTGGCATGGTGTCATGTGAGTTGCCATTGTCTGTCACTCACAGATGAGTACAATGGTGATGTCCATCCCCTCCAGATCTTTATAACTCCTCCCAGGAATTGCTCCCTACCAGCAGGTAGCTCATACACCAGTCCCAAGTGGGGCATTTCAGCCCACAGGAGCCAGCAGAGCTCACCAGAGCAGGGCACATGCTGCCTCTGCCTCGCCCTCCATGGAGGGGATGGAGTCTTGCCAGCTAAAAATGATTAGCCACAATGGCAGTGGGTCTGACTGCATTGAAACTGTAAAATAAGGCTGTTTTAACTGGCACTGATTGCAGACATTTTCTGGAGTGGTTATGGAAATGGAGAATCTCCTTGCTAGCTGGCAGAACAATCTCGAAGTGCCCCACCTGGGAAGGTGGTACATCAGTGGTGGTACATCCAAACATTTGTTTGGAAATTTGCTTTCAGTCCTCCTCATCTGAAGCTGATGAGGAGGACTGAAAGCAAATTTCACTATCTATACTTGATGTAGGCATACATGTTATTTTTTAATCCATTTTTTTCAAATTAATACTTTTTATTTTCCTTCTTTTACAGAAACAGAGGAAAAAACATGTGAGCCAGTTGTAAAAATAGATACTTCCTTACTCAGTAATCAGGATGAAACAGGTACTGTACTGATTAGAAAGATATGCACTTGCTCAGTTTTTAGTAACTGGTTATCTTATTTTTACGTAAACAATCAGTAATATTAAAAAAGACAAGCCAAACATAAGAAAAAGAAGTTAAGAGATGTTCAGTAGAAATTAAAGCAACTAGTCACTTGTCTTCCCCTAAAGCCTATGGAGTCTGGTTTATTTCAGGGTACCAAACATTTTTTATATAAATGAGCTGCTAATTCCTTTGACATAAAGGAATTTGCTTAAGACTGCAACCATCATACATCTGATTTGAGCTGTTTGTTAGAAAAGCTGCTGGGAGCTGAAAAAAGACTCATCATAAATTATTTCTTCCAACTCTAAATTCTGATTGACTTTACAAATGTCAAGACATTATGTTAAAATCAAGTAGTTTGATAAAAAATAAGTGACGCAGTCAGGCCCTACAAATGCAAAAAATATATAAATTGGCATATATGCATTAGACATATTTTAGGGATGCATTATCTAGGTTAGATTGTAGGGCAAAAGCGAGTGAACTGGTTTAATCCATAGGCACTAGTCATTATGATAGCTGTGCAGCTCCTTGACGTGGGTTCCGTTTGATTCCGTTTCCGCAGTCATTGACAACGCGGACGGCTCCCGCTACAACCCGGACGGCACACGGCACACCGGTGGAGAGTCCTCCACCTCGGGGCTGGATGATGAAAATGCAGGGAGTGGATCAATTCATGAGACAACTCCTATGGATGCCTCCATCACCAGGTCCAGCCCCTCGTATTATGGAAGTCCTACTCCAGTCTCACAGCTGCCAGATCATTCATCTGGAGGAGGCGAAAAAGGAATTCCTGAAAAAGACTATGGTAAGGACTGTAGGTTGACACTAATTTCATGGGGCCCTGCCAAATACAAATTCCATGTCCTTTTCTACTTATTTTATTTAATCTTTTTATGTTGCTAGCGTGACTGAAATGATCAGAGGTCTGAAAGACTCTCTCCCATTGAACATTAGGGACACAGATATAAGTCATCCTCTAAGCACAGTAAAGCTTACTTTGTGACCACAGGCTTTTTATCAAATCACCAATAAATTACCAGTGAAGGATACCAGTATTTTGCATCACTATTCTCAATACACGCTGAAATTAATTTAAAAAAAAAGCAAGAGCATTAGGATTATAAAATTACTTTTCATTGGTGGTGTACTCATGCATGCTATGCTTGTTTTGACATGTAGCTAGCACCATGAAAGGTAAATCCTAAGATTGTCTTGCTAAGAAACTAGGATCAGAAACATTCCCCACATTCCCCAAGGTGTGTGCAGTGTATTTCTGTTGGTTGCTGTTACAACTGTTACCACCTCTGCTTGCATGCATAGTCTAGATTTTTGGACTAAACCTCAGAATATATCTCAGCAGAGGGGAATATGAATAACTTCACTCATTGCTCTAGAATCCCTGTCCTCATGTTGTACAGGTACAATGAGATTTTGTATCACATAAACAGATCGTTGCCAGAATGTTCAATATCACTGTAATACATTCTCCTCTTCAAATGATCTGTTTGGGTGATATTCTTTCTGTGTTAGTGAGATAAACTTCTGTGGGGTCTGCATCTTTCTTCTTTCTTGGACCAGTAAATGAAGGAATGAAGCTTGCAGGGTGGAATAGTTGAAGAACTTGTGAGTTCTGTATTGCAACTGAACTTATGAAAGAGTAATGATTTATCCATCACCCTACAGATGATGGATTTCCATCTACATCACCTGACATCACTTCCAGGATGGTGGCTGGTGATTTCCATGAAGGAGATGATGGACAGTATCCTGCAAGTACTAGTAAGATTTGTGTTTCATAATAACTACATTACACACAGATCACATTAAAAACTGCTTTCTTCTTCCAGAAGGGCGTTCTGGTAAGTGGTGAAGTATGCAACATCTCAAAAATTGGAAAGGCATTGAAATAGACTACTTTCTAGACTGGTTAAGTGGGAAATGAGCTTCACTCTCTGAGATAAGGGGAGCAAAATCATTTACAGTAGGTTTGCTGCAATGCTTGTACCTGAGCTCAGAAAGACTGCTGTTTTGGGTTTTCCACAGCTGGTTTATCAATTTATGAGGAATCACAAATTAGTACAACCTATTATCACTTGAAGTCAATTTATTTCTGAGGAAGAAAAGGATATTTTTGTAGATTTGTGATGTTATTCTACTATATTTGTGGTTGTGAATGTAGATTATCCATGTCAAAAACCATGGCCTTGCTAACCAAGGCAGGGCTTTATATGGTAGCTCCAGTTACCAAGCTATTTTTGCACTGAAAAAACTAATTTCATCCTTGCTGTTGGCAGTATGCATGAGAAAAAATTGGGGTCTGTGGTGACTCCACAGTCTTTGAGGACCCAAAAGAACAGTAGCCATCTTGTCTTCTTTGTCCTTAAATAGCTTTACTGAGTTGGAAAAACTGCTTGGAATGTTATCGAATATGTAGTGCATAGCAGCTACAACAAATAAAAAGTTTTTGAAGTCCTATTCCACATTTTAAAGTGGAAATAACATACATATGTTCACACTAGTTCTTATGGTTAGAGTGATAAAGATCTTCGCCTCAGAAAATACAGTGAACATTAAGGGAGAACATTTTAATTATACAGAGGAAATCTACAGAGGCTTGTTGTAGTAAACATCAAACTGATAGAAATGAAAGCTTCTTCCCACTGGCCTTTTTATTTTTTTCCCCATCAGGGGAATCCATGTTGCTTGATTGTCTTTTGGTTGCTGATAGCTGGTCAAATGGTCTGAGTGACTTGGAGAAATGGTGCCCTCATCACTGTATTTAGAGGAAGAATGATTGTATGCATTACAGTTAGCAAAAGCTTTGCTAAAAGACATAAATTATTAAACCCAAACATCTTTTCTCAGAAGACATGAAGATTAGTAACACCTTATATGTATGTAGACAGAAAAAGGAATATTGGGTTGATTTTACCCCCAACCTTGAAAAAAAGTAGAGAATTTTCTGGTGCTTGTTTCCAGCGAAAGCTTTTGTTACAAAATGTTGCCTGTAAAGGGTGGAGGTTCAGAAAATCCCACCTGGTAATAGTGGAGAGTTTGGTTGACTCTGGTGGTGATTTTTCCTTCCTATGTGTTTGCTTTTGTGTGCACATGTGACTTCATGTTTCCTTGGGCTGGTGTTTCTGTACCCTCTGCAAAAACCTGTGCATTGTTTCTGTACAGGAAAGCTTTCTGTTTTCATTTTAATACTTGATTATCTAATGTATTGGTCCTAAATATGTGTGTCCATTCCTCTTGCTAGCAGTTCTCTCTCATGGGCAAGACTGTTTTACAGAGGGAAAACTGGGGATATTTAACATCTGAAAAGATCAAAGAAGCTATGGGTCAATGTGATAAAATATGTCAAGAATGAGAAAGGCGTACCACAGAAGTGATAGCATTGGCATGTTTGTTTACAGGGTTAGGATTGATAAACTGGTTCTCTAGAGAGAAAAAAAAACGTTATGAAAGTAATGCTCCTGGGCTTTCCTGATAGCTTTGGCTGTTACCCAGCAACATCACTTTAACACAGAAGTGTTTAACTCATTTAGTTTAATTTTACTGCATTATAAAGGAGTCAGTAACTTAGCATTCCTTTTAGAAAGACACAAAGTATAGGCTGTGCATTTCTCTGAGAAGTCACCAAATATTCAGTAGCACAGGAAAAAATGACATGGAGAGCAGTCCTAAAAAGAAGGAATAAAGCCATGTCCCAATATCTGTTACTTAGCAGTGCAGGCTCAGTGGAATATCCTGGTCACAAATTAATTTCCCAGAGAAAGATCCCAGACAGGGAAGTAGAAAATTAAGATATAAGTAAAGTATTTGTTGTATATCTTCAGATTGCTGAAAATCAATCAGTCTGTCTATCTGTCTATCTGTCTAAGTCTGTAGTGTGCTAAAGTGAGAAACAAAATTGGTGGCTTTCCACTGTACTACAGTTCATTTGTAAAGTTAATTCTTTTTTAAAAGATATCTAGCTTAATCTAAAGAATTCTGTGCTATGGTTTGAAATGAGCAATTTGCACAGCTCCTTGTTCTTCAGATGATACACATTCATTCTTTCTCTGGATTTGGGCATCACTAGTGGTGTTCTCCATCAAGCTAATGGGCCAGATTAATACAACATCAGCACTTTACCTCTTTGACTTCCTCTCTTTGTCCAGACAGGTTTTACTCTTTGTTATTAGCCAATTATGATTCACCTCTGGGTGTGCCATGATTCAGATGTAGAACTTTTATTGATTATTGAACTACCTACATGAACAGTAACTCTGACGGATTTTTTTTCATCCATATATGATAGACACATTTATATCTTTTTGCATACCAGTACCTATATAGATGCACATGAGAAGAAAAGGTTGTACATTCTTGTAATTATTCAAAGCAGAAAGATCTTTCCATTCAGAAATATCTATCACAAATGTATAGAATTTAATATTCAATATGCTGTGCTCTGAGGAAATGTTGTGGATTGGTAATGTGACAAAACTAAAGTTGCGTCTCTCTACCTGTAATACACTAATGCCTACCTGGAAAGTGGTTGTGGTGTAAAAGTAGCTGCCAGCGTCAAGCATGTGCTTTTTGAAAGTCCTCAGTTCTGAGCTCAGATCATTGGCAGCATTGGCTTTGTGGATACTTCTTCCATCTTCTGTTTTTTTGTCATCTTGGTGGATGTTCCTCACTCTGGGCTCTATTTCCAAGACTAACTACTCTCTCCTGCTGTCAGAGCCTGTGAGGGACTCATTAACCTTATGGAAGGTGGAGGGGTGAAAAGCCCACAAGGCTTTTTGGTGGCTGCTCTCAAGGGAGCACGCTCTTTCCTGGGTCTGCCAAAAGTGCTTGCATCTGGCTAGGCATTGGAGGAATGTAATGGCAGCATGGGTTCATGCATTCGCCCTGCTCTCACATCCATCTCTGGGCATGAGCGTGCTCAAGGTGCTGCTGCTGGTGGACTGGACTTTGCTGGAGGAAGAGTTGCTTCTCAAGAAGTAATCCCAAGATCTTGGTTAAATGAGCCATGTCCTAACAGCTCCAGGGCCTCATCATGACAGCCTGGAGAAAACCACCACCCAAGCTTGGTGGAATCCGTTCCCAGACAACTGGTGGTGGTCGAATCCTGGAGAGAAGACGCAAGAGCCCACGGCAGCAACCAGGGGTAAAGAATGCCATGCTCAGAGGCTGCTTGGATGAGGGGCTGAATTACCAGAGAGCAGGGCAGCACGGTGCCCAAGCTCTAGGTGGAAGGGGGGATGGATGTGTGGCATTTGTCACTGCTGTTCATTGCACCGTGCTTGAAGCAGGAAAATCAAAGTCCAGGGCTCCCTGTCCCAGACTGTAGATGTGGTAGCAATAGAGGAGTTGTGCACACTGTCCTTGTGCCATGGAGCCATTCTGCCTGTCTGAAAGGGATGAGTATGGGAGTCATTGTGTAAAGCGTGCACCTGGGTCTGTCCTTCTTCCTGTTTGGAAGCAGTCTCAGAGCAGGCTGTTCCAATGAGAAGGACTTGTAGAGGAGAGGAAGGAAAGGTTTTCAAGCCAGTGCTCTGCTCTACCTGCTGTATGCTGTGGCATGGAAAGAGTCCCAAGATGTATCTAAGAGCTGTCGAGGGGCAGCTTCAGCAGGGCCATGTCAGAGTGGAGAATCCCTTGTGAGTGAAAAGGCCAGGAGCAGCTATGGCCCCTGGGAATTTACGGGGCTGTAAATTCTCCTCTGTGATTGTAAGGCTGTGATTTTGGGAGGCAGGAAAGCTAAAGTGCCACCAGCAGAAGGCCTTGTGGGTTAGGGCTTCATGGCAGATTTAACATCATCACAGCAGGTGTGACCTCCAGTGGCAGTGATTCAGATGATGAAGACTCTTCTGAGGAGGTTGTGCATCTCACAATGTTTCCAGGCTGGGGCAGGAGTGTGGCCAAGGAGGAGACTGCTCTGAGTACGAGTAAGGAACTTCTCTTGTCTTTGGTTGGGTTGTTCTTTAGTCTGTCCTGCCTGAATCTCCTCCTGCTTAGGTGTACATATATTGTTTGAAAATTGGATGGTCTCATCAGCTCTTTTTCAAACACACTTTCCATCTCACAAAAAAGCTCAATTTACAACATTTGGGTACCATATAGCTAAAAACACCACCTTCTTTTGATTCTTGAATTGTTATCTTCCTTCTCATTTGACTGGTGGATTTTCCTTGTGACTTCTTGGGAGTCAAGGACTGATTTCACTTTGTAGGGAATTTCCAACATCCTTGAAGTGGCATGATTATTTCTCTTTGTCTGCCAACAATTAGTTTGCTTGCTTAGCATGGTGCATGAAAAGACGGTAGATTCCTGTAGTTTTTATAAGCAGAAGTCTCTTTCCATCTTTAAATATTGGCCTTAAATGTAGGTATCCTGCTATTTGATATACTGTGTTCTGAGAATAGGCTGTGCATTGGTCACAGGATGCAAGTAAAGCTGCTCCTATCTCTCCATACTGTACTGGTGTGTGATGTCTGAAAGGAGTTTCTGGTGTGCATTTAGCTGCCAGCATCAGGCCAAGGGGAGTGCATGTGTCTTTTGAGAGGAATGGCCTTGGTCCTGATCTCAGGTCCTTGGCAGCATTGGCTTCATGGGCTTGTCTGTAGAAGACCAGTTTTCTTCTCTGGGTGTGCTTATCTCTGGGTATTCCTTTTGCCTATCATGGATACTTCTTCCATCTTTTGTATGAGATTTTATGTCAACTTGGTGAATGTTCCTCACTCTGGGCTCTATTTCCAAGACTAACTACTCTCTCCTGCTGTCAGAGCCGGTGATGGACTCATTAACCTTATGGAAGGTGGAGGGGTGAAAAGCCCACAAGGCTTTTTGGTGGCTGCTCTCAAGGGAGCACGCTCTTTCCTGGATCTGCCAAAAGTGCTTGCATCTGGCTAGGCATTGGAGGAATGTAATGGCAGCATGGGTTCATGCATTCGCCCTGCTCTCACATCCATCTCTGGGCATGAGCGTGCTCAAGGTGCTGCTGCTGGTGGACTGGACTTTGCTGGAGGAAGAGTTGCTTCTCAAGAAGGATTCCCAAGATCTTGGTTAAATGAGCCATGTCCTAACAGCTCCAGGGCCTCATCATGACAGCCTGGAGAAAACCACCACCCAAGCTTGGTGGAATCCGTTCCCAGACAACTGGTGGTGGTCGAATCCTGGAGAGAAGACGCAAGAGCCCACGGCAGCAACCAGGGGTAAAGAATGCCATGCTCAGAGGCTGCTTGGATGAGGGGCTGAATTACCAGAGAGCAGGGCAGCACGGTGCCCAAGCTCTAGGTGGAAGGGGGGATGGATGTGTGGCATTTGTCACTGCTGTTCATTGCACCGTGCTTGAAGCAGGAAAGTCAAAGTCCAGGGCTCCCTGTCCCAGACTGTAGATGTGGTAGCAATAGAGCAGTTGTGCACACTGTCCTTGTGCCATGGAGCCATTCTGCCTGTCTGAAAGGGATGAGTATGGGAGTCATTGTGTAAAGCGTGCACCTGGGTCTGTCCTTCTTCCTGTTTGGAAGCAGTCTCAGAGCAGGCTGTTCCAATGAGAAGGACTTGTAGAGGAGAGGAAGGAAAGGTTTTCAAGCCAGTGCTCTGCTCTACCTGCTGTATGCTGTGAGCATGGAAAGAGTCCCAAGATGTATGTAAGAGCTGTCGAGGGGCAGCTTCAGCAGGGCCATGTCAGAGTGGAGAATCCCTTGTGAGTGAAAAGGCCAGGAGCAGCTATGGCCCCTGGGAATTTACGGGGCTGTAAATTCTCCTCTGTGATTGTAAGGCTGTGATTTTGGGAGGCAGGAAAGCTAAAGTGCCACCAGCAGAAGGCCTTGTGGGTTAGGGCTTCATGGCAGATTTAACATCATCACAGCAGGTGTGACCTCCAGTGGCAGTGATTCAGATGATGAAGACTCTTCTGAGGAGGTTGTGCATCCCACAATGTTTCCAGGCTGGGGCAGGAGTGTGGCCAAGGAGGAGACTGCTCTGAGTACGAGTAAGGAACTTCTCTTGTCTTTGGTTGGGTTGTTCTTTAGTCTGTCCTGCCTGAATCTCCTCCTGCTTAGGTGTACATATATTGTTTGAAAATTGGATGATCTCATCAGCTCTTTTTCAAACACACTTTCCATCTCACAAAAAAGCTCAATTTACAACATTTGGGTACCATATAGCTAAAAACACCACCTTCTTTTGATTCTTGAATTGTTATCTTCCTTCTCATTTGACTGGTGGATTTTCCTTGTGACTTCTTGGGAGTCGAGGACTGATTTCACTTTGTAGGGAATTTCCAACATCCTTGAAGTGGCATGATTATTTCTCTTTGTCTGCCAACAATTAGTTTGCTTGCTTAGCATGGTGCATGAAAAGACGGTAGATTCCTGTAGTTTTTCTAAGCAGAAGTCTCTTTCCATCTTTAAATATTGGCCTTAAATGTAGGTATCCTGCTATTTGATATACTGTGTTCTGAGAATAGGCTGTGCATTGGTCACAGGATGCAAGTAAAGCTGCTCCTATCTCTCCATGCTGTACTGGTGTGTGATGTCTGAAAGGAGTTTCTGGCGTGCATTTAGCTGCCAGCA
The DNA here is from genome assembly GCF_022539315.1 of Serinus canaria. NCBI lineage: Eukaryota > Metazoa > Chordata > Aves > Passeriformes > Fringillidae > Serinus > Serinus canaria. The sequence goes on from NC_066319.1 coordinate 18,847,211, forward strand.
TCAGGCCAAGGGGAGTGCATGTGTCTTTTGAGAGGAATGGCCTTGGTCCTGATCTCAGGTCCTTGGCAGCATTGGCTTCATGGGCTTGTCTGTAGAATACCAGTTTTCTTCTCTGGGTGTGCTTATCTCTGGGTATTCCTTTTGCCTATCATGGATACTTCTTCCATCTTTTGTATGAGATTTTATGTCAACTTGGTGAATGTTCCTCACTCTGGGCTCTATTTCCAAGACTAACTACTCTCTCCTGCTGTCAGAGCCGGTGATGGACTCATTAACCTTATGGAAGGTGGAGGGGTGAAAAGCCCACAAGGCTTTTTGGTGGCTGCTCTCAAGGGAGCACGCTCTTTCCTGGATCTGCCAAAAGTGCTTGCATCTGGCTAGGCATTGGAGGAATGTAATGGCAGCATGGGTTCATGCATTCGCCCTGCTCTCACATCCATCTCTGGGCATGAGCGTGCTCAAGGTGCTGCTGCTGGTGGACTGGACTTTGCTGGAGGAAGAGTTGCTTCTCAAGAAGGATTCCCAAGATCTTGGTTAAATGAGCCATGTCCTAACAGCTCCAGGGCCTCATCATGACAGCCTGGAGAAAACCACCACCCAAGCTTGGTGGAATCCGTTCCCAGACAACTGGTGGTGGTCGAATCCTGGAGAGAAGACGCAAGAGCCCACGGCAGCAACCAGGGGTAAAGAATGCCATGCTCAGAGGCTGCTTGGATGAGGGGCTGAATTACCAGAGAGCAGGGCAGCACGGTGCCCAAGCTCTAGGTGGAAGGGGGGATGGATGTGTGGCATTTGTCACTGCTGTTCATTGCACCGTGCTTGAAGCAGGAAAATCAAAGTCCAGGGCTCCCTGTCCCAGACTGTAGATGTGGTAGCAATAGAGGAGTTGTGCACACTGTCCTTGTGCCATGGAGCCATTCTGCCTGTCTGAAAGGGATGAGTATGGGAGTCATTGTGTAAAGCGTGCACCTGGGTCTGTCCTTCTTCCTGTTTGGAAGCAGTCTCAGAGCAGGCTGTTCCAATGAGAAGGACTTGTAGAGGAGAGGAAGGAAAGGTTTTCAAGCCAGTGCTCTGCTCTACCTGCTGTATGCTGTGAGCATGGAAAGAGTCCCAAGATGTATGTAAGAGCTGTCGAGGGGCAGCTTCAGCAGGGCCATGTCAGAGTGGAGAATCCCTTGTGAGTGAAAAGGCCAGGAGCAGCTATGGCCCCTGGGAATTTACGGGGCTGTAAATTCTCCTCTGTGATTGTAAGGCTGTGATTTTGGGAGGCAGGAAAGCTAAAGTGCCACCAGCAGAAGGCCTTGTGGGTTAGGGCTTCATGGCAGATTTAACATCATCACAGCAGGTGTGACCTCCAGTGGCAGTGATTCAGATGATGAAGACTCTTCTGAGGAGGTTGTGCATCCCACAATGTTTCCAGGCTGGGGCAGGAGTGTGGCCAAGGAGGAGACTGCTCTGAGTACGAGTAAGGAACTTCTCTTGTCTTTGGTTGGGTTGTTCTTTAGTCTGTCCTGCCTGAATCTCCTCCTGCTTAGGTGTACATATATTGTTTGAAAATTGGATGGTCTCATCAGCTCTTTTTCAAACACACTTTCCATCTCACAAAAAAGCTCAATTTACAACATTTGGGTACCATATAGCTAAAAACACCACCTTCTTTTGATTCTTGAATTGTTATCTTCCTTCTCATTTGACTGGTGGATTTTCCTTGTGACTTCTTGGGAGTCAAGGACTGATTTCACTTTGTAGGGAATTTCCAACATCCTTGAAGTGGCATGATTATTTCTCTTTGTCTGCCAACAATTAGTTTGCTTGCTTAGCATGGTGCATGAAAAGACGGTAGATTCCTGTAGTTTTTATAAGCAGAAGTCTCTTTCCATCTTTAAATATTGGCCTTAAATGTAGGTATCCTGCTATTTGATATACTGTGTTCTGAGAATAGGCTGTGCATTGGTCACAGGATGCAAGTAAAGCTGCTCCTATCTCTCCATACTGTACTGGTGTGTGATGTCTGAAAGGAGTTTCTGGTGTGCATTTAGCTGCCAGCATCAGGCCAAGGGGAGTGCATGTGTCTTTTGAGAGGAATGGCCTTGGTCCTGATCTCAGGTCCTTGGCAGCATTGGCTTCATGGGCTTGTCTGTAGAAGACCAGTTTTCTTCTCTGGGTGTGCTTATCTCTGGGTATTCCTTTTGCCTATCATGGATACTTCTTCCATCTTTTGTATGAGATTTTATGTCAACTTGGTGAATGTTCCTCACTCTGGGCTCTATTTCCAAGACTAACTACTCTCTCCTGCTGTCAGAGCCGGTGATGGACTCATTAACCTTATGGAAGGTGGAGGGGTGAAAAGCCCACAAGGCTTTTTGGTGGCTGCTCTCAAGGGAGCACGCTCTTTCCTGGATCTGCCAAAAGTGCTTGCATCTGGCTAGGCATTGGAGGAATGTAATGGCAGCATGGGTTCATGCATTCGCCCTGCTCTCACATCCATCTCTGGGCATGAGCGTGCTCAAGGTGCTGCTGCTGGTGGACTGGACTTTGCTGGAGGAAGAGTTGCTTCTCAAGAAGGATTCCCAAGATCTTGGTTAAATGAGCCATGTCCTAACAGCTCCAGGGCCTCATCATGACAGCCTGGAGAAAACCACCACCCAAGCTTGGTGGAATCCGTTCCCAGACAACTGGTGGTGGTCGAATCCTGGAGAGAAGACGCAAGAGCCCACGGCAGCAACCAGGGGTAAAGAATGCCATGCTCAGAGGCTGCTTGGATGAGGGGCTGAATTACCAGAGAGCAGGGCAGCACGGTGCCCAAGCTCTAGGTGGAAGGGGGGATGGATGTGTGGCATTTGTCACTGCTGTTCATTGCACCGTGCTTGAAGCAGGAAAGTCAAAGTCCAGGGCTCCCTGTCCCAGACTGTAGATGTGGTAGCAATAGAGCAGTTGTGCACACTGTCCTTGTGCCATGGAGCCATTCTGCCTGTCTGAAAGGGATGAGTATGGGAGTCATTGTGTAAAGCGTGCACCTGGGTCTGTCCTTCTTCCTGTTTGGAAGCAGTCTCAGAGCAGGCTGTTCCAATGAGAAGGACTTGTAGAGGAGAGGAAGGAAAGGTTTTCAAGCCAGTGCTCTGCTCTACCTGCTGTATGCTGTGAGCATGGAAAGAGTCCCAAGATGTATGTAAGAGCTGTCGAGGGGCAGCTTCAGCAGGGCCATGTCAGAGTGGAGAATCCCTTGTGAGTGAAAAGGCCAGGAGCAGCTATGGCCCCTGGGAATTTACGGGGCTGTAAATTCTCCTCTGTGATTGTAAGGCTGTGATTTTGGGAGGCAGGAAAGCTAAAGTGCCACCAGCAGAAGGCCTTGTGGGTTAGGGCTTCATGGCAGATTTAACATCATCACAGCAGGTGTGACCTCCAGTGGCAGTGATTCAGATGATGAAGACTCTTCTGAGGAGGTTGTGCATCCCACAATGTTTCCAGGCTGGGGCAGGAGTGTGGCCAAGGAGGAGACTGCTCTGAGTACGAGTAAGGAACTTCTCTTGTCTTTGGTTGGGTTGTTCTTTAGTCTGTCCTGCCTGAATCTCCTCCTGCTTAGGTGTACATATATTGTTTGAAAATTGGATGATCTCATCAGCTCTTTTTCAAACACACTTTCCATCTCACAAAAAAGCTCAATTTACAACATTTGGGTACCATATAGCTAAAAACACCACCTTCTTTTGATTCTTGAATTGTTATCTTCCTTCTCATTTGACTGGTGGATTTTCCTTGTGACTTCTTGGGAGTCGAGGACTGATTTCACTTTGTAGGGAATTTCCAACATCCTTGAAGTGGCATGATTATTTCTCTTTGTCTGCCAACAATTAGTTTGCTTGCTTAGCATGGTGCATGAAAAGACGGTAGATTCCTGTAGTTTTTCTAAGCAGAAGTCTCTTTCCATCTTTAAATATTGGCCTTAAATGTAGGTATCCTGCTATTTGATATACTGTGTTCTGAGAATAGGCTGTGCATTGGTCACAGGATGCAAGTAAAGCTGCTCCTATCTCTCCATGCTGTACTGGTGTGTGATGTCTGAAAGGAGTTTCTGGCGTGCATTTAGCTGCCAGCATCAGGCCAAGGGGAGTGCATGTGTCTTTTGAGAGGAATGGCCTTGGTCCTGATCTCAGGTCCTTGGCAGCATTGGCTTCATGGGCTTGTCTGTAGAATACCAGTTTTCTTCTCTGGGTGTGCTTATCTCTGGGTATTCCTTTTGCCTATCATGGATACTTCTTCCATCTTTTGTATGAGATTTTATGTCAACTTGGTGAATGTTCCTCACTCTGGGCTCTATTTCCAAGACTAACTACTCTCTCCTGCTGTCAGAGCCGGTGATGGACTCATTAACCTTATGGAAGGTGGAGGGGTGAAAAGCCCACAAGGCTTTTTGGTGGCTGCTCTCAAGGGAGCACGCTCTTTCCTGGGACTGCCAAAAGTGCTTGCATCTGGCTAGGCATTGGAGGAATGTAATGGCAGCATGGGTTCATGCATTCGCCCTGCTCTCACATCCATCTCTGGGCATGAGCGTGCTCAAGGTGCTGCTGCTGGTGGACTGGACTTTGCTGGAGGAAGAGTTGCTTCTCAAGAAGGATTCCCAAGATCTTGGTTAAATGAGCCATGTCCTAACAGCTCCAGGGCCTCATCATGACAGCCTGGAGAAAACCACCACCCAAGCTTGGTGGAATCCGTTCCCAGACAACTGGTGGTGGTCGAATCCTGGAGAGAAGACGCAAGAGCCCACGGCAGCAACCAGGGGTAAAGAATGCCATGCTCAGAGGCTGCTTGGATGAGGGGCTGAATTACCAGAGAGCAGGGCAGCACGGTGCCCAAGCTCTAGGTGGAAGGGGGGATGGATGTGTGGCATTTGTCACTGCTGTTCATTGCACCGTGCTTGAAGCAGGAAAATCAAAGTCCAGGGCTCCCTGTCCCAGACTGTAGATGTGGTAGCAATAGAGGAGTTGTGCACACTGTCCTTGTGCCATGGAGCCATTCTGCCTGTCTGAAAGGGATGAGTATGGGAGTCATTGTGTAAAGTGTGCACCTGGGTCTGTCCTTCTTCCTGTTTGGAAGCAGTCTCAGAGCAGGCTGTTCCAATGAGAAGGACTTGTAGAGGAGAGGAAGGAAAGGTTTTCAAGCCAGTGCTCTGCTCTACCTGCTGTATGCTGTGAGCATGGAAAGAGTCCCAAGATGTATGTAAGAGCTGTCGAGGGGCAGCTTCAGCAGGGCCATGTCAGAGTGGAGAATCCCTTGTGAGTGAAAAGGCCAGGAGCAGCTATGGCCCCTGGGAATTTACGGGGCTGTAAATTCTCCTCTGTGATTGTAAGGCTGTGATTTTGGGAGGCAGGAAAGCTAAAGTGCCACCAGCAGAAGGCCTTGTGGGTTAGGGCTTCATGGCAGATTTAACATCATCACAGCAGGTGTGACCTCCAGTGGCAGTGATTCAGATGATGAGGACTCTTCTGAGGAGGTTGTGCATCCCACAATGTTTCCAGGCTGGGGCAGGAGTGTGGCCAAGGATGAGACTGCTCCGAGTATGAGTAAGGAACTTCTGTTGTCTTTAGATTTTTTCTGTTTTGCTTTTCCTGTCTTACCTGATTCTCCACCTGCTTTGTTATTAATTTATTTTGTGAAAATTGGATGATCTTCTCATCACCTCTTCTCTTCAGAAATACATCTTTTGTGACTGGAAAATTATCTCAGATCCCTAGCAGAAAATAATATCCGTTTTTTCACTACTTAAAATTAATGTCTCAGTTTCATGTTTGTTCAAATGTTTCCATTTTTTCAATGTTTTCCAAAACAAAACAAAACAAAAAAATCTTTTATTCCATTGTTTTATTTTAGTGCTAAAATAATTCTACATCATGATATATATATCCTACATCTATTCAATAGCAGACTTCCTCTCTGTTGATGATGATCAGGCACAATTTGGAAGCCAAACCCCACGTCCCTTATTCATTGGGAATTGTCAACAATACAGTCTTGCATTTGCTGCCTTCTGCACATATGCAGGCTTCTAACATCATCTCAGTTGTTTTGTGACCTCAGATGTCTAGGCATCATCCAGTATTATAACTGAGATATTTTAAAACATAGCCCTATTTTCCTCATAGGAAAGTCCCACAGTGGTCATCTGAGGACTCTTCTTTAATTGAAAAGCCCTCCATAGGTGAAATAATTTTGTCTGAAAACCAGAAAAACACCACATATGAAGGTCAAAGCTAAATGCTGTGTGTCACTGAAGTGCACAGACTGCTACTTGGCCTTATGACCAGGGAATGGCCCCAGGCCTGGGGGTTTTTTAACATAGATGTTGCTGTTAATGACTGTACTCTAATGCTCTTACTTGTACAAAGATATTAATCTGTTCTATTTCTGTAATTTTATTTAATTTAGGTACATCTTAATGTGTCTGTTGTCTGTGCTCTTATTTAATCAGCAGTCACTCTTCATAAGCCTTTTATTTTTTTGAAGATAGTGCAGTATTTGCATTTTTTCAACAGTGGTTTTGGTTTTTAGTAGAAAATGCAAAATCAGGAATTCATCTTGCTTTGGGACTTCTTATGCTTTTTCCTATTCTTTGGATAGTTTTGGTGTTTATTTATCTTTGAGACTCTGCATTGGTAGCTTGTCTCACAGATGTACTCTATTCCATACCTTTGACAGCCTAGTGGTGTCTGCATGATCCATGGGTGAAAGTCTATTCAGTCTCCGGTCACAGACTCTTGTAGAAGTTCTGTTTTATCTTTTTAATTGTATTATAACTTCCTTGACTAATATAGGCTTCCTGCTGCTTGTCAAGGTGCTCTCATTTTTTTGTTGACCTTCACTTTTTTGCTCAGTAGTGGATATTCTAACATGGTGCTTCTTGGGTACTTCTTGAGTGCTCAGCAACATGTTTTATGTGTATTGAGATACCTGCCATATTCCTTAGGTCCAGCATTATTCTTAAAACATGAGTTTAAATTCCTACAATTGCTCTAATGGTTCTGCATTGCTTCTACTGTACATTATTCTTCTGCTGCTTGTTTTTCCCTCTTTTCTTGGGAAGTTTTGCATCTGTCCAATGCAAAGAAAAGAGCAACTGGTTTGATGTGAAGGGATTTGATAAGAAGAGTGAAGAGACTACAGCTAGGCTATGCAAGAAGTTCCATTTTCCATCACCTTTATGGCACACACAGACAGCAGATTTAGAGCATTGTCAGCATTGAATCCTCCATTGTCCCAACAGCTGTGGACTCTCAACACGAAACACTTCTGGAAATCACCACACAAGACCATTGGAACCCCACCTTTACAGATGAAGAGGAGCAGTATTCTAGCTCTGCTAGCAGGGGTAAAGCAATCAAGCATTTCAGATAATACTCAGATTTCTGATATAATTCAGTGAAGAATGACACTTGGGGTGCAGTTGTTTGCAATTCCCACACCATTAGAGTCAGTTCATCAGTTCAGAGTAATTCCTTTACATTATTTGTACTAGAGCCCTCAAAGGTGGCATCTGGAACATTCATCTGTCATTTCAAGTCTATCTTATGTATCTAAAGTTCATTTCTTGCCACTTCTCCTCACATCTCTGGTGTTTTAAAATTTGCACTGCCCTTAGTGCGCAATAAAACTGACCAGACTGTAACTTTTGGTGAGGAAGAAAATTCGTTTTTCTACTTCCAAATTTCTACTGTAAAATCTGGAGACAAAAGACAAAAAATGGAGCTAGTGTTTCCAATACATAAATTGTCCTACAAAGGATAATACACTACCTCCAGATGAACTGGAGGTGAAAATTTTGCTACCACTGTTAGTGCCAGTAGCCAACTGAGATACCAAAATGTTCAATTCTGTAGGCAAAAGCTACAGAGTGCATCCTCAAGCTATTTTTCTGTGTCTTTCTGGTTCTGAGATTGTTTTGAACAGCAGAAGATTATGCCATTGGCATTAGAACTGATTCTGTAATCACACAGAAATGTTTTTTGTGATAACTTTCTTTTAGTGGTGGAGTATTGTTAGATCAGTTGTATTCATACATTGATTAATATTACCTCTTTTTTTGTAAGACAATATATTTATAGTCGGTTTAATTTAAAAATAATTAACTACATTTGCATGAACGCTGTCTTTACAAATATTTCATAGCCTGAATGTGAAGATAAATATTCCTCTGGTTTCTCTCTTCTTGGGAAATAGCATAGTTTCTCTCCCTGGTAACTTATGACATGTATGACACATCCAGTTCATTCTTTGCATGCTCTGATTGAGGACCTTAGCTTTACTTTCATATACCATTCATGGAAATATTTGATACTTAAGGCAAATATATTTCCAGCTGAGTTCTTATGCTTATCTTAGGTTTACTGATGTATCTTTTCTAAACCTTTGTTAGAACATCTATTATGGTGGTGGTACTTCAGCTGATTTCTGACTGCATCTTCTGCTGTGTAAACACCAGCAAGTTAAAGAGTAAGCAATGAATTAATTTCATTGGTAAGAGCTTTAATTATTATTGAGTTCAAAATAAGAATGCTTATCTACTTATATGAACTTGCTTATTTAATTCATCCAATCTCAGAAGAAATTGCAATATCCTTAGGGCCAGCTTTGTAATTATGCAATTGAGATAACTCAAAAGAAAAGGTTCATCAGTGTTTTACTTTAAAAACACAGAATACAAACACACTTAACAGTTAAGTTTGTATTAAGAAATATGAAATAGAGATGCAAGCTATTGTTTCTATGAGCTCTTCTAGTTCTCAGATATCTCTTATCTTCTACTGGTCTTTGGGATCCTTTCCAATATACTTAAAACTTCTGCTGCTCCTGGTGATGCTTTTGTGTGATCAGGTTTCCAAAGGACTTCTGTATCCTTTCATCTTTCATTTCATATGAAATGCAACAACAAGAAAAAGCCAAAATGCAAAAGCCAAATACCCTTGTTATGTAGACTATGATGATAAGGATAAAATTATGCTGTTGAGTATTTTGATCATTATTGATTCAATCACAATCTTACCAGCACTAGTTACAAGTGAAAATGAAAAACATCAAGGACCAACCCAACATCCGCTATTACACAGCCTTCATTCTGGAGGGATCAGTCAAGAACAAAATCCTGCAAATACCACTGGCAGTATTGAACTTGAACAAGAATTTCCTACTGCAGGTGAAAATTATTTTGGAAAGGAAACTTCTACAGGTAATATTGCAGGTCACATTTTAGTAAATTTTCACGGTTTTCTAAAGATTTAGTTTTAGGATGTTTTACTATCATTTTTGCATTCTGAGGCCATAATACAGATTCTGTGAATAAACCTCAGCAATTTTGATATGATTATTTTTTAAATTAGTCTGTTCTTCAGACTTTCCCCAGATGTTTCTCTTCTATTTTTCTTGTATGTCAAGAACTTTAGAAGGTTTATTCTGTAACTGTCTCCTGTGTTTTGTGTTGTGTGTCATGCAGTCACAAGCTTTCAACAAGCTATCTGCCAGGGTTTTGTCTGCAGGAAACAGAGAAGGCTTAAATGGAAAAATAATAATGTGTGCTGCGTGTTTCACTCCTTTGGCAACTGTGTTCACTCCCCTGCTGCAAGCCATTCTTGGCCCTGGCATTTTTTTTTCCAGTTTTTGTTAATGACAGTTATATCTACAAAAATTTTCTCAAATGTCTACTCATCCCACTTTTGAACTGTAGCAATATGAAGGGAAAACAAAGCATAATACAGAATAAGAGTGAGGCTTCTCTCTTTCATTGGTTGAATCAATTGAAACATACAAGATAATACTGTCAAGGTGGTAACTGAAAATTAATATATTTTAATTTCTGTTCCTGTGAGTGTGCCAAAGTTACGAGTTAATGACAGATGTCCTGTACTAAGCACTGCCAACAGTGAATGCACCCCAGTCATCATCTGCTCTTGTGGATTATCAAATACAGGTCTCTGATAATCTGTTATACCAGACTACTATAGCAATACATAATGGCCTAATTGTAATTAAAATTGTAACACACTGTGGGAAATATCCTGTTTTTTTCCCACCCTTATTGGGTTGAAGGGGTTAAGAAGGTTTAGGCTTTTTTACACTATTTGGGTCCTCTTTTGCTTTGATTGTGTAATAAAATCTGCAGGTCAGGTGACATGGATGGTGTTTTTCTAAATAACTACAAGCTCAGATATTTTCCAGCTGTATGCTGTCTTATTCCTTGCGTGCACCATTCACAAACCTGAACCATGACCTAGCATTACCCTTTGTCACACCTCTTTGTGTGTTTTCCTGGAGATGCTGCAACTAATGAAACAGTGAAACTTTGAGGAGAAGAAATTGGATATAGTCAACATACTCAAATTTTGTGATTAAAATCTTACTGTTGGGTCATATCCTTGCAGTTATTTACGTCTGCGGTTTTTAATTCTGCATTAGTGAATTTTGCTTTAATATTCAACAATGCAAAGTTGAAAGCAAGATTCAGATAAATACCTCTGAGAACCTTGATTCTGAAAAGCATGTGCTCAGTTTGAGGAAGGATTTGGGCGAGAAGCAAATCTACTTTACATCTCTTTGCCATTAAATGTAGTAGACATGTGAGCAAGACCTGTCATAAAGACAAGAACTGAAGAGGAGAATAATGTGAGAAATGGATCTTTATATACTGAGTTCATAATTGCTTCACCATCACCATAACAGCTGTGGTCCCCAGCCGTGGGGCCAAACAGAATGACTCGGAGCGAGAGCCACCGGTGTATCCAGGCTGGGAGCAGGGACAGGATTATGCCACAGAGCCTGCTGTAATGGATAGAGTTACTCCTTCCAGAGAGAGCAATCATGAAAGAGACTCTACCTCTACAGGTACTAGTAATAATGTCTGTTATGTATCTTGCATCACTTCTGTCTCTCAGGTGGCCTCTCCTGGACAGATATGGCATGAACTTGTAGACAGGAGTAATTACTGATCTCTTAAAATAATCTCATGAACTGTAGGGTGATTAATTTTCTCTGTGCCCTGTCTGGATGGTGGTAAAACAGAAGATTTCAATTTTAACTTCAATTTTAGTTTGATAAAATATTTGTTCTTTACTTGCCAACACCACTTATAGGGCTTTTCACTCCTTAGTGAAGCATGACTGTGAAATTGCATCCAGCTCACTACATAAGTTATATTATTTTGTACTGCCAGACTGTCTTTGTCATAAAGTCAAATCCATACTTATTCATAATTGTACCTCAAGAGGTTAATGCATTCAGATTGTGAATATTTACTTGGAGAAAGAGTGTTCTTTTCTTTTTTGAAATCTTTTTTGAAATCTTTATCCCTCTGGTTCATTCATAGAATGATCAGAGGCTGGAATCTATAGAACTGGCATGACACAGCAATGCATTCTCATAAAACACAGTATTTATAACATCAAAATAGTGTTCTAAAAACATGGTGTGATCTCTTCTTCTGGAGGTCTCTCCTCTCCATCTGCCCCTGGAATCTGTATATTTTGCCAACATCTTGCTCCAACGTGCTGAGCGTAGATGTGGAGCTGAAGGGTCTCTCAGGAGCCAGTGACAGTGTGGAGGCAGAAGCAAAGGCCTTCATGTCTTCTTGACTGTCAGTATTTCAGTACTGATGCCTGTAATGTGAAACACACTGCAGCAGCAAGTGACAGTGCCAAGGAAGCTGAGACTCTGTAGGTAGCCTGGGATGCAGGTCAGGGAATTCTTCTGGCTTCTGCCTCTGTGTCTTTCCCTGGGCCCACAGCCCTTTTTGATTAAGTAAAAAAGCAGGCAAGAATGGATATGTCTCACCAAAACTGTGGGAGAGCAGTGGTGATGTACACAAGGTCCCCCTTCTCTGCCCTTTTCGTGGAAAGAAAAGGGTAACAGTGCTTTAAGGGGAGCAGGAGCCTTGGATGGGATGGTAGTGGAAAGGCCACAGCAGCACACAGGTGGAATTAACAGCTATTAAATAATCTGTGCTTAAATCATCTGTTGTTAAACCATCATAGCAGCTGTTGCCTCTCCTGATGGTGCTCACCACAAAGAGCCAACTCAATCACTTCTGCCTTGGGATCATGAATCAGAAATGAGCACTGAAGGCAGCATGAATCCCACGGATGCCCCTGGGGATGAAGTTCTCCACAGGACCACAGCCTCTGTGATCAAAGCTGGTAATGACTCTCCTCCAATGGGTTCCAGTAAAAATAATGGATTGTACTCATTTCTCCTGTCTGGTGTGAAATGAGACATTATTTCTTCTGAAACCGACTTCTCTCCTTGTCTTTCTTATCTTCAAAGTGTGCATTCTTGTTGTGAAATTACAGTGCAAATGTTTTTATGATTTTCTTGCATGTGAATATCCCAACAAGAATTCCTGTCTGCTTAAGGATATTGTTTTTCCTGTGTGCCCTGTTTCTTATGTCCCCTGACTTTGCTCAGGTGTATTTTTAACTGAGAAAGCAGTTGCTTTTTGGTGGTGGCTGGTAGTGTAAATGCTTGGTTTTCATGTCTGGTCATTCCTGGTCTTAATATTTCAACATATTCTCTTAATACTGTAAAATTTGAAATAATTTATTGGAGTTTGTTCATGTAGTGATGCAAGGTTCTAACTTAAATTCCCAAACTCTGTATCTTATCCATTTAAAATTATTTTCATTCAAAATACTTTTTTATTTAATACAATAAGATTTTTTTTTATCACACTGTAGTTGTTTGGAACTTCTTGCATCTTTTCTTCCTGCATTTTCTAAAAAAGACATTTAAAGAAAAAAATAGCTGCTATCCTTTTGCTTTTCTTCCTCTAAATCGATTTTTATCTGGGTTATTTAATCCTCAACATTTAGGATTTGACAGAGAGCTATGAAAACTACAAATTGTGTGGATTATAAATACAGCTTGTAGATTAGAAAGTTTGTGTTCTCTGTCATCTGCTTATGTTTTCTGAATATGAATGAGATTCTGTAAAATTTCCCAGTTCACTGTTTTCAAGCTTTATGAGGTCCAACAGGTCAGTGGCAAATACGAAAACCCAAGTGTGATTTTGGAATTTTTTCAGATGTTATTAATTAAGTCATTCTAATCTGAATTCCTGTGTAACAACAGGAATTCTTATACTCACTCTAAAAACAATATTGCTGTAGTGAAGGAAGAGACATGTCAAAGAGAGTGTGTCATGTGCAGAGGATAATCTTTGCTTGTGGCTTTGTTTTGTTTTGTTTTGTTTTTCTTCATAGTCTACATAGGCAAATAAATTAAAAAGGTAGAGTTTACTAAAAATAAAGAGGGAGTAACATATAAGGTGCGTTTTAAAAATGTTTTTGAAGTTAACTTGGCCATCATCACAACAGTGACAGCCTCCACTGACATTCTGGCACCAGAAGATATAACCCAGGAAGCATGGGCACCTCACCTTGTGGTAACATCTGCTTCCTCTCCTGAGGGTGCCCACCACAAAGAGCCAACTCAAGCACCTCTGCCTTCAGATGATGCACCAGGACAGGGCACTGAGGGCATCACAAATCCCACGGATACGCCCAGAGATGAAGTCCTCCACAGGACCACAGCCAGTGTGACCAAAGCTGGTAATGACTCTCTTCTGATGGGTACCAGCAAGAATAATGGATCATTCTCATTTCTCATGTCTGGTGGGAAATGAGACATTATCTCTGCTGAAGATGGCTCCTTTCACTATCTTTCTCATCCTGGGGATCTTCATTCTTAGTGTGGACTTGCAGTGAAAAATCTGTCTGAGGATCTGTGGACGAGGCCTAAGGGACTCCTTGCTGGTGTGCTTGGTGGTTTCTGACCTTTGCTGAAGCATGTTTTTGGATGATCTCCCAAATGTTCTGCGAGATATGCACTTTGGTGATTCCGAATCCCCAGCCTCGTCTTCCCTTCTTGTGCATCAGTGGGATTAGGCTGGATATGCTTTGGCACCATGACTGGTGTGGTGGAGGTGCTCTGCCAGGTTAATCAGATGACTTGATCCTGCAACTCAGCAGTGGCACCATCACTGGGCAGTGGTGTCCCAGCAGTGAGGGCAGTGCATTCACAGAAGAATTGCATCCCTTAAATTCTGCCATCAGTTTCTTACTTCTCTTCCCCTGTGTATTGCAGGGCAAGACTGACAGAGGTGAGGCTGCTCACTCCTGAGTTACAGGGTCAGGTTCTTGCTGCTAAAGTCTCTTCCTCTAAAGGTCTCCCCTTTCCATCTGTCACTGGGATCTGTGTATGTCACCAACATCTTGCTCCAACATGCTGAACGTAGATGTGGAGCTGAAGGGTCTCTCAGAAGCCAGTGACAGTGTGGAAGAAGAAGGAGAGCCCTTCATGTCCTTTCCCCCCCCTTCTGTGCTTTGCATGAGGAAGGTGAAGGTGCTCTCTGGTTTGCTGTGGCCCAGGAAAGGATGTGGGTGGTGGTTTTTGTGAGTGCTCCCTGATCATGCCACCATCATGGCAGTCACAGAGTCCGTGGATGATGCTGACCAAGAGAAAGCAACCAAGGAGCCACTGGCACCTGGCACTGCACCTGGAAGGGAAGGTGAACCAGCAAACACCACAGATGGTTTCCATGTCCATGGGATACCTGGAGTTTTTTCAGACATTGAGGACCGTTTTATTCCCTTGCAGACTCCTCTTACTACCAGTAAGAATAGTTAATTATAACCTTTTTCATTTATCCATCAGGAAGCTGTTATGGTGGACAATGGCTGTTGTCCAAAAATGTGTACTAAGCATAACGGTAAATGGTTGTCATGTTTTGATTTCCTTTGTTATTGGTTTAACCTGCTGATAAGATGTCATGAATGGGATCTCTTTCTAGTAAAATCATTAGTTAAAGGCTGAAAATAGTGTTTTGCAAATAAGCTTTTCTTATATTCTGTTATCAGCCTGTGGTAACACAAGTATTGAAATGAAGAAGTGAAAACTTTCTGCTCGTGCCCATGCATTTGTGATAGCATTTGTCTTTCTTTGTTTTGAGGGGCACAAATGACAGCTATGTAACCCTTAACTATCTGTCACTTTTTCACCTTTTGTAACCTTTAAAATTAGCTGAATAAGTACAAAAGAAAGGTGATTCTCTGTGACACAGTTTTTTCCCTAGCTGTATGTTCTGTTGGTATCTTTCCAGTGATTATTTGTAGCTGTAACTGACATTTCATTTGTGAGCAGCCTTGTTTTTCAGAGGGTTATTCTTCTGATGAAGTTAGTGCAGTTCACAGTGTTTGCCTATTATACTACATGCAGCCTTTGGTGGTTTTTTGAATGTGTGGTCACATGCTAATAACATGGGAAATGAAGGGACTTTTCTGTATTCCCAAATGTAGTTTCCACACAAATAACCATCCTAACAGTAAGGGGTTTTTTCCCAATTCAGCTAATCCAAAGACTGTTTTCATGCATTTTCTTGGAAGTTAGTGGAACCATTCCAGAGCAGAATTTCACCAATGCTCTGTGGATATTCACTGCATATAAACAAGATTATGTACCTATATTTTTACAGCATTATACAGAAAACACTTGAAATCTAATTCTTTTAATAATTCATTAGTATTATGAAGTTCTACTTCACACTAATATATTGTGAGGTAGAACTTGGGCTAATTATTTTTTCAAGAATTTTGTATAAACCAGTAAATTCAACTCTAACAAAATTGCCTGGTTATAGTATTTTGACATAGGCATAGCACTATAAATGCAAATTATGTATTTGTCAGAATTTTATTGGAAAGCTAAATCTGTTTTAAAAAAAGTCTTCCTACTAAAACTCATTTCTTTCATTTCACAGGCCCTATTCACCTAATTAATTGAAGCTGCCTTCTTCATTTTATGTGCAGACATTACACACTATGAAAAAATTTTTGCTACCTTTCTGTTTTGAGCACATAAAACCTGTAAGAACAGGTTTGAATCTTTTCCAGTGGGAATATCTTTCTCAGTGGGAATATTGTCAGTACCCTGGCAAAAGGCTCAGAAGGCCATTTTCTCCAAGCTCTTCCTCTTTTCATTTACCTTCTCTTGGTGCTTTTTAAGAGCACAGTTTACAGGAACCACTAAGACACCACCATTGTTATCAGAAAGCTTATTGAAGGGTGCATTCATTTGTAATGCTGCCCAGTATAGGTGAGATGGAATGGAAAAGATTCATGAATGGATTGTTAAAGGCCTTCCCTGATCAAATGAATGGTTTGACGTACTGTACCACTTTTTTTTCACTTGCTGTTTTTCTACAGCAATGTTTAAGCTGTGGTCAGACCACACTGAGCGTCCAAGTGTCCACAGCATAACAAGTCAGTCTGCTGAAGGGTTAGAAAAAACAACTGTCTGTTAAGAAAAAGATCTGGTGTGTTACCAAAATGAAATGTGGAGGGCTTCTGAGGCTCCCTCCCTGCCCCTTGCAAGCACCTCCCCAGAGCCAGAACCACAGGGAACGTGGCTGACCCTTGCTGCTTCTTCTCAGTGCTCAGAAGAGCTGCAAATGCATCATGTTTCCATGCACACAAATTTTAAAAAATGTCTGCCTTTCTAAGGGGTTTTGTGGAGGAAAAGCTCAAAAATCTGCTGAGATGTAGTGTAGACAAGTTAGTAGGTCCCTCTTGGTTAGCTTTCTTTGCTGCTAGATCAAGACTCTTCATTTGTGCTCTGTTCTTTGTTGTGAGATAGCACCAAACAACACGCCAGTCAATAAGTTTCTTGTTAATAAAAATAATAAAAACATCTGGAAAATTCATGAGCTGCTTGCTGGCTGTGCTTCACAGGGGGAATAAAACATGTTTCTCAGTTTTGCATTTCCCAGCTGTTACTAGGAAATGAGATCAGAAATACTGGGCAGAAATTAATTGTAATGTGTGATAAAGAAAAAGAACTTTACAGCTGATTCGAGTTAGTGTTTAATTTCTTAGAGTCTGGAAGAATTCAGAGAGGTGGAGATCTGTGATATATTTTTTGTAGTGATAATGAAGCAGCAGTCCCAAATGAAATTACTCTATCTATAGTCTGCTGATAATTTTAGACTTGGGATACCCTTATGGAAATAGCATGGGCCAGGAATGTAATTGCCTAAAAGTTCAAGCAGTATGGCCAGCTTAGAAAATATAAGAGACTGATTTAATATCTAATACCATCTTGGAACCAAATTACACAACTTATTAAAAAGGACAAGAGGATCCACATCTAAGTTTGCAGAGAACACTTTTTTAATATTATGAAAAGAATAATTTCAATTTTTAGAGTCCCACTCTATAGCTGCCAAAGTCACAAGAATTCAGAGAACTATTGTTCAATTTTATGCAGCATTAGAGTTTTAGGTGTTCAGTTTTATCCTGTGTCAGAATAGAACTGAAACATATGAGGGAGACAAGAGGGGAAAGCCATGAGTTTTGCTTCTCAAAATATTAAAGCCAGCCATAATTCTGATGAGTGTCATGCTTACAGTCTGTGTGATAGTTTTCAGTGTAAAAACTCATTAACTGCTGCAGCCTGGACTTTCCACAGTGTGATTTTTACATTGTTTAAGTTGCAGTCTTCCTTGGTCGCTGTTAAATATCCATCAAGCATATGTGGCCTAATGGCTGGGGTGTTTTGTTCTTTAGGCTCTACCTCTAGTGTATATGGAAACCAAGGACCACACAAGGGACATGAGGAATCCACGACTTCCCCTGGAGAGACGGCCACAACAAAAATAGACTCACAGCCAAGGTCGGCCCGTGTACCAGGTGGGTTTTGGAAGTCAAATGTTTTAAAAATCCAAGGACATAATTCTCTTCCTATGAACTGAAGTAAGAGATGAAAATGAAGGTCAAATGCAGTTGTTCAGGCTTTGCTCTGGAGCAGATAATATTCAGCATTTCAAAAGTAGTCTGAAAGATGGAGCACATTGTAACTCATGTAGTTTTTCAGCAATATTAAGATGAGAGAAACCCTGCATTTGGGGAATGGGTTCAATTAACTTTTAAAAACTAAAATTAAATCAAGTAAAACTTTGTAAAGTTATATGCATAGCATCATATCCATGAGAATGTTCAGTGAAAATAACAGCTGAGACAAGCTCTCCAGAAGAGAGTGTGCAGACTAAAACAGAATAAAAAGAAGCCAACACCATGACACAGCTGCAAAAGAATGCAAATATATTCTGGGACTCATTAGTGGTAAAGTCATTTTTAAAACAGAGAAAGTAATTATTCCACTGTACTTAGGCCAAACAAGTCCAGAGGTGAAACTCTGTGTTCATTTCAAGGCATTGCATTAGTCACAGGAAGAAAATGGAGAAGAGCACCCAGAAAATTTTGGGATGGTAACTTTTGAAGCACTTTTTGGAGAACTCATCATTTGCAGGGAGATCTGAAGGGAGATATAAGAAAAGCATGCTATGAAACGAATGCCTATCAGTTTTTCACCATGGAGTACTAATAATTAACTGATTAAAAGAGGTAATTTGTCGCAAATTAAATGTGTGAGTCTTGTTAAACAAGGAACAATTGTTTCAAGCAAAGAAAATCCAGGCCATAGCTCTTGGGAGAGGACCCCCATCTGTAATGGTAGCAGAGCTATAATGGTAGTAGAAAGTAGGCTACTGGCAAGGTTGTGAAACCTGCTTTTCTAAAAATGTGCTGAAACTCATCCTGCTTCTGTGCCTGAGACTGTAGGTGTGTCATGCTAAGCTTTTTCTTTTGCCATTGGAGTAAATCAGGGGAACAGCTCCTCTTCACCTATGCCCACCAAAGTCCTTGCAGGTGACAACAGTGATGGGGTATTTCATCTGAGCTGGCCTGTGTATAGCTGAGTGATGAAAATGTGTTTGATTTGCACTGAAAGACTGTGTACACCAAACAAACATTCCTGGAAGCTAGGAAAAGAGTGTGGCAGCTAATAGGAAGTAGAAGAGGCAGTTGTGTGACATGGCAAAGCCCCATGAGACACACTCACACGCTCTCTTGCCCTCCCTCGTCTGTCCCTGCAGACTGGCTGATCATTGTGGCTGCTCTCGTGGTGCTGGCATTGATCCTGGCCGTGTGCATTGCTGTCAACAGCCGCAGAAGGTAAGGCCACCCCTCCACACTTCCAAACACACTGCCTCGCTTCTCTCTTCCCAAAGCTCTCTCAAGGAGGAGCAAACCACAGGAAAGGGCATCCTCTGCAAAGCTCTGTGGCTTGTGGTGTGGGGACCCAGGTGTCCATGTCCTGCACAGGTCACACATCAGCCTCCACACTCACCTGGAGCCTCTCACATGGAGTCAGCAGCTACATGAGCCATTCAGTCTTGGAAATGGAAACTAACTGTGTATAGATCCCAGGAAATTGATGGCCCTCTGCCTATTAGTTATTAATGGGAAAATCGTGTTCCCAGAGAGTGGAAGTGGTGAGATGAACATAGACAGTAACAAGCACAGGATGAGCCAGGAATAATCTTCCACCATTAAAGCATTGTCTGTGTGCACTGTGAAGGGCTGTCCTAGACGACCCAAGGGATTCTGTGGAAACCTGCTACTCTCTTTCTTCTGAGCAAGAGCCAGTATCACAGCTGGCAGTCACAAGCATACATGCTAACATTGCTCTCAGAGCTCTCAGCAGCTTTATGTACTCCCTTTTACAGATGAGGAGGCTGAGGAGTGAAAAGTAATGCAATGATCTGTGCAAAGTTACCTGGGAAATTGGAAAAACTCTAGCCTAAAGGATGGGCTATAATATTCTTACCTCTTTCTTTTCTCTGGGGCCTGTTCTGAGGTTAATTCCCAATTATCTTCAACAGCTTTTTCCTACTTAAATGTTAAAATTGAGCTTTTTAACAGAGTACCCATTTGCTACTTGAATGTTGGATTTTAAATCCTTTTTCATCAGAATGACCATATAACATGTGGAGATTTTTGTGCAGGAAGCAGTGAGCACATTTTTTCCTACTCTCTTGGTTGCAGAGCACTCTGAGCTGCTCTTTTAAGAGGCTGTGGGGCTCCACAGCTCCTTGTTGGTGTCTTTTGGCATTTTATGGCTGCAGAGCAGGAAATCATTCCCAAGGGTGTGTGTAACATTAGCAGAGTGAACTGAGCTACTTCAGATAAAATTCAGACTCATCTATGAGTCAGTAGGCATGAAAAAAATGCTATTTCAGAAGCATCTTAGTAAAACTGAGCAGCCAAATCAGTCCTTCAGGAATAAATACGCTTCATTTAAGAAGAAGGGACTTAAAAGTCCAACTTCCCAGACACATTGTCCCCGTTAGGCATGCTGGGCTCTGCACATTCACTTTACACGAGGCTGTTTGAGGACAAGTAGGATGTCCAGCACTGTGTAGCCAGGGAGTCAGCTAAGCAGTAAATCTGACAGCTGTGTAAGTAGTGCTTTTTTACTGCTCTGAAGGATGCCCAGCCCATCATAACCAGAGTGCATCAGCTTTGGACTGGTGGCCCTTTAAAAGACAGTGTGTGTGCAGGTGTGTTCTGATTCAGAGCTACATATAAAGTTTATTGGGCAGCCCTGCAGCAAGAGTAACTCTAAAAGCACAGTACCTATTTCCTACCTGAACATCATCCCAAGGAGCTCTGCTGCAGGCAGCAGCTAGAATAGTTCTCCATACTTCCTTACTCTTGGTTGGCTTCTAAGCTTGACATGCTAATACAAAGGAAAAAACAGTTGCCTTGTTTAGTGAGGTGAGAGCTTGATCCAGATTTTCTGCTTGCTTAAGAATTTGTGAATTTTAAAGCTGTGGTCCCAAGCCTGGATTTTGAAGGTGTCCTCATAGTGGGGCTATTAACAAAGTTCATAAATGTAAATAAATTCAAAAGACAGAAAAAAATTTCTAGCCTTCAGTAATAAATGTTTTTGCCACATGTAGTAACAGTGAATACAAATTAGATAAGTGAGCTCCTGATAAATTTTATGCATATATTGGTGGATGCTTTCAAAAATAAAACATGCAATATGGAGAAACTTTACGCTTTGTATGATACAAGTCTGGACTGGCATACACAAGTTTAATTTCCAATCAGCTTTTCTTAAATACTGACCTTCAGTATTTTATTATTTTTGTTCTACTCTATTTATAATATTCTATTTTTATTTCTTTCTAGATGTGGGCAGAAGAAAAAGCTAGTGATTAACAATGGCAAAGGGGCAGTGGAGGACAGGAAGACAAGTGAATTGAATGGAGATATCAGCAAATCACAAGAAATGGTGCACTTGGTGCATAAAGAACAGTCAAATGACCGAACACAAGCATGTGATGAATTCCTGACTGTCAATGAAACACAAAATCATCACGAGTTTGACATGAAGACTGGAGTGTAATGGTACAACACTGCCAAGCAGAGCAGGGCTGGGGAAACCAAAATCATGTGGAACTTGAACAGGAATTCACAGATGCACTGTGCTACTGATGTCTTTTGAACATAAGCATAAGTTCTATTTCTTTTTAATCACTTTGCAACGATGTCTGAGTTTAAAAATTGACAGATGCTTTTTGAATCACACCCCAAGATTCGAGTAATGCTTTCAGTTCCCAGTCCCTTCACAGAGGACTCTCACTGTGTCCTGGATGTTAGGAGGCATACAAGTTTACATCATTATTCCCCAGATGGAAGGTCTTCACTGTGTGAAGATAAAGAAGTATCCAGTCACTCCATCTTACAGATATTTAAAGTATTAAACATGCCATGGTGGAGAAATAAGTGAGAAAAGATGTCAAGAGTAAAAAAAATCAAGTTTAAACCCAAAAGGCATCTTCTACAATGTCTGCAACAGCAGAATCCTTCAGAAATGCCTTCCAGCCAGGAATAGCTGGGGGTACATTCAAAATCTGCCAGTATAAACAAAAAGTGACATTTTATAATTATGTGTGGCTTGGTCTGCAACAAAGGAAACCCAGAAGGACAAAATTTATTCATCTGTATTATTAAATATCTATGGACATACAGCAAGTCTTCTCAGGAGGGGTAATAAAGGCATGAAAACATGAGCTGAAACATAATAAACTTCTGTTCTTTATTTTCCTAGCAACCTGTACAATTATCCTTCAGTTTTTGAGGTGTTCATTGCTCTTTTCCCCACCTCATTCATTGGTCCAAGTTTGTGCATGTTTCTAATGAGCCTGTTAGTTAGGATAATGAATAAAACAAAATGACCCCAGCTCTAGCATATATGCACAAATCAAGCAATTGAGATCACTAGGGAAGCTGACAGTATTTTATTCCTGAAAATAGGTCTCCATTTTGTGCTCCATTTTACTAAGGAGATGCTGAGCCTATTGAATTTTTTCCCCCATAACTATTATATTATCCAAGATTACTGATATTTTAAAAGCTGCTTTTCTATGATCTCACTCATTTCCTCTGAATTCTATTTAATCTACATTTTTTTCCATCAGCTTTTTAAAAACACCAAAAAGAAACATTGCTGGCTTTTTGGTACCAGAAGTTCAATTTCTACAGGAAAGATCAAAGCAAAGGAAAGGAAACTCTTCCCAGCCATGTAATATAGTAGAGTAGTTGAGCTGCATTGTTACATGCTTTTGTTATGTCCTTTTGTGTCTGATATGTAAAGTATTTGTATGAAGCTATGATGCTGTGCATTATATTGATATGAATTGTCAGGAAAACAATTATTTACTGCCAGTGGTCTGTGCCATTTTTATGAAAGCTTATTGGAATGGAGGGAGAATTGTAACTTCTAATTGGACTCCCCCCAGGAAATGCAGGGAAAAATGTTGGTCTGTGTCAGCTGTGGGAGGTGGATGCTCTGTGGCAGGGCTGTTCAGGAGTTCTGGTCACTGACCATAGCCCCTCTCTCTGAAACTGCTCTGCTAAAATATGTTATATTATGTTCTCCATCTGAAGCAGTTTGGAGGATCAATATTCAGCTGGCTAAATACTGACTTTAGCCAGCACTGATCTTTACTGGAACATAAAGCACAAGACTGTTGATTTTATTTCTGAGTCACAGCCCTCCAGCAGTTTCCCATGTGCTTCATGGAAATGCTCAAGTGCCCTGGTATCTGCTGGCAGATCTGCTCAGGGCAATTTACACCTGGGCAAAAAGTCCCAAGACAAGGTGATGTTTTAAAATACACACAGGATGTTCTCTGACTTAATGCAGGTCAGATATTTCATTTGTGAACAGTGCATTGATTTTTGTTTAATGTTTTTAAGGACACTTTTCTATTTCTCATGAGAAATCAAAATGATCTGCTGAAGGCTCTGTTGAAACTGGTGTTAGGTACTCATTCCACTAAGTATGGAGATCCAGAGTTAGAATTAAAAATCTTTAAATCCTAACTGAATATAGGTCTCAGTGTGAAGGATGTATTTCACTGTCTTGGAGGCTAAACTTCTCTTTAAAAAAACCAAAAAAGTCTGTGGCACGTTATTAATCTCCCTGTTCAGCTATTGAATGAAGAAATCCACAAACTTCTTCATAATTTATCTTACAGTCAGTGGATATAAAAGCACAGGCAACACTGGTTGGGTTCTTTGTATATTTTTAAATGAGAGATGCTCAAGAGGCAATGCCATTATTTTATATATGCTGATTCTTTTTAGATTATGTCCTGTGACTTATGTGTAATTGTTTCATTTTAGTTTTGAAACTAGACTGCCATTTCATATGTATAATACAGTACATATTTTTATTAATCTTGCTTTTGTTATGAGGGGTTGTTTGTTGTGTGTATGTATTTTTATATAGAGCACTTGATATATTTGCATATTTATTTAACAGATTAATCAGAATTAAAGAAAATGCCATCTCTAAATTGCAACTAGAAATAGTCTTGCTAAAAACACATTGGACTTTAAAATCAGCTTCCAAAATAAACCTGATTCCACACTGAGGATGAGATGTAAGTCCAGCTGCTAGTGGGAGAGAAGTCTTCAGCTGGATAGTCATGTTGAGTGCTGTGATCATTTTTTCTGCTTGCAAATCCCAAGCCAGGCTGAGGTGAATGCTGTGTGACCTGCTCTGCTCTGCTGGCCTCCCACGGGCTCCACAGGGGCTCTGGCAGGGAGTGATGAGCTCAGCTTTACCCCAGATGCAGACAGCAGCTACAGCAGCTTGGTTCCATTTCAGATCAACCCAGTAAGGTCTTGAGGACCATTCCTGGCTCACAGAACCACCATGTGAAAAGTGCAGCACCCAGCAAGGTCCAGCCCTTCCTCTGGGTGCTGGCAGACAAATCAGCTGTGACTGACAACTCTCACTGCATCTTGGTCTGTCCTTGCTTGGTGCCTAAGAAGAATGAGGATCTCTCCTAAAAATGCTAAGGAGCCTGTGATCAGCTTCTGTTAATTCTTTTGTCTTGAAAAGTTTCAAATAAATGTGATCCAGACCAGTGGAGATTCTGTCTAAAGCAGCGAGCATATTTAAGAGAGTCTCTGTATGTTTTATGGGAATGTAATATTTTCATGAAGCAATGCAGGCTGATTGTTTCATCTGTATTTCCTTGAAGCTCTGAAAAGGAATATTTGATTAAAGCAGAGAAAGGATGTGCAGCTGTCATGTCTACCTTTGTGGATGTGAAACCCTTTCCACAATACCAGCTCCAAAACTGTACTTTTGCAGTCTTTCATAGGATAGGGAGGACTTTTGTGTGTCCCTTGTCAACAACAACAGCCTCTGTACTAATTAGTTTGAAGCATTTTGCCTGGAATATTTTTAGGAGACAATTGCCAAGTGTCTCTTTAGCACATATCATTCTGGTTAGGGCTGGTCCTAATTATTCCTTCTGTAGATGAAGGAAATAAATCCTCTGAGAACTGTGTTCTGCCTCCACATACAAAGACACCAGGGTATTTTGTAAGTCAGCAATTAATGGGTTTATTTTAAGCTATATTAGGCCATTAGGCAATAATTATTTCTTAAGTTTTATTAAACAGTTCAAGGGTCTAATGCCTCTGAGTCTCTGCAAGAGCTCTGATTAGTAAAACACCAGCCCTTTTGGTAACCACAGGCTCTGACTACTTCTTCTCTGAGGAGGGGAAAGGACAAAAGGTGGCAGGAAAAGGGCTGTTCCCTCGGGGTGTGGTTCCAGCTGTGTGGGAGTGGGTGACAAAATTCCTGTTCCTTAAGGGTGGAAAAAATTGTGCAAAGGTGTTTTGGGCATGAATCTGGGGGGTTCATGATGGAGGGAGAGCACAATTTCTGGGAAAGGATGTAAAGGGAAAGTGAAATTTCTCTACTACACCTGGGAAAGTACCTTCAACACTCCCAGCACTCTGGCACTCAAATATTTCACAACTCTGAGTAGGAAAAAAGAGCCTTTTCCTGTGAACCTCCCCCACCTCCAAGCCATCCTCCAAATCTACCACCTCATTTGCAAACTGATTTTGAATTTTCCCCTGGTAGCTCATTTCTCACTGCTGCATGTGGCATCCCCCATGCTGGGGGCAAGCAGCTGTGGCAGTGAGGAGAGGCAAATTTAGGCCAGAGGAGTGACAGTGTGCTCTGTACAGCACAGAGACTGCCCTTTTTGTCTTCTCTTTCTCACCCCTTTGGAGTAAAGTTAGTAAAGGCAAGACTTCAAAAACATTTCTGAGAGGGGCTGATTTGATTTTTATTAATGCCTTAACATCTATTACACATGAGGTGAAAAATTACTGCAGGGACTGTAGAGGTGCTGAAAGCCCTGCCACATGCCAGGTGTCAAGGATGCCTGGGAAAAAATGCCTGGGAAATGGAGCTGTGGGAGCAGCCTTGGCAGATAAAAGCAGTTACTCTCTCCATCTCCCTTTTCCTCTCTCTGGTCTCTTTTCTATCCCACTCTGGTCAGAACCACATCCTTTCTCTATCAATAAATGGTTCTCAGGGATTTGCTGCTTTTGGGCATCATTTTCATCCAAGAAATCTATCAGAAGGAATCCTCCCTGACTCCTCTAGCAGTGGGATGGGACAATTCTGCCCCTTGCTTGTCTTCCTGTTTTGAAAGTGCAAGACTGATACAGATCTTCACATTGGTCAAGTGAGCTGCTGCACAGGGGTTTTGAAAAGTTCAAACTCTAGAAGAGAATCCACAAATCCATCAAAGCAGCTCTCCTGCCCTCAAGAGAGTTGATTTTTGTTAAAGTGCAGGTAAAGCAGGGGCAGTGAAAGCTTTACCTATGCTTTAAACACAGCCTTTCAATTTTGTCTGCATGGTTCCAGCAACCAATAGAAAGGTTTTGTCTGAGTGACACCTTCAAGGAGTCTCAGACCTTTTATTTAAAAAGTTTTATTACAAGGAATTTATTTATTCCTACTCTACTGGAAAAAGTGTCTTGGATGAAAAAGTGGGGGAATGAGACCCACCTTTATATGTTCTCTGCCACAAAAAGGTGTGCACTGAACACTGATGTGAATTTCTTTAGGTTTTTTTTTAAAGAAAATTTTAAAAATTATGAAGTTTTGGATCAGAAAAAGTCCACAAAAACTGTCAAAAAAGAAGATGACTTTTTTTCTCAGAAACTGATGTTGTTTCAGCTAGTTTTAATATTCCAGATAAAAGATACAGCTGTACAAATTTCCTTTTTTACTTTCGTTTTCTTTTGGGTATTTTTGGTGTTTTTTTGGTTTTTTTTGTGGTTTTTTTGTTGGGTTTTTTTTTTGGTGGGGGAAGATTCTCCATGTCTAATCCATAGTATAGCTTTCCCTTTGTACTAAAATGAAATTCTTAGAAGTAATTTATGGTCCCACTGGAAAAAAAAAGACATGCAAATTTACATCAAAACAGGATTGTTTAAGTCTAAGATGTCCTAAATTTAAGTCCATTTACCAGAAAAGCCTCCAGCTTTTTTTTTTGAAAATTAAGAAAAAGTCTCACTCAAATACCCACTTAACTTAGAATTTAGGTCAGCAGCAGCTTTCTGCTGGTGCTGAAGCTGAGGCCCAGCTGAGATGAGGGGTCCCTAGGCTGGCAGGGGTAAAGCAGCACATGGCTCCCAGGCAGTGGAGACTCTCTATATCCAGAAAGTTTAGGTCTGCTGAGTTTGTCCCGAAGTCCTTGTAACTCTCAGAGCAACCCAGGGCAGAGGGGGATGCAATAAGGCATTTTCCACTTCTCTGGAGGCTCTAAATTTTGTACCTGGCATCTGAAAGCCTTGCCTTGGGCAGTTGTGATAGGATGGGGTCTGCTTTAACACCCATATTGCCAGTCTCATGTGGAAGTGTTTAAATTGTTTGGTAATGTTTGGTACCAAATGGCTTTGGTGCAGCTGAGTTTTAGCTTTAACTCTAAATTTACTTGTAGTCATGATGTGTACCTCATCTAGCTTCTGGCAGGACAGAAGGCTTTTCTTTCCTGGATAAATCTAAAAAAGCCCCCTTAGCTCATTTTCAGTGACCACATTTTCCCTTGCATGAATTGAGATTCCACGCTTCCATTTTTTCTTATAAGAAACAGTAATAAACTGTTCTGCCCCATGATGTGGTTAAAGTCTGAGTTTATATTTCTATTATTTATATTTGTGTTTATATTTATACTTAGATTTAGATTTAGATTTTATCTTTTTATCTAAAGTACTTTTTTAAAAAGCAAGCTTCCTGTTCAGGGCTGCTGCTGCAGGTTGCCAGCAGCCCCTCACCAGAGCTAGCTTGGGGAGAGAGTTTCCTGCAGCTGAGTTTGTCTAAGGTGGGTCCATGACAGCTGAGCCCCATACACGAGGCACAGTGATCTCAGCTGACATCTGCACACCAAGGGAGAGAAGGATGCTCCTGCACATGCTGTGGACTACAGCCATCAGTGAGACAGTCCTCAGAGCAAATGTTGGGCTCCTTTTACGTTTTGGATCCACAAATTATCCTCTGTTTTGGCTTTGTTCAAGCATTGCCTGTCTATCTGTAGTGTTCAAGCAGTTTGTCTTCCTGTAAAACTGTTTCATAAGCAGCTCCTCAGCTCAGCAGGTTTTGTTTTCCAGCAGTAGGTCTTCAGATTCACTCTCTTTATAGTTCTTGGGTGCTTCCCTGCAGTTCTTCAGTGGTTTATTTTCTAGTTACTCTTTCTTTCATTAATCAAGTGAAAGTCTGAAATGAACTCAAGGCAGGGATGTTTGTTTATTCAGCCAGTGATTTAAAAACAAACTTACCCTTTGTTCAAGAAAGCTGACTTTCCTCCTCCACCCAAGAAGAGGACAGGTATCAAGCCTGCCCATTGTTTACTGGCCAGCCAAAAATGGGAGAAGCCTGGTTCAGAAACAAAGCTGAAATGATCCAGTCAATTTAGATAACACCAGTAACCTCAGAAAGAGTGAAATGATTTTCAAGTGCATTTCCTAGCTTGGTCCCCTCTTGTCCCTTCACTGCACTGGGAGCCAGCTGCCTTTTCTGCCTTGCACATCTGCTCAGCAGCATTTCTCCAGTGGTGTTCAGGGACCACAGGAGATGATCCATGCAGCCTCTTCAGGCACCCCACTAAAAGAACCAGCCAAATGGGAGATTGATCTGTGCTACAAATGACTGCATGAAAAGCCAACGTTTTTAGTTCAGTCAGAAATGAGAATGAAGAGCACAACACCGTGTAAAACAGACCCTGTGCTGCTTTTCTCAGTGCTCATCCCTGTACTTCAGAAACCCTACCAAGAGTGTGAGGCCTTGCTCCTCCAGACCTTGTTCCTGTAGTTTTGGTGGGCAGCAGTTGGTTTTGTCATTTATCTGTGCACACAGACACATCTTGTTTATCCCCACAGACTGTGCCTGCCCCAACCACCCCGACCACAAGCCCTTATCTTGCATGCAATCTGTTTTCCTGCCTGCCCCCACTTCGTGCTGCACAGTGAGAGAGCAGGCACTCACCTGCCCAGCCTGGGAAGCTGCTTCGGCTTTGGGAGCCTGCACAGGGCTCTGCACAGCTTTGGAAGCAAAATGGCTCCAAGCCCTGCTGGGGTATTTGTACATGATTGCAATGCAGGTGCTTGCTGCAAATAAACAAACCCAACTGAGGGTAATTTTTAATGCTGTTTTCCTCCTAAAGCGCTGTATGTTGGGGCCACCTGTTTCTTTCATAACCTTGTCCTGTTCACCTGTGCTATCTAATACAAAGGAGAAGATTGTTTTCAATCTAATAACCCCAAAGTATTATCTCAGTTGCTCTTTCATGCCGTAGAGGAGATACAGAAATATCTCTTAATATGGGTCCATGATTCATAACTCACTGGCTTTTATCTCCCCTTTCAGCAGATTTTTTCCTGTAGAGAGGATTCCAGACACAAACACAGTCCTGAAATAATCTTTGACAAGGAGAAACAGGGTACAAGGATCTTGCAAGGGCTTAGAGAATCAGCCTTAGGGGTGTGTATTTTCAGAAAGGTCAGCTTCATATAATTGCAGTACTGGTTCCTGCAAGGGTTGGTTATTCTAAGTCATTTCGCAGAAACGTTGCTTTGAAAAAGGCAACGTACACAGGTTGGTGTCGAGCCTTTAATTTTAAACTTTTATTCTGATGTGTAACAGAAGAACAGACAGATTCCTTTTATGGAAGGAATTTGAATGTTCAGAGTGCACATGAAGTATGTGAGGGATGGGCATCCTGGAAAAATTCAAGAGATGAATTTTACATTAGCAGAATGCATTTATTCACAACACTTCTTGATGAGGGCAGATCAGGACATTTTTGCTCTGGTATCAAAGTGGCAGCAGACAGATTTGCTTTTTCAGTAACTCAGATTCCCTTTTTGCCCAAAGATCCTCCCAGCACCACATCAGGACTCAGTTCGTTACTGACTCAGAGGGCAGACTGCCAGCTGAGGCACTGCCAAAGCCACTTCCTGCCATGCCTGGATTTCTCTGGAAATGTCTCAAGTGGATGATTAAGAAGCAAAGAGCCCGGGGTTGTGCAGACTGTGGGTGCTCGCAGCCGAGGTTTCGGCCGTGCCTTTATCGCGCACCGGTAGCTGAGCTATTTCCGCAGCGCCTGCTACTCCCAGCGCCCGTCAGCCTTGCAGCTTTCTCTCCCTGCTTGGCAACTGCCACTCCACAGGGCCACGGCTCACTCCATGAGACCTCTCAATTTATGTGTTAAATACTGTTGGTCTCTTTATAAAGAACTCCAGAAGTTCCGCTACAGGCTTTGTTGATTATTTTTTTTAGAAAGGCTAGGAATAAAAGATTTATTTTTTAGCAGCCAGGGGAGGGAAGTGGGTTTCTAAAGCAACTGCAGCCATTGATTTGTGTCCTCCTACTCTTCTAACGTCTTTTCACTTCTTTTCTTGCCAAGAATTGAAGTTAGTGAATCCTGGCCTTTGTGGAAAATGAGCTCATTTGCAGCCAGCATCCTGAAATATTTGGAGGATAAAGTGAGGGGTGAGATTTTTAACTCTTTAGTAAAGTCAGGTCCGTCTTCTACCCTGCATGTAGTTCTCAGAACAGGCAGCCTCTCTCATCAGACTGCTTTATCTAAACTCCTAAAGCATTCCCATATCGAGCCCAGGCTGAAATGAAAAGTCGCAGATGTAAGCTGTGAAAATTATGAATCAACATTTATTGATGATATGTACATAAGAGGTACAACACTTAGTGAAATATTATATTCATGACTATTTCCAGTATAGAAAGAATGTCTAGTTTGTTTTATACATGAAAGTTACAGGAATCAGTTCACTCTGTAAGAATGCATTAAAAGCAAATGACTAACAATCCTTGTCAAGAGGAAAGGATCTGAACTACAAAAATAGATTCAGTCTACAGGGCATTCCAACTACAATGTACAAGAACAGAGCCCAGGGTTGGGAGAAATTTTACCATCTGCATTTATTAATTTCTAAACAAACTGTGCTATAGATACTGTACAGTATGTAATTTCAAAATCTCAGAACTTTCTGAGTGTAAAGACCAACCTTATCCCTCTTCTTTTTAATCCTTTTTACAATAGAACATCGCAAAACATTCCAGTTCATGCCTGGTCACCTTAAAGAAGGGGCAATTGATGATGAGCAGGCAGCACAGAATATTCCAGTCTGCAATTCATCCTGAACCATCACAATGGGACTCACCAAGCAGGATAGTTTCTGTGCTTTGGGGCCTAATTTTTATTTCTTTCTGCCTAGAGGGGATGATTCTATTTAAAAGACTCAGGTCCAGAGAATCTAGGAATGAATCAGCTTCTTGTTGCTGCAGGTTTTTCTCACAGATCTGAACTGTAGCTCTGATATCAGATTTTTGCCACTGACTGTAGAGTTGATTTGTCTGTTTCTATGATCAGACATACTTTTGTAAATAACAACCACAGTAGCTTTAGAAGCATTTAGTATGGCATTTATTTTCCAATAAGTGCTAATATCCCTTTTAAACAATGAAAGAAACAGTGCCCCATTGCCCATGAGTGTATTCACCTTTCTCAGAGACTGTTCCTGCTAGGGGGATGAAGCAGAGGTTCCTACTCGGACTCCTCAGCACTCTGGAGAGAACTGGCAGCCCCTTGCTGCCTGCAGGCTTGCCCAGTCACAGCTGTGGGACTGCACTGCTTTCCTGGCATCTGTGGTCAAGGAGTGACTGGAAGTGCCTCAGAGGGATCCTGTGATGCTGTGAGGTGACTCAGGGCTGAATGATGCACAGAGCCTAAGGCAGCCTGGGCATCCAGCAGGAATGCAGTTAGATGGACTTTCCCTGATTCACTGTGCCAATTTAAACAGTGACTTACCAAGCTTCTGGTGATAAAGAGTCCAAACATTTGAAGCAAACAAGAAGAAAATAGAACAGAAACTTATCATTCCAGGTGAACATTAATTCTTTACGTCGTAACAAGTGTATTCACCAGGCAGCAAATCTCTGCTGGGATCACTTTGACTCACTGCCAGGGAACTACACACATGCAGCTTCTAGTACACACCATACTGGTTAGATATTGAAAACTAAAATTAACATATTTACAATGAGCTGGCTGCACACATGATTCTGAACGTTATTAAAACTGGGTACTCCATAAGAGACAGATAAAGTAGTTACTAAGCTGTGGAATCTAATCAGTTGAATGGTCAAAAAGAAACAAACCCAGATACAAATGAAAAACAGAAAGTCGAACAAAATTTTAAAACACCGTCTAATTTTCTACTATGGCTCAACACACAGAAACCAATTAAATTAATTTAAAGCACAGCTACACATACTGTATACACCATTTCACTGAAATTACATGTTGATAGCTACATTATCTACACTAAGTGCAGAGAGGCACTGGACATCATGCTTCAACAAAATGTCAAAACTGGTATCAATAAGGTTTTACACCTATTAGTAACTCGGCACTACCCTACCTGCAATTCCTATTAAGTTAATACCTGTTACATCTGATTTAAAATACAATATAGATCAAAATACAAGGGTATATCAACACACTTCCTACATATATATCTACTAGAAACGTAGGCTCCAAAACCTCAGCAGAATAACATGGCCCCACAGATTTCTGAATAGCTGAAGAGATACCCAGTATCAGTCACACTGGGACAGCAGTCCCTCCTATTCAATGTTTTCTTTGCTTTGAATTACAGTCAAAGAGCTAGTAGGCCATAGAAGTTTTTGTTTGTTTGTTTGTTTGTTTGTTATATAGTTGTTATGAATATTTATATTATTTTATTTTTATTCCTCCAAAAACAGTTCTTTATTAATTGAGTTGAAATTATTATAGCCACGACCTTATTGCCAACAGGTATTTGCCTAATGGGAAGAAATTACCAAAATGAGAAGTAACTGTCATTTGGGTTGAAAAATATAGTGGTTATTCTCTTAAAAATACTTAAGAACACAGGAGGTATTTCTATGGATGCTACCCAGTTACATTGGTCCCATGGTGGTTCTGTTGGTCCTTTTTCAAGAAGGCAAAATTAGGTGGCAAAATCCTGAACTTTTTCCACAGGCTGAACTCACACACACTGTATTGTAGCAAGATGGATGGGGCCTGACAACGTGTTTTTTGCCTACCCAGATGTATTTTCTATAAACTGCATTCTGAGCCAGTCAGTTATACATTAACAGGTCCTAAGGAAGAACTGCAGGATTTGGCAAAGGTAACATCAGGAAAAATTATAAAAGTGAGGGACGATCGCCCAAGACAGTCAATCTAGAAGATTGCTCAGATTATTATAGCATTGTTCCATGATGAACTGCAGCATTTAAGGACATCTTGAAATTCCTATATGTGTCTTGCATTTTGTGCTTTGTCTATAATTCATCACCAAACATAACACAAAAATATTTCATTGATCCTAAATGTCATAAGAAAACTGATTTTGTTCTAAGGTATAGATCACCTTTAAAGGATTATTTCCCTACTTAATATGATCCCATACAAAACGTTCTAAGAAAATATTTGTGTGTCTGTAAATTACAGATACTAGGTAATTTAATTCAGTCTACACTGTAGTTTCCAGAGAACAAGTACAAACCCCTAAAACCTGTATTATTCTTAACTAAATCAGTGTTGAGCACACAATATTTAACACTATACACACATATTCAGCTTTTTCTGATGCATTCTACAAGCAAGAGCTCATACTGGATCATAGGAAATAAGATATATTTAAGAAAGGAGCAGGATATGTTGGATGGAAGTGTATGCAGTTTTCTTTAAGTAGGAAGGACAACCTGTAGTACACAAGAACTCACAAGTCCATACAAAACACCAGCATGGAAATGCTATAATCTACAATACTGACTGCACAATCAATATGCAAGCACAGTTTGCTTACAGTCTTTGAAAAACTGTAGAAAAAATGAATGGAATAGAATGATACAAAAATTCCAGCAGACTACACTCTTTATGTACAAAGCAATATACAGGTACGAGACAATCCAGGTTGTGTGATGCTGCCTATGACAGCTTCCCTTTGTGCAATGGTGTGTGCCACAGAGCATCATTAAAAACAGTTGCAGGACTCCTGAATGGTGAGTGGAAGACTAGAAGGACTGGATGCTCTAGCATTGATCAGCATTGGCCCTGAAGCAGGATGGAGTTAGAAGTGAAAGGAGATCAAAGGTTGGGTTAAGTGAGAAACCTCACAAGCCTTCTTGTCTCCCCAAATCTTGTGCTAGGCTGTTGGTTATTTCCATCCTGGACTAGTAGAGACCTACTCAGTGGCTCAGTCATGTGCTCTAGGCTTTTCCAATGTTTGTAACCTGGCTTTTTTGCAAGACTCCTGGTTGCAACTGCATAACCACTTTGTTAGATTTGTACCAGCTGTTAGTGGGGAGTCACTGGGTTTCCCCTAAACAGGAGAAGATGTCTCCGGGATGGTGGGCACCTGTGAGGGACACTTCCTCAGGACCTTGTGCCAGGGAGGCCACTCAAAGAGAAGTAAAAGAATTACCAGGACCTGGACATCAGCAGTGGTTTGACTCATTCATAGCAGCAGATTTCCACTGAACACAAAGTATGACCAGGAGGAAAAACGGAGGGAGGCACCCACTGTAGAGCCTGTAGCAGGCACTGCTGCTGGGAGCTTCCCCAGGAGTCCTGCCTCGGGTCTGTGCAGGGCTGGGGGGAGACACAGCCCTGGTGCCCATGGAGGAAGAAAGACTGATGACTTTGGAAGGAATATGCACCAAATACATGAGCAAGAACATGAGGTTTTCAAAAACAGCATGGCAAAGCTGAACAAGTAATGTACAGCTTGACTGCCTTCTTTGACACTTCACTACTGTAAATCCTTTGTTCTTTTTAGTACTTGAAACTACACTCCCTATACCATTCTTTAGGCAAAGGAAACTGGGTAAATCTTTTCCCTTCAAAGTCACCAATATTATTGGAGAGAAAAAAATAAGAGAAGAATGCTTTCTGCTGGGAACAGGTGATTCTACATAATCTTACGTGGTGAGTTATAGCTGAGGTGAACTGTCCCAATGGACTATACACCTATCATAATGGCTAATATGAAAAATATCTTAATTGTGGCCTTAAAAGTCACAGTAATAAAATCAAGATAGTCTTCAGGCTCATAACAGAATAATATTACAGTACATTTTTATAAAGTGCCCTTATTTATCCTTCTGTAAATTAATTCAAATGCAGCAATAAAAAGAACTGAATGGAAATTAAAGAGATGAGAAACAGTTATACCTTTACGTCTCCACAAAAGGAATCTTCTGAGCCCAGTACTAAAGCTCAGAGTTTTTTTAAAGATAGAAAGAGAAGTGAATGTCAGAGGGGAGGTTTAATATTGCCTGTAGTTATGGGGATTTGTGTGACTGCTCCTGTGTTGCTACAACAAGGCTGCAATAACACAAGTGAAGGCAAGGAAGCAAAGAAAATCCAGGCAAGTCACTCGAATAAATTTGTTCACATGCTGATGCCTCAGCTTCTCAGATTAACCGTCTACTCTTCTGCGTGTCTACTGCCAGAACACCAGTGGCCCTGGGAGTGATGGAAAACAAATTAGAAATCTATAATACTACTACTCTTAAAAGTGGCAAAAAAGTCTAGAATTCCATGTGCTTTGAGAAAGAAGTGGAGATCAGCTATATCCCAGAAAAAAAAAAACATGGGAAAAATCTGTAATGAGAGTGATCCTTATTTTTGTGCTGAGTTTAAATTCAGCGCTGGACTTGTAGCACTGAAACAATTAGGTATAAAAGAAGTATCTTGGCAGAAATCTTTTCCATGTGAGAATCAACTTCATTATAAATAGCAGACAAAGACTATTCCCTAGGATGGGATTGTGAAATGTCTTATAACTTAACAGAGTCAGGAAGAGACTTGACTTTTTCTGGAACATTGTGACTCCCACAGATTTCAGTGGGGCTTTCACATAGTCAAAGCATTGCAGGCACAGTTTTTACTACTGCAAACAGTTTTCCAAAGACATAATAAGTTTCTTACCAATTCAAATAGAAAAAGCACATTTTGCAATAGGGACCAAGTGGCTTTGGCCCTACCTGTTTGAAGAATCTTTGTCTGTAAAACCCACACACATTTCTTAAAAGGCTGGTGCAGACGTTGTTTTCCAAGGGAAGCTAAGAAGAAAGAAGTGGCAAAGTGCTCCATCTCTCCTGCAGATCTAACATCCAGCATGCCCTACTTTCAGTGAACAGATACTATGAGAATACTGACCCAGCTTCAGCAGCACATGCATGAAGCAAATGTGAAAGCATGGATGTAATTTTATATGTAATGAACTGAGTTTTTGCCTGGTCTAGACTCTTCCATGTGCCAATGGGCTGCAAGCAATCCAAAGGCCAAAGAATATCCTTGCTGCTCAGACAAAGACAGGGGAACTGACAAAGCAGAAAATGCAGAAAACAACGTTAATATGAACAACACAGAAACCAAATGACTGCTCACGGATCATTTTCTTTAACTTTGCCACCCCAGCAGATACAAAAAATTTGCCAGATGAAAATGAATGCATTGAGACTCCTAGTGAAAGTAAAAGGAGGCTGGCCAGTAACCAGCACTGCCTGCTGAAATGTGAACCTTGGATTAGCTGAAGTGGATGGTCCCTGGGTTATTTTCTGTTTATTTAGTTAAGTAGCAACCCGGCCTCGGGGAATGAGCAAATCGAGAAATGAAAGCCAAGAGTGAGTTACATTTTCCCACATAAATGGAAAGCTTTTTGATGATTTAATACAGTGCTGCACTGGAGTAACACTATATTAAATATTCAGTCAGGCTACAAGCAGAGGAATACACGAAACCCAACATTTCTCCTTCTCCCACATCCACATTTAAATAAAGAAATACCGTCATAATTATATTTTGAAAAATCCCTGAGTTACTGTATCTACAGAATTACCACTTTAAAATCACAGTCTGCTATTCTAATCCTATCAAAAGATCCAAATTTATCCTTCCATTTGTGGGTGGAGTTTCTCTAGCACTGCATTCCTTCCTTCCCTAGTCTCCATCCAAAGAAGCACTCTTCAAAGGGCATTACATCCCAAGTGGATAACTGTAAGCATATTCTAAGTGTTTCTCAATATGTAATTTTGTGGAGCTGCCTGATCACATGTTGCTGACATTCCTGTTTGTTTCCAACTGCTAAACAATTTCAAATGACAGTTAAAAGAACATGGACCAATTTTCTAAAGCTACTTTCAATGCAAGCAATCAGTGTGGCTGCTCCTAAGAAACTGCTGTGGTGAAGAGGACAAAGAAATCATCTATTAATGGGTGAGCTGTGCCATGAAACAGCTCAAGAATGCTGGATATAAATCAGGGTAAATGCTGTGTGTTCATTCTTGGGTAGAAGTGCCCCTCGAGGGACAGCAAATTTCACTTGATGAAAGCCAGCACCCTCAGAGTAGGGAATATTTTACAGTACCTACACACCATCCCAGGCACATTTCTGGCCCATAACCCAGGGAATGCTACTTGGGAAGCAATAGGTGGACACAAGTTAATTCTGGATATGCTAATAGCAATGACTGAAGAAAACAGCTACAACCTGCTTGCCACAACTGGCTACAACCTGCCTGCCACTTCTCTGAATAATCTAAAATCCCATCCTTCACCAAAACATAAAAAATAAAAAATAAAAAATCCTCAAGATCCTACAGGAGGCCTTTGGGAAAGGCCTCCCCCTCTAATACATGTTAGAGGCCTACAGAATTCACAGTGGTTCAATATTGGTCAAATTATATAGGCCATTTTGCTTAGGATTTGCTTGGCCATGGCATTCAAGTGATGACAAAAATACAGTGGTAAGAAAAATATTCCACGATAAATGTTTAAATGAGGGATACTCTGACAATGGACTTGATCTTGCACATCATTAATCATGCAAGTAGCCTTGGCTGGCTTAGGTCCGTGTGCAGTTTCAGAGATATTTATATGAATGCAGATGAACAAAAGCAGATTATATTTTTACTTTAATAGCTTCTACAGAGCCAAATAACACTCTACAGTTAAACACATTACTCCCCTTTAAACCCATGACTGGTCTGAGCATAGACACTAAATGGCCTATTTCCATAAACGTTTGAACTCTGTTTCTTGCCATTTTTAAGTTACATATGCTCAGATTATGATTCATTCTGAAAACTTCTGAGAGTCCCCCCCCAAAATTGCACAAAGCTTGTTCTGTGAGAAGAACCTTCTAAGACCATGTGGCTCAGCTTTGCTATGGAACATTGCTAACAGTATAATGGCATTCACCAGGATCTTAAAATTGCTAAGTATTAACAAGCACCTTTAAAAAAATTTCACAAGGTGTTTATTCTCATTGCAATTTCTTCTTACAGGTTGAGTCAGATATAGTATGTTGATCAAACACTGTCTCATGAATTCAGATGCCATGTGCTCAAAGAAACATTTCTCTGACATTACAGAGTTATATACTTATTACTCTGCAAAAGAGACAGAGATGTAATTCAACATACTGGCCTAAATCCTGAAATTCTGGTTTCATTTTCATTCAGTCCTAAGCCTGGACAAATTCTCTTAACCTTTTATGGAATTTGGTTTAGCAGTGAATTCAGGATTTAGCCACTCTATGAAACATGACATACTCGAAAGAAGGCTTTCACTTCATAGCAAATGCTACTGATGATCATTTTCAAAAATTCTGTAAGAGTAGTGGATTCAGAACTTATTTGCAGCTCATTATCAAGTACCCAATCATGACATCCATAATCAATCTTAGAAGTACCTTACTTGAGTATCCCATGCTTGGGGGAAACTCCTCTGACATCAGTGGAGCAGGGTGAATAGTAAGGTACCACCTAAATTGATTAAAAATGGCACAGCTGAGTCCATGGTTTTCTGTACTTTGCACATCAGCCATAGATTTTAGTGAAGGAACTACTACCCCTGTAATTATACTGCCTTGTATTGCATGGTGCATTGGGGTCACAAAGCAGCACAGCCCCAGCATAAAAGAAAGGCTGCACCTGCCTTTCTTTTCAGGACATCTGATAAAAACACACCACCACATGCACATACAATTTGAAGGTCTTTTCTTGATGCTAAATTTTAGTTGTACTGATCTAACAAAATGTCTGGGACAATTTATTGACTTCTATGCATTAATCCTGCCCCTGGATCTAAGCTCAGTTTAAAGTACAACTAGGCACAAATATACAGTGCTTGTTATTATCAAAACAAATGGAAATCTTTATGGATGTTTTCAAAAGGTATTTTAGCCATACAGTGATGAACAGATCAGGTTTGCCACAAGAGTCACCAAAACGCTGGAAGGCTTACGTGGTGTTATGTTTCTCTTGTATCTGTGACCCTGAGTCCCTGTAGTGAACTGTACTGGCACTTTGATCTTCCCATTTTGCAGCGTTTACATTCTCTGTGTCTTGAATGAAAGGGAAAGTGAGCGAGAACACATGGCACTGCATGGAGCATTCTCCAGGTGCATCATCCAAGCAGTAACACAAGGGAGACAGATGGCTATGGATCATTGCTTGGCAAAGACAATACAATGACTTGATGAGATCTTTGCTAAGTTTCAGTTACAAAATTAAGCAGAAACTGTAGATGTTAAATAGGGAGAAAAAAAAAAAAAAGAAATCTTCTTAATCATGGTATCTTCTGCCACAAGATAGCTTCAGGACTTATTAAGGATGCAGCTAGGAATCTCTCCTCTTAGTTTTCCCGTTTCCAAGGCTCTTCCTCAACAACATTGAAGTCTGCAGATTTGCCATTGGTTGCCAGTGTTACCTGCAAGTAATTATCATCAACAAGCAACTTAAAGGCCAAGGCACTTTGACAAGAAAAGTAGTGTTTTATATGGAAGATTATGATATTTACAGGAATTACATACACTGTCACTTATTATACAAGTAAAATGTATTTATTCAGAATTCACAACACTCCCAAATGGTGAGACTCCTTATCATTTATTAATTAAAATGACTAGAAAACATCAGTAGTAGAAAAATGTTCCACATTTTCTTGAACTTCACTGCAGTTTTGTTTTTTTTAAATAAATATGCCAGATTCTACGCCTTTCTGTCTCTTGTAGATTTCTCTGGATAATGTCAAAAACAGATTTCTTTTTTAATGTTTTTTCAGTGGAATTCCTTAGCAAAGCTGCATATGCTGATGCAACAACATGAAACATATGCAAGGCCAGAATAAACATAGATGTGTGTCTATACAAACTCACCTACAATTACTCCACCTTTAAAGAAATTGAAGAAAAGACATGTTGTGAAAGCATTGTTCATCACACCATTGTAACAATGGAGTGAATGATTTTGACTACAGTCCAATTAAAAATTCATAGTAATGCTAAACTGGTCTCACATGATGTACAGCAAAACCTCACTCTTTCCTGTAAAGATATATGCTGGAATTTTTAGGTTTTAAGTATGGTGAAAGACCTCTAGAGATCTACCAACTCACAGTGAACACCACTCAATGTGTTCCATTCCAGAGACCACTATAAATGAACCCGTGCTTTAAGAAAGACTCTCCAGCCAAATGACTTTGAAAAATCAAAAATCAAAAAGATAAAATGTCAATTTAACTTTACAAAAGTGATGTAGATCTTGATAAAGTGAGAGAATCTTTCATTTATTCTAAATGGATGGCTTATTTTTTCCTAACTTACCTTGTAAGTTAACATCTTCAGCTTCAAATGAAAACTTAAAGACAGAGCTGAAATTCCCCATGCTGGATAAACAGGATGCATGGAAGCATTGGGACATGGAAACATGACAAAATGCACTGATTTTTGAAACAATGTCAAGCTTTTTCTTAGATAATTGGAAGGGGAAAACATGCAAGTACAGGAATGAACAGCTTATTCAGAAATGAAAATCACACAGTCACGTGAAATATGATAATAAAAAAATACAAAAATATCATGCAATAACAACCACTCTAACCCCAAAGGCAAACTACTTATTAATTATGTACATTGACCATGCAAAATTATAAACTACTAGTGTTACACATGGAAT
Source organism: Serinus canaria (assembly GCF_022539315.1). Classification (NCBI taxonomy): domain Eukaryota; kingdom Metazoa; phylum Chordata; class Aves; order Passeriformes; family Fringillidae; genus Serinus; species Serinus canaria. The sequence goes on from NC_066319.1 coordinate 18,888,005, forward strand.
ATATTACAGAAAGTAAATAGAAAGGGCATGCTAGTAGATTAGCTTTTCCATATCCTGACCAGAGTTGCAGTAAGCTTTTCAACCCACCAGTGCATTGGACAGGATGAAGAGATGGCTTTTCAAATTTAACAGCTGGCTGTTTCAAAGCCCCAGATCCTACTCTCAGTTGCCTTTGCAAGTCTAACACTTGGGAGTTGCAGACCACTTCAACATGATCCAAATGCTTTGCAAGTGCCAGCATATATTCATAGCTCATCAATTAGGTCACAAGAACACATCCTTTTGGCAGCTTGCAGACAGAAAAGAGAAATGACCTGCTCAAAGTCAGTCTTGTGCTCAATCCAGTAAAGCCTGGCTCTTTTCAGGAGACTGAGACTGTAAGCAGAGCAAACTGAAAACAATTAAAAAGAACAAACATTTCTTGCTCATAAATCACTGGTCCCAAACTTGAATTAAAGGGTGTGCTTAGGATGACATACAGCACCATTAATCCATGGGTTTGAGGCAATCTGCTGCCTCAGTAGAGGGAAATGATATGAGAAGCTGAAGGAGGAAAAAAAAAGTGCAGCAAGTATTGATTTCATCAGCAGGCTACTATTTTTTAACTTGACTTGGATTTCTCTGCAAATCTGAGAAACTGGGAGCAGATAAAACTATCAGTATTCAGTTGCATAAACATAATCTTAAATCCAGCATTGTCTATTTAACTTGAAAACAGTTTTCAAAAAATTCCAAAAGAAGTTATCTAAAAAGTGTGTGTGTGCACATGCTCTTTATCTTTCTTTCCAGAGAGTTTTTTTTCTTCAGATTTTAATCTCTTGTGTCCTTGCCTTTTTTGAGAAATATAAAATAATGACAATTCTCAATTTTGTGTAAGCATGTATTTTCTTTCCATTTCCGGTCTTATTTTTTAAATTTTGCAAATGGAAAAAGAGTGGGTCTGAAGAGAAAGGGGAGAGCCATGACAGAAAAAAAAGATGCTTTAAAAAACACTTCATTGAAACCTTGGGAAATTCAGGGAAAAATCAAAGATAAGATGAATGCTATTTGGTTGCTTTTCTGAATTCAATATTAATTTTTCCCCTGAAAATTCAGGTTTGGCCTGCATTCTCAGGAAGAAAGCATTAGGGGAAAAAAAAAAAACATTCTAAACATTATCAGCCAGGCTAGGGACAAGTGAAAATGACAGCATAGGATTGTATTTCCAATAGAAATGGTGACCTGCTAATGAACTTAGCGCAGTCATTCACAGCTAGATACTGGTTCAGTTGTGGCAACTGGAAGGTACAAGAGAATCTGTTTGGATAAATGGCTAAGGTAGGCTGATTGGCAAATCCACTGTCTCAAAGACAGGGCACAGCATCAGACTGGAGCATTAATCAGTGAAAAAAAAAAAAAAAGACTGTGAAATTAGGAAAAAACACTATGAAATGAGAAGTTCCACCTTGTTTTACTTTCTTTTCTCCTCCTTTTCAAAAGCTCTCTCTGGATTTCAAACAGCTCCATCCCAGTGGTGAGTTCTTAGAGAACTTTTAACCACTACCCTCCTGAGCTGTCTTCACATTCAACTGGTGGGGTTGCTCAAGCTCACTTCACTCTGATCAAGACGCCATTATTAGTATGAATATTGCATGTTAGTGACAGCAAGGGTTACAGAGGGGAGAGTGTTTGTGCCTTAGTGCCTTGGGAAGGAGTGCTGGCAGAAGAGAAGCAGAAGCGTGCTGTGTGAGTGCAGGAGCATTCTCGTGCTAAAGCGCATTCAACGTGCCGACCTCCCAACAGCATATCATGAAGGCAGCCTGCAAGTGACAACACCTGCATCCAAATTGCAGCCATCCTTCATTTGGGTTGGCAATTAGGTTCTCTGCTGCCACAGAAAATTAAGTAAATGTCCATAGAAGGTGATGCCATATTCTCTGTGTCTTGGCATATTCCATAATACGCTGCATCTTGCCTTTTGATATGTAAACAAAGTACATGATTTTCTCCCATCAAATGACAAGTTTTATGAAGAGTGCAAAAATACAATCTTTTGAACTGCTCAAACACATTCAAAATGTCTGGGGTTCATGGACCTTGTTGTCACGTTGTTATTTGCAGAACGATTTGAAAAATACATGCAGGTTAAAAAATAAGATAAAATAAAGCATGCAGTGCTATATACATGTCTCAATATCCATAAATGTGAAAGGTACCTTGCACTCATCTACCATGACTGAGTTGTGAGCTGCAAAAACACATTGGTTTGAGTTGTTTTCCCTATGATTTTTCATGTCGTCATAGATTGACTGAGTCTTGGTCATTTCAATGTCTTCATGCCCTTTATGATGGGAATCAATGGTGTCAAGTTCTGCCTTGGAAAGGTGGTAGACAATGCCAGCACCAAAAGAATCCCCCACTACATTGACTGACGTTCTCATCCGGTCCCTACAAAAGAAGGAAAAGGCAGAGGCTGAATGGCATGAGAGGAAGAAAAAGTAGGGCAACGCAGCCCTGATTAAGGTATGATTACTGCACTTGTTTCAGGAAGCTTAAGGTATCTTTTTAATAGAGAGATGGGAGCTTTCAAGGGAAATGGGAGAAGTTTGTTTTCCCAAGGGACTTTTTTGGACAGGGAGGATGTTCAAACTCCCATGTCCCAGCTGCTTATTCTCATGGAGTTTGGCAAAGTATGGATGCTAGATCACAGCCAAACTGCAGAGCTGTGCTTTACTGAGATTCCCCATGCCTGCTTCTGGAGCTGGGGGTTTCAATACCAGGGTGCCAGGCTCACACCCCTGCCCTTTGTTTAATCTGAATTTATCAGAGCACTGAACTTAATGCAGCCAGAGAAAAGGATTTTGGTTCTGATGAGCTGATCTCATTTCTAGTATGAATTAACAAAAGGCCTCTCCCTTTACTCTGAGGGAGCAAATTATGGCGAACAAAAATGCCTGAAATATCTCCATAATGCTTAGGCTATTGAAGCTCCTCTCCTGGCTTCATCTTTACAGATGGCCATCTGTTGGTGTGGCAGCATGCCCACTCACACTCTGTGTGCCAGAGCTTGGCATATGAGCAACCCAAATATAGGTCATGGCCTACAAAATTATGAGCCTGTGACAGCATTTCACTAACGAGTGCCCCTTGTTGTAGGAGGGTGCCAACAGAGGCTAACATGCTTCATTACAAAGAAATATGTTTGTTGGCACTTTCTGGACAGGATGCCATTAAACAGACATGCTGCCTTTCTCCTGTCTTGTCTTTAGTGTGGCTCTATCTGACAACAGTGAAGTCACCCTTGTGGATTTTCCCTGACTTCAGAATTCTGCCCCAAACCTGACTAAAATTCTGCGAAAATGGGAGCTGGATCCTGCTATCTTTCCTGCTGCAGAAAAAAAAAAAAAATTTACAATCTTATTTGCCTCTTCATATCTGCACTAAACATAAAACTCCTAAAAACCTTCTGACCAAGGGTTGTAAATTTTAAACGGACTGAAAGCAGACGAGTCTAGCTCTGCCAAATAGGTCAGAGAAGTGATTACACTGATTAATTCTCAGAAGTATATTTATGAAGATTCATTTACACAAAATGGCCAGGTTGAACAGTGTGGATATTTGCCAAGTGACAAAAGCTAGCATGTAAGACCTCATTCCCCAAGACAGTGATTAATTTCAAAACAACCTTTCTAGTATTTCTAGTACTAGATTTGTGTGACATCTCCTTTTCCTGTAGAACACCGAGAAGAAAACATGTAAATATATAATGTCTCAACAGGTAAACATTCATTATTCATACTTATTCATGACCATATTAAATTTTGAGCACATTTTAACATCTTTGCTCTACACATCAGTAAATCTTCCTTTCTCAGCTGTGGAATTATAGTCCCATTCAAGTTTCTCCTCTCCCTCTCAACACTGTCATACTTACATATTTACAGACTTTGTGCTGTAATATCTGTGCTGAAGCAGCTAATTTTCTTGTTCTTTTGCTTCAAAAGAATACCCAGAGGGGAAAACCTCTACAGTAATTCCCTCGAGAAACAAACCAACAACCTATAGGAAGAAAATGTCCTTCCAGTTTTGCTTCACCCAAATTAAATGCTCTATACAGTTCTCATCCAGTGCCTGTGAAGATTATTTTAAACCTGGTCAGAGTGGTAGCATAGGAAAATAAGACTTTCTGGTGTGATTTTTAATTAAGACCATTAAATACACTGAACCTGGCAATACAACTCTACAAAAAGAACACCTACTTAATTTTTTTGCATGAGTGGTGTAAAATTTTGAAAGGATTCACAGATGCCAGATGACAGAGGGATAGTATAGCATGCCAAAAAAAGGTGGAGAGAATACATAAACATAACAGAGGCAGAATTCAAATTCTGAAAGGGTCATTTGAGGAGATGCTCCAGCTCATGCACACGTACTACTAGCTGAGAGATAAAGCAATACAAACTGCACGCTGACGCACAATGTGCTACACTGCGCCATCCGAAGGAAACAAGGAAGTTCCTTCAACAGAAACAGCAAAGTCTCAGCTGTCAGGAATCAACAGCAAAGTACCACTGACCTCTTTTGGGGCAAAGATCACCCTATGAAGAACAAAGACAATTGTGCTTACTCTTTTGTTAAAACCAACCAACCAGTCAATTCCAGGCAAGTGGGATGATGTAAACAGAAAGGAAAGTTGTAGTCTAGACCCTGTTCATTCCACCCACACTTCAACTGGGTCTGAATATTCTGAGTCTAGATCTAAGCCAAAGCTTAGATCAGAGTCAGAATATTCAGACCCAGAGTCAGAACTGAAGCAATCTTTTTCTGAGTTACTGAATGAAGGTTTAAGTACCGGATCAGCTGCCCAAGCTCATTTTCCCTAATTCCTCTCTCTTTGCTGCAAAATACCACTAATCTGGTACCACTGATATTTGCTAAGCTTGTCAGCTCACATCTGGAGAGCACCCAGTTTGTGGCTCAAGCAAAATAAGCTCATTTTATTCCATCTGTTGGCATATAATTACTGTCCTATTAAATGTCACTGCTGTGTTGTGCTTGGTTTTAAACTGTAAGAGACTGTAAGAGTTGTGAAATCCTGGGAAACTTGCCTGGTTGAAAGAGCTTACACTGGGTATGCATGCATGGGAGGCAGAAAAATTGAACAACCCTGCAGATACTGGAGAGGCTTGAGAAAAAAATCAATTTAGAAACCTTCCAGCTTCAGTTTGAAGGAGAGAGTGTCAAGTTTAAAGATTTGACATAAAGTGATCTTTGTGTTATACAATGACCAAATTACAAAAAAAAGGTTTTGGTAAGACCACAATTTGAGATGGTGGTAGTACTGTGAAATCAGCTGATGTTCTGATATTTCCTTTTATCAAAAATAATGAAAAACTCATAGAGTAGAACATTTTTTAAAACCTTTTTTATCTGAAATTGAAATGTTATTGAAGGGATGTTCTAAGTATTTGTACATGGCTGGTTGCATTTACTCATGGGTTCCAGAAAAGTGGCTGGAATTGGGTCTTATATATTTTATTAACTTTCTCTTCTACATTCTGTTAGAAATACTGCTGTAATGTCATTTAATGTTTGTACGTAAAGAAAATGTCTTTTATGCCATTTCATTTTAGATATTCTTTAGGTCTGGTTCATATGTGCAAAAGCTTGCTCAGAAGTTGGCCTGTGTGCCTTTTCTTAGTATAGCAATATCAGCAGCATCATTTTTCATAGTTCATTAGATCATTATGGCTACCACAACACAGCCACTGGAAGATGGAAAATGAAGCTATTAGTTGTTGAACATAGATTAATAAGTACAGTGGTATGACACAGAGCTTTTCACCTCTTCTTTTATCTCTTTTCCTTTTACCTCTCAGTTCTGAATCATGCTGCACTGGCACTGCTGATCAGTAGGCCATGAGGATCCAAACCCAACCATTTGGGCTGAAAGTTCTCTTGCTTTCCGTTTATTTTAGAAAGACATCTTGAAGTATTTCTTTCAGAATTCTTATCCTTCCTATTCCTACATTCACATTCAGCTGCACAGAACAGAAGTTTTTATTTCTTAAGCAAGGTTGGATTAGCCAGTGGGGACAATGCTGCTGAAATGCAACACCCACTAGTGGATCAGAGCTGCTGATAAACTTACAGCTCTGAGGCTTGCCAGTGTTGGCAGAGCTTCTCAGTCTACAGAAATATTTTAAAAATACATTTCCCTAAAAAACCAAGAAAACCACAGGCCTCTTTTGCATATCCTCCTACCAGCTGCAGAAACCTACCTATTTGCCTTACTTGGAGAGCAAAGAAAAACAGATATTTAAAATATATTTTTATGTATTTTTTCTTGCCTTCTTCCAGCTGCAGATTCCTATACCACTTTCCTGTTTTCAACTATGACATCATAAATATAATAAACCCACTGAATATCACATCCTTCCCTATGCCTGCTGTACCTTCTCATTTTACCATTCTCCATCATGATATCATGAGATTCAGTTATATAAAAATAATCTCAGTCAAGTTTTCCCTTTGCCTCCTCAAGCTGTACATGCCTTTTTCTTTCTTCCCTGAAGCAGAAATCAGAGCTGCATGTTATCCTTCAAAATTCTTAGTGACAGACCATGCCAGTAGACCCAAAATACATGTCAGAGGATTGATTTAGTCTCTTGAATTCTTATCAATAAGCCAAGAGATAATGACAGAAAATTAAATTTCTATTTTATATGCACATGTACATTCTCAACTCTGCTATTTCTTGCATAATTTTAGTTGTATATCTGGAACTGAAAGTTACCAGAAGCAGGCAGCTGAGGCTGCCAGTGTAGGAGAAAACACATAAATAGTACAGTTACATTTATGTCTCCCTTTCTGGGCACCACAGCTGGAACAACAAAAACAAATGTCTTTACTACTCAAAGGATATTATGGGGAGAGATGGCTGTTGGCCAGAATAAACCAGAATATACTGTGCTGCAGCAGTGCAGGACAATACAAAAGTGTCTCTAGAGGCCAGTACAACTTAAGGGCTACTGAGTCTCTTTCCGCTCTGCCCAGATGACAATAGGATATACCAGCTGTCAAATTACAGCAAGAGAAAGGATGTGGCCTGGCATACCCTCTGTCTGCATTTACAGCTTCTGGATTCAAGTGTTGAAGACCAATAGCCTCAGAAAACAATATGTGGGTTGGCTGTTTCTCACTGGAGGACCTGCCATGGCACTGGAGGACTTTGATCACAAGTTCTTGGAAATGAAAGCCATTCTTTCTAGTCTGAATGATCTGTCAGTAAAATGAAACTAGGGAATTACCTTCTTTATTTCAGTTTTCTTTCCTATTTGTCTTTGGTCTTTGTCCTGCCCTGAAAGAGGCTCTTTTTAAAGGTATTTTACTTCCTTATATACAAAAAGAAACCAACTTTCCCCCCTACAAGTATAATACATTTGATACTAAAAATGCCCACATCACTCTAGAACCTGCTGGCAGCATCCTGATGGAACTTGCATTTTCAGCATTCATCCTTCATTTTAGACCAGAACTATAACAAATGGAAATATGAAAGCAAAGATTAGAAAACTGCTCTTGAGGGATGGAAAGGCATCATTAGGGAGAAGATAATATAGAAGTGTGAGCTCACAAGTGTGCCAAGAAGACCCTTGGCTCACGGAAACTGACTTCAGTAGCTCTGTAAGAGTTTGTAACAGCTGAGAAGCTGCTTTCAGTGTCTCCTACTTCACTGAATAGCCCATTTGCTCCTTTGGTTTATCTGTAGAGGAGAGACTTACAGTTCTTTAAGAACAAAGGCTGTAAAGCACTGTGGACAAACATTACTTCACTGCCTTTTCTGCACCGAGCAGCAGCATCAGCACCACTTACAAAAGCCAGTCAACAGCAACAAGCAAACTGATGTCCTGAGTAGGGAGACCCACGGCAGTCAGGATCAGCAGCATGGTGACAAGTCCTGCGCTGGGAATGCTGGCAGCTCCAACACTTGCAAGGGTGGCGGTCAAACTGCAAAACCAAAGATCAAATGGGAGTAGCAGGAAGAGAACACACACTTTACTTGCACACTTGTGTGACCGTTAGGAAGGTTATATATTTAATGTCTTCTTCCCATAAAACACAAGTATATGATAAATCAAGGCAAGCTCAGGTGGTATTTTTCACTCTTGTGTTTCTCTAGAAATATTTATTAGGGGAGGCCAGATCTATGGGGTTTGTTACAAGAGTTAGAAGGGGGTTGTCTATAAGCTAGTGATGACATTCAAATCTGTGTTGTGGTGTTTTCTAAACTCGACAAACTCATCCAGGGTTTTGAATCCTGAGTATTGACCATCCTGACATACCAAAGTTTGGTGACTACAGGCTGAACTTTCAGGGTGATTAGTTTCTGTTTATTTATGTTAGCTGAAGACTGAATTGTGAGTTAAAAGCTGAGAGAAAACAGTTATTATTAAATACAGAAGAATAAAAGTCTGGTATCCAAAACTTTCAAATACAAGCCAGCAGTCTACCGAGCCTAGATACAAATCAGCCTAGATGAAAAAGCAAAATTGGTCTGATTGTTTCATAAATCCAAACCTGTGTTTGTTTTTTGCCTTATTTGTTTTGATGAAGATCAGTAGAGTGAATGTCTGAGCTTCAAATGTTTGTAAAAATACAACATGGACCATAACAAATATCAACATCATTGGGCAGTCTTACAAAGAATGGAAAATAAATTTGTCAGAGCACAAGTCAAGGGGAGAAAAACAAGGAAGAGGAGAGGGAGAAGCAGAGGGAGAAGGAGAGGAAGAGGGTAAATAAAAAGGAAAGCAGGTGAGAGGGACCAATTTGATTTTTGCTTATGCCTCAACATAGGCTATACATGAGGTGAAAAACTACTAGAGGGGCTGTACACATGCTGAGAGCTCTAACACATGCCACATGTTAGGGAGGCAGAAAATGGAGGGATGCTCTGTCTTTGGGGGGACTTCACCAGGCAGCCAGTCAGGGCAGGGAAGTCCCACAACTGGGCTGCCCAGGAATAAATGACAGGAAATGGGGCTGTGGGTGGAGCCTTAGCACCTGAAAGCATCAACTGCACCACGGCAGGTGCCATTTCCTTTCGGCTTCCTGGGGGGACCGGGGCTCACCCTGCCCCTCTCATACCCAACAAATCTGAAAGTGTGTGGGAGGGGCTCACAGCTGGTCTGTGAGTCAGAAAGGGTTAGTGAAAGAGAAGAAGCTGATAAGAGTCACCTTTGCTCCTGAAAGGAGCTTTACCAGGGCCGTCAGCATGGAAACCAAGGAGAGAGAGAGATAAATGAGGGGCAGGCTGCCTTGCTCCAATGGATATTAAGTTGATTTACTCTGACCAATGAATAAGTATAAACTCTGTGAAAGAGTATAAAAAGACAGCACGCTGTAAAATAAATATAGAGAAGCCTTCAGTTTATTATGACCAGCTGGACAACGCCAAAAGTGCTTCCAAGACAGAAAGAAGTAGGGCAGAACAGACTCTACAGGAAATACTTGCCCATTAGCCCCAGAACTCATCTGTGAGCATGTTAGCCTGATTTAGAGCTGCCAGATGCTGTCTGACTGGGTCTGGCCTAGGCTGCAGTGTGTTTGTCAGGTGTCTGGGTGAGAGTGCAGCCTGGCTCATTAAACACCCAGATAGGTCCAGCAGATGTGCAGGCAGGATGCTCTGCTCGCCCGTCAGGCTTTGCACGTGATGCCAGATCCTCAGGCACTTCCAGCCTAAACTGGTAAGGGATTCCTTCCAAATTCTGGGAGGAAATGCTCCTGCCTGCCTTCCCATAGCAGCACTTACAGACCTGGAGGGGAATGATGCCAGCAGTGTTCAGAACTAAACAGAACTTGTCGCAGCTACCCAGATCACCCTTTCCTAAAGAACACAGAAAATCAGAGGAATTAAATGGCCAGTATGAAATAACTAAGGCTGGTCAAAGGCTAATTAAGTCTTTATGAGGTTATGTCTGGGTCATTTGAATATTGTCAGTATCACAAAGTGCATATTCCACACAAAACCTAATAATCTTTCCATCATTTGTATGGTAATCTCAAGAGATAGTTCTTGTCATATTGCTGTAGCAAAAATGCATGAAGAGGAAAAGCAGTGGTTTTACAAATCGACCAAAGTTGCTCCCTGCTTTGTAAATGTCAGTTGCAAAGCTGGATACACCAGCCTGGAAATGGTGAGATCAGGAAGAGCTAATTGCTCAATCCTTAAGAGAAAGAGAAGATGAGTAACTCAGGTCCAAGCCTACCAAATCTCCTGGACAACAGCAGGTTCCTGATTTGAATTTCCCTGGTCTCTATTTAGTTTAATATGTGGCATCTCTGAAATGACTGTTTCCAGTTTTAGGAACAAATATGGATCATGCAGGTCTAGCATCTGCCTTCATTAGAAGCAGCCCTGAAAACCTTTTACAAACTTGGCTTTACTATTTCAGGAGTCAGGGCAGGAAGTAAACAAATGGAAAGTATGGAACCAGTATAGCTGGGCAAGAAACATAGAATTAGACATCCCTTTGAAGGAGTTTCTTTAGTGTTAAAAAGGTTTAATAAAAGAAAACTGTGTGGGTGAAAACGACAGGAAGAAGACAAACTTGGCAGCATTTGCTTGTGGTTTCCATTTTAACTATTCAAAATGTCAGACCTGCTGTCCTCATCAAGTTACAACTCCCTTACAGTAAACAGCCTTCAATCACTCTTATCCTTTTTTAATGGTACTTTCTTTTGTGCTTACAGATGCTCAGCTTTCTTCTGGGTAAGACAATTTGATATTAAAAACCTACAGTTAATATTTGCTGGGTTAGAGATAAAAGGTCTGGGAGTATCCAGACCAGGCCACAGACAATCTCACCCTCAGGATGGGCTATGCTCAGTCCATTATTTTTTTCCTGTTCACCAAAGTCACAGAAAAAGTACAGGAAAATATAAACACATAGAAAGATTTTCTAGGTATAATTTTTTTCTTGTAGTGTATATAAACAGATATATTCTAGAAAGTGAATGGTCTGTACATGAGTTGTAGCACACCCCTAAAAAAAAAAAAAGCATTTCATTGGACAGAGAATGCTTTATATTAGGATTGACATTGTTTTGTGTGCTGGTTTTGGCTGGAGTAGAGTTAATTTCCTTCACAGTGCCTGGCACAAGGTTGTGTTTGGATTTGTGCTGAGCACAGGGCTGATAGCACAGAGATGTTTTGTTATTGCTGAGCAGGGCTCACACAGAGCCAGGGCCTTTTCTGCTTCTTGTACAGCCAGGGTGGTCAGGGAGCTGGGGATGCAGGGCAGGAGACACAGCTGGCACAGGTGACCCCAGCTGACCAAAGGGATATTCCACACCACATGTGTGTGGAATCATCAGTGCATAAAGTGGGAGGAAGAAGGAGAAAAAGGGAGTTTGGAATGATGTCCTTTGTCTTCCCAAGTGCCTGTCACGAGTGGTGGGGCCCTGCTCACCTGGAGGTGGCTGAACACCTGCCTCTGGGAAGCAAGGAATTAACTCCTTGGTTTTCTTTGCTTGTGGGCACTTTTTCTGCTTTCCCTGTTGAACTATTGCTATCTCAGCCCATGAGTTTTCTTTTACCCTTGTGATTCTGTCCCTGATCCCACTGGTGAGAGAGTGAGTGAGTGGCTGTGTGGGGTTTGGTGTCCAGCCGGGGTCAAACCATGGCAATTGTCAGCTGCAGAAATTGACAACAACACCACCAGCATGCACTACAGCTGCAAATATAGAAAACACACCACCAGAGAACCAGGACCCATATATTAAACATTCATTTGCATATCATTAGTAGAAATCCATGGATTTCACACTGAATCCAACTGAGACGACTCAGCTGCTGAGAAGAAATCCAACCCAAAGCATTCACATTTTACAGTCTGTAGAAACAAAGGACTCTTTTGAACTGACCTCACAGTAACTATCTGGCCTCCATCCAGGTCAATTCCATTCATCTGTGCTATGAAGATGGCAGCCACAGCTTCATAAAGGGCAGTTCCATCCATGTTAATAGTTGCTCCAACAGGAAGAACAAACCTTGTTACACGCTTATCAATGCCGAGATTTTCTTCAAGACACCGGAATGTGACAGGTAATGTTCCAGCACTAGGGAGAGAAAGCAAAAAACACAAAGAAGACATAATTAAAATCAGTATAACACATACACACTAGGGAGCAAAATCAGAAATTCTAATACCATTGTTTATATTTTCTACTTCCATGTTCTGCTGTGATTTAAGCCTTTTTTAGACAATTTTTAAACTAGGCCTACATTTAGCTGGAAGTAGGACTGAAGCCAAGACATGAATGTGGCTTGATGTAAGATGAGAGCTTGAGAGTGCCTGGGTGAGTTTTTCAGACTCATTGCTGAGGCCTTGCACCACAGCATTGCACATGATGCAACAGACCCAGAGTCTGCTGCAAGAGACTCAAAATGCCTCCAACCCTGGGGGAAGTACCTGGGCATCCCCACCTGGCCTGAATGTATAGTAATCCATTGGTTTCTGTGGTTTTTGGGGGACCCTCACCACCAAGAAGACCTGATAGACAGGTTAAACTGGATGCTGGTGGGATCCACGGAGTGGTGATATTTTCTTTAATCTGCCACTCTGTTTCATTTCTGTTTCTCTCTCTTCCTTCCCTTCTTCTCTCTCTCTCATATTTACTATTAAATAATAATAAAAATCCAGACTATTGACTTTGGCATAGAGTCTCGTTTGCACCTTCATTCAGGCACAGGCATTTCTAATAAATTTAAGAACACTGATATACAGACCTGTGAGTGTGATACACAGACCTCTGAGTGTAGGGACAAATTTAAATTTCTTTGATTGTGAATTCACTCTAAATAGAGAAATTGGTATGTTTTTAAGAACTGAAAAAGCCAGGTAAAAAAAATACAATCCAAGCTGTTCCTAGACATTGGAGGACAAGAAAAAAGGATGTGAAACACAGTAGGAGGATAGGAAAAGAAGTAAAAGATGGGTGGAAGAGAAAAGCTCTTTGCACAGACACACAGTGCCTTTGTGGAAATGTTTCAGGTCATTACATTCACTTGCTCAAAATAAAACACCTCCATCTAAAAATATTGCTGAAGTGGAAACTCAAACAATGCAATGAACAAAAGCCTCAGATAAATTGTCATTTATGAAAACTCTTGGCCAGACCAGATCTCCTATAATCCAACACTGTTTATCACAGAGCACAGAATTACTGAGGTTGGAATATATTTCTGGAGGTCACAGCCACCTTGCTCAGGGCACAGGCAGCTAGGGCAGGTTTCCCACATTTCCTAGGACTGTGCCAGGTTTAGTGAATCTTCAGGGATGGAGACTCCACAACTCCTCTGGGTAACCTGTGCCAGCATTCATGCACTGTTGCAGTAAATCCCAGCCAAAAGAGTTTCCTTGTGTTCAGATGGAACTTCCTGTGCTTCACTTTGTGCTCACTCCCTCTCTTCCAGTCACTGAATATGGGCATCACTTCATCTTCTCAGCATGTCCCATCAGATATTTATGTACATCAGTGAGGTCCCCCAGAGACTCTTGTTCATCAAGGGAGAAGCTGTTCAGCAGAGTGGTTTGGGTTGACCCAAAGAGACAGCTCATTTACAGTTCTTTCAAGGCATTCTTCAAATCAAGAATGCTCAGTTTTCTTGTGGTCCATTTTGAACCATGGTTTTTTGTTTTCAACTTTTTAATTAAAATGGAAGATTAAATTTTCTTCAGAAACAAAACACTGATTGAAGGCAAACACTTCTAAATATGGTATTTAACTGAAAAACATTTTCAACTCAACATCTACTGACTGCCCCAATGCAAGACACCAATTTTAGATTTTTAAAAATTTATTACTGAGAGTTGTGTTACTTACAGACTTTTCTGAGTCTGCTCTGTGCATTGACAAGTCTAAAATGCTCAGCTTTTCACTGAAGTCAAATTATTTTGCCAAAATTGATAAAAATACAAACAGAGTTTTTTTTTCCTTTATTTTGTGAAACCTAGAAATGTTTGGTTTTTCTTTCATGAATGCAACGAGACTGGTCTTAACATGCTCTCAAAATAAATAGAATTATCACTTTTCCTAGTAGTGGAAACAAGCACAGAATTAACACAATTTGCACAAGTGATTAGGCAAATGGCAGAAAAGAAAACAGAAAAAAAAAGAAAAAAAAAGAAAGAAAAGAAAAGAAAAAAGTAGGTCTCCCAGATGTCTGCAGGTCTCTGCAGAGTTACAGCCTCTCCAGAGAATCCAGAGAAGTCAAGTGGTATTTTGATTTATTTAAACATGGCTGTATTAAAAAATAGTTTTCATTCAACAGCATGGAATGATTTTGCAGTGAAGGTTAGAACAGCAGATGTACCATGTCTAAACAGCAGGTAATAATCTGCTGAAAAATAAAGCACACAGGTATTTCTCAGGTGTACCTGGAAGCTGTGCCTAGTGCCGTGATCCATGCCTGGAAGATACCAGCAAGGAATGAAAATGGGCTTTTCCTTGTTATCACAAAGTAGAGCAGAGGCAGGAAGATCCCTCCATGGATGACAAGACCCACAATCACAGTGACCATGTACATGCCAAGCTGTCTGGCAACTACTTCTAGGTCCTTGATTGCAATGATTTTTCCACAGATGAGGCAAGCAATACCCAACGGGGAATACCTGGAGAAAGAAAAGAAGCATAGACAGAACTTGTCTTGGCAGTGCAGTCATAGGAGCTGTGCTGAACAAAACACAGACTGGAGAAGAGCAGGGAGCTCTCAGGCTCAATACTGAGGTGTATGTCAAGAACTGATGGAAATTCAAGGGATAGTTTTCACATATTTTTAAAAATATAATGGCCAGCTCCAGCAAATTCCCCATCTACTTCATTTTCCATCCTATCAAATGGAACATGCCTCTCCTGAATAGCTCTCAATCCTAAGATAACATTGGACAAGAATGTGATAATGTTACACAGGCTTGGATCATTATAAAGAATGGTGCAGATTTGTTCTTAAAACATAAGTTTTACAACCCATTGTTTATCTGGTTTCAGGAGGTTGCATTATTTACTTCAGTTTAACTATTTGTTGAAATGAATTGTTTGTATCTTGAAGGCTGAAAATGTTTCCACTACGTTATTTCAATAATTCAGACAAATGCTTTTTAATTTATGGATTCTTCATTAATTATGTACTTTTGTTTCTTAGGGTATGGGTTTTCTCTCCTCAATCATTAGAACAATAAAAAGGAAATTTATTTTCAGAATAAAAGTGCTTCCTGGTTTTTGTTAGAGTATCTCATGGTTTCTCAAGTGATGTGCCCAAGGCCTGGAAGCCTTCAATCACTTCAAATGCAAGGCCAGCTGTTACTCCAGTTATCATAAAATGCCACGTTTCAATGAACTTGACAAAATGCAGTTCTTCCAGAGAGTTACATCTTGTCAGAGCCAGATGTCTGTTTTGTTTTATGCTTGTTAGCAATGCCACGCTCCTGAGAGTCTCTGTGCGCCATGAGAGTTGCAGATGTCTGTGCTGAGCAATCATAAACCAAAGAGAATGTAACTCTGCATAAGGAAGTGCTTTTTTCTTTATAAACACACACTAAAAACCCCTTTGCTTCAGGCCTCAACAAATCTTTCAAAATTCTAAGCAGAGATGAACAAAAGGAATTCCCAACATAAATTTCCTTTTTTCATGAGAAGAGAAATAAAAATCACATCAATAAAAATAAATATTTACAGTGAATTTCTTGAAACTTGAATGATTTCCTGCTGTTGAAACACTGACTACTAGAGAATATTTATGTTGTAGGCAGGGTATTATGTCTTGGATCTACCAAATTGTGCTACATAGGAGTAAATTCTAGCTCCTGGAGGGCTCTGGGGGTTATGACTTTCTTAAAGGCCAGCCAGGCCCCACTATTAGAAATGGGTATACTTCAAAAAGAGGGCATATATCTTCCAGTGACCCCTTGCAGCAAGCTTGTAAGACATTCTGAGGAAATTATGAGTGAAAGGATTGCACATCACTGAAAACTACTGGAATTTTATTTGATGCTAAAGTATTTTTACTGAAGAATACCATGAATAAAGTGTGTCTACAGGCTTTTTTTGTAATTATACCCTCTAGGTAATACCCTGGGATAATGCTAACCTCCCAGAAAGATTGGGATACTCTTGTGTGGGCCACTCTTGCTTGCTTAGGTGTTCTCTATAATGAACTTCCATGGTCAATGTGGCATTTGAAGGCCTTTGCTGGTACATGCATGTGCTGTATTTCAGCACACAAAGAACAGAATCTCTTCAGAAATGTTACAAACTGGGTCCTCATTAATCCTCACCAAACAGAAATAATGCTGCTGTGGTTCTAATACACCTTTCAAGGCTTTAGAAAGTCAACTATTTAATTACACTGTTTTCTAACAAACTGGCATCACAATATCAAGGTTTTATAAGGGCTTTTTAAAAATTCCTTTTTTTGTTCTGTGAGTTAGAACTACAAACTTACCACATGATCATGGTTACTAACTTCATTACAATCTCATTCAGGATGTTGAAGAAATCCACCATCATCTTGGCCTGTTCTCCCATTTTTCCCATAGCAATGCCAAAAGCAATAAAGAATCCTATCAAACCTGTTGGGAAAAATTGCAAGACAAAAAAGAAGGCTCTTAGGAAGTTTTTGCACTTTGTTAATGTCTTGATGCTACCTGCAAATCCAGATTTCACAGAAGCACAGAATCACAGTTTAGGTAAACTTGGAAGGGACCACAGTGTGTCATCTGGTCCAACCTCCCTGCTCAAGCAGGGCCATCCTAGAGCACATTGCTCAGGATGTCAGAATTAAAGGGTATTACACATGTCTTGGGACTTTTTAATATGCACTCATGCTCAACTACCATAACCAAATCCAGAAAAATCTTTGGCTCTTCAATGTTTTGCTAAATTCCAATTTCACAGCCCAATTACAGTTTTGTTGGTTTTTTTTTCCTGTATTGATCTGATCATCAAAAAATACATACACAGTAATCTTCTCAGTGCCATTCAGCTATTAGATACCTCATGAGCCCTGGCAAATGGGAAAGGTAACACAGTGCTGCACTGTAACTCTGTTGTTAAAACAGTTGCTGGAAACCAAAGAGGAATTTTCTCAGGCTTTACAAAAGTGCCTTGACAGACAATCAGTCCTGGAGTGTGGGGAAAGGCAAATCAGCCTTAGAACTTTTGTAGGGCAGGAGTATTCCTGTTAAATGAAGAAGGCAGAGGTGGGAGGAGAAGGTGGGTATTGCACATAACCACAGAACTCCCAATAAGCAGCTTAACCTCACTGAAAAGGCTGTCAGTTGAGACACAATTGTAGTATTCAAAATGGGTAACATTTGGCTCCTAAAAGTATTTATCTGGAGTATTGGACTATCAGTGTAAAAAAACAACAGATGCATCTGTCATGGATTACTTTGGAGCTGTTTCTTTAATGCTAACCTTTTGCATCCAGAAATTTTCAGTGTCCAGTTAGATTATTAAGTGATACTGACAGATGGTTTGAATCTTCAGCCATTCTTTGAGACTGAATTTTCAGTCATGATATGAGTCCAGTATTTAATAAATGTGCAAACTAATCTGGGAAATTCCTATGGAAAAAACCTACTGGGACACAAAACCATTCAAGATAAGGGAATATGAGCTGCCAATACCCTGGGAAAAGACAGGCTGTCCCATACCCTCACACTGGGTTTAGCAACCAGATTTTTTTTCTTCTTTTTTTTTTAATCCAGTTTCCTGTATACAAAGTCATTCTTTAGAACCAAGCTATCTTTGTTGAGTCAGTTGAATAGGGAAGTGGAGCATATGTTTGTGTGCTGCAGAGCGTAGAGAAATGATGAAAAGCTTTTCAAAGACCAAGTTACTTCCTGGAATTCAGAATCTGCATTAGAAAATGTTAATAGGTAGTTTTGTTCATTAATTCCAAATGAGCTGTTATGTTAGTCATGAGAGTCAGATTGGTTCCTGTTTGCAGGAATTTGCCTGGCTTGTACAGATTATCCAAACTGGATGGCAATTCCCACAACATTTTCATTTCTTCATTCAAAATCAAACCCACAACAAACCAACCCAAAAAACTCAAGAACATTTAAGAGTCATTGGTAAAAACACCACAGCAAATTCCCCAGCTAAACTGTCTATTTCTTTTCTGTAGGAATTGTATTCAGCTTTCTAGATCTTTTGTTATCCATGACAGAGCCTACACAAAACAAGCCCAGCATTAAATGTAATGCATCTCTCACTCAAAACAACTTTCATTTTAATGCATAAGCAGAATTCTGGGAGAGAAAAAAAACAGGCGAAGGTAAACAGCATTGGCAATGAGCTGCTGCCTCATGCCTGGTGCAAAATGCCAACTTGCAGCTCTGAAAGTGGCTCCTCTGCCCACAGAGAGTCATGAGAGCAGGCAGGATACAGGGCTCTTGTAGAGCAGGCTGCTTCACAGAAAAACGAGACCAGCTTATAGATGCTATCATCTCCCCTGTATCTAAGCAAAGCAGCCAGCCAACTCCCCAACACCTCAGGAAGGTCTGCAGACAGCACTGCCTCAGCAAGAGCTGTTCAGCAGCTGTGAGAGGCCATTAGCCCTTCAAAGATTATGGCCTAGTGGTGAGAGAAAGTGGGGGATTAGGTACCCCAACACAGTGTCCCACTTTGAGGACACCTACAGACAGAGAGGTGTCAGCCTCAGCCTTGTGGATGTGCTGTCACAGAGCATCTTCAAGTGTAGGTGTGAGGCTACAAATTGAGAGCTAATCTGTGACTGACTTCACCCACATACAGAAAGGAAGGAGTTGAAGGAGCAGCACTGCTCTCTCAGATGAAAAAACAGGGACTCTAGACATAGAAGAGAAAATAGAAGTGGTGTGGAAGCTGTTTGTTTCTTGTGTGCCCCATTCCCAGACTGAAAAGTTGCTTCAGGAAAGGTGGGAGATAGGCAAAGTTTTCCTACCACCTCCACTTGCTGGCTTGTCCAAACAAGATGGCATGATGGCAATTGCAGCTGGTAAAGGTCAGCAGCCAAGATGAAAGCAGGAGGGAGTTGTGACTCAGAAATGTGTCAAGCCTTTCTGGGATTTTTCTTGGGTGGTGTGGTTCACACTCCACCTCTCACTTCAGGCTCTGCCTCAAGCCAAATTAGTTGAGCACACCCAAGACACCTACTGGAAACAACTTGGATCCATCAGGGAGTGTGTGAAGCACTGGCTCTTGAAGCTCTCCCCCATACTGTTTTGCCAATATGCATTAGTATTAGCCTAGGTCAGCTTCTTCTAGGATGAAAGGATATTTTGGGTAGCTCCTACATGCTTTGCCACTGTACTCCTCCAATTCATGCCCACAAAGCTGCCAATCCAGAACAATTCACTTGCTGATTTCTGGGATATCTCAGAGACCAATGGACAGCCATAAGGTGATAACATTTGATGACTATCTAGAGAGACCAAACCTGCACTGAAGACCAGATCAGACAACACTGACTACCTAGCCACAGCAGAAAGCTGTGACATCCATATCATGTACATTTTTGACAGGTAGAAAATTTTCTTACCCAGGACATTCATGCCATCCTTAAATTCAAGCCCCTTCTTAATGACCATCTGGGCTTCAGGTGCTGCAGTCTCATTCACCATAGCAATAGCAGAATCAGTGACATTAGGTGGCTCTTCAACAGGCAGTGGCACCAGCACTCTCTTGGTGACGGTTTGGATCTGAAGGCAATAAAAAAAGGGAGGATGAGAATGGAAATAGACTGAATGCATCCATATGGTAGACAAGGAATTAATAATAAAAAAGTCTTCACTTGAAATTACAGGGAACTGTATTTTTAAAGGATTAGAAATGCATTCCACAGCCTCTTAACCCTTTTTCTAAAACTAAGTTTATTTTTCAACAGTTTCAAGTGCTACAAAGTACTGGTGGTCTTCCTCATGACTCTAGTGTGAAAAGTATGGCAAATGCATGTTTTTTATCACTACAATGGAACATTTTACAGACAGTTAGTCCCTTTGGCCAGGCAGTTCACAAAGGGTGCTTTCCCAGACTGTGTGTCAAAGGCTGATACCATTTGTTTAGCACCAAAAGCCAGTTGCCTCTAAAATCAGTCATGGCAGCAGCTCTGCAGTGAAATTTGTTTTTCAGGATGGTCTGGCCATCTCAAGTCATCCCAGTTTAATGGTTAACTTGAATCAAAAATTCAGGACATTTCCAACACTTCTCATACAACTTTTGAGCTCTTGACTTCAAGAGCTCAAAATGGAATATACACAGTGCCCTGAGCTCTCTAATTAAAAGATTGTGGGGGATAGATAACAGAAAAATCACCAATGCTGCCAGATACAAATCTAACCACCTTAAAAAAAAATAAAAAGCATCAGCTTCTGAATGCATTTGGACCCTCTCCTGGCACATGAAAGTCAGGGTAAAGGAAAAGCTGGGAAGGAGTGGTAGGAGGAGAAGTGAGCTTGAGGTTACAGATAGGGAAAAAGGGAGGAGGGAGTGGAAAAAGAGAGATCTGTGATTTGCTGCATTTAGAAGGGATGTTTTCCTCCCACTTCACACCTTGGCTCTTTTTCCACCTCTTCTGGTCCTGGGACAGGCAAAATGGAAGCTATGACTGGCTTGCCATGTTTTCCCACCTGCTCCCTACTCCCCTTGCCCCTAGAAACACTTAGCAGGGTAACAGAAACTGTGCATTAGCTTTTCAAAGAACATTTCCACCTCTTTCTTGTTGACATGGACATTGTAGTACTATGGATGAGGATCCAGATTTGATCCATATGGTGTAAAGCCTTATGGTTTTGAAATACCTTACATCTCTCCTTCTGAAACCTGCTGCCTAAATTTGGAGAGGGGGATATAGATAGAAAACTTATATAGCTTTGCATGAGAAACTCTTCCGTTGTCCTGAAACCACCTAACATTCTTGCATGCCTATTTTTTTTCAGAGTTAAATTTCATCTGAGGGATTTTGTCAACAGAGTACTTTTTTATGTGAGGTATTCAGAATGCAAGTACTGAGCAATGGAAATTAAACTTAAAATATTAGACTCTTCACACTCACAAATTTCACTACAGTCACTTAAGTTAAAGGTCCTCAGCAGTCCTTTGCTCAAGGGCACAATCTCTCAAAATGCTGAGTCTGACATAAAGCTTAGGTTCTGACCACATCTGAGACTAAAAAAACATTTAAATGTCATAGTTATATTCACAGATGGTTTTTCTGCTGGAATAGCAATTTTCATTATAAATTCAAACTTTCTTGTGGACCATGGGAAAATTTAGGAGACATTTCATGATAGCCACAGTCCAGTTTGCAAATGAACAGCTCCAAAGCTGCACATGAACCTCTTCACTGGCTTTTGCCTGGTTGCATTGGAGGGCACAAAAACCTCCCCACACACTGTTCAGCACCATTGCTGTGACCCCTTCAGAAACACTCTTTGCAGGATTACTGCAAAATATTTCTTCCACCTAAGGCTACCTGGAAACTCTGAGTGTCTATGGAGAGAGACTGTATGGATGTAGGAAAGAAAATATATGCTGACACCATGAAAGCAGGTTATTTTCCTCCTAAAGAGAGAGAAAAGTAAAGCCTAACTCCTTACAGAGGAGTTAAGGGCGATCAGAAGCAAAAGTTCCATCTAGTCACACTTGCCAAATGAAATGCAGCTTTGTGGCAGAGGTTTTCAGTAGAAATTAGTCTGGAATCTGCTAAAATCAAAGACTGAAAAGCCAAAAAGCTCTTCTCTTTTTTTTTTCTTTTTTTTACTAATTTTAAAAATAATTAGTGAAATTAGTGATTCATAACTAGTGAAATAACCTGAACATTGGTACTACACACACTGAAAAATCAATATTAATATTTTTAAGAAATCTATCTGACACAGGTAGCTTAATTATTTTTTCTGCTTTTTTTGCCCCTCTGTCAAGATATTTGACCACTTTCAACTCATAAGAAACTGAATTTTCCTCTCTTCTACAGTTCAAATGAGGGAGAACAAGAAAAAACCATAAGCACCTCACTCAATTTTGCAAAAATACGTTTCACATTACATGTGATGTTCAGCCTCCAACAGTTTGACCACATGACTGACATTCCTGTGATGATTTGGAAATATTGAGAATGTTCTCTCTCTAAATCCCCAAGGATTATATGTTTTTATGTGGAAGTCCATGTAAGAAGTGAAGCAATCCAAACCCTTTTGGCAGTTAAGGTCACCCTCCATTCTTCCACTCTCCCATGGCCTCTTCTCCCTTCCCCCCCTTCTTGTTAATTTTTTTTTTGGCCATAACCACAGCACCAGCTATCATGCCATTTTACACAGGAACACTTAAGAATAGGTTTGGCAACAAATCCTGTTACATCAAAAAACCCAAAACCAACCCAACCCCCAAAACACCCTGTCTGCATTACTTTCAAACAATTCAGTTGGAGGGAAAAGGAGCTTACATACAAGAAATGTGCTTAAGCATATTTAACCTCTTAAAGTCAAGGCATTTTGATTAAGCACTGGTGAAAAGCTTCCAGACAAAATTAACTCCCTACAGGGCAAGGAACACATTGTGCAAGCATCCTTCCTTCCCAGCATGCTCCAAAGCTGGGGAGATGGAGCCACCTGTAGGTGCATCAGCCCTTTGGATCTATTATCCCCACCTCATCTGGACTCTAACACAGCAACAGAGGTTATGAGAGGTTGGGTTTTGGGGTACATTTTTGGCAATGATCTGGAATGATGATCATCCATATATTCCAAACAGGACATTGCAGAACCATAATCTCTGTCATTAACAGCCAAGTTAAAATTCAACTTGGGTGAAAGACCAAGCCAGCATTTATGACCATAGATACTGTATGAAAAGCATAGAGAAAATTAAAGATTACTTAATAACAAAATTTAAATAAACTTCATTAGAAACACCCCCATGAATTTAAATAATAACTACAACATAAACCAAGGCAGCTATAAATAATGTTGTTTCATTTACCTGCTCAAGACTTTAGACTTGTATTCCTCTTTACATCATCATTTCTCTGACTAACCTAAACAATGACATTAACCCTACAGACAGCCCTGACAAGATGTAAAGGATATTACCAAGGAGCAGAAGGACTTACCTGCTGAAAGCAGGCTTGAACCAGATTTTCAGGGAACAAGTTTCGGATCAAATCCAGGAAGGCATCCAGACTAGATACTTCATCATTCTTCTTCCCTTGCCCAAGCTGTTTCTTGAGTTTTGGATTCCCTGGATGGATGGCTAAAACCAGAATCACACCCAGCACAGCAGCAATAATGGTGGTGGACATGTAGTAGACCATGGCTCTTGTCCCCAGGCGGCCACTTGCTTTAGCATCTAATCCAGACAGTCCTGCAGGTGTTTAAGATGCAAGCAAACATACTGACACTCAATATCCAATTAAGTAATTATAAAATAAAACCCTTTATAATTTTCAACATCTAATGACTACCTCTGGGTGCCTACTTTCACTCCTGTGATATTCTCACCATGAGGCAGATTACTGATGCTTCTCCCTCTAGTTCTTACTATAGGGAGTGTCTGTGTGAAGTGTCTACTGCTAATAATTTGAAGAGAAGCATTTAAAACTTCACCTAACTGCAGAAGAAGCATTGAAAAATAGAGAAGATCTCTACCATCTTTTGCCCTTGACTTTTACAAACTAGTCATGGTCTGACACAATATCCTCAAGAAGGCCAGGCTCACTAGTGTCAGGCCCTTTTATTTCCAAGATTCAATCCAGAAATTAGATAAAACAGCCTATTAAGAAATTTCTGATGGTAGCATGTGTGCATGTGCTTGGAAATAAATTCACTGGAGCATATACATACTAAAGCCAACCAAGTTATTCAGAAATTTACTCTGAAATACTCACTGCAACTGCAAAATCCTGACAGGATCCCACCATTATTCTTCCTACATCACAAAAAGCAAACCAGGTGCTACCTGTAGAAAGCATCTTAAAGTCTTTATGGCTAATGGATCTTACCTGTGATTAAACTGGAGATAATTAAAGGGAGGATCAGCATTTTTAGCATCCGCATCAGAATGTCTCCTGGGAAGGCTATTAACATGATGATGTCAGGGTCAATAGGTGTTGCTAGGCGAAGAAGACCCCCACACACTGCACCCAGGATGACACCTGGGGGAAGAACAAAAAAAGGAGCAGGTGGGTATTGGAAGGAACTGTGTGATGTGGAATAATGCACATATCTTAAAAGAAAATTTGATTCTTAGGGCTCATGTCTTATTCCTTTTTTGATGCTCTGCATCCTTCTCCTGTTGCTGATGTTGTCAAAACACAAACAAACGCCTCATCATTTATGTGGATAAAGTGATAAAACTTAAACCTCCTGCTCAGGATTGAGGCTATTAAAGCATAGATTAGGGGGAAAAATGCCATGTCTACTTTCATAACGTGATCTTTGTGGACAGGTATTTTATGTTCACATCCAGGACGCCTTTTTTTCCTGATCCCAAGCCCAAGTGTAACAAAACCAGACAGCAAGGCTTGTGTTGCTATTCACAGCAACTATGACTATGTCTTTGATACAATGAAAAAAAAAAGTGTATTTAAAACTTTTTTCTCGGACAGCATCAGGTACACCTTCGAAAGGTGATCCAAGGCAAATACTTCAACATGTGGTTTTGCAGGCTGAAAATATAGAGATGAAATTTGCAGCTCAAGACCAGTTGCAGCTGTTTTTTCAAACAATAACAAGAGAATGTCTTCAAATTTGTTGCATGTGGCTGTTGGGCTTTCAGTGAAAAAGAAAGAGGCAAAGAGCCAGTGAACCACAATAAAATGTCAAACTGTTCCGTATATGGAAGCTGCTAAAGCCAGAGGCAATATTCAAGATGAGATCATGGAGCGCTGGCTTACACCTACAGAGAGGAAAGACAAACCTTAAAACCAGCGAAGTGTAAACTGAAAGAAAAATTTGAAGAGTTTTCGTCTTTTTTTTTTTTTCTTTCTTTCCCAAATCACTGAGAGAATAAAAGAGTAGTGCATTCAGTTCTGCTGGATGACACTGACCTGGGGGTTTAAATCATACTCCTTTCCAAATCAGATACCTCAGTGGTGTGGATTGGCTCTGTGTTGTGTCAGGAATACCGTGCTCACCTGAACTACACAAGCAGTGCCCACAGGCATGCTCTCTACTCTCCGGCTGTTCAGCTGGAACAGCTGAAGGCCACAGACAGGGGCTGTGGTGCCACAGCATCCTTCCTTCCCAGCATCCTTCCTATCTCAGCAGATACACACAGAGTGTCCAGAGCAGCAGATGTAGCTTACCAAACACAGTAAGAGTCAGGAGCAGATTCCTGTGGAGGGACTGGCAGAACTGCACACATATGTTCCTGGATCTGTGCTCCACTGGATTTAAATGACTTTCATGCATCCGGACTTCCACTTGCTTAGGCATATTGTTGGCACTAGAATAAAAAGTGAAAATCAAGTAGAAGTTGTAGCACAAGATGCCAAAAAGGAAAGTCTGGATTACTTCCATCATATATAACTGGGGAATCTGACGCATATTCCACCACCTCCCACATTTTATAAACACTGCATATTTACTGCTCCAAAGAAGTCTCTGAAATGGCAGTGGTTTGTCCTGCTAAAGGTGTAGCCATCACAGTATTCTTTGCAGTTATTTCTCAAATGGTAGAGATACAATCAGAATTAATTCACTGGACATATCATCCCAAATGTTTCAAGGACTAAGCAATTGGTATGGAGCTAGCAAATTCAGTTTACCCAAAAACCATGGCTGTTTAATTAAGTAGAAGAGACAGCTGAAGAACAAAATTTTATCAGCAGGAAAATGTAGATATTAATACCTTATTTAATTCCAACTGAGAATAGTTTAAAAATAAGGATTAATTTGCAAAAGAAAGCATTCAATAACATTTTACTCAATCTTTTGAAAACATTTAATTTCAACATTAACATTTTATTTTGATGTAATCAAAATTCTGTTGTCAAGAAAACACTTTTAACTTGGTTATAATGAGACTTGAACAATTGCCACTGAAAATTAGTTAGAGAACTATTCATTTCCCAAGAAAACCTTTAGTTTCATTGAATTGGCAGTGCTCAGAGGAAAAACTTTTTTCACTAGCTCTGGTTTATATTTGAGGAAATGTGTAGTGGGTTGATGCTGGCTGGATGCCAGGCACCCACCAAAGCTGCTCACTCACTCCCCTCTGCAGCTGGACAGGGGAGAGAAAATTTAGCAAAAGGCTGGTGGGTTGAAATACAGACTGGGAGAAATCATTCATCAAATACCATCATAGGAAAAACAGGCTCAGCTTGGGGATACAAGTTAAATTTACTTTACTCTTTGTTACTAACAAAGAGCAGGATAATGAGAAGTAAAGTCCTTAAGAACACCTTCCTGCCACCCTTTCCTCCTATCCCAGAGGTGCAAGGAGACAGGGCATGGGGGCGGCGGTCGGTTCATCACCCGAGGTTTCTCCCACTGCTCAGGGAGAGGAGTCCTTCCCCTGCTTCACCACGGCGTGCCTCCCACAGGAGACAGCTCCCTGTGAACTTCTCCAGTGTGGCTCCATCCCACCAGCAGCACTCCTGCCAGAACTGCTGCAATGTGAGTCCCTCCCACGGCACACAGTCCTTCCAAAACTGCTGTGGCATGAGTCCCTCCCAGGGGCAACTGTGCCTCTCCAAGTGTTGCAGCGTGGGTCCCTCCTACACAGGGTGCAGACCTCCAAAGAAAGGCTGCCTCAGCATGGGAACAGGGCCCCTCTCTCCATGGGTCTCCCAGCCTCCTCCCAAGCATCCACCCGCTCTGGCGTGGGGCTCCTCCATGGGATGCAGGTGCATCTCTGCTCCCCAGTGGGTCCCCATGGCTGCAGGGCCTCACCATGGTCATCAACACTGGCTGTGGAGGAATCCTGGCTCCAGTGCCTGGACCCCCCCCCCCTCCTTCTCCACTGACCTTGGTGTCAGCAGAGTTGTCTTCTCACAAGTTCTCACCCCACTCTGGCCACTTATCTGTGCAATAAGTTCTTGGGTTTTTTTCTTTAATTTGTTATCACAGAGACATTACCACCATTCTTGATTGGTAAGCCTTGGCCAGCAGCACATCTGTCTTTGGGTTGGCTCTGGGGGACATGGTGGAAGCTTCCAGTAGCTTCTCACAGAAGCCACCCCTTCTCCTTCCCCGCTACCAAAAGCAGGCCATGCAAACCCAATAGAAAGTGATACACACATGGGTGCAGGACTGCAAAAGTCATTTTCTCAATTTCTAATTTTCTCAATAGCTGAGAAATTGTTAGCAATTCCTTTTTATATACAAAATATTAAAATGTATTAGAAAAAAATTTTAAAATACTACTATGAATCAAACATTTCCCCTAAAAGGTAAGGCTATGTAAATATGAGAGATAGGTAAAGAACAAAATTTTTATTATCAGGAAAATTATACTTTTTGAGATCTGGTCTTATGCCAGTTTAGGACAAGATTTTAGAAAATCTTCCCCTACAACAGTAGACTGAGGTTTACACACCTCAAACAGGTCTGAAAAGATGTATAAAGTTTCACTGTTCTCAGTACTGAGCCATTCCCAATTTTGTACTACTTGTTGCCTTTGTAAAGTTTTTCAACAAAAGTTATTAGACTTGTCATAAGAATCCAGTCATTTTGAAGCAAATTTTTCTACCACTTTCCCTTTCAAATTGAAAGTGCATTTCTCTCCAATATACTTGATGGTTAATAAAAGACCACCACTTGAAAATGCATTAGAGAATACTCTGGTTTTTTTAAAGGGGAAAATCCCTCCAAGTGTTGTAATCTTTGTTCTACAATTTTAAAAATATTTCACAGCAGTGGTCACAACAAAATGTGCTGTGACAGTAAAATAAGAATGCCAGTGCACATTCTGACAGCTCAAGTGTGAAGCTTGTCTTCTTCTTGAAGACTTATCCATGCAAGTATCAGAGATACACAAGGATTAGCCAAGGGATAATGTGCACAACTTGAGGAATTACAAGAAAGATGAGACAGTGTCTGCACTTTTCATGCACATGGGCCCCAAAGCCATGAAATCACTGGTGGAAATGGGCCAAAACCCCAAGGAACTTGGGATCCAAACTTTGCAACTGAGGATTACAACTAGTTTCACTTGCATTCCAAGCATAAATATATAACTTGTTCTGACCTATTATTCACTACAGGTTAATTATGTACTCCTCAGAAACTCTGAAATCTGGACAGCTGAAACTAATTCAAAAGAAAACCTTGGAGTCTTGATCACTAGGAAACAATTGGGTGGAACTGAAATGGATCAGTAAACAAAAGTACTCGATGATTTTACTTTGGGCTAATCTTAGTTTGGTTTCCTGGAACCTTTTCCACTTTTCAAAGTTTTACACTCTCCATCTATTTCAAGACTGTAGGTGAGCCTTCAGCATGGACTGAAATTCTGGTAAGTATGGGCTTTTTAAAGAAAAAAAAAAACAGTAAGAAAATATGCTAACTGTGCACCCATATTACAAAAAGTGATGACAGATGAATATCAGAACATGAAAAATGGTACCAAAAAGGAGCTAGCACTGCTTTTCAACAATGAGATATTTATCACTGGACCAGAGAGGAAGTATTGTTCCAGGATTTTGACTATGTTGTGGGAGGAGAGGAAGAGAAAAAATAGTGAAATATAAACCTTGCATGAAGGGTAAGAGAAGCTTCTTGTGTGGCACATGACAAAATTGGAATTTCACAATAGAAATTTTCTATCCAATTACTAGAAGAGGAAAATCTGTTCATGGGAGTCACGGAAATTAATTTTTATCTTATGGACTGAGACATCTTCCTTGTGCTGGTTTGGTGCCTCTATTTGCATCTTGTAAATGATACTTGGCTCCAGAAGAATGCAGAATTTTTGCACCTGAAACCTGCAGTCACATGATGAGATAACTGCAAGAAGTAAGGGCAGAGTAAGGGCCCTTATGAACCAGATCCCCTGGATCTGTTCTACTCCTCTGCCCTCTCACACTGAACTGCACGCTCGCATGCACAGCTTTCTTCATACCCTGAAGGCCAGAGTGCCATGTGAAAGCACTCAGGAAAGGGACTTAAACATGTATAAGGCTTTCTTCTGCTTCACATTTTCATGCTGATGGAAAAAAATGAATGCATGATGGAGTAGAGCTTGACTACACTCCAGCTCATGGGCAGCACTGTACTCAAGTACAAAGCCAGAAGTGTACCAACAACCAGAAATCTACACATCTGAACACCCTTAATTTAATTTCAATGTTAATGGTACCTCCATACATAGGTAAATATCACAAAACAGTGAAGAATGCATTTCAGCAGCTGTGATCTCTCAGACATGCAAATTATTACCTTAGTCAAATAAATCATTGTTCCATTGTGCTGAGCTCCCATGGTTGTTCAAACAAAGGGCCCATCCTGAATGCTTATCTGAAACCTATCCGACCAAAACATCTTTTAGTCTAACTCCACTGAGGCCAGAATATAAAGACATAAATTAATTCTGCTCATTATTTTCTTATGTCATTATGACAAGCAGCCAAACAGCTAAGCTCCAAAACAGCTCCACAGAGAACTCATAAGTACAGAGACCTTCAAAGACGATAATATTTACTGCTAACTACAGATGCTTAAAAACATTGACAGGGTTTATGAAAAATGAACCAAATATTGGAAAATGAGTAGTCAAGTAGTCACATGAAACAGCAGATCATACCAAACAGCACATACCAAGAGCTAGACATATGTTGTAGCTTCTGAATAATTTAGCAAGATGTTCTGCTTAGCTCTGTCACTTACCCTTCTCCCTTTTGAGGCTTTCCCTAGAAAAGAGAGAAACTCCTTTGAGCCCAGGAGATTTTATTTTTATTCACCTTAGCAGAGTTAAGGACTGTCCCAAAATTAACAGTCTGTATTTTCACTGATTTCAAATATGCTTTACCCTGACAAGGTGATACATAAGTGCATCAATAGAACTTAGTATCAGAACTAACTTCAATTTTACTCCCTTTTAAGCAAAGAAACAACCTCTTGTCTGAATAATCCAAAAGCTAGCTACTGTCCCTCATCGCCACAATGCACACAAGGTACAAGAAAAAGAATCTGTCCATAAACATTTGAATTTACATTATCTAAATATTTACAGATAGTTTTTGCATGTAAGATATACAGTGCCATATGAGATAATCTATTTATCTGCACTTTTTAGCTGCAGTCTGTTTCTCTTGGTGGTTGCTACATATAATGTGCCAAAATGCAGGAAAATAATCTATTAAAGCACTAAATTCCCTGGTCTGTTTTGTTCCTATTTCCTCCTAAAGCACTTTCCTTAGGTTTTCTCTCAGTTCCCACTGGGACAATCTGCTCTCTGTATCTCTTCAACTTCTTATTTCTTTCTTGTATTCACACTGAAACTTCTAGAACTAAAAGGCTGGGGGGGATGTTTGCTTTTCCTTTGCTACCAAATGTAACTCCTTTCCTCACAAAAGTTAAGGGTTAATGATTTACACAGTGCTTCAGTGACAATGCCCTTTTATTTTCAGTCAGTTACAGGGAAAGAACTCTCTGTCTCCCAAATACTCCCCCATCTTGGCATAAACCTAGATTACAGACCAGAGGGGGGAAAAATAATCTTTCATTTAAATGAAAAATGTAGGCAAAGGCCATAACAAGGGTAGTGAAAACAGATGCTGGGGACAAGGTAAATTAACAGAGACCGTATTTATTCTGTTCAAGGTATTTCAGCTCTGTCAATTAATCAAGCAGGTATTCTCAGTATAAAAATCTGCTTTGCTTTGTAGCAATTACTTCAATCGAGGTAGCAAGAGCTGTTCTTGAGAAAACAACCTTGGACAGACAGGCTTAAGATCAGGGTTTAAGAACTTCTCTTGAGCTACATGTTTATTGTCAGACCAAGCACTGGTCTCTTCTGAAGCAATGAGTAAACAGCAGCTACAAAAGCCCAATTGTTCCTAGAAGGACTGTTCTTAAGGAAAGAAGAAAAAAAGAGGAGTCACAGAAAGTTGAATCAGCTTTTTTGACCTCAGAATGAAAAGTGAACGGACTGCAGATCTTGTCTTGCCAATTTCATAGTACTTAGACAAGTGGTTCAAACGTAGTTGGAGCTGAAAAGCCATGCCAAAAATGGTCTGATGAAGTTTAGTGGACAGCAACCTTGGTGATTCCTCACTGACAGAGCTCCTCCTAGCAATCAGTGGGATTGCATAGCAGCAAAAGAGAGCTTAATATGCCCTGAAAAATATTTGCTAGCAGCTGATCTCTCCCCCTTTCCCTGGAGAGACAGTGTAACATTAATTATTAAGGATTACTTGCTGTGTTCGTGACAGGGAGAGGGAGTATGGATCTGCTCCACCCCATGATCAGTTTACTCCTGACTCATATGTAGGAAAGGGCCTGCTCTGGTTGCTAGACAAACGACGAGTGACTAGGAAAACTTATGGAACATCACCAGAACAAAAGGGATTTCACTAGCGGGATGGAAGGAGTCCAAACTGCCACAACTCTCCTGAAATTAGGGCTCAAGAAGGAGCTCACCAAGAAACTTCTAGTTTGAGTTCAAATAGTGTTTTCTGCTACTCAAATTAATTATATCACAACAGCTGCTGAGCTTCTTTAGGAGACAGTTTCGGACTATATCATTCCGCTGTGCCATGCCCTGTGCTATGGTTTGGGGGTTTCATTTCTTATGTTAGATATATTTTTTAATCCACACTGGAACTGGTAAAGCTCAGCATATAGAGACAAAATATGGCAGGCCATGCAGGTGAAACAGCTGAAATATTTTTATTGTGGAAAACACACATTAGCTTTGGCATCACTCCTGCTATGTAATGTTCAGTTTTTAAATGTTGCATAATATATCAGTAAAATACTCTGGTCAGGTCTCAGCTTCTGCACAAAAATAGAAAAGTGCAAAACCAAACACACAAAGCTGCTACAAACAAAAGTAACATAAGCTTCAGTCTGCAAAAGAGTCAGGAGTAACAAGGGTTTTAAATGGCTCGCTGCTGCTAAGCCCTTCTATTGAATTTTAAGTGCATTGTGTAGGCTTTTTTCTTCTTATTTGTGAGACATTAATGAATTCTGAGTGGAGATTTACTATGAAGCCTGATTTGGCCTAGGGACTGGTATTACAAGCAACACCCTCAAGAATGACTTGCCTTTTTTAGCAGGAAAAAGAACTTTTCTCCCTGTAATAATTTACAGCCATGTTGTTTCCTCTGGGTTAGCATTTACTGCCCATTCTGTGAGTTTAATATAACCATGAGAGTGAGTATAATCACAAGCATATCTGAACAGCCAGGGGATCAGGCCCAGCCAACATGGTCTTATGAAAGGCAGGTCCTGCTTGACCAGCCTGATGTCCTTCTATGACAAGGTGACCAACTAAGTGCATGAAAGAAAGGCTGTGGATGTCATCTGCATCCACTTAAGTAAAATCTTTGACACCATTTCCCACAGCATCCTTCTGGAGAAGCTGGCTGCTCATGGCTTGATTGGGTGCCCTGTTTTCTGGGATAAAAACTGGCTGGATGGCTGGCCCAGAGATGACTGGAGTTAAATCCAGCTGAGGGCCAATCTCCAGTGGTGTTCCCCAAGGCTCGGAGCTGGGGCCAGTCCTGTTTGATATCTTTGTCCATGATCTGGATGAGTGTTCCCTCAGTCAGTTCACAGATGACACCAGGCTGGGTGGCAGTGCTGATCTGCTGGAAGGCAGGAAGGCTCTGCAGAGGGATCTGGGATCTGGACAGGCTGGATCAATGGGCCAAATCAATTGCATGAGTTTCAACAAGACACAGTGCTGGGTCCTCCCCTTGAACCTGGTGTTCAGTTTCAGGCCTCTCACTACAGGAAAGACATTGAGATGCTGGAATATGTCCAGGGAAGGGCAATGGAGCTGGGGAAGGGTCTGGAGCACAAGTCCTGTGAGGAGAGGCTGAGGGAGCTGGGATTGTTTAGCCTGGAGAAAAGGAGGCTCAGGGTAACCTTAGCACTCCCCAGAGCTGCCTGAAAGGAGGCTGGAGCCAGGTGGGGGTTGGTCTCTTCTCCCAGGCAACCAAGGATAAAACAATTAAAATGGTCTCCTGTTGCAGCAGTGGAGGTTTGGATTAAAAATTTGGAAAACTTTCCTCACCAAAAAGCATTGGGACAGGCTGCCCAGGGAAGTGGTTGAGTGACCACCCCTGGAGTTAGCTAGTGTAGATGTGGTACTTAGGGACAAGGTTTGGTGGAGGAGTTAGCAATGAAGATTTAACAGCTGGACTCAATTATCTTAAAGGCCTTTTCCAACCTAAATAGTTCTATGATGCTCCAGTTATATATTCAAGGCTGATCAGCAGCATCATTACTGAACCTGAGAACAACAGTGGTCCGTGTGACCTGACTTCTTACTCTGATTTAGTTACCAGTTTCATCTCTTTCTTCTGTTTTTTTTTTTAAAGTATTGTTACAGGAGATCATTTAAGAAAGCAACTCTTAATGATTTATCTGAGTTTGCAATCCTTAAATTTATGCTACATTTGTTTGTGCTCTAAAAACCCTATTAGAATAGTCCTGGGATTTCTACTCATTAAATGCTTCCTTTAAGAGTTTCTCCAGCTTTTAAATCTGGCTTGGGAAGATAAATTGTCCTGTAGAGAGAGAGAGTAGTCTGTACTTGACAGCAGGTGCAAAGGAAAATGAAACATAATATCACAATATTTTTTTACTGGTGTGTGATCCTTTATTCCATATCTATCCAGGTCTTTTCACAAACACATATATATCACTGTGGAAGAGAGACTTTTCTCCCCCTTCAAGGTTTGTTTATGTCAGACTGACTAATGCATTGACTTATTTATTAACTAGGCTGCAGCAGTACATTTGAATATTAAGAGAGGTAAAGATGATGGATCTGCCAGGCAGGAATTCTTTTCTATTCATACTCACACATCCTGTGTATGGCCACATACATGGCTTTCAATAATCTCTTTAGACAGACCACAATGCATGGATAATGCCTTTTCCTATGCTCAATTTTTCTTACTGACTCGCAGCTTAGATTTTGTGGAGCATTTCATAGCATGTTGTGTGGAAAAGAATATTAGTCTCTATGGATCACTTTTCATGGAACCCTGCACCATAAACCACATGAGGCCAAGAGATCACATTGAATTACATGGATTTTGTTAGAAAGAAGACAAGTGTGTATTTTATACAGATATGTATGTACCTCCATACCTAGAAACTACTTGGAAGTGTAAGGTAGGTAGGGATAAAGAAACCAGGATAACACCTACTAGTTAGAAATGATGAGAGAGAGGAATTTCTGCAGTAAGTTGCAAAAGGGGAGATGTGTAGCACCACCTGTACTCACTGCATGGTGGGTCTGATGGAAGGGAGCCATGGGAAGCTTTACAGGTGTCCTCCCATGTGGCTGCCCTGCAGTGCCTTTGGGACCCTGCAGAGCATTGCCTCAGGCATCTCCTACCTAACCTTATGAAAACCTGACCTGAACACCTCAAAGAGAGTGTGCATTGGAGTGTATGAGTTGACTGACTGTGATTTAAGTGTCACGACAAAGCCTGATGGAAAAAGATTAAGCTACAGTTTCTAAGAACAAAGCTAAGGTAGTTATTCAGACCTCACACAGACAAGTGTCCTTGTAGGCTTCCACAGTCCCTGCCAAGATTCAGATTTACTCTGTATTTCAGACCTTAGAGGGATATCAGTTCTATATGCAAGAGGGGCCACCAGCTTGTTTCTTGTTTGGAATAAATGAGGTGCATTTGTACCCCCAGGGATTCTATTCTATGCACCATTCAGAGTCTAAAGCAAGAAAGTGTGGTTTAGACCAGACAGTATAATACCTACCATAAAGATGATCATTCATTTATGCAATAATGCACATGTGGAATATCTGCCAATTTGCTGATAGGGCTTTATAGTGGTGTAACAACCTGGGACTGTGCATGCTTCATTACCCAAGAACTATGTACTAAGGCTGAGATGAAGAATTAAGGATGAATCATACTATTATCATCATGGCAAATTATACCATAACAGTGTGCTTTGTGCAAAAAGTTCTTTCCTTACATCCTCAGAAACTCTGAAACAAGTAAAATCATGACCTTGCTTTTGCTTCTACTTGAGCTGTGCCAGGCAGCACAAAGAAAAAGGCTATGAAATTTCTGAGGATTAGCATAGTTTTCAAGGGCACTGAGCAAAGATTAAGCCAGAGAGAATGTGAGAAGACCAGAAATGTAGCAGCTCCTAGACATGCTGGCTAGGGACAAAAAGGAGTAGAAGAGTGGGGGGGTTTTGTATAATTCAGAATAGTCCAGAGGAAGAGAGACTGATCAAGGACCTCTGATTGAGACAGACAGTAAGAATAAGAATTAATTTGTAATGACAAGGGGAAATAAAATGCAGTTTCTCCTATGAATTTATTTGTTGAGTAATGGCTCTTAAAACACTTTTTTTCCTGAAGTAAATTGTCACAGGTTTGTGACTGCAGGTGGCTACACCAGTGATTTTTGACCAAATCAATGACACAGAACAAGTTTCTAGTGGCCATGTAACTCCCCCTCCCCACCCTGCCATGGCTGAATTAGTGCATCAGAACTCTACAACTAAGCAAGTCTTAACTAAATCTGAACAGTTATTACCAGTTAACTAGACATCACTGGGGATAAAAGGTACTATCTCAATTGCTTAGTTTATTTTTTCATCAAGTCTGTATATTAACTATTTATTTTAAAAGTGCAATATGTATTAATGAGAAGAAAAAATATAAAAAATTAGGAAAACCCTCTATGCCCATCCCATCATGACTGTTGTTATTTACTTTGAAAATTCTCTATAGTTTTCATAGGTGCATGAAAATTCCCATCTATCCATCTAATGCCTCAGGAGTCTTACTCATGCTGTGCTGTAAAATTCCAAATGATTTCAAAACAGTTCCAAAGT
Source organism: Serinus canaria (assembly GCF_022539315.1). NCBI lineage: Eukaryota > Metazoa > Chordata > Aves > Passeriformes > Fringillidae > Serinus > Serinus canaria. The sequence continues at coordinate 18,924,025 of NC_066319.1, forward strand.
ATTTTCCAGCTAAAAACAGTGACCACAGGTGTTACTGCTTTAACCTGCAAACAAAAGTTCCCTCCCCTACCAAAACTTTGTATTTCTTTTCCAATATGCTTTAGAAGCTACATGTCCAAAAAATTGCATCTCCAAGTAGTAATAGCCCTTTATGTTTTCGGAGAAGTGACTGAATAGTGCTAGGTTTGCTATGCACATTCAATCAGAAGACTAGAAAAACCAAGATTAAAAAAACCCCACCATCAGAGCCACTCTCCAACAGCCAGGGGCAAAGGTCTGAGATAGCTGACCTTTCACATTTCAATATCTTCCTCTAAATCCTGAAAGTGCACAGGTAGATACAAGTTTGACAAGGCTTCAGATAACAAAAAGGACAAAAAATGCACTAAAAAATGCATTGATTTTCATGAGATGTTTGTCAATGAACCAGCATGTAACAGTGCATCCAATTCTGTTTGAAAACATCCCTCAGTGCTTCCTGTGGGGAAAAGCTCTCTTCCAGAAACTGTTGTGGATAGAGTCAGAAATTGCACAAAGCGCAACTACTAAGAAGCCTATAAGAAAGCAGTTGAACTTCTATGCAGAAAATGTCAGAATTTGAATTAGTGTAAGAAAACTCAAAGTCCCAGTTTGCTCCTACGTACCCTATTTGGATATTAATTCTCCTCTGAGTACAGATAATGGTCTTTCTCAGCTGTTCTCCAAAACCTGGCTTACAACTATAAAGCTAGTAATTTGATCACTGCAATCTCTGAGTGCCAGAAACCTCTACAAAAGTGCTGAAGTCTCATAGCACAAAATTATAAACAGATTGCATTTGTTCCCCAGTACAATATTACCTCACAGGGTGAAAAGAGAAAAAAAAAAAACCATTTTAAGCTTTTTCTCTCGCCTTATGACATATTTAGCTTTAAAAGCATCCCATTCAATAAACCCCTTGCCATTCTTTTCTCTTATTTCTTTTCTTTTTTTAGCTTTTCTTACCTAAAATGACTGCTTCCCTTTTAATGCAACTACACTTTTGTTGTAGTTAGACATTCAGATTGCTTTCATCACAACTATTTCTCCAACAAAATTGCTTTGGCCATACTGCTCATGCTCTTGAAAAACATCTCAACAAAAATTTTCTGGGCTGGGCCCTGAAAAAGTGAAGAAACTTAGTTGTGAAGACATACCAACTCCCTGTAGTATGTTAAAGAGATTATAGAAATCACATGTAGCATAACAGAATCCCTTGGGATACAGTTTAAAAAGAGAGCTCCCTGTGCTCCTCGGAGCAGTATTTGTGATCACACACAGCAAGCTTTGAAGAGTGCATGCCATCTACTGGAATCAAAAGGACTTCTTACAGAGGAAGTCCTAAAACCAGCAATGACTTTCACCCAGCGTAAAGCATCTTTTTCTCTGTCTCATGTGCCTTTGTAAGCAGGGTTTGGAGCCTGTTTTTCATACTGTGCCTTTAAAATAAATGAAAAACAGAGGTAACCACACTTTGACCACAATCTTGGGAAAGGAGGGAACAGTTTCCTATTCACATGGACTAGTAGTTCATGCTAGTAGCTGCAGGAAATGGAATGGACATTCACATAAACAGGTTGCTTGGGTGATCTGCTTCTCTTGTTCTCTCTTACCAATATATCAGAGATGTCTGTTGGGAAACTGCATCCAAAAACCCCACAGTGTTAATGTGGGAACTCATAAATACAAAATAGCTTTCAGAAAGTAGAGTATATTTAGGATTATGCACCTGAGGATGCGTGATTGGGTTGCTTTCTACCTTATACATGTGACGCCCTCAGGGCATGCACTACTCCATCAAAGGATCTGCCTGTCTCCCCCAGGTCTGCTCACACTCATTTTATAGATGCAAAAGAGTTGAGAGAATGTCATCAATAGCAGGAACAAGATTCTTTTTGGCATTCCAAAGGTCTCCATCCTAACGAGGCATTTTCTCAAACACTTTATTTTTCTTGCTTATTTAATATTGTCTGCTGGACTGCAGCACCACTTGGAGCAGTCTCAGCTGAAATATTTAGTTGAGTTTGGTTGTGCCTTCTTAGAGAGGTGTTTACCTTCAACACACAGCAGCATGGTTACTGTGTAAGTGTTGAAGACAAGTCTTTATATCCAAAACTTGTGAGGCTCAACAGCAGGTTGCATTTTTGTGAGCTGCTGGAATTGGTTTTCTTCATGATACAAATACTGCCACTGCATAAGGATCCAAGAGCTTCTGTGAAAACTAGGATGGATTTTCTAACCATGCCCAAATTCAAACAAGGAAACTTGAATTTTTCTATTAGTGGAAACCTAAAATGTTTAATTTTCCAGTTATTCCATGGCGTTTTAATATGAAGAGTGAAGCAGGTAAAACTAGAGGGGTCATTTAACTGGGTTTGAAATCTCTGGCACTGAGCAGCTCTAGACACCCAGGACATGACTATGAGAAAAGCAGGTAGCACAGTATTTCCCAAAGTACTGTCCTGGCATTCATTGGTCTGTGGGTTGAGGATTTCAAGTGTTATCCCAACACAAATTGTATGATTCCTTCAATACAAAGTTAGAAAAAGGAAGCAGAAGGACATACCACAAGCAATTTTTCCCATTCTGCCTTGTGAGATTTCTAATCCGTATTGCTTAAGGAGACACCAAGCCTAAAATGGCTTTTCTAAGATGGAACCTCTGTAGAACATGCTGCACAAGTAAAAAGCTTACAGACTTTTAGCTTAAATTACACTCATCTATATCTCCAGTCATAAATTACAGAATGGCCTTAACCCAAACCACATGCACTATGTCTGTTTTCCATTGTGAATTCCAAAGCATATTATGTAAACATCATGTCCAGCAAAATGGTGATGTATGGCAGGGTGCTTTAGTCCAAGGAATAGAAAGTTTATGCCCCATAATGAACTCCCATAAGGTAAATCCTAAGGCTTCTGCTGAGTTTTTACAGACATTTCTACTAAAGTCACTTGAATGTTTACCTAAAGTTGGAGCTGTGGAAAATCTCACTCACTTTTGGAGGAAGTTATTGCCAAGAAATAAAAAAATCTCACACCAGTAAAGGTCTAAGTAAAGGATGTCTCCACATGAGTTGGAAACAGGATAGTAAAACTGTGTGAAGCATGACACTGCTCAGCTGTCACTGGCTCGTCCCCAGGCCAACATGAGAGGAAATGCACACAACTGGAGGCTCACTTTACAACATCTCACACCCAAACATGATCTTCTGGTCTTTTAATCTAATGAAAAGAGATCTCCTGGGACACAGCTGTGTGCTAGCTTGGCAGCTCTTACATCTCCTTAAAGTTAAGTACATGTTTATCTGGTTGGCTGAACTGGTTCCTACCCACTGAACCACAGGAAGATACAGCCCTAGAATTTACTAGGCAACTTCTCATAAAAAAAACCCAATTTAAAAGGAGTTTTAAACTGCAAACAACTGATGCCTAAATATCAAATTATAACTAATGGCTAGCTTATCCTAGCTTATCATTTTAATGATGACCAAATATTAGGTTTCTAAGTATTTATGGACATTGAAGCTAATACTGCTTTGAAAGGTTCTAATGGTTATTTTTATTTTATGCAGATCATCTAGGAAATTCTGTATAGTTAGGATGCTTTAGGGAGGCTTTAGCTTATATTGCTTTTATTTACTGCATTTTTATTTAGTTGCTTCAAAACTTTAATAGCAAAGGACACTTGAAACAATGATTCATTGCCATTGTCCTGCTGTTTGCAGCCAGCAGTGAGCTGGAGTCCCAGCTGGCTATACTGCTTCTGATTCCTGGCACTCTCATTCAAGCTCTGGTTGTCAGTACAGTGACCACAGGGGTCCTCAGTGCAAGCCAGGGCATGTCTTGATCATTTACATTTACAGCTTCTTCTTCATCAGCAGACTGTTCCTTCAAAAAAAAACAAGGGGGAGAAGCAGCCACAATGGACACACTAAAAATACACTGGACCAGTTATGCTGTGGTTGTGTCCCTTTAATCATGAACTGAAATTTTGATGCAAAATTTTATAGCACCTTATAGCAGGTGCTTTAAGGTTTGTGAAGAAATTGCTATTAAAAATCCTCAGAGTACATGACCTAGCTTTGCATCCCTGCAAACAATACAGTATGTACTGCTTTAATTGCTTGTCTTTGGCTACATATTTAGTATACAGATTGAAGTAGGAAAATTTTAAATGTTTTGCACAGCAAACCTAACTCAAGAAGCATTCTCTTCAAATGCTCTTTAAAACTCTGCTGCCCTACCCACGTATCCTGCAGTTTAATTTCTGGTACTTTTCTGACAGATTTACTAACAGGTAACACTAATCAAAGCAAAAAGTTTGTACTACTAAAACATTTAAAAAGCTCTGGGAATGAAAAATCTGTGACCATGCATTCTTGTGTCTTTCCTGAGGCATCACAGAGTCACTGACTTGAAGTTACCTCATATTTTTTTCAATTCTCTTTCCCTCTCTCTCACTGTACAGATCAAGTCTCATACACTAACCCTGCTACTTTCTAATTACCTAAAACTATAGGTTTTCACAGCTGCATTTACTGTGACACAATTAAACAGCTGGGTCTTGCAGCTCTTGAACCCCTTAACTCAGATTCTCCTGCTGCCAATGCTTCTTTAAGCTATTGGTGCAGCCCAAATATTACCCACAGCTTGGTGAGTGGCCAAAGCAAACACCTCCTGTGACCTTTTGGCCACTGCATCCTTCACATGGCACTGGTCAGAGAATGTTTCAGAATACACAAGTGTCCTCTAGGACATTTACACAAGCACTGTGATCATCCCCAAAAATGATGAGCAAACTCCTTCAGCTGATGGAAACCCGAGGATTCATCAAAATAAAAGCATTTTCTCTAGAGAAAATATCAAAGAATTAACTTCTTGAAGAGGAGCCCTCAGCATTTCCTCTGAGCAGTTTCTCTCCCTGTCTCATCTCTTTAATCTGTCCCCACTCCTCTCCTCCACAGCAGCAGAGCAGCAGGTGGCCATTCCCCATTCCTTGCTGTCCCCCACCACCTGCCTGCAGAGAAACTCCAGCTGTGCCATGCTGCACACGCAGGCAGGCTTCCCAGAACTCAGGTAAAAGTCACCTTCTAGAAGTGTATGAGAGTGACATTTTGAAAAATTTCAAGCCAGAACCAATGCATCACTTCCCTTACCATAATTACTATATTTATTATATTTCTTGACAGGCTCACTTGAACCTTCAAGGGGCAAAAGCATACTTTGTTTCAATTCCTTGCAGCAAACTCTCCCTACCAGCTGCCACAAAGATAAATTCCACTGGAACAAATACTGTCTTCAGCTTTCCTAACATGTTATGAAGTTTTACTTCCAGCAGATTTCAGAAGGGTTTTGCTTGGCAATAACGGTGCCACCCACAAAAAGAAAGATCTCTTCTCCCTCTTGCTACACAGCAGAAATCTACTGGAGATGGGCACACCTTCTGCTGGTAAAAAAAATGGTGTGCTTTTCCTGCAACAAGGACTTTATGAATTGACATATAGTGTCTGAAGGCAAACTGAGCTGAAAGAAAATCCAGTTTCCTAAGAACTTCATAAAGCTCAAATTTTGTCCCAGGCTAACGAAAATTTGGGGACACCCACTAACTCCTCTCTAGTTTTTTGTATTCTGGGCTACAATTGATAGATGGCAATGAAATAATTTTATAAACTATTTCAATTTATTTTAACCTTGGATTTATTCCTATTCTGCCTCCTTCTTCATTTAAACTCTTCAGCAACTGAAGCTTCAAACACTTAATGGAAAAAAAAAATCTTCAATTGATGTAGGATACCATGATTCTTTTTAGTAACTTGAAGAGCACAAGAGCTCCATTTTGGAAGGAAGAAGACTCATCTGAAATGACCCAGGTAATCTGACAGACACACTTTTAGAGTGACAGGAGCTAGAGAGAATGGTTTATGCTGGAGGTACACTCCTTGCAGCTGTCTTGAGTCCCCACAGTGGTTTGAGAGCTGGTGCAGACTTGCAGAAGGCAGCAGAGGCTTGGGCAGAGCAGCACCTTCCACCACCACTATTGCTGGTGCCCCAAGTCCAAGTTACCTAGCAGGCCTTGCCCTCACAAGCCAGGCAGGTGGTGAGAACCACAATTCATGACCTCTGCATGTTTGCCTCTGGCTCTCTGTTTTAGTCATTTGATCACTTCCACGGCAAAGACCAATGCAGAACATTTTTACACACATAGCTTTTTCCCTGCATTTCAGTACTGCCCTGCTTGCTAATTTATTAGCACAAATAATGACTCACAGGTGTTTTGCAAGGGATTATTTATAACAGAAAGCATAGGTGTTAGATGAGAGAATACATTCTTCACCTATGTTAAAAATAAACATGAAACATGAACAGTAAGGGTGAACAAATATGGTACAAGCAGGTAAGGATGAAAATATACAAGACACCAAAATCATAAAACAAGGCCTTAACCTCTTCTATTAACATATAAAATCTGACCTTTGAATGAAAATATAGAACCTGTGCATTATACTGTATGTTTTTAACAAAAAAAATCTTCTTGGCATCTCCTTTTTTTATTTACTCATCTCTAGAATCATGGAACTTGACTATCCACTCTACCAGCACTGCTTAGCACTAATAACATCAAAGGCCCAGAACCTGTTACCCAGTTTCCTGTGTTGTTTATATGAAGGAAAAACACACTGTTCTTATTGCTCTCCCTCCTCTCACACATGCCTTGGGTTAAAAACAACTTGGCTTGTTATTGCACTTGCAGAAGTGTGCTACAGAGTGCCTGCTATGATGAAATGCACACCTGCACTAGTAGAAAATCTACTTTTAAAGCCATTAAATGGAAATTGGTTTGCTTTGTTAACACAGTATTTTTATAGTACAGACACAATTTTATTAAACATGTTAAATTCAGTACAGTTTTTACCTTCAAATTAGGTTTATCTGCATGTAGCATAAAAGAAGGTGAGGGTTGGGGAAATTCACCAGAATGTTACTACAGTTTTTAACAGTAAAACAACACACTTGGTATCCATTACTCCATAAATGAGTCCTCTGTCACTCATTTCAATGTCCCTGGTAACATCTACTTATTTTGTCTCTCTTCTCATTTCCTGCTTTATATGAAAGAAGTGTTATTGTCATTACAACTGTATAAGACCTAATTGAAAGGGGATGTCCCTTCTTTTATTCATGTGTTTGCCAATGACACATTTCAACTCCCTTCACTCTTACTTTGGAACATAAAAGGTTGGCCCTCCATGCCTCCCACTGAAAAGCTTTTCTGCTTAAAAGAGTCTAAGAACAAAATAATTCACAGGTTTTCTACAAAGTCACTGAACTAGCACATTACAGCCTAGACTCACTTACTTCACTAGAAATAATAGCTCTTCAGACCATTATTCTGGACAGTAATGTCCCAGACTGCTAATAAGCATCACCTAAAAGAAAGCTCACCTTCATGCTGAGTCCTGAACTGTGTTTTCCCTCTTTATTAATTAGCTTTATCAAGTTAAGCAAGGTCAGCACATCTCTTTTTGTCTCTCACGTGCCTGTCCCTTTAATCTCCTTATGTTTAATTTATTTTCTGAGCTGCTACCTCTCACACATTGACAGATATATATTATACAATTTTTTAAGGCCTCAGCACACCTAGGAATTGTCTTGGGTTATTTTCTTTTCTTTTTTTTTTTCCTGTTGGAAGAGAGATTTCTTTCTCTTGGTTGTACAGGTATGTATGGGAAGAGAAGACCTGGCTCTATGAGTGAGCAAAATTAGGAGTACATAAAGCTCAGCAATGTCTTCCCCTGGATACAAAGGAATTTATCATGTGGGACATTACCAGGTCTCTCAATTGCCTATTTACTCCTAATTCAGAGCTTAGTCAAAATTCAGGGCTGGAGAAAAATTCAGCACAAGTTTGGAACACATTCCCATTTTAGATATACTAAAATGAAGGCCTGTGATTTCTTAAGGTCCACACATATTTTCGTCTTTGTAAGGGACATTAACATGATTTACTCCTCCCATCACCAGACACCATGCTTGCTTTAGCCAAAGCTATTAGGAAGTATGGGAAACCATCAGGGTACCCTGATTACTACTCTGGCAAGCCAGCAGCAATACCACATAGTGACAGTTTGATAATCCAGCCAGGGGAGCTCTGATCTGAGTTCAGTTTGAAGTGATTGATTTCCATACAAGGAGAAGAAAGCATGCCCCAAGATCTCTGCTTGCACATTTGTTTCTCACACAGATCCTCTAGGCAGTTTAAATATCTGCTATAAAATCAGATTCACAAAATTACCTCAATTTTCTTAAACTTCCTTCATCCCTGGGCTATATTTGCATGACAAATAAATGAACCATCCTAGAATTCTGGAAACCCTATGTTTTAGTTTGTGACAGCATCATTAATGCAATTTAATGCTTTTCTTTTTGAATAATAAACCCCTCAGCTGTTCAACACAAATAAAGCAATATATATGTGGTCTTCATAGGCTCTTTGAATAAAATATAAGCAAGAAAAATCCCAGGAGGTCCATCAAATGCAAACATGCAATACCAAAACAAACATATCATCACTACTTGCCAAGATACATACTCATACCACCACTCCTTGGTGTATAACCTCAGAGAGGGGTTAAACTAGCAGTAGATTTACAAATCCTACTCTGCAGATTCTTGATTAGGGGTCACATTAATTATTACAAAGGTTGAAATGTGAATCTTTATACTAAAGCAAAAAAAGAAAATCACAGCTGCTGATTTTGTTTATTCTTGCTAATACATATTTATTATAGATACAGATTATGAGCATCCATATATATGTTTGCACATAAAATCTATGATTTTTTTTCCCCTCAAAAGTAAAACCTATTAGAAAACAACAGTAAAGTAACAGTGGAAATGCTTTAGCAGCCTTAACACAAAAATGGTTACGTAAAAAGACAGTATTAGAAGTTGTTAAACCAGGTTAACTCAGAGACATAAAAAATGAATGCTAATATGTCCAAAGTATACTAATAAGCATGTCTGTAATCTGTAACAAACAAATAGAAGAACTCAAATTATATGTAGTACAATAAGCAATGCTAGGACATTGGTCTGCAATGTTAGGACAGGTCTGCATCTTTGAACATTTTTTTCCTTAGCCAAATCTTTCATTGTTGAGAAATATTCAAGGCATACATGTTAGAAAATATTCTTAAATGCAGAAATGCATTTGCAGTTTCTCTAAGAGCTTTTGAAACTCTGAATTTGCAGAGTAAAGTGCTATAGGAATTTTTTCACAGAAGTGTGAGCTAGAATGCACCAAGTAATAGAACTGTATTCAAGTACAATTTGACTGTGGACAGGAAAGATGAAAACTCATTTGCAAGAAAATTATTCAACACAAAACTACAATCTGACGGTGAAACTCACTCCACCTCTCCTACAACTTGTACTTGACCCTGACTTTTTGTAAGGAGTTTCTTTCCCACGTATCTCCTACACAAAGGTGAAGCAAAATAAATACTCCATATGTAACAGAAGGAAATGAACACTGAAAGCACACTACTGAGGTACATAACTGCAACCTGGGTCCTTCAAGTCTTTCTCCAAGCAGCTCCTGTGGAGAAGAACAAATGGCATTCAACAAAACCCAAAATTTTGATTTCACCTGGCCCACTACTGCTTGCCAGAAAGGCAACAGAAGAACCCAGTTTGCCCATTCTATTCCATGGTCATTGTGCTGAATTATATGTTTTATTGTAGTAAATGCTGCATCCATTCTGTGATAATTAGACTGAAACCATAGAATAGTTAAGAACTTAAAACCAAACCAAAAATGCCAATTGCAATTTAGATTTAAAAATGAAATATATATTTATAAGTCTACCATGTTAAACCTCATGCAAGTCCAGAAACTTCAAATTCATACAGAAGATTGTGCTGGATGTAAACAACCAGATTTTTAAAAAAAGTGTTCAATATTTTTATTCACTATTTGCTTTTGCATGCCTCCACAGGTCCAGCAGCCCAACCTACAGGCTCTTTTGAATATGAAATGCTTCTTACTTCCCTTAAATGTAGAATGGGAAAAAAACTTCTAAAGAGGAATCTGGGCAATAGAAACATTCACACTTCTCAACACAGAAGTTGTGAAATGACAACTTGTGTTGTGAAAGCGACCCTTAGCATAAAGCTTGCAGTGGAATTTGGCCAGAACACCAACTCCCCCACGTGTCTTTTGCCAGTTGCTGATGAAGTCAGCATGGCTCCAGCCAGTGGCATAAAGAAAATGTGTATGTGAAGGAAAGAGAATTAATAACCAGACATTTCTTGCTTGTTTACATTTCAACGAGCAAATATGTGGCTTTGTCACATCAGCCTGCTGATGTGACAAAGCCAATATGGTGCTATTGGGGCAGAGAGCTTATTCCTAAAATGGAGGATGTAGGATAAGAAAGGTCTTACAGAAGCACTGCAACTGTATTGCCCTGGAGTCATGCAAAGTCTGTTTTGCTCTGCAGCCAGTCTTCTTCCCTTTTGTCTCTCCTGGCACGGGCTGTGTCACACACCTGCTGTGCTAGACAAAGAACAGTGCCACCAGGAGCAGCAGCAGCAGCTCACTTGTGCCTTCCACTCACCTAGAAGCAGGCAAAAAGTGGCTTTTAAAAAAACACTTTTTACTGAGGCATGATCCTGAAACTATGCCTAATGATAGGGAGACACATTCAGCTGAGGAGTTTTAGCCTATGAGGTGGTATTTGAAGCAGGAAAAGTAACATTTGGCTAGCAAGGGCTTCAATATTTTCATAGATCTGAAGGCAGATTGGATGTCTGGTCTGATCCTACATTGCCTATAAGTTTCACAGTGCTTATGTATTTAATTGTTCCTGCTCCTTGCTTGGGATTTTTCCGCCCTAATGTCTCCATGGTCTGAATCAACATTCATTTTTTTACTGCAATCAGTCATGAAAAGGTGGTGGTGGTGTCAAATTATGTTTTTAAGCAGCTGAAATTGCTGTACCCATGCCAAGCAATCTGTAACCAAAGTGATGTATGAAATGCAGGCTAAAGACTCAAAATGAAGGATTAAATAAAGAAATACAGAAGTAGGAAAGCAAACACCACAAATAACTTGAATGAATACCACCTTTGTTCTTTGCAAATGCATGTGAGTGTCCTAACTCCAGTTTCATAACTTTGCATTCTGACATAAAAGGAGTGTACACAAGGAAAACAGAAAGAAGGACATTTTAATGGGAGCTATTAACTTCAAAAGATAAGGACAAGATCTCATAAAGAAAAACACCTTCTCTTACTTAATTTTAATGTACAAGGGGGGAAAAAATCTCCCCCAAAGCCAACTTCCCTGGGTACACTCAAACCTCAAATCTTTGAGGAGCACAAACCATGCACTATTGTGCAATTGGAAGTGCTGGAGAGTACACAATGTTTTCTATGATGGAGCAGATTTGGTTTAGCTCCCGTTTTAATAATGCTTCAGGAGATGCATCTGTGACTGGCACTCAGGATAAAGGTTAGCAGACAGCAAACAACATGCCCTCACTGTGATCACTCTCTGTGCTTAGCTGCTGGTTTTTGCAGATTTCTTCTCTAGACAAATAGGTAAAACCTTGATTCACACTTGAAAACCAACAACAGAAAAAACAAACATGAGGGGAAAACAACTGCTGTTTGAAAATATTTTGCTAAAGTCTCTGAAACCTCTGAGTGATGTAAACTATTTAAAGTCTGAGTCTGCCCAGGTCCAGACCAGGTGAGCTCTAGAACGGACACATTTTGCTCCTGCAGACCTCTGTGGGTTCAGTCAAAGGACAAAGATGTGACAAGAAAGATGGTTTTACAAGGATGATTGTGCTCTGTTATCTACTTTATATACTTCTACTCATGCCCACAGCACAGTTTCACCTCTGGTTTCAAGGAAAAAAGAACCTTGAAAGATCTTCCTTATGCTCAGCCATTAGAGACTGAGCTCAGCAGGTGGAGACAAGTTCTTGGGCTGTGAGCTGTGTGCAGCCTCCTAATGCCTGCCCATAAGACACGGTGTCATGGTCTCACGTGTTTGTCAGAAATGATAATGCTAAAGGTTTTAGAAAAGGAGCCTGTCTGATTACTCAGCCTGACCTAAACTGCTTAAAGGTCATCCATCTATCAATGGATGCAGCCCTTTTGAGCAGATGCCTCAGGAGCCCTTTTCCACAGCCAATAAAAAGGGTACAGACAGGAAAAGTAACTGAGTACCACAATAATCAGAATTAATGATTGTCATGGAAACTGTATGAGATTTAGGGCATTTGATATATTACAAAATTTTATAGGAGCATAAGAGATTCAGATTTTGCCATCCTTGGCTAGGATGGGCTAGGCCCCTCCAAGCCCCATCATGGCACTGCATTACCCAGACAGTGGTTGATTTGCCTTCTGAGCCAGCTGCATGACAATGATCAGATTATATAGTTGATAAAAAATCTAAAGCTATATATGCAACATATATAGTTGCATATATAGTCTTTTTTTTCAATCAGTAGCTTCTTCAAAAGAAGCAGAAAGGAGCTAGAATGAAGGCCCCCCTTACTCTGCCAGCCAGCTGAGATGACCAGGTGTAGAAGGCAGCTCAGCATGCACCCTCCTACAGTGTGAACAGAGCAGGTTTCCCTTGGATACAGTTCTCCAGAACTGCACAATCATCTAAACCTGCAGGGCTCTAACAGGAGAGGTTTGCTGAAGGTTAGACAAGTTGAGACAGAACCCAGATCTCCTCTGCTCTTCTAAGACTCCATACTCTTGAACCTGAGCCAAACCATACTCAATGGGGGGTTCCTATTTCTTTTAGTGATTTTCAGAAAAAAAACACTCAAACCTCAGGGCTGCCTGATAGGAGCATGTGGGCTCCTGGCTCTGAAAATACTGAGCTACATGCCAGGAAAGATTCTCCTGAGTAGGAAGAAGGAGCTATCCCATTCCTGCTTTTGTAGATGTAAATCTCATTCTTTACATGTCTGTCCAAAAAGGTAGACTGACTAAACTGGTAGGAGCAGCGATTCTATTCCTGTCTAGTATAAAGTTATTCCCTACAATCTCACAGATACCAATCCATACTTTTCCTCCCTGTGACATATCTTCCAAAGACTTATACTACATTCCCCAGCTCAGTTTTCTCTAGCTTAAATATGAATATTTCAAGCAATAAAAAAATCATTATACAGTATTGATATGCTGTAGAGGGGAGCTTGAAACCTTTTATTTTACCACAGCAATTAGCATCTACAATACCATCAAAGAATATTTCCATCTTCAAACTTTTGTTACTGGAGCCTGGAAATAATCTGCTATACAAATTCCTTTTGGGGATACTGAAAATAGTGTTCAGTGTCTTAGGGAAAAAAAGGTTCCATACAATACTGTCAAACAAATAACTAATTATTTCCTTAAGCTAAATATCTTCTGGCTTTTTGGGACTGTACAGCTTAACTTCAAATGAAGATTTAATTTTAAAGCATGCAATATTAACATGAGTTGAAATAAACTCAAAAGAATCATCAGTCCCCTTGTTTCAGGGAGGGTTCTTGCAAACAGAACAAGAGGAGGCCACAAACACTGAAAAAATCCTATTTAGCTGTTACACATGCAGTGCACAGGTTATTTAAAACATTTCCCTTTAGAGATATTGTTAACCATAGCTTCTTGCTGTTATGTTCTTTCTGTCTAGATTTCCCAGTCTGGGTTTGAAAAACAAACAGGATTTCTGCACTTGTTTTTTATTTTTCATTAAAAAATACAAAATTCATTAGAATCTGGAAAAAACCTTTATATATATATATATATATATATATATATATATATATATATATAATTGTAAATTTGAAAAACACAAAAAACAACCAGTCCAGAAAAAAAATCCAAGTTCCATGTTCTACACAAATATGCTTTAAAGGCACTACTACAATGGCTCTAGGAAAAAAAGCAGAGGATTTGCATTCCTGATCATATTCTCTTCCCTTTAAGGTTAGTGGCAGATCTACCCATCGGCCCAGCCTTTTTAAATCTAGGCAAAGGAAAAAGAAAAAAATCACACAAAATCTCACAACTGAGGAACCCTGTGAAAAAATGTCAACCATCCGGAAAGAGATTGTGCGGCAGACTTGATAGGAAGGCAGATCTTGGACTGGAAACACAGGCAGGAGTTTTATGACACCTGGCAACTCTTTCAAAAGCCTAACTGAAGCCAGTTCATTGTAGGCATCACCAACTGCCTTACAGGAGACACACTATCTGCTAATACACACAGATACACACTCCTGTGCTTTTAGCAGTGTTTTTCCCCTGCTGTGGACTTAAGTCAGAATATAAGTGCTATTAGCAACTATTAGGACAATTTGGCATATCTAAAGAAAAAGTTAAATGGAATAAGCCATCTCAGCTTTATTGGGAACAGTGGAGATAAGCCAGTTAATGATTAATTAGTTCATTAGTAGCATTTTGAAGAGTTATAACTCCTTCACACTTGTCCTTGACTCTGTCATGAGCTAACTGTTACTTCAGTGAATTGCCAAAACTCCCTGTACCTTCATTCACATGAATGGAATGCTTCCCAGAACAGCAATATTAAGATGCTGAAACGTGTTTAAGGCCACTACAGAATTACAGAGGTTCCACTGCTGTTTTACATGGAAATCTGATTGAAGGGGGGCAGGAGGAGCTGCTCCCTGGCAGAGGAGGCCAGCAGCACACACGCTGGGGAACAATGCCAGCCCCCATCAGTGCAATGACTCAAACTGCCCAGTGCCACACCAAATGCAGAGAGACTCAGAGCAGAGCCTCAAGGCTTCTGCTGCTTTCCTCTCATAGACAATCTCCTGAGCCTAAAAATGACACAAACAAGAGCCTCAGAACAGAAACCCAGGAGAAAGCACATGAGCAGTCTTTATCTTGGACTGGTGATAGTAGACAAATCACTTGTTTCAGTAGTCCCTACCTAGCCCAGAGCTCTCCCCAGACCCCCTTCCAGTTACTCACCACTACAACATTTAAGGTCCTTG
This sequence comes from Serinus canaria, assembly GCF_022539315.1. Taxonomy (NCBI): domain Eukaryota; kingdom Metazoa; phylum Chordata; class Aves; order Passeriformes; family Fringillidae; genus Serinus; species Serinus canaria. The sequence goes on from NC_066319.1 coordinate 18,939,083, forward strand.
CATGGCATCCCTTCATAATTCTAGCTGTACAAACTAAAAGCCAGTGTGTTTTCTGCTTTTACCTTCCTCTTCCTCCCAGAAGTCTTCCAGAAAGGAAATCAGCTTGCAATAGATCTTACTTATTTCAAGCACAGGTATGATCTCTGTGAATTTGCATCCAAATTCTTTTATGCTACCCACCTTTTGCCTTGAGAGGGAAAACAGATATTAAAGGCTTATACAGAAAATGCTTTATCAATATATGCTGGTGACAATTTCTGATGTTTCTTGAGAATAATTTTCCATTTTTCACCTTCTGTCTCAATCTGCTGTGTTGGCACTGACATAGGTTCTAGGTAATGTTAATTTCACAAAGTTAGTGTTAGGACTCCTATTCCTTATATCTCAAAGATCATCAGCATGGGAAGGTCATGCAAAGTAAGTGAGTGTGCAAGTGTCAGTACACCCTTAATTTGCACAATTGTGTAGATGTGGCCTGGCCTTCTCTAGGTGCTCTCTTCCAAAGAAGAATCTGAGACACAATACTGAGAAACTATTGCAAACCTTGATGTACTTCTTAGTAACTTTATTGCATGACAACCCATCCAGCATCTTCTGTCTCAAGCTGCTTGATCCCAGCTACCCCAAAAAAATCAGAAATTATTTGCAGGAACTAGGTTACAAGAACAATAACACATAGGCATTTGACATAGAAAAGACAATTAAATTTCTCTCATGCATCTTAAAACATTTTAAAATTTTGACCTTAGAAAATTACCTAACCCTCAGGTTTCTTACATCACTGTTAGAGAAGTCTGATTTTGCTAAGCTTAATTCTCCTTAGGCTGGCATCAGAGATTCATCCTGGAGTCACATGAGCTCTGTAGTGAGAACATGGACCATCAGTTCACTGGATTCCCTCCTGGGATTGTAACAATGCACATTAAATGAAAATTAAAGCACTCTAGGCCAGAGTTACCACAGGCTTTATTCCCTCTATTTAAATTTTGTTGTACCACTCAGCTTAAGAGAGTTAAAACAGCATAAAACTAAAGTGATCAACAATGTAGCATTTTGCTGTTTGCTCAATTAGATTACTTAGCTGCCAAGGATAAGCACCTAAACATTCTCCTCTCATGCTTTACCACAGACATAATAAATCACTGTCCTTCTATTGTAGGATTCTAGACAGCTTTCATCAAAAACCAGGGTACTTGAATTCAGACAATGTACTAAACTCTTATTTAGTTCCAATTACACTTCCCAAATGGTGTCTTTACCAAGGGAAAACAAAGAGGAAACGAAGATAGTCTAGCAAATTAAATCCCACTTGTGGTTAAGCACAATAGCAAAAAATGAACTTCTTAGAAAATCAGAATATGCCACCCAAATTTGTAAAGCTTAAATGAAGTTAGACTCTGCCACCCCCTTCACAATGAAAATCATCATGTTTCAACTCAAGACTCTTCTCAAAATGCAGCCATGTTATTATAATGTAGAAAGACAAAGTGAGTAAGATTTTTCTAGAAAGAGAACGACATCATTGGCCTTACTATCCCAATGAGAACAGTCCCTTAGTTGAGCATGCAGAACACTTCCTGACCCACTGAACAGTGCAACTCATCCCATCTGACAACGTTCTTCACTTTTTCTCTCTGCAGAGGCAAGTCAGTGATTTTGAAAGCACACAGTGATGAACACTGACTGTAACCTCATTTGGTCCAAAGTACCAGACACATAAACATTATAACAGAGCTCAAGGAGACCAGTCACCAAAGACATCCTGACACCCTTCAGTAAGAAGCAAAATAACTTCCAGTTGTGAGCTGGGAGTTAAAGGAGGCTCTCTGAAGAGATGTTAAGGTACAGCTCTCACTAAACAGTGTTCTTTTCGAAATGTCCCACAAGAGAGGCCCTAAGTCTAATCTGCTGGTGAAATGGAAAGAGGTTATGTTGAATATAGCAAACCATCATGAAAATACCATCTCAAAAACCCAAGTGACTGATAGCTTTATTATGATTGGAACAAAAATCAGTTTTATTTTGTGGTTGTACTGCATCTCTTGTGAGCTTTAATATATAACAAAGGTAACTCTTCCCATAAAAAGTTAGGCATTTAAATTAAGATATAATACCAAGTGGGGATCAGAAAAGCATTCCATTATGAAATAGGCAGACTGAAGAAAAAACTTTAATGTTTAGTGAGGAGGCTAAGGTTAGGTGCTATGAAAACTATTCTACTCAGCAGAAGTAAACTGTGGAGGCTGGGGAAGTAAACTGTGGTGGCTCTTTGCAAACCCTCTAGTTTACACAAAAAAGTCAGAGTTGGAGACGGACTTAATACACAGGCAGATAGTCAAAGGACAAGGGGGAATGGTTTTAAACTAGCAGAGGAGATATTTACATTAAATGTTAGGAAGAAACTTCTTACTGTGAGAATAGTGAGGCAGTGGAACAGATTGCCCAGAGAAGTTGTGGATTCCCTATCCCTGGAAGTGCTGAAGACCAGGTTGGATGGAGCCTTGAGCAACCTGATTTAGCAAATGGTGTCCCTGCCCATGTCATGGGGATTGGAATGAGATGATCTTTAAGGTCCCTTCCAACCCAAACCACTCTTTGCTTCTGTGATCAAAGGGCCTTGATTACTTGATTGCATTTAATCTCTTACTAATTATCAGTCTGCCTCAGACAGTGAATGTGTTTTACAGTTTGTGCTGGGAAAAGGAGTCGTGCTGCTCTCTGTGAACCAGGTTTGATGTGCTAAGTCCCTAACAGTGGTGTCTGGGTTGTTTGGGATCTAAAACACCCTGTCAGTTTTCAAATAACATGGCATTTTTAAGCACCAAGAATTTCAGTGATGTTCATTAGCAGGAAGATTCCCACTGACAGGTGGGACATGCTTCTTTAATAGCATGATGCCATTTAGTCATTTAAAATAATGCTGGCTTCCTGATTTCTTCAAAACCCCAGGATACCACAGCCCATCTAGTGCAGAGGTACTAAAATTGTTATTTATCATAGCTCAAAACAAGACAGCTGTTTCTTTGCTCTAAGATTGTGAATCTATGTTGTTTTAAGCACTGGTGTCTATTTGTAGTCCTTGTACCTATTCAGGGACAAAAGCACGACAGTTTATTTTTAGGGAACCTTTTTTTCCAAGTAGTTTTATTTTAAAGCCTGACTAATCTTTGCTGCAGCACAGACTAGGCTGATCTCTTGATAAATCTTTGCTTAGATTGGTGGCTGAGCAAGACGACACCACGTGCTTTTTCAATTAATCCTCTTTTATATCTACCTTTAGAAGAGGGTGAGGAAGACACTGAGAGAACCACACAGCATGCAGCACTTCCCTGGGATCCTAGTGCAGCCTGGAAAAGATGGGACAGCCACATGCATTTAGTTGTATTCTCTTTCTTACCACAGTCTTTTCAGCAGCTCTACAATGGATGATTTTGTTAGCTCTGTCTGCAATTACTGACTGCATCTCAAAGAGAGAAGAAAACATGAATCAGATTTACTTGCTCAGATTTTCTTACTTTTATCTTAGCCTTTCTAAAAAGGATGTTAGGGAAAAAAAAACAGCTGAGGGAGAAACAAGCTCAATTAACAGAATGATGCATTTTTTGATAGATATTATTGTGGAGTTTTATTACATAATAAAAACAGTACCAAAGCCACCAACAGTCTTAGAAATCCTTCTCCTGGAGTCTGTGACTGGCAATTACACAGCCTGAGCCTGTGAGACAGAGAAGGACAGACACACAGAGAGATCTCTTTTGTGTTCACAGCCTTGTAGCTGCTAATTCTGAATGCCCCTTTCCCTTAGACTGGGAAACATGATGCAATGATTACTGCAGGTGGCATGAAGGTAAGGGTCACCTGGACATCATGCAATAAAAATTAGGAGGGAATTCTTTGGTGTGAGGGAGGTCCCAGAGGCAGAGGGACATGTGCACAGCAGACATATGGGAGCAAGAAAAACTATTTCACACACTAAGAGTTATGAGAAGGACAAACAGTTGACTCCATCTGTCCTGGAAGTGGCAACCTAGACCTTGAATTACTCCCAGTTGGGTAGAGGTAAAGATCTAAACATGTTTTCCTAATCTGTGCAGGAGTAATGGCCATGTGGAAAACAGGGGAGCTCTGGCAGGCACCTCCCCATTTCACCATGTCTCAGGGCACAGACCATAGTCTGATTTTCTTCAGTAAGGAAAAAATCCTTGGCTTCAGCTTCCTGATGTGCTCTGCAGACAGGAAGAATGCAGCCTTTATTCTTCCAAGTAATCTCACAGGGACTGCTTGTAAGAGGAGGCATTGCAAAACCAAGCTTGAACTCTTCTGCCCCATGCTTAAGTAATTTCCTTTCCATTTCACAGAGGGAACTAAAATACAAGAAAACACTGGATCATTCAGTTTTTGGTGAAATGACACCTAGATGGGCTATTCAGCTCGAGATGTTTATTGAACTCTGGGCAGTGAAATGCCTTGAAAGTGCAAGGAAAGGTCTCTATAAATATTTCACTAAATCTTATAAACCAGTCTCTAGCTGTAGCATTTTGCCTTTCTTGGGGCATGAATTTTGGCTCTTAAATCCCCTGGCCAATCCTCCTAATGCTTCTGCAGGGAAATCAGCTGAGTGGGGTAGGGCTTAATACAGGGTAACCTTCAGAGAGCCTGGTGGCCATCAGCTGTCTGCAAGGGATGGCTAAACTGGCTGCAGGACAGAGGAAAATATACACGTGTTAGGGATGGGTGGAGACCAGCAAAAAGCAGCATTGCTCTTGCTACAGTCAGAACTCCTGGGGTTTCTGATAATTCTCTATTTTTAACTCGGTCATGAAGCAATGACTATGTCCAAACCAGTGTGTGTTTATTACAGCCAGCCCCTGTGGTCTGATTGGTAAACGCAGAGAAAAAATACATATCGTCCCCAAACCTTGTGGATTTTCATTAAGGTTTACTGATATTTATTTTTATTTTTTCTGTTTATCCTCTTCTTTTCCATTTTTTTTCTTTGCTTTGCTTTTTTTAACCTGATTTTTAATGTTTTCATTTTAAGTCACAAGCAAGGGGAGTTGCCTTGAATATTCCTGAATCAGGATTTTATCTAGGTTTACTGAATAGCTAAATTATCTGCTGAGGACAACCCCACTGCTAATCTTATGGCCCCACACATTCCCCAGAGGTCACCTACTTCCCTCCCTGCTATCCAGGTTTCAGTGGATTGCATTTCAGGCCTTAGTAAAGAGATCATTTCCAGCCAAGGACTGCACCCCACATGGGGAAGGAATAGTTTCTTTCCTGCCAAGACATGGCTTTGGGGCAGTGGTGCAGATAATGAAGTGACAAAGAAACTGAAGATAAGCAAGTGCTCCCCTCTCTATTGTGCACACTGAATATGTCAAGTGTGGTGGAAGCTCTCGAAACCCTAGGGACAATAGGATCCCAATGCAGAAGAAAAAGGAGGGCTGGATTTTTTTTTTAATTTGACCTTCCTTCTCCCAAATAAAGCTCTAAACCAGATAGGTTTAGAGATAACCTAACTAGTAGGTTATCTGGGCACTTTCTGAGCAATTCAGGTGGTACACCTTGTGACGTCAGAGTCTTGTCCAGCCTGATCTTTACAATTTTAAGGAATCTATCTTCCACTCTTTCCCCTAAAAATGTCCAAAACTGTCTAATGAATATTGCCATTGATCCATAAATACATGCATACATTTGGATTATTTTTCAGTAAATTCAAGTTAATTTTTCTCTTTTTTTCTTTTTTTATCTGAATATTCCTAGTTATATTTCACGAGGACCAAGCAAAATAATTGCTTTCCTTTCTTCAGAGTACAAATATTTGTCTCAACTTGCAGCATAATATCTCAGCTCAGAGCCCAGCAGTAGAATGTCCCCAGATAAGCACAGGCCACCTCCTTGAAACATCAAAGTAGTAATTTCTCCTTCCCATGGCAGTAATGGTAAAGACTAACTTTTCTTTTCCCTCTCATTCTGTCAGCCTAGGACAGAAAACTGACTTCTAACAAAAACCTGACAAAGAGCAGGAGTCTGTGCTTTGAACAACAGCTTTTCCCAAGAAACTTACTGTGCTGCCACTCATTTGAGGTCAGCTGGTTGGGCTGCTGAACAGCTGAACTCTTCCATTCCCTCTGAAATGGGATCACACATTTATCTCCACAGAGTTGCAGTGAGGCATGATCTGACTTGAACAAGTGGTAAGAAAGTTGCCTACTCTTCAGTTTATTGCTTTTCCTAGAAATAGAAGAATGTCCTCTGATAAGCACAGGCAACTTACTAACAATGTTACTATCACCATTTCTCCTTCCCATGGAAGTAAGAGTAAAGGCCAACTCTCATTCTGTCTCTAATTTAGTAGCCTAGGATAGAAAATTTATTTTTATCAAAAAAAAACCCCCAAAAAAACCAAAAAAAAAAAAAAAAAAACCAAAAAAAAAAAAAACTGGAAAAAAAAAAAAAACAAACCTGACAAAGAGCAGGAATCTTTTTTAGCTGTAAGTTTATGCAAGAAACTTGCTGTGCTGCCACTTATTAATGTCAGCTGGTTGGCCTAATCTGCTTCCAGCTTTGTTGAACAGATGAGTTCCCTTATTCCCTCTGCAATGGGATCACACATTTACCTACATAAAGCTGCAATGAAGCATGATCTGACTAGAATAGTTGGCAAGAAAATCACCTACCTTCAGTTTATTGCTTTTCCTAGAAATGATCAATGCCACCTGCCAGGTGTCTTGGTAAAGTGAAGCATCCCACACCACTGATTCTTTGGTTCTATCTTTCTTTTCCAAAGGCCTCATTAAGGGCTTGTGATGGACAGACAGGCAGAAACAGCTCTAGTTGGTTTGGCTGATGAGGTTATAGTATCTGTTCTAGACCATCAGATATGGATTTCAAACCCTGTGTGTAAAACCTGTCTTTGGTCTCGTTCCTGCATATCAAAGCCTAGATGGAGAGCCAAGAAAAGACCAGAAGAGCTGTGGAAAAATCTGTTCTAACAAAGATCACAACAATAATTGTCAGCCTACAGTGATGTCTGAGTATACCAGACATCACAATCTGAAAAGCTGGGGTTAGAGTAAGACTTTGATTAAGCTGCATATCCCTACAGCAAGCTCTGAATTTGACTCAAAGACACAAATTCCTGTTCAGAAGGCATTAGGGTGATGCACTGCACCCTACCTCAGCTACACATGTGGGAAAGAAAGGTCTCTTATCTGGAACCACCAGCCAAATCTCTTTGTGAGTAAAGACTAAAGACAAATCTGAATAACCAAATAATGACTGTACATAAGTGAGAAAAATTGGTTAGTAGGATCACACCAATATATGGTTTTAAAGAAGTAAAGACCCACAACAAAGACCCACAGTTAATCAGAGCCTTTTAAAAAAACAAGCCTTGTGTCAACAAATTCTGTAAGCCTAAAGTAGTTGTCTGACCCTCTGTGAGCAGCTGCTGTCCATACCAATCCCAGAACACAGTAGTACATCTTGATCTTGCTATTAAAGGTGGGAAAAACTATCCTCAAATCATGCCACTGGTATATTTCATTTCCAAGTGAATTGTCCCCTTATCTTCATGATGATTTTCATACTAAGCCCTAAAAAGAATTTCCAGGAAATTTTATGAAAGAAAATGTTTGAAGTATGTTCAGGAGAGGGCAGATCTGAGCAAGTAAAACCCATTATGAAAACTCTTAATAAATAGGGCAAAACCAGAATTTCAAATATCATAAATATGGCTTCCATTTTCCTGTAATATTAGAACACTACAATCTTTTCTTACACATGTATTGGTCAAAAAATAGTTTGTGGATTACTCAATGTAAAAAAAAAAAACCTTAAAATCTTCTGCAATACTTTTGGAACCATGACAATTCTGCATAGAAAAACTGTATCAAAAACTAGTGGGCACCCAAATATTTCCCAAAATTTTTATTTTTATAGTTATCACCTAATTTTAATTTAAAATAGTAATTTTTAAAATGGCAGGAGGTATCTTGTATAAAATAAATTAAAGCCAGCAAATTTTGCACTGGAATTCTGAAGTTCAGAGGAAAAAATTCCCTTTAAACATAACCCATTCTGTTTCTAAATGGTTAGAAAAGCTGTTAGAGCTGCTTAAAGCTTGAGAGTGAAAGACAAAGCTCCAGGATAAAATATATACAGAAAAAAAAATCTTATAGCTTACATGATGTACTATGAAATCCCCATGCTACCAAACTCTTGCACTGTTTTCTCATTAAAATAAAAAACTCCACAGTGGTCAGGAACAGAATTTAGCATTTTCTGCTGCTGAAAACCCCTAATAATTTGAACAGTGTATGTCTTGACAAAGGGCAGGTAGATGTGAGTACACTGAAGCTGAGGTTGCCATAAAACACACAGCCTGCAGCTACCTGAGAGATGAATGGTCTTTATAAACTGCAGGCACACAGAAAGTCACATCTCTGCTGACATAAGCTGGTTGAACTGTACTGAACTCAGTAGAGTGATGATCAGTGGACACAAGCAGAAAAGGTATCTCACTGAGATTAAGTAACAAGAAATACCCTTTCTTTCCATTTTCTGTCTCACTACACTTCCTGGAAAAGCATTGTTTGGTTTCATGTTAACATTATAATAGGATCTGTTTCTCCTAGTGAAGGACCAATTGTATATAGACACAAATGCACTCCCACAACCACCTCCAATGTTGAGTTAGAACAGCTTCAGTCTGTGTCCTTTGGCCAGAAAAGTCTATGTCACATTTTTGCACAGCTCCTTCGGTTCCCTGGAGCATAAAAGCAAGTCAGAAGGAATGGTGACAGTTTGCTTCGTGGTGCTGACCATGATGTCAGAAGGAGTGTCTTCTAGTTTAGGCCATTTTTACCAGCTTGAAGTAATTATTATTTATAACAAAACATAACTCATTACTGCATGAGTCCTGCACATGTTGTTAGCCTTGCTTCTCTGTTAGGGCCACTCCTCTATAACGGATGGAGCAACACACAATGTCACAATGCCTCCTATTTTGGGAGAGGCAGAGTTAATTTCACACAGTTGAGGGTGTTGGTGTTGCAACTGAGTGGAGCTGGCTGCCTAAGTGAGGGGAATTGGGATCATTCTTGGCCTCAGGCCAGCCTGACTGGGCTGTGACCAAAACGCACAACCACGAATGGCAGTTTGTGATATATGTAAAAGGAGTGATTTTGGACCCTGGCGACAATCCCACAAACCACAAAAACATTCCTTGTGGCACACACAGCAGGGAGAAGCCAAAGGATAAATGTCTATTGGGACTGGATTCACTCCTTGCGAGAGGCAAGATGAGATTTTTCAAGCATACACCAATCAGATGCTTGTACTTTTGGAGGCCTCCTTAGAAGACTGTACTGAAGCAGAGACTTTCCTTCCTATGGAGAAATACCAACCCAAATCTAATCTTCTGGGTTGCTCATTTAGCATCCTCCATGAGCACCGAATTCACACTGACCTAGAGGAGACAGCAAGCATGCTAACACAAAGTAAAGCCATCAGGTAACTATGGTTCAGTTTATAATCTAAGGCTAGGTGAGAAACTGCATATGACTGAGATCTAAAAGGCAAATGAAGAGTAAAGAGAAGCTTGGCAGGCTCGTATTTCTGATGAGCTGTGAATAAGATAGTAAGAAGCAGAGAATAACAGGTAGGAGAAGTTAATTCATAATCTCATATGTTGCACTAGAATATGACAATCCACATTAAAAGTTTTAAGTGCACTACAGTATCTAAATGTCTAGACTGAATTTTAGTTTGGCAGGTTGGCCTTTGGGTTCAGGCTCTTGTCTGAAGAACTGACAGAGATCAGATCTCAGGTCAGCACAAGCACCTCCTTCCTGGTCAGCCTGCAGAAGGGCTGGACCCCATCCCTGACTCCCAGGGCTCAACAGTGTAAGACAAGCAGAATCACACTGCCCTGCTCAGGCTGACCAGAATGGTTACCATGACACTGCACAAGGCTCAGCTGACAGACAAGGCACTGGGCTAATGAAGCAGCACAACTCTCCTGACTGGAATTGCCCTCTCCTCCAGCCCAGAGCAGAGGCAGAGCTGTCTCAGCACAGCAAGGGGCTGAAAGATCTGCATCTTGAGGCTAACTGTATGAAGAGGCAACAGCTAAGTTTCACCTCTCTAAATTAATTTCTGACCAAGCCCACCTCTTTCTGTACCTCAAGCATCCACCTATACATTCCAAATGCATGTTACCAGCATGTTACCCTAAAAGCAGCAGCATTAAGCAAACAGAGACTACTCTTTCTCCACTTCTTAAAAAATGTGATTACCCGAGTTTGATGATATGAACCACTTTTCTATTCTGCTTTGGGAAGAAAACAAAAAAAGTCACAGATATAAAGTTCAAACTATGTCATATTTTCTATTATAAAGCAGATCTGAGTATTAGGAATTCTATCTTTTTAACACAGCAAATTTTTGCTCTCCATCTGCTAGCAGAATTGAATTCCAGGTTTGCAGTAAGAAAATTTCAGTGCACAACTGCAACTTAGAAGTTGTATTATCACTGTATTACTAAATGGGGTTTCATTTGCCTATTCACTGTATCTCATTACAGAAAAAAGTCCACTTAGCATATGGGAGCACTTTCCTCACAGCCTCACTAAGGAAGCATCTATTTGGCTTGTTTTGGTTTTCTCAAGTCATCTTTTTTTAGTGTTAATTACACTCTCCCATACAGCCTTTGGAGTCCTTGTGGTTATGTATTACTGCACGGCAGCATTTACTGTTAACAAAACGCTCCGTGAAGGGAAAACTGGGAAATATCACATAAATGTTACTGAGCTTTACCTCTTTGGGGTTTTTTTCTCCACTGAATCACAAGCAATCATGCACTATTTTTTTTATAAGTGCCCTGATTCTTTTACATCCACAGCACAAGGGAACTGTGCCACAAAGGGAACAAGGCAAATTCTGAAACATGCAAAGAAAGGCCTGTGGCTCTGACACTGTATTTCTAAGACAAGTATGAGTCATTCATTTCATGCACAACATCCAGTGGTTTTATTAGCTGCCAGGCTCAAACTTGCAGAGTGCCTCATGTACTGCTATCTGGTAGTCAGAAACAAGCAGAGTCAAAATCAATTCTTCAACCCCACCTCCTGGCCTCATCTGGCCAGTCCCATTTAGGACCAAGCTGAGGAAAACAAAGCTGCTGAAACACAGTGCACTGAAAGAAGATGTGATTTTTTTTTTGAGGGAGGCAGCAAAACCTTTCCAATTGTAAAGGCTTGCCTGCACTAGTAATGCACTGTGGTGCAGGCATAGGTAGCATGCTGGGTCTCCTATACTTTCAAGGCATAGTCACTTTCCCCTTGCTTTGAGGTAATCCTGCCTTTGTGAGAAATTAATGCAGAGTAGCTCATGCACAGCCCATTAGCAAATAACTGGCTTCACAGAAGGCAAGCCCATGCATTTCCAGACAGAGTGAAGGACTTCTAAAGAAAAACTTTCAGATAACAGGTGATCCAGCAAAGCATTAGAATTTACATGTGACACATATCATGTATCCTGTGAAAGTCTGGGCTTGAGCAAAAAGACCAGCATGTTCCACCAACACTGCTTTTTTGCTGCCAGCCACACTGGCAATAGTCTCACTGAAGAAAGAGTAAGCCTGAAATGAAATTTTCCACTATTACAACTGATGAGAAATGATTGCCAGAACAAGGCTAAATAGCCAGAGCAATCTGTACTAGCAAACCCAAATAAGCAATCTAAAGATGCCCAAGAGAACTGCAATTAAATATGCACCACCTTCCTCACATTCCTTTGTAATTAACTTTTATTTGCTGTTGCAAGGTGTTAAGATCTAAAAAGTAACCAAGAGACAGAACACCTACCTTGCACCTATTGAAAGAAGTATTTGTTTAGCACTGTGAAAATCCTTGAATGCCTTTTTCTCACTTCCTCTCCAATTAAAACTTGACGCTTGTATAATGAATTAGTTCGAACAACTATCAAGTCTGATTCTAGTTCAGGTGAACAATTATTGCCAATAGTCTGAAAAAATAAATGACATAGAGGCTTATGGTGTAAACAAAAGAGAGCAGATAGCCGACACTTAAATTCTACTGTAGTTTTTGTCAGGGGTCACTACTTGATCAGTTCAAAAAATTGAGACTGAAAAATTTTCAGGTCTAAGGGGTGCTAAAATGTCTGGGCAAAATTGTGGGACACTGCATGTGAGCAGAGATGTGCATGTGAGTGTGGGTATTTGCACTCACAGTCACTGAGAACACACACCCACAGGAGACAGTCTGGTTGTGAGTCTGCCAAGAACTACCAAGGACTGCAGGGCAGGGAGGGTCTTCAGAAGAAGCTCTGTCCATACAGGCACTAAACAAGGTGTACAGAACTTCCACTTTGTATGTGAATGAGTGGTTTTGTGAGAGTACTGGATTTAAGACTAAAATCTGGAGTCTTTCCTGTCCCACATACATAATCTGAGTATTTCAAGAGGAATTACAAGTGTAATTCTTGAACAGAAGGATACTCATCTGAGAAGACAGAAAGATAAATATACAGCTCAGCCACTCCTCTACCACCTTCTCCAAACTCTGGACCAAGGAAATGCTGAGGAGGAAGTACAAGATAAGGATGTCTAGTACACTCATTAGTCATTATAAACAAAGTTTTGAAAATTAAAACACCTGGTAGAATATTCTAATTTATACTGGGATGGAACTGTGAAGATCACTTTCACAGTGCCCAGATACTTTTTTTACACTGAACTTGGACCATGATGAAGAGAATTTGACAATAAAATCTTAAGAAAGGTGTTTTGAGGTCAGTAATACCCAGACACACAAACCAAATGATAACTAGGCCCTCTTCACTTCAATGTAAATTTTGCAGCACATCAAATGGGACAATTTACAACTATGCCATGTTTGTCAGTTATGTCCTAGAGACACCTGACAATTTAGTGGCAGATTACCACTTGGGATGTAACAGTGACTTCATGCTTGAATGTGTTTCTTTTAGTATGTGTCTAGTATGCATCTTCTTTAAACAAGGAAGACCATTCACAGGAATTGTTTATGGCCAATTTCAAGAAAATGCACTATTCTGTTCTTTTACTCTTTGTAATGCAAAAAATATTGTTCTAGGCTGTGATCTTGCTATCAACTGATATAACAACTTTTCTGTCTCCTGCTAGACAGAATCTAAAGTTATGGCACAAGTGCAAGTCATTAGGAAGAAACTCTATGTTGAAACACGTCACGTTATTCCAGGAAACTGTTAAAGGAACAACCAGCTACAGATAGGTTTTGACTTTCCTGTTCCTGAGTAATCTTTTGTAATAGTCCACAAAACAAACAGAGACGGAGATTAGCAAAATGCAATAAGCTGATCACCTGCCAATAGATATCTTTCCATTCCAGCTTTTGATGTACATTTGGCACTAGTGTATTTCCCATCACTGGTAAATGCCCTATCTATCTTTCAGGTATGTGCCCTTGGTGTCTAAAAGCCTAGATTTACAAATCAGCCACTCTTAGTTAACCCATCAGTTCACAACAGTGCTTATAAACAGCAGTTCTGAGAAAGGTAGTCTGCCTCTAAAAATGAATCATGACTGGCAGGTTTACAGATAATTTAAGCTTCACCTTGAAAAAAAACCAAAAACTGAGAGAAAGCAAAAGGAGAATCTAAGCTTTCCCAAACAATTCAACAAATGTGTAGACAACATGGTATTTTTGTGAGAGATGGGAAACCACTGCAGGTCCACACAAAGAAGTAAGTTGAGCCCCTTATCTGGTCTCCATTTACTCTAGTCAAGCAGAGCAAAGGTATGACCAACATCACCTGTGATGAAAAATATGGGAAACAGGGAGTTTTGCATGGCCTGATTGGCCATGGTGACAGGAAAATTTTCCTGTCCACACCTGCAAATTCTAGTGTGACAGGGAGAAAACTTTACACCTTAACTCTCCATCTATAAAGACAAATTTTGGAAAATTGTTCTTCTGTACATGTCATTTTAACCACAAAGAGGCACACCTTAGACATGCTAGTATCACAACATAACTAATAAATAGACTGGAAAAATAACACCTCTATGTAGCCATTCTTGATATATCATGAATGAGAAGGGAGGTTGACCAAACTATCATTTTTCTTGATGGCACAGAGTATAAATAGAGGGTAACTGGCTAGATGTTAAAATCCTCCTTTTCTTTCCTTTCCCTCCTCCTCGGAAATAATGAAGAAACAGTATTTGGCAGTTATTGTGATGTCCTCATGGTATCCAAAATCATGAAAACACTTACAGGATGGTGTACGGTCAGTGAGTAACCCAGGGCAATCATGAGGCATTAACACACAGGTAAAAGATGGTAATTAATTTGTGCCACTCTTTTCAGTTCTCAGCTTTGCAGCCACATCTGACCTCCAGGCACCAAGTGCTGTTTCTGCAGCTTCAGTTTGATGTTTGATGTGTCTGTCCAACCCGTGCCCCATTCTGCCAGGGTCCTTTCATCAGCACTGACCAGCTTCCAAGTGACGGTGCTGAGTGCTCCCTTTGCAGAAGTAAAGCCAGAGGCTTTGATGTGAGAGCTCTAGCTTTTTCTTCTCATCATCTCCAGCACTCAGCAGGCTACAGCTGTCAGAAGCAGCCTGGCAATCTCAGACATGTGCTGATTGCTTAAATCCTCCTGTATTTGCACGAGGAGGAGGGATATGTCAGCTCTTACACTGATTCAGGCATCACAGTGATTTTGTACCTTCAATGCAGAGCCTGAATAGAAATATTATGAACTGTTACAACCCAGAGGAATTAAACTGTCACTTAACACTTTTTCAAGTTCATTGTATGAATCCTACACTGTCGTTCCATCAATTTGTCAAGGAAGCCTGAGCAATGAACAAGTTTTATGTGCAGGTCGAATAGCATGACATACAGCAGAAAATCATTTGTACTTATCAAAACAAAGGGCAAACCCAGACTGAGTGATCCAGACACATGGGAAAACTTCACAAATTAAGTATTATTGATTTTTGTGGTTTTATTGTTAGGGGCTGCATATGCTGGCTTCACAGGGTATTTTCGGAGCAAGTTTAAATTGGACAGAAATAAAGACACAGGCATTCGAGCTTTTCTTAGACTACATCTTTACTACTCCCTGAAAACATAAAAATGCATTCTCTTCTCCTGACTTGGACAATACATACAGATTACCTAGCCACTGGTATTTTGAATTAGAAACTTTTGTCTGTAGGTTAGTGAATAAATAATGCCTACAAATTGAGTTGGTTTTGGACTCCACCTTACACCTACACCACGGCTGCTACATCAAAGGGCTGTAAGAATGGAGGCTGTCTTTTTTTTTAGCTACAAAAATGCATCACACAAAGAGGGTTTGGTGATAAACACTGCCATGCCGTTGCTGCAGCAGTAAGAGAGTGTAATTGTCCAAAGCAGACAACTAGCTTTCTTTCCACTGTAAATGTACATAACACTTACCACACAGCTGGGCTCTGACCAGGCTTTTGGACACTGTCAGCACAATGACAAAAGGCTCAAGTAGAATGTTCTCCTAAGATGCAGAGGATTCCAAAACATACACAACATACACAACATTCACTTTCAACAAAGCGAAACACCTAAACTCAACAATGTACCTCCTTTGGAAGGTAGGTAAGGCAAACTGGTGCAAGTATTTAAGAGCACTTGGTAACACAATACTTCCACCTAAGCCAGGAAGCTGTTCAGAATCCAGGGGGCTAGAACAGGATTCCTTCAGTGCAAATTTAGCTGCATATGTTCTTGGTTTATGTGTCACTAAATCCTTAACTGCAACTGATAGCAACACCATCATTATTAAATATTATTGAGGAAAAAAGAAGTGTCCTGGCAAAATTAATCACCATAAATACCAACTAACGTATTGGGATTTTCCCCTTTGCACTATGATCTTGTTTCTACAGCCAGGCAGCCAAAAAAAAATGAGGCTTACACAACCACACTGTCCCTGTGGGTTTTATTGTTTCCTGCTGCCCAGTAAGTCTGTCCACCTATTCACTGATTTCAAGCCGGACACAATTAGGGGATCAACATTCAAAAGACACTGAATCCTCAGTTGTTGAGTGAGAATGAAGACCCCCTGGACCTCCCTGAGAGAGGCTGCAGTGGGAGTTCAAGCTTTATTTGGTTTGCAAGGGTGCCACCGTGTGACACAAACCCGTTACCAGAAAAGGTGACAGGAATGTCCTCCTCAAGGCACTCCAGCAACTCACTAGAAGAAACAGCAACTGCTGTGAGACCCTTCTGCCCTAAGTGTTGAGCCCACTGCTGTATCTTTCAGAAGATTCTCCCCAGGTTCCCCTTGGAAAGGGTTACTGGGAGCCCCCTTCAGCAGACCACCAGGGAACAGATGCCTGCAAATAGGACAGGAACAAAAGCAAGAAGAAAAGAAACAGCTAATCCTGGAAGCAGCAGAAGGCTTCCTACCAACGTGCTTTGAGACAGGTTTTGTATGTTTTTTTCCTTACATAGCTGTGAAGGTTCCTTTGGCACTATTTATTTCAATAGTATTTCCTAACAGTTTCCAGCATGGGACACTGCAAAATGCCTGTTCTAAGTCCTCCTAAAATGTTGGGTGAGCAATTCTGATCTGTTTTCCACTACCTGACCTAAATTCTGTGACATAAATAGCAACCAGGTGTTAATTAATTCCCATATGCATGCATGTATGTGGATGACATGTGTTTATATACACGTGAGCTTTTCGGGACAAATCTTTTCTCAGTTACCACAGCAAAAGTAGGTCTGACACAGATAAGGACCAGATGCTTAATTAATGAGAGAGCTTTCTGCCCCAAAGGAAGCATACTAAATCATACATACTTGAGATGCTGCCTCTGCCATTGTATGTGGCCCAGAAGAACCCTCTGCACACTTGGCATGGATTTGCAGCAGAAGCCTCCACATCCTGTGTGACTGGAGACCATGGTTTACCTCCAGCCATGCTTTGCCCTGCAGCAGCCTGTGCTGCTCATTAGTGACTTACACAGGCAAGTCTACACAGACTCAAAAGCCATGGCAGCACCTCAGCTTGTGGCTGCAGAAGGAGCCCTGCTGTCAGCATGCACATCAGCAGAAGATAATGAGAGCCTTCCAGGAACACTTACCTGAGGTGTATCAGTGACCAACTGAGGGTAAACTTATATTACCAATCTAGCCCAAAGTGAGCTTCTGGAGTGAACTTCCTGAAGATGCCCACCTGCTGTGCTCTGGTTCATGTTGTGGAGCTGAATTATGTTTGGATTAAGCTACACCAGGAATGCACTCTAGAAGCACACCGAAGTAACCAGCAGAGTGCGGACTTAGCAGGTCCGGCTGTCTCTGCTGGGTTGGGTTATTACTCATGTATACACAGCCTGAATCCAGTCTCATGAAAAATCAGTACACGGATGAGAATATTACAGGATGGAGTGCCAGCAGTACAGGGCACCACAGCCATAGCCAAGAACTAGGATATGAATATACTACACGGAGATGGCTGTATACTGTGTATTTGTCATGCACAAAATCTAAACAGAACAGCTAAATTTGGAAGGGACCTCTGAAGAGCCTTTAGTCCACTGTCATATCCCCAGCTACACATTAGGTATGTGTTGTCACTTTTTCAACTGAGGAAGCCATGGTTCCAGGTTACTGGTGGTTTGTAGATCTCACAAATGCTGGCCCTAATTTTTGTACTCAGAAATAATGCTGATCTTTTTTTTCCCTGCCTTAAGAAACAGGCCTTGAGATTCTGTATGGGCTGAACCTGGGATACAAAGGGTACCTGTGTGCTAGCCTGGCAGATCCATACTAGTGCTCTCCTGCACTCAAGATAATTAGCTGGATTTAGAGGCTGTCATTAGCTTGGATACAATACCAGACTAATACAGTTACACCACTTTCAGGATCTAAACTGGTCCCTGGTCACGTTGCTCCTCCAGACTGGAAACATGTACCAGAAGAGTTTGTCAACCCCTCTAAGGGGGCGCTGCATCAGACACATTTGCCCAAAGGAGCAGGAATAAGCAAGTTTGTTCCCTGCACCTTCCAGACAGCCTTTGTGAACGATGTGAAGTGTCAGAAGCTTAGCAGTACATGTGACTTGTTTAGCAGCGATCTCTGTCATTGTCCCTGCAAGAGAGCAAATCCCCAAGATCCAAACTTCACTTGGCTGCTGGGTAAATGACAGTACAGAAAGTACAACAAGCAGTTGGAAAGGCAAACACCAGGGGTTCCTGCCTCAAGGGAGATGAAGTCCACCATCTGGAAACCACATGGTATGGTTTGAGGAGGCCACCAGTCACTCAGAAGTGCAGTCATTCCCAGATGTGAAGCACAAATTTGGCAGTAGGGCTAAGTGAGACTAACTTGAATCACACAGAGATGTGAACTAGCAGGTGATGTAACCTTAGACCCATTTACCTGTTTTCCCTGGGATAAATTAATGCATTTACACTTTTGATAAGTATCAGATTGAATGCATTATGTGAACATTTTGCAAGTATTCTAGCACCAAACTGACCATTTTCTCACTCACACAGATTTTACACTTGGATACATCTCTGATTATTCTTAATCCGCCAAAGAGATGATAAATTTTAAGCTTGCCCCAAAATACCTACTTCAGAGGTACTATTCATTATCCTCTTATTAGGGATGCAGTTGATAGTGAGCTATCAGAGAATAAGAAACAGCTCAATTCATGGATGGGGCTCAAGGACATTGACTTTGGGAGCAGCAGTAGCATCCTGCTCACTGCACATTGAGGCAGGCAGCCTCTATGCCTCAATATGGTTACCAGGACTAAAAAACAACGCTGCAAAACTGCAGTTGTGAAAATCAACACTGCAAAATATTCTTGCAGGGTGTGAGATTGACAGAAAAAAAAATGCTCAAAACTTTGTGGAAATTTTGGAAGCAACACCACTGAACCAGCTAAAGACAGAATCAGATACACCATTTTATGCAGCCTGCAGAAAAGGAGGATGAGGGGGGACTTTATTGCTCTCTACAACTCTCTAAGAGGAGATTGTTGGCACCTTGAAAAACACAAAAAAGACAAATATTGTCCTAGTCTATTAAAAACATTTTCTTAATACACAGTGAAATCTTTTCCTTTATATTGGAGGGCCCACCATTTTAGTGTCCGTAACTGAAGATTAAACTAAGAATTTATTTTTGAAAAGTATGAATTTAATTATTTTTATTTCTAAAATTGCATTCTACCCTCTTACCCTCTTTTCTTTAAAACACTTGAACGAATTTGATTTCTCAGACATAGCAGAGAACCTGAAATACTGCATTTTCTTGAATTCCACACTGGTCTCCTAAAGATGCCTGTAATTAGCAGGAGTATTCCTTCATCCTTTTATGCCCTAGTCCTTTTTTAGCTCTTCCTTGTAAGGATCCCAAATTTGGAATTGCTTACATACAATCAAAGATGTTGCAGATAAAAGTTAGAAAATAAGATGAGCTTTGAACTCAGTCTGTTTTCTTTCCTAAGGACTGAAATGTATTGTAGTTAATTGTCTTAAAACTTCAAGCACACTGAGAGCCTTAAAATTAATACAGAAGTAGGATTAAGTATATAAAAGCACACTTATTTTTATTGCTTGTATGCCTCTGGTAATAACATTTTAGAGCAATGAGCTGGAGGTTAAAACTGCGTGAAACATTGTACTGAGTTGGCCAAAGAGGAGTTTCATTAGTGGCTGGATAACTACAGAAATGAGGGATTTGACAGATCCAGCCAGTGTTTTGAAGAAATCATACAATTAATTGATCTAAGTAGCAGGCATTATAACATTCTGCTGGTGAAGGGAATTAAATCCCACAGAAAATGCAAAGGTATTACACAAGAAGGTACTGAAGATGAAGGGTCACTCATTAGCACTGTGCCCTCACCCCACACCCCTCACATGCACAGACTGCTTTGGAACGGAGACAACTCTTTACAGAGACAGCCCAACACTGAGGCTCTTGTTGGTGTGGGATCCATGTCCACACAGAGTCCCAGCATTCCCACTGTCACCTAAACCACCAAGGAACCCACATGCCAACCACACTGCCTCTGAAAGAGGACTGAGTTTTAATGTTACTCTTCTTAAACTGAAAAACTGTGACCCTTTAAACACTACTCACAAATTTACAGTTTTTATCAGTCTTCATTGGGGCAGCCTGTAGATCAAGGGGAAACAGGAAAATGAGGAAAAGAAAATTAAATGCTGTAATTTGCTAGTACAGCAATACAGTACTGCTTTGTATGCTGCCTTCTTAGTGCATTGTATACAAACATCTACATGTATGTCCACAGAGAAAGCTGTACATATACATATATACACATACATACATTTGTCTCACAGAAACCTATGGTAAGATAAGGCTTTTGAAAACTTCAGTCATTTTTTAAGATAGCACAATCTCCCTTCATATATCTAATCCAATAATATAACCTGCTGCTTCTAAAAAGTTCAAAATAAATAAGCACCTGTAGATTTTATAGGAAACATATTAATCCCTGTGTGTCTATAAAATGATCTGAATAAGTATAAAAATGGAGTTGCTGTCTAGGAGACAACTTCTTTTTGAAAGGGTAGCTCAAGACAAGACTGAAGGTTGGGGCCACGAGAAATACTGTGTCACCAGTTATCTTCTGCAAAGCCTAATTGTCTTTTACTGAAATTGATGAGAGATTTGCAGTTGACAACAGTGAAATGAGGTCAGAGCCACAGCTGATATGACTAATTACCAAGCTACATTCACTCCATCTGTCCCACAAAATGTCTAAGAAAGAGCATAGGGTAAAACATCTCCATCCTATGCGGGTGCTCATCAAATCCTGCATAAAAATAACAGTGAGAGCACTTGGAAGATTTCATCCTCTAAAGTATCTAAACATTTGTGCCAGAAGAATTCCTCAAGTTTCCATGTAGAGAAATTTTGTGGGTAAATTACAGAATAAGAACTCAGATGACAAGAAATGTGTGGGTGTGCTTGTTGTATATATTGTGGCAGATCCTGAAAACCCACTCTCCTATGTAGGTGCCTGAACCCTACAATGAAATGCCAAGTTAGTTTTCCTGACTCACCTAGGTGTGTCATGTTGTCTCTAGGCTAGGTGCATAATATATGCTGGCAATCTCCTTTCAGGCTTTGTCTTGACAATGCAGCAAATGGCTTATGACTCTTGTTCCAAGATCCAAAACCATCACAGCTGCATGACTAAAAAAATAATCCTGTGTAGTAAATGAATTCTTAATGTTCAAATTTGTTCAAAAAATGTTGGCAAGGTAACTTGTATTCACAGAGCTTTATGCCAGTAAGGTATTTATTATTTGTGCCTCCTGTGTTAACTTAAGTTGACTAATAACCATCCATCTACAGCTAGTATAAAACCTATGTGGGTTCCACAGCTGTGGCTCATTTTGGAGAAATCAAATCACATGCTCTCTGGTCTGGACCAAACTTTTATTGTTTGGTGGTCTGGTAGCACAAACAGTACTCCTGACAGTGGAACTGCAGTGTCAGAGACAGTGCAACTTGCAATGAAGATAGGAGTAACTACATACAAATGTAGAAACAACTAAGTTTGGAGAGGAGGAATGGACCTCAGATGAATTTTTTTGTTTGTTTGTTTCCTTCTAAGTAAGATACTGATAGAGTCAAATACCAAGGTGGGGATCTCTGCCCCTGCCATGCAGTTTATCTGCTAGTGTGAACAGAATGGGACCACTGCATTTGTGCCACTTCATATTACACAAACACCATTTATATTGTGTACTGCAGAACTGAGAAGCACTATTTCACTAATCAAACCACAACACTAAGCAATTACCCAGACTTCTGTCTATTCAAACATAGTCATGCTTCATACTCTTCCACCTCACTGATTTATTTTGTTAGCACACACACACACATACACATACACAAGCCTGTTAACTGTGCACCACAAATCTGAGCAGGTGACATTTCTGTGCTTTTCATAAACCTTGCCTGGGACCACTCTCCAGAATTGAGACCAATGGAAGTGGAAGAGCCCACATCAGTATTATTAACCTCTGCAAAACACGGTGATCACACTCAGAGTGCCCACTGGGAACGGCCACTGGCCCACACTGACTCCCTAACTAATGGAAAGGGAGAGGGCTGCCCAGCCAAAGACACGGGGCTGCCCTGAGGCTGACCTGCACACAAAGGGTTGAACTCCTGGCTCACACACCTGCTCTGCCTCTGTCTAAGTTGCTTCTATCGATGCAGTGATAGTGTCTCCTAGTGGCTATATTCCTGAAGGAGCAGACCCTAATCCAAGCTTCACACCTGAAACTCCCACTCTTCAGAGGCATACAAAATACAAACGCATCTCTAGATCTAAATCAGCACTCTGAAAGGGGTTTTTTTGGCAAATACAAAACCAGGAAAACAGTAGCAGGGTACTTGATTATTTTCCTTTAGTAAGACTAAAGAGATAAGAGCCATAATAAAACCATGCAAAGCAAGGACTTTGTTCAGAGGTATGAAAGCAAGCATGGGAATCAACTGATCAGAGTCAATCTCATGTAACCTTTAGGTCCTACCCAGACCCTATAAAAGCAAAGGAAATGCTGAAATGCTCTGCTTTGGTAAATCTCTATAGATCAACTCACCACGTACTGAGCCCTATACCAGACACCACAGTCTGTGGGTGTGGACTCATGTCCTGGGATCTTTGTACCACACTAAGCATTCATGAAAGGCAATGCCAGCACAGATCAGGAGGCCAGATCTCCCAGCAGCATCCTGCCTGCACTCATGGCCAGCAGAGGACGTTTAAACAGAACATAAAAACAAGAAACCTTGAACTGTATCCATAGTTGGTGCTAGCCCTTTCTCCTTAAACAAGATATTTTTCATTTTCAGCACCAGCTAAACACCAAAAATCCATCTTAGTAATGAGAACTGCATCAAGAGATTTTGTGAAAGAAGGACTAAACCTTCAATATACAGACAGTGTAAACCAAAACCCCACTAGCTGGAACTCCAGTAAGGTAGACCTAGAGGGCACATGGGTCTGATTTCGCCATGTTGTTGAATGTTTCTCATTTTCTTCCAATTCAAGTTTCCCACTGCTGACCATCCTCTTGGAACAGAAGGATTTGTGCAGCAAATTTCCATACATGGATAAGCTTAACGAAATAAAATATTGAAAGAAAAATAAAAGAATGACTGGAAAGGCACAGGCAAGGAAATCTTTCCTACCAAATCCTGTCGGCAAGTGACTACTAACTCTTAACAATGGAGCACGAATTTCCCTTCCTCTGTATATCTATCAGGGCCTTTTGTTGTTCATTAAACCTCCTGTCACACACCTGACATCCTCACTTTGAAGATTTTACATAAGCTTCCCTGTTAGAAGAGTAATAAGCCACTACAAAAACTACTGTAGTTGGAGCAGTTTTAACACCACAAAATAAAACCTTTATATACTTCTGATCCCAACTAACATTTCTAGCTAAACATCCCAAGAGGGACTAGATGTAAATATGGAGTGTATCCCTTTGTTCCCACCTCCAGAAGGTCCTTTTCCATGTACCTGTGTGTGCCTGAGACAGCGTCCATTGCTGCAAGCAGAGCAGTGTTTCTGCCACCATTCTCATATTGTGCCAGTGCTAGTGGAAAGCATTTCTTGAACAAGGTCCAGTCAATATTCACTTTCCCTGATGATCCTTTCGGTGCCTCAGTTTGCTGACCTTTATGCCAGAATGAAAGCTAATCTCTACCCTCAGCTTTTTACTTGAGGAAAGAGAAAGATGAGAATTCAGTTTTGGAAGAGGTTCTTACTGGTAAACACGGATTGACAATTGAAACGCTTCCCACTCAACTTCTTTTTCCACACCTCCTTCAGCTGTCACAGACCGCTAACTGAATCATACCGAACAACAATTCCAGTTTGTCTTAGTCTAGGTAAATTTCCTACAAGGTTTGAAAACAAGGCCTAAACTTTTCATTTCTTTTCTCACCCTGACAATTTAGCTCTGTTCCAGAAGAAAAACAAAAGCATGCATCTACTGAAGCCTTTCTGGTTTTGGCACTCTGATCTTTTGTAGTCCACCTATTCAGTAAAATTCTTTTAAAAGCACCTCTCTCTTTCTACACGGATTTAAAAAATCCTTTCATCCAAAGTTGACAGATCTCTCTAACACAGCACCTCTTACTAAACTCCTGTACAATTGATCCCACCTTCCACCACTGGCCCAAAACAAGCACAGACCTCTACAGCCACCTCATGTGGGAATACAAACAGTAGATGACTGCACCATCCAGAGGAGATGGATAGTTGGGGAAGTCCAAGGGTACAGAAGAGAAAGAGCTGCAACCCTAGGCTGGTCCTTCCACCTCTGAGCTTCTTTTTCATGGCTCTGATCATTGTTGACAATTTCTAGTTAAAGAGGAAATGCTACATAGGGTAGATTAAACTGCTGCACTGCCACCAGAACAAAAATGTACAAATTCAGTGCAGAAATTCCCTGCAAAGGTAAGACAACAGCAAATGATAAATTAATGCCTTCTCTCACAGTCCTGTGAGAAGCCAAAGAGCCTTACATATTTGTCCTCTGTTAGACTGGGGGATTGTCCTTTTCCCAAAGCAATCCAAACCAATACTTTCTAAGCTTCCATTCCTCCCAAGCCAACAGCTTGGGGGCCACTGCACAGTCAGTCAGCGTCTTCTTCTGACCAGGTAATGGGACACTTGTGTGCACACCCTCCCAGACATGTGTTGGGTTATTTAAATCAGCTCAGCAAGTCTTTTAGCCTGAGAGACACAAAGGCAATATAAACAGAGCTTCCTTTTGCACTCTGTCCTTAGAGAGTCCTATCTTGAGCAGATCATGCTGATACAACATGACAACATCCAGGGATAAAGGGGAGGCTCACACTAAACGCAGTCTAATACTAGGTAGTGTTATAAGAGGGCAAGCAGAGATCAATGAAATCTTTTCTTTCCTACAACCAGTAAGTCTGTAAACTGAACAAGCCCCCTGCCTCATCAGAGAGCGATGAAGTGGGCGACTCCTGCAATCCGGGCATGGGGAGGGACAACGGTTTCCTTCCAGGGGACACTACCAGAGCTGAACTGTGTTTGCTTTTCTTTAAAGCCTCTTGTAGAACCCTTTGCCCTTCCCAGCATTTTTCTTGCTAGAACTTTAACGCATTTGGCACAGAACTGCAAAATTGCACAACTCCTCAAGAAGTTGGATTTGTTTGCTGCTTTTTGAAGGGATGGCTGGGGGGACAGGTTTTCGATTATTTTTGAAATTATAATAATAATTATTATTATTATTATTATTAACACTACTGTTATATTTAGGAAGAAGCTTCCCCCTCCCTTCTGAGTGAACCATTCACTTGTACTCTTCTTTCACAGGCAGGTGGTTTAAGCTTGATCTGCCCTCCAGGGGTTAAATAAAGAAGTGATGGGAAGGAAACCCAAGACCTTTTCAGTGGCTCATATTTGAAATTTTTTCCCTCGCTCTCTTCTATATGTGGATCGTCTGCTTCTCGTTTCCTCTCGCTCCCTAATTATTTTGTTAGGGAATGGCGAGGGGCAAGGATTAACAATGAAGCAGATGACAGGAAACTGTTACCAAAAGAACAATGCCGGGCATCTCCCCCATCCTCCCGTTCCTCCCACCCAAGAGATGGTCCCCCTCACCCTTCTGTCGATGCCATGGTTCCGAAAAAAACCCTGTCTTCTCAAGGGTCCAAGGGATTAATTTGGACAGCAGGGCGCGAAGGAGCTTGGTTCTTTGGTATAACCCTCGCTCACGTCTGGGAAGGACCACGCAATTCCTTGTAATCCTGGGGGCTCCGCAGGGCGAGGATCCGGCAGCTCCGCTCCTCGGCTCTCCCCCACCCCGCCGTCCCAGAGCAGGCTCTCGGTGCCCCAGGGACCGGCGCTGCTGCGCCGCGGCCGCCCAGCAGTGGCCGGCGGGGCGAGGAGGCGCTGGCACCTGGGCTGCGATCCCCGGCGCCCTCCCCTCGCCGCGGGGAGCGTGTGCGTGTCTGCGCGGCTGTGTGCGAGAGCTGGGGGGCGACTTCACATCGGCGCGGCGCTGGCTGAGTGAGGCTGGATTGGAAGGTTTAGCCCTCGAGCCGTGGATTTGCAGTCAATCCCTCTCTATTTTAGGCACGGGCTGACATCACGAGCCGTTGTTACTCCTATAAATCCCCCCCAACAGCTCCTTGGCAGCAGCGGGGGGGCGGCGAGCCCCTCGCAGGGGGAGGGCCGGGCGCCGCCGACCGCGACCTGCCCCGTTCGCCGCGGCGGCCACCGCCTCCCGGGGCAGGCTCGGGACTCCGGGGAGCCGGCCGGGAGCCGCGGGAAGGCGCGATCGCACACACACACACAGATACACACAGACACACGCGGCCCCGATCGGAGTGTCCGGCTGCCGCCGCACACCCACACGTGCTCTGGCGAGCGGGCCGGTGCTCGGCCGGCAGCGGAATCCCACAGCCCGGCCGAGGGGCTGCGCCCCCGCGGCACCTGCCCCGCCGCGCCGAGGCGGCAGCAGCCCCCCGGGAGGCCCGGCCCGGCCGGACCCTGTCCGCGCCGTGCTGTCCCACCGGGACGGCCGGGGCTCGCTGGCGGGACCGAGGGGCCGCGGGAGCCGGGCCCCCGCCCGCAGGGACGCGCAGGGTGTGGCGCGGGGCGGTGCTGCCCCCTGCCGGGAGGTGGGCGCGGCGCGTCCCCGGGCCCCACCTGCTGCCGGCGGCCCCGCAGGCTCGGCCCGGCCCGGTCCAGCCCGGCCCCGGGGAGCGGCCGCTCTGCTGCTTGTGGTGCAGCCTCTCCGCACGCCTCGTCCGGGCCCGCCCCGCACCCCTACCTGCGCCTCCCGCCGCTGCCCCGCCCCGCCACCGCGGGGGCGCTGCGCGTGGCCGCGGGCCGGCGGACCGGGCCCGGGGGTCGCCCAGGGCATTTTTGCAGCGCAGGGCAGGATATTTCTGTCCTGTTCTGCACCCGAACTCAGGTGCTGGGGCACAGAACGCTCGCCCAGACACTGCCACACACCTTCGCTCCCGTTTCCCTCAGCTGGGGCTCTGCCCGCCAACCTCAGTGCTGTCTCTCCATCCAAGTCTGACCAACCTGATGTCCCGTTTCACAGGGAACAAACATTTCTGCCACAGCTCGTTCCCTCTGCACCGAGGAGGTGGCACGAAAAGCCAGCAGCCATGCGGATGCTCCCTGACACGATAAGGAGCTGGGAGGCTGCAGGGATTGCACAGCTGAGCAAAGCCTGCCTGACCCTCCGCACCACTCCCACTCCCCCAGGATGCTTTTCCTGCAACCAAGCCAATTCCAGTTACTTGCCCTTAAAAAATGGCAGGATGCAGCCTATCACGCAATCCCCAGTCCTAATCAAATACACATTTTTTTTTCCTTGTAATCTTACCATGGACGTAGGCTTTCAACAAAAATATTTTACAAGGGCAATTCTATGAAAGTAACTGAGGGTGCCTGAAAAGAGCTTGTATTTCAGTATGTCCATTTCCTTTCAGTGCTGTTTTTCAGCTAAGAACCCTGGCTTTTGGAAGTAATTTAATGCAGTCCTGAAACATACAAAGGAAAAACATACACTCGTTGGAGGGAATAAGAATGCAGAGAGTGTTTTGCTCTCCTCTTTCCACAGCAATATCCTTATGGCCTTTCCAGAATGCACAGCTCTTTTTCCTTGAAGGGAAAATGAGCTGCTATCCATGTTGTGCTATTTCACACCCTTTCTCCAACAGATGGCACAGATCCTCACCTGTTTAGAAAGAGATGTTTGAAATAGTTCTACATCCTAAAAATAGAGTCAAGCTATCAAAGATATTAGCAATTCCAGGTCACACATTGCTTTTTTTCAAACATTTATCTCTATTTTTCTTCATTATAGGCGTTAGATGCTAACCCCTGCATAGTTCTGCTCAGTCTGTAAACAGGAAACTACTGTGGGTAAGCCTGACAGAAAGGATGAACAAGCTGGTTTGTAATTCCTGGGAACACTCGACATGGTACAGGTGCTTGGATATGTTGATATGACTGCTCACTTGTACATGTGAATACCCATGTCATACAACCAGAGAAATAAAACATTATGTGGGCATTTAGAGATAGCCAGATTTGAATCTAGGATTCAAACATGATTGAGGTCCAGAAATAGAAGCAAATGCTGCAACCTCATCCTCCTCCTGGAAAGGGCTGTGCTAAAATCTGAATCCTGGGGTTGAGAGGTGTCTGGCTATCTTCTTACTTCTGCTTTCTTTGAATAGCATCATGGCTGTGAAAAGAAGGGTTTTAATAGTGTTGTGCATGCACAGCTATAGCAACCTCCTGAGATTTTAATTCCATGAATTCCTACAAGTTTCTCTTCAAGAATGTACTTTTGTGTGATATACAGCTAGTGAACAGCTATATTGTTGCTGTCCAAGCCCAGAAACTTTCAACTGATTTGAAGCCAAATGGGGATGGGATTCAACACTGAGGAGCAGTTAGATGGTCGATCTTTAGAAAAATGAGAAGAGTGAGGTCTAAGGCTGAAATGAAACCAGACTTTTGCAGATCTGTTTGGACTGGACAGAACCTAAAGAGAGAAAAAAGCATGTAGAACCTTGTCTCTCTCAGTTGTAGTAGTGGAGAGCAATAATAAAAGCAATGCAGTCATGTTGTCCTAACTGAGAAGACAACCAGCTCACAGGTCTTCATAATTTCTGTTTACTATGAAATAATGCAATAATTATTTAGAGTGTAGAAACTCTCGTTTAATGTAATCATGAAAGAGCTTTCTCATTTCACTCTTTGTCATAGATGTTAGGAAGAAACACATGTTGACTTTCTGCAAGTTTGTGCTTCTCCAAAACTGACACCTAATTTACTCTAAGCCATTCTGTCAGCAGGGGAGTACCACACATTCATTGGCATGTGTTCCTCCCAGCAGAGGAATGAAACACATCATGTTTTTCACATTTAATGCAAGATTTTTGTTGCTGTTGTTGCCATGCACTTTGTCGGCCAAGCATAATCTCCTGGCAGGAGAAGACAGACGAACAAGATAAAGAGAAGCAATATACTTTAATTGTAGCCCTTAAACTTTTTGATTTAAGAAACATCATGTGGTCCTATTGCCAGTGAAAACAAGGAAAGTGCAAAACCATACACAACAAGTACTTCTGCCAAGAAAATAGAAAATAAATTACATGGAATGATGTCCAACACTAATTGTCCTTTTAGCAGCAGTTTTCAGATTCAAAAGTGGGTAGAAACTACTGACTGCTAAGAAACTCGTAATGAGATTCTACAGCAGCAGAGAATCAGATGTGAAATCAGACTTGCTAACTTCAAGTTGCCATAGCCATGTAATAGGCAGAACACAACTTCAGGATCTGAGTCCTTCTTGGTAAGAGCACTAATCTTTTCATCAGACTCCCAGCCTTCATATCCAACTATGGCTCTAAGCTGTTTTAGGCACTGTATTAATTTGAAGGTCCTAAAAACTCCAGTGTCATATATGACTTACCAAGAAATCATTATTGATGGAAGACAGTCATTACTGTCTCTTCTCCCCAACTTTTAGAGAGTTAATCCCTAGTCTTTAGCCATGCCTGAATAGAGAATGATTTACTGAAAGAGCAGTGACTAAGGACCATGAGGACACCAAGGTGTCTCCCTGGACTACATGCCCAGTAGGATAATCTTACTCTCTGATGTCAAACAGTTCAGCCTCAGTTCAAGAAAAGCGCCTTCTAAGTGTGAGACCTGGACATTATTCTTTACCCTGAAGAGCTAGAGAGGAATAGTTTTACCACAAGTATATGGGAGCTAATGGGAACCGAAAGTTTTCCTGAGGTTTTCGTAATTCTATGAAATAACGCACTTGGAAAAAACGTATTTAAAATATGTTTTGTATTTTCATCTGTTTAAAATAGAAGGTGAAAGAGAACCCCTCTGTACATTTCATTGTAGTGATTCATATAAAATAGTAGGGATGTGTGTATTAAGAAAAAAGAGTTGTTATTTATATATATATAAATAGTTCTTGAATTTTGTGCTGATTCTGCCTTTTAGTGTTCCTGTAGAGTCACAAGTGAGAGTGACATGCAAAGAGACAAGGGCAGTAGAGTGTTCCAAGAGTGTGACACAGATAAAGCAATAATGGATCTAAATAATGTCAGACATGAGTATGTAGGTTAAAAAAACAAACCATGGTTTATTTAAATGTGTAAAGTACTTGGGAGGGAAGAAGATTACATTGTACTATGGCAATACAGACAGCACATACCACAACAAGCTCATCCGTCGTAATGAATTCAGGCTACTCTTTCCAGACTCTTAATCCACTCAGTCACACAGATCTTTGGGAGAGGCTCACCATAATTTCTCCAGGGAGCTCCACACTACAGATTAATTTCAGACAGAATTTACTGTCCTGTTTCTGCATGTCAGACTCAGGAGCAGAGCATCGTCCTCCCACCAGGGGAGACAGACAAAATGTTGCAAAACTTCTCATGCACTAAGACCCTCTGTCATGGGTTAAGTAAAAGTAGCCCAATGAAATATCTGATCCTAGGACAAATTACCAGGCTGCCTGCCTTAACCTTATCCCAGATGTGTCTCATCACTGGGATGAGAAGCCTAAAGTAGCAGAGACTGAGAGAGATATTATATTATAAAAGGCCATTTCCAGACTCAGATTTTTATTTCATGTTCTTCTCAATCCAGTCTTTGAAGGGAAGAGCTTTGGTGTAGCCACTGTAGAGTTCTAGGCTGCAAGTTTTATCATAACCCCAGCTCACTAATCCCATCAGGTGCCACCTTAGCTCAGGAGATGCTTTTCCTGGCAAAGTTATGGCAGCAATCCCACCAGTTTCAGCAGGGCAAATATTAGAAAAGGCTGTGTGGTCTTGTTTGGCACAGAACATGCTGTCAGTGATGCTGACTTGTATCCCATTATCCTCATACTGTTGCTCACACAACAGTGAATCCACCATCTGAACAACTCCCATGCGGATTGTGTCATTCTTGTATCCGAGATCTTTAATGTCAGCCAATACCTTCCAGCCAGTAACCATTATCTTTAAATCCTCTGTGGATGAAGTCAAGTCATGAGAAGATGACAAGCAAATGGGTTGAACACGACTGCTGATCCGGGCTTTGTCCAAGAGTTTTATGACAGCTATATCAGAATCAAGTAATATAGGATCATAATTGGGATGCACTATGATGGCAGAAATCTGGAGAGGAAACACAGTTGGAAGAATTGTAGGGTTAACAGCAATGGCAGGTCAGCAGCACTCTTTCCATAGTACTAAAATACATTTGAGTTTATCTTGCATACTTCTCCTTTACCCCCATCTATGGTGTTCTTCCACTCAAATGAGAAACATGCAATGCATTACATAATATTGGGGCCAAACCTTTACTGCTCATGTCCTTAATGAAATCCTATAAGAACAGATAGGATTCCTATAAGAAAATACTGTAAAAAAAAAAAAA
Source organism: Serinus canaria (assembly GCF_022539315.1). Classification (NCBI taxonomy): domain Eukaryota; kingdom Metazoa; phylum Chordata; class Aves; order Passeriformes; family Fringillidae; genus Serinus; species Serinus canaria. The sequence goes on from NC_066319.1 coordinate 18,970,636, forward strand.
AAAGTAATATATTTTCTCACAGGAAAAGAATGAAAAAGATGGGATTAGAAAAAGAAACTAAAAAGGGGTCAGGAGGGAAAGCATCAAGTTAATTATGATATTTTTGATAAATTCTGTTAACTCAGACACACACACCACACTTCCCCCCAAAAAGAGACACCCATACCCAAAATTGCTGTATTTCTCATTTTGACTTCAGCCTTTCTAGTTCTGCTTGAAAAAGCAAATTGCTCTGGTGAGCCCAAGGTGCTATTTTTGGAGCTGGAATCAGACATAAACTTCTTTTCAGTTTAGAGTTGTACGGCCTTGGGGCTGAGAAGTGAAATGTGCTCATGGCATCAAACCAGGATTTAGAGCACAAGTGTTTCCCTCATAAATTATGCTAATCAATTTTGACAGTAGCTGGCATCTCTTCTACTTTTTTACTGGCAATATCACTCAAGACATTATGGCCCACAGAACCTGAGCTATTTTCTTAATTAAGGGTGAATGTATGAGTTGGATGGTTTCGAGGAATTCAATGAACTACAGCATGGGCCCTTCTTATGCCATTCCACTTGAGTCTCTACTCATGCATTTCAAAGAACAACATGTAAGAGAGCGTATTGCCCAAAGGATCACCTTCTTCTCCCTAGACAAGACAGATGTGACCAGCATCTACCTGTGCTCATTATTTTTCACTCCTGTCGGGCTTACTCACCCTGAGGTTCTGGATGGTCTTTTCATCCCTGTCATCATCTCTGTAGAATTTGCCCAGAACCACCTTGAGCTCTGCTGTCTTGAGCACGATGGTCTTGCCCAGGTCAGTGACACAGTGGGCTGCCACCACCACGGTGCGCTCATTCACCAGGGCCCCGCTGCAGATCAGGATCCAGGCCCCTTTCCGGAGGCTGTTCTCCTTCACCCCGTTAGCTGTGCGATAGATGGCTGCTTGCCATGGCCACCTCACAGAGGTCACTGCCTTCTTAAGGGTGATGTTTTCTGCTTTTCCACAGACTAAGGAAACACGAAGCAAAAAGTAGGTAACACTTTTCCCCAAAAGAATCTGAGCATTACTCTTGATTCCTTCTTAGAATGTGCCAAAAGAAACTAAACTGCAGTGATGAATATGAAGGACAGTTGTCTAATTAGCCTCTGTCTCTAATCTGCAAAATTATAGGAGTATTTGATATAGCTTTTTAAAACAACACTCAAGTTTTCCATTATTATCTGAATTCCTGGGTAAAGTAGGAATGAGGATTTAGCACTTAAGCAGGTGTATTTTCTCAACAACCTTATCGAGTTGCACTATAATGAGATGACTGCAGAAAGAATTGAAAAGAACACCCCTGATTCTTGTTTATCATAAAATGTCATAAAGCCAGTGCACTGAAATTCACCCTAGGAAGTCACAGTGTATTTTTTGAGGCCTCTCGTGGCACAAATCTTTGCACAGGTCAATTCATGCCTATAAGAACAGATTTGCCTTTTTGACAAGAATGTTGAAGCAAATGCATCTAAATCAACAGTCATCCTGGGGAAAACAAAAAGTTCTGCCTTGTTCTAGGAATGTGTTATCCATGCTTGGACCTGGGGTAAAATCCCCTATATCATGAAAGGTTTAGCTTCAGTTGAAAGAGTTACATTACATTGTTGCATTTTTTTTAGTCTCCCTTAGGAGACTTTTTTCTTCCTGGTATGTAGTGTGTGCATGTCCATAGTGAGTGCGATACTTTTCAAAATACATTATATGATCTCAAAGTAAAACCACAAACAAGAATAATCAAAATTGTTTGTTCTTAAGATCTACTTTTCACAGTTTTCTTGATATCAGTAGTGGGGTTTACCAAATGCCATGATGTTCTTACCCTAACTTTGTGCACTACCTCCGGATTGAATTTTATCTAGACTTACAGTTTGCAATATGAACCCTTCCTTAGCAGGGTTTATTAAAGGAAGAGCCTCTTTAAAATTGCAGACTCTCCCTTCTATTGCTTAAACTTTGATGGTTTTGTCAGCTGTGTGCCAAAGTATACAAACAAAAGAAAAATCCTATTTGTAGTAAATAATACAGACAAACATGAAGTGGTAGTAGAAAGCTATTTCAAATCAGGAGAAAGACTCACTATATCTCTTTCTCAATAAAAGAGTAGAAAAATTAATGGCAAATTACAGTGCTGAAAGCCTGATCACTTCACCATCAAGTTCTGCTGGGGGATAAAAAGACACATATATCCTTCAAGCTTTACTGCTCCTTTCTCCCAGCTGGAAGTATAGTCAGCCTACACTGCTGTGACTCCCTAAATATCTAACACGAATACACATCCTGTTCCCTCATTCACCCAAGAGATATGCACATTTTTTTTCCCTTGGAGACTCACTTGGAATACACACAGGGGCTCTCCCACTCCATTTTCCTGTCTTCAGGCAAGTCCTCCTGCTGCTGCCCAGGCGGCGGTAGAAAGGAGAAACGCACTCATACTGGAGCTGAGTGTGCAAGTGCTGGTACCCTGGGGGCAGTTCTCCAAATGGCAGTGCTGGCTTCTTGGTTGGATAGATTTGAAGCTTTTGCTTGCTGAATGCAGAAGAGTAAAGTTGATGCAAAGGTGTTTCTCTGTTTCAAGGCACAAAGAACACAATAATTATAATATTATAAAAGCAATCATTACCGTAACTTTATCACCAGCTGTGTTAAGTATCATTTAAAATCACATGAAGTTTACTTGTAAGGAAAAAACATAATTCCAGCATAGTTTAGCAATACTCCCATTTACATCCCTGCTATTTTATGTACATATATCTACACATATATAATTACACATATGTTTATACATATCCTATTTGTGTCTCTTTTTTCATATTACAGTTTCTGAATTGAAATCAATTGCCTCTGAATGTGGAAGTTTTTTCCATTCACATAAGGACTGAGATACCATTTTTTAAATTAAGAAATTATACCTGAATTTGCCATTGTCATAATTAATTCTCAGTAGAGGGGAGATAGACAGATCTTTTCTCTAGTGAATATTTTAATAGACAGTATTAGGAATTGATTCAGATTAAATGATGTTGCTAAAGTTGCTTGATTTGGCAATTAACAGAGATAATTGCCTCACCACAGAGATTTCATAATTTCATAATTGCTAAGCTGCCACTTCGTAATTGTACTGTTTACCTGAAACAGGGCACATAATTAAGAAATAAATATATGCACCAGCATGATATGGACCATAAGTTTGAATACAGTTATACTTAAATTTTTATAATTTAGAATGTGTTCCTTGCTTTAATGCTTAAAAGCTCATATCTACAAAAAAACCTCCTTTTTTATGCCTGAAAAATTCAGCAGGAAATTAGTTTCCCTTGAGATTTCTGGTACTGCCAACATCCAGAAGACTTTTTTTTTTTTCTCATGATGATTTCATTTTGTTTTTTTATCACAGAGAGCCACAGACACCTCCATCAAATCCAATCTGTGAGGTGATACATAGCAGAAAAGTAAAGTTACAGAGAACAAGAGCAATGGCAAGTCTCTTGTATTTGGAAGAAGGATGAGAGCTGCTGTGGTCATACTTAGTCTGCCAGGGTACCATTCCAAACTCACAGGTGACTTGCAATATTGTATAATCTAGACTTTACCTCACTATTGACCTATTAAATGGAGATTCTACTAAAGGGATTAAATACAGTCCAAAAACATGAGATGCCATCATCTCATGGCATCTTATGGATGGGAGGGCATGTATGTTCTCTCAATACAGCTGGTGTTCCTATCTGAAACATAAAAGACCTGTATTCAAAAGTTAATAGAGAAATTTAAGCAAGAAAAATCCCCTAATGGTTACTAAAGCCTCATGTCAGCTTCTCAGGGCCATCTCTACGATCATACATCACCGACCTGGAGAGTGGCAGAGTGACTGGGAACTATATGCTTGCCTTGTTCCTCAGATCCTCTCTAGGCATCCGCTACTGGCTGTTGCCAGAGACAGGATATGGCTTGAGCTGGACCTTTATTCTGACCTGATATGACTGTTCTTAAGACCAAAGATGAGGACAGTTCTTGTACTGAATTGAAAATTAAATTAGTCATGTACTTCAAAAATAACCCTGAAATGAGAAATTACTACTTGGACGAAAATGAACCTGAACATTGCAACATATCTAATTCTGATGGGGTTTATTTCAAGAAATCATCAGAAGGGTAAGCCCAGGAAGGATCTAATCTTTCATTCCTTCCTCCCCTCCTACTCTACTTCCTCCTCTCCCTCATATCCAGCCTATATAAATTGTGCTGTGTTGCTTTGGATGGTGAAACTTACTGGGAGCAGGCTGCATTGCCATGCCCTCTTCTCTCCTTGTGCTCTCCCTGTGCACTAAGATGGCACATGTTCATATTTTTCATCATTAGCCCCAAGGAACTGTTCTTAGACTGTTCTCAAGCTTGCAAGCAGAATTCCAACATCATCCTCTAGTTTGTCTGTCTCTATCTGTGCATTTCTTCCTGGCTGCCTCCAGGTTGCAACTGGCAACCTGTGCTTAATCAGACCTCCCCTCCTAGCAGCTCTCATTGCTCAATTATCAGTGGATTTGTAGGAATCACTGCTCAGGCAGGCAAAACACATGGAGTAAAAAGGAGAGGAGGGGAAAAGCAATCACATTTTTTTTCTTTAAATATAGTTGACATATTGCATTCTCACCTTGACTGAACCTGCATTGGAAGCACTTTCTGTCTCACCAGGTCAGAGATCTTCGGCTCTCTGCAGGCTAGAAAAGATATAATGTTGCACAATACTTTTTCACATTCACAGCTCAAGTGCTATGGTTCATACACATTTTCAACATTTCCTCTCTCTAACTGTAGTGGACTGGATTAAGAAAAGAGGCAATTAAGTTACGTGCAGTAACGATCCTAAAACCTAAAGCCCTGGAAAAATACTTCTTCACAGTTCACAAGATCTATCCCATTTACAATAGTGGAAGCTACTGAACTAGTCTGCATTGGCACTTTCAGGCATGGAGGAAGATTTTTCCATCATTCAGTGTGTCTCAATGCCACACTTGCACCACTGTGGATGATGGGTTTGTATCAGAGCAAGCTTTTCAAGTAATGGAATTATATATAAAATTACATATTAAATTGCTTCATTTCCATCTGTGTAGCCCCACACAGCTAATTGGCACACAGAGAAAGGCTGCAGGATATATGGACTTCTAGGAATCTGTTTGTGCACTGATGGAGGGAATTGGAGGCTCTGATTCAAAGGAACACTTCAGAGTTACTTAAATATGTGTAAAATAACAGAAAGGAGATCTAAGATTTCTAGTTTTGCATATTCAGTTTACTTACTTTAAGATTAGGATAAAATATTCAAGTTCAATTAACTCTGCCAGGGTCTCCTTCCTGCTGCCCTGAGTGGAAGAAAAGGAATCTTGCAGGATGGATTTTATTTGTATGCCTGAGCACTTGTTCTCTGTGTCATTTAACAATATCTAGTTCTTTGTGATTGATATATGAGTTAACCATTATGTCAGTATCACAGTAAGCATCAATAAAGATGCTTTCCACAGATGACTGTATGCTTCAGGGAGAGATTATTTTCATCTAAAGCAACAGAATAAAGTAGATTGCCCAGGGGACAGACACATTTCCTTATATTATCATCATTTAGTTTTTAAAAAATCCACGTCAAGAAATTGCATTCATAAATGAATTTAGCAGTTCCCCAGCCCAAATTCATTCATTCATTCATTCATTCATTCATTCATTCATTCATTCATTCATTCATTCATTCATTCAGGGTTTCATACACACTTAGCAGAATAGCTCCAGGTCAAGAGCATAGAATTTAAAGGTGTGATGCAAAGTTTTGATGAATACATATCATTTAATTATATTGTACAGGCTCTGCCTTTTGCATTCATGACTGGTCCCATTGTTTTAAAAGGATTGTGAAAGGACAGTTATTCCCTGTGACAGCAACTGATTGTTAACATTCTCATGAGACAATTATTTCATTCTATTTCAATTCCCTCCTGATCTTCTTTGATTTTGACCTTACACAGGTTTAGTCCTAGAATGAGGATAATAAAGGTCTTAGGGAACATTCCTTTCCCTGTTTAAAGATGGAATCTTCTGGAATCATTGGCATCCTCTCTGTCTGAGTATAGCAGCCAGCAGAGCTGGCAAACTACAAAACTCAGTATCAGGTATCAGCCAGACAGCTTACTCTCAGCAAATATGATCATTTGTTCAGTGCAAATGAAATTAAACACAATCCAATAAAACCATAGCAGCCTGTGTGAGTTGCGGTAAAAAAGTTTGAAAACTACCTTTTATGCAGATTGGTTGCTTCCCTGACCATTCTCCATCGTCTTGGCAGGTCCTTTGTTCATTGCCACTAAGAACATACGAGTTGTTACAAAAGAAAGCAATGACTGTGCCAATTTTGGCATAGCGTCCATTCAAGACCCCAGTGTCTTCTACTACTCTTCTGTAGCCATTGAGTGGACCACCAGGATCTGAGCAGTTTTTTTCTTCTAGAACTAATGATAGGGGAAAAAGATAGTAACCATTTTATCAGGTTAACTACATTATTTTCACCCATCAGATTGCTTGGCATTTCATTCAGATGTTACTAAACAATCTACACTTTATTAAAGATGCCTTTTCAAGACCCATCTGGAATTGCTCTCTTTGAAAATGTCAAATATTAAATCAGAAATTATAATATAGAGATGTCTGTTTATAATACACACTTCAGTCTCACTGAAAGCATAAGATTCTCAAATTGTTAAAACCTTAAGAAGCAGCTGACAATCCTGAAAAAGAACCTTGCTTTTCCATGATGTTAATGTCCCATTAATATTAACAAGGCTTCTTCAACAGCATAAAAGGCTGCAAGAAAAAGTATTTGCAGGAAACGGGCCCTTGGCATTCTTTTCCCTTTTCTGTATTTTCAATACTTCACTGCACTTGGATATAAAACTAGACTACTTAATTTTGCTTTTATGTTTGGTTGCATTTTGTTTTCTAAGCACTGACAGAGATATCTCAATAATCCAGAGAAACAGAATTGAAAGAGAACATATGTATGTATTTACTGACAATAAAAATTTAATATGAAATGCTTACTCATGCTATATTCTGCCTATAAAACCTCTTTTAGTTCTTCCTTCCCAGTATTTTCCACTTATTTTAAATTCTTGCTGTGTTTTTGGTTTTTCTGTTTTTTTTCTCAATAAACTTAGATTTTTGGCCTAAATCTGGAGGACAGTATTCACTATGTGATGACAGAAGATGATTTTTCCTTTATTTTTAACTCCTCTGCTCTTTCTATTTAGCAGCTGACAAGGTACGTTTTTTCCCCCCGCTTTGGATTTCACCTCAGTTTTCTTGTCAGGACAACACTAGCATGCAATTCTGTTTAATTTCTCTGCCTGGTGTCTCAGTGCATGATAACCAGTGCACATCTAGTTCAGACAGCTGGTGTTGGTGCTGCTCACAGAGTGCCCAGAGGACTGGGACATATCAATTGACCCAAAATAACCTCTTCATATCAGTGCTTCAGACCTGGCTGCCTGCTGAGCCTCAGTTCACAAAAGCACCAACATATAACAAAGCACTCGGACATTTATTTAAGTTGCTGTGAAATGAGCACATTTACAGTGCAAAGGTATGGCCCTGTCCTGTCACAAAGTCATACTTTGTGCCACCAGACAAAGCCCAGCTCAGCAAAGCGTGTGAACACACAGCCAGCCATAACAATGCCACTCCAATGAAGAGCATGTGCTTTTAATAGTGAGTGTAGCATTCAAACCAAGTCTATATTTCAGTGTTTTCTTTACCAGCATTGGATTTTAGCATAGGCTGAAGGCTATATATGTACTTAAATACTTTTTCACAATTTATATTCAGTAAATAAGGATTTCTGCACTTCATCAGGAGAAAGGGAAAAGCAGAGCCCTGTCTCCTTTTCATTTGGCTCCATTTTCCTTCTGTGTACCTCACAGGATCTCTCAGTTGTGAACCATAAGTGACTGATAACTTGATAGCAGCTAAAGACTACAGAGAATCCCCCACAGAATAATGCTTTATTTGCAAGTTGCTTTCTGCACTGATGGCTCGCCTGGAGGCATCATCTGATCACCACAGTGCATGTTTCCAAATGTACCAAAAGCTTGACCATGTAAGTCACTTAAGGCCTTCTCTTATTTCAGTACTTTGACAGTAATTGTCTTCTTCCTTAGGCTCAGGGTTATGACCTTTTTGATTTATTAAAAAGAAAGAGAAAACATCTGGGAAGGAGAGAACTAGGACTTCAGTGACTGCCAAGTCTAGAGACAGCTCTTTCTATAGATCTTTAGCCAGGGCCATATGCAGCAGGGACTTGGCATGATCTTGACATTACATTTACTGCAATTGGAGACTTCTCTCTAGACAGAAGAATACCTATTGCTTGCTCTTTCAAATGAACTTTTGTAAAGCTGTTTTACAACACTCCCCCCCAAAATGTATATTGTTTGACATAACAAACATAGAAAGCACTTTATCAATTCTAACAAATTATTCTGGAATAAGGAAATGAAATTGTGCAATGCAAATCAACTAAAGGAAATTTAAAGTTTCTTTAGATGTCAAGAAGGAATTTTACAGGTGAACCAATGTGAATTGTAGGCATGCCATCCTGCACAGTCAGAATGAATGGAAGTTTCTTTTTTATCAATTTTTGTCTAGGATGGGAATTGAAATTAGAGTCTAGTGTTCACACAGTAAGCTCCTATTTGCCTCCACAGAGTGCACCAGGCTTCTGCAGAGAAGGTGTCAGACACACAGAGTGCTGGAAGTAACCATTCATTGTTGCACTATGTCCCTCACTTGGCTTTGGTCCTAGGCATTTTCTCTCTATGTGTAAGAAGGATACATGCCTAAAGACTTTGAGGTTATTAGTTTTCAGTAAAGTGATGCTTCAGTCAGACCTTTATATAAAAACGCCTTGCAGGTTTGGGTTCCAGCAGAGTAAAATAAGAATTCCTACTGCTTCTTAAAGACAGGAAGACAAAAGGACATGTTATGTCACAGACCTACCAAATTTCAAGTGAGATTTGGATAGTCTAGTTTCATGGGAATACATTGGCCAAAAGATTTGATAAGAATTAAAACTTAAAGTGACCTTACCACATTCAGGATGATGTGTTGACCAAATCCCATCAAGCTGACAGTAGGCAACACGGCTGCCTTTTAAGCTGTAACCTGCGTTGCACTTGAAGTAAACCTGGGCCCCGTATTTAAAGTCATCTCCTTCCACAATACCATGAGCGGGAGCACCTGGAGTCCTACACATCACCACTGACAGTTCAGATATTTCAAAAAAATCCACTTTATTACAAAAACAGGACTGTGTTAGGATGATTCTTTACTTAGAACATAGAAAAACCAATTACAACGGACACAGGAGTCAAAATTAAAAGACCAGTATATGCTGATCTTTAGAAAGTTGTTTAGACGTCAGCCCTACACAAACATCCAACTTTTCAAAACCTAGCTACATTATAAGGTTCAATAGGATTATTCTTAAGTGTCACATGATCATGTGCATAAATGTTTGAATTACTAGGGCTCATTTACTCAGAATAATAGTACTTGAAATACCTTCCATCTTAACAAGGGTTTTGAATGAACTACCATGCATGCTCAAGAAAAAAATCTAGATCCTTAAAAGCCTTATACTGAATTTCTTTCAAACACCTTTTTACATTTTATATAGCTTTTCAGATAACATCTCAGAAATTATAAAGCACCATTATTTGTGTAAATCAAACATTAACATAATTACATTAAAAAGGAAACTTTATATTTAATAAACTGGGATTTTTACCCTTTCCACAGGATTTAATCAATTGGGAAAGTACAGATGATGTTCTATATAACTACTGCAAATAGTAAATATGAAATTAAGCATCAAAAGCAAGATTTCTCTGACAGCATCAAGCCAACCATGCTAAAGTCCACCCAGCACATTCTATTGTGGTAAACAATAGATTCGAAGGAAAGACTATAAAATCAGAACAAGCATGTAGAATACTTTCCTGGCATAATCTGTCAGCATTCAAAAGTCTGAATCTCAAAGACTATCTGAACAACGACAGTATTTTTGGTATAACATACCCTGCTGATATTTTTTTAACATTTATTTGTCTTAATATTTTCTACATGCTCAGTGTCCACAATATCTTGTGGCAACGAGTTCTACAGACTAAGTGGAAAACGTGCACTGCCTTCTTTAGTTTTCTTTCTAGTCTGACACCTGATAATTTTATTTGATGCTGTCCTTTCTTCGTTATGAGAGGCAGAGAATGTCCATGCCTTATTAACCTTCTCCAAGTCACTTTTTAAGGCCAGTTTCCTGTATGTAGAAATTACATGTGTATTTCTGTAGGTAATATAGGAAACATTTGGTTTATTATCTACAGAGTTACCCATCTCTTTGGCTTTGTCTGGGCCATTCATTGTGAAAAATTGCATGGGAGAGGATTCAGTGCAAGACATAGATATGCATATGGGTTTTTTTACCTACCACCTGTGGTACTCTGCTGACAATAGACAGATCAGTTCTAAAGAGATCATCCCTACTTTATGCTTTTAGAATTTTACTTTTCTGTTTTGCCTCATAGCCAGTTGCTTGCTAACCTGCAACCAAATTTTTATGCTTAAAACTTTCAGAGGAAAACTTCTAAGTCTTTTGCTCTGTAACCCATAACACAGAGCCCACATCAATGCATCCATGTATATGGACTGTGGACCATCCAATGATTGACATAAAGAAAACATCTAATGATGAGCTGGAAGAATCATTTGTTCACTAGTGAGCAAAGATTTTGGCAAGAAAAACTGTCTAACAGTTAAGCATTATAGTGAGGCCTGGACTATTATGTTCCTAATCAAATCACGTCCAGTTAGGGGAGATCAAAATTTCCTCTTGGCTACAACTATTCTTCATTAATGTCATCATTAGCAAAGGAATAATGGGAAAAAATTAAAAAAATAATTCCTAGCCCTTAATGTTTCTCATGTGAAATATAGACACATATGTATACATATAGAGGTGGATATGTGTATACATAAGCATGTAGATAAATGAAACATAAATAATGGGAACACAGAATTTCTAGGTGTTTTAAATTCTCAGAACACTCATCTTCTCACTTATGATCTCTGTCTTCCTAGACACTTTCTCCATATCTTTCTCTGAGCAGCAATCCATTTCCCTATATTTATATTTCTCTCTTTCAATGTAAAGTCACACTCAGCTTGTCAAATGAGAATACTAGACCAACCATCTGTGCACCTCTCAAACTTTTACTTTTTGTCATAAATACAGGTTTTCTGTTTTGCTTATGGTCCAGTTCAGCTCTGCAGAACAAATATTTTGGTGCTTTTGTGTTCTAGGTCCAGCCTGGTAAAAAATGTCACCAAGCTACACTTGCTTACTAACTACAAGTATCTGTCTTTGTTCACTCCCTAAGTGCTGAAGAGGTTTAGTTTCTCATCCTTTAAGATTTGTTTGTTGCCAGACTTTCTTGAGATTCTCTGTGCCCCTGGGAGCCAGCTGGAACAATTCTGTTTTATTTATGATGTAAATTCAGTATTTCATACACAGATTAATACTGAACTATGGCCTAGAGCAGAGGACATGGAGGCAGAAGGTCATGAGATCTAATCACGGCTAAAGAAATGGGGTCATAGGTAGGTTGCTTCATCTGCTGTATGTGACAAATGAGAGCACCCCTTTCGTCACAGGGATGTTACAAGCATTAGCTCATACCCACTTGTGTCACAGAGCCACTGTAGGGTTTCTCTGATGGCAAACACCTTAGCATTATTAATAGATGTCTCCATTTTGTTACCCATGCCTCTAGCTACTGGTTGTCTGTTCTCTTGTAACACAGGGATGAATTTGCCACTGGAGACAGAGACACTCCATTAATTTTTTACTATGGATCATTTTGTAGGGTCATTCTCTCTACAAATTAAATGTGGTTTTGAATCTTGAGATGTTCCCTGCATCTTAGTCCCACAGCTGAGCTCTATGTTTTCAGTGATATTATCTAGTCTGAAAGTCTCATACAGTTACTCCAGTACCTGCTTTTACTGCTTTGGTTTGAACTCTATAGGTTTTTTCTTCTTCAGTTTGACTTGCCTTTTATCCCTTTCACCTAATGTGTTTCAGGGAGCTCTTTTGCACCTTTTCCCTTTACTTGTGAACACTTCAGGCAATGGAGTTTTGAAGAGTTATCATGAAGGGAATCCTAGCCCCCATGTGTTTCATCCAAGTCTATCTTATTTTTTTGTAGATAGATTCCCATCAAGAGTGAATTTGACTGGTTCTTGCATCTTTCAGAATGGGCAGTGTATTTCATTGAATTTTCAGACAGCCTTCTTTGTTTGAGATATTTTATTGAAGCCTTTCAACATTCTCCCCTGGTGTATGACTAAATCCAACTCTCCAACAGACGTTTCTCAGAAGCCAAAAAGAAAGTAAAAGAACATTTTGTAAATGTCATTCATACCTTGCTCTGCTCTCTGGATTCACATTAGTCATAAAATCCAACCACATGATCTGACCCACTTCTCTTCAGGTTCTAAGCTTTCTAAGGTATTTGATATGATTTCAGATTCCCTTGCTTAGGCAGGATAGACCTTATCCTGCCATCGACTGAGAATTTTGAATATTAGTCCTCCTTCTGTGCATGGTCCAGCAGAGAGGGCTGGGTCCCCCTCACAGCTCTCACTCACCTCCAGCCACCCCCATCCCAGCTGAACCTGTGCCTGGTCTACCTTGACTGCTACAGCACAGACAGGGCTATGAGCTGTTTGGACAGCACTTCCTTGGGAAGCACATGGTGGGCTGGCCAGGAGCACTCCATGAGCCTGAACAATTCCTAGGCCACTAGTCAGACTGCTCTGTTCCACATGAAAAAATCCAAACATTCCTACTGCTCTGTGACTCTGGCTTCCTGCTTTTGGGCCAAATTGGGCATGTGTCAAGTGCTCGATCTCTGCACCTTCCTGTTGGACCAAACCCACCAGGAACCCAGAAAATGGATGTCTAGATGTCTACAGAATTCCACTATGAGGAGGTAATGGACAGCCAAATATGAAAGACATTCATTTAAGTTCTGTCAAAAAACATCTGAGCAGCCCAGAGACTCCATGAGGGTCAGGCTGATCCCATTCTTCCTGCCAGCATGTCATCAGATCTACAAAGATCCTGGTGGATTTACATCTAGAAAGGTGAAACTAATGTTAGGGAAAAATAATGCTGAAAGTGATTAAGAGCTAAGAATGATCACCCTGCTCATGCAAAAGTTAAAAACTATAATGATTGAAAATGTAAAAAAGAGAAAGGATATATTAAAATGTTTAAAGGAGGTCAAAGAAGTATATTCAAGCAGGATAAAATTAGGAACAGGATAATTTTTACTCAAAAAAATTTATAAAAGTCTCATTGACAAATGTTGGAAAGGCATAGTAGGATATAAGTAAAATTTTATGAGTCATGTCATTTGAAAATTGAAACTCCAGCTAAAAAAATGGAACAGAATTGTAGGGAACAGAGCAACACCAGCAAACACATCATGAGCAGAGAGATTTTTGTTTGTTTTAATTTTTCCCTTATTTTGCTGTGCAGTGCTGTTCCTGGGAAGTTCCACAATTAATCTATACAGCCATGTATGTAGCCTTTGACACTTTAGGGTTTGAGGTGAATTTTGGCTTGATACAGCTCTGTACATAAGATACAGCTCAGTTTATAAGGGAGCAAAGTAGGAAGGTATATGAGAGGGTGGTTACAGGCTCCTCTGGCAGAAATGCTCAGTTGTTAGAAAACAAAAAAACAGAGCTGCCTCAAGTGTTTATATCACAAACTCACACATTCCAAATAAAACTTATACTTCTTGCCTCTTTGGTCTCTTGGGAAAAAGAAAACAATTTCTGTCCCATATGAAACATTAAAATGGCTTCACATTTCATGGATAACTTTCCTCAGTCTGAGAAAAACTTGACTAGAGGAACAGAAAGTTCCTGAATTTTTAAGTAAAATATTCTATTATTAATAATAACAGTACGAATTCCTTTCCCTTTTAAATTATATGTAAGAGACATTCCTTAGAACTATCTGCCATTTAGAAATAGTCTTCGGGCTCATTTTATCACCAGTGAGATAAATTAGGTGATCTCTTGAGCTACATTTTTCTCTCTCCAATATCCTTCAAATCCTGCCTGATGGAATAATCATTTGCTTTTGTCTCAGAGTCTCTTCATTAAATGAAAACTATTTTTTTCTGCTGCCTTCCTCTCATCCACTTTGTTAAATAATATATACCCCTTCATACATATAATTTATTATCTCTATATTCTGCACAACCTTTCAATAATATATTGCATGCCTGAAATAAATCTCATTTCTCATTGCTGGTACTAATAAAAAGTTTATATTTCCCTTTTTGTCCCTCTCCGAAATTAGGTGCAAGAGCTTGCATGGAATTTTGTTCTTAGTTTGCTTACAAATTTTTTTAAGATTGCTACTTGCATATTCCCAAGTCAGACTTTGGCTGTCAGGCTGACCTGGGCTAATGTATATAGCACATTTTGTCTATGTAGTATAGCTCTGAACATTTTTTATAGAATCATCATATGGTTTGGGTTGGAAGTGATCTTAAAGATCATCTAGTTCCAACCTCCCTGCCATGGGCAATGTACCTGCCATTAGACCAGGTTGCTCAAAGCCTCATCCAGCATGGCCTTGAACACTTCCAAGGATGGGGCATCCACAGCTTCTCTGGTCAATCTGTGCCTGTGCCTCACCACCCTCACAGTAAAGAATTCCTTCTTATCTAACCTAAATCTACCTTTCTTCTGCTTAAAGCCATTCTCCCTTGTCCTATCACTATCCGCCCTTGTGAAAAGTCTCTCTCCAGATCTCTTGTAGCCCCCTTCAGGTACTGGAAAGCTGCTATAAGATCTTTCCAGAGCCTTCTCTTCTCCAGGCTGAACAACTCCAGCTCTCAGCCTGTTCTCATAGGAGAGGTGCTCCAGCCCTCTGATCCTCTTCCGGGCCCTCTTCTGGACTTGTTCCAACAGGTCCACATTCTACTTGGGTTGGGGGTCACAGAGCTCTTCTAGGTGCTTGAAATGTTGCTTTTGCATAAGCTGTGCTGGTGTGCTCAGGAGGCCAAACACTGACAATGGTTACAGAAACTGCACTTGGTAACTGGCAGGGGAATAAGAGCAGCTTATGCTGTTAGGAAACCTAGCATCTTCCTGCAGAAAAAGCTATGGACTTGGAACCTCTGTGGCCACCATGCTACCCAAACCATTCTAATGACTGTCAGAGACAGCCTGATAGACTGAAACTGAAGAAATTTAAATAACTATCCTCAAAAAGAGGACATTTTGTCTGGAGGAAGCCTAAATTACATTCTGTTCCCCAGTGAGTGCTGCCATTACACTGCATGCTGCTAAAAGTCACAGCAGCCCCTGAGCCAGAAAAAACGCCTGCACAGGGATCCTGAGCATCAAGATTTGGATCTGAGCTTTGGATTTTTGTGCTTCCACAGCAGTGGCCAACAAGGGCTCTGGAGCTAGAGGACCTAGAAGCCCGAGAAACATGGCTTCAGGAACCTGTTGCTGGAGGGAGCACAACATGCAGAGTATTTGGAAGTGACTTTTTTTCCCTCTCTGTGATTAAGAAAACAGAAATTAAAGGAAAAATACAACAGATAATACAAATTTCTTTGAAATTTACTGTTATGAAACCATTCTAACAGAAAACTCACAGCCAGCTCCACCTACATGCACTTCATACAGCTCACTGGCATTTGCAAAGGCTGCCTACAGCCAAGCCTGCTAAAGTCAATAGTGGCAAATCCCCATCATGTTTGCCATTTTGACTGTATGTCTGATATTATCAAATTCTTTTCCTTGGTTTAAGTTTTGTTTAGAGGGCAAGACTGATTACCTGAGTGTCATTACATAATATCAATATCTGTTTTTTACAAAATTTTTTATAACATTAGCATATTGGATTTTTACTACTGGGGAAACTACAGCATGGAGTTATCAAGTGATTAACCTGAAGGCAAACAGTGAGGAACAGTCCTGTCATCTCCTGACATTCTTACTACATTTACACTTAAACTGACCTTTGTGCAGAAATCAGCAGTAATTAGGACACCATTTAGTAATCAACATACTATTCTCAGCAGCAGGGTTTTGTCCAGAGGTGGTGGAGCCATATGGGAGCAGATAGCTCAGAGTGCCTGACCACAAAGCATGTGAGTTAAGGAGGGACCCAGCCATGAGCAGCTCAGCAGCTAGTGCTGGGTATTGTGATCCCCTTTGCAAAGCCCCATGTGAAATAGCTCTTCTGCATTCAGACAACATCTGAAATCTTCACTCAAAACAGAGCTTATTTCCTAAAGTTGGCCCATGAGCTCTGTCGGTCCATGTCTCTGATGTCGGTCCAAATCTCTGATACCATTTATTCCTATGCTTATCCCCTCTCTCCCCAGCATGCATCCACAAGGTGAGAACACCCCAGGTCCTCACAAGGTTTGCCAGCAGAGAAGAACTGCCATGGGGGAGGACTCAGATGGTTCTCCAGAGATATCCTCCTTTTGCAGCTTGGCATAGCAGCCAGAGATGGTTAATGCCTAACACAGAAGCCCACAGAGACTAACTTTAGCCAAAAGCATAAGGATATTGGCTGTCAAAATATTTTTAGAATGGCTGTATCCTCCAAGAGGGAATGAGGTGAGGGATTCCTGGAGGCCATGGATCAGAGTGCTCAGACCTGCTTTTCTACTGCTTCTCATAAGTAGTGAACAGGGCTTTCAAACCAGCATATTTTATCAAATCCATTTGGCAATGGATTTGATAAAATAATCTGCACAAGCTATCCTGCCATTTTGAGGCAGTGTGGCTGTGCACTCTTTTCTGCTCATAAGAGACCTTCTTGTATTAGGTCACACACAGTATGAGGCAGGAACCCTGCCTCCAGACTGATTCTTTAGGAGTCCTAGTTTTCTTGTCTGGCTCCTGTCTGCCTTCAAGGTTCTCTGCATGCTGGTATCATGGGCCTATCATAAATCTGCTGATAGCAACATAGGGTTTGTGAGATCCTGTAGTGCCTCATAGAGCAAACTGTGTAAACTGTGGTGGGAATGTCCTGTGACACTGTTGACACTCTCTCTGAGCCTACAATTGTTTCAGCTCAGGCTTTGTTTCTACAAGGAGCTCAACTCATAGTGATGGTACTTACACTCAGGAAGGAGCCTGGCATCTTCTGATGCTCTTCTCAAGAACAACTCTTAGCTCAACATCTCCTGAATAAATGGAGCAAACACTGCAGGATCCAGCATAAAGAAACTGACATTCTTTCACCACCTCCCTGAACATCCCACCTCTCCTACACTGGAGAGCACTGATGACTAAGAATCCACATGAAGGAGCCCAGCTGTTCTGCTCCAGATTCTGGCAAGAGCTGGATGGGAATGGGAGCCAGAGAGGCTTGATGGCATTAGCTTTGCAATGTGATCTTCATTCTTTCCCACAGCAGGAACAGACTGCTGGGAGCTGAACAGCTTTGGAGGACAGGTGGTCTTGGTCAGGACTCTGAAGAAAATGCTTTCTGAGGGTGGTGTGTATTTACACGGGCTGCGTGTGAGGGGGCTGGTGATGACTAGAATGCTCGCTTGGCTTCTTTGATTCCACTGAAAACTTTTACTTTTTGGAGCTGACAGGCACTGCACTTTAGATGAAAAAAGAATGTGGCTGCAGCTTTTAGAACCAGAAATTAGACGGGGGTAAGCAAGGAAAGCCAGGAGTGCTAAGGTTTGGATTGAAAACTATTTTTTTTAAATCAAGACTCTCATAGCAGAGAGCAAATTATTTGAAACACCACAGTAGGTCCTGTAAAGGAAAGGGCACTAATGTGATAAAAAGGTGCTCACAGGGATGGTGGTGTTTCCTGAACAGCTACAGCCACATATCAAAGAAGCTCTGCTCTACTTGGTCATGCCTGTCACCACAGACTCAGCAATGACTGGGTAAAGCTCCAGGCAGGGGCCTCAGAGGTACCTCAAGGCTCTGTGTTACCACAAGCACTTAGCCAAGTCTAAGCTCCACAGAAGTGCTCATGTCATGGTGATTGCAATAGCTAAAAGAGCCAGTATCCCTCAAGAACTTGGCCTTCAGTATCAAATACAAGTCCTGAAGGAGTAACAATTATTCCCCAAAAGTGTGAGCGTGCATTACAATAGCCTCCATTTAGGTTTTTGGCAAGGGAGGATTTTTGATGAACTATCTCTGCCCTCAGTCACTTGTGTTTCAAAAGAGAGGAAACACTCTAACCTCCTTCATGCCTCTTGTGATGTCCCAGGACACATCCTTCCAGCTCCATGTCCAACTCCAGCCACAGCTCATGCAGAACTACTGGGACAGGCTATTCATTACAAAGGTCTTTGGCCTTAATTTATTCTCCATGAAAGAGTCCTGGAAGTTCAAATCACCACTCCTTTTGCCCGTTTCATTTTGCCAGTCCTCACATTAATTTTGGAAATGTCAAAGGAAATCATAACAAGAGTGGCTGATCAACCAGCTCCAAGAACCAGAGAGTAGGCTTCCAGTCCTGCTCTCTGGACCTCTTTGCTTTTGCAGTAGTTCCACCAGCTAGGAATAATTACACAAAATTATGATGTAATCCCCACTGAAATCCAAATCTTTTCATTCCCTTCCAGCCAATTAGAAGTCGCCCCTGATGTTTTCTAACTCCCTGCCTCTGTGAATGAGACCGTATCCATGAGAAAATATGCTTGGATCACTCACTGTGATTTATTCATCCGGAGGCAATTTGGAGGCTGTTGCTTACAATTAGCCACTTGATCTTTATCAGCATTGTTCTTAGCCCTTAGAAGGCTGTGTCTCTGGATACAACCTTTCCGGTACTTGGATGGCCTATTTAATTACACAACTGGACCTGTTTGTGCATGGGATACAGGAGTGAATGAAATCCTAACAGTCCTCAACATTCATTTTCTCTATCAGTAGCAAGAACTAATATTTATCATAAGTTCTTCAATGTATCCCTTGGAAAAATCAGAATATCATCCTGCAGGGGAGAGCACTGTCTGCTCAGGGGGAAGATTATAGGGCAAGAAAGAAGCAGGTATACTCATTATTATATCAAATTACAAATGAGGGAGTAAATAATCCTGAGGTGTTTCATTGTGGAGATGTCATCTTTCCAAATAAACGAGACAAACCCAGGCAATAATGGGTGAAAAAGGCACTCTAAACAAACGCATATTGCTGTGAAAAAGTGTTTCTGAATGCACACTAACTGAAACAAGAAAACAATATCTAATGATAGAGATTCATTTTGGCATAGCTGACAGAATATTTCATTCAACCTTTTGCAGGGATCTGAGTTGAATTTCATATAGGAAGGAATACCTGGCATTGCCCATTTTAGAAAAAGAGCTGGAAACTACCATGCATTGAGATGAGAGTACAGGGAAAAGAAAATGAAGGGAACTGAAAAGCAGAAGAGTACTAAGGAAGTAGCAGGGCAATTTGATTGGCTGTGAAATGCAGTTTCTGAGCTCTTGAAGGAACCAAAGTGGAAACTGGGAGTCGTAAGAAAGAACAAGTGGGATTCTTCCCCGTCAATTTTGTCATCATTCCTGCCTGCTGGGGCCATTCTGCCTTGGCAGTGTTTTGCATCACCAGTGAACAGCATGGAAGACAATGCAATGATTCCCATGAAGGGAAGTGTGTAAGGTATTTGCCTCAGAGATGTTTGAGTGTATAATCCTCAAGAAAGAACAAAGCTTTTTCATGAACTTGGGGGAAAGGGGAAGGGAAAGAACAAAACTGTAAGCATTGAAGAATGCTGATTATTTCTGCAAACTTTCACAGTAGTTTTAAGGTTACCCCAAAGCACTGCAAGAGCTGCAGTCTGTATATTTGCACCCCAGAAGTACAAACAGTGTATCAGCAGTCTTCAGAGAGGACTGAACCGAAGGGCAGGAGGGGGAAGAAAGAAAAAGCAAAGTTGTATTTTGGGAGGGTTCCTGCAATTGAAGCTTCTGACGACGAGTTTTCAGGCCATAGACACTGGAGAGAGGCCAAGCAGGAACAATTATGACCTATTTTGTACTTTTCTTAGGGCTGTGCTTTGTTTTGGGAGAGTTAGCAGTTGCATACAATCTATCACTGTATTCTGGAGAGGTAGGTTTGGTGTTGGCATCTACTGCAGGGTATGAGTGGTTGTTGAGTTTGGGGGTCTCCTTTACATCTCTGGTGCTGTTTTTAGTTTATTTTGGTGGAATGTCAGTGGATTATGTTTATTTTTTGTATTTAGTGGCAGATCTTTTCAGAGACTTGGGGGTATTGGTTGTGATGGTGTGGGACTTGTTTTAGTTCTTGGAGGTAGTTTTTGGGAGAGTTTACTGGATGCTGATAGTTTGGGGTGGCTGCTGTTGATAGTGGGATATGCTTTCTGCTCAGTCAGATTTTAGTGGTGTAGCTATGTTTTATTCTTGCAGGGTGAGGATGGTTTTAGTGGGGGCTGTTACTAACTTTATTTGTTGTTTTGGAACTTGTGTAAGGGTTATCTGATAGGGTCATTCAAGCAATTTAAGTGTAGAAATGAGAGAATAGTTTAATGTAAAATATTAGCTTTGGGGGTTTGAGATAGAGGTTTAAGTCCCTTTTTTCTGAGGTGATTTGTGGAATTCTATGAGATGTAGTCTTCACTCATTGGTTCAGAAGACCAATGTATTTTTCTAAACTATCAGAGTATTTTTAGAAGTTGAGTATTTTGTTTTTCTAGGGCTCCAGTAATAGGATAGAGGATTAGGAGGGTGGTGAAATAGGTGAGGGAGGCTAGCTGACCAACAATGATGAATGGTTGATATAAGCAGAAATCCCAAATCTATAATCTACTCTGGGCCCTTCTCTCAGTTCTTCTAACTCCAAAGAACCCTAAGTTACATCTCCTCACCCTCAGCTTGGATGAAGAAAGCATCTCCATCAGCAACTTAACAACTGTGTTCCAGCCCCCCTACTCTGTGACCTTTGCAAAACTGGGGGGTGAGCTTGAAGTGTACCAGTGATGCAGACTGGTTTTTGGGCTGCAGGCAGTCATTCTGTGCTGAAGAGCTGGTTTATGCCATGCATTAGAGGAGGCTTTTCAGAAAGACTCAGCCTCCTAAGTGATTCAGTGGTGAAATGACAGGCAAAAGTATCTTTGTCCCATCCAGTGTGGCAAAAATACCTGAGATGTAGCTTGATCCAACCTGTCCTCCTGACACTGATTCATCTTTCCACATGGCAAGTCATACCAGGGAGAATTCTATGGATGGTTTTATCTCTAAGATGTCTTAGCAGGCTGAGGAAAAAGTTTAGTATTGTTTTGGGGTGGGAAAATAGAGATTTCTATAAATATATTTAATATAGTTTAGAAATACACTTCTTTTCCCATGGAAGGCCTACACTTGGACAGATTACATTTACAAAGAGACAATTTCTTGTTTATTTAGATATTGGCTATGCCTGGGGCTATGCTCTGGGCAGAATACCATAGGGTTTTACCAGATATGTTTCACTTTCTGAAAAACTAAAAGAATTGTCTAGTTAATTGACACTGAGGAAATAACAAACTGACAAGAGGAGTTGTCAGTAAAGCAGATGTTCTGTCTCTTTCAGCCTTGCTGTCAGTGACACTTATTCACTGGTGTTTCAAGACACTACAAAAGTATTTTGAGATCAAACACTGGTAAGTTGTATGAGCACCTTCCTCCCAGAGAATGTGTGACTTACCCAATCCAACATTCTTAGTGCTGGAGTTGAGAGAAAGGCCAGTCCTAGGGACCAGGTTTTTGCAGGTTGATTTACAGCAGCTGTTGTTCAGTGGCTGCTTCAGATGTTTGTAGTAATATCCATCCTCAGCCATTAACATCATTTTTCTCTTAGGTGTTTCTGTCCTCCTATGAGGCATCTTGGCTGTTTGTGTAACAGGAGCTGCACAGCTTTAGTTTATTGCTCAGTGAGTTAAGACAACCCAGAACTGATGTTGGGTTATCTTAAAGCACCACACATGGTGTTTGGTGGTTTGGCAGTCTCTCTGTGAGCATTTCCAACATCCTTCTAACCAAGAGAGAACTCTCCAGAAAATATACTGAAGTGAAAACTGGGAGCAGAACTCTCTACCTCCATCTCAACCCAAGCCCTTCAAATTCCTGCACTAGGCACTAACCAATACAGATTGCCTTGTAAGCACATGCTTTTCCTGGAAAGGAGTGTACTGTGGGGCACTGAGTATGTTGTGAGGCAGGATGTATGTTTGCTAACATCCTAGCAAACATCTACACAGCATCACAACGTTCTTCTGATCAGCTCAATAAAACAAGAGAGGGCATTATGCCACCAGAACTGAACTCTGAAGTGACTTATTAAAAAATTCTCTATATTATGTTGCCTCTCAGAGGCAGTTCCAGGAAAGTTCTGGAAAACAGCCACCTCTGAGACCATTCTGTGGTCACACTACAGTGCTGCTGCATGACAGGCTAAAGGGTGGTGCTGTGTTAAGCTTCAGCCTGCAGCCCCTAATGGATCTTCAAAACCCAGGAACTGCCACACTGAGTGAAAGGTTTTTGTGTGGCTCTCAAGGCAGCCCTTGGATTGTAACAGTGAAAAAAAGCCACTAGCCTCTACTGCTTAGCAGCTCCAGGTAAATATGTCCTTCAACAGCAGGAGCAGGGTTTTATTTCCCATCTCATACACATTTGCCAGTAGGAAGGACAGTGGAAACGTGGTGGAGAAGGAGTGGCAATAATCTCCTATCTTTGACATAGCCACACAAAAAACGTGACCTTGACACAAGTGAAGAAGAACTCTATCCCTTTAAAAAAATCTGTGACAAGCCATTTTCCACTGGAAAATTCAAGTGAAGCCCAACAAACAACCAAAAAAAAAAAAAAAAACCAAAAACCAACAAACAAACAAACAAACAAAAAAAACAACCAAAAAACACCCAATAGCAGTCCCTGGAGCAGGGAAATTAATAGTCATGTTTCTATTTGGAACATTTTCCCTAGCTGGAATAGGACTAATTCAGTACAACATTGCAAGAAAGGACTCAGGGGTTTTTATTTAATTATACCTGAAGTTCTCCATTGTAATAACGCAGTGTAGTTAAGGTGTAACACGTGTGAGCTGTAAATGACAAAGTGATTATACACTGATATAATGTAATTATACACTTAAACGGTGAATATGGCACTCCTTGAAATCCATTACTGAGAATCTTTCTGACAAAATTAAGACAAACCCTCCTAGCATGCTATTAGGAAATTCTGCATTACATATCCAAGGTTAGGTAAGAAAACTAGGTTCAATGCCCAGAACCTGTCCTCAGTGCCTCATCCTCAGCTCTGCTGGGTTTCAAACTCTGTCTAGTTTATGCCAAGCACTGACAGCTGGGCTCCTTTCTCCCACAGCAGAACAGGGGGTGAGGTGTGGTTGGTGGGATGTTAATGCTTCCCCCCTATTTTAGATATAAGGAGGCTCTGATAGGATGAGCACATCCCTAAGAACCAGCCCAAGTCACAGATGTATAGGGCCAAAAGGATGGAAATGGATTATATCAGCTGTGGGGAAAGGCCTGAAAGCTATATTCAGAGGCCTGTTGGCACACAGTAAGGCCAGCCCTAGCAACATCAAAGGCTACAGCAAGGAGTTAGTTTATACAGTTTTGTCAGTTGGATTAGACTCTTCATTAGGATGCAGAACAAACCTCTCCTACTTGGCAGACTGGAGTAAGAAACAGAATAAAAATGGAAATCAGATCTCAGCCCTGAATTCCCCATTCAGTGAAGCTCTTCTTATTTGCGTAGGAACTCCAGTTTGCCTGGCTTTGTTTGAAATAGAGGTAACAGGAAATTTCTGGGCAGGATGAGGTCAAGGTCTCTTGCTTTGGGGCCAGCAAGCCCTGGGAGGACTCTTGAGTCAGAACAGCCCGTTCTGTGAGGAGGACAAGCAGAGGGCAAGAGCATTTGCTATGGGGTACCCAATACTGTCTCTACAGCTGCATCCTCAGCAGGCAAACTCAACAGGGAAACTTTGGAAAAGACCCTTCTTAGTTTGAGTTGAACAAGAAGTTGTCAC
Organism: Serinus canaria; assembly: GCF_022539315.1. Lineage (NCBI taxonomy): Eukaryota > Metazoa > Chordata > Aves > Passeriformes > Fringillidae > Serinus > Serinus canaria. The sequence goes on from NC_066319.1 coordinate 18,994,841, forward strand.
CCTGCACAGAGTCATGGACATTCTGACACTAGAGTGGATGGTTTTCAGCAGGCAGGTTGTGCACTAGTCAGCTTCTTACTTTTCCCCTGCATCTTTTGATGAAGTGGCTGGTTTGTCTCAGTGTATTTGTATGCTAGGAGAACAAGATTATCTGATTTTGTGGGTTCCTAATGCCTCTGACAGCATTAGAATATACAAAGGTTAAAGAGAAAAGCCCGAGTTTGCTCTCAGTCATGTCAGCACGGCTAAGGGGTCACTGGGAGGGGTATGTAGTTATACTGCAAATTCACTTTAAGGTCAGAAAGAAGCTCAAGTATTTAAAACAGGAGTTATTTTTCTCTACCTACTGTCTCATGATAACAAAGCATGTTTATCTTTAAGAAGGTATCTTTTTCTATCCTTAGCATTTGTCTTTATTGTGTTTTGGGTCAGAAGATAGAAAGTTAGCATTTGTTTTACAATTTCATATACATTTTTTTAAGTCTCAGGAGTGAAATCAGACATAATTATATAAAATATTTCTTGCCCTGAAACAGACTGACTGAAAAATATTAGCAGCTGTCAGAAAGATAAATGCCTACATTTCACTCCATGCTGTTAAATCACTATATTAGCCCTTCAAATTGTAAACAAAATGTTAATTTCTTGGCTGCCATAGTAGAAGATAAAAGGCCCTGCTAGTTGTAAGTAATCTGTACCTTGCATTATTTTATTAATATTGCAAATTGTAAGTGACAGGGCAATTAGTGTTAAATATGACCCCAGGAAAGCAGCTTGACCAATGTTGATCATCCTGCTAAATAGATGGAATTTAATTTAATGGAGGAAACAATAGGTTCCCTGTGGTTTATCTCATTAAGGTGATTTCCATAATTCCAATAGTGATTCCCACATCTGTAAAATTAAACTTGGTAACAGACAAAAAGATAGAGCTGCATTGGGATGGTATGGGACAAAAATAATTTCTGATTTTGTCATTAAATACTCATTGCTAAATTTGTTTAATTTGGCCTTAATTCATTCCTGAGATAATCCCACTCTCTTCATCTGAGCTATGTCCCTTGGATTTCTTTAAAACCCTCATATCTCTCTATGTACCTTCTGTTGCACCACCTCAGAGATTCTACATGCACTTAACATTAAGGGGCTCTAATTTTCTTCTTTCTTATACCCACTTTTTATCCATTAACTTTAATGGGATTGCACCTGATTTCAAGAAAACCAGACAGAAAAAAAGTCAGTCTTATAGTGCCCATAGTCATATTCCAAACTCCAAAAGTAACTATTTCATGACAGATTTTTGCAGAAATAAATTTATTTCTCTTGTCTCTACCTCAAAAGACAGCACTTTTGCTGAAAGACATAACAGAAAGAAAGATTCTGAGGAAGACACAATCTCTCTTTAACATTTAAACTAAAAGGCTGTTCAGGAAACTACAACTAGCTTTTAAAGAATTATAGCCATAGATATTTTTTCCAAGTTGTTCCTTTTGTTCTTAAAAAACCAAATTAAACTTTAATTTTCTGGCTTTTCTCCCCATACATTGGAAAATACTTAGGATGCATTTTGGCAAAGCTGAAGGAAATATCTTAGGAAAAAACATTACTTGAAGCCAGAGAGAAAAAAGATTTGCCATGATGTTTTCTAACTGTGAGGTTTGCTACTCACAAAGAAGGCAGTGATATAGGTGCTGGAAAACAATATTATGCCTAGCATGAGCAAAAGACAAGCATACAGCCACAGACATCATAATGTAACAGAATTTTATCCACCAAAGTTGTTCTTTCAAAAATCAAACTACAAGATTCTCATCAAGTTAAAAATCTTACTGCATATATGTTTAAGTGTCTCCTCTCTTTCATCCTGTTAGTACCTGTACCTTTCATTGCTTACAGTGACAGAAATCCCATCCTATCTCCCCTGTTGTTTGCTCTGTGTGTTTGCACGGGTGAAGCTTCTACACTGGAATTACAAAAGAAAGTCAGTAAAAGAATATGATCTTCATTCTTTGCCTTGACTGTACTGTAGAGCCTGCCAAAACTAGGGCTGAGGTTTGCTGGAAATGTAATTATTTGAAATTTTGCTTGGTTCTGAATCAGACAGGAATCTTTCCTTTTTTTTTTTCCCCCTCACTCCATTCTTAAGGAGCAGAACTAATCTTGCTGAGCAGTTGCAAAGAGCTCAGGAGTTTGCAGTCCCTAAATGACCTGCTAAACAACTACTCACAGGAAAGAGGCTGTTAGCAGAAGAGCCAGACACTCTTAGTCCTGAGGTCAGGAACTTCCACGTTTAGCAACCTCTTCCCTACAGAAAACATACCAGGAATTTGTGCAATCTGTTCAGAAACAAATTTTTTTCAGGTTTATGGAAAATATGAAATGACCTCTCCTCATGTCTGAGCTACTTCTGGATGTGTAGAAATTGAAAGGTCTTTTACCTCAAAATGATTCATCAAAGGAGTTAAATCATAGTGGCATTCATCATGCCACTATGATTTAACTCCCCTCATGAAATAAAAGAAATTCCAGGAGATAAATCCACTCCTAACAATGGCATACGTGGGGAAAATATTTTGAAGTGAAGTTTGGTGTATATTGGTTGCTTTGAGATAGAACTGAAAACTCTGCTTCCCATTCATGCACTTATCTGTCCCTACCCTGTTTTCATTTCTCTATTGATACAATTTGTGTGCCTTACGGTCAGAGGAATGCCACAGCAGGATAGAGCAAGCCACGCTTTCTGGGCTAAATACAATCCCAAGTGTATTTCAACACTATCAGTGAAATCGTCCAGGATCAGCCCAGTGATTTTAGGTATTGCAGAATGCTCCTTTCAGCTAGTATGGATGATACAGCTTTTATCATGGTATATATTGCAAAATTCTTACTACCCCGTGCTCTTTTGAGCTCTGTTAGAGGAAGATTTTCTCATGCATGAAGGAGTAAATCACTGGAACAGACAATTGATTTGAATCCAGTAATTTTACAATTCACCTGGACAAAACCAGGTGTAAGACTGTAGGTACAGATATGAACAGAATCTACCCTTTTCCATTTGTTTTGATCCCAAGTCTCTTTCATTCATGATGCCAAAATTCTACTTTCCAGGGGACTGTGAGGAAAGATGAATTTCCTATGACTAACTCAGTCTAGAGCATTAAGCACAGGGCTCAGCTGGGGTGTGTGTTTTCAGTAGGGAACAGCTGATGCACATAGTGGAAAGCAGCAGGCAGAGATACTTCTGTCTGATAAGGCTAATCCATTACAAAGATTTCTTGTGTGCAGTTTCCCAGCTTCAAGTCTATTTTACCTTTTTACACATTGACATAAAGCTCCAGAATGACTGAGTGGAAATCTTCATGAGCTGCAAGAAACATGTCTTAAAAAATGCCATAAGAAACTCAGTGCATTCTCTGAATCTATGACTGACCAAACCTACACACCACCAACACTCCTTACAATTAATGCATCAGTGACAGCCCTGGAGACTGCTCATGCACACAGTGCCTGTACTCACAGTTTTCACAGCGATTCCCTGTATAGCCAGCCAGACAGGCACACTTGTAGGTGCTGCTTTTGTCCAGAATGCATGTCCCATCATGAAGACATGGAGATGAAGAACAAGCTGTAAAAGAAAAGCAAGAATGCTCATGGTCTCTCATAGGATGGGGAACCTGGCCCTTACCTACTAAAGGAGGGATCTAATAGGGATAAGCAGTTCTTTTCCAGCAAACATTACTTTTACATTACATGCAGTCAAGTGATGAGAAAGATTTATGGAACAAAAATAATTTACATCATATTTAGAGCTTAGACTAAATTAAAGAAATCTAATAGCAACCTATATTTTTCCTGCCATTCAACCCAGACTTTAGGGATAAGTTCAGGGATCCATGGTTTTTGTGGTCTTTTTTTGTGTCTTGGACCTTGTTTCAGATTTTGGGAGTTACTTTGTCCCTGGGAAATTCTTGCATACAAGTGATGCACATCAAACTGTATACAGTTTGTATACACCAGCATAACTTAATATCAGAATGTGTAACTGTGCATTAAATACCAGCAAATTCCATTGTGTAATAACATGCACACACAGGTTTTTTGGTGCCTGTTCTAAGAGGAGATGAGTCAACAGAACTATTGTGGTTTAAGCCCAGCTGGCATCTAAGTACCATGCTGCCCCTCACTCCAGCACCGCTGGAGGGGAGAAGAATTGAGAAAGAAAAAGTAAACCTCATTGGCTGAGATATTTATAGTTTAATAATTGAAATAAAATAAAATATGATGATGATGATGATGATGATGATGATGATGATGATGATGATGATGATGATGATGATGATAATAATAATAATAATAATAATAATAATAGGAATAATTACATCAAAAATGGGAGAGAGAGAGAAATAATGCTGGAGAGAAAAACTATCTATCCACAACACAGTTGTTCACCATACCACTGAAGCCCAGGCCCTCCCCAGTCAGCAAACCATGCTCCCAACCAACTGCCCCCAGTTTTTATGATATTCTGTGGTATGGCATATGCCTTTGGCCACTTTAGGTCAGCTGTTCTGGCCATGCTCCCTCCCAGCTTCTTGTGCAATTCCTTACTGGCAGAGCAAGAGAAACTGAAAAGTCCTTGATTTAGAGTAAGCACTACTTTACAATCACTAAAACATTAGTGTGTTACCATACAAAATCCAAACCACAATATGGCCCCCTGAGGGTCATCACCTGTCACTGATGTCCACTGGAGCACTGAGCTGTTGACTACCACTCTCTAGATCTGACCATCCAATCAACTGCTCATCCACTGAATAGTTCACCCATCAAATCCATCTCTCTCCAATTTAGCCAGAAGGATGTTGTGGCCATGTCCCAAGGGCTTATGAAAGTCCACAGACACAACATCTGTAGCCCTTCCCTTGTGCACTGGTGTAGTACCTCGACTGTAGAAAGCCACTAGATTGGTCAGGCAGGACTTGCTCTTGGTGAAGCTGTTCTGGCTGTACTGAATCATCTCCCTGTTCTCCATGTGCCTTAGCACAGCTTTTGGGAGAACCTGTTCCATGAACTTCCCAGGCACAGAGGAGAGGCTGTCAGGTCAGCAGTTTCTGTGGTCCTCCTTTCTATCCGTTTTTTTAAAATGGGTGCATTTTTATCTCTTTTCCAGTCACCAGGGACTTCACCTAACTGCCACAACTTTTCAAATATCATGAAAAGCGACTTGGCAACTACATCAGCCAATTCAGGACTCCGGGGTGTATGTCATCAGGTCACAGAAACTCATGTATGTTGAGGTTCCTCAGGAACAACACTGATCATCTCTTATGGTGGGAAGGACTTTGCTGCCCCAGTCCTTGCCTTGCAGCCCCTGTGCTCGAGGAGTGTGGAAGAGAGGTTGCCAGCAATGACTGAGTCAAAAGAGACAGGCTCTGGCCCTCCCTGCAGCCAGAGCTGCGTGGCTCCATGTTTATGTGGCAGCCCTACCAGGTCATCACCTCCTTCCTGGTGCATGCAGAGGACATAGCTCCTGCTGAGGGGACACCATAGCTGCGCTCCCTCCCAGGGGGTGCTGCTCCCTGGGCTCTGCTCTGCAGCTGCAGTAGGACCTTGCCCTCCTTGAGCTCTCAAGATGCCATGAACTGCTGCACACCCTGGCTGCACCCTGGGCTGCTCTGAAAGGCAGGAAGGTACAGAGGGTGCTTGTTCTGGCAATGTGCAGATCTCCTCAGCGCCTCCCACAAGCTGCTCAGGTGTCTCCCAACTCAGGAAAAGCCCCCGTGTGCCAGGATCTGTCACTGCCACCATATGGACCAACCTCAGAGCAGCTTCTCTCAGAGAAGTTTCTTATTATCCAGATGGCATGAGGTAAGAAATACATAGATGCCACATATAGATTTCTCTGGAGGCTTCATGTGGTGATGTAAGAGCAATTTATACATGGCCAGGCACTGAATATCTTTCATGTTTCATTGAAGATTAAGGCCTGAATAAGGACAGTAATTCATTTGTTAAAAGAAAATATATATGTGGCAATTGTACTGTATACAACTAATGTAAAATATCACTGAGAAAGGGAAGGAGAAGTAGAAGACTCCTTACAGACTGTTATTTTTGTAGTCACTGGTTAAAGCTAGTGAACTTTTATCTTTGTCTTTGTCCCAGCTTTGTCTCCTGATTCTGGAAAAGTAAGCAAGTGAATAAGGGTAAGTTTCAGATACTCTCCTTGAAAATGCCTGATATGAAAAACCACTAAATATTTTTTTCTGTTTTAAGGAGTCTTGATTTCCTGGCTTAAGTCAAAACAACGAGGGACAATACTACAAATGTTTAAAGCCACTATTTTATGTCCACTAGCTTGGGTGTACAGAAAGGAAAGCGTTATTGAAAGTCAGTAACTGGCTTTCATCTAACTGGATCCAGCATATGTCTAATCCTTAAGAGACTCTGATAGCTCCCCATCTGGCCTCTCATGCTTCTCATCTGAATTCTGTTGAGTGACTTCTAGTCACTCATGCCAATTACTGGTTCCTATTTCACACTTGGCATGGGATGGGACCTAGCACCTGCTTCCAGACTAGGCAGCACAGCAGGTTGTGTGGTTTCATCCTTTAATAACTATACACACAGTGACCTTTCCTAAAGGAGATACAGGCTTTGCAGCCAGTTCATTTTGTATTAATCAAGACCTTTCTGGAATTTGAACCAGTGATCTCTGTGCAGCCAGTGCCCCTGCTTCAGCAAACTATTACTGGATTCTAAGCCAGTACTGAGCTCAGAGGAAGAGGAGGCAGAAAAAAAAAAAAAGAAGGAATTCACTTTTGACTTTGTGTACTCCTTTCCACTACACCACTAAGGTGCTGGGGGACACCAGATCACCTTCATGTCCTAGTCCACATCCTGTAAGCAGCTCTGTTGCTGCTGCTGCTGCTCTCACCTGCAGCATAGGGAATTGCTTTAGTAAGTAAGCCCCATGAAATCTGTTCTGGAGACCTTGGCTCTTCCACAGTGCTGTGCACAGAAGGAAATTTCAGGGCAAATGCTTCAGTTTTCAATGTGCTGCCAGAGCTTTCGATCCTGTGCTGCCCCCACTTTCAATTCTATGCTGCCCCATGCACACTCTATTCTTCCCTTAAATGGTCCTGCTGGCCAGGTTAGTGCTTCACATAAAAAGACACTGGGAGTGTTTGAAAAGCCTTTCACTGCACTACACATTAGACCAGAACAGCCTCATAATAAAGTGCACAAACAGAGCTCCTCACAAACTCTGAGAAGCCCTTTACAATGTGCTCTGTGTGGATTACCACACTTGCAGCCTCACAGCCTCAGAATAATTACCACTCAAAATGGGGCGGAAATAAAGTGCTAAACAATATTCAAATACCGAGTGTTCCCTGCTGGGCAGAGAAAACAGAACCAATTCAGCTTGCACCATATGGAAAATGTTAGTTCCCTGAGTGTAGGCAGCCCTTATGCAACATAGCCCACGCCACACTCATTTGTTCTCTATCACCTCTCCTGCTGTAAGCCCAGGCAAATTATCAATAGCTAACGGCTCCTGCTAACAGGTACTAAAGGTGACATTTGAAGAACAGGGCAGGCTGAGAAATGGCATAGGAGCTACATCCAGAAATATGAACATTTCAGATTGCTAGATACACCTCTGATCATTGTTAAGAGCTAGGTTGGTGTATTTATATAAGGGTTATATAAACTAACTAAATTTCCTGAGCCAGATATACCCTGGATGACCTCATGAAATGTGGGTCACCAGGGTGTACAGAAGGCAAGTTATGGTGAGTCATAGATCCTGCAGGGTTTATCTATGGCAAAACAGCACAGTCTGATTAGTCTTCTGTGCCAGGAGTTCTGTAGATAGATTTGACCAAAATTCCTTACATAGCTAAACAAGGAAGATCCAGGATGAGCGTGGAGGCTGCTGCAAATCCAATGGCAAAATGACAAGCCAGCAACACTTTCAGTGCTATTTTGAAACTATGGAAAGCAAGGTAGGGGACTGAAGCACTGAGTAGTAATGAAACCAGTAATTCTGGAGCCCCACTTCTGTCATTCATTACACTGAGATCATCACAGAATGGGAAACACCTCTTCATTTTTTTTTCTTAAAGAAAATAATTCATTCTATATACACAGTTGGGGATTTTTTGTTTGTTTTGGTCTTGGTTGGTTGGGGTTTTATTTAATTCCTAATGGTACATGAGCCAACACAAGAGTTCTGTCAGTGCATTTTCACTGAACTATCTATGAGACTTTGCACCAGATTTTTGCTGCTTGAGACAATGACTCTCCCCCTGCATACAGCATTAAGCATTTCTGCCACTGCAGATACACATGCCCCTTCCTCTACTTCCTCTGCGCTCTTAATTCTTCAATTCAAACAGAAAAGTCACACAAAACAGCAGCTTTTCTCTGCTGGCTGATGTGCTTGTTCTCCACACAAGTAGAAGGAATTCGGTCTTTTTTAGAAGAGCCTCACATTCACATGCCATCTGACAGCTTTTGAATCTTCCCCACACTGACTTTATGTAAGTTGCTGTTGGCAACACAGCATGAAAGTTTTTAATGAAGCAAAACAGGCAAAGAGATTAGTGAAATTGAATTAATGAGAATGAGTGGCATGTTCCACATTTAGATTAGGTTACCTGTAATTTCTTCAAAGACAGCATGAAATCCATCAAAGTTCTTGGATCCATCAGACTGGAAGAGGACATGGAGTGAAGACCCAGTGCTTCGGATGGGAGGTGGCCTCTCATTTCCACAGAATTTCTTTATTATTCGACTGTCCAAATTGTCCCCATCACGAATCTCCACATAGTCATACTGGCACATATAATCAAATTCCAGGCTCAGCATGGAAAATCTTGAGGAACAAGGACAAACAGTCAGACTGCTTACCTGTGTACCCTGAATACTATTTATTTGGGCATTTAGGTATTTAGGGCCTACCTTCCGCAGTCAATCAACAAGTCCTTAACTACACAAAGACACTCATCTCAATTTTTGCATCATGACACTTAGAAGCTGGCTCAACTCAATACAAGTATCAGAACATAGAAATTGAAGTCATACAGTCTATATATGTGTATCAGGTCTCTAACCATAATACAATGTCAGAACTTCCATCCAGGTTCAGGCACTGCAGGGGGCATATTTCTACTGTCATTGTTTGTTAAAAATTGTTCTGTTTGGCCTAAATAAAGTTCTAGTACTGAAAGTTACTGTATAAAATAACAAGGTTCAAAAGCTGTTTACATTGTGATGTTCAGAAGTCAGCAATTAGGGATAGAAGAAAAGCTTGGGGATGTAACAGAGGCAGAAACAGCCACAGAAACAGAATCAAAATACTACAGCACGTTTTGCATTACAAAGCAAAATGGTAGTAAATCCCCAATGTGTGGCACTTGCCCGTCTTTTGAGAGCAGAAATAAGGCACAGGAATTAGTGCAGAAGGGAAATACTTAAAGCCTTTTCCCACAATGTCTGTCCTTTCCTAGCTTCGATCCAGCCACTGTGCAAGGCTTTTGTTCATTAACAGCCATGCTATAGGCTGCCATTGGAATTCAGGTGGGCACAGAGCCAAAGCACCCCACCAGAATATGAACGAGAAACAGAAGGAGCAACACCAAGCGCCTCTGGAGAATGTGCAATGGTCAGGGGGCTGGGCTCAGCCTTGGTACAGCTGGAAAAGGAGAAGAAATGGGCCTGGGAGAGGCCGTGCTACTAACTGTTCAGCAGGATATTTTATACATGAAACTCATTAGGTACTCGATCTTCCTGAAGACTCCTAACACTGCAGATGTGTATTTAGGATTAGGCTGTATCTCCCTATTCCAGTGTGGGCCTAGTGATTTGCAAAGTCTGCATTATCACACCAGAGAGGTGAGACAAATTTTGGATCTGCTCCTGGACCTCACAGTCTGAAGGGAAGAGAATTCTGAAGCCAGTTTCATACTTCAGACTCAAGTGCCCATGTTAAGGAGGCCTCCATGTTCCTCCACCTTCCCTTGACAACTCTTGATCTGACTTAAGAGGCCTCTTCATTCAGTCACCTTTGTTCAGGCCATATCGCTGATTTTTGAACATCAAGAGTACACTACCTACAGAGAAATGACTGAGCAGTTGTAGGAAGCTGCACCAATAGAGCAGAGCCCCTCATTTCTTTAAATCATCTGATGGAATGTAGAAGAAAAAACAAAACATCTGCTTTAAATATGCATTAGAGAGAGATAATTCAACTTTGCTTTGCCTAAAATGCATGAGTTGAATTCTAGTTCTGTCAGGTCTGTAAGAGACATACTCACACGAATCAGGTTATACACTACATTTTCAAAATGTAGTGTATAACCTTTCTTTCACTGGTGAAACATACCCAAGGGATCTACCCTTATGGAAGCTGCAGAGCAATAAAAATTAACCCATTCATCTTTGTCACACTTATCAGGCTCCAGTTTATCCTGATACAACCCTAAAAATACTTTCTGGTTTTCTGAACTGGTACATTTCTGATTAAAATTAAGTATGTGTGCAAGTACAGAAGGAAAATTTCTGGAATGTCCACCATGTACTGGGAGCAGTATTATTTATAGATGTAAAGATAAACTGTGTCTTGAGGTGTGTTCATGAACAAAGAATGTCAAGACATAAGCACAGAGAATGAAAGAACCATACACAGAATATTGGTTTTAATTGTTTGCTTTCTTTGTTTTAAAAAATGATGAAAACAGAGTAGAAAATGTGAAAAGCGTAGGGGTTCTAACTTGCATTTTATTTAACTTGGCAAAGAAGCAGATACACTGTACTGACGACATGGGATCCTGTGATTAAGACTCAGAACTGGCAGGTCAGGAAACCTGCCAAAGCTTTTAAAAACCTCTTGGCTACAGCCCAGCAGACAGGACCCTTTACAGACCATGAGGACTATTGCTGTTTAACACACAGTTCAACAGGCCTCAGTTTCCTCACCAGTGAAAGCATAATTATAACATAATTCTCTTGGATGTTATAAAATTCAGCATGCTAATTTTGTGCTACAGGTCATCAGATACAAAATGGAATGAAAAGTATTGTCTTGATTTCATCAGTGGCTGCAGTGGCTTACATTGGCCAACCCCTCTGAAGAAAGCTTCTAGCCAAAGGACATATTTAAAACTGTCTCTGCTGAGGCACTAAAGGAAAGTTGTGAGCTACTTCCACTGTGATATGACATCCTTGACATGACTCAGGCTGAGGGAGCCTATACATCACAACCCAAAAAAAACCACCAAGGCTGGCAAAAGAAGCAGAGAAAACAAACTACCACCACCACATGAACACTATTTATCAAAACAGCTCTGCTGAGCCAACCCCTGAAGGACTGCATGGCACAGCTTAAAGCAAGGGAAGATTTATCTGTGCTCCTGGGAGTTTTACTCTTCCTGCCCTATGTAAGCAAAGACAACCATTCTGTTCACTTTTTATTTTACGCCGTCCCCATCCCTGCCCTTGCAAGCCAGGGTGGCAGCAAACAGGATTTGTGCACAGAGAGAATGAAAAAAGGAGTTCTTTTGTTGGCAGTTGTGCTGATTCAGCACAATGTTGGCTGTGCATTACAACTCTAAGCAGTTACCACCCACAGAGGGGATCAGCATGTTTATATGAAAACACGGTGAAGGAAACATGGATGGCAGACCCAGGAGGCAGGCTCTATTGGTTAGCTTAGGTGAACCTGCCCTTCTGTGTAGGAGTAACCTAAAGGTGACGTTTTAGATTAAATGTACATGTTTTCCACAATATCCAACTGCTGAAATACCTCAATGGACAGTTCTGAGGTGGGGAACCTTGAAGATGTCAACTGACTCAGAACACACTACAGGGTTACCTTCTGGGTGGACCTCCTGTTTCATCTTTGCCAAGAAGGTTTCCTCTATGCCTCCTGCAGGACTTGCAGGGTGGCAAGGTTAAGTGTGGACATTCAGGAGGGCTCCTGATCTTTCAGTGGGAGCACTCTGTCATCTGCTGAGATTTCTAGGCATTCAGACATTAGGGTCATCATCAGGGTAGGCAAAGGGCTTTAGGATTCTCCAGTGTTGGCCAGCTCAGATAAATTAGCTGCTGACAACAGAAGTTTGGTAGTCCAGGCTTCCCTCTTGGAGACCTTCAAGTTGAAATGTAACATTATTTCACATCAAAGTGATACCTAGTATGTTTATTTGATTGCAGGAAGGATGGACATAGGGAGGAAGAGAAAGGCACTCTCGTGTTAAAGTCTTCCATCTTCTGTAACAGCAAAGTTGAGCAGTGAACTGTGAACCATACAGTGAACTGTATGGATCTCAAGTGACTCATCTTCCTAGTCTGCATGTGAGTGGCTCTCAGGGTCTAGAGTGGAAGTCTGATTTCTCCAAAGAGTTAGTACATCTGTTAACTACAGCACTCCGCATTCTACTGCTTTGAAAACAGATTAGAGTCTCCTTCGTGCAGCCACAGCAAGTTCTGCTCTTCAATATAGTGTTCTTTGTTAAAATAACCTCTGGTTCCTTTCTTGCATCTCGTGCCTGATGCCATCTGGCTGTTAACCAGATTGCACCCAGAGACAGGTGCAATCAGTAGTTATGTGCATGCACAGGATCCATTTCCACTCACACATCATCCCCACAACAGCAAAGACAGGGTGACACCTGTAGCTCTTGAAGCACATTTTAACCCTCCCAATTGACAAAGCCCTTTTCAGAAATGTAGAAAAATATCACCTCCCTAAGCTTGGGCTGTGCAAATCATACACCTCACCAACAATATCTCTTAAAAAGAAGGCAGATACAATCCATGCTGACTGACACTGATGCAAAGTTGTGTCATGTGAACAGAAAACTCTTCCTCACGGCATTCTTCTTGTGTCTTCTACACAATGCTTTCTAGGCAATAACAGCTCATAACTACACAATAGGCTTGCATTTGCAGGTCTGAAAAAAGTGCATTAGTGTGGGAAAACCACAAGCTCTTCTTTTAAACTATGTGCTGTGCTTCCTCCATTAAGTGTCTCTTCAAACATATTTAAACTGTTTATGTATCTAGCACAGCTTTTTTGCCTGGGCTCCAAAATCAGTGAAATATTGATGTGAAGGGTTAAGCTGTTCATTTTATTATATTAGCGAGTGTGTTTGGAATACCATCCCCTGCCATACTTCCTGTGCTCCATGTGTGAGCACCATGCTGTGCACATTTGGAAACATTACTAATTACCCCAACAAGAGGCTCTCCTGCACTAGGCAGGAACTGTGAGCTTGAGTCATTAGGGGTTGGTTAACAGGTTCAAGCATACACAGCTCAGAAGAGCGATGACTGGACAATAGGACACCATCTTAGGCTGTGTGACAGGAAGTTTAGGCTAGACATTAGGAAAAAAATAATCACTGAAAGAGTGATGGGGCATTGGAGTGGGCTGCTCAGGGAGGTGGTGGAGTCACCATCCCTAAAGGTGTTTAAAAAAAGACTGGATGTGGCACTGAGTGTCATGATTTAGCTGATAAAGTAGTGTTAGGTCACAGGCTGGACTTGATCTTCTCAAAGGTCTTCTCCAACCTAGTTAATTCTGTGATTCTGTGACTTGCAGGAGAACCAATCACATCCTCCAAGCATAGGAATGATGAGAGGAATAGCTGAGGCTGATAGACAACAGGGTTGGTGAAAAGAGAGGAAAAAGAAATGGAGAGGGAAAATGAAGGCTAAATGCAAGGTAGGACTCATGCACAACTCTCTCCTTGCATGAGACATTATATTAAAACATTCTTATATCTTTTCTTCAAAGAATGCCTTAGTTCACACTGGTACAGCTCAGTTCAGAAAATATTGGGTGCTTTGCTGTCAAAGTCTTGAAACCACCTCTAAAGAGACACATTGTGCCCAATGCCTGAGAAACTCTCCTCAGCATCCATCTGTCCTTAATGGGAATTGAAAGAACAGCACTGATTTGTCCAGAGGCTGTCTATCACAAGCCAGACCAGGAGAAAGAGCTGTGGAAAAATGCAAAGTGGTTGCTATACCTTCACTGCCCCAGGGCTCACAGCTGCTGACCCTCTTTGACTCTTGGTTACCCACACACCCCAATGCCCACCTGAAATCAGAGCTGGCTAAAAGGCAGTAGGACCCACCTTAACTCAATGTTAAATCCAGCTTGAACATGGATAGTCCATTCACATCGTGCATTCAGTGGGTAACCCTCCAGCAAAATCTGACCTCTGGAAGCCCGAAGTACCTGCCCACACCCTGGGGAGAAAAAAGAAGAAAAAAATTTGTGTGAAGGACCTTCAAGAGACATTTGAAGAAAATATACATAGAAATAACACTAGAAAGAGACGACGGGATGGCTTAGGAAGATACACTCTTTCTTACAAGGCAGTGAATAAAATACTGGGACAGCCCCACAGTGGTTGTAAAAAGTTATGACTATACTGGAGTATTGTCTACTAAGAGTACCCCCAGGAAAATTGTAGTTGATTGCATTGTCCCTGGTTTGCAATGCAACTTCATGAAACCATTTCTTGCAGATTTTGCCTCTCTGTTAATTAGCCCACCTACACACCTGGCTGATGCTCCAGCTCAGAACAGTTTTAATGGAGCCCATGCTGACATTTGCAACCACTGAAACTGAGGAAGTTGCTGGGAAAGTGACAAAACGACAATGAACACCTGAATTAGCTCAAGCAAAAGAATGAGACAAAAAATCTGTAGCACCCAGCCTCATGGTTGCTAGTCCCTCATACAGAGACTAGGAGGAAAAAGAGCTGATATATTTGTAGAGGACAAGTTTGTTCTCAGGGTTCACTACATCATCCTTGCATGTTAATGCCACCATGCCAATGAAGATATATAAGCATCACAGCTCCTCTATCATCAACGTGACACTGATGACTCAGTGTGACACATATAGAATATACAGCCCTTATCTCTTCTTTCAGGTTCATTCTTGTCCTCCCTCTAGTCTTGTTCCACTCTGCCTGTGCTTCTCTCAGTTTTTCACCATACTATGGAACGTATTTCAGCACCAACAGGATAAGATGAAGTGCTCCAGTCATTTGTGCCCAATCTAAGAAAACCATCAGAGGACAATGAGCTGGACAAACAGCAGACAAGGTCACACCAGGGGAGCAATATCTTTTCATGACAATCCTGCAGCTGTCCCTAGGCATATGTCCAGGGATAGTTGTCCTAATTCCTCATCTTGAATGCTGAACATTTTTAGCCCAGAGAGTTCTCTCACCTTCAGTAACCTCTCCCTTTTCCCCAGCTATAAAATATGGCTAATTATATTTTCCTCTGTGGAAGATGCAAAGTTGTTTAGTGATTTTCCTGTGATCTGCACATGCACATCCTAGCAAAATGCACAGTTAAGTCACTATGTATCAGACAGAGCTAATTTTTCAGTTCCTACTTTCCTGACTACATCTTTCTTGTACATGTCTTGCACATGACTACCTCCCCTGGTAAGCCTTCTGTTGCTTTGCTGGAGCATGAGACTGTATCTGTAATCCAAAAATTGCAATTCCGTCTAACAGTGTCACCTAATCAGGAGAGCCTACGCACCACAGATGAGGATAAGCAAAAAGTTGAATGACCCAAAAGACCTCCACAGCAATTCTCTCACTTCTTTTTACCTCTTCAGTCTGACAGAAAGCTCTGCTGCTTCCATCTGTTTCCCTAGAGAAACCCTAAGCTTTTAAGCAGTAACCCAGGATGAATGTTTCCTACTGAAACAGAGGGTTTTAACACTCGCCTCCGGGCCCTTCCTTCCCGAGGGAGAAAGAGTGACAGTGACCTGATTTGGTGAAGTACTGAGCATCTGTGGTTCCCATTGATCATAGTGTCTGGAAATCAATCCTGCTGCATCTGGTCTATGGGGAAACATGAAGACTCCAGGTCAATTCCTCCTCTTTCTTCTTAAGAAAGTGTTGCTCAAATGAAATACCCTTTGTTCATTTACCCTCGGTTACCCTTAATTAAGCAGGACCCAAGGAAACAGAAATCCTGCTCAGAAGAGTTCCTCAAAAGTGTTTCATCCTCTTCTGCAGCTCACTCAGTTCCCTCTGTAAAAGGCGAGGATTAATGAGTGTGCCCAGCAACCACATTAGGATTCATCGAGTACAGCAGGATCTGCTGTGGTGAAAATGATAATGCTCCTTCCCACAGCAAGAAACAGGCCCTTGTGCTGCCATTGGCTCCTGCCTCAAAAACAACCTGAGACAAAGCTGCTAGAAATCTTCAGAGGGTTTGACAGGGGGCTTGGATCACCTCAAAGAAAGTTTCCCTTTCGTCCTGAAGGGCTTTTGAGTTTTCAATGCCTTAAACAAAGGAAAGCCAAAGAACTGGTGCAAAGAGATACTTGTATGCACGGCATACTAAATACACTTCTCTGTTTGCCATGGTACAGCCTGAACTCTCTGAACACTGGCGTTGAGGAAGTAGGTTTGGCCAGCAAAGCAGGTGGTCCAGAGACTAAAGAGGAGCCATTCAGTGACCCTCTCCAAAAGAACGTTCTCAGGTTTGCTCCCACCCTTTTCTGCACGAAGCACCTTTGCAATCACATCAAATCTGTGTTCTTTAATCTCCAGCGCTTCTAGCAGAAGTTAGACTGACTCCCGAGACCAACAGTTCAATCATATGTTGATCAAAAGGAGTCTTTTCTCTTCCTATTCTAAATCTGCAGGAGACCTGGAAAGCCCTCAAAAATAATTTACATCATAAACACAAATGCTGGCAAATTCTGCCTCATTTACAAAAAAATAAACCTCTTTGGCAGAGCATCAACATCCTTGTTCCGTTCCTGTTCCTGAAAAAAAGGCAGCTTTCAGGGCCACAGTAAGATTTCCTCCAAGGCTTGTTACTAACAGAGAATAAAAAAATTCAGGAGACCTCTGAGTTGTAGCCCACAGAGACGTGTGTGTTGATGGAGGGAGAGATCCTGAGATGACCTTTGGTAAGAACTCATTATCTTCTGTTTGAGTGCTGCATCTCAGATGTGACACTCCTTCAACGGTCAAGATGACTG
The DNA here is from genome assembly GCF_022539315.1 of Serinus canaria. Taxonomy (NCBI): domain Eukaryota; kingdom Metazoa; phylum Chordata; class Aves; order Passeriformes; family Fringillidae; genus Serinus; species Serinus canaria. The sequence goes on from NC_066319.1 coordinate 19,011,882, forward strand.
AACAGAGAAAGACAGTAGAAAGGTTTCTGCTCTTCAGAAACAGGCTGATATGGGAAGGCAGCTGTCACATGTCACAACTTGTTGCTTCCTGTTCGTTGTTGATCACCAATATGCGAAACAGTAATGTTCAGAAAGTTTGAAAAACTACAAATTCTCTTGTCTGGCACAAGGTCCACATATAGACAGCAGAGCTGAGAACAGCTGTTAGAAAACACCACCTTCTCCCCTGCTTTGATGGAGCATGTGCCTTGAAGTGACATTACAACTTGGGGCTGGCAAAAACTGTTACAGTTCAGGGTACAGAGGACAGGGTTCTGCAGGGTTGGTTTTCTTCTGGTTTTAGGGCCTGATGTGCCTCTTGGGCATGATTATTCAATCCAAGAGCAGTCCCATTAGGAAATATCCTAGCACCCAATTAAATCTAGTCAGCGTGGTTATTTCCTAATAGCACTTCTTTGGCCTATCCTTTTTATCTTTTTACCAAATGATCTGGTATCCTTTGGTGGGTTTTCAGCCATACCCATGCTTCCAGCGATGCCAGCAGATACCATAAACCTGACAGACCCATGGTACTTCTTCCTTGCCATGGCCCTCTGTCATCGTTACTTTTGCCGGCAGCTCCCACAAATCTCGGGGCCCACCCCTGTGCTGGCGAATGCACTCAGTCCCTGGAGCGCTGCCGGGGGCTAGGCCTCACTGTTGTCCCGGAGGTACCCAGACCGTGCCCCGCAGCTCCCCCCGCCGCCTACAGTATCAACAGGCACTGATCCTGTCCGCAGATCCTCCGCACCCCCGCGCTCCCCGCCTGGCGCCCATCCCGCGGCATCACCGGGGCCTCACGGCGCGGCCTCCCGCGGGCCCCCGGCCGCCCCCTACCGCCTGTGCGGCGCCGCTGCCGGCGGGGCCCGCCGCGACCGGGCCTGCGGTGCCCGCCGGGCCGGGCGTGCCGTGCCCGCGGCGCTGCCTCAGCACGGCCCGGCAGCGCAGGGATGCGACCGGGGCGGCGCTGGCCCTCCCGGCCGGCCTGGCCCGGGAGCCGCGACACGGCGGCAGAGCCCGCCGGCCCCGCGAGAGGGAGACAGAGCCCGGCGCTCCCGGCAGGAGCTGCTGCCCGCCCGGGCACGCCGTGCCCCGGCAGCGCTGGTGTTGGCAGTGTAGGACGAAGCAGGCAGATTTTGTACAGCCCGCTATTACCGTGCTGGCGCTTCTTTGTAATTCTGGGATTTCTTGGCCCTCTGCCGCTGGCCAGGCGCCCAGGGCTGGCTGCAAAGTTTCATCTGTGATGCCGTATGCAGGTACCAAAGAGAGATGGCTCCTCCTGTGCTCTCCCAGCTGTGGTGCGCTAGCACATCCACGGCTCCAGCAGCCTGTGCCCGCTGGCATTCCGAGGCTACCTGCTGGCCACCCTCCAGACCCAAAGCTACATCGCTGGGAGGCGCAGTCCGGCACCCATCGTGGTTATGGGCTGCTTTGCAGACATGCAGTTTTCTCCATACCTGAGCCTGCCATCAAGGCCAAAATTGAGATGGCCACAAAAGGGGAGCTCAGGATGTGCTGGCGTCACAACTATCCTCTGTGTCCCCACTTTAAGAGTGGAGGAGACAACAGCACTGTCTGACTTTCCTACCCCACCTCTCAAGTACCACAGACCTATGTGAGAGAGAACACAGCGTCAGTGTCACACTGCTTCCCTTAAAAAGAGCAAGTAGTAAGAAAAACGTTATAAGACAAAGCTGTCCAAAATTTCAGTACAGCAAAAATATCCAAAGAGATCTCTCTGTGAAGGTGTGTTTGCTTCAATACAAGTGGGAAGAATAAACTGAAATATACTGTAGACAACCAATATATTCAGGCAAATGGAGGAAAAAATAGATGAGTTAATGACTCTTTCTTGGCTCTTCTTTTAAAGAAAATTCCAGAGAAGCTCTAGCATGCACCTAGAGAGAATGGGACTATAAAGTGTTCTCAGAAATCACACCATAAACAGCAGGGGACTCAGTTGATCAACTTCCAAAGCCTCAAGGTTGAGATAGCTCTGTTGCTGAAACATGTTGATTCCCCACATTCTGCTATTTGAAGCAATGATTTTATTTTATATACTTTCACCTCCTGAATGGTCATGGGCAGTGTTGTGAAAGCAAGTTAAATGTTTCTTTAAAATCAATGACTAAGAGGACACAAGTCTAAGGTATATAGCACAATGGACAGAACAGAGTAGGGAAAGCAGACTGATTTTATCACTTCCAGTGGAAGGTGAACAAAGAGACAGTCAATAAAAAATGAAAGTGAGCTTCGCCTTCACTGGTGGGAAATTGGTGAAGGAAATACCAGTCTTAAAAATTATACAGTTAGCTGATGGAATTTATTATTGAAAGACAGAATTGGGATTAACATCTTAGCAAAACTAAAAAGCTTTTGTACACTGTCAGGTACAAAACCTTTAGATGTTGCTACCAGGGCCTGAAACAACTCGTTGTTGTGACATAATCAGAAGTTGCAAGACAGTGTTTTCTAGAGGTACCTTGAAGTGTTGAAGATGTGTGGCAGAGGAAGGAAGCACTGGGATATCCTTGGGGCTGACAGGGCTTGGAGGAGGACAGAGGGTAAGCTCTTTGATAAAGCTGTTGCCCTTGTAAATGTTTATGCTTATGCTCAGGGGCTATGATGATGTGTGTCCAAGAAATGCAGATTACAGGAGATTTCTGGACTCACGATAGTTAAAGTTTTAAAATAAACCAAACCCAGACATTTAGTAGGGTTCTAACTCAACATGACATGAGTCCCAGTCCAGTTCCTCTCAGATAGGCACTAGGAGAGAAGCTTTTCCCCCGTCTGTAGATCTGCTTAGTGCCTGTTGTGTTTGCCTTCTGCTTGTGCCCTTTGCAAGGGTCGCTGTACAGGAATAGCTGGAAAGGCACAGCATGGCCCTGGCTCTGTCCCACCACTCCCTGTCCCTGACATCCCTCCCTGCCCATGCAGGACACTTACTCATGCAGTCCCCTCCATACCAGCCAGCTCTGCACTCTGCACAGTAGATTCCCTTGATGTAGAAGTCGTCAAGTGTCCCTCCCCAGGAGCCATTGCGACAGGACTTGCAGTTCTCAAAGATGGTGCAGCCTAAAAAGAGAGCCACTGTGTTAGATGAAAGCCAAGGTGGATTGTCCTGTGGGAAGAGGAGCAGCCTCTCTGTCTTTTCCACAGAAAATGCCAATGACGTTAATGACTGCAGAGGTGCTGACAGCTTTCCCACTGGGAACCATACCCAACCTCCACGCCCTAGGCAGCTCAGACTGAGATTTGGAACCAAACTCCTGGTCTGACTTGTCCAAACCTCTAAATCTCATTGCTCCAACTGTAAACGCCTCTCTCAGGAGTCTGAATGTGTGTGCTGATGCCACTTGGGCCCAGCCTAAATTATTCTAATGACTTCTAAACTGGTCCTAGCTCCTTCTGCTCTCTCCTCCTATCACCTTTCACTTTTTTTTTTCTTCCTTGCTTGTGGGACTTCCAAGTTATCTCTCCTTTTTTCCTTTGGGGATGCAAATCAACAAAGAGTACCCCCAAAATACTCCTGGTGTGAAGCCAGCTATAGTGTTACCCTTTGGCAATTTCCAAGCCTGCCCAAGACATCCTGGCAACACTGCTAATAGGAAGTGTTGGGGTTTTTGGCCAGTGATGCTACCTGCTTTGGGGGAACCTTGCCAAGTGTCTTGCTGCTGTCAGCTGGCAGATGAAGTTCCTGAGGAAATGCAGGACAATCCCACGCCTCAGTGAGATGTGCTTGTTAACCACTGCCCTGCCCAGCATCTGCCATGATGCTTTGGCCAAAGATTTGGTGTGAGAACAGCATGGCCACAAACATACCTGGGTGGATTAAACAGGAGTCACACTCATTCTCCTCGTTCCTGCAGCAGGGAATGGTGTAGCCCACTCTTTCTTTCTGTCCTGGGCAGATGCACTCGATTTGGTCATATTCACAGCATTCCCGACACATGATATTCCACTCGGCTCCTGGGCAGTTTTCATTGATCACTGTGTACTCTGCAGAGAACAGAGAGGAGGACACATGGAAACAATCCATTATCTGATGAGGACCGGCAGGATCTATTGTCCATGGATGCCATGAGGCTGGCCAAGGTCTTCAGCCCCAAAAATACCCAAACTATGTGGCAACGTGCACCTGAAATGTCAGTGTGGTTTGCATGTCTAGGGAACACACAGGAATTTCACAGTGCCAGCCAGAGGAAGCAAACAGACCAGAGGGAAGGAATATATTCATTTTCTCTGCACGCCTTCCCACTTCTGCAGTGAGAAAAATTGCTTTAGAAAACCACAGAGGATGATATCACATAAGAAAGTTCCTTCAGATTACAGGACTTATTTAAAGCATCACCTATAGTATAGATTATTTAAACTATGATAGCATGTTTTGGTTGTATTTCTCCTTGTGAATTTGCTATTCTTGAAAACTAGGGGGCCCACCAGGAAAGGCCACTTTTAAAGTTGGATTTTAGTTGGTTTCACTCCCTATTTTCACCCAGAAGCACATGTTGTTACATTTGACTTCACTGCCAAAGGAAACAAGATTTTTTTGTTATTTTTAAAGGTTCATTTTGCCTGGCATTTCTAATATGGTAGCATCTTTCAATTATTTAGCATAACCTCATTTGCTATCTAAGCTATGCTGGAAGTACCCTTTAAAGAAACAACCTCAGACTGTGACTCAGGACTGCCACAATAAGTGCAGATCCTGTCTTTCCCCACCGGTGTGCTGTCTAAATTCTACAAAGAGAGATCCAAGGAGTGCACCGAGCTGTCAGCATGCCTTCTAAGCAGCTGACAGCCCTGATGACTGCTTTCATGGAGTTTGATAGTAAAAAGAGAGAGCAGACTAGAAAGATGAGACATGAAGGAAACTTAATGAGACCAGCTCTTTTTTCCCCTTCTATCCTCCTCTTTTTTCTTTCTTTTTTTTTTTTTTTTTCTTTCTTTCTTTTTTTTTTAAATTGTGGTTAGGTAACAACCTTTTCCCTTGTGTATTAAACTCTGAGTAACAGGGTTGCCTTGTCATGAAACAAGCCATATATCTCTAAGGTGAAACACTCCCATCCATGCCTGTACCTGTCTCCCTTCTCACACGACTGTTTTTTTGTTTCATTGTCACTGATAACCTAATTACTGTGCCTGCTGGAGCTCCCTACCACTGAGCCTTGCTGCTCTGTCTCACTTGACTCTCCATGACCTCACGAAGCCTGGTTGCTGGAAGCTTATCTTCTCCCCTAGTGATTTTTACTGACTCCATAAAAAAGGACCACCAAACTGTTTCTTCCTTTTTTTTTTTTTTTTTTTAATTCCCCTTTGGCTGGGAAATGAAATGCAGCCCTTTGTGCTCCTCAGAACTGAGCCTTTCCCTTGTGCCTGGTGACCACAGTGGACTCTCCCTGTGTCCTCACCGACCAGGGAGAGTCTGCTGCTGCTCTGAGTTTAGGAAAGAGGCTGCTGTTTGTGCTGAAACCTTTCCATCCCCCCTCTCTTCCCCTATAATCATTCCAAAAAGAAAAAGCTGTTCCTTCCATCCAATAAGATTCTGGGGTTTTTTATTCCAGTAGTGGAATCTTGCATTGAAATAATCTTATTGTTCAGCAGTTATAGACCCTTTTGACTGTAGATCTTGACAAAGTTCCTTTTTCCAGATGGGAAAATGAAGCACAAGGGAGGTGAAGTGACTTTGCTCAAGGTGCCAGGGAAAAACAATGGTAGAGTCAGGAATTAAACTCATGCCTTCTAATTTCCAGAATGACAGTCAATCATCCTGGCCAGGCTGGGGCTTCTTCACCTATGGCTATTATTCCCTTTTAATTAAGCCTTTTATCTATGAATTGTATCTGATTTAGATTCCAGAGAAAATTAATTACACACATCTAATTATCTCTGTGGAACTGACACTCAGTTTGATACATCTCACCATACAAGGCAGACAATAGCTGTGTCTCTGGTGTGTGGGGTGGGGGTCTCTCTCCTTCCTGAAGCAGTACTCTTTAAAGTCTGACTAATAAATAACTACCCAACACTCAGAGCTTTTGTAAAGCATCCTTCAAATTTTCATTTTTTTCCTAACTCAAGATAGAAATCTAATTTATCTCAAGCTTGCTAAAGCCTATTAATAAAGTGGATATATTATTCAAGAGAATTTTTTGACTGTAAAATGATCCAAATATTCACAGGCAAACTTACATTGGGGTAACAAAGAAATGTCTCCATCCTTGCAGGAGCTCACATCCCAACAAGGTAAGGGTGTGAGCATCACAACTTTCAAGTTAGCATCGAGAGATGGGCCAGACATCCAAAGGTCCCTTTCAACCTAAATTACTCTGTTCTTCCCTAAAATATTACATATGTATTTGCATGTAGGTAGAGAGTGTGAATGTGTGCATATGAATATTTCTTTTCATATGTCAAGCTTGTGTACACAACAGAGCCAAAAAGCAGAGGCCACACTTATTCTTGGTGGATCAAATGTGTGTGTTTGTAGAATAAGTTGACCTTGCGGTACTATTTAGTGTCAAGAAAGGAGCAGCTGATCTTGGCCCTTAAAAATTGTAGAAATATACTTTCTGCCACCTCGAAATGCTTTTTTCTCACTTCTTTTGTCTCAGCTTAGACAATGAAAATGTCTAAAAAATATCTTTTGACTTACTGACAATTTAATTTCCTTTCAGGTTCTCAGTTTCTGCAGTTTGAGTAATTTATACAGCCTTGACAAGGAAATATGTGGATTTGAGATTTTTTTAAGTGGCCCTTCTAGGATTTTCTTCTCAGAAATCATGGAATCTATTATTTTGAGGTTCTGTAGAAGCTATTCTTTAAAGAAATATGATTGAAGAGTTTATGCAGGATCCTTTTTATCTCAGGGCTATTGAAAAAAAGGTAAATAAAACCTTTGCCTCAGAAGTTTAAGAGGGATATGCAGAGAGTCACTTATGTGTGTAAGCAGTGTTTGTTTGTGTGGCTGAGCTCAGCCTGTGCTCCAGGGAGGCAGAGGCATAACCCTGCTCCCCTGTGTGTGTTTGGGGATGGGCAACCACTGGCAGCTCCCACACACACTCTTGGCCATTATTACCGCAGAACAGAGGAGAATGAGGCAGAGAAAAGTGGGGGAAGATTTATTGACTGAGTAAAATGCTGAAAGCAAGGCCTCGGCCAGCTGTGGCAGAGATAATTGTGGGGTGTTTTGTGAGCTTCACTTTGATAATCTTCCAAAGCAGGCAGTCTGGCTTGCAGGCAGTGACTGTGTCTTTGATTTTGGGACAAGCCGGAAGAAGCTGCTTGACAACCCATGCAAAATATTTAACTGCAAAGAACAAACAAGACTCTGGACAGGCAAATAAACAGTGGATTAATTTATGAGATTTTAATGATGGAAGAAAAGCCATTAAATCCAGGCATAAACAACTCACATGGAAGCAGCTCAAGACTATGGAAACCATGCAAGAAATGCCTGTGCTGGGAAAGCACGCAAACGTCCAGGGTGTGTGCTGGAGGGAAGACCTGCTTGGCCCAGGAGCCTGGCACAGCCCAACACACTTCACCTGACACTTTGGGTCCAGCCTGAGCAGGACTGTGAGGTGGGAGATCAACATTTTTAGGTTCAGATGGCAGTGCAGTCATGCTTGCTACCTGCATCTGCACCTAGCAAGACCTCCTAATCCCTACAGCATGTCAGATCCTAGAGGCTGTCAGTGATGGATTTTGAGGGACAGCAGTTGGAGGCAATACTCCCAGACAATGTTCTCCTTGTTGGCAGTGTCAGTCCATCAACTCCCCTCAGTGATGTTGCTGCCTCCCCTCATGCCCAGGGCTGGGATCAGGCTTAAAGCTTTGGTGATTCAGGAAGAGATTCACAAGCACATTGTTGCCTCAGGGGTGGGTCAGGCCTCTCATCATGGTGAAATGTCAGCTTCAGCTGACTCATCCTTTGCCATAGTGAATTTGTATATCATAGATACCTCACTAAATGGAAAGGGATTTCTGCTCCAAAGATCTGAGAGCTGGGAAAACTGCAGCTAAGAAGTAAGGTGAATTGAAGCAAGTCCAATTATACCAATTATTTCTTGTGTCTTCCACTTCTTTAAAAGAATGAGGATTTTTTTTAGAGTACAGTCACTTTAAGCTGATATAAGCCCTTGCTGCTGCTGCTGAGATGGGACATTTTTCTCCCTCCTCTCCCTGACTTCCCATTCCCATCCCTGTATTTGTTCTGACAGTAGCTGCTATGTGGAGGGACCAGACAACTGATTGAGCAAAAATCCAGTTTGCCGTATCTGTCCTTGGAGGGAACTTCTTATGCTACAAGTCCATTCTGCTATTCTGCAAAAATTTTCCTTCAATGCCTCAATTTATCCATCAGTACATTGGCAAACACTACTTAAGCTCAAAGAAACATTATTTCAAGTTGCTTTGAAAAGTGCCATTTGCAGTTACAGCGCAGTGTAAGACCAGATACCAACAGATAGATACATCTCTAGAATTTGAGTCCATAGAGACACTATGGTTAAATAACTTTTTATCACTTTTTATCACTGGTTAAATAATCACTTTTTGAAGTGATTATTTAACCAGTTTATGTTGCACTGATGAGAACATGCCCCTTTGTGTTTGATTTCATCTTTCTTGTTCAACATGCTGCTCAACAACAACTACTGTCTTGAAGAAACAAGCAGTTGAATTTGAAGGAGCCATTTCTTAAGGCTGTTAGTAGGGAATGTTTGGCCATGTAATAATTCTGAAAGGATTCCTTAACTTCTCATTAAAGAAAAGACAGCTTCAACAGAGATGTAACCTAGTAGCAGCTTACTCTTTCTTTAAGTCCATCTCATTTTTCTGCTCCTTTCTTACTCGGCTCTACCACCACTGCACAGATATGCAAGCTGGGTCTCACCCCAAAGCCATCAGGTGTGTGGACATTGACAACAGGAAATGCTCTGAGTGCAGCACTGGGTGAAACTGTGGCTCCATTGTGATGAGTAATAAAATTCTCCATTTGATTTCAGTGAGGCCAAGAGGAAGACATCTTAGAAGGGAAGAGGGATGTTCCCTTTAAGAGACTTTTACTGGGGCTCTTGGAAGATGATGTACCCCAAACCCTTAATAATAAAGTGCAGGTCTTTATTGTTAACCTTTTTGCCTCCGATTAACTACTGTGCAAATTATGTCTGTTTGTCTCTTTGATATGTTAAGAGGATGAAAGGGATAATGCTGTCTCTAAAACCACTTGCTTCTCTCTAGAACTTAAGTACCTATTACTCTTTCAGCAGCTGGGCTAATTAAAATAGGAGTTGAAATACATCCCTGTTTTAGTTTTACTCAGTGTGCTTATTTTATGGTCAAAGATCTTTGCTGAGTAATTAGCCTGCTGCTTCTTCAGAGTCAGTTAGCATCCTTTTCTGCCTGTAGTGTGTGCTTTCACACAGTGGCAAGTGGGGAGAGGCAGAGAGAAAGGATCTCTATTTTTAAAAAGAATCAAAGCCAGTGGAAGAGCACAGGAGGAAGTCTACAATACTAAGTGGAATCTGCCCATTTAATAAATGCACACTAATTTGACTGTCTTTTTAAAATACCCTTCTCCTGTAGTTTCTTCTCAGTATTTATGACCTGGCATTTGTGATCTTATTATTGGCACTGTGGCCTTGTGGCTTCATTTGAGAAAAGCTGTGGCAGGAACAAATAGCCAGGTTAAGACTCTTCAGAGGTTGCCACATCACCCTTCAGCTTTGATTCTCTCTGGGACAGAGGATCCTATTCTGGGCAGAAGAATTATACTGTTATGATCAGGAAGAGCATTTGTCTTCTCTGTGCTGCAAGACAAGGAACAGGAACAGGTAATGAATGTAGAACTTTTGAGTAAGTGACAGCATTGATGATGTTAGACTTCTGCAATAGCAGAGAATGTTTGGAAATCTGCGGAGAAGAAGCAGCTGCAGTACTGAAATGAATTCATGACCACATAACATGAGAATGTGCTCGTGTCCTAAACGTGGAGGAGTGGAGCTGGACCTGTCTTGAGGGCTTGCCTCTTGTAATGGTGTGAGACCTGCAACATGTTGACAACTGAACTTGCAGTTAATGTTGCCCAGATAGGAACAGTCCACACAGACGGCAGCAACCCTCCTCAAATTTTAGTCCTTACAGCTCCTTTGGAGTGTGTAGTCCAGCCCTAACCAAGGACTGAAGATGCTCTCAGCCTGCCTGGCCTCTGTCCCTGCTGATAGCTTGCCTCCCTGCCCTTGGTTTTCCTTCCAGTTTGCCCCTCACCGTGTCCCTGTTCTTGCAGGAGGGAGAAGGGCATCCACGTGCCCAAGGGAGGTCCTGCTGCTGACAACTGCATCGTCCTGTGGTGGTCACGGGTCCTTCAGGGCTGGTGGAGAGAAAAATCCTGGGCATTGGCAGGCTTGCAGGGACTCCTGGGAGCTACTTGAAGAGACCTCAGGGTCAAAAGCAAGTAACCCCAGCATTTTTTCCAAAATAAAAAGCAAGTCTCTTTCCCTTTGTCCATGCTAAGAACCTAAACATGTGAACTGAAGTAACCCATTTGCTAAGATTGAATGCATCTGGATGTGTCTGAGTGCATCTGGCCTTCACTTCTCTAGACAGAGGCTGGAGCTGGAGGGGGAGGGGAAGAGAGGTTGGGAAGGGTTTAGATAGGCAGAAACACACAAAAACACACATATATTTTTAAGGAAACATGAGTCACTTGCACTCCAAGTTTATTCCAAAAAGTAAATTCCCAGACCGCCCTGACTCCTGCCCCCAGCTCTCGAGGCAGGCCCTGTGCAACTGGGTGTGATAAATATGGATAAAAATTGGATACATCTGTGGGGAGGAGACAAAACGCTATTTTCCAACCTGCCCTGACATGTTAAGGCCACTGCACTTCTGAGTCGCTCCCCAGTCTCTGAGAGCCCCTCCTGCTGTGGCTGGAGGGGGCTCCTGGTCCCCTCATGCTGCCAGCTGTGTGCCAAGCAAGTGCCAGCAGCTGCTCCGCCAGCAGCAGCAGCAGGGCAGGGGAGGAATGGCAAGGAAGGGCAGGGGGCAAGGGGACAGCTGACGTCCATGTGTCCCACAGGCTCCTCTCACAGTGCTCCTGGTGTGTGAGGAGTGGGTGTTGGGGGTGCCAGCACCCTCCCTCCAAAGCTCACAGCCCCACAGCCCTTGTGTCTCACTGGCCATTGTTGTCCTTCCTCCTGCCTTCCCTTGTCACACTGCTGCCAAGGGGATCAGGGCTAGATTACTGTGCAGATCAGATCCTTGCCATGAGAGAGCTGTGCTGCCCCTGTAGCAGGAGGGGTTTATGCCCACCCAGGTGCCTGAGAGCCACAGCCTGTGCCCAGGGATGCTGTGCCACTGGCAGGGCTGGTTCTGTGCCACTCCAGCACATGGCACATGCCATGGAGCCACCTTGCCTGGCCAGTGTGCAAAGTGGCACATGTCTGAGGGAGAAGCCACTGCAGGGACAAGTCAGTGCATGTGGCACAGAGGTGGGGAGATGCTCTCTGTGCTTGTGACCCAGGAGGAGCTTTGGCAGGAGACCAGCCTCCCAGGATGGCTGCAGGTGCTGCTGGCCAGCCTGGAGGGCAGATGATCCTGGTCATCACCCGCTCCCTGTGTCCTGAGGGTTTGGCAGGGAAGGGCACTGCATAGGCAGACTCTCTGCTGCAGCCCCTGCTGAGGGGGCTTCTGAAGAACCATCCCTGACACCAGTTCTTTACAGTCATTGAGATCTGAGTGCATGCAGATCTGACAGCTCCCCTGGTAAGAGGAGTCAGCAGTGCTGAAATATGCAGCAGCTTCAAGGGTGGGTGACTTGAGGGCACCTCACCTCCCAGTCCTAAGGGCTGCAGCTCCCAAGAAAGCAGCCCACGATGCTGACAGCTGGCTGCTGCAAGCAGGTCTGGACACCTCCAGGTGTAAACAGCCCAGGTTCGTGGCCATAACTACAGCAAATTTGCACTCAACAGTAAATGCTTTTTGCTCAACCTTATCAAGATAATACTTGCTGGTTCAGCAGAAACTGGGATGGGGCTCGAGTACAAAAAAGATCGTTCTGCTTTAACAAGGCTTCCCCTTCGAGAGAATAATATTGGAAGAGCTAAATCCCAGATTGGAAACAATGTGTGGGTTTTGTTTTCTTTTTTTCCTTCACTTTTTTCTCCCTTGCCTTCATTCTTGGTGTTGGGGCTGGAGAGGAAAATCTCTGCCTTGCCAAACTAAACAAATTACGCTTTACAATCCAGAGACTTAAATGCCTCTTTTTATCATCATTTCCGTAGCACTGAGTGTTGAGAAAATAAAAGGACTAATAAGCAAAGTGGTTGCATACCTTTTTCTTAATGGCCATTGGCAAACAAATTCAGCCAGTTGTTTCTCTTTAAGGCTATTAAGTTTGCCTGAAAATCATTCCTGGGTAAACCTACACACACACACACACACACACTCCATGCTGACAGGAAAAAAAGTACATAAAGCAGAGCCCCTTCTTTCTATTATTGCTGTCCCTGCAGATCTCTCTGCTTCCCATGACAGCGCATGAGATCAAACCCCTCTGACCACACTGAAGGAAAGGGGCTCATTCCACCACGCCAGGAACACACACGCTCTCTTACAGTACCTCTTGGCAAGCAGGAGATGAGCAGGAGCTGCAGAAGAGTGAGTCCTACAAGTGTCCAGGGTGCTCGCTCCATACTGCCCAGGCCAGTGCAGCGGTGTGACTGCTCGGGAAGGGAGAGCAGGCAAACAGCTTTTACTGGGACCTCACCAGCTCCAGGCTGCGAGGGATCTCAGATTTCAGACCTCAGCACGCTCCCATCCTCACCAGAGGGGAACTACCTTCAAGAGACTTCTCAGGCGTCCAGAAGCACACGTCACCCCAAACCTCTCCAACTGTTGCCTTAACCCTTTCTGGACTCTGGCAACAGATCCTTTCTGTGATGGCTTTATTGGCTCAGTGCTCAGAACAGAGATAGCAGCTTTCCTTATGTAAAGAAAGCTCTTTTAAAGCTGGGAGAAAGAGGAATGCAGATATCTCTCTAAATGAGCCATCCCAGTTGCTGCGGGTGAGATGAAGTTACGGGCATCTCCAGAAGGAGGCACTTTGTCCTTGCTCTGTTGGGCTTGTGGGGCTGATGCATCCTGGGGGTGGCAAGGCAGGGTGTGGGGTGGGTGCAGAGAGGGATTCCTGTCCCACACTCCCACAACTGGGCAGCCTGGCCAAGTGACATGGTTCACTTTACGACGTGCTTAAAATAGCCGTGCGTTTTTATGGTGGGGCAGATGAATGAATGAGGCTCAGTAAAAGTTCACTCCACAGTGGATGAAAACCACAACACACAAAAGGAATCACTTGGCATATGTGTGCTTGTGCTAGTCAAAACCTTTTTACTGTCCATTTCTGCCAGAAAACGCAATTTTGGCAAAATTGAAATGTTTTGTCGGAACATGCTGATATTGAGGAAATGTTTAATCCAAACAAAGGAGACCATTTAGTTTGGATTTTATCTTTGTGTCATATTTTGTTTTGCCTTTTCTATTAGCACATGCTACTGACTTTTTTTCTTGTCTTCAACCCATATTATATAGCAGCATGCTTAATTTTCTCTAAATTTTTTCTTGAACAATTTTTTAGTACTTTCCAAAGGACATGTTTTTTACCTCTAAATCAGACTTTCCCAATTTGATTTCTATAGCAAGATTTCAAAAATTACATATATTATGAGAGGGAGAAAATAGAAAAATTGGCATTTGCTTTGTAGTAGGAAATCAAGTTACATATATTATGAGAGGGAGAAAATAGAAAAATTGGCACTTACTTTGTAGTAGGAAATCAAGTAACCCTAAAAGCTTTAGCAAATACCTACAGTTTGTAAGACTCAGGCATGTTGAACAGCCTCAAAAATTTGAGAGCCATTGCCAATGGAAGCCTTGAGTAGTTCAGTGCAGTGCAAAATCTCCTACACCTTCAGGTGGTCTTTCATGGGGTGAATACCTTTAACCAGACATCTCTCTGGTTTAGGCTAGTCTCTCTGCCAACCTCTTGACTTTACAGTGTGAACAGTCTTTTCAGGATTTGTACACCTTTCATATAAAACAGTGCCAATGTATTTTTTCCCCAAATCTTTAACACTGATACAAATCTATCATTGAGAATACTAATAGAAGACCTGAGATGGGTGTCAAGATTTTAGCCATATTGGCACATAATCCTTGCAGAGCTAGCCTGGCTGCTGCCCTGGATGCTTTTCTGCTCAGGAGGTCACCAAAGCTCTCCAAGTCCCACTGGGCCTTATGGCTCAGTTACTACATTCTCCTGGAGCCCACGGTGGACATCACTTTCCCCAGGGCCCTGAAACTCTGCCTTGGTGGTCCCTTGCTCCTTTCTGATCATTCATATATGTGCTCTAAACTCCTTCCTAATTCCAGATTTGGGCTCCTTTAACAAGCCATTTCTGGTCAGTGGCAGGAGGAAAAAAACAGAGGATAAAAATGAAGCCCCCAAGAGTGGATGAAAACAGTGAAAACTGGAAGCTCTTACATCTTCACAAAGAAACACTAAGCTATTTTAATGCCTATGGAATCATGACTAGTTTATTTCCTAGCCATCCTTTCCAGTAAGCAATTAAATAATTTAAGCTAGTAAAACCTTTTTGGACTGCAAGTTGACTTACAGATGTCTGAGGCTTAGATATCTCTGAGGGGGACTGCTCATAGGAATGCAAACCAAAATCTGGGTTTGGTGTGTAAAGTGAATGGAAATCACAGAGCACTGCATGAGGCTGGACACATGGAAACAGGTTTTTAAGGCCAGACACAGAGGATTTAATACTTGGTTTCATAAAGGCCAGAAGCACTGGGGAAAATATGCCCACAAGGGCCACAACTATTCATTTGAGTCAGTCCCTGTGGTGAGACATTCAACATGCTGGAAAAGGAATAGATGAAGTAGTGTCTTTGCAGGAATCAGCTCTGAAGGGACACCTTCTGTTTTAGGATGAAAAAGTGGTCCTTCTGTACTAAGGAGGTGTGAACAAAAGGGTTAACTGGTAGATTTATGACATATTTTTTCCTTTTTTTTTGTCTCTAAGGAAATGTAATTATACCACCAGAAGATGTAGCCACACTCAGCATTACTCTACAGTGCTTAGCTTAGCTTGGCACCTTGCAAAATCAGTTTAGTTGGTGGATCCACTGCCTCCTTAGAGAATGGCTCAGCAGCCAAGGAAGAGAATTCAGTCATAAGCCCACAAGTTTGCACGTGGCCAGCTTACATGGGTTAGTCCCAGGAATGACTGTGGGCAGCTTACACAGTGCTCCTGATTGCCCTTCTTGCACTCCTATTAAGAGGCAGGGACCAAACGAGGCACAGTGCACCAGCCAAATATTTCAGGTAGTATGTAATCCCCCATGAAAGAAAGCTAAAAGCTCTTAACCATGTGTCTGTGCTGCTGAGGAATCTCACTGTAGCATTTGGCTTCGATGCTGGATCTGCCTTACTGTTGGATGTAAAGGTTTGGAAAGTACATTCCACTGAAACTGAATTGTAAAAGAGAGTGCTGCAAAAGCTGATAGAGGTATTGTGTGTTAATTATAACTTCCAAGTACCTAGCAATCCATTTCAACTTAGAGTAAAACAAGACCTTCAATAATTAATAATTGACCACTGAGTGAATAATTAATGTGCAATCAATATCACCAGCTCATGTTTCTAATAATTTGCCATGAAATCTGAAAAACAGTGTGTGGTCCAACCTGTAAAAACAGAAAGAATGACATTATTTTATACTGGGGGAAAGTGACATGCAGGGATATGAGCTGAGGCACATATCCTGAAAAACAGTGGCAGGTTCCAACAGAGTGGAACACAAACTTCATTCCTTTGGTACTTGTAGCTCTGGACTGTCCTGCTTGAGAGGACTCAGTGAAGAATAATTGAGGATAGATATATAGTTCTGGATAAATTTAGTTTGGACTTGAAATAAAAATTATTGCTTTTCAGTCTTAAAAATTTGAGTGAACTTTTTATTTCCCCTCAGCCTACGGAAATCTCTTGTTTCTGTTTTGTGGAACATTGCCAGAAGAATTTCTGCTTTTGTGACTTCTGCTCAAACGATTCTGTCCCAAATGTTCTTGATCATCATCCAAAGCTCCAGAGGTTCTTCTAGGAGGAAATCAGTGATTTTCAATGTGACACACTTCTACTACTACAGAATAGATGCCTTCACAGGACCTCCTTCTTACAGGAACATTTGGAGCCCATTTCTTTTTTACAGGCAATATTCCCACTTAACTAGAGGAGTCTTCTGCCAAAGAAAGAGTTTGAATCATCTGGACTCAAATATGCTCCCAAGAAGATTGTTGGAATTAGGTTTTTAACTTCACTGACTGCCCAATAATACCCATCCCACTCAAACAATATATGGAGAAACCACTAGAAAGACATCCTAAAAGAAAATGGTCCCATTGACAGGATGGAAAGGATTTGTATCTCAGGGGGAAATGAAGTTCAGATGAAGCTCAGATCTGGCACTTCAGGAGTAACAGCAAGAGAGGTTAATGAAAGATTTGCACTAATATTTTGCTTCTCCCTTCAAAGCATTGTTGTCCAATAAGGAGGACAATCTCTTAGCTTCCAATAAGGATGATAATCTCTCCTTTTAGAGGAGAGATTATAAAGTGTTTGCCTTTAAAATAAAGCTTCTAAAATAAATTCTCGACCTTGCTGGAATATCTGAGGAACGTTTTTTAAGTTCCTAGGATTATCAAGAGTATACTTTGCCCTTTGGGCTTCAAGTTCTGCTGAGCATGTGCAATGCAAATGTCCAGTGTTCATGAATTACTTTGGAATTGTGGCAGCCTACCCACACAGGCACCTAGAGATAAGGGCCCTTTGTTTGGCTTTTTCTGGCCTGAGCTCTGCAAAATATTCCCATCTCTCTGTGGGGTGTTAATCCTGTGACTGAAGCATTGCAGTCCAGGAGAGCTAACTGGGTGTGAATAGTAGTGGCCAAAAGAGGTAGGAGCTGCAGTGCCAGCACACAATACAGCCCTTGACCTAATGGCACATGTAAAGAAAATCATAGTGCTTTGTTAGAAAGCATTCATATTTGATAATGTATTTGCTAGCAATATTTTGTCAGGAAAATTGAAACAGTTCAAAGTTTACAATTCCAAATATATTTCTGGGCAGGTCAGCAGAAAAATATGGCCAGAAAAATATGACTGCTTAATGGCACCTACTAAAAAATATGCCTTTTTTTCAGTTTTTATTACATGTCTTTGTCTGGATGGTTTTTTCAGTGATCCTTCTGTGTTTCATTTTTGTATGCAGTCTGTGATAATCTTCACCATAGCAACGTGTAAGAAAAGGAACAGGTGGAAGATTTGGCTTGAAATTAAAACTAGCCAGTAGGCAATCCTACTTAACAATCAGGCAGACATTGATATTACTCTCTAAGAGGATAATAAAAAGGGGGCTGCAATTATTTACTTCCCTGTGTGGAAATTAACAGCTTGTAGATTTAGTCATTCTTGTGATACACATTTTTGGTTTGAAGGTTAACAAATAAGGCTTTCTAGGTTAATGAATAAAACTTTTAGCCTGTATAGCAAATTCAAGCTAATCACCAAAACATGAGACACAGAAGATTAGGAATTGTTTTGATTTTATTTAAGTTGGACTTGTGTTTTATGGTCTTGGGTACATGTGATCAGGATGGAAGCCACGAAAAGAGTAAGGTTTTGGGACAGAAACCTAACCATGTTCCACCAAGAAGGCCAACTGCAGCATAAAGTCCAGTCAGATGAATGTATGCACAAAACAAAGGTCAGAAAAATTTATGTGGGAAATAATTGGTGGAAGGTCAGCTTTCCATAGGTTCTCAATATCTGATTTTTCCCACTGTAAATGTAGAAGAACAGCAGTTCTGGAAGTAGGCTTCACAAGCTGTGTCTGTACTGTGGCCAGGTAATGGAGATAATGGAGTGAGGTAGGACTTGAGCAGTGCTGTCTAACAAATTAAGATCTTCATCTGAAGTACTGCTTTTTTCATCTCCTTTTCTCCCTTCATTGATTCTCATAAAAACTGAAATTAAGGCTCACTTTCTCTGTCCCTGTAGGTCAAATTTGCCAAAATGTCCTTTGGAAGGTTCTGTGAAAACATCTGGGAATAACAGTGAAATTCTAATAATAAGGAGTAACAAAACCATTCACCATTTATTTGTTGTTTTACATGTCATACAAGTAAATAATCATGAAATATACAATAACACACCATTTAGTTTCCTAATGCAACTTTTGGGAGTTCTGCTGCTCATCATTTTACACCATCTTACACTAATCAGTTCTCAGGTTTTTTGTACTTCTCCCTTGGTTGACTTGACGGACCTTGACAAAAAGGGAAAGACTGAAATAAGATGACAAAGATGATAAGAAGAAATATATATAATGATTCAGAAAGAAAGAGCAAGATTACTCTGACTAATAGATGAAGTGGCTGAGATCTTTCAGACCAGCAGTCTGTTCTGAGAACAGTTGGACAAGGTCACCAGGGGATTGCAAAATTTGATCTCATGTTATAAAAATATATACTGTTCAAAATCCCAGACCAATGTGCAGTCATGTCATCAATTTTTATTAAAAAAATGTCATCACCATCTTCAGCTACTGTAGAACCAAGTGCTGAGAAATATTTGCTGAAAAATATCATTTTATCCACTTTTTCTGTCCCTACCAAGCACTGATGTGCCAAATTGACAGTCCTGATGGTCCTGCTCCCACACAGTTATCCTTCATGTCACCCTTGTCATCTTTGAACTCTGGTGTGCCAGACCACAACTGTTGTTTCACTTAAAAATTTAGAAAAATTTTCCTAACAATTTTTCTTTTATTATTTTTAGGCAGTGGTATTGGGATATGAATCAGATCATAGGTTGTTAAATACTGTCCCTCAGTATTTAACCTGTGCAGAATTCTGAAGCACAAATCCCATTCCCTGCCCTTGCAAAATTCTCAGGGGAAAATTTGATTTGCATCTGTGATATCACCAACAATGGCACTTTTCAGGAATGCAGCCTCAGCAAGTATAGGATATGTTTGTACCACAAAATCCTCCTCTGTGTATTGAGTACCACAGAAAAATGCATCTTGACATAATTCTGCTGCTTACATAGCTATATAAACTGGGGAGGTTCAGACAACTTATAAGCTGTTACTCAAGTAAAAATGCCCTGTATAGAAAAAGTGTGAACTAAAGTGTTTATTCAAGTTAATAGAAGATCTTGTGTAGCTCATAAGATGTCTGTTTAAAGTGTCCATGCAGATAGTACACAGTGCTGATCACAATGGTATTTTAAGCTCTGACCTAGTAAAGAACTTAAGCATGTGCCTAACTTTGGTTGCATCAGTAGTGTCATTGAGTTCAGTGGGTTTAAATGACTCTTTTGAGTTTTTGAAGCCTAAAAGTACCAGTGGATAGCCACAAATGAAACTGGGAGAAGTGACAATGCCAAGGGT
Source organism: Serinus canaria (assembly GCF_022539315.1). Lineage (NCBI taxonomy): Eukaryota > Metazoa > Chordata > Aves > Passeriformes > Fringillidae > Serinus > Serinus canaria. The sequence goes on from NC_066319.1 coordinate 19,031,443, forward strand.
GACATGGAAAGTTTTCTGCCCAAGTCCTGGGGTGTCTGGGCTTTCCTCACCTGCAGAGATGAGAGGCATCACTATCAGTGCTGCAGGTGATGCCCTTAGCCCTCATTTTGCAGTGTGCTGTCTGCTTTGTACAAGAAATAAAAAGAAATAGATTCCATCAGAGCTGATTTCTCTCTGGGATTACCACCAGACTAGCACCAGAGCCCTGCTTCAGAGACACTGGAAGAGTGACAGGAATTCTAATTTCTAAATCCTGCAGCATACATTGCTAAGAAGTGTATCAGAGTTTTTAGCAAGTATTTATGTAGAAGACTCCAGGATTAGAAATCAACCCTGCTGGTTCACTTTAAAGATTAAAAAAACTCAGTTGAAACAAAAGTAAAAGATTTTTTCCACAGCATTATTGCTCCCTTGGCTTTTAGCATTCAGTGGTGTGCAAGTTGACAGAGAGGGTATTGATTTTTACTACTCTGAAGATTTCTTCCTAGAATGGGAGCAATAAAAAGGACTAGAAAAGAAATAATAGCAATTCTTGTTTTCTCCAGCAGGGCTTTGATCTTACAAGTTTGAGCAGTAAAATAAAGGAATAGTGTGTTCCATTGCACTCTGTCCTGCTTGAAAATCCACCTTTCTCCATCTTTGTTATTATTTCTCTATCTTGAAGCCACAAGAGTACGTGTCTCATGGCAGCACAGGTTTAAACTTCCTGTATGACACCTTCAAAAACTCCTATTGCACTATAACACAAAAAAAACCTTCAAGAAAAAAAAAGTCTATACAGAAAAATCTGCTTCAAGTAGTTTTAACTGCTTTAGTTTCTGCTGCAAGACTATTGACTTTTGTGGGGGGGGGGTTATTCCTATCTATTTGGTTCTGTCCACAATACCATTGTTTATATTCAGTCACTGTTTTCTGTGTGAAGAATCTCTTGGCCATTGACATTTGGTTTAGACTTCTTTTCATGTATTTTTAATCAAAAGAAAACGTGATCCAAAGCCAGGCAGATTGTGCTGGTTTGGGTTGCCACTCATCACGAGGCACAATACTGTCTGCTACTGCAAAGTGCATGTGCCAGAAGGGTGGCAGGATCTGGCCTTTGGTGCCAGTCCTGCTCTGCTGTTCCAGCAGAGTAAAGCTGCTCTCCATGTTTTAGGATTTTATCAAGTAAAATAAGCCACGTGGGCCTCACTGAAAACCAACAAATGGGACAGTAAGATGCACGTGAAAGAGATCTGCATATTCCCAGCTATCTGGAGTGTATTTGGTATTGTCCTCTTCCTCCCTGTGATCATAACTAAGGTGCACCCTCTGCTATCTTTTGCAGCTTTTCTCTTTGAAGTATGACCTACTAATTGCAAAAAGAAGAAGAAAACATAAATCAAAATGCCTTAATAAACAGTACTCAAAAATAAGTTGGTGAGACTTTTTTTTACCCTGTGTGTAGGTACAGAGTAAAGATTTTAATCAGTTTAAGATTCTTTTATAAGGTCACAGTGCTCAGTGTGATTAACTAGATATGAAATTTGGCAGGCAATGCATTCATAATATGATCTAATAATGTTTGGTAGTGTGGGGAGGGAAAGAAAGAAATTGGCTGAGAGGAGATTGCTTAAAAGTTGGCAACCTTGCAAATACTGTAACTTCTCTATGGAAATCTCATCAGAATGATGAGCCAGCCATCTTTTCCAAGCTTGTGCAGAAATTTTCCTTTCAAAATATTTGTGCCTGAGAGATAATGGATGACTTCTATTACTGGATGGCTCCTGCAGTGCACTTTCAGGACTAACCTGAAGTATCCCCTGCTATTTCATTATTGGACCACAAACTGCTTTGCCAAAAGCCTGACTCCTCAATCCTTCCCTTTTTTTCAGGCCTAGGGCTCATAGATCTGCTGGAATATTGTCACATAAATGCAGCCAGGCCAGACAAGATTAAGTATCTTCTTTGTATAGCATTCTGCCTCCAGAAATGACCAGATAATTTCTTATTACTTCAACAGATAAAACCAGTAAACTCATTGGGATAACCTTTCTAGCACACAGTTCTATCTTGCTCTCTACTAATAAAGGCCATCTCAGCTCCTGAAGTGTTTTTTGTTTAGTAATTATGCTTCTTACCTCTTGCTCTCTCTATATATATGTTGAATTCCTCTTTAAAACATGTTAAAGTTTTGCTCCCAGAAATGTGTGGTGGAATTGATCAAATATCTAACTTACTTTGCACACAAGAAAAATTTATCTAGTCAGGTTTGAACTTCCTACATTCTTTTTCATTAAATTACCCTTTGGTTCCCAAAACCCAAGACAAACTGTTAAACCATACCACTCTAACATTTTCTTGACTCACCAGCTTGGTATTTTTTGTTAGGACAAGGCTCACCAGCTTTTTGATTGCCACCAACAGACAAGTTTAGTGTTCTTTACTCTGTTTCTCCCATTTCCCTCTCCATCCTTTAGTTCCACAATATCCACTTGAAATGCAGTGATTGGGATGAGGTGAGTATCCCACAGGGGTCATTCCACTGATTAGATCAAAGCACTCCATCCCTCTCTTGATCCTGCTCTCGGTCCATACTTGCTGGTGTGCTGGAATGCAGCTGCCACTGCAGCCACCACCTCTTTGGCCTGCCCAGAGCAGGATCCAGCTCATTTGCCTGTTCTTTCTTCCTGTCTCTCAGACAGTTTTGGACCCATACACTTTGTTTCTGAGCCATGTTGGTTTCAATTTATTTCTGTCCTTCTATAATGCACCTCAGAAGAGGCTGCAGGGAAGTCTGAGCCATGACAACCCCCCATCCTCTACCACTGCTTTCCTCTCCTGCAAATTCACTGGGTTTTTGTCTTGCAATGCCCCTTACTATTCTGAGCCCAGAGGTCCTCCCAGCACCAGCACAGCTGCCACTGTCCTCACCTGCTGCAGCCTCAGATGGTTCCTGATGAACTTCTGTTTTCACCTGTGCAGTTACATTATTTATGATGTGGATCTCCCATGCAGCCCTATTGGTATGACCAATCATTGTGAACATCACCTACTTTTGCCACAGAATTTATTTTTTTTTTAAATATGTCTTCATGCCCTTGTTCCCCATAGGCTCAAATATGCAGACACTGGGTCCCATTGCAACATCAGGATCAAGTGTCTGAAATTCTTGCACCAAGAAGATTACTCACGTTACAAATGAGAAATAATAGCACTACTGTCAGTAAAGAAGGATTCATCATTCTGTAAGGCTCTGGCAATGTGACAAAGGGAAAATATTCAGGAAAAGAGAGTATTTTCCCAGTGTTGGTAAAATGTTCAGTAAAATAAATATGATCTCCCTAGAGATCACGGGCAATGAACATCTAATTTCAGCCTTTACAGGAAAGTGTCACTGTTCCTTTTATTCTTTGTAACTCCACAGAATAAAGGATGTATTTATAGAAGATTAATATCTAGATAGTGAGTTTCCCAGGAAAGATATTAACCATTGCTACACTCTCTTTTGACTGCTCATTAATTTACACGTGTTCTCAGTATTAATTGCCAGGCAGTTATTTGGTGCAACCTTGGGCACTCACTATCCATAGAACCATGGAATCATAGAATCCTAGTACATCCTGAATTGGAAGGCATCCACAAGGATCACCAAAGTCCAGCTCCTGGCCCTAGACCAGAAAAACACACTATATGCCCGAGACTGTCATCCCAAAGCTTCTTGATCTCTGCCAGGCTGGGTGCTGTGACCACTTCCCTGGGGAACCTCTCCCAGTGCCCAAACACCCACTGGGTGAAGAACCTTTCCCTAATATCCAACTTAAACTCTCACGATACAGCTTTATGTCATTCCCTCAAGTTCTGTCACTGGTCACCAAAAAGATTCTCACTACTGGGGACATTCTTTAGCATGGCAAATTGCCTTCAATTCACCCATTTATCTGTTGTTTAAAATAACTTTTAATTTATGGTGATGAGCCAGTGTGACAGTGAATGTCATGCCACACTCTAAGAGTGCTTTTACTGGAAGCAGAACCCCTGCTTTGGAGCAGGTGCCTCAGTCTGAACCCTGGTGTCCAGAACTATTCTTCCCTGGAGAGTGGGGCTGTAAGCATCTAAACAAGTGCCTGCCAGAAAAAAATGGGGTGCCACTCATTCAGACTTAATGATAGCCTGACTAAGGGAAGCATTTTGGGAGGAAATAAGGGCTGGCTAACAAGTGTTCATGAGCTTCTGCAACTACTCTGTAAGAGAAAAGTGAAACATGCTTAACATCAAAACAAGAGGACCAGATGTTGGTGGTGGGCTGTATAAAACTGAGGAATTCCCAAAGGACAGGAAATCTTAGCAGGTGAGAGGATCAAAGACATGTTTTCACAGCAGAAAGTCTTCTCCTAATGTGTGGGAATAGGTAGTCAAAGCAAGCTGCTCTTCAACAAGGAAGAAAAGAGAGAGAGAAAAAACCACCATGACTGAAAAACAAAGTAAATTTTATTTATTGCTCAATTCAAATCCCTGTCAAAGAAAAGTAAGATACATTTTTTCTACTTTGTTCACAACTTTTTCTTTTTTAATGTTTGCTTTTATTTAAGTATATGATTGTATTTCACAAAGTTTTGCGTCCAAAGGGTTTGCTTTCTCTGTCACAGAGTTACACCATTATCTCAAACACCCTCTAGGCAGAAATGCCAGAAAGAGAGGTTCCTGCTCCTGTGGCTGGTTTGGGCAGCTGCACCAAAACCCTCCTGTGGTGGAGCATGAACAGTCTAGAAGCCTCTCAGAGGGATGCTTATCTTCATAAGGATGTTTACCATTGAATGGGTCCTGAAATGTTTTCTTCTATGGACATGGACTGGAATATCATGTCAAGATCATAATCTGGTTTAAACTGGCCTATCAAATATGAGGTTTAAACAGTTTTCAGATGTCTCCAGAAGTGTGGTTATTTCTGGCATAAGGGATTAGCTGTTGGTTTTTTTTTTCCTTATCCTTTGCTTTTTCTTTCCAACTCAGCCTCTTATCCCTTGTAATGGAAGGAAAAGACACGATCAAAATTTCATGGCTAATGATATGGCACAGCTCACAGGTGGAGGAAAATTGTTGATCAGGCCAAGTGATATAGCTGGAAAAAGCAGACAAGCTTTCAAGCACACAAGCATAAATGAGTCCAGAAGCTTGTTAGTTTTCCCCAGCTGTGAAACTTGGTATTGCAAGAGCTATTTCCTCTCTCTGTGACCTGGTTTGTATGGATCCTCTGGGGGCACAGCATGGAGAACCTGCTGGGAGCAAGGGAGCCCAATGAAGTGTCCTAGCATCCCACTCTGTAAACTGGCACAGCCTTGGCTGAAAAGTGCCCTGTTGCCCTGCAATCACTCTTAATTCAATCCACAATAAGATCAGTTACAAATAAAAGCATTTTTTCATGAGATCCAAAATAGATAATAATGTCTCAGAATTTATGAAAGGTAAAGCTGAAGCTATGGAAGGAAAACTAATTTGAGATTCATTAAAGAGGGAATCCTTCCTACAGACCTTTCCCTCGCCTTTCCCCTAGTTCATTTCAGCCTTTCCCCATGCCTACCTGGCAGGGGTAGTCCTGTCCATTTGCCTTTCCCCTCAGATTTAATCCACAGGAGTGTTCAGATGGGCAGATTACCACAAGCCTCAAGCCTGGTTTCCCCTTGAAGCCTTCCAGGAAACACAGGCAGATCTGATCCCTCTCCCTGAAATCCATTTTTTTCTTTTCTATCCAGGCAAAATCCTGATTATTCTTCATTAAAATATGGGTTGTTTGACTTTCCCTGCAGTGCACCAGGTGTTATTTCCCATTCTTCTCTGACCACTTGCCCATGCACTGTGCTTCCTTCCACATCCTCTCACAGCCATAAATGTGTCTGACTTTTTATTACACTGGACCTCACAGATCACAGTAATTGTGCATTAACAAGTGTGCTTGATGGTAGCATCTCTGTGAGATAACCCCACACATCTCCTGACTGGATTTTGACTGAAAGAAGACACAACAGGAATTAAACACTTCATGGCAGTTGAAGATTTGGCATTGTTGACTGTGAATATCTTTCTTCTTAACACACTCTAGCAAGTATCCTACTGTCACACCTCATAGCAGTAATGAATACTTTCTCACAGCTCTGAGCAAGGAGATGATGACTGTAGCTCATTTTTTACTTGAGGGGCTGAGACAGATGGGCTGACAGATTAAGTTCACAAGTGTATTTGTCAACATGGTCCAAAATTAGATGCTTAGACAATTTTGCAATTTTTTTTTTCATTTCTTCTTTTGTTTGCTTTTGAATTCTGTTGTTTCTTCTAAGAGCACCAGAGCAGACTCCCATTGGCTTCCATTACTGCTGTCAGTAGAACCATCATCCTTCTGGTGGTCAAATCTTTGGATGCCAAGTGGGGAATCCTGAAAAACCAAATTCAGACAGGTGAAAAGCTTGGCTTAAGAAACCCAGATGAAGTGTTTGGGTTTTCTGTGCCACTCTTTAACAGAACTGTGGATGAAATCTGCTGGATTCTGCCTGTTAGAGCAGAAGGCATCCTCTCTTTCTTGTATTCCCAGATTTAATTCTCCACAATGCTGCCAATTTCTGCAGGCTGTAAGGCAGATGTCTGACCACTTCCTACCCTTGGTTAAACACCATAAGGCAACATTTTACAAAGCTCTCTCCCACTGTACCACTCTGTACAAGATAAGCAAACAATTGGTAGAAATGCTTGTTTGGGTGACGCGCCTTTGTTCAGGGCTTTCGGTGCTCCCAGGAAACCCTGCTGGCTGAGCAATTGCTGTGTTGTTTGTATTCCATTCTTTTAAACATTCTGAGACATTTCAAGCCCGGAATGAGCTGCAAGGTCGGCTTCTCAAGGCTGAGGGTGAGATGCACAGCTGGGCTGCCTGTGACTTGGTGACTCTCCAGCCAGAAATTTCTGCCTTGACTGCGGCACCTTTCTGACATTTGCTGGGATGCAAGGAAAAGCAGAAAGGAACAATGGCAAAAGGAAGTGCAGGGTGAGTCTGTGCTTTCCTTGTTCCTTTCAGAGACAAATAAGCAAAGGCTTGAAAAGTGGGACATTTTCTCCCTCCTGAAAAACCTCCATGCTCTTCTTGTTTTTAACCTTCAAGCATCAGAAAGGTCAAGACTTATCAGAACTGCTTTTCCTTGTGGAAATGCAAGGATATCTGTGTTACTGGCTGTAAAGAGCAGACTGAGATGAATCTTCAGCAAACTGATGTTTCTTTCCTCCAGCTGTCTTTAGCAGTGTTGCATTAAACATGTACTAACAAAAGCCAGAATTTTAAACAGTCAAGGTATAATTTACTTTTTCTGTAAGTTATTTGTGCTGTACCTTTATCATAGATATCATAATCCTATTAGTTCTTAAGCTGTCCAGAGGGTTTATCAGGAAAAAGAGTAGAGACAAAATGTGAATTTTTCATGTGCAAGGTATCTGCTGAAAAGTTCTCTGAGAATATCTGTAAAATGCAAACACTTTCAGGCTTTCTTTATAGACAGAAGAATGCAAAGCAAAGACATCTGTTCCTCCCTTCGTATCACCTCCAAAACCTGAGAAAAGCTGTGCTTAAGTCACCATGGAGGTATTTAAAAGGTGTGTAGACAAGTTGCTTTGGGACATGGCTTAGTGGTGGAGTTGCAAGTAGGAGGTTTATGTTGGACTTGATCTTTTACAACCTAAATGATCCTATAATTCGAAGAGTTTTCTGATTTCTTCTGCTCTGGGTCTGTAGGCTGCTTTCCTTGCACACAGGGTACACAGCTGATGTAGTGAAAACCAAAAGTCTTTCAGCCTTCAAAAGATGTTCATCTGAACAGTAATACCTCTGATCCCACTGTTATTTCAAAAATCTTGGGTTCCACTTCCATGCAAAACGTTCCAGGGCTGCCTCAGGGAATGGGATCCCCACCGCTCCTTGAGCAGCACTGAACCAGGGTTTATCACACACAGAAACTGTTCTCAAGTGCACAAAACAGGCAGCAGGTGAGGGGGAAACACTGCACTGGGTTGTCCTCTAAAAGCTGCTGCAACAGCTGGTTCTGAGCAAAGCTGTGTGAAAAGTGCTCAGCTAAAACACTGCATTGCATAGGATGAGTGTTACACACTTGAGAATTTTGGTCAAAAAGGATCCCTTTGTCTGGAAGGTACCTGGCCCCAGCTCTGAGGAAATTTGGATGTCATAATGAAAAACATAAACTGCTTTTTTTCTTCTTTTTTTACTTTTTTTTTTTCTTTTTACTTGGAAATTGCTGAAGCTGAGAGAAGAGAAATCCACTGAGACAGAAGCCAAAGAAAAAGGTTGTCGTTATTCTCATTTACCCTCTCCTCTTTTACCCTCTCCTCACGATGCCTTGCCAGGACACACATTGAAAAGTTTACTGGGTCCTTGAATGAAGGAACACAACTCTCTTTCTTTCTGTACAATGAAAGCAGGTATATTTCAGTAGGACACCAGGGAGAGATACTCAACAATGATGTCTTTTGTATAAATGAGAGGCTTTATTCAAGAGGAAGATAGCTGTGATGCTGATAAAAATAATAATTTGTAATTTTGATATGATGTTTTTCCTTCAGAAGTCCTCACAAAGAAGGGCATTCTTATCATATCATTATAGCAAAAGGGAACTCTTACAACAAGTAATGAAGGAACTAGTCTAAGATCAAATGGTAGATTGTGGGACAGAAGTAAGCACTGTCCTGTTCCTGAAACATGCTGAAGGTAAGAGTTGCTTCCTCAGTCTGATCTTCTGAGGCAGGAATTAACACTCATGAAATTTCATCTTCTCCCTCTACTGCTGCTTCTACTCTTCACCCCCTCTTGCCAGCCTGGCATGTTTTCTCCAAACCCTGAGCAGCCAGGACACAGAACCAGCATCACTGAAGAGGGCAGGTTTGCTGTGGCTGTCACTGCTTTGCTGCAGAGCAGTCAGTGCTCTGAGCAGTGAGCTGCACAAACCTCTTGTACACACACATGCAGGCACAGCTCACACCACACTCACTGTGGCTCCAGCAGCCTTGGAGTGTGGGTGTAGCCTGTCCTGTCCTGTCCTCAGAGCAGCAGATATCCAGGACATATGTCTCCTCCTTAAGAGTCCTCTCAGCCTGGGACAGTCTTACAGCAAGGTAAGGGCAAGGGCAGTGAGGAAATGCAATATCGCCTTACAGGAGGAGAAAATTCCAGTCTGGGAAAGAGATGCTCAGAGCAGCTGAATAAGAAACAGATATGTAGTCACTTGTCTGAGATTCAGGTGTTATTGCCATTGAGTGCTGAGAAGCAGTCCTGTGATGTCATTTTTTAAAATTAAAAAGCAGTTAAACCTGATCCATTTTTTATCAGGAAATATGTCTTTTTCACAAAGATTGTTTCCAACTTATTGTACATACGTCATTAGGAGATAGCAGCTACAGGAGCCTGGAAATGCAGGTGCTGAGCTTTGCAGTGCAATGAACTGCAAGGAACCAGGCTGGCAATACTTTACAAGTTCACCCAGTGATTATATGGAAGTAGCTTCACCAAATGAAGCCTCATTATGGCAGATGCTGTGCATGCATGGGGAGAGAATCCTTACCCAGGTGGGTTATGGTCTCTCTAACACAGGCACTTCAGAGCTTGAAGGCATAATGAAAGGGGATGTCTTGTTAAAGATCTCAAGGGAGTTTTGTGGCAGAAGTGCAAACATAATAAATTCAGATCTGCTGAGCTAAAGCCTGTGTCCTGACTTCAAAAGCCCCTGCATTTCACCGAGCAATTTCAGAATACTTTTTTTCTTGTCTCTCCTCTCCAGATGTTTACTGGAAACTACTGTGGCATGGTGGTTAGAGATTCAGGTCCACAAAGGAAATACAAGAAATAAGAGAAACCTCCTTTGGGCCACTCTGGATAGAACTCAGGAGGTTTATGTATGGAAAATAGCTGTTTGCCAGGGATTTAGGGGTTGAAGGGAGACCTGTGAAGTGTCGTCACTCGGGCCAGGATAAATGGAACAAACCCCAGCACATCCTGAACAGATACATCATTGTCAACAGAGTTGTCAATTAGCACAGAGCAAGTCAGATGTCACTGGAGAAAAATCTCTGCTCTTCAGGGAAGGGAGGAATCTCTCCGTGACTCAAGAGCAGATGGTTTGGCAGCAGCAGCACGGCCAACTCCTAGCACTGGATTAACAAATTACAGAGATATGCTCCCTGCTTTGTATTTACAGCACATGACTGGAAAGAGGGCTCAGGAAAAAAGGATAATGTGAGAAGAACTCACATGTAATGTCAGCTGAGTGGCCAGCAGGGATTCTCAGGAAAGCCAGCAGCCTGCAGCAGGATGCTGCCTGTCCCCCTCTGGCAGATACACATTTCTGCTAGGCGTAGGATCCCGTCTTCTCACACAAGATAAAACAGAGCATTATAAAATGCTGATATTTCCCCCTCTCTAGTTCTCACTGCTTAAATGAATGCTGAGCCTGTGTCTTTAAGCCCCGTTTGTTTCTTCTCTTGTTGCCATAGTGTTTAGTGTTTCCATGTTTGAGATTTCCTTTTTTTTTCCTTCCAGACATTACTCCATCAGCACAATTCCAGACCTGGGATTCCAGCCACTTTTGGCTAAAGGGAAACTCATTTTTGTTGCTATAAAAATATCAAGCCATGTAAATGCCTGTGGCTCAGATTTAGGTCCTGTGTCTAGGAATAGCAGCACAGCTGAGGGTGAATAAGAGAAGTGAGGAAGAGGCAAACACCTCTGTGCATCTCCTTTCTCTAGGCTTACCTGTCCTTTCAAGGACAGGGAGAGGAAGGGACCTTTGCCATCCTCTGGCACAGCAGCAATCCTTATGCTTTTGTCAGGGTGATTTTTAGGGTGGGAGATGCTTGCCTTGGGTCTGAGCCTCTGGTTGTCTATCTGAAAACCAGAAGTAGTGACTGGATATTTAATTGCCTTAGTAAAGTGTCTGTAGTAAAGTACAGGAATGGAAGATATGAGCTAAGCACAAAGTACCAGCAATATTAAGCTGGTATTTCTTACAGCATTATTAGCACTGCTGTCTGCAAAACATTGCTGTTGACTCACCCTGGCACTCAAATTATTTAGGCTGTACAATGAGTCAATCTGTTACAGTGCACTACAGATAGAAAGAATAGGATAAAGTACTCAGGGGAACATAGCATTAAGTTTTAATTAGCTCTAAGTAACCGCTACTGCTAATTATTAACATTATACATTTCACCAAAGTGCATTGAAATAAGAAAAAAATTCTTATTACTTCAGTAGCTTAATTAGCTACTGTATTACATCATATTGTAATATATCAGAAGCAGCAGTACATGCTAGCCATGTATTGAGAAATTACATTAAAAATGCAGGTAATTTTAGAAATGGGGAAAATTAAATTAAATTGGAAGCAATTTCTTTTGCAAACAGAACATTTTATACAGTGTTTTTTTAATTTTAACACTTTTTTCATTCAAATTCTATTTTTGACCCTAATGAATTTCAAGGAAAAGAAAATCTAATCTCAGTCCTGGGAATTTTCATGAGATTAAAATAAGAAGTGTGGTGCCAAATGCAAACAATTTTCCTGGTTTCTACTCACTTGTGGTTTTTTGTGGTTTTAGATGAATGTTTCCTGAATACTCATGGGTTATGTTGCTCAGGGAAAACCCCTGAGAGAAAGGAATTTCAATAAAGAGCTTGTTGGCCATACTATTGTGATTTATTTTTATTACCACTTCTTGAAGCAGTATCTTTCTGTGTTTTTCCTTTTTTTTTTTTTTTTTTTTTAAACTTCACACATGGAAGACTGTTTCTGGCAAAGGGGAGACTAGTAAACTAGTAAAATCCTCAGGGTGAAAGTGTCTCATTTGGAGTGTCTTCAGAGTCCAAAAGAAAAGAGGGCTAACAATAGAAGCAAGGCTGAGAAGTTGGGTAAGTCATGGTTAGGGAAGCAAAAAATGTTGATCAGCTGTGGGAATCCCCAAACCTCACTGCCAGAGCCCTGTGCAACAGTGCAGGAACTTGTTGCACAGGGCTCTGGCAGCAAAAAATGTTGATCAACTGTGGGAATCCCCAAACCTCACTGGCAGTTCCCTTCCCAACAGTGCAGGAACTTGTTGCTGCAGCAGTGAAGAGCCACTGCTCTGAAAAAGCACAGGCAGATGTTCTGGTTTCCCTGGGGAGACTCTTCCTAAGGCTGGCATAGCACAAAGCAGGTCTGCAGCAGAGCAGGAATTACAGGTCCATTTGTTAGGCAGCCCAGACAAATGAAGGGTGGACAATACCTGACCTTTACAAAGGGTCTCTAGCTGGGATTTCTGTTATCTGAACATTTCCCACCACTGGGTCTCTAGCTTTGCTAGGATCCACAGTGAAGCCTACTAAGCTATCAACCAGGAGCACAAGTAGCTAGTAAGGACTGACAGGTAAGGTGATCTGGATCTTCTCCTTTTCCAGATTCCCTGGCTATCAGAGAATGTGCACATTTCTGGGCAAGTCGAATTAGAGCTGCAGTGAAAACCAAGGGGGATGTTAAAACATTCCCAAAATCAAGATGTACATTCAAGCAATATTGTCAGATGCTGCACAGCAGAACTGCAATTGTGAAAATCAAATTGTGGCTTGAGAGGGGAAAAGCTCGAGCTGCATCTAAAATCCTAAGGAGGATTTGAAAAGATCCTAAAGAGGATCCTAAATAAAGATCCTAAAAAAGGATCCTAAATAAAGACCCATACAGGCAGATTCTCATGAAGATTGGAGATGTACAACCACATATGAAAACTGCACATTGGAAATCCCCAGCTCAAGCTTCTTATTAGCACAGGGCTGCTGACTTACCCCTGGCAGGGGCAGGGGGCAGCTGTGGATTCATCTTCCCTTCCCCGAGTTCCCTTCTGTACATGACAAGCTAAAAATGATTTTTTTGTTCCTACCTCCTTGCCAGCCAGCCTAATTGCCCAGCTAATTGCCCCCTCACCAGCCAAGCTAATACACAAGCTAAATTCAATGTTTGAAATTCCACCAACAGAAATATTTTGGAAATTTAATAGCACAGCTGTTCTACTAAGGCTGCCTGAAGGGAACTCTTACCAACTTTTCTGGAGCAAAGATTGATTTCATCTTCTGCTGTTTTATTTTAAAGGTCCAGATCCAGATGATGTCATTTTTTTGCCAATTACACTCCTGTGTCAGCTGTATCCAGTCAGCTGCATCCAAGAATACAGAATGTCAAAGCCTCTGAGCTCCAAGAAACATCTCAGCTGGCACTTGACTCCCCTTGGCTTCTGGACACCGTGCACATGTGCACAGAAGGCTTTTGCTATTTCATCTCAAATCTGACATCCCAAATTGTAGAGCTCTCATCATGAGGACTTATTTTGATTGTGTGGTTTTGACTTCCCCACTCACAGTGATAGCCACAAACACAAATGTCGATCCCAGAGCTGGACAAACACATCATGTGATGGGAGAGCAGCTGGCTCACAGGATGGGCACAAAGGATTACAGTGAATGGGGTGACATCAGATGGTCACCTGTCACCAGTGGGGTTCCACAGGGCTCCATCCTCGGCCCTGTGCTCTTCAGTATCTTCATAAATTACTTGGATGCAGGACTTCCTCATCCAAGGTGAGGAAAAAGTCTCGTAGTGACAAGTTTTGAGAAAGCTGAGCTGTTTACTGCTATATTGGTATTCAGACCATCAAGCCCTACTAAAAACAACAAATCATGGAACAACTTGTGTTTAAGTAGAGATTCTTAGTGATCCACTGTCAGCATCTAGACAACTTTTGATATTTCAGAGCATGTGACCATGAGCAGATTCAACCTTGATGTTTGAAAATAATAAAGCAAGTAAGATGGGTGTTGCACATTAAATATTATTTTGTTTCCCAGTCAGAATTCTTAACATGAGCTCATCTTAGCATGTCACAGCTGTAGGCTAAATCAGAGCCTGAGCATCATCCTCACATTGCATATTTTACTTAGTAAATATTGTCCTTTCTTTGGTTTTGGCAGCAGGAGGCAGGAAGTTCTCAAAGTCCTTGTGTGGGCTCCTGAGTGCTGCAGCTCCTGATGAGAGGATATACAGAAAGAAGGTCCAAGGTCTTTATATAGGCTTTGTCCTTGTCCTTTGTTCTAGCAGGCAGAGAGAGAGCACCAAAAGTAATTTCAGATAATTGCTTCAGGTTGCCTGGCCATACACTGGCATAACAAGGCAGCACAGAGTGTGGAGGAGGTTCATGGTGATGTGACCCCTACAAAGCCAAATTGCCCCTGGTTGGTGCTTAATTTGAGAAAGCTTTAAAAAGGCAATTGAGAAATGCAATGTATTTCTTTACACTTAGTTCTGTTCCAGAATAATAGACTCTGATATAGACACTGTGAAGGGACCTGTATTGCCTCTATGTGCCTCAGTGCTTTCAACATCCCAATGCCGAACTCAAAGACAATTTTAAGGTAAGGACTGGAAGGCAGGGGGGATACAGGTGGGTCCTGGTGATCTGAGCAGAGCAGGTGAGACAGAACATGGGCCCATGCAGTTGCTTGTCCAGCCCAGAAAGACCCAGTACGAGCTCAGCTCCTCCCTACCACCAACTTGCCACTTTTTGTGGGGTAGATTACATTAAGCCCCATCTCTACTGCCACTCCATATCTGAGGAAGTTCAGATGTCTATTCAAATCTATCTCAAAGCCTAGAAAAATATCATTTATGTATTTATATATATTTCTTATACACATACTTTCTGTATGATGCATTTGTTTGTTTGTGCTGTGTTCTCTTGTCTCCCTGGTCTGTTTTCTTGTGACTACGTTGAAAAACAGCTCTGTGATGCCTAACAAAGAGCAGGAGGAAGAGAAGAGTTCACTTCAGTAACTCATGACTGCGTTTATTTTTCTCTTCTTTGAGAGATTTGTTTTATGACTCTCACTAAACTGTTTACAGAAAGTTCAACAGCTAGGCAGAAAGTCACTCACAAGGAAACTGGGCTAAATTAAAACAAAAATGTTGGTCAGTTTCCCAGAGGAAAGAAGGTTTTTCTCTGTTATGTCTGTTTTGCTCTTCCTCTCCACCCACATATTGGAGAAGTTCAAATGGGATAAAATGGGGGACTGGGTACAGATGAAAACTGAAAGAACTATAGCTGGTCTGGAAGACAGTGAAATTCATTTATGCCTCAAAATTTCTGGCTTTTCCCAATCTTTAGTTTGAGATCAGTGAGAAGGACACAGCCCTACATAAACCAGAAGTAATGTGAAATGACAGTTTATAGCAACAGCAACAAAAAAATTCTACTGCATTGACTTTCTTGAGTGTCCACCAGCAAGTGCTAGCTCTCAAAGAGAATGTAAAGACCTCATTAGATATTGTCAAGTAGCTGATCTGCACAGCATCCCATTCTGCAAGTGGAGAAACCAAGGCACTGGCTAGCTAAATGTCTCCCCTGCTGTTGCAGAGGGGAAATGCACAGGGCCAACTGTAGAAACAAACACCTACATCCGCTGTCTTGCCAAGATGCTGGATGGAAGAAAGGCTAAGGAAAGACTCCTGCTTTTGCATTTCATTGTTCCTATGGAAGACACACTTTGTACAGCACATGGTGTGCACGACACGGAGCTTCTTACACTGCCCAAAAATTGGCTGCCAGCACTCCTGAACCTGCCTCAGGGTTCTGGAGCAGGACAAGCAGCAGCTCTCTGCCCAGCGAGGTGGAGGAGGCTTATCCTACAGAGTGCATGGAGGACATAGAGCCTAGCTACAGCAGAACTATAAATTATCCTTATCTTGCAGTTTTGCAGCCCAAAGCTCCAGCCACTCAGCAGCGTTACTCTTCCTGCTGCGCTGTTAAGTGGCAGCCACAGAATTCACAGCCTCAAGAACCAAGTATTGCTTTGGACCAGTTAAGCTATGCAGTAACTGAGAGGCTTTCCTGTTTGTAGGTAAACTGGATTTCATTTAGTTAAAATACATTTTGATTCAAAAAAAAAAAGCATCAAGGTATTTTTAATCAAGTTCATTGAATATAAAAATTTTCATGGCAGTTAGACATAGGGCAGATTTAGTTCCTGAGTGTAGTCCTTAAAATTAGAAGAGTTCTTTCAGAGTTCCTTTTAAAATCACGTGCAATAACTATTGCTTGCTTCTGACCTTTCATTTTATTTATTCCCTGAGAGAATGCCTCATAAATACCAGATAAGTAAATATGTAATCAATAAGACATTTATTGAATGTTAATCAGGCTTAGAATTTTAAGTGGGTCACTCTAAAATGCAGACGGTGCAATGGGGAAAATTCTCAATGTCACCATCACTAATCACAGAAAAATCATGAGCTTGGACCTTCAAAACTGGGTCACCTTCATGACTCAGATGTGTGCATGCGTGTGTGTTTTGATTTCTGCTTCACACCCTGTCAGACGTAAGAGTCCTGACAAGGAACCTCTCCACTGCCCAATGAGCAGTGGTGAACACATCACTGAAGCTGCAGAAACACAAACCCCTTAGCCCACTTGAGCCTTAATTTAAGCTAATCATGAAAGTGTGCTAAGAACTGAACCTGGGCTCCTGAGCTCAGACAGGGAGCATCATTAATGCAGCTATTCCACATCCAACCTCGCCTTGAACAATTCCAGGAATGGGCCAGCCACAGCTTCTTTGGGTGATCCCTTCCTGTGCCTCTCCATCCTCACAGAAAAGTACTTCTTTTTTTATTCCAACCTAAACCTACCCACTTTCAGCTTAAAGCCATTTCCATTTGTCCTATCAGTACACACCCTTGGAAAAAGTCATTCTCTGGCTTCCTCGTAGGCCTCCTTCAGCTGCTGAAGGCCCACAACAAGATCATCCCAGCGCCTTCTCTTCTCCAGATTTAACAATCCCAATTGTCTCAGCCCATCTTCATAATGGGAAACCTAATGATCTTTATGTCTCTCCTCAGGACTCTCTCCAGCAGGTCCACGTCTTTACTGTGACAAAGACCCCAGAGCTGGACATGGCACTCGATGGGGGGGTCTCATAAGAGTAGGGAGGCAGCATCACCTCCCTTGACTTGCTGGCCATGCTTCTTTTGATGCAGCCCAGGACGTGATTGGCTTTCTGAGCTGAAAATGCCTTCTTACGACCAGGGTCTCATCCACCAGCATGCCCAAGTCCTTCTTGGCAGGGCTACACTCAATCTGTTCATCCCCCAGCCTGTGTTGATGTTGGAGGTCACCCTGATCCAGGTGTAGCACTTTGTATTTGGCTTTGTTGAGCCTCATGAGTTTTCCATTGGCCCAATTCTTATCCAGGTCCCTCTGGATACATCCCATCCCTCAGGCATGCCAACTGCATAGCTCAGGTTTCAAGTGTAGCCAGGATGTCTCAGTCACCAGCTGAGGGCCCTCACTAGGTCCCCATTTTTCTAACTTTGGTGTTTCATCCCACAGCTTGTCACAGGCAGGCCTGGCATTATTCTCCTCCCTCTTTAAGTCTAGTTTAAAGCTCTGCCACTGAGCCCCACCAGCTCCTGAGTGAAGACACTCCTCCTGCTTTGAGAACAAGGAATCCCACCTGATGCTATGTAGGCTATCCCCCTGTCAGGATCTCCAGCATTTTGGGAGTGACACCAGCCCCAGAGCCATGTATTTCATAAACTGGGCCCATCTGTTTCTTCCAAAGTCACTGCTTGCAACTGGAAAGATAAATGAGAAGATAACTTCTGCTCCATATTCCCTTATCTGTCCCAAGGCTCTGAAGTCTCTTTTGATCCCCTCTGAACTGTGTTGTGACTTCACCAACCTGCCACATGGAAGAGAAGTAAGAGATAGACCTTACTCTTTTTTGAAGACCTCAAGTGTCAGTCAATAACTCATTCCCAACAGCAGGAATGTGTAGAACAGCTATTACAACAGGTATTGCAGCCACAGTCAGTGCTTCCAGCAGAGACATCTGCTGGATAGAGCGAGGAGGAGTGGAAATCTCATCATCTGAGTCACTTAAAATTGGATTAAAAAAAACCCTAGAGAATGTGGAAAAGGAAGAGCCCTCATGAGAGAGGAGTGAGCCTCTGTGTGGCCTGTTGCAAAAGACTACACTGTCACGTGAAATGGAATTGTACCTGTCCCCAGAGGAAGGTTTGCTCCCCATATGTGCCTGGAGGTTGTATCCTGTGTCCTTCAGGATGCTGCACGTGTTGATGTGTACCCTGCCTGCTGCTGCACAGCCCTCACTGCCCGAGTGTCACACCAGGGATGCCCCTAGGGACAAGCTCTGGGCTCCCTCGAATGCTTGGTGTGGGTAAGAGGCAGACAGAGCAGAGAAACCCTGCACCATGCAGGTACAGTGTAAGAAGACTTCCCCTGGCAGGACCTGTGGGCCAAATAAGAGGGACTGGGACACTGCCTCACCTGGCAGCTGAATATAGGGGCAGAGAACACCTTCAAGGAGGGGAGAGGCTGGGGGAAGAAAAGCAAATGTCCAGGGAATTAATACATTTATTTTGTCTGTGTCTTCCCCCTTCAGCACTCTTGGCAGCTGAAGAGGGTCCTCTGGCCTTGGAAAGAACCCAGCTGCCTCGCCAGGCAACACATGAGAGAGAAGGTATTTGGGGGCTGGAAACTCAGTTTGCTGTTTAAGCTGGTCCTTCTCTCTGCTTCACACAGAGACAACTGAACATCTGGCTTTCCACTGGCACAGCTGGGGGTTTACCTTAAGACTAATTAGAACAGTTTCACTGGCGGTGGAAAAGCTGCAGTTTTTTAGGACTTGCTGAAAATTTTAAGAAGTGTCTTGGGTGTATTTTTGCAGTAGAGGCTGAATGTTTTGACCATTTTTTTTCTTTCTGTGACAATAGTAACACTACCTTTAGCCTAACCTTTTTCTAGTCAAGTCTGGTCCACTTCAGTTTTTAAATGGGCCCATCACAGAGCTAAGTGCCTGGAGAACACATTAAAGTGACGATATTTTTAATAATGATGGTATTTAACCCCTGGCACAGCTTACCAGAAGGTGATGGAGGCTCTCTATCTAAAGACAGTATCTTTCCAAACCATACACACTTCTCCACATAAAATCTCATGGCTTTGCAGGAGGGGGCAGGAGGAAAGAAGGCCTGTGGGCCATTATCAAGGTGGTTTGACCTTCTCTCTTCTGGAAAGACACTAAATTTGGAGCTCTCCTCTCTGTTCTGTTCTGCTACTACAGGGCAGCTTCCTAGAATTACTGTATTGAATAACAGGTGTATTGAACAATATTCTTCACTCACATGTTTTGGCAGCCAGAAGAAGGAGAGAAGAAAAGTTATTGATATAACTGACATAAATATTGTAGACCATGGTGTCTTAGCTTTCAGGACACCCTACTCGAAAGCAGAGGCTATTACCTAATGTGTTATTTATCTTCTCACGGGGTAATTACCTTTTCTCTCCTTGTATCACCTCAGCAGTTTCACTTCAAGAGGTCTTGAACCTCTTTACCTCCTGATCTTAAAAAAAGTATATTTATTTTTTAACAGACACAAATGGCTACTGTTTCCCTCCAGAATGGACTGTGAGGGTGAGTGGTGATCTCCCAGAACTGTTCTAATGTGCATGCTGAGAGTTTCAGTGAGCAGCTCACCACTGTGAGCTTTGTGCAGCTTTGCCAGTTCAGATCAGCCAAGGATTTTCCCCCAAGCCATGAAAAGCAAGGCCATCATGCCTGATATTGCTCCTATGAAAAATCCTCCCGGCATAATCATCAGCTGTCTGGAGAGGCTGGGTTGTATTTGTATAATGGATGTTGCTGACCTATCAATTCAATTTATTTCTTTCATGACAGCTCTGCAGAGTCTGCTTGTCAGAGACCCTGAGAATGTCAGTCTGAGCATAACACAAATGTCTTTCCATCTTTTCTGCTCACTTTTAATGGGGATGAGAAAATATCCCCTAAAAGACTTTGCATCATCAGGCACCTGACATATCTTACACTTTCAAGAGCCAGGTGCAAGAGCTCAAGTACTTACTCATTTATTGCTTTGATATTAAAAACAGAGTCCCAGACCACAGGGGAGATAGGTTCCATTCCATATACAGAAATTGCCTAGCTTCATATCTGCATAGTACATCAGATTGAAAAAATGTCCCCAAAAATCAAAACAAAATAAAGCAAAACAAAACAAAAACCAAATCCTTATATAGTCCCATATATCTGAGAGCTTTTCTGTGAAATCAACTACAGAGTCAAAGCTTCCAGATTTCTCTATTCCAGGCTGAGACAAGTTTGTAAATACTTCCAGAAATTGCCAACATGCCTGCAGGGTAACATCTCTAAAGTACACCTCCCTGATATGAAATGCAGAGCACCTTAACTTCTTCAGCCCTCCCCCAGTCACAACCACCTGCAAATCCTGCCCTTCAGTTGTTGGAATATCTCATCATGAGGGATGCATTCTTTAGGCTGAGAAACACAAATCCACCTTGACAGAGCCAGTCAGGCATACACATGGGCTATGCTGCTGATAGGTTTGTACCAAGCACTCCCAGGGTGAGAATAACCTACAGCGACACTGAGCAGATGCTTGCACACTAACTTATTGCCCGTATGGTTTATTCCAAACTCCCCACCCTTCCCCAGGAGAAACAAGCTCTATTGGCACTAGCAGTGTTTGAAGGCAACCCCAACATGTACCTGTTGTAGGCAGCTTTGCAGGCACAACTCTTCACCCCTAGACAGCTTGTCTAAGTAACTTCCTTGCAACAGGAAGAATTAAAAAACACAGGCTACACTGGCAAGAGGATCTGAGCCTGCAGCAGAAAAGGAGCCCTGCAAATCAACCAGTGTAGGTTACTGGGGTGGGGAGAATAGATATTGCCCTGATGGAAGCTCCTGATACCCACATTCACCTTAACCCAGAGACTAAAAATGCAAAGAGAGGAAATGTCAAGAGACAGGAAAGTGCAGCACTGAGGAAGCAGGGGCATGGTTTTGCTCCAGCCTGTCTGCAGCAGCTTTCACAGCAGACCCAACTCCCACAGGGGGAGGCACACTGTACCATGTACTCAGTGTCCCTCTCCCAACAGCAATCTCAAGGGGTCCCTCTAAAAATGGCTCTGACTAGTTTGGGAGTTCACTGGCATCAACTCACTACCAGGAAGGAAAGGTGCTAAACAGGGTGGGAACAAGATATTCATGGACAGTTGAGGAAATGCTGGATAGAAACACAGATGTTTGGTAACCTGACTGATAAAGAAGAAAGAGTGCAGATAGGGCTGGAGAAGTACTCAAAGTGGGAACAAGTTGTATAAAAATGAAATGGAGAAAAAATATGCTGGAGCAGAATAAAAGGACTCTATTCCCATCCCACCCTAGGATTCTGAACCCCAGTGTAGAGCAAATGAAGGGCTTCATGTGTTGTGCTAGTGAAAGAGACCCCCATGAAGCAATAGCTCAGGCTCAGCCCCTGCAGTCTCCAGGACAGGAGCTCACAGCCCTGCTGTGGTTGATGTGGCAGTCATCAGACTTGGTAACTTGGCACTGAGATGTGTTAGGTGTGGCTTTGGGTATGCAGTAAAACCAACGTTGAATAGAAAGTGTCTGTCAGTACTCAGTGAAGGGAGAGAAATTTTCATGAGCCTGGGAATTACTGGGGGGGACTGACTAATTTTGGTAGTCCAAAAAGGTCTGTGCTGGGAAATAACTTCCATGCAATGTCTCTGAAATGTGGGGGCGGAGGCGTTGTACTGAAGCCTTGAGCTGTGGGAGAGTATCACTCAAAAATATGCAATGTTAGCACAGGCCAGAACTTGCCTGAGCCAGAGGGTGCCTGTTCATGGCTGGAACAGTCCTCCCTGCAGTAGGCTACAGATGCATCCCCTCTGTCAGCTGCAGCTCCAGCCATGGAGGAGGCTCCCTCCTGCCCTGGAGAGCACTGGTACACCTCTGGGTGCTTTGGAGGTGCTAATAGTTTCAGGCTCTGGTGCAATGAAGACTCGCTCTGTGCCTGGTTTGCCAGCCTTCCTTGCCCAGAAGAGACTATTAGCAGAAGCAGGGCCACTCAACTCCAGCATAGATACAGTGTCCAGAAAAATAAAGTCCCCATCTGTTTTCCCATAACCCTAATCCTATCAAAGCCCATTAGAGTTCGGCATTTGTCTTGAATGCAAAATAATTTTCACTGCAGGGGAGAAATCCTCAAGTTTCTGTTCAGTTCCTGTTTCTTCTGCCTTTATGGGAGGAATTGCTGTCTGCAATGAGAGACACTCCACATCACTGAGAAGGTGGGTACTGGGGTGCCAGGAGGGGAATGAGCAGAATAAAACCTTCAGTAGACTAAAAACAGTGTGAAACACCAGCAGTCAGGTATTCTGTGAGCCTAGCTTTGCCAGGCAGCTAAAATCAAGTTAATATAAGAAACAACATGGGGAAGCCAGAAATTATTTTGTTATCTTTTCTCTTGCTAGGATTCTGGGCCTGAACAGTAGCCAGCACTCCCTTCCCCAGTACAGGGCTGTCAAGCCTGGAGACTTTCTCCTTTATCTCTGAGCTGCTCATTGCAATGTCTGCAAAGCACTAACAAGACATCTGATTGACCCAAATATATCAGTGATCACAGTTTCAGGAATGCTTAACATGCTGTAAATTGAACAGTTTGGCTGATGTTTAACCCTCTACCAATTGTCTGGTTTAAAAAATATTGCAGCTTGTAGGCAGGATTATTAGCCAGAGGGCTGGCTCAGCAAAACTCTGGCTTGTACTTCTTTCAAAGAGTGCAGTGAGGAAGCAGAGTATTTGGGGGAAGTGATGTTTTCCCAGCTATTGATTTAAGGGTGTAGTCACAGTATAGCCAGTTGATTAACTGCCTAGTTTACAAGAGGCAAGCTGTAATTGAAATTAATGTCATGCATAACTTGGAGGTTATGTCCACCTTAATAACAGGAAATCTAGTGTCCTTTTCCATGGCAATGGTTCTTCTCTGGGGAGAAATCCCAGCGCAGACACTGGCAGCTGGATACTCACTAGAAGCATAATTCACCTGAAAGAAACACAAATTCATATAAAGCAAAATACATGTCCAACCTACATATGGAATAAAATTAGCTTTTTGCTTTCAATAATTTTCCAGCAAGCTAGGAGTTTTCTTAAACCTATTTTGAGCTAGAAAGTGGCAGAGAACAGAGGCAATTCTGTGTCATTTCTTGGGTAAAAATACTGTTGAATAAAAGCCTCCTGCTCAGAGTAACGGCACTGTTCTCATCGACCACTGTGAAGTGTAGCAATCACCAGCTCCAAATCTCATACCTGGTGTTCACCGCGCAGCTCGCGTGGCTTCAAAAGGCGAAAATGTAAAGTGTCATCTGGCAACAAGGCTTCAGGGTCGGAACAGCACGGGACCCGAATTCTTGGGTAGCAAGAGGAATGTTTGACAGCTTGTATTGCCTCTGAGGGGCTCCAGGCTGGTGACTATCTCTCATTATCATTCTGCCCCGTGCCGCCGGCGCCGCCGGCGGCTGCAGCGCGGAGCCGGGAGCGGCAGGAGGTGCTGGTGCGACACGGCCGCGGCCGCACGGAGCGGCGGGGAGGAGCCCGCTGAGCTCTGCCCGGGAATTTGAGGCAGAAGACAGGGGAAAAGGACGGTGAATTCAGCTTCTGCCTTTTTTTTTTTTTTTTTTTTTTTTTTTTTTTAATTTTTTCCCCTTTGCGTTGTTTGTAGTGTTTTGTTTTGGATTTTTTTAAATTTTGGTTTTCTTTGGTTTTTTTTTTTTTTTTTTTTTTTTTTTTTTTTTTTTTTGTGGTGGGCAAGCTCTATGGTGTGTATAACTGTGAGTTGTTTAGGTGTATTAGGTGAGTTTGAATGCTTTTAACAAAATTGTGAAAAATAAAGAGTTCCCTAATTCTTATATTAAAAGAAAACAAACTGTATTCCATCCAACCTGAAAGACTGGAGTGTGGCTGAAAAACGGAGTTGTTGTGATACCTCAGGAGAGCAGAAAGAGTTCAAGAGACGAGAAAGGGAATTTTTTTCCTTTGCGGTAGTTAAGATTCTGCGTGCAGTGGTTTTGCTGCACAGATCTAACTTCAATAACTATTTTGGAGGATAGCCACGGCAATGATGGCAGAAGAGAGAGGTGTTTAAACTCGTTCGGCTCATAAATTGTTCTTTGCAAGAGAAGTCCCCAGTAAAATACTGAAAGAGCAGAATTAAGCATCCTTGCCTTGAGAAGGCAGAAAAATTGAAATGGGGAGAAATAGCTACTCCTCTAGACACCTCACAGAGACACAACTTGTTAAGAAAGGCTGGCTGTCGTTCCCTCAGGCAGGATATCCCGCGAGGGGGGGTTAACCCCTCTCGAGAGGGTTAAAATGCCAGGAAAAGCTGGTCGCAGACTCCGTGATACACCTGGTGCTCGAGCACCGCGCACATCCCGGTGTAAAAGGACGCGAAGGGCGCTGCCCTCCGTGCAGGCGGGCCCCCACCGAAGCGGTTAGAACGGATGATGCTCCGTGGGGTCTCACCACCGCGCCTCGCCCACGGTTACCGCGGCCCTGCCCGGCAGGGAGCCCCTCCATCACGCAGCGCTGTGCGGGTGGGTCCGGTTCCGCTGCCAGGGGATAGGTGTCTGTCCGGGTGTGCACCTCGCGGTGCTCGTGTTTGCAGCGATCCTTTTGTGCAACCACCTGCCGGCTCCCGGCCGCCGCGCGGCCCCGAGGATCGGCCGGGGGTGAGGGGTGATGGAGCGGAGGGGGTGCCGCTCTGCCGCTGACCGCGGCGCGACCCTGCCGTGAGGCCGTGGGAGGGAGGCGGAGCGGTCGCGCCCGGGGCTCCGCGGCCGCCCGTGCACCGGCGCGGGGGGCGGCCCCGCTGGCGTGCGTACCGCCTTCCTCTTCCCCTTCCCCCTCCCCGCTTTCCTCCCTCGGTGTGCAGGCTCCTTTGTGCTGCCTGCAGCGGCGGGGAGGAACCGGCGGGCCAAGCGCCCGCGCCGCAGCGCTCTCCCTTCCCGTGGGCGGGCGACCGGCTCGGTTCTCACGCCATCCGCGACCCTTCCGCCTCCTCGACGGGGCTCTCCGCCGCGTGTGGGACCGCCACCCCCGCCGCGCGGGCCATCGCCGTTTTAAGCGGAGGGCCACGCCGGGAGACGGGGCGGGCCGGGCGCGCCCCCCCGGCTCCCCCACGTGGTGCGGTGCCCGTGTCTCCCGGCCGCCGGCGGAGCTGGGAGCACACGGCGTGGGGCAGCCGCCGGGGCTCGCCTGCTCCCTTCGCCGCTGCCCGGGCGGCAAATCCAGCCCGCGGCCATGCGCCAGAGCTGCGCTGAGCGGCCGAGCGGCGGGGCTGCACCGCCGCCGCGTCCCGCGGTAGCGGCGTGAAGCGGCCGTGAGAATGAAGCGGGTGAGGCGGGCCGCGCCGGGCCCCCTGCCCGTGCTGGGGCTGCTGCTGCTGGGCGCCCTGCCGGGGCTCTGGACGGTGCTACTGCGGCGGGAGGCGGCGGCGCTGCCGGAGCAGCGCCCGCCCACCGGGCACTCTCCGGGGCGATGGGGCTGGGGGCGCTCCCCGCCGGTGCGGGGCGAGTCCGGCGGCGGCGGGCAGAAAACTTTTCGGACGCTGCTGGCGGTGCCGGCTGCGGCGACGGACCGGGAGGAGCGGGACGGTGAGGAGCGGCTCGCCGTGACCGACTCGCAGCCGCCGGCCGACACCGCCTCTCCGGTGGAGCGGGGCATCTTCTGGAGCCGTGAGCTGGAGGAGCAGGTGCCGCCGGGCTTCGCGGCGGAGGAGGCGGCGGCGTGGCTCTCGGCCGCCCGCGCAGCCCGCGTGGCCTCGCTGGAGCGGGGCGGCTGCGGGCGCAGCTCCAACCGGCTGGCGCGGCTGTCGGACGGGAGCCGCGCCTGCGTCCGCTACGGCATCAACCCGGAGCAGATCCAGGGCGAGGCGCTCTCGTATCACCTGGCCGGGGTGCTGGGCATGCAGGAGCGGCTGCCGCCCATGGTCCTCGCCCTGGTGGAAGCCCGCGGGCGGCAGTGGGAGCCGGTGCGCGAGGAGCTGCGCGGCTCGCACTGGGCCGAGGGCGCCGTGGTCAGCCTGACCCGCTGGGTGGACAATCTCACCACCGTGGTGGCTCCCGCGCCCTGGGGCGCCGAGGCGGGCGCCGGCCGGCGGCTGCAGCCGCTGTCGGCGGGGGAGTTGGTCGGGCTGTCGCCGTCGCAGCTGGTGGAGCTGGTGCAGTGGAGCGATCTGATCCTCTTCGACTACCTGACGGCCAACTTCGACCGCCTGGTCAGCAACCTCTTCAGCCTGCAGTGGGACCCGCGGGTGATGCGCCGCGCCACCAGCAACCTGCTCCGCGCCCCCGACGGCGGGCTCGTCTTCATGGACAACGAGGCGGGGCTGGTGCACGGCTACCGCCTCCTCTCCATGTGGGACCCCTACAACGAGCCGCTGCTCCGCTCCGTGTGCGTGTTCCGCGAGGGC
Organism: Serinus canaria; assembly: GCF_022539315.1. NCBI lineage: Eukaryota > Metazoa > Chordata > Aves > Passeriformes > Fringillidae > Serinus > Serinus canaria. The sequence continues at coordinate 19,057,857 of NC_066319.1, forward strand.
ACGGCCCGCCGCGTGGCCGAGCTGCACCGCCGCCGCAGCGCTGCCGCCGAGCTGCGCCGCCGGTACCGGGCGCGGGAGCCGCTCTGGGCGCGCCTCGGCTTCCTCTCCGAGCGCCAGGCCGAGCTCCTGCAGGCCCGCGTTGACTTCGTGCACCGCCACATCGCCCACTGCCGCGCCCAGGCCGCCGTGCTCTGAGCGCCTCGGGGCCGCAGCGCTCCGGCTTCCCTCTGCTCCCGGGCAGCGAGGCTGACTTGCCCCGGCAGCGGCCGCGGGCCGCAGCTGAACCAGCCTGCAACCTCGATGCCCCTTAGTCGCTACGACTGCCGGGGACGGGGCAAATAATGGGCTACCTGCCTGCCGGGGCTGTCGAGTGGAGCGATTTATTCGCTTTGTCAAGAACTCTGAAGATGCAGAACGCAATCGCTATAATTACGTCCCAGTTCCACTCCAGGACTCTGCCCTCAGAGTTGGAAAAATGAGAGGGTTCAGCATCTTCAGTTCCTTAACTCTCTTCGTGCACTCGCCCTCATAAGAGACCCCACAGGAGAGCAGTCGTCTTTTGTCTGAATTGGGGTCGAGTAACTTGTTTCCTTCCAACGAAGGCAGGCAGAAAATTTTTTTATATATTATTCCTTTTGCAACGGCATATTTAAGTATGAATGTTGATGTTCAATAGACCAAGAACTGATTGCACAATAGGGGAGCCCCTAACTAGCGAAACTGCCCTATTTATGAAACTTGTTTCCTACCAGTTTTCTTTAACGAGAGTGAACCTTTCCACTGATTGTTAAATCTTGTTGATGAGAAGTGTATAGGAAGCCCATATTCTTAGGTTTTTTGTGGATTCGTTGGGTTAAACTGTTCTGATTTTTAAGGGTTTGCTTGTAATCATCATAATTTCATCTCACCAGTAAAGTAACTGACTAATGGGTGGCACAAGAAGATCTCCCATTTTTAAAATTATTGCTAAGATTTTGACACAATAGTTAAAGTGGAGGAAAAACTGTTTCATGCACTTTACTTTGACTTTTTAATATTTTTTTTATAGAAGACCTTTTTATTTTACAAAGTCTGCCTTTTATGTACATTGTATATGTTCATAAACTTTTCTGTAACATACTAAAGAAACTGATATTTCAGTAAAGTGTGTTAATGTTTTGCCTTCTGTGGCCTGGATGTTTGCCTGAGCTTTGATAGGGAAGCATGCATCTCCTCGGTCTTTCCTGGTGGGTGATGGAGGTCACCACTTCACAGCTTGTCACTCCACTGAAGAGAATGAACTTTTACTCGTTCCCTCTGAGGCAAGGAGGTTAGAGTTAAGCTTTCAAATACTACTCTCATTCTTAGGTGTCCCTGAAAGGGGGAAAGCTCTTGGAGTGGCTAAAGTAGTGTGAGTGCTTCAGCTGAATAGACATTTATCTGGTTTTCAAAGTCTGAAATGGACTGCCTGGGCTAACCCCGAGATAACTGAAGCAGTTAGCTTCAGCAAACTGACAGAACTGGTGTGGGCTAGCTGCTGCCAGCCTTTTGGGATGCTGGGACTGGATACCAACCTGGCACAGGTTATGTCAGTTGTTCCTGCTCCAGAGGCTTGTCCAGGGATAGCAGTTGCTTTCAGTGGTGTTCATCCTGTCTTCCCATTTTGGTTATCATTGGAATGAAGGGATTAAAGAACAGGAGAGCTTTTTAATCATGCTGAAATAGTTGGTGGGTTTTTTTTTTTCTACAGAAGTTCTGTTCTAGGGTGAAGTAGTAGCAGTGGACATACAAAATAAAATATTGGCATCTCTTGCTTGCTTTTTTAAATGTACCAGTATTCATGGAAGAGGCCATTGTACGGCTTAAAATAACAGCCAGAATAAGGACAAAGGATAAACTAATCCTTTTTAGACCCCAAATGCCAGTATATATCCTGCTATGATCAAACAGCAGCATAATCTCTTCTACATCTGGACAGGCAGCTCTTGATGAAGGCAGCAGCATGTCCCAGTGGCTGCTGTGCATGTAGGTGCTGTTTTCAGTGTTGAGCACTAACCCTGCCTTGAACTCAGGGAGGGCTGTGCATTCCTACCTGCAGGAGGTCTTTGGCCTATTAATATTCATTATTTAGATTAAACTTCACATAAAGACAATTTTCGTTGACCATTACAGTGTTGTTGGGGGTTTTGGGGGGTAGCTTTTTAATAAGACAACAGTTTTACAAACAAAAATAATGGTTGATTAATTAGATATGTTAGATAGTGCATCTTTGTGTATGAGTATTTATTTCAAAATGTCCCAGCAGCCTGCAAGACTAGCTTTCATTCAGCTGCTGAACTGTCAAGGCTCTCTATTGAACTTGTATTTATAGTTCACTGCATCTATCTCTACGAACAATGCACAGAATCCCATGTGACATTCCCTTGTCATTTACATGATAATACACAACTTAACTGTAATTCTTAATTCTTCTTTAGCATTGCTTTGTAACTGGAATGCAGCAGTTTCTGTCACATTTACCTCATGAAAATATATTTAAATAATAAACTGCTGGCATACATTTTAAACCACTGTGAAGAGCAAACTGCTGTGCCACAAGCATCTAAGCTTTTATTTCTGTTTAAGTACTTCTATAATTATGGCACAACTGTGGCTTTGATGGCTAATGAGAAGTAAATCTTGTTTGCAATGTCTTTAGAGCCAGAGCCTAGCTAATTACCTCTTTCAAGAAGAAACATGATTTCCTATTTGGTGACTGGTGACTACCTCAAGTTATATATAATTTATATATAAGTTACATGTTCAAAAATGGTGTAGTTGTAGGTTGGTGTGAAACTAGAGATGCTGAGCTAGGGAAGCAGTGCCCTGGGAAACATGTTCATTCAAGAAGGATGGACAAAACTAGCACAGATGGATGACGATACTTCATTCTGTTGCTCTGTTTTATTCTTCTGGTGCAGATCATCTTCTGTAAAAGCTTTGAATTATCATTATATTAAGGCAAACTTACTCTTTTCTGTGTTATTTCTTTAAGGTAAACAGTGCTTTGTAAATTAGTGGTCTCACTAATGGGTGCATTTTTTGCACGTATTTTAGCTGTATGTGCTGTGTTACATTTGACTATCCTCCTGCAGAACCAAGGGATGAAACTCTGTAAAACTTGATGTGGTGTAATTTCAGTGGCAGTCCTCTAACTCTCCTTACTTCCAGCAGAGTTTCCTTTGAGTCAGAGTGATCAGACAGGCAAGGAAGGCTGAGAACAAGAAGACTTCAGGACCTGGAAGTTGTGAGTAGAAGGTTGTCAGTAGCAGGATCGGCAGGTTCTGGCTGTGTATTGCCAGCAGCTAAGCAGCACTTGAGCTGAGGCTCAAGGAATTGTCTGCACAGCCTGAATCAGAATGGGGCTGTAGGTCTTTAGACCTCACTCGGCAGAACACTTAAGGATGCCCTTCCCACTGCTTTTCACAGGCTTTCCATAAAGTATGTGTTGACAGGTGGTCTGCACTGGTGCCTTGGTCAAACGTGACCTCTTGCACAGACCTGAAGAGGCTGGTGAGGGTCACAGCCCAGACATGGTCTGGGTCTGTCCCAGGTGTGAGACAGGAGGTGCTTAACTAAGTAAAGTAGGTAGTAGACCTGGTAGGTGCTTAACTGGTAACACAAGCTCCAGGGAGAAAAAAACCAAACCAAACAAAACCCCCCCAAAACAAAAAAAAAACAACAGCAAAAAAATCCCAAAACAAAACAGGGAGAAGTAGCAAGAGAGGATTTAAATTCAGTTCCGTATTTTTGTATGTTTCCCTAGTTAAATTCAGAATGGCTCTCCTGATTTTTTCTTGTATTGGAATCTGAGGAGGTGGTTGCTGCTTTTCCCAGCTTGACTTCATAGTCACTGGAACAGTGTCTCCAAACACTAGCACAGTGAAGGGAGGACTGAGTTCACCGTTTTTGAGAGCTAAAGGATATCAAAATTGTGCTTGCAGTGGCTACTGCACCCCCTGGGTGCACCAAACAGCAAAGCCTCTGAATTCAGGGGGGTTCTCACTTGGTGAAAAAAGCAAGAATGTTTTTTGCAGCACAAATCTCCTTTGCTTCTCTTTGCTGACATCTGAAGTAATTTCCAGTATGGATTTATTTTCAGTGTGGATTTCCCTTTGAGAATTTCCTTCACAGCTGGGAAGCTCTTCCCAAGTGCAGAGTTCCCTTACCTCTCACACAAAGCAGCTGCCCTGGGGATGGAGGTGTGTTGACCTCTGGTGCCACAGTTTGCTGCCCTGCTGAGGCTGTGTCAGCCCGTTCAAAGGTTGGGGAAATAGCTCAGGGCCAGTGGAAGACAGTGAAAATATAGTTAGTAACACTTTGACTCACTGGTCGTACAGCATGCTCTTGACATCACCAGTGTATTCTTTTGCTTTCCCTTTGAAGTTTGATGCCTTTTTTAATGTTAATAAACTTAGAATTATCTCACTGACATTACTAGGTGGTCCAGGACTGTGAGATAGGAGTTTATATTAAAACTTAATCCCATTTTGCATGTTATTCCTACTTTGCAACCACAGCATGAAATTTAATCACTCCTTCAGAGCTGTGCTCTCTGGGTTAAATGTGGCAAAGCTCCCGGGAGAAGTGGCTGGGCTGCACAGTAAGCAGTGCCTGCTGGGCACCCACAGAGCTCCTGCTACTCTCAGTGACCTAAAAAACCTTTTACCTTGCTGGCTTAGGTCCTAATATAGCTTTCCCTTCTGAAGCAATGCATGCTTATCTGAGCAGCAGTTAACTTCCCAGTGGGGTGATTCATGTATTTTATTGTGAATCAACTGGTGTTTTAACAGACATCAGTCCCACACTGTTTAATCTGAGTGTACTTTGGGTATGGGGCAGAAACAAGGTGTTACACCTGTGATGCCTTAACACCCTTGTGTGCTGTGGCTTCCATTGCCTGCTCCAGGGCTGGCCGAGTTTCTGGGGAAGAAGGACACACACAAGCCTGCATGAATCAGGGCTGCTGCTGTGTGCAGGTGTGAAAGGAGCTGTGCAGATAAAGGAGGCTGATTCCATCTGGAAGCAAACCAGTTCTGTACTCAAGGAGAAGAGCTCTGACTGGATTATTGGAGGATAAACAACAACAATAGGGCTAAGAAGAGGGTCTGACTTTGCAAATGGATTGTCTGGTTTTGCATGATTCTGCTATTCAGCCACTGCCTGTAGAGTTTGGCTTGTGGGGTTTGTGTGTGTGGCATTGCTCCATTTCTGCAAGAAAACAAACACAAGGGAAGACTGACTGCAAAATGCAGTGATTGCTGATGCAGGGAAAATTGAGCAGACACCCTGAAGACCCAGACCCTTCCAGTGCCTATCCCAAGGAGGGATAAACAGGGAGGGGATTTCAGGTGGAATGCAAACAGAATGCAAGCTGGTTACAGGGACAATTAAGACAGGGAAATTTAAATGGTACTGCCAGGATGTCACCATGCTTTTCCAGCCTCTGTCACCTGGGCTTTTTAAAGTGACTCTCAAGCCAGTCTTTGGTGTCAATCCAGCGGAATGTGTTTTATAAGAAGTAGTCAAAGCAAAAAAAAAAAAAAAAAGTAAAAAAGAAAAAAATATGTTAAGGCACTTTAAAGCAGGTAAATTCCATCCAGATGGTGGGACCAAACAGCATACATCCTTGGATGAAATTGGATGGCTGCAGAGATAGTGTCCCCCCCCACCACAGCCCCTTTCTCTACCTTCTGTGACAGATTTCTTGCAACAGCCTCTGAAATAGGCCTTTTTGAGGCAGTCTGTGTCACAGAACAAGTAGAAAAACATGGAGATTTTTGGCACTCCTGGTATGGAAGACCTGCCTTTTCCCTGCAGACCATTGGCAACTAGTGATCTTGAAAGAATAGGCTCATTTTCAAAACCTCTCCTTAAATGATTTTGTTATCTGGTGGATTTCAGCCTGTGCAACATTATGTGCCCTCAAATATTTTTATTGCTTTCAGCATTTTATTTAACCAATTCAATATTATTTGCCAAGCTCATGAAATACTTTCCCCATTCTGAATTCTGAGCAGTTCACCAAAAACTCTCTTTTGATGCCATAGAATCCAGTATATAACTTAATATCCAAGTATGTAGCAGTTAAGGTTTACCCAGACTATTTGGACTAAAGGTTGCTGTCAACCTTGGGGCATCCTCAGATCTTACACCTGCAGCTGTGTGATGGTGAATATTAAGAGGTTTGGGATCAGTGTGGTTTTGTGAGAGTGAGGAATGGTCTCTTGACTGCTGCCACTGGCTGCTCCTTGTGTTCCCCAAAAGTATGTGCAGGAGTTAAAATTGCTGTTGGTCTGTATGGTCTGAGTTGATTTTCCTGTTTTGACTAAAATGTAGCTGAAGGGCTTTGTTCCTAATAGTATCTCCCAGAATGCAAAAAGGAACTGCTTTAAGTGTTATTATCCACCATGTCCTGCCTCGTACCACTTACCCCTCCTTAAAAAACTCCCCCATCTGCCAAAAGCCTTCTCCCCTCACGGTGAGATTTTTAAAAAATGCATTGCAGTGAAGCCAGACAGGCATTTACCTCAAGTGATAGCAATGCAGTAATGCCCCCCAGTAATGAGGTAAGGAAGAAACACATTTTTTATCAGTATCTCCAACCTCAGCACAAAAGAAGGGAGGTATATTTCTGCATAATGTATGTTTCAGTCAGAAAAGTCATAATTTTTTAATGTCCCTGTTTTGCCAGTTTCCTTTTTGTGTCCTGCTGTGGGATAAAGGGCATTAATAAACTATGGTTTCAAGCTGCTTTTGTGAATATTTTTTAGCCATACATGATTTCTTTTAGGCAAGCTAGAAGTCTGCTCCAGAATTTATTTGTTTAAGTGATTGCAGTTAGTTAATTTGCTTTTGTTTAGCTGGGTCACATTTATCACCCCTAAAGTTTTCAACGTCCTTCACTGAATTCAAGCTAAGGGGCGTTAATTGCTTCCTTTGGTTTTTGAAAACATACAGGATTTGCTCGTCAGAAAAACAGTTACTTTTTATTTTTTAACTGTGCAGTTCAAAGTAAGGTGGCAGATTATGGATGAACCTGGATGTAGGGATCTGAAGGATATTAATGGTGTTATTTCCTTTCACACCAGCTACCCCGCAAGGCAGTTGCACATTGGAGTTATTCTTGGTTTGATAGCCACCAGAGATCCAAATTAAACCCTCTTGTTTGTGATTTGTTAAATGCAAGTAACACAATAAAGTATTTTCTGATTTACAGCCCTGCAGGCATAAGAACATGAATTTCCCTGCAGTTTGAATGCAAAACCTGGTCATGAGTACATATACAATGAGTATTATTTAAAATATGCTTTCAGAAGCAACAAGGGGAACTGACAGTGGAGCCTCTCGCTCCTTTCTTTGCTGACTAACCCAGCAGATTGCTGGGATCCCAACTAACTAGAGCTGGCTGTGAGAGTCAGGATGACAGGAGGTTTTGAGACCTCCTCTAGCAAGAAATATTTCAGGTTGTGCCAAAAATGAAGCCACCATCTTCTAGCTCATAAAAACAACGAAGATGAGTGGTTGGAGATGATACAGTTAAATGGATGCTCCTGGGTTGCCTTCTGTTTTTCTGTAATCACAGAATCACAGAATGGATAAGGTAGGAAGGGACCACTGGAGGTTATCTAGTCCAACCTACCTGCTCAAGCAGGGTCCTCTAGAACATGTTATTCAGGATTGTTTCCAGACAGCTTTTGAATATCTCCAGGGAAGAAAACATTCTTCTTTAAAAAAACAAAATAAATAAGTACCCCTCTTTAGGTTTCTATTAGTGCTTCAGATGATTAAAACTAAATTAGAAATGTAATTCACTTATCCGTGAATAGTCCAGATAGTTATTTTACTTATATGTTGCTCCTCCCAGTCAAGGTACATAAACAAGGTTTTGTTTTCCTCGTGAATCTTAACAAACAGGCTACAGTTTTTTCCCCTACCAGACTGTCAGGTTTAGCTCCTTTATGCTGAAGGCAGAGGAGACAACTGCTTCATGTGACAGCATCTGTTTCCAATTGAACAGCACGGCAATCCCGTCTGCTTTAGCAGTGCTTTTGGTGACATCAGGAAGGCTGTCTCTGATCAAAGAGGCATAGAACAGGTAGGCTACTTACTGAAGTATGGATCTAAGGCTTGGTTGCTTCATGGGTGATGTACTGATGCTTTGTGATTGTATGGACAGTTTGGTTTGGTATGTAGATCCCTATTGCATATGCAGTGTCAGAAATTGATGTGAATCATGACACTGGTGAATTCAGGTGTTAGAGAGGTTCTGTTTTGCATGGGCAGAAGAAAACCCTTAGGATCACCCCCAAACAACCATCTCCCTTCCTCTTCCTTCACCTCCCCCTCTTCAGTTGAAAATAGATGTTTGAGTCACAGAGCAAGCCAAAGCAAATTCGGGCAGGATCAAAACAGGTGGCCTATGAAGCTGCAAGGTCTGTGCTAACCCCAGTGTAATTCTGTGTCAGCAGAGTGGCAGCTGGCGCAGAGGGTGGAGCTCCAGGAGCAGTCACCCTGTCTGCCCCAGCACTATGTCACAGCTCTGTGCTCTGTCTGGCCACAGCATCAGCTGTGCTGGGGACCAGGATCTGGGACAGGCACAGCTCTCTTCCTACACAAGAGAGAAATCTGACACATGATCTCTAGTAGGTACCAAGTGGCAAAAAACAAAAGTTTCTACAAATTTGCTGATGCAAGGTATCTTCTTGCTCCAGACTTGGTGCTTTTCCCTGCTAGGATCATTTTCAGTACTTCAGCAGCTAAGGGTGCTCTTGAGACATAATTTGACCTCAGAGGTGGGAAGCAAAAGTAGAAGGATCCATGAGGAAGAAGGGAGACATCCTGCAAGTCAAGGCTGCAGCTGTGAGCAGCTCAGCTGAAGTTTGCCAGTGGAAAGGCTGGAATAGGGGCACAGCCAAAACATAGAGGTGGGATGGCTGTTTCTGCAAGAGGTTCAGCAGAGTCCAGCCAGCAGGGAGGAACAGGCTCCAGCCAACTCATCTGTTCTGATGGCATTGAAAATGCTTCAATCCATATTATCTGGAAAGAGAACTAGAGTCTATTGACTCCTCACTTTGTTCAAAGTGCTCAACTCCTTTTCTTTACCATTCAGGTAATTTTTGCTGCTGTCCACACTTTGCTTCAAGTTCTCAGATGTCTCTGATGTTCACACATGCTGGTACATGTTATACAAATCTGCCTGCCCCAGGGTCATGCCCCCTCCTCTTTGCTACTCTGCATTAGGAGGACCTACCCACACACATGGTGCCCCAGAAACACCAGCTAGGGAGGTAAGAAACACATGACATGCTCTTTTATGTTGAAATGCAAATAAGTGTTTTCCTCATTGTAATTTTTCAATCTGCTGTCATTTTAATGATACCCATCCATTTATTTCAATTCCAGCAACTATCAGTATGTTCAGAGTCATCAAGAGAATTTTTTTTCTCAGAAAGAAAAGTATACTCACTGAAAAACTTTAAAAATTATCATGCCTGATATGAATTACTCACAAAGCTTGTTAATATTTCAGTTCTAAGTTTGCATAATAGCTGAAAAATATACGTGTGCCATATGGAGTCTTTTGTGCATTAGAAATTACAGAATTTTGACTTCTAACATTTCAGATGTGCATACATCTTTCTGAAATTGTTGGGAAAGGGCATATACAAGAAAAGCATTTCCAATATCTCTGAACAAGTGCTAAGAATCAAAGATAGAGCATGGATGCATAATAAAGAATAATATTCATGCTTAATGATAATGACATGGACCATTCAGAGACAATAAATTTGGTGGTAATATTGATGATATGCTTTGAACTTTTGCAGAGCATTTCATGATAGATTCAAAGCATTTTATGAGGATGAGTGAGGCATCACAGTGCTCTTGTGGCCTGGATCTTACTGCTCTCGTGTTACAGAGAGAAAAACAGGTATGAAGAAACCATGAGAGGATGTTGCATGGCACTGGCAGAGCCAGAGCACCCAACTTAGCAGGAACACAAGGCCAGTGATGGGTGAGCTCCAGCACTGAAAGTGGAAGTGAGCAAAGGCAAACCTTGCACCCATGTGGCCAAGACTTGGACACAGGGTTTTTTCTACCAGCCATGTTGTGCAGGCAGCAACACTCTCTCACTTCAGCGGTGCTCTCAATGATGCTGGCTGGCAGAAGCCTTCACCATATGCCATGGGCAGGAGGGGCCTTTGTTTGGGGCCCCTCTGGGGACCCAGTTCCCCAGAGCTGGCAGCTGGCAGAACAGGCTGCCTGCACTGCTGCCAGGAGCCAGCAGAAAGTTCACTCCTGCTGCTTGGCTGCCCCCACACCTCTGCCCTTGACAGAGCAGCACAGCCACATTGAGGAGCTCCCCTTTTTTCCCAAGAATGACAGACAGGTTTCAGGGTAAAGAACAGGGATTATAGATACAAGCATAATTGCAAGTAAAAGAAAACTGTGACATCTTTGTCTCATATTTCTCCCAGAGTCCTTGTGTGACACATGCCTTGAGGGGCAGTGATGCGAATTCAATGGAATAACCCAACTTCAAGTACTCCTCTGTATTCAGATGAATTATTTCTCTTCCCCCCCGATATTTGGACCAGATCTTTCTGTTCTCAATGAGCACAAATGTGGCATCAATGTCTCACCTACCTACATCTGTTGTCTTCTGGGATCCTGAACCCGGAAAGATAGCTTAATACACAACATTAAAGTATGCTATAAAATCCATGAGGTTTTACCCAGCAGTATTGTATCAACTGCACACATTTTCTGAGAAGACTGTGCTCTTTGTGCCTGCTTTTGCTAGCATCAGACAGAGCATCTTTGGATACCGTATTAACAGGAGACCAGGAAGAAGGTCTGTGCTGGTAAAGCCATTCAGATGAAGCTTTTCCTCTCTTTGTAATGTTGACCCAGGAATGCTAGGCTGGCAGGGTGCAGGTGGGAGCTTGCACAGTGGTTAGTCCAGTGTGATGCTCTCATTCCTCTGGAGTTGTCTCTGGGCTTCTTGTAGAGGATGGTGTCCACTCCTACCTGCCACTGGCCTTACCGTGAAATTGGTTTCCTTTACCCCAGCAGGGGCACATGCAGCCCCACAGCACAGCTGATTCCAAGCTGTTCCTGGAAGAGCAGAGCTTTAAAGGAGTCAGTACAGTGCTATATATTAGCACAGAAATTTTCACTTACAGGGTCATAGTAATGACTTGAAGAGATTTGACATTTCAGTGCCCTTTTTTCATATGGGTGTGGATAGGCATTCAACTAGGAAATGTTTTTTCCACTGCCTTGCTGTTGGTATAGGAATTTGCACTTTGTGTAGATCATAATGACTGTAAAATTAAACCTTACAAGAAATGTATAGTTTAATGCATTTTACTCATACTCTATTTGTGTAAATAAAACCCTAGGGAGAAAGAAGAAGAAAATCAGGCAATTTTATGTTGTTGACTACCTAATTCAATCACTTCAAAATAACTGGGTTTGGAAAAGAAAACTAAAACCTTTATTAAGACAAAGGAATGAATTTGAATCACTAAACATAGGTAAGGCTTCTGTAGATCATCAGATACCAAACACAATTTTATTACAAATGTTACCTAGTAATAGCAAAAATTTCCAGCATTTGGGAACACAGGAAGGAACTTCCTTTGTTTTAAACCACTGCAGCTTGAAAACTGATTTTCTAGCTTTCTACCAGTAGAAGTCAGATCAGAATCATGTTTAGAATATTATTAGTCCAAAATATAAATTTTTGATAATGCTTGGTAGGTTTTATGTTGTTGTTGTTATTTTGTTGTGATTTTTTTGTGTGTTTGTTTCTGGGGTTGGGGTTTTTTTTTATTTTGGGGTTTTTTGGTGGGTTTTTTTTTGAGTGAGGTATTGGGTGTTTTTTTCCCTATAATTACTTTCTGAGACTGACTTGTTTGAATGTTTGTCTGTTGAGAGCTGCTGATGACTCTGTTAGTTTGCATTAGACTGTGAGTACTGTCTGCTGAAATAAATCTGGCATTCATATTCTCCTCACAGAGCCTCAAGTTTTGCTCTATCAACACTTTTCTTAAGTTCACTTCATTAAGAATTCAATATGACAGGTTTGCACCTGGGGGCAAAGCCTGTTCCCTTCCCTCCCCTCGTTCCCTAAAACTCCAAGTCTTTAATTTTCCTTTGTTCAGGATAAAATGATATGTAAAGTATGTGTTGCCATGGATGCAAAACCGAGAGCCTATTGATCCTCCCCTTTACCAGGTAGATTTCAAGCAGAATATTTAACATCAGAGGGCACTATGGCATGGATTCCCAGACAAAGACAGATTGGGGCAGGAAGGAACCTCTTTAAAATTGAAGTTCCCACAGCTCAAAAGTATCCTGGTGAAATAAAGCAACTCTTATGCCCCCTGGGGAAGCTGCTGGACTTGTTTCCCCTGTGCTCGGCAGCATTCCTCTGCCTGCACTCGCTCGCCTCCTCCGTGCATTCCCACCATGCCAAGGACATGGTTCATCCCCATTTCGCCCCCAGACCCACTCAGATTTGAGCTGTATCCCAGATAAGAAATCTTTTGTGCCTGCCACAGATGGTGCAGCAATGGTGTTTAAATGCTGTGGGAGAGGGCTGTGAAGGTGAATGTCTGCGAGTGCTGCCAGAGGATCCCCCACTGTGGAATAACCCATCAGGGTCAGGCTGCCCATCCAGCTATGGCAAGCAGGTGGGGAGAGGGACTTCTGCAGACATCACCTCTGCTGCTGTGTTTTTCTCTTGCAGCAGATGAGAGCAAGCACCTGGATTTTCTGCACAGTACATGGGGTAATGTTAAGCCACTGTAAGAGGCAATCATCTCACAAGAGTGTTATCATGCTAGAGACAGACACAGTTGGGCTGTGGTATAAATAAATACATTTCAAAAGTGGTTTACGATGTTTCCCTAACTTAATTTCAACCTTATTTTTTTATATCTATTGTTTTTGCCATGGCTTCATACCCTTTCCTTTCAGGAACAGCATGCTTAACAGAACATGAATTTTCCATTGTAATTACATTGGACTGTGGCCTCCACAGAACTCCTCTAAAATTGTTGTATTTAATTTTGTCTAAAGAGTGTAGCATTGCTTCCACAAACTTGCACCAAAATTGACTCATTTTGCTTCAGATTAATTTTTTCCCCACAAGATTGCATTATTACAGCCTGCACTTGTTCTTTGTTGCCGTAAGCACACACTTTCATCCAACCTGGGTCATGTGTTAAATGCCTTTTCTGGAGGGTTTGTCTTTTTTATTGCTGGGCAAGCTCTGAGTACTCGTGGGCAGAGCACCACCAGAGCCCTGCTCAGCAGTGCCTGGTTCAGAGCAGAGAAGGCCAGAGGTGAGCACCAAGCTGAAATTAGCTTCTCATTCAGGCAGCTCGATGTTTCTGTTACTGGGGCAGAGGAAGGTGAGGGCATCTGCAGGAGCAGCAGGGACCATTGTTTCCCTTGTTTCCAACAATCACCCCGTTGTAGGGCCCTTGCTCCTTTGTCATTCATAAGAGCCACTGCTGCAGAAAGGCACTTTCTTTTTTCTAACTGAAAAGGGCTTTAATAAAGCTATTGTATTTGATCACTGGCTAAGGAAACAATAATTTAGCATAATAGAAAAAGATCATTAATGTTCAATGAACCTAACACTCTGCTCCAGTTTTTTGTTGCCCTAGAGAGATGGAGTAAACTCTTCTTCCTTAATTGAAGACTAAATAGAGTACATTTCATTTTTCATTTCCAGCACTTTTTCCAATAGGCTTGTGATGTTTGCTAATGTGTGCTGAAAGGGATGGACTGCCTGGCAGCATCAGAGAAATTGGGTGGGAGGGTTTAGAGCACATAAAAACTCGCTTGTTCTTCATCAGACAGTTCTCTAGGGCCTTCAACTTCTTTCTTGACAAGCCTAATTTCTAAAGCCCCTAAGGACCGTGCCAAGGAGATGCAGTAGTCCATTACATTACAAAATAGAGAGAAACAGAGGACAACGCTCATGTCCCTAAATGTCCCACAGCCATCTCCCCATGGGACACCTATCTCCAGGGACACTGCTAAAATTGGGGTCTGGTTGGCATTTTGATTGGAAATGTAATTTTGTGTGTAACCAAGCTGATAAAAGCTTACAAGCATAAGGTTTGCTCCACTGCAGCTCTGGATTCAAATCCAAAACCCACTCCCAGGAAAGTGCAGCTATTGTTCTTTGCACTGGAGACAGCTCAGGGCTGCCTCCATCTCTACAAATCACTTCAAACACTTTAGCATTGTCATTTGCAGTCACCTGCACTCATGTCCCCTTATGGAGGCACAGCACAATTCCTGAGCTCTCCCCTCACAGGGGCAGGAAGGTGCCTCTGCATCTCCTTTGTCAGAGTTGTTGGCTGCGAGGCTGGCTCTGGCTGCTGTGGCCAGTGTGGGAGTGAGCTCTGGCCACATTCACCTGTGTAAGACGAAACACATGGCAGACACTGCTGTTTCAGCTCTGCCCAAGGAGCTTGCTGAATAAAATGCCTGAGCTCAGCTGTCGTGAAACAACCACCTCCACAAAAAAGCTGTGGCACAGCTAAGAGCATCAGTGTAGCCTTCATTTAGTGCAATAAAAAAGGGCATTGCTAAAAGCTGGTTTTCCCCAGGAGTATTCCTTCATGGATTTTGCCATCAGAGAATGCACCATCCTCATTCCCTGACGTGCAAGAACAAAATTAGAGGACACAACAATCAGCCGTAAGAAGCAAACTGAAGCAGTCTGGGTAGCAGTGCTGCAGGAAGAACTTGCCCTACAAAAATAATAAAGGACTGAACAACGCATGTTGCTACATTGCCTGATGCTCGGGCCAGACATGACTGAGAAGAGCCATGCCAGCTGCAGTGATAATTAACAAGATTAACGATAATTGCTTGTTCCAAAGCCTCAGCGAGTCCCTTGGTGATGCAGAGCAGCTTTGCTGTCCCCAAGGAATCGCTGTGTGGGCGCAACTGGGTGTTGGAGGGTGCATTGCAGAACGCCGCATGTTTGGCGTGCTATTTTCAGGGATGTCAGGCTCTGCGTGGCCATGGACTCGCCCCAAACTCTGCCCACCAATCCTGGCAGCAGCAATCCCGCTGGAAGGCCTGGAGGCCCAGCCTGGCCCCACGCCATAGTGGGAGAACCAGGCCTGGGGGTGGCGGTGGCCCCCGGCCCTGAGGCCCTGAGGCGGGTCTGGGGCAGCGCTGCGGCTCTGAGGGAGGGAAGATGTCACACTGAGGGCAGAGGGTGCGTCCCATGAGGGGAACAGCTGGGAGCTCCTGGCATAGTATATTTGCACATGGCTCTTGATAACCATCAGAGTGATTTCCTGGATGTCTGTGCCACCCAGCCAGCCTCTCCTGAGCACCACCAGCCCACTGCCATGTCACTCCAGGAGCGGCTGAGCCTGCAGGCCTGTGCAGTCAGGCACCAGCTTAAGGGCTGTTCCAGGAACATCATACACCTGGTAGGTCTCTTTGTAATGTCTCCCAAGAAGTAGCTTGATGGCTGCTTTCCTGGAAGGCAAATGAAAGGGCAAAGCAGAAGCAGGCTTTTAAAGTACTAACTAGACATGGGCAGGGAGGACACTTGGATGAAGCTCCAGGGACTGGAAGTTCATTACTCAGCTGACAGTCGTGTTCATTAGCAGACATAAGAGTCAGTAGAAGCAGCTAGCACTCCCTGTGTTCTCCCGTGTTCCTTCATTGCTGGATGCTTTGGGAAGTTCCTCCTCAATCTAGTGCTAGTGAGAGAGGGGAATGGAGTGGTTCAGGGTGGGCTGTTAGCAAAATATCAATCCTCAAGCCTTCAAGTTGCTTCCAACCATAACGGGCAGCTGCTGCCATGTGATTATAACTATGGGTAGTGCATACACTGTAAGTGCTGCCTCAGCTGGCAGGGTTATCTGAGAGGCTAATGGTGAAGGGCTTTTTTCTGACTGCTAGATTAACTCATGGTGCAAAAAACATGCTGTTATTACTTAACATATTGGTATGTAAAAGTGGGATTTCAGTCTTCAGGATTTATAAGAACAGCTCCTGTTTTGTGCCCAGGGTCCATTGTGACTCTAGTGGGAATTAGGCATATTAAACTTTTTCTGAGAAATGAGGGCTGTTATCTAGGGGAATTGAAGAAATCTAACATGAAGTCTTCATCTAGGGAGTAGGCTGTGGTCTTTCTTTAATGCTTCAGGTTACTCCTGTAGTGCACAACTTTTCTTTATTTCTAAACGAGGTGTCACATCACAGACATGTTCATTCAAGAAAAATTTCTGTGCAGCTGTGGGTGTTCTTGTTTGTCCATGTCTACATTTAGACATTAAGCAAACCAAGAGCTCCAGAAAATCAGGGAGAAACTTGGCTAGCTGAGTTGGGTTTTTCTGGAGGAGGCAATGATCCCTTGTTATATTCTGTGCTTTGGTTCAAGATACTACTAGAAGAATTCTAGAGCCTTTGAGACAGCCTTAGCTTTTTAAAGTATTTTCTGGAGTCTGGTTTGGAGTGAAATGACCTCTGGCTGGCTTGGTATTGCAGTAAGATTACTGACAATCCTTTCTGTCACTGCAGGCCCCCTGGAAGTTGTTCATAATCTGCTTTTGATCCATGCTGACTCTTATTTATAATGTACACAGGTTAAATTAATTGAGTGTTACTGATTTATATTTACCCAAATTTAATCATTACCCACCCATCTCCATTACTGACAAGATAAATAGTTGCTAGCTAAAGCTTTAATTTCTCTAGAGTACCATTTTTCTTGAAATGAGTTTGCAAGCTGGTGTTCATCATGTATCCTCTGACACTTTCCCAGGCAGCTGGTGCCTGGCTACACCATCTGTGTGAGATGGGCTGTGGCTGAGGTCACTCAGGTAAAATTGTTATGAGTAAGAAGCACTCTGCAGGACAGCATCCACATCTGTGTTGGTAGCTTCCTGCTGAGTGGAGCGAGGGTTGGTCAGGTGGACACCAAATATGATGGATTTGTCTGTGCTGGAAAGCCTTTAATGGCCGACATGTTTTAGCACTGGGATAGATCACAATGTCTGCAACGTGTGTGTGTAAGCCTAAAGGACTCACCTCCTGTCCTAGCAAAGAAGTGTCCCTGCATGTTGTTGTTGTGCCCACTTAGTAGTTTATGAATGCTTCCTATAAGGAGGACAGTAATGCAAAGCAGTTGGGACAGTATCTCATCTTGCAGAAGAGCCTTACAGCAAGGGAAACCAAGGGTGCAGAGGATGCCTCCCACTGATCAGTGGTCAGAGCTGTGGAGCTGCCAAAGAGGACCCAGGTCACAGCTGAAGCTGGAGTCAGGTGGAGCTTGTACATAAATCTCCCTGATTTCATGTTCAGTGTCTGCAGTGTCTCTTGAGGAAGGGAAAAGTGTTCATGTTTTCTCCCTCTATCAGTCATTTCATGGGGATGTTAGTGGACTATTGGGATTCTTCTTGGTTCATTTAAATCATTCTGTTTTCTGTCCGGAGTATTCCAATTCCCTCAGGGTACTGTGCTTAGAAAAAAGAGTATCTATTTGGAAGCAATTCTGCCAGCATAGCATCTGTTAGAAGTTTATGGTTTCCTTTGCTTAGCAACTTGGGGCACCTGTGTGAAAACTCTGTGGCTTTTGATTTTTATCTCTTGCAGTTCTTTATTCTTATTATGTCACAAGCTGATTGCTCAAGAGATAATTGTGCTGTCCAAAGTGGAGGATGCAGTTCCTAGCAAGTGTAGTGATTGGCAGTCCAGAAACATCCTGACACTTAGGATGAGAAAGGCACCCTAAGGGTGAGGATCAGGGCAAGTTCATTCATTTCCATGCACCAAACCCCAAATACATGTGAAATGGGATTTTATTTTGTTTTGTGACTGTCTGGTAAAGCTTAGAAGGACTCTTCAGAAGTGGGATGAGTACCCTGAAGACAAAAAGTCTTGGGGTAATGGTAATTGGTGGTATGGCAAGGGGGCATTCACCTGCATCAGAAGGAATTCTGTTAGTGTCAAACAAGGTGTATCCAAAAAACTCCAGATTGTTGGTAGTGTTTTTAGAAGCCATCAGTGCCAGTGGGGGATGATCTCCTTTCCCCTTCTCATTGTCTCCTGTGGTACAGTTAGTTTAGTCTGGTCTTTGCCCAACACTCACTTTGGAAAACTTCTGTACCAGCACTGATTCCCATAAACTGTGCTGTGACAAACCCCTGGAAGGTTGAAACCATGGGTAGCTATGGCATCTACACCACTTCTTTGTTTCCATTGGGAGTGGAGGTGAGAACCCCAGTGCCTGATAGCAGATGATGCCTCTTTGGTGTAGCATTTTCTTTTTTGTGGTGGCACATAGTAGAAGGATAAAGCAAACAGCAGCATCTTGATGTAAAAATCCAGTAGTCTTCTTAATATGTGGTCTGGATTACTGGGCAGAAACACAAAGAGGACCTCCAGCATTCTTCTTGCTCTCCAATGTGTGAGCAAGAGGGAGTTTGTCAAGAGTAATATCTATGAGGAGCTAGGTTTGGCAAGGAGCCTTAGCTCAAGTGTCACGTCTCCCAGCTTTGGAGTCATTAGGCAGCTACTGTAATACCAAATGTTCATCTGATTTAGGGCCTACATTTCCCATGTTATGTATGAGAACAGTTACTGCCTGAGAGGATGATTTAGGAAACCCAGAATGTGGATCCATGAGGTCAACAGATGCTTAGGAGAAATATATAGTTTAAGCTTTATCCTTTGTCTTCCATGCCAAGGAGAACACCTGTTTCATTTTGGGTAATACAGCAATGAACCTTTTTTTGTATTCCAACTAACTATTTATGCAGAGAAGAGGAGATAGTGAGATATTGAGTTCTGTCCCAGAAGGGTCAGCAGACCAAGCACTGCATCACTTCTCTTGAGGACCTGATTCAGGTCTGTCAAACAGACAGCATCACTGAGCCTGACCCTTGTTAGAATGGTGTCAGCTATGCAAGAAAGGCCATCATGAAAGCATTGTTTAAATTTGTTTTACATGTGGCCTGCAAAGGCAAAAGAATGGTTCAGTGGATGAATTAGATGGGAAACAATGTGCAAGGCTGCTGCCAGGCTGTTTGGTCTCTGAGACTTAGGCAGTCTCCTTGCTAGAGGAGAGAAAAAGAATATCTAGAGTATTGTGTTGGTAGACACTAAAATGTCTTTAGGATTATATGGGAGTTGAGGATTGACATTTGGAAGTGAGCATTTGAATCAAGGTTTAGTTATCTAAGCCTCCCTCCAGCAAGGTGTCAGGACAGAACAGGATTCTGTTCTGTTAAATGCTGTAGATGAAATCAGAAATTGCTCCTGGAAAACAGCTCCATTAGACTTTGCCTCAGCTCTTTCATTTGCCAGCAAGCTGATGCCTCTCAAATAAGAGTACCAGTTTTTTTTGCAGGGAGTTGTGTGAAGCAAATTAAACAAATATTTCAGGTATTCCTTAAGTGCCTCACACTTCACATTTTCTCTCCTGAAGCGTAAATCCTTGATTGCTTTCCTAATTACTACTTTTAAAATCTCTCATTCACATTCATAAATAAATCAAAATATATATTCAGAGTATTAATTTATCAGACACTCAGTGTGCACCCTAGAAAAGCAAATTTAACACCTGTGAATGCAAGGAATTAGTGCCCCCCACAAACTCCTGAGCCACTGACTTTGTTGGTGGCAGTGGAGCATCCCGGAACATCTCTTGTAGCCCAGCTTCATTAACAAGGATGCAAAAAAGCCATGAGAAAAATGAATTGCCTATGCAATTACATTTAATTTTCTTTCTTGAAGGTTTCCCAGTTCACTTGGCAGCTATTCTTTCTTCCTTTTTTTTTTTTTTTTTTTTTTTGCCAATTCATGCTTTCTTTCATTTTTTTCCCATTCTTTCTTGGTCCTTTTGACTGAACAAAAGCAGTCCCACAAGGGCAGGCTAATGTATTCATAGTTTTGCTGCAACTTGGATGATAAAATAAGCTGAAAAAAATGCTGCCTCCTATTGTTTACTGAGAATCTTTGTTGTGCTTTGTAGAGTTGAAATGAGTGCTGTCTCGTGCCCTCTGCTCCCCATCCTGCCAGAACAGAGCCTGTTGTGTGGAACCTGTTCAGGCTGGAGATGGTGGGAAGGCTAAAGTTCAAGTTCACAGACCCAAAAGTAAGTTATAGAAATGATTGCTTGTTCGAGCGTTCGCTTGCTTGCTGCTGCCTTTCATTCTCCTTGATCTAAGCACAGTGTATTGTTAATGCCTATCTGAACATTGCATTAAACTCTAATTAAGCCTGCCAATCAAAAAAATCTCAAGAAGCAGCCTTCTAATGTGACTAGTAGTAAGTTGTATTTTCACCCTCAAGTTTCTGACTGCAAACATGTAATGGCTTGTGAGCGTTTGTTGTTGTTTTGTGTTTTGTTTGTTCATTTTTCTCTGAACTGCAAACAAATACTTAATGAACCTATACCCCAATGTTTACATTAATGACTAAATTTCATAATAAAATGGCTTTGAACAGCATCCCATGAAAGGTCCAGACCTTACCAGGCTGAAGCTAAGGTCACACTGGAGGATCACAGAGAACTCAAAGCTGTTCTTAGCTCCTCATGCAATGTCAGAAAACATGCTAGTGCTAAGGTGATCAGGATGGGCAAATATGACAAATCATTCCATGAGGCCTTTTTGGAGAGTACTGGAGTACTGGATCCTCTATCTAACTTTGGAGCAAGAGCCACCACCAATAGTTACAGCTAGTGTAAATCCTATTTTTATAACCAAAATCCAGAAGTGGACATTTCAAATGATGTGGTTTTGGACCTTCCCCTGAGGCATCAGGAGAGAGGATGCTGGAGGTCAAAGCCACCTTCTAATAGAATCATTTTGTAAACAACCCTAAAAGAAGAGAGGTGGTTCCTAATCCCCTACATATTTGTCATATAAAGCATATTGGTAGGCTTGAGATAACAGTATTTGGTACTAGATTTTCATGACTGTAAAGGAAAAACAAAAAGGGTTTGCACATTACAAAAAAAGTCCCAAGCCTCAGTGAGTAATTTTCTTTCCAAAAGACGCCAGAAGCTTAGCTGCCTTATTTTGATATAAATTGAACAGGATAAAATAATAGCATAAACCAGAGACTAGAGTGAGACTAGCCAAGTTACCCCAATAGGTCTTCCCCATCTCTAGCACTCAGCATCTGTTTTCCCGTGGAGCACAATGGTGATTTCTGCTGTTTGAAACTGCTGACTCTCATACTTCAGTGCTTGTGAAGATTGCATCAAGTGTGGAAGTGGTACAGCATTTGCAAGCCAAAGCCAGGCAGAAAGGCCATGGAGGAAGGTTGTGTCTGAAAACATGCTGCTCCTAGATAGGTTATCCTGGCTCATGGACCTTAATAAGAGATCTCAGACTGATTAAACTTTAATGCTATGGTTGGGGAAGGCTGACAGCTCTGCTCTAGCCTGACCCATTTCTGAATGTGCTTCTGTGCCTGCCTAATTTCTTTCCCCTTCCTTTCCCAGCTGTAACCCTTATGGAGCATCTGCCCCAGGCAGAAACAAATGGACACTTGTTCTCTGGACACCTCGTTCTTGTGTCCTTGTCAATACTCTCAGGCCCTGAAATCCTCCTGCCCTTTGTTCCCCCCACAACTCGTTTGATTAAGCCAAACACTGAGATCCCACAGGTGCTGTAGTTATTTTTAGCATTAATGTTAGAGCTCTGCAAAGGCTACAGGAAGATTTATGATTTTGTCTCCTACAAATCTCATGGCTTTTCCTATCTCTTTTACAACTTGGATGGATTCCAACATCCCCCCAAATACTCCAAATTGCCTTTTATTTCTTTAATTAAAGAGCTGTGAGAGCCAGCAGTTTTACCTCATGACTGTGGGGCAGAATAGGTCCCTTATCCTTCTGAAGTTCAGCATGTTGAGCTCTAGTCTGCAGACATTGCAAATCTTCATCCTGAAAAGAGCCTTTTTAGCACTTTCTGTGGTGATCTGGGAGAAGAAAGGTTGCTTAAGCATCTGAGCACCCAAACACAACTTTCATAGTGATTGCTTGTGTTATTTTCTACTTTAATGTGTTCATCCACCCTTCAATTTCCTCCGCTAGTTGACGTATCAGTGCTTGACTCCAGCAATTTCTGAGTTTGTACTTGTGGAAGAGTTGGAAAAGATTTTTTTTTAAATTAAGAAATGTTAATAATTAATTTGTGTCTCTTTTTGCTTGTGCCTTGAATGTTGCTCTCCTTCCTGAGCTCTGCACATTCAAGCATGGCCATGGTCCTTCAGTATGACCAGGATACAGCTCTCTCCATGGATTTTTATCCCCAGGTCAGGCATGCCATACACCATAGCGATTTCCTGGTATGCCTAAGTCTTACATCCCAAACCCATGTTTACACCCCACTTACAATGAATTTGATGCACCAGGGAGACAGATGTAATTACCCTATATTTTCCAGCATGTGTTTAGCCATGCAGGTGTGCCCACTTGTGCCAGCTGGGAGCTGCTGTTTTCTCCGTGTCCTCCTCTGGCTTGCAGGCTTCCTCCTCCTCCTCATACACAGGGAGAGCTACATTCCTGGACTGTTGGGGCACAGAAAGAATCAGGAAAATTTACATCTAAATTATTCTGCAAAATTTCTTTTTGGTGCAACATTGTCTAAAACCTTGATGATTATCAGCAATGCCTAGTAATGTGCCTTTGCAGTGATGCTGGAGGCTTTGGGAGATTTGGGGGCTTTTGTGGCTCTGGATACAGGAGGAGTTGCTGTGTTAGAGGACTCCACTTCTTCCTCCACACATGGCTGTGCTGTGGTGCCAGCCATTGTAGGACTAACCAGCTAGGGTTGTCTCCAATTATACATTTCCGCATACAAACATGAAATCAATATGCTGAAGCAATTAACTAGACTTCATAAACTTCAGCTGGCAAGCTTTCTGGAGTCTGTTCAAAAAGGCAGCTGCTTTGGCTGAGAGGGAAGTGAGCTCGGGGCATTTCTTTTGTTTAACTGGTGAAGAGGACACAGGGAAGCTGAAAGGGAAGATTTAATTACTTTGTTTCGATCTCAACTTGAAAAAAATTAAAAAAATATATCTGTATCTTCAGTGTTATAATTGGGGAAATTTTTCACATCTGAGTAGGATTAAAAATTTGTCCTTACTCCCCACCATCACCATCACCTCTTTTTGGTAGGAATCAATGAGTTAATTCTGGTAACTTCTGGTTTTCCAAATGGTGGTTCTTTTGCCCAAAGAGCTGAATGAGATGACTGCTCTTTTGACAAGCAGACCAAAGCTGTCAGGCTCCTTTTCCCTGTAGGTGACTATACTTCATATTCCTGGTGCCAGATAGTATTTGACATTTAATTTAGGACCCTCCGTGCCTGCATATAAAGCTTTACTATGATAATAATGATAAAGTATCCAAGTGTTGCATTTGACAGTCTTTTCTTTCTATCTTCTGGTACATCCCCATGCCCAGTTTGGGCTGAAAGATCTGACTTGAATTAAGGAAAGGAGGAGACTTAACCCTGATATTTTTTTTAATGAATTGAGAAGGCATTACTTAAAGATAAATATCTACATATTAATCTTATTCTATGAATGAGATCTTTCACTGGCTCTTTCCTAAGATGGCAGGCAGAATTTATTCAGAGGAGAAAGAATGGGTGAGAGATAGGGTGAGCAGAAGGACCTTTTGTATATAATTCATCCAATTACTCATTTTCTTACAAAATAGCACATACTGTATTGATCAGTGGAGAATTTCCCATAGTAAAAAATCAGTGCTAATAGTATCCACAAGGCTGTGTTTGTGCTGAGGAGGAGATAGCTGGATTTTTTTCTGAAATCATGTTTAGCTGCATCTGCACTGGGGGTGCTTCAGTCTATCCTGCCAGGGAAAGGAGGTCAGGTCGGTAGCTCTCAAAAGTAGAGGTCAGTGATGCCATGGCAGCTTGTCCCCTTTGGGGAGCAGGGGCTGCTCTCTTCTTGAGGGAGCAACAGAAGAGCAAATGACAGGGACAATATGTCAGTCTTTCCTAAGCAGACAAACTTGGAAAGAGCTGAGGTGGTGGTGCTGGGGCCAAGGCCGTGTCAGTGGTGCATTGTCTTTGCAATTCCTCTCCCTGGTGCACTTCCACAGGCTCTCTGCAGCAGCAGGATTTGAAGACTGCAGTATCAGTGCCTCAGGATCTTGAACACATGTTATTTTTATGCATAACATACACATGTTAGCTGTGCTGCCCTCTGACTGCAGAAGACTGATTTACTCAGTGGTCTTTCAAATTACAAAAGGTGGCACAGAAACAATCCTTGTTTCAGGAGATATAGGAACACAGTGGAAAATGAGCTAATTTTTTCTCCTTTTGCCTTCCACTATTTAAAAATGCCCTGTTACTGGGTTCAACACCAGTGATCTGCCACTTTTGTTAGTTGTGTGGTGAGAAAAAGCTGTGGTGAATCATGCTTTTAATGTGCAGATTAAAATATTATTCATTAGTGTGTTGGAGACAGCCCTGGTAGAAAGCAACTGGGAGGTGAAATCTTACAGGAAGATAAAAACTACTTTACAGACTGTTTGGAATCTAATGTGTTTCCCATGAAGAACTTATGTACCCAGTTCTATAGCAGGGACTAGAAAGAGTAGATAGATAGTATTGGAAGTCTTTTAATTTAAAGTGAGAGGGTATGGCACAGTATGGGGGAATGGATTTTCTCTGAGCAGAACAAATATTCTACATAAGGCTTTCAAAATACTGCCTGCCTGCCTGCTTGAAGGCCCCCAGTTCCTTGTGTCGCTTCCAACCACGCACATCCTCTGTAATTGTGTGGAGTGCACTTGTTTTCCTCCAGCTCTTAGCAGCTAAAAAGATTGCTATTTTAAAAAACCTAAACATCCAAAATTCAAAACAAACAAACCAAAAAACCAAACAAAAAAAACCCCACTAAAATTGTCCCATTATTCTTGGAAAATCCTGTGGCTACTTTAGGATATATGTGATGGAAAAGGTGTGTAGCTGTTTAAGATGTGGTTAAAGCACAGTGAAGAGACAGCTCACACAGAGGAGCTGAAAGTTCACTGTTGAAACTTAGCTCCAGTGTACAACTGTATTCTTGGGATTGGGAATAGCCAATGGAGATTAGCCAGGATTCCCACTGCCAGTCTACTTCATAAACAGTCTGCAAACAGGCTGCTTTTTTGCACATTTTTTGTGTCAAGGTTGCTTAGCCTGCATTCCAGGGCTTTTAATGTCTCAGCAGATAGACTTGTCTGGGGGCTGGCTGGCAGGTTTTGCCTTGCCTTGCTCAAACCTCACTCAGGAGCTGGTTTTAAGTTACCACCACGCTTCTGCAAAAGCTGTTGTGTTGCATACTTTTTATTTCGATGGCAAAAGAGCTCCTGGCCGTGGCTCAGGCTTTTAGAGGAAACACACTTCTGTGATAGCAGGAGAGGCTCGAGTGAGAACAGGACCTGAGGCAGTGGGGCTTGCAGGGGGCTGTCTGCAGCAGGTTGTATCCACTGCCACAGCCATCCCATTGGTGCTCCCAGAGCAGAACACAGAAACCCACAAAAAATTTAGATGGAAAGATATTCCAGGAAGCATAGAAGTCTGTCCTTCCCTCATTTGTGAAACAGATATTTGCCTAACCTTATAATGCAAACCTTCAAATTCCACAGCCTCTTTGGGAAGTGAGTTCAAGTCTATTACTACCTTGAGCATTAGAAAGCTTTTCCTAATATCTTTTTTAAAATATTCCTTGCTGTAACTTAAACCCACTATTATTAGCTCTTGAGTATTCCTACCACTACCACCTTCCATTTTTCATTAAGAATAACTATTGCAAGTACTTATTCCTTATGAATAAGAAGCTTGTTCAGTGTTCCCACTTGCAAAAGTTCTTCATACCAGAAGCTCTAACATGAATTTCAGATTAATTCATTAAGTAAAGTGGGGGGAGGGTTAGCAGAATCTGGCTGAAGTGATCTAGAATAATTAGCTGTGCTATTAATGTGTCAGGCACATAGAATCCCTATATGATAGTGCCATTTATGAAATGACAAAGCAGAAAGAAGACATTTGCCAGTTTTTGGTAGAATTGTGCAGACAGCTGTAAGATTTTCCTTGGCTGAGTGGGAGAGGCAAAAAGTAGGTGAAGGGACTGATGAGTTGGAGGAAAAGGAAGCTCTGGGAGGGTTACCTTACCTCAGCAACATAAGTGGATCTTAGTTCAACCATCAATGGTAAGAGAAGTCATCAGAGATCTAGCTGTTTGAGAAGATGGAGTGAGGAAAGCATCACACTTTTTAGTGAACCTAAGGGTAAAAGTTACAGGAAAATGGACTGCAACTTTGAGAACAAAGGTTAAGTGCTATGGAAGACTAAACACACTGAAAGCATGTCCAGAGAAGCAGCAGATATGAAGATAGTTGTGAGGAGATGCTGAGGACACAGAAGAATAGGGACTGTGGGAAAGATGGTGGAGAGTTTCTCACTATCAGACTGGGAGCCCATGCTTTTGTTGCAGCTGCTGTAGAGCAGAGCAGGGAGCAGCAGGGATTAGGTACAGCTAATCCCACACTGCATGGGCTTGGCATGTGCATGTCAGTGTTTCGAGTGTTAATTATAACTGGGCAGCCTCACACTGCAGGCCTGCTGGGCAGAGCTGCTTGTAGACCATGTGTTTCTTTGTCATTTCCTTGTTGAGGTTTATTATTTCACAGCAGAGAAATTAGAACCTGGTTTGGGATGTTAAATAAATAGATATCCTCTAGCAAGACACAAAAGTTTCAGCTGAATATGTAGATAATTAAGAACTCTTCAGCTGTGTTGAAAAAGGACTGTTGTTTGTTATCCATGCTTTATACTTGCCAATCTACCTGGCCACTCCAAGCAAACAGCCATCAAAAGGTGAAGTGCACGTTGTGCTATGGAGATGCTGAGCTATCGTCAGAGACATGTTTCTGAGGGAACTAAACTGTGTGTTAAACAGATGAACTTGGTTATATGCAAAAGACTGTTCCTGAAATTTCTGAGAGGGGAAAACATGGTTTTAATTGCCTGCTTTTTTACATTCACAAGTGTTTGGACTAGGAACAGAGAAGTGTGTTTGTCCTATTTTTTCAACTCCCTGAAAGAGCAGGCAGGCTGCCTCTGCCCTCTCTCAAGGACTGTAACAAGGTGCAAAGCAACAAAGTGAAGAGAGGGTCAGGAGAGAGTCAGGAGACATGAACTCAATGTCTTGTCAGCCATAAGCTTGATTTGGCCCCGGACAAATCATTCATACTGGGTGCCTGGGTCTTGCTCGGCAGCTCGGCCCTGGACATGTCACAGCAGCTCTGCTGTGGGGAGGGCCTGTGGATGAGTCCTCTGTAGTCCTGCAGTTGCTTAGTGCAGCTGCTCTGTGTCTCACTGCTTTTATTACATGACCTGTTGTTCTCAAGTGAAAGATTTCCTTTTGTAAAGTACAGTGGTTGAAGTCTTACAGGGTTGTATCTCGGAGATCCATGAAATTGAATATAAGCCTCCCTTTGAACAGACAAATTTTTTTAAAACCTAGTAGAACTGTTGGAGCTATGTTTAAAAAAGCCCAAAACAAGGGCTAAAAAAACCACTAAAACAAGGTAAGTCAGCTGTCCATCTGCATTTTCCTCTTTTGGCACCCAACAACTGTACTGCAAGGGTGGTTTGGGAGCAAAGTAGAATTTGATGTCCTGATTGCTTGCTGGTGCTGCTAGGTTTTCATTAAGGCATTAACGTGTTCTCAGGGCTTTTGGACAAAGGCTGAAGTCTTTCTCCCCTCATTAATTCCCTTGTCCACAGAGGGGCTAAGACCCCTTTGACAATTTTATTTGGTACGTCTGGAGAGTGTAGACCAGGGTGGATGTGGCATTTAGTATCATGTGTGGATTAAAATATCTCCTTGAAATCAGTGAGCATTGTTGTTATCCAGAGAGCAGGAAGGGGACCCTTGGCTGTGAGGGGCAGTAGTCCTTCACAGCTGGCAACTTTGCCCAAAGGGGAATTGACAGTGTGGATGATGAACAATGCCAGGTATGGATCTGGTGAAGAAGGGGAATCTCCTCACCTGTTGCTGGCATCTGCTCCAGTGGTGGGGCACAGAACTGCTTCAGCAGGACAGACCCAGTTCTTTCAAATATTTTATTTTATTTTATTTTTACATTCTGTTATTACTTGACAAGCTGTCATTGTTTTCTGAGGAACACAAGCAAAGAAAGCAAGTTGCCTTTTTTTTTTTTTTTTTTTTTTTGTTTATTTTCCTGTTTGTAAAGCAATAAGACTTGGAAGGTACTTCAAGAAGTAGAAAAAAGGCACTTCACTAGCTTGAGGGCTTCCCTCCATGACATGAAAAAGATGGATCCTTTCCAGGAGGTATTATTGCCAGACTTTTCCTAACAAAGATTGGGTTTATCTCTTCTTCTGGAAAGTCCCATTTAGGCAACATAAGTGGGAAGACTGCCTGCCTTTTTTCTGTGCATTTTGTTGTAGGTGTGAGTACTCTCTAATTTTCCAAGACAGTGCTGAATTTAACCATGCAACAGTTGGTGAGTAATGTGGCAGTCAAAAGTGGTGGAAGTTACAGTAGTTTTGCAGTAGTGTTGGAAGTAGGTAGCTCTAAAGTGTAAGACATGGCGCTGTCACATTGCTGCCAATTCCCTGATTTCTCAGGAAGCTGCATACAGTGCCTTCCGCAACAGAGACATTAAATTTAAATTCAGTTTGGAAATGCATGGTTATTCAGCTATCCCTGTGTGCAGAGAAAATTTGAAGATATGTGCTACGTGAGCATCTGCAGCTCCAAGAACAATTAGCTGACGAGCACATACCCAGTGAGTGCCACTGAGAAATACCTCCACCTGACTCTGTCTCCACTTCTTATTTTTTCATTCTCCCAAATGAAAAGCTGGACAGAAAATAGTGTGTAGATTGCAAATTCTCTCAAGGCATGGCCCTTACTAAGAGTAATCAGGTTTTATTTTGGGAAAAGCTCTGTGCAGAGGGTATTTTTGGCATTTGGTTCCAGTTACCTAATTAAACTCCTCGAAATGACAACAACAAAATGCATCACCTCTGGAGCAGACCAGAACTTTGGAAAGCAGCCAGATAAATTGACTGGGAACAAATAGAGACATTCCTATTTCAAGTTTATAAATTTTAAAACCTGGATGTGGTAGGTCTCCAATGATTTGCTGCTGTTGTGCAGACAGGGCAGGACAGCTCCTGGCAGAAAGAGAATGTCCTCTTGTTCTTTGCTTACCTTTCTCCTTTTCAAATCAGCAGCCATTCAGATAAGTGTCTGAAGTGAAGCTCCTGTCTTGATTTTTATTATTAGATCATCACTTTCATTCTACTGCCCTGGTAAGTTTTTGCTGGAAGATGCCTTGTGAGCAGTTGTGAAGAAAGCTTTCCACACAAGCTTCCACCAGAATACAACCATGTTAATTGGAAGCAAACCTGTAGCAGAGAAAGTTACGTGTTGTTACCTTTCTAGGTACCTTGCCTATCAGTCAAAGTTAACCTGTCCCAGTTCAAAGATGCTAGCACGACCTAAAAAGGGTGGGTTTTTTTCTGTCTCTGTTGCAATTGCAGTGAGAAATTTAGTAGTACACTTATCAAGGTCACCTCAACACTTTGTCCGAAGCAGTTCTAAATATTATTACCAAGTAACAAGCATTTTGGCTGAAATATTCTGTCTATCTCAACATATTATTATTATTATTATTGTCATCCAGAAAAAAAATGTCCTGCCTTTTCCAGCAACAGGACTAGAAGGAGAGCACTGCTTTACATTAAAACATATGGGCAAACACATCTTGGCAACTGCCTTCTTAGGAGATAGAGTGTCCTGAAAGTTTGTTAGCCAGTTTAGGGATTTGACACAGGGGTGGCTTTTGGGGTCATGAGTGACCTTTTCCCCTTGTGTGAGAAGTTGCCCAGTTTTAACCCATACTGTGTGCATACAGCACTGATTACCAAGTTTTCTTTCTGAAGATTAAGGTTTTCTGTTCACTGAAAGGCTAAACCTGTCCCCTCAATTACATCTGACCAGCCTGCTGAGGAGCAGAGCAAGTGAAGATGGATATGCTGTGCATTAGTTAGAGACAGGAGAAGAGACAGCTCAGAAGCAGTCAAGCAAGTAGAAGGAAAGGCAGGACAGCCCATGCCTGGGAAAGTGTGCCATGTCCTACGTCCTCTGGAGAGGAACTCATGGTTGCTGTCAGCCAGGATCTCAGCCTGCTCTGCTGCCAGAGCTGGCAGCCCAACTCTTCCTCTCTTTTTTGCCATGTTCCTACTGAGCAATCCAGCTAGAATTACCCAAGTTTTCCCCTGCATTAGCTGCCTGACACAACTTCCCATGACATGACATGACATTTCAAAGGAAGCAGGAATACAGGATGAGGAGGTTGTACTCCCCTGCAGACACATGTCCTGTACAACTTGCTGGCAGCTAGTGCGTTTGAACTCCACTGGCAGCTTGTTTTATTCCTTCTCCAGCTGATCAATACAAAGGCCAACTACTGTTACTCCTGTAAGATGATATGTTTGTCCAAGTAAAGGAGGTCTGCGAAGCAAGTTGGTAGGCAAAGCATTGCCATTGATCTCCAGGGGTGACGTGATCATTTTAGGATACTCTTGTTCTGTGGGTATTTTTCATAATTTCTTCTTACATTTAATTTTGATTTTGACTCACATATGAAACAAATTTAGAAAAGATGTTACTGAGACTACAGGTAGTTTTGACCATGGTGACATTGATGAGGTTAGAGAGCAATGAAAGTTACTGAATCCCTTCATGTTTGTCATAAAGGCCATACTCTGTGGAGTGGATGGAATAGGCAAGGAGAAAAAAATCTAATGATGCAATTAAGGCAATTGCACAAGTTGGTATAGGGATTTTCTCCTTCCCCCCTTCTGAAAATCCCAATGGATGCTAGAAAAATATCTCCAGATTATCCTAACATTTAAACATCATAATCCTCTTTTCACATTTCCAAAGTTCTCAGCCCTCTCAGCAGCTTCTTAGAAGCTCACACAAAGATATTCCTTTCATTTGTGACTCAGTTCTTAAAGTGAGAAGGGAATCCTGTAGGGAGGTTATGTCCTTTTGTCCTGGACACTGAGTCCCAATGTTATTACTCCTTTGTCCTCCTGTAGAGACCCTAAAGAGATGAGATTTTACCTCACGTACTCTGCACAGCTCAAGTGCATGTAGGTGAAGGAGGAAATTAGATCAAAGCTTCTATTTTGCTAAGTCTATGTTCTCTGTCTGTACAAGGCACAAAGACAGTCTCTGTCCTGAAGAGCACTGGAAGCCACTCTGAAGAAAGGTCACACTCCTTTTGTCTGGGGATTTTTCCCTGAGTTCAAGTATCTTTGCAAAATCTGCAAAACTGTAAGGATACTGCACTGTGCTCTTTGTGGGGTGACCTAGGAATGGAACTCCAACTGCATTGAATGAAAATGGTGGTGCATGCTTGCTTAGGTATCCGCATGGAATATATCATACCAGGGCCTGGTAATACCAATCTTGAGTTGAGTTCAGAGGAAGTTTTGGATAGGAGGATTGTGTTAACAGACTTGACAGAAAGAGCCTTCTGGCCTGAATTTCTAGGTTCTAAGATGACTTCTCATAATGATGAAATTAAGATGTCCATTTTGGCACTGTTGCACTGAAATTGCTGTAGTCATGCTACTTTTTCCTGAAAGTTGCCCAGTTTGGACAGCCCCTCACAAACCAGGTCCCACCACTTACCTGTAGATAATGTGGACATCAGCTTCTCCAAGTTTCAGGTTATTGTCATGTCTCACCTCACATCCTATATGAGCATTTTTTTGACCAAGAAATCTGAGGTCAAAGGGTCCAGAAGACATGCTGTTGCCTCTGCAAGCTCCTGCTCTTCTTCCAGAGCAGGATCTGAGGCTGTGCAGTTGTAGGACCTTGTGAAATGCCCATATGAGGAAAGGTGAACACAGTGTACAGGCACTGGGTGGAAACTCCCATTTATGGACTAGAATAAAGGGGAAAATGTTTCAGAGTGCTCATCATGTTTTATGCTGAGCAATTTGGTAGTATTGGAGTCAATACAGGAACTTAGTTGTAGAAAGGGTGCTGGTAATCAGAGTGTTTCTCTGGAAGATTCTCTTTTCCACAGAAAAGAAGAATGTTTTATAGTTTACCCTCAGGATCTTCTGGACCACAAGACTGTCTGTGTCTTCAGGCTTCCTAGGTAACAGTTAAGACTTGTGGGATTTTTGCTTTGTTTCTGGGGCTACATCAGGGTGTGGAGCCTGTATTGCCCCTAAACTTTTGGGGCTAGTTCTGGCTATTCGTTATAAAATGCTAAATATGTGCTTATATTTCCCTAGGATGTTTGTGTTGCCATCAAATGCAAGTGTTTTGGTGTACAAACAATGTAAATTAAGGGGAAAAATTACTTCTTGTTCATGTGCCAGTGGTGTGTGTGGTCTTAGTATCAAGGTCTGAACTTTGAGAACACAGGGCTTTTCTTTGCTATGTACATATAGGCATGTGCAGGTAATGTTTAATTAATGAAATACAAGGGACAAGCCAAAGTGGAAAAATGTGTGGAGAATATTGTATTCTGATGGCTTTCAAAAGATGTCCTATTTGAGAGGTGTGAATTTATGCATTTTGTTTCAGGCTCCTGTTCAGAATAAATATTCATGGGGATTAACATCATCTTCTGCAGGAGAGGTATCAAACCAGGCTGCCAGCCTAATGAATGCATTTCTTTTGTTCTCTGGTTTAAGACTCAATCTGTCAACTCAATACACCTCTTTAAAACTTCCTTTTTATTTATGTCATGCCAGTTATCTACTGAGGTCTGTAGACACAGGATAGATAGAAAAAGATGGTCAGTCACCTCACTGTATTCAGTAATGGTTTGATCCTGTAAGCAGAATGACCCCTAATTTGCCTCTGGCAGGAAAAATTCCCCTCTGTCAATCTAGTGAAAAGAGTTTTAGTTTGGCATTGACCCTGTGCTTTCATTTCCACAAATATCAGGACAGAGACATAGTCCTCAAAGTCTTTTGTTTAGAGATAAATGCAATAAATTTAAAATATGTTTACAGTGTTGTACATTCTGCTTACATGGGGAGTGGGGAAATAAGTGATAAGAGAAAACTGTTTATCTATATCAGTGACTCTGATGAAACCAGAAAATCAGTAATGATATTAAGCTTCATGTCCCTGGACCTTATGACCCAGCACAGAATATACTCTGACAAGGAAGAAAACCAGTTTAACAGACTTTACTTTTAGGAGCATGCTGAATCTGTAACTCCTCTGTAGTTTTTAAACATTATTTGTTTTCTTCATTATTTTTGTTTGTTGTGTTGTCAAGGTTGTGACAATCTAAGGACATCATTAATCCAAGGTTTGTAGAGATACTGTCTTGAATTAAACCAGCAAGTACAGCTGAAAAAGTCAAAGATGCTTTCAAACACTCAGTCAGCACTCAATTATGACTAGTATGCCCAAAAGCCTTTCTTCTTCTCCCAGAATTACTGTTTGGTCTTATCTGAGATCGTGTGATCACAAAGCCCAGTACTTAAAGGCCACAGAAATCTTGCTGATTTCTGCTGGCTGTGGTACAGACCCTCCCTCTGCGCACTCACATATTTTTTCCAGGACCAAATAAACAAAATGGATTTTTCACTGAGTTTCTTTTTGCTGTTTGTAGCCAAATTGTTAGTAATTGAGATATGAAGTTTGGAAGTTGCCATTATGTGGTAATTGACCATGTCAGTTTAGTTAAGCCTCTGCAGCTTTAGCTTATCTCACCTCTGTATCCCCCAGTCTCAAGCCATGAATTCATTCCTAGATGATATTTTTTTTTCCAGGATTATTTCTTCTTTGTTTCCCAGAATATTCTGTAGAACTCTACATTTGGTGATGTTCTTCTCAGTAGGAACGGAGTCTCAGAAGTATCCTGAAGTTCTGGTATACTATGGATTCTGTCACATTAGAGGGGTTTGCATTCTTCTGGGTCTGGTAGCAGACCTGTGCTGTATCCCAGGAACTGCAAAAATAGCAAGTGAGTGCTGCATTCCTAGAGGATCCCAATCCTTTTTCCAGAAGATGACCCACTTGAGGAAGGGGAGAATGAGTTTCAGGGTGAAACTCTCCCCTTGAAGGTGCAATCCAGTGTGGACAATCCAGTATGTACTCAGTTCTGAGGCCATGTCAGAGAGTACAGCCAAAGTCCAGTTACGTGTTTCAGCTACACTTTATCTGCAGCCAGGCAGTTCCTTTGAAGACAAACATGTAGGCTTTACGAAAATAGATTTTTCTTCTTAAGATCTGCAGGTAACCTGGTGAGGTCAAAATGTATATTCAGCAGTAGCAATATTGATAAACTGTCTGGTAGAAGGAACAGAATTCTCTCCACCTCAAGAACCTGCAGGAAGCAGCAGGTTCTGCTTTTCTGACTGCCATGCTGACTGGACTCTGTATCCCTGTGGCAAATCTGATCAGCAGAAACCTAAAGACAGCCTACCACCTGCCTTCAATAGCTGGCCTTGCTCAAACCTGAAGTAAAAGAACATATGGCTTACTCTTCTTCTGTTTGTATCAGCATTTAATATGTTCATAAATGCCACTAAGTATCCTGGTTGATAAGCCATGACATGAGGAATAATGCAGGAAGTTGTCCAATCACAACCTTAGATGCCCGCATATTGTCAGTGGTTATGGAGGGCGAAAAGCCAAATGTCTTCAGCCACTTAATACACAATTTCTGGTGTATTGAACATAAAATTCTTGAGTGCTGCTGTGAAAGAGTGCTTTATCATCTTTATAACTCAGATGACAAATAGAGACACCCAGCTATTCAACACTCATCTATAGTCCAAGTAAATATGGCCCTCCTGGCTGCCAGGGCACTGTTGACTCATATTCAGCTTGCCTCAACCAGGACCACCAGATCCCTTTGAGTGCTGCTGCTCTTTGGTGTCTTGTGCCCCAAACTGTTCATGCTTCCCAGGGTTGCCCCATCCCCGGTGCAGAATTCAACACTTGCCCATATTAATCTTCATTCAGTTGGTGGCTGCCCAGAGTGAAAGAATTTTACAGAGGACAGCAAGACTAACAGCTCCAACTAACTGGTTTGAATTTTTTATTCCTCAAAAGCAGGCATGTCTGCTGATCACCTTCCATTAATTAGCTTGTTCTTAGAGCTAGCCCTATATACAAACAAAAACTTCCCAGTCTTGTCCTCAGTTATGTTAAGGTTTCTGAATCTGTCTCTGAATGTGTTTTTCTATCTGTTTTCTGGAGGGGAAATGTTATGCCTTCCTACTTTTTTATTACCTGCTCACTTTGGTGCTAAGTATTGGGTAGGTAATATTTGAGTTGGATAAACTACGATCCAAAATTCACTTACAGCTGAATTTCATAGCTCATTCACCTGAGGTAAATCTCCTGTGACACCTCTGATTCTATAATTTTAGTCTGAGCCAAAACCACAAAGATGTTTAGGAGAGACTGTGGTTCTGAGAAGGAGAGGAGAAGCCTATCCAAATATTTTGGAAATGCACAGTTTGTATTTTCCTTGAAAACTTTAAAAACCTGTGATGTGGTTTCTCTGTTTTTTCCCAAGCCTTGACTTTTCCACAATTATCATTTTACTCATCAATTTTTTTTTTTTTTGTCTTCCCCTCAGCAAAAGCTTCATGAAACCCTTGCTGTTTATAGTTCCAGTATTTGTTGCAAGGTGAGGAAAAATTATTCTGTTTAGATCAGAAAGCAACCCAAGTGCTGGATACACATGTATGAGTCAGGGCTTCAGGTTCCAAGCCAGAACTGTGGAGCCTGTTCTTCACACGTGGCTCCTGAATGGATGTTTAAATTATTGCTAAACCCATAAAAAGGGTTGCACATTCTTGAATATCTCTTGTTGTCTTAGTGTGGAATATAAACAAATTTTCATGCAGTCAACCAAAGTTCTATAAGGAGGATGAGTACATCTTGGTATTGTACAGGTTCTTGGGAAGAGAACAAGAGAGGTTTCAGTTCAATATCAGTATTTTCTGAAGGCTTATATATTTCAACTGGAAACTTATCATCTCAATAAAAGCACTTTTAATTCACATAATTCTTTTAACTCAGTCCTCCAAAACTCAGCTCTGACAAAATTCAGTTCATTGGACATTCAGTTCACTGGCGTTACAGCAGTAAAAGTTGTAAGAAACTCAAATTTGAAAGAGCCCAGCAAGTCTGCACTGGAACTTTAACTTTTCTTAATGCTCTAGGGAGAGGTTAATTCTGCTCAATCACCTTTTATTCACCTGCAGCATAAAAAGAACTGCAGACACTTTAATATCTGAATTGAAAGGTTGTTGAGTCACCATTATATCTCTGTAGGCTTTGTTCGCTTGCTATTTTGCAGCTGCTTTTACCATTATTCACTGAGTTGCCACAGAAATCCCTGATAGTGGTACTAAGAGATTTTTATTTCCCTAGCAGTGGGAAATAAAGTGCTAATCCAAATCATTACTGCTAGCACCAGGGGGCTTTGCATTTAAAGTGCAGGTTGTACAGTAGAATTTGTAGCAGCAAGTGACTGCTCCAGGCGTTTGGGAGCGTATACTGCGTTGTGTGTGTGAAGGTGTCTCTGGGTTGTCTGTGTGAAGATTTTGAATTAGATTTTATAGGACTTGGATGATATATACCTGGTCTGGGACTTGACCCCTTGCCTACTACCATATTATAAGTCATTAATAACTTAGTAAGTATTTTGTCACAGTTTTACATTTCTTCTGTGTGAGCTGAGCTGGATTTCCTCCTATGTGCAAGCTGTAATTTGTTACTAGTACCAGATCAAGTTGCACTGTCCTGCTCATCTCTTAGAGAATGTCATGGAAGAGTACTCTATGTATCCATGCATTATATTATACAATATTATTTTAATCATATCATATATTATATTTTGTGGAAAGGTATATAAGAAAGGCAAGTACTTCATGGGTCTTGAAGTACCTTCTACACTTTGAAATGGTACACAGCCTAGGGTGTCAAGGAAACCCAGAATAGGTGTTTGTTACCTTTACCATACCACATCAGAGTAGAAACCACATGGTTTTGGGTCATGAATGGCTTTACCATGTGGCCACCCGGTTTCCAGTACACAGGCATGGGCTCAGCTCTTCCTGTGTAATCACATATGGCGCACCAAGGCCCCTAAAGGTTGCTACAACATAAAAAAATTAGCAAAATAAAATAGTCTGAAGGGACTTCCCCAGTTTGACTGAAATTGTGAGGAAAATTGATCCTTTATTCTGTTCTTCTTCCCAATGTGTATGAAAAGAGGAGCAAACCAGAGTAGCTGTGTGCTACACCAGGTCTCCCAATTCTCTCTATGGCTGCAGGGAACCATAGCAGCAGTGTTACACAGTAAGTTCAAAAGATACTTGAAACCATTTTCTCCTGTTCAGATGTGTAATATTGGATTAAAAAGACACCATTCTGATCTAGGAGTTTGATAATTAGTGTATTTCACCGTCAGATTTAATTTCATAATCAGTTTGTGCAACTGTGAGAATTCAAAGCATGTTGTGTCAAGTCAGACAGGCCTTCTACAACCTGCTTTCTGACAAAGCAGTCGGTAGCTTATATAGGAGGTGGCCTGCTCTTTTCAAAACCAAAGAAGCAGATCAGTACATGCTTTAAACCTGGTGGCTCCAGAGTAGTTCTTCCAGTGTCCTACTAACTGGGCCCTGACGTGTTAGGAATTTGGCTTCCCTTATGCTACACAAAGCATTTGATCAGGTATATAAATGTGCACCTGGTGCCAAAAAGCAATTGATGATGCACAGGAGTACTGTTTTTATTACTCAAAAGTAAACGAAAATGATTTTTAGAATGGGTTTGTGGGTTTGGAGGAGAGGTAGAAGAAACAAATATTTGGTATATTTTCCTCTCCATTCATGTAAGTCCATCTATGGGATTCTTGCAGTGATGCTTGCAACTGAAGCTCAAGTGTCTCTGTGAAGAGACTTCACAGAGCAAAGTCAAAGCAATTAAATGGATTGCACTTGTGCTCTGTGGATGGATCTCTCTTGTGCTCTCCTCTGAGTTCAGAATTAAAATGAACTACAAACAAATGTGACAGTGTTTCCCTTATCCATTTCTCCTTTGAGAAAGTGAAATAAGAAAGAGCCACAGCATAATAATGAAAACCATGTTTTTAGAATTCTATCTCTTATAGCCAGCAATCTGGTGAATAGTTTCAGAGAAGGGGTTTGATTTCTAAGAACCCAACTTGTTCTATGTTTGTCCACAGGCTTTGTGTTTCACTCTGTATCTCGGGTCTTTTGCAGGCCTTTCCCATGTACAAGGGTAAGAAACAGTAGGGCAAGTGAATGTATACAGTCAGATTTCTGTCTTTGCCCTGATGGATGCTGAGGAATTAGCAGCAAGAGCATAGTTTATGTAAATGCCTAAATAAGAACAATAAAATTATCTGTGAGCAAAGATGTCTTAATGTTATGTCTTTCACACTGATGTCCACAAGGCTTCAGCTGGCCTAAAAGGTGGTCTGAGCTGTACTGAGCTATGCTGTACGTGTTTAGTTTCTTAATTATGCAAAGCATGTTAAATTGCATGCCTGCTTTGATTTATGTGCCATAATTCCTTTCCAGATTGTTCAAGTACTTAGCAATCAATGCCTCCTTAGTGCAGTTTTGTTACTCTGTTTTCTAGGTGAAAACAGTGGAGAGCAGGGAAAATGGTGTTTTTCATGTGTGCCAACAGGAAGAACTCCAGTCTGCACAAATCCTATGTGATTGATGCAGTTACCATCACCTGATACAGGTAATCTTAATTCCAATTCCTTCTGTAACGTATATGGCTTTGGAGAACACTGATTCTCTTCTGATACTTGCTTTAGACCTCTGGTTTTACTGACTTGACTGGAGCTTGTTCTTATTGTAATGGATTGTGAGAAGAAAGAATCTGTCCCTGTGTGTTCTGCAGCATTTGCAGTTTAATTTAAACCCTGCTATGAAACAGAAATGGGATCTCTGAAAATCTTGGTATCATAAGGCTTGTGGTATTTACACACCATCTGCTTCAATACACAATGGGTAGCTGATCAGCTCTTTTCTGTAGCAGCAGGTAGCATGGGGTTCCTGTGAATGGATAATATTGGTCCCAGTTCTCTACTAGTGTAAGAGGAAAGAAAACAGGTCTTAGAACATATCCTCATTCTTCCTAAATTGCAGTGATCACATATTGTTGTGCGACTTAAATGCAGTAATAAAAGCATTTGGCCTGTTAGCTCCTTCATGGCCCAGTCATCTGCAAGGATGATGCCCTCAGCCATCAGACTGTAAGACCTCCTCTCTGCTAATGACAGCAGGATAAAGACTATCCTGTTGCTAAGTGCTTGGATCACAAAGTAGAGTTTTCTAAAGTGCTGAATGTAACACCCTTAACTTTCTCTCTCTCTCTCTTTTCTCTCTCTTCTTTTTTTTTTCTTTCTGCCTGCAGAGCCAAAATGTGGAATGTGAGCAAGAATACTTTTTCCCCTGCTGTTCTATTCCAGCTTTCTTTGATATCTGAAATTCAGTTTTGAGAGAAGCAGCTCTTAGAAACTTGTATGAGCCAGTAGGGACTGGTCACAACATTAGTGTTGTGAAACCTTCTAATCCAATTTGTGCCAAAAGGTGCTTGTTGTTAAAATGCCCAAACACATCTAAAAGCAGGATGAAATGGTTTGTTCTTAGCATGTGTTATGCATCCACGGGTCCCATTAGCTTTGTCTGGCCCTATGCTTTGACTTTTGATTATTTGGAAACCAGTTTTACACTACCTTCTTTTATGCCTGTCAGACACATTTAGACTGGAGTGGGAAAGAAAGCTTCTCATCCTCAAATGAGATAAGTTCTTTGCTGAAAGAAGTGAGAGAACAAGATCCCAAAGAGCTCCAGCACTGTTGTGTTTATTAAAAGAATTTTGTGCTTGACAAAGAAGAAGCTGGCAGAGAGAAATATGAACTGGTGGACACAAGGTGTTTGAAATGTATGTGTTATAAAGGAAAATTTAACAAATAATCTTTTTGAAGTATTAGGTGTTTGTGGGTATGGGTTCTTCTGCTTGCAGTATTACTTTCAATTTTA
The DNA here is from genome assembly GCF_022539315.1 of Serinus canaria. NCBI lineage: Eukaryota > Metazoa > Chordata > Aves > Passeriformes > Fringillidae > Serinus > Serinus canaria. The sequence goes on from NC_066319.1 coordinate 19,098,038, forward strand.
TAGCTATAAATCTAAGGAAACCCAGCTAGATGATGACCCATTAGTTACTAGGATTATGTATCACCTATATTTAGTCTGAAATATTTTCCCCTAAAAATGAGGAAATTAACAAGCACAAAATGGTGAGAAACAAGCATTGTATATTATGCTTCCTACTACTTTCTATTTTTTATCAGTTTTTTTTTTTAGCATCTCCATCCTCTTATCTGCTTACAGAATATATGTTCTCAAGTCCATCTGCTAAGGTTGCATCTGAGAAAAAATGGAGACTCATCTGAAGAACATCTGTTGTGTCATTTAAGAATCTTTTTTTTTCTTGACTGATGTCAGCTCGTCAGCAATATTTAAACTGTAAGCTTGTAAACTGACCTGCTGAAGAGCTCTTTCTAGTTCTTTTTTTCCCAGATTCCTGCTGGACTTTTAGAATGCCTTGCTGTTGTGCACTGAACAGCCTAGATTAAATCTGCATGGACACTCAATGTTCTCAGCTTCCCCAAGGAAACTGGTAGCATTTATAGACCATCAGTCCAGCTGAGACTCAGGAGGGATGTATACCTTTGTGAGGAGCCACTCTCTTTACCTGGATGAAATCTTGGATATATCTTTGATTTGTGGATAGACTGAGTTGAATGCTGTAGTGAGAATGAGCTGGTGAAGGTAACCTTGGGATGAAGCACAAGCAGATCTTCCCGCTAGATCCTTGTGGGACTCTTGCTCTGGTACCATATGTTTTAATGCCATTTTGAGAATAGTGCCAGGGAATAGGAAGGAGTGCTAACTTCTTAGAAGCCAGTGATGGAGTGCTGCCTCCGCAGAGCAGCCCTGCTTCACTTGTTGATGCTAATTAGTTTGTGTCTGGTGAGCTTCCTTTTGACACAGTCTGTTCTAATTAACACTTCCCTGTAGATTGCTGCTGAACTCCAGATATCTCATTCATTTGTGACACACATTTCACCATCCCAGGGAGACAAATTTATTTTTGTTGACAAAGATGCTGATAACACCATCAGACTGCAGTTTAATATGTGTCTCAGAGATGGAGAGAGGTGACAAGACAGCCTGAGTGGGAGAATGAGTTAAAAATGCCACTCAGAATTGCAGCTGTAATTTGTCTAACAGGTTGTTTGAGTCCCTGTATTGGCTACAGACAGTTATGGTAAGTGTTTATTTCTTCCATCTCTACCTCTTTATTCTATGTAATAACATTGAAAGATACAATAGATACGATCAATAGAATGAGATGCTCAGAAATTATGTACATATACTATATATATATTTGTAGCTAAGCACACTGCACACAAATCTCCGTCTCTCTCTATAGTCTATATATATAATTTGCTTTAAAAAAAATCAGAACCTACTCTGTAAGTTAAATATAGGCCTTGCAAATAGAATATAGCTGAAACTACTGCAAAATTTAGATCAGAGACAGCAGCACCTAGGGACCTTGCAACAGGTTTTAGAAACAATTTATAACTAAATATATGAGACCTTTTTTACTTGGGTTGTGGCACTTGTCAGTGAGGCTGGCTGCTGCAGCAGAAAAAGAAGTAATTGCAAAAAAGCTGTCTGACTCCATATGTACAAGGAAACAGAATTGGACAAGGAGACCTGTGCTATTTCCAATGAAGCAAAGTACTCTGGAAATTCTGGAAAGCCTTCCCCTGACACCCTAACTCCTCCTGCACTCACAGGATAACCACAGTCCATGCAGGCTGAAACCCTATCTAAAAGTGGGAAATGCTGGCCAAGGATTGGGGTATTCGGTCCCTTCTACTCAGAATGGGCACCAGCTAGAAGGCACCACCCTTCTAGTTTGCATGATCTACTCTATGTGAAAGTCCATATTTTATAGTTACAGCCATTGAAGTCAGAAACTTGTCAGCATGAGTTCTTCCTGAGATTGGCTTTTCCTTGATGCTCATGGTCTTCTCTGCATCTTGCTCCCTTCTGAGTGGCTTTATGTTTTACTGCTGTTCTGTAGCATGCAGAAGCACCTCTGGAAATGCAAAAGGCAATTTTTCTGCCTTAATGGCTAACTCAGAATGAGTTGACTTCAATCCTCTCTGTAACACAACAAATATCTCACCCCATAGTGTGGTTTTCTCCAGGCATTTTGATGTTGGCTATCTCCTGTACTGTGGTATGCCAGAAACTATACTTTCTTACCACATTTTTGTTTTTCCTGGGTCCAGTTAGTAATTATTCTAAGCATCACATATGTCCCTGAAAAAGCTGAAGAGACCAGAATAAAACTAACAAGGACAAAATGAGGCTTGAACAACTGGTGCAACACATGTAGAAAGCTTGCACAGAGTTCTCTGAATTTTTCTGATACTGATCTGTAATTCTGTTTTTTATGGCCACGGGTTGTTTTTACGACCCCACTTAGAAAGACTTCGATTTTGTATATCAAAGATGTTCTCTGTTGTTAAAGGAACTTCCAAAAGTGACTTTGGACACCCATTCAAACCTGGACTGCCTTAGGGGAGCCCAAGCCAAGCTAAAGCTGTCTTCCTCACAATAATTAAATGTTAACAGGATCCCAGCAGAAGAATAAATCATGAACCAGAGCAGTCTGCTCGCCTTACACAGACCAGTACTGAGTTAATAGCTTTGCTTTGCCACTGGGGAGTGGTTATCCATTGACTTCCCATCTGCCCATCTTCTGTCTCAGCTTGAGTAGAAATAGCTTCAGATCTGGGTGGAAATGGAGATTTAACTAATTTTAGTCAATTTAAAATGGTTTTTGCAAAGAATACCTTTGAAGAGTAGCTGTTTAAACAGGAAGCTTCCTGTGTTGAAGAAACATTTTTCTATTTATGCTCAAGTTTTCATTTTGTTCAGCTTGGATTTGCTCTTCTGCTTAATCTGAAAGGAAAATTGTAAATTATGGCAGATGTTGTGGAAAAGTCTACCAGCCCAAGCACAAAATCTTCCTGGGATCATGAAAAGGCAAGTGGTTTGCTTGATCTGACAGGCAAGTACTTACCCTATGTTTTACATCTCAAAAAACAATATTGCAGTTCCCGGCCTCCATAAAATGCTCATGTAATTTTCCTATACAAGCCATACTTTGCTTTAGTAGTAAGTGGTATACAAAAAAAAGCACTAAATAATTGGAAACTTGAGCAATAACTTCTTTGCAGTTTGCAGATGCAAGAATACAGACCTTCAGTGTTTCCTATGCCAGGACTCCTCATGGAAGGATAGCCTAGCTTTAGAAACACCACTGTGCTCTTGCAGAGCTGATCAGCTTTCCCATACTTGGAACAGAGACCTGCTTCCCTTCATGCTGAGGTGTAGACAGTGTAATTCAAAAATTAATGAAGAGAGTTCCCAGCTGCCATAGGAATATGTAACAGGAGATTCAGGCTTCTGTTTTCACTTTAACATTAGCAGCATCTAATTAAGATAAGCAACATATTTGGCTTTGAAGCATCATGTTTCGTTAATCCTTTGCCTGCTACTGTGCATTAGACGTACAAAATGCTTCTCCAGCCACTTTGTGGCCCCAAGAGCAAAACTGCTACTTCAACCACTTTTTCCATTTTTCAGATACTGGCCCAGTGCTCGTTTGCTGCATTATCTTAATTTCAGCACACTTGTAAAGAAGAACAGACATGTGGCATGAGGCTGGGGAGGCATGACATATGACAACATAGTCATTCATCATGCAAAGAGATGTTGAGGAATTCCTGTAGGACTGACATGTGAGGGCTTCTCACAGGGCAGATAAGCTGAGTCCTTTTCCTCTTCTCCTCTCATTTAAGAGAAAAGCAAATTTAGGCAATTTTTCTTTTGATCTAACCTCTAGTCAAGAAATTCATTTTCAGAATAAACAGCTCAGTGATCACAGCTCTCACTGAAAGCTTCAACATGATTGTGACAGACTCTTCTCCAAAGCAGTACATGTGAAGTGGCCTGTTAATTTCTTATTGTATTGATTTAATGAGGCCTGTTTTCTTTAGGATAGTTTGGATTTAACAGAAATCTTCATGCTTGTATTTTCTACTAGCATCCTCAGTGGACTTGCCTACATGCTACAAGATTCTTAGGCACACTTTTTGCATGTTAATTAAGCAGGAAGGAATATCAGCATTCACAACAGAATTTTGGCAAAAACACCAAAGTAACAACACTTTGCTCTATGTCATGTGCACAGCTCGAGGCACTTTCCAGAAGACATATCTCATCCATTTGGCATACAGAGAAATGGAGACTGGGAAGTTTTGTTAAATTTCTACAAGTAACTGTGGCATAAGCCAAAGATCTGAACATGGCCTTGGCCACGTTCTCAGGGAATTAGCACTTTTCTTATAGCTGCATGTTCTTGGTTATATTGTTCACCACTGCCTTTGAGGAGGAGAGATTTTACAGTTGCTCCAGTTCAAACTTTGGTCCACTAAGGACAAAAATAATTGAAAGGTGTTTACAGATGCCACAGCCAGTCAGTTGTCTTCACAGTGAAGAACTCTGTTTGTGTTAGTGTTCTCCAGGTGAAGAGCTGGACAATTGTTCAGAGTCACAGGCAGCAAGGCAGTGCATTGCATTGCTTTTTGAAGAACAGCAGAACACATAGGATGTGCAGCCTTGTGAAAGGATTTCAGTAAATGCCTCAATGCAAGTCCCTCTGTCACATGTGGGCTATCTTCCTTTTCAATGTTAATTGTTTAACAAAAGCAGCTCAGGTGTCAGGAAACCAATAGCAACTTGCTTTGCTGTGTTCAGGCCATGCCTTTGAAGCTATTTCTTCTGTGTCCTGAGAGCACCCCAGGTAGTGAACCCTGGGCAGATCTCAGGAGTGCTCCATCCATTCTGATGTAGCATCCTCTGGTGTGGTGTGGATGACCCCTTGCCACAAATAGGCATGGTGTATAGACTTACTCTACACATTCGAATGCTGAGGCAACTTTTTAATGAGCACATTGTTTGCAGTGTTAAAATGCTGCTCAACCCACTTTGCACATACTTAGCACTAGCATGTTACAAGGGCTTTTTTAGAGGGTGACCTGTCACTATGGATGTGGAAGAAATCCATAATGATGGTCTGACTTGTTTTAATTATTGGCCGGTGAACTGTCCTGATTTGTGGAGGTTTGGTTGGGGAGGCTGTTCCTGTTAACTGTGCACTGTTGAAGTGATTGTCAGGCTGGGCAGATGGAGGGAGATCTCAGCTTTTGAAAAGGCCAAGGAAATAAATAAAAGACAAGGTTGGGGAAATGTTTTTCTTTTGTGTTCAATATTAAATATTCATGTAGATTTCAACTTTCTCTGCTCCTGCTGTTATCATGTGGTTCATAATAAAATTTCCTATTTGTTTTGTGGTCACTTTAGTTTATCTGGGAACTTACATTTTGGCATGTTTGTCAAAGTCATGTCATTTTGTGTTGCAGTAGGTGCAGGCAGAGCAAGGTCTTCAATGAGTTAATTTTTTTCTCACTAACTTAATCTGATCATTCTGAAATGTCTGATTTTCCCATCTGAGAAAAACCCAAACCCCACAGACTTATGTCTAAGTAAGCAGTTAACAAATCAGATGCGCAGAAAACAAGATGTATTCAAAACACTTTTGTGCAGCCGTGGCAGTACAAAGCTATAAATTCCTCCTGTCCTGCACTGAGAATTTCCCCTGAACTGGAGGAATTTGATTCCCCAAGCAAAGGGTGTGTTCTCAGGTGTGCAAAGGTCTGAGGGCTGTTATTTCTATCTAATCCATATACTGCTTCAAAAGGAAATTAAAATCAGGACCTGCATCCAGCTTTCCTCCTATAATCAAATCCTGCTTCAGACCTTGCATTAGCTGAATATAGCCATGGCCAAAATACCTCTGCAGAGTCTTTAAAAAGAAAATATCATCAGTGAAAAAAATAAATAATATCTACATGACAAATAGCAGTTAACATTGCTGACTCTTTTTTTTAAGACCTTGATGATCTTTTCTGCGCTACTGAGTGTATCAGGTCTAAGGAAAGTATCTTTTAAAATCCCAGCCATAATTGTGCAGCACTCCTTGGAGTAGTACACAGACAGCTCCTCAGGACAACTTTCAAAGATGCAGCTGACAGCATAGTATCAAACAGCAGAAGGAAGTTTGTCCTCTCCCAAAGCTGCAGGGACTGACCCATTAGTGGAGCAGGAGGAGCAAAGTGTGTGCATCATCTGGGAAGGAGGTGGTGTAAGTCTCTGCTGAAAGCTTTCCTGGTCCCTTGATTGCAACCTGTCTCACTGGATCACTGTGGCTGCAGGAGAGCACCTGCTTCCATGCTCACTAAACAAACAGAGGATATATTCCTGCCTTCCTAGCTGAGTTTCTCTTTTCAGCTGCCTCCCAGAGGTTCAGCAGCTAAGGAAAGAGTCATTAGTCACCCTGTTGATGCAGAGTTTTCTGCTCTTCCCTCCCAGGGTTGTGTTTCCCATGTAGTGTAATAAAGCAGGATCTTGTGGGAGAAGTTAATGGTTGGGTCAGGCCCTCTCAGTGTGAAGCCTTTTTTTGATTAAAAGATGCTACTGAGAAACCTCTGGACTTTCACCCACATGCGCCCTCACTGACAACACGATTTTCTCAGCACCTGAGAAAAGGGACTATAAAATTAGAGAGGTGTGAGAAAATAGGTTTGGTGCTAAGTGTTCCCCAGAAGAGACCTGTGTGTCTTTTTCCCTGCAATTTCTTCCCTAAGAATGCCTGAACTAGAGCTATTTAGTGTCCTGCAGTTGATGTGGTGTTATGTAGGATTTGAAGTAAGTAGTTGCATACACAATGCAGAAGAATCTTGTGAGGTAACAAGGTAGAGATGCACAGAAGGCTGCCAGCTGCTCAGCTGTAAGCACTATGGTGACCATAGTAGGCACTATGGTCAGGTCAATCTGACATGAGAGTCTCACACCGGGCTTGCAATGTGGCCAAGACTTTGTTGCTTTTCCTTCTTCAGTTGTTGCTCTTACATGGCTCTTACATGGAGGCTGTCGACAGAGACCATGGGACACAGACAAAGAGGACATCTGGGTACACCACCCTTCTGTGGAGTGGCTTTAAAGCCACACTGGAACACTCCTTTCCTTCTGCCCCTTCTCCTTTCCCTTCCCTTCCCCCACTTTGACTCTCCCTTTTCCCAGGATCTCAGTGATTAGAGATCCCTTTATTCCTTTGCTCTCAGGCAGATGTCTCAGAACCCTTACTTCACACCTGCAGGCAAACTTTTTGTTGCTAGGTAAGTTTTCTGCTGTTTTGTTGCTAGGTAAGTTTTCTGTTGTTAACATCTTTTGACTGTTTCCCATTTTTACTGGTTTAGAAATTTATTAAAAATGCATAATTTGGTTTCTTATTATCTTTCGTCACATACCCGCTTTCTCAATTTTTTCCTCAAGCTCCCACTTCTGCTTGTCCATCAGCAAGTAAGTGCTTATTAGAAATGTGTTGCTTCATGTGTACTGTTCCCCAGACTTATTGGAATTTGTAGTGTCAGAACTATTCTTCATTTACCCATTCTTAGGAGTTGGTATGTGTCAGCTGACTAACCCTTCTGAACTAAGAGCAAAGGTCTGTCAGTTATCCTTAAATTCACTTTGGGACAGGAGAAAGGGGAAGCCCTCCATGGTCTGGCAGTTATCTACAATGGTCACCACCTGGATTTCCTGCACAATGCACCTGCCCAATGATTCCTGACCCAAAACTGTTAATATTTTTCTGAGGTCCAAATTATGACTTGTGCATTTGCATCAAACCTTTTGTTGCAATCCCCATTTTCTGACATAGGCTCTGGAAGACCAGTATTTTATTGTCTTACGGTTCTTGGACAAAGCATTATGCTTTTCTTGCAGAGGAAAGTAGAAGAAGAATTTATGGTTGTATTTTACACAACAAGGTGCCAGGTTTAGGTTTCTTGTTCACACTTGCCTGTGTTTAGTTTCTGAAGGAGCTTGGCAGCTCCATTTTGTTACCAGATGGAAATGTGGGAAATTTTGAAATGTGTTTCTTTAAGACCAAACAAAAATGTCTCAAATTCAAGAAGGGAGCTGAATGCCTTTTCTGAATGCAAGTTGGTGGCAGAACTGCAGGTGACAGGTCATCTCACTGTGGTATCTCACCTCCCACCTCTGCTCAGCAGCATCCCTCTTCACCCTCCCTGTGCCTCCCCTGTTCTCCTGGCCTGAGGAGATATTAGACACCTCTAGGAAACTGCTTTTCTTGGTCAGGTCTCTGTGTCTTGTCTTGTAACTCAGTCCCTGTTATTGCCTTGGTCCTTAGCTTAGAGCTGAGTGGAAGGACACAGGTATCACCTATCGAGCTTCCTTTGCTGCTCTGGTTTCTCTTCAGCCAGTCCTCTCAAGGTACATCTGGGCTTATCTCTGGAAGAGGTAAATCTTATCAAGTCTTACCTCTGTGAGACTTGATGGCTCACAGGGAGCATGGTTTGGCTTCATGGGTCACTGCTGGGGCTGAGCTCTGCTGCCTCTGTGGTGCGTCAAGGACTGCCTCCCGATGGTTTGGGCAGGAGAGGTTATAGGGAGATGTGGAAGGTAGATGTGCCCTAACAAAGTGCCCTACTTCTGATCACCCTGCCAGGATGTCTGCAGCTCCCATGTTGAAACAACAGACTCCATCCAACCAAAGCCTCCCAGACTTGCTGTTTGTTTTACTTAATAAGAGGAACTGCCTGGGTTTCATGCCCCCTCCTCTTCCTGGAGTTTTACTGCTTGAGAAGAAGTTGTTAGAATTTGCAGAAAAGCAATTAATGAAGGAGTTGGATTTTTGACTGACATAGTAATTACACTGGAAAATGTAATTTTCCCTGCATATTAGAGATGGGATTATTTCAAGGAGATCTTATTAATGTGCTGTTCACCAACAAAGAACCAGTAACCTCTCTCTTAATAAGATTAGCATGGAGGTCATAATGCAGGAGACTGCTAGGGTGATATATTCAAGGTTTTGCCCTAAAGAAATAAATTATCTTCTCCTGTCTGGTGAGGGCATACAGGAGTTGATTTCATTTAAAAGACATATCCTCATTTTCTAATAGCTAGTGGATAACCTGTGCCCAAACTCCTTTATCTAGATGCTATACATCAGCAGTGAAATCACAGGGTTCAGAGGGGAGCCTGGAGCAGAGGTCAGAGCAGGTGAGAATGAGCAGGCAGGTAGTACCTGTGACATCCCTCCTTAGATCAGTGACTTCCTCCTGTAACTGTAAGCATGACCCTCTGCTGTCTGCTTCTCTTTCTCTGTCTATAACATGTGGATAATAATTTTCCACAAGTCATTCAAGATGAATGGCTGTTTGTGTAGTGCTCCAGCTCCCATGGAGCAAGGTCTGTGCCCCTTGTCACAGACTACAGCTACTGCCATCATGTCTGACCTGCTGTGCTCTGAAGTGGATGGGAAATGGGAATACAGAGGGATGGAAAAGGGTGCTGTCAGTTTGGTTGCAGTTTGATCAATGTGGAAAATCAGGCTTTTCTGGGACACCATGTAGGTGATGCAGATGCTTTTTCTAGTTACACAAAACTTCTTCCACTCCCTGCTTATGGCTGTGGGGTGTTTTTGGGTAAGCCAGAGAGTGACACTGCTAAAAACATTTCCAGGCAGCTCTCGCCTTCCTGACTCTGCTCACATCTGTCCACCATCTGTTTTGATTTTGCCTCTGTTGTTCAACATGTAAGCATCCTCTTGAAATGTTCAGGGCACAGAATGTTTGGGAGTTCCTCCCTTCCAGCATAGGGTGTGAGGTGCAGCCTCCTGCTGCTACATTAACCGTGGCAGACGCTGCCCAGTGCCACAGAGGAAAACCAGCTGGCATTTATTATCAGCACTGCTGGTCTGTGTGAACCTCAGTTATGGGTCAGGGGTCCCTGTTGTTGGGCTAAATGTGCAAACAGCAACTGAGTCCAGTCTGTACTGTCCTGTGCTAACCTTTCCACAGCAAGCTCTGCCCCCATCTAAATATTTTTTAAGTTAAAACCACAAGTCTACTTCAAAAAGGGAGATATGTCCAATAGTAGAGTCTTCAATGTTACTATTGATTTTTACCAGAAAGGCACTGATGTATTGTAATAGAGTGCAGTGGTGTTAAACTCCTTGATAGTTTACCAAGGGAACACAGGGCATCTCTTGCATACAAGTTGTGTGCTTAACTGCTTTAGCACTAAAAATATAAATGAAGCATTGCTTATCCTCTTCATTCTTGATGTCTCATTACCTTTCAGGCAATGTGAAGAAATAGGGGTAGGGAAAGGCTACTTAAAATTTATGTGGGTTGAAAGTTTGCTCAGCACAGTGTGCTGAGCTGCAGTTACGAAGTATATTTTGATGTAGTTTCAGTTTTCTTATGAGCTAGACAGCGCCAGTTTGTAACCTTATGTTTATTATTTTTATACAAGCATAGGTAGAAGTGGTGCAATAAATTGCAGAGCTGAAAAGCTTTCAATTCTGGGGCATACACTGATCATGTCTGAAGGTATTTGTGCAAGGTATTGTGTGTTAAATATTACTAATTTATGGTTTGAGTCAGGAGAAGGATGGTGTGTCTGAGATCATTGATTTGCTGGACTTGGTGAAAAATTAGAACACAAGGTTGTCCCTATGCCAAAGAAATGCTTTTTGAAAGGCATCTCATTTAACTTAAATATTTTGCAGTCTAAACAGATAAGCATGTTATTGATAAGGCAGAAGAGCCCTGAGGTGAGTGGAGGAGGGCTTGCAGTAACATTTCTTGGACAAAGGAGAGTAATATTTTCTCTTTTTCCCCAAAACACCTTTCCTAAAGGCCACAATGAGTTACCAGTTAAGTGAAGCAGTTGTGTAGCTGAAGAACATCAACACTTCTAAAAGTTTTTTAATATACTGCTGTGTCTCAGTGGAGTTGAAAATAGGATTTTCATTTTTCTGGATAGGGAAATCATGGGAAGAGCTCTTCTGGCCACACAGTCTTGATTACTTTCTTTCTGCCAGTTGTAGGCATAACTGAATCTCAGTTATGCCTCTATATCTGCTTGTCCTCTCCTTGGTGAAACAAAAAAGTTTACCTAAATATAAAAGACTAATGGTCAGGGGATTCATTGGTGATAGTGGAAGGAATTGATAGCCAATACAATTTCTCACTAATCATAAACCTCAGTTACAGATTTTGGAGGTTCTCACTTCCTTTCTCCTAAAATACTGTTATGTCTTTTTTTGCAGAAGTCTCACTTGCCAAATGCTATTGCATTTTCAGTATAGGTAAACCAGGTCAGAGTCAGTGTCAGCACAGATAACACTCCCTTTAAGTAAGTAAACAAAAACACTTTCATCATGATCATGTTTCTTTCCTCTGAAAGCTGTATACATTGCTTCATTATCCACTTGAATACTGGAGTGTTATTTATGGCTTATGATTTCAATGCTAAGGCAAATTAATTCTATTGCTCTCTGTTAGGCAATGCTTCTTTAGAATAAAGGGAGTGTAAAGGCTCCACTGGATTGGAGTCATAAGAATAATAAAGGCAAATAGCATTATTTCAGTGAGTTACCACATGTTAACATTAGAAGTGATGGTTGGATCATCCCTCCTGATGTCCTCAGAAGTCGACTGGGAGTTTTACCTGCTGCTGCTGCCCTGGAGCTTAGTTCAGCCAAAGCATACTTGTCCAGAAAGATCTCTGCATTGAACACACAGTTTGAGATACCTGTTCAAATGCATTCTTCTCAGAACCAGAAGAGTGATTGGTTGGTAATGCAGGATGGGAGGAGGTAAACTCATAAGACAAGTGATATACCAAACTGTTGGTAGTATCCTCTGTGAGTATACTACCAACTGCTAGTATACTCACAGAGGATCCTGAGTATAACCTACTCAGGAGCCTCTGTGAGTATACTAGCAGCCACATCACCTTGGTCTCCTTTGGGCTCAACCCTTTCTGTGGCTTTCACAGTGTCACTTTTTTGCCTGTCGAGCTCTTTGGAGACAGTACTTTTATTATCTGTGTCTCATGTATCGTTGGATGTTCTCCTGTCAGTGTTTTACTGCCTGCTTTCATGCAACAAAGCAGAGGGAAGGCTGTTACTGGAAAGATGTATGTTTAGTGTTTAGATTTTTTTTTCCCTCTTATTTGTTTTACTGTCACAGTGAGACAGATATGGGGGAAATCCACAAAATGTGTACTCAGCTACTGTTGTGGTTGGGCTGTAACATTGTAGAATATTCTTGTGCTTGAAAAACAGAACTTTTTAGGCTATTGTAATTTGACATCCAACCTCAATATATGGCAGGGTTTCCAAGCTGACTTTTTTTTTCTTTTTAAAACTTCCTATTAGCTTCCTTTTTAGCAGTTTGACTCTGCAAAATTTGCAGTTTTAGTGTGATACACTACTTGGTGCTGGTCTAGGGTGAGGTCTAGCACTGTGCATTTTTTTTGTTGTTGCACATAGGAAGGAGCCTCTCTTGCCTGCACTTCATTTGCCTCAGTAGTGGAGCTGGTCTCTGAAAAAGCAAAAATTGTGTCTTGCAAAGACAGTCTGACCAAAACCCAAGAATTTTATGATTCACCCTTTGCATCCAAAAGCTGGGCACAGACAACAGTGTGGGAGGCCCAGAGTTTGGGCTTAGCTAGGCACTTGGGCCATTTCTGGAAAGGTCACTGTTAGCCTCTGCCAAGATGGAGTGAAAAGTCAGGCTCAGGTTCTTCTCATTGACTTGGGTCTTCAGAAATGGAACAGGGTTGCTTCATGGCTTTGTTTCAGAACATGGTGAGAGAACTGTGGGACTTTTTATTTTCTTATATACTGGGTTTGGAACCCAGCAGAAAAAAACGTGAAACAGTATACCCTTTTTCATGAATTCACTATAGCAGTAATTTTGCATATTATTGAGCAATAGCAACCAGTCCACAGCCTGCAAATGAATTTCTTGGTTGCTTTCTAGTTCCCTTTTTAGAAAATACAATGATTTTTTTTGGGCCTGATATACAGCTTGGATGGTATGCAACAATTTTCTACAAAAACATTTATGTTGAAGAAAAATGAAAGCACAAAAGCAGAGGTGTTGAATGAGCCTTTTTTGTATTACAATCCTCTAACAAATATGAGGTGTTTTTAAGCTAGCTTACCAAATTCTTGTGAAATTGATTGCAAAAGGAGTCACATTTTAAAAGCACATAAGAACAACTTCTTCCTTGCCATCTATTTCCTAAAGCAGCTTAAAACATGAACACAACTAGCTATCATAGAAATTTAATGACACTTGATTATAAAGACTGCTTTTGTGTACAAGAGCTCAAACCTATTTGTTCCCAGCATCTGAGCTTTTAAATTTTTTAATAAAATTGCTGAGGTTATAAATGTTTTTGTTGTCAGAGCATTCTCAGGAGCATCGTCTTAAGACAGCACCAGCAAATGGTTCTTCTCATTTCAAGCATAATAAGTAGAAACTCTGGATCTTTACCAGTTTATAGGGCAAGCTTACAATGTAACTCCACCCCCCAGCTGTGGCCTGTCTGTGTTAAAAAAGAGTTTTGTATCCCGGGAGAAAGTAAGGAACAACATAAGAGGACTAGGAAAATGAGATATTTTACTGTGGGTCTGATTTTTTACTGTGGGTTTACTGAAGGCACTGAGCCAAAATTAGCACTGGTGGCACTGACCAAGAAAATACCTGTTTTTCAGTAGTGTTGCACTCATTTACTTCAACAGTTCCCAGGTGCTCTGCTTCCTGTAGGGTATTTTTGCCCTGAGTTGTTGGGATGAATAACTAACTACTTGACATGCATTTAATCTTCCATTACAGGGATATGGAAAAGAATTACCAAATGCTGATGCAATTTCTGCTGGTGTGTGATTTGGTTACAGCCATTGCTGACTGTATAGATATGGCATTTGAATGGGAAGTCTGAATATCTGTCCCAGGAAATATTTTCTGCCTTACTGCTCTGTACATGCACACTGGCACACTCTCTTCACATTTTTTGCACTGAGGTGTGCTTCATAGTAACCAATGCTTTGCCGTCAGAGAGATAAATTTGGTCTTTGCTGGATGGTTTGATGTAACAGTAGAGATAAAACTTATATGCTTTAGGTGTCTTCTAATCCTGATTGTAGATGAACAGAGAAATGAGGTTTGGCTTGAGTTATGGGTGCCTGTTCCAACCCTTAACCTTTCTGAGACTGCATAAAAGTTTTAAAATTTTCCAAGGGAATGGTTGAAAGCCTCTCTTTTCAGAAGTCTGAAAATTAGGTTGGATACAGCAATAGCAAGCATCCTATAGAGAACATTTCTGCGCTGTAAAGTGGTCTGCATGGCTCAGATTCAGAGACAGAAAAAATCCATTAAGTACAGAACAGCAATAATTGTGCAGCTGAGGTGCTAAAAACCACAAGCATTTGCATTTCTCTTTTGAGTCTTTGAAGCAGCAGCTTGCCAGTAGCTGAGTTCCTCTTAAATATATGTGACACAGCCATTTCCTTATTATCACTTTTATAGACAAGGGATCCAGTATCACATTACTTCTTAAATGTCCTGCTATTATGAAGGGATTTGCTGTTCATTGTAATAATGCCAATCACTATGAATTCATTTTGCATTCATGTAGATGTCATGAGCACTTTAGATTATTTTCTCCCCTAATTTAAATCAGTAAAGGGACACTCAAAAGCAGTATCTGTATACCTATTGCTCTGCCAATGAACAAAAAAAAGCATTCCTGTAGATTCAGGCTTGCATAATCCCCTGCACAGCAGGGAAGCTTCCTCCTGGCTAGAAATTAGCAACCAGCCCTTCTGGATTGATTGACTCTTCCTTGTGACAGCATGGACCTTAATCAATTTGTTACATGCACAACGGGCACATCTGTGCCTGCCGAAGGCATTTCACTGCCATTCAGAGGCTGGCTCAATTTAATGGACCACTTACTGTATCAGATACCTGCTTTGAGGGTCTTTTGGAGCTGGGAAAGGGAAGGAACTCTCTGTATTTATCAGAAGAACCATCCTCTTTCTTTTTTTGCAGAGTGTTCTGGGTGCTTCCCCTCACATAAGTGCACTTTATCTGCGAAAGGCCGGCGCTGCCATGATCAGCCTGTTGTCAGTGGATAAACTCTGTGGTTCAGTGATGCAGAATGTCTGCTCAGTGAACTGGGAGAGAGAAATAATTTGGTGGCAGATGTTTGGAGTTCAAACAACACTGAACTTCCAACTGCTAATGTGAATTGCAGAGTGTGTGGGGAGGGTACAGGAAGGGAGAAGCACCAGGGGACCAGAGGGCTTGTGCAGTGAAGAGGGCCAAAGGAAGGCATTTAAATTACTCCAGAGGTCTCCTACTTAACCCAAGCTCTACTGGGTCATCACACTGCAAAGAAAAACATGCAAGTTTTTACATACCACACACACACATCATTTTCTGATGCTCTTTAAGATTTTTGAGGGTCGGAGCACTTCAGGTGTCTCTGGAAACCCACCAAAGCTATTTTGTGTATCAGTGGGCACATCAGTTACTCAAGTTTCCCAACACTCTTGTGAGTCAGCTGAGAAAACAGTGGCATTAAACAACTACAGGATCAGCGGAGGGTCATTGATGAGGTAAGCTACAGGAAAAATTGGAATCTTGAAGCTCCAATCCCCAGATTTCTGTCCTAGATTTCTGGTCTCCTCTGTTCTTTCCCCATGTCTTGGTAAGTAAGTCTGGTGCCGTTTTACTACATCAGACCCCTCTGGCCCCAAAATATCTGTGACTTCACACCAGGACTACAGGGATCAGGACTCTGTCCTGAAAACTGAGTCATCAAATCAAGCATTTGGGTATCCAACTGTCTGGTTTCATTTTAAGACTGCAAAAGAGGGAAAGGCTGAGAAATAAAAGAACAGGAGACCCAGTTTAAAACAGAGCAGCACAGATAGGGAAAATACTGAGTAGAAACCCATAGAAATTTTTAATAGTGCAGTCAGGATTCTCAGCATGAATAAACAATGTGTTCCACTTGACCACTCCATCTAATAAGAATTCACCTCCACTGGATTCTATGATTTTCAAAATAATGAAATGTCTGCATCACCTTGAAAGAGATAATTTGACCTTTGTGTTTATATGCATGTGCATGACAGCAATTTCTAGAGGCACCCAGTAGGTCCATTGCTACTTACCTTTTTGATGCAGGAGAAAGGCTTCTTCTCAGGTTTATTGGTTCAGACAGCTAGCTGGGAGTTGTGGGCTCGAAACCACCAGTCTGCCCCTGCTGCAATCAACACTCTTTTTCCACACCAAGGAGGCTGTCGTGTGGTTTAGGCCTAATCACTTCAGACACTGAACTGCAAGGAGGAATTCCTAATGTGAAAGGGGAGTGTACAGATGGGGAGTGAAAGTAAAATAGCTGTTGTACTTCAGAAATAGATTCTTAGTTCATTTGGAAATATTCCTCTATGGGTGAGTTCTTACAGGTACTACTACGCTTTTTTGGGGGTTTTTTTAGGTGGAAATTTATAGTGGTTAATATCTGCTGCTTTGTGTCTATGCTAGAAGAGACTGGGAGGGGGACAATAAACCTGCCCAAGTCCTGTGGTCACTTCTTCATGTAGTCTTAGCATATTAAGTCAAATCAATCACTGGTGCCAAAACTCCCATATGCCTTATTTCATTCCTGAATCCAAGGTTTATAATTTTGGGACATTTTCTCTCTGGTTTAGGAGGACTGAAGGGAGCAGATTTAGTTTGGTCATGCCTCTCTTGCTGTGTTTTGTGTCAGAGCTGTTGAGATTGATCATACAAGCTGCTATAGCTTTTGGTCCTGGCTCATTTTTAGGTTTTTAGCCATTCTCAAAAAATGCCAAGTATTTCAAGCATTGAAGGATCCTTCCTATCTCATTTTTGAGTAATCATTTCAGTTGAGGTCTAGGTAAATTGTACCTTTGGATGGAGATTGTATAAATCTTGGTGATTTTTTTTTCTTGAATAGTTTTTATGGAGTTTTTTTGGAAAGGTCCAAGAATCAACACCAGTTTAGGAGCAGCAGCAGGCTGTGCAAACATATGTGAAGTTAGAGAGGAAAACAGTTTGTTGTGAAAGGAGACTAGAATTTTTCACCTTCCAGTTGTGAGCAGCAGTGGCACACTGAACCTCGAGATTACTGTGAGTTAGAGTGTGACTGTGGTGCTCTTTGCTGATCATTTCCTTGAGATGCAGAACTCTTTTTGTGTGCTGTGCTACTCTGCAAGATGAAAAAAAGGAATTCAATATATAAGCCAATGTTTGCCCCATTATCTCTTAATTTAAGTTGTTCTTTGGCATCACTACTTACAGGCATGGCATCAAAGTGCCACTCAGAAATGCTTATGGAGATTACGGCTGGGAAATTACATCCTCTCTTAAGACAAGGCCAGTGCTACATGGGTAAAGGACAATTTCCTAAGTGCAGTGACAGCAGCGTAAGCATCAGTGCTGCTTCTGCCAGGAACCTGCATTGCCCTAGAGGCAAAACTTAATGGTGCTCTAGCCTTGCAAACTACCTCAGTGACCTGGTGGTACCAGACTGTGAAATCTGTGTAGAAGAACATTTATGGTAATTAATCCACTCTGTCCCCAAGCCACTGGTGGTGGACTGAAATATGGTTTTCATCCCGTTTTAATGAGAAATGGATTGTATGGGAAATGGAAAACAAGAACTGAATCTTGTATTGGATCATAGACTTGCTCTAGTTACTTTGCAGGGTATAGTTTTAATTCCTGCTTTGGCTGTGCTCAGATGAACCCAGCCAAAGTAAGGAAAATGCACTATGAGAGGCCTGGAGACTTGACATTTCACCATTGGAATTGTGGAGGGTTTGAGGATGAAGTGTGGGAATCCTGAGCTGGCCAGTCTACCTTGAAGATGAAGAACAAATGATGAAGGTGAGATTAACCTGAAATACCTTACATAGTTTCAAGGGAGGTATTTTTTCTAAACAATTTCTAAACGATTCTCAGTTTTTAATAAATGCGTATTTTGCAAGAAATACATAGTACTCACTCTTCAAACAATAAATGTAAATTACCCTCTTTAGTGAAATCATGCATTTTTATATAAGAGAGAACATTTTCCATTTTAAAGCTGCAATTACTCCTTGTTTTATCTGGTATAAAACCTTTGCATAAGCTGGCAGAATGGCTCATTAAACACTCTCCAGCTTGAGAGTGTGTGAGTTGGGCAGGCAAGGGCACATGCCACTGTCAGTGGTGAAGAACACTGTTATGCTCTGGCTTCTCAGGAACAGCAGTTCCCACTCCAGTGCTCTCTGCCTGGAGCAGGCCTAGAGAAACCTTTTTGCTTTAGAGGGAGGTCACTACCCTGGTCACCATATCAGGATTGTGCCACTGAGTTATGGCATACTATGAAGGAAGGGAGTTTACATGCTGTGTGAGAACAGAGAAGTGTTTTAAGACATCTGGATGCTGCGTTCCCATTAAAAATAGAAGTCTATGGGCCTCCATATTATCCATATTGCCCAGGCAGCTTCTGAAACATCAGTTTTAGTAGTAGTGTTAATTCTAATTCATTAGTATAAATTGTAGAAGTGCTCCCAGAAATGAGTCAGAGGTCTAAGAAAAGAAGAGTCTGTTTCAAAGACCTTGGTTAGCCATGTGTATACAAGAGTCCACTTGACCGCAGTGGGAATTTTGGTTTGCTTTGTTTGGGTTTTTGGACAAATGTTTGGATTTGGCCAGTATAACAGTAGGCTCTTGCCAGAGTTTCACTGTCAGCTGCTTTTTCCAGCTGTGTTGGAGTGCATGCATTTTCTGAGAAGCATAACCGGTTCCTGCAAGCAGGCATGCTGACCAGCTGTCTCCTGGGACACTTGGGCAGGGCTCTGGTGGACACATGGGCAACAGGATAAGGCCTGGGTCAACTTGTTGCATCTCAGCTTTGTCCCTGCACACTTGTGAGTACTTCCTGTTGGATGTGCCATTTGTGTTGCTCTCTTTGGCTGACCTGCAGGCATGGTACCAGTTCTCTGCTAGCTACTGTCACATCTAAATGCTACTCAATATTGATCAATAATTATTAAAAGTGAAGCTGTACTTTTTTCTGTTCTGGCATCTAGTGATTCTGGGGGTAGGTAATTTTGGTCTGGTTGTCTGGTCTAGAAATGGGAAATATTTGCAGTGCTACTTTTTTATTTATAGTCCCAGATGGAGAGCACTCAAGTCCTGAAAAATGTCCAGATGTCTCTGTGGCACATTTCCTCTAGTCTTCTGAGGGCATATGAGAGGCAGAATTCTATCCTTCATTTAGATATAAATGCTCTTCAATTTCCTCATTTCTTAAATACACTTCCTTGATAATTAATAATGAAAAAAAGTACTGCTCAGTTTTTCTGCCTTTCTTACTCTATAAAGAGAGTTGTTTGAAGAGACATTTGCTATTACAAAATAATCTCCACTAAATTCATTGTTCTAGAGGAGCCTGAAGATGAGCAGGCTGAAAGCCTGGGATACTATAAGATACAAGACAGTTTAACTCTGCCCTTGGAGCTGTTGCCCATTGGAAGTGATGGAGAGCTGTCAGAGCTGAGGTTTCCATGGGAGCCCCGCACAGCAGTCATAGGGCCTGTCCGAGGCTCCCTGACTAAATGGGGGCCTCATGGCTCCAGTGCAATGTGGTGTCAGAAGCCTTCTGAGGACAGGGATTCACTTCAACATAAATACCGCTTTGTCCATTTTATCCAGTGTTTCTGAAAGGGAAATTGCTAATGAGTCATGGTAATGGGTGGGAGCTCACACACGTTTAAGCAGAGCTAGTGAGCAAGCAATAACTGTAACCCTTTGTCTTCTAGTCTTCCTATCTCTTCCAATGTGTATTTAGTAGAAAAAAGTCTTCCTGGTCCTTGTCATCTTTTATTATTGTTGCTCATTATGTGGGATCCTGGGAGGCATTCCCATTTTTAATGTGAGCAAACATACAACTTATCAGATATTCACGGAGCTCCCCCTTTGTCACTGAGAGGAAGTGGAAGAAGTAATTATAGAGACAATCAACTGTTCAACCCTCAAAGACTGAAACAATATCAGAATGTAGTATCTAATGAGGAGTGAAGCAACATGAATGAGATTTGTTCTGCGAGTTTTGCCTGTTCTTCTCAGTCTTCAGGCCATGTAAGTTAGAAAAATCTTATTCAGGATGAATGCTTAAACTACAGTGAACATGATTGTTGGACAATCTCAGTCTTAACATTACTCCTATCCTAAGGGTGATTCCCACTTTTGACATTAAAAAGTTCTAAAAAGCAGAAATTGAATTTTCAGGCCCTAGGTGTAAATTAATGATGTAGCTTAAGTAAGCACAAAAGTTTAAAATTAAGAGGAAAATTTCTCATGTCTCCCTAGAGAGAAAGAACTGTCAAAAATCAGCTTGAGCTGGACTCAAAGCAAAGGCAAATAAAGCAAATAGAAAAAAGATTTTGCCATCAAATAATTACAAAGTGAGGAAAGAGTGGGGAGGATGGGAGAAGATGTACTATGCAATAAAGGTGGGTTACAATTAAAGGTAACATCAGTGGAGCTCCAAAACTAAGAAACTGCTCTGCCTTTCTGTTCAGGAAAATGATTTTGTTGAACCTGATCAAGCCAAAACTTTTCCACCCTTGTTCCATACTGGGGTAGACAAAAGGAAGACGACAGCAGCTCTGAGACAGCTGAAGGAGAGATAGTTCCCTTATTCTAGGTGGTGCGGAACTTTGAGACTTCATGGACATGCCTGAGGGGTTAGTTATATCTTTCCCAGAATCCTGCTACAGTTTGTACACAAAGTCCTGGCATGAAAGTAAGAATTTTGTGAGTTTTTAAAATAAATGTGAAATATGAATTTACCCCATTTGACTAAACAACAGGAAATCTCAGAGATAGGCAGACATACTAATCTAACCTCAGCTAATAGTCACTACTATAGATCAATTTGGGAAGCAGAGAACAATCAAGAATGAATGCAAAATAGGAAAAAACTTAAAGATTATCCTGATTTGGAAGGGACCCACAAAGACTGACCAGTTGCTGAGTAGTGTGCACCTTGATTCTCCCACTGGACCAGTGGAATGGCTTCCTGTGGAGAGGCACCTTACCTGTGAACTGCCGTGCCATGCCCTATTTGCCTGCTCTGTTCACCAGCAGTACCCAGGATTACTTAATGTGGCAGCAGAGACATCCACTGTCCCTCCCAATCCCACCTACACCTCTACAGCCACTCCCTGGGGAGCTGCCAGCTCCCAGCTGGTGTTGGCACTCTCTGTGGCTCTCTTGGCTCCAGAAACTTGCCTGGCTTGCTGCAATTCCCTGCTCTGCTGCAGGATGTGCCTGTGCCAGAGTTGTTTTCCTCGGCAAGTGACCAAATGAATACAACATCAGGTTTTTAGAGATTGTGCTAAATTTATATGATACCTTTAAGTAATGAAATAACTGATCATCTTGGCAAAGAAATGCAATAAACAGAAATTATTTGAAGCCACAATTCACCTTGAGCTGGAGAAACTGGAGAAGATGGGTATTAGAAAGTAGCAGAAGCACATGGGTAACAAGGAGATGCCAGGAAGTGATAGGAAGGTTGGAGGGAGGTTATTGAGACTTTATCAGGAAATGGTTTGGGGACCAATCTTGCTTAATATTTTTATTAGTGACTTTGGCTCAGAAAGTAGAGAGAGTTAATGAAATAGCTTTATGTTACTGACATGAAGTTGTGAGACACATCGATAAAAGGAAGATCAAGATACTGTGCAAGAAGAATTGGATGACCTTGAAGATCATGCAGTAGAAATGTTGTAAAATGGCATGGTACCAAGTACAAAGTTATTCACCTAAGGATTAAACATAATCTGCTTTGCTGGAAAATGGACTCATAACTTAGAGAAGAGTGAGGCACTAGTGCTTGTGGCTTGGTCCAGATAAGACTAGCAGCATTTTTTTTGTCTAGAAATTCAATTATTTTATTACAGAAAAGGGTTAATTTGTACAATATATTTTTTTTTTTTTAATCTGTACTGTATTTTGCAGCATAAGATGCCAATCAATGTGATGCAGCTGGAGAAAGGGCAAGTGCAATCCTCCCTGTGCAGTTGATAGAGAGGAGCTTTATAGCTGTTATGTACTTGGAATCAAGAGTGCAGTTCTGGTCACTCTTATTCAAGAAGGATGAACCTGGAAATGTGTTCACTGATGGTTTGCTTTAAGGAAAAAGTAATACAAATGGAGAAGAAGATTTGTGTCACACAGTAAAATGATAGCAAAGAGGCAGCAGGGGTTTGCCCTGTACGTTGGAAAGAATAATAAGCTAACAGACAGTCTTGGCACAAGAACATCAGGGCATAGATTATTGAGGAATACATTCAGGCTAGCAATTAGAAGAAACTTTTTAACAAGAGGAAAAGTGAGGCTCTGAAGTAGCCTTCCACTTAGAGAATTTTCACCAGGACAATTTTGTTCCTGATAAAAAACAAAGGTGAAAATATGATTAGTTTAAGATGGAGGCTACAGAATGTATTTACCTGTGATGGATGGAAACAGAGCTTAGATGGTTCAGAGGGAGTCTTTGCATCCCTGGTTCTTAATTTTATCCCATGATGACTGACGAGTGAATGGAGTTGTCCCGTGTCCCTGCAGATCTCAATTTTGCACATCTATAGTAGGAAACACTGCTCACTTGTGCTAAAAGAGTATGGTTTGACCACATTTGGTGTGGCATTTTGAGAGCTTGAAGTGAGAGGAAGAGATTTGGCTGAGAAGATATTTGGTGAGGGGAGTGTGCCAGCAGGTAGGAATCTACCTGGCAGCAATTAAACAACAGGTTTACAGCAGTCTTTCTAATGAAAACATCGTTTGAAACCTTGTAAAAGCACATGAATACATGATCAATCACTACTCAGTTCTCTCTAGGGAAATGGACATGTGATGAGCCAGTGCATCAGAGTGCATGACGTGGTTTTGGTGAGTGCTTGGTGTGCTCTAGGGATTCATCTCACCATTTTAATTGTGTGGATTTTTTAAAAATCTTCCTTTTCCCTCTTTCTGTAATTTCCCATCTGTCTAGTTATCAGATTGCATCATGAAAGTCCTCAGCTCCTCATTTGTTTAGGGATATATTTATAATTGCTATAATATAATTTGTAGGTGTTCAGTTTTAAAAAAAGAAGTGCCTGAGCATGAGCCAAGTGCAGCCTAAATAATTTTCTAATCTGAGGAAGTCAGGGAATTGTTCCTGGGAAGAACCCCAAATATTTGATTTAGCAAACAATTGCATTTCTAGGTAAAGAACTTCCAAATAAAAACAATTTTGAGATAAAAATCAACAGCTCAAAGAAATAATGTTCTCAAGTCATGCTTCTCTTGCCATTTTTAAGTACAGGCTTGCTTTAATGCATCTTTATTTGCCATAAGCCATGACTTCTCACCCACTACAGGCACAGCATCTTCTCCTGCACTGTCACTTGCACCATTTAAATGAATCAAGGAGTCTGACATTTATTTCAGAAGAACAGTTTGGTCATGTCTCTGTTCTAGAAATCTATCAGGGTCCTGGATATTACAGAAACAACAGTATTGAGCAGTCAGTTGGCTGAGTGTCTGCATCTTTCCCTTAAACTGTAGAAATGGACAAAGACAGTGTCTTGTGTAATAATTCATTTTTCTGCTGGCCCCAGTGCCCCTGGTCAAAGGCATCATTCCAAGATGCTGAGTGCAACATTTGGAACAGCACATTCTTGTTCTTATGAAAAATCAAGCTTGAATGGCAGTGACTGAGTGACTGAGTCTTTCAAGAGGCCAATGAACTGACTGCTTGTCAGCTGCTTCTCGCAGGTCACGTCTGTCAGGCAGTGAGAATGAATTGGAACCAGCCCGACAGGGGCAGTGTGGTGAAATGCCCCCCAGTGCTGCGAGCAGGAGCAGCCACTGCGGGAATGGGCGGGACCGGGTGCTGCTGGGGGCCTGGTGGGGACCGTTCTGGTCTCTCCTCTTTGCTTTTGGATTTTTACCCACATCTGCAATATGAACTAATGGCTTTCATGCTTTTGCTGGAAGTTGGCCTGTTTTAAAGGGAGCTGGCCCTTACAAGATCATTCTGCTGTTGAGAGTGGCACAAAAGATGTTCCACACTGTTAAATGTGGCAGTGGTCCTTGCCCTGTTGCAGCTCCAATGCAAATAACTAAAAACGCTCCTGCACCAGTTGTATGGGAGGAATGATGGCTTTCACTGGCTCTGAAAATCACATGTCTTGTCAGATGTGGTGACAATATGGAAAGAATTGAGTATAGACATATTGTACAATTTGCATTACAACGCATGTAGTGGTTGACAGAACACAAATAGGAAAGAGGTGAGAGGTCTGACTGTTCAGCAATATTTTGTAAATAAAAGATGGTAGCCAATCTTAGTACAAAAGGCTCTAGCATCCATATTGACTTCAGAGCTTTACCTGCAACATCTATTTAACTTACAGAAACAGTAAAAAATAATTTTAAAAGTATCAGCATTAAAAACAGAAATGTGGGCTTCTGTTTACTTTTGTCCCCTCTGGTCCCCTTGAACAGTGAACACCAGCAGTACAAATCCAGCTCCAGCCTGCTTTCATATTTCCCTGTAAGGTGACTTCCAAAAACTTTCAATAGCTCCTTAGCAAGCCCACCTGAGGCTGCTTTCTGTGTTCAGAGCAGTTGACATTTTATCCCTACTGTCACTATTTGGACACTTCATCCTATAATGATGCCCTTTAGCACTGTTGGGAAGTCAACTTTCCCAGTCCTGTGATGTCTAGAGGTTTCTCATAAGCCTGTGTTCCCTGGGAAAATGAATCACTTCCTCTCAATTTCTCCTGCTCCAGTCTCAGTTTAGTGGTTTGTAATACTTAGGAGACAATGTCTTATTCATATTTTGAACTTTTATTAATGATCCATGCAATTGGTGCATTGTCCACTGAGTTTGGAGCTGGTTTCCATAGCTTGGATCACAGCGCACAGGAGAATGCAAAGCTGTGCTGGCCAATTCACGTGCTGGGGTGGAGTCCAGTTCTTTCAGTGTCCCTCTTGACACTCTTAGACAATGAAACATGAAACATGAATGGCCTTTTGCTATGGACCAGGGTCTGGGTTCATAAGTCCTGGATCATAAAAATTGCTCTCCATGACTCTGAATGGTCCAGCAGTTCAAGGAGTACACTGAAACAACAGAAATTTGAGCTTAAAGAGTTAATAAAAGCAAACATCCAGCTTGCTGCTTTCTGGTGCTGTGTTAATCAAATTATAGGGCACAGAATTCCTGCCCCAGTCCCATTTTGTAAAGTGTAGATTCAGTACACTGGCTCTTATGTTCAAATTACATCAAAAGCAGCCAAATAGGATACAGATCTCTTCCTGTGGATATCTATGTTTTGTTTCTTTTTTCCTGTAAGTAGTTTGAATAACATTTCTTAGAATTTTTGTCCTTTTTCTGAACAAAATTTTATTGCCTCTCAGTCTATTGCCAGTGCCATCTATTTCAGCTGCTTAGGGTGATTTGCCAGTGCCATCTATTTCAGCTGCTTAGGGTGATGAAGAACCACTTGGATATGTTCTCAATGCTGATCCACCAGGAGCAGACCAGAAATCTCACTTGAGAATTGCAAAGACTTTGTGAGGCTGAAATGTCTCCTGTAAAACCATTAGTGTCCCTACATAACTTACTTTCCATGTTCCTTTTACAGAGCTGTCAAACATCTTCGTTGGTGTCCTCCTTTCTTTAAAAACTTCAACATGACACTATATAACTGCTTGTTCTTAAATAGTGAAACCATTTGCTCTTTCATGAATTTATAAAATATTTTTAATTATAAATCAGACAATGAATAATTTCTTTTCCTTGGCAATCCAAAAGAAGAGTCAGTCAATTGACCTCATGTGCTTGGTGAAGCAGCATCCAAAGAAGTACCCTTGGTTTACACAAGCACCATTGAGCATACTTGAGCAAGTATCTGCTGATCTACCAGCCCTTCAGGTAAGGGTATAACTGAATTTCAGAAGTCATGGTGTCACAAAGATATTGATCTTTATACTTTGCTTTTTTACCTAAACATTCCCTCAAAATGTTTCTTGTCTTACCAGCAGTGAAAATTTTGCTAGGGAATAGTTACAGCTCTTGAATGATGTGTGCCAACCTGCCCAACTGAGATCTCAACGGCTCTGGCTTCCTCTTGTCCTTCTTCAGTGTTCTTCACTCCACTTCCTCAGCAGCACACTAAAGGTGGAACAGACCCACCAAGGCAAATACAAATAAGCAACCAATCTGATACAAACAATGTAAGAGGTTAACCAGACCCCAGGGGAGTAGGGCTTTACAGATCTTTGTAAACTTCAGGACAAGGAACAAGAGGCTGGTTGCATAAGACAATGTCAGATTAAAATAAGAGACCGTGGTTCCCTCTGAAAGACAGCCTGTTAGCTCTGTTTTCTTTCTGTGATTTGTATGAAAGGAGTCTGTGACATCCCCTTGGTTGCCAGTGAGGTGCAAATAGAGACGGCAATAAGAAACAAGTCCTAGCAGACACAGCACAAGGCAAAGTGTAGATGTCTTGTGACACAGGAAAAATTCCTCCTGGCCAGGCTGGAGGTGCATTATTGCAGGAGTGCAAGCATGGCTGCTGAACCAGTGAAATGAATAATTTGTCGACTTTGCCTTTTTTCCTCCCCTCTTTTCTCATTGTCCAGTCGTAATTAATTTTGTTATATCTGCATGCATATTATAGTCTCATCCCAAAAACTTACTGTCCAGCTGTGGGGAGCCTCTAAGATTAGTCTGTCTTTATGAGGAGATGCTATAATTGTGTGTGTGCTCAAATAAGTGTTGCCACATCCCTGTTTCTGCTGCAGCAGCTTACAATGAGGTATACTTTTGTCATCCATTTGTCTTTCATCAAAGACCTTGCAGATCTATTCTCCTCTTTTCCAAAAGGAACTTCAGGCAATTAAAATCTTCCCAAGGTCTCCTTGGCTTGCTGCTTCTAATCTATATTCTCAAGAATGAAATAAAGCCATGAGAGGCAATTGTCTTTGGGTCCTATAGTTTTTAGAGGCCTGGAGAGGAAGAGCAGGGAAGAAAAGAAATGAGATACGTTTATAAACCAAAGACATTAATCAGACAATTCAAGGTCTTACATGAGCACACATGCTGATGTAAAAATAGGTATGTGTGCAGTGTGTCACTTATTCTTTTTTCCTTAATAAGAGGCTACAATGCTGTAACTGCTCCTCCAAGTGACTTTAATAGGTTTTTTCTATTTTGTCTTATTCTTTTGCTGCAGTGTTTTGTATGAAATTTTGTCAAAGCAAATATTTTTGTAGTTTCTTTCTGAATGAAAATAAGGAAAATGCAATGAAATAAGTTGCTAGCTTAGGCTAATGCAGGTGTGTTTGGTAGGCACTCACCATCTCTGCTGCTTTTGCTGCAGAGGCCTTACCTCTTAAGGCAAGAAAATGTTAACAAAACCTGGTTTAGGACAGACCACCACTGAGGTGGTTGGAGGTCTTCCTTCTAAATGAAAAGTGGCTCTGGAAGTCAGATTGCCCATGATCATTTGCACTGCTGAGTAAACAACAACAACAGAAAAAGCCAAGAGGTGATGTTCAGGACTGGGGCTTTGGACAGAGTCCCACCTGCAGACCCCAGTTAACAATTGCAGTCTGTTTCAGCTGTGGAGACTGAAATGCTGCTGCCTTAGCACTTCTTCTGCCAAAGCTTCACGCAAAAACAACTGTTAAATAGAGGACATTTCTAGTCCACAGTTCATTGTTTCAACACAGATAGAAAGAAAACTGCACAAACCAAAAATAAGCTGCAGTAGCAAGGAGCATACAACCCTCTTAGCCATCCCAGCTCCACTGGCATCAGAGTGAGATATAGACTGAAATTAGAAATTTTATCCAAAGGCAACTCTGCCTTTGTCTACAAATGCTGTGAAATAGAAGTGGCCTTTTTGTCTGTTTTCCTTTCAGGCTTCTTCTCTGGGCTGCTTGGTATGAATCAGGTGTCTGAGTGAGGAACTGGTGTGTATGAAGCTTTAATACAGCAGGGCCCTGATCTGGATCCATAAGGGCCCTTCAGCTCAACTGTTGAACAAGTTATCCTACTTAAAAATACTTGCAGCTGGCTCCTGGGTGAAAAAATAGCATCTCTGCACTTTTATGTAAAAGGATCATGGTTTCGGGGGGGCATGCTCATATGTGCATTATATGTATTCACACAAAGGTCTGTGAGTGATGCATGAAATCAAGATTGTATTTTATCTACAGAATGGGAAGAAACATAGCTATTCGTGGGTTTTGGTTTGGTTTTTTTCCTCTGAAATGGGCTGGACACTAAAATAAGGATGAATTCAAAGGAAATTCAGCTGGCTTCCTTGGTAAATCGTGCCTGACACTGTGATCAGGAAAGATGACAGAATCTGAATTTTCCCAAGCAAGTGTGAAACCTCTGGTGAATGAGAAGGCAGATAATAGTAATCATTCAGGGGGCATTAAGAGAGGATTTCATTATTGGCTGGTTCTAGAAGATGCCTCTCCCAGAAACAACCAAACAAGTAGCACATGTGTTATCATTCCAGCCATTTTTCCATTTGCACACAAGGTGTAGGGCAGCTTTGAGAACTCCTTGAAGTGTGAATGCACCTACTTGAACCACTCCTCATCTGCTTTCAGACATCTGTGTTTTTGCTGCCTCCAACAGGGTCATACTGAAAATGTCAGATTATTTATTAGAAACAGGATATTACTGAACCTGAGATTTCTCTTTCCTGCAGGCCATCGGTACTGCTTCATTTCTCTGAAAGATAAACAATATAATGTATTCTTTTCTTTGAATATTTCACCTCTTCTTTTTTCTGGAGGTTTTTTTTTTTTTTTCTGTTTGTGGTCATACTGTACCAAAAATCATGGTGTTTGAACAAATTCAAAGCTCAGAAGTCAAACGTGTTCAGCACTGCTACATCAGTTTATGAGTGAACCAGTGAGAAAGGTCAGCTTGTCTGACAGAAGTGATTAGTCCCGGATGAGGTTTAGCACAAAGCAGTTGGGTAGATTTATTAGGCATAGTCTCCAATGTGAAACTGTCATGTGAGCTCTGGAGGTGTATGGCTAGCATGGGAGATTTTGGTTCAGCTTTGGGATTGCCCGTTAATTGAGACTGCACACAAGCTGATGGAAATAAGGCCTGCCACTAAAGGAATGGGGGAATTTTCACTCCAGCTGCCTTGGAGGTGATGGCCCGAGATGCTCTTCCCAAGCTCAGAACACAAAGGCTTCATTCACAAATGACCAAGCTGGTCTTCTGTCTCCCCAGTTGCATTTCCTCTCTCAGCACTGCCCTGTTCCCTTTCTCCCTTTCCTTTCTACCCTTCTCCATTGAGGAAGCTGCCCACAGCCCTGTCACTGCACCCTCTGCTGTTACCCCCTTGTGCAACTCATAAAAGGTGGGTTGAGTGTTTGTTTTCCTGCTCCCTACTTCCCCTCACTTCTCAGATGATGGGTAGGCTGCAAAACAAACTCTGAGGAAAATAAATTTGCTAGGGAAATTTCATCATGTTCTACCAAGTGGAGACGACTTACTGAGATTCCCTGGTGAAGCAATGAGTTGCTCTCTTGCCATTTACCACAACTGCTACCAACAGGCCTGAAGTCTTCCCTCATGACTGACCTTAACCCCTCTTTAGCCTCATGTGCTGCCTCAGCACCACTTGTTATTGCTGCAGTCATGCCAGCAGTGACTGTATGTCCAAAGCCCCTGGGCAGCACTGCTGTCACCTTTAAAAAATATAGCAGTAATAAAAATCTCCATATTAAAGGAGAGGGAAAGGCAACTGAAACAGTTGCATTGTTGTAAAACGTATAGGCTGTTAGTAAATCAAATGCAGGAGGATTCTAGAATAAGCTCTGTGTTCTAAACATGAATTTGCTTCATGTTCAATCTACTTTCTACAACAGTAGTGACTATAACACAAGTGGAAAAGCAATAAAAAACCTCTTTGTGCACAGAGTTAATAGATAGGACTGGTTTATAATAGAGTGGGGAGAATGTACACACGGGTGTGCATCAATAATTTCTGTGCACTGTGTGACTGTCCCTTACCCAAATGTGGTGTGGTGTAGCCCCACATGATCACCCACAGGGGACTAAGACATCTCTGGGGTCTTGATCTTTTCTGAGCCCTGAAGTTTCCTGAAAAAGAGTGAGCTGCTTGCTGGAAGAGCAGAGCCTGAGCTGTGTTACTGATTCTTAGCCTAAGGAGGTCAGTTGATCTCCTGACAATTTGGTCCCTTTTGCTGAAAAGGGGAAATGAGGGTGCTTGCCCTCTCTTTAGTATTGTGATCCCCATTGAAATCTCAAGATTTCGTTTCCCTTCCTAAAAGGAAATGAAAGAGAAAAGCAAGACTTACAAAACTCTGGAAAGGAGATATGATCAAAGGAAATGCAATTGAAAAAATCATAAAAACCCATAAAATTGGGAAATTTAGTCACTACAAGAAAATGGTCTGAGAGGAAATGAGGTGCAGTGCAAAGGACCAAAACATGCCGAAACTAACCTCACAGATGCTGCAAAAGCAGGGGAAAATCAAGGAGGAAGACACAACTTTGATGGGTAGATATGAGAGACATGGCATGGATACTGAAAAAAAAAAAATCTTCGCCAAAGTGAAAGCCTTCAAAAGGCATGGGATGCCATGTGGGACTTTACTAACATTCTCATGAATCTGCTGAAAAGCCCAGCTAGACTGTAAAGACAGAGCTGTCTGTCTTCCATGCTTTGTGTCCCCAGATACCTTCAGGACAGTGTGGATAGGGCAGGATAGCCAGGTTCCTCAGCATCTCACCTTAGTTTTTTAGGTACAGGTTTGAAAATACTTTCTTGACAAGACCAGTGTGCTAAGGGAAACTGCTTTGAAAGATTTATCATCACATAGAGACCTGGCTTGTTTTACCTTGCATGACTGGAAGGGACTAAAATGTGGACAACTTCTGATTTTTACCATTGAAGTCCCTGGTGGATTACTAGGCTCATAGCTGTTGTAGAGGCACTCTGGGTGATGTTCATCAGCACTTGGTAGCTGCTTCAGGAAAGACTAAGAACTGAAAGGTCCTGGACATGTGACCCAGCTCCCACTAGCAGCTTTCTAGCAGAGCGGGAGATGGTGCCTGTTTTAAGGCAGAATAAGGCATCGCCTTCCAGGGCTGCCACAGCAGCATGTTGCAATGACTCCTAAGTCAGGCATCTAAAGAAGCAAACGAGTTTGTCATTACAAGTTAGAAACTGATTTCAAGGGAAATTGCAGTTAGATGTGTAACACTAAAGGTATGGGCTATCCCACTCCTCATTTGTTCATGTGGACTCTGTCTGTACAGGCGTCTTCCTTCCATCTTCATCTTCCTTCAACTTCTGCTAGTTTCCATCTTCTTTTCTCTGCATGTCTTAACTAAACATTAGATGCATGTAGTTGTGCATGTGTCTTTGCAGACAAACAGGAGCCAGGCTGGTCCCTGGGTTCACAGAGCCTGCTGAAGCCAGGATGTGCACGCTGGGAGATTCCTATTGATGCACAGTGTCTGTGTGTGCCTACCTTTCTCCTATTATTTCTTGCTGCTGTTTTTTATCCCAGCAGTAATGCAGTATTCTTTATTATCAACCCATCACCCACTTGTGTTGGTAGTCCTGCTTGTTTATGGCAACAGATTTCTCTGTCTGATCTGCTCCTTAGTGTGAAGCTCCAGTTGTTCTTTATTTCAGTGTGTTATAGATGGATAATGAGATGATTGGCTCTCACAATTAAACGATAACTATTGTGTGAATATTAAGAAAAGCTTTAGTGATGTATAGTTATGTTATGGTAGTTTAGATGTCCTCTGTTCCTCCATATAGTTCCCTTTTCCCCCCTGTATTATTGCCAACAGACAGCTTGGGTTGTCTAAGACAGGTAGAAAGAAGGCTGCACATGTTGCAGCCCCTCCTTGCATAGGGCAGTTGGGAATGGAAAAGCTTGGTGCTTAGGGGGTACGACATGGCAACACCTGATCTCCAATCAAGGTACAAGAAAGCAGTTTCCACTGATAAATGGCAAAGAAGAGCTGACTATGACAGACTTTGGGGGGGGCCAGGGTTAGCTGATGCAACCCCCGGGGTACAAAAGACTGAGCATCTATCTTGAAGACTAACCGGCCATGTGGTATCCATGGGGGCAGTTCCCAGCACTGCAAATTTTACCTTATGTAGTCCTTTTGTTGTATTTTTGCCAAAGTTTAATAAACCTTTTCAAATTTTCAAAGTGAGCTGTTGTTTCTCATAAGTGTACAATGTGTTACTGTATATGGCAATTTGGTATATGGAAGCTGTGCAATGCCCCAGCTTTATGGATGTTTGCAAGAAAGAGGCGAGCAAAAGACAAAGCCAAACTCATTTTAACTGTCTCTTGGAGAAATCACTGCACAGCCAGGAAATGCCTTTGAAAGCAAAGGGGTTGCTGAGATTATGAAATTCTCAAACATTTGCTCAGCATGGCTGAGCCAGGGCATAAGGAGATGTGTGAGCCCATTAATCATTCCAGGGCAGCTGCCAGCTCCCTGACTTTAATTGTGGCTTTCTAACATTCACCCTCTTTGGAGGTTTTTTTGGTCCTGCTGATAAAGGATTTCATTCCTCTCCCGTGAAACTGTGCAGAGACAGCAGAGGTGTGAGCTTAATTCAAGGTTGCTGAATGACTTGCAGCTACTGGGGGAAATTATGTTACTCAGCATTGTTTTCCTCCTGAAATTGTTGCCTTGGCAGCATCTTGAGGACTTCTGCATATTTGTCTCTTTAAATTTCCTGTTCCTCAGACTGCTCTATCTTCACCATTTCCAGTCACTGCATTTTTATTAAAGATTTCCATGGAAGTAAACAGTCTCAGAGGGTGCATCCTTCTAATATCCCTGGCTTGAGAGGAGGAAGCAGGAGTGGAAGTGTTTCTTAATAAGGGGAAGATTGGTAAGTATGCTATTGACAGTGTAATAGGTTGAAAAATCATTCATGTGAACTCAGACTATGTCTCAAATGATAGGCTATAAAAGATTATTATGCTTAAAAGAGCTCCTTTCACTCACCATGATGTGTCTGTCTAGGGACACGCTTCGATGCTCACTTGCAAACAAGCCAAACACAGAATTGTGAGTTTTCAAGCCTGCATGTGCCTCTTTTACCCCTTCCTAGCTGTCACTCACTGCCTTCTTCCCAGCAGGAAAAGCCAGAAATGTTTGTGGGATAAGGAACAAAACACACTCCAGTAGTAGTTGGAAGGTGGTAATGGCCTACATAAACTCTGTCTTCCATGGGGTGGTAGATGAACTGGGTTTTTCAGGGGAAGTTTTCTTCCAGCTTCACCCAGCTGCACACGTGCAAATACAATAAAAGTAATTTTCTGGAAACCACCTTCTCATTTTACATTTAAAATGTTGCAAAGTTAATTACCAAATACACACAAGATAAGGGAGCTGAATCTGACTGATTATGCCAGTATATCTGTTTTGATTTTTGTGGCATTGATCACCTCTTTCTAATAGAGTTAATGTGAGGGCCATCTATCCTCCTCCACACAGCTTGATGCTGCATTGCTTTTGCATCCGGTTGCTCTATCACTTCAATGTGCAGCCCTTTGTTGGCTCTGAATATCCTTTGTAGGTCAGTTGCCATGCAGGGAGCCTACATGTGTGCAGGGCTTAATTGGTCTCTCAGCTCTTTCCCATTCTCTACTTTGTTTTGCTTACAGAGCTCATCCTTTGCCTTCCATTTCTCTTTCCCAGGAGGAAGGCAAGACAATGACGATGATGCATCCTCCACTAAAGGACCCTGCTGAGACAGTGATTTTGGCTGCAAGGGAAACTTTATGGGCATCTTGCACTTCACATACCAACCTTCCTGAGAGAAAAAAGGAAAAGGATCACACATTTCCACTGATCTGCCTTTTTTCCTGGGACCATTGCTGAAAATCTTCCTGCCCTGCAACATCTACATATCAGCCTGGACTTGGCTTTTGCCCTCCAATCCCACAGCATCTCTCACAAAGCATAAGGCAGTATGATCAGTCTTTACTGACTTCTCAGAGTTTCAGAAGAAAATAAACATGAAGCTTATTAGCTGTGAGCTGTGAAAAATATTACATTAGCTAAGTTTCTAAACCTTTCAGAGCCAAAAGGGATTTTTGGAAGGCACTTACTTCCTCCTAAAAATCTCTTCCTTATCTAATATATTCTAGTTAGCTGACAATTCTACAGTCTTGATATAACTTCATACAGTGAATGAGCAGGGGCTCATTGTCCTGTAGTCAGGAATAATCTCACTGTATTTAAGCACCTTACCCTGTCTTACTTTCTGTCATACTCTTTTTGCCATAATAATGATAATAAACCTTCTTAATTTATAATTATGTTAATTCATATCCTAGGAAAAAATGCAGCTCACTCCTAGTTAATTAGTCAGGCTTTTAAAATCTGCTTGGATTTTCAATACTAAAAAGAAAGACAAACAATAAGATCTCACTTGATGTCTAACACTAGTGTAGGCTGTGGAAGCAGTTCAAACTCTGCAAGCCTTCTGGTGGGAATGCTTCACAAAAGCCACTTTGTCTCCTTTGGAATAGATGCCACCAAATAGTGGAATTTATTTCTTAACTATTTTTCCAGGGCCCCTCTATTTCCAGCATGCTCTCAAACACTTCGCATAGAGATTTGCTTCTTTGGAATGGCATGAGGGAGGACCAGCAGTGGGGATTTGCTTTCTATGCATGGCATGGTTTGCCTCATCTGCATGAGCTCCTTCTTGTTCCTAGGATACACTAGCTTGACTTAATTTATGGGCTTGCTTTATTATTTTTTCCCTTTGGCTGAGATCTGTTTTGACTTTCCCACTAAGCTCCTTTTGAGCAGGGGCAAAACCAACAACACTGAATTTATTTAAGTGGAATTAAAGGGCAGTCCTTGTGTGTGAGGCTGGGACTGGGCTGCTAAGCATGCACAGCCTCCTGAGGTGCTAAAAAACCTCATGTTTCATTCAAAAGCCAACTGCACTGAATAGCAGAGGACCATTTCTGAGAACTGCAGTGGGGCTCTAACACCAGCAGCACAGAATGAAAGACAGGGCTTTCGGACAGGATGGGATATAAATTAAAAAGAGAAAAGAATTGACCAACCAGATTACTTCAAGATCTCTAGTTTTGTTGCCCCAGAATCAATTTGTGGAAGATTAACTACTCCTTCTGCTCCTATGGTGCAATGGTGACTTTTGAAAATGGGTGAGGTGGTTAATGCACATATAAACATGGAGCCACTTTCACTAACAAAAATGAAATTCACCTTCTTCAATAGCATTATGAATTGCAAAGAGGGACCTTTATGTATTGAATCATCAACATATTGTCCTTGAAATTCAACCCCTACTTTGCATCTGTGGGTATTTTTCTTGTTCATATGTGTGCTGTGTTTTAATTTTCCTTGTCCCCTTTTAAAATGAGAAGCTTTCATCAGAAGCATGTAGAAATGCAGTGACTGGACATGAGAGCAGTGTACAAAAACACAGGGTTTTGTGAGCATATCAAGGGTACTAGGTGTGTAAGAAGAACATCTACCCAGCAAAAGAAGGGGTTGATGATAGTGTTCAGGGCAGCTTGGCAGCTGGTTCCTCAGCATGACCCCAGTGCTGACCCTGATGCAGTAAATGGAAAGGAGGACTGGAGTTCTGGAGGTTCTGGAGGACTCTCTTTCCATGTGGTGCCCTTTGTATTGGTGAGTGTAGAGAACTGTCCATGTATGTGAGACAGGGTTTATTTCTTTTCTCTTTGTTTTTTTCTGCTAGAAGAGAAGAGACAGAGCTGGAGTTCAAGAATTCAAGGAAACATGTTTGTGTCTGTTTATAAGAATTCAATCTTTCTGCCTGATGCTAAATGAAAAAGGCAACAGGTAAGGTGAATAACACAATCTTTCAGCCTTGCCCTTGAAGTGCACAGATGATGGAGGAAATCCAGTAGCTCCAGAGAGGAAAAAGGTTAAGATTCCTTCTCATACCTGCAGGACGTAGCTGCTAGAACAAAACTGAAGCTGTTGGGAGTGGCAAAAGAGAAAGTTGTTTTTCTCATCCTGTACTTCTCTTGCTCTGCAGATTGAAATAGTGGTTAAGCCTCAGGGGTGATTATTCCTACATTTCCAGCTGGCACTATATTAGTTTGGAAACTAACAGAATCTTTATATAAATCACCTCCAAAGTATCATTCTGGTGGTTGAGATCCCAAAAAACTACTTTTCATTGCACCTTTAGTACAACCACATATGCTGTGGGTTAAAATTTTTTGACCCAATCAGATGTTGGCTGTGTGCAGCTGGGCTTGTGTTTGTCTTTTCTTGTTAAAAACATTAGAAGAGGAATGAGAGACATCATGTTATACATTATTTGTCTTGTAAAGAAAAAATCCAGCATGGTCTCCAAAGATTTCCCTGCATCTTCTACTTTATCTCTATTTTCTGAAGTTATTGTTGGTCTCAGGATTTTTAAAAGTAATGAAATTGGAAGCCCACATGTAAGAAAGAAGCTAGACAGAAAAATAATCACTTTTGCTGTACAAGGTGGAGGTGAATTTAAAAAGATGATGACTGGATACATTGCTGTTCCCCAAGGAAGAAAGCCCATTACTGTGTTTGACTTTAGGATACCGAGGATGTAGTGCTGGGCATTTTACTGTCTCCCCACATGTGCTCCAACCTGAATGTTGGGGATAATTATACTTGATCATCAGCCAGCAGAAATTCCATTAGAGAACCTGTGATCAGTTTTCCTGCAAGGTAGTGCCTATACCATAAATCTATGAGGTGTCAGGGCTGGTGTGCAGGTGTGTCCACACATCATGGCCAAAGAATTACTTTGGCACAGGCAGCTGACCTGAGGAGCAAAAATGAAAATGTAGCATGAGAGGCTTCAGCATAGGCTAACAATCAAGGTAAGGACATTGTCTTCCAATGTTTCACTGGACAGTGTGTGCTGTCTTTTTTAAAATGTGTCTTCTGATTAGGGAAAAGCAACCAGAGCTTGCTGCAAGGCAACCCCTTGTCACAACCAAACCTTTGCATTCCTAAGGAGATCTTTCCAGTTGCCTTGACCAGCTGGCAGGTCAGTAGGGGCCTCTGAAGTGGATTGGGCCGCTCAGCTGACATTTTCAAACATTTTTTACTCTTTTAACATTTCTGAATTTAGTTGTTGCTCTTGTGTACTGGTGCAGAGGAGTTTTTATAGTGGGTGTCCACCATTTAGTCCACTGACAGACCTGCAAAATAGGATTTTCATTATAAAACATCTGTTCTTTGAATCAGAAAAGAGAATGGCAATAGGAAGACTGCAGTATTTCACTGTTAGGAGGCATTGGACAGATGAGGGTTATTTTGGGCTGGGGTTATTACTTGGGTGTGTTCTGTGGCTTTGATTAGATGTGATCTTGATTTCTCTATTTAGGAATTTTAGCCGGCAATTCTTGTTATCTTTTTAGTCCATAAACCTTTTGTTGCAGAAGATCTCTTTTCTCTTTACAGAAAAAAATCTGTTCAGTCCCCTTCTGGTAATGAACACCAGAATAATTTCTTGCACAATGCACACTCTGGTAGGAGAATTAGATGATATTTCCTCCTGTTGCTTCACTTTGACATGTCTTTGGTTCACCTAGATGACATGATCTTTTTTCCACATATTTCTCCTTCAAGAATTCACTGCTTGTCATACCTAATGATTTATGCACTTGTCAAACTTTTTTTTTTAGGTTGATAAATACCCTGCAAAGATAAGGCACTGCCCTTTGAAAATATGGTGCCAGTAATTAAAATGAAGAATGCATTACAGTAAAGGGTATAAATATGGATCTAAAAGCCACACTGGTACTTTTAGTGATGGGAGTAATTGAGAGTTTCATTTTAATAATTCAGTGCAGCAGAGATTAATAAATGGTATGAGGTATAACTAGTCTTTGAAGACCAGGGGTGTAGTTAACAATTTATTTTAGTATATCCTGAAAGATGCTGCTGGAATTAGTGTGTAATAACTCAGCACAGTTTTGTAAAAGAAGGAACACACTTACTGTATGAGGATTATGCAAAGTGAAGTGATCTAACTGAGAAGAAGCCAAAAAGGCCCAGTCCCCCAGTGATACCTGCAGTGGGTCACTTTGCATCGGTTTCTGCTCAGGGGGCAGCACAAGGGGGCTGTGTGGAGGAGCAAACACCTGCCCAACCACAGCTCTGATGAAGTGCTTGTTCCTGACACAAACCTTCCAGGGCAGGCCAGAAGGAAATCCTCTCCTTCTTTTTCAGGGGTAGGTTAGTGCAGAGAGTGGGGGAGGAAATCATCAATGTATAGGAGAAATGTGACTGGGCAGGGGAGAAACCCCACCTACTATCTCCCCCAGCAGGAGTTGCTAAAGGAAGCACTCCACATGTGCAGAGTTCTGGGTAGATGTAGGAGTCATGATCACTTTTATCCTCCTTGCTCCATCTCCCAGGAGTCCCAGCAGGTTTCAGGATGGCTTCCCCTCTTACTGAACAGCTTTTAGGGTATCAGATCAGTTTTCAAATGGAAGGGATGCTTCCATCACCTGAGTCTAGCCACGCAAATCTTCCTTGCAAACACTATAAATTCTCTTTCTACATGGGGTCCTGTGGGGTTCATTATCTTGTCCTTTCAAGTGCTGTGCCAAAGCATTTTCCAGCTGGACCCCTTAATTCTTACCATGTCCCACTCACACAGAAGTCTGCCACTGTAGAAGTTGTGAGCCTCATCTGCTTATGTTCCTTGGCTCAGCAAACCTATTTGAAAGGATTAGCTCTGTGGAGCCAGAAAAACCACTTGTCAGGATAATTTGTTGGGTGTTCCTTTAAAAATCCTTTAAGCATCATAGTTGTGTTTGATGAGAATTTTTCTCTAGTTTATGAAAAGACTTACCACAATAAATGATCATGCTATCTGCTTAAGGTGAGGCCAAGCAGTGCTGATCTGTGGCTGGTAGGCAGGCTTATAGTCTTCTGCTTGACTACAGAATATCTTATGATCAGAAGCTGGCCCTGGACCTGCCAAAAGGCAGAAACCTCCACCAGCTAAGCCTAGTTTAGATCCTGATGGAGCAAGATGCCATAAGCATGTTAACAGTTGTCTGGGCTTCTCTTTGCTCTGATGTTGATAGGGTTAAACTCAACAGCTTTATCTTGTTACACTCAGACACTGGAAAAACCTTATTTCCTGTCTGTATGTTAGGTGGGTGAGTTACATTGCAGATGTATGTTACAGCTGGGATGCATATGTTGCATTCTGCCCTGACTTTGCAGTGATGGTTATACATGTGGAAATTATTCAGGCTTTCTCCCACTTGCTTTGCCAGGTATATTTTGTATACCTTGTGTATACCCCAACTTACTGTTTACACCAACTGATAGGCACGGCCCAGCACTCTGTCTGCCTTCTGTAGTCATGGAATGATCCTACATGAATGGTCAATTGGTTTGAACATAATGGAGAGTATGATAACTTCCTATACTTCTGTTTCTCCTTTCAGTTTCTAGGATAACCTGAAATTATATGGGAATCTTTTAGAGAGAATCTTCCCCTCTCTTCTGGAAATGCCAGTTTGCATCACAGACTGTTGGATTTTGTAGGTTTGGTTTTTTTTGGTTTTTTTTTTTTTTTTGTCATCTGCCAGAATGTGATTTTTTTTTTCCTCATTGGGCTTAGCTTTCTCCTATCACAATAAATTTTAAAGCAAATAAGGTTTTCCAATCCAGGTTCAAATATTTCAGCTTCCTCTAAGCCAAAATTTGTGGAACACTAAAGACTATGATCTGAAAACTCTGTAAAACTCAGTTATCAGTTAAGAGGCATGGCAGTAATCTTAAGAGAGTTTCTAATATTTTTTACAGTTTAATACTGTCTAGGTCATGTGATAAACTGAAAGCAGCAAGTACATTAAATATAGTGCAATGACTTATACAGACCAAGACCAGGGTTTCTGGTTTACTCATTTTATTGGTTTAAATCCCATGATAGTTCCCCTGACTGCCAGAGCAGGTATCCATAGGCTACACAGTGCCATCTCAGCTCTTGAGCGTGAAAATCACACTGTTTCCACTGTTTGCTCCTGGACTGTGCTGGTGCATTATTCAGATTTGGACTGAAATATGATTTGATTTGACCTGGCCTACATTGCACTTCTTGCCAAAACACTGAGTAAGCCAAGGAGGCAGGTTGCTCTATTGGCCTGCTCTCCTGATCTCAGGATCAGTGCTCAGCTTTTATTGTTCAGGTTATTGCTGTTATCACAGGCTCATTAACCCCAGCTGCAGTGTGTGGAGCTGTGCAAGCACTGGACAGAGCTGGCTGCTGCCCCCAGGAGTCCTCAGCCTGCACTTTGTGCAACAGCCACTGAGCTCCTCTCCAGGTTTTTAGCTTCTCTGTTAGGCTCACAGAATAGACAATACCAAGGAGGAGAATCTGAAAGAAAACCGTGATGCCACTTTTGAAATGAAACTATCTACATGCTCTGTTTGGCACTTGGCAAACAGTGACTCAGCCACTGTTTGTGTGCAGTGCTGCTGGCCCACAGATGGTACCATACACTTTGTTTAGGCATGCAGATCTTAGCTATTCCATTATACCACTGCAGTCTCTCATGTAGGTACATATAATATTATCTGTCTGCCAAAAAGAGCATTTCTTCTAACTATTGCCACTAAAAAAAAACCCCATCTTAAACTTGCAAGCATGCAGTGCTGGGTTTGGCTGGGATAGAGTTAATTTTCTTCATAGTAGCTGGCATGGGGCTATGTTTGGATTTGTGCTAGAAACACAGGGATGTTTTCTTTATTGCTGAGCAGTGCTTATACAGGGCCAAGGCCTTTTCAGTTTCCCACGATCTGCCAGGGAGAAGATACAGAAGAACTGCAAGGGAACACAGCAAGGACAGGGGGTATCTATAGGATATTCCATACCACAGAAGGCCATGCTCAGTGTATAAAGCTGGGAAGAAGAACGAAGGAGATGACGTTTGGAGTGACAGTGTTTGCCTTCCCCAGTAACCATTACACGTAA
The DNA here is from genome assembly GCF_022539315.1 of Serinus canaria. Lineage (NCBI taxonomy): Eukaryota > Metazoa > Chordata > Aves > Passeriformes > Fringillidae > Serinus > Serinus canaria. The sequence goes on from NC_066319.1 coordinate 19,139,109, forward strand.
CAGAGCCCTGCTTTCCTAGAGATGGCTGAACATTTGCCCATGGGAAGTGAAGAAATTCCTTGTTTTGCTTTGCTTGTGAGCTTGGCTTTTGCCTATTGAACTGTCTTTATTTCAGCCCACAAGTTTTCTGACTTTTACCCTTCTCGTTCTCTCCTCCATCCCACCAGGGGAGTGAGCAAACAGTTGTGTGGAGCTGAGTTGCCATTTGGGATTAAACCACAACCCATACATGGAATGGGAACACAGTGGAAATTTTCACCACCTCTCTGCACATCTTATGAGCCTCTTTGCTCATTTTGCTTCTCAGATTGTTGATTTGAATTAAATTTATTTCTCTAAAGACCACAAATCAAGTCCTGTCATAACTAGAGAGCATGGTGTGTTATCATTATTGCTTACCTCTGAATGAACCTGAAAAGCAAGGTGATCAATACAGACATAATTGCCTGTGTCACCAGTTAATTGTTCCTAAGTGACTGAGGGCCTCTTCAACTGGCAGACTGTCAGTCTCAGAAATAGCAACAGTCTCAGGAACAGCAATGTAACGTGGCAGACTTCATGTGGGATGAAAAGGCCCTTTTGAGCAAATATCAGTTATTACCAGTAGGCTCTTCTTTCACTGCTTTGCTGTACATTTCGAATTTCACCATCACCAGATGGGGATGCCCTGTGCAGTCTGTACCTTTCTGCATACGGCAAGGATCAACTGATCTTGGCTAAGCCCTGCTTCAGCCATCTGTTTAAGCAGGTACTTAGAGTAAAGCATGAGATTAAGTCACACTGAATTCAAAATTAGACAGATACTTAAAGGCTTAATTCAAAAATTACCCAAATAAAATTCATCCTTGCTCAGTTCTTAATCACACAAGTTGTATGGAGATCTCATCCAAGCAGCATCTGGGCTGCTAAAAAATTAACACATGAATAACACTGTATATTAGTTGTAGAAGGTTTTTAAATGTTTTTGACACTTCTTAGAATGAGGGCTGGCCTTAGTAACCATGAAGGTCATTCCAGCTAACTGGAGTTAATTCCAGCACCGATCTCTGTGTCTCCATCAGTGGGACAATGAAACCAAGAACATAAGGGGCTTTCCAGGAAAACGGTTTCACAGTAAGCCACATTACCCTCCGTAAGTTTTTGAGTTTAGCCTTTCTCCCTCAATCCATCTCTTGAACACAAATCATTTGTGGCCAAGGCTTACAGAGAGAAGGTCACTTTTTCATAACATGAGCGTTTAAAAAACCCTCAAGATTTTGCCATGTGGCTTCAGTTTAAATGTAGTTCCCAGCTAATTAGTCTGGTAAAGTATGTATATTTGCAAACAAAGAATAGCTATAATACTATCCCAGTGGAGATCAGCAGAGGAATTTGGGGAATGGAAAGGTTGATAATTGCAGTTCCTGTGCTATAGTTAGCTGGAACAGACAGACGGCTGCCCTTAAGGAGACCTCTCTTGGTGTCAAGAGTGTTACAGACAGGACAAAAAGCAGTAGATCAAATTGCAGGATGAAAAGGCAGATTCTGATGTCCTACCTCATTTTATTCAGTCCTTTCTCAGATGAAGTTATTATGTGGCATTTCCTACAGAAAGACTAGAAAATTCCCAGGATTCTTAAGCAGATGGAGACCTGGATATTTAATTTCTTTTCTGAGAGCGCTGTAATTCTTCTTTTTTTTTTTTTTTTTTTTTTTTAATCTGTGTCTGACTTTCTATCTCCAAATAGCAGTTAGGTAATTCTGCCTGACTGCACACATATTCCTGTGTGTGTGGAGGTGCTTTCTCAAGAACTATGTATTTTTAACACTTGCCATTCCTCTGTCTTGGAAAGAAAAAATAACCTTGTTTCTCTTTAAAAGTAAATAAACATCACTACCACCACCAACTCAATCCCACTGATAGACTGATAACTACCATTTTGGCTTAGTTTGCATTGAGCTCTTACTTCACAAATAGATTTTACCAAGCATAGGATGGTTTGCAAGTCCCAGATAATGGATGGGTGAACCAGATGGACTGATTTCAGATGGGTATAAAGGGCCCATTGGACTGAAGCATTAGCAACATCAGAATTATTTTACAAATTACTTTCAAAACCTGCAAATCTTGAGGCTTTTTTTCCTTCTGTGTGTGCGTGTTTTCTGGCTCTGCATTGAGAAGCAGTGTGCTGCTATTGGCCACAGGCTGGTTGTCCAGAGCTGTCAGCTTATAGCTCACTTTGCTCTGAACTCAGCAGATGCTTTGACACTGATGCAAAATTGAAGAAGTATCTGTTCAGGGAGGCAGCAAATGAAGTATTTCAGTAGGCAGTCTTGATGACAGAGGTAGAAACAGAGAGAAATACTTCTTGAATAGAGCCAGCAATAAGCCTTCAATGTGGCTTAAACACTGCTGCCCCCATCACAGTCAATCTAACTTGGCTTTTGCTCTTGCAGTCTGACTGTGCCTGAACAAGACATTTGTCTCAACCTTTTGCTTCTTAATCATCCATTTTATTGGAATGCAAAAAAAGAGCATGTTGGATTTACTTCATACTGTCGTTTCTATAGCAATGGAAGAGGAATTCTCACTCGTTCCCCATTGCAGCTGAAGCATCCCCACTGGTGCTGATGTCTTGAGAGGAGTTCACCATGAGTTCTGTGCCCTTGGGTGAGGTTCTGGATCCTGAATTTGCATTGCTGAAGCACTCACTCAAGCTTCTGTGCACTCCTTCAGCTCCCAGGCACTGTTTGCCTCCTCTCCCCTCCCTCCCTGCTTGCCAGGCTTTGGCTATGACCACAATAGGAAGCGACACTCTCCCGATGGCAACATCAAACCTCTTTAAGCACAGGAAGCTGAATGTTAGCCAAGAGGGCTCCCCTGGCTGACATCTTTCACCCCCTTGTTTCACTAAGCCTTAAATAATGAAATCTTCTGGCAAAACAAAGAGGGTTAAGGATGTAAAGCATTCCTTATTTCCTCCTTCCTTAGAAAGCATTTGGTTGAAGTTGATTTAATGATACAAACGTAAGGTTCTAGTTATGTTGTTATACCTCTATAGGCTTTATATGTAAAAGGAGACCCAAAGAAGGGAAGCAATTGGAGCAGATGCATGTACATGCAGTGTCTCATTTGCCAGCGCTGGTCAGCAAGCACTGCTGGATGGTGATGCTTCACACACCAGCTCCTGTAAATCAAACTGGCAGGAGGAGGCACAGATAAGGGCTATTTTGTGATATCTATGGTGGTTGCAATTCCTGGTGGCTTCTGCATGTGTGCAGTGAGCAAGAAGATGTTTGGGTTTCTGAAGCTGTGAAATGTTTAGCAATGAGAGAGGTGAACATGGTCTGACAAAGAAATGTAGTGATGTGAAAAGATACCAAAAATGAACAAGACAACTCTTTACCCAAAAGCGGCATCACGTCTGAGCCCTGTTTGTACTTGGTGCGCCAGAGGGGGAGAGGAGATGAGGCTCAGGCACAATGATCAGCCTCCCAAGAAGAGCTGTAATGAGATCACAGACTTGCCAGGAGCTTCACTCCCTCTGACATCAGCCCCGACTGTATAGCAGGAGACAGAGATGGTTTGGCTTTACAGCTTATCAAAACCCAGCTTCTGTCCTGAGCAAACCAGTGGGTCAGCCAGGGCACCATCCTGCCAGCAGGACCTGCAGCTCCAGCTGCTTTGAAGGAAGGTGCAGCTTCCTTAAAGGGACATTTTTCCTACCTCCAGCCTGTGGATGACTTGGAAGCCCTGAAGCTTGAAAGCTGATGAACATTGTAATTTTAACTCAGCAGAGCTGCAGATACTGTTCAGAATAACCTCAAAGCCAGATCTTTGTTTAAAACTTACCTTCATACTTTACCTCCCTAATGGCTGATGGCTCCCACAGGTAACAGAAATCATCTGCTACAGCAGTTGATACCCAGTTTGTGTCTCTAGTGTTTCCAGTGCATCTCCTGCAGCTTGGCAGTGGCTCCCCTCACCCACATCTGCTGTTTGCAAGGCAGGCAGAGAGCAGATCACAGAGGGAGAGCAATGCCAGACAGAGGAGTTGCACTTGCCTCCACTTCTGTTACAGCCAAGAAGGATGAGAAACATGCTTCTTCCCCTCGGGCAGCCAGAGAAAAAAGAAACCACAGAGGAGCCCAGAACAGTCCCAGCACAGCATCTGTGAGTACTGCGCACCGCCTCTAGTGGGCCGGCACACAAGCACATGAAGACAACCCTGTGAGGCAACTTTGCATCAGTTGTTCTGTGGTTTGCTTTCACATGAGAGGAATTAAATGCAAGCTGACACAAGATCTGAGCCAACAAAATAATGTTTTCAAAGGCAGAAAAAAAAAACCCTCACAGAAACAGAGCATCTCAGATGTATGCCTTCTCACACAGCTCCCACCTCCTTTAATTACTGGTTCACAAGTAGCTTAATTAGCCCTAAAGCCACAGGAGTGCTTGAGTTCTTCAGCCTGAATGTGTAGCCAAGAGAAGGGGATTCAGCTCTTCACCTGTCCTTTCAGTGTCCAGTCACCTAATGCATATGCACTTCTGTCCTACAGGTGTTTGTTTATTTTGAACATAACTGTAGCATTGTGCCTATGTTAAAGCAGCTTCTTGTTGCAGCTAAATGAGTGCAGCTCTCAAATCCCTTATTACATTTAACTTCCCTGCTGCTAGAGGGGTTAAATTGTAATATGCTTTAGTACAATCAGTGGAGGAGAGAAGAGGAGCCTGGCTGGACTCCTGCTTTTTTCAGGATCTGCTCTCCATAGCACATTCACACTGCACCCAAACAATGCCAGGCACCTCTGGATGTTCTCCAAAGGCAGCCTGTGTCAAAATGGCAATTCAACAAAAGCCAGGGTACACAGCATGCATGTCTCCTTGGTGAATAAATTCACACTGCTTCAGATTTTCCCAAGATTAAACAAAAGTTTAATAATTGCTTCTCCAAAGCTAAGAAATAGGTGGGCCTGAGAGGAGGGGAGGGTTGAGGCAATATTAAATAGTTACTTTTGGAAAGTTGAAATGGGGTTTGGACAGGCAGATAAAGAGACACAACTTGGTGATGCCAAGTGTCTGAAGGAAAACCTTTGGTCTTTAACATCAGTGCTCAGTGGCTGCCATGCTCCTGGCCTGTCTAACACAGGCGTTACATTTCAGCTGGGAGGCTTTTTAAGCAGCAAAGTATTTGCAGATGATATACCCAAACCAGTGAAGTCCTGAGCTCTCCTGTGAGCCCTGTGGTGCATGGGTAGGTCGGCAGCACCTGTGGTGCAGTCATGCACATGGGGCAGACTGCAAAACACAGGGGCATGGGCTGGTGCTGGCACTTCTCTTTTCTATCTAATGCTTCTGTAAGACTCTTTCCTGGGGCAATGATCTTCCTCTACTGCTTCAGAGGGACTGACCTGCTCACCTGTAAGACAAATGCTGTGAGCAGCAAACCAGGGGCATTTCAGTGCAGTTGCTGAGGCTTTGTCCTCTCTTTTGGATGAGACCATACATTTCTGAAGGTATCAAGATGTTATGTTCAGAGCTCCTGCACTTATTCTTTGTGATTATAGTCCAAAAACTGGTTTGAGGGCTGGTTTTCTTTCTCTGTTTTCTCCTTAAGAAGCTGTCTACCCATGAGCAGTTCTCTTCCACTCATGAAGACTCACTGAGAAAGAGACCTGGTTTCAGAGAGGGAGTCCAGGTAGATGAGGTGATGTGTTTTGGCTCCAAGACAGGAATTCAGGGTCTTAGCAGCTGGTTGAGTGTCTGAACCAGGCTGAAACATCTGCTAAAGCAGGAGGGAACAGGCTTGGGATCCTGGCTGGGAACACATGTATGCCCATCCCCTGCTGTTCCCAGGGTTGCCAAGTATTTAATCCTCTGTGGGCTGGGACTTGAAAAGGTTATATTTGACCTCCTCTGAATGGGAAATGCTCCTGACAGGGTAGAAAGGAAACAAAATAAAGTTCAAAGAAAGACTGGAATGTGGCTTGCTAGAGTTGGGACTAGGCTGAGTGGATTAATAAGGATGTGTCCCACCCTGCTATGTGGTCATTACTATGTTGCAATGTGTGGTGAAAAACACCTGGCTATGGTCACCTTTTCCTTCTGCAGCACTGGGGCATCTCCCAGCAGTGTGTTGGGAGGCACTACAGCACCATAGGTGACCATATAAAAAGAGATCTCAGACTTTTCATCCTGGATCCATCAGGGTTTAAATGCAAATATTGACGTCTAAAACTTGAAATTCCCTTATATTTTGGAAAGGCTGATATCTGAATATTGTGCTTCAAGCCCCCTGCAGTGGTCTGAGTGAGGTTAAACCAACAGAACATAAACAAAAACAAAAACCCAACAACCCAGCTTTAAAAGACCAGCAGCACTGAGCAGACCTTGTGTACAGTAGGTGGCTTTGTCATTCCTGTACAGCCAAATGTCACAACTGCAGGTAAAAATATTATCTCTGTAGCATACATGAAGGGACCATGAGGAGTCATGGCATCTCCTTGCTGCTCTCTGTTCAGGAGCACTGGGGAGGGTAAATACCCTCACTGTGCAGATGCCCCAACTCAGCCATTGAGAGAGAGCCTCCCCTCAGAATATTATCTCCCAGCACAAAATCCCATTGTTAACTAATACCAGCTGAGATGTTTCCATAGGGAAGTAAATAAATAAGGGCTTTCCTCCCTTCCCCAGCTTGTTGCAGGGAAACCACCCACGATGTGTTTGAGGGGAAAGAAAAGAAACAAGCTCCCTGATGTGCAAATCCAAAGAAACTGAAAATGATTGATTCCTCCCTGTTGAGGTATATTGCAAATAAGGGCTTTGTCTCCCAGCTTTACAAAAGGGAGTGTCTTTAGAGCAGGTCCACTTCCTTGTGCCAGAGGGGTTTCAGCAAAGAAAAAGGGGGAGAAAGCAAAGCAGCCGAGTTGGGGGTTAGGGAGGAGCAGCCCGTGCTCCTCTGTGGCAGAGGGTGAGGCAGGGGATGCTGATGTGGTTCAGACAGAGCTGAGGAGCTGCCAGAGCTGCCTGCTCACACACCCAGGGAGTGCCATGGCCAGGAGGGCAAGGGTGAACACCCAGGGCTGCCTGCAGCTCTGTCTGCTGTGTGCAGTCTTGCCCTGGTGCTAATGTGAATTTATAGTCTGAACTGGCTCCAAAGCCCTGTTTAATATTAGCAGCCAGGTCCTGTGGGGCACCACTGTGTGTGGCCCTGGAGAGACATGCCAGCAGATGGTTCTTATCCCTGAGAGCCATGCAGCAAAGAGGCAAAACATCCCAGAGGAGGCACAAAAATCCTGTGCATTTCTAAGTGGGGAAACTGAGGCAGAAAGCAACAGCCACTGCAAAAATGTGATAAATAAATGCTCTGCCTCCACTGGCAAGGAGATAGGGAGTGCAGCCATATGCAGGGGCAGGCTGTGGGGAATTACCCTATACCCTTAGAACCATAGAATAGTTAAGGTTGGGGAAGACCTCTAAGATCATCTGGTCCAACTGTTAATCCAGCACTGCCATGTTCACCAGTGAACTGTGTCCCCACGTGCCACATCCATACAGTTTTTGAACACTTCTGAGTATGGTGAGTCAACCACTTCCCTGGACAGCCTGTTTCAATGCCTGATTACCCTTTACAGTGAAGAAACTTTTCCTAATATCCAATCAAAACCTGCCCTGGGGCAATTTGAGACCACTTGCTCTTGTGCTATCTCTTGTTACCTGAGAGAAGAGGCCAGCTCTTGCTTGTGTACACCCTCCTTTCAGATCATTAGAGAGAGTGATAAGGTCTCCCCTGAACCTCCTTTTCTCCAGGCTTAACAACCCCACTTCCCTCAGCTGCTCCTCACAAGACTTGTGCTCCAGACCCTTCATCAGCTCCATTGCCCTTCTCTGGACACATTCCAGCACCTCAATGTCTTTCCTGTAGTGAGGGACCCAGGACTGAACACAGGACCTGAGGTGTGTCCTCATCAGAGGGAAGTACAGGGGGACCATCACTGCTGTTACTGTTTGGTTTTTTTATCTCATTGTTTTTTCCAGTAAATTGCTCTTATCTCAGTCTGTGATCTCTGCCTGGTGTCACCCATCAGAGGGGAGTAGGGAGGAGCAGCTCATGGTTTTCTTTTTAATGGGAGCACTAAATTGGGTGTGCCACTCCTAAACCATGACAAAGGAGCTTTATTCTACTCCCTATTTCAGTTTTCCAGCTCAGGGGATGGGTACTCCAGGGTTCCAAACTCCCTGCATGTGCCTGGGGCCATTCTTGATGCTCACTTCTGGGTCTGGTCAGCTTTCCTCCATCAGCCTGTACATGCAGTATCTGGGAAAGTGTCAGTGTTTAATCCTCAGGCCTCAGTCCTAGACATGGCCTCGGTGGTTTCCCTGAGTTCACCATGACCTCTTTGCTCTTTGCTGGTGACACTGGAGATGCTGGGTCCCCACTGCATGCAGACAGGTGGTGACGGAGATGAGGAACACCTCATGCTGGAGCTTTGGGAGCCTACCCTGGGTAAGCCACAGAGGACATTGCTCCTCACATTGCTCCCCACCACTTTGTTCCTTCCTCATCAGTTTTTCTGGAAAGACTCTGAGAAAGGGACAGGGCAGAAAGTGTTACTTACCCTCTCCAATAAAAACCCCACAGTCCTATGGACCCCTCTAGGGCTGAAGAAACAACTGACATATTAGGTCTGGTGATGCACTCTGATAGATCTTTATTGGGAGGTAGGAAAAGTAGCAAAGTCCCTCACAGGAAGAAGAATCAGCTGCCTGCTTGACTGAAAGCAGAGAAGTGAAGTGATGGGTGCTGCTGCTCCTCCTGAGGGAGGTACAGCCACAAAGAGGTGGCAAAAGCACTGAGAGAGCAGGGAGGTGAAAGTGGCAGGGTCAGAACTGGTAGGGTGGCTGCATTGACACTCTCAGGGTGCTGCTCTGATGGACACCAGCTCCCTCTGCTGCAGTGGGACTTCCATTTCTGAAGTTGCAGTCATTAGTCACCAATCTTGATGGCATCTCATCTCTCACACCAATTTCCTGCCGTAGATGCTGATCCAGCTTATAATCACTTTGTTTTTTCCCAGGGCCAGGCAAGAAGAAGCCTGGAAATTAGTTGAGAGCTGAGGTGAAATGAAGGAGAAGTATGATCCCCCAAGGAAAAGCATTTCTCAGTTAATGAAGTGTGAACCCAAGTAGCAGGTAAGGGCTGAAGAGCAGCAAGCCACCATATTAATTAAACCACTGCATACTCTGAACATAATGAGGGCCACAGCCATCCTGGTCAGTAGCCACAATGTGGAGCAAAGGTTCAAGCCTGGTGCAGTGAGATAGTCAAAAGCATCAGTCACATGTCTGCCCATTTCTTGTGTTCCTGTGCTCCTGTTTACTTCTTTTCCACTTTAAAAAGAGATGAGATAGGAGGAAAGATGTCATAGAGTCTCTTTTCAGGTGGGAATTGCCATGCCACTCTGGTTAGTTGTAGGTAGTGTTACTGGGCTGAGGGATGAAATTCCAAAGCCACAAGTCCCAGTGGCAGGCAGCTGAGTGTGTGGGAAGAGATAAGCTGGCAAGCAACTCCTGCCCACTGTCTGTCATTCTGAAAGACCAGGGTGAGCAACAGGCAATTAGGAGGACCCCAAAGGCAAAACCATGTCTCTGCTGGGTGGCAGTGAAGCAGGGATGAAGGGAGGGTCCTGCCAAGATAAACCCTCCTTCCTGGAGGCCCAAGAGCTGTGTGGTACATCCTATCACATGGACAGCTGTCAGCTTTCAAGAGGGCAGGAGAGATCATTGGCAACCCTAAAGAACACAGGGTAAACCCTTCCCATGCCTCTTTGTTCTGGATCTTGTGGGAATATCAGCAGAGGGAGAAAAAATACATCAGTCAACTGACAGCTTCCACCAAAAAAAAACCCCAAAAAATAGATTTTTCCAGTAAAAAGTGTATTTCTCGAGTTTCTTTCCCATCTGCAGAGCAGACAAGACAAATATGACCTAGTTTTCACAGGTGCTGGGCACCCAAGAATCCCACTAGATTTAGCAGGTGGTGCAGATGCTTGGAAGAAAGAAACCAGGTCATAAATCTCCCTGCCTCTACCAGTGCCATCTTCAAACTTTTTTATTAAAAACTCTGCCTTCTATTGTTTCTGGGATCTGGAAATTAATTGTCATTAATACAGTTTAAGGTTCTTTTGCTCAGATCCTTTGTCCTTCAGGTGAGTGGTATGATCAGAAACCTGGAACACACAATATCCCTGCTGCCTTAAAGGAAAAAATTAATATCTTTTTGAAATTCATTTTGCAAGAGTTGTGAGCCTCTTGAGCTCTGCGCTGCTGCAGCTCCCCTTTGGTGGCAAGTGGTATTACAGGTGAGCTGGCTGTGTGACTGTATCACATCCACATAACTACTGCTGCTAAAAGAAGTCCTGTGAACAAATGTGGAGAGGGGAGAAGGCAAAATAAAATAAGGTATATTTTCGTTTCGTGAACCTAGATGGAAATTTTCCCAACATTTCACATCCATAGCCATATTTTTTTTTCTCTCTTTTTCCTCTTTTTCTTTCCCTGTATGTGTGTGTAATCTACAGCACTTTCTGCATTGCTTTGCTCCTTCATCTTTGCCTGTCAACACCTCCCAGACTGAGGCCTTTCCCCTGACTTCTTTCTCCCCACAGCTAAGTAACCATGAGTAACCATGCCCACGCCTGGTGCACTGTTCCCTGAGCCGTGTGTGGTCTGTTTGGTATGTAGCCCTTACAGCCTCCTGCATTTGCTCAAAAGCAGCTGGTGAGCAAAGAGCACAACAGCACATGCTGGGCTGCTAAGGCTGTACCTCTATTTCTTGCCTGCTCTTCTGTGCATCATGGGAGGATTTCTCATTTGCATGTTCTCTACTTCCAGGCATGCCACGTGTGCACAGAGACACACGCTCAAATGAAAGACAGTCATCTTTAATGCCTTTTCTGCATCTTGATCTGAAATTCAGAAAACAAAAATCTCAAGAGTAAATGCTCCCTTGGTGTGTATTGCAGCTTCTCCAGATACAGCTTTTCTTCACTGGCTTTTCCCTGTCACTTTGTTCTGCCATCCTACATCAGTACTGCACTGCTCTGTGCCCTTGCAGAAGGGCACCACATTAAGGATAGAGTTATTACTCATTATGAACTAATATTTTTGACTTTGGTAACATCTGAAACATGGCAGTTGACTTTGATATGGAGAAGAAAAAGATAATTTCCCTATAACCTTTGTAGCCTTCTTCAACTCTCTGGAAAACAGAAAAAAAAACTGTCAAGGTTTGTTCTTCATAGTCAAGGTTTGAACATACAAATGTTGAATGGCCCAGATTAGCAGAGGGTGCATTATCATTTTCAGCACCTTGAAGGATCATGTCCACATATCACACTAAAATGTATAGACTCGTGTAGCAATCTGATATGCACAATCACACACTTCTTCGACTCCCTCTGTTGAAGTGCAGCCCTACCTGTGCTCACATGGTGAGCATTGCTCAGACCATGGATGTCTCTGTCCACAGACATGGGCTGTCATGGGGAGCAAGGGCAAAAGTGGAACTGATGCTACACCGCTCTGTTAGTTTTTGTCTGACATCAAGGCTGTTGAACAAAAATGCCTAGATTTGAGCAACAGCTTGAGGTGTCATCTATACATGTAAATTTTCTAAAACACTTACAAGAAAGCAATTAACTTACTTCATGGTTTATAGGTAACAGTACATATCTCCCAAGAGAGAATACTGGCAATTTTGAAAGCTGCACATTAGTAAGTTTATGTGGGAAGTATATAAGGGAGGATTAAAAAATATGTTTATCTGTAGTTGCAGGAAGCTGGCCTTGGTGGTCCATTAAGTCCCTTCCTTACACTCCAAGTAATCTTCAAGAAACTTACCTTGTAGGCAGTAAATGTCCCAGCAGCTTGTGAAGGATGGAGAAGCAGAACATTATAGTTGCCCATCTCTGTAGCCAGTCAGTGGGTGGCTCTTCCAGGGCCTTGGCTGTAATGCTCTGGGTTGTGTTTTCTTCATAACTGAAGTGACTGAAAATGAACAAGATGGAATCCTTGGTTAGGGATACAGCTGAAATCAAGTCATCCAAGTTGTGAATTGGCAGCAGTATGAAATGAAGTCAACAGCCGATCAAATCATCAAATAAGCACATACAAGATTCTTGGAGAAATGAAGCCATACAACATAGGGTGAATTTTATGAAACAATAAGCACTGCTCCTCCTTACTTCAGTTACACTTGTCACTTGCCCACCCATACTTTCTTTCTCTTTACCTTCCTTAAAATCTTTGTGTTTCTTTTCTTGGAAGTAGCTGAAGAAGGTAACTTTGTTCATTTTGAGTCAGCAAGCATCATCTGATGATGATGGATATATTTGGTGTGACACCAGCTGAGGAAGTACTTAGAGTTTGAAAACTAGGAGTGGTTGGAGTTGCTTCTTGTTATTATATGCAATATGATAATTTTATTAGATAAGTTTATTTCACAAGATGGAGGAGTAGAGTTTTTTGGAGAAGGCGGAGAAGAAACCAAGGGAAACTGTCTCTGCTTCCTGAGAGCTTAGAGAAAGTCCTGACAACAACTGGCAAACACAACTTCTGCTTTGGCCTAGCTGCAACCCCTGAACTGCTCTGGCGCACCCAGGGCTGTGTGAACTGTCCTAGGTGGTGAAGGACAGACAGCACAAGTCAAGCTGATCCCCACAAAAAAGCCAGAAAAAGAGGGCTGAAGCCCTGAAAACATAATTGGCACACATGCTGCAGTTTGACTTGAGGCGTTTGGTGTGGAGATTTAATGAGACATCTCATAGTTATTAAACTAAAGAAAGTAGCTATGTTTCTAAAAGCAAAGATAAGCTGTGGGAATACAACATTCATACAATACATCCTCAGTTAAATTCTTATTGGCCTAACAGCAGCTTGCTATGATGGTACTACTTCCCCACTGAAAATTATATTAGTGATCACCACATAATGTTTCTTTTCTTATTCAGATGATCAGAACTGCCCTCTGTGTGGGAGAGAACTCGAGCTCAAGGATTTAAGATTTCTCAGGAAATTCAGAAGCATGGCATTTTAGATGCTGTATATCCACTGTTGTACTGCTAGTACAGTTTGTAGGCTCTTGCTGTCACAATGAAGAACAGTCTTGCAGAGGCCCCTCAGCAGTCCCAGTGCCACAGAGGTTTCTTACTCCTTCCAATTTGCATGTCCTATTTGTTCAATGTGACGTATTTATTGCTAGCTTCAGTCTTGCATGGTCGACCTACCTTACAGACTGTGCAGTGCAAGCAGGAGAGAAAACTTAATGAAGGCAAGTCAGATGGCACAAGATATTCCTCCAGGCTTTTTCTGGGCTGAGGGAGAGACATTCAGTGTGATTTTTTTTTCCTGTGCAGATAGGCTAAGACCCCACCTGCCAGTATTGCTTGCCGAAGAGTTGGGCTGACAGCACTTTACCAAAAGAGGCTGCTTTTATTTACACTAGGAGAGGATTACCCAGATTCTGAGACTTTGTTGGCTACAAGTGCTTCATGCAGTGGCAGGACAAAGGAATGAAATTTAGATGAAAAGATAACTCAAGGAAACTTTGTGGTAAAGTAGCATTGCTACATTGAGGTAAACCAGGATTGGCATCAAACCTGGCTCTTGCTCTTACTTCACAGTGCTGTCAGAGAGCTCAGGGCTCTGGATTGCTTGTGGAGGCCATATGTTGATATGCAGAGAGCATTTTGCCACTGTGTTTGCTGTTAATTACCTGTAGTGATGCTTCAGTGATGCAGAGAAGCCAGAACCAAGTGGCAGCAGAGTCTTCAGCCTGTAGGCAGTCCCAAGGCAATTGCCACCTACTTCGAGGTTGCTCCCTTCCAGGCTGCTAATGCTGTTTACTGAGGTGACCCTGGCAGTTCCCTCCCCTGTCCAAGTTGTCCAAGATAACTAACACAGAGCTGCACTTTGCTTCCTAGTTGCATAAATTAGAATTTTCCTTTCAAGAAAATTCTTTTTCTGTTGTATCATTCAAAGGATTTGATTCCTTTCCAACAGATACAAGATTCCTCAACATGTATATAGACAGTTATTTGGTATACCAAAGAGGCGGAGCTTCGGGGCAGAAAGGGAAGCATCTTCCAGATAAAGTCCACAGCAGCAATATAATGGAGAAAATTGCTCTCATGGCAAATAGTCACTGTAAAACTCAACTGACTGTGAGGAAGACCCACTGTGGTAGCTTCCCTGTGTAGGCACTGCTGCTGTCCCCGGAGGGGGAAGAAAAGAGCTGGAGCACCGACCTGCCAGTGGTTTACTTGAGCAAAAACACCTTTCTGATTTTTCTGCAGCCTCCCTGGTAGCTTTCTTGGACCCTTGAGTGCTGCCCAGGTACCAACAGGTATGGCCCTGCTGTGATATGAGCAGCACTGCCACCAGATGAATGTCCATGAGGACATTCACCAAAAAGAGGATTTTTTTTTCCGTTCTGTAGAAAATCAACTAGAAGATATCTCAGAAGAAAATTCAGTTTCCATGAAACACTTAGGACAAACTATTACCATTTTGGTGTCTGCATTTTGGATCTGATCAGGGTTCTTACACTGATGAAAAGTGGCTCAGGAAAAAGCAGAACATCTTTCATCTCTGTCAGCCCAGCACAAACTGTTCTTTTTTTCTCCCCCTCTGCTCTTTTCCTGCTGCACAGGTGTCCTGTTCTTGAGCTGCAAAGGAAAAACTGGTTTTGTTTTCTTCTTGCTTTAATTGTACTTTCCGAGTGTTTGTGTATAGCTGAAGGGCAACATGCACCTGCTTGTACAAACTTCAAATAGACCCATTTGCTCTCATTTTTTAAGCAAGAGATTCAAGGGATGTCAAATGTGGGCATCTGTTTCTCAAAGGAAATAGTGGTGTCAGCTTGTCATAATTCACTCCTGCTCCTGCATCCTGTGTAGTGAAGCAGCAACCCACGCACAGCTGGAATCCTCGCCAACAAAAGAGCAACAGCAGGTAGGTGAAATCCACAGTGCCTCATTTGGGTCTTTGAGCTTGGACTCTTAACAACATTCTGGTGTTGTGTGACCTTTTGCTAGGTTGCCAGACAGAGGTGAATTTTTCTTTTGTAGGAAAACAAACAAAAAAAATCACCTGACTTCAATGGATTAGCTGTCAAAATGCTTTCCATGTGTGCAGTCTTCTGTTAGTTATTTGCTTTTGTCTTCTGTTCCCAAGGGGTTAATTAAGACATGTATCCTTCCTGGGCTATATTTTTACTGTAGAGAGATTGAAAACACTGATTTGTTTTTATCTGTGACAATGTAGTCATATGTCCTGAATTGCCTCTGGCAGAGCCAGAAGCAGCTTAGGAGAGCAGCCAATATATCTTCCTCCTGATGCAAAGTTCCTCCTTGAAGGGCAGTCCTTGTGTTTTAATCAATATGATATATAGGAACTTCGATTACTTCCCTTGCTACTGCCTGTTTCTCTGTTATTCACAAATCCTAGAGTTATCTGGATACCCTGAAGATTTTGACTGTGTTTATAATTTTGGCTCTCCAATTAAGTCTTATTCTAGTTGCAATTAAAGCATATTAAGACTCACACATTCAGATTTGTTTCACCATTTTGCTTTTAAATACTGGAAAGGCTGTACTGCTCTGTCACAACATATCTGTTGGTAAATGAAGCATTATATCCTTAGAGTTTTATCTCACACCATGAAGTTCAATATTTCCTGATTCCATAGAAACCTATATGTTATCTTGCAGCTTATAGAGATGCTGGTGAGCATCTAAATATCCTTGCCTCAAGGCCCTGGATAGCGCAAGGGCTTGTGCAGTCTGTTGTATCCACTTAGAGACTTTCTCTTTAAAGAAACAAAACTAAGAACAGCAAAAACAAGAAGCAGGGATGAAAAAGAGAAATCAAAAATTCTCCAGAAGGGCTGGTGGGTCACAAAGAGGTAGAGGAGGATAAACCTGCAGCCATAGTCCAGAAGACCAGAAAACTCAGTGGGTTTTGGCTCGAGTGCTATCTGTAGGGCAAACTGTTTGGCCTCTGCTCCAGTGAGGAAAGAAGGATTTGTCTCAAGGCTAATTTGGCTGCCCTCATTTGCAACACAAGTATTCATCTTGTGTTGCAAATGTGGCAGCAAACCCAAACTATGAGGACCCTTCAGGTCCAAATGGAAGACTGTGGAAGAAACCAGAGTCATACCCACTGCCAGCCAGCTCCAGCTCTGGAGATCATCCAGTGGGATGCTGTGAGTCTCAAACTGTTACAATCTTACTTGCCAATGGCCTCTTCCTTGCTGGGTCAAGAGATATTTTTTATGTCAAGAGAAGGGGCTGTATCATGACTACACATGGGAATGTTTCTTCAAAAAGAGCAAAGGCAGGCTGCCACCAAAGTTGGCATTTCAGTCCATACTGAAATCTCGAAAAGACCCAGAGAAAGACAATGTCTGTGTAAGGATTTCTGCAGCTCTATATCCAATCTATAAAGACCATAGGCCCTACTTTCTGTCTCAGTCAGCAACATGGAAGATAAGGCTGTTATATCTCCATTGAAAAGATTAATGTCAAGCATGAGGATTAGTTCTCTACAGCGCAAGAGATTAAGTTTGGATTTTGCAAGATTTCCTATTATCGGCTTTCTCCCCAGACAGTCCCCACAGGCCTGTACCACCCTCCCTGGACAACACTGGAATTTTGGGGAGTGTCTCTCATTCAGCTGTATTTCCTTTTGCTCCAACTCCCCATTAAAGAAACCATTTCACTGAAACTGTCCTTAACTGGGCCGATTTAGCAGACCTCTTCCCCATCCCCTCAAGGAGAAAACCTATGTCCTGAATTAGAAAGGGGAAAGGAGCAAGTTTTCTCCTGTTGTCAAGCCAACTGTGCCAGTCAGAGGTGGTGGCTCCTCCTCCAGCTATAGCCACCACTGTTCATCAGCTCACCTGGCAAACTGGTTTGTGGGAACACTCCTGGTCCTGTTCCAGGCAAAACCAACCATAATAACTCACAGGAGCCTCTTACATTTTTAAAATTACTCTAGATAATTTTGCCTGAAATGGATTAAGGGGTGCTTTAACTGGGAAGTCAGGGCAGAAATCAATTTTTCACCCTCTCTGAACCAGGTGAAGGAAAGGCTTCTCCTGTATTTAAATATCTGCACTACCAAGAGCCAGGAGCAAGACACAGGTGTATGCCAGATGGAGCTCCAAGGGGATGTGACAGCAAAGGATGCGCTGACAGCCTGGAAATGCAAAGTGCCTATGGCCTGACTTCACCCAGGAGCCTATGCTCCAGCAGCTGTGGCTGTTTCAGGTAAGCCTGGCTTCAGGAGGTACTCAATTCTTTTGCTGTCAGGATGATTTCCAGCAGTGCTTTTTGCCTCACTGGTTAAACAGCCCTCTCTTAAGGCAAGGCTACGTGCAAACCTCCCTCTTGCTGGCCAGGGTGCAAACACCATGGTGCTGTTATCTCCCATCATTTTGGCATCATTCTTAGCTTGGCTCTGTTCTTTGTTCTGGGTCTGTATTCCACTGCCTGAGTAAAGAGCATGGAGGAATACTTCTTCCTGTTTGTGTTAAATACTTTAACTTCTTGAGGCAAAGACCCTGAATAGGAGGAGCTCTACCTGTTGGCAAAACAGTACTCGAAGGAAAATCAGGGTTTTGTTTGTGAATCTTTGAGTTGCTTTGATGGCATAGAAAGGCTTCATATCATAATAGGATCAAATATGCTTTACAGACAGTAAAACCAGAGTCACAGAAGAGAAACAGATGTCTAACTTTTCACAGGAACACATGCCAAGGCAGAGAACATGAATCTCAGTGTAGAAAAGGTCAGGGTCCTAAAATAATAAACCAATTTAATTATCTTTTCATTAATTATGTATTTCTGTGCAAACTTCGGAACAGTTTTACTCTCCCTTAAATTAACATCTTGGCAAAGGGAAAGTACCTCATGGTGTGAGGTGGGTGGCCAGCTCTGATTCAGTGCCTCTCTGTTTTATCTGCCTAAGAAACAGCAAGGGAAGAGCACAGCAGCTGTTCTGACTGCCATCAGGAGGCACCACCATTCCAGGACCCTCCTGCCCACGCTTGCCCTCCTCAGCAAAATCCTCTGATTTATCCTATAAAAACTGAAGGAAAAGTAAAGAGGAGACTTTATTTATCACACTGGCTTTAAAACACAGTGGTTTTTAAATCTTTGCATTTATTACATCATTATTTCTCATAGCAACTCTACATCAGGGGCCCAGCATTTAGGCTCATGACAGGCAGCCAGGGATATTAGCATGACTGACCTGTGTCTCCTTTCAAATTACATCACTCTCTTTGCATACTTAGTCTGCAGGACCCCACGGATTTGTAACATGACCTGGAGCTGCACTGACACCATACATTTTATGCTCTGTCCCCACTGAGCTGATGATGCAGCAATGAAATCTGACAGCTAAGAAAAATGCATCCCAAATTGAATAATCAAGGAGGTGTCAAAGGAAAGGTTCTGTTTTATTATGACCTATAAAACAGTAAAAAACGGCCCTGTGCATTTTTCTCAGTTTTTAATAGATTGCTTAATGGGTTGTGCTGAGGTAAATACATGTATGTATAATGATAGCTTTAAAGTTATTGTGTCCATACAAATGGTCCCTCACAATACCAAAAAAAGAGTAATAGATTATGTATGAAAATGCAAATACTTCTATATCTTTCTTGTCAGTTTTTATTTTGCACTTGTGGAAGCTTCATTTAATCTCTAGCAATAACTAATTTCCCCTGGGTTCTCAGCCTTGTCCTTCTTGCCTCTAATACCAGATTGGCAGCCCAGTCACAAACAGTTAAAAGCAGTATCATGGGATGAATATAGTCATGGCCAGTAACTGGGCAACTGCCCACTTAATCTGATTACTGGCCTGTGACGCACTGTAGCCCGTTAACCTTGTTTTGACCAGCTTCCTGACACTTGTGGCACAAATGAAGCGTGACATGATTAAATGGGACTGATCAGTTTTGCTCACCATGACAATACCCATCAGCTGCTGTGCTGAGGATTTTCAAAGCAGCAAAAGCTTTGAAGTCCCATGATTTAGCTGTTATGATTGCTCTCCTCTGGCTGGTGGGATGGCTTGAACTGCATGTCCTCTCCAAGCACATGCAGTTCAATGAGGACATGGCAACTTTTCCATGGTGGCTCCCTGTAGATCTCTGCAGGGCCCAGCTCGTCTCCCAGAAGCATGTCTGCAGAGCAGGGGTGGGTTTGGTACATACCTGATGTAACAGGCAGATGATGAACTTAGCAATTGAGAGAAAAGTGGGATAGTGCAATGGGAGAGAGACAAAAAGCAAACACAGGTCTAGGAATATATTTAGCATTCAAACTATGTTTTAACATGGTTTTGAAGTAGTTTTTGGTCAAATAGTTTAAAACTGAAAATATTAGTAATGTAATATCAAGTACTCTGTATTAGGTTGTTTTCGAATGGCTTGAGCTGCATTTAGGGGGTAGGCTTTCTGCTCCAAAAGGATCAAATCCCTTATGTGAAGCCTTGCATATTTTAAGGGCAAAATGATTTTTACAGTCATCCTGGTCCTCTGCATAATGTTTTGGACTGTCTCCCCTGGGCACTGGAGGACAGTCTTTGCTGAAGAGCATACTGGGTTGCCTGCTGTTGGTGCTGTTGATGCAGTGTTCTGAGCAGCTACAGATGCTACATGTCCAGTAAGTTAATGTGCTGATGTGCCCTTCATATAGTAAAAAAAATAAAAATCTCAGCTAACCTTGCAAGCTCTCTTGTTTACTGGAAAAGGCTGATAGGGAAAAAGGAAGGAAATACAAAGAGGAGCATTAAGTTGAAAAGGAAATAATTACCATGGATGAGATATGAAATCAAGGAAAGTATTTTCCTCCCTGTCATGGCCATTTATTTTTGCTAATCCATGTACATGCAGGCACAGGACATCATGGGAGATGACTAAACTCCCATGGGAGAGCTCGATGCTGGCAGGCCAGGGGAAATGCTATTGGAAAGACAGTAACTCACTTTTCAACCTTGATAATTTTGGGAAAGATTTCAGGGCCAAACACTCAAAAGTTCAGGATTACCTAGCAGAAAATTATATGAATGTCAGCCATCTGTATGGTTTTGAGTAAAGATGAACAAGACATGTAAGCTGAGTCAGAGACTACTGTTAACTTATCACTTGTCTGACCTTAACTGCTCTCTAATTACAGTGTCTAGGTCCCGGGTGCTTTAGATAAATGCCTATAATAATATAATGCCTGTTAGAGGAGGACTGGCAGTGCTTTGTATGTAGACACATCAGGTGGAGAAGGGGAGTAAAGGCATTAAGTCCTCTGAGACAGAGTGCAGACAGGTCTGGTGCCTGCTGCCAGCTTCTCCTCCCTGCCCACTGCCTGGGGTGACACTGCTGTGGGGCCCAACAGGACTTGGGGAGCCACCCCAGCTCCTGTTCCCCCTCCTTGCACCCTTCCCCTCTCCTAGTGAATGCTGCCTCAGAAGATAAAGTCTCAGATGGCCCAGGCATGGACAGGGGCACTTCATTGCTCCCATGACACATTGTTAGTGGGCTGTGGTAGTGCAGGGAGCAGGCAGCAGGCCACAAGGCTGTTTTGCTTGGCAGCAGGCACCCCACATTATGGCACTCCTAATGTATAAGCCCAGTACGGCATCCAGCTGATGTGTGCCAGGCTGCTGTGCACTGCCAACCACAGCATGGATGGGGTGGCCTGGGAGCCTCTAATCTGTGAAATCCAGTCCCATCTGATAGTCCCTTGGTGGGGCATGAATCCCTGGCAAGCTAACACCAGGCAGCAGTCTAAGCTTCTCTTCTGGAAATGCTGTAGGGAAGAAGCCCTGACAGGTACTTAGCCCAGGCTAGAAAAACCAGAGCCTGGGGCTTCCCAGAGCTTGTGCCCCATGGTCTCTTTCTTTCCTTAGGGAAGGACTGGTCTCTGCCATGCTGGTAAGCTTTGGCTACCTGAGACCTTAAGCTGAACACTGCCTGAGTGCAGCAGGAAGGCAGTTGCCTGCCTCCCCAAAGATGGGAAGACTGTCTTATCACCAAAGGCAAGTAGCCAGGTGCTGTACCACACTTGAATTTATAGCAGCCTTGTACAGAGGTCACAGTCATGGTTGGTGTCATCCTTGGGCTGAGCACAGGGGCAGCACCCTGGGAAATTGTCAATCAAATGGGTAAAGAGCAGCAGAGAAAAAAACCACAACAAAATGCTGCTGTCTCCCAAAAAGGAACATAGATGGAATAGGATATCCTCTTGGTCAGCTCATACAACTCACACTGGAAATGGATAACAGCACCAGTACTCCACCAAGGCAAAGACTTTCTGGGCTAGTTTTACAGTGTGAAATTATTTTTCCATTCCTCATATAAGTCTCCATTCTTTCTTCTGAATGCAGATTAAATTCAAAGATTTATTGTATAGTTTTAATACCCCACCTTTTTTTTCCCCCCAGATACCTGTTCTTGCATTTCTCAGTGATTCCCTACAGTGACACTCATGAAGACACACTGTTAAATAGGAATCAGAGATGCCATGAAGAATTCCCCACTATCACTGCCAAAAGGGAGCTGGAGGAGGTAAGAGTTAAGGGCAAGAAGTTGGTTTTAATCCTACATCCTGCAAGAAAGAATATTTTAAATGTCATTTTGCAATCTTTAGAGAGTATCTCTTTCCTGAAAGGATTTCTTGGAAGCTCTTAAGTGCCTTTGGTAAGTCTTTGCATTGCATTTAGGCCATACATCTCTGACATGGATGAGCTGGGAAACTCTAGCTGCTCCTTCAGAACAATAGGGCAGACTCTAAACTTGGGTTAACGATTTATCTTCTGTTTGGGACAGGATTGATGCAAGAACTGTAATAATATGCCAGACAAAAGTTGTCTTGACCTGGAGATGTTAGATTGCTTGATGTTAATAGCTGTTTCTTAGCATTGCTGTTGCCTGCTTTCCTGTTTACTTACCATTTGGTTTAAAGTATCTTAACAGACCTGATGTGGTATCAATTCATTAGGTCCTTCTTCCTCTGCACAAAACAGAAAAAATTTGTGTTCTCCTGACTTAGTGATGAAGACAGGAAATTTGCCATGAGAGGCTTATGCTATTGCTATGATCTGTCTCAGTCTTGAAGAAATACAACTTGTATTTCTCTTTCAGAGTCTCAAACTCTCCTTGCCATAGGATTCTCCTGATTAGTTTTTCTTTACTTAACCATTTTCTATGCTTTACAATCTTCACAAACTGTATATAACAAAAACTTATACTCAAATGTATTTCCAAGCTTGAGCTTTTTTTTTCTTCCATGCAGAAATTAGAGTATGGACAGCTGTCTTTTAAATGACACCTCTCAGATTGTCTCAGGCCAGCTTAATCTGACTTGCTAAATTTCAGTGTGAGACACAATTCAGCCATTAGAAAGGTCAAACTTGGAAATAACTGATTGACTCAAAAATAAAGTTTTGAAAAGAGGGTTAATAAAGACAAATCCCACTTTCATGCTCTCCCAAATCCCACTAGCATGCTATTTGATGCAGCTAGTTCAGACACCAGCATTTCAAACAGTTCTGCTCAGGCCTGACTTCTGCTAAAATCTGCAAGCTCAGGGAAGCACCCCCTGTGTGTATCACTAAATTTTTACAAGCTAACCCAAAGGAATGCCTATACAGTGCTCTAGTCAATCCTGAATGGCTTCTAACAATACATGGAATAAACACTTAGCTGCTACCAAATAAATCAATCACCCCTCTGGCCATCTAAGTGCAGGACAATCCTATGCTAAGGATTTGTGCAACATCTCATGCAAAACTGTAAGTGTAACACAAAGAGTAATGAAGCTATTTCATGGGCATTACCCCCAGCTTCTAAAAAATGAACCTATTGACTTCAGGTCATTTTGTTTTCAGACCCAGATTTGCACTGGTTTTATATGAAATTTCAAACCAGTGAAAACTTTATTTTGTTTTCAGTTTAAGTCTGATGCACACCTCTGAGATACTTGGGTCAGCAGATTCAGTTTCACCTGGGTCCAAGCAAGGAGGTTCTCAGATATCTAAGTACGTGCTGCTGAGTGGGGAAACCCAAACCTTCTCCCCAACAGTTTCTCTCTGTCACCGACATGTTTTATGAAAAATCCTTTCCTTAGGATTTTTCCCTCCTGAGAAGCTGAGAGGCCTCAGGAACAAACTGTAAACAATTCTTATCTGCTGCTGTGGAATGCAGCAGGTGGATCTGTGATTGGCCTCATCTGGTTGTTTCCAATTAAGGGCCAATCACAGTTCACCTGCCCAGACTGTCTTGGTCAGAGACAAGCCTTTGTTATTCATTCTTTTTCTATTCTTAGCTTAGCCTTCTAGTGAAATCCTTTCTTCTATTCTTTTAGTATAGTTTTAATATATTATCTATCATAAAATAATAAATCAAGCCTTCTGATACATGGAGTCAACTTTCTCGTCTCTTCCCTCATCCTGGGACCCTTGTGAACAATATCACATCTCTCCTTTCTGCACAATCCCTGTTGTTATGCAGCCACATGTGGAGAAACAGGGATCGCTCCTGTATTCTGCTACATCCTCTCCTACAGCTTCTGTTGGCCTGGTGCCTTTCTTCCAGCTTTTGTGCTGAGGTTTGATGGTAAGCCTACATGACAGAAATGGTTTCCCTGATACTGATTCTGTGGTGTTTCCATGGGGCTCTTTCCATGAAGTCTGTCCACTGTCCCATGAAGTCAGCAGGATAGTCCTTTACTGGAGATCTTGCCATCCCCCTGTGTAACGTGAGCTTCATGTTACCACATGTGGATGTGTGGCTTTGCATAGTGCTCTGTTAATTCTGGCTGGAGTATGAGAAAAGATGTTGTTTCCAGCCTCTCCTCGTCAGTGAGGCTGGAAACATTTCATAAACATAACTGTCCTTTACTATAACTCAAACCTGCTCTTTCTGCTGGACAGAGAAAGAGAGGAGAGTTTTTTTGCTGGGGGAGTCCTGCTGGCCAATGCTGTGCCAGTGGGAATTGCTGACTGGAGAGTTTCAGGTGAGACTGGAGTCGCTAGGGCTTGAATTCCCACTCTGGTTTGTGGCAAAGTCATTCATTTCGTTCTTGGCCCTGCTGACGTTGCAAGTAGCTCCTGGACCTGAAAAGTCTTTTGTGATTCTGGCAGGTGAAGCAAATACCAATGGATGCATAAGAGAGGTCACTTTGCATTTCCATACAGACAGGTTTTCTTTTTTTTTTTTCCTTTCTTTAATGAGATTTCAGGAGAGGGTGAGTGATAGAATATTATGATGTAGCTTGTAATTGCTTATACAGCTTTATAACCTGCCTGTATTAACAAGAGTGTGATGGAGGAGGGGCAAGGGGCTGACTGCTCACTGTAGAGTTGTGGGAAAGGGCAGGGATGCATGCAGGGGTAGAAAAGGGCCCTTCTGACATTGCATGCATAATTTAATCTGGGCCATAATAATTTCCTACTGGCTCAGCATCAGTCACATTGTTAGCCTAATGCTGAAATTAGATCTTGTCTGTCACTGACATTTGTTTTCCTATCTGCACCATCTCTGTACTGCAGTACTTCCTGGCTCAATTCATGTGGGACCAACAATCCCAGTTATGTCGATCCAGACATAGCAGAAAGCTTTTACTGAGCACTCCCTGCAGACAAGGCAAACCTTCAAAGTGAGTGTTTCAATGTGCCATTGCTCTCTTGTGTAAAATAAGATCAACTCCCCATTACAACTTGGGGTCTTAGTCCCATCCAACACTCTGCACTGGTCACAAACAAACAATCAATAATAAAAATATCATAGAATCATACCCCTTATTGCCTTGGGTTTGGCTGGGATAGAGTTAATTTTCTTCAGACTAGCTGGCATGGGGCTATGTTTGGATTTGTGGTGGAAACAGTGCTGACAACACAGGGATGTTTTCCTTGCTGATGAGCAGTGTTTACAGGGAGCCCAGGCCTTTTCTGCTCCTCATGCATCCCACCAGTGAGGAGTCTGTGGGGGGCACAAGAAGCCTTGAGGGGACACATCTAGAACAGCTGACCCCAGCTGACCACAGGGATGTTCCAGACCACGGGACCTCATGCTCAGCACATAAAGCTGGAGAAGCAGAAGGAAGGGAGTACAGTCAGAGTGATGGTGTTTGTCTTCCCAAGTCACTGTTATGTGTGACAGAGCCCTGCTTTCCTGGGGATAGCTGAACAGCTGCCCATGGAAAGTGGTGAATGACTTCCTTGTTTTGCTTTGCTTGTGTGCATGGCTTTTGCTTTACACATAGAACTTTATCTCAACACAGAAATTTTCTCACTTTTACCCTTCTGATTGTCCCCCCCACCCACCAAGGGAGAGTGAGTGAGTGAGTGAGTGAGTGAGTGAGTGAGTGAGTGAGTGAGTGAGTGAGTGAGTGAGTGAGTGAGTGAGTGGCTGCGTGGGGCTGAGCTGCTGGCTGAGGTTAAACCACAACACATGCCTAAATCCATAACATACCAGTGTCTATTCTGTGTGCAGTCAAGCTGAGATGACTAAGCAGGTGGGACACAGTCTTCCTCTTCCTCTAAAGGTTCCTCTCTAGGAAATAGAGATGCAGTGTTTCTGGCTCCTGCATCAGACCTTGGGTCACACAGGTTTGTGCTGTGATCTTGTATATTAAACACAATTTAGCCATTACATTTCTCAGTTAGGAAGCATCCAAGTGTTCAGAAGCAGTGGCAAGGAAATGGAAGATGCACTTTCCTCAAATCAGGGCTGCTATCACCACCACACTGAGAATGCTGCAGATGCTAACTTTTCCTTTTTCCCGAAAAGTGAATGGACACAAACTTATATTTCATTAAGGGGTTCTTGCAATAACCAGTGAATTTTTCATTCTTCAGAAAATTAGAGAAACCTGGACAAATTCCTGTGTGGGTGATAAATTTCTGCTGAGTCTCCTCTGCTGAGCCTCCCAGGGTGCAAACTTCTTTCTGTACTCACTACTGATGATTGTACCTCAGGGGTGGGAGAAGGGATCTGAGCCCCAGTTTAAGCACCTCTTTTGTTCCAGGAGGGCTGCAGTTCACAGGGCGTTGGCTCTGCATCTGTATAAGCTCCTGACATTTCCAGTGCAGTTGTTTCCACTGGAGCCAGACATTGTGGGCTTCTTTCACATTTAATTGAGAGAATGAGGCATTTCTGGGGATTTAGCTCATCCTGAAGCAGACATTTAAAAAGCCAGATGAACGCTAGAAGTGCTTAAGAGGACTTTATTCATGAAGAGCTTGAGGAACATTAGCCATTGAAAAGACTGAATATTGGACAAAATCCAAATTTCAGATTGTCATTTTAAAATCAAACCTTTTAAACACACATTTTAGTGTAAAAACCCCATTTAATTTACCCTTGTTAGCAAACATAGATTTACTTAATTCACAGTATTTCAAATACCAGCCATGTTCCCAGTAGAAACTGCAAACACCATGTAGGTTATCTTCTTCTGACATCTTGTTGCCTTGTATTTCAGGAGCGCTTTGAAGAGATAAGATGCGTTCCTTCCTTCACTTCTTACCTTATCACAAAGTAATTTTGTGGTCAAGACCATTTTAAAGGACTGATTTAGAACCTCAGGGTTCAATTCCAAAAGAATTAATTTAAGATCTGGCACTCAGAAAATTCAGTTTTAGCTTAGGGGTTATTTTCCTATGAAGTTTTTAGAATCCTTCCTACTTTACTGCCTCCCACCTTGTGTGTTTAATTACTTGCCTGCTTCTGGTTACCTTCCCTCTGCCCTGTGTACAAAGGCATCAGTGTGAGATAGCACCAAATATTTTGCAAAAATATTTAGAAAAAGATTCCCACATATACACTTAAAAGGCAGCTTTCACAATGTGATTCTTTCATGACCTGGAGCAAAAGAGAGGCACTCTACTTCTAAAATAGACATTAAACAAGAGGCAGGACTTAAACTTTCAGACCTTCAGGTGACACAGACACCATGGGAGGTGTAACTTTTTATGTTAGCAGGGGATTTACATGCATAATGTAGTTTTAGATCATTTTGCTGCAAATGTTCATTACCTAGACAAATCAATTTGATTTTTATTATTTATTTGTTAGATTCTCTTTAAGGGACAGCGGAAGCTAAACTGCTAGGAGATATGCATTGATCTATTCATTTATTGATTAGCTACTTTACTTCCAAATAATCCCCCTTGTTTACTTGACTTCATCTACTTTAGATTCTGGAAGCAGCCTGGAAATTTCACACACTGCCCATATTGAGATACTGGTAAAAGTATTGATACTTTTACCAGTATATCAATACTTTTACCAGTAAAAGTATTGATACTTTCCATTGAAAAGTATCAATACTTTTCAATGGAAAGTATTGATATGCTGATTGTCCAAGAGGTGATTGGAAGACTTGGTAACAGCATAATCATCTTGCTGTTCTACATGCTCTTTATGAATACTTCCTTTGAAATCATTGGCTGAAAATACTGACATGTTAGGTAATGACTAAAACTCACATTTTGAATTAAACTCACCCATTTCCCCCTCAAATGCAATGGATCCCTCCAGAAAACACAAGTACTCAGAAGATAAAGTAAAATAAAACTGTGACCTGAGCAGGGGAGAGGCGGGAGGTGAGGAGCTTGTAAACAAGAACTCTGTGTGGCTTTGTAGCTAGAGAACTGTAACTACAGAACTTCCTAACTGATCTCCATATTTATAAATCGGTGTCTTGATTTGACTGCAGACACTGGCCAAATCCCACACAGCCACTCACTCCCTTCCCTCCAGCTGGATGGGGGAAAGAATCAGAAGAGTAAACATGGGAAAACTCATGGGTTGAGATAAAGACAGTTCAATAGGGAAAGCAAAAGCCACACACATGAGCAAAGCGAAACAAGGTTTTTATTCATCACTTCCTAGGAGCAGGCAGGAGTTCAGCCATCCCCAGGAGAGCAGGGCCCCATCACATGTAATGGTGACTTGAAAAGACAGATGCCATCACTCTGAGTGTCCCCCTTCCATCATCCCCAGCTTTTTATGCTCAGCATGATGTCATATGGTCTGGGTTACCCTGTGTCAGCTGGGGTCAGCTGTTCCAGCTGAGCAACCTCAGCTTACTTGCTGGTGGGGCAATGCACTAAGCAGAAAAGGCCTTGACACTGTGCAAGCACTGCTCAGAAATAATAAAAACATCTCTCTATTAATAATGTTTTCAGTGAATCCAAGACATAGACCCATGCTAGCACTGTGAAGAAAATCACCTCCACCTCATCCAAAACCAGAACAACAGCTATAAATAGAAAGGATGAAATAGTTTGGAAAGTGTTTTTATTTTGCAATTGATTCTGCTAGTGTAGCCCCCTTGACACTCCACAGAATAGGATTAAAAGATAAAACAGGTATCAGAACTTTCCACTAGCATTTCTGATTTTGAATACTATCCTTTCTATCAGACTAGTTGGAACTGGGAATTCACTTGGCCTGAGCAAGCAATGTGGAATAGACAGACTGGTGCTGGCAAGTATGGGGGTGTGTGTGTTTGTGGGTGGGTGGCTGGAAGAGGGAAAACTGCTCTGAAAATGACCCAGCTGAAATTTAACATAGCTCAGAGTAAAATAAGCATGAGGAGAAACAGCTGTATGCCACCCGAGTGATAAAAAATAGGAGTGGTATCCTGTACCTTTTTGTGATATCAGGGAACACAGAGACATCACCCAGTAATACTCCCAAGTTGCCATCATGGTAGGAAGAATTGTGAGCTAAGCAAGCCCCTTGCCTGCTGTCAGGAAATGCTGTTGGTGCCAAGGCATTCCAGCCTCCTACAATGGCAGCATGGGATAGCTCAAGAACAAAAGTGTTGCACTATCAGTCCTGCACTGCCCAGGTTATGGACAAATTGACCTCACAAGACTTTTCATCTCTGGTTTCCAAGTCCCATACAGGGAGTATTGTTAGAGCTGCAGATCAGGCCAAACAGGAGCTGCACAGCAGAGGGCCCTTTGCAGACTGTGTAAAGAAAGAAATGAAAATGAATGGGTTAAAGTTTTGGGACCTCCCTCTTTCATAGCACTCAGAAAAGCCAGTGGCTGTTGAGAGCTACGAGTCTCTAACTTGCTGAGCCCAGAACCTGGCAGGAGAGGAGGAAGAGGTTCCACACTTAAGATATAGTTCATATAGATGTTCATACTAGCAGAACATCACAGATTTGGTCGATCATAACATACTCTTTCTGGAGGCTCATTAAAACCCTTTTGTGTACACAAAATATGGAGTAGCTCACAAATCTGGACCAGTCCTAGAATTAACCATGCCTGAGGATGCAATGAGGAGTGTGCTCCTGAGAGCACAGAGGCAGGCCAAGGAAGTTGGGTGGATCCCTGAATCCAAGCCTGGTACTGCTGGAGCTCGAGGCAAGATGCATGAGATTGCCCAGGTGCTTCCTGTCACTTCAGGCTCTGGAGCCCATGGTAAGCAGGGGGCAGGAGCAGCTTGTCTCACTCTTTGAGCTCCATCCTAGTTCAATTTGCTTTCTTTGAGAAGGCTGCCAATGTATTTGCACATGTCCGAGAACTGCCCCTTGCTTTTGGTTTGATCCCTATGTTTTAAACTGGCAGAGTGATGAGGACCACACCAATGCAAACAGTTACTAGCCCTTCACATGTCAAGATGAGA
Source organism: Serinus canaria (assembly GCF_022539315.1). Classification (NCBI taxonomy): domain Eukaryota; kingdom Metazoa; phylum Chordata; class Aves; order Passeriformes; family Fringillidae; genus Serinus; species Serinus canaria. The sequence continues at coordinate 19,168,802 of NC_066319.1, forward strand.
GAAGCAAATGAGTTGTTTCAGGGAATCTGAATGCCTGGTATGATTCCTCCTTTAAAAACTGATCTCCAACCCTGTTTTGCAGAGAGAATATTGCTTCAACAGCCAGGACAACTAGAGATCAGAACATTACAAAGCCATAATGAAGATGAATTCTCATGGATAGATGGATATAGGCTGAAATATAGCTGTTAAACTTAATAGATGTTAATGCTGATGACAAGTTCATAAATATATTTGGATCTACATTTATCATTTTGCTGCAGTGTGTTAAAAATTTGATTATTATTATATTGAATCCTTCAAAAAGCTGTTGCTAATCACAGCTCCAAACTCCCAGGCTTGCTAAGTAGCAGTTCTGTCACATACAAAATATTGCAATACATTATAACAAATTTTTATCCTTAATTACAACAGTCCTGACTTTTTGTCATTATCAATCCTGTCACTGAGCATGACACATATAAACTACTAGCATTAATTTTGTTTGTTCAGAGTTCTATTTACAGATTGAAGTCAGCAAATTTAGATTGTACCTAGAGAGAATATTGCATTTTGCTCTTTTGCCTCAAACCAATGTCAGCTCCCTAAAAAATCAACTTCTACTTTATAAGAATGATTGTGAAAATAAATATTGTTGTATACTGAGCTGATTAGAAAGAAGAAATGAAAAATTTGAGCTTCAGCATACAACATGCTGAGAATTGGTGCTTCTTAGAGAGGTCAGGTTCTATTGGGGATGCAGATCCTCTGCAATGTACTTAGGAACAATCATTTGTCCCTCTAGATAAGAGCGGCAGGTCTGCCAATGTGGGTTGTTGGAGACACTCCATGACCTGCAAAACCTAAAAAAGAACAATTTTATACTCAGGCTTGCTGCTGCCACATCTGGAACACTGGGTCCAATCTGGGCTCCTCAGTACATGAGGGCCTTGGAGCTCCTTGAGCAGGTCCAGTGGAGGGCTACAAGGATGTTCTGGGGACTGGAGCATCTCTCTTACAGGGGTTGGAGGAGGGAACTGGGCCTGTTCAGCCTGTAGAAGGCTGAGAGGATATTTCATCAATGGACCCATGTATCTCAAGGGGGTTGCCAAGGGAATGGAGCCAGGCTCTCCTTGCTGACTCCAAGCATGAGGATGAGAGGCAACAGGCAGAATCTGATGCACTGCAAGTTCCACCCGAAAATATGTAAGAATTTTACTGTTGGGTGTCTGAGTACTGGAACAGATTTCCCAGAGAAGCTCTGGAGTCTCTCTCATGGCAGATAACTCAAAAGCTGTCTGGACACAACCCCAAGCGATGTGTTCCAGGAAAATGCTATTGAGCAGAGAATTTGGACCATATGGTCCCACCAGCAGTCCTTTTTAACCTTACCCACATTGTGATTCTGTAATTCTGTGATCTTGTAGGAATACCAATGAGTCTTCTGTGATAAGCTTGTTTGAAGAAAATTTCCCTTTCTATCCTTTAACCACAGTGCACACAGCTAAAAGATGTGGCTTTCTCGTAATGGATCCTATGACAACTTGTCATTACTTCAGCATAATTTACTATGAAGCTAATCTCCTTTTCACAGTATATTCCTTGTTTTTCCTGATTATAGGCTGCTATCCTGCATTACTGGTAGCCATTCAGAACCTAGACACATTCTGAGCAACTTGAAATTATTTATTTATCCTTTATCTTTGTAGTGTAGATGACTGGTAGTTTCATCGAGAGTCAAAGCATGGGTTGACAAGAGTGACTTGCTTGTGGGCACACAAACTCTGCAGCAGAGCTGGGATCACATCTTGCTTTGAGGGACAAACCCAAAAATCTTCCCCAGTGAGAGGGGAGAAGGCAGTTCATGTAGGGATAGAGAATCAGAGAGTGTATTGTTGACCTGAGTCCTGTGGTCCTATTCACTTACACATACTCAGACTGTTTGTTTGTTGGCTAATCTAGCTGGAAGTTCACTAGTGTTCACACATATCCCCTCAGAATTGATAGTGCACCTATGTGTAAGTTAGCTAGAAACAGGATTTAATTAGAATATAAGATAGGCTGTGGTGATCAAACACAGGGCTCAGCTAGATCTGACTAGCACCTTGCATCCCCTTTTTCCTTTATTTTCCCACATTTTTTCCTCCTCAACCCACCTCATAGATTTCCTTCTCCCTTCCTGTGTTCTTTGCCCTAAACATTGCACAGTAAATCTTGCAGGTCCCCAAAATTCTGTTCCCATTGCATCCCTTCATGAGTCCTATACCATAGGCAATAATCACCTTTAGTTTGCAAGGCATCTGGGAGACAGTTTCTTGGCAGAATTCACACCAGCTTCCAAGGTTTAATCAGTTTTCTCTGATGTCCTTGGGAGCAGCTAGTGCTGTCCGGTTCATTTTCCTTGACAAAGTTACTGAGCTTTCTCTGCCTGTCTTTGTTCTCCCTGCATCTTTGTTTTAACAGGGATTACACTTTTAGTCACACAGCCCAACATCCGAAAGATAACGAGGAATCACACTGCACCTTTTATTCTGTGCTGACTAAGAAACCGAGGTCTACAAAACACTTTTACAGATGAAGAGCTTCCCACTTAATCTCTCAGCAAACTAGAAGATCCTGCTTTTTGGGAACTGCTAAGGAGGCTCCCATCCCCCCTGCTTTGCCTCTGAACCCCAATTGCTGCATGTAGTCAGGGTGATTTGGCAGAAGCCCACCAGGTGGTGAGATGGTCACACTGGGGTGTCACACTCGGACCCCAGGAAGGAAGAGCAGCAGCTGGAGATCTGTGTCCTGGCAGGCAGAGGAAATTCCCAGAGCCACATCCCTCAGGAGTCAGAAACCACTCCTCCTTCTCAGACCCCCTTCTGGAACTAGTTCGCAAGCTGACTTCTATGTGGGAATTATCTATCAGTGGTTAAAATACCACTTGGGAAGTTACATCTAAGTATTCAAATAAAAGCCTTATTTTAAATAAAAAATTAAATTCATCTTTCCAAATGCTGTGAAAGCTTTATCATAAATCTCCACAAGCTACTCAGAGTATGTTAAACATGAATTGTAAGAATCCTGCTTGAAACATTATTATTGTGCAGATCAGCTGAGAACAGTTTTAGAAATCATTTGGCAGCTTCTAACTGCTATAAACTGGCTTTAATTCTTAGCTAAAATACCTTCTGCACTAAGCCTTCCTCTGCAGCTCTTAAATACATGCTGCAAGCTTTTTAGAGAGTCAAACTTTATTCTATACACATGCAGATCTACTTATGTACTTGACACTCACACAGGGGAATACTTTACAACCAAAAGGTACCACTTAATGAACGACTCATGATTTTTGCATGAAAGCAGAATGGCACACAGTAATGTGGGTTTCTTCCTGGTCATCATATACTGAAAAATGTTGTTCCTTAAAACAAGATCCACTCCTGCTCCCACTGAAACCAAGTAGGGTCAGGATTGGGCCCCTAGATTGAAAATGCAATATGAATTTCCCAAATGCTGTGTCTCAGGGCTTTACTAGGATAGTAAATCCCACAGGCTGGCTCTGATTTCCCTTTGTACCTGGCACTTCCCCTTGTACTGGGCACTGGTGAGGCCAAACTTCGAGTACTGTGTCCAGTTCTGGGCCTCTCAATTCAGGAAGGACATTGAGATGCTGGAGTGTGTCCAGAGAAGGGCAACAGAGGTGGGGAAGGGTCTGGAGCACAAATCCTGTGAGGAGTGGCTGAGAGAGCTGGGATTGTTTAGCCTGGAGAAAAAGAGGCTCAGGGGTGACCTTAACACTCTCTTCAACTGCCTGAGAGGAGGCTGGAGCCAGGTGGGGGTTGGCCTCTTCTCCCAGTCAGCCAGTAACAGGATGAGAGGACATAATCTTAAACTGAGCCAAGGGAGGTTTAGGTTGGATAGTAGGAGGAATTTCTTCACAGAAAGAGTGATTAGACATTGAAATGAACTGCTCAGGGAAGTGCTGGAGTCACCGTCCCTGGAAGTGTTTAAGAAAAGACTGTACATGGCACTCAGTGACAAGGTCTAGTTGACAATGTGTTGTTTGGTCATGAATTGGACTTGATGATCTCAGAAGTCTTTTCCAATGCGATTCTGACTATCTGGCTATGGAAATACCTCATCTTCTAGTTAGGGAATAAAGTTTAGAGGAGCATGCATGAGAAGATATAAGGGGAGCCTTTCTGAAAGCAATAAACCCCTTGGTCGTTGTAGAAGGTGGCGAGCAAGCACGTATGCCCCTGCACGTCCGCAGGGTTTCAGCTCTGACCCAAACTCTTCCAGGTGTTCCTAACGGGTTCCTGCCCGCCGCTGCAAGGCAAGCGGAGAGTTTGCTGTAAGACACGGTAATGCCGTGTCTTACAGCAAAACTGGCCGGAGGTGTCTGATGGGTAGCAGAGGCGAGGGAGACGAGGCGGCCCTTGAGCCGCGCGGGCCGGAGCGGTGGCAGCCGCGGGTGGGCACGACCGCCCAGCGGGGCGGGGCGGCGGCGGCGGCGCCACGCCCGGGCCCTCCCCCGGGCCGGCCCCCGCACCGCCGCTCCCCGCCGCAGGCTCCGTCGGGCCGGACTGGCGGAGCAGCCCCGAAGTTTGCGGGGCGGCCGGCGCGGGGCCATGTGGCTGCTGTGGTTGCTGCTGGGCTCGGCGGGTGAGTGCGGGCGGGGGCGGTGCCCCGGGGCGCTGCTCGGGAGCGAGGGGGCGGCTCCGCTCGGCGGGGGAGGGCGCCGGGGCCTCCTCGCCGCCCCCGCCTCCGTGAGCGGCTCGTGGCGGGCCGGGGGCGCCGCCGGCCGCCCCTCCCCGGGCTGCTCGCGCCGCGCTCCCCTCCCCTCCCCGGGCGGGCCGGGATGCCCACGGCGGGGCTGCGGCGTGTGCGTTTCGGCCCCTCCGCCCCTCGGAGCGTGCTTGGGGTGGTCCCGGCCCCAGCGGGGCTGAGCGGGGCTGGCGTGGGGCGAGGCGCATGGAGCGGGCAGCGGGGCCGGGCACCCTTGGGCCGAACCGGGCGTCGAAGTCGCCGCTGGGCCGAAGGGCTCCGCTGGTACATCCCGGGGCGGGCCCCCTTCTCCTTTACGAGCCCGCCGCGGGGCGAGGGAGGCCGTGGTGGGTGCGGGCGACCCTGCGGCGGTGGGCCCGCGGCGGGCTATGGCCAAGTGAAGGGCTCGGGTCCTGCCTGGCTTTACTTGGGGTGCGGAAAGGGGATTTCATACTTCTTGCTCATAGTCTTCTATATAAAAACTCTTTCTCCCAGCACGGTCGGCATATGCCTATCAAAACTGGCGAGTTGATGATGTTTTGTGCAGCTTTGCTGCAGGTGTGAATTATTTCTGCAACATGATCTTAGCGGGCACTTTTCCAGACAGTGTAAGTAGCCTGGCTGCATGCTGCTGTGTCTGTTTCCGAGTCACGCCTTGGCGATGAAGTGATGGCACACAGTGTGTAAAACTCAGATTATCAAGCTCAAATTATTTTCTTTTCTTGTCTTTTTAGAGTATTTGTTGTCATTAAGAACTCGTAAGTTTCACAGCTTCTATGGTAAAAGTTCGAGTTCGGTGTAGATGGGTAGGGAGGAGGAGAAGAGTTACAGGACTTGCACTGTTTTGAAATTAGTCAACTGCAAACTTGGTGACATTCATAAGTCTTTGCAGGTTTAGGTGTCTTTGCAAAACTATTTCCGCTGTTCCATTTTTGGGAGGCTTCGGATGAAGCTCAGGTTTGTTTACCTGGGTTGTGTTGCCTTCTTCCTTATTAATTTCCATTCTCCTACTGCCAAAATTTCATCTAATTATTCACAGCAAGTTATATGTTTCCATGTGTTGAATATATTTGCTTGTAATACCACCCTTAGATTAACATGGAAGGATCCCATCTACAAGATACTGATCTTTACATCTGAAGGTTTCCCATCCACCCACACCCCATATTCCTGCTCCTCCTTGGCTTGGGGGCAGTGACCTGTTTCTTGTGTGGAAGTTGGTACTTCAACTTTTTGACTACTGGCTGTGGTTCTTGCACAACATTCTTGCAGTTACTTTAACCAGAGACTCTGGTTTACTTTGGGGCAAATTCAAAGAAATTTCTGAAACTTCTTTTTTCATGTGTTCTGTTTTTCTTTTGAATAATTATGTAGGGGGTCTTCAGGGATTTGTTTTTTAGATGTTGCTTCCTCTGTATATTTTGGCACCCCTGCAAGCTTCCCACAGGGAGCATAAGTTTGTTTCTGCCTGGCCTTCACTCTGTTTTGAATTTTACTTCTGGTAATTCCTGATATAAAATATTATAAAATACTTCTTTTCCTATTGAATATTTTTTGGGTACAGATGAGAAACCTTAAAACCCTAGGGATGAATCTCAAGTTAACAGAAGATAAACAGTGTATAGTGTCCCTGTCTAAACAGTTGTTCTGCTAGCGTGCAGAAGTAACTGTTGGCTTGCATTGGCAGTGAATCTTTGCAAGGCAAAGTTGATCTTTTACTATTGTCTTTATTCATAATATTGTACTTGTATCAAATAGGCTCTTTCAGGATGAAAAGCACTATCTGTCTGGGAAAGGTTTTATTTTGTTATGATACTCGAGTTTGAATTTACACCAGGCTTGTTAATTTCAGTTGGTAACTAACTGGTAATTGATCAGAAAGAGACTATGGATCTTAAGTTTCAGCCTCTGTTCCCTGCATAGGAGCTTCTTGGTTACCTTCCTTTCCTCTTCTAGTCCCCATCTCATTTCAAGTCTCATCAAGCTCTTGGGCAGCTCACATACCATGCACCCAGTTTCTTTCATCTGTCTTGCTCTTGCCAGTATAAGCAGGTCAGGCTCAGCTCCGATCCCCTGCTGCTGCCCTGTACATGTCATAGTGTGACCCAGTTTCCAGCACTTTGCTTTGGCTCAGGGTCAGCCCAGGAGTTCCTGGATGTAGGTTAGGTCCTGCAAGGATTCCTGTTTCCAGCTCAGACTGTAACAACATTATCGGGTTAAGTTAATATAGAAGAAGGTCTGTTAGTTAGAAAACAGACATCTATGTTTATCTTCTACTGCTTGTATGAAGTAATGGAAGCTGATCTACACACAGTTACAGTGAGTTTTGGAAAGGATTGTTTCAGAAAATTGCAAGTACACTACAGCTGAAAAACCAATAAAATGTAAACAATCCCTAACAGAAAAATGAGTTCTGTAATCCTGACTGCCACTGTACTGTGTATTCAAGACTTTTTTTTTTTTAATTAAAAGAAAGCTAAATCCTACTGAACATGTTTTGAACATAGATTTATGTATTTTTTTCTTCAACCTGTATATCATCCATTAAGAAGAGAAATGGCAGGAATCAGATACATTCAGGTAAATTAACTACTTTTACAAAGTGAGCGAAAAAGTGACACTGTTTTTTCTGACAGTTACAGACCTTTCTGTTTTAACTGAAGAAGGTTTTACAATATTAGTCTTTAACTGACTGGAGAATCAAAATGCAATGCACAGCTGGGATTTCTAAGTATCATCCCCAGGTGTCACAGTTCAATATAGGGGCCTTTCTGATAAATTAGTCAAATCTATAATGTAGATAATATGCCTCTTAAAATATCAGCTTGCTCTTTATTTAGGGGAGGTTTCTGTGTCTAATTCCCTCCTGTATTTTGGTCTAAGATTGTTAGAATCAGGACCTACTCCACAGACAGCATAAACATGAAGGGCCACACATGTGCTTTTGTTACATTTTCCAACTTCACCTCAAAATCTTGCGAAAAACCAGAACATCCCTAAAATCAAGCAGGGGTAGGAGCTATTTGAAGAGTCATGTTGCCACATTAGTCTGCATTGTGTAATATCTGCTAACTTAAAACTTCCAGATGGTGTTAAGGAAATAGCCATTATTTCCTTACGTGGGTCTTCATTTGTACTGACATTCAGAGGTATTGCTAATAGTACAATTTCTTTGCTGAAAACCTTAGTACTACGTGGCAGGAGTAATCAGCAGTTCTGAGTAGTGGTCTCCACTGTTAGATAAGCAGAGAGAAAAAAGCCACTCTCTACTTGAAGATTCATGTCTGTATTGTATATTCAGTAGGTCTGTTCTGTGTTTTTCAGGCAGTCCTCTTAAAAACTCTTAAACTGAGTCTAGTGCTTCATAACCAGTGTTTGTCTTTCTTGGTACATAAGCCAGCTGTGAGTGTGGGTAGCACATCAGTGTGGGAGAGATGGAGAAAGATTCCTGTAGTTGGTAAGTCAAGAAACTTCCAGCTTGGACAGTAATAAACAACAAGCACTGGATATTTGCTAAGATGTGAGTCTGCCAGTGGTCATAATGCGAGCAGCTAGGGGTACTCATTCCAATGCAAAGCTCCCCAGCCATGCTGAGCAGAATGTGGGATTTGTGCCCACACACAAGTTGTCTTGAATCAGTTTCTGGTTATTCGACATTTGATGTTTGAGGCTGTTGTCAGACTTTACTCTTGCAAGTACATTTTTTGTGCAGGGACTGAAATAAGCAGAGGATGATTTGGGGGAGGTGTGTCCTTGGCTAGATTTAAACAGATTTCTCTTACTCACTGAATGTGGGGAGTTGCAGAGCCCAGGAGCTCCCAGCCATCCCATCTCGCCTGGCATAAACACTGCAAAGAGTCTGCAGTTGCCAGGTTGAGAGGGAGGAAGCATGACTGCAATGTTGCAGTCACATGTTGTGATAGGAAGTGGAGATTGTTATAAAGAAAATAGGTAGTAAAAATGCACCTTTTGTACAAATGTGAAATAAAGTGTTACAAGCATGCAGTCAGTCTGTAGTGCCTGTTACACTGAGACCAGCAAGCTCCATACCTCTTTAGAGAAAAACAGTTTCCTGGTGATACTATATTTTTATTGTCACAATAGGAACCTGCAGCCTGCTTTCATTCTTATGCTGATTATCTACTGGGTGAGGAATAAAATGGCTCCCTTTGCTGTAAATCTGGTAGACTTTTACAGGGATATGTTGATTTGTTAGGTAGCACTGATGAATTGAGCTGAGATTCAAGCATCTCTGTGTTTCAGGGCAATGTGGGAAGGCCTAATTAAAAATTAATTTGTCACCCGGAGAAAGAATTTGTTTTGGTTTCTGTGTTATTTATGTTTTTTAAATTTTAATTTATTTTTCCAAATTGGTATATTTTTACCAGAGTATTGTCTGTCATATGTCCTGTTCTGTGGTTATTCTCTCTGTCCATGTGAGCAGAAATGCAATAATGGAGTAGGCCTGAAAAATCTGTAGCGTGAGATCTGCTGTGATGGTAGCAGTGCTCTCCATTTCAGTGTCTTGTCTGTTGTAGAAGGTGATGAGTTTGATGAATTGCTAGAAAGCCTGGTAGGCTGTTCAGTTGTTCTGCTTGCTGCTGACTGGAGCTGTGGATATTCTTCTACCTTTGGTACAAGGCACTCTGTGATTAATTATTTCAGCTGGCATTTTCAGGGTCTGAAAGGATTTGAAAACAGCTTCATTATCAGCTGGCAGGTGTTGAAGATGAGGAAGGAGAAACATCTTGGGTCTCAGTAGTCGGGTTTTGGCATTTTTGTCTTTTCAAGTATTAAAACAACTCTTCTGTCATGGCAGGACCTCATTATGGGCTTATATCTAAGATGCAGAATGGAATATTTCAAGTGAAAACAGTTTTAATTATGTATTTTAAGGTAGCTCTCAAGTGAAACATAGAATGACAGATTGCCCTTTGCTTGAAGTGTAAATAGATCATGGCTGAATGTATTTGTATAGTCAGCCATTAGGATAATCAGTTTATCATACATTTACTGACTGCTAGAGAATTTTTGAGGAGGAGCTCATATATATTAAGAAACAAACAAACAAACAAAAAAAACCAACAAAATTGAAAATTAAATAGCTTAAGAAAAACAAGCAAACAAAACACCATGGCAGAAAGCATTTGTCTAAATTAGTTGCCTCTGATAAAGAAACTTTAGATTTACGTGATCAATGGGGTTTTGTGTTTGCAAGGACTGTGTGTGTGTGTCCAGATTATTTGACATGTAGAATCTTGTAAGCTGCAGTGACTTGATCAGATGTTTAGTTTCTTTCATGCAGTATCTTGTACTCTAGTGAAATGTCAGATTAAAAGGCATTTTAGCCAACCTCACCTTGCATGCAGTGTTGTCTATCAGGACAGAAAAATCCTTTTAGGAGAGAAGATGGTGTAATAGTAGCTGGCTTGGTGTGTGGGTGTGTTTTAACTAGCACATGGGAGATGCTGAGGCAGTGAAATTTCTAAACGGAGCTGTTGGTCTCTCCTTGTTCTTGGTCTCAGTTGCTTGTACAGATCCCAATTTACCCACTTCTTGGTTGCAAAGGAACTTGTGGAATCACATGCTTATTTTAGTTGCAGCTTATAGAAATGTGTACTCTTTGGAAGTTGGAGGGAAATAATAGGAGGCTCCTGTTAGTGTGAAAAATGTGGTGAAGGATTGGGGAATCATATGGGTGGATAATCAGAAGGCCCTAGATGAAAAAAATGAAAATGGAAGCAATTTGGGGGGGTGGGGTGGCTGCTGATAATTTTTTCCTCTGTGTTTCTTAAGCCTTCTTCCAGCCATGGGCTAGACAGCTGTGAACTTGTCACAAGTAAAACATATCAAGCAAAGCTGCTCTTTGTCAATGTGTAAATGGTTGAGTAAGTTGCTGTGTCACATGTCAGAGTGAACAGGAGCTGAGGTAATGAATGGAAGGTGATGTTGCTGTGAAACTGCTAAAATCTGGGATCGTTTAGGATTGGGAGCTAATGAACTCCGAGGTCCTGATACTATGTCTTCTTAGCCAAAAGATTTATATTTTAAAATGGCTTTGGTATCTCTCAAGGAGCCTGTGAGACTTAACTTATTAAAGATTGAGAAGTGTATAAATTGAATATGGTTGAAGTATGCTGTTGTGTTACGAAGTAGCTTGTTTCAAGAGGGGCAAAAATACAGTTTTTCAGGTTTTAGTGCTATTTTTATCCTTTAGTAAGGATTCTGGTTAGTTTTTTCCTTGTAAATTAAAGGAGAAATCGCTAAGTGCCACACCTTGCTCTGAGTCTCTGGTTTGTGTTGTTATCTTTCATCTGCTTAGACAGATTCCAGATGGCTCCTAGGGAATGTGATCAGGAAGATTCCTGGTTCAGGATTCTCTTATTGAAAATTTTAGATGGAAACCAGTTACATCACATGAGGTATTCTATGTTGGTCTATTTTGAAACTGTTGGGTTTGTTGGATGAAAACTTTGATTTTAGGTAACATTTTCCTGTGAGGCTTTATCTCTGTTTTCATAAAATGTAATAATGTTACTGCAGCAAGTAGGTTGTGGTTCCATTAAAAATTAAGATGTGAATTCTGGCTATTAAGTATTGTGTTCAGATTCCATCATTCCTTGGAGTAATTTCTATTACTTTATGCATTTTGGATGAATTTATGGCTTCAATTGTTAATGAGTCAGGTGATGCTTATAGCTCCAGACAGAACACCATTGCCAGTCATGTATGTGTATCTGTGTCAACTGAAGACTTGTATTCATCTGGGCAAAGCTGTTCACCATCTTAGTGCTGCAGGATCTACTCCAGGTAGTGTTACTGATCAGCAGTATTACTTTGGGCAAGATTTAATTCTTTCCTCACTGTATTCCCTCCCCTTTTATTTGGTTTTTTTTTTTTTTTTTGACATCAGCTTTCTTACAATCTTTCTCTGATGCTGTTAGTGCTACCCTAGTTTTAGTCAAGAGCTATGTGCCACAAATATCAGGCATATGTTTTTACAGTTCAAAATAGTGGGTTTTGTGTCTGAGATGTTCTGCCTTCTCTGGTATGGATTTGATGTGAGGTAAGTAGATTTTTCTTGATATGATAATTTTTAGTCAAGTATTCCTGGATTTTTCTTTATTTTTTGTTGTTAGCGTAAAGGCATTAAAATTCTTCAAACATAGGAGTGTTAGGTGTACAAAGATGTGAAGCACGATAGAGACACACAAATTGATGTACTTATGAAAATCCATGTATTTGTCAAGTTGCACTTTCTCTCCCTTTAGTAAGTCAGGGCAGGAGTTGACAACTTGAAGTACGTTGCTTGTCTGGGGTGCTCTGCACAGGTAACCCATGGTTCAGGACCGTGTCAAGCCTGCTAAAGAGTGGCTGCTTGACAGGGAATGCAGTCATTGCTCACACATGGCTACAGAAGGGAATACTTGAGCTTGCACTAATTCAGACTCAGGGCTGGTAATTCAGACTCAGGGCTGGTATTCTGCTGCTGTCTCCCAATGCAAGAAGAAGTTATGTTAAGGGCTGTTAAATGTTTCTGCTTCTCTTTGTATAAGCTCAGCTATAATTCTGCAGCTAAAGATAGCCATTATTTCTCAGATTGTGAATCCTTTTTTTGTCAGATTCAAACTCCTTTCTTTTTCTTTCTTTGCCTGCATCCTTGTTCTCTTGTTGTGAAGCTGCATGCTGATGACTTAGTCTTTACATGCTTCTTTTCATAGATGATTTGTGTCGCTTCCTTCCTCCTTTTTCTCTTTCTTTCCTTTGTGCCTCATGACCTCACCAAATTGTACCCATTGATGCATAGAGCTAGCTATGGATTTCCTCATCATGCCTCTGTACTTAAAAAGAAAGATGCTGTTATGTATGCTTACTATATCTATGCCAAACTTGCAGTTAGGAAATGTCATTATTCCATTGCCTCTATCTACTGCAGGTGTTCTGCTTCACTCTACCACCAGTGCTGGGCTTCCTTTTCTTCTCCCTGTCCTCCCTATCCATTGCTTAGGTATGCTATGTGCTAAGGCTCAGCTTTAGGCTGTGTAGGACTTTGCTGCTGATTTTGGGAGGTGGAGTTTAGTAAGAGCAGACTATCTGGGACTTGGTCTTACTCAGTTTCTGGTACAATTTATAAGTGAATTGTGCATCTTAGCAAATGAGCCATTTCTCAGGGATCATTTATGAAGGACAAGTAATATTTACTTCACACAATGCAAGGCATGATTTATAAATTGCTAAATCATTAGTGAATGCATTGTTAAATATGTACAGTCATAGACTAGTTAGAGAGTTAAATATGTAGAGTTGCTTTACCTGCCAAAGCACATCAGTTCTTCATAAACACATAAATTGGTAGAGTCAGCATGTGTGACCTTCAAAGGAAACACACTGCAATCAATGAGTTTCAATGGCCAAATAAGTCCTAACCTGTTAGCCAGCCTCCTGCCAATTGCACAAGTTGGTCTTGTGGCTGGGTCCAAAACTGTGAAGTCTTAAAAGCTGGATGGAACTGCACACTCCTAAACTGAATGGAACCTGATGTGCATGGTTTTTGTCCCGAGGAGAATGGCTGTCCACCAAAAGAGTTTGAGGCTCTGATGGTGATCTTGGATGGGTGATCTAGAAGATGCCAAACTGAATCTTCCATGATCTGATCAACTGTAAGAAATATGTCTTCTCAAGGCCTTGGCATCATGTAAAATCTGAACATCTTTGCTTGTTTGTGTAACTGGAAAGGCACAGTACAGATGCTTAGATCAAGATCTGCTCAGTCTGGTCGTAAGCAGCATGCACTTGTGAAATCCTGGAGTCTGGAAGAACTAACTGCTCAATCACTTTTAAAAGACCAAGTCCTTAAACTAAGTAGGCATAATTCAGAATTGGCTAAGGAAGAACAGCAGTGTTTGTGGTGATTGCTGTCTTTCAAACTCAAAAAGGCTTCTTTTTCCTTTCAGCAAGTTTTTGAAAGGTAAAAAGAAGGTGGAGTGGGGGGAAAACAATCCATATGGCTGAAGTTCAGTACCTGGTTGTGAGTGAAATGAAGCATAAATGGAGTTACAGATAGAATTGTGAAAAAAATCAGCCCAAAACATTGTGAACTTTTAAATGAACAGATCATTCATTTTACTATGTAACCAGGGTTCTAGATGTTAAACTTGACATTAATTGAATTGAGTCCTGTTGGAATTCTGATTTATCTTCTCTAAGACGTGTTTGGTAGCCCTGTCTTAAAAGGTGAGATCTACATACTCTTTTTAGGCATTTTCAGTCTTGTGAATATACTGGCTTTGAATATCAGCAAGTGTAAAGGGAAAAGTGAATCCCTGTGATATTTTTCAGTTTAAACATTCTTAATCCAACCACAAGCATTTGTCCTTTTGCAGTCAGATGGAGGACTTCCCTCTGTTTTCTGCAAGCAGTATTTAAATTTCAGGAACCTATTCTTTTTATCTCCTCTGAAAATGGTGCTACCACGTGCAGTATACAAATCAAGAATCTACTCCTGTCCAAAGATCAAAGTGGTGTGTCTAGAACATTAACAGAGTACTTGGAAGATAAAAAGGACGTTGATAGTAGAGTTCCTAAGAGTATTTTTAAACAATACGAGTTGGCAGTACCAGTTGTACTATGAAAATCTTCCATGAGGAATGTGAGCTTCTAAATTGCAAGTTTGAAGTAGAGTGTTGCCAGATTTTTTCCCCTACAGGGATTACTGTCAGCACCATGTTTTTTGAAATGTTTTTTATTGCAACCTTTCTCTTCAAAAAAAGAGTCCAGAATAGCAGTGATCTTATTTTGTACTTGAATTATATGTCCATTATGGTTAAGAGCACAATAGCCATTTTTCTTCTTCAAGTTTTTATAAAATGAGAGACAAAATATTTTTCAGTGTAATTTCCTATTCACACTGCAATTTCAAGTGATTGAAATGCCTGCCCTTTTCAACAACTGAGGCATTAGACATTTCATGGAATACTCCTGATTCAGAGGTCCTGTATATAGGCTTTTTTGAGGTAGCGTGTAAGAGTGTCTGTCTCTTAGTTGCATCACCAGAGTCCACCCAAAAATGGTGGGTACTTGATGACATTGGTTTGCACAGCTGTACCTTTTAATTAGTCTCACATTTTCAGTATAGTACAGAAAGGGTTTGCCATTCTTATGCAAAATTGTGCATGTTAGTTACACCGGAAAGGCCCAGTGTCTCTTCCTGCTGTGGCTTTAGTAATTTTCAGACTTTCAAAGTTAAAGGCTCTTTACTTATTAATGGCTTCTACATGAGATAGACTTCAGCATCTAATCAGATTGAATATCCTTAAAATTTCTAATGGGATCCTTGAAAATCTGCCAATGGACTATATAGGTTTTCTGATGAATTGTTTTAATTGAGCTCTGCCTTGCTATTTGGTTAACAGTCTTCAGGGTAGCCTCAGGCTGCTTACTTTCCAATTTCCTTGTGTTATCTTTAGATAAATGTCCACCTCATTGGAGCTTAATGGCCTATTAGCTGAGTCAAATAAAATCTGGAAACACAAGAAACAGTGCTGATCATTGGCAGGATATTCATGTCCTAACTGAGGCTGAATCCACAGTTGCTGACCTGCTGACTGCCACTGCTCCTTGTGAGTAGTCTCTTGGGGAAACTGTTCAGCCATGGTTTAGCTAATTTTTCCCTGCAGTGTTGGTACTTTGTTTTCTCATCAGTAGTTGCAAATTTACGTAGATTTCTATTGTGAGCAAACTTTCCAGTTGAAGAAGCGATCAGTGTAACTTCCTTTGGGCCTGTATTGAAGAGACCTCTGTAAGGCCCATTAGATCCTGTTAAAATTAAGTCCACGTACAATCATAGACTCACCAAGGTCAGGAAAGCCTTCCAGGACTGACTCCAGCCTTTGACTGAACACCACCATGTCAACTAAACTGGAGCACTAAGTGTCGTGTCCAGTCGCTTCTTGAATATTTCCAGGGGTGGTGACTCCACCAACTCGCTGGGCATCCCATTCCAGTGCTCACCCTTTCAGTGAAAAAATTCTTCCTAATGTTCAACCTGAACCTCCCCTGATGCAGATGAGGCTGTGTCCTCTTGTCCTGTTGCTGGTTGCCTGGGAGAAGAGACCAAACCCCACCTGGCTACAGCCTCTTTTCAGGCATTTGTAGAGAGTGATAAGGTCCCCCGAGCCTCCTTTTCTCCAGGCTAAGCAACACCAGCTTCCTCACGACCCTTACTTCACCTTGTTGAGCCTCTCCTATCTGGCTTTGGCACATTGATCTAGCCTGCCCAGCAGATCAGCACTCCTGCCCAACTTAGCACTGTCTGCAAACTGGCTGACAGGACACTTGGTCCTCTCATTCAGGTCATTGATGGAGGTATATAAAACAGGACTGGACCCAACACTGAGCTCTGAGGAACACCACTTGTGACTGGTCACCAGCTGGATGTACATTCCCCAGTGGACATGGCTATTCAGCCAGTTTTTAACCCAGAAAGAGTGCATGATTTAGACTTCTAAAATATCAGGTGGTTATCTCCTTTTTGTAAAGTAAGCGTGTCTGATATGGGATATCTCAGAGGAGCAGTGACATTGAGGAAATAGAATGATCTCTGCACCTTTGCCAGTCTGGCCCTTGAAGATGGAATAAGTTGGGTGTTTGCAAACACAAGCCTTCCAAGCTACTTTGCACATTCCTGTAAGAAAACTAACTTGGCACAGATTTAGTTCCAGTGTTCCTTGCTTTGGTTTAGAAGGACTTTGTTGGCCGGTTGTGTTGGAAAAAATGTGTTAGTGAAATGCTGTAGTAAATGTTTTGGTTAGAGAGCAGTTTGAGTGAGCTCAACTGTCAAAATTAAACTCTAGGTGTAAGCAGCTATACCAAGGGCTAGTCATTGCATGTTTCCAGGGCAGAGTGATTTTGGGGTACTTTGAAACATACAGATTTATAATCTGTTTTCAAACAAGCTTCCCAAGTTGTTCCTTTTTTTCACTAATCATATCCCGGCATTAAACAAAGTAAAGGGTGCGTGCAAAAGGAAACCAGAAATTGAACCATACCAGGTGTTCTTGTTGAACATGTAAGTGCAAATAAGAGGGCAGTTAATTTCAGTATCTAAAATGGTTTGAGTTTCTTAGGTCTAGGGGATCACTTATCTCTAGAGAGTTACTATGTGAACTGAGTCTAGTTGGTAGTTGAAGCTCAAATTCCCAAACTCCCTCCTGCTTATCTGTTACAGAATGGTCCTACCTATTTTAGTCAGAATCTGTGTATCAGCTGCATACCTACATACCTCCAAGATTTTTGGTTATAAAAATATAAAAATGCCTGTTGACGAATAAATGGAGTTTGCAGACAACACCAGGCTGGGTGGGAATGTTGATCTGCTGGGGGGGGTTAGGAAGGCTCTGCAGAAGGATCTGGGCAGGCTGGATCAATGGGACAAAGCCAATTGTGTGAAGTTCAGCAAGGCAGGGTGCTGAGTCCTGAGGCACTTGGGTCATAGGAACCCCATGCAATACTGTAGGCTTGGGGGAAAGTGGCTGGAAAGATGTCCTGTGGAAAAGGACCTGGGGATGCTGTTTGACAGCAGTTGAACATGAGAAGACCAATGGCATCCTGGCCTGAGTCAACAGTAGTGTGGCCTGCAGGACCAGAGCAATGATTGTCCCCTCTACTCTGCACAGGTGAGGCCACACCTTGAATCCTGTGTTCAGTTTTGGGCCCCTCACTGCAAGAAAGACATTGAAGTAGTGGAATAAGTCCAGAGTAGGGCAGTGGAGCTGGTGAAGGGTCTGGAGTACAAGTCTTGTGAGGAACAGCTAAAGGAGCTGGGGTTGTTTAACCTGCAGAAAAGGAGGCTTTTCTGGGGGGAAATCTTACTGCTCTCTACAACACCCTGAAAGAACATTGTAGTGAGGTGAGGTAGACAGAATAACAAGCAATAGGACAAGAGGAAACGGCCTGAAGTTGTGCCAGGGCAGGTTTATGTTGTGAATAAGGAAAAAATTCTTCACTGAAGGAGTGATCAGGCATTGGAACAGATTGCCCAGCAAATGGTGAAATCACAATCCCTCTAAGTGTTCAAAAAACATGTAGATGTGGTCCTTAGAGATATGGTGTAGTAGTGGGTTAATGCTTGGACTCAGTGATTATTGAGGCCTTTTCCCTCCTTAGTGATTATATGAGGCACAGATGGGCTTTAATATTAATAGTTTGCATTTTTTATGATATTTCTTTAAAAACAGTTTATATATTTGGCAATCAACTGATCAGTATATATCTCGAGGTACTCATCTTCTTAGCATCCAAGCAGGGTGGAAACATAAATTATGGATGCTGGCAGTATTCCCATGGGATAGGAGAGCATTAGAAGTCATTAACAGATAAGGAAAACTGAAGCCAAGGAAAGCAGAATAATATGATCATCTAAGACATCTGTGGCAGGGCTGAACCCTATATCTGGTCATCTCAAATTCCACACAGAAAGCTGCCCTTCCCTGAAAGACATCCTGTCTGAAAGGCTGGACTACATGGCAGGTACTGCCGTTCATCTTCCTCCTCCTGAAGCTTATGTCACCAGCATTCCTGTCAGAGAGCTGACTACAAGTCAGCACACTCGCATGTGTGTAACCATTGTGGTGTTTGAAGGGACATCGTGGTGTTTCACACCAGCTGGGTGACATACGGCCGCTAGTTTATAAAGTGCATCTGTGTCTGCCTCAGCTCTGGCAGCTGCTGTTGAGGGTGAAAGCTGTACAAGTGTGAGAGACTTACCTTTAAGTGCATGTAGACAATAGCCTGTCTGCTTGCTAAGTCTGATGAAAAATTGTGAAGGGGCAGGATAGATAATGTGCAGTGAATGCTCACATCCTCCTTTGTCTGTTTGGTTTTTAATGGTATAAATAGATAATGGCATCAGTTGGAAAGCTCAGTTGTGAAGTATGGTAGGAGTAGAGCGAGTTCTCTTTCCTAGATCACTTTTATGTGTTAGTGATAGGAAGTGTTCCTGTATGGCATCACTGACAGCCTTGAGTGGTTGGCAAGAGGGTTTTAAATCTAAGACTGAATTCTTGGCTTTCTTCTGAGTTTCTAGTTGAATATATTTGCATTGGCAAAATAAGTTGGCTGACTTAAACACATGTTAAGCACAGACTTAAAGTATCTTGAAACAGTAGAGCTTCAATACCTTCTTTGCTTTCTCAAGGGCAAATTCTGCCACTGAACATATGTTGTATATCACATTTTGAAGTGATTTTTTCCCTGGCTTCAATATTGCTGTCCTTTATTTTGAGCAGCCTTTTTCTCCCCACCTCTGAAATGGTAGTAGGATGTGGTTACTGAAATTATTGAATTCTGTACCTGGAGCATTCACTGTGCCTCTCTGAAGCAGTAATATGTTACAAATCAAGGTGATGTGTGACGATGTACAAACAGAACTGAGATAACATGCTAGAGATAAGTGATCCTCTGCAAGGCGTAATGTAGCAGAGTTGTTTGCTGTCTGCCTGGCTTTGTGCCGTCTGCAAAATGGGGATAGCACTTACCGACCTCAGTTTCTTTAGTTTCATAAATGCTGGTAAGTGCTCAGTTGCCCAAAGTGAGTGTCATCAATAATTCATTATCACTTAATTGTTGGAGCTGATTTCCGATTGATTTGCTAAGTAAGACGCTAGGAAGTGGTAGTTGCCACTGTCAGTTCCACTTCTCTGCTTTTCCTAATGTTTTATGAGGTTGTTGTGCACATGATTTTTCCCTTCTCCTCCATGAATGCTTTGCCCTCAAGCCCAAATAAAATTGGAGTAGCTTGCAAAAAGAATGGAACAAACAGCATCAGATGAGATGGTGGATTTCTTTTTGCATCAACGAAGCAGCAGATCCAGGAAGGGCTGAAACTCAGGCTGAACTTGGAGGACTCAGCCCTGCATGTGTGACAATCTGTCACTGTTACTTTTGCTTCTTTTCTTTGTTCAAGTAGGCTACTTCTGGACTGTGTCTTTTCCTCTTGCTGGTGCCCAAAGTGCTTACAGGTCTGCTTCTTTTGTCTAGTGCTGTTTTCTCTAAGCTTGTGTAAGAAGGCTGTTTCAGTTGTCCCATTTATATCCCTACTTTGAATCATATGTGAGTTATTTCTGATAGGTTTTCATTATAATCAGAATATGTACATTGGGAGTGGATAACAGTTGTGTATGTTTTGCTTTTTTTTGTGTGAGGAGTCATAG
The DNA here is from genome assembly GCF_022539315.1 of Serinus canaria. Taxonomy (NCBI): domain Eukaryota; kingdom Metazoa; phylum Chordata; class Aves; order Passeriformes; family Fringillidae; genus Serinus; species Serinus canaria. The sequence goes on from NC_066319.1 coordinate 19,188,742, forward strand.
ATGAGGATTTAGAATTGTGTAGGTTCTCCTTCTAGTGTTTCCTGATAGCAAGAAGTTAGTGCCTCCAGTCTTCTAGGGTGGAGCAATGGCAGATTCCTTTTTGGATGCTAGAGAGGGGAACTTTAAAATAGATGTCCTGAAAAATATGTGGTGCTTATTTTTATTACCATAGGGTAGTTTCTGTTCTGTGTAAGATATGAACTAAAATACAAATGAGGAAGCAGGGCAGTATCACTCTCCTGATGCGTGGAAAAGGGAGATGGGGGAGAAGTATTCATTTATCTATATAGCTTATCCCCTGAGACACTGCAAGGGATTTTCACCTACTTTCCTGGATGAAGATACAAAGATAAATAGCTACAACTGGACTTTTTTCATATGTTTTCTGATCACTTTCTTAAAATTTGGGACATTGCCTCACCTTGCAGAATTTGAGCTGTTTAACACTTGTGCAGGGTTTGGCAGTGCCGAATGTTTTCAAACTCTGTGCTGCATTCTAAAAACCAGTGCACAGTCCGTTGGAGCATGTCTTTCATCTCAGTCTGGTTTGCCAAGGAGGCATTAAAGGCAAATACATTGTTTTTTGGGGTGGGTTTTTGGGTTTTTTCTATAAACATACATAGCTTCCAAATTGATTCAGTTCTATCTTAAACACACATGAAGAATGATTTTGTTACTATTTTTATACATTCTTGAGAATTTGCATCACGATTCTTTAAGAGAACCTCGATGGGTTTGTTTCAGTGCATTAACTTTTTGCCTTCGACTGCTGTGGGAATAAAAATGAATTGACATCTCAGTTCGTCTCAGAGATGACAGAATATCCTGATTTGGAAGGAACCCACAAGGATCATCAAGTCCAAATATTGGCCCTGCACAGGACAAGAATCACACCCTATGCCTGAAAGCATTGTTCAAATGCTTCTTGAACTCTGTCGGGCTTTGAACTCTGACCACTTCCCTGGGGAGTCTCTTCCAGTGCCCAAGCACCCTTTGTAGGTTTTGTTTTAATGTGTTCTGATGTCTTTAAACTTCATTAAAGGGACTGGGCTGGAAAGAATATCAGTGTCAATCAGCTGCTTTGTGGGATTCCTTAAAGACCTACTGAAGTCTTGCTTCAGTTTCCATTTACCAAGCTTCCTTCAAAAAGTATTGGTTTCAAAATGAAATTTCAAATTATGATATTTCATTAAAATGAAGAAGTTAATATTTTCAGCCTGCTGCCCTTGTTTGGTCTGTAGTCACTCTTGCCTCTCTTAAGGGAAAGAGGACAGAAATGATGCTGCTACTTTGAGTAAATAGTTTTCCATGGAGAAGTTGTCAGACTGAGAGTTTTGACTTGAATGTGTTGCAGCTAGGATGTTTTGCACAACAATTTACCTGCCTTAAGTTCATAAATCTGTTCTTCCATGTATTAACAGGAATATGTATTGTCAACCTTTCTAGGCAGCAAATTGAGAAAGGGAAAAGTGTGTTTTTAAAGTCTGTACAATGACTTAAAACTTCACTTTCCACAAACAAAAGTAATCCTTGAACCAGTGCTTTTCTCAAATGAGATTAACATCTTCAGTGGAGAAGCTGAAGTGATATGAAGGTGCAGCAGTGAAGAAGCTCTGATATAAAGGTGCAGCAGAAGGAAGAATGAGGACTTGGTGAAGGAGTAATTAGTTTCTGGTTTCCAGTGGCACAATGAATTTTGTGCTTTTGGTTTGGGAATACATGGGGAGAGGTAACATTTTCTGCCATACATATTAAGTTTTTCTGTGGTTTTGATCTTGCCATACAGTTTTTTTCAGTGCTAAGTAAGTGTTTGATAACAAAGCATCTCTGTCAGTGTGTGCTTCTTGTTGCCAAGATGCTTCTGGAACACAGAAGGTATGTAGACATGCTGAGAACGTTGTGTCACCACCCTTCTCTGGCAGTCGCTGTGATTGACGTTCTGTTGTGTCTGAGTGTGGTGGAGAATGTCAGCCAGGTAGAGAGTAATCTGCAGTACACTGAAAAATTCATAATGGCCACTCAAATGATGGCAGTATGACGCTGCAAAGTTACCTTGTGATAGCAGTCTCTGAGAACATCTTCCTGCTTTTCGGATGAAGCTTCCAGACTGCTGAAGGATACTCTGTACCACTTCTGATCACGTGAATGAACTTGGTGATCAGATTAAGGTGAAAGGAAGCAAGAATTTATATCCTTATCTTAAAGATGTCTGTGTTAGGGGTGTTGTATTATAGACATTTTCACATGACCCTCTTTTGAGTTCACACATGGAATGAACGGATGTTGTGTGATGGAGGTAACACTTCAGTTAAGTTTGTGTGTGCAGTCCTGAGCTGTACTGAAGTCAATACTTAGTGTATTACTTCTAAATTTATTTTGTGGAAAATCTGGAGAAAACACAGCCATGGTGCAAAGAGCTAATAGATAATATTAAGTGTTTCTGGTTGAGCCATATAATCTGCTTTGTATGTGAAACACAGTAGTATGATCTAGGATACAGATTGAACAAAGTTTCTTGGTCATGAGTGAATCTTAGCACTCTGTTATATTTTCTGTGTTAATTTTCCCTTTATACTTTCAGATTGTTCACAGAATATGGGTCAAAAGGAATGTTATTTATGTGTTAACCCCCTGAATCAGAAATATCCATACACAAAACTTGTAGTGCATAAATATTTCCTTTCTATGTTATAGACTATATTGTGATTGAATATGTGAAAATTAATTGCCTAGGAGATGAGGAGAATGTGAAGGCAAACACAATTGAAGTGCTTTCAACATAACAGAGAACTATACAGTTAATTTTTCCTGCAGCCACTCCAGTTACATGGCTGTTAACAGTTAAATTATGAATGAGGTAATCTGAAGGAAGCCTCTTCTGACTCTCAGCATCCTCTTTTGTTTGGGTTGGTCACCAGGGTCACAGGAGTCTCATTCCACATGAACCAGTATGAGATGCAGACAGGCTTTCTTCTGGACTTGAAGAGAAAGGCGACTGAGTTGTTGGTGTCATTCACAAAACTCAGTTCTTCTGGGTCTTGAATGCAAGGAGTTTAGGTTCTGGTGCAGTGAATGATGAGCATTCTCATACAGACTGATGAACAAAGGCGTGTCTGGAATGATCTGGGCTGCAAGGCTCTTACTTGGGGGTCTCTGAAAACAGAGTAGCCTGGTGTCTTGTATAATATATGAGGTCACAGGTTAGCCAGTGACATCACCATTCTCATCATGTTGCTTATCCTGTGTCCTAGACAGTATGGCTTATTGTCTTTTTGTGTTGTGTAATGTCTCCTGCTGACAGGATGGCTCAGCTGACCTGTTAAATTGGGCATTAGTGATAATAACAATGAAAGCATCCTTTTTTTGGAAGCATCTTGAAAGATAGTGACTTTTTTTGTGTGTAATAAAAAGAAAATTGAAAGTGGTCCCAAGTTCATGGTCTTTATGATGTTAGCACAGGATTTGTCTTCTTGGCCAAATATTTTTTGCTTTTGTGAGAATGATTTTTTTTTTTTTTTTGCTTAGGCGCTGATCTCCACATGCTTCAGTAAATTGCCAGTATTGGGAAGTAAAACTGAAGGGAAAATTTAGGGAAGATAATTGTGTTAAAAGAAAGCCCCCTCCTACTTGTTTTGTAGGAAGAAAGTCTTCACTCTCTTTAGTAGTTTTTTTTTCCAGTTGCTTTACATCTTGTCTGATGCAAAGTATGTGAAACCTTTCTGAAGTGTTTAACTAATTTTCCAGTTATAGCAGAGTCTGTTACCTCAGAGCTTTGTACTTCGCCTGTGAAGCCTGTTTTTCTGATGCTAATGGAGTAGCTTCAGAGAACAGGCAAAGCATCAGTGTATGGATGGTTGGAGTTTACTAGGCTTTCCAGCAGTGAAGGTGGCAGCTGTTTCTGTGACCCTTCAACAGAAGATCTGAGCAGAATCTGTCACCTTGACGTTTAAGAAAATTACTGCAGTAACTGGAAGTCAAAATTAGAGAAATGAGTCTTTGAGGAATCTCAGGTGCCTTTTTAAAAACGTTATTGCTCCCAAGTGTCTTCAGGTTTCCCCTGGAGAAAAGTGAGTTTTCAATATTTGGCAAGATTCCTGTTCTTTTAAATATAGGCCCGTGTTTAAAGAGAGGGTATGTGTGATAGAGGCTCTGGTGCTGAAAATCTCAGTAAGTCTGGAGTAAGTCTGCTTAGGTATTTGGTTAGAAAATTCAACTCCAAATGAGCAGAAGCAAGTAAAGACTGCGAGTGGGTTGAGACATTGTTCTGCCAAGGAAGAATCAGAGTTGTCAGAACAGCAGTGATGCACTGCCATGCTGACTTTTGGAAATGCAAAGGCTGGAGGCTGCTTTACTTTTGTTGCTTCTGTTCCACACTTCTGTTAAGTGGGAGAAACCTCAGCTAGTGTCTGTATGCATTACACTGGTGGTCTCTTTTGATGGCAGTGGGTGTCAGTCTGGCACTGTGTATTACTTAACAATGTGTCCTTAAAAATACCTATTATGTACAGTTCTCATTGTCTTTTGAACTTCTTGTAATGAGTGAGAAGGACAGGAAGGTGCAAATATGTATGTGAATAGTACTGGGAGAGCCACAATTAGAGCTAGCCAGTCGCTGATTTCTTGGGGCTGTGAAAGAAAATTGAATATTGTTGTTACAGAGAAAATATGTTCAGGTTGTCCTTGTATTCCAAAGACATATCCTGCTGCTTGTTTTTTCTTACCAAGATTTGATAGCTGCTTGGCAGAAGTCTTGGCATTGCTTGGCACTAGCAATTCTCTGCTCATCAACTTGAAAAAAATGACTGCTGAAACTCAGAAATGCACAGTTTTGAGCTACACTGTTTTCATCATTATCAAGTCAATACAGTTTGATTTTTCTTACTTCCTTCTTTGCAGAGATTTGGGGAAAAACCAGAAAAGCTTTCATAAAGTGTGGTATCGTTCTTTTAATTCTCATTAATAAAATACAGTCTCCGGCAGTAAAAGCGTGATGTGAGACCCAATATGCTAAATTTACACCCTGCAATTTTCAAACATTAGTTGCCACTAAATTGGCAGAGGAACTGGAACCAAATATACCTGCTTTGCAATTATATCTGCTGGGTTTGTATTTATGGAAATAGCCAACCAGGCCAACAAGAGTCAAAATTAAAATTAACCCTTATGGCAGCATGCTGAAACTGCTGTTCATTACTGTGTTGAGCAAGGTGCTGAAGAACCTCTGTTCTGGCCAGTCTCAGGTGCCACTGCAGCAATAATGCTTACTTTCCAAGAAGCTTGAAGAAAAGATTGGCAAATTTATGAGCTTAGTGCACCCTAAGTTTCAGCATGGATTTTGTATGGAAACAAATGTGTCCTGCCTTTGAACCAAGTCCTGTGCACTTTGTGAATCAAAAATTTATTACTGACTATGTAGATTCCATGCCTTTTGTCTATGCATTTTGAGTTCTCTGGCTTACTGAGATATTAAGATTTTTGTTTTGTTGAAAATTTTCATGAGTTTCCTGAGATCTTGTGTTTCTTCTGATCCTAGTGTGTGCAGCTCTGTAGGTGATTCCCCAGCTCATGGGTTTGCCCTGCAGCTCTCATAGAGTTTGCCAGTTTGGCGCACTCTGCCTGGACATGTCTTTGCCCCAGCTTCTACAGAATGTACACTTTGTAGCATACAGAAATATGATGGGTGCCAGAAGGAATGTGGACCTTTCAGTTTGTTTAGCCAGGAAAATGATATGTGGCATTATAGCATTGGGTTTTAGAGATCTCCTGAGTTTTGATTTGGCTCAGTGGAGAATACCTGATAGAAAAAAATGTTGAATGAAGCCTTAAAAGGCAAGAATGGTTTTGTAGTTAACCGGAAATGTATTCATTTTGTTAGCTGAGTTTGTGCCCGGGATTGACTCATCTGAATGAAACACATCCAGGTTTGGAAGCTGCAAGAGGGCTCCAGTGAGACACCCAAAATATTTGGATTAGGGGCTGAAATATGTAATCTTTCTTAACTAGAGCCTCCTAGGAAGCTTTTTTCTGAGACTTTTTGTGTCATAGAGTGTTTGAGGAGGCTAGATAGGATATTGGGTGGTTTTGGGACCAGGATACGTATCTAAAAAGCAGATGCCACTTTTTTTATTTTTCTTATGAGAAATTTTTCAGAGGATTTTAGTAAATAAAGGAAACAGAACTGTTAAGAAGCAAAAAGTGGGAAAAGGAAGAAAGTCAGTACACCATGCACACTGAATCTTGGTGTTTTTGTTTTGTGGCCCTTTCCAGAGTCACTTGTCTACAGTTGCATCCAAGTCTCCAAGGGAAAGTTCATTTTTCTCACGCTTTTGTGAAAAGCTTTTCTGCTTTTTGCTAAATCTTCCTCTGTCTACCTTCATCCCAGTATTCTTCACTCTTTGCTGTACTGTTAAATACAGCAACTGTTGAAAGAGCCAGACTCCAAGATTACTTTTGTTGCAGTAAACCCCCTAATTTTACTGCTAGCTCAAAAGCAGTTTGGGGTACGTGGTGTGTGGAACAGTATCTTGCTGTGGCAGTATTTGCTGGAAAGAATCGGTCACCAGGGCCTTGCAGGAAGATTGCACGGCCCCACTGTGCTTCCCATGTTAATGTCCTGTTGTGTGGAGGCACTCTCTACATTCCTCTGCAGGGAAACAACATCATTGCTCTTGGCTATGGCTTCTGGCACAGTAAATGAAAGACATAAGGTAAAACTAAACTCCAGTGAAAAGAGTGAGACCCTCCCTTCAATGTAATCCCTGCCATATATCTGCCTAACAGCACATTTCCTATTGACAAAATGCAAATTATATTTATTTTTCTGGTTTTGATTTGCTTACAGAAAGCATCAGCAGTCTAATCCATGCAGCAAACACCGTGTAACTTTATCTTCTGGATAAATTTTTATTATTGCTGTATAAAGCACATTAAAGAGCTCAGTTTGAATGGGAGAAAATCATACTTTAAGTAAGTGGTTATAAAAGCTGTTATTTCTCACTTGAAATTATTATTTTCTAGGTCTCTGGTAGTGATGACGGGAAATTTCCAACTTCAAATAAATAACCATTACTTGTATACGTCTGTCATTCCTGAGCTCCATCTTCCTCCCCCACTTAACTCTCTTTGAGGCTTACCTAGTGGAGGACACGTGACCAGAGGTAGAGGAAAAGGGCAAATACACAGTCTTCTATAAAAAGAAACCTCTCAACTCTAAAGTAATGGCAAAATCTCTTCAAGTGGACCTGGAGCATGACATTTGAAGAGGCTTGTGTCCTGTGGTTAAATTAGACCAGTATGTTAGCAGGGGTCTCCAAAATACTGTGAGAGTGGTGAGAGCTCCTGGACTGTCTGAAGGATGTTGCTGTGACTGCCCCATGGCTTGTCATGGTTTCATATCTATAAGGTAAAAGAAAATCAGCTGATTATAACCCAGCCTTGTGATGATCTGAAATCAAGGCTCTGTTTTGGCTTGTCTTGTTAAAATTTTTTCTAACAGGGTCCAGTTCTGCATTCTGCAGCTGGTGAGCAATGAGTTGCCTTTCCCCTTAAAGATTCAGGGATGTTCTAAGTTCACTTTGCATCATTTTTTGTCACCCAGTACACATGGTCTTCATGTATGCCCTCTTTTCAGTCTCACTCCTACCTCTTTGTTGGATTTGCATGTATATGAAGAGGTTACCATCTATTTCCAGGTGATGCTTCTGTTTAGGAATACTATCCCATCTTCACTGTCTGTGTGCTACCACTACCATGTAGTACAGTCTGTCCCTTTTCTTATACTATTGCCTTTCCTTGACTCTGATTGTCTTCTGGTGGTTCTTCTAATTTTAACTGTTGTTTCAATGTATTTAGAAAAATGTTCTTGTCCCTCTTCCAGATTTTTTAGGAGCCTTAGGAGAGAGGTTTATTGTCTCCTTTTCTTTTCTTAGGGCAAGACTTCAAAGCAGGAGCTGAGTTGCCTTCCTAGGGTAGGGAAGTCTGCAGATCTGTCTCTTGTCTAGATGAAAATCATGGTTATCTGTCATCGATCTCCTCACACTTGGAAATTAGCTCAGTGTTGTTGAGTGAAGGGTTATGAGTTTTTTCTTTATTGTTAAGGACAGTGTTGATGGTTTGTTTTGTTACTCTGTCCTGGATCCTGGCCTTCCTTGGGCTTGGTTCCTCTTTGGAACCTCACACGCATCTGTCTCTTCCAGGCTCTTTTTGAGGTGATGTTTTCATGCAGTGTCAGAGCCCAAGTTCTCCCCTCACTACCAGTAGTACAGCTTATCTTCCCCTCCTGATGTGCTGTCACATCCTAAATGCAAACTCTGCAGAGGGAAGGTCCCTCTGCCAATGTCCATCATCAGAAAGATAATCGTTACCACAACTTCATCTTGGTTTGCCTTCTCCACCATTATTCCGGTGAGTTTGCTTTCACAGTCCTGCACTTTTTGTCTCTAGCACACCTTTGAAATGGTCAGTGACCACTGCTGAGGGATACACTTGGAGCAGGCACTGAGTGTGCAGCTGCAGTGAGAGCTGCAGGCTGTGCCCTGCGTGAGAGAAATGTTGGGAGCCCCAGACAAGGAAGGGGCTGTGACTGGATGCTGTGACCTTTTCCACAGCAGAGGGAACAGGGACGTGTGGCACTGGCCAAGTGACCGGACACTGGGACATAGCAGGAGCCAAGGACTCAGTAGGAAGACCCCAGCCTATTGGCAGCACAGACTGAGGGTATGAAAGCACAGGAATTCCTTTGCTCAGGCTCCCTCTCCAGAGGCACCAGCTCGAGCTAGTTTTGTGTTATGCACTATGATTAAATTACTTAAAGGAACCAGAGATTTGAGAGTGCACTATGGAAAACCAGGGTTAATGTGTTAAGGAAGCCTTGTCTGATGGTGTGGGTGTGGAGTGTTCAGAGAGTCAAGTGTACCCATTGGGTCGCTGGAGCCACCCAGGGTGTAGGGGTTTCAGTCCCAGCAGAGAGAGAGTCTGGTAGTGGGAGTGTGACTGCCGGAGTGACTCCTGGGTAGTTGGACAGGAAAGTTCCTGTGACACCAGTAAATGTCGGTGTGGGAAACCAGCCTTCACCATTTATACATACACTGGGACACACAGTGGCATGTTTGGTTCTGACAGGCAGCTTTCCTTGCTGGAGAAGACTGATACACAGCTATCAAGAAGAAATTAGTGCTCTTGAAAACTTTGCTGCTTAAAGAAGCAATTGTGGCGTAGTTGTTAAAGACAAGCAACTTCGTGAGACTAAGTGGTGTCTGTTGCAGTTGAAAATAGCAGAAAGCATTTACTTTAGGTTACCTGACTTAGCCTGAGGAAAGGCTACAGTTCTTCTTGTGTTCTTAATCTGGAGGGGGGCATGCATGTTCCTTTCTCTCTGTTTTGTGATGGCATAAGCTCTTGAAACTTTGTGGTGGGTTGATTCAGGCAGCACTGAGAACTACAGGCTCTAGGTTAACTGTTTTTTAAAGCTTGCTGCTCACCTGTGGTAGAGTTTATGCTAGTGGATAGTAAGAGGAAGACAGGAATTTATGACCGCGTTTAAAGAAAGATGGGGCTATTTTCTCTGATTTAAATCAGCTTGAACTGTTGAGGACATGCACTTTTAGCTAATCAGCTATGTACAGAAAGCAGCACAGAAAAGTTTGACATGGTGTTTCTGCCTCTGAGCAGCAATAGCATTCCATACTGTCATCATTGCATGGACTTGACTCTGTGGGCTCTCTATAGGTGCAGAGGTTGTAATTTTGTATGGTTGGGTTTTTCTCCTTGGTGGCTGAAACATTATTTTGCCTAACACTTAATGATAGTTTGTTTGTGTTTTTTTCCTGTAACATGTAGCTCTTTCTTAAACTGCATTCACTTGCAAAGGTTGATTCTATGTCTGATCTGTGTTGTGAGACATACGACTACAGAAATATTAAATATTGTTAGAAGTGCTGAGCGACTACTCACTGAAGAAGAGGAAAGATGATACTTTGCTGAAGCAGTCTTTCTCCCCTTCTGTGTTTTTGTACTGCTGCATATTTGGGCATTGTTATTTTTGTATGCTGGGATGTAAAAGAGGGAGGAGTGTGTCCAGTGTCAGCTACTGATTCCAAAGGACTTCAGTGGTTTTTATGCCTATAAGTTAGAGTGTACTTTAACCATGGCCATAGTAAAGTGTTCCTAGAGCAACTGACATTATGGAGTTGGGTTTATTTTTCCAGAGAATTAATACTTTTACAGCCTCACAGTTAACTTTTGCCAGTCCTTGTGATTACTTCTCATTGGAGCAGTGCTTTAAGTGATTGCTATATGACATAACAGAACAGCTTGAAGTACCACTGGCTTGTGGGGAAATAACCTAATAATGAATTCAGTTGTTTTCTCCAGACAGATTTTTCGTATGTCATGTGGGATTTTTCTTATGTCATGTATAAGGCCTAAATGTATTTGCCCAGCTAGTAAGGCTGAACATCCCAGAATTTGCACAGCTAACCATCTTCTCTGAAGGCCCCCAAAATGCAGGTAATTCAGTACATGTTTTTAAGCAAGAAAATGTGGTTAACAGCAGCCGTTTATGATCTCTTGCATCTGTGCACCCCAAAAAAGTCCTTGCAGAAACAAGTCTCAAAAGGCAATTAAAAGCTTTGAATCTTTGAAAGCTAATGTTCTAATTCTGATTGGGAAACTTAAACTTAGTTGTAGTTGGTAGGTTTTTTTATTGGCAGGGAATGTCATGTGAGGAAATTTAAACCTAGTCCCTCCCAGTTGTTAGAAAAACAATAGAATACCCATAGTGCTTCTTGTTAAATGGAAGCACTATGGGTATTTTAATCACTTCTTTTGCTCTTGTTACTCCTGTAAATTTGATGGTGAATGAATCAGACTAAGTCTTGCTGCTGTCATATTTCAGGCATGATCTTAGTATTTTCTGGGCAGAATGTCGAGCTTGGCCTGTTTTTGGGAAATTGGAGTAGTGTGATGGATCACATGAGCTTATATATCTACTTGTTTACTCCTACTCTCCATGTAATTTCTTATAGGCACATCTGTTTGATACAAAAACCAATGCCAAGTAATTACAAGTGTATTATTAAATGAAAGACAGGAATAATGAAATCTAAATTCTGTCCTAAGATCTGTTGTAGGTTTTCTGCATAACTGTGTATAGATCCTTTAGTCTTTTGTTTTTGTGGAGACAAAAATAATGTTTTCCTCAGGGTGTTGTTGTAGCAACATGCCATAGAATCATGGAGCATGCTGAATTGGAAGGGATCCATCAGGATCATTAAGTTCAACTCCTGGCCCAGCACAGGACACCCCAAGAACCCCACCCTGTGTCTGAGAGTGTTGTCCAAACACTTCCTGAGCTCTGTCAGGTTTGGTGCTGTGGCCACTTCCTTGGGGAGCCTGTTCCAAACACCCTCTGGGTGAAAAATCTTTTTCTAATATCCAACCTAAACCTGCTCCAACACAACTTCAGGCCATTCCCTTGGGTCCTGTCTCTGGTCACCAGACAGAAGAGACTTGTACCTGCCTCTCCTCTTCCCTTCAGGAGAAGAAATTGCAGACTGCAATGAGGTCTCCCCTCAGTCTCCTCCATGCTGAACAGACCAAGTGACCTCAGCTGCTCCTCATACAGCTTCCCCTCAAGGCCCTTCACCATCCTCATGGCCCTCCTTTGGACACTCTCTAATAGCTTTATGTCATTTTTATACTGTGGCACCCAAAACTGCCCCCAGCAGTCGAGGTGAGGCTGCCCCAGTGCAGAGCAGAGGGGACAGTCCCCTCCCTTGCCTGGCTGGTGATGCTGTCCCTGATGCCCCCAGGACAGGGCTGGCCCTCCTGGCTGCCAGGGCCCTGCTGAGTCAGATCCAACTTCCCACAGACCAGGACCCCCAGGGCCCTTTTCTGTGGCACTGCTCTACAGCCTCTCAATTCCTAATCTATACACACGACCAGGGTTGTTGCCCTGTCCCAGGTGCAGAATCTGGCGATTGCCCTTGTTAGACTTCACATAGTTGGTGTCTGTCAAAGGTATTAAAAATAAAATGTCTTTAACTTTGCTGCTTCTTTAAGGACATGGTGTGGGTAGCTCTAACTTGGATAAGAGCAGCATAAAATCTCCATTTGACCTTCTTGCTGGGTAACGCTTGTCTTTTGAGGTACACCAAGTTCAATAATCTAAACTATTCTTTCCTCCTTATTTATTTCTGCTTCCTTTTTCTATTTAAACATGTACTAGTTTGGAGCTGTGTTCACTCTGCACTGTTAATGGCCCACAGCCTGTTTCCCTTCCATCATGGTAAGTGTGCCGAGAGCCTGCAGACCAGGGGAATATATTTTTGGTGTATACTCAAGCCTCTGCACTGCTGCTGAGACAAGCAAGTGGGGAAGCTTTAGTGAAATGCCCAGTCCCCCAAATATAGAATCCAGCCATGAAGGGTGCAGGATTAAAGTGAGCCTGTTCACCTCGGCTCACTTGCTGCACATTGTTGCAAGGAAAAAGCAAAAGGTTGTTTAATAGGGAATGCTGTATTTGATAATATTTAATTAAGGTGCTTCCATATCTAAGTGCTGAAATGCAGCCACCTACTACAGGGAATGTGTCAGTTGCTTCAACTAACACTATAAGATATTAAAAAGAAGATACTCTGTTCTATGCATATTGTGTTATATATGGTAGGGACCATGATGGATTAATTGATCTCCAGTTCAACAAAGTCAGGTTTTGCAGTGGGGAATTAATAGGTGAATGATGGACAGTGTTCCTTGCTGCAGTAGTTTTTCTGTCTAAATTCAAAGCTATCCATTTTAGTGCTCTGAGAGGGATGGTTTTCCCACTGTCTTTGATTTGCCTCAGTAATATTTAGCGTTTAATTTGAAGTTACCATAGGAGTTTCTGGTCTTTTGGCTAAGACTGATCCATGGTAAATCTTGAAAATGCCACATACCAAATATACCTCATTTCATGGAAAAATGAAGGAGGGAAAGTCAAACGTGATCAATGAGCAGTTCCTTGAGTAATCACTAATTACCTGCTGCTTCAGTGAAGAAACATTTTTGAGCACTTGTATTGCAGTGGGACTGTCATTCTGCCTTTACAAATAACCCTCATAACTTCTAATATAGCATGAGCACTGTAAGCATCAGGCAGTTTAAATGAGGATAGGGGAGAATAGGGATTAAAACTACTCAAGGGGATTTAAGTTGTCAGATAATTAGTGGCAGGTGTCCTTTACTTGTGGCAGATGGCTTAAGTGTTGTCAGAGGTTTCACTGCAGAGCAAGAGAGCGCTTGTTTTATTCTTTGCTTCCCAAAGCCAGCCTGAATGTGCACAGGCATGCTTTTCATCTGTTGTAGCAAGGACCTTTGCAGCAGTGCATAGGAAAGCAGATTAAACTGAAGACTGGCATTTTTGCTGATTTACATGAGACACTTGTGGACATTGAGCTGCAAATAACTTTTTGGGAAATACCAAAGGTGTTTATTTGAGAGATGGGAAGTTAACTTCACCCTCATTGATGTATTTTTGTTACCCTTTTGGTGCTGTTAATGAGCAATCTTTTTATACCCTATGTGCTTGAATTCAGTATGGGTGCCTTCCTCTTCAAAACTAGTGCCTTGTTTTAATTTAAACAAGGGTGAAGTGTAATAAAGAGGTTGAACATGTTTGTCCCACAGTCTCTCTGGGTGACTGCATGAGTCCTGCCTTTCTCCCATAAGCACAAATTGTCTCTGCCTTCTGTTTCAGTGCAGTGAGCATTAATCCAAGTCTGCCTTAATGCCACTGGTGTTATCTTGCTGACGACATACTTCTATTGCCAGTGAAGTTTGTGCATGCACATGTTAAACTGAAGTTTATAGGCAAAGCACTTTCTTCGTGCTCAGCTTTTGAATTCCTCCTCTGAATGCATTACTTGCATTAGATCTCTGTAAAGTGGACATGGAGTGAGTCACATGCTTCATGTGAACATAAAGAGGTATGAAAAGAAACGTCTGTCCTGTGGGGCTAAATTCACAGAAGCCAACTGGATGCAAGCGTTTGGAAGTAGTTTTGTGTTCTCTGAGGAATCAAATCTTGTAATAGCCTACCAGTCACTTGTCTGTGCTTAATTGCAGTCTTTTAAGATGACAGAAGATCACATAATGTTTGTTCAAGTCTGCTAATATTGCTGGCTTTTCTTTATTTGTGACGTGTTTTGCTAGTGATCAAGTATTGGCAGGTATGGAAGGTATGTCTTTTGGATGCCATCTTGCTGCAAATTCCAGCTACTGACTTGCTGTAGTCTCTCTCCATTTGTTTTCATAACATGTTGCAGATTTCAATAGAGTTAAAACAGATTTCTGATCTGCATAAATCAAACCTAGTTTGGATTTATATCTGGGAAAGTTTTAAGCAGAAATTAAAAATTAGTATGGAGTATAATATGTGCATGGTGTGACAGGAAAGTATCATCAGTAACACTCAGCCTCACAGCTACATACCAGCCTGATCAAAATAATTCTCTTCACCTATGTAAGGCTTTAAGCAGCAATCCATTGACAGTATCCTGTGAAAATCCCATGATTCCCACGAAAGACACGCCAAAGCTTTGGCGGTGAAGAGTTCATGCTTCATCCTTGGTGGTGGATCCCTTTTGCCATGAGGCTGACATTACTGGCATTGGTCTTGAGGGTAATGAACATATATGTGTCCTGTATTTCTTCCTCAAAACCTCTTTGGCCAAGCTGATTGCCTGCTCTTACTGATTATACTTTCTGATACAGTGCTGTGTGATCAGTAATGATCTATTCTGTAATGTGCACAATTCTCTGGAGTGCTTTCAGGTAAAGGTGGTTTTGTGAAGGATATCCTTGACTTGCTTTCTTAATACAGTGTGAAGTGCTTGCTCCGTATGACTTTTCCTTTCATTTATTTTCCTCTAATTCTTTTTGGGGAATATTAAATATTTAGATACCAACATTTTTGCAAGTGGCTGCTAAAACAGATTGATTTTCCTTACTCAGTCCCTTTCAGAGTGAAACACGAGTCCGTTTTTTATATTCAGCCCAGATGGTATGCTGCTTAAAGTGAGCAATGTGTTGCAGTGAAAATGGACTACTTTCCCCTTCTTTCCTTCCTCCTTTACTTAACTGAACACATCCGTGTAGCTCCTATTTGGGTTGAATTCAAAATTAATCAAAGAGGCTGCAGGGTAAATATGTCAACTTTGGAATGCCAGCTCTGCCAGATTGAAGGAGTTTCTGCCCCTGCCAACAGACAGTGCCGCAAGTTGGCTACACAAAACCTGACATCTTTATGGACCTTGTTAGAAAAATGGACATGATGATGTGTTTTGGTCCTTTCCATGTCTGTACTGGGTATCTGTGACACTGCTCCTCCTTGTGCCTGCGCAGTCCTGCGTTGGGCCGTGCACTGCCTGGGCAGGAGCATCGCATTCCTGAGGGCTGGGAGCTGAGGACCACACTGAGGATTTCTTTGAGGGTTTTTTTTAAGATCCATTGGTGGAGATTTGCAAAGCATGAGCAAAGCAGAAGGGATAATACCATTTAAAGCAGTTCCACATGTGCCATTGTTTTGACAGTTTTTTAATCCACCAATGGATTTTTTGGGCATGGAGTAATGCACTAAACAAGTTTCTAGACGCATTGGCTGTGACTCTCAAATTGCTCTCTGTAACATGCAACTCTCCTAGGAGCTGATGAAGGTCGTGTTTGAAGAGAAGGTTTGGTTGCTTTGAAACTAGATCGTGTCAGAGTTCCCCTGTTCCCATTCCTCAGCAAAGCTTGGGTAGGGCTGTCTGCAAGTATCTTGATCTGCTGCAATCTTTTATTTGTTCGGTGAAAGGCTTAATAATACATCCTTGCTTTAAAAGAATATTGAGGATAAGGTTATTATATGACAAAGGAAATCCTGTAAGTAACTTACTGGGTAACAGAATTTGCTACCTGTTCCTGGAATGCTGCTTCAGTCTAATAGGGTAGAAGATGGCATTTATTTAAAGGAGTTGTTAAAAGGAATAGGGACTTGATAATGCTTTTTTAGGGAAGTTGTTTTTTGTTCGTGCTTTTTGCAACTCTAAAAATTTCTAAAATTAGTTAGCTTGGTCTAAATTTTTTCATTAAAGGAATGTGGAGATCATGGCTGACACTTTTCAGCAGGATAACAGTAGTAGATCTGATAGGAGCTGACGTTTGGTTATTCTGCACAGAAGGTGTTACATTGCTTGAGATATATCCAGTTATGTTTTCTCTATGGAAACACCAGGATGCTTCATGGAGCAAAGGCAGTTCTGTAGCTGGGACAGGTGGCTGTGAGACCTGCTGCTGGTTCTTAGCTAGCAGCTTGGCCAAGTCAAGAAGAAATCTCACTTAAGTGTTCACAGAAGGACTTCTTATTTTAGATAGGTGCTGCTTCCATGTGGAAGGGGAGCGGGTTGGATGAGAGATTTTGCATTGCAAAGAATACCAGGGTATCTCTTTCCTATCTTGATCTGACAATGGCATCCTGTAATTTTGTATTACTGTGGTAGGTTTTCTCCAGTGGCAGGCAGAGGTGGTGTTCATGCTCTGTGAGTGGCTTGCTAATAAAAGATTGTGCAAATGCTGAGAGCTTCACTCTGCAGCTCTTTGAGTGT
Organism: Serinus canaria; assembly: GCF_022539315.1. Taxonomy (NCBI): domain Eukaryota; kingdom Metazoa; phylum Chordata; class Aves; order Passeriformes; family Fringillidae; genus Serinus; species Serinus canaria. The sequence goes on from NC_066319.1 coordinate 19,205,364, forward strand.
GGCGATTTCCATTTGGTCATTTCTTCGCAGGTACATGTCAGTGATACAAAGCCTGAGCTGAATGTGTTTGGTTACTGTTGTAAAGGGAAAAAATTGCCTTAAACAACATCAAAGTCCTCCCTGGTTGAACACAGAAGTTGAACGCAGAACTCAGTTAACAGGGGTGCTGTAAGGCTGCCCTAGCCTGGGGGTGCTGATTGACAGCATGGTGTCTGTTCAGTGTTACATGGCATGAGTAGTCAAGAACAAACTGTTGCCATTGCTGATTTAAAGTCAGGGACTCAGGCATGAGGCAAAGTTGGCTGTAGCGTTTCCCCAGGAGCTGCTGGGAGCAGTGAGGGCCTGTTCCAGTGTATTGTAGGCTGTAACAGTGTGGAGAGCAAAACTGCTGTTTCTCCATGGGAAGAGTAGTGATCCAGGGAATGAAACTGAGGTTTGAATGACACTGCTAAAAGATGTCTAATTGCCAGCTGCATGCCTGGGCATGCTTTTTGGTGGCTGTCACTCTCTTTCTTCAAGGTGCTACATACAGCATGAGGGTTACAGGTGGCTCTGGAGACCTTATTTCCACCTTTTTTTTCTGAACTACCTTGTCTTTTAACAGCTCAGGGCAAATTTCCATTAAGGTATCTGCTCTGTGCTGGCAGATTCTTGGAACATGCCCAGGAAAGTCAGCCATTTGCAAGAAATAACATTTGAGAGAAAGCACATTGTTTGAGACAGACATAGGTTTAAAGAGACTGCCTTCCTGAAACATGCCTCTGTATCTTTTGAAATAGTGATGTGAAACTTGGCAGTTTTGCCTGTGTTATGGATGGAGCATTGTGATACGTTGTGGGGGAGGTAGAGAACAATCTACATTTGGCTGATTCAGAAGTTTCTGAAAAGCCTCATGCACTAATCACGCTAAAAACCTTATTATTTTGGTAGATGTGTTCTCTAAAGGTGCCTGTACAGAGCAGATTCCTCCCTGGGGCTGCAGGAATGAGCTAGGAAAAAGGTCTTACCTGAAACTTCTTATGCTGGCAGTTGTGATCTGCTCTGTTCCCTGTGCAGCACTGAAGAATGGGGCACTCGCCATGTTGTGTTCATAATAGTTTTCCTTGCCCTGGGTGTTCAGGCCTTCCTGGGAGAGGAAGGAGTTGGACTCCAAGAGCAACAGGAAGCAAGATGATGTAGGGATGGGCAGTAGAGGAGCCAACTACAGCTCTGCCATTCCTTCAGAGTTCCAAAAATAATGTGGTTATCCTCCAAATAGATAAATGATAGGTAAGTGGTTAAGCTTAGTGTCAGCTTAGTTTGTTCTTCCTGGTTCTGACCCATGAAGGTATGCAGATTGGCAGTGGGGACATGTTTTTAGGACATCCTTACCTGGGAAGGTTTACATTTCTAGGGTTTTTACCTACCCAGGTGTATGTTGCCTGGGACTAGTCTGGAATATGACAGGAAGACAAGGGGAAGGATATTATTTTTCTCACTTTCTGCCTTGTCTTGCAGCTTCCTCCCAGGTCTGTGACAGGTCATGCCATTTTGATGCTAATTAAACCATTGGATGTCATTGTTCTTCCTTCACTGAAGTTCGTTCATGTTTCTGTGATATCTGCGTTCCAAAAGAAAATGCACAAAATGAGAAAAATGGTAGATTAAAATGGCTGAGTAATGCTGTGTCTAACCTTGACAGCAGATCTCTAGGTTTCTTTCTCTTACTGTTCTCTTGATCTCCAGTATCCTGCTCCTGTCCCCCCTCCACTTGGCAGATTCAGCGTGCCAGCTGCCTTACTAGCCTGTGGACAAATTGTGCCAGGGGGACTGTATTGACACCAAGAAGCTCAATTCTAACTTTGACCAGAAGCACAGTATTTAAAACTTAATTGAAAATCTAGTGTGAATTAGTGTGTTACCTTGTGCATAGTCCTTGGCTAATAACAACAACAACAAAATATTCTGCAAGCTAAGTACTAATCTGACAAAAGCATGGGAGGATAGAGCTGAGTTCATGTAGCCTCATTTTTTAATTTTGTTTGGACTGACCCTGTGAAGAAGAGAGAGCTTTTTAAAAATAACCATTGCTTTCACCAGGATAGAGGTTGCACGTGTGTTCTAGAAAGAAAATAGCAAGAGGAAGCTGGCAAAATAGTGTGTGAGAATGGGGAACAGATTAAATGAGAATTTAAGAAAAAGAAAGTGCTACCAAGTACCAGGCTCAGGATTCTGATAGGATAATGACAGAATAACTAGGATCAGGGTCCATTTGTTTAATCTTCATTCAACCACTGATAAACAGCTTGCTCCGAGACAGCTTTTGCTGCCTTTGTTAAATCCTCAATGAACTTACCTCTCTTTCATTTCCTGCAGACAGCCAACTGTTGCCTGGGAATAACTTCACGAATGAATGCAACATTCCTGGAAACTTCATGTGCAGCAATGGACGCTGTATCCCAGGGACCTGGCAATGTGATGGGCTGCCAGACTGCTTTGATGACAGTGATGAGAAGGAATGCCGTAAGTGACCATTGCTGTGACCTTATCATGCTTTTTATCACAGGGCTTGGCTAACTGGTGTTACTGCTTTGTTCTGTGTTAGAGAAGGAACACAGCATCTGCCACTTTCCTCATTTGGATCTTGCTGGAAAAAACACTCAGGCTTTAGTGTTTCAGGTCTTTAATGTTCTTCAATGTCCAGTTTTAATACAGCACTTGGGGAGGTACCTGAACTGATGGATAAATTGAGATGGACTTGACTTACAATTCCTCCGTGATGCTTTGTGATTTTTAGGTATCTTGTATGTACTGCTTCAGCACACTGGTGTAGTGCTGAAAATTGACCTACACTACCATCAAACCTAGTTCCTTCCATTTCAAAATTGTTGACTGTGTCCTGTGATTTTTGTTATCTCCAATCAAAATACAATTCTTAACTCTATGAACTTTAGCAATAACTTTCTAAAAAGTGGGCTAAATTAATTTGCTAATTGGTGTTTGTAAGTTTTAATCCTTCCTAAGATCTTCTAGTTCTAGAGAGCTAAAAAAGTCTGATCTGGTTCTTGTCTATGATTTCATCTTTTACTTAGTATTAAGCTAGATTTAGTTGATGTTACTCGCCACAACTTGAAAATTTCTAGCCTACGTGTGTTAACCAGACAGCAAAATTATGCTGTAGCATAATGCTGTGATTTGAAATCCACTTGAGACTGAAAAAAATCAAATTTCATGTGATTCTAGAGCAACTGAGAAATTTCTGCAACATTACTGGTTTTCATGTAGCAAATGTGGTTTCTCTATGTGTGTACTTTACAGAGGTTTTCATTACACTTAAACTGAATTTATGATAAGCTTACCTTTCCCAGGACATTTCCAAGACAGCATTAGCTTTGCTGATAGAGCAGAAGGAAAAAAGAATAGCTTCTTTCAAATTACCTGACTGGAAATACTTGAATTGTTAAATGCTCTTGCTGTTTAAGACTTAATTCCTCTTCTTTAACCCCAGTAATCCATCCCTTTTAAGTAATGGGGCCTAAATACCTGTGCTGTGTAAATCTCCATATATAGTTTTGTTTTCGGCCAGTGAGTTTTGCTCACTTTCTAAAGAATTAAAACTATCTGTATGAAGTATCTAATGCTTTTCAGTCTTTGTAAGGCATCAGGCTTGTGTTGTGTCATTGAAGACAGGTTAATTTTATTTTTTTTTCACACTTAAATGTTGACATTAAAGGATAGGCCTATTGCAAGGATTGATCAGTGTCATGCATATCTGTTTAAACCCTAGCAGAAAATTATATCACTGGGAGCTTTGGCAAGAATAAAAATATCTAAAGTTCAACCTGTACCTTTCAGTGAGATGTTCCTGATGACAACAGCTGTGTGACTCAGGTTCCTCATTACTTGGCTCCTGAATAGACTGCTGGCATGACTTTTGGTGTGCTGCTTCTACTTTTTAAAACAAACTGAATGATAGTACTTCTTTGTATTTATAGGATACACACCAAGAGTTTCTGTCTCTTTAAGAATGTTGTAGTTGTCTGCCTTGCATAAATTTTTTCATTTGATACAATTAGATGATGTTTATGAAGATTTTCTTAATGAAGGCTGGACTGGGTATTTACTCAAGAATCAGTAAAAAGAAAATATGCTTTGTGACTCTCCATTCAAAAATTTCCTTACCAAAATCAGTTAGGTCTGGTGAATTTCAGACAGTAATAAACATAGTAACTGACAATAAAATATAAATAGCTGTAAAATGGCAGTTCATAAAAGCTGTTCTTGTCACCACAGACTCAAATAAACCTCAGTGATGTAGGCTATGCTGCAGCTCTGAATTTTAAGTTGCTGCAGAACTGTCCTTCCTGGGTTTTTTTCATATACTTTTATTCAGCTTGATTGGCTGACAGTTTCCTGGATGAGCAATCTTTTGATCCTGCACAAATTGATGGAGATAATTAGACTGTTCTTTCCTCTTGCCATACATCTATCTGCTATTGGATCACCCTCACAAATGTAAAACTAGCATACAAAAGAGGCTTGCAGGGAGAGCAATCGATGTGAATCCTATGCTGGCCTGCTGTTAACAGGTCAGATAAGCCAAAACAGAATGCAGATCGTGCTCATTTGAATCTCCACATTTATAGTGTTTCCGACCAGTCTTTTACATTATAAAATAATCAGAAGTTGGATGGGCTTATACAGACCAAATCTGGTGTCAGATTTGTTCCTAGCTCAGAGATAAGGCATTGAAAAGCAGCCTTATAGGTGTATATATATTTTTTTCATCATTTTAGTCTACAGTTTGTTACTTTCCTTCCATCAGAACAGGGCTCTCGTTCCTAAAACTTACCTTACAGCGAAATTAGAGTTCTTTTTTTCTGCTGTGATTTTCCTTTGCAGTAGCCGAGCTGTTGATGGTGAGCCCAAAGCCATAGGAGTTGCATTAGCAGCATGAGATGGCTGAGTTCCCAGTGTGTTACTACTCACAGCTGTACTTTAAGCTGCTTTGTCTGTGATTCCTCATCAAGTAACTATTTCACACTGAAAAGTGTTAACCTTGCTTAAAAATGTCTCTGTGTGAGTAGGAGCTTGGTTACAGGGTTCATTTGTTGTGAAGATGAGTATGTTGTGTTGTGGCATGACCGTGAGGAAGTAGTCATGCACACGTGTGTGGCTATGTGGAAAGTTTTTCTCTTCTGATTTGTCTTACAGTTGAATGTGGATGTCCAACAATATTTTATCAATTCCGTTGCTCTAGCATCTCATCCTGTCTGTCCCCCTTTAAACAGGAAAACTTTGAACTCTGGGTCTGGTTCTGGATTTTTGTGGACTGCAAGTGGAAAAGTGATGGTCTGTGTGAGGAGGAAATAAGATGCCAAGCAGAATTACCTGCACATTGTCCATTCATGTCTTAACTCTTCCCTCTCTTCCTTTTGTCCCTTTCTGTCTCTTCCACAGGACCATCTCTGTTAATCATGTCACTTTGCTTATGGCCTTTCCTTCATCTCCCACACTTGCCAGAACCCACATACCCACATACCATCTGTCATTTTCTATGCTTCCTTTGTGCCCTTACCTGTCTCCTTAACGCATCCCATGCCAGCTGTCCTTGTGCTGTTTAGTGCTCAGAACATTTCTCATACTCTTACCTTCTCCAATGGTGATGTGATGACTGAAAAATGTTACCTGGTTTTATCTGGGAGGAGGGTTGAGGAAAAGCATGGAAGGGAGGAATAAGCTGAGACAGTGACTTCTCATTGTAGTACATAAGAACTACTTCTTGAAGAACAACCTTGCTTTGTTTTTTCCTCCAGGCAGCTAATTGAGTTTGAAAAGGATTAATTTACCATATCAATGTGAATGTTTTGTGAGTACTTCCAGTTCTCTGTAGTTTGAGTAAACTGCTGTCATCAGTGTATCTCCCAGTGGAGAACTATTTTGTAGTTCATTCCCATCTTTTGGTTCTCATCGACTGGATTGCTCCTCCGCCTGCTGTCCAGTATCTGTCATGCACATTTCTTCGAAGTGTTGCTATTATTACTGCTTTTCACCTGTGTAGATGATTGGTAAAGGAAGCTGAGGCTCTTCTTCCCAAGTGCAGAATCTTTACCAATAGGACTTTCCTGTGAAGCTTGGAGGGATTGATTGCTCAGATCTGAAATCCTCCTCTGGTTGCATACCAGGCTTTATAGATACCTGGTGTTAGCGCTTGCCCTGGTCAGGTTGGGAGCTGCATGCTGTCAGCTCTCAGTTCTTTCTGTTATCAGGAATGGAAGATACAAAATTTGCGAAATAAAGAGCCTGAATGGAAGGAGCCTAGAAATGCATGCTTGCATGTTTTGAAACATTTTGAACTAAATGGATTATCTCTAGTGCTGACTTTTATACCTACCTGCTGACCTGTTCCTTTGGAGCCAAGACCTATGTCTTCCTCTTGGAAGGATTCTCATCTTGAGATTTAAGAGTGCATTAGTATTCTTAGTTAAGCTCATAATTTACTCTGTCATCTCTGTTTCCTCTTTCCTTTGCCTCTTTGTACCTCTTTGTATTAGATTATTACAGAGAGAACATTGTGAACACAGAATGGCTTTTGTCACTAATGAGCAGCAGCTAGTGGGGAGATGGCATGTGCTGCCTTTGTCAGCTAACGAGCAGCAGATGGTGGGGATTCAGAGCATGGCACATCATCCACGCTAAGTGCCTGGCATGACAGCAGCCAGAATTAGAGACATACCAAATACCCAGGAGTCTAGATTTCCCTTTGTCGCTCTTCTGAGAGATGCCAAATTTGTATGTTTAGCTATGAGCAAATAGTGGCACACAGTGAAGCAGTGACTATCTGTGTTAATCCAAGGGCTGAAGAGTGTAGGCTGTGGGCTAGAAGAAAACTGTGTGCAAGGATAGCCTTGGGGCAGCGTGTTCTCATGTTGGAAACCTCCTCCGTCTCACCTGTTTGTGTTTCCAGTTGGCGCTGTTGCTCCTTCAACACAAACATAAAGGTAAAGCAGGTTTCTGAGTCAATGCTAAAAGCTGTGACTGGGTTGTATAGATGTCTGAACAATGGAGTATCATCCATGCTTGTAAGGATGTGCTGCCAATGCACTCCTGGGCTGGCTAGCAAGAGCAGGTCTGTAGGAACATCCGGAACTGTGGTAATAAAAAGCTCATTTCATCACCAGCAATCCATTGTCATCAAACCTTGATCTCTGATCGTCCTTCAGACAGAGCAAGTCTCCTCCATGGGGGAGAATGTCTTTATTAAACGAAGTGCTGCATGAAAATGGTCCATTATAATTAGGATTCCCCAGACAGGTATTGAAGCCACCTGCCAAGCAGGCTTCCGCTAAAGGTCAGTTCTGTCTCTGCCTGAGACACATGTGCTTGCAGGGAACCCAGTGCAATCAGAACTGAAGGTTTTGTAATACCTGCAGTCCTGGGTTGTGCTCAGCATGGTGTGGTGAGCCAAGCTTTTCTGCAGTTTCACAGCAGCAGGCTAACTCTCAAGGTCCTCAACGCTGTGACTTGTATTTGGGCAATCTGAGAAACCAGTTTAATCCAAGTGTCCAGTAGATCTGGTAAGAACATTGCCATTTGTGTCGGGAAATTTAGGCCCTTGGCACCCCTGCTGAAGCCAGGGTCTGGTGACAAAGACTGTAGGAACTTCTACACCTGGTAGGCTGCATGCCATAGTGCAAGGATGAAGGTGGGAATGTGTTCTGGTTATGCTTGTGGCCATGCTTCTGTTGCTGGTTTTGCAAGAATGCAGAAGCATTTTTAACTGTCTTTGTCAGGTAAGTAGAATAACATTTGAGATAGTCCTGTAATTACTTGTTAATTGGTGATATGTTAGCATATTAATCTTTGATTTCATTTTCTCTTGTATGTCTCTTAACTATGTTCTTGCTTTTACCCTGTAGAGTTGGAACTGTGTGTTTATGTATAGTAAACATGACCTATTTTGTCACATTCCATTCTGTGTCTATCTTTTCTATGTTGAGTATGTTTGCATTTCCATTTAATCTAGCTAAATGTACACAGGATTTTGTATAAATGCTTTATAGTCTCAGAAAATTTTATAGATCAGGTGTCATCGGGGTGTGGAGTGCTGGGGTGGGAGATGTGGCACAAGTAAGCCTGCATCATTCAAAGTGTATCTGCACACTTGCTCTAAATCTTTATTGTCTCTGCACTGGTGAGGATTTAAACTGGATTAGCAGTATATTGTAGTTTGAAAGTGCAGCACATAGTAACCAATTTTAAGTTTCCCCGAGGTTTGCTGCGCCTTATTTTCCTTGTTTTTTCCATCTCCAATATGAAGCTTTCTTACCAGACAAGTGTTTACTGCTCCCTCTGGTGTTCACTTGCAACAGGTGTTGGAGCTCCCTACGCTGAGGAGCAGCGAGGCTACGGGTTGGAATGATCAGCTACACACGGCCCTGGGGGAGAGAGAGTCTTTTCACAGGATTGCCAAATGAAACCCACGCTCTGCAATTAGTAGCCAGGGTTTCCTAGATCATGTGAAGAATATTTTACTGTGCACTAAACCCTTTCATTTGGGAAACTGAAACTCTTGGAGAACAAAAGCAGATTAGCTAGGTTTTTTTCAGGTGAATTTTAACTGACTTAATTGCATTCAGTTTCTACAAAAGAGGTATTTTTTTAACAACTGCATCTGAGGGCTGGAAAGTATTTGAAAAAGAAAAAAAAAATCCCACTGTAACCAAAGTCAAGTCTGAGGAACTTTGTCTGTCATTGGAGAAGCTCTTGAGTGCAAGAACTCCTACACTTGCTGGCACAGGCTGCAGTAGGAAGAAAGGGGGTTTGAGTGGGGGCTGCAACAGCTTCAAAGGCATGTCATATGCTTGGAAGCCTAAAATGAGGACTGTCAGACTGCCTTGTCCTGCCCTCTTTGATGCAGTGTATTATTTCAGGAGGTGGCCTTTAGATTTGCTGCTGTTTGCTGCTTAAAAAAACAACAAAACAAACAAAGGTAAATCATTTTGGAGTTTGCCCTCAATCAATAGCATACTTTGAGTCTGCTCTACAGGAAGTTTGCAAGTTGATAGACTAAGGCACATTATGTGTGCTTTTCCCTTTGTAAGTCCCAAAATTACAAGAGGCAAAGCAAAATTTATTACTAAATGGTCATTACTAACAACTCAAATCATTCTGGTGACAGTCTGAATTTAGATGTGTGTCCTCACCTTGTTAAGGTTTGCACTGAGAGCAGTCAAAATCATGACTTCCAAGCTGCTAAGAATAAGTAACCAGCTTTAATAGCTACTTTTTAAGACAGAAAAAAGTCTTGTAAAGATAATGAGTGCTACAATCTTTATAAGATATTTAATAAGTGCTTATTATGACAGTACAGTTATTACAGCTGCAGACATTTTGCTTAGATTTAACCACTTAGCAGGGTCAGTCTAATGAATGGCTTTCATGTACAGGAACAAAGGGCACAAAGTAACTCTGGCTCCTATCCTTTTAAATACTAGGCTTTCAGTTCGACAAGCAGAGCTCAGTGCACTGAAGAATGAGATGTGGTGTTTTGCTAGAAAAGAAAATAAAAATGTCTGCCTCATTCAGAAGGGATTGTCTAAACCAGTTGAGATCTAGAAATAAAGCAGTGGGCCAGGACTTGGGCAGGACTAATCCTACCCATCAGTAAAGACTACTGACTTTGAATTAATATTCAGTAGCCCCAGATAATTATGCTTAAGGCATCAGTTAAAGCCAGGTGTAGACTAATAGTAATTCTACAGAAGATGAGGGGCAGGGTGATATTTGGAAGAAATGCTTTTGGATTCCTGGGATTAAGATCCAGCATTGCATACCTGCAACAAGTTTTTGGACTGCCCCATCATATATAAAGTTGAAGGCATCTCAGCTGCTGCAGTCTGTAGCTGCTAGCCAGGTGTTTCTTTTAGCTTTGAGAAGTTACCATTGCTGATAGGTTGTATTCTATCTTGCTAGTGAACAGCTAATAGGCACTGTGAGCTTAATAGCTGTGAAGTGGTCTTGTATCAAAGGACGCTACATTTTAGAGAAGATAAGTATTCATTTGTTTCTTATTTGCAAGTGAGTGATTTAGTGACCTGGCACTTAAAAAAAACTAAGTAATCCCAAAAAATATTAAAAGGGAAACTCCAGCATTGAAAGCACTTTTTTATATCTGAGGGATTTTGTTACAACCTTATGATTGTAACACAGTTCAAAAGTATTATATCTGAACTTGCAGACATCAGTTCATCGAACCTCTGTCTCCTACTTTAAGAAGTGTGGAGTGCCTGTGATAAGGCTCAAAGGATTTAGCAGAGGGTTAGGTGGCTGTGAACTTTGGCCATTGTCTTTGTGTAGTTGTAGAGGTGATGGCAAGCCTCTGCTGCAAATGGATGTGTACCAAGACAGACAAATGGTTGATACAAACGAGGCATAACCTGAACCCTAAGAATAAGCCTAACCCTCGGTGAGGGGGTACAGGGTGCATGGGGGTGAGGCTGCTGCCAAGCAGAAAGGAGGGGAGGGAGCTATGTCTTGGCAGTTCTGTGTTCTCCTTGGGATACCTTTTGCAGCTGCAGTGTGCCTGGAGCTCTAGGCTTTGTAGTTTTCAAAACCCTAACCCTAGGCACGACCCTAACCCTAGGCGGTAAACGCAGCCTTGGGCTTTGACTGGTTCCAAGGAAAAAGCTATGGAGGAAGCCATGTTGTGGGAGTTTTGTGTTCCCATTGAGATGCCTTTTGCAGCTGCAGTGTGCGGGGAGCTCTGGGCTTTCTGGTTTAAAAACCCTAACCCTAGGCATAACCCTAACCCTAAGCAGAGCAGCAAAAGTAGCCTAGCTGTCAAATACTGACTGATTTTAAGTGTTCTGTAATCCCCTGTGAGCATAATGGAGGTTGATACTGGCGTAATGAACATTGTAAATGATAAATACATTAATATAAAATCAGTATGTTAAAATACTTAGTAGAAGTGTAGGAGATGGAATACACCATAGGTCTGAGCTGTGCTAGCATGTATGTGAAAGGTTGAAGTGTGAGGCTTGTGGCATTTTTTTCAGAGTGTGATCTGGGAGTTTGACTTTCCTTGTAAACAGCACTAACAGTCTAACACCTAACACCTAACTAACACCTTTGTGTTTACTTTACATCTCCATCTAGTGCATTTTAAATGCTTTCAAAGGAAACAGGAGGAGTCACAGAATCTCAGTGTCATGAAATGATTGGAATTGTAAGGGGTTTCTGAAGGTCATAGTCAAACTCCTCTGCTAAAGCACGTTCACCTGCAGCCAATTGCACAGGATCATGTTCATGTGGCTTTTTAATATCTCCAGAGGAGGAGACTCTAGAACTTCTCTGAGCAGCACTAGCTCTGGACAGAATCCTCCCAACTCAGCCTCACCAAGGCAAGGTAGAGCTGCATTGGCTTTCATCCAGTGCTCAGGTACCTCTCTTGTTCTCCATGGTCTTTCAGAGGTGATAGAGAATGGCTTAGCAGTAGCATCTTTTGACACATGTCGGTGCATCCCATTGGGGCCCATGGATTTGTGGGTGTCAAGTTTGCCTGATCTCTTACCTGTTCTTCCTCAGTCAAGGGAAAGCCAGACTTTCTCTCTTGCCTCCATGGTTTAGGATTCCCAAGGGTTGCCCTTAGCAAAGACTGAGGCAAAGAAGGCATTCAGTATCTCAGCCTTCTCTGTATTCTTTGTCACCAGGGCACCCACCTAATTCCTGAATGGGTGGACCCAAATTTTCCGTTGTCTTCCTTTTGCTATTGATGTACTTGAAGAAGTCCTTCCTGGTGTCCTTGGCATCTATTGCCCATTAATTCTAAATGGACCTTAGCTCTTCTTATAGCTTTCCCTGTCTCCTCTGACAGTATTCCTGTGTTCCTCCCAAGTGACTGGTCCCTTTTTCCACATTGGATGCTATTTCTTTTTGTTAGAGGTTTGCCAGAAGCTCCTTGCTTATTCATGCAGGTCTTTTGTCCTCTTCACTTGATTTCTTACTCATAGGGATGCACCTGCCCCCTTTGGTGCATCCCTATGAAAAAGAAATTAAACAATCTGGAGGTTGGAGGATGCTCTACTTGAGTATTAACCAGTTCTCTTGGACCTTCCTACCTTCTAGGGCCATCACTCATAGGATTCTCCTCCAGATTCCTTTGGCCTTGAGAATGCCAAAGTTAGCTCTCATGCAGTCCAGGCTGTAATTCCAGTTACTGCCCAGCTTCCTTCACTCAGGATCTTGAATTCCACTATCTCATGGTCACTGCAGTTAAGGCTGCCCCCAGTCTTCACATCCCCAGCCAGTGCTTCCTTGTTTGTCAGTACAAGGTCCAGCAGCACACCTCTCCTCAATGGCTCCTCCATCACCTGTGTCAGAATGTTACCATCAGTGCTCTGCAGGGGCCTCCTGGGCTCCTGTCTGCCCACGAGTTATTTCTCCAGCAGAGATCAGAGTGGCTGAAGTTCCCCATGAGCACCAGAGCCTGTGGCTGTGAGGCTCCTTCCAGCTGACTGGAGAACTCCTCCTTGACTTCCCCTTCCTGACAGGGTGGCCTGTAACAACACCCACAGAAGTGTCACCCATGTTGTCCCTTATGTGTTGACTTCTCACCTGTGAGCTCCTGTCTGGTTCTTCACCCATCCTGAGGCAGAGCTCGATACATCCCAGTTGCTCTGTCACATAAAGAGCAGTTCCACCACCTCCCATTGCTGGCCTGTCTTTCCTAAAAAGGATGCTGCCATCCTGGATGACAGCATTCCAGTCATGTGAGCTATCCCACCATGTCTCTGTAACTGCAGAGAATGTGCACACAGATCTCTAATTCTGCCTGGTTTTTCTCTGTGCTGTGTGTTGGTGTACAGGCATTTCAGAGAGGTAATGGTTCCTGCAGGTTTTCCTGGAGGAAGGGATGCAGGACAATCCACCAAAACCATGGACACCTTTGAGGTGGTTCTCCTTCTGGATCTCATCTTGGTAGTCAGATCAAGAACATTTGTTGTTACTGTGGTTGGCCTGGCTTCCCAGCCAACCCACAGCATTCCCCAGCTGGATGTGATGTAGTGAATGTTGCCACTTTGGACCTCACACCCTGAGTCCTTCAGTTTAATGCCTGCTCACTGAGTTGGCCAGTCTTTCCCAAAGATCCCCTTGCCTCTTCTAAACAGGTGGATCCCTTACAGGATAGTAAATAGGTGTGGATATTCTCAGTTCAGCTGAAGAAAGAGTAGAGATAATTTCTCACAGGCTGAGCCTGGGAAACTTAGAGGAAAGAATGAAAACAATTATTATCTCTCTTTCTGTAACCTTTGTTTAGAGATATAATTCTCCAGAGTGTGCAATTCATAGTTCACCAGTAGTGTGAGAGAAGATTCCTAAAGGCCAATCAGGTCTTAAGTCCACCATTGTTTCTTGAAGAACTACAGATTTTTAATAATAAAGTGTCTTTTCATGCTTTCTGATGATGGAGTCTCTGTATCACCTTTGTCTGTCCCCAATACCCCTTCAGTGATAAATGGGCATTATTTTTTATATTGACAACTTCTGGTGGGGAGTGTGTTAATATATAGAAGGAGAAAATCTAACAGCAGGGCCTGAATTTAGGAAGAGAGAAGCATTCTACCAGAATTAGCATCCTGAAAGGGTCATGGCAATGAAATGCTGCTGTCACTAGATTTTGTGTATTAATGTTAATTAGCATTGTCATGTGCTAGGATTCCAGCAAACCAGTCTTTAGATGTCTCATTCTTACTTAGAAGCCAGTAATAATTTGTGTAAAAATCTCATGAAGTTAACAGCTCTTTTTCTAGATAACTAGAATGTATGGCAGAAAGCTAGGAATTTCTCAATGAAGGTAGTTGCATGTTTTGGAAGACCTCTGGACTTCTGGTCGCATCTCAAAATCAATGAGTGCTTTTAAGTCTCTTTCTGTGTTTCTTGCTGCTTCCTGTCATCTCCAGGTTGACCTGGAATATTTCTTGCAGGTAGGTAAAGAATGTCAGAATTCTTAAGCAAAGCTGGATATTAAACAATGCATGAAATGAGCATTAGCATTAATTGGAAAGATGCTGTAAGGCAGCTGCTGATCTTTTTGCCACTTACTCAGATGGCTTTCAAACTTGGAATATCAAACTGGAATTATCTCTTGTTTTTACTCATGATTAAGCAACCAAATACTTATTAGTTATAATAAGATTTGTTATTAAGTGACCATGGTGAATATTTCATTTGAAGCTCAATTACACATGAGAGGGGCAAGTGCAATAGCTGCTTATGTTTGATAGCTTTTTATGCAGGGAGATCAAAAGGGTTTGTGGTGCTAATTATTTAATGCTCTTGATGGAGGTCAGTAAATAGGCCAGTTGGAGAGCTTGGAATTGGACAGGTTTAACAGTTGGATGGAATCAGTGGCAACTGAAAGAAAAAGAACAGGTAGGTAGTATCCCAGAATAGAGTGAGGGATTGTAGCCCATCAGGCTCACAATTGTTCCTGAGGAGTGCTGCTACTGAAGTGCCTTAAGGGTGGTGTTCTGTCCTGCCTGTTTGCATCCTGAGTAACTTAACAACTCTGAAACTGTGCTTACTTTGTCCTTTAGTGTGATGTTATTGTTCAGGTGGTTTAGTGAGGAGTAATTTCTAAAATACTTAGTGAGAAACTGGTTTACTGAATGTCTGAAACCATGGACAAAAGGTTTTTGTCCATGCTCTCCTCTGACATCTCTGCTTTGTGGTGATTTTGGAGGACTAAAACACAGACTCCTAGACCATGAAAGATTACTTTAGGGCCTTACTGTCTGGCAAGAATTAAAGTCCACCGACTCATAGTAATTCAGTTCTGAAGTGCTTTCTTTTTTCACGCTTTTAGAAGGAAGCCATATACTCTTCATGGCAGCAGACTCCCTTGGCTTTTTTTGCTTTAGCATTGTTCTTTCTCTCTTACTGCTGACTACAGTGTAAATATTACTCATGTAAGTGGTTGATAGTTTACTGTATGGGAGGCAATCTCTGATGCTTCCTACTGGGCTAATTTCACTACCTAAAAACCCATAAGATTGCTTCCTTTAAAATAAAGCACATTTTAGGCTCTTTTTCTCTATGTTTGCATTAGCAGCTTAAGAACAGCAACTCCTTTGACCTGCCTTGTTAAACAGGGAGCAAAAGCAAGAGTGACCCAAGGGCTTTTTGTAGGTGCAGTGAATGCTCTGCAGTTGGATGTGTTTTGTATCATAACTCAGTAACTTAAATAGTTGATAGTTTTGAATTGGAGAAGTTCTAACATAGTGGACCATTGAGTGCATTTTATACTGGCAATATTACTCAAGTGCTAGCTTTTTTATAGATAGGAAAAAGCAAGCAGAGGAAGTGAAACTTCTGTGCTATTCTACAAGACAGCCCTGTTCCAGGGCTCTGTGAACCAATAAATGATGCATTTGTCTTCAGTGGCTTTCCCACTGGGAACAGGTAGCAGTGGCTTTCCCATTGGGAACAGAACTGAAAATACTGTAGGGTCCAAACAGCAGTTAACTGATGCAAAATTACTGTAAGTGTTAACAGGTTTAGGGTTTATAGCAGTTCTTGGGGTGAAAGGAATCAGATCCTGGTGCCATCCAGCTTGTGTTACATGTTGTTGTCAAATCAGTCCTTTGTAAATTAAAGTTGAAACCCTTATCTCCTTCATGTAAAGCCTTTACTGAAATGCTGCATCTCACCACACATTCATCAAAAGAATCTGGTTTTACAGTACTGTCTGATGTGGCTATAACATCCCTTACCGAAATTATCCACAACAGAGAGGAGTTTAAGGTGTTTTTTATCAAAGTCAGGAAAATACTGATGGCTGTGCAATAATGCAGCATCTGCACGCAGTGGTTTCTGTCTGGAGAGTTGCTCTTGTCGAATGCAAGTAATCAAGTTTTGATTAGTTGAATAAATCATTATCTGTTGTTGAGTTGAGATGCGTAGCTGTGAAGCAGCATAAAGTTACTTTGCTTGATTGCTGCTTGGAGAGGTTCTAAAGCAACAATTTAGTTCAAAGGCGCTCAGGTTCTGTGTAGCTTACTTCTGTCTACGTTGTATCTGGTGCATCCTGTTTCCTCACTTCAGATTACAAAATAATTGAGAAACATTTTAAAACTGCAATGTTTGTAAAGTTAAAAGAAGGAAATAGGCTTGTCTACTGGCCTCATGTGTGGGGTTCCTGCTGTGTGCTCTTTGCATGTTGCACGCAGTAATTAGTGCCCAGTTCACTATGACTACCTGTGAAATGCTTGAGGTGTAGATAAGCTGGCTCAACAGTAACAGTCATGGAATCCCAGAATGGTTTGGTTTGGAAAGGATCTTAAAGATCTTCTAGTTCCAGTCCTCCTGTCCATGTGCAGGGGTACCTTTCTCTAGACCAGATTGCTCAGAACCCCATCCAACATGGCCTTGAACACTTCCAGGGGTGAGGCACCTGCAGCTTCTCTGAGCAGCCTTTTCCAGTGCCTCACTGTCCTCACATTAAAGAATTTATTCCTTATATCCAATCTAAATCTACTACTCCCTTTCAGCTTAAGTCCTGTCACCACATGCTCTTGTAAATAGTCCCTCTCCAGCTTTCTTGTAGATCCCCTTCAGCTACAGAAGGGTCGCAGTAAAGTCACCCCAGAGCCTTCTCTTCATCAGGCTGAGCAAGCCCAACTCTCTCAGCCTGGTCTCATAGGAGAGGTGCTCCAGCCCTGTGGTCCATTCTCTGGCCTCCCTGGTCAATGTCCCTCCTGTGCTGAGAACCCCAGAGCTGGATGCAGCACTCCAGGGGTCTCACAAGGACAGAGTAGAGAGGCAGAATGCCCCCCATTGCCCTGCTGGCCACACGGCTTTGGATGCTGCCCAGGATGCATTTGACATTCTGGGCCACAGGTGCACATTGCTGGGTCATGTCCAGTCTCATCCTCCAGAATCCCCAAGTCCTTCTTGGCAGGGCTGCTCTCAGTCCATTCACCCTCCAGCCTGTTTTCACATCACGGTTTTCCTTGATCCAGGTGCAGCACTTTGCACTTGGTCTTGTTAAACTTACAGTTAATACTGTTAATCATACTGTTAATTATAAAATGTATTTGATGTCTTTGCTGCTTTATCTATGGGAAAAAAAAAATCACCTGCCCGTTGCAGATCAATTGTAACCTCCTAATCAGATTCCAAGTCATTGTGGCCATGACTATCAAAATTGCTTTTATTCAAGAGTGTTATCTCTATACAGCATAAGGTTTTACACAGGATTGCCAAATCTTATTTCTTTTTCTCTGCTATTGTGCATCTCTGCTGAGAAATAATAAAACGAATTTCACTTTTTTAAAAATAGTACAGTTTCACACTTGGGATCTTAAAGATAGTGAAATGTTTTTCTGTTACTGCTGTAGAGCTGTGCCTGCAAACTGTCACATTGTCAGTGGAGTGTACTATTGGTCCTGATGGGAAGTTAGTATTTTTTTAGAGCTTTGAAAGTAGAGGGTGGGAGGATTAGGTTCTGTGTAGCATAAGGAGCGACTTCACGCACTCACACGTACAACTGCCAAAATAGTTTTTTTGAACTTAAGTGAAGCAACCTGGAGGAAACATTTGGCAAACTTGTGCTGTGGCCAGCAGCTTTCTGCCACCATCTTCACCATTTGCTTCATGTTTCAATTTTAAGAGATGAAAAGAATATTTTAGTGAAAAGCAATTTCTTCCCATGGGTGATGGAGTCATAGGAGGCTCCTCAAGTTCATGGCAGTTCACTAACACTTCTTTTTAAATACCACAGCAGTTCCCTTTTGTGTAATGTAAATTCAGATTCACGTTAATCTTCCAGTCCTGGGTTGCTTCTGCCATGAGCAGGTAACAAATGAAGAGTGGAACTGGAGTGAACTGATTCTTTCTGACATAGGCTCACAAATTGGTTGAATGGCAGGTTTTTTGGGGTGTATTTTGTACTTGCTATATTGAATCCAGAGTGACAGTTTTGTAAGCTGCTCTGTGGTTTTCTGCAGTATTTCCTTTCTTGCAGTCCCTTCCTGTCCAATGTGTGGTCTCTCAGTTTCTTCCTTTCTGGAGACATGGGTTCAAGGGGACTTGCCTGCAAGTTCTTTCAAAAACCACCAACTTCATCCCTTCCCTTTCCTTTAGCTGGTTGTAATACCTCGGATAAATAAGGTCAAACAATCCGCATGTGCCTGTTCATTTTTTCACTTCTCTTCTGTCATTTCCAGATATCCCTGTAATTCTTGATTATCCTGAGCCTGTTTCAACCAAGCGTAGCAGAGAAGAATATAGATTGCAAAGACAGTGCTGTCCTTGAAGGCTTATTGAGGCTGAAATCACTGAAATAGCCAAATAGATAGCTGCTGATAGATAAATATAAAGCTTCTCACATACAGATCTGCCTGAAAACTCTTAACCTGTGCAGTAGGGGACACAGTGATGAGCAAAGGAGAAGAAAGCTCTTTTTGTAAGAGTCATGTTATGGGAGTTGGACTGCAGAGGAATGCTGGGATGGTGCAGCACATGACTTGAATGTGCTATAGGCTGTCATGGTCCTGGTATATATTTCTGTTAATTGTTAGGGTGCCAGAGACCTGGAGAAAATGATAGCCCTTCATGTTTAGAGTATTTCCAGAGATCCTGCAGAATGGGAAGGTGGGTTTCTGCTCTGGAAGAAATTATTGTCCTTTCCATAGGAACTTCACGAGCAGTGACCAAAAAACACTTACTTGAAAACCTTGGGAAAACTATGTCAGGGGACAAGAAGGATGTCAAATTGGAAATAAAGCTGAAATTCTTCAGTGGAGTTCTCCAGAGTCAGGAGACGTGACTTGGATTTAGCCTTTACTGGTTTCTAATTTTTCCTGCATTTGTGTACAGCATATGAAAAATGCATTTTGTGTCTGGAATTGGAACTTGGAAAACTAAGTTCTGTTTGGGAGCGAGACTTCTGTCTAGTAAGCTACTGACTGACTCATGAATCACCTTGGTGGTTGAAATGCTCTTTTATATTCCTAGCGTCTCTAATATAAGTGTGAGTTTGAACTGGGATTGGTTTATATATCACGTCTGTTGCAAATATAGAGAATTGAATTTGAGTTTTGTTTATCTTTTCCTTCCCTCCAGTTAAAAAAATAAAATCAGTGGACTATATAAAAGGGAAACTTAGAGATAATTTGAAGGTGTTTTGTTCCTTGTTTGTTTTTGATCTGTGGTTACTAGTATCTAGTTTTCTATGAACAGTTATTCTAAACCAGATTTTTCTTGTGCTCTGGCTGCTGTCTCTGGAGAAGAAGGAGAAGACAGAAAGATGTCTGGGGATAAAATGTTTAACTAAACATTAAATAACTGTCTAAGTAATAACTTATATTAGATAATTGTCCCAAATGGTTTCTCCCTCTTTTTTCTGGGGTACCGGCATGCATTATACAGGAGAAAAAGTTCTTGTCTTTGTTCCTGGTCATTCCAGCATGATTTTCTTCCAGGTGTGGCTAAACATTACATATTACTTATGGCTTTACTGTGGAAGCTCAAGGCAATGTCCCAGATGTGCTTTGTACCCTTTGCAGCCAGAGCAGGTGCGGATGTTGTGACCTGTGCTTGTCATCCCTGAAACGGGGCTCATGCACAGCTCACTGCCACTTCTGGCTGCACATTCACTCTGCTTTAGGAATGTGCAGCCACATGACCTCTTCAGAGGGCCAGAGGCTCTGGTTTTGACAACTCATGGTCTGAAATCTGTCAGGAACAATAGGCTACAAGAGCAAGAGAATGGTCCATGCTAGAAATGTTAAAAGTAAATAATTTTGAAGTCTTAATTTTTCAAGATTTTCAGAGAGGACAAAAAGCGTCATTGAGTATGATTTGACATAAAGTTGATAGCCTCTGAATTCAGACCCCAAGTGACAAAAGTAAACCTGCTTGGAGAAATGGGATCCAGTAAATGTTAACAGAGGCAAAATACAGTTGCTTCCCTCTTTTCTTATTTCTTCTCCTTCTTGAACCTTCTTCCTTTTGTCCCTGCTGGAACCATTCTGGCTCAAAATACATCTCTTAAATAAGTTGTCCAAAAGGACTTGGAGTGTGTTCACTGTAGGGTTTCAGAAAGATGTTAGCTCTTATAGAAAGGAAAACAGCTACATAAGCACAACATCTGAAACACTGAGCACCTCTTTACGTGCGTGTGCTATTATTACTCTCTTCCAGCAGCATCTTGGCTGGCTTGTTAGTGCATTAATATGGACTGTTTGTTTGGATGACGCTGAATCTGTTGCTGAGGTTGTTTGGCTGCCTTTGTTTAAAGATTTTTGGGGGTATGATGTTGCCTCACACCTCGTGGTTACTGAATTATTTAGCTGAGACCTGTCTTGTCTCAGAATTCTAACACAGAAGCTACTCTTTGAAGTTGTATGAAGAATTGCAGGGGTTTCAGATGTCTCTGCTGATGGTTTTCTATGGCCAGAGGTGTGAAGCACAGTGGCTACTTCCAGGTAATTTATCATCTTTTCCTGCAAAGTAATGGCTCACTTTCTTTTCCCCAAGTGGACCTTGGATACTCTTCAGAAAAAGTGGTAGTTGAATGTATGAAATTTAGTGATACATCTTATTTTACTTCATCATAATTACTTCATAATTCTAATTGAAAACTACTAATAAAATGAAGAAAAACATGTAAGAGAGGAACTGCAAGAATCTGATTTTAGAGGACACTAAAGCAAGTGAGAATTACTGTAGTTGTACTTTAAAACAATTTATATGCATTCTGTTGAGTGATGGAAGAAAGCTTTGCTACAGCTGTACTTAGTAGCTAATCCTGGAAGAGATGATTCCTTCCAAATTAATGCTGTTTATCCCTATTAGATATACTTTTTTTTTTGGTCTGTACACTGATAGTCCCTGACCTTGTCCTGGCCTTGTAAAACTGTGCAGGTTGGTGTATTGATGTGCCTTAGGGCCACATTAAAAAACTTGCCTCTTGCTGTGGTACCCAGTCTGTCATAGTTCAAAACCTGTGAGTTGTAAGTCTTAGATTTCATAGATTTGGTGTAGGAGTAGGAAGCATTTTCTTAAAAGGCCAGCAAGCTCTGAGTCTGGCTTCTTTCCTGATGTTCTCCCATCCGTGGTGTTACCATTGCACCATACACACCTTCCTGCAGAGACTGCCTTTGCTTTAGAGTGGACTGTCGGAAGTCTTCAGTGTCTTCTTGTGTGGTCTATCAAGTCATGAGATAATTTGAAAAAGCAAAAACCACTATCTTGTAAAATTTGTAACCATTTGTCTTGTAAAATTGCTTTTTTTTGTTGAAGAGTTGTTTTGTTCTAGGCTGGTGATATGATACTGCAGTACTTAACTGGTGCTTGCCTTGAGCATCATGGTGGAACCATCTGCATTACTATGGCTGAGGGCAGTGTTCTCTTGCTACAAAAAGTGGCTGTGCAGTAAAGTTAAAAATATGTAGCACTTGAGATCATAATGAGATTCTGTAATCACGTGTTAAACACATTTTGATGCTATTGTTAGTATTTAATGTTTTATAAATAGCCGTGCTGTGCAGCATGAGATACAGCAGTTGTTTTGCACCCAGTTTTATATAAATCACGTTGAATAAAGGCAGTGTTATTGGTGTTTGCAGCCTGAAAAATATTTTTATGAGTGTCTCTTTTTGTTTCTTAGTCTCACAAAGACACTAATTTGCTTGTAAGGCACCCAACATCAGTGCCAACAGCACTGCATAGAGCACTCTTAACTGTACTGCTGTAACAGGATCTCTAGCCATTGTAAATTGTTTCCCTCACTTCTGCCTGCTTCTGTCTCTTCTCACAGCAAAAGCCAAGTCCAAATGTGGTGCCACGTTCTTCCCCTGCGCCAGCGGGATCCACTGCATCATTGGCCGCTTCCGGTGCAACGGCTTCGAGGACTGTCCCGACGGCAGCGATGAGGAGAACTGCAGTAAGTGGGAGCCTGCTTGCAAGTGAGGGCACTGCTGCTTATTTCAACTACTAATTGATGCTACTTAGAAAGGAAACATTCAGTAGCCTTCCATTTCTGAGTCAAATATTCTCCCTGTCATTTACGACCAAGACAATCCTTGGTTTTTCACTTCATGAAAATTAGTCTGCCATTTTTTTTTAAGGTCCATCTCAGTCTTGCTTTGTATATAATGCCTGTGTGTTACTCCAAGCCCCTGAAATTAGTTTTAAGCTGCATGTTTGCTTTGAACATGTTCTCTGTACTCAGATGTCACTCAGATTGGACAAATATTTAATACAATTTGAATTGTTCCATTTTTATTTGACTGTTTCATGTCACTGAAGAATATAATGTATTTGGTCATCAGCGCATCTGGGTTTCTCTGTTTATACATGTTCTCAAACAGCAAAAAAGCAAATAATGGTATATTTAGTGAAACAGGTTCTTGGAAGGAGAGGCAGATTCTTGAAGCCAGACATGCCTGCCAATGCACAGCAGCAGGGAAGTTGTAGCAGAGAGATGATCTGAAGTACTGCTTGTTTTGGGCTAAACCCTCTGCATGTGGCTACACAGATCCATTTGTATCTGTAAGTCTAGCAGGAATATAGCATAGCAGTAGGGAAACATTATGTTGAATTCAGCAGCTCTGTTGTTACTATCATGAGCTGGTAAAAGCATGGGTCTCTAGGTGAAACCTAGCAGCAAAATACTTGCTCATTCTTCTGTCAGAGGCATGCTGAGGTTTTGTTTTCAATGACTTCTAAAGGTCAGGAGGAGGACAACAGACAGCAGCTTTCAGAGATAACAAAAGGGGCAATCTTTAGCGTGATCTGTCGCTGTCTGCTTGGTGGAGGACTTGCCTTTCTTGTTAGTGGTTGGTGTGCTTCCACATCATGGACCTCTCAAGGTGGCATCTGTTGTTGTCCTGGAGAGTCTGGTTTGGGCCCTGCAAGGACTGTGTGGCTGTGGCAGGGAGTCAGCATTTCTGTGGAGAAAGTGAAGCCAGAGAAGCATTGAAGGCTAAGGAAATTACTCTGGGTTGCACTTGAACAAGTGGACTAAAAATAAGATTTGACAAAAGTGCTTTGAATATCCTTAAGGTGGTGGACTGACAAGTGGCAGGTCTCAACTGAAAGTGCACCAGCTTATGGAGTTCATTAGGAATGACAGAATTTCCTGTGAGCTTGTAGTGTGTAGCTCTAATGGGACCTTAAAACTGATCATAACATGCCACGCTGATCTCCCCATTATTCTATGCCAGTGAGGCACTTGGTGGTTTTAGCATGTCTAAATGTCTAGTTACTGCTTATGAAGAGGAACAGCCATTTTGGTTCTGAGGTGACCTCAAAAATCAAAGTGGTATGCAAGTGTGCAAGAGTTTCAAACCAAAGGAGTTCTAGCATGTTTGTGCTAAACAAGCTCTTGGGGAGCTGGAGAAATTGGGAGTGTTTGTTATTTTTCCTGCATGTTATATGCAGGGCAGACTTTAAAGTTTCATTCATTTATTTTTAAAAAACTCTTTAAATGTAGCTTTTACTTTAAAGACAAAAAATGGAAGCCAGTTAGTATTTGGAAACAAATTCCCTTTGTTATTGTGGCAGAGAAGCAGTTTGGAGTAGACAGGGCATCTAAGCAGCCTTTTTAAAATTTTCAGTTGGAAAGTTGCCTTCTGTTTCAGTCACCCCATTACCAAAAACTGTTTGGAGTTCAGAGAAGAGTACCAGAAAGTATTTAAAGGACAGAGACTGATTTATGAGTAGATATTAAAACCAGCTAAATTATGCATATCTCAACTAAGTGTTGACTGCGTTGAAGGGATATGGTTATATATTACATATATGAAGGGTGTAAACATTGTTCCTTTAAAAGGAGTTGAAATTCAAACAGTGAGAGGCTGAGATTTCAACATTGCTGTTATATCAATTCAAAATAGTGAAGAGAATGGGGAAGAGAATCAGAGGTAAATAAACCACTGCCTGGCAGTTCTCAGTCAAAATTGTTGTCTTATAACATGAAACTTCAGCTAAACTGAGCTTTCTGTAATGGGAATCAACAGGCAGTGTTTATGGTAGGCAGTTCTACCCTCCATATGTCTTCAGTGTGAGCAAATGTGGAACAGTGATCATGATTGGGCTCTCATGAAAATGAACAGAAGGCTTATCACAACTGTGGGTGGGCTAAATCTCTGCTAATTGTAATGAATCTTGAATAAATTAGAAGTTTCAGCTCTCCCTGGTTAGAGAGCCACGGCTGGTTTGATTGCCAAGTTACTCCCACATACTCAGCGAATTGACCAGCTGTTGAGTTATGGCCCTGTGGTTGATGCTTATCAGCTATTTAACTGCCTGAGCAAGAGAATTCCTAATGAAAGGTCTCAATTTCTCTTTTTGCAGCAGCAAATCCCTTGCTTTGCTCTACTGCCCGATTCCACTGTAAAAATGGTCTTTGCATTGATAAAAGCTTTGTGTGCGACAGTCAAAATAACTGCCAAGACAACAGCGATGAAGAAAGCTGTGAAAGCCCTCAAGGTAGGCACAGGGGTTTTATTCTCTTCTGCAATATTATACCAACTCAACACAGAACAGGCTCAGCAGAAAATATTCTATTGGCTTGCTCTGTGTTGGCTAGCACTGCAGATAGTGAGGGTGAAATGTGTAGGGAGTGTGCACATGCATACATTGCATTCTCAGTGCTCAGAAGAGTGGCATCTTTTTCAGGTTAGTAAAAATACACATTGCAAGAAGTGCTTGTAACCTGTGCTCCAGTGCTCACTGAAGTTGCTGGGAATCCATTTAGTACTTCTGGGAGATGGATTGGACCTGGGGGGATTGATAGTAAAACCTGAGTTGGAGGTGAATCTGTCTGTTTACCGGATGAGTAAATTTTGTGTATGATTAAAGCTTCAGATCTTCATTGTTCAGTTACCTTCTGAAAGATATGTTTAACTTCAGGACAGGTCTACAATGAAAGCATTTATTCTTACCCTTCTCTTGAAGACAGGGAAGACAATTTTTATTTGAAAATTTTTGTGTGTTGAGTCTTGGGAGAATCTCAAAACACAGTGACATTTTTATTCTTTTTAACCTATCATAAAAGTCTACAGGTAGTGTTTCTCAGTTTCGTTTTCTGCAACTTAATACCACAGTATTTTATAAAGCAAGAAGTATGTATGATGACTTGAGGCTAACAAATAGTATGTATTGGGCATCTGTTGCTAAACATTTTAATGTCTGAGTTTCTACCAAGAAGCCAGAGTAGAAAAAATATGGGAGATGGTAGATATTTTCAGGGGAGATGTCGTGTGCTTCAGCCTGTAGAAAGCAGGACAGATGAAGAGAGATAAAGCAGCATATGAAGGAAGTTGTAATTAGTGAAATTGAAGGACAATTACTTTACTGTCTACTTGTACTGATGAATTAGTCCTTTGTGGAAAATAAAATAATCCTAAGCTTAAGATGCTGATGAAAAATAATCCTGAGCTGATAAATATTCTTGACAACTCACAGAGGGAGAGGAAGAACACGCAAAAGCAATGCTAACAAAATGGGTTTATAGCAGTGGTGTGTGACAGACTCTTCTGTGTCATACCTCTGCTTAACCTATGAGCTCTTTTCTTGGCTCCACATGTAAAGGTTGGAGGGGTCATCTTGCTAACTCTTCTGTGTGCTGAGCTACATCACAGCCTGGGAATGTGGCTGTGCTCGGAGCAGAGCCTTGGAGAGGGTCTGGTCTGGCCTGCCCCTCCTCAGTCAGGACAAAAGGGCTGCCGAGGGCCTAGCACGTGCCTAGGGCTAGGCTGTTCTTATCTACGGCTCTAAGGCAGCCTAATCACATTAATGTGGGTGGTGAGGTTTCTTTTGCTTTCTCTCTTTTTTTTTTTAATATATTTCGGCTTCTGAAGCTTAAGGCAGCAGTGCTATTCTCTTAGAATGGGATGACTGCTTCCTCTGCAAATTAATTGGCTGGATTGCCTCCAGGTTGTTTGTTGTCATGACAATCTGCTTTTGGAACTGTCTGTCAGGCTCAAGAGAAGAAAAGAGTTGTATTTCATGAAGCTGTTACTTTTGTCGACATAGTTGGTGCTTCTGGAAATGTTAGACTAGTAAGAGGGCAAGCAAAGTAATTCTTTCTCATTATATGTGTGAAAGAGGCCCAAACGAGGAAGAAGAAACTCTCTCCTATAGGACAAGAACAGCCATGGTTGTGGGCTAATTTAAAAAACAAATGGTCCAAGTATGGGGTTGGGAATGAGGAGTTCCCAAAGTGAAATGCTGGTTGTGGGGAACCTGTGTAATTGGCTTTTCCCTTTGGCAGCTCAGAGCCTCCCTGAATGGCTGTTTCACCATCTGTTAAGTGGACAGTGTGTGGGTACCTGTCTTTCAAAGCTAGGATTAAAACAGTGCGATGTGTTCAACTTCCCATCTGAATATCAACGACGATTCCCTCTGGAGCTTGCAGCTATGGGTGTGTCTGTCCTGGCTTGCAAACACAGCAACTACTTTGTGTTAATTGGGAATTAGTTGCTGCTGTGGACAGTCTTTAATTTCTCACAATTCTTTCTACAGCAGATCTAATTACTGTAGTTACAATGTGTTCGTGTTCACACAGTACCCAAGTATCCTGGTCATTAGCTAGAACTCACGTGCTGTGGGAACTTAGGGACAGAGCAAGGCAAATCTGTAGGGTGTTATAAAATGAAGATAGAGGGGTTTCTTCCCACTGGCTGTGTTATGTCAGATGTGGTAGCTTTAGTTCAGTGTAATTGAGTGTAATCTGACATACGAGATTGTCCTTGTGTGCTGTTTTTCTATCTGTAAATGTGTTGATGTAGAAGTCACTAAGCTTCTGAACCACTGCATGATAGTGTTGTTATCACCATTTAACAGATGGGAAAGAGAGGGCATAGAGCAGCTAAAGGAAATGCTCCCAGAGTGCCATCCTGGCTGGTAGGAATAGAGCTTCAGCCGTGCTTGTCTGCTTCAGGGGCATGCCATTAGACTTAATCAATGTTTGCAAACTGTTTTGAGATACTATGACAACATGGGAAATAGAAGTGTGAATTATTAATTGCTACTTTGCCCTCCTTCTGCTCTTGGGTATACTGACAAGCTTTTTAAATTATCACCTTTCCCTGCTCTTCCATGAACTTCAAAGGCCTCCTTTTTCCTGCTGTCATTACTGCAAAGCTCCAGTAGTATATCAGTTTGGTTTGTGTCAGATACTTCTCCATGCATAAGGGTCCTTTCAATCAAGAAGGGTCACTCTGCAGATAGGGAAAATGGGAAAAATGTACTGAGCCAGCTTTGACATGGAACACTTCAAAATGTGCCATCCTCGATGAATAACAGCTTTGCTAGCATGCTGCAATTTGAGATGAACCTGAAGACGTGCATTTATAAAGATTAATTTTAGTCACAAATAAGAGCAGATTCATTTGACAGGAGGGAGGGCCCCATGATTTAGTTGTGAAAATGAGAAGAAGATCAAATGTTGGAGGGTGTTCCTGTCCTCCTTTCTCCTTAACACTTGTAACTGAGTGTTGTGTATTTTACAAAGGTTTGTATGTCATGAGGAAAGTGTCAGATTAAAAAGTGCCAATTTAGCAGCAAGTCAAAGAATTCTTCTCTAATTATTCACAGAAGTTATCTGTAGCTCTTGTCACTGCCATGATGAACTTCAGAGCAATTATTTTAATCCCACTCCAGCTATACTTTGGTCATCTCAGTTTTCCAGAAAAAAGTGAAGTAGCATGGCAAAATATTTCCGTTAATCCGGAATGTGATGTATTCATCAAAGTATGTGCTTGAGTTTTGGGATTGGATGGAAGTAATTGCTTGGATTATCCACACCAATCAAATGCATGAATTACTTAAGAACTGTGTTTTCTAGGGCTTTACTCCAGGTTTAACAAAACCAGCGCCGATTAGAAATTTCTGCTCCTGATCTGTGTTTTTTAATCTCAATTCAGAGGAAAGTTTCTCTCCCCCACACACTTTTCTCCTATGCCTCTATTTAGCTGACAGTGTTAATCTTAATCATTCAGAGCATCTACTCTGGGTGTACTCCTCAGGCCTATCTGTTGCTGGGGGGATTTCCTGTTCTGTGACAGGCATCCACTCAATTTGGAAGGAATTGCTCCTTTTCAGTATCTTCCAACAACCATATAAATTTGTTCAGCTCTAGGACTGTGTTTAATTTATTCTCTTAATTTGTTTGGGGTTTTTTTAATCTAAATGTGTCCTCACAGCTCTTCTTTTCCTCCATTTTGTACTTTTAGTTTAGAAGACTTCAATGCTAACAAAAGCATACTGGATAGTTTAATTCAAACCCATTTTTCTTTCACAGCCCTTCTTTTTTCTCCATCTAAGTTGCTAAATACCTTTACTAGCTTAAACCCTGTTGCCTAGGAAAGGGAGTTTTATTGCTGCTAGTCTGTATTCACTCTGTCTGCTGCAGTAAAGAGAGGCTCTTGACTTCAGTTATACTCCTGAAATTCTAGCTCGGCAGTTGTTTGTAAACAGTACTGTTGTGGTCAACTTATAAACCAAATGTTTTGCGAGTGTTCAGAAGTTAATTCTTGTTCTATTGATAATAATGGACAATAGTCCACTGCTGTCCATGTGGGTACCTCCTCCTTTTAATTTTTGTGTATCTTTTCCTTGAATTTGCATTGTGATTTTTGTACACCTTTATAGTATTCTAAAACAGATTTAGAAGCATGCATAGTTTTAGAAGTCTCTATTCTTTTCTCTGGGGCATTTATAAATTGCTTATATAAAACATGTCAGCATAGTAAAAACTAAAAAATCTGGCCCTGTGTCGAATAAGAGGAAAATCATTCAAAATTATGACTTCCTAAAATGAATCTTGAAGTGATAATATGAATTTTTTGATGATAATTTCTGTGGATTAAGTTATAGGCAAAGCTGAAAGTGGGCTGGCTGTAGAAGTAAGCACCAAAGCCATTGCTACTGTTTGCATGATTGAGTTGCAATGCAAAGTGGGTTTTAGAACTGACAGCTAAGTGGAACACACGTACTCTAAATTTCAATGAAATACCACAAAACCTAGTTTATCAAGCACAAATAGTTCCCAGAACATCCCACTCTGTATGGAGCTTGTAACCAGCCCTTTGCACATGATAAACTGAAATTCTGAAATTCCCAAATGATGTGGTATCACTTAGACATCCCAAGGCTTTGTAGTCTGATCCTGTCTGTATACAGGGTTTTATTGAGTCTCTCTGACTCATTATTGTCTCAGTCTGTAAACTGAAGTGCAATTTGCAATTATTGTGCATAATCTTAGCCCAGATTCAGCCTGCAGCAGGAATTTAATAATCAGAGGCAGACTGAATAGAAGCAGAAACACAAAGAAGGACACAAATAAAATGTCACTGAATGTTTTATTAAATGAAGGCTTTGCCTGACTGTATTTAGCTCTCTAATATCCTTCTTTTGCATTACTAACTATTGGAAATGGTTTAGTTAGCTGTGAATTTTTTCTTTCCTATGTTTCTCCATTCCCTGAATCCATGCTTGCTCTTCTTTCTCTTTTTTTCTCCTCAAAAGATTATTTATTGAGAGGGTTCTTGTCAAGGAAAAAATGTATCGATCTATTCGGGACTAACATGGGGTCTGACAGGTAGGGTGAGCTATGGGAGGCAGGTGTTCATGTAGGTGGTACTGACCTTTCAGGTTGGCAGCATGTGGACTCTGTGGTCTGTGCTGCCTCCCAGGGCAGGCCATAATTCTTAAATGGACTGTTGATCACTTGATTAGAGCAGCTGATAATACCCAGCCATAACTGTAGATGGGCCCAGACTCTTTCAGAAACATGGTATCTTCCGAGGGGGACTGAGAGAGGAATTCTTACTTCACTGTGCATGGAGGCTTTGGAATTAAAGCAGTTTAAAATAGATGTGGGGATCTCAGGAAGAGGTCTAGACAGCTGGTACAAGTGGATTTGAGTTGCTGTTCCTCTCAGCTCCCTGAGCTTGTGAGTATGATGAGGTTTAGTTGCAGAACAGGCAAATATAGATAAGGAATAGGCTCCTTGTAGACCAGCATGTTACTTCTACAGGCCTATCATTTTGGCAGAGTAGTAAAAGACATGCTGCCAAAATGTTCTGCTGCTCCTGTGTGGAGCACAGATGTTCTATTAAGAGCAACTGTGATGTGGCAATAGACAAGCAATGACTCCAAGTCCTCAAATGGACAATAAACAAACTTACTTTAAAAGGTGTTTCTAGATCTGGGAGTTGTCCAGACTCTTTTACCTAATCTCTTGCTCAGCTCACCTTTGATGACTTCAAGCTCAGAAGTTACCAGCACATGATGATTTGACTACTGTAAAAACCAGTTTTACGATCTAGGTCAAGTCTTGGATGGGATGTTGTGTCACCGGGAGTCACCATGTTTACCAACAGCTTTATCAGAGATAATAGGGAAGAAAAATAGGATCTGTCAATCATCACCTTGACCTGAAAGCGATTCCTTGAAGATAGTAAGGATGCAGAGCTACCATTGTGCCTCCAGCTTGTGATGTTAATATGTTCTGTAGACAGATGTACTTCACAATGCCTTACCTCAAGGCACAGCTTACTCCATCATGGAGGTGCCGGTCTCACTGGACTTTTATTGTAATACCATGATTTTTAATTTTGGTTGGTTGGTTTTTTGTTGCTGGAACTGAAATTGCAGTTCTTAGGCTACTTACAAAAACAGGAGGTGGAGGGATACTTTTTTTTCATCAAGTGGCTGATGAGGAGACCTGGGAACTGAGTCTGAAAAGGCATGGGGTCTTCTCACCTGTGCAGAGATGAAATGTGAGCTCTGAACACTTGTGTCCAGATATTCTTACCTTCACTTTGTGGCATTTATGTCTAATTAAAAATTCCTGAAAGAGGTGATGACATGGATATCCAGTTTCATTGCCTGTGCTTCAAAACTTCAAAAACAGGCTATAAAATGTTACACTTGAGGAAGACAAATGTGAAATAAAGGACATTCTTTTCCCCCATTGATCTTGAGGCTCATTAAATTATCTCTTGATCCCTCATTAGTAAAAATAAATAAATTCCTGTGAAATACATTTTCCACAAGTTTGTAACATTATGTTGGTGTTTGAAATACACTGTATGTAATGGCATGTCATGCCATGCCCTGGCTGCTGAATTTCATTAACTTTTCATTATGTCAGTGTGATCTAATTGTGCAAAAGGCTCCTGTTACTGTACTGTAGGTGCCAGACCCAAGTCTTTTTGCTGTCACTGGGGGAAATCCAGATAAAAGGCACAGATGTTAATCTTTGACTTGCTGTGAAACAAAATCAGTTCCAGGTAAGGTGACCTAGTGTATTTTCTATAGTTGCTGTAGAAAATGATTATAGCATTTGTATTTAAAATGAAACCTTCTGTTATTGCAGTTTCAGTACAGGGGCAACCTGTTTTTTGTTGGAAAATGGGAGTTGTCATAGCAAACATTTGTCATGGAAGAGCCTCCACAAAGGTTTCCTGGGTTAAATACTGAAGAGACACTCTCACTAGCAGAGTGGGAGTTAGCTTGGCTGTGTCTTCTGTTTCATGTTCTAACCCTCATTTATCACTGGCCTGCCCCAGCCTGTAATTCTACTTTCAAGCCCAGCTGGGAGCTGGTCTGCATGGCTCTCCCACCAGGTCTGGCCCCATCAACCCTGCACTTTTAGTTAAACCTCACTGTTTAGCCTGATTACTGGCATTAATCTCTGGTAGTAATAATGCTTTAGCCTAAATCTAGCTTTGAAACCTGTGTGCATTAACCAGGTCACCAAAAAGTGTGAGGTTAATTTATGCTTCAGTGCCTTTGTTAATCTTGGCCTGGCATTGTCATGTTTGTAACCACTGGTTAGAAGTGATTTCCCAAGATGAGCTATTGAGGGAGGTGGCTGCATTCAGCAGTTTGCACTGGGACTTGGGCAGAGAGCACCACTGTCCCTTTCTTTCTTTTTAGGAGTTGGACTGTTTTTTTTCTGCAGCACTGGAATTGGCAAGACCAGTTTTGTTGTGTATACCTGTGTGTGGCAGAGGGGGGAAACAGATCTCAGCTAATTGAGTGTCTAACTTTTGGATAGTTTTTTAACTTTGGTTTGGTTTTTTTCCACCTGCAGCTGCCAACAATAAAGTTAGAAGATGTGGCTCCTAAAATGTCAGGGTGCAACTCTGTCCCCAGCTGTAACTAGTTTTGCATGTGGTTAAAATCTGTATCTTTTCATTAGTTCAGTTATATCTGGGAATAATTTGTGGCATGTGAGCTCTGCCAGAGCTTGTATGTTTGTTCTTAAGCAAAGCTAAAGCCACAAGCAGAGCCAACATGGCCAGATGTAAAAGGGTCTCCATTCAGATTGTGTAGCAGTTTAGTACATAGCCAATTATGGGATTGACCTAAAGCAGTATGTTTTCAGTGTAGACAGTCCCCTAGAGCAGGCTCTGCTGAGAAGTTTTACTGACATATGCTCAACAACAGCAAGGTCAGTGGCTACAGGTTAATCATATCCCTTTAGCTAGAAACTGTGCTGCTGCAGTGCACTTGTTTGTAGGGAGGAGAGCAGGTAGAAATGCAGAATTGTCCCTAGCAGTGCAGGTGATTCCATGAGTGCAGGACCTCAACAGGCCTTGGCAGGTTTTGTCTATTACTTTGAGAAATCCTTGTTTAGCATGGTTCTTGCTTTTCTCTAAGTGATTTCACTTCACTGTGCTAGCACAGTTGCAGTTTTATTCTGCCTTACAGAAAATATGATTTTATATCATCCCATAGGACAAATAAAGGTATGGAAAACTGAATTGTGAGAGATACCAAATCACTGAGGTGATATTAATGTTAAAGTGTATCTACTAGACCTTACAGATCTTCATGCCCACTTCTTCCATGTGCTGGTCCCACCCAGGTCAATGGAAGCATTAACTTCTGCAGCTGAAGGCATTTGTTTCTTTATTGTAGGTCACACTTAAGTTGCTATGCCAGTGTGCTAGCACAGTGAAGTGAAATTCACTGTGGAGCACACGTTGCTTGAGGATGGCTTTCAAGCCCCAGCCAGTTGCCTCCCAGGGTTCCAGAGAAAGGTATTTCATACTGCCTGATCTAAAACTAGCAAATGAAACGTGATGAGTAAGTGGATTATCATGAAAAAGGATGTTTCTTGCCAGGGTTTAGATTAAGCTGAGATTCATCCTTACCCAAGCACTTCAGTACCTGTAAATGTGTGAAGGATGAGCCTGTTGAATTCTAGATTTTCCTTCTTTGCTGCTCTTGCATTCAAACTTGTGTCCCAGAGTCTGATCAGGCTTCCTAGCAAAGCTGGGAACTGCAGCGGATTTTCTTCTGCCTGCTGAAAATTGTGAAATGATGAGAGACATCACACCAGTGTTTAGTGTTCATGCTGTTTCCTGAACTTGGCAAAGTAACTCATGCCCCCATCTCACGTTACCAGATTTTTGGTGCTAATTTGCTGTAAAGCATTGTGTTAAAAAAATCCATATTTATGAGGGATATTAAAACATAAAGTAATTATATGGGTTTCAATTACATAAATATCAACATGCAGAAGCTGAATAATTAATTTTCTGTTTATTTTTGATATAGAGTCTATGCAAACAGTAAAACCTGGAGAACGAGCAGGGGGAGAAGTGTGAAGGGTATTGTGCCCTAACCACATCATCAGTTCAGATGTCAAAACAGATATGGGCTATTAAGGGAGGGCACAACTTGGTGAGTGGAAGCACTGGGTTCAGAACTCCTGTTGATAGTATGCCCTATTGTATGGACACAGTTTGTGGTAATTGAGGTGGGGCTGTGGCCGAGCTTCATCCCTAATGGGCTACAGCTGTGAGGAGCAGGTGAGCAGCATTGACAGCAATGAGCCATGGAGTGCCCAGGTGCACTGACCAACCACCAAAGGGAACAGAGGGCACACAGGTGCAATGCATTAACATGAGGGGTATAAAAGGCTGGGCTAAAGAACAAGAGGAGGAGATGCTTGCGGCCTTCTGAAGTGAGGTGATGTTACTCTGTATGGGCAGATGCCTGAAGCCTTCTGATACGGTAGGGTGTTATTCTGTATGGGTTGAAGCTTTCTGAAATTGTCTGGTGATACTCTGTGTACTGTGGCTGTCTCAACTGTGACATATGCTGTGGCACCCTATCATTAAAAAAGTGTCCCTGTCCAAGCAGGGACACTTGGGAGTGGCTGTTCTCGTGTCTTGCCACAGAAGTGGCAGCAGCTGGAGCTGTCTGATGCTCTCTGCTACTGGTGTGGTAAATAACCTTGGGTAGTTTGGGTTGTATGCCTCCCCTCTATTTTGCATTGGAAAAATACTAAACTGTTAACTTTTAAATGGTGTGTAAAATATTAAGTCATTTGAAGAAAATAAATTATTAATAATTTCTGAGTATTGTCAGTCAGCTGCAGTAACCAGCCAGTCATTGTTCAGTCTGGTCGTTGGTGCTGAAGTACATCCTCTGAGGCTTCAGAGCAGAGGCTTTCAAAGCTTCTAACAGCATTAATGCACTGCAGTAAATGTAATTATTATCGAGTTCTTAAGTGGACATAATTTTGAGCATCTGTTGTTTTTGTTAAGGGGTAGGAAATGTGTTACCTGGGAATTAAAAATGAGCTTCTTCTATTTGAGTGGTTTTTTGTAGATTGTTGTTTCCCTCTGCCTCCTTCACGCTGAATAGTGAGAAAACACCAGCCTTGATTTAGTGATGGCTGTCAGGAAAACACTTTAAAACTTTTTGAGCTGTTTTTTCCATGGTGAATAGGGTTAATGGTTCTTTACAGAAGACTGCAGCACAAGTTCTAGACCTCAGAGGTTTTCTGAACTAAAACTTGAACTGCTCTGTCAGTCAGCTTCGAAGTCCATGGTGGCTGGAGCCTGGCTGACTGGTTTGTGAGGATGTGGTTTGGAGTTAGTTTGAGGGAAAGGGAACATTATGTGCAATTAAAATGGAATCTTTGCAAGGTATTTTGTGCTGATACTTAAAAGAATCAATAGTTGTGGGAATATTGTATGGATCCTTACAGTAAGTCACCATCAAATTTAATTTTTTTTAATTTCATAGTTTAGAATTAGAAAACAATAAGTATGTGACTTCAGGAATGCAATGCTGGGAGGGAAGTTGTGTCCTTGCTTAGAAACTGGTCAACTGTGATCAACCACAAAAAGGGGAATGAGAAGACATATGATCCATTCAGAACTGAACAAATTCCAGGCTGATTTTCTTTGTTGGTTTTACTTGCTGTTAAAGCAGAATTTTTCTGACCAGATTGGAACAGGTTGTGTTTGGGATAGGTTCAATAGAGAGGTTCTTCAGAGATGGGCTCAGACAGCAGGGAGGCTACAGCAGGAATGAGAGGATGGAAGCAGCTGTTGTGATAAAAGATGAGGCCTGGTGGCAGAGAGCAGAGCTTACTGTGATAGTAGTGCTGCATAGCTGTACCTCACAGGTAGAGCAGAGGCTTAAGCCATGCTCCTCCTTTTTTTTTTTTTTTTTTTTCTTAATTGCATTTTATGAAAGGGTCATTTGGCCACGGTCTTGTCAATTGCTATTGTGTGGGAGGCAGCTCCTATAATTAAGACTGAGGTGGCAGTAACGTGCTGTTCATATGCACACACGATCAGTTTTGTGATGAATTAGCTGCCAGGGTTTACAATCCTGAGCCCAAATTCTTCTTTTTTTTCATTGAATTCGCAGCACGTGTGATTGAATCACTGAGTATTTGTAGAAGCCACTGCTGGCCTCTCCCTTGTTTTCCAGACTACCTTTTGCACCTCTTGATATGTAAATCCCAGTTGATGGTTAGTTGGCAGCTGTATGAGATGAGGTTCTAGCCATGACTGATAATTGCAAGAAAATATTCAGGGAGTGCCTTCCTGGTCAAGGTGGATGTAATTCAAGACTCTCTATGTGAAGGAGTGCTGGCTGGAAGTGCCTGAGGAAACGTGCAGACCAGACGTGGTGCTGTGAGCCCACATTTTGGAGACAGATCCCAGCAGATGCCTCTGCAAGCTGTATGGCCTGTCTGGGGTGGAAACCAAGCACCTGGAAAACCACTGTGCAATGAATTAACCTTTGAATAATTCATTTCCCAGCAAGGTACCTGAATGCTTTTGGCTTGTGTCTCTCTTATCTGTACATCAGCAATATGGTCAATCTTTCCAGAAAGTCTGGTGTAAATACAGAGTAGAGGAAACATACTGAACCTGTTTCTCCTGTTTCTGTGCTCTTTCATTCATCATTTCACCTTCACCATATTCTCTACTTTCTTTTGTTGGAAAAACTCCTCATCAAGTAAAGAAATTAAGTCACACTAGTGCTGCTTTCCCCCACCCCTACCCTGCTTTTTTAAAATTGCCTTCTTTCCTGTAAGACATCAGGGGCTTTTCCACACTTGTGTCTGTTTGCTTTGATTTCTTTCCCTCTTCAGATTTTGCATCTTGCTTTTTTGTCACATGTTTGTTTTTGCCTTTTCTGAATGTGTTAGACAAGGGGAACTCTGCACTAAGCCATATCCAGACTTCACTCTACTAGCACTAGTTAAAACATCACAAGGTTTTGTTGCCCTCTTCAGGTAAATCTCTCCTACACAATCATTGTTCTCATTTTTTAGTGTCACCTTGGAGGGGCAGGAGATCATCTAGGCTTAAAACATAAACAAATATAAGAAAACTCTCAAAACCCACAGGCAGGAGCAATCACACATCTCCCTGAGAAGACTGGATATAAATTCTTTTCTCTTCCATCTCTGGACCACATCTCTTCTCTCCAATGAGATTGCCTGACAGTGGCACTCTCCAAGAACATTGTCATCTGGCAGTATTCATAGCAGTTGTGTGTTTCTTTCAGCAGAGGTTCAGTGGTGTCTGCAGTTCACAATCAGGTGAGAAAAGGAGTCAGTTTCTGCTCTGGTTGTGCTATAGCTGTTAGAGCAGGAATTTCCTTTCTGCCTTTTTTACCATATTATTTGTACTGCTTGTATTTTATGGCCATGATTTATAGCATATGTCACGAGTTCCTCTGATGCTGCTAGCAGTTCCTTGCCTGTGGTTTGCTAGGTGGGGGCAGTGTCCTGATGCTTTTGACATGAGGTGTGTTTGTTGGCTGCAGTACCTTCCCTTTGGACACTGGAACCAAACCCTTGCAGTAGAAGGAGGTGGTGGGGGGAATGTCTTGAAAGAAGTTACTGCATTAAACATCTGCTAGAGGAGGAAGTTTCCACAAGAACTG
Organism: Serinus canaria; assembly: GCF_022539315.1. Classification (NCBI taxonomy): domain Eukaryota; kingdom Metazoa; phylum Chordata; class Aves; order Passeriformes; family Fringillidae; genus Serinus; species Serinus canaria. The sequence goes on from NC_066319.1 coordinate 19,242,579, forward strand.
GGTTAATAGTCTGCTTCTGGAGTGTAAGCTGGGGGCAAGCCTTTGGCCAAACCCAGCCATGTGCAGCACACAGCAGCAAATGTGGCTTTTCAGAAATGGGGGTGCAGGGCAGGAACTGTTGCCTGCTCATACATTAATAGGGAGGAGGGGGAGGAAGCCTTTGCAGCTGGGTTGAGCGTAGGCTGCTGCCAGCAGTTGTCCAGAAGCATTCCTCACTGCTGTGAGATCTGTGAGTGATGCTTCAGAGAAAAATCTCCCTTGGCTTTTTTCAACCACAAGTCTTAGTCATGCCTAACAGGGTGGAGTTCTCTGCTGTGCTCTTCCCCAAGTTCTTCAGTTGTGGGAGATAGGGGCAGGAAAAAAATGAATCAGACTTCTTCAATTTCTTCCTTTCCAGGGGCTGCAGGACTGCCTCTCCAAAACCATTACTTTACTCTTATGGTAGTTGTCTCTGGAATTGCAATCACATCGTATTCTGTCTCTTCTCCTGATAATTCAGACAGGCTTCTTTAGCTTTTTGCTTTTTCTTTCTTTTTTTTTCCATACCCTTTTCCCTTCTACTTTAACTATGCAATGAGAAAGCCAAGGAAATGAAGAAGGTGCTGCACACCTCTGCCCTTTCACATTGAGAAAGGAATCTGTCTCTTTTATGTGTGCTATGGCTCTGTCCCAACAAGAAAGCCAAAAATTAGGAAGTGGATGTTTTTCCCGAAACATGTTTAGATGCACAAGTAAGGTCAACTTCTATAAGTTCTGTATCCCTAGGCAAACTTGAAATGATCACCCTTTTATATGTCAGTGTGGGTTTTCTTTAAAGGAGGTAAATAATGAAGCACCAAAGATAACTTAATACAAGCAAGGCTTCTCCCTGCTTGAAAGAAAGCTGACTGGAGCAGATATCACAGAGTCCTTATTTCCACTTATTTCCTTGTTAGAGGCTTCAAGAAGGATCACCATATCTTGACAATTCAGTTTGCCCTGTCCTTTACACTCTGCTATGCTTTGTTCAGTCTAAGTTTCAAGGCCTCAGGCTGTGAGGATTTAATTACTGTTTCTGGGGGATTATTGTAACTGCAGCTCTCGCATGTTTTTCTGTTCTAACCTCACCTCTGCTCTAAAGCCAAGGAAAACTCAAGTGTTACATAGCCTATGTGGTTTCAAGGCCTCTACAAGCCTGTAGTGTAGAATGACTCTTAACTTTTACCTTTCCTTGTGTTTTGCATCCAGAACAAACTCTCTAGATCTCTGATTTATCCTGAATAGGATATTGAATTTATCTCAGTTGTTTTGGGTGAAAACTGATGCTAAATGAGGTTTGCCCTTCCCTGGGCTGCTTCCACTCTTTCTGTGAACTATACATTAAATGTGCTTTCTGTTTTTAATGAACACTCAATCCCAGCTGCATTTTTTAAATAAGGTCTTGTAGACCAGTTCTTGCTGAGTCTTGCTGAATTACTCTTGCAAGAAGATTCTCATTGTCTAGATGTAGGATCATGTAGCACTGAGCTTGTCTTTTAGCTTAGTACTTTTCCAGTGGTTAGATCAGCTGCATTTAGGCCCATTTTGTCATTAGGAAGTTACTAAGTTGCTGCCCTGTGGCTTCATCTTCAAACATTGACCTTTCTGTTGATGTTTTGTGCATGGTTCAACTGGCCTGATCTCATTCTGTCCTCTGCATTCTATCTGTTACAAGGTCTTTTTTCCTGCAAGTCTCATGTGTTTGCATAGGTGCTTCATTTCAGAGGAGTACAAGAGGGATACAGATGTTATGACTTCATTTTTTATTATTTATTATACTGTTTGGGATTTTTTGATCTCTGGAACTCAAAACAAGGATCAGACAAGGATTCTCTTTCATTTTTCTTGGCACTAGTTTCTCTCTCCGTGGATGGAACTAACTGAGAGTTTTTCAGAGTCAGTGACTGGTACATCACATGAATTCATCCTCAGTCCAGCTGAATTTATTACGTATTTGTGTTTTTTGCTGGATCTCAATTTCTAAACCTTACTTTTGCCCTACATAGTTTACACTTTCAGTCTGGAACACTAAATGTATCTTGTGATCCTGGGGGTAAATGCTTGGTGTTTCCTCCTCCCTATTTAGCTGGTTCCTTGGGCAAGATCCAGTCCTTTGTCCCCTTCCTCACCCAGGGAATGGCCAGGGTTTGTTGCAGGGAGGGAGCTTTGCCTGGTGTACAGCTGCTGTGGGTAAAGGTAGCTCTACTGCAGCCTCAGCAAGTGCTCAACAGCATCTGTTTTTTTAGGTACTCTCAGGCTGCATGAAAATTACTTCAAGCGGAAGAAAAGCATTTGTACTAGTCAAGTATTGCATGAAAGATCCACAAAACTGATCTAGTTAGGAGCCCTTCTGTGGGAGGGTAGAAAGAGAAGAAGAAGAAAATAGTAGAAACTTTCAGAGGGAATTCAGTGAGGTAGAAAGGGACATCTCTTTGGCCATAGTAGTGAAGTCTATGAGTCCTACTTTTTCTTTCTTCTGCCTCCTCAGTACCTCTTAAAACTTCCAGTTGTTGCTGCTGCTTGTTAAAAGGTGTTTTCCTTCTGTCATTCTTTACTCCATCTCACATTCATTCACTGGCAATGCTGTACCAGCCCCTGTCTCACCACTGCTCGTCAAAATCCTTTCCTTTGCCCTTAGGGCGGAGTGTCTGGAAGTGCAGGTGGATGTTCAGTGGTCTTCATTTGCTGAGTCAGGGGCCCTCTGCTGAAATGAGGGAGTATGTCACCCAGTGCAGAACACAAAAAGGAGTGGTTATTGCTTGTGATGGTTATTCTGAGGACTTGACTCTCTTCTCTCTCTAACTGGGAAAAATTCTCTGCTGTTCTCTACACCAGTTTATTTGTAATTTTCTGATTAATCTGAAAGGGATGCTGACAGTGGCTCTTAGTGATATGAGAAGCTCTAGGTTTTTCTGCTGGGCCTTTTGTGGGCTTGGCAGTTTGATGTCACCCTTCCCCTGGGTAACTTTCCCTCCTCTGGTGATAAATGGTATGTGTGGTACAGCTGCGGTTTGGCTGATATGGTTTTCATTCTGTTGGTGGAGAAGTAGTGGGAAAGGTGCAAAAGTAGGTGTGAGTGGGAGACAAGGTCCTTTACCACTATGCAGTCTAAGAAAGGAGAGGGAGAAGTCTGTTCTCTGGCAGTAATGTGTGAGTGGGAGCATTATCAGAAGAGATTATCAACCTGTCTTTTCCCTCTTGGTTTCATGCTGCACCTTAGCCATCTGTTCTGTCAGCCCTGGAGAAAGCTGCTGCTTTGTCTAGTTTCACTTGCTTACCCAAGGGTTGTGAAGGTTCATTCCTTGAAAGGACAAAACTCCTGTCTGTTGTCATTTAAAAGCATTTACTATTATGAATTATGATGCATCTATGTTCTGCCCAAGTGGGCTTTAAATGAAGCACAGGTTTGGTTCATCAAGGTACAGCTGTCACTGCAGCAGGAGTCCTTAGTGTTGGTGCAGTTCTTGTTCCTACAGGAGTGAGAGAACTTCCTGCTCTACAGATTCACCATCATTTCTTACAACTTACTACTACATCTTTAAAATGCTTCCAAATGGGTTTCCAAAGCTCAAGTTTTTCAGTCTGTCTTCTGTTAGGTACATCCTAATGTCAGTTTTGCCTTGCAAACTACCAGTAGCTAAATTCATTACACAAGCTTGCTCGGAAGAGACATGTTCATAGAAGTCCAGGAGGCAAAGTGGGAGTCCTGAGAGCTCACACAGAAGAACTGCTTTGCTCTCTGTGAGCACTTGGTTCTGTGGTAGTGCCAGCTCTGGGGTTTTTCTCGCTTTCCAGAGAAATTGCGTTGAGGGTGATGGGGCACAGCCTAAGGGAAGTTGTAGTCTGGGTCCTGTGAAAAGTGCCAATAAACTGCAAATCAGATACTGACACTTCTTAAACACAGGACTATATTTCAATGAGGATCTTGTTCATTCATCTGAGACAAAGCCTTGAGTATTGTGACTCTTTTAGCATGGTGGTGTAGCAGTGTTCCTGATAAGAGTGAGCATTTAACTTGCTGAATTCCTATTTCTACTGTTGGCAGTAGCTTTTTGATTCCCTTTTTTCCTGTCTTGCACTGTCACAAGCATCTCAAGAAAGTTATTTACTCTAATCCTGTGTTTGATTCATGAGACCCAATGAGCTAATAGCTTGAGAATAAATTGCTGTAGCAATTGCATTCATAAATATCATGAGCAGCCTCCTTAAAGTGGTGTTTGATTACTTGAGACAAAGCTTTCAAAACATTAAAACAGTTTAAAATAATCACTTGGCTAAAGCAATAACATTCTGTGGATGCATTTCATTATTCACAACCCTTTATTTATTTCCCTTTTCAGAAAATGGACAAGAAGCCTGTATTAAAAAGTAATTAAATCTGTAACCCAAGCAAGACACAGAAAATTCAAAATTTAATGCTAATGCAGTTTTTTCATTTTGCAGATGATTGTTGCCCACTCACATGCACACAAGTATGCACATCATTAACATTGACAAAGAGCCGACTGTTAACTTTGAGATTCTTGGTTTCCAAGAGTTTATTACACAATCCTATTATGTAAATGTGGCTTTGTTAACTTGTGCAGTTGCCAGGAGAATTAGTGTCTGTCTATAGAGCTGCATGAGATGCATCTGCAAAAGCTGGATAGGACTCTCTGTTCTGTTGAAAAAGAGTCATGTTGCTTTGATTTGTAACTAATCTTTAAAAGTTTAAAGTATCCTGACAATATAAACCAAACTAATCTAACAGTGTGTTGGCAGTGTTTGCCAAATGAGACAGTGTCCTGAATGGTATTGTGTGCATCCTACTATAGCTTGGGGGGTTACTGCTGCATATTTGCCAGCTTTCTTTTAGGGAAGGGATGTGTTGTGAGGCTGTGAAAATACATAGAACAGAAACTTCTGGCTATTTGGCTAAAAAAAAAATTAGTGTTGTGTCCCTAATTTTTTTAGTACAGTACACGAAGTGCTTGTCAGGGGAGTGACGTTTGACAAAGCCTTATTCCTGTTACACCTGGAGACCTGATGTATTTGTTCTTGATTGTATGTCTGATCCAACATGAGGGGAATGAAACATCCTACTGCTTGGAACTTTCCTGGCTGGAGGGCAGATCTGGGAGTTCCCATGTCAGCTAGTTCACCTACCAGAAAAGTAGAATTAGAAGGCTCATTAGAGTCTAGTTGTGGGTGTTAGTTACGTACCGGCAGGAGCTGGTAGGGGTAGGTGATGTGCATGGGAGGATTTATTTACACTGAGAGAAAAGTGTACTTCTGTGAAGGCACAATGTGTGGTACATGGTACCAAAACTACTTTTTGTGAGTGCTGTCAAGTGCTATTGGAAATAGCAGTCACAAATTGTCCCATCCTTCTGTGAAAACAAATTCCTTCTAGCTCTCATGGTTGGGAGGGGGGATTCAATAGGCAGATTGTTCAAGACCATACTTCAAGGCACATAAGTTAACATGTCTTTAACCTTAAAAGGTTGTCAGTCCATGAATTATGGCTTTGAAGCTTGCAATGGATGAAGTTGGGATTGCTGTTCAGGATGGAAGTGAATTTCACCTGTTAAATTGAGAGGTTTGTGTTTGGCAAAGAACTTTCCTCCACAGGTCTGCGTTATGCTGAGAACATGGACCATGCAGCTTCTTAGCACTACTAAACTTGTTGTTTGATTGTTGCACAGTATTTAATAAATTATGTATATAGCTAGAGGTGAGGGTCAGATTTTTAAAATATTAAATCTGATCACTTCCATGTGGTTTTAAGCTTAGAGTGAAAAGCCGTAACTTGATAATTACTCAATATAACCTCTGTAATGTCTTTACAGCACAGTCTGGTTTGAACATTGCTCTTCCTCCTCACACCAGCAAGATAAATCAGTTGCATTTTTTGTTGTCCTGGCATCTGCAGCCCGATAAGGATGAAGATAAGGCTTCATTGTGAAGCAGTGAAGCATCACAGGTTCATCACACCCCAAGTGCTGTCTTGCTGTCAGGGGAGGCTCGTGAGCTGCAGTGTGAGTGTTCAGTGGTGAAACCTGCCAGCTTCTGCAGTGAGCGTGGTCTTGGCTTCCAGAGAGCAGCAGATCTAGAGCATCTCTGCTGCTGGTGGGCTCATTTTCCATGATCTGGTTCATGCATATTCTACTCATCACTGTGGGCTCTAACAGTCAAAGCTTTTGGTTTGCTCCTTGTCCAATGCAGACATTGATTTGAAAGCTGAAATAATGTTGGCGTGCTTCCTTTGGTTTGCCCCAGATATTTTGCTGTGGATATTCCTGTTTCATCACATTTTTATGACTTGAAAATAGGCCACTTCAGACACTTTCCTGTGTAAAAACTGAGCTAGACCTTTTTCAAGATGAACCTTTAAAATTAGAAACTTCACACTTGAATGTCAGAGTTGTGTATAATTTCCTGTGTTGACAACTACATTGCCTCTGTCAAGGATGAGTGAAATGTCTTGAGCTGTTGCTAAGTAAGTTTGTGCCTGTTTCAAGATCTGCTGTGCCTCTGTGACACAGATAAAGAAGTCAGCTCTAGGTTGTGTTGTGGCTGAGCTTTTATGGTGCGTTACAGTCACTCTACAAAGATTTCAAATAATTTTGCCATGCCAGGGTTATGCTAGTTATATTTTAGTTTGTTTTGCTGTTAATGGTATCATGTAAGTGCTGAGTTTGTTTTGTGTTTAAAATTGTTAGAGCAAAGGGGGAAGATCATTTTTCTTTGGGCTACACATAGAAAACTCTGGAATAACATGTTTGATTTTTCTATCAGAATAACTTGCCATAGTCTCTGTCACTCTAGTGGGTAATGTTTTCCCTTCTGGTTCCCATTACTATAATTAAATGCATTCAGAGCATTCTGTTTCTGTCTATTAACATGTAATCATGTGATTGATCCTTGTGTGCCAAGTAGATATTTTTTCCAAAGGAATTATTTATTTACATGAGTTTTCAGATTAGCTATGTAAATCAAGTGCTTATGAGTGGCATTTTGATGTTCAGCTTGAACACTGGTATTTCTGACTTCTGTCATCTGTACTTCTCCCTCGTGTGCCTCCACAGCTTTCTGCTGCTTTAATTGTTAGTTCACTCACTACCATGCTTAGTCAGATGTTCAAAGACTGGTTATTTAACTTGCCAAGAGAAGATGTTATCTTAGTTGTTATCTGTATCCTGTGGATTTTTTTATTGATCAGGATTTAGTGGGAGACTGACTTGCCTTTCTGAACAGATAGTCTGTGTCAAGGAAAGCTGCTGACCAAGGGTATTTTTAGATATTGTTAATGATCCAGAGAATGTACTGTCAAATATTTTCTTTTCAGTCTGTTTTATTTCTTTGGCATCACATCAGGTTAACATTAAGCTTTTTGTGTTTGCCTCCTTTCATACTATAAATTCTTTGCCTTCTTTGTTATAACTGTCTATGCAAACCTTGTGACTCTGTTTCTCTGCTCTCCATTACTTTTGTTCTCTGATCCATGGGAATAATATTGCCCCTGAACTATAGTAGAATTTCTTAAAGTGACCAGTAACTGTAAAATTGAACAAACCTAAAGCATTCATACAAACAACCACCCTACTTTTCTACCCCAAAGACTGAAAATGTATGCCCATGGATAAGGCATTGATGATCAATACTGTCTTCCTTCAAACTGCTTTGTACCAGAGCATAGGATCAGTAGGAGACCATGGTTCCAGAATTGTTAATCCTGGGAATAATTGCTGTTCTGTCAGTCAGAGGTACAGATGTGGCCAATATTTTTGTTGTTAACTGCAGCACTGAGTTTAGGTCAGCTGAAGAAAGACTGGTGGTGATGTCTATCCAGCACAATGTTTTCAGATGCAGACACTTGTTTTTAAGAAATTTCTTAACCCAAAGTAGCACTTTTCATTATGGCCCAGGTATTTTTGATTTCAGACTGCAGACTTGTGCTGGGGATGCAGTTGCTCAGCAGAATGTCACTAATCTAGGAAAGGTATTGAAGCCCCATCTGTGAGCAGATACTGCATGCTTCATTTACTGCCAGCCTATGCTGAATAGATTTCACCTAAAAGCAGGAGCTATCTTAATCTTGAGAGATGTAAAGAAGGATGTTTTAATGTCATTTTTTTATCCTGAATTTTCCAGTCCACTGTGGCTCCACAATTTATTGTTGTTTGTACTCCAGACCAGTTGCAGAGTAAATGGGAACATCCCAGCTGCTTGGGCTGGTGTAGCCATGGCTGCATTGATAGACTCAGGAGCAGGATATTGCTGATGAGTCTTGTGGTCTTAATCTGCTGGTTTATTGATAGTGTAATGATTCTAACAATTCCTCTATACAGAGCATCTTCCTAGGGAAGAAGGATTTTCTAGGTATATTTGTGGAGCTTAGATTCTTGAATGCATCCTCCAGAGAAGATAGAGAGCTGCTGGAAGGAGTCTGACATTTGGTCATGCATTTGACAGTGAGATTCAGAGTGCTTACTTGCTGAATATGTGAAGGTATTCCTTGCTCTTGATCCTTCTCAGTGTTACTAAGAGGATCTGCATTGTTGGCAACTGGTTTTGCTAGTCAAGGAAGATACAGTTTTTATTTTTAGAAATATTTTCTTTCTGTTTCTACTTGGTTTTTAACTAGAGGAGAAATATAGGAGTGATCTGTCAGAAGACTTCCTGACACACTGTAATCATCACCAGAGATGATAAAGATGAAACAAAGCATCCTTGACACTTGGGCCATCTAATCAAAGAATTGATAGAATGAATTTAGTTCCTTGATAGTCTGTGATCCTACTGTGTGACTTACAGCAAGTTTCTGTTGTGATAATTTTTCCCCCAAATTTTAAGGTAGCAGTAGCACTTCCTTTTTCTTCAAAGGGTATATATCTAATAATATACTATATCATTAGGTTTTATGAATAGATTTATTATTATAAAATTCATTTTACATAAAATAGATTTATGTAAACTATTTGTTGATTGTTTACTTAATCATAGAATCATTAACACCAGTTTGGGTTGGGACTTCAAAGATCATCTAGTTCCAAGCTCTCTGCCAGGGGCACGGATGCTTCCTACTGGATCAGTTTGCTCAGAGCCTCACCCAGCCTAGCCTTGGACAGGATGGTGCATCCATGACTTTACTGGACAGCTCCTTCCAGTGCCTCACCTCCCTCACTGTAGAGAATTTCTACCTAATACAAAGTCTGAATCTACTCTCAGTTTAGAGCCACCGCCTTTGTCCTGTCACTACATGCCCTTGTAAAAAGACAGTAAGCATTAGTATCTTGTCTGTTATATCCAGCAGGATAGAAACATACTGTCACAAATTCACTTGAAGACATTGCTCAGGTAGGAGTTGGTAATCCATTTCTCCTTTGGACATGCCCTTGGAAAGGTTAGGAGTTAATCCATGCAGTTCCCCAGGGCACCTCCAGCAAGGTGTTTTGGAGTAGGGTGATCCAAATTGGATCAAGCTGTATGTGTGCAGTTCAATACAAATCATGTTCTTCACAGGAGATTATTTCACTTCTAGGAATGTGGAGCTCCTGTATGTGGAGTTTCCTAAAAAAGCTTTTAATACTTCATTATTCTGACTGCCAGCAGAACTGCTGTGTGACCTCTGCATGGCTGAAATGGGCATTTTTCAGTTTGGGGAAAATGCTTGTATCAATCAGCAATTTGAATTGCAACAGGAAAAATGTAGTTCCCCTTCTGATTACAGAGGAGATACAGTCTGATTGTAGATGTTAGTCTTAGTTTTTTAGCATGGCTCTTTTATGCCTTGTTAATCCTCTTGAGCAGCAAGAAGAGTTTAATACTGAAGATCCATTTCACCTAGGAATTCCTATAAGAAGACTTTAGAATTGTATAAAAAATGATGTGGTAAGAAGACGATATTTGCAAAATAAGTATTTACATTGTGATCTCAAAATACTTACTCTGGCCTCTAAATCTCTCTGTCAAATGTTTTTATCCCTTTTCATATTTTTACATTTCCATATGAAATTAGTCCAGTGATTAAATGGAAGTATCAGAACATCAGAATATGATTAAATCACTCTTTTGCTTTGTCTGTGTAAGTAAATAATGGTGAATCAAAGTTTATAATGTGTCTCTTATTATCTGTTTTGTTTTGGGGTTTTTTGTTGGGGTTATTCTTGCTTACACAGGTAATTTTTGTCTCCTGAGAAGATAAAGGGCTTGGATAGCCTTTTTGTAGTCTTGGCATATATTTTTAATGACTCTAGGTATGTTATCCCTGCTTCTGATTTTATGTAGGTTTTTTTTCCATTAAGCTTGGCGTGCATTAGAAAGTCAGATTTTAGTTCTTTGAAAGACTGTCCTTATTAATTAAATCCACTAATTTCCAGGAAGAGGTTAATACCTTCTCACTAAAACAGTGCAATTAAAAGTGTTTCTAGAGTGTGCTTCCTCAAAAGATGAGTTTCTGCTCATTTAGATCTGCTTTTCTTGGAAATAGAGGATTTTTTGTTGCAAATAAGTGATGAAGGCCAAAAGATAAAATAAACATGAGAACAGGGAAGGCACTGAGGCCTTTTTTTCTATTACAGAGGTGGGGGATAATTTTTGCTGTTGCTAATTAACTGCAGGAAGAACCATCTGGTTTTCTCTATTGAGGCTTTTTACTTGAAAAGTAATTTCTTTGTTGGCATCTTCATAATGATCATGCTCACACAGTCTGTGTATATGGTGGCCTCCATTCCCCTGAAGTTACAACATACAAGCCCTGTGCAGTTTGGGGGATGACACAAGTGCTGTGGAGGTGCTGGGGAGAGGAGACTCATTGCTTCTTGATTGATTGGCAGTCCAAACCTGGCATGCTCCCATGCCCCCTCAACTCAGCAAAGAACAGTTTTTGTCTGTGAATTGCTTATAATCGATAGGTGAGAAGACACTGTTTTGTTTCAGCATCTTCAGAGGTGGAGTCTGAAAGGAAACTTCTAAGCCATTAAAATTTAAACTCATTTACCATTCTGAAGATAATTCTGAATTTTATATGATTCTGTACATACTGAAAAAAATTAATATAAACTGTACATCATGTAAAATACTGTGTTATGCAGTTCATTGATGTGACTTCTGTGTTCAGTGGTGCTCATTCAGCTGCCTCTGTTCAGTGTCTCTGCACAACTAAGTGCAGCAGTCCTCAGGTTACCCAAATTAAAAAGATATCATTAATTCTTTCACAAATAAATGTGGTAGAAATACAGTGTCTACCCCTTTAAATCATCAGTTCAAAGAAATGACCAGTCAAACTGAAAATCCAGCGAATGGGTTCAGTATGTTGTGTGAGGCAAAAACATCATTCCCTTAAAGAGTATGAAAGCAGCAAGAAGAATAGAGGCTGTGGAACAGTTATTAACATTTATAGTAGTCAATGAGCAATAAAACAGTTTTCTGTTATCCTAACAGGTATGATTCATGTATCATGTACATAGCTGTATAATACTGAGCTAAGCAAAAACTAGAGCAATGCAATAATCAACTCCAAGGAGGAGATCAGGTGCTGGTGGTGACAGTGGTTTTTCACTTACCTAGTTGGGTGCTGAGGGATGTCATCCTGAGTTCCTCTGGGTTGTGTGGTCTCAGAATTGCCCTTTTGCTTGAAAAAGAGTATATTGTTACAAGTTTTGTACCAGGGTAAATATTGGGGCATGTATAAATAAGATTTAGATTTTTTTTTTACATCTGTAGAGGTGTGGGGGAAGGGAAGGAGAAAAAGCAGTACAATAAAAAAATTAATTTATTTAAAGCTTCCTGAATGCTAGATTTTGAGTAACTTATTTTCTAAGTAGATCTGCAGTGTATGTCATTAACCACCCATTTCCTTTTAACACAATTAAAAGAAATGCATACCTTGTGCTTTTAGGGGAAATGTGCTAAGAGGAAGCACATTGTTGTTGTTACCCCTTTTGCAGTTACTCCTCTCACAGGCCAGGTGAATTTTATAATGGTGTAGAGAAGTTGACTATTTTCCTTATCTTTCAAAGTGAAGTATTAATCATTTAAAGATAGAAACAGCTGTTGGCTGTAAATGAAGGCCAGTGGTGAAGGAAGATGAAGCTGTGCAGGTTTATGTGTATGGAGACCTGCCCAGCAATACATTGCTACTGACATGGTAATTTTAACTCAGCCATTCATTTATGTACACCTCAGATATTCAGCTGACAGCTCTGGCATCACTTGGGCTCAGCAGGAGGGGAGGAGGCTGTGTCCCTGCCATTGTCTAGGTAGATTTCTACCAAGGATACTTCTTCACATATCCTACCTGGAAGCTGTTGGCTGACCTGTAGTCCACATGACTGGTTTCTCACTCAGATGAAGGCTGTCTAACTTTAGCAGCACAGCACGTTAAAAAATTTACATTTGCGTCAGCGCGAAAAATAAAACGTCTCTGCTGTTTCAAGCCTCAGCAAGTGCTTGGAAGTACCATACTAATATTGTAGCATGAAAATGTTAGCAAGTACTGATCAAATTTGTTGTGAGTACTTGACAGCCAGTCTTGAAATTTTGTTGATGGTGTTGTTTTTAAAAAAAAATTAAAATAATGGCTTTGTAGATGTCCTGAGAGGAATTCTGCAAGATTAGATGCCATGGGGGAATCAATATTAAGATTGTCAAAATGTTAAGGACCTAATCTGAGTGTAACATACTCTGTTTTAAATGAGTAGTAAGTCATCTGGTATTGTAGCAATTAATCTGGTGTAAATGAGATTAGAATCAATATCAGATTAGTGGCTAATGGGACGCCACTGATTGGTGTGGGTATGATTTCAGGGACTGGGGAGAAAATCCTATAGTCTATTCTGCTGTGCAAACTTTTCTTTGTTCTTTCCTCTGTTTTCTATTGTGCTTTTTCCCTGTGCCTGAATTTACAAATTCTCATAATTTATAATTACAATTGAAGAGCTCTCCTTAGGAGGGAGCATTTCAAAATTGCTTTGTAATCTCTGCTAGGAAAGATAAACCTGGAATCAGAACAGATGGTGAAATTTTATATTTATTCAATAGATACTACAAACTCAAATCTTTCTGCCTGATATTGATGCAGTTGGCTTATAGTCTTACTGGTTTTTGTTGAGCCCCAGTTCTGTCTGATTTTCTCATACTCTTGCTTTATTGTTCCATGTTCCTTGCATTCAGGTTGCAGTGCAGCTGGCTGACAGATGAGAGGGAATTGCATTTGTTTTTCTCTGAACAAACTGTATTAATTATAATGCCTCCCACTGGGCTTGCAGTTTGCTTTAAGTAGCACATATCATTAGCTTTTAAAAACAGACAGGATCATAAACTTCATATTATTTTATCTTAAATGGTGTATGATTTAAATGCACGGTATTACCATGAGGCAGAACAGCAAACTTGCACTCACAATTCTGGGTTCTACAGAAAAATGTGTTTTTCTTCCTGAGGAGAAAGCATCTGTATTAACTAGAAAGGGTAAGAAAGTGAATTTATTTTTTTTAGTCCACAGTGCAGGTCAATTGTTAACTGTCTGTCCAGAGTAATCAAAAGTGAACAGTAATGCAGTCTTAATAGATGTGTTCTTTTTTTCATATACATGTATATATTACTGGAGAAACAGGCTCCTGGAGTGTTTTCTTCCTGCCAAAAAGCATATGGTAATGAACAGCAGACTTCATCCTTGGACATGTTGTGGCTTGGATAGTGGAGGTCTGTATCTTCTGTTTCTTGATTTTCAGTCTAGTTCAAAATATTCTTCAAGACAGATGAAAGCACTTGTTTGCATCTTTTTCTGATATTTTAATAATGAGGAGTTTGTCAGAGTGGAGGGGTGAAACAAAAATTCCAGGATACCTGGTTTACTATAGGGTATCAAGAAAAACAGTTAAGAGCATGTACTATGTGTTTTATAAGGGTGTCATTAGTTACAGGAGAAAGAGCCTTGGGCTGTTTCCACACAATTCAGTCTGAGTTAGGGTTTATTTAAGTCACCCCTTGAAGTGTTAAAAATTCACAGTATAGGATGGATAGGAGCTTTCCTGTGCTGGAAAAGAAGGAATTTGCATAAAGTACTTAAGATGTTTATCACACACCATGTATTGCCATGCAAATGCTTATGCTTTGTGGCATGCATTCACCAAGTATAAGTAAATAGAACCAATGAAGTTGCTCTGTAGGCTTCAGAAGAAAGCCAGTTTTCCTTATTTAAGAAAGTGTTTGCCTTGTATGATGTAATGCAGCAGGTTTTTCATTTGGTTCCTTATTTAAAAACAGTGAAGTATAAAGGATTGTTAAATAAGGATGTACAGTTCATTAAGTAAAATGGTGTATATCCTGTTAGCAGTGGAACAACAAGCAACTAGTAAGCAAATGAATAATTACATTAGAGTTTCAATAAAGAAACTATGCCAAAGACATAGATTAGCAACCACCTTTTTTTCTGACTATCTACAATATGCTGATGGGAATGGTGGAGACAACAGAATGAGAAGGATGTGGTTTTGAAAGATCTGTGCCAATGTATAGCAAGCAATTAGTCCAAAGAGGGACCTAGATTAGTGCAGCTGAAGTGTTCTGTATCTGCTTCCATTTGGGTGGAGCAGAGCAGTTTGGCTTTGGTTTCATACATGTATCTGACTGAGATGCTCTCAGCTGGAGTTCATTTATCAAAGACTCCCAAGGTAGAGGGCTCACATGCACAAACAGGATTAATTTCCACCAGAAATGTAACATTTGCATTCACTTACCCAGGATAATCTGATTTTCCCTTTCATCCTCTGTGAGGGTTAGTTAAATCTTTGTTGGAGAACGGAGCACCTTGCTGCCCTCATCCTAAAATGTTTATGAGCAAAACACCTTAAGAGAGAGAACCTTGAACTCTACAGCTTCAGGGTATATGAGTGCAAGCACTCTTTTATGACATTTTATTGTTTTGTAGGAGAGAATTGGAGAGTCCTTAGGTGGGTAAGGGAGAGGAAGAGGGAGGATGATCCAAAAGAGGTGTGGGAGGAGGCAGCTCTGTGTTCCATTCTTCATAAGTAGAGCTCTGCATAATGTATTTATATGTTGCACTGTATAGAAAAGTGTAAGCAGGCCTTGCAGAAGAGATGGGACTTGGCATCCCCTGTTTCCTGGGTGAGCTTCCTAATTGTTAGGCTACAACCTGAAGGGTAGGCTCAGTAACTTGGGGAAATGAAAGAATTCCACAGCCCCAGTTGCCTTTGTTATCAGATGCTAGTGAAGAAGGAGAATAGAAGAATACTGATTTTGTGTTGAATGTCATAATGCTGCAGTTCTGTTACAGAATTAGCATGCAATGAAGAACATGCACAGTATTTGTTCTGTACAATGAGTGTCAAGTTTGGAGTGTTTGTGTAAGATGCAGCATTAAAAAGAGGGTGTGCAGCATAGAATGTCATTGTTTTTTCCTTGATCTCTACAGGTCCTATTACTTCAAAACTGGTTGAATTTTTTTCTTGGATATGATCTCTTGGTACTCATCCTTAAAGTATCATGGGTTTATTCCCAAGGGCAGAAAACCTTTCCTTTCCTGAAATTTGGCAAGTCACTTTCAAAAGAATGCAATTTTTCTGAGTCTGAAAACATGATTTATTGCTTAATCCCCACAGAGGATATAGAAAGTGTCATGTTTTATACATTCTATGGTGTTTTTGTCTAGACAGAGTATTAGAGTAGGGTTGCAAAGATACTCAGGAACATCTGCAATTTTTTAAATGCAAGAGGACTCTATTACTAAGTACCTTCTCAGCTGCCAGTTGCTTTTCACTGCATGCTTTTTGGTTTTTTTGATAAATACAAATGTCTGTAGTTGCTTCCTACTAAACAGCTTTGCCCTGTTTTCAGCTACTCAGATCTATTACTAAGCAGGTAATTGCTCTCATTGCTTGAGTTTGCATCACTGTCTGCATCTGACACAGAGCCTTTGAGATTTTTGGACAAAACTCTTATTGCAGAAAAAGGATGAAGACATACACAAATTTTCCTTCACAGAGGTCTGGAAATCAGTGGGTGGGTTTCAGATTGTTGACAGCTGTCCCAGAAGTCCCTGTAGGACATAACTCAGGAGAGAACAGAAGTTCTTACTATCATTGTGGTGGGTGTGTTCTTGGTCTCTTTCAAACCCCTGGTGTGAACAGGAAGAGACTCTGCTCAAGGTGACAATCCTCACACTCATGTCTGATGGGAAATGCTTTGAACTGTGGCCTGAAAGACTCCTCTTTTCTTTGCCCTTTCTTGTACCCCCATTGTCCCCTGTGAGAGCTCTGAACCTTTCACTTGAAGTGACCTGACCCTGACTCCCACACCGAGGTGGCTGAAATGGTCACAGTGGTGAGTCAGAGGAGAAGAGTATCAATCTGACATGAAGATGGGTGGGGACTTCTGCATCAGGTCACTCTTACTGAGCTGAGAAAGTTAATGCTGAATAGGCTGTTTCCCTAAAACAGGTTGATTTATTTCCATCAAATACTCAATTTCCATAGACCTCAGGTATGTTTGGATTAAACTTGTAAAACCAGTACTTCTTTGTGAGCATTGTATTACTGAGAATGATATTTAAACTGTGCCATAAGGGACAAATTCGTGTCCAGCATCCTGCCAGACTGAGGATTTTCCATTATACTGAGGTCATCCTGCTAACCTTCACTGGCTTCAAGGGAAAATAAGCTCATTTTAAACCACAGCAGTAATTAAATCTGCATGCCTACTTGACTGATTTAATGTTTAATTAAAGCAGAAGTATTGTGGTGGGGTAGTTGAAATAAATGACTGTCAACATTTGTAAAGCTGACAGAATCTTTTTTTTCCCTTGTTCTTTTTAGCTTTTAAAAATGCTTCTCAGTGTAGTATATAGGTATGCACTGAGATATCCTTAGAACATCTGAACTAGCATGAAATATTTGAACTGTTTTCTGAGGTTCAGATAAGAGCATAGAATACTTTCATTAGATAAAGGTGCAGAGTACAAAAATATAATGAATTTCACACCAAATCATTCATTGTATTTTTGTGTATACATCTGTGTAACACTTGCTACCAGAATGAAGTTTCTTTGGTTAAGAAAATGTGAGACTGGTTTACAAAGAGCTTTGCAATTTTATGTGGGTAGAAGTATTTAACTATAGTCAGTCTATGAAAATGCACAAGTGAATTTTTCTTTTGTTTCAGCTTTTAAACTGGATATAATAAACAAGTAAGGATTTTTCCTCATTGAATTGCAAGTTATCTGTAAAACAGAAATCATTGCCATCTGACAATGTACCAGTCTAGTTTGTTCAGACCCTCCTAGCTAATAATACACATGTGGCTCACAGGTTCACAGATACTCACTGGCAGCTCTTAGTCTACTGAGACAGAGCAGATACTGTATTCATTTACTGATAAGGTAAATGAATACAGCATTTGTATTCATATATGTCTTACTTGTCATAGGTCTTTGACACTTGCTGAAAGAGCTTTCTTGGCGTTCTTGGGCTCTTGACTTTCAGTACTTTTTCTTATTAATTACCTTTTTAATTACTCACCAACCACCCTGGTTTTTGTTGCAACAAGATACTGAACTAATCTACAGAAATTAAAATATTTCTACAGGACTGAAAGATTCTACAGAAATTAAAAACAAAAGATTGTAAGAGAAAAATTACCCATTGAGTCATTTGCTTATGGAGACTTATAGTGAAGGAGTAAGGAACAAGTGCTCTCCTAGCAAAGTTCTCTTGTGCTTTTGCAAGTCTTCTATCTGATTAGAAATTTGCAAGATTTCTTGACATTTGGAGAAAAAAAAAACACAGCAAGATTGAAGCTTTGAAGTTAAGATTGAAAAGGTGTTTGAAATAAAGACTTTGTTTTGTTTAAAACAATAATTAATTATTTGAGTGGGCAAAGCTCACTAATATTGCCACTGTTATAAGATTCTAAGGACATAGGTTTAAATGAAAATAATAATGAAATAATAAAAATAGTGGATTGAGTTACATGGAAATCTGGAAAATCAGTGGGTGGGTTTCAGATTGTTGACAGCTGTCCCAGAAGTCCCTGTAGGACATAACTCAGGAGAGAACAGAAGTTCTTACTATCATTGTAGTGGGTGTGTTCTTGGTCTCTTTCAAACCCCTGGTGTGAACAGGAAGAGACTCTGCTCAAGGTGACAATCCTCATACTCATGTCTGATGGGAAATGCTTTGAACTGATACCATGTGTCAGTGTGGGTGTGGTCCCTGAAATGTCCTCTGGTTTGCTGAGATGTGTCACTGGTCCTCTTTGAGTGCCAGTTGTGTTTTGGAAATTGCTGGGATCCCCATCCAGGGATTTTGCATCTTCTGTCTGTTGTCACAGCATGGCATTTAGATACTTCCTTGGTTGATAGGAAGATTTTGTGTTGTCCTTCATTAGAGGCACTCCCAAATCAATAAATCACAATTGACTGCAGAGACTACCCTAGAAAATGAGGACACTGTGTGCTTCCTAGACTAAGTCAAAATTTTTTGGGCAATTTTTTTTCTAGACCAAGTCAAATCTTGACTCTTCCCCTCTTCCCCTACCTCTTAAGAGAGGAAATGTTCATTACTTTTTCAAAATCAGTTGTAGAACTGGACATCCAAAATCATTAGTCACCCTTAAAATAGTAGTACAATGCTTAAACCATAGTCAAATGAGATTCCAGGTTTGAGCTTGATCTAAGCTAACTGTGGCTGGTATCAGTCTCTGTCTCAAGGGATGACATGCTAGTGCTCTGCACAAGAGGCCAAGTGGCACTGGGCAGGCTGAATATTCTATGGAAAGTGTAGCACTACCCAGCATATGGTACAAATGCATTAGAGCAACGCTGTCTTATTTTAAATGATAACATTTACACTACTCCCCTATGCTGTATTACTAAAAGCCATTAAAATAGCATTTTGGTTATGGCACCATCTGAGGTAAAAGCACCATGCTTTCAAGAATGACTGGTTTGAAAAATTTTAATTTTCAATTAAGCTTGAAAGGACAAAGTGCAAAATTAACTAACTTGCAATTAATTTCAGTAGTAATTATGTAAAAAATTCCAGGCATACAGAAGATGAGAAGCATGGCATAATTAGTTGTGGAGGTTTTTACTGCTGTAATTACAGTGATAAATATGTATGAGGCTGTTTGGGGAAGGGAAGCACAGCAAGCAATTGTATTTAATTAAACTTTTAGCTGGCTTAGTTATGGAGACTGCTCTTTGTTTTAATCCCTTCAAAACTGCGGTGACACTCCCAAGGCAGGGTAGTTACAACCCAGTGTGTGAAAATTGCATTTTAGGTTTTGTTTTTCCTAGGTAGAGGTCTCCCAGGTCATCTGTCACTTTATGAATCACAGGTAACCACTATGTTCCAATTTTACAGCTCTTGAAACTTTTGTGAAAAGCCCGATGAAAACAAATTGCATAATTTGTGTATTTAAAATGTTCAAAGAGAAGGATGTAGAATTGCACAGGTGAGCATGATGCAGAGAAACCATCAAGCACAAGGTAAGAGTGACTGCTAAACAATTATGTTAGGATCAGTCATGCCTTCAGCATCCAGAGGTCTTTGTTTATGGGGTGCTTATCTACAGCAGCAAAATCAGCTGAAAAATTAAAGCTATTTGTAAAGGGAGCAAGGAGTCATGCAGACCAGTCTGTGTTTGTGGTTTGTTATGCATTTTTATTCAGTATTTTTTAGATACTTGATGTGTTCCACTTAGACTAGAATCCAGTGTGATTAGGACTTTTTTTTTTCTTTTAATTTTCTTCCCTAATTTGTGTTTAGACAAGTTTTTAAGCTGAGACATAGGCATATTAAATCAGCCTCCATCTTTAACATGTGAACACTCTATACAGACAGCTTGTTAAAATACCACAGAGTGCTGGGGAGGACAGGACTGCCTTGCTCAAGGATAATTAAGTGCACCTTAAGAGTAAAGCAATAAAGCTGCCTACTCTTAGATAGTAAAGAAAAAGTAAATAATTCATCAAAGTCTCTCTGTGTGTGGAGAGCAGGGTATGGCTGATGGAAGCTGAGAACTCCCAATTTCTGATCCTGGCTGACAATCTCTAGCTCTGCAACTTGAAGTGAATTGTTTTATTAATTTAAGTCTTGCTTTTTAGGTAAGGAATAGGTTTACCCATCTTGTTGGATTACTGTAACATTTATGTGATTTGTCTTTAAATACTTAAAGGAATAGTACTAAAAAAATACTATAGTTGGCCATTTGCATCTGTACTACAAAGGAGTAGTAGTAAATAGTTTTGTGTCTTCCCCTTGCAAATTAGATAAGCTCTTAACCTTTGTTAAGAATGATTTTTAAAATAGCAGCAGATGCTTGTATGTGTGTGTGTAAATGGCAACATGTCTCAGCTATTACAAATTATGCTTCCTGGAAGCTTTTACCCAGCCCACACAGTCCCCCAGCTTTTGTTTAAATTTAGCCATGAAATATCATTTTACCTATTTTCTCTTCTTCCTGAGAAGTGTTTCATTAAATTTGTCTTGCATCTTTTCACTTTTACCCTTGTTCACCTTTAGTTCTGATCTGTCCAATAATCTAAGAATTAGTCCCTGAACTTATTTTTTTATAACCAGTGGCTATTATAAATACTTCAGTCATATCTCCTCTTAATAATATTTTCTCAATACTAAATAAAGCATGCTTTTTTCTCTCTTGATATTTAAGCTCTGTTTCCCCTATTCATCATCTTTGTTTCTCATGCTGCACTCTCCATCAACCTAATTCTGTCTTCAAGTAAGCTGGCCAAAATAGGCTGCCAGTGTTCAAACATGGTTTCATTGGGGTTTTGCAGAATCATGCCATAATACAGTTAATATCCTTTCCTTGTGATAAGCCAGTTTTCTATTAACCTTCTTTACCACTGCTATGCATTAGCTGAAGTTTCTGTCAATAAAGGTTCATTCTCATGTGACACATTAGCTAATTCAGTGCCTTTTAAACTATGCTAAGCTGTACTAATCATTATTATTTGCCTCCAGTCTTTTCAGGCAGAATGAGAACTATAAGTATGCCACCAAAAATCTCTTCATTTGCCCTTGCATACAGTAATTATCTTGACATAGTGATTAATAATTATGATTCCTGCCTCTTAATACAAATTTTAAAATACGTTTTTCTTTCTTCCATTGTACACATGCTTTTCACATCAAGAATTGCACAATTCAGTATGACTAGTTTAGCCAGTCAGCTGGGGTCAAAGGGAAAATAAATGTTTCCACAATCTCTCTGGAAACAAAAAGCAAGACTACATCTTCACTAAGAATAAAATCTGGCACTCTCAAATTCATTAGGCTGCATTTGTCAGTGCTGAATAAACAGCCTTTCATCAAGTGCAGCAATTTTCTCCGTTGTGTAATTAAAGATATTTTTTGCTTAATTTATTTTTATGAAAACTTGCTGAAGTGAGACCAAAATTTTTATAATGCCTGTTTAAAAAAAAAAAAAAAGGTTCTGGATAAAGTCCCAGGTGCTATAATATCTTGATTTACTGTCTGAAATGTTACACTAAGTCCATTCACAGGGTAAAGGTATCCAAGTGTCCTCTGCACTCTAAAGGAGGAGATGAGCTCCTCCTTCCGTTCTGAATGCATGGTTAGCTTCTAAGGCTTATAGAATTTATTGATTTGTCAATGAAGTATGAACTCCTACTGAACTTGGGAGAATAATGGGATCATGTAACAAGTGATATAAAATTCTTTACAAGAGGACCTCCATCCTCGTTGTTAGAAGGTGTTTTTCATCTTTTTTCTGTGTATCTGAAGACAGGTGTGGTGAAACAAACACAGGTCTGTCAGCTCACCAGAAGAAATAACCCAAATTTAGGCTCTATGAGATGTTTTGGGTTATTTGATTGTCAGGGTGAGAGTGTTGTTATTTCTGACTGCAGGCCAGTGTAAAGCTTCAGGACTGTCAGAGGTCTCAGGGTATTCCCAAAGCACAACCAGACCATTGCTAGCTCGGGGGGATCTGTTCCAGTGCTGCACTCTCCTTGCCATTTTGCAAATTGCACCTCACACCAGAGCTACCCATGTAGGTAATAAGTTACTGTGGTGCTTTCCCTTTCGAGGTGAATGGTTCAAATTCAGCCTGGATTGCCCATACTTAAAATCTGTAGGATTTTTTTATATACATCAGGAAAACTTTGAGAAACTCTCCTGAGGATATACAGCAATGATCATCCCTATGGTACAACCATCAGAGTGGTCAGTGTAACTGGAAATCTAAAGGCATGGAGGCACATGGTGCTACTAGTGTTTATTCACTGGCAGAGGTGACAGCTTCTATTCTGTTA
The DNA here is from genome assembly GCF_022539315.1 of Serinus canaria. Lineage (NCBI taxonomy): Eukaryota > Metazoa > Chordata > Aves > Passeriformes > Fringillidae > Serinus > Serinus canaria. The sequence goes on from NC_066319.1 coordinate 19,264,897, forward strand.
GATGTGTGAAATAAAGCTGTGATTTTTCACATTAATAATTTGGGACACTTCCCTGCAGTGTTTGAAAGCCCTGCACTTGTGTTGTTAGAGCAGGTATGGTTTTGATTCTCATTCATTTCAAACTTCTGTATTTAAAAATATTCAAAGCTTCCCTGCAGTGTTTTCTTCAGCCTAAACCATCCCTTCTTGGTAGTGAGTGTCTATGTAGGCATCTGATAATTCATGTTGTTCTCCATCAAGCTCTGATTCACCTCTGCTTCTTTTTTTTTTTTTTTTTTTTTTTTTTTTTTTTTTTAAGTGTGATGTCCTGAGCTGGATATATGCTCAAGCACACACCTTGCTAGAGCTAGATTCTTTGGGGTTGTATTTTTCACTGCCAGAAAACATACTGTTCCCTGCTGACACCTGACTACATGTGATCCTGACAATTTCTGCTATTTTTCAATAATTTTTAATTTTGATATCATGCAGCAGGGTTGATGTTGCCTAACAGCAAGCTGAATAAGCATTCTCTGTCATTCAGGTAATTACTGAATAGTTTCAGGTTCAGAGCAGAGCCTTTTGGACCCCCCTGAAAAGCTTTCAGTTTTCTAAGGAGCCACAGCCTTTGAATGTTTCCCTTCCACTCCCTTTTTTCAGTGTCATCTCTTCTGATCAAGTGAGATTTTTATCAGAGGGTGAAAAGCACATGTTTATCTTCTTCCTGGTGTTAATGCCTTCCAGATGCTTGTTAGTGTCCCATTTGTGTACACTAGCTTTCAAATGCAGCCTTTTTCTTTATCTTCTCTTTGCCTCATTTGCTTTTCTGTGCTTTCTTCCCTCTCTCTTTCTCTGGCATTTGACAGTCTGGGTCTTGTGATCAGGAAGGCCAAAAAGGGCAGTGCAACATCTACTTTCACAGCCAACTGCTGTCTTCTCTGCTGTTGTATTTTGCTCTTTTTTTTCCCTCCTGTTGTATGGATGTGCATATAATATTTAAGGAAATATTTAGAATTTGATTTACAGCCAGGTACAATGTTTGTTAAGACCTTCCTGAAGGTGGAACCTGAACACAGTGAAGCTACTGAGGCCATTGTTTGGCAGGAGTTTCTTGAGTTTACAAAGCTGGTGCCTGAAAGGAAACATAAGTTTGTATGTCAAACAAATGTAAAGCAAATTCAGGATAATTTTAAGAGGGAAAGCATCTCAGAATGTAACTTCACACTGGTGTGTTGCCTGTTGGGACCAAGCACTGAGCTTATCTTTGTTTGGACTCGGTGTCTACCCACATTGCTCAGTTGTTGTAGTCCTTCCTTTCCTCTCCCGTCTCCTTTTGATTCCTAGAGCCAGAGGGTGGCCTGCAGGCTCTTGCTGGAGTGGATTTGCTGCTGGTTTCTTCTGTGGCATCCTGGAGGCAGTCATTGAAGGGGCATTGAGTAGGTATGAATTAATGGCTGATGAAAAGGAGTTAGGTGACCTGGAAGGTATTGCTTTCTCTGGGGATTTGTCTTTTTTTTAACTCAAGATCACAACCTGCTCATGGTTTCTAGATTGTTAGTAGCTTCTTGAACAAGTGAAACTATGTATCTGGCAACATCTCTTCTTCACTATTCTAGAAAATAAGTAGGATTGACAATATTAACATGTAAAGCTGGATGTGGTCGCTGTACTAACACTTTTTCAAAAATAAGAGTCATTAAAATACAGTTCTTGAATGATTAGACTAAATTTATAAACTGATTATAAACTTACTCTACAATAGATTTAAATCACATTTAAGCAGTATTTCTTGCCATGGATACCTGACTGCAGCCTCCATAAATCCTGCACTGCATTTCTTCAAGCCTTATTATCCTTCTTAGGCTCCAGCTGTTCATAGCACTAATCAGCACCCAGGAAAAATTTAATGTGCACATTCTAACTGAGCACTGTGTGTCTCTTCTTGCCAGCCTCCAGAATAAACACTATAAAAATGCAATTCAGCTGTCCTGCACAGCATCCCACATTCAGCTTTTTCCAGACATTCTGTTGAAATGGCATGCTTTTTTTTCGGCATATAGATCACTCAAGATAAATTGGTAGCAGTTTTGCAATGGGTGTAATTTCTTTTCACACTTGATAGATGATAAAAAACACAAGCATTTCATTCACGCATTTTAATTTTATTTAGTTTACTTTTTGTTTTTATTTGTTGGATTTTTCTGCCTCCTAGATATTCACATGATTCCAAGTAATATTAGTAGAGTATGTCGTGGGAACTTGGATTCTAAACACTTAGGGAATAGGAAAGACAAAGCCACCCATGGCCTTTGCCAAACCTGTTTTCCATCATACTTTTGACTTGGAATTGTACTGATGACCTTTTAAAATTAATCAAGGTAGGGCCTGCCTTTGCACTGCTGATACTATGTCCAGGCTCTTTCGTGGCTCAGAGCTCCAATTAACCTTTGCAGAAGACAGTACAGTGCCCTTGCTCTTACATTTGCCAGTGATGCCAAGGTTTTTTGGTAGAAAATAGTATGCTTTAGTTAAAGAAGTGAAGATGAAGCTGACATTACAGAATCAAAGAATCACTAGGGTTTGGAAGGGACCTCTTGAATGTGTCCAGAGAGGGAGAAGCCATGATTTCCTTGGATAGCCAGTTCCAGTGTTCTGTTGCCCTCCATGTAAAGGAATTCTTTTTCATTATGAGATGGAACTTCTTGTTATTTTAGTGTATGTCCATTACTCCTTAAATATTGGAGACTGAGTATGCTTGGGTCTTGCTGGTTGAATTTCACAGTTCTGTTACCTTGTCCAAGGTAATGTTAAAACATTATATTGTTTTCACTTTCAAGACTGTCCTATACTACTCACTAATGATACACATGAGATTATGCAGCAACCAAAGACCCCAAACCTGGACTTTCTATTCAGCTGGAGAATACTGTATGAGACTGGAATATCTCTTGGGAGGTTGGAGGAAGGAGCAGGCTATGCTTTAGGATTAGCGGCTGTTCTCTTCAACTTAGCACCTTGTTTGAAATGGCACTAGAGCCTGGGAGGTGTGTACTTGTCATGTGTCTCAGCAAGAGCACCAGAGCATGTTTATGCTATGAAGATAATACTGTTTTTCTTTCTTTGAAGCATATTCTTGATTTATTTTATAAACTTAGTCTACCAAAGAGCCTTCTGGTAGGTGCAGTTACAGATTTTTCTTCTGCAAAGCAGGTTTAATTTAATGCTTGGGAGGGCCCGATAGTAACACAAGCCCTTAAAGCTTTCAGTGCCCCAGACTCTTCCTGAGTGCCATCTTCCTGTCCTAAAATGTTACGAGAACTCTACAGTAACTTATTTCATGGTATTCTCATTGATGGTGACCCTACATTTACAAAACAGAAAAAGGAGACTAACGGGGCTAAGTTTTCCTTTTTATGTTTTACCCCTGCTGTTGGCCGGGTTTTTATAGTGGCTGTGGTTTAATCAAAGTACACCACTATCCTATCATGTGTCCAGGAACTGCTGCATAGATCAATGCTGGAGTAATCCTAAATTACTTTTGAGTAACACTTTAATTTCCTCCTTGGGCTCTCTCCAGCTGCCAAGTGTGGACCTTTTGTTTCTGTGCTTTATGGCAGGTTTTGGCTTTGCAGGTTTTTACATTGCTGCCAAGTTAATTTTAGAACTTTGGTTGCTATGACTACTGCTAAGTATTTCTTCGTTCTCCACTTATTTGCTCAGTTTTCTACTTTTCTTTGTGTGTGTGTGAAGTGCATGGAGTAATTATCCTGCCCTGCAGAAGATAAAAAAGGATGGCATGTGAGAGGTGAGGCTCTTGATCTTCAGGCTGACTCAGCTGCTCATTTAGAGCAGCTGCAAGGACTTGAAAGCGCAGCTCTTGCAGCGCGTGGTCAGGATGAGGATTTAAGTCTGGGGAGGAAGGCACTGGTAATGCACCCATTCTGGTGCACTGAATGAGACATGCTGGCACTGCTTCTAATTCTGCTGACTGCTACTGTCCTTAGGTTTATCTGTGTCTTGCTAGCTACTTTTAGAACTATATATAGTTCCAAGTCTTACACTTAGCTTTACATTCTTGGGAGCAATAACCGTTGTTTTGCTCAGAGCCTCTAAAGTGAAATTCTGTTTCATTGCTCTGAGCTCAAGTTGTTACACTAATACTAACAGTGATGTAAATATATATATGTATATATATAGATGTACAGCTAACAAGTTCTTCATATCAAGAGGTCCTGCAGTGTTTGTACAGGCAAGGTCATGACTGTCTTTCCAGTCATCTGAAAGAATAGGTAAAGACAGAGCATCCATTTAAGACTTCTGATTGATATTTGAAACCCTTAGACTTTTCAGGAAAATGTAGTTTTTGTCAGTATGAAAGAGCTCTGGAGAATGTCCTGAGAATGTGGGAACATCACTATCTAGTTTTCATTTGGGGCTAGCCAGGCAAGGAGCCAGGCAGAGATGGAGAAAATTACCTGATGGGCAACTTCAAGAGCTTGGAATAGATCTACCTATTGCTCCAGCTTCTTGGATGAAGGTCTTTTCTGTTTGCTGTGGTTCTGGGCTGTGGGCATTTGGGACACTTGTGATTAGCAGGGAATTAAACACAGGATAACCTTGGTGCCATTTGAAGCCACGACATCTGTGCAGATGCCTGTTGTCTGTCTGTGAAGCCATAACTTATAGACATGCCTGTAAGGAGCTTCATCCTGGTGCCTTCCCAGAAATCTTACCTATTTACTAAGTACCTGTTAAGCAAAAATGTAATCATATAGTATTCCTTTGGCCAATTCCCATAGATAAAGATCTGTTTGGTATGTGTAACACTTCCATTAGTGAATCTCTATTCTGTTCCTGAAACAGAGGAAAGCCATAGCAGGGCAAAAACATGCTTTGAATGCAGTTGAAAAAAAATCCTTGTCTCTGGTGTCTGTGGGAACTGTGAAGCTGTTCAGGAGGGGAACAGTGGTAACCTAGCAGGAGGCTTCATAAGGTCAAGGTGCTGTGTTGTCTGAGAGAGATCTTGTTTGTAACACTGAGAAGGGCAATAGGGAAAAAGATAAGTCAGTTAGAAAAACATCACTAGAATAAAGAACATTCTGAGAGTTCAGTGCACAAAAATCTATGAAAGACTTGTCTTAGTGGCACATAAAATCATCAAGGTTGAAAAATTTAATAAGAGGTTTGAGAGACTTAGCTGGATGCCCTAAGAACTCCAAACACAGAAAGTAAATAATGTGCAGAAGCTCTGCCTGTCTGCATTTGATTTTTGTTCTTTAACCTTCCAAGCTGCAGCTCTGCACTTTAACCAGTTGGAATTTAAATGTGTTGTTACAGTAGCATCTTTGTTGGAGATGGACCATGACTCCTGCTCATTAAGGCTACAGATGTCTGCTCAGATTATGTATTTCAAAAGCTTTTTCTCCAATGAACTGTGAAAAGCCAGGCTTGAGCAGAGGATTGTGAAAGATAAAATAATAGCCTCTCATCCCTCTGTCTGGCAGACTTAATGCAGTTACTCTCAGATCTTTTTTTTAAACTTTGAGACAGCAAATTTGTTCACAGTCAATAAAATAGACCTCTAAGCACAACCTGCTGTGTTTCCTTTATCAGTATTTTCCTAAATTATTCACAAGGCTTTTTACACTCCAAAAATCTCTAATCTGTGAATTTGGCATTTCCCGGATACTGGGGTTTAATAGGCATAAGTGGCATTGATAAACTGTTTATATGTGGCATGATAGAAAACAGATCTTCTTAAGGGGGGGAAAAAAGGCACAAAATAGTAAATACTCCATGAATTTAAATGAAATTTGTTTGCCCACTCACTCTTTTTCATGTATTTGCACTTAGTAGCAGAGCAGACAGAACTTTTTAAACCTACCTGGATAATGCCTGCTTCTCCTGGGAGATGATAACTGAATTACCAAGAAATTCAGTTAAATGACTTCTGTGATGTGTAAACATTTGCTGAAAGTTATTAGAGCAGAGCTAAAGAGTCATGGATTTTGTTTCCTTGAGTAGTCGTGCATGTCCTACAGACAGTTTCCAGGTGTTCTCTTTATCTCACCTTCTCCCTTTTACATCGAGTGCCAAATGGATAGAGAGGTTCATCAGGCAGTCTCAGCTCAGTACCCCTCATTCTGTTCCAAACCTCTGAATATTCACCAGACTCTACAAAATAACCAGTATGTTATCAAGGAATTCTAAAAAGTTACTTATTTCAACATGATCAGGTACATAGGAAGACAAAGCAAAAACTTGATGCAAAAGTCTCCTGTGTGCAAAACTGTCTCATAGTTCTCTACTATGTTTTGTTTTAGCTGTACCATACAGCAATTTTCTTGTCAAAGTGTTACTTTGGAAGACCATTAAGAGCAGTTCACCTCTCTAGGACTGCAAGCCAAGCAGTGTTGATAGGCTCAGGTAATGTTATTTTCATCTTTTGCAGGCTTGGATTTACTGGCCTTGCTAGAAAGGAGAGATTAGGTACATACAGGTTGGTCTTTTGTGGAGTAAATTATATCACAGCCAAAGTGAAGTGCCACTGGACTTCACTTGTGAGCGTGGATTGCTAAGAGACCTTAAGGTTATGTCTTGTTGGCCCAGAAAACCCACCAATAAGTCAAGAATAATATTGTTTCTGTGGTGAAAAAATACTTAGTTTCAATGGTAGCTGGAGCTTCCTGGTTAGAACTCCATCTCAGGTACAGTCTGTTCCTGGACAGTTATAAAGACTATGCATGTTTAGGGAGCTGGATTCTTTGTATGGGGAGGGTGTCTCTATGCAAATCCTCAACTCTGCCTGGGGTGCAAGAAAGAGCACTTGACAAATGAACCAGATTCTTTCCTCTTCACAGGATAGATCTGTACTTCTCTGTGCTGCTTCATGTTAGACACACATGGGCTAGAATTAGCTGAACTGATGGAGATGCTAATTCCAATCCTAAACGCAGTATTGCTGTGTTGGCTGGTTCAAAGGTTGCACCAGACAGCACTGTTCAAAACAGCACCCTAATAGCTCTGCTTCTGGTTCAGACACCTCTACACATGCCCTTAGATTGCTCTGGGTTTCAGAAAGACAGTGAACTAAATAGGAATGTGAGAAACAGATCTAAACACCCGAAAAGGAATAGAGTTATTGGTAAATAAATGATGTTTCATTAGCCACAGTAATCCCAAATCTCCAAAACAGCATGTTACCTGCAAAGTTATCCCAAATCTCTGCAAAATATGTCTATGATTGTTGTATGCAAAGGACTGTAAATCCAGATAAAAGATGGTTTGTTTCACACTGTTCTGAAGCTGGTCATCAGATCCCATCTGACTTTTGACAAAGCAGTTTCTCTTCAGCAGTCCAGTTAACTTGCTTGGATTTATAGAACTGGTTCTTGTAGGACCTACAAGATGTTATCTTAAACAGGTGGATAACTTTAAAACTTTGGGAAAAAACGGTGATGGATAATTCACTTCTCATTTTTCTCCCCTTTTAGTAAGATGGAGATTATACAGAGAAGAGACTGTGCTGCTGCAGAATGACCCCATGGTAACTAATTAGATCTCATCAGGTCTGCAAAGGCATCCTGTTTTCAGCCTTATGCCAATGTACTGTAACCACTGAGTCAAGTTGAATGAGAGTCTTATGGTATTTTACTGGGATGTCATAATAGATTTACCTTCCTTGCACTTGCTGCAGGTAGTAGTATTCATCCATGGGTCAGTCCTTGCAAATAAACTTCTTGATGCTTGCATAAAAATTATCTGCTTGTCATTATATTCCCTGCACTGGTTCTTGTCTGTGATGCGTGACATGAATTCATTTCTCAGCTGTTGAATTTAGGGAGTGTATTAAAGGAGCCAGAGTAATATGTGATGAGCTGTAATTAAAATTACTAATGCATGTCAATTCCTTTCCTTCCTTCTGTTCTCATTTACATTCCTCATGCAGACTTGGTTCACTTTGCTGAGTGAGCCAGAGACCAAATGTTGACTGGAAGCAGTGATTTCTGTTTTCTCTAGCACAGTTGCACAGGGAAATAAAGTTAGCAAAGATCCTCCCTGAGGTGTTAGACTAAGTATCAGGAAAAGTCTGGCTTGCATCTGGCCTGCAAAGCTCTGGTCTGTGGTTGTAGTGGCATCATCAGTGGAACAGCTCTATCTTAGTGGTAGTTTTCATTGCAGCAGGACCAATAATCACAGAATGGCTTGGAATGAACCATAAAGACCATCTCATTCCAACCCCCCTGCTGTGAGCAGGGAAACCTTTCACTAGACCAGGTTGTTCAAAGCCCCATCCAGCCTGGTCTTGAACACTTCTAGGGATAGAGCATCCACAGCTTCTCTGAGCAATCTATTCCAGCACCTCACTACTCTCATAATGAAGAAATCATGTTTTCTTTGTTCTGTTACAGTGTTTTTTTCCCATCTCATCTCTTATGAAAGTATCTATGCTTTAAAATTGAGATGTTTAAAGGATTAGCCATTTTATGTTGTATTGTCTTACTGACAAACGCAGAAGCTGTTTTTAGTGATGCTTGCAATCGTGATTTGGTGTTTAACCATGGAAGTGAACTACCAAACTCAAATATCGAGAGAGATACCTAAAGCATCTTGGATGAAAACAATGGGTGCTTGAGTAAAGATCTTCCATTATGCTGGGCACAGTCAGTATATATTTCATCTGTTAGAGAAATACGCTAGTGGCTCTGTTGCAATTCTGAATTACTGAAAAGCAGTTTTGCTTGATAAGGAAAATCACATGCCAAGATTTACTGTGCCAGTCTTCTGCAATAGGAAATTAAGAATTTGGATGGATCATACTCTTGTAATTGTGTGGATTTGAGGTTCTGTTTGTTTAGTTTGGTTTGGTTTTTACTCAGCCTCATATTTTTCTTGAGGTAGATGAATGTCAGAATAGCCTGTTTGAGGCTGTAAGGAATTACAGGCTGCACAGAAAGAGAAATTTTTGCCCAAAAATATATTGCTCAATGGCTGCATGACCTTGTGGATGTGGGGCTATAATGTGTCAGGGGAATGTAAAGTTTAAAAAAAGTTGTTGCGCCTTCTACATGTCTGATTCTGGTGAACTTTGCCAGGTGCAGCTGAAGTATTGTGGTTATAGCATGGAACTGGGTATCTCACCTCTGGAAACCAAAGCTGTGACTTGTTAGGTAGGGGTGGGGGAGATACTCCCACGATAATGCTCATGCTTCCTACTACAGTGTGACAGTGTGTATTTTCCTCTTTCTCAGCTTGTCTTTCCCTAGTAGTTTACGTGCTGGCACTACTGTGGGTGAGGATGGACTGAGGGATACTTTGCCATCTCCAATTTGCATGCGTGTACTTTTAATGAGCTCATTTTTCACAATCTGAAGGAAAAGGGAAAACTTTCTTTGTCAGGCAGCGTGTTAGCAGAAAACACAGCATAGGCCAAAAGCAGTTTTATAGTGAAACCAATCTCAGCCTTCCTTTTCCTTTTGTCTTGCAGAGGCAGGGAGCGGCCAAGATTACGTGACCTCTGACAATCAGCTGCTTTACTACCCAAGCATTACCTACGCCATCATTGGCAGCTCTGTCATTTTCGTGCTCGTGGTGGCCTTCCTGGCCTTGGTGCTGCACCACCAGCGCAAGCGCAACAATCTGATGACGCTGCCGGTGCATCGCCTGCAGCACCCCGTGCTGCTGTCCCGCCTGGTGGTCCTCGACCACCCGCACCACTGCAGCGTCACCTACAACGTCAACAACGGCATCCAGTACGTGGCCAGCCAGCCCTACCACAGGCCAGTGGAGCTGGACTCCCCGCCATCCTACTCAGAGGCCGTGCTCGACCAAAGGTATGTCCAGGAGCTGATTCGGGCCTCCCCAAAGTATCCCTGTGCTGGTTACAGCTCTGGTAATTGTGCTGCTGCTCCCCACCCACTGCTGCTTTTGACAGAAGTCCAGTCCTGCGCTTTTGTTGCCTGCACAGGGTCAAATTTCAGTAAATCTGAGCTCCTTCTGTGTATGAAAAATTCATGGTCCTCAGGTCTGTTTACTGTTAGTGGTATTAAAAGGGATTTGAGGCAAACTTAAGTCTCTTAGCACATATTGGTAGTAAGATTTTAAGAATGGCAGGAAAATGTATCCCTTGTCTAGTAGTGATAACCTGTGCCAGTTTGGAATCAAAATGTGAAAACTGAATTTGGAGTTTCATCCAAAAAAACCCAGGTAAGTTGTAGGTCATAGCACTGAAAAAATACAGCCCTGTTCATTTATAATAAATATATAAAGGTGAGAGCATTCTTCAGTTCTTTTATAAAGAACTGTATAGTTCTTCTGCTCTGCACTGCTTTACCTTTTACCAAGAGAAGAAAAGAACAGAACTCTGGAGAGGACTCTTCCTAATTTAAATAACTGAAAGTGCTTTGAAGTTTGGTGTGGGCTTGTATGTGATGCTTTTGTAGTTATGTAGTTATGACACTGGTTTTATTTGTAGATAATTAACCTTCATTTTAACCTCTGTCTGTAAAGTCTTTCCAAACAAAACTTGAAAGCAGACATCCCCTGTACCTAGAAAAGATATGGTACAAACTTTAACAATTCAGATTGTTCACTATCACCCTGTTGGTATTTACAGTACAAACTGTGGGATTTAAGAATAGTTGTAAATTCCTATTCTCTACTGCTTTTGGCTGCAGGTCCCTTGTCTTAATGTTGACTTTCATAATAATGATATATTTTCATTATTAAGGACAACTAAATGAGCAGGTGTCCAGATTGTAATTACTTCTCACCTGAGCTGATAAAACCATCACTTTGGAGCTAATTGCCCCCAGTGCCTGTTATCAATCTGCTCAACCCTTACTTGCTTGCTATCAGAACAGTTTTCCTGAATGTAGTGCTCATCTTGCCTGTGCCTACTTAACAGTTGTTCTGCGTGTGATCTCATGACAGCCAAAGTGATTTGTCAGTGTGGAGAATTCAGTTTGTTATTTATTTGTAGACTGTAAGCCATTAATCTCTGTCACTTAGTGGAGGTTTCCTTGGAGCTTTCTTCTGCTCACGTCATCATCTGTAGGTGTAAATCCACCACTTAATGTTACTTCTTTTAGTATTTTCTCTGGAGTGAATGTTAAGCAGAAAAGTTTTTTACCTCTTGCACAGCTGTCTTTGAGCCAGCTTTGCTGGGAGTCCATAGCCATCTAATTCAGCGTGTGGATTGTTAAACAGATTGTAATTACTGTATTGCACCTTGGCCAGAAACCTTGCTTCCCAGTGGTGGTGTGGATGTTTTGAAATTACCTGAATGCGAGCAGGTCTAAGATCTCTTGATATGTGTCATAATTGAAAAGCTAAGAAATACTGTTTGTTTTTTTTCATCATTGGAATACCATGTACTATCTTCTGTCCCACAGTTTTCAGTAACTTCTTACTCTGTTGTGTGTCTTACAGCAGACCACCTTGGTTTGACCTTCCTCCTCCACCTTATTGTTCTGAGTCTGAATCCCCTAATCAGCCAGACCTTCCTCCTTACCGCTCTCGGTCGGGAAGCTTGGCCAGCACAGACACCCCCGTGGCAGAAAGTCCTGTGGGCACATCCGACAGCTGGACGAGAGACGTCCGTGGCAGCGTGGATGGGCACAGAACTCTGCTGGAGAGGACAGTAGATCAGAGTGATCCTCTGGTCAGCCACACTGCTGAAAGAGAAGTGTAACTGCTCTGGTAGTTGGGATGGCCAGAAGGCATTTACTGTGTCTGTGTGGGTTAATCTGCTGTGGCTAATAGGTTTCAGGGGGACATGTGTCTGAATGATGACTTGCTTTGAATTCACACTGAGTTAATATTTGAATTCAGCGGTTTGGGTTCATCGAAGGTAGAGCAAGGAGAACTAAACCTAGAGTCCCATCAGCTCTCCACAGTGTTTCTGTGAGCAAGTTCTGGTTCAGACGAGTAAGAGAAACATCAGTGCTTTGTCAAAAGAACTGATGCGGTGTATTTATTGGACTGCTTACTGTATATGAATGTATATATGTGTGTGTATCATATTTACAGAAGTTGCACGGGAGAACTCTGCCAGAAGGACTTTTTTTCAGACTGCCTTCCATCCTCTCAACGTGGGAGCTGTTTGTTCTTACTGTCTGGTGCCAACTGGTGGTCACTGAAGCACATGAGAGGCACTCATGCTGCTTGGAGGTCCGGTGCCCAATGCCAGTCTCCTGGCAGTGCCCAAATTACAGAACGTCTGCTATTGACCCATCTCTACATGGCCTGGAATGTTCTCACTGTGAAAGAGGTTTAAGCTTGTGAGGATGCAACAACTAAGTCAGTTTTTTTTTTTTTTTTCCCCAGATGCCAGTATCTAGGCCAAATTTGCATGGGTTGTCTCAGCAACACCACAAAGGTTGGCTTATCTGTCAAATGTCAGGGCTGAGTTGAGTACACAGGTGCTGAAGCTTCTCAAAACAACAGAGCAGGGCTTCTTTTCCTGTGTGGCATAGCATTATTCAATGTATTCCCTTTTAAAAAAAACCCACAACTGAACAACGAAACAAACTCCCGAATTGTTCCAGCAAAATCTTCAATACCAAAACTGCTGTGAGGCAAATACCCAGCACAGAAAGCTTTAATGTCAATAAGTATTTTGCTATATTTGTAAAATACCTGAAAGCAGGTCATGCCGTGAAAGGCTTGGTATCCCATCTACAGCCTATGTGTAAACAGGCATGGATACCTACCTGTGTGTAGGTACATAGTGTATCACTTGGGTTTAGTTCTGCTACACCACGAAAACTCTAGTGTAAAAGTTTTGGTTTTGATAAGCTCATTGGTTTTCACAGGGTTTGCATTATTCACATTAATTTGGTTGAAATTGTAACTTCTGCAGCAGAACTATTTATGTCTGTTCTGTGGTAAGTCTTGTAATGGTCTCCTGTCAATTGTGTTTCAGTGCACCTTGTTGAATCACCATGTGAAAGCACCTCTGAGGTTACAGGTATTTAGAGAAGCAGGAGGGAAGGAGCTGTGAATTTAAATGCCACTGCAGTGCCGTACTTGTGCTCCGTATACAGAAAACAGTGCAGTGTCTTCCTCTTGTCTGGGGGGAAATTTGCCTTGAAAAATTATTTGTGTTTGTCTATCCCACATTTCCCACTCTTTCTATGTAAAAAAGAACAGTGTCATTAAACAGACCTTGCAGTTTAAAGGAAGTGAAGGAAGCTGACTGCCCACACCTTCTGCTTTCTTCCTTCCCATCTTTGTAAGGTAGATTCTTTTAGATTCTTTAACCTTTTTGCCCAAAGGTTACATGCTCAGAACCCAAAAATCTGGAGTGCAAGTAAGGCAGCAACTCCAGTTCGGTCTCAGTTCTCATAAATACAACTGAGTTTTTAGGGAGAGAGTTAGGGTGGTGTTGTTTTTTGAGTTGGGGTTTGGGTTTTTTTTGTTTTTTTTTTTCATTTCCAGCTTTGGAGTCTGTTGTCACAATATGCAAGAGGCAGGGACCAGATAGATTTACAAGCACAGGTCATTCCAGTACTGAGGACATGGTGGGGAGTCCTGGAGAATTCTAATGCTGATGGGCTAGGCTGACTTTGGAAGCAGATTAAGGGCAGCTTTCATTACAAGCTTAGGCAGCCTGTGGTGAGGTGCATTGGTGAAGATGCTCCTAGGTCCTAGCAAAGTAATATACAAGAGTGACTCAGATTTTATCCTTGCTGAGAACTCAAGCAATGTAATTATGCTGTCCTGCACAAAGCAGGATTTAGCTTTATTACTGACTGACCAAGGTCATAGGCAGACTGTTGTCATTACACAGAGCAGACAGCTATTTATTTTACAGGTAGATCAGACTCAGGTATATGAATGAGTTAATAGTACAGATGGGTGCAGGGGTATCTCCTGTGATCACTGGACCCTGCTGTCCCTCTTGCCTTTCAATAAGGTTCTGCTTGGCCTCTGTAAGAGAGCTGTGTTATGCTGTATCAGAATTAACCTTAATGGTTTTCTGTTACAGTTTTATAAACTTTATATTTGCCTTGAAAACACACCACTGAAGAGTTTGCAGTAGTTTCATTGTAATTAGGTATCTTTTTTATTTTAAAGTTGCCTAAAGCTGTATTAGTGAAACTTAATCTTTGTGTCCACTACCCCTCAAACAAGCCTTCCACAGGGGATTGCATTTCACCATGTGTATTCTAAGACACCAGAGGGTGTGCAGCCCAAATCCTGTGTGCCTACGGCATCTGAAAAACATTGCCTCACATTGCTAAGAAGAAGAAAAGAGTGAATATAGCCTGTTTCTTCTGTTTTGTGTCAGTCACTGTCATATATGTACATATATATATTAAAAAAAAAGATACTCTTTCAGGTTGTATATATTTGGTAGCTTTTGCATTAAGATAATTCGTTTGGACTTTACCAAAAAAAAAAAAAAAAAGAAAAAACATTCTTAATGGTGTGATGTTTTCCCTTCCAGCTAAGGGTGTATTTATCTTTGTATATGAGTTGTCTAGTTTTTGAGAACAACTTAAAAGGAGATTGTGCCTTTCTGTTTGAATGTTGGTTGGAAAATCTGTTACCTGCATTTCTGGACATATAATTGTCTAGAGATCCAGAAAGAGCAACAAGTCTTGTCTTCCTCTTCCTTGTTACTTATGGGGACCACTGAACTTAAAGGAATACAGCAATTCTTGTTCCAAAAAGGTGTGCTAAAACTTGGGGTGGCTCATCTTACTCCAGTTTTCTGGTGTGTAGAACAGGTTTGCTAGGCTGGTTTCTTTGGAAATTGCTGTAGTATCACACAGAAATTGTTTATGGTGTATCACTTCTAGTGTGTTCATGCAGCATTACGCTGCATTATTCAGTGGAATCTTTGGGAAACGTGCTAATGAAATTAAATATTTCATTGAAAATCCTGCAGCTTGTAGGGCTGAAGTTAAATGTTCATCCAATACCTTGTTGGTAGGGTTTCTTTTCGGTAGCAGGTAAAACTGGAATTGATCATCCTATTGTTTGCAATCGTTCTTAACCTTTTAGTTTGGTGTTAGTCATCCAAGAGTTTTTCTTTCTACTTAATATTTAAACAAATGGATGTTATTCCAAAGATTTATTCTTAAAAAAGTAAATCCAATTAAAGTTCTCTTCAAGAGCCAAATTCTGTTTCCACATCTGTACTGAATGGTGGCCACTGAATTGCGTAGTTCTCAGTGCAGCTATTAATACATTTGAACAAAAGAGTTTGAAGAAATGATTACTTGACTTAAATGAAGGCATGTCAGAAAGGTCGTTTAAATACAAACAAATAAATAAAATCGAGGAGCTTCATCGGTAACCTCTGCTGAAATCAGTGTGCTGTGTATTTAAAATGAAGCCATTAGTGATTCTGCTTGATAGTAATCTGAAGTTCCTTGTAAGGCAAATTGCCATTTACCTCTCTGATATTGGAAATGGAAAACTGGCTGTGATGCTTTTAAAAGAGAGCCTATGAATAATTTTCTTGGCTCTTGTCTGCAGTGACATATACAAAAACACTGACTGCATTGGAATTTTTAAATAACTGCATTTCTTCTTCCTCTGCTTTTAAGCCAAATGAGTTTTATTTACACCACTTCACTTTGATACAGCTAATAGGGCCCTTGTGATAGATTTAGAAACTGAGTGGAGGAAAGAGATGACTCTCACTTTAATTAATGCTGCAGCTTGTTAATCTTGTGCTCTTTCCTTTTAGACATCATAGCAAAGACAAATGGTTTTAGTAGATAAGGAAAACTATTAACGATGAAAAGGATGGAGGGACACTGATTCTGATTTTTAATGAATATTTAAAATTGTATCAATGAAGAAAAAAATTAATGCTGTGTTTTTAATGTGGTGATCAAATGACAAGTACTGTTTTTAACTGTTGCTTATTGGAAGCTACTTTGCATATAATGCCTGGAACTAAAATTGTAAGACAAGGGCTTTTCTTGCAGTTCTTACTAGATCTGCAGTATTTTTTAATTAAACAAGGTTATATTACACCCATGGACTAAAATATGGACTACAGGAAGAATTTCAATACTGTGCTGGATTCTGCTTGAATGTATCCCAGTACAGGACTGTGGCCTTCATTTGTCTTTTTTTTTCTTTCGGCTTTGAGGGGTTTTGTCAACTTGAAGTGAGACGTCACTTAAATGCTTTAAAAGAGGTTGTATGTTGAACCTTGTCTTAAACTTTTGTAAACTGGAAATCTTCAAAAATGTATTCTGTATTCCTGAATAAAATTGGTGTTTTAATACTGTTCACACAAGTGGGCATGTCCCCTGTCTCATAAAGTCTCAGTTGTTCTAGTTTTATAGCCCTCTACATGGGGCTTCTTATTTCTTTTACATTCCATGTTAGGTTTTGTTAGCTCTTTGTGGGTATTAATTATATTTTTTAAACGAAGTAATATTGGAATTCACATGTACCTGTGTATAAAAAAATCTACTGATCCATATTTATACAAATGAAAATTGCTTAATATTATAATTTCTCATTTTGCAGTCCTATTTGTGCTATCAAAGACAAGGTGTCAGAACCAGTTTTGTCTGCTTTGTTGCAAAGCTCTAGAGGCTGCAGCAGAGGTTGGTGCTCTGTGTTGGCTGCTGTGTGTGGTTTTACCAGCAGAGCTCAGGGGCTGTGTGAGCATTAGCTTCTACCTCCTCCTTTCTGCCTGCCCCTTCCCCACTAGTCGTGTGCCCAGCATAATGTCCCTGTTTATCTTCAGGTCCGTGAGCCAGGTTCAAGTGCAGATGCTCCTAGGAGGCAGCATGTCTGCCTGTCGTCCTGAGTCAGGACTGCTCCTGACAGATGCCCAATCAAGCACCACCACTGTCAGGGGAACCATCCAGACCCACAAAGTCTTGTCACTCAAAGGATTACCGTAAGAAGGACCCTGATGTTATAATGTTACTTTCCCAGACTAAGGAGAACTAATTCAAATGTTATCTCTAACTGGTTGAATCTCTGTAAGTATACAGAAGTTGACATATTCCACTTCCATGATTCCTTTCCTCTTGCTAACTTTACAAAGGCATGCCAGTTTTATTGTTATCCTCATTAATTAAATCACATGCCCTGACTCAGATTCTCAGATGGAAATCTTTGTTTGGTTCTGGCAAACTGCCCCAGAATAGCTGTGGATACAGAATTCACACCAGCAGCACAAGGGAGATAGGGCTGTTGAGGCTGCCACAATGGGCTCTCTGCAGGAGAGGGAATACTGGGCTCTCATGGCTGACTCATTCAGTCACACCCAGCAAAAGCTGTGCTTGAGAAATGTTAATAATAAATACCATAGTCTCCAGCTAAGCTCCCTAATTAATCTTTTTTGTTCTCTCTGCTTTGATTTGTTTAAAGATCCTAATTTTTACACCTTAAAATTAAATAGGCAGCAGTGATTTCTGAATGCAACATCTTTTCTTGCTGGTTTGCAAGCAGTTTGTTAATCAGTCAGCCTCAGTTATCTGTTGGAGAGAGAACTAAGCAGCTTTTCACTGTTCGGGGAGCTGTAGTCCAAAATGATGTGCTGTTATTAATTGAAGCAAAGACATCTTCATGTGGAAATTCACAGCTCTTCTTTGCTTTTCAAAGCAAAGTTGAGGGTATGCATATTGCATAAAGCACTTTGGAAAAGTACTGGAGGGATCATTCTAGGGAATTAACTTTTCTGTTTATCTGCCAAACATACTGTGAATAAATAAACTGAAACATGATTCTCTGCTCCCCAAAATCATGGGGAGCATCAAAAATTTGATGCCGGATACCATGCAGAAGACCCCCATTCACTGAGAATTGATTTGGGACCATCCCATCACTTCCTATATGCTTCCTAACAGCCACTGTACAGGTGGCTTTTCTTTTTTTTTCCTAGTCTCTTCTTACCTAAGGTTAATTCCTCAGTTACCTTGAGGTAAAACCTTTCATCTCTCATTATTTGATACCACATCCTGTAATGCCTTCAAATTTAAACCACTGTCATTTTCCAGCACACAAAAGTACAATAACCTTCACCTGTGCAGGAACAACGGGAGTAACAGCTCAGTTTCACCCAAACCTCTCCCTTCTCCAGGAGTGCCCAGGCAGCATCACTTTGACTAAATGAATCTGAGTCTCTTCTATTTATTTGCAGCACCTGCTATTTCCTTGACAGATGCAGGTCCTGTAGTAGCACAGTGATGAAGAAGTATGATGTTGTGTTTGACAGAGGAGATTTTTCTTCTCATTTGTTGGTGACAGAGTTATTTCAGAAAATGCTCCAAATGCTTCTTGCCCAACACTGCATCCAACATAGCACTATCTCACAGAGGTGTGGGGCAAGGGGAGGACAGTAAGGTTGGCTGTTTAATGTATAGGAATATATATAACTGCTTTGGAGATTTCTTATGTGTTCCAGCTCTTGTACCTGAGTAAGAAATATTTAAGTGCTGCACAATAAGTGAATTTGCAGATTAAGGAAGTATGGTTGATACTTGGCTGCTCTCTTGCTAATTTCTGTTTACTTAAATATGATGCATAGTCAACAGGAAAAATTCTCCATGCATCTGTTGCTGTATTTATTGTTCTCCCTTGGCAATCTGTGCAGAGCAGAGGAGTCAGCAGAACCAATGAATTACCTGAAGTGGATTTGGAGAGTGCTTCGCTTCAGAAATAAAGGAGCTGGCTTACATATCCACTTGCAAGGTGTCATGTTAGATATGCTGGTTAAGACATGAATTACATAAAATAAAATCATACCTGAGCTTCTACAGGGGAAAAAAATAAAATAAAAAAGGCAGCAAACCTGTGAGTCTGAGAGATGCAGCAGATCTTCATCAGCAAGGCCAGTCTAGGAGCTGGCTGCAGGTCAGGGTTAGAAATTCCTGCACTTGTGACCCTTTGTGAAGCTGCAAGTGCAGCACTCAGAGGAAAATAGTTGTTTCAGGTTTGGTAGCATGAGTTAGTCTCTCTAGTATCTGATACCTGAAACATGTGAAAATCATTCTAGACCAATTGTCAGCTTCCTTCAGGAATGTACATGGAAATCATTTAGCTGCTTTGCATCGTGTTTCTCAAGCAACTAACCACTCTTTCTTCCTTTTTATCCATTGCAGGGATGGGAGGAAGATTTGCACTGTTTAAGTAGGGACAGCTGAGACAGGGAGAGGCATCAAAATGAGTTTCAGGAATAACAGAACCTGCATCTTCCAAGATCCAGCTTCCTGACCACTGGATAGTGCTGTCTTCTCCATGTGTTTGAAATCTGTTAAATCCATTCCATTTAACAGAAGATTTTTTTCAGATTTATGGAGGGGAAAACAAAAAAGGTATGTCTGGAGATGCAGGTAACTGTTTTAAGTTGTTTTTCTTTATGTGAAAATTCATGTAGTGATCAAAAAAATATGAACAAATGTTTGAATTCCTTATTTTCTTCTATCTTCTAGGTATTTGTTAGCCCTGTTATTTCTGCAGATTCATTGAAACAATTATTCTGTATAGCTTTTCACATGGAGGAGGATTTTGCTTTTTGCTCTAGAATAAGATTCCTGGCTAGGTCTTAACCTAGAGTAGGTATTTCTGTAGGTTTCCACAGAGGAAGGTTGTAGCTTAATAAATATGTGGACTCCAGAAGGGAGCTGGGGGAGTGTACTGGAAATGGGTTGCTGTAAATAATGCTGGTTTAAAGACGCACACTGGAATTACAGTGTGTGGAGGGAGGGCCACAGGTACTGCAGGCCCTGAAGGAACGCTTTGTCAGGTGGCTGGCACCAACATTTTCTGCTTTATGGAACAGGGAAAGGAGGGGGAGGAGGTGGGAGGGAGAAATGTCATTTTGACCCTGAGTTTATAGGTAGCCCAAAGAGATACAAGGAACTACAGAGAGAAGAGTGTGACCTGGCTGCCTTTCATGCTGGCATTTGAAAAATTAGCTCAAGATAGTGCTTTGAAGGGTAATATTATTAAAAAAATAAAAGAAGTCCCCACTTTCTTTTCTTGATACTGATATCAAGAATGAAATGGCTAACGTGGGCGAGAGTGATTCAAAATGATTTTTGGATGTCTTTTTTTCCCTTCCTTTGAAAATTTAGGTGAAGTTAATTATGGAATGGCAGCAGCATCCTAACTAAAGTGACTGCTTTCATCTCACCTCCTGCTTTTAAAATAGCTGCACTCTTATCTCTGCTTTGAGAAAGGGGGTGTGGGGGGAGAGCACCCTGGTGATCTTGCAGCCTGACAGTCACCAGATGAATGAAATGCCTTAGAAGACTTGAGGCCATTAAAACCTGCCAGCAAAGATATTAAGAGTCTGCCAATGTGCTGATAGCATGTTTTGTGTTAATCTGATGAAGTAAGCAGAGGAGCTGTTCCCAGCACAGGCCAGGTGCAGTGTAGGGAAGCGCTTGCTGTGCTCAGCGGGATGGGCTTTGAGCTGCTGTGGGCTGTAAAGGGAAGGTGTGGTGTGACACCAAGACAGAGGACCAAATGCAAAACCCTGAGAGGATGAGGCTGTGGCTGGGGAGGAAAAGGCAGACAGGGAGTTGGAGTGCTAATAGCATTGCTGCCTGCTAATCCCATCAGGGCAGCCCCTGCTCTGGCTTTTTCCCTGGGGGTGTGTGTATATGCCATGTGCCTGGTGAAATCCCTGGTCATGTGAGAGCTAAGAGCAATACAGGGTGTCAGGGTGAGCCTCCTTCAGCTGCTGGGTAATGAGCCTTATAACCCCATTGTAAGCAGAGGTTAATCCTGCTGCATGCTGGTAGCACCAGCAGCTCCAAGGGCTATTCATTACCTCTTAGTGCACAGGACATGCCTGCACAGGCACACCCAAGGGTTTCACATTCCTTTGAAGAAACAGGCACTTATTTCAGTGGATGCAGTGTGATCTGGCATTCTGCAATCACCTGCAGCCAATGGTTCTGGGACCCATGTGAGGAGAGATGTTGGATTACTAGATATGCTCAATACAAGGGCTTTGGACTTCAGTCCTTTTGCAGTGACTGAGGACAGTAGCTGAACCTCTGTGGCAGCCCCAGGACTAAGTCTGTCTGAAAGCCCTTAAACCACATGATGGGATTCAAGTATCTCCTTAAACAGAATCTGCCCAGATCACTTTTACCAAATGGACTGTGACTGATCTGAAGGCAAAGGGGAGGAAATGAATGGGAAGGGGGTATAAGAAAATGAACTGTCATCTGGAAACAGGTTTGTGCTCTACTCTGGCAAGTGTCTGATTTCACACCATCAGTCACCTATGAAGGATCCCTGAGACTATGGAGAGTCTTCCCCTCACCACTATCAACTGTTAGGAAAATGCCACAGGATCTGTCTGCCCTTATCTCTGTTCAGTCTGAGAGTTTATTAAGATGCCTTGAAGAATTTTGGGTTTTATTTCTGTCTGTGGTTAGATCTCTTCTGTCAGCTTGGTATCACATGTCCATCCAGTGAAGGTCTGGTGCTCCTGTGCCTGAAGGTCTGAAGGTGCCTTCTGCCCTTGCTTTCTTTTCGGCTTACATGACTGTTTTACAGTACCCTGCTGATGAAATGTAATTCAAGGAATTAAAGTAACCTCTGAGCTTTTATGGGATGTTTAACGGCCCAACATGCACCTAATATCCAATCTAAATGTCCCCAGCACAACTTGAGGCCATTTCCACTCATCCATGTCATTTGTTAGCTGGGAGAAGAGGCCAACCCCCAGCTCTGGCTACAGTCTCTTCTCAGGTGGTTGTAGAGAGTGATAAGGTCCCCCTTGACCCTTCTTTTCCCCAGGCTAAACAATCTCAGCTGCTCCTCACAGAACTTGTGCTCCAGACCCTCCTGTTGCCCTTCTCTGGACACACTCCAGCACCTCAATATCTTTGTTGCAATGAAGGGCCCAGAACTGGACACAGCAGTTGAGGTTTGGCCTCACCTCTATACTCACCAGTACAGGGGGACAGTCACTGCCCTGGCCCAGCTGGCCATACTATTGCTGATACTATTCTTGATAATTTTGTCCCAAAGCTTGCCAGCATGGAGGTCTGGCTGCACTGTTGTGGCTTGACCAACTGCTTGGGTCTCTGCTCACTGTCTTTAGGCAGCCAGTGGGAAGAAGCACTAAGCATCCCTCTTCTGAAGTGGCAGGTAGGGAAAGCCTCTCCCTAGCAGCACTCTGGTGATGGCTTGGTAACTTGAGACATGCCTGGCATCTGAGGCACCACTGATCCTAATGCAGCCATGTTTTCATCCAGCAGCCCATGCAAGGGGTTGTGTACTTCTCTGTAAGCAGTACTCTGCATCCAGACAGATGAGCAGTGCATTAATTATGATGTGTTTGTGGTTTTCAAGTGACTTGTTTTTCCCAGTGGGAAACTAATAGCTTCAGCTGTCCAGGAGTCACAGCTTAAGGAAGAACCTTTCAAAACCAGGTTCCAAACCAATAAAACATCCGAGATGGTTACTGCTGAATTAATGACTCAATGAATAAGCAAATCACTGTGACCCTTCATGTTTCTAGTCTGCCTGATCTTCCTTTTCCCCCTGCAGACTGCATCACCCAAAAATCAAACACAAGGCAATATTATCAAATACAATGCAGTAGTCTCCTTTGCCTTCTCTGGCAGGGCTTGTTTTTCATCCTGTGCTACAGAACAAGGCGGGCATGAAGCTGAATTTGTTGCACCCCCTCTGGTTCAGCAAGAAATTACTCAGATTTTTTTTCCAAGATCAATGAGTTGCCATCATGTCCCAACAAGCTTGCACTCCCTGGTAGAGACATGAAAAATGATCCTTTGTCTCTCATGTGACACTGGCACTGTGGGTGACAAACGCTTCCCTCTTTATGCCTGCTTATGCTTCGGCGTTGTGCATTTTTCTAGATAAGCTGTGTGGCAGCCCTCTCATCAATCAGACATGGTGCTGGCCCATGATGTGCAGGCCTAGAGCACTCCTGGGTGGATTTGACCCCACTGAAAGCAGGGTAGAAGGAGCTGGTGCTTCTGGGGGGGCTGGGATCATGTCCAGTAGCATCACATTTCTTTCCTGAGAGCTATGTGCTCAGATAAATAAGTGGACCTGTGGAGTATTAGCCTGATTATTTAGCAGCCTCTCCTTGAACTGTGTAAGCATTTATTCTTTAGTCTGCAAGTAAAGCAGTGATTCTTAGTTAAGGTAAAAGAAAATGGGAAAGTATTAAGAAATTGGCACTGGGTTGCTTTTAGACAAGCTTCTGGAAAATGCCAAAGAGAAGCACTTTATCATTTTCTAGTTGAAGAATATTAGTTCCAAGCTTTTAATTTTGAAATGTTGAATGACCTCCTCAACACACCCCACCCCCCAGATGAGACTGCTAATGAAACAAACAGATGGTGATTTGAATAGAGTAAAAGGACATCATGAGGATGTGCTTTGAAACAGCCAGACAGAACAAATTACACAGGAGACGATAGAAAAGAAAGTGGTGGAAAACTGAGAGCAAACCACCACAGTATTCATATAGTTTACCAAATGGCCTAGCATGTGAATGGAAAGCAGTTTAATTATCTTCCATAATCTGATATGAAAAAACATTTTCTATGCAGAAAATGTTGGGCTGATAGTTAAAGAATTGTAGTCTTGATCAAGCACAGAGGCCAGTCACAGGCATCTGTCTGTGTCTGTGCATCTCACTGCTGTCTCCAGGGCTGTGCATGTCAGCAATGACATTTGTTTGCTTTCTATTTTAAGCAATGCCTGGGAGAAAACGAACTTTTTTTTGTTTGCCTCTCTCCCAGATTAATGCAATTTGAAATGCTGTGCCAAGGAGTCTAGAAAGCCTGAGGCAAAAGTTGAAACTGTGACCTTCTGAATATGAAATTGTATCGTGGCAAGCTGAGCATCCCTCAGTTGGGGAAGGGGTTTGGGAAGATAGCCCTTGGGCTGGTTGCTTCATCACTTCCTTCTTTCTGCTCCCTCTGCCCTGTGTCTGAACTCCTTGGGCTTCATGACAGCACTGGCTGAGGCTGCTTGCTGGCCTTTCATTGATACTTTCTCTCTGGGAATTGCTGACTGCTTTGCAAACACTATGACTTAGGCTTTATAAGCTGCTGTGAGGAGAGGGAATGACAGAACCAGCTAATTTACTTACTTCAAGTGCAGAGTAAAAACAGGTGGTGAAATCTGCCCCAAGACTGCAGGCTGAGGAAAAACCCTAAACTGATTGTATTTCTGCTCTTCCCAAAGGCTTCTGGTTCTGAAGCAATGGATTGTCTCCCCTTTACACCTGTTTTACCTGTACTAGTTCATTGCAGCCTGCTTTGTTGGCTACTAGTTCATTGCAGCCTGCTTTGTTGGCCCCTGCCATGGCACTGGAAGAAGTTACCTAGGTATTGAATGCTTAGGGAAGTTGGAAGCGATTCATTCAAACTAAGATGAAGTCCCTTAGGATGGGAAGAGAGAATGTGGCACCTTCTTTTGGGCCCAGCTACCAAAGCTGGGAGAAAAGGAATGTGGTACACTTAACTGCAGAGTAACCCCTACCTCTTCTGCCCTGACTGCATGGAGGTGACAAGTAAATCAATACCCAAGCAGCACACATCTCCAAAGCTTTGATATTTCACTGTCTGATGTTCCAATACTTTCAGTAAAAATTAATTGTGCTCTTCTGTTTACCCAAGTCTCCACAGCAGCCTCATTACCACACAGCCAAAAGTTTCCCTCTTCCAGCTTGAAGGAAGTAGAAATCAGTTTTGTTTGCATGGCTGGGATTTTTTTGTGGTGAACAAAATGTGTCCTTGTTTCTACTGTACCTGCAATTGCACCCTGAAAGGAGGAAGGCAAAACAGCCTTCAGTCTCTCCATAATCATCAAACAACAGTTTTGCAGTCTTTGAGCATCATCTTGAACCTTCCCTTGCTGTATGGCAAGTTCTCTGGTTCCCTCCAGCTTCCTTCTGTCTGATTATTAAAATTGTAACGATCCTATCTCCTGCAGCAGAAACAAGTAGGAGCTGTGGCTGTACCCTGATGGCCTGGCTTGCTGCTACTCCAAAACAACTGTGGCAGCTGCTCAGGCTCAGAGACAAACTTTAGTGTCACTTTGTGCCTTTTACTAGATTTAGTGAATAATAAATATGTAACTTAAGCAAGAACAGATTCCTCTCCTGCAGACACACATCAGTTCTGTGTGCATGCACCCACTTCTGTCTCTCTGGAGAGAAACTGGAACATCCTTCAATCAGTCCTGCCTCAAAATCCTTATGCAGACTATTATACAGTCTCCTACAGAGAACTAAAGCTTTTCAGCTTCTTTGTGTAAACTAGCAGGAAATTATGATCCTGCTTTTACCCTGGTGTAAAATTGGCAGGGAGAGGTGAAACAGCCTGAGGACAAGGTTTACTGTGTGAGCCAGGACAGAACCCCTGGATCCTGGCTTGCTCTTTCAACCTCTGGATTGTGTGCACTGGCTTCAACTTAAAGTCATGATGATGGAGAGATCTTTGAAATCATCTGAGGGATTTAGATGTGCATTATGTACTCCAAATGTAGCACTTCATGCATGTCCCGTATGCCACTGGCACAGCTCTGTGTTACTACAGGATGTGTAAAAACCGACATTGCCCACAATAGCTTTGAGGACTAAAGGTGGATTATCAAACACTGGCCATAAGTGACTGTCTAGTCAAAAACCTGATCAGCACATGGTTGTCTTTCATCACATGGATTCAGCTTTTTGCAGGTCTGGGCATCATAAGCTCAGTCCTGCTGACAGTGCCTAGAGAGCTGCTTTTAGCAAAGGAAATGTCTCAGTTTTCCTCCTGTGTTCACTGCCTGCCACATGCCCTTAATGGCCAAAGCATCCCACCAGCCCATTCACTAGTCCTAGCTGTGTGTGTTGCTGCCTTTCTGCAAGGAGTAGGGAGTCATCCCAGTGATGCTGAAAAGTGAATTTTCCTGTACTTTGGAAGACTCTTGGGCCAGCAGCCAAGGTCAAAACCTCAGACTAATGTGATTTGAGGTTGGATTTATTACTTATACTTTTCTAGAGGTTTCTGTGCACTGCTTTTTAACCTCATTTCAGTTTGCCTTGCTTAGACAAACTTTTCTATGGTCTTCCTGAAGAGCTAGAGCCTGACAGGACATCTCCAGGATGGCAGGGACCTGCCCAGTTTTCAGAAGTGTTTCTTCATAGCCTCTGATGGCAAATGACTCCCTGAGCTGGATTGCAGGTGAGGAGCAGTGTCTGCAGTGCCCGGAAAGAGAGTGGGGAGGAGGGACCACAACCCTCTGTGGCCAAGATCACAGATCCATGGGGAAACAGGAGTTTGCTTATCAGTGGTAGCAGTGGTGCTTTAAAATATAGCAGCTGGCTAAACTGGCAGAGCTGGTCTCCCTCTGCAGTGGGACTGGGAAGGTGCATGGGGTGCCTGCCAGGACTCATCAGTCTGTGTTGCCTTGTCCAAGTGAGCTTTTAGGGCAGGGAGGGAAGGAGGGAAGAGCCTTCCACTGGGGCTCCCCATTGTTCTACCTGTGGAAATGGCTTCTTTCTTAGGGGTAATAATTGCTATGGGGATTTTAGTGGGGCAGGAGGCAGTGTGGGATGGCTGCAGCTAAAATGAGAGTCTGGCAAGGGGCAGGGGGAAGGCAGATGGTTCTGAGCCTCCAGAAGGATGGTGAAGTGTCAAGGTCAGGATTGCTCCCTGAGGTGAGGAATTAAGTGCCTGCTTATTTCAGAGGGCCCTCTCAAGCAGCCTCAGGAGCTGAGAGACTTCAATGGTCACAGGAAGGGGAGAGAGAGGATCCCTTCATCCCACCTGGGTGGGATGAGAAGCAGTTGGCTAGAAATTCACATCCAGGTTGGGGACTGGGAAAAATACCTTTGTGAAAAAGGCAACAAGGCATGGGTTGGGCTGCAGGAAATGTCTTGTGTCAGCTGAGGAGAGTCCTGCAGGTGCCTTCTGCCCAAGTCACTCTGCAGCACCTGCCTGCCAGATTCCTTGTGACCTGTGCTATGGCTCTGACCACTGCTTAACCATTGATCCTGTCCTGGTGCTGCACTTCCTGTGGAGTTTTCTTCAGGCATCAGTGCTTAGGTTGCTGTCTTGCTGTCCTTTCCAGATGTCTGCTTATTTCATGGCTTTCACCCAGTGGTGTGGAAAAAAACAGAGCATGGTCTCTAAAGAAACATTTGCTAGCCCTGGGCAGTTCCCAGCCTGACCTGGTGAGATGCAGGCAAGAGTGTATGGAAGAAGTATTGCAGCCCTAGTAAAGAGTTAACCACTGACCCTTTCAAGGCATTGTAATAACCCACTGATGGAGAAAGGATAAGGAAAAAATCAAACAGTCTTTGCACCAGAGGAGGAGAGAAGCAATTAACATGGTCAGATGTGGGAAATTTGACAGGGGAGGTGACCAGAACCAGAATTTGCACTGATATCCTTCTCCTATCAATCTTGCCAGGGAGCTTGACAGGCAAGAAATGTCAAAGAGCAGCCAAGGGATTCTGAAATCAAAGGGCTTTGAAAGCTGGATCAGAGAATAGAGCAGTTTTTCCATCTGCTTTGAATTTATTGTTGCTAATGAGGAAACACGCTCTGGTCTGAGTGAACACGTTTGACCAGAGGGGTCACTTGATAGATCCATCACATAAGTATAGAGGGACTCTCTCCAAGTTAACCCTTTCACTGTCACTTACAAATGAGCAGTTCAGAGGAGGGAGAGACATGCTGTTTGGACTATCAGATCCTATTTATCCATGTGACTGGTGGCAGCTCCTGCAGGCAGAGCTGAAAAGCCCAGCATCAGCCCATCCTGCAGATTGTGTCACAAACAGGTGAATCTTCTGCTTCTCTGCTGACGTTGGCTGTGGTCACTCTTGTTTAACTGTGAATCCAAGATCACTGAGCATTACTTTGCTCAGTAACATACAATTCATTTATATACAAAGCTGGAAGGGGTTGTTTCAAACACTTATTTACAACAAGGCCACCTGCTCACTTTGGTTGCTGTCCCTGTCAGCAGGGGTTGCATAAGGGGACTGATCTCCCTTGCCCAGCATACCCGTCAGGGTTCCTAAGCAATGGAGACTACAGTGCAGTTGGGTGAAGGAGCAGATGGAAAAGTAGGCTGATGAGAAAAAGAGGAGAGTTGGAATTAATTAGACGCCTTTGGCAACCCATGAGAATTTGTTTTGAAATTGGTACCAATTATCTAAATACCAAACACCAACCTTCCCATTCCAGATTCCTAAAAACTCTTCTGTGTTCCCTGCCCTTTCCTGCCCTAAATGCTGATGCTATTACATCTGATTTTCTCTATCTCCTGCTAATGCTGAAGGCACAACAGCCAGAGATGAAAGCCATGGGGATCTGCTTGCTGAGGTTGTGATCCCCAATTATCATTCCAGGCTGCTGCCTGTCTGCAAGGCAAGAGCTGTAGATGAGGCTCACAGAGCTGCAAATCTTCCGAGTGGGACAGAGTGTGCATGTGAGCCACATCTCTGACTCATCACTGAAGAGATTGCCCAGGGACCCTCAGTTACAACAGGGAGCTTGGTAGCTCACACTGCAGAATTACTCCTCATTTCTTCTTCTCCTGAGCACTGCAGAGCTCTGAGCCAAGCTGGCCATTGGAGCCATGGAGACATGGGTTGCAAAGGTAAGTTCAGGGGGTGTGTTCAGAAAACTTGCAAAGCAGGTGAGTGGGTGCTTGAGTGGGTCCATCTCCTGTGAATTCCCTCCTAGCTGTTGTGTTTAAAATATAGAAATCTGGCAAAAAATTGACACCCCTGCTTTCCAGCTGGTCCTCAGAGATCAGAGGGGTTGGGTGTGGCTGGGCTTAATTTCTGGTAAGCCAGGTTGCATTTAATAAGATCCCAGATGCACAAATCCTGTGGGTCACACTGTAAGTGTGGTCACTTCACTACCACTGATGCACAAATAGTGCAGTTTCTTGGAGCAGCAGGTTACAGATTGCTGTGAGGTTGCTGGTGATAAATTCACCAGGCTTGCAAAATATAAGTGGATAGCACTATGTACAGGTGTTCCTGGGAATACTCCAATGCAGTCAGAGGCAAAATCTGATGAAAGAGGCACCCTGCTTTGGGGAGGAGAGAAGAGCAAGTTGATCTGTCTGCAAGGTAGGGTCATATTCTCATCCTCTGCCACTGAAGATTTCAAGTGCCCCTTTTTACTTCTGGCAGAAGTGGAGGTGAAATTGTAGTTGAGCTATCCTGGTTTTGCCATCATAAATGGGAGGGGGGAGGCAGCCATTTTATGTGTCAGTGAGGGATATGGAGAATTACAAAGCAAATACACAGTCTGGGGTTTGTGCAAGGTTAGAACAGAACCCTGATGTGTTAGTGTCTCACTCCCTCCTCCACCACTTCCAGAGAGAAGGGTCCTCCCACTTGATAAACTATCAATCAGCTATCATGCCCACTGTTATGCCAACATAATCCCTTCACCACATAATCTCTCAGCATATCTGATGGAAATCCTTTCATTCTGATGGCATATCTCATGGTTTTAGGCCTCTTTCCTGCACTGCAAAACACATTTAAACCTTTAAAACACAGGATGAGACAGATTAGTCCCATCCATTCAGAAGGGGATACAGTATGCCCTTAACATGGCATTTCCAATGTGACCTGTCCTAGGTGAAGGGTGTTGACCTGCCTGTGGCTGCAGCTCAGGCCAGTGCAGCTGTGTGTGCTCTCAGGCACTGGGAGCAGAAGGCACAGTGAGTTAGCATGGTTCAGCTGATGTGCAATAACATTAAAAGGTGGTGGGCTGGGTGTGTGGCTGAACCCTGAGATTTGCATGAGCTCAAAACCATAGAATGTAATTACTCTCTGGGGATTCATTTACAACCAGTCTCAGTTTGTGATCAGGTGAGGGCATGTGACAATGTCTTTACTGTACCTTGTCATCTTTTTTCTCTTCTGGAAGACTGCCTTCTCTGAAGTATTTCTACATTAGTTGTCTCCTTGAATGTCAGGATATGTAGTTTTAGGGCAATCTGTCATTTGGCTTCAGCAGAGTTGCACAGAGTCTCTTAACAGCACTTCTGGGCCTGCTTCAGTGGATGGTGATAATGTGGTAGATATCAAATAGAAAAGGATCTTGGAGTAGATGAACGGTGTTGTAGCCATTGGTTAATGAGATATTTAGGATTATGTTTTCAAATAAAGTGTTGGAAATTAAAGAGACAGTGAGTTTTCAAGGGCATTTTATCTACTGGGAGTGTTTAAACCTGGAAATACACAGTATTGATAACACAGCAGGATTAAAGTTTGCTGCATCAGATTCATCACAAATTTGCTTGTCAGCTAGCAGATAGAGCACAAAGTCCTTAAGCAGCAGTTAATTCTCTTATTTGGAGGCTTTCTGCTTGCTGACTGCTAAACTCCAAATACTGGCTGCCAGTTGTCTGTTTGGAGCCCTGTCTGTTCTTACATCTCCCTTCCAGACTGCTCCCTGCTGCTGTCTTGGGTCTGGCTCACTGAACAGCTGACTGAACTCAGCACTGAAATCAGCAGGACCAGGTGCATTCACTGCATACTCCAGACATGGCATGGCTTGGGGATCTGGCCTTTTGGGCCAGAATTAGTAGATATATTTTTAACACAGATTGTTTTTTCAGCTGAATATAGGTATTGTTCTTCTAAATCCAAGGCTTTGCTAAGTCCAACTGGAGTTAGATTAGTTAGCAGTCAGGACATATGTGTTAAAATAGTCCCATGGTGTGGGTTGCTCTCAGCCTGCCATTTCTCATCACTAGGGTGACTGAGAACATTTTCAATCTGGCTGCTTGCAAAGAGCAGAGCACAATTGATCCTTCCCTTCCCTGCATCACTCTCTCTCACTTCCTTTCCTTTTTTCCCCTGTAATGCCCCTAGCACCAAATAAAAAGGGAAGCTGTAGTCACTGGAGCAGTATTGATGTTGTCATTGCCTTCCTAACAGCACCCACCTGGATACAGAGCCCTGTGCTGCCTGCAGTCCTGTCACAGGTTAATTCAGACCAGACAGCCCAGTCCTGTGTCCTCACAGCAGAGCTGCCTCCAGACTGTGCTCCAAACAGGACAGGAGGGTGCTACCATGGCATGAAAAACAGCTGGGGGTAAGGAGGGAGAATCTGTGGAGCTGGCTTGGGTTTGCCTTTGTTTTCAGAAATGCAGTAGGACTGTGTGGTCATGCAAAGGCAGTACTCAATGACAGGGACTTTGGGGACAAGGGATCTTTTTGGTGATGCATTCAGGGGACTCCTGGTGGAGGGCTCCTGAGGGCTGTGAGAGGAAGGAGTGAAGCAGAAACACTGGCTAAGGGGCTGGTTTATAATTACAAAATGGCTCGTGACATTTTCTTTGGTAGTCAACATACAGCAGATCTCAAGGGGAAACTAACAGACCCATGAAGTTTTTTGTAGGTCAGCCCAAATAAAGGACAACACCTGAACATACCTAGCTCATTGCAGACATTTCTCTGTCAGGTGTGGAATGTCCAAATATCATAAATGCTATAATAAAAGTGAGTTAATAAGGCAATAAATGGCAATGATGAAGTCCATGGTTGATTTCAGAAGAAACAATAAATCTGTATTTCTATTTCAGTTAGGATGGCTGAAGGCCCCTTCACTGTTCCCTGCATCTGCTTCATCTCAGGTTTATTTGAACAATACGTCATCACTCCACCCATGAGACATCCCTGGAGCCTGCAGGCTCTGCAGAACTCCTAAAGACCTGCTGAGGCTGTACTGTCTCACAGGGCACATTTATTCTGTACCATGTCCTGTAGTAAATGCCTGGAAACCACCATTTAAAACAAAAATAAAAAAACCAAAACACTCTAGGCAAAAGGGACCTTAGATGTGAAAATGGAATTAATGTCAGTGAATCGATCAGAATCATCCAGGCTTGGTTCAATCCCTTCCCCATTCTGCATGCACATGAGCTTCATACAGCAGGGACTTCAAATACATGGAATTTATTTCCTGTGCCCATTCATCTGCCCAGTCACAGCTACATGAAAGGAGAGACAAGATGCTACTGGATAAGATGCTGCTGGAGAGGTGGAGCAAGGAAAGGGGGGTAGCAGGGAAGTAATCTGGATAGTTGCTGATTTACATGGAAGGTCTGAAATTGAGACAAAGCAAAGGGGGTTCTTCCTAAACAAACAAAGGGGCTGGTCTTCCACTGTGGCCTTTATTCACAGTTTCCTTCTGAAGCCTTTCATATGAATGAGGTAAAAGGACACACTGTTAAAGTGGGTCAGGGAGAGGTGAAGAGTTGCAATCAGCTATAAAGCCCAGCAGGATGGGATTCCTTTGAAGAGCGTTGTGATAATGATTTAGGTCCAGGAGTTGAACCCCATTGTATTTTCAAAGATGTATGGTACTGTGATCCTGAGGAACTTGAGAGAGAGAGAAATTCTGAAAAACACTCTCTTCTTTGCAGGCAGCAGAAAATCATTTCAGCCTTGTCTGTCATAGGGAACACAATACCTCAGTATTGACATCTTTGTCTTGGCAAAATGCTCAGTACACGTGTAGCTTCCTTTTCCTGCACACTGCAAGAGGCTTAATACCAAGTCGATCAGTTAGTTATTCTGTCACCACCACAATGGGTGGAACGTAGCTTTTTACCTGCTAGGCAGAAGTCAGAGGTAAAGTGAGATACTCAGAGGCACTGCAGAGACAAGCACTGGGCTCAGAAGTCTGTGTTTGCAGGCCTCACTCTCACTCCACCCAGGCTGCCTGCTGCAGTTTTACTGTGCTCCCAGAGGTGACATCAAGGCCTTCAGGTCTGCTGTAAAAACCAAACTCAGTCCCACTACCCAAGGTTGGACATGCTCTTGAGCCAGGAGAGCTGCAGCTGCTCCTGTGCCCTGTTTGTTTCTG
The DNA here is from genome assembly GCF_022539315.1 of Serinus canaria. Taxonomy (NCBI): domain Eukaryota; kingdom Metazoa; phylum Chordata; class Aves; order Passeriformes; family Fringillidae; genus Serinus; species Serinus canaria. Next base: position 19,297,704 of record NC_066319.1, read on the forward strand.
TAGCCAAGGAGCTGTGAAAAGTTTGATTTCTTGTAGAGCATGCAGAGCTCTCAGCAAAACCAGGCTGTGGTCCAGAGCTGCATCAGTGCTTGCTGCTAGAACAGCTCTATGCTAGAGGGTACTCCTTCCCCAGAGCATTGCTGATGTGAGTAAGCTGCCTGTACTTAAGAATAAATATCATTAATGACCAGTGTGTTGATTTTGTATGCAGAGATTGTCCCCCAAGATTTTTTCCCCTCTCTAGAGAAATGCTAATTAGTTGAATTTCATCACCTGAAAGTCAGGTTCATTTTCAGCTACTAGAAGGCTTCATGGCTGTCTTCACCGTTACAACAAAGGACAGTCTGTGTAATTTATTTTTTAATTTTGGTGCTTTTCATTTATTACTGAATTTTTGAAATAGGATGCTGTTCTTTCACTGCCAGAGTGTAATCCACTCTGGAGTGAAGAATGATAGTGTGTATGATACAAGGAAATGGAATTGTAGAGGAAGAAGAAATTTTAACCAAAAATACCATGACGATTGCTTCTCTTGGGGGAAATTGTACTGAGGTCCCTTCTGACACTGCAGATTAGATGGGCTTAGAGAGGGGGTTATCAGAAGTATATCAGAAGTATCTGAAGTTCCAAAGTACATATTCCACACCTCTGAAAATGGGACCATTTCTCTGTGAGCTGCCAGTGGTGACACAATCCACCCATTAAACTGCATAGATCAGCCTTATTTATCTAGGAAAAGATAAGCCCCCTGCTGTGTCAGGCAACTGGAAATCTGATCCTGAAATAACTACAGTATTTTGGTGACAGAATCCTTGGTGTTACTGGTGGAGTACCTGTGGCAGAGTCAGTCTCCTGTATGGTGCTGTGAAGACAAAGTCTCTGCCTCAGACTGGAGTCTGGAGAGGTGGTGTGCAAACCACAAGGTGGAATGAAGGTTCACCTTGATTAGATTTTTTGCTTAGCTGTTCTATTTTATTGTTTTGAAAGCACAGGAAAGGGGTTTTATTTTTTACTTGCCTAAGGACAAGGGGAAAATGTGGCCAGCTTTCATTTTGTTTAAAGGGTCTTTGCTTTATTGAAAACTATGTTACCACACCCACAAGGGAGTGTTGAAAGTGTCTATTTCAGTGCCTTTAATATTAGCCAGAACTTCCAAGACAGCACCAAAGGGAGAAATGAGGTCACTGAAAAATAATGGCTAGAAATTGTAAATAAGATTGCTTACAGGGCTTATGTGGTAGATGGGAGTGATAGTGATGTTTGAAGTTTACCATCTGTGCCCAAGAAAAGGAAAACATCCTGAGACACAGATGGCCAAGTACACTTTCATGCTGTTCTTTTCAGAGAGGAAAAACAGTAGTTTCTAAATGCAGTTCCCTTAGCTTTCAGTTATGCACTAAATACATGCTTTGTGTTTCTTTGATTTCACTCTGATCTTCTGATTATTTGCCATCAGACACAAAGTCTATCAGTTGTCTCTTGAGATCCAGTTCAAACTTTCTAGACTTTCTACCATCCTGGCTTAATAGAGCATGGAATAATACTGGCTGACACTAGTGGATTGAAAAAAAGCAAACATTCAAAAGTATGGGTCATGTCTCTGTGTAGGCATGAAAATAAGATAAATGCAGGAACAGGTTTGGGAATGAGGCCCCAATACCTAAATGCCACCAAGCACTGAGGAACCAGAATACTTCAGACAGTGGGTAACTTACTGAGTCTGGTCATAAATCTGCAGTGGGCTTTATGTGGGTTGAGCCCTGCCACTGTGTGGAGTAGAGATACAACCTGGGGAGCCTTGCTGACCTGTACAGTGATTTGTTTGGAAGTGAAGATACCGTTTGTCTCAAGACTTACTAATACAGAAAGTGTGTTTGAACACCCTGGACCTACACTCACTGATACAGTTGTAAAGAAATCAGCATTTCCAGTTAGCCCTGTCAGTGCAAAGCATTGGTACACTGCAGTCGTCTCATCCAGGTTTCTTATCACTTCTTTTCAGCACAGTGCAGAATGTCAACGCAAACCCGATTTTTTTTTTCCCCTAAGAAACTAAAGCACTCACTGCAAGGTTCAGATTTTCAGTGTAGAGTTCCTCCTGCATCTTATTTACAAGGCTGAGTTATAGCCCTCTAAATTACAAACAAAAGCCCTGGCCAACTCTAGCTAACAGCTCTGATGGATGCTATTGTATTTCTGCTGCTAGTTGGCACCCAACCCTCACTATCTCATCAGCATAAAGGGATGCTGTCAACATGACAAATTGTGTCTTTCCTGGGTGGGGGGGAAAGCCGTACCTACTATTGTTCCAAAGCAGCCTTTACAAGAACAGTGACTGGAAGAGAGGAAGGATGAAAGCAGGGCACTATTTCAGCGCCTCTGTTCTCTCTGTTTACTTTGCATATTTGACAGCACTGTGTGGTGTGTCAGTGTTGCTAGTGTGCATTAGCACTTCCCCTCCCAGAGTGGCAAGATGATGCCTCCTGGGAGGAGGGGGTGCAGAAAGGTCAGCGAGGGGAGGGAATGCTTTCATCCCAGGCCTTGTATTAACAACGGCAGCAAAAGTGAGTGGAAAAGCAACAAGACAATTTGTATATACATTGCACAGGATGCCATTGTGCTTTGTGCACTGTTCTAAATTGTTTTCTAACATGCTTGGGAAAGAAGGAACTCTCCCTCCCCCCATCTTACTTCCTTCTCTAGACGTGATTTTAACAGTGTCCTGCTCACCACTATTTAAAGACAAATCTATGCAAAACTCACATTGTCTGAGGGAGGCCAGTTTGGAAGCATTCAGAGTTGTCCTCATCCCTTTAAATGCAACATTGTTCTTACCCCTGTTAAGTGCCTAAGCTCTCCCTGGAGGACTATGCATCCAGCCTGCGAAAAAGAAGGGAGAGTTCCTCCTTCTTGGTGTTTAAAATGACTGGCACAATCCAGAGAACCATCTGCTGCTTCCATCTCTGCCAGCTTCCCCTAAAATGTGCTCAGCTGCCTCAACCCGCAGCTACGGGAGCAGTTGGGAGCCCTTTTGCTGAGCAGTGACTAAACCCCCCCCCTTCTGGTTTGGTGCTGTTTGGACTCAGGCAGGCATTGATTTGCTCCCAGATTCTGAGGAGGACAGCAGAGACTGCTGTGTCCTGCCGAGAAACTGAGGAGGGAAGAGAAATGGGAGACCGAGCTCGCCATCTCCTGGAGAAAAAGAATTTGCGCCTTCAGGAATGTTTCTTTTGTTGTGGCATCCTTTGATTCTCACCCTGCTTTCATTCACACCTGCCCAGCGTGTCCGCGGGAGATGGTCAGGTGCTGTTCTGAGCCGAGCCGAGCCAAGCCGGGCCAGCAGTACCAGTTTAGAAAGCTGGAAATATACTCAGCTAAGTGGTTAATTTATGTCAAATTCTCTCAGGGCCATTTAGGCTTGAGCGTTTCAGCAAACTAGGACTGTAAATCTAGGCTCATTTCCTAGTCTCTGTTAAGTTTAGCCTGGTTATTTGGAAAAGGCTCTTTCCCCAGAGGGTTGCTGGGCACTGAACAGGCTCCCCAAGGAAGTGGTCACGGCACCAGCCTGACAGAGCTGAAGGAGTGTTTGGACAACACTGTCAAGCACATGGTGGGATTGCTGGAGCTGTCCTGTGCAGGGTCAGAAGTTGGACTCCATGACCCTTATGGGTCACTTCCAACTTGGGATATTCTGTGATTCTTTCTTTGCTAAAGGCCAGTGTTACAGAAAGCTTAGGAAGCTTGTGAGCTTGCAGTGCCAGTTCTGACCCTGTTGTAGTCCCTCTTCTTCCTGGGATACTCAGTAAAATACACCAGCAGATTGTCATAGGGTGGGTGTGCTGTGTTGGTATTTTTGTTATGTATTTCATAGGTACTTCAGCAGCAGCATTGTCAGTGGCAAGACTCACAGGCACTAATAAGTCCAGACAAAAGGTTTCTAAAGCATCAAGCAGCAACAGTCAGGTTCTTATGTGCTTAAGAAGGCACTGTGTTGGGATCAGTTTGGCCACTGATCCTTACAGTGAAGCTTCTAATAGATACCTATGATTTTTTGAGTGTAACTGAAAAACTCAAGATCTTTAGCACATTCTCATCAGCCTTGCTATAAATGTGTCCTTGCTGTAGTTTGTGAGGTTTAATTCACTAGTGATGGAAGTGCAGCTGCCTTCAAGCAGGGACCAGATGAATGTGAATTATGAGAGCAGATGGAAACGCTGGGCAGGTGAGCACAGTTGATGGTGGGTAAGCCAAGGTTTTGCATTGTAATGATACAGAGCTGTGTTGCAGTGACACTGGAGACTAAATTACATAATGTTAACCAAGTTATACCTTGGAGAAGTCAGTTAGTTAGAAGGCAAGCCCAAGTGTCACAGGCATTATTAATTTCTTACATTAAAACCAGAGCAAAAAATCAGCAACTACCTGCACAACATTTGTGCAGATGGGGGGGAAAAATATATGACAGTTTGTGTAATTACCATGTCATGGACTAAGGTTTCTGACTAAGGGGTCAAAACGTTAGAAAAGGGTCTGGGGAGGTGGCATTCCTCAACTTCAAGTGCTGCCACTCTACAGCCTAGATGAATCTTTTAAGGGTATATAAAAAAGAGTGGTAAATATATTAAACTACTATTTTTGTAGGGGTTATTATAACTCGGAATAACTATAGTTATAAAGCAGCTGACAAAATTACAACACTAGGTATGTTGTTGCTAGTACCAAAAACTGAGATTAAGCTGGACTGTTGTGGTTTCTAAGAGAGATGTTCATTTAACAAGAGGACTATCCCAGATTGGTCTCTTGGTCTCAAAATGCCTTCTTCAATCCTGATCTGGGCAGGTAGCCCTATCTATATTGTTAAAGAACCTTTATTATATCCAGTGAAAATTAGATGGCAAAAATTAGAAACTAACATTTTAAACTTAGGTCAAAACAATTCTAAACCAGATAACTAGTAACAAAATAACTTGTTTGAAGTGAAACAGTAGGACCTCAGTTATAAACAAAGCATAAAGTTTGTATACATATTAGTTTTGGAAGAGCTTGAATATATAAATTTCGTGTATTAACCTCAAAACTTAAATATAAAGTAATTATTATATCTTTACCAAACTATCATGAGTCTTAGAAAGTCTTCTACTGTTCTAAACCAGAGTTTAAAGATCAGTAATTGAAGTAGAAGCTAGGAACCTTATAAAGGCATTTTCTTTCTAAGCTTTTCTTGCTCTCAATCACATCTACACAATTTTTAGTCTGAACACCCTAAAGTGCACATTTTCTTGCAATAAAAGGTAGCATTGTTTGTATTGTTTTGAATACAAAGTAGGCTTTAATGTTTGTAATGCTTTTTCAACACTGTGACACTGTCAGATTCAACACAATGTCTGATTACGAAACTACAATTTGAATTGAACTTGCATACTGTGTTTTACAAATAAATTTATCACTGTTTTGCTTACTGTACCTGAATTAGCACCATTACCAAGTGTACATGTAGAAAATTAATTTTCTGTTTCTCAAATACTGGAACGAGGATGGAGCTTTTAAGCTCCACTTCACAATGAAGGCTTGTGGTTTCCTGGCAGGAGTTCATTCAGGTGATTCACATACTCTGACAGTTCATTCTTCAGTAATGTCCTTGGACAATCCTCTAGAAACACTTGTGGTGATGACCCCATTTAAGGGAGATGCAAACTGTTAAGTGAAGAATGGCCACTGCAGTTCTGAAAGGCACAGAATATAAAGCTTACAAGGCTTAGTCATCAAAAGTGGTCAGGGACTTTACTGCTTCTTAAATAGGACAGAAAAATGGAAAGGCAAGAAAGAAGTAAGCAAAAGAAGACAGTGTTGGCACAGTAACAAACTGGTAACAGAGAAGAGATGAATACATCATCTCTTAGGCTAGCCCTACCATCAGGAGCAATATGTGGAGGGAGGATGAAAATCTAACTCATTTTAAGAGAGCAATAACTTTATGAAAAAGATCACATATGATTGCCAGCAGTAGGAGGCAATTTATTCTCTTTCTGTGTAGCAGTCTCCATAAAAGGGACTTAAATGTGAAGTTCTGCTGCTGTCTGGGTAATGACAGTCCTACTCAGCTTCCTTTGTTTTATGTCCCTTTTCAGAGCAGTCAGCTCTTCTGGCTAAGGAGATAAGAATCCACAATAAAATACCTAACAATTTAGGCAAAAATTTGAAGGCAAGCTCTCACAGCATCCTAAATATTGGGCTAGAAAACAGCAGTGTCTTCTTGCAGAATGACTTGACATCTACCCCTTGGAGTCACCAGATGTTTGGCATGTGTCTGGTTCAGTGGGCACACTCCTTTTTGTTAAGACTCCACAAGCAACTTTTAGCTGCCTGCAGAAAGCTCCACTCTGGCACCAGAAAAGCCTTTTCAGCTGTAAATTTCCTTTTTCTTTACAACTATTCCATAGTTGTACAATTGTTTTACACAAGAACAACTATCAGTTCTTCATTGGACCCTACATTTTGACTATAACTTCAGTATTTACCTCAAGGATTTCCTCCGTGTTTTGACTTCCTCAGCTCCTCTAACACTACAGTACTTTGTCCTGAGTTATTTACCTGCTCAGTGAGTCTTACCTTCTAAAACACTACTATATAAACTATTCATTTTTATTTTTCTTTAAGGCTAGGATGCAAAGGCAACAAAATTTCCTCAAACTGAAGTACTGTTAGAGATGTTTTTCACAGCTTGACTCTTACAGAACATACTCTTAAAGATCCATCTCCTCCATTTGAGATGTCCCTATTATACATGAAATGTACCAGTTTGCCTTGATACCATACTAAGCATTATAATCTTTGCTCAAGACATTAACAAGGGACTTGCCACCCAGTTGATCTTGATGCATGAGCTGCATTTCATGAGCTCCATTATCTTTTAAAGACACAGCCTTCGCTTACACTTATATTCTACCCTGCATTTGGGTATGTGTATTGGGGGGATGTGCAGAATTAATTAACAAAGTTCTTGTAGTTATGCACACTTCTTGAAGGATTTCGTGTTTCCAAACACAACAAACAATGTTTGTGTCTTGAAGGAGAGCCCAGTGTTGCAGGAAAGATTGGATTTTGCCATAAACATATTTGGATATAGACTTCTATAGAAGCTCATCAGAAAAAAGGATCTGAATTTTGTTGATTTTCTGCATTTAACTCTTCCACACTCATAATGCACACATATTTATAAACTTAGGTCAGGGTACTCCTCTAATATTGTACAGAGGTGATACCCATGGAAAAAGGTGCCCTGAAACTGTATTACAATGAAGAGAAGGAAGTTTGAAACATGAATCAATTTGAATAGGAAACAAAAGATCCTTCTTCAGCAACAACAGGAACATCCATTAAACCAGCCTAGAAACTTGGCACCATCACAAAGAGGCTGAGGTAACCCAGGACAACATCTCTTCCAGACTGAAAAGGATTCACAAAATCAATTAGCAGTTCATTCTTTAATTAAATGAAGATTTACACAAACAACAGAACACTTTGAAGAAGTATAGGCACATATTGCCACAGAGGGGTTTCCTACAGCACAGAAAACAGCCTTCACTTCTTTATTCTCCCAGTTTGGTTTTTGTGCAGCAAAGACAAAGCCCAGAGTCCAATAAACCCCAAACATGAATTACCTGAATTCCTTTTTTACTTTTCAAACAGAAGGAGGAAATTAGTTCTGCTAAAGATGATGAGAAAAGTCATTTTGCAAATGGTGCTGTGAAGCTGCTCAGAAGGGAATGTGCTGTAGCATAACTGGCCTATTTCAGTGCATCATCCTGTAATAACAATCTGCTTCACTGAGAGGGAGAGAGTGCTACATCCAGCAGGCACCTCAGTACATGAACATTCCAGAGAGAAGCACCCTCCCTTTGCTGGAAGGCAGCCCATTACCCAGCTTGAGCCTTTCATATTCTCATTTCAGGACAGAGATAGAACTTGCTTCATTGGCTGCAGCTATTTGCTGTTTCCAGTTATGACCCTTGTGATTAAGCCAAGCTCTGAGCCCTGAAATCCTCTTCTGAAACGGTGAACAGCTTTTGTTCAACAACATAATAGGAAACCATTTCTTGGCATCCAACCAAATGAGTATTTGAGTGTTAGCTTTTCAAAAGCTATCTCATTAATTCAAGAAAGAAACCTCCTTAGTTTTGTTTTGTTGAAATAGACATCATGTTACACTAGGCTGCAACTTCCGACAGCTGTAGGTAGAGAATACTTCCCTTCCTTGCTGCTGGAATCCACGCCCTTGAGCATTCATTTGTTTGCAACGGCAGAAAGTTGGTCCCGAATCCTTCCCAGACCTTCTAACATAGTGTCCAGGGTTTCTTTGCTCAGTTCCACAGTCAGTGCAGAAACAACGGGATTATTCCCACATAAGGCAGCATCTTCCTGAATCTTAAAACAGGAATGCAGATATTAGTTGTATGAAAAATTAATTTATGTGTTCTTCCAGAGCCGCTACAAAATGCAGCATTTAATACACAGATTAAACAGAATGGTCTGAATTTGGAATCCAGCTCCATCCTGAAGAACCATGGCATATTTTCTAAGCTGCGTACCTCGCTAATGAAGTGCACTCCCACTGACAGAGGGCAAGTGAGCATCTACTGCCATGAGTACTGGGATATTTTGAAGATAGTTGTGGCAGAAAGCCACATCTGTATCAAAAGCATCTCAGCAGATACCACAGAGATACCACATTGACCCCACCCCACACACAAAAATTCGATTTTAATTCCTCCTCTGTATCCCACTCATCTGATTTTTATTGGTTGGGGAGATCCAAAACTCTGCAGAACACAAGCAGTAAGGTAGGTATACTCCCCAAATGATAGATCTGGCTAGTGAAGGAAGTTATTAGTAATCTCAAGTCATTTCCCAACTAATGAAGTCAGCTAAACATGCTGATGAGTGTTTAGAATTAAAGGATGATGGCTTCATGATTTATCTTCTTTTTTTCTGTAGAAAACAATGGTGACTAGGAACAAACATGGTGATTTCTCACACCCTCATGCACACACAACTTCTGTGCAAGAGTGCTTTCATCAGAAACACCATTCCCGTGCTCTGTGGCATTTCAGGTATCATCTCTGAGAAAGTCTAATGGCCCACCAGGCACGAGGCAAGCACCAGATGCCTGAATGAACTGGTTTTCCCTGGCAAGTCAGGTGTTGGACGTTGTTATTTGGGTCCTTCACAGCCACTGCCATTACCTTTAACTGCAGCAGGCAGGTAGGGACTGCCATTCTTACGATGCTGTCTGAAGAAGTCTTGATGTCCACCCTCCAGTCCATGTCCACCAGGCGAGGCAGGGAGACTGGGGGATTAAAAAATGGCTCTGTTAGGCTCAGCAGCACATGGTGATCCCACACCCTGCAACCTGGGACTACCACCATGCACAGGCCTCTCCACTTCTGGCCCTGGGAAGTGTACGAGTTTAGTTCCTACTACGTGGTTTCCCATCATTTTACTCTGGAATAAGCCAGTCTCTGAAGACCTCCTCATGACACTGGAAGGGCAGAAAGGGTTTTCCCATCATTACATGCAATGACAGTTCGGTGCTAGAAGCAGAACTGTCCCCTTCCAAAGCAGCTGGGAGAAGGAGAGCAGTAAGATGTCTTCTCCCCATCTTTATGCCCTGCCTTGCTGCCTGCTACACTCAACTAGTGTTTCATTGTGAGTTGCTCTGGCACCTGCATGCTTATTGCTCTGTTCTGAAACTGGTAAGAAAGCACTCAGGAGAGCTTGTAAAATCTAGCAGTATAAAACATGTTATTTCACGTTCCCCAACCAAAACATCCTGCAGTACAGCAAATATACTGACAAACTGCAATCTTCACATTCCTTAAAATATTTCAAATATCATCCTAATTACATGCAGCCTGGCAGAAACCATTTAACAGGTGCATTACTGACATCAATAGCTCAGAGCTGGAGACCTCTTGGGCCCACCCAAGTTGAGAAACACCAGTCTAACTTGGCTGCTAAGGAAAGAGCTGTCTCAGTATGCAATGGCAGTCTGTCTGGATTCTGCCTACTGTAAGATGCTTAGTGTCTTCCCCAGGGGTTGATTGCCAGCCTTCCTACTGACTATAGACACTCAAGTCACCTTCTCTCTGTGCTTTATTGCCTAACAATTCTTTTTCTGTCTGGGGAAAGGCTCTCTCTCCCTGCCCCTGCTGCTTCCTCGCTCAGAGCTCTAGGGGGCAGTGCACAACTGGCTGCCTTGCTCTTGCTTTTGGAACAAATTCCTGTTCTGTCTGTTAGGGCCAGCACTTGGCAGCATTTGCAACAACACAAAATACATCTGTTAAGCCTTGTATGTTAATTTGCAAAGATTGATTGCTGATGGCTTGGGAGGGGCAGGAAACCATTCACTTTTTTATTTTAACACAGATCAATCTGTTGGAATGTCTGCCTTGGACCACTGCCTTGGTCCCTATGTAATGCATGTCAGATACTTCATAAATACAATACTAAGATAATCTATTATTTCCTAGCAGACAATCTCATTCCTGAGATTACTACTTACTCTGACTGGCTTGTGCTTCATTTCTCCAAGAAGAGCTGTGAAAAAGTGGAGAAAACAGTATCAACAGTGCTTTGAGAAAAAAAAATGAGGTAAGCATTTAGCATGGCTTAAGGTCACTAGCAGTAAGCAGGAGACACAGACTGCCTATGCTGCTGAGTGCCATGGAAAGGCTGGGACTGGTGAGTAATGGCAGGCAATCTGGTGACCAACCATGGGATCTTCTGGAAGGGCAGCTCATTTAAAGCCCACACCTTTCTCCCTGGTCTTATCAAAGCAATGGGCTCCAAGCACTGAGATGTGCAAGCAGAAGTGCCCTCTTCTGCCACCACCTCATGTATGCTCTATCACATACACTGCCTCTGCACCTGAGCCATGGTGACAAGTGGATGGATATCTGGATACCACCTAGATCTTCTAGAGCTGAAATCCAGCCTTCTACATTTTACCATCACCACACAGCTGTTAAGATAAAAGGGGCTTTGCATATTGGGAATGTGGCCCAAGTCCATTTCAAAAGTCATGGGAAAACTCTGTGTGCCCATGGCTGTGTTTTGCTGGCCATTTAGAGAAACAAGACTCATGCTGCCAACTATCCACGTATCAAACCACACACACAGGCCTTAACTCTCCAGCTGAAAGCAAATGGCAGGTAGACAGCACTTACATATTCTCCAAGATTATTTTAGTCAAGAGGTTTTTCAGATTTTGGTGGAAGTTTTCTGGGAAAAGACAGAGGATGTCTTCTGCCCCGGTCAAGCCGCGGTACACCACGTGCCTGGTGAGGTTGTGCAAAGCAGACACCAGCTGTCAGGAAGCAAGAGAAGGGCTGGGCTGAAAATCATTACATACAGCATAGGACGGGCCTTCTTAGCCAGCAGACACAGCTTAGGCGGCGAGACCCTCACCACCAGAGCCTTGGGCATCCAAGTACGGCCCGACAGCCTCAGCAGGATGGGGCTGAGCTCCCAGCGCCCTCCGGTTCGCAGCCTCAGCCCGTTCCCTTCTGCCGCGGGCGAGGGTCGCTGTTCCCGAGCACGTCTCGTTTCCCGCACCCTTCCGAGGGCCTGGGCCAGCCCCGTGCTGGCGGCGGCACAGTCCCGCTCGCTCCCTCCCGCCGGGGCACAGTCCCGCTCGCTCCCTCCCGCCGGGGCACAGTCCCGCTCGCTCCCTCCCGCCGGGGCCCGAGGTTGTGCCGCCCGGCCCTACCTGCTCCGCTTCCTCGGCGCTGACGGCGAGCCCGGGGCCGGCGCGCTGCGCCAGCGGGCCGAGCGCGGCGGGCGGGCTGGAGAAGCACTCCTGGCACAGCTGCCGCACAGCGTCCTTCGACGGCGCCTGGCGGGGAGCAAAGCGGGGGCGCTCAGCGGGGGCGTTCAGCCGCGGCCCGGTAGCGGCGGTCCCGGCCCCCGCGGCCCTGCCCCGCTCACCTTCAACAGGATCTGAAGCGCCGCGAAATCCCCGTCCCGCAGCGCCGCCATCTTGGCGCCGTCAGCGCGGCCGCGCTCCGCCCGCCGCCATCACGCGCCCGTCACCGGGGCGGGGCCGGGGACACGGGACACGGACCGGGATCGGGACACGGACCGGGATTGGGACAGTGACACGGACCGGGACCAGGACACGGACAGTGGCTGACACACGGACAGGGACCGGGACAGGGACAGGGACGCGGACAGGGGCTGGCGCACGGACATGGGCCGGGACACAGGACACGGACCGGGACGGGGAAGCCCTCGGTGTGTGGCACTGCCCCTGCCGCTCCAGTCGGGGCGTTTTCTACTCTCAGTGCAAAACTCTGCCTTAGAATTGTGCTGTAAACGCGCTGCTTCCAGCGAGGACGGGCGGTGAAGGATTTGTCATGGCACTGTGATAGCCATACGGACCATTATCTTTGCAAGCTGTGTCTTTCACTTTTTAAAGGATTTAAATAAGTCATCTTTCTGAGAGAGAACGGCTTCTCTTTGCCTTGTGTGGCTTCCAGCACATCTGCATCCAGGGCATCACTAATCAATGCTCTTTCCCCGTCACTGCCTATCTCAGGTCCCCATCCTCATTTCCATATCTGTTGATTTATAAGCAGAATATTGCACAGTGAGAAATGCAAACATATAAATGCTTCTTCCATTGGGCTTCACAAACCTGGTAGGGAACAGATTTTACTCTTGTAGAGGAGCAGATACCATACTACACACTAGGATGGAACAGAAACTGAAGGGAAGGTTGGTGAAATATTAATTTTTGATTTCCAAAATGAAAGGTTTGCAGCTAGTGGGTTAAACAATAGCATCCCAGTGGGGAAAAAGCATGGGGTAGTGGTTGGAGGTTGGGGTTTAAGAGCTGGGAAACCAGGATCACATTCTCTTGACCCTGCTTCAGTCTTTAGATTAATCACAGTAGGTCAGTTTTGTCACGAGTGCCAGGGAAGGTAATGGCACTCTCTGTATAACACATAACATCGTGCAGTAGTAAGTGTGGGCATTTATTAACATCAGCTGTAAGCGTGGAGGTTGTGAAAGGATAAACAGAATGAGGCACTGTGAAAAACAACACTGTGTTACAATCTGAGAATGAATGCCTAAAGGAAACAAGGATTGTTCACAGGATATACTTGTACTTGCATCGTTGACCTCTTATAATCTGTCTGCTTTTCTTGCTCCCAAACCAATAAGGCTAAGTTTTTCTAAGAGGTAAGCAGAATTTTTCTAAGCAGCAACACTTCTGAAATGCCATATCTAACTGGGGGAGAGGACACTTACATTTTTTCAGAGCCCTTCTAAAGCAACGACTTTCCAAGGCTTCAATAAAATCACGTTGGTCCATACCTAGTGTATTGGGTTTCTGTGGCAAGGTTCTGGTCATGGGAGGCTACAAGGTTGGTTTCTTTGGCAAGTTGTTGCAAACTTCCCCCATCTCCAACAGAGCCTGGCTCCAAGATGGACCTGCCACTGGCCAAGGTCAAGCCCATCAGTGATGGGCTATATCCCAGCACCTCTGGGATAGCAGGCTAAGAAGAAAAAACAAAAGTTATTGCACAGAAGTAATTGTGAATCAAGAATGAAGTTAAGTCCAGGTAGCAGGGAGGGGTGGGGGGAAGGTGCTCATAGGATTTGTTTTTTCATTATCCTGCTCTGATTTCGACTGGTAATAAATTCAGTTAATTTCTTTGGGTCAAGGCTGTTCTGCCCATGATGGTAATGTGAGTGATCTGTCCCTGTCCTTAACTCATGAGCCTCTTGTTACATTTTCTCTCCCCTGTCCAGCTGAGGAAGGGCATGACAGAGTGGCTTTGGTGGGCCCTGGGTATCCAGCCAAAGTCAGACCACCACACCTGGGTTAAGGACTTAATTGTACAGAGTGACTTTGTCAGACAAGTAGGTGGAGAGATGGAAAGGATGGGAGGGTGTAGGGTGGGGAGAGTAGATAACTGTCACTGCCAGCTCTCACAGGAGTGTGTGGCAAGAGAACATTTACCTGTGAGTCACATACTCAGAACAAAGATGCTGCCTGCCAGTAAGCACAGCTGGCATCCCACTGAATTTGTTCTCCAGTCCACCTCCTATTGCTGCCATTTTCTCACTCTGGGAGCCTTATAATTATAAAGCAATAATGACAGGTTTGATTTAATATCAAAATTGAAATGCTGTTTGTTTAATATCAAACTTAAATCAGCTGAAGCCAACAGAAATGCTTAGTAAAACGCTTTATTTGCTTTGATCTTGTCTTCTTCCCTCCTTTCCTTCCTCTCCTCCTTCCTTCCTTCCCTTCTTCCCTTCTTTCCCTCCTTCCTTCCTCTTTCTTCAAGGTCAAGGCCTCCAAAGTGAAATTATCAGGGATGAAGTGTGAGACTGCATCCTGTAAGGAAGGCTGGCCCTGTGATCAGTGTGATTATCAGGAAGGTTTGAGAAACACCAGTTCAATTATCTGCTGTGCCAGAGGCACTTCTCTCTGAGTTTGAAAAAAGAAACCCACTTAGGGGAGTGAGATGGATTGGATGACCTCCAGATGTGTTTTCTCACAGCCCTTTTTTTGCCATGATTTCATGTCTGTATCACCCAAGGGGACTCAGCTGTGAGTTCTGAGCCTGCAGATGAGTCACAGCACTGTCTGCAGGAATTGGGTTGGATCTCATGAACCAAATTGTCCAGTCATTGAGTCTGAAAATTAAATTCTGCCTCTGGGCTGGCAAATTTGCCTGCACCCAGTCTTGGGTGATACAGCTGGAGTACTGACTGATGTGACTCCCTCTTGGTAGAGCCAGCCTAGGGTACCTGCAAATCGTTCTCCCTAAAGTAGTGTAGGTATTTTTTTCTCCTTGAGAAGTAAAACCAGGAAATACTAAATTTAGCTTGCCTACAATTCTTACCTGGAGAACTGTAATCTTTTACACTCCAGGGAGAGAACCAAACAGTTCTAGCTCACTTTGTCCATTCAAGGGTCTCTGGGAGAGAAATCCTTGGGATATTAAGGATTTCATGGGAAGAAGGATTAGATTTTTCCCCACAGCACAGCTTGTATTCACTGGAGCATGTGTAGCAGAGGAGTGCTCTCTTCCTTTAGGGCTTCCAGCTGCAAGGCAAGGCTCTGCTCTGTAACTGCTCCCTGCTGGGTGGGTACAATTTTAGTAAGTTGCCTATCTTTTCCAAATAAGAAATGCAGGATTTAGCTTCAAGAGAATGCATTAGAGAGATGACATCAAGTGTGTTCATGGGCCTGGATGTAGACTGTGTGGGAGAGGAAAGCTCTGTGTCCCAGCCAGTCTGTGGCTAAGCCTTGCAGAACTTCAGGGAACAGGATTTCCAAACAGTCACCTATAATTAGTGTTTTGACACATGTTACTTTTTGCTGGAATTCAGAAAAACTGATTGGTCTGTGTTATTGGGGGAAGGTTTCTGAACTGATCATTGGACTTGACAGGTAATCCTTGCTTTAACAGACTTAGGCAAGTCAGGTTCTTTTCATCTTCCATCTTCTACATTTATTTCTGTTGGTGAAACCCATTAAGTGTGTGATAGAGAATAGGCTGGAAGCACTGGGGATACAACTGTGGGCATGATTAGCAGTGCTGGCCTGGCTCTGCATGGCTGTGCACCCTGTTCATTGCCCATCTGTTGCCTCTTGCAGTGGCCCAACAAAGTGCATGTAATGTAGAATCAACACCTTTTCCTTTTTGGCCCCATCTCTACTCACTAAGGACTTGTCATCTTGACAGGCTTTTATTGTTAGGGTTTTTTAAGAAATGGAGCCAAACCATGTGGCTGACATTCTGGTTTGTACTCTTCTGTGTCAGTTTTCAATCACCTTTTAGATGACAGTATTCCTTCCTCCCTGGCCTCTCAGCTGAAACAGCTGAACTTCCTTTTCAGTTTGGATTGCTGATACTTGAGACTCTTCAAATGGGACTGCAAATTGGAGGGTAAGACCGCTGCTGACAGATGTGATCCGTAAGGCTTGTGCCAACAGATACTCTGTGTGCTCTGTGGACAGTTGCCTGCATTACAGCTGGAAAGTGAGCAGCCTCACACTGCTGTAAATCTGCATTACAGCTGGAAAGTGAGCAGCCTCACACTTGTAAAGAGGACATTGCACATTAACAGCTCATCTAAGGTAATTTTCTTTGCCCTCTGCTGCAAGGCGATCCCTATAATATTTGATAGGCAGCTCAGACTGTTCATGAGATTGTGAATGTGTTCCAACTGCAAAGCATCGCTGGGACAAAAGGAAGCTTTTTGAGTGTTTTCCAGCCGAGTGTATTTGGCCTAAGCATCCTAGCAAGCTTTTACCATTGTCTTTATTCAGGGTCTCATTCAGATTTAACAACCATTCATGGATGCTCACAAAACTCCTGGGAAAAAAATCTGTATAACAATCAATGGAACTGCATCTGGTTTTATTAAGCAAATTAAAGCATGCAACAAAACATTTTCCATGAGGTATTTGCCCCGATGGCATAACAGAGTCAGTTCTGACAAGACAGGAGGAGCAAGCCAGCACAGACAAAAGCAAGACATTTCATAGCTCTTATAAAAGTAAAAAAGTAAACAAGCCTTTCCTCCCCACTCTCCTTTTGAATGCCAATGTCCCTTAGCATGATTACATCATGCTGAAGCTGAACAGGGAGGCGGAGGCCAGCTCCAGCATGGGCTCCCAGCTCTCCCTTTTGGCTGCTGGAGGCAACCACCCCTCTGTGCAAGCAACTGTGCAAATACGGAGGGGAAGGCAGCAAGGGAAAGCTCAAACATGCTGGGACTCACTGGTGAACTGGTCGACTGCAGCTGCCAGAAATGTGTCCTGTGAGACAAGGTGTGCATGTCTACAGGTTCAGATGTGAGACAGGCACACATCTGTGTGCATGATGTGCCTGGTTCAGTTGCATGGCTTCTCCCTTCCAGCAGAGGAAGTGACCTGCCATAGCAAGTAGTTGATGGCACCTGTTACTGGGAACCACTGCTGGCAGGAGAGCAGTTTCTGCACATCTGTGGGGCCTCAGGCCACCTTGGTGACTTGAGGCAGTTTAGCCTGTAGAGTGAAACATCAAGGGCCAGCTCTGGAGCTGCAGTGATGCCAAGTATCAACAAGCCAGCTGTAGGCTCATTTCACCAGTTTAATGTTCTGTACTCAATACAAAGTCTCACTATACCCCAGCCCATTGCAGTCTGCAATGCTGCTGTGGCACAGCCTATAACCTCTGCCGAACCATGCTCAGTCTGCTACGTGGTCTTGCTGCCCTTCCTCTCTTCCACAGCCTAAATGCCAGAGCACTGTCCTCTGCACTGCCTGCCTTTAACCACTGGGTGCCAGGGGCCTCCCAGCAGGAAGCCGCTCACACACGGGCTCGTTCTCCTGAGTCAGGAGGTGAAGCGCCAGCCTTGAACCGCTGCACCCAGCTGTGCATGGGCTCAGTTTACATTTGCGGTGAGGGCAGGTGTGTGGAACAGCCAGTGGCAGATCAAGGCAGCCCCGGGCACCTAGGGACTTCAAGAAATTGCATTGTCTCTGCTCCTGCAGCTCAGGCTGCCTGCAGAGAGGGAGGTAAGGAGAGCTGTAAGGTTGTGGCTGTGACCCAAAAGTGCAACAAGAACCCCATCAGTTCATTTTGTATGGGAATAGATCACAGAGAGAGAGCAGCCACCGTTAGTTAAAGTTACATCTCAGTAAGGCAAGAGGATTCATATCCCATTATCAAGGAAATACTGGAGTCATTCAGGCCCCTTTGGTTGCGATTGCTGCTTTTTATTGGTTTGAAATGACACTTTTGGAGGGCTTATTTCTGCCTTACTAGCTATGATTGTCTCTTCATTCGGTGTTAATATGCTGGCTAGCTCAAAGAACTCCAGATTAAGGTGCTAAGAAATAGCAATAAAATCATAAAGCCACAGGTTATTTCAACAATGCCTTGATCACACATACAATTGCAACAGAAAACAGTTTCAACAGCAGTTTTCAACAAAAAGCAGTTTCTTTTTCTATTTTATATGGCTTAAAATCCAGAAAAGAGGGGGTATAACACAAACACTCAGAAAAGCCTCTATTAATGCCTCAAAACAGGAGCACAAAATTGTAAAAACTAACAAGCTGGAATATAAATTATTTCTCTTTCTCAACCACATCCTTAAATTACCAAGCCATCATAAGGGTAAATGTCAGGATAAATGCTTTGAAAATGTCCTTCCCTGTATTATTAACATCACTATGGACTATTAAAATTAAAAGGCTCTTTAAAACGTAATTGACTTTTTCATTATTTATCTGCTGCTGCCGCTGTTCACTTCCATGTGTGTAAGTAGTAAATCCCCAGAGAGGTGTTTCATATCTATATAAATGTATATTAAATGCTTTGCCTCTGGTATTTTAGAAATAGCACAAATGCAGCTGTGTTTGTGCATCTATAATTTCAGGACATGAGCCAGCCTCTCGAAGAAGTTTCCACTTGGCAGCTTATATTGTCCTCTCTGGAGTTTTGCAAAATCTCCAGTGTTAGTAACGAGGGTGTGTGAGGCAATGTCAGAACAGCAGAAGTTATCTAATTACATTAAGACTTCAGCCTATGTTTATGTGAAACATTATGCCACAAGTAAATTGAATCCAGCTAGCTGTCTGCTGGGCTCTTTCCAATAGGATAAGAATGATATGCAAAATAGTACAAACTAATTATTTTCTTTTAAGGGAAGCTCTTCAAGCAGATTATGTAAAATACACCAAAACAGACCTCATCCCCAATGCCTATCATCTATTACATAGTAAATGCAGCATGTGTAACAGAAATTAATACTTTCTCTAGAAAAAACATCTTTAACCATTTTGTGTGCATTCATCATAACTCGCAGAGGGGGAAGCATGAGGGAGGGGCTGTTTGGAGTGAAAACAAACAAAAACTGCAGTTCTGCAGGTCATGCAGTCACACTGTGCTGTGCCCTGTAGCTCTGTGATGGGAGCAGCAGCTGTGACTCTGTGAGCACATGAGGTGCAAACCAGGCTTGGTGTGGCAGGAGGGAGCTGTCAGTGGTGTGACTCTCACGCTCAGCGTGTGAGCTTTGGCAGGTCTGGTTTGTCAGAGATGGCAACTGTGTATGCTTGCTTACTTCTGAAAGCAGAAAGTCCTGGTGTTTAAATCGTGCATGTCCTGTGGGCTGTTACTAATTTAATGAGGTTTTTTTCCTTAATTCAGAACCGTTTATGGCTGTGGTGTTTTATGTTTTTTTTCCTCTCAGTAAACTGCAGAATGGAGCTTGCAAAACCTCCAGCCTCTTAGGACATACTGTGTTTAGCCCTGCCATTCCAAGGTATGTAGTTTGATGAGCTAGCTGAGTGTTTTGCTAAGCTGAAAAGAGCACCTAAGCATTTGTGTGCTTGTTGTTCTGTTTCCTCCTGACTGATCCATCCTGCAAACAGCCCAACTTCATTCCTGGTCCCCACAATGACAGCATTGTACAGCACAACAGATCAGCATCAACTGATGTGTGATGCATGGTGCCTCATCGTACCAGAGACTGAATCAAAGGGCTACTGAAGAATGCCACAGCTTTAACAAAATGACGTAGCTGAACCTAGAATTTGTTTTGTTTTGATAGCTGTTGTTTAAACTAGGCTCCCCAGTATATTTTCTGTTAAAAACATCTTTTGACATGGCTATAAAATTACCTTAGTTGAAGGGTAAACCAAATGATCACGACTCTAACATCAGCCCTAGGAAGTAATTCCCTGGCTAATAGCTACTGATGCTGCCCTGTCACTGGGGTGCTTGGTTGTTTTTACCCAGGCTGTGCATCCCCACTCTGACAGGTTGTATCAGCAGATGAGCCACTGCCTGGGGAACCAGAGCTCAGGGAAGACAGCTGCAGGCATAGTTTTACTGGTCGAGTGTTTTCCTGTGACAACAACACATTTGCTGAGGATTTGTGTCAGCTCAGAATCTGTGCATACAACAGAGAGGCTGGACATTGGTAGCTGACTTTATAATTTCAGTGTGTCCACATACAGTACAAACCTGTGATTATAAAATGCATAAAATATATAAAATGTAAATACAGTGGTGTAAACGAGGTCTTAAAGGTTTCTTCACTCTCACCTGTAACTCTTTGTGCCAGTGCTACACAGGAGCACTGCTGTCTGAATCCTCGTTGCAGCATCTTGCCAGTGCACAGTGGTGTTATGCAACTTCATTATGCAGTGACACAAATACCATGGAGCTGAAGCACTACTTTCAAGAAAAATTTATTCCAGCAGTAAAAACAATGTTTAAATCAACACAAACACAGGGTTTTGGTAATAAGGCAGCTGTGGGTCACCAACTGTTCTGAATCAGCGTGTCTTGAAATGAAGCAGAATGAATTCTCATCCCTTAGGATACAAGCTTTCAGAGTTTAGAGAAGTGTGGATGCTTTACACCTCAGGAAATATGTCTAAAAGTAGGACCTTATATACCAGTCTGGAAACAGAACCATGTGCCAGCCTGTTGTGCCTTTTCTCTGCACTGTGGCTCTAGTATGCAGTGAAGTGACAAAAGCGTGGGACAGAGCACAGCCATTGCAGCAGTCCTGCCAGCAGTGCTTGTGATGTGGCTCCACTGGTGTTTTAGTTTGGATCAGGACTGTATTTTTGATGCAAATCTCCTGAACATCTTTATTGCCTGTGCTTCATTTGGCATCAGGGGCTGATTTTGAGTGCAGGGGTTAGGTTCTGTTCAGTGAAATTAAACTGAAAAATGCTCTCCAGAAGTGTACCCAACATGCTCAGACCTCATTAGGCATTCACTCCAGGGGATCCAAATGAAGGTGATTTGAATTGATAAAAACTGGAATATGCATAGTGTGCATGTCAGATCCTCAGCAGCAACTATTTGTGTAGAGCATATATTCTACTGGTTCTTGGTCTGCTTGACCTTACCATGCAGATGGAACTTGATCTGATTTTTAAGAGTGGTTGAGAGAACCTGGTGAAAATTAGGCTCCTAATTTTTAATTTCATTTTCCCCTTAAATGAAATTGACCATGTGAAATTCTTCCTCCTCCATACCCTATGATCATTAGTGAGTTAGTGCTTACATAATGTCACTGAAAGTGATTTGTCATTTCTGTAAATGTGCTGGTAATGGTGAGGAAAATTGCTAGTTTATTCTATAATATTCTCTAATATTTAACAACTTACACAAGTGGTAAATATTTCAATTGTTGCTGAAAATGGACTCCCTTCAACAGTGGAATGTTCCAGCTGAATCAGCACACAAAATTACAATGTAACTATAGGAAGTTGGGGGGTAAAAGGGGAAATTGCATAAAGAATCCCATGTCCTAGGTAAAAATCAGCATATTGCAACCTAAATTGTATTTGGACTAGCATTTACCTCTGCTTTTATTGTAAGAGTCAATGTGATTTTTAAGTAGTCAGGATACATTTTATTGGGAAACAGTCTGGAAATGCTCTAATTTCATAAGCTGAAGCAGAAGTCCTTGAGAAAACATGTTTTCTACAGTAGAACATAAAGAGTACTCACAGCACACTTGAGAATTTTCCTGAGCATTTCTAAAAGGAAAGGCATTTGAAATACTGTTTAATGTAAGGACTTAAATTGACAAGTAAATGTTAAACAGTGTTTGGAGAAAGCTGGATGTTAATTAGTTACAGCTGCATTTTCAGCAGTTCTTACTAGCACTTTTTCGTAAGCAGAAGCAAACAGGAAGCATAACTCTTTCAGTATCACCACTGATTCAGATTTGATTCAACTAGGAAAGAAAAGTCTATAGTAACAAAAATTTTAAAACCCTATTTCCTTCCTGGAACAGGAAATGTAAAAATAGGAATTGTCTACTTCCAAATCCTTCTAAAAGAGGTGAAAATGTGTCACTCATTCCATAAAAAAACACTTTACAGTGTTTTTGTAAAAGCAAGTACAGTGACCTAACCAGCTTCATCTATGAATATGCAACATATTAAAAGAACTGACGGAAAACACAAAAGCACACAGAAATCCTAGCTACCTTGGCTTTCAACATCACTATTACAAGCTCCTAACCAGTACCAATCAATTTAATCTCTGTGAACTATGAACCACTATTGATCCATAAAATGTAAGAGTCCAGACAATGGAATACTTGCTGATTTCTGACTGTTGGAAGAGAGCAATATCAATATTCCACTCAAAATCCCAGTCAAAATGGCTGTGATTATAACATGTAATTCAATTTTTGTAAAATCACATTTTAATAATTAGATGTTAGGTGCTTTATTTATTGAGCAAATTGACAAACACTATTAGTATGAAGAATGCTCCGGAGACTCCCACTTTCATTTTCTCTTTTTTTTCTTTCCCTCAAACACTATTTGGCTTGTTAATTACAAAAGGCTGAGAAACAGTTTTCTTACAATCCAGGTTTGGGCTTGGATATTAATCCTCAGCTAGAAACTTCCTGTCCCAATTCTTTCTTTGTCTCAGTCAGCTTAAAACCACAGTAAGCCTCAAATACTACAATTCCAACCCCAGTCATTTTGAAATGGGAGCCTCAGAGTCTAAAAATCTCCTTCTGCTGGACTCATGAGAGTCATTGTGTTTGAACAACCATTCCCATTTCTCAAGACAAGGAGGCAGGAGAGGAACTTTAATATTTCTGATGTCTGATACATGGGCAGCTACTTCACTAGAGAAGCAGTCATGTTTGGGGGCACTTGAACAGACAAACCTCTCTCAAAATGCTGAGGCCAACTCTCCTCCCATCTTAGAGCAGGGAGGTTACTTCCAGAGTATTTTCTTGGGAGCATCCAGCAGCCTGCACTCACCTCCTTCTGCAAATACAATTTACATGATTAGCTGGAACAGAGTCAACACCCCCAGACTAGGGCACAGGATACAGGAGGATTTTAGTATGAGCTGGGTTTCCTGGAGGGAAGTCCAGCTAAAGAGGAGTCTTGCATTCTCCTCAGTCTATTGTTCAGTCTGACTTGGACCCTGGTCTCTTCTGTTTACTCGCTCAGACAGCCCATGGCCCTGCATACCAGTCTGTGTGTGTACAGTAAACACTGGAAGCTCATTGTAGTGGTAATAAGGCATTGCAGCCACAAGAATCCAGATCTTCCTGGGTCAGCTGCTGACCTTGGTTCTCTCTGCCCTGTTGTCCCTGCTGGCAGGCTCGTGCAAGAAGGTAGGTGCAGGCAGAGTGTATCCTGTGCATATCCTGAGCACTGCTGCACACTGCAGCTTTCATCAGATGAGAAAAATACATGTATGTCAACAAAATGTCTTTTTCAAGGTTTATGGAGGTGACAGAAATTTTATTGCTTAGACTTCTGTATTTATAAGAGAGGAAAGCTTTTATTTGGTTAATTTTGCGACCACTGTATGTAGATAAGGGGACAATATGGAATCATATTAAGGCTGGTTGAAATTGACTTCATTGACTTTGCAGTTCAGGCTGTGGCTGTATATTTGGCTGTATATGTGGCTGTGGCAGCAACTTAACTCCTGTTAACACTGTTCTCTCTCTTTGCCTCCTATCAGGAACATATGCCATGGAGTTTTCTCCAACAAGACACCTGTCCTGCACGGACTTTGGAAAACACAGACATGAAAATAAATTCAAAGGTACCTGCAATTATAGAGGAAAAGTGATTGAAGTGCATGGAGCACCTCATGCTAGTTTCAGCTTAGCTAATACAGGTTAAAATACTGGTGGAGATGACTGAGAGAAGTCATTTTTCCATATGCTTTTCCTGTTCCTATGGTCCACCTAAGGCATCTGTGTTTGGCTACTGTCAGAGACAGAAATCTGAGCTAAAGGGACCCATTCTGGCCCTCAATGTGTTACATTGCCTGGGAACCAAATGCAAGCTGGCTGGGATCCCTGCTAGCCTACCTGAGCCAGATTTATGCAATCAGACACGCTTCCTATTTCCAGTTGCTTGTAACAATTGTATAATTGGACTAAGCAAATCTCTCTTAATGGTAGAACTACTAATTTTTAAACAGGTTGATAATTCATGGTGATAATGGGTCTGTCAGAAAACATGTAGGTGCCCTTGCTTTTGCAGCTCACTTCCAAATTTCCCTGCCTAGTCCTGAACATCCCCTCTCCCTGTGTTGGGTGCAGCCTAATGCAGAGTCCCTTAAAGAAGCACATGTCCCAGCTGCAGGAGAACACCACAGTCTGTCCCTGTCACTCTCTGCATTTGTACCTTGCTGGGCAGAGCTCCTGGCCCAGGAGGTGACACAGTGCCAGCCAGGCATTGCTTCACTGCACTGTCACCAGAGCTGCTCATCTCCACAGGCCAGGACTGTGCCTCTCCTTAGCCATGACCTAGCAGATGCACTTTCCCTTGCAAGGAAGGATGGGAGAGAGACTGCCTGCCCAGGGCATGGTGTGCATGAATCCAGTGAATAATAATCCAGAGTAAATGACTGTTTCCTTGGAATGTTTTTACCATTTTGATTTCATGTGTTTCAGCAAGGTACAAAAATAGTGGGGAAGGAAGGCAAGGGGGGAGGGAGAGAGGAAGTGAAGGAGAAGAGGCAAGCTGGTTTATTTGCTGAATTTTATTGGTTTCAAAGCCCAAGTGTTGTCCTTGTGTCTGTTCTAGTGAGTTGGCACCACAGACACACACAAAAATTTCATATTTCCTTTAAACGGCTGAAATTCCAGTCTGGCCTGGCAGAAGGGTAAATTCCACATAAAGAGCAGTCTCCATGGAGAGTTTTTGAAAATAAATCAAAAACCTGCGAGACTGAGAAAAATTCTGAAAACTGGTGATGTGTCAAACTGATTTACCCAGCTTCAAATTGGCACAGTTGGGACATGACTGCCCCCCACAAAAATGCAGAGCCTTAGACACAGATTCCACACCTGGTATTCAAAAACCTGTGTTAGCTCGCTGGAGAAGAGTGCCTGTACACATAGCCATGTGGCCACCATAAAGTGTTACTCATAAGCCATATGAACATGTGCATATGGGATTCTACAGTAAAATGCATTCATTCTGCCATCACAAGCTGAATTCCACAGGTGCACACACCCTTCTGGCTTGCAAAGATTCATCCTCTGCAGAAGGTTGATATACAGTCTGCATCTTCCTTTATGCAGTGCTTTTAGCATCTTGTATCCTTCCTCCTGCTTTATGGTGTGTTCTAGGACAAAGGCTTTATGTGATAACATTAGATAATTTGGGATCAGAGGCATCTGATAACAAGGAGGAATTATATGAAGCTGTCCTTATTTTTACCATCCACATACCTCCCACAAGCTGTGCATATTATAGGTGTTTGCATCTTGCTCTGTATATTGAAATGCAGTTCACATTTCAAATGCCTCTCTCTACTTGTTCTCCAAGCCTTCTCATCCTCCCGAGTTTAATGTATCCATCACTTCTATGCCAGAGGTCACTGACACTCCTCCGTGAGACAAGAGGTGGTAAGAAAGAGGCACATAGTTACTGAGTTGTGACTCACTCATTCTGTCAGGCCCTTTCTCTGTGCAGGTAAACACAGAATGGCCAAGGGTTTTCTTCTCCCCCAACACAACCTCCAGCCATCTTCCCCACAGCACAGCTCCATTCCTGGGCAGACAAAATAAGTTCCTTCAGCCAGTAAAGTCATCCTCCAACGTGCTCAGCACTTCTACATCTGGAAAAGATGACCTGGCAATTACACTGGAAGTCAAGGGCAGATGAGTAAATAAGCACCAAGCTGAAACCATGTATGTCTTGTCTGTGGCACCTGGCTGCATTCTATCATTCCTCCATTTATCAAGGACGGCAGGGTCACCTCAGGGAGGCGAGGAAAAGTTGTCAGCAGCTGTGCCAAATCAGCAACATAAGCCACAAAACAACAAGTAAGAATCTTGCTCCTAGAGGAAAAGGCATGTCTGCCCATCATCCCACCAACTGTGGGGGATGGATGAGGCTTCAAGTTTCTCCCACATTCTCTCTGAATATAAATATAGGCAGAGCTACTCTGATCCCTTTTGGTACAGCACATGATTTCCTCATGGCCCCTGACTAAACTGATTCTTGTGCCAGTCAGCTCAGGAGGTGAGCATGTCCTTCTGCTGTGTGCTCACAGATTTGTTTTCAGCTGGCTCTGAGAGCTATATCAAAGTGATGGTTCCAAACACATTTAGGAGTTTGAAGGAGGAAAGCCTGGTTTTTTCTCACTGAGAGAAGTCTACTCCCAGTGGTGACTTTCAGTGTGTTGGAGTGCTTCTGTTCTGCAGAGCATAGCATGGTCTGCAAATGAGGTGTAGAAAGTGAAAAAAAGACAGACTGAAAACCAAGGGATGAATCACACCAAGTCAAGAATGAGTAAAGGAAGACACCTAAGAAACCTCCTGTAATTAGAACAGTGTGATTTGGTATCTGTTCACTGCTGTTCACTCATTTCACCCTAAGAGCGATGCCAGCTTTCAAAGACAGTATTACCCAAAGCTGGTGCCAGCAGAGAGCTGAGGTATGAAATACCAAACCTCTCTGCAGCTGGTAACTGAGCTGTTGGCCAGCTTGCCAAACTTACCCAAATTACCCCCTGTGGTGAGCTCTTTACTGGCACAGCCTACAGATCCTAAATGGCCACGGAACTGGCTCACAGCAGGACAGCACACATGGCAGAGAAGCTTGCAGCTCTGCTCCCAGGCCTGTCCTCGCACTGAGAGAACACAGCGAGGCTCTCCCAGACCTTAGGCTGGTGCTGTGTGGACCTCACACAGCACTGGATCCAATTGTCTTTCTCAGATGCCACCAACAGCACAAAGTCAGGTCAAGCTCCCTGCGAGAGGTGAAGGCACTGTCATCTGTGTAACCCAGCTCATCTTCCTGGTCCAGTTTGCTGTGCAGTCACAGAGACAGTGATGGCACGAGGGAGGGGCAGTGCTGGCCAGAGCTAACAGCCAAAGCCAGTGTCAGATTGCTTTTCTCAGTGGCAATCACAGCTGACTTTGATGCAACTAAGATGTTAGAAACTGCAGTAGCACAAAGACAGGAGAGGAACTGTGGTGATAAGTAGAAAAGGACAGGCCAAGAGATGGAAGGAAAGTAAAAGGTATTGCTTGCAATGTAAGAAGTGAGTGCAATGACATTTGTAGCACTGTTCTGCATAAGTATGAATGAAGATTATATTTTTGAAAGCTGGGGGAAAAGATATCACAGTAATCTTGATATGAAGTGACTAAGGCCAGGCTGAGATATATTACTCTGTGGGTAAGAAAGGACATTATTTGATAGAAGACACCCAGAAAATATCTGGAAAATTTAGACATTGCCTGAAAATGAGAACCTAGAGAAAGAATAGCCTGACTTAAAAACAATGGCCAAATAAATGTGTGTGTGTGTATTTATAGTTAGTATAGTAAGCTCAAAAAGGAAGAGAAGGGATTGAAGTAGAGAAGGCAACCATTCACCAGTAACTTAACTGGTCTGTGTGTGTGAAATTATCTGAAGTCAAGATGAAGGAACAGTGACCAAAAGAAAAAAGCCCTCTCAGAGGAAGCCAGAGGATGATACACTGATGAAGGAATTAAGGAGGAAAAGGAAACTGTAAGAGGGAAAATGAGAGGCAAAAGGACTGCCATGTGTTTCAAAGATTGCTGACATGTCTGAGAAGATGGGAACTGCTCTGAGGATTACCTGAATCATGGTAGTTAGAAAATGGGACACACCGCTCTGATGTGGGAGGTATAGAAACCAGATTGGAGAGGATTTAGGTGGATGTGTAAGATTACAAGTAATGAATTTAAAGATTCAATTTACTGACCTCAGGGATGAAAGGCCAAGAGGGAGATGGAGCAGATGGAGATGCTGGAGAGACAAACGAAGTCAGGAATGGGATGGGAAGACTTATAGCAGGAGGATGGAAAGAACAGTTTGTTATGCTTGCTTGTGACCTTTGGAAATTTATATTATGGTTTCTAGCAGGGGTTGGTGTAAGGAATACTGGTTGCCACTGCTTTTGCCTGGCTCTGATTTGTGGTGCCACTGTAAAGCATCAAACACAAACATACTTCAGTTATTTTCTCTGTTTAGGTCTCTGCCCATGGCTGTTTTGTTTGTCTTCTCCTCGAGGTTTGCCACTGGCGTGACAAACAGTGCTCTACAGAGGAGGAAGCTTTAGAAACACAGAAATTAAAGATGGAAAATTCCTCTGTAAAAGATCAAGTAGCCCACTGTGCTTGGTAGGCCAAGGGATAAACACTGTGTTGTGCTTATTTAAAATACCGCAAGAAGTCTCCCACAGCAACTGCTCCACCAGGCAGTGGATCTTACAGCCAAGCCATTGTGACAGTACTCATCCTAATCTTCTTGCCTTGTTTCATCCTAGCTTCTCCCTCCTCACAATGAAAAGGCCCTCACTTCTGTAAACCAAAATAGCTGTTCTCCCACAACTGCGTTTATTTTTTTGCAGTGTTGTGTCCTACTCACCGTGCACAGCTGTATTTAGTTCTTTCAGCTCACGTGACACGGTCTCTAAATCAATCCTCATCACTTCTGCTTTTTAAAAAATAATTCCTTTATGTTTACTGATGTCTTTTTGATGACAAGATAGTCAGGACTGAATGCAGTATTCCAAAGGGTTTCCACAACACTACCAGTAACAGAGGCTTTTGTTACAGTTTCTGTTTATGAACTTTACTATCCCATTGTTTTCTTGTTTCTGTTTTTTTTCCCCTCCCATCATCTCAAATTATGGGCCTGTCTAATTTACTGTCTGCTTTCCTGCTATTTTAGGTCTCTCTCAGCATTACAGCTTCTGAGAATTTATCTTCTCAATGAGTATCTGTGAGTTGAATTTTTTTTTTTTTTTTGACAGATGTAGTAGTATCCCCTGTGGAACTACATTTTGTTTCCTGAATATCATTTGTGCCAGAGCTTTGACTTGTAAAATTAATAGAATAGCATACCCTCAACCCCACAGCTTAGAGGTGTTTCCTTCCCTTCCCCTTCCATCCCCAAGCTTGAAATCATGAACATTAAATAGCAACTAAAGAAGAAATATTTTTTTATTCTCTTTGCAAGAGTTGTTTAAGCTTCATGGCATCACTGATACATGAAATTTTCTCACTACAGTCCCAAGAGAAAGATGAATTGCTTTGTTAAATAATTTCCAGTGTCACTGAGGATTACCAGACATGTCCTCCCTATCTGAGGTGTGATAGGAGGTTGCTGCTCCCAGCTAATCCCCATTTGCCTGCCCCATACTGCTTGCAAGAACCTGCAGGGCAATTTCAAATGTAGCTATTGCCTAATCCTTTGTTGACAAAATCATCCACTTTAGTTGAAGCTGGTTGTTTTTTTGGGGTTTTTTTTGCTGCCTCCTTCTCCCCACCACACATTGGACAGATGGAGTAAGTACCTGCTATCCTTGCAGATGGGCAAGAGGTGCTTGTGGATAGGATAAGAATAAAATGTAGATTGGTGACTTCTTAGCCTGCTTTAGCTGCAACCCTCAGCTATTTGAAGTTAGTGCCAGAATTGGTAATGTTCTTCAGAAATGATGACTCTCCTCACTGCCCTCCTCACAGACTACACTGTGGGTCTGTTCCCAGGACTCGTTTCTGGGAAGCACAGGATGCTGAAGACCTGTTGGAGCACACAGCCAAAGTGAAGGCTACATTGTGGGTTCATCCCATCACCAAGTGCATTGTAAGCAAACCAATAAAAGGTCACATCTGTTAGTCACAACTCTTGTGGTTAGGCTCCTATTGAACAGCAGGCTGTGTGACAGCAGGGCATGGGTGTGCTCAGGCTCGCTGTAGAGCGTGCTGCAGAGAGGATGTGTGGTGTTAAGGCAGAGTGGCAAAAACAAAATTAGGGCTGTAGCTATTTTCCACATGGCTGTTCATTATAGAAATGTGTGTGGCAACATTGTTGATGCTGTCAGTTTGCCTGCTTTTCAGTTCTCTGAGACAATGCTGTAGGACAAGGCCATAGAAGAGCCTCTCACAGAAAGCACACAGCAGTGCATCTGCACCACACATTGTCTTTGGGGCAGAGAACAGACACCTGTGAATTAACACTTGTCTGGGTAAGGCAAAGAGTTTTCTTCGAAAACCATGTTCTTCTCTTTTTGCTCAAACCACTGCTAAAAAGGGGAATTCAAAGTAATTTTTCTCATCTGTCAACCTGAACACAAGTCTTTTCTCTTCAGATCCCTTTCACTGCTATCTTATTCCACTTGGGCAAGTTGTAGGGCAGGATTTACCTTACCTAACTTTGAAAGCTAGGGGTGTTTTGCTTGGACTCAGATAGCTAAAGTTAGGTAAAATGAATCCCACCTAAGTCTTTTATCTCTTTCTGCTGGGCTAATATTTCTAGCTGTCTTTTTTGTCTGTCCTTGCCATATATGAAAGTCTTCCCAGTACCTGTACTTCTGCATAACATAACTGTAGGCCCTCACTCTCAGAGACAAAGACTATTTTCTTTCCATAGAATCCTCATTTCTTCCTAATGAGGAAATTAAAGAGGACCTCCCCTTTCCTTCTGGTGTGGTGGCAGGGGTCTCTTCAGCTCTTTCCTTCCTCTTCTCCCACACGTGAGGGTCTAGCCATATATCAGGATGCTCACAGTAAATCTGTGCTGTGGCAGTGATGTCTCCCAGTGGTATTCCTGAAGCTAGAACCACATGGTACAACAACCTTTTCTTTCAAAAACCTCATGCAAGAATTTGTCTCACACCTGAAATGTCTTGTCAAATTTTGATTCATAAATATGAGTTAAAATTTGGGGAAAGATGCCAGCTTGTAGGATGGTGATTTGGTTTTTTTTTTTAAGAAAACCTGGGAATTTCTCTTAAATGGAACATGCCACCTGAACAAATATGGCAGGTCACCAGACTCTTCACCTGAAAATTCCTTAGGATTTTTGCTGAGCCATGGAGAACAGTTGAAGTACACTAAGTCACATCCTTGCTTTGCAGCCGATTTACCTGCAGTGAAGGTCATTTCCCAGCTATACTATGAGTCACAGATTGGGATCACCACTCAAACTCCACTTCAGTAATGCTATCTCTGAAAAATAAGTAACTGTTTGCCTGAAAAGCAGGTGCAGAATGAATGACAATATGCACTGCTAATTATTAGCAGATTAACCGATTTTATATTCTGAGTAGGTATCAACTCTCATCATACGACACATGAGTCTAGGACAGGAAATATGTTTTTGTATGTGTTCATAAGCTTGCAGTAAAGTCTTGTCTGCAATCTCTAGGTAACGATTTCGTGTTCATAATAGTAAACCCTAAGTAGTAGAAGCAATGGGCAGCAGGTAAATTTCACAGTACCTCAGTGAGTCTTTGTTTCAAAACATCTGGAGATAGAAAAAAGCTACTCGATAATACCTCTCCTACAAAAACATATGGCAGCTGTTCTTATCTAAGCTTACTATGGATATCGACACAACTGAAAAGTGTTAAAGGATCCCAGCATGAGCTAATGGATGTACATCCTGGTTTCAGAGTAGCATCAGCTTTTTCCATTCTGAGACCAGATACAACTCAGTTGCAAAGTTACGATTTGAATTCTCTAAACAAGGAGTGCATCAGGTTACCAAGCTTCACCAGTACAGTGCATAATTCACAAAATGCTCTTAAACAGTTCGAGAAAATGACACTATTTTACCAATTTGGTTTGTCTTCTTTAAGCACTTAAACATCCCAAGTGTTTTCAATTAATGAGTAGCTCTCCAAAAGTCAGCGTAACTATTTGACTTACATGTTCCATGCCACTGCTCCCTGATTGCAACTAATTGCGGCTTTTAATCTCTTTAAGGACCCCGAATTACACATGGTTTTTTTCAGCAGTTTCCTGTCTGATACCTGCTGTAGGCTGTGACAGCAGAACAGAGCAAACTGCACGGCGCTGCGGCTGCCAGAGGAACCTTGAACCACGAGATCAAAATAAAATAAACCCTAACTTTAAACGGCACATCCCTTCCCCCGTGCTACACGACCCGCTGGCTGGGTGCGCCCCGAGCCGGGCCAGCGAGAAGCAGGCGGAGGTCCAGCATCTCTCGGCCGAGCCGGCGGCACCCGGGGCCGGGAGCGCCCCGGGGGACCCGGGCCGGCCGCCCTTCCCCGGCAAGGGCCTCCCGAGCTCCTCCATCCTTTCCATTCCCTTTCTTTCGCTTAAGGTCAGAAGAATTTAAACTTCCTGACTGCGACGGGACGGGAGGGGTACCCCCAGGCGGAGCGGGCTGGGAGCCGGGGAAGGCAGGCGCAGCTGGCCCCGCTCCGCCCGGCCCGGCCCGGCCGGCTCTTGTCTCGGCGGGGAGGAGCCAGCCCGGGGCAGGCTGTAGCAGCAAGGGCTGGCCGGCCGCCAGAAAGTGTAAAATCCTGGCCGGTGGGTGGCAAATTTCGCCAGATCGCGGCGAGGAGACAGCGCGTCCGTGCGTCCGCCCGTCCGTGCGGGCGCGGGGAGCGGCAGCCCGGCCCGGGGTGAGTGCGAGCCGCGACCTCGGGCGCCGGCCCCGCTCTGCCGTGGGGGGCTCGGGCGGCCCGGGCCGGCGTCGATGCCGCAGGCGGCGCGAAGGGGATGTTTACCGGGGGGCGGCTGCGGAAGGGAGCGGGCTGGGCCGGCTCCCCGCGCTCCGCGGTGCCTCTGGAGCGCAGGGCAGGCGTGAGACCTGGGTAAGTTCTCCATTTAAAAATATTAAAAATAGACCCTCCGGCTCCATAGCGCTGCCGAGTGAGTCATTTCCAAACCAAATATCTTAGTCTAACCCTTCCCCCCAGGAGATGCAATAATTCTGAAACCGGGGCGGAGGGAAAGAGATTCTTCTCCCGTCTCTCTCTAAATAAATTGAATTAGCACGTAGAGGAGACAAAAGCCATAAGAGTAGCTGGTCACCTGTTAAACAAAGTGGAGCGTAGCTCCATCCCTTTCTCTCTTCCCTTGTACCTCTCCCGTGCTGTCGCCGTCTATCTTTCCCCAACGTGCCCTCGGAACCTCTCTGCCCTAGGAATATTTACAGTGCTTTCCAGTTTCGTGGGCATGATCTACTTTCCAGTTCCTTCCACTGCCAAACACATTCACTGCCACCGTCTTCTCCATGGGACATCAGCCGCAGCCACACATCATTCCAGCAGTCACCCCAGTCGATGCAGCTCCTGGCTGTCTGTGCTGAAAAGAGTAGTCCAAAGCACAGCTATTTTTTTCCGCCTTTTCCAGTCATATGATGATTTGTTCATGTAAGTGAGCTGTCTTGACTAGAGGGACGTTTCATTTGTCAAAAACAAGTGCTGAGCGTATTTATAGGCAGTGCTGCAGTGTTGTGGTGTGAAAGACTTCGGTTATGCAGAACTCGTCAGTACCTGGATCAGCATGCAGGACCTGTTTACATCTCGCATATAGAGCTCTCTGTGTGTGCATATTTCACGTATATACACACAAATCGTATTTCACGGTGAGGCAGCACGCACAAAACACAGGAACTGGTACACAGGTTGGGTATTTCTTTTTCTTAAACAGATGCCACGGTCCAGCTGTGCAGTAGCTCCTGACAATGTATCTCTAAGTGAGAAGAGACAAGACACTGTGGTCTACTAATGAACTGACTGTCCTGAAAATCCCCTAGCTGCAAGTAAAATCCTATCCTCTTACCTCTGTGAAGAACTTTGTTAGCAAAAATCTTGATAACAAGAAATGACCTATACTTGAAAATCTGTGCAGTAAATTATGTCAGCTGTTTTACAGCCATGACAGGGATGTTAGATTTGAGAATGTGATCCGTGGTAGCAACCCAAAACTTAATGGCCTGCCTAAGTAGGTAAGTGGAGAATTGTGATGTAAAAGCACTGGCATTCTTTTTTTGCTGCTTAGATTAAACTTCTCCTACTAAAGCTACATATACTTTTTACAGCCAACAGAGACCACTGTGATTGATGGACCTGTCAGATAGGGTGAAGAGTGCTAAGAAATTCCTGCAGAAGGCATGCAGCTTTTCTTTTAGCTGTAACATAGAAGAGATTCATGAGCTTAGGGGTGCTACCAAAGTACTGAACTTAAAAAATGCAAAGGTTATTCTCTTGTGTTCCAAAACACAAGAAAAAGTGGACTTCAAATCCCAGGTAAATGCAAATTTCAAGTAATCTAGGACGAGGCATGCTCTTGATGCACAATTCATTAGCATTCAGAATTGCATTCTTGCTGAGATACAACATCTGAGGGAGCAAAGTTCTTGGGCTTGGGTCAAAAAAACATGTGCATTTTGATGGAGCTAGGAAGAAACTTTTCCAGAGGTGGATTATTCTTGGTTGTTCATGATGGGGATGTCCTAAATCTCTGCCTGAAGTAGCTGTCATGTCAGATATGGTGAGTTGCACTGGGTTCTGCACAGATGGCACTGGCAAGCTGGCAGTGACAAGGGTGGGCAGGGAAGTACAAGTGCACTCAGGCCCTTATTGGGAGTCTTTTTTGGTATGTCAGCTTAATAGTAATATCTCTTTTTGGCAGTTTTAGAGCACAGTTAAGGTGACAGTTTCGCATTTGTCTTCCGCCTTCAAGATAAAATTCTTTGTAATAGCTTCATGCAGTGTGTTTATGGGTTGTCTGATATCACCTGAAACTCCGATAAGACTTTCAACGTTCGCTTTCAAAGTTCAGCTGGAACACAGGTAGTGTTGACTGAGTCCTTACTCCCTTTTGGAAGAATTTCAATTCCTTAAATTTCCAGCAACCAAAGACAGAATAGGTGAGATATTTAACCTTTTCTTTGATGTATTTTCTGTTCTTATGAAAAGAGTGGAGGAATGGGACTTGCATGTATCAGCAATGATTTAAAGTAGCACACACATAAGTACTAGAATTTAATCCTTCTTGTAACTCATATTCTGTGAGTTCAGTTTTCATGTGACTTTTTTAGGTGTATTTGTGGATTTTTTTTTTTTGCCAATAATGTATGGCCTTTTGTACTCATTGTTTCTGCTGATGTGAGTTCAAGCATAAATATACACTGACTAAATATGTGCTGGGTTCCAGGGCCTATTCAGTAGGGCATAACAACCTGTTTTTAGGTTGAGTTTAAGTGCAGCTCAGAAGATGGACTGAGGATTTTAGCAAAACCCCAGTTACACTACAGCTGGCTGAGGATGGGCTGTGATGTATAAGCAGCTACTTAGCTGCCACGTTTTGTAGCCCCAGGGTTAAAAATGTGGGACATAGGTTTTTAATAACAGCAACAGGAATGTGGAAACAAAAATCAAACAAAAAGGACTAAGAATGAAGTGTAAGAAAGCTCAAAGATAATAGATTGTCATTCTAGTTGCAGTAGAGATAGTTCTTAAGTAATTTTGGTTGCTGACTTCTTGTTTGATTTTGATAAAGTATATCTTGCATGCTTCTGATTAACAGTCCTAGAAAATTAAACAGGTCATTACATTTAGGCTGATAATAACCTTTTTGCTTCTGAAATTATATTTTTTGCTCACTCCACGCTTTTGCCTGGCATACAATCATAGAACCATAGACTATTTTGGATTAGAAGTATGGCCTTAAAGATAATCTAGTTCCAAGCCCCAGGCATGGGCAAGGACACCTTGCAGTACACCAGGTTGCTCAGAGCCCTATGCAACCTGGCCTTGAACAATTCCAGCTTCTCTAGGCAACCTGTTCAGTGTCTCATCACCCTCACAGTACAAAGTTTCTTCCTAATTTCTAATCTAAAGCTATTTTCTTCAAAGCCATTCCCCCTTCACCTATCACTGCCTGCCCTTGAACACAGCTCCCCTCCAGCTCTCTTGTAAGACCCCCTTTAACTTCTGGAAGGTGCTGTAGCTCTCCCTGGAGCTGTCTCTTCCCCATCCTGAACACCCCCAACTCTGCCACCCTGGTCCACTCCTCTGATCATCTTCATGGTCCTCCTCTGGACTCCTTCCAACAGGTCCATGTCCTAATTGTGTTGGGGGGCTCCAGAGCTGGATGCAGCACTCCAGGTGGAGTCTCAGGAGAACAGAGTGGAGGGGGAGAATCACCCCCAGTGACCTGCAGGCCACGCTGCTTTGGGTGCAGCCCAGGATATGGTTGTGTTTCTGGGCTGCAACTGCAATTGCTGGGTCATGTCAAGCTTCTCCTTCACCAGCAGCCCCAAATCCTTCTCCTCAGGGCTGCCCTCAGTCCATTCTTGGCCCAGCCTGTATTTGTGCTTTGACCCAGGTGCAGAGCTCTGCTCTTTGCCTTGTTCATCTTCATGTTCAGGCCCTCAAACCTGTTTAGGTGCCACTGGATGGCATCCCTTCCCTCCAGTGTGTTGATTGCGCCACACAGCTCGGTGTCATCAGTGACCTTGCTGAGGATGTGCCCAGTGCCACTGTCCTTGTCACTGACAAAGGTGTTAAATGCTGCCTATCCCAGAACTGACCACTGCTCTCCACTTGGATAAGGAGCCATTCACTGCAACTCCTTGAGTGTGACCACCTAAGAAATCATACTGTGGCTTGTCTGTTCCTCTCTTGTGAATTCCCTTAGGAATTTGTTTGTGAATTTCACCACATTTGACCAAGGTAGGAATGGTCTAAAAGGTCAAGTGGTCTAAATGGTCAAAGTTTCTCTGAGATTTGTGAAAATATTTTTAGAGCCCATGCTGAAGGAATGACTCTTTGTGGGTGTTATCACTTTCCACATGGGTGAAATTCAGAAGGGAGAGCAAAGCTAAGTTAGTTTCTGGGTTTGAAAACATATTTGTCACTTCAGTCCAAAGGCCTTTTCAACAGAAAGAGTTTGATAGCTTACTCCTACTTGTGTCATTCAAGTGATACATTCTTGGGCTGTTTTTCTCCAGTAGGGGTGCATTTACTAGGGCATCTGTTGAATGCAGGAATACTGCCAGTGGAAGGAAACAACTGTGTGTGTTTCATCTTCCTTGTTTCCATGTGTGTTCCCATTTGGCTGTATTTCTTGAAAATCACCTGCTAATCAAGTGAGTTTAAGACTGGTAGGAACAGCATGAGGGGGCCTGAGATCCTTGGAGGACTGCTTTGCTATGAGATCAGCTGTGGTTTTTGGAGTGTTAACAGCTTGAGTAAAGCCTTGCTATAGAATTGGAGACGAAGCAGGGGTGATTTTACATTTGCCATGTGTTGGTGGGTGAAACTCAAAAGACGGCTGGTGCCACGGTTTGGTGCCGCGGGTTACGATAGCACCGCAGTGATCCATTTTGGAAGGATGGCTGCTCCAGCTGTTACAGATGCAG
The DNA here is from genome assembly GCF_022539315.1 of Serinus canaria. Taxonomy (NCBI): domain Eukaryota; kingdom Metazoa; phylum Chordata; class Aves; order Passeriformes; family Fringillidae; genus Serinus; species Serinus canaria. The sequence goes on from NC_066319.1 coordinate 19,334,908, forward strand.
CTTTATGGAATGCCTAAAATACCCTAAAGCTTTCAGTTTATCAGAAAATGGTGATAGATCTTATCTTTCCCCCTTCTTATCCATTCCTCCTCTCTGTTGGATTCTTTATTTATTGTACTAAAGAGGTAAGTGTATTTTTTAATTCTCAAACAACTCCAACAGTTTTATTTTTCTGAGCCTGTATGACATTTTTGCTTCCTGCCTTTCATAGCTAGGTTTTGGTGTGGTAATTGTTTATTAGGGAGATACAATTTATTCCAACCAGATTAAATCATCTGTTAGTGTGTCTAATTCAAATTTGTCTTTATCTTCATTCTGGTCAGCAAAGTGATTCTAATGAGCTCTTATTCTCATCCAGGCACATCAGAGTGTTTTGCAATCATATCATGCCTTTTAATAGCCATAAAATTTTTCTTCAATTTTTGAATGATGTGAGTTCTAGGAATTAAAAAAAATGTTTGAAATAACTCAGAGCATCTATGGTAGAAAATAAAACAACTTTGTTGTCTTAGATGCTACTCCTATGTATTTCTTTTTCTGTGTGTTCTTTACTATGAGCAGGTCTCTTGAGTTCACATTGAACTGGCTTGCTCTGTGTTACTATTGATTTCTTACATTTTTAAATGAGTAGTTGTACTCTCATGTATATAGATGTGAAGTAGCAGTTGTGCTTTGAACTGGCTGTAAACTCCAAGAGGACTGCAGGGGTCTCTCAGCTACAGAGTAGGTTCTCAGACCATGGTGGGATAAACACAAAGGTTTTTTCCCCTCCTCATATATTTACTCTCACTCTTAAGCAGAGTTTCACTTTGAGTTTCAGGTTTGATTTAACCTCAGAAACTCAGAGCACAACTGAGTGAATACCACTGAATTTCTTTATAAATGGTTTTGTTATCAAAGCCAAGTTAGATCTGTTAGTGAAGTTGTTTGAGATGTATGGTGAATAAAGGCATGGTGTGGGTCAAATTGGAAGAAGGAATATGCAAAAGGTGGGGATGGAAAAGAGGCATGTTGCTGTCTCTGTTGTGGAGATGGGTGTGTACTAGGAAGATAAGGAAGGTGAGATCTTGTTTTGGGTGGCCAGTGTTTTGTGGCAGTAAAATTGTTGATTATATGATTGCATACCAGAGTGTGAACTTTGTATCAAGAGGGCTGTTTTCCCCAGTTCTATTGATGTCACTTTGGTAACATATATAAGCTCAATAGTAAAAATCTATCCATTTTAATTACAGATACATGAGGCCAGTAGAACACCTCAGGACTATATAGGGGACATCAAGTTGCTGCCTTTGTGGTGGTGAAGCCAGGAAAAAAAAGAAACAAGACACCTTTTGGTATTCAATCTTAGCAAGGGAGAGGTAAGGAGAGGTAGATCAGATGAATCCTTTCCTCTCCAACCCTGTCGAATAATTTGAAAGGTTCATTAGAGCAGCTTAGAGGGATATTTTTGTTTGATGAATAGGATCCTGGCTTGCAAGGTTGAAGACCAGGCTAAGTCACTTCTCTGGCTTAGCAACTTTTATTTCCTCAGCCAGAAAATTGAGCTAATTATTTTTACTCTTATTAGCATGCCTCCAAGAGCTCTTGATGAAAGGAGTGATTTGCAGGACTGAGTGGCCCATCTGCCTGGGGCTGAGCCTCCCTAGGATCCCTCAGGGCTTTCTCATGGTGCAGGGAGGGGTGATGACTTTTGGGATTCAGAAACAAATGCCATTCATTTATGGGTGGAAGAAGCTGTCTTTTAAAGTGTGTGGCTTGAATCAATCCTATTGACAAGACTGAAAGACGTGGAGGCTGGTCTTATACTCTTCCACTTACATTCCTGAACTGGGAATGTTTCCTAGCATGGGCTGTGCTCCTGGTGCTGGCGTGAGCACACCTGGAGATAAAAGTTTCCTTATTTGAGGAGCTGCTCACAAGACAAAGTGTGTCAGCACTTTTCCATGCTGCTTCAGGACTTGATTCAAACCATGTTAAGATCAATATTTAATTCAATTCCTGTTGTTTTTATGGGCTGTAGATTAAGCACTAAACTTCATAGGTCAGATAGCCAAAGGTGTGAAGGCAAGAAAGGATGAGGGTGTAGGAAGGGTTATGCCTTGAAACTGGACCCTAGACTGCTTGTACAGTTTTGACCCTTTTGCTTTCAACAGCTGCTGAAGTGTCTGTATCTAAGGCACAGCTTCTGATCATTGCTGACCAGAAATAGCCTCTGTTAGTTATTGAGTGAATCTCAATTTTATCATCTTCTCTCCTGAAAAGTAAGAGAGATGATGATCAAACCTTGTTTGATTTTAAGAAACTGAGCAATTGGGAGCTATAAGAGGAACTGAATGTGCTGTTAATGTAGCATTGGCAAATACTGCCCATGTAAGAATATAAATGAACTTCATGCAGGTGCCATTTCTAATTATGATGAGCTACGGAGCTCCAAGCTACAGGTTGTGGGCTGCTTTTCCACTTCTCAGTGTGGCTGCATAGAAGGTAAATGAGGGATTTTTGTCAGAAGTGGTGTCTTCAGATCTTGTCAGTTGAAGTCTCATCAAGGGTTTTGCCAATCACATTCTTTGTTAGAGATTTATTGGGCTGGAAGAAGAAGCAGCTAACAAGAATCTGGTGAGTTCTCTGCATACTTTTTGTGTCTGAGGCAGGATGGGACTGCTCATTAGCCATTGTGGGCTTAGTACAGTGGGGCATTTTTCTAAAGATTATGCTTCTTCTACATTCAAAATGATTACAAAACACTCAGGGCATGTTGCAGTGTCCACTTTGTGTATTTTATGGTTGTAGGTCATCAATGTCACAACTACATGAAGCGTATAAAAGACAAATATAAGCAAGTGTATATTTTTCTTCATGAAGGGGTTATTTTTAACACTAAAAATAATTAAATGGCAAAACATCAGTTACATCAGGATAACCCATCAATCTCTATTGCTCTGTTTCATTCTCCACTATTTCTCTCTCTCCTGTTTTGAAGTTACTTTTGGACCTGTGGCTTTTTGGTGTGAATTTGTTGTGAAGTAGTCTTGGTGAAAGTTTTCTTCTAAGAAGCAAAAACAGTTGTAGATTTTTCTGCCATGCCACTTCTGTTAGCAGCTGTTGCTCTGAGTTTCACAGAGAAGACATCAGAGGAATTTTAAAAGGTCTGTTCTGTTAAATCTCAGTTACCATGGGTCTTTTGTTTGTTTGGCCCAAGATTATCATGTAGATTCATAATTTGGAGACCTTGGTGCCAAATTTTAATTTGGGTTCTTCTTTCTTTAGAAGAGAGAGATGTTGAAGTAGGGGTGGCTCCTGATCTTGCTTTTCCTCCAGACAGTCAGATGTATTATGGTCTGTTGGGAGGGAAAGGTCAATTCATGAAATCATTTTATAATGATTTCTCTGTTGCTTTTCATGGCTAACAGAAAACAAATAATAAAAGTTTCCTAGCTTATGACTGTAATGTTTTTATAAATGTCCATATCTATGTGTGTTGGAAAAGGATTTGTCTCGATGCTCAATTATTTTCTTTGAAGATTCATATTAATCCTAAAAGTGTTTACTCAGATGTGATGAATTACTAGTGGATGAAATTACATTGTTGTCAGATTGACTCATGGTCCTGCTGTGCTGCCTCAGCTGGGGACATTGACTTTCATCTTTGCAGAGTTAGCTCCCTTGGAGACCTGAGTTTTACACAGATGACATATCACATATCTGCCTTGTCTAGAGGCTTTTGGTAGCTGGACTTTGAGATGATAATCAAGGATAAGGAAAACAAAAGGTCTGGGGGGGTAGGATGTCTGGAAGGGAAGGAAGAGCAATACCTATCTCTCTGACTTAGTCATGACAAGTGTCTTGCCAAAAAAGGTGTGCAGGGTCCCTAAGCAAGATGAGGAGAGTGGGGAATGTTTTAGGATATATCAGCTGGCAAACAGTTTGAAATCCCCTGATGCCATGTAAAGCATTATCCCAGCAGCTGAACCACGTGGCAGTGAAAAATTATCTGGTGTGGCTGTATATCTTATGCAGTCACTGCACTTCAGTCTCTGACTTTTAATGTCTTTTATAATTGATGGAGAGAATGTTGCTTGGTGCCTGGAAGATGCTGCATCCTGGTGTCTCCCATCATTCTGTGCGAAAGGAGAAAAGTAATTTCTTCTCTGTAAAGCTTTTTCAAGTTCTGTGATTGCTAATAGGATTGTGATTAGAAGTAGAATTTTATTTTGTAGCCTTCTAAACCACTTTAATCCTTGCAAGAAGAAAATGCAGATGTGAAGGAGTTTATAGTGAAAGCCTCTAGAAGAACAGTGTGTTTCTGAGCATTTCTGCATAATTCTGTCAGAGTTTTCACAGCAAGATGAAAATTGTTCCTTGCTCAGCATTTTGCTAAATGTTGTTTGTTCCCAATAGCTCAAATAGCCTGAATACCATGAGGGCTTCTTACTAACCTATAACTAAGTTAATGCCTTTCTTGCCACAGGGGTAGTTTCTCCCAGTAAAAAGCCAAAAAATTGCACACTGCAGAATGCACACCACAGATATTGCCAAGAAACTGCTGCTGCAACCTCCCTGTGAAAATGAAGCATTACTTAGAAGGCTTCCTTGCTTTGGGGAAAGCCTTCAGTGGAAGCTAGTTGCTGTGAAAGGAAAATGTGGTGTGATGGAAGTGTTTGATTGGGTTGAGGTGCTCTGTTGTACCTTCAGGTGGGTGCGCAGGATCTGCAGAGTACGTGCTACAAAAGTCAGTTTTTTAGTAAATGCTCTGTTACTGTGAGCTTTATGGAGCTCTGAAAACAGTTTAAATGTGCTGTGGGCAGGGGAGAGAATGGTCCTTCTCACAGACTGGCATTTCCAGTTCTGGGAACATGAGGGTCAGTTTTGCTTGGATACCATTTAGGGTTAGCCTGCCTTCAGAGTAAGAGTCTGGTGTGCCTGCCATTTAATAGTTACTGGGTTTAGATAAGATAGGAGAGATTTGAGTCTTTGAGTCCTGAAGAAATAAGACTATGAATCAAATCCTAAAGCTGAAGATCTTGCTTTAAATTCCTAATGAGATTCTAAAGTGAGGTTGACTTGATGGTAACACACATTGCAGGCTGGGTTGGGGAAGGAAGAGGGGTGTCTTATCTGCTCTTCCCAGGCAAGAGCTTGTTTTTGTCTGACCTGGTGACTTTTAACAGAGATTAAGGAAAACAGCATGTATGTTGCAATGAGCTTAAGCACATTCCCTAGGTAAGCAGTGCTCAGGAAATTCATCGTGGGGCCCAGTGTGATGCCATGGTTCTGCTGTGTGGAATCAGTCTTGTAGAGACCTTCCTGATCATGCTGTTCCACTGTTTGCACAGAATGGGCCAAAGAATTTCCTACCCACACCTAAATTTATATATGTTAAGGCACAGAGGTTGTTATATTGTTTTACATTTCTGAATTTAAGCTTTCCCCTGGCCCCTTAATATAATTCAAATGAATATGAAGGCATCCTATGAAATGGTTTCATTGCTGGGGAGAAGGGTACTGCATGCCTTTGTGGCACCTGGGGTAGTGGTAAGAGGAGGCTTGTGGGTTAGCACATCTTAACCACTGCTTTCTAGCCCTGCTAAATGCCTGCTAGAAATAATGCTGATATTGCATTTTATACCTCTGAAAGTGAAAGGTGTCTCTGCCTGTGGCTGGGGGCTGGAACCAGATGGTCTCTAAGGTCTCTTCCAACCCAAATCATTTTGTGTTTCTATGTGTAAAGATTGTTAAGTGAGGAGTTTTACAGTGTGCTGGGAGAAGTGAGCTGTCACTCATTCAGCTCCTCATGCTGTCAGCTTTGGAACTTGCAGACAAACATTGGCACAAGCTCTTGTTTTGAAACAGAAGCAGCCTCTGTACTTGGGCTTTGCCTTGTGGCCACCCTTTGGTCTGCCATGGAAAGAACCTGCCTCAGCTCTCCAAGGTGCTGTAGCTTTTCCTCTGGTGATTTCTGATGTGGTTACAGTTGTCAATGGAGAAATTGCTGGCAGATTGAAAATGTGTGGGCAATGTCAAATGAACTGCTTTGCAAAATGCACAAAAGATCCTGCTGGTGTGGTTGTACCAGTTTACATTTAGTCTTAATGTCTAAAAGTTATGACTTTGTTTTTATTTTAATTGTAACAGAGCAGACAAAGAATCAACAGATTGCTGCCCTTTCAAGCAGCAACAGTTAAGGCTAAGCTTATGTCACAAAAGACTGTCTGGGCTCTGTAATTTCTGAAAACAGTCAGGAGTTGTCTAAAGTCAGGGAAGAGTTGCACTTGTAGCCATGTTCCACCTCCACAGAGATCTCTGCAAACTGTACTTAGCTTGTGAGGGTGTAACAACGGTATTTATTTCTTGAATAGCACCAAGAATGATAGAACTGTGTGTTTCATTGTCTAAAAAGTAGAGTGTTTTCTTCTTTCCTCGTTGGCAGGGCATGGCACAGCAAGGGCCTCGCAAAGGCTTCGTGGTGATGGATCAGAATCTGCCAAGGCTGGGCAGAACTGGGGTAACAAAGTGAGCTCAGCATAAAATGGGGCTGCCAGGTGGGAAGAAAGCTGTTTTCTGATATGTAAGAGATAATTATAGTTTGGGCAGTGGAGAGATTTTCCCAGGGCTGAACACCAGTCAAATTAGTGCAGACACATAACATTGTTTTTGTCTGACCATCTCTCTTTTCACCTCGTGCTGAAGATGTAGTAGAAAAGAGATTTTGCTTTACATCTTTCATGTTCAGTTCAGTTGCACAACTCTTTTGTTTGTTTCTTTTCCCCTCTGCTCTCCTGTGTCCCACATCTCATTCTCAAAACTGCCAGCTACATCTATTGCTTGTATTCATCTAAAGTGGGAGGATTTCAAAGTACAGAAGCTTTGCCAAAGTTTTTTTGTGGCTTTTATTCAAGCTTGCTTCTTCTATTTCTGTGGTTTACTTGGGGCTACACAGTCATCTACATGGAGATGGTGATCAGAGTGGAAAATACGGGCATTTCGTAATTGGCCCAGCAATTACTTCTTGTGCTGTAGAAAAACCAGAAACATAAAAGCCCTGCTCATGCTCAAAATATCTGCATGTTAGAACTCTTTTGAAGAAGCTCCTTATTATATTCTTTTTGTAGTGAACTGATAGCAAGTGGGTTTATTCCCTTGCACAACACTTCTCAAAAAAAAAAAGCACTGTCTTAGTCTATTCATCATTTTCCATCGTTCATCTTTTGTACCTCTCTAGTGGAATAGTTTTCTCTTTCTCCAGCTACTACTATTTCATACACAGGCTGAGTGGCTAACTGTATTTAAAGGTATTTGTAAGTGCCTCTGGCAGAAGACTTGAGCCATCTCTGTTCTTGCGTCTCTGCTAATTGAAGTCAAAGGAGAGACCATGCTTGCATTTCTGACTGGCTCTGTTGGGTCATTGTTTAAGGGGTGAGATGGGAAATAGGGCTGTTGAAGAACTCTGGAATTCCAGAGTCTTCCCAAAGCTGCTGTTAATGGCACGGGATATTTTCATCCCTCCCTTCTCTTCCTTACTCTTGTCTTTTCTCTTTGTGTTGCAGGACTGCTTCAGTTCCTTCGTCATGTAGGGCACATCCCAACCCGACAGGGTGGGGAATTGCTAGTCCAGGGCTGATTCCTCAGTTGGGATTGAGACCTTGGGCTTGAATTTTCACGGAGATAGCTGAGATTGACACTTGAACCTTGGAGAGAAGAGCCTTTCTGATGGTCCTGCCCCACTCCACCTGACCCTATGAAAGGAGGGTTCACCATAGCTCTGTCCTTGGCGCTCCAGTTCCACAAGATGGGCTCGTTCAGAAGGCCTCGACCTCGCTTCATGAGCTCCCCTGTGCTCAGTGATCTGCCTCGCTTCCAGGCAGCCCGGCAGGCCATGCAGCTCAGCTCCAACTCTGCCTGGAACAGGTGAGCAGGACCCACCTGGCTGAGCTCCTGCCCTGCAGCAGCTCCTCAGTCAGGGCCATGTGTATCTTACACTTGTGCTTCACACCATTAAAGACTAGGCTCATCTGTTTATGAGCATGCACGAATTTTTGGCATGTCCAGGCTTTGCTGGCATTGAAAGCATCTGTGGAATTAAAAAATCTATTAGTGCTCAGTTTGTTTTGGACAATGTTTTTCAGCCATACTGTCTTGAAAAGCAGAATTGCTTTTTGTTAACAGTTGCATCTTTTAAGTACCATTTAGGAAAACACATTCCTAGAACTGTAATAAATGCCACTTTATTAATTCACAATAGCATGTATTTGCATATTATTTATCACAGTCAAGTTCCTCTGACAATTACTGAGCTTGTAGCTTCAACCAGCATTTCCTATTGATAGCTAAATCCTGTCTGCTGTGCGTGTCATGCAGCAATTACAACTGGAAAAACAGTGTGAAAGGTGAAGAGTGAGATGTCCTGTGTCTTGATCTGCTGTAATGGTCTGCTGCTATCAGAAGTGGGGGTTCCCACCTTCCCCTCTGCCACATGGCACCAGCCCTGTGCTCTGCAGACTGTTCTTGCTTGCTGACCTAGCTCAGTTTACCAATGTCACACAAAAGTAGCTTGGCAAAACCATTGCAGTTTTGTGCCATGATAGTGAACTGAGGTCTGTGGAGCATGCAGATGCCATAACTGGCCCACAGAAGGGAATGCCTGCTTAGGGAATGATGTATGCCCTTGTTAGCTATGGCAAGCTTTAGACCTGCTAAACCTTCTTGTCTGCTGTCACTTTATGACTTCCTCTGTGCTGGTGAGAGAATTAGATGATACTCCAACAGCATCTTACAAGCATTAACAGGGCTCAAACTCAGATCTGACTGAGGTGATGCTGACTGCAGAACATCTTCCAGCACAGCCAGGGTCTTGCCAGATTCTGCAGCGAGCATAGTTCGTGGTAGGATCACTGGATAATGCAGCACCATGTGTTTGGCAGATATGACCAAAAAAGCTATGTCTCCTCATAGCAACTAGTCTGCAGCACCCAGCAAAGATCCCCCAAACAGTTGTGTTCAAGAGACACCTGGCACAAGCAGGACCCCCGTGACAACTTTCCCTTGCTTACCCTAGGCAGAACTTGAGGTTGGTTCTGCTCTGTCTCCCAGGGCAGATGTAGGTAATTAAGAGTAACAATTTCAAGGTGAGAAATAGTAGAACTATTTAAGGGCAATTATTTTCCCCTAGTTGTAATGTCTCTGCTTTTGGTGCCTTGCTTGTGTTGTGCTCTATGGTAAATCACAGTTTTCATGGATGATGTCCTGTCTCATTTCTTTTTTTGGCAGCGTACAAACAGCAGTGATAAATGTGTTCAAAGGGGGAGGCTTGCAGAACAATGAACTTTACACCCTCAATGAAAATATCAGGTATGTTGCTGAAATGCATGAAAATAGACTTTTGTTGCTGCTTGTTTGGTGTTTGCTGGGAACTGTTGCCTTCAGAACCACAGTTAAAAGATATTGGTGGGAGGAAAAGGGATGAAAGCACATTTAAGTATAGCTTTGGGGTTTCTGGCTAAGATACTTATTTCTTGCTACTGAGTGACATAAATGGCACAAAATATTTGGATAATTTTTCTCCAACTTGTGTAGCTTTGATAAGGACAGGTTGTGTATTGGCTTGGGTTGTAAGGCTTTTTGTTCCTTTATAGGAGCTATGCCTCTTTTGGATATGTTTTAAACAGAATAATATTGGCATCTCTGTTCTGAAACCAAACGTCTCAGAACTGTGGAGTCCTTAAAGCAAACCACAGCATTTTGTTTAAAAGCTTAATCTTCACATGATAATTACAGAGCAAAACCTGAAAATATGAACAGTAAAGATAAAAAAACCTAAAAGCCTGGCTAACATTTTTGTCACTGATGCTAGTGATGGTTAAAAGTATCATTTACTTTTAAAAGCAGGTTTCATGATTATCTGTGGTTTCATTCTGATTAGTTGGAAAGTTTGATTAGCAATAGATAGGACTGTGGAGTAGATAAAGAACTATTTATTCTTGCCTTGGTTCCAAGTGCTGCTGGGAGGAGTATTGTCAGGGCTAAGGGATGTAGGTTCCTTCTTCTCTATTTACCAGTGCATCCATTAATTCTTCAAGAGTGCTGTCACACGTGTCTCTCCTTCTTCTTTTGTATGACCTCCCCTCATTCCTATTGCATTTTTTTGAGCTCCAAAAGATTCAAATGGCAATTTGAGCTAAGTATGTACTACAGCAATCTAAACTACCCCTTTCCCCACTTTCAAAATAAATGCAGCTATCAGGGCAGGAGACTCTGTCCAATTTGGTCTAGTCCCAAACCCAAAAAGTTTAATATAATTCCTTTTGAGAGTTGAGCAAGGGCAGCATCTTGCACTTTAATGATATTTTAGTGTGTTCAGGTCAGAAGTCTTCAAGTTAAGTTTTAGTACTTGGAGCAGTCTTAATTCTCCGTGGGATGAGTATTTGTGGACATGAAAATAAAAACAGATGTCACAAGGCTTGGGAAATACCTAATGCCCCAGCTTGTTAGCAAACTTGGGGAGTGGCTTTGGGCTTTGTGACTCGCCTTTTGCCTGTGGCAGTGGCTGCATCCTGCTTTTCCCCTGAAGTGTGAGGAGATGCTCCTTCCCACCCTCCCAGGGAGGCAGTACTCTGGGCAGAGCTGCTGTGGGGTCTGGGCTTGGCCCCAGAAGCTGGACCATGCTCTCTTCATGCTGGTTGCTGAAGTGAATGCAGACTGGCAAAAACCAGGCAAAGAACAGGAAATTCTTTATGAACTGTGTATGCTTTGAGAGCAGTGCTGATGGTGGGAGGGGAAATGCCCTTCTCCACACACAGGCACTGCCAGGCTATACTTGGAAGCACTCACCTTGAATTACATGATTAATGTTCCTGCAGGTGCCCTGAGCACTGGCTATATCTCCAAATGTCACTCTTTAAATAGACCATTTCACATCCACATTAATGCCCATCTAAGGAGCAAAGGACAGGCCTCTGCATGTGTCTGTGTAAACACCTGCAGCCTCACACCTGTGGTTCCTGATGGAGCTCCCAGCACAGGGTGAGCTCTGTGCACAAGGTGAATCTCTAGCTTGACACTGGAGAAAAGCCAGACCTCTGACACAGAGAACTCTTGTGTGCCATGAAGTTGAGCTGCTGCATTGTCCTTGCCCTTGTTTGTAGTTCTCCACTCAGCTCCTGGGTTGTAGTTTGCAAATGCAGTAAGAGGCTCTCAGGTTCCTCACAATGCTTCATCATTTGGCAGAGGGGAAACACGGGACAGTTTTAAAGGAGGATGGTAATGACAGGACCAGGAGATGAGTAGGTGGTTACACTTTGTTCTGCATTGCTGCCACCTAGATTTTATCTGGCTGTGATTTGATACCATCTCACTGGCTAATTTTTTTTTTTTTTTTTTTTACCTGCTCTGACAGTCAGTTGTCACAGCAAGAGGAAATGTGAAAAATACCTTTGGTAAATGGAATTTCTCTGAGTGGGAAGTGCCATGCTTAGGAAGAGACCCCTCCCTTGATTTTTTTCTGAGGTACAAGTGCCTGGCTGCTGGTCTTACCTGCATGAAGCCAAATCCTCCTGGGACTGTCAAGTCAGGTAGAAAGCCTGCTGGATTTGGCTGAAGCCAATGGAAAAGCTTTTGTCAAACTGGTCCCGAAAGACTTATCTGATGTATTGATCTCAGAGACATAGACATAGGCTTTGATTTGGGTGGGGGAATACAAACACCCAGAGAGAGAAAGAGTAAAGACATGTTGGCATGCAAATAAATGCAGAAGCGTTGTAAAATAGAGAGGAAGGCTGTCAAATTTGATTTTGAGCAGAGATGAGGTAAAGTGGCATAGTCTGGTGGTAAAAACCCAGCCTAAGAACTGGATGGGTGCTGATTCAAATTTATCACATTGATAAAAAGCAAAACTCTGACAACAGAAAAAAAATTGCAGTGTTTGGCGTTGGAAATTGTTGGGCAACCTTTAAATTTTAGGCAGAATTTACTGCTACAGAATTTATTCTCAGTCGCTGAAAGATTAAAGTGCAAATGCACTGAACTTCCTACGTTGTTTTTTCAGTGCTGCCTCTGATGTAAAACAATCCTGATTTTTATATTTTATTTTTTTTAAACACAAATATGTATTAGAATTTTAAACCTTTATCACAGCCTAATTTAAGAGCCAACAATTTTCAACAGAAAGACTTTAGAGTGGCTTTTGCCTCTATGTATTTAAAACAACTCTTGTTAAATTTCTAGAATTTCTTCCTTGGAAAATATGCCTTGGTTTTTATTGTTTGAAATGTGATAGTTAAAATGTGGGTGCAGCTTCTGCTTCTTTTCTCCTCTCCTTATCCTCATCCTTCTACTTCCAAAAGAAAAGGAAGTGCAATATTAGGGAGATATGCTACCTTCAGTGACATGAAAGGCATCTTTGTTTAAACAAGAAAGCAGAAAAAATGATGGATTTCAATCTAAATAACTCCAGATTTTCTCCCCAGCTTTCTGTTCATTCAGGGGGGTAATTTCTGTTTTTGCTTGTTCTAGGTGTATTGTTTATAATATCGAAGACTTCAGAGAAACTGTTTAATTCCTTTATAATTTGAGAATAGCCTTTGTAAAATACATATGTAAGAGAAATGTAACTGTGGCCAAAAGGACCCATTCCCATGCATTCCTGTACCTTTGGTATGACTGGTAGTACAGTGCAGATATAGCTGTAAGAAATGACCAGCAGTGGCTGCTACTTCATGGCTCCATTCCTTCTGTCTACAGACGGCTGCTGAAGAGTGAACTTGGATCCTTCATCACAGATTACTTTCAGGTATTGCATGACTTGCTTGCTTTATTTTGAGGGGTTGCTCCCTTCAGCTTTTCAGCCTATAACAAAATTAGGATCCCGTTTTACATGTGTGTAGCCTACAAGTGTTGGTTTTGTTTTACTGAGGAAGATGATGGAGGTACTGGACTTATTAAATGGGGGCCATATAGCCCTGGGAGTAATTATTTTTATTGATGTGAGTGCAGAATTGAGGATAATCTTCCTTTGCACTTAAGAAAGGCTGCTAGTTGCCTGCCAAGATCAGCAAGGAATTCACTTGAAGTTTTTAAAGAGGATGGGATGCCTTTTCTTGAGTGTAAAAAATTCAAAAGGTTTTCTGCAACAGGGGCCAGCAAGGGGAAAGAGGAGAGATAATGACAACTGCCTGAAGGCAGGAGGGGGCAAAGAGAAGGAAGTTTCTATCAGCAGGAAATCAACCTGGGTGCTGTTTGCCTTTTAGTTCCACAAATACAAATGCAGTTTCTGAAAAATGTGCAAAATGAAGTAAGACTTGAACAATCACAAACGTGAATGTGTGTTGCTGTGTTTTATTGACACTGGCCAGATGGACAGAGGTTCATGTGTAACCACATGAAAGCCTGCTGGATGATTTTTAGAAGGCACTGATGGCTTTCAATGTTTTAATTTGTTCGGTTGAATTTGATTGATTATTAAAAAAAACCCCAAAAAACAGGGGCTGCTGGAAACAAGAGGGTTTTCTTCCCTTTGAGTAAGAGAGAGAAAATTTCTGTACTTTCTGAAGCAGCTGATGCTGCTGTGTGCGTGCTAACAGCTTAAAAGAGGAAAAAGGAGACTAGTGTTGTTTCCTATCAGATTACATGATTTATTAGATTACATGACTTTAAAAAATCCCCCTGCTGTGCTATCAAGTGAGAAGACAACTCCTGCCCCAGGGGTAGCTGTGTTTCACTTCCTCAGCCCCTCTCTGCACAAGTTGTTTACTGCAGAGGCAGCTGCTGGTGCACAAGGCAGGATGTTTCCTAGACCCTGAGTGGGGTGGCAGCCACCAGCACTCACATTTAATTTCTGGGGTATTTTTGCTCAGTGTCAAAAGGAGCAACTTGGCATCTGTCAGACTTAGCCTGAGGTAAAACTCTTGGTGCAGGCAAGTTGTGAGACAAACAGTGAGAGAAAGGCTATTGTTGGAAGTGAGATTTTTCCCTCTGTGAGCTAAGATGCAGACTTATTTCTGACTCTAGACTAACGGCATATGGCCATGATAAAAGTTACCACTCCCTCCTGAATGTCTTTCCTCAAAAATCCTAGGGCCACGGAGTGGGGAAAGACTGTTCATGTGCCAAAGAAGGGCTGACAGCATTATTTCATTTGTCTGTGGGCTCTGTTTCACTGCTGATGCCAGCTGAATTATGGCAGAACTGCTGCCACCAAGATGAGCAGAGTTAAATCAAGCTGCTGATTTGGCTGAAAAATAACCTTGAAAGCAAACAGCCAAAGCTTCCAACTACTTCCTTTGACGTGTTGTGGTCATCACCTCTGACATGGGGGAGGTGCTGGGAGTGGGTCGCCAGGATGCGGAGTGGAGTGGAAGTGCATCTTTTGGCAGTGACTTCCTCTGACATCTGTTAAAGCCCACTGAAAACTATTCCAAGAACCAAGATTTCTGTCCTCTTGCATGGAAAAGGACCCCGAAGAATATGCTCTCTGTATAGCCAGGCAGTTTTAAATATCCCAGCAGCAATTAGAGCAACTAACGGGATCATGTAATATTTAGATGTGATAAACTGACTTGAACGTTTTCCATTTCTTATGCCGTGGCACTTATAACTGGAGCCACTGAGAGGAACTTTAAAATCACATTTGTTTTAAGAGTTGGGGATTTTACATTATGTAAATTTTATACACTCACACATGCACATTTTTTATAAGCATTGAATATTCAAGACTAAAATGGAACAGAGCTTTTATAGTGAGACAAAGCTACCTTTGTGATTAACTTGACTTAATTACTCACAAGTCCTTTTCATCAGCACTCATGCAAATTAAATGTTTTTAGCTCCTGAAATTGCTAAAGGAATGTTTAGGAAATGGTTGGGGTTTATGCAGTCTTTTTCTGCTACCAAGCCATCATCATACCAGAGATAATGAGTCTGTTTTGTCTTTGAAAGAGAAATCTAATTCCCACAAGGGCTGCAGTGCAAACTTGGAAGTTTCATTCTGAAGGAAAGTTGTGTTTATAAATCTGCCGCTTTAGCGATCCTACTGTATATACAACCCCTCTCCTTGGATTGAAGCCTGAGGGAAAATGCCAGATAGTTGGGACTTGCAGCATTTACTGCAGATCTACCTTAAAGCAGTGCTTCGTGCTCCTCCAGGTTTTTCAGGACTGACTTTGCCCATGAACTGATTGGAGAGTTTCCTGAAAAGGGGCATTTGTACCTACCCCTCTGCTCAATAACCCAGCAGGGCACCATTTGCTCTCCCTGCTGGGTTAGTTTGCTGGTGGTCAGCTGAACTGCAATGGGTGGAAATCCAATGACCATGGAAGGTATGAGGCTAGGATTCGGAGGAACAGGGTGTTCTGTCAATTGGGACTTCTCTGGTGCAGCTGTGTGGTTTTTCAGACAAGCTCCCTTCATTTTCCTACTGTCTGGCCCTCGTGTTGGTGGAGAAAAAAATTTTAAGTATAAAATTACCAAGTGTTGGTAAATTGATGCATTATCTGCCTGACTCTGCAACAGCCTGAAACAAAAGCTCTGGAAGGGATGAATTGTGTCTTTTCACTCTGTGTGGGCTTGTTAATCTTGAAACTTGTGGGGGGCAAAATGGAAATGCATTTATGTATATTAACTCCAAACTGTCTCCTCCCAAGGCAGAGAGACCTGATCCCTTCCCAGGCACTGTAACCTCTCCCAGAACCCATAGGCTGCAAATGCAGAAAGTCAAATGCCCAGAGCTGATGCCTGATGTCCACTCCCCACGCTGGCAGAGCTGGTAGGTGAGGAATGGCAAGCGAACTGTGTTTCCTCATCTGATCCAATGAGATCTTTGATGTCTCAAAACCAGAGGCAAGCTGTTACATAATTTCCAGCCTACTGCAGTGGAGAGCCGCTGGAGGTGGCAAGTCCTGACTCAGAATTAGAGCCAGCTCTCTGTTGGTGTGAACTGCAGGAGCTGCAGCGTGCGAGAGCACACATTGCTGAGGTGTCAAGCAAAGTCCGGGCAGCAAGATGATAAAAAATAGCTGAAGAGCAAGCGGTGTCAGCAATGAGGCGAGCCTGGGTCCAAAGCAAAACTGATTTTATCTTCTGCCTTTAGAGCAGTCAGCAGTAGGGCTGGTGAACCTTTCTGTGGTCAGAGTCCCTCTCGCTGTAGGTCCCCAGCTGTGCAAGGTGGCTGCAGCGATAGGGGGAAACCTGCTCTCCTCCCTCTCTTGTGGAACCATAAAGCTTTTTTTTTTTAGGTCCCCACTGCATGTTTTCCTGGAACTCCAGCCTGGAGAGATGACTCCAGCATCTCTCATGATGTTTGCTTGCTCCTTTGAAAGGCTGCTTTGTAAAGCCTAGCTAACAGCTGAAAAGGCCATGTGGCTGCTTAGCCAAAGAGAAGAATACTGGGGGTGTGATGCATCCTTCCTTGATGCCAGGTTTCTGTGTCTACCTGTTTCCCAGCAAGGCAAGGCAATAATTGTGGAGGCTGTTGCAGTGCTGGTTACTGCTGGATACAGGCAGCACCAGCTTTGCTCTGGCCAAGTGCTGTCTTGTGCCAGGGGCTGCAGCAGCTCGGCTGCTGCACAAGGAACAGAATTCACACTTGTGTGATTTGCAGAGCTCAGCTGCATGTCTGCAATACTCTTTTGGGTCAAGCTGGTCTTTATTATTGTATTTGTCTCCTCGTTGGCTGGGAACCTTTGTTCGTGCAGGTCTGCTAATTTTTTCTGCTTCATCTAGCACTTTCTAGAGCAGCTTTCATGGAGCAGCTCCAGAGACTCTGTGGCAAGTGCCCAGGTTCCTTATCATGGATGGAATGCCCCAGCAGCTCAGCACTGCTGTTGGGCAGAGGACCCAGCCCTGTGTGGCAGCAGGGGCACCTCCTTTCAGGCCCTGCTCTCGTGGACTCTGTAGATGTGTGGGAATCCTTCCAAAGAGAGTCAGGTTGCTCCCACTCAAAGCATGGTCAGGGTGCCATGGCCTGGCTGAGCAGGATCCCCCCTGGAGCAGGGATAATCAGGGTGAAGTCAGGCTGTGGGGTTTTCCCAGAGCTGCTGCCTGCCTCGTTGTGGTCCAGATGGTAGCAGTGCTGCCTACTTGGTCTGCCTGGTCTGCTCTCCTTCTTACCCTCCTTGACTCACTTTCATCTCTTCAAGTGGGCTTTCTCTTTTATCTGCTGTGAGCAAAACTGGCTCTAGGAAGAGTAATTTTAGGATGTGATTTCATATTTATCTTGCAGTTTCTCCTCTATGTGGGATTGAAATGATCTCTCTGCTTCTGTCAGTATTTCGCCTCTTGTTAAAGAAAAAAGGATGGGGGTGGGAGGGTGCTCTAGATATGAGATGCTGCAGCTCACACAAATTTGTATTTTGTGAAACACTGCCAAGAATTAGGTAGGAGTTTGTGTGCAGCTGGCAATAACTTTGTAGAAAATACTTGCCAAGTAAGTTTGGGTGATGCTTTTTTTTCCTCGAATTAACATCAGATTATGCACCAAACAGTGGCTATGTGCTTGTAGAGCCTGTAAAAGTGTGGTTTAGCAGTAGAACACAAAGCCTTAGCTGCCTACAAAACAGAGTGTGTTAAGAAACGCTGTACCATTCTGTAGAAAAAAAATTTTCCACCCAGCAAAATAAGGTCAATTCATTTGAGTATGTTCTGTAACAGTTTACTTCTGTTTCAAGCTTATGTTGTTTGATGAACTGATATTAATTTGTTAATTTGAAGGTGGCTTTTAAAAAGCATACTAGCCACGTTTGGCTTGGTGACATTAAGGGAAAGCAGAATTTATCCATAATTAAATGGGTGTTTGTGTAAACCTTTTTCCCTTAAAGGTAATGACTTATTTCTTACTAGCAGGGGGATTCATTTGTACTTTGCTGTACTGCAGACATGGCATTCAGGCAAGATGTGAAGTTGCCTGTGATGGCTTGAGCCTCCTTGATGTATTCTGTGGAGTTGCAGCCAAAGCTTCTCAGCTGTTTTCCACCAGCCTTCTGCTGGCATGTAGCACTCAGAGCAGAGCAAGCTGTGCTGGTGGCATGGCTGTCACCCCAAAATCCTTCCTGTTGGCTCTGTCTGGGGGCTGGCACCACACCCATGCTGCCGACTGAGTGCTTCTGACAGGCAGCATCTGATTTGCCTCAGGCACAGTCGGATGGGCTCCATCCTGCCCAGGGTGTGCAGGGGGCATGCACTGGGAGGGCTCCCACTGGGAATGCCCAGCTCCTGCAGTGGGAGGGAGGGAGGGGAAAGTGCTGGGCACTGCAGGCACCACTGGCTTGAGAGAGGAGCCCCAAGCTGTGCTGGGACAGCTTTCACCTCCTGGGAGGATGGTGGGACTGGTATTACTCCATTGGGCACGCATGGAGAAATTTGCCTCAATGTCTCTAACAGGGAAGGGAAAGAGGAAAATATCTTTGCTAGAAAAAAAGGAAGGAATTATCAGGAAAGTGGTTGTTTTATAAGGTGGGCTCTGATTGCCTTCAAAATATTTTTTATTCCCAATGGTTTGAGTATCAGTTGCTTTAAAGAGTAGCAAACACAGACATGTCGTGAGAGGCTCTTTACTGAGGAACAAATGAAAAGTGATTATTTTCACTTTGAATTCTGTCTTTAAAAACTTAGGGCATTTAAAAATTTACTTAAGAGCTTTCTTTTAGCTGCCCTTCTTACTGGTGTATCTGAGTCAGCTATTTTGGTTTTCTGCTCTGAGAAAAGGGGTCAGCCTGTGAGATTTCACAAGGTCACTTCTATCTGCTGCAAAACATCTCCAGATTTCTCAACTGCACGTACATGGTTTGAAGTTGGGACTTTGTTTCTTTGCACAGCAGGGGAACAAAGAGTAAAGGCAGGTTTGCACCTCTCACAATAAGCATACAGCATCCCATGGTGTCCCAACAGCAGGGTGAGGAAAACACCCTGGGGAAGCAGGAAAAGCTCATTTGGGGAGAGAAGGGAATCCCTGCTCCCCCAAGCTTCCATCCCTGTTCAGCTGTAGCTGCAGTGATGGAAAGTGGCAGCTGAACTTTTTCAAACAAATGTACCTTTCCAGCTTACTTGGTATGAGTCTTCATCTGGTCTTGCTTTAAACAGAAGATTTGTTTTTCCTCTTAGCTCTGTGCTTCTGGCAAGCAGGTATGCAGCAGCAAAATGAGACTTGTAATCTAGACAGGATCTGAAACAGACCTCCACTGCAGCTTGTATTGATTTGTCAGCAGAGCCTGTAGGGTTTGTTAATGACAATTTCCTTGTCCAGCTTGCTCTGAGGGATTAATGTTCAGATTGAATCAATTCCTAAGCCTGTGACTTCTTGAAGAAAAGATGGAGAAATAACATTTTCAGATAATATTAGCATGGGGGAAGGGAAATGAAGTGTGGTTGATTTTACTTAGTTCTTTTTAAAATCTCTTTGACAGGAAAATCAAAAAATCTGAGAGGATAAGTGAAAAGTCTTCAGTAACTGTAGTAACTATATACCCCTAATCTCTTTTTTAAGGAAACCTTTAGAGTGACATTATGCAATCTCTTTAGCACATGGAATTGCTATAATACATTCATAGGAGCATTATAAATTTGTTACCACAGAGTAATGATTAATATATCCATTTTGCAATAGATACAGCTGTACTGTCCATTAGCATGTACAAATGTGTTCTATGGTTGCTGACATAGCTGCAAAAGAAAAAAAATCCCTAGAAGTAAATATCAATATCAAATATTGATATTGATATCAATAATATTAATATTATTAACTTTTAGGCAAAGTATCTGGAAATATCAATAATATTAACTTTTAGGCAAAGTATCTGGAAAATTGTATCCAGAGTGGGAAACATATGTAAATCTAATGTTCTATGGCAGATAGAGAGGAATTCTTATTTCTTGAGTGAAGCACAAGTAAATAAGCATCGCATCCTCATATATATATATGTATATATATATGTATATATATATATATATGTATATATATATGTATATATATACATATATATATATATATATATATATATATATATATATATATCACACCTTTATATTCCAAAGTAGTATAGTATTAAAGACCAGCTGTAAACTTCCCCTACAGTATATGAGAAGTAATTGCCTTGAGCTACAGGTTGAGAAATAAAGAAACTAAGTACTTTTTTTAATGAACTGAAAGCATTTGGAGGGATTAACGTGCCATATCACTCCAACTTTATCTATTGTTCAAGCAGAAAAATATTTATCGTGTAAGTGGGTTTCACTTTTTTTCCCTTTATGATTTTCTTCATCACAGATGTGTTTCTCCCTCCTTTTTCACTCTCTTGGTTTTTCCTTGAAAGTTTTTTTTTTGTAGTCATTTATTTCTGTTGAACAAATCTAAAACTTGAATGGACAGCCTGACAGCCTAATATTTCCCTCCAAAGCCCATATTTCTGCTAGAGGATCTTCATAAAACAGTCACCTTCCACTCACTGCTAACATTTGGAAATGTTGTTGGTGTTTTTTCATTGTGTGACCATATTTATCCAGTTTGCTAATTCCTGTTGTCATTGCCCAAGTGAAAAATATCTCTCAGCCTCAGAATGTCACAGAGCAATGTCTGCTCCTTTTCATACCCAGCTTTGTGATAGCTTCTTGTTGAAGGGGGGCTGCAGAGATGTGCTGCTCTCTTGGCTTGGGATGCTTCCACAGATGCCTGTGTCTGTGTCAGGGCTGAGCCAGGCTGGTGTGTGGTTCAAAGGGGCAGGTTTGCCATGCAGAGCTGGAGCACCAGGGCAGGATGCACCATGGCAGCTCATCAGGAGGCCGTGGTGGTGTCCAGGCACTGAGGTAACAGCAGTGTCCCCTGGGAATGGATAGAGATGTGCCTTGCTCCTTGGCTGATGGAAGGCTCAAAAGTGCAGCCTTGACCTGGTTCCCCATTAAAACCAGGAACTGAACAGTGGGGGAGTCATCTCTGACTGTTGTGGGCTACCCTGATACTGAATCCTTTCAGAGAGGCAGGAGGTCAATATTCTCTATCAGTGTGATCTCTCTACCTTTTTCCTAGGATGCAGTAAGAGTGTGTTATGTGGGATTGCAGTGCCTTTCTCTGGCGTTATCAAAGCTTTTCAGAACAACTGATTCACCTGGTGCTGTCAGGAGAACAAAAAGATAGGTGTTGTTTTTGTACCATTCTTGTGTTTGGGGAAGTGGGAACAAAAAGCTAATCAGGTATTTGGATGTCCTGAACTGCAAACTGGCTTATTGATATCTTCATCTGTCTGGTCCCTGAGAATTAAGTTTAGAAAGACCAGGTCCTGCCAGTTCTGCAGCTTGACATTGGACACTGACATGATCCAGCTTCTCAACACAAAAAGAATGGCCTATGGAAAGACAATAGGTAGGAATAGAGAAGTAGATATTAGGGGGCTGAGCTTGGCCTGCTGTGCAGTTAGACAAGCAATGAGCAAGTGCAAAAAGAAGAGAGTGGGACATTTTCATAGCATTTGACTCTTTGATCACCTCCATCTTGTAACTGACTTGTAGCACATGTGGGTGCACCATTATGGTAAGAACTATTTGATTTTCTTGACTCCCTCCCTGTGACCCTTCCCATTTCTGGGAGATGTTTCAACTGCTGTGTCTGTTGCATTCTCATGTCTGGCTGAACAAGAAGGGGTTAAGGAATCTCTGGCACTCACACTGAGATCAGTGCTGGAAGGAGGCATTGCAACTGACTAATCTTAATTAAGATTAATGCATGCAAAGTGGATAGCATCTGACAAAAATGCATTCTTCCATGTTCATTATATAAATAAAAGGCAAATGCATGTCTCTCTTTCCTCTTGGCAGAACCAGCTCCTTGCGAAAGGCTTGCTGTTTATGGAGGAGAAGGTCAAGCTGTGTGAAGGTAAGGATTGTAGGAAACCTGTTTTGGAAGGGAGTTGTGCTTTGATGTTTGGTCAGATGAGATGATTTGCATGTCTGGAAAGCATACAGCCCTGTCTGGTGCTGTCCTGGGGTGTCACAGCCCCTCGGGAGCCCTGTGAGGCTGAAGAGAGGGCGGGCTCTTGGAATGGCCCCAGAGCCACGGTGCTGCCACCAGCCACAACTGCACCACAAAAGCGGCAAGGTGGGTCCCATGTGGCAGCTGAACCTGGGCTCATGGTAGTTCTGCTCTGGACATGGATCCTGGTGTAAAACTGCTTGGAGCTGCCTTCTGCCTTTCCCTTCTCAATGTGATTTGCAGCTCGATGTAAACATAATTTTGGTTTCTCTGTCATGCCTTTGAGAGCTGAGCTATCAAGCTTGGTGTAAATTTAAAGAAAAGAACAGTCTTTTGGGAGTCTTTTGGGTGAGAATGAAATCCTTCAGGAAAGAAGTTGATCCCACATGGAGCTGTGTTCAAACTACTGCTGCAGAGCCTGTTGGCCAAGGCAAGTGTGGTGTGGCCACTCAGTGCTGGACGTGTGGGGAGCTGCTCACATTCAGTAGCTGTTTGCTCAAGCAAAGCCAGCATATCTTTATTCAAAACCAAGCTGCTGTCTGGTTTGACCCAGATTTCTAGCCTGCAGGGAAGATCTCTTGCTAATCACCAGGGTGTTGTATGTGGGTCATTAAATGCCAATAGATGTTTATAATCTCACGTCATTGCTGGGTCTGGATTCCTCTGCACCAGTCTTCACCAAGTGACCTCACCCAGCTGGCAGGCTGTAGGATTTGGGCCCCAAAGGAGTTAAGGGGTTGCCAGCCTCCTGCTTGGGGTGTGCTTCTTCAGCATTGACCCTGTGAGGGAGGAAAAAAGGCAGATTCCTGCATTTTCCAAGATGTACCTGCCTTGCCACTGCCAGCTCTTCAGAATGAATACTGCACAGCTTGCCAGAGACTTTGGTTTCTGTATTCATATAAAACTATTCTAGGGTCTGCTTTAGCATTATGAAAATTGAGTTTGAGTCTGTAATAAGCTGAGAGCTGCCCAAGAGTATTTTGCAGATGCTCAGGTAGTTTGGGTCAGATGAAGTTTCACAGGCAGACAGCAAAGCACCTTCTATGCCTCATTTTTCTCTCCCTAGCTTGAAGTGACACTTGGAGCCACTTGGCTGCGCAGGCTGGCATCACTGTAGGAGATGACTCATGGGCACCTTTCTTTTATAATGTGTGGGCTTGTTGCAGGTCTTGTGGTCACAGCAATGAGGATTTCTTGTACATGCTTCTTGGTTAGTTCTGTCTTCCTGGAAAACTTATACTGCCCCTGTACCCAGACAGAGTGGCTGCAGGGCATGGCAACGTTTCATCTATGTCTATTTTTCAATCACACCCTCTTTAACGTGATTTTTCTTCATACAGTCTGTCAGAATCTCTTTAAATGCCTGCAGGATTTATGATTTCTTGAAGAAACAAACCATTCCTGCTTCCCCTTCAGAAGGAGAAGTGATCTCTGACATTTCATTGTGTCTCCAGACAGCAAAGCATTGTAGTCCTGGGTAGGAGGCAGAAGAGGGAAAAATTTAAACATTCAATTAATCTGTTTCCTGGTGTCTTTTTTGCTTGCACTTGGCTGTTGTGGTACTGGGTGGCTGTTGTGGGGGTTTTGGGTCGTTTCTTGTCTGCCTGCAGTTCCAGTTTTGAAGCCATAGCCATACCTGACATAGTGAAGCATCTCTTTGAAATTTTCTGTGGTTGCTAGTGGGCTGGCTCTCTGCTCAAAGGGAGATGTCTGCAGGATCTAGTCCTGCTGGCTCTCTTCTCTCCAGCTGTGTCCTAAGCAGCACAACCCTTGGGCAAGCAGAGTGGAAGTCTGTGTGGAACTCTGCAGATGAGGAAAGCATTTCAGTACAGAGTGATAAGGCTCCTTTGAGTTGCAATTTTACATGTGTTCCAGTTCCTCATGCAGGGCCTTTAGTGACCTTGAGGATGAGCCTTCAAACCTGTCTTGAGTGAATGTCTTCCATTACTGCTCCTTGAGACTAAACTGCTTCTGAGCTCCAGCTGAGGCTTTGTGGGAGGTATCCTGGAAAATCCTTTTGTCAGAAACTTGTGGTTTTAACCCTGAGTCTGCACATGAGATTTCCAGGGATCACTCTAAAACTTGAAATAGACATTGCAAACCTTAAGCCAAAAATCTTAGAGGCTTTGGGCCCAGATGTTGAGGAGTACCCAGCTCTGTAAGTCAAACCTATGAGCATAATTTGATCACAATTGTATTCCTGTTATGGGAATCCCAAGATTCATAGCTTAGTCTGCCTTAGTTTTAAGGACCCAGTTACACTTGGGGATGTTTGTTTGAATTAGAGTCATATAAGGGTTGGCCATAAGTGGATTTCATTTGGGAACGTTCACAAGTGCCTCATTTGCCATCAGTGCCTTTGTTGGGATTCCTGACAGGTACCTGACTGCTGCTTGGTACTGAGTGGATGCTGGAGGGGGCTCAGCTCCTCTGAATGCTCTCCCTGACTCAGTTGCAGGATGATGCTGGATGACCAGCTGATGTTGGCTGTGACCTGCTGGTTCTCAGATTCAGCTGGTTTTGTGTGATCTCTGCTGTGCTAGCTGAGCATGGTAACTGTGAGCTGTGCAATTGCACAATCCTGTGCTGTGGAGTTAAAGCCTCTGGTTCAAGAGGGGCTTTACTCTTGTTGGCATTGGTCTCATGTTCAGCAGAGAACAAACAGCGGTCACAGCCTTGTGTCTCTGTTGGTTAAGGAGAAGCTTAGCTGGATGATGTCCAGTTTTGGGCAGAAACTGCAGAAATGAAGTCTCTTACCTGGGGAATTAGAGAGTACTTGGAAAATCCAACTTGCTTTTAGGGTCCCCGTCACTAAAGCTCTTGCTCCAATCTCTGTTTTCATAGGTGAGGATCGCATTGATGTCCTGTCTGAAATCTGGGATCACTATTTTACAGAGACTCTTCCTACACTCCAGGCAATATTCTACCCAGTCCAGGTAATCCTAATTGCAGTTCAGTCAGGTGAAGCAATGTAACTGCAATGCTTGCTGATGGCAAGTGGTAACTTCTCTGCCAGCAGCACTGTTTGGCCAGTGGCTAAATACATGTCAAAACCTTTAAACTAAGTCTTGGAGGAAGTAGAGTTTATTCAAGTATTAACTGTAAGAAGGACAGCTAAAATCTACTGGACAAGCACAGTGTTTTGGGCTGAATTCATTGCCAATTGTCTGCTCTCTGTGCTTACCTAAACTTGCACACTGAAACTGTTGGGCTGTGCTTTGTCTAGACTGAAGCTCTGGGCTATTTGTATTTATCATTCCTTCTCTTTTAAATAGCTGTGACTGTTGGTGCAGATGACAATACTGACAGCTTGTCTTAGAGGTATAAATCTGAAGACCAGATCAAGAGAAAATGTGTTTAACTCACCCTGATGACTTTTGAAGGGCTTATATCCCATTTGTGCCTTTGGGAAATCCTCAGTTGGGTTTTTGAAGCTTCAATCAGGAGACCTGTAAGTCTATGGGTAGAGGAAGAATGAACACTTTATGTAAAACCTTTTTACGCTGGGTGTTTTGTAGGCTGAGTATCCCAGCAGAAATGTTGAGCTGTATAATTTTTTAATGTATTTTTACTCAGAGTTTCTATATGAGCAGTCTAATTACCTCCCTGGCCTATTTTGGCTTTTCTGCCATCGGAGAAAAAAAAAAAATATACCTCATGTGGAGAATGATGTTCTTGGAAATGCTAGCCTCCTCCCCTTGACTTTTGCCTCTTCTGGAAGGCCTTATTTTTCCAGAGCCTTTTAAAATCATTTTCCCCTTGTATTGTTTGAAAGGCAGCAGGTAAAGCTCAAAGCTTGCCCTTTTCCTCTAATCCTGTTAAAGTTGGCATTTCCTAAAAGAGAAAGGACTTCTTCAAAGACTGACACTAACCTTTCTACTGTGTTTATTTTTGTTCTTTCCTTGCTGCAGATGCTTGAAGGTAGGTGTTTGACAGGTAAAACGTGCAACTATAATACCCTCCCTTTCTCTCCTTTTGCAGCTAACTCTCAGTGAGGGAGTGACCTGTTTAAGCAGGGGTTTGCTGCACTGCAGCTACCTGTGTACTGTGGAAACAGTTGAGCTGCCTGTGTCATACTCACTGATGCTAATAGTTCTGCCACTTACCAGGACAATTTACTGCCCTGCTATTAAATGTCTGTGATGAGAAGTGGGACAGAAGTTACAACACTGTGGGTAAAGCTTTTGGAATTAACTTAGTGGTGAAAGGATGACTATGGGATGTTGAGATTCTTTGAAAGTATAATTTTTTTGCTGTATTTGTCTCATCGCAATATCTGAGTCACTCAAAATGTATCAGCAAAGCTGTAAAGTTTGGGAAGTATTACCACTTTCTGGATGAGGAACTGAAAGGTAAACAGACAGGATATTTAAAGCTTTGTAGACATCTAAGTACTACACTAATGTATGGATTAAGCTGCCTAAATACATCCAAGAATTTAACTCAGAGTGAGCTGCTCTAGGCTACCACAGAGAGAGCTGCTGGTGCAGCAAGAAATAGAAATTGCTCTTATGCCAGGCCAGTGTCCTAACAACAAGACTGGGCTTTTCCTAGAAATAGGGAAGTGTATGTAACCACTTATGTGGTGTGTCACAACATGTGAGGAGAGCTCATCCAGCGAGTGCCTTCCATCACGCTGCAGTTCTTTGCACACTGCTCTGGTAGATGGGAAAGTCAATTTGTTCTTGATTCCCTATCCTTTCCTGCAAATACCTGCAGGATTATTTAGTTGTGCTCTTCTGTGATCTCAGCAATTGCCCATTCAGAATGAAACTGAGTCAGCCACATGTGTGAGTGTATGTTACCAAAGGTAGTAACTCACACCAGCCTCATATCTCAGCTAAGTTTAAACCCCAGGGCTCGTAGCTCTTGCAGAAATATGACCTTTAAGCAGCCAAGCTGGTTAAATTGCTGTACAGAGGGAAACTATGTAAACAGGTCACTCACTGGCT
This sequence comes from Serinus canaria, assembly GCF_022539315.1. Lineage (NCBI taxonomy): Eukaryota > Metazoa > Chordata > Aves > Passeriformes > Fringillidae > Serinus > Serinus canaria. The sequence continues at coordinate 19,361,800 of NC_066319.1, forward strand.
TTGGTATAGTTGCAGCTGTTGATGTGACTATTGGTGTGGAAAAAAGAATAGCAAATCTTGTTTTGCTTGGCACAGAAACATATTTGCATTTTGAAATGGGGTATGAAGTTAATGGGACTAAACTGCATAATAGAAATAAAAAGTTTGCAGCTGATGAGATATAGTTTCAAGATAGGTACTGGTCTTTCCTGCACATTTTTTCTCTACACAGTGATGGTTTAAAACAGCAAACTGTTTTTTTTGTGGCCAAACTCCCCTCCATACTATTGGTTTTAATTCATATTTACATATTGATAATGCTGTTAATTATGGCCTGCAACCTGTTATGAATTAATGATTACCTGCTGTTAATTTATTCTAGCTAAATATTTGCTATGTTATGAGTGCTAAATATTTGCTATGTTATGTTATGTGTGTTATGGAGATCATAAAATTATTCCCAAGCAGACCATGGGGCAGAGATTAACATACTGAGAAGAACAAAGCAAACTTTTCAGGCTGGAAAGTGCTGGGCAGAGCTGGGAGAAAAACTTCTGCTACTGAGTTGGTTGCAGTGGGGCAAGAGAAAGTCATGCAGATATTAAACATAGCAGAGGTGAAGGTGGTGACACTGGAATGCCAAATGGAGTTAGACTGTGTTTAAAAATGCTGAGAAATATTATATCATCTGTTTAGCCTGCTCCCTTTTGTTGTTGATGTAAAATAGCAATGCCTTGCAGAGGATATTCAAACTGTTGCTTTTTAAAATTGTGTTTGGTTCTAGCAGTCTTGCTAGCTTTGCTCCAGCCTAAATCTTAAAAGCTGTAATTAACTTGCAGATTTTTGTCATATCAGCAAATGCAAATGTTGAGCAAAAAGAGAGTACAGTATAGGTCAGAGGTAGGTTTAGTTAAGAAATATTCTGAAACAGCTTTGTTCCCTACCAAACCTTCTCTGCTTTTCCAGCTCCAAGAGCCAGAAGCACAAGTTACATCCAGCCTGAGCTTTTTTTGTGAACAAATTGGATGGCAAGTGGGTTTTATGAATACATACATAGTCATTTGGTGAAGGACAGGGCCATTTCTGGTTTCCCTCCAAACCCAGTGGTGCCACAGAGGAGGCAATGCCCACTTCACAATTTGTGAGACTGAGAGGGAAGAAGAGAATCATGAATCCTCAACATGAAAGACTGGGGGTGTTCTGCCACAGCAGCAATGGCAGAATAAACCCTCCTGTCTGTGTGCCCATGTGCTGGTATGATGCTCACACATCCCTTTACCTACTCTTGGATTTTGCCTTTGTTTTTTTAGGGTCAGGAGTTGACTATCCGTCAGATTGCTCTTCTTGGCTTCAGAGACTTGGTCTTGCTGAAAGTGAAGTTGGAAGAAATCCTTCCCTTGGTCCAGACAAAGGTTCCAGCTTCCATTGTCCAGATGCTGTTAATTCTGCAGGTGGGGAACCTCTGCTCTTCTTCATCTGACTCACTTGGGTATCTCGACCTCATTGAAATCATACAAACACTGGAGGAAAAGTGGGGAGAGTAGAGGGTGTGACGAAGGGGGTGTGATATAGGCTTATTTGGGAGTGGTCAGTGTTAAAATGAGAGCTGAATTTGGATGCCCTGAGCTTTCCTGGGAACAGGTGAAGATGTTGCCTTGAAAGAGATGGGTTTTTGTATTTTTTTTTTTGGTACCTCTCCTCTCCATCTAGGAACAGTGTCAGGACTCTTTTTTTTCACACAAATTTTCATCTTCTAGCTTGTCTGAATGCCTCTTTGTTCCCTGATTTTCCTGATTTCTCAGCTTTGCAAGGACAGGGCAAGTGCCCATCACAGCAGATAATGGAATTTGAATGGATTGTGGCTCTGGCTGCTTGACACCAGCACAGTGGCTGGCTGGGATGCTGAGTAGTGCCCATTTGAGGAGAAATACCTTTTGGCAGCAGGCAAAATGAGAGGTCATCTTTCAGAGGCCTCTCCCAAGAGATCTAGAGCATCTGTGGTAACTATCCTCTTTATCCAGGTCTCAACAGAATACTTTCCAAGCATGCCAAATACAGCCAATTTTATTTTTTTTTCTTATATTGCCCAGCCTGACAATCCTGAAAAATCTTACATGTTAGAGTTGACAAAATCATGAAATGGTTTGGGTTGGAGGGGATCCTAAAGATCATCTAGTTCCAACCTCCCTGCCATGGGTCAGGACACCTTCCAGTAGAGCAGAGCTGTTCAGAGCTCCACCCAGCCTTCCTCTGAACCATGTGCAGGACCTTTCCTTTGACCTTGTTGATTATCATGAGGTTTGCACAGGCCCATATCTCGAGCCTTTCAAAGTCCTTCTGGGTGGCATCCCTTCCCTCCAACATAGCACATAGCCTAGTGGCTTTTATTTCTTCTCCAGCATAATGGGTGTTTGAGAATTAAACTTCATGAAGCACAACCAAAATTGCAAAGTGGCTAAGCTGGTAGTTCTGTAGGAACTCTCACTGTTCTGATGTTCCAGTGACCCAGACTGGAACAGCAGGTGATACTAAAGTGCTACCTCAATTTCCCTGAATGTTTTTTAATACAAGAATCTTGAGAGCAAAGAGTATCTCAAAGCGACACATTTGAGGAAAAAAGCTTATTGAGGCTTTGCAGGAAGTTAAGTCTGAACGGTTTCTGAAATTGCTGTTAAATGGGTTGGTGTTATCTACCATCTTCACAGCTGTAAGCTGAACCACAGAGGGTGCTTTGCCTGCAGTCCTGCCTAGGGAAAGAGCAGGGCTTTGCCCAAGGCGTGTTAAGGCTTTTCTACAAAGAGGTGTTTGCTGGTAGAACCACCCCAGCATAATTAATGACACTGCTGCAGCACACTGTGCACATCCTCGGTGTGAGCAGCCCTCCTGCCTTCCTGTCACTGGCTCACAAAAAAGAACTGTCTGCTCAATGCCTGTAGGGTGTGGCTGTAACTTCAGCAAGGAGATTGGCCTGACCCAAACTCCATCACCTCCAAAAGCTTTACAGCTGGCATATGGCACAGTTGGGCTATTCCAGTACACAGAGAATTGACAGACCCCAGGCTTTATTCCAGAACCTTTTAAAGGTAATTTGACTTTTTGTGTTTGATTTTCAGAGTGTCCATGAGCCTACTGGCCCCACTGAGGGTTACCTACGGCTGGAAGAACTGGTCAGGCAGGTGGTTTCACCATTCTTAGGCTTGTGTGAGGATCACAGCTCCTCTGGTAGCACCTGCTTGCTTGGTAAGACATGCACATTGAACTGAAGCTTTTATTGGGCTACACAGGTTGGGTAATGAGAGGCATTTGTGCTGGGGAAGGAAACAGTGTATGACTTCATGACAGACAGAAAACAAAGGCTAAAGCAGCCTTGAAAAGGCCCTGATTAATGTTTCTGGATACAAGTTTTTGTGACAGGCCTTTTCTTGTCCTCGACTCAGTGACCTATTAGCGCCCCATCACTGCACACAGAACCTAACAAAGCTGCTACAGGGATAGAACCCCAGGAGGTGTCCCTCTCTCTGGACACGGAGTGGATTTTAAAACCCCTTTGTCCATGCTTGGTGCACTGCTTTCACCAGAGAGACTGTACTTGGTCCTTTGCTGCCTGCTTGCTAGCCTGCTTCTGCATCAATCAGCTTTTGCACACAGCAGAACTGTTTCACATTAATTCTGAGGCATGACAGGGATTTAGCATAAAGTCTCCCATCCAAGGATTCTGTTTAAAAAAACCCCCCAAATTAAAATTCTGTGTTTAAAGTATGGATAAACATGTCTAGGTGAGAGAATGAGCACCTCACTTAAGGAAGAGCATGATTATTCTGGGAAACTTCTTCACATGATGCAGGAGCTCTGCTTACACATGTGGCCAGCCAGAAGAGATTGGCTAGCTGATGGGCAGAGTGTTCCTGATTTGATAGTCAAGAAGATTTAAATAGAACAAGTGAAGAAAGCTCCAGGCTCCCTCTGTTTTCACTAGCTTTAGCCTTTGCTTCAATGCAAAATGGTAGCAAGCTGGAGACCCACAACCAGCCTTGTACTACACTTGGCAGCACATGGGCAAAGATGGTCTTGTGGTAGAACTTACTGGGACTCAGACAATCTGTGCCTCTAATAAACCCATGGCATTGCTTTAGGAAAACTGCAGCTCAGGATTTTTGTTCTTGTGGTTGCTGGGCAATCAGATATCTTCTGTGCAAGTGAACATGGTTGTACAGTTCAGCATGGATTTGCAGATCTGATCCTAGGGCTCAGTCTAGACCAAAATCCCCTGTAAAAGTTGGACTTTGACAAATTTGATTGCTTTGCTGTTTATGGACAATTGCATGCTGCTGGGATGGTCTGAAAGGTAGCTGCCTGACCTGTGCTGAAGTTTCTAGCCATCCTGGATTTCTGCCAGCTGAATGAGGCATTTGTGCCATTAAAAAAAAAAAAAAAAAAAAGAAAGCTGACCTTGTAGAGTTTATATGCCTTAAAATAATTGAACTTACTTGGATTTTAGCTGTCATTTATTTGTGTATATTTCCAAGGTGGCCTTTTACCCTTGCTCCACCCTGTGCTAAGCATGAGGAAAGAAGGAATTTGTGTTTGCAGTACAAGACAGGGACTGCAAAACTGCACTTTTCTACAAATAACCCTGGTATTTTCACAGTGCTGCCAAGGAGGTGGCTTCTCTTCCTTAACTTTCACTTGTAATCAGACTTCTTTCTCTTCCCTCTCCCTCTTTCAGTCACCATTTTGCTTTCTCAGAACCAGTTTCTTCTCTCACTGGGCAGCCTGTAATGATTCTGAAGCCCAGTAGGTTCCCCAGAGTGGCTTTTGGAGGGGTGCTGCTGGGCTTTGGGTGTGCTTGCATTCTACACAGCTGCTCTGGAGGCCAGACTGCCCTCTGGACTGGAGCCTTCAGGGTAAAGGAGTGTTGGGAAATGGGACTGAAGGTGTCTGCTCCCAGCTGTGAGGACACAGAAGGCTTCAGCCTGCAAGGCTGCTGTATCTTAAGCTGATTTAGAGCAGAGAGGTGTGAAAGGGACAGAGAGGAATTGTAGATGGCACTTCCACCTGGTCTGTTAGCACCCTTTGCCTGTGTAAATTAGCTATAACCTGCATGGTAAGGTTGGGGTATGCCAAAGGGATCCAGCTGGCTAAGAAACAGGGCTTGTATTGGGGATAGGAGAGAAAATAAAACTGCTACAGATCATTGCTGATCTGAGGTTGCTTACAAAAAAGTCCCAGAAAAACTCCTCCCAGTTTATATTCCTGGTCATAAGGCACCAAAATAAAAATAAAATTTCTAGTTAAGCTATGCAGAGCAACTCCCTTAAGAGACTGTCTTTGGTGGCCAAGAAAGTAAAGGGGGGAAAGTAAAGCAACAAATACATGTTCAGAGTTTAGACTAATTTCACCTAATTTTTTTCTCCAAAGAGTCATATCCTAATGCCCTTTAACATTACAGTTTGCTGTGGCTTGAGCTGCAGATGAAACTTAGAGTGTATTTGCTGTGACCAGCCTCAGAAATTATTTTTGCATACTCTTAAGTGTGAACAAAGCATTTTGAATTGATGTATTACTGGCAGTAACAGGGTGAAGGCTGCTCACCTGTTCCTCCCTGCTACAAATAGTTTGTTTTCTGCTTTTCTTCCTGATACAAGCTTCCAAAACTCTTATAACCTTCAGTGACAAGTGCTTTGCTTTGCATTTTGTTACTCTTTTCTTCTGTAGTCTTGGCTGGAAGCCTTTTACATGGTTTAAAGGCTTCTGACTTCATGAAATGAGACCCTGCATGTCAGTGAAGCTTGTGAGAAACAGAGAGACACACAGGGAATGGCTCCATCAGCTGCTATCGGGATAGACCCCCAGGAGGTGTCCAAAACCCCATGGAAGATTGCAGGGAGGTGGAAGCCAGCAGGTGAACAGTACCAGTGTCTGATTCAACCTGCTGGGGTGGGATTAGAGCCAAGGCAAAGCTCTGAGCCCTGCCTTCCTTCGGGCTTTCAGTGTCAGAACTGACATGTGCTTTGTGGTGCTGTGCTTGGGTCTGTGCTTCAGACCTGGTATTTTTCCTCCCTAATGGTTTTTGCTGAGCAGATTGTACAGCCCACACCCACCCGTTCTGTGTCACTGCCTTTCTCCTCAGCACAAATACTGCCTTTCCCTTGTGTCCCTTTTCCCCAGGCTGCTGGGGACTGTTCCTGAGCACTTTTAGGTGTTTTCTGTGTCCAGCCTCCAAACCAGATATGTTGCAAAGTAGATGAAATGTCCTTTTGCTGGCATGATTTTTAAAAACTTTGGTGGGATAATGCCAACAGAATGGCCTGTTCCTAGGCAGATGTAGACACAGTGCAATGTAAGCATCAGGAATTTCACATTGGCAACAGCTAATGGCACTTCCTGAGAGAAATTTTTCAGAGACAGGGATGGCAATTCAAATCCCCACTGAATGGTTATTTTGGAGACTTGTGCCACTTTAGTGTCACTTATTTTGTGAGACTACCTACTTGGTTTTCACCCCTTGAGAAAAGAGAAGACTCTGAGGATGCTAAAGACAGTCCCCGGGCTGCGCTGGTGACATTTTGGCTCACTTCTCTCACAGGCAGCAGCCCCTGCAGCAGGATGGGAAGCCTCTCCTCTCTGGGGCAGAGGCAGATCTCCTTTCCCACCACCTAGCAGTATGAACTAGTGATCTCCTGACTGTTTTCCAGTGGCAGTGAAGTGGGGCATTCTGTAGCTGCACGCTGAGTTCTCTCTGTTCCCCGAGGCCAGCCCAGCAGCGTGGGCATCGCTCCGTTTGACCATTCCCGCTTCCTCTTTCCCTTCCAGAGAGAAGGTACTCCAGAACCTGCCCTAAGGCCCTGACCCCGCTGACGGAGCAGGAGGGCGAGGCTTACCTGGAGAAATGCGGGAGCATCCGTCGGCACACGGTGGCCAACGCTCCCTCGGACCTGCAGCTGCTGGCCATGGCCTCCATGATGCACACGGGCATGGTGGTGGAGGAGTCGGACCCTCCCGAGCAGTGCCTGCTGCTGCAGCCCGGCTGCCTCGGCCACAGGCAGTGCTCCAGCGAGCCCAGCATCGCCGACGGCCCCGAGGGAGCCGCGCCTGCAGCCGGCAGGCAGGACCCTGCCGAGCTGAACTGCACCTCTGTCAGCTTGGAGGAGCCTGCCTGAGCAGTGGAGAACTGTGTGCACTAAGCTGGACAATGTGGTGTGGCATCCCTGCTGGGGAAAAAAAGAGAAGAATAGGAATTTTGCTCATGTTGTTGAAATGGGCTGGAGGGTTCATGTGGCTGAGAATGGTATCTAGATAGGTCCTTTTACCAGTCTGGGGTCATTGTTGATGGAGGTACCAGGCTGCTCCCAAGTGACCACTGAGGGCTGCACAGGTTTTGCTGTTGAACAGCACAGTCTGCCTTCTGTAAGCTTTCTCGATTAGGATAAACTTTTTGTGTCAGGTTTCCTTCTTTTTTCTTTGGTATGATACAAATTGAGTTCTTTCTGCTTTTACCCATGTTTTCTTCTTTGTGCGTCTTTGTTCTTTGTCCCTGCAGTGGAGGCCTCTGTGCTCAGTGTTCTCCCTGCTTCTGGTGCTTCATGGTGAATGCTGAGCACCTAATTTCTCTTTCAAAGTTGAACTCAGGGATGAAGCCATTTACATCCTGCAGAAAGATCTGTTGAGGTGGCTTGTGAGAGGAGGAGATCCTTCATTTTGGGTATGGATGAAAAGTCCAAATCAGAATTGATCAGACTTACTTTTTTTCCCAGGCCCAAAGAGAACCGAGTATATATGTGGAGTCTGAGTACTTCATATGTACTTTATTTAGTTCCAGCCATGTCTTGGGGGTTCTGCTATAAATTGGGTGCAGAGGATGGTTGGGGTGTGTAAATTGGGTGAAAAATGTACCGAGCATCCTGGCATTTGGCATCCATTTGCTCTCAAAATATCAGTAGCGATAGGACTATGATGAAAGAGAAAATCAGATGGGCAGGAGATGTAAAAGTGCTTCTCAGCACTGGGCCATTGTGACTCCAGATCAGGAGGTGATGATCAGTATTTCATCCTGAGCCTACCCTGGTACTTTTAGCACTTGTGGATTTCATGAGACCAAGGATAATCAGCGGGGTGTGGAAAGGAGTCCTGGCTCAGTGTATTCATGAAGTGCTCCTGACCTCCAGTGGTATCTGACTCAGTGCAGCATTGCTTTTAAGATAAAGTGAGAGCTCTTTGCAGTCTTTGGTTTTATTTTTATTGAGAGGATTGGGAGTGGGTGAGTTTGCAGGTGTCTGTGTCAGGCACTGCAGTCTGCAGTGTCTGCTTTGTAGCATCTCTTGGTACTCCAGTGCTGCTTCTGTGGGGGCAGAGCCAATCTGTTTGAGCTGTCCCTGGGATACTCTGCTGGTGTCTTGCTAAGCAGATTTGCAAGTGTTGTTATAGGCTTAGAGGTGAACTGCAGTGCTGCCTTAAATGTCAAATCCCATTGAAAATATGGACACAACTCAACTACCACTTGAATCTACTCCAAGTGATACTTGGTAAATAAGCGTGTCTTGATAAGGAAACAGAAGGTTAGGATGAGCCTTTGGGATGTTATTTTGCATGCTATGACATTAACTGCAGAATTTCCCCTGCTTCTGTTGGGCATTAAACATCTGCTCCACTGTCTGCACTGGAGCACAACTCTGACCTGCCAGGATTTGGCATTAGTAGCACATGCAGAAAAAGCAGAGCTGGTTATTATATGGCAACAAAGCATCAGAAATACCAGCTATGAGCACAAGGCATGCTGCCTTGATAAATGAGGGTGTTGCTTTGTCTGCTGTGCTTTGCAATGTTGAGACAGATACTTGGAAGAATCTTTTTTTCCCTCCTGCCACTGGAGCTCTTGGCCTTTGGGGAAAGGCTGAGTGATCACATCACCAGCTGTGCTTCCCATGTCAGGAGAAGAGGTTCAGTGGTGCTGGCTGCCTCCTCTTCCTCAGAGCACCCCCAGTCCAGCAGGGCCAGGAAGAAGTGCCTTGAAGCAGCATTCCCTTCAGGTGGGTTGTAGGATAAATTGTTCATAAATTGGACTGACCAGGCCAACTTACTGCCATCTGCCCCAGGGCAGCCATGGATTGTGGTGGAGCTCCAGAATCTCTGTGGTGGCAGCCACACCATGCTGGTCTCACCTTGGCACAGTCCCTCCAGCCTGGGGCAGGTGATGATGTCCTGCTCACAGTTAATTTCTGCAGCCCTTGCTGTGACTTAGTGTACTCTTAGTCACACCGAGGTGTGTGGGGAAGTGGTCACCCTGCAGCATTTCAGTTCACTCTTATGAATGCTTTTCTTCTTTCTGTTTCTCCTGTAACCCATTTGCCATCTGTAAATACCCAACCATTTCGATTAGAGAGCAGCACCCTCTTTTATGGTGAAAACTAGAACAATGTATTTATTTCCTGACATATTCTTGGATCATCTCTAGGGCTAATAGGAATCAGTCCTGGTTATAACTTGAATTTTTTTTTGTTTTACACATATGTATGATTTTAATTATTTTGGTTTTGTATCTGTTACTTTGCAAAAATTTGCACCAAGCCCTCTGAATCATGCACTTGCCCTATTGTTTTATTTTTATGGAGAATTAAAGCTGGTGGCTTTACTTTGTGAACTGAAGTAAACACAACCTGTTCTGTAAACCACACTGAGTGTATGGTCATGACCACCACATTTACAGCCACGTGAGACTGCACAAGCCTCTGCAAGTGCTTTTCTTTTACAGGCTGGGTGAACCTGAAGGTGGCTGGAAAGCTGTGCCATGGTGGCAGTGTGAGGCTGGCCTGGGAGAGCCCTGGGAACAGCTCTGAGGAGCAGTGCTGAGCAGATGCTCTCTGCTGAGGAAGCTTCCAGTCCTCTGGAAGCCAAGACTCTGTGCCCATGTCAGAGCTGCAGCATGACAAACACTTGCATTTTGGATACAGGGCTCTGGTTTGGGGTTGCACTGTGTTGCTGACCGTGTCACATGGCTGTGACAGGGCCACAGGGTGGGTCTTCTCTACCCTCGTGGTCATCAACTTGAGAAAACCTCCTGGAGGAGCTGTCAGAATGGGAAGAAGGAATTTCTCTCACCACCTCCTGAAGTCTGTTACCTTGTACTTCAATAGTGACCTAGACTGAGTCACTTCTCATCACACCGAATCTGTCTTCCCTTTTTACTCTGTCTCCTTCTTAAGGTAAGTGATTTACTCTGTGTCCATGCAATTGTGTCATAAACTTATTGATGGGGCTATTCTTTGTACCACTGGCCTTTCTCCTGATATTCCCCATAGCCAAGCACATGTTTTTATTGCCAGAAAGTAGAGCTGCTTCTGCTCCTAGCCATGTGGACAGCAACTTGGTGTGGGTTTTTTCTGTTTATTTTCAATCAGAAAATTTGAAGTATATCTTGGTGCTGGCACTGATGGCAGCAGGGTGGACACTGCAGGGTTTGGGTTGCCTTTTCTTTTTAGGTCCAAATGGCAATGGGTTCACCTGGAAGGCCTCTTGGCACTTGCTACTGAGTCAGCAGATGGAAAATATTTGACTTTTAGAGGCAACCTGTGTCCCCCAGAGAGGAGAAACTGCAGGTCTAATGAGAGACAAATTGTGATATTTATGGTGTGCTTAGTGATGCAAAATTCTTAATATTGCTGTAGTCTCAGTGTAGGAAACCTTCCTAGCTGGGTTCCCTGTTCCTTCCCAGCCTGGCTCCTTCCCCATGCCAGCAGCAGGACTCCTGGGCCTGGCAGAGTGCATCTCCCTCACCCTGAAGGAAAGTTGTGTGTTAGATAAAGCCACCAAATGGGTGCCTGAGCTCCTGAAAGAGGCAGGGCTGGCTGGGTTCCCTGGCTCCCCCTTCCCCACTTGGGACAGGTCTGCACAGAGCCAGCACCACTTCCCACTCAGGAAAGCAGGTGAGGAAGCAAGACCCACCCTGGCACAGATTCCCCACAGTGCCCAGGGAGTTTCCCAGGGGTACCTGAGCTGGAAATTCAGCCCACGATCAACATTCTCTGTAGGAAAGTCACTGCAAATTTTCCTGTTAATTAAAAGTGTGAAGGGCAGGGTATTTGGTATTTCCCTGAGCAAAGAGGAGGTAATTAGTCATCCTATTCATATTTCAGATATGGAAGGTGGATCTGGCAGGGCAAAAATAGGTTAAATGGGACATTCTTTCTTGCCCACACATTTGGAGAGGGTGTTCTCTTCCCCCTGCTACCCCATCAGCTCCAGGTAAGGGCACCAAGCATTCAGCTACATAAACAAAAGCTTTAAAACAGAGGTAGCAGCTTTTAAAGCAACTTTCCAGCAAAGGTACAGCTCACTCTCCTCAATGTGGTGCTCAAAATGGCATGCTGTAAAATAACTGTCACGTGCCACCTGAGAATTGGCTGCCTTTTATTCACTACTTGCATCTGAAGTTCTCTGGAGTACCCTTGTTAGTTATTTCCACCTGGGAGAGCAAGTGCTGTATCCTTGTTGTGCCAGTTTACATCTCTCCTGTGTGTCAGTCCATCCCTTCCAGGGGGCTAATCCTGCCCCAAGCACTTCTTCAGGTCTCGTGAAAGCTGTCCTAAGTCCACAAGGAGGGGCAGCTCAGATGTTTGAGTAGTTTGGGTACATTTCTCTAAACCAAGTGATGAAAAGAAGTGACAAAATTTAGTGCATAAGTAAGTGAACTGAAAATTGTCATTATTTATCAACAGTTGCTTGCTGTGCATGGCCAACACACTCTTGGGGCCACAAAAATGGGCTTGTGTGTAGGAGACTCACCTGCATGGGAGAGAGCAGTAAAGAACAGGTATATGCAGATAAAGGAAATAGCTGACTAGATTAATCTTCACCTGAATAATTGGTATAACAGAAGGTAGAGGCTTAATTATCATTTGATCATCAGATTTTGCAATGAGCAAAAGGAAAGAAAACTCCTTAAACAAAAAGACAGTGGCTTGAAGGGTCCCACCTACCCTAAACTCCTGCCATAGCACAGAGCATATTTTCAGTAGCTGTGAATTCCAAGAGTATTAAGGAAGTTGCTGTTTGAAGTGTCTCTCATTTGGCTTTAAAGCTAATTCCCACTTATGCCAAGAGCTAGTTGATAATTATTGTGGCATAATTATTATAGACTGCATTTAACAACCTCTGTTACATTGGAAAAAAGATTGGAGTCAGAGAATCATTCTTTCTGACCTTGAAATTTATGAAGACAGCTGCATTGGCTCACACACAGGACTTTTCTGTGGTTCTTGAGCTCGTTTGGGTTTTTTTATTTTTACTTTTAATTTTTTTTTCTTTTTTTTTTTAACCTGAAAGAGTGAGTTCTGTTAGAATTGCTTGGGCTTCTCAAAGACAGACCAGTTACAAGATGCTCAGTCTTCAAGTCAGTACTGCAACAGGACTACCTAGAAAGTGACAGAATTTATTTATACTAAATGTCAGTAAGAAACCACAGACTGTGCCACAAATCACCTGCCCTGCAGGCCTCTGAAACTGATTTACACCCATCACTGGTAAGCCAGCCTCTCTTTCCCTGGGGGTTTTTAATCCTCTTCACACAAAAGGCTTATTGATTAACATATCAGTGTTGTTAGAGTAGAAACTTGTTCACCCTTGTCCCCTGTGTCTATCTCATGGCTTCACTATGGCAAGTGCTAAACCTGTCCTTCTGGCACATCTCAGGCTGATGGATTGAGTATTTGCTGTGTGGTTGGATATAAGAGGTGAGAGGGTGGGAGAAGCTGTTCTGCAGGAGAGAACTGACAGTATGTGTGAAAAGTGCCTCTTAAATGGTATATGCACCACATTACAAAAAAAACTCTGTTCTAATATTTTTTTTTTTTGGGAATAGGAGAAGAGTTCTGATATGCATTTGGAACTTTGAATCTCAAAGATTCAGAACCACTGTCCATTAAAAGTTTGAGTGAATGCAGAGGATTTCTTGTGATTTTCCTCCATCCTGTTGCTTTTTTCAGAAGAGAGCAATGGATGGTGATTACATGCTGAGCATGGCTGTGTTTGGTAGAGCAGAAGGAGTTCCTCTGAGCTCCTCCATTCAGCCTGTCTCACTGAATGTCATCAGTCTCTCTTTTGGCTCTTAAATGTTCATCACCTCTCTTCCCTGAAAGCCCTGCAGCAGACTGCAGAGATGCTGCCTGCTGAACCCACAGTCCTGGTTAAATGCAGTGGCTCATCCTCAACAGCACTGTGTTAAGGAACCTTTCCTGTCCAGCCATCCAGGAGCTGCTCTGGCAGTCACACTCCCACCCCCTGGGCTTTGGGAAACCCAGAACTGAGCTGGTAAGGAAACCTGTTCTCTGACTGAGTGTGGGGTGTGGAGCAAGCTGGGAGGAGCACCCATGGGGTTACTGGAGCCACCCACTGTGAAGGGCTTTGTTCCCAGCAGTGACAGTCTGGAATGGTGGGAATGTGACTGCCAGAGTGACTCCTGAAGGGTCAGACAGGAAAGTTTCGTTAGCAACTTCAGGGAAAAGGAGTGGCCACCATCCAGCCATTCCCCTGTCAAAGAGTGCCCTGTAGTCATTAAAAAAGTCCTGCTCTTTGAACTCAAAATAAATGCTGCAGTAAATGAGACCTGAGAGCATTGGTCATGAGCATCTTCCTAGCTAATTGAAATGTATGAATTGGTGTGAACAAGACACTCATGCTTGTCAGCCAAACAAACAAAAAAAGCCCATTTTCAAAAGCTTCTTTGGTTTTACCCAATGCTTAATCTAATCCTCTGCTTGTCTGCATCAACATTGCTGTCCTCCTTTGCCTGGGGTTTACAGTGTGGAGAGGAAATTGTTCAAGATCTGGACCTCTCTCATCTCTTTTTTTCGTGATTAACTGTGGTGGTTAGCTGATTGACTCAGCGCTGGTGACGCCTTCAGAGGGCAGCAGCAGCCTCTCTCCACTCCTCCTCTGGCTTGGCAGTGCTTACAAAGACTCTGCTCTATATGAAATAGAGAGTGAGGGTCTGTTCAGCAGCAGACACTGCTGCTTGTGGGGTCTGTGGAGAGACCAGGAGAGCAGAACCAGGCCTTTGAGGGAGTGACTATTTACTTTGGAGATGTGTTCTTCCTACACTGCTTGTTTGGGATTGCCCATGTTGGGGAACCCTCCAATGGGCTTTTGAGAGTCTTAGAGGAAAATTTTGTCCCTGTCTCTTACCCTCCAAGCCTGCCCTCCCTTCCCCAGGCTCTGCCTGGAACAGTGGCACTCCTTGCCTCTGTCCCTGCTGTGTGCACTGGGTGCTGTGGAGCCTCTGGCTCGGGTTGTACCTGGTGTTACTGCAGAAAATGTGGGTTTGGGAGGAGGAGGAGAGCAGAACCCATGGGCCAAGCCCTGAAAGTCTTTTTTGCAGTGAGGAGTCCAAAACTGAACAGAGGATTAGAGATGCAGCTCAAAGGAATTTGAGCTGTAAGTACAATTCCATGGGAGAAAGGCTTACCCACCCTTTTACCCTTTCTCATTTGGGTAAGGACATGTGGTGTTGGATGCACAGTTCTGGCTCAAAAACCTGGGGACAGTTGGACTGGACTGGGGCAGGTTTTGTTGGAATTTATTTTTCTTATCTTTGTATAGACACGTTATTATTTATTATACATGATCTATTTGTAGTATATATTTGTATATATTTAATACAGTACATCAATATAATACTACATTTAATAATTTAAAACATGTCTCTTTATGTATAAAAGATATATAATATCTTTTTATTTTTGTATTTATCTTTATAATAACTTTATTTATCTCAGACTGTTAAAACTGGACTGAGAAAAGACAGGAACCAGAAATAGGCAGAGGTTAAAAAATGGCACTTTTGCATTCACACCTTGGTTTCCACTGCTGTTTGAAAGCAGCCAAGAAACCAAGAAATCCACTGTGGCTGTTCATTGCTGTCCTGGGTGTTTGGTGGTCTGACCTCCCTTTTCCCAACAGTGCTGACTTACCTTTCAGGATAATTATATTCCAGGATAATTATATTTCTACCCATATCATCTCTAAATCCCTTCTGTTCCCAGAAGATCCAAAAGCACACACTGTACAGATCACAGAGATGAATTTAAAATATTCAGTCCCTGCATTTTATCGAGAAGGATGAGTACAGGCACATGCTCATGTAAAGGACTTTTGCATGAAGAAACTCAAGCTCAGGGAGTTGTTTCTAGAAGGTGAATCACACTGGAGGCACTTGCTTAGGCAAGTCTAAACTCCACACTGTGAAGTTTATCACACCTGGGTGTGATACTGAAACTAGGAACACTTGTATGTGTCACTTTTCCCTGGCAGTACTTGCGCTCCTTAACACTCTGTTAGCAAAGGCCAAGGTCAGAGTTGGCTGAAACTATTCCTTTATTAAAGGCAGTAACAGAAACAAAGTTAAATGTTGGGAAGAAACAAGTCCATGCAGGCAGGAATATCAGAATGGAAACACAAGTGCTAACTCCAACATACTATTGTAGGACTTAACTCCTGGACTTCACACCTTCACCTGACACCTGCTGTGCGAGCACGCAGAGAGAGGAGCAGCTGCTGCTGAAGAGAGAAGGGAAAACCAGCAAGTTACTAATACAGGTCTGTAGCAGGAGGCAGGACTCTGCATGTTGGGTGAGACAAGGAAAGGTTTATGTTGTTGCCTTTTTCTTTTTTTTTTTTCTCCAGCTGACTTTCATGGAAATCAGATTCTGTCTGAGAGGACTAAGAAACTGAAACCTCACATTTTTGGACAGTTTATCATAGGGCTTTTAGGAAGCTACCTCTCCTTTTTCTAATCAGCTAAGAGAATAGAGGATCAGTTTTTTTCCAAAATGTCATTACCAAACTGCTAAAACATCGCTCTGTTTATGCCTTGTTCCCTTCACTGTAGAGTGGATAAGTCTCTGGACAAAAGCCATGGCCTGTGAATCCATTGGTGTTGGCCCCAGGCCAACAACACCTGTCAAGTCTGGACAAGTCAAGTCAAACCTGCTGGTACCTCAGTGAGAAACTCTCAGCTGGAATCTTCAGGACCATGGGTAGACCAGGGTTTTTCCCCTGCTTCATTAGCAGGTGACTGGCTGCAATAACCATCCCCCTGGTGTGGCAGAGCAGCCAGCTCCTGGAGGCAACAAAAGAGCAGTGTGAAATCACTGAACTCAGGAACACTCAGGCTGCACGGCCTCAGAGATCACTCAGAGCACACACCAAAAGGAAAAGAAGGCTCATTAGTGGAGGCTGGGACTGTCACTAATAAAGAAATTTTCCTATTGCACAATCTCCTCCTTACACAGTTTCATCAAGTTTCCTATTCCATGGAAGAGGAAAACCCCCAGCCAAAATGCAGCTCTCAGAGCTGTGAAATGCAAGTGTTTCAGTGGAGCAAACATGTTCAGAGAAGCAGGTCCCTCCAGCATTTGAGCTGAAAGATTATTTTCACTGTGCTGTAGCTCAATCTTTATTTGCTCTGCATTCAGCATGCACTAGCAAGGTAAATTATTTTTTACAGGGTTTTGTTTTTGAAACAGAAAGAATTGCAGTCTGTTAGAAGTGTTGAGAGGTGGTGGCAATAGGTCCATAAAACAAGGGTGAGGAGGGACTCAAGATGTGATCACTACTTCACAATCTTTCTGCTTCTATGCAGACAAGAGGAAATGAAATAAAGAGGGAACAGGAGAAACAAGGACAGTTGTGGCTGGGGCTTGGCTTTTTTAAGGCTGTTGCAAACTGGAAAGGACTGCAGAACTACCACGAACTCTTCACGCATTCTGAGCCCTGACAAGCTTAAAATAACTTAAGTATGTATCTGCCTGTGTGCTCAGAGATTTATATTTATCAAGGTGGTTAGGTTTTATTGTAAGAACTTAAAAGCAGCAAAGGAATAAGACCTGAAGGCCACAGCTCCTTACATTTGGTACTTCAAGGTCTAAGACTGTCAGGTCCTGTGAGGGTGGTGATGGCACAAGGGTTGACTCAGTCCAGTTGGTCAAACTCTCCCTTCCAGATGGAATGGACAAAGGCTCAGTGGTGGTAAATGATGAGGGTGAGACCAGTGCCAGGGAAATGTTTCCTGTGGTAAGTTTTTGTGCTAGCATCACAATTTCCTATTTCAGTGGTATAAGATTTTTGGTGGTTTTTTTTTTGTTTTTTTTTTTTTTTTTTTTTTAATCCAAGATGAATAACAGGCAGAATTCATCAGCCCTCTTACTCATTTAATCCAGAGAGGCCTTAGATTCCCTCTACATCATTTTTGGTCCATTAACCTCCCCTTGTATTGCCTTCTATTTGCTGCACATGCCAATACCACGCTTGACCTTTTTCAGGGCTAATTCAGGAAGTTTTTTTGACTAATGTAACTGCTGTCTTGGAACAGGCTAAATAAGTCACAGTTCCTAAATGAGAGACAGCAAAGAAGAGCTGAAGTTTAGCACAATGTAGTAGGGAATGGCACAGGGAATTTCTCTTTCTTGCCAGAACAACTGGAGTGTTGGGCTCTTGCTGGCAAAGAGGAGGAAGGTGGCAAAGCAACTGGCTTGGCACTAGTTAAGAATTTCAGCTAAAACAAACATTCTTCTTATGAAGTCACTGCAATGAACTGGCATTTGTTCAGGAAAATCCCCAGAGTATCCTAGTCCGTATCTAGTTCAGCCTTTTTTTTTCAGAAATGTACAGGTACATGTACATTTGTACTTACACAGGTGAAAACATGCTCCTATATTGCTGCTCTTCTGCTTCTAACACATGGACTTTCTATTCCTGGGGCAGCTGCAAATGCCAGCTTTTCCTGCTTAGAAAAAAAAGGTCATTATTACTGTATCTCATCAAAAGAAGATTTTAGTGCACTTAAAATATGGAACACTAAAAACGGATTAACATCACAGATAACCAATGTCTGAGCAAGCCTTCTTATCCATTAGTCATGGAAGCTATTAGGACCAACCTGGATGAAAGACAAAGTCATAGTTAACTCGACATTAACAGCGCATTACTGCAATACCACTAACGTTACTCAGAAGAATCTTAAGATTTTGAATATCCCTTCCTGCACATGCTATTAAAAACAGATCCAGACTGAGATAAATCAGAGATTGCAATTAAGTCTATACCTCTCTTACTGACAGAGGAATTCCCTCTAGTTTCTGATCTCAGTCTCCTGCAACAAAGTTTCAGCCCATAGTTTCTTTTATGACAAATAAGCAAGCAGATGTGGCCAGAGAAGTGATAGTGTGCAGCTTTTTTGAGAGTTGCATCATAAATTACAGGATGATTATGAGAACACTTAGTTTATTATTTATTTAATGAACTGTACCTTCTAGTAATTAATAAAACTATCAACACTCCTTATAAATGCCAGGTTCTTATCTTGAAATATATTCTTTGCCTTCTTGATGCTACATACCACCCACCTCTGAGACCCACAAGAGACACTACCACAGCAGTCCTGTATCAGGTAATATTTTTGAACAGCCCTCCATATGAATAAGGATGCAACATGCAGCACACAGTTTAATTAGTTTATTTTTTAAAGTTCGGTCAGAAATATAGCTGTGCATTAATTACAAAATATATTAAACTATCAATCAATTAATCCAAGGGAACAGGAGTACTTTCATTTTGTTCAAATGCAAACCAATACAAACCTTTAACATTGACACAGAATAGTCTTTTGCATCCATCATCAATGTATATGGTCTGCTGCCATATCTCCAAATAAGAATAGAAAGGTCACCCTGATTTCATTTCATTAGCGAGTTTAATCCCTTGATAGCAAGCATGACCAGCCAGACACATCATGAAACTGCTTAAAAACCAACTCTATACATCTCACATTACCTGAGCTCTCACATATACATCACATACCAACATTTTTAGCAAAATAATTTTCCCTGCCCTGCAGGGGAAGACATTCAGAGGCAAAGAGATAACACATCCATAATATATTAATATTGGAAAATTTGTGCCATAGCAGCTTTGCAAATACACGTACTAAGAGTCGGTGACTTAAGCCATGTTAAAGACAACAGAAATTTGGAAGATAAAAGAAGGTAAGCCACTTCTTAAACCACCTTGAGATCTAGTAATGCTGCAAAGCATTGATTAACAGAACGAAACCCCACTGCTGAACAAGTTACACAGGACAAGGGTTAATTAAAATATTTCTTTGATTCAGAGACAACTCAATGCTGCAGACTTTTCTCCTTCCATTTAAATAGTTCTAGCAATTATACCTCAGTCCACCACAGTAGAACAAGTTCTCAAAAGAAGATTTGAAGAAAGGGGAAAGAGGAAAATGGAACAAATACATGAATAAATATTTCATTAACATTTATAATCTTTTTTTATGACAGTAAGATTTAGTTGATACTTAGAAAATTATCTCTGACAGTCTCTCACATAATACTCTGATATTACAGTAATTTGTCATCACTCAGAGTACTAGTTGGTAATATAAAAATACAAAACCAGTAGAATAGCAGCAGTGAATAAAGCGTCCATATTACTGTGGCCAATACAGAATTATATATGCAGTAGCCTTCTATTCCCTATTGGCTTGTGTTATTGTACAATTTTAACCTGAATCATTTAAACCCTGCCACCACAGGGAGCTTCCTCCTCAGAGGCAGAAGTACATCAGATCTAGCAGATAAAGCTCAAAGCAAAAATTTCATTCACAATGCAAATGTTCAAAAGCAAAGAAAGTGTTAATGCATTTAGTGGGTCTTGGGTATAAATGATTTGAACAGAGAATAAGGACATTTTTCTTATTTCTAGGGTTGAGGAAGGACCTGGGGTGGGAAGAAGCTCTCAAATGACAAGTGTTTTTTCTGATTGCCTCCCCCTCCCTCCCCCCAGCCCCTAAAAAACAAGAAGGAAAACAAAGGAGAATGGCAGTTTTTGAGCATCTTGAACAAAGACAGATAGGTAACACAGCCTAAAAATGGAGAACCTGTGTACAGTGCCTTCTGTGCAAAGTGGCTCTGTGCACTGCCATGGACATTGACAGCTCTTGGTTAAGAATGACTTTACTGGGAATGCTGCAACTGAAGACACTCCAGAACAATTCAGCTGATAGGATGAGGCTATTCATTATAAAATCTACTTTGGTTTTAAAGCTGAGATCTTTCCCTGTTTTGAGTAACATATGCTCACCTGTCCCCTAATGACAGAGAATCAAATGCATTTGATTCACCAACAACTAACTGCATTTACCATTAGCCAGGAAGTTCATGTTTCAGTAGTGACAATACTTCATTGAACACAATCCCTCTTCCATCTAATAGGTTCTACTAGCAGAAGAAATTTTACTCATCTAGATTTGATGAACAAAGTGGTAGGCTGGGTGTCCTGTAACTTTTACATCTCATGCAGGCAGGCAGAGTATTCTCCCAAACCACTCAAGTAAGAGTAGTCTTTCTTTAGTCTAGTTTATATTAAGCAATGTGCTCTTTCCCCACTGGTATTGCTTTGACGATGCCAAATAGTTGGAACACTTCACTATCTCTGAAGCTGCAGTGTCTCCAGTCTTTAGGTTGTTTCACTAGCTTGGATAAATAATACACATAAGCTCATGCATCTTTAGTTCTTTCTTCAGTATCTGGATATGTACTTAGGTTATGGGGCAAAAAAAATTGTTTTCTTCCCTCCTTTTAAAGACACGATTCAGAACTTTATCAGCACCATGAAAATTAAAATTTTAGCACCAGTGAACTTGAACTATTCATCTTTGACTGGTCAAAACTAACATTTACATGGCATACAATCAGTACAGAAAACAGTAATACACACAGCATTAGGAACCTCTTTGACACAGAGAATCTAGTGTTTGATAAATTAGTAACTATGAAAGCCAGATTTTCTTCTTAAAAGCAAACAAGATTACAATTTTTCCTCACAGTGCTGAATTAATAGGTTTTCCTTACCATCCAAATTGCTGAGTTGGCCCAGCTCCTATTGTCTAAAGGGACAGGAGATACCCACAGTAGTTGGATGCTGATATGGGCAGCTGCCCATGGAGAATTCACAGGGGATGACTTGGGTACATCACCCACAACACCAAGAGATCACTTGAACAGATGCAGGTCACAAGTTCAGCTTTGGCACAAATTTGGGTTTCAACAACAGTAAAACAAATTCTGCATCACCCTCTCTGTTTAGTACTGAGTGCTCATGTGTGCACTCACAACCTGAAACATGTCCAGCACTAGGAGATCCCACCAGCACAAAGGGATTTCATTCAAATGCTAAACTTTCATATCTCTTGACGATAAACTTTCATACCTCTTGATGACATTCTGGGCCTAGAGCACACACTTCTAGAAAGATTTATCAAAATAAAGAGAATTAGGGAGGCACCTTCAGACCACATTACAAATATTTCTTCAGTGAACTCAGCTCAGAGTCATTTAGCCTTCTCCACAACACTACCTCGCATCTTTTGGAAATACCAACATCAACTCTGCATCAACATGCAACTTCCTGAAGGAGGAAAGGGTCAAAGCATCCCTGAACCCTTGGTAACATGAACAAAGTCTTAACCCTAACTTCAAACTTCAAGAGACATATAGCCAATGTAAAATTCTAGATAAATCAATACAGAAATGCTCTCAACTTTCCCAAGCTCTGTGGAAAAAAAAAAAGAAAAAGAAAGAAAAAAGAAAAAATCCCTCATCTTTATTGATTTTGTTCCTTCCTTGCAACAGCATCTACTTCAAGGCACTGAGGTGAAAAGACTTAAAGACTTACAGGTCGATTTGATGTGACTGAAGTTTTACCAAGCTGAGATGCACAGGTTCTGCAATAGGATTTTCCTGTAGACAGTTAAGTTTTGATTAACACTTCATTTATTTAGCTTGCTACAGAAGTAGCTTATTGTTTTAAGAGAGAACCTTACCAAATATTTAAACATATGACCTCATATGGAGAAAAATATACCAGCAACAACAAAGTTCCATTCAGGTGAAGATCAACTGCGTTGGCAACTATGATCTTTTACAAACCCAGCCTTTTTGTGACCCATGTGGAAAACCATGAGCAAGGCTCCATTGCTGCGGTGAAGGCTTGCAGGCTACATGGCTCCATCAGTACTGCGGGCCTGGAATCCTTCTCTGCGGACATTGTTCAAGTCCAGGCGCGTGAGCACCTCGCAGCGCACCAGGAGCGTGTCGTCCTTGATGAAGGTTCTCTGTTTCAAGGTCTCCAGGTGCATGAAAGTCACATAACCAAAACCTTTTGGATTGCGGTGAATTGTCGGTCTCTGGAAGGCCAGCAGCTCTGGCTTGGTTTCCATCACCTCTTCGTGGTTCTGCCTTTCTGGGCCTTCTGATTGATCCAAAATAGAAAGTCGAATGGTGCCTTGGAAAGGCCAGGGCAGGTGGCTGTCATATTCCCCTTGCATAGTGTGCACAAACAGAGAGATAAAATTAGCGCAGCGCTGAGCGTTTGGTAACTGGATATGCAGGCGCAAGCACAGCTTGTAGCCAGGCTTCCCTGTATAGAAGCCAGGACTGTGCATCACTACAGGTCTCTCTTCTTCCTGGGCTTTCTGCAGTCCACTGAAGTTCTCAATCTTCCAGATATAAATACCATTACATTGTTGTGCCTCCATTTCAGTAATCTTTCCCTCCAAATTTCGTATAGTACGTTTGAGTTCTGCCATGTGAGTGTTCTGAGTCTCCATTTTAGCAATGAGTTCCCTGATTTGGTGATCTTGTCTCACCAGACGACCTTCCAACTGCTGAATAGTTTCCTTGAAGTTTTCAACTTCTGGATTGCAGTTGTAGGCAGCATGTGACACATGTGAGAAGAGGGCAGGCTCAAAGGGTAGCCCATTGATGAAGGGCACAGGATTTGCAGCAGTAACACTGATATTCTGAAAACTCTGAGCCATCATCCTCATGTGAACCTGAGTGAACTCCTGCATATGTCGTGCCAGTTCATTCCTCTGCATCTAGGATTTAAGAGATCCAGCATTAGGAACACATCAAACATCTGCAATCACATTTTAAATGTGGCTCTGAAGAAAATCAAACAAGTAGTTGCTTTTGTCATGTGAGAAAAGTTGCAGTGAATCAAGGACAAAGGTGTGACAAAATACCACTTTACCAATGGGGAGCTCCAAATTTAAGATCACCGTTAGGAAAAATGGAAAAAGAAGTTCAAATACCAGTTCAAATCACAGAATCATTCAGATTGGAAGAGATCTTTAAGGTCTTTGGCCTGATGTTGATACAGCTGGTGTTCAAAAACAGCATAGCTATGAGGTGATTTCAGCATAAAATTGTAAACTTGGGAAGTTAAGATAGAACTGACATAAATGACTGCAATATAAATCAGGTATGTGCATTATTGTTTTTGATGGCGTGAGACTTCGGGATGTCACAAACACATTCTTGTTAGAATATTTATCATTAGTAAAAGCATATGGTATAGTTGCATAATTCTATGTAATGCTTCATAAGGGAACTTCTGACTGTATTTTTACAGAAGCTGGAGCATGTCCAGGAAAACAACAAAATTTAAATTCTCCGGAAAAGACTGAGAACAACTTCTTATTAAAGGCCAACACCCACACTTCAAATGGAGGCAATTTTGAGTAAAAACATGAAGTATTTCAGTAGTACATACAGTGAGAAATAGGAACAGTGTATTTCAAACTGTGCACCTGAAAGTAAAAGTAAGATATGAAGAAATATGGAATATTTTATACTGAAAATATTCTTGTCAAATATTCCAAAAGCAAGCACTGTGTATTCAGGGTCACCTTCTTGTTAATGAGCATTCATGATAAAAAAAATTCAGGTTTTGTAGGAGTGATAATTTCCCTATGAATTAATTATGGTGTACACTTTCAGTAACTCTGTTCAACTCAAAATAAACACATGGTGAAAGACTGTTAGTGACAAATATACTTAGAATTCTTCTGTGTTCTAAATCTGTATCACCTTCATTGATTTGCAAAAATGTTCCATAGTACCAAATGGTGTATGAAAGTTGATGTGGAAATGAAGGGGAAAGACCAAATTTTACCAAGAGGTGTTAAAACTAGAAATAAAAGTATCTAGATTAATAATTTTAGAATTTAATAAAATGGATTTTCTCTATGGAACTCTAGGAGTCATAAGCGTATTTGGCCACAACTTTGGAAGAAATGCTAGAAGCTACTTTTTGACATGAAAGCTGAGAAAACATGAAATAATAAAAGCAAGGTCATCAAGCAAATTGTTCACAGAGCTTTTTAAATTTGAAAAAGCAATTTTGAAATGCAATGTATCAACATGCACTGCCTTAGAATTAAGAGACCTCAAAACAAAAAACCCACAACCACAAATCACTGAGGATTTTGGGTTACTGAATGAAGCCAGACTAGGAAAACACGTTACAAAAGCAACTGACAAAATCATGCAGAAGGTCTGCAATTCAGAAGGTACTGATTTAAGTCTTACCTTTTCAGGACACCCAAAGGCACTGTAAAAACATGGCACTGGGGCAGTAGGACAGTCATTGTCATAATGGTTAGGCATCTAAAACAAAACAGATTTGATATTACTTCTTCATCAAGAGTATTTCCTTACCCAGAAAGAATACATCTGGATGGATTTTGAACAGAAAAGTTCAAAATGTACCTGAAGTCAGATCAGTTTATACCTATGTAAGTTCTTAAGGGAGTACGGAAGTTTTGAACAGAAATGTTAGCTGATGAT
Source organism: Serinus canaria (assembly GCF_022539315.1). Classification (NCBI taxonomy): domain Eukaryota; kingdom Metazoa; phylum Chordata; class Aves; order Passeriformes; family Fringillidae; genus Serinus; species Serinus canaria. The sequence goes on from NC_066319.1 coordinate 19,386,465, forward strand.
AAAAATTATACATCCCACTTGTATGTACTGCGACAAGTCATTGACTTTGTTCTTATATTAGGCCTCAGAAAGCATTCAGGTTTCCTTGCTAGACCAAACACTTTTTGTTTCTTGCCTATCCTCCAGCCAGGTCACATTCAATTCCTTTCCTTCTGAAGGACTACTTGCACAATGCTTATTGTGTCACTCTTTATTATCATCTTCCTCAAAAAGTTCAAGTTACTTCAATTTTTTTGTGGATCATGTTTTCCAGATCCAGATCAGTCATCTCACTGCTCTGGATCCTGCCTATCCACGCTCCCTCAAAAGCACAACTTCAGCTGATGCCTTATGAGTCCTAAACAGAGCAAAGGGTAATTCAGTGTTTCACAGGCAGAATCCCTGTTTATATAACTCCAGGTTTTTGCCTTGTTTAAATATCATGATGAAGCACAAGGCTAATAAAGACCAGCTATTATTACAAATGTTTATCATTCCTTGTTCCCCACTTCTGCAATTTATTACCTAACAACAGACTTTTTCCTTTGTCATTACTAAGCTCAATCCTGTTTCTCAGAATATTTTGCAATATTACAAGATCATTCTTTATTTTAACTCAGGCCATCAATAGGTGCTATCCCAAATTAAACAAATCAATATTTATCATTTTTCTGCCAACTGAACAGAAGAAATAATAATGGCTATTACAGCAGTAATGGACAAGCAGAATTCCAGCCAGCATCCCAGTCTGGTAGTGAATTTACTTATAGCTACTTTCCAATAGTGGCTTTCCAAGTACATAAACTCCCCCTCTCTGCCCAAATCAAAGCCTCTTCTTGTAATGTCAGCCATAACCACTGGCAGCTGTTCATATTTTTTTAACTCCATCCAAGATCAAAGACATGCAGCATGGCCCCTGTCAAAAAGCAGTACAGCTGAACAATGAATGTGCAGCCAAAATCCTACAAAGGTTTGCCAGAATGCAACTGCAAGCTGGAGCAGCATTTAAGGAAGTATCACACCTGCACTGAACATTTTCAGAGAGGCAGGTAGTGCTTTAGCAGCTACTAGACAAACTGTGTCTCCAAGTTTAATTTCAGATTAAAGAAGCAACGTAAAAACAAAGCATCTGACTTGGAACAAACGGAGGAAAAGGGAGTCTCTTACCTGCTCCCTGATGAGCACCGTGTTGCAATATTCGCAATATATATTGGCAAGTGGGCAGGTTTGGTCATGAAGCTTAAGTGATCAAACAGAAAAAAGAAAGGGGAGAAAACATCAGTAAAGTTACCCAATTTAAGAGAGGGCTAATCACTCTTGATCAGACATTAGATTTTTATTTATATACCTAATTTTGCATTTAGCTATATGCAACTGTGAAACAAAGAGAATCCCTTTAGCCTACACAGTATGTTTTCCATTAGTGCTTTTTCTTATAGAGATTTGTAAAGTTGAAGATATTTTATTTCCTAAAGCTCTTATGCTTCAAAGAAATCTGATTTTAACCACAAGTTTCTAAAATTCATGTTCAATTGTACTGGAACTATATGAAAGCACTTGTTTGTTTTTTAATTGTATTGTTCGACTGTATGAGGTACATTTGATTGAATTCACAATATTAATATCCAAGAACATTTAATATTCCTTGAGATAAAACACATCCATAAAGAGATAAAGAAAAGGCTACAACAAAAGGAAAGTATTATTCTCAATATCACCCAAGTGAAAAATGCAGAGCCAGGAGAAGAATTCAGAAATTATCTTGGTCTTGTGTGGTAGCAGCTATCTCCAAAATAGTTATCTTCTGATACTCCTCTCTCCCAGGCATAAAAACTGCACATGTAAATACAGCTTTTTGTGTTCCATGGGCAGTAGATACAGCCTGTCTGATGGTAAGGTCAGAAATCAGTGGTTCTTACACAAGTCCACGGGTCTCGTCATACCACACGGTTCCACATAAGTTTGTACTTAAGGACAATTTCTACCCAGCTTTTGCCTGTTCCAGGCTCATGTCCTGAGTTTGCAGCTTCTCAGCTGTGCAGCAGCACAAAGAGCTCTTCTAGACCAAAACCTTTCAGTTGGTTTTCTTTTTTTTTTTTAAGTGTTCCCTTTTTTTTTTTTAAGTGTTCCCTTTCCAAGCAAACCCATGTGAATGCAGGCTGACAAATTGAGACTCCTGCTAAATACCTCTTTATCTTCATAGGCCATAGAGGTGGCACAGTTTGGGCAACACACTTGACGCCTCGGACACTCCTGGGTCATGTGCTCCTTCAGACGGTTCTTTGGGAAGGTTCCTTGGCACTGCAGGCATTCCACAGTGGAAAAATCACACTGCAGCTGGTGGTCCTGCAGAAGGGCAGAAGAGGGATTTGATACTTCAAATCAGAACAATCATCTCATCCATTTTCAAGAGAAAGCAAAGTGCAAGACAAATGAATCACAATCTTCCCTTCATGCAAGGAAATCCTTATACACTTATGCTGACTCTACCAACAGCCTGTTACTGTCGAACTGTTAAGGTCAGGGCTTCATGTATTCAGAGCTTTAAGAAAGGTCTCAGTAAAATTTAGATTTATATTTATCCTTTTAACTGCATATATTATTTTCTAAAACAATTATTTCAACTAATATATGTAGCTACTTTGAGAGACTATTAAACTGACTTGAATAAACTTGTGTGAAGCACGGACACAGCTGATCAAAAGGCAGACATGAATGATCCTCAGCAGACAGCTGCATTAGTGTAATTGTCATGCACTGTGATGTTCACTTGAGAATCACCTAACTACAATTACATACTCAACAAAAAACAATATGAATAGCCATAGTCTTGAAAAATGCACAGAGTCAGCATAAATGAGTAACAAGGTTCCATATTTTCAAAACTACTTCTCACCTCTAAGTGCCTGAGCTCCATCTTCATGCTGCAGCCCTTGTTGGGACATTTGACCATTAATGAAAGGATTTCCCGTTTGGCGAAGTTGTCAGGAAAAAGTTGATTTTCAAGCAGAATTTCATTGTCTACTGGACATTTGTGACCTGCATCTCTACAATGCAGAAAAGCAAGGAAAGATTTCCAACAGATTTCCAAGCACTTAATTTAAAATATCTTTACACCAGCAAGACATTAGTGGCCAATAACACAGCAAGATCTTTAAAAACAATGGAATTTATGTGGCAATGACCAGAAAATATGAAATGAATTTCAGAAGAATTGGAAACACACAGTTTCACTGGAAGTGGCATGACTGGGGTTGTAGCACTTTTCAAACTCAAACACATTTTATTTGTACAAATGGCATGTTAAGTACTCTGGAAACAAACTTGAGGAATATGTAAAGACACTAAGAACTTACAGTCCTGTTTCTGCAAGTACTTCACATACCTTAAACATGAAAGAATATTTCACATACTACTTCAAACCAATTAAATTTTCTTAGACCTCCTCTCATTTCTTTCTCATTTTATAAACTGCCAAGGTGATCACAGCTAAGAAAAAAAGCAAAATTGTCTTTTTTTTTCCAGACTGACTTCATCTGTTTGTCATTAAATTACACACTGCTCAGTTTTGGTATACAACCATTTGATCAGTTGGTCATCCTTCAATTTCATTATAAAGCAAACAGTGAAAACCTCCAGACACAAAAATTATTAGTAACTATGAAAACTACACTGGACTTGGAATGAGTGTTGCATTTGAAGCCATTTTAACAGCAAACAGACTGGAAATCAGGGCTAACTGCTGAAGGTTTGGAATCTGATGGAACATGGATGCCTGCAACCTGCACAAAGTAACTAACAGCCTGTTGCAGTTCATCAGGTTCTGTCTACCTGCATGTACATACAATAATCATTAGAGTAAAAAAGGGGATCACCTCCATCAAACTTTCCAGTATCAGCTCATTCTGAAAAAGGGATGTCCTCCATCAAACTTTCCAGTATCAGCTCATTCTGAAAGCAGTAGGCTAACATATTGATTCACAATTAAGTAATGCAGTTAAAGAGGCATGAGGGATCAAAGCTCCCGAGTGCTAATGGAAACAGCAATAAAATGGAAAAATACATGGGGTGGAAAAATGTCAGAGAGCACTTGTGGTGCAAGGATCAAAGGCCAGATCATTGTCACTGCCTGCAAGCACAAGGGGAAGTAGAACCTAGTGGGCTGTGGAGACCAGGAAGGAATTTATGTTCTTTGTTGGAAAAGGAAATAATTGCTCAGCAACTACATCAGCAACACTGCTAGGGGAAGTGGAGGTAAAGTTGTAACTTCAAAAAGAGGTAATGAACTTCCTTTCACAATTTTGCTTGCCGAGCAAGCTCACCACATGCCTGAGAATCATACTCCTAAATAAGCAGAAGAAAGAAAACACCTAGCTTGCCTTGTTTCAGAGCTCTCTGAGCTATGACCAGTGTGATCTTTGTCACAAGCTAGAAATGTTCCCTCACTTCACAACCTACAGGAAATAAGTTTTCACAGGTATAGCTTGGTTACAAACACCCTGTTTAGTGGAGTACGAAGACAGCTCAATAGGCCTGCTGATAAGAAAACAGCTTTATTTCTACAAAGTAAAGCTAATCATAAATAAGAGCAGCCAACAACAGATTAAGATGGAATAATGATTACCAAATCCCCAGTTTAAATAACTAGCAGATAAAGAGAAAAATAGGAATGAAATGCAATTTTCCAAAGTAGGAAAGTTTAGTAAGGAAAAAGCAGTAACTGATTTTAGGATATTAAACAGGTTTCAAATACTATTTACAAGGCTCAGGATTGTGTTTAAAACACTGCTAAGATCCATCTACAAAGATGTTGCTATATATTTCCTGTGACAGACTTGAGTTTATGCACCTTGGTTCTAGCTTACATTACAGTGAAGGCTTTCCTCTGCTGGAATTATTTATCACATTGCACTCTGCCACTCAACAGTACCTGTGAAACAACAGCCATCTGCTACAAAGCACAATGAATACTCCTGTAAATTCCCTTGAGATTAAAATACATGTATCAAGAGCAAAGCCAGAATAATTTTGAAAGAAAAGCCTGCTCTGTGATTTTAACAAGTGAGCGGTTTAGCTGAGAAGCTGAGACAGTTGGCAGAGACTTTAACTGCAGCCATGCCAGCTGCTAGATGAACTGCCAGCACCCAAAGATGTCCCTGCTGTCCCTTGTTATCTCACAACTCGGCTTTTCCAACAAACAGAGGTTCTGATATTTGGCAAGCTCTACCACCAACCCTAAGTCAGCTTTGCCCTAAGATACAGGAGAAGACTGGAGTGAAATTGAATTAGCTACTGCACCTGTAGTTAGTTCTTCTAAAATTTCCAGCAATATATTCTGTTGACAAGTAACATTTGTAAACACATTTGTAGTTACTTAGGTAGATAAGCTTCTCCTCTTCCATGAATTATAGCACTTCAAAGCACTTCAGAGAGGTTTATTTAAAAAGCTGCCAAGATTTTCTGGGAGGCAAACATTTACTGCGATCAAATCTCATCTAATCATGTCCTCCACACTGTAAGATCCAAGAGTCCAGTTTTTAAAAGGTTTTCCACTTTTTTTTTCTAGTTGCAGCCACAACTTCTTCAACACGAACAACTACAACTGTTTGTGTAAGTCACAAGAAGAAATTAGTCAAAAAATGCTTGTCCATCCTTCATCATTTAAAATCCTTTATCTCTGTGTTCACTTGAGTTAAGACAGTGGGGAAATGAGCAATAAAGAGAAGCAATTTTTCCTGGTCAAATGAAGGCGGTGACCATCATCTAGTGAAAAAAAGTAGTACTTAGAGAATGTAAAATATCCCTTCCTGTTTTCATTTTAGTTCTATAGAAGCTTCTCAATACCTCAATCAATCTGGTACTGTAGACAGTACAAACTGCAAATCGATACCGTACTGTAGACACTACAAAATCCAAATCAATAGCTTGATCTATGGATACCAATTAAGCATGCAGTTCAACCCTTCAGGGATTCAGAGAGGTCTGGCACTTCAAGCTGTCCTCCCTGATTTCACAGTCACTCAAACTGTCCTCCAAAAGCAGAGTTCAGTGGGGAATGAGGGAAACCTTTTACTAGCAATGAATCATCTGAACTATTACACCGATGATCTACAGCCTCAAGAGAAAAAAAATGCTTTCCACCTGGTTTAGCAGTCACTGAAACAGTCATCAATAATCATAGAAATGAAGTAAAATACAAAAAAGGTATAAAAGAAGCAGAAACTTCTGGTCATGGTCCTTTCCATGGAGAAATTCTTCCAGAGAATTTATGCAGCAGAAACTACAGAGAAGCCAGAAAACACTGTATTCAGAGAACATAACTGCTGGCATACTATTCATTTAGTGAGCTACAAATGATGGATAAGGAAGAAAAAGAAATGGAAAAGAACTGTGGATAAATGGTATAAAAGACCAATCGAGAAAGCACTGTCCATTTTGCATGCTATAAAATAAATGTCAGGGAAAAACACAGTAACAATGAAGACAGTTTAATGATCTTTACAAAAAGTGTGCAAAGGTTGAAAATGAGCCAATTCTACACATGGGTCACACAGAATAGAATACATGACTTCCAACCAAAGTGACATTTGAGCTATCTGAGCAATTGCTAAGAAAAATGGGCTTATGCTGAAAAGGAAAAATCCTACAGCATAATATCTATCAATGTAATCCAATACTCATCCACATGTGTGAAACACTGATGACTTCGTTCCAGGTTAAGGAAAGGGCTCTCTACAAGGGACTCTCTGCCCTTCCTTGCCCTTTCAATCATCCATTTTTATAAACCCAGCCTACTCTTGCCTTTGTTCTTTTTCCCAGTCTCTCATTGCTCTCTCAGTGCTTTGTTCACAACTGTTCCCTTGTCACATTCTCTCTTCCAGCTCAAGAGGGAAGCAGCTAATTTCAAGTGAAGAACTGAAAGCATGAATTGCCTTATTTGCACCAAAAAATCAGGTTGCCTGTAGTTTCCTGTAGTTATCAAGAGAAACATAGGCAAAAGACAGGTAATTTTATAATCCTGAGCTGGAAATGGAATTTATTTGGGGGGACTTGTCTACCTTTCCTTTTTTAATTATTATTTGAAGTTTAATCAATTTTTTTTTTATTCATAACCTGGGTAAATTTGTGAAAATGGCATATCATCTAAAGCTCATAAAACTTCCAAACTTGTGACACTCAGGCACCTTTAAGGAATAATAAATTCCCAGAGTTCTATTAGTACTCATTGGTAATGCACCTTGGGCAGCTCTATTCAGTCTAGATTGATCTTAAACTGCTCCGGTACATTAATTTCTTCTTAAAAACAACTTCCACGAGTTTTCCTTTACCTTATGGATTTGACAATGCAGCCTTTGCAGAAACGGTGGCCGCATGGCGTCTGCACCGCTTCCCGGAGAGCCATCAAACAGATGGGACACTCATATTTACTTTCCAGGGGCGGGTCGAACTCCACGTCGTAGCCCTGCGTCTCCTCGGAGAAGGATGCGGGCGCGCTGCCTGCGGCGCTGCCCCCGGCGCAGCTCTCCTCCTTGGCGGCGGCGCTGCAGGCGCTGGCCATGGCCGCGCAGCAGCCGCTCTCCGCCTCCCGGCCTCCGCAGCTGCCCTCGCTGTGCAGCAAGCTCATGGCAGCTCGGCCGCGGCTGCACGGCACTGACCTGCAACAGGGCAAAGAGATGGGTCAATTCAAAGTATTTCAAATCCTCCCTCCCAGGCGAGAACAAAATTTATTTCCGACCAGAAATACTGGAACAGATTTGGTTCTATTCAAAATCACTGGTCTTGTTTTGTCCCCATTATGTTTTCTTGTTTATCCTGGGATATGTAGGAAAGGACACTGCATCCTGCCAGCGTAGTTCAAACACCCCCCTCCCCCCATCCCTTTCTGTAATCTCTTTCATACGACTATCTGATTTATGTAAAAAGAGGAATCATTCCTCTTTGTCCTTGCTATGTCTACTGAAGATGTTTCTTTATCCCTTCCATATTATTTACTTCTAAGACATTCAAATAGATTTTGTTTGGAAAAAATGCCATACAGAATCATGTTTTCTTGGAGGACAACAGCTCAATTCCATAATTTCCTTGCAGTGTATATATATATTATTTAGCATTTTCTGTATCAAGCAATTCACAATATAGATTTCAAACCGACTTAGCTGCAGGAACACAAATAAAATATAAGTCCAAGTACCTAAACCAAGCAGATGATGTGCTGTAAATGAAATTCAAATATGCAGCACTGCTGATAACATTTTAGAACTGCCAAGAGGACTTTAAATTGAGTAAGAAGTTACATATGAGATAAGGATAATAATTCCACAGCTCAAAAGCTATCTACAAATTACTAGTGCTCAAACAGAGCTCTTGCTCTCCTTTCCCTCTTGCAGGCTAGCTGGCAGGGAGGACAAGGGACATGATTGTAAGAACAGAAGATAAAAGTCACCTTTCCCTGAAGAGTGGTGGATGGCATACTAAAGCCTGGTGTCACAACCCCCCTCCAAAGCAGGGTGAACTCATAGGTATGAAATGAGAAAGTGCAGGTATCCCCAAACAGATTGCTAGTGTTCCTACACAGAATGAGAGAACCTTAAAAAAAGGTCTTAACAACAAATAGAAATTAAAAAGGCCAAGAAACCTTCCTCTCCCATGATTTTTTTCATGGTTACAATCATTTTCTTAGAATCTTGCTGTGTTTAGTTTTCTGTAAATGACATTTCTTTGAAATGCATAGATTATCACCAGGTGCAAGGCAGTATGAATAGTCTGAGGATTATGGAGCCAGGCGTGCAAAACAAGCCAAATAAACCCAGATTTGATAATCTTTTGCACAGCAGTACAGGCAAAAGCCTCTTGCAGTGTTCACCCAATGAATTCACTGTAACACCATTATGTCATTTAAAATATATTAGGGATGGAAATCCAATCAAGAGACGAATCCTAAGAACTGTTCATCTCCATCACTACTGCAGATGCTGAAGGCAGAAGAATGAATAGGATTACCTAGGCTACGAACTCACAAAATTGAACATTTTCCTGCCTATATCAGAATTTGAATACCACAACTAATTTTTACAAAATGTTCACGGATAGGAGGAAGACATACAGGTAGTTTTATTTGGGTACTTTTTTAATGACATCTTTAGTGTCATAAAATCAACAGAAACACTAATCATACAAGGCCTCAACTAGCATTTATGGGAATATATTTTGAACACAAGCAAAAATCACAGGAATGTGCTTTAGGTCATCTGCATGATAAACAGCTGGCAATATTGCCCATAATAACACACTCTAAGCTATTTTTTCCAGCTATCCAGACCACAAAAAGAGGTATATGTATCAGAAGAGAAACCAAGTTACCATATTTTCGTTAGATATATTTAGAATAATCAAACCAGAACTTTTATTCTGTTGTATAAATATATGACTTTCTATCTTGTTGGGGTATGCAGGAGTATGAGAAGTATCTGAAGAGCAGCATTCTTGACATTTCCAAAATACCATTAAGGTACAGAGCCTCAAAGCACAGGCTGACAGTTCTGAGTTGTACCTTTCTGCAGAAATAACTCCAGAGCAGAGCTGTCTGGAACTGCACCCAAAGAGTGCTGCTCACTTCCACTCCAATGTATGGGCTCTATACATTATCCACCACAACAGGCTTTATCACTGAGACCCCTAAACACAAGAGCAATGCAAACTAAACACGGAGCATGCTCCCAGCAGCTGCTCCAGCCATAGTCCAGACATGACCTGTTCAATCCCACAAAGGCACCAGCTCCCCCAGTGACTTAGAATGGATGCAGAGGAATCAGTGCTTAGAAAGATGCTCTGTGTGACAGAGATTTAATTTTTGAGCCTACCATCAGTAGATCTACTCTCTCCAGAGAAGAAACCCAGATTGTTTCCACTGTTAAATAACATAACTTATTTAACAACTGCTGCAGAGGATGATCAGTCCATGGGCCACATTTAATGAAAAAACACAGGAACTAAATTGGGTCAATGGAGTGGGAATGTTGGTATGCAGGATATTAGAATCCACAGGCCAGCCTAGGACTGAAAAATTCACATTACTCTAAGCCACAGAGATATTATTTAGTGAGACTTAGAAAGGGAAGAGGAACATACGTCCCTTTTGCAACGTCACAAAGGAATTCAGGAAGTCACAAGAAGAAATATAAAACAGCTTTAGTCAAATTCAGTGGTCACATTAATTGCAAAGAAGTGCATGACTCTTCTCTTGGGCTGCTCTCAGGAAAAAAAAAATCCCATACTATTTACAGTTCTGTTCTTATAAAGAAGAAGCCAGGATCTGACTTGGTATAATCTCACTAGCTGAACACTTTGTAGATTTAAGTGCTATGCAAGCAGTGTCTCTTTGGCCATTTGAATTGTTTCTACAGACATAGCAGGTGTGTATATTCAGTCTACAGAAACAAACTGCCATAGTAGAGTCAGTTTAATGAATGAGCCACTGCAATTGGTCAACATCCCAGCCTAACACAAAAACCCCCTTATTCAGTGATATACTCCACTCCTACACAGGCCTTTTTATCTGCATATGACCAAGTGGTTCACAAAAAAAAAAAAGTGCACATCTTTTTAACTTGGGAAATTCAGACACAAAGAGGCAACTTAAGGTGATTAAGAGCCAGATTTTAAACTTTGTTCATATTTTATCTAAGATAAGATGAAATGGGTCAGAGGAGTAGGAGGAATCCTATCTGTGAGCAAAATCCCTCTTCTTCCACACATATTTTAGGTGTGGGGCAAGGCACAATTTTCCAAATCAAAATCCACACTGCTGTTACTCAGACAATTAACCAAGACCTTATTACTCCAGCATAGTTTAAACTAATTTCTCTACATGTTGTAACTCCTGTACTAGGAATTAGACCTGTTTCTTGTGGAAGTTATCCTCTGAGAGGATTAATCTTTTTGGACAGAGTAGTGCTAGGACAAAACCAGCCACAGAAAAGTGTACTTTGAATGGTAATGACAGGTCTTTTCCCCAGTGAAGGTAGAGCAGACAATCCGTGAGCTTACTGGAGCAGTTTTTCACCTTCCTCTTCTGGGGAGTTCAAAAAGTGCTTTGGCAGGAAAAGGACGGATTTTAAACCCCAAACTAGGACATATCCCAAAATTCAAATCAAGCTGCTACCCTTTCTTTTTGATTATGAAACAAGTTTCCAGTGAAATAAAACAAAGATCTCCTAAAAACCACATCAGTTTTTCTTCTTATTGATAATCGTTGCTATTCTTCCTCTGTACTGAACAAAGTCAAATGAAAGTACAAGAATAGCCAAATATTAATTTAAATACCCTGTGCACACCAGAGCCTTGAGAACTTAACCTGTTTTTAAAATGTTAGTAATTAAACCATTAAACACTTAGCTAGACTGCTCTCTGTACCTTTTTTTGTTTCTGCAACACCCAGCTTTCAGATCCAGGAACAGCAGCAATTAAACTGGATCATTACTTGGTAATTCTTGCTTTTGCTAGAGTGAAGTTTCTAAAGCAGAGAAAGTCTTAAACTATATTTTGTAATGTACCTGAAATGCTCTTTTCTAGAGCTAAGAAGTGCTGCCAGACCTGCTGACTGGAGATATTGGGCTTTAGCTTGGGGACAGAGGTACCCAGGCCTTGGGCTGGCAAAGGTTGATTTTGCTCTCCAAGGCAACAGCCGTGTTGTTTGCCAACAGAAAGGAAGGTGCTTTCCATGCCAAGTGGAAATGGACAGAACTTGTTTGATCATTACCTGTGCTGCAGAAGTCTGGGAATGCCCTAAGCATGAAACTTTCATGCCCCAGAAAAGACAGTTAAAAGAAAAGGAATCCCCATCCCACTCTTCCAACTTTGAACCATAATGACACCTTTCTTCATGAAGCAACCTGTGCTCTGTTGCTATTTACAATGCCACATTACACAGTGATAGGCTGATGTGAGATAGCACAGTCAGACCAGAAGAGCAAACTCCTGCAAGAATAATGTATCTTATGACAGACAAAAACTACTTCAAAACAGAATTTAAACTGCCCATATTTTAAATTAATGCATGCAACAAAGCACACTACTCTGATTTTTTAACTTCTATAGTATAATGAAGTTTAGGTAGGACTTAAAGATTTTCAAATGCCAAACAACCCTTAATTAAAAAAAAAAAAAATCACTTGTCAAACAATGTCTTCAGATTTCCTGTAAAATCCCACTATCATTAAGACTATTAGGGAGGAAGTAAAAGTAGGCATTGTATACTATTTACACTGAAATATGAAATGATATTTTCAAGCATTAACTTAAGGAATACTGTGCAAGGAAGTATCAGTTGCCATAAGAGAAAATTTTTATTATAAATCAGGAAGTGCTTAATACAGTTAATTTCCACATGACCTTTTCTGGAAAACTGACTACTCATATAAATAATGAATCAATACAGAAGACTATTCCAAATCCTTTTTCTTACTCAAATTTAATTAATTTCCTTGCAGCCTGGCTAGCACACACCCAGCAGGGGAAATGCCTTTAGCACTGCATCGAGAGAAAAACTGGCCAAACATTTCTCTTTTCTTCAGCTGCCTTGTGTATGTATTATAGATTTCTGGGTCATGAGACTGACAGACCAGTGGAGTGACTTTGGATAATGTGCTTATGGAGTAATACTTGCAACACTTATTCCCAGGCACATTAATCAATGGTCTACTGATAACTGATAAGCACCATATGTTTCCACTAGGAGCTTTGTAGCTATCATCACTATGGCCTCATCCAGGCAGAACACATGGAATTATGTTAATGCCTTTTAATTAATGCCTATAAAACACTTTCATTTCAAAGCTTTCAAATGGCTAGACAAGCTGAAGCAATAGGAGATTCAGGAAGAACTTGTAACTGCAAAAACTAAATTCTAGTTTCTTGTAAAAGTTCTGTGAGCATGTTGCTTATTTTGTTGAGATGCAAACTTTCTTTTTTTCTAATAGCAGTAACCTTTCAGACATCCAAGTCTTTTGGACAACCATCACACTCACAGCATTTTAACATGTGAACCTCAAGTCTTGAAAGAATTTTTGCCTGAGGTAAAAACAAACAACATTCAGAGCTCACTAGACTATCAAGAGTTCCTGACTAGAGCAGAGCAGCCCTTGGGGATTTCTCAAGTCTTCCAGGTGATTTCTCTTTATTTGGAAAGAATGCTGTCAGGCTTTAATCACCTAAGTATTTTCATACTTGAATGTTACATAGGAGACTAGATGGTGGCATACTCACAGTTACATTCCTATTTTATCCTATTTAAGTATGCCAGAACAAATTTAATTGTAGTGACCAGTGGAAGCATACTATACTGTATTTAAGACCAAGATATTCTATGGGTTTTTCCATAACAAACAACCAAACCCAAGCCAAAATTCCCTGAAACTTTCTTCAGTTTATTAAGACAGAATTTCCTGGGAGCTGTTCAGAATAATGAATACAAGGAAAGCACTGTTAGTGAGAAGAACAGTACTATTTAACCCTTTATTTGGCAGTGACTCCGGCTTCTGCTCTCCCTTTGCACACTGAGAACACATTGAGATATGCATTATGCCTTTCTACCCCCCTCAGTAGATCTACAGAGAATGTAAGATGCTGCCCTAGTGGGGACAACGTAAACACCCATAAAGCACTTAAAAACAGGCAGGGAGAGGTATGGCTATGAACAAATGTGACTTCCACAAGGCACAGGCTCCAGGCTACACTTAATTACCATCTACCTCTACAGGCATGAGGCATTAGTAAAATGATCTGAGACCCTGGGAAAGCAAACAGTGAACTAAACACACATTCTAAACAACTAAAACATTACTCCTTTTCACTCCATCTGACATTTACTTTTGTTTTCTTTTTGATATGCTTTATACCTGGAATATTTTATAGCCAGTTTTCACAGTCTGGATCTAAAGCTTTTTTTTTTTTTTTTTTTCACATGTGCTTAGCTAATCTGTGCTACTGAGATACATAAGTTACTCTTCTTGACATAGTAAACTCGTGGAGGTTCAATGAGTGAAGAAAAGAATGCACCTTCACCTCAGGTACTTTTTCACGCTGAAGTTCTACCAGCATAGGTACCTACTGTGTGTCTTGTCTTTCTGAACACAGTAGCAGTCTTCTGAGATAGAAAGCAGTGCTGCAGTGTTGCAATACTACAAAACTTAAAAAGCCATTTATGTCTTGATAAGTTCTCATTCAACAGAGTCTGAGCTCCATGAATCTTCACTCACTGGGAAAAGCTGTAGGTAATGTGGAATATGCACAAGAATTATGCCCAGAATGACACCATGAAAATAATCCAAATTTATCAGCATACTTCTGTAGTTTTCCCCCCCTTCTTGTTGCCTTCTTGTACTAGAAGGACAAGTTTTATGGCCTTTTCATCCTACTGGAAGGCAAAGCAGTTTGCTTGCAAGTCATTTAACAGCTGGTGAACACAGTGCAAAATTCACCCAGAGCTTCAAATCAATACTTTATTAATCACTCTCAGTGGTATCTAAGACACCACAAAATCCACAGAGTTGAGGGGTAGTGTGCAGAAGGTGTCAGAGGCAAACATGGGAGAATACTTACGGCAAGCTTTAATGACTAGGTCTAAGGGATATAATTAGAACATTTTCCTCCCACCTACAGCTGAGATTTCCGTTTAAGTATGAAAAGACTCAGCGTGACCTATCTGAGCCAGAAATTGATGGAAATTACTACTAAAGCGATAATTTATAACTCGTGTTAATAAAGTTACCGTAAATATTAAATACTGCCACTCTCTGCCAGAAAATAGGTTTAGAAACAGTAAACTATCTTGCAAATTACCCTTTAACGGGTTCCCGAATAATTTACTGAGCGTCTCTATTTCAGAGCGGGGAAATCAGAGCCCAAGCTCAGCTGATGTGCTCGGGACAAGCGGGAGCACAGTTCGAGAGCCCCGCTGTCCCAGGGCAGCCGCCGGGGCAGAGGCAGGACAGAGTCACCCTGGCCAGGTTCCCACCCGCCGGGCCACCCGGCGTGCCTGCGAGCCCCGGGCCGGCCGGGCTCAGCCCCGCCGCGCTGCCCGCGCCGCGCTTTCAATTCCGGAGCAGCTCCGGCCGGCGGGCCGCAGCCCCACAGCGCCCTGCCCCAGCCCGGCCCGGCCCGGCAGCCCCGGCCATGCGCCCAGCCCCGAGCTCGGTGGAAAGGGCCGCAGGGCTCTGCGGGGCAGGGCGGCTCTGCTCCCCAGCCGGCAGCCCCGGCGCGGGGGAAAAGCGCTCCGCGCCGGGCACCGCCGCAAGCCTGCAGCGGCCCGAGTCCGGCCGGAACCTCGGTCCCCGAGTCCGGCGTCCGGGCCCGCCGCAGCCCCAGCCCTCCCGGCTCCCCGCGTTCCGCCGGACTCACCGCGACCCGCGGCCGCTCCCAGCCTGCCGCCGCTTCCGCTTCTGCTCGGGAAGCGCCGCAGCAGCCGCTCGGAGCCAGCGCGGCCTCCCCGGCTCCAGGGCCGCTGCAGCGCCCTCTGCCGCCGCGGAGGGGCAGCGCTGCCGGGGCGGGGCGGGCTGCGGGGAGCTGTCACTGTCACCTGTCCCCGACACGCACAAGGCTGTCACTGTCCCCCGTCCCCGACACGCACAAGGCTGTCACCACCAGCGGCTGAATCCTCCTGCTCCGCGCTGCTGCTGCTTCTATGAAGAGCCATTGGGATGCGCTCCGCTCCGCTCCGCCCCGAGCGCTGTTAAGGACGAGGCGCTGAAAGCCGGGGCGTGGTGGGGCTGGTGTGCGTGCTCACGGCTTGGAAGCCGCCAAAAAGCCCTTTGTCAATGCAAACCCAATGCTCCTGAGACACAATTTCCTCTCCCCGCCCCGGCTGTACCGTGGGGACTCCTGCAGGCACCGAAGCCGGGCGCGCTGCCTCCCGGGGGCAGTGGGGAGCCTCTCCCGGTGGCCAGGCAGCGGAATTGTAAGGAAGTGAAAAACCGGGACAGAGCGAGCACGCCTTCATTTCCTTAGGAACGAACGAGGAGTATTTGGCAGGTCGCAGTAGGGAGTTTTCTTGGCAAGAATCTCTGATTAACACACATTTAAATCCAATAAGCTGTTCCCACTTTTTTGGGGGATGTTAGCTGACGGCCGGGGGGGATGGTGTGCTGGGGACCACAGTTTTAGAGATTTTCAGTGTTTCTGTCTGCACGCCGTGCTTCCTGGGAGCTGGAAATCAGTGGATTGTTCCATGGCTACAGTGCCTGTCTCCTTCTGCAGGATGCTGCTGCCGGAGGCAAGGCCATGCCAGACCCTAATGCCCCCCTCCGAGCGCTGCTGGTGCCCAAAACACACTTAGATTTTTTTGTTACGACCTGCCAGGAAGCTAAAGAGTTAGGGGAGAGAAATAGCTGGGCCATTAGATAGGGCTCCAAAGAATCCCAATAAAGAAATAACAACATTAAGGACAAATAAATAAATAAATTGAAAATTTGTGGACTCACTCCGGACAACTGGACGAATTTCAGAGCTACCCTTTTTCTCCTGCCAAGTGAACATACTGTATGCTGCTTTCATGAGCTGTAAAGAGAGGAAATTTATCACTGCATGGCTTTGTAAAACAGATATCCTTAGATGGAGGGCTTGTATGTCTGAAAAAGACTATTTTTTTTTGTAATCTGCAACGTGTCAAGGGCACTGATGTCCAACCTATTTTAACTGAGAATCCAAGGAACTTATCTGTAGTTTTTATTCCAAGAATAAATGAATTATTTTATTCAGAAGGGTTCCCGAATCTGTAAGGCTCAGGCCCATTATCACGTATTCATTTCCAGGGTATAACAGAAACAAATGCAAAAATGCTTTTCTCCACTCGGTGGTGCCAACTGCACAGGGAAAACATTTTCCAGTACTGGATCTGTGCAGCTCAAACTGTTCAGCAATTGTGCTCTTATGGACACAAAACACGCCCAAAGCTGTAGCAATTTGAGATCAATTAAAATCTTTAGCTGCCGGCTCCATCCCTATGAGACAATATTTTTCTAAGGTGATTTCCTGTGTAGTTGGAAGAAAAGCACTTGACTAGGCTTATGTATGCTCATGTAGTTCCTTTGATAAGGAAGCCGATGCCTGTACAGTGGGGTTTTGCATGGGAACTCAAGCTCCTGGGGGGACAGGACAGGCAGCCAGCCACCCATGAAGTTTTGAATATGCACCCCGGAGGGAGAGCTCTGCTAAACTTCTCAAAGAGACTCAAATTCCTCGATCCTAACAATGCACATTGTCAGGGAACTGTGCCTGCCATTTCAAGATAAGAGATGAAATCAGTCTGTGACTGCAGAGAGTGATTTTGATTGATATCTGGCATTGCAGCTCCACCTGGTATTTTTTTAAAAGGTCTCTCCAAGTGCTAGGGAGTGAATAGTAAAATAGGTAGGTTGTTAGGAAGTTCAGGCAAAACAGCAGAGTAGTGAGCTCAGGCCCTAGCCATCTAATGTTCTCAGATGTCCAGAAATGCCTCAGCCATGACATCCTTGTCCCACACTGCCTTGGCCTGGAATGACATCCAGGGCTTCTGTTCTACCTTAACTTGACATTCAGATGTTTCTGAATGGGATTTATTTAATATTAGGGTTTTGTGTGTGTCAGAATCTGAGTAAGGATATCAACATTTGTCTCTACACCCTTTTACTTTCTCCATGCATTGCAGATTCCATAAACACTTTGTTTCCTTTCTCCATACATTACTTGCTTTGGCATGAATCTTTACACTGGTTTGCAGGCTTTGTTAGCCTCTTGTGTGGCACAAAGACTCAGGACTAACCACTTCTCCAAGATACCATCTAACAAGAATAGCTTGAGTCAGAATGGCTGGAAAAGGACCAGGAGGTGGTGGTTGACAGTCAGCTCAAAATGAGCCAGCAGTGCCCAGGTGGCAAAGAAGGCCAGTGGCATCCTTGCCTGAGTCAGCAATAGTGTGGCCAGCAGGACCAGGGAAGTGATTGTTGCTCTGTGCTGGGCACTGGTGAGGCTGCACCTTGGATCCTGTGTTCAGTTCTGGACATCTCACTACAAGAAAGACATTGCTGGGGCAATGAGACTGGTGAAGGGTCTAGAAAACAGGTCTTAGGAAGTGCAGCTGATGCAGCTGGGGTTGTTTAGCCTGCAGAAGAAGAGGCTCAGGGGAGACCTTATTGCTCTCTCCAACAGCCTTTCTTTCAAGGACTTTGTACCAAGGCGGGCTCGGGCTATTTCCCAAGTAACAAATGATAGGACAAGAGGAAATGGCCTCAAGTTGCACCAGGAGAGGTTTAGATTGGATATTAGGAAAAAGTTATTCACCAAAAGGGTTGAAGAGTATTGGAACAGGCTGGCAACAGTTGTTGAGTCACGATCCCAAGGGGGTATTTAAAACACATGCAGATGTGTCACTTAGGGAAAAGATTTAGTGGTGGACTCGGTCCTGTCAGTTTTGTGGTTAGACTGATGATCTTAAGAGCCTTTTCCAACCTAGAACCTTTTATGATTCTAAGAACTGAAAGCATTGTAAGATCAGAGTAGATAGAATAGTGTGAGTCCTCTCACCTATTTTAGCTATAGCAAATATCAAGTATTACAACTTTTGCTCATTTCCTTCTGGCTGACATCAGATGCTGTCAGGTAAGAGGTGCATTAACTGGGAGATCCTGAGCCACAATGCAAGCACTGTGGCCTCCCTCAGCCACCTTCTCAGGGAAAAGCGTGCAAGTCAGAAATGGATTTTGAATCCTGCAGGATCACAAATTCCCTGGAAAAAGGGAGATGCCTGGGTATTTATGTAGTTTTACTGCTATTGCAAATTCCTACTTCTGGAATGTGAACTTACATTCATGTTTGAAAGAACCTGATTGATCACTAGAATTTTTGCACAATGTTGTGTGTGGAGACTGAAAACTTTCAGGGTGCTGTTATAGAACAGCATCTTTCCACTTTGAATCAGCTTTGAGATAGTTGCTTTGTGGAAACTAAGCATAGGTTTTCTTCTTGGGCTTTCAGGAGAAAGACTCCACTGGCCACTGTTTGTGGTCACCTATAGCCCATACCTGGTGTAATACCTACCAGTTAATCAATAAGTATGTAACTAACTTTTAAATTGAGGATTTGCCCTGCCTGCTTAGGGCATTCAAGACCCCAGATACACATTACTAAAGAGGTAATATCCATGAAAATTAAATACTGGTATCAGAATCACAGGCATTTTGTGATCCCTGTTGTCATTTACCCAAACTGGAGAAGGTTGGCTGGGGAAGCGAGACATTGGTCTTCAATGAAATAGCTTTGATGTGGAACACCAGGGTGACCAAGACTAGGTTCTCCTCTCAGAGAGTTAACAGTGAAGAAACCAGTTATGAAACTATAAAGAAGAAAGCTAAATGCAAACTTTGTGTGAAAAAACAGTGCAGGTGCTCCTCAGAGAGAGTCTGCATACTTATCTCAGAGCCCAGGAGTCTCACACAAGACGACCTTGTTTATATGAATTTTGTGGTTAAGCCTCATAAATTGCCAGGTGCCACCTGGATTTGAGAGTTCTGTATTGTGTTCAGTTCAAATAAACTGTGGTTAGCACCAGTGTTGCACGGGGAACTCAGGATAAGTGAGATAAACAGCACTGCAGTGTCTTTAAAAAGCAGAGGGAACACAGAAAGAGTGAGAGCACACATGAGAGACAGCAAACAAGCTTGACATTTGGAACAAACTGGGCAGGCACAGCAGCAGCTCTACAAACTGACAACAAGCTGAAGGTAGGCTAGCAGTATTAATGACAGCATCCCAGATGCTTGTAGGACATCCCAGTGTTGGTTCCTTAGCCTGGTTTAATGGGCAGGTCAGTGATTTTATATGTGCTTCCTCACTTCAGAGCTTGTTCTGTTCATTTTGGTGAGCCTTTTTTATAAAGCAAAGTCTTCCATGATGTTAAGAAAAATATTGCAATCTTGCTTGTCTTCAGAAATGTATGAAATACTGTGATCTGGGGGAAAACAGGGATTTCTTTTCCCTTTTCAAGGAAAAAAAGAGGTGATACTGAACACAGCTGTTTGAGTTGATTAAATAACCATGGCTGGAGATTCATGCCTGGGGTTCCCTCTGTACAACTCTGAGTGGGGTAGGCAAGGTGAAAAAAGATTGTTCAGCATGACCCCAACTAGAATAACAGAACACAGGCACATTTTGCATTAGTAGCAGGAAATATTCCTAGCACTGGGAAAATTTTTTGCTCTCCAAAGACAGCTGCTGTAATCTCCACTGCCTGGGAGCTAGACAATTCAAAAGTATTTGATGAGTAGCCCGTTGGCAACTATTAACCACTGCAGAAGGTGAAGGTCTGGTAACCTGAGAGGGCGTCTTTGTCATTCATTTCTTCCAGGACATGTTCAATGAAAAAGGAAAAGAAAAAACTGCTTGAACTTTCCTTTAGCATGGGTAAACCCTGTCAGATTCATTTGAGCTGGTGATTAGTAGCAAGACTCAGGTCATGGCTTTGGAGATGAGTATGGCACTGCAGTGGCACTTACTCAAAGGGTCAAAAGAGCAGAGAAAGCATTAAATATTTTGCATTAAATGTATGCTGTGCTGGCTGTTTCTTTACAATGACTTTGATGTCATCCTGAAGAGGCATTACTCATGGTTTAAGAGATTCTGAAAGTGCTGCTGATGATGGTGAAATTGCACAAAATTGTATAGGGTGTTATGTAGAAGAGAAGGATCCCTGGGCAGTGTAGGGCAACTAGGTATTCAATTACTCTGCAGGGTAGGAACACAGAACCATTCAGGGGAAATGGGTTACTGCTCAGAGCATAAATTTCACCAAGTCTGTCACGAGATGCAGACAAGAAAGTGAGACAGTCGTAATGCTCTGAATACATCTGTGCACAGCTGCACCTCACAGATCTGTGAAGAGCAGAATACAAGCACACTCCTAGCCAGGCTGGATCAGCAATGGGCAGCAGGGGACTGCAGTGCAGACAGAGATTTTTAGGAGTATAGGCAGCTGGACAGAGCGATGTGGGCAGATGGGGACAGTGGTATGGGCAGCTTGTTCTCAGTGGGATAGAGTGAAGAGAAGCTGGGATGAAAACAAACCTAAATTTTAGTTGCCAAGCCTAATGAATGATTTTAAAGTAAAACTCAATTCTTCAGGAAAGAGCTAATCGGACTGGTATGTTATTCTGGATGTAGAACTTAATTAATGCATTCAGTCCTTTCCCAATAGACTGTGAAGGGCTGTACTGAAATGATACTTTATTGAAAGGTTATAGATGAAATAATCCCACAAACACTGGGCATCATCACTTTGAACCATGACTTGGATGTATTACCTAATGAAGGACACCTTCTGAAAAGACACCAAACTGAGAATTCTAGCAAGTTATGTGGATTACTAAGTGATGATAACATCAGTAAAAGAAATCACAGCTATGTATTACTTTTATCAGTAAAAGTAATCACAGCTATTTCTAGTTCTAGTGCACTGCCTTAAGGTACAGTCTTCCTCATTTTTATTACTCACACACCAAGCAGAGCAGTAAAACCAAAAAACATAGACATATGTCAGAAAACATAACTGGATTTTCCCTATACTGTTTGTTTACCTTGTGCACTTCTCATAGCCAGGTAATGAAAAATAGGTTATTCACTCTTGTTTCTATGCAATTTTATTTTCTGGGTCTGATGCAGTAGCAAAAAGTTTCCATGTTTGAGGTGAAAGTCTTGTATTTATTTTTATACACACCATATTTCCATGGAAACCACATTGATATTACTTTTGGCTGCACCTCTAAAAAAGCTAAAATTAGGGTCAAATTTACACAGACATTTTCAGATTTCCAATACCAGTAACCCTTACAGAGAGATCTCAGCAAAATACTTAAATGAATGACAAGTATACAATGTATAAACATTCTCTCATGATCAAATCTGAAGCCAGTATGCATTGCTGCATCCCCTTTGGAGTTCAGGGAACTGTAGTGCTTTGTATCAACAGGGGACACAGTCCTCCTGCTTTAGTGGAGCTACTCATAGTCATTAAGCACATGCTAAAGTACCTTACAAAACTGTGGCCTGAATAAAGTCTGAATAAATGTTGGGTTTGAGTGGTATGTGCTGTTCTGCCCATGTGGAATGCCATGTATGAAACACTTCTGACCAGACTCAGAAATAAAAAGAAACATGAGAGCAGTGGGTTTGCTGGTTTAGATAATATAGCACAAACACACAAAATTCCACCTTTCAGACACCAACTAAGTTCAGTTTCACATTAAAAAAATCACCAACTTTCAGAATGTAATGCTGTTGTCTATAGTAGTTTAACTTATGCTAAGCTCCATCAGGTAAAAGAAGGAAGGGGCAGATTTAGATGTTTACTACAGGATGAATAATGGCTTCGTGTAAGGTGCACAGGTGAGCAAATAGACATGTGATGCCTCAGGATGGAAGTCAAAATAAATTTGGAAATTCATCTCATATTGAGTGGACAGCCTTTTAATTTGGAAATGAAGCTAACTTACATCTTTCTATTCTCAGGTGATCTGGTTTCTGTGAGACTGCAATGTCAGTAGCATCACAAATGGACCTACCTGAAGAACTTCAACATACATATACAAAATTTTCTGAATGGAAATTCAAGCTCTTTAAATTGCGATCATTTGAAAAAACGGCCTCTGATGACAGCCAGCACATACACAAAGATCAGGCAGAAGAGGCTGTTTCTTCAAACCAAGAAATCATCCTGCATGAAGATGAAGCAGTGCCAAGAGCAGAAGAGATGGAGTTAATGGGCAATAGGCTGGGACTTGAGGAAGATACCCATGCCATGAAAACACAGGACAACAGAGCTCATCAGAACAATCTGAAGCAACTCTGCCGCATCTGTGGGGTTTCATTTAAAACTGATTGTTCCAAGAGAACTTACCCTGTGCACGGGCCAGTGGATGATGAAACTCTGTGGCTTCTGAGAAAGAAAGAAAAAACAGCAACCTCTTGGCCAGATCTTATTGCTAAGGTTTTCAAGATTGATGTGCGAGGGGACATCGACACTATCCATCCCACTCAATTTTGTCACAACTGTTGGAGTATTATACAGAGAAAATTCAGTAATACTCTGTGTGAAGTGTATTTTCCTAGGAACAGCACAATGGAGTGGCAACCCCATTCCCCAAGCTGTGATGTCTGCCATACTTCCAGACGAGGAGTCAAGAGAAAAAGCCAGCCCCCAAGTGTGCAGCGTGGCAAACGTGTCAAAACCACTGGGGAACGCGCTCAGCTAAACAGAGGTGTAAAGAACCAACAACTCAAGCAAGCACAGATAAAGAACAAAAATTTAATGAAAGAGATTGTCAATTGCAAGGATATACATCTCAGCACCAAGCTGCTTGTAGTTGATTACCCAGTAGATTTCATTAAATCCATTTCTTGCCAGATTTGTGATCACATTTTGGCAGATCCAGTGGAAACAACATGCAGACACTTGTTTTGCAGAACTTGCATCCTTAAATGTATCAGGGTTATGGGCAGCTATTGCCCCTCCTGCTGGTATCCTTGCTTTCCTACTGATCTGGTAATCCCAGTGAAATCCTTCCTGAACATCCTCGATAACCTGAGTATAAGATGCCCTGTAAAGGAATGTGATGAAGAGATCTCGCATGGAAAATACGGCCAACACCTCTCTGGCCACAAGGAGATGAAAGAAGGAGAGCTCTATAGCTACATCAATAAAGGTGGCCGACCGAGGCAGCACCTCCTGTCTTTGACGAGGAGAGCTCAGAAACATCGTCTGAGGGAGCTGAAACGTCAAGTCAAGGCTTTTGCTGAGAAAGAAGAGGGCGGTGATATAAAGGCTGTATGCATGACTTTGTTCCTGCTAGCTCTGAGAGCAAAAAATGAACACAAACAAGCAGATGAACTGGAGGCTATAATGCAAGGGAAGGGATCTGGACTTCATCCTGCTGTCTGTCTGGCCATCCGAATCAACACGTTTCTCAGCTGTAGTCAGTATCATAAAATGTATAGAACAGTAAAAGCTGTCACTGGGAGGCAGATCTTCCAGCCTTTGCATGCTCTTCGCACTGCTGAGAAAGCCCTCCTACCAGGTTATCACCCATTTGAGTGGAAACCTCCCCTGAAAAATGTATCCACTAACACAGAAGTGGGAATTATAGATGGACTATCAGGACTGCCACTCTCAATTGATGATTACCCAGTAGACACAATAGCAAAGAGATTCCGATACGATGCAGCCTTGGTTTGTGCCTTAAAGGACATGGAGGAGGAGATCCTGGAAGGCATGAAAGCAAAAAACCTGGATGACTATTTGAATGGCCCCTTCACTGTGGTAGTGAAAGAGTCCTGTGATGGAATGGGAGATGTCAGTGAGAAGCATGGAAGTGGGCCTGCTGTCCCAGAGAAGGCTGTTCGCTTTTCCTTCACAGTGATGAACATTTCTATAGCACATGGCAATGAAAGCAAGAGGATCTTTGAGGAAGTAAAGCCCAATTCAGAGTTGTGCTGTAAGCCCTTGTGCCTTATGCTGGCTGATGAATCGGATCATGAAACTCTGACAGCAATCCTGAGCCCCCTCATAGCAGAAAGAGAGGCTATGAAAAACAGTGAACTGCTGCTTGAAATTGGAGGCATCCTGAGAACATTTAGATTCATCTTTAGGGGTACAGGATATGATGAGAAACTTTTGCGGGAAGTAGAAGGGCTGGAGGCCTCGGGTTCCACTTATATTTGTACCTTGTGTGATGCAACCCGCTTGGAGGCATCCCAGAATCTGGTCTTCCACTCCATAACCAGGAGCCATGCTGAAAATCTGGAGCGATATGAAATATGGAGGTCCAACCCATATCACGAGTCTGTTGATGAGCTCCGTGACAGAGTGAAGGGCGTTTCAGCCAAACCTTTTATTGAGACTGTTCCCTCCATAGATGCATTGCACTGCGACATTGGCAATGCAACAGAATTCTACAGGATTTTCCAGATGGAGATTGGTGAACTTTACAAGAATCCTGATGTGTCTAAAGAGGAGAGGAAGAGGTGGCAGTTGACTCTTGACAAACACCTCAGGAAGAAGATGAACTTGAAGCCAATGCTGAAGATGAGTGGAAATTTTGCTAGAAAGCTCATGTCCAAAGAGACTGTAGAGGCAGTATGTGAATTAATTAAATGTGAGGAAAGGCATGAAGCCCTAAAAGAACTAATGGACCTTTATCTGAAGATGAAGCCAGTGTGGCGATCCTCATGCCCTGCCAAGGAGTGCCCAGAACTGCTGTGCCAGTATAGCTACAACTCACAGCGTTTTGCAGAGCTCTTATCTACAAAGTTCAAGTACAGATATGAGGGCAAGATTACAAATTATTTCCACAAAACACTTGCTCATGTTCCTGAAATCATTGAAAGAGATGGGTCCATTGGGGCCTGGGCAAGCGAAGGAAATGAGTCTGGAAACAAACTGTTTAGGAGGTTCCGAAAAATGAATGCCAGGCAGTCCAAGGTCTATGAGATGGAGGATGTCTTGAAGCACCACTGGCTATATACCTCCAAGTACCTCCAGAAGTTCATGAATGCTCATAAAACATTAAAAAGCCAGAACTTCACCATTGATTCAGGGGGTAGTTTAGATGACTCCTTGCCACTGGAGGTCTTGGAAAACAATGATTCAGCAGAACTCTAAATGTACAGCACCTTTGGTGTTGGGTTTGTGATGGTGTCTTCCTGCAAGGAATCAGATTCTTCTTCAAACCTGTAGAGGTACAGAGGAGTCTGAAATTTACACTCCCTCTTAAGGTGCTGAGAGGAGTTCATTTAATAAACAGTGTGTGTGTTGGGCATCTCCAAGAGGTAATGCACTGGTGCATTTACCAGTTGCTATATGAGATGAAAGCGGAAAAAAATCACAAAGAAGTCTTTGTTTTGTTCTGGTCATATTGTTTCTAAGGGATAAAAATCAAAGTAAACAAGGTTTTATAGCAAGGTTTAGTTGGGAGGGAATATAATTGTGGAGAGTTGTGACAGAGAGTTGTGCAGAGTTGCTGCAAAGGAGCATTGCTGTTTGTTTTGTTTGCATTTCATTGAATATTTTGTTGTTTACTTTTTAAGAGGGCATGATTATTTTCTTGATGGTTCTTTGGGTTTTATAAGTAAAGATTCATCAGTGAGGCAGTTGGATAATTGTTTTGGATAAAGTTCAGTTATTTTTGTAGAAAGTACTTACTAAAGATGCAAACTTTGATGTCACATACTCTAGAAATATTATTATTTAACATATATATTGTAGTACTGCTTAGGAGCAGATGATGGTATCATCATGCTAATTTACTACATGAAGATATAGGAAAGATAGCTGAAGTTTTTAGAAGGTATTTTTATCACAGCCTGTTTACTTTGAAAGGCAAACTTGTGCTCCTAAATCAGGATTTACAGTACCTTGTGGTTATCTCATTATATAAAGTACGTTCAAGCTCTGCTGTGTAGCTTGTTGCTTCATGAGCATTTTAGACTTCTATGGTAACTTCAGTATATAGTACCATTTGCATTTGTACAGTTTTATTGAGTGAATTCCTGGCCTCACTGAAGTCACCAGTAAATCCTCATTAATACCAGAAGGTGCACAGTTTCACCAAGTGACTTTAGTCACAGCAGTTCCATTTCTCAGGAGATGGTTATTACCTTGATCATGCCAGCAGGGTATTTCCCTGACTGCTGCTGCTGTACTCCAGCTGATTCTGGTACCAAACTTTTTCTCACCTGGGATATACCACATGCACTGCCTCATTTTCCAAATCTGTAAAAGAGGGATAATATTTATTAACCTCAAAGATAGTGCTTACATGACTAGTTAAAAAGCAATAAACTCTCTTGAAACTTCTGCATGCCATATTTTTCACTATTACAGCAGTCTTTAGTTGGTATTTGTCTTTCTGAAGTGATATTTAGTATATTCATAATTCATAAAATTATGACTTTAATTCATTGATATATTCATGAAACATACTGAAGTACCTGAAATGCCTCCAAATCATCTAGCCTTTCAGATCTGCATCTGTGGCTAGGGTGTTACTGTGTTTACAGTAATGGTTCTGAAACAAGATTAAATGCGGAAGCAATCAAAGCACAGATATAAAAGAATCTACTTTTTTTTTTTTCATTTTGATGTGGCAGAAGTTGGTTTTTAAGTGTAAGTGAACAATGAATTTAAAAGAATTAATGGTCTGAGGTTTGTTTTGTAGTATCTTGTTCATGTTGTTTACTATATCTTTAAGGGTCTGGCATTTACCATTATGGACAATTAAAAAAGAGAATTAAGAGCTAGTAATAAGTACAAATATTAATGCTATTCTAATTATGCCTTTCTTTTGGTTTCAAGTAATTAAATCACTATTTTAAAAATAGTCTAATTTAGGATTTTAGTTTAACATGATTTCTTTAAACATAGTTTAACACAATGTCAAAATCTGCTGTTAGAAATAGGGTCTTTTTCCTAAGCAGTCATGAGGGCTACAGAATTTTCTGTATGATGTATCATGTATATCTGCACTTCCTGAGTGTTCATTTCTAGACTAATTTTTTAAAAATTTCTTTGAAAACAAGTATTTCCTATATAGCATGAAAATAGTTTTGCATAACTATCATTCTTTACTAATAAATTCAGACCACAAATAGACCTGTTTCCTAGGGAGTATAAATAGCAGGTATAAAGAACATTCTCTAGCAGTTATAGTTTTGCAGATATAGTTTTCTATTTGGTCAGCATATATTTCATTATACAAATAGTTGCACACTTTCTTTTTTCTCTGTATGTATATTTGGAACAGCTGTTTTACCTTATGTTGTATCCTTGAGTTTGCCTGAATGAATTAGGGGCTTGTTTAACAGTCTTGACTCATCTCATGGTGATTTTCACTCCATTTAAGTGGTATATATAGTGTTCATTGCCTTTTGCACAGGGGAGGATTTCAAGTAAGCCAAAGTCATCCACAGCAATGCATTGTTACCAATACACATTTGTGTCGTGGAGTGAGGGACCAGACTTTGTTAATTTTGCACACGTAATTTCAGTGACTTTAACTAAAACATGGTTAAATTCCAAATTCAATTTAATAGACTGCTGATAACAGCAAGTGATTGGTCTCACTGTCTGTGAAAGGGCTGAGTAAGTTTGATCCTTGCACACACAAGACAAGCCTTACATCCTGAGGTAACTCATCAAAGTGAACAAAATGTGAGTGGGGACAGAGGAATGCAGTGCCATGTGGCAATACTCTTTTGTGATATATTTTAAGCTATATAGTCACATTTCACACTCTACCAGCTCTGGGCAGGACAGCTGACACAGAGAGGTACTATTTTTTTTCCCCCTTTTCTGTTTTTTCAGATTTGAATCTAGTTTAATCTTCTGTTTCCCCATTGTTGACATCTTTCTGTAAATCAGTTGAGAATTTTGAGCTCATTAGAACAAACACTGAAAAGATAGGTACCTGCAAGTGAAGCTTTTGCAAACAGAGCTAAAATAATGATGCTGCATGCACACAGCCATGCAAGAAGGCCAGCAAATCCTGACTGCAGACAGGTGCAGCATTTGGTTATGCAGCCTGTTCTCAAGCCTTCTGACTTTTAAGAGGCTTTGGAAACATAGAGAAGGTTTGAAAGAGGACCATTCATGGTCCTCTTTCAAACCTTCACATTCTGTTTTTTACTGGTACAAATCCTTCAGTAAATAATTACCACCTTGTTCTGAAATTGTATTGACTGTAGTTTTCATACAATCACATTATGTATCTTGTTTTGTTTGGTTTTGTTTGGTTTTGTTTTCTTCCAGGGTTTGGTATTGTGAATTGCCATGTTATAAATGATGGGAACTATGTTAGAAGCCACGATTCTGCTATCACATGTTCTTCTTCCTCACAGGAATAATTATATTGTCTTTACACAAATTAGCTATGATTTTTAATCAGGTAGCTCAGAAACAAACTCTAGATATTTACAAGATCCTAATTTCTGACTATGCTGAGTTATTTGCTTTGTTTCACTGCATGGCTTCATAATTTTACTTTTTCTTACTGTATTACAGTTTCTTATTTCATTAAACCAGTTTAAAATAAAACTCTTATAGCTATTTAAGTTTCTGACTTTTTATTTCTTACAGTTTTTCAACCATGCACATAATTTCCTAGTGGTAGTTTTAGTTTTCATTTAAAATGTGGATGCTTTTCACAGTTAGGCTGTTCTAATACGCAGAGGCAGCTGTAATTCCAGCCCTCTTCTGGAAGTCACTAATGTAACACAAATGAAGATTACTCTGTGAATCTCAGCAGTCCTTCCAGCACCCTTCCTCACAGGCAGCTTTTTGATAGAACAATAAACTGATATAAAACCAGTTTTATTTAGTCTGTAAGTGTCTTTTGGTTCATTTACAAATACCATCCCAGATTTTATATGAAATCAGCCTTGCACTGTTATCACCACGCTAATACATTAAGTATCTTTTGCATCAAAGTCTGTCTCCTCACTAGAGGTTAAGCTATAAAGATTGGTTCCAATCGACCTTTTAGTCCATTTTTTGTAGCTTAGCTTTATTCTACTTCAGAAAAAAATCTTTCTTTCTTCCTTACAATGATATCTACAGGTTAAGAGATTTATGTGAACCAGCAGGTTTGAATGGAACCAGTGACAAGCAAATTAAGCTACATGATTTCGTGTATAATCAGATAACCAGAGATCTAATATCTGGACTTTATATCACCAACTCAGCTTTTTCATCTGGCCTCAAGTAAAAAAAAAAAAAAAGAGTTGGTTTGAAAAAACCAGAGGCCATATAAAGCAGAAACCTAAACCTCAGACAGTCCTTAACTCCTAAATCTGTAATAACTGACTGAATTTTACTTTCCATGTACTCCTGTGGAGATAAGATGAAGAATAATGAGGCCTGTCACAGCCCTTCAGAGTGCTGCTTTAGGGGACTGAATATGGTGTAATGGTCAAACAGCTGACCAGCTGCAGCTACTAAGTGTTTCCTTAAGTGTTTAAGGAGCTTTTGTACCTTTTCCATCAAGCTTAATATTGTCCATGATACAAAAAGACACATTGGAGAGGATTGAATTAGCAGCTTTTCTAGCAGCATCAGGAGAGAGGTCTAGAGGTGAGTTTTTAATACTCCTCCTCTGGAGATGAGCATTCTGAGCAAGTGGACAAGTAACTACCACCTCTACAAAGGAGGTCCTGCACATCTCTGGAATGGCCAGAGCCCAATTCTTCCTGTACATGTTTATGTATTGAGAAACTGGAGAGTTTATAAGGTTATCCTCTTGCTTTTTTTCCAAAGCAAAAATGTGCTCTACAGTGCCACAGTTTTCAAAGTAGAAAGAACAAATTGGAGTTTGATTTTCAAAGGCTCAAGCCTTTCCCAAAAGTTAGTCATGTTTGAAATGGAATAGGGTAGGAAATAAAATATAGAGGGAGCTGAAGCCACCAATCATGAAAAAGAAGTAAGCCAATCCTTCTGTCTTTAATACATAGGGTCAGCAGTAAATAACTTGAGAAATTTCTTTTCAAACTGAATATTTTCCTTTTGCTTTTGGCTCCCACTCCTTTCAAAGGTTCATTGGTGCAACGAGTCACTCTGAACTACAACACATGCTTCAGTGCTACCAGTAAAGTTTGTGCTGTGCTTTTCCTGTAAATTAATCAGGTACTTCAAGGTGCAAGCACCTTTCAATAGCAGTAAAATCCATATATTCTTCTCATAGAAGCTGATAATAGCAATATAGTGTTACTAAAATGTGTCTGGGAACCATAATGCTGCTTACTGTGGTTACAAAACACATAGGTCAATTGGATGCAGATAAAATAGAGAATTACTTCTGCACTTAAATCTACTTCATCTTATCTGTTAATTCTAACCTGCCTGAGCAAGAAACATCTTGTATTGATTAGCTGGTTTTGAAGACAATGAATGCTTTTGAAGTACCTGACTCAGGAAATTAGGTGCTTTCTGCAGTCTTGAATGCTATGTCAAGTGTCTTCTTCACAGGCTGAAGTTTGTATATCTCTTTATGTTCAAGTCCTTCCAAATATTTTCTAATTTACTTACAACTTCTTTTTCCTTCAGTAGCTACAGTCTCTGAGATGTGATTTAATGCTGCTTGTACAGCCTTTCACTGTGAAGCTGGGACATGCTTTAACCAAGCAATTTTCCCCTCCTACTCAAATAAACCATACATTTTTTAAAAAAAAAAAGCTCAAATACACAGTACACTTATGTTATGGGCCCAGTGAGGTATAACATAAAGTCTGACTGTGAATTGCTTTTTTCATAGCCACAGTGTTAAGTAAAGAACAAAAGCTCAGGTAAGAACTGGAAGGGACCTCAATGTGTGCTTGTGCTCCCAGGGATTCAGGGAGTCACTGCAGCTGCAGAAGTCAGTTCTGGAAATTCAGAGTT
Source organism: Serinus canaria (assembly GCF_022539315.1). Taxonomy (NCBI): domain Eukaryota; kingdom Metazoa; phylum Chordata; class Aves; order Passeriformes; family Fringillidae; genus Serinus; species Serinus canaria. The sequence goes on from NC_066319.1 coordinate 19,417,888, forward strand.
ACTCCCAACATGCTGCAACCACACCACCAGTGCCTGAGCCACAAGGCTCTACCTCAGGCTGTGGGGATCCCTTTGTTGTTGCAAAATGGCAAAGTGCCAAGGGGGGAGTTTTGCTGGGTGAGTATATCGTCCCTTTTTGTTGGTGTTCAGATGATGTGGCTTTAATTTAGGTGCAGATTTTTTTGGTTGATGGAAATAAGTGCATGATGAAGATATATTTTAATGATAATTCAGCTCTCCAAGACCTATGACTAACCTACAAAAGGGGACACTGACTATTTAATTTCATCAGTTTGAATGGACTTCACATGAACACAATATTAAATTACTCTTTGGAAAAACATATAGGACCATATATTCTGAGCTTACATAAAGTAACATGACAAAGAAAATGGGAAGCTGGCATTGAAATCTATGAATTTACACCCATTTACAGGCTGTAGAGAGGGCAGTCAGGGTGATATACTTCGCCTTTAGAAGCTCAATCCAAACTTTAAGCTCCCTCAGCACATGAAAAGTTTGTAAATGAAAACTTTGTATGGTTGCCCTTTACTCTTCTTTGCTGTTCACCTGGGGTAGTAAGTTTTTAAGGGGAGTACTGTGCAGACACATCTGTGTTGACAGGAATACTGTGCTCCACACACTGCTTTGTAAAGGAGTGGCTGCTCAGGGTCTGCACACAGTGATCAAATAGCTGACAGCTGCTCCTGTTTTTCTTTTTTATTCAGGAATCCAGCATGAGAGTTGGACTGTGAATACTGAGCTATTATTGTTGGCTCACAAATGTTGAGCTGCTGGTATTGATTTTCTGAAAAGCTGTTTAGAGCAGTAACAAAAATAAAAAATAACGTCAAGAATGATGAGGCTTCACAAATAGCCAATAAAAGAATCCACAAAAATCTTAGTAAACTCTTGGGCTATTCAACCTTGACACTGTCCTTTCCAATCTGAATCCAATCTTCTCCTCATGTTTTGAGAAGTCAACTGCATTTGTTTCTACCCTCACAATGCTCCACTGCCTCAATGAATCCCTCTGAGCTACAGTTTGCACTTCCAAGCTTTCACACTCTACACAGTCACCCTGGGAAAGCAGAGAAAGAAATGGGTAGTAGAGGACCTGGAGTACATTATAAAAGTCCTGTTCATCAGAAGGAATTTCTTCTGAAGTCAATGGGAACTCACAGCATGGGGAGGCTGTCAAGCTAGACCCCTAATCAGGCCTAATATGGACCTCCCAAGCATACATGCTGTCCTTTTGTAAACTTTAGGATTTACAGTATTTGATTTACCTATGAATACATGAAAAAAAAAACAGTGTTTTCATTATAAACTTTATTGTCTTACTAAATTTTTAAAAATACAAAGAGCAGTTGATGATCACAGTAATTTAAAAAAAGTTATTAAATTTTTACTGAGAGATGATATTCCTCAACTGTAGCCAAAGCTGACATATAATCCTTCCATAACTCTCAAAATAAAAAATTAATTATCCATAATTAAATGCTCCATATGTAAGCTTTCCATAGTGGAAGTCCCTGAAGAAAACTGACCCTCAGTATCTGAATATTTCATTATTTCTGACACAAGGGACTTAAAACCACTGCTTTTGTTTAAAACCAGAATAATTAGTCTCATTTTATTTCATTACACCAACATAAAACTAGAGTAATGCAGCTATGAATTAGGTCAAATATTTCTAGAACTACTGACTAAGATAAAAAATTAAAACAGGCAATATAATGTTCTTAATGACAGATGGTAACAGCACTGACTACATGGCACAATGTCTTACCCTACCAGCAGTTCCATTAAACTTACTGGGGAGTAAATTATAGCATAAAGTTCAGCACACAGTTTACCAATGTCTGGCTGTGTATTTGCACAGTGCCCTCTAAGATGGGGTCCCTGTCTGGGAATTACAACAATACACATAAGAGAGAGAAAAAATTCATGTGCTTTGAAATGTAACAAAAACATTGAGATAACTGAAATAAGAAGATCTCTTCAAGCTCCAACAACCCACGTTGTTTCAACCATTGTTGCCTTTGTGTGTGATTTCATTTCCTCCCAGTGAATACAAATCAGCAGTGTGAATCTATTCAAAGAGTCTCCGAAGAAAGGACTTTTTCGCTGACGTTGATAACTTCATGGTTTTCTTTTTGCGCAATGGCTTCATGGGTGGCTTTTTCAGGCACATCACCTTTTGGGGAGTTTGTAGCCCTTTATTAAGGTCAATGTGCTTGTTGCAGAAATACTTGACATTTGCTTCTGAGAGATGTAGAAGCATGGTCTCTGAGAGATCCATACACTGTGCGTGGACCCAGTGGCCAGCCCCACTGGAGCACAGGATCATTGCAGGCTTGTTGAGCTCTGTCGAATAGAAAGGGACCCAGGTGTTGATGTCAATATTGCAACCGGCACAGCAGGTGATCCAGTAGCCTGTTTCTGATTCATCTTCTTCATCATCTTCATTGTAAGTATCAGCACCATCAGCATCAAAGCTATTGGCTTCAGCACTAAAATAAAACTCCTCCGAATCTTCAAATGGAGTGGAGTCTCCAGGGTCTTCACTTGATGTCTGACTGCAAGTCTGCGTTATCAGTTCTTCTTCCTTGTCCTCTTCTGCTCCTTTGCATCTCAAAATGTAGAAGTAGTTTGCATCTGGGATTATTTGTTTGTTGGCCCCTGGAATGCCTAGCAAAACAGACCCTTTACCCATATCACAGCCAAACCACATCCTGCAGTGTTTAATATCTGGTGTCCACTCTGGACCCACACTTTCAACAATCTCTATCTTAGTATCTTCCAGAAGTATGGTGTTACATGCCAGCCGTTTCTGGTTGTCTGAGAGGTAGCCACCAACAAGGACAAATTCATTGTCACTGATCTGGGTCACTATAGCACTTGACACTGATATCCCCCCTGGCAGGATGGTGCAGGTCACAGCCGGGCTGCCCAGGGGCAGATCAATTTTTAGCTTGTACAAGCTGGGGGGCCTGGTGTTATTTTGAAGTGAGTGGCCTCCCAAGATGTAGATTGTATCCTCTCTGGCAATTGAAACATGGAAAGAAAGTCCATCTTGAAGCTCTGGAAGCATGTATGATGTACAGCATCCAAACTCAAAATCAATGAGAAACACAGATGGCAAACAGTCGACTACACTGTTCCATGTTTCAGTGGTTCTCTGTGCAAGAGGAGTATATGACCTCCCTCCAAAGAGAACACTCATGCTTTTTCCTCGGCTGTGAACTACGTTAATTGTATGCCCATATCTAGCTTCAGGCACATCTCCACCCAGGTCTTTCTCAATGCATTGGAACGTAATTTTCTTGCTAGTTTTGCTTACCAAACTTATAAAGTAAATCTTGTCAGAAAGGTCATTGTTAGGTGTTTTGCCACCATGGATGATATACTGGTACTCATCAGCCCTTGCATCACTTCTGAGTGTGCAAAGAGCAGGGTAGCGGAGAGGGGGAAGGTAACATGAGTCTTTGGAGAAGAAGACAGGTTTCATTTTGAGCTCATTCTGCTTTATATCGAGAAGGAAAACACCAGTGGGGCAGGATCTCTTTGGCCATCCTTTTTGACCAAAAAGGAAAACATGCCCATCAAAATTCAGGAGAGAGAAGCCTGGCTGAAGCAAGGATGAGTTACTGACAGTGGATACCATCTGCAGCGACATTCTGTCTGTTGACTGGGCCATACCGTGGCTGAGAAAATAAAAAACCGAAAACAAAAAGATCAATTAGATCCTATCACAATTATTGCAATTAGATCCTATCACAAGTATTTAACACAACTTCAATAAATCCTGTGGAAGTTGAGCTGCCGTTCATTCTCTGAAACTCAGAAAGGCACGCTTTTCTGCGTCTCAAGACGTGAACTGAGCACGAGGTGTGCACCATTGCCGCGGTATTTTGAGGATTTTGTGCACACCGTGGGCTGCTGGCACACGGAGCCCGCACACGGCGCGGCCGCAGGCTGCGCTGGGACGGCTTCCCGGGGCGGGCGCGGCCGCTCCCACGGGAACGCGGCCCCGCGGGCTGCTGGGGCTGGTAGTTCTCGTTGGGTGCCCGGCCCGGCCCGGCCCGGCCGCCGCTTCCTTGTCCCGGCCGTGGGGAATCGGGACCGGCGGGCTCAGAGAGCCAGCGGCGGTGAGTGTGGCCGCGGGGCCGGGGTTGCTCTGCTGGCGGCGGGGCTCGGCCCCGGCGCGCCCGGGGCGGAGGGAGCGGAGCCGGAGATGCCGCAAGCCGGCATTTCCTGCCCGTTTGTCGCCCCGAGGCGGCCGGGGATGCCGGGCTGGAGCCTCCGGGCTGCCGCAGGCCAGCGGCCCCGAGTGCGGGAGCCTCGTCCGGCGGGGCTCGGGCTCGCCCGGAGCGGCAGGAGACTCCCGGCCGGGAGCCTGCCCCAGGGCCCCGCAGCCAGCGGGCTGGAGCACCGGCGTGCACGGAAACTTGAGATTGCACGTTTTGTTTCCAAGGAAAACGTCAGGATTTGTTGATTGCATTTAGAAGGGGGAGGTGCCCGCTGTCTTGCAGACATGCAGGGCTGGCTGAGGCGGCAGGGCCCGAGGTGAATCTCAGCTTGCGCCGAACAGCCCAGGCGGGGTCTCGGGCTTGCGAGTCCTGCGGCCGCGGGGCTTCAGGGGGCGCGAATCCTCTGTATCTCATCTGTGCGCCTTGCTCATGCTTTCATGAGTGGTGTCTTTTACTAATGGTGTCTTTCAGTGGATGTCTTTTACTCTCATAAACCTGTTTGTTTGAAGACTGAAAGGAGTTTATGTAATCAGCCTGGATATTGACTGTGAAAGAGTTCTGGAGAGCACAGACACCAGGGAGGGAAATAACTGGCTGATTTATTGGCAGTGTCCTTTGGTGACAGCAGACTGATCCTCTTTAGTAAATGTCCAAGTTCTCTGTTCCAGTCTTTGCCAAATCCCCAGAATTTAAAGGCGTGAATGAAATATTAGAAAAAAACTACTAAATCCTGTATTTTAAAATGTAACTCCTTTTTTTTATTTTTTTTTATTTTTTTTTTTTTTAATTTTTTTTTGAAAGCTTTAGGATTTGTATTTTCCTTGCTGCTTTTCATTTTGGTGTGACAACAAAAACAAGACACATAGGGTTTCTTTTTTAAGGAAGGATTGATATCTTCTAGTTATGTGATGTCAAAACCTGGGGGGATCTGAACAACGTTGTGTAGAGGAAGAGTTGCTGTAAAACTATGGGAACTGATGATACTGACTGCATCAATTGCCAGGTTGTACCATACTGCTGCACTGCCTGCCTGCAAACTGGTATGGGAGCTGCTGAGCTAAAATAGGCATCTGCCATGGAATATTTTTCAAAGGTGAGATGTTTTCAAGCCAGAGCACACAGACAGGGTAGGCATAGCCATTACTGGGTCTGTTTGAAAAACAGTCCATGGAATGGCTGTCTTACTTTGTGGAATCATCCAAAGATCATGGTTGAGTTCTGTTTGCTAGCTAGCCTAATGCCTCTGCCCTGAAGGTGTTAGTTTTTTTTATATTTAGATTTCTTTTCAGAAGTACTGCACTGTGGGTGAAGTTTGGTTATAAGTTAATTAAATTAGTGAACCCTTTCCTGAGCATGTCAGTGTACACAGCAGGTTGTGTCCTTATTATGCATGAAGAAAGATTTATGAATTTATTTACCTTCAGGTGATATGCCTAACAGGAATCTGCTGCTTGTTTCTTACAAGCATTCAAAAATGGCATCATCAGAGGAGCTTGCCCTAAGTTAAATTTACTTGAGTAGATGTCATTTGTCTCTTCTTTCATACTGGTTACTTAGCTTCTTTGGTTTTACAGGATCTTAGAAAGTAAAATGTCTTCCATACTGAAGGTGCCATAAGAAAATTTCTGTTGTATATGAGAAAATTAGAGTTCTTTATCTTCTACCTCTCCTGTTCTACATTTGACTGCTGGTTTATATTTGAAGCCTAACAAGAGTATTAAAAGTAGACAAAAAATTTAATTGACATATTGGTATGCATCTTGCATTTTACATATACTTTAAGAATCTCCAAATAGGGCAATTATTAGTGTCCACAATGTCACAAACAATTTCCTAGATACTGAGCCGTACTCACTTCTGAAGAGTTCACTATCTGAAGAGTCTGCAGATATAGAGTGGAGAAAAGATCAGTGAAAATTATTTGATTGATAGACATAGAGAACATACTGGTTAAGAACACTTAAACACACTTCCTTGTCATCTCATAATATTTCTTGAACTTTATATAAGCAAACAGTTCAGTATGTAATGGAGGGAATAATGTTTATCTGAGATTTTTGGACAGAAGTAGCTCCTTAGGCACTAGCTGGAATTGCTCTGGCTTTCCATGTATTTTCCTGCTAATTACAGTGGGTCAATACAGTGTGGTTGCTCTTTGGCTATGCTGACCTCCAACTCTAACCTTCCAATACCACTGGTTCCTTTGGGCCATGGCTTATCTAACCCTGAACAGCTTTGGGGAACCCAAAAGATCTAACCTTATAAACAAAAAGTTTAAAGTGCTTTTTTGTGGCTTTATGCTCAAAACTGGAGTTGGATTAGCAATACAGCTAGTGCAGAGGGAAACAGACAAAAGCCTTTGTTGTGGTGCAACACACGATACTGAGGAAGAGACACTACAAGGAGTAAAGACAAATAAAAAGAGAAGGGGGGAGTTACGTAAACAATTGCCAGTTATCATGACTTGAGTAATGCTTCATCATATTTGGTGTTTTTACAGAAGATTAACCTGTAAGGATTATACAAATAAATGAGAATCTCAGCATTACTTTTATAAGCCCCCTCTTTGGGAAGCAGTAGAGACCTGAGCAAGAAACTAAGCTAACAGAAAGAAAAAAACTAATATTCTCCCTGTGTTTATTTTAAAATCAAACAGTGTTTTTAGCAGGTTTTTCAGGGTTGTTTATATGGCAAGAAGAGATTATAAGGAATTCAGATTTTGAGGGATGCATTGGGTGATACATGTATAGAAGGATCAGATGAAGACAGAAGGTGTTTTTTAAAAACACTAGCTAATGTAATTTGAAATGCACTTACGATGGAAATAGATGGACATAGTTACAATTTTGGGTGATGTACCATTTCAGAAACCCTGTTTGGTGCTCACAGAGAAGTACAGGATTAACATCTTTTAGAGGAAAGGGGTAGCATGAGTGACCTAAACAGCAACTGACATGTCATATACCTTTGGATAGTCTTCCTTGTCTTCTGGCTTCTCCTATGGAAGCAAGTCTGCCATTGCTCTGTGTCCTAGATCCTAGTAAATCCAGGGTTTATGAAATGTCACTAGATGACAGTGTTTAGGCACTGAGTCACTCACAGACTGTGTTTATTAGTTATTGTCCTCTTTGACTCTATGCAGAAATGGTTTGTTCACCTATGTGCTTTGCTTGTTACCTGTTAGTTAAGCCATAAAAACATTCTAATCAGGAGAACAATGACTAATCAGTGCTGCTGTTAAGTGTGACATCTCATATTTTTCAGCATTGAAAATATTATTTATAGTAATTTCACAGTAATTTGAATGCTGCAAAATAATGAATGACTAATGAGTTGATCTTATGAACTGTAGCAAACACAAAGAACCTTTTTTCATTTATACAAAAATAAGATATTTGAGCTGTACTGATGGGACACTGAGAGAATGAAATGCAGGATATCATGGAGTCTTAGCTGGTAAACACCCATTGCTGACCATTAATTAGTTGTTTTGGTGTGAACACAGATTCCTAGTATAGAAATAAATTTATTTTGCAGTATTTTTTTTTTTTTTGGTAACAGATATGTTTATCATTTTCAAAATGGAAAAGCGTACCCCTGAAAAGCAAGTGCTGTTTCCAAACTGTCCACAAGCAAAGTCATATCCAGACACCCACAGAAGTTTGAAGTCCTCCATAAAGAAGCTTAAGGAAGGAAATTTTTCATATAGTATTTCTCAAAACATTTTCTAAGTGTATCAACCAAGTTTGCTTTGGGCAAAGCAATAGTTTAGACGTACCTGGCTGATAGCAGTTTTTTGCGTCCTCCGTAATCTTTCTGTGTAATTGGGATTCAAATGTGAGCAATGTGAGGAATCTTCTGTGACAGCCCAGGGGGCTCGTGGCATGGAGAGACAGCCTGATGGAGGGGATTCTCTCTGCTTGATTTGCAGATGTGCTCCTAAGCACTCGATCTACTGTGGCTAACTGGCTGTGACTGGTTTGTTTCCTTCCCTCTCTTCTCTTCAGATGGCACAACAAGAAACCCACCAGCCTCCAGAAGCTTTAACTCTTTGCTGTGGAAGCTCAGAGTGACAGCAGGTGCCTCTTAGGTTGTAAATAACTGCAGCATATGCTTCTATAGGGTTGAGTTTTTTTATGCTGTTACACCTACCAACCTTGTGATCATCTTCTGAATTCTTCAGTGCTATTTCAAAATGCAATTTAAAATAAATTTTGAGATAAAAAATAATTTCAATAGGTAGTAAAAGAAAACAACTCTTATTGATTGGCATACTGCTTTCCCCAGGAGTGCTCTGCTGCAAGTGGGCAATGACATAGAAACAGAGCTAAGGAAATGACAGATGCATGCAGTTTACTGAGTGAAGGCTGACTAAAAAGTCCAACTCAAGTCCAACTGAAGTAATTAGAAATGTCTTTTTTTTCTCCTTTGGTGGCCTTCTGATCAGACCTTGAAAGACTAATAAAACTTTGCACCCTTCTGTGGCATTTTTCATCTGTTTTAGAGTGCTTTTCTCCAACACCAAATAAATAATGAGACTCTGGGAAGTCCACTGGGAACATATCCTTTCAACAGCTAGCAGTGCTGGGGCACAGAGGATAAGCCACTTGCATAACACAGCACAACAAATAAACAGAAAAACCTGGAAAACAATTTACTCTTCATAGCTCCCTGCCTTTGTTTTCCTGGCCCTACTTCACCCACTCCTGAGTTACAACATCTGCTGCACAGTATTTTAGAAATATCTCAACTCCCATTTGAAACTGCTGTGAGAATAGGAATAGAAGGAACTTGAAATGGAATTTGATTAGTACAGCAAAGCAAACACACCAAATGTTTGCGAAAATTGTCTTGAGACACTGAATAACTGTAATGCAGATAGGATGTGGTGATGTTTCTCATCTGAAATATGAGTGCTAAGGCACTGTGCCCTGTAGCATCCATATGGGCCTTTTCTTCTGAAACAAAGATAAAAGGAAACTGTAGTGCAGAGTTGAATGCTGAAGAACTTCCCCCAAAGTTAAGGGCTTTCAGATCACATCTATTTTTATTTTCAGTAGGGCCTAGATAATACTCAGCAGTTTTTTATCTAAGTGTTTGATGTATTTTGATCCTTGTTTGGGTCTGTGGTCAAAGATCTGCTGGCAAAAAAAAAAACAAAAAACCAAAACCAAACAAAAATTTAAGTGGAAAATCTAGTCCCCAGTTGTGTCACTTTAATATTTTACATTCATTTTAGACTTTTTCTAGCAGTTGATATGCCTTATCTTTAGAAATTCTTTTTCCAATTACTGGAGTTGAGAAGATGGAGAAATTAAATTTTTTTGGCAACAGCATGTCATGTTTGGATGAGGACATGGTCTGTCCAAGCTGGTCTCTAACTGTCAATGACAAAGTACTTTGGAGAAGCTGCAGCAATTAGCTTCAAAATAATGTATCTACAGGGTAGGGAAATTATGCTGAACACTGTCCTGGTCATAGCAGTAAGATCTTGGATTTCCATCCTGAATTTTGCTGGCAGAGAACCCATGTGAAAAGGAATAAATGGGCTTTCTTTCATAATTTCTATTTTAATAACATGGACAGAGCTAGTATGTTTTCAGCAGATTGCTCACTGTTGCGGAAATGTTTTATTTTACTTGGTTTTCTTCTTCTACAATTAATTTCTTAAAATATTATATTGTTTGCATCTTCTTCACCCCAAATCATTCCAAATTGCATTGAGATATTTCCAGGCTTTTCAGCATATTTTCTGCCAGTAAAACACAGTCATATCTGAGCTGAAATGTAGCTGGCTTCCTGTGGGTTGCAGTAATGCACTCCAGCTCAGCAGGGGAAGGGAAGGCTGCCTTACTCATTTGTGTAGGGTTTGCCAGCCAGAATGCAAATGTGCTGGATACATAGCCAGGACCCACAGGCTGAAACCTGTAAAAAAGGGCACAGGGAGTCCAGCATCCTACAGTCTTCAATTTTCTGTCTCATCTAAAACTGACAGTAAACAGTATTTAACTTGTGAGGGGGAGGGCTTTATTTGGAGGGCTTATCTAAAATATCTGATTGAATCCAGCTGTGCTTTAACTGTCAGACCCTGGACAATCACATTCCAGGGGGCAGTGGCTGCTGAAGTTTGGACGAAATGTTACCCTTGCCATGGGCCTCCAGGTTGTCTTTAAAGGGAGTGGTACTCTTGAAGCCATTGGAAATTCATAAAAAAAAATTCTCATGTATGGGACTGGAAATCCAAAAGGATCAATATGCTTGCTCACAATTAAAGCCCATTGATATATCCTTTAAAAGCTCATATGAGCTGGGCATGAGAGGCACATGTTTTTGTCCATCTAGAGGTCAGTTCTCAGGCTCAGTAATGCACTCAGGCAAGCAGATGCAGCTCCCCTCCTCACAAATTGCTGATGCATTAAGTGTGTGCCCTTAAGGCCTCCTGCTGAAGGCAATGGCAAACATCCAGTTGATTTTAACAGGATTAGCTGTGTAGATCACATTGAACTGAGAGATGTTGGAAGGAACGTCATCTGAAAGTTTTTGTCCTTTGTAACTTTTAATTTTTTCCTCCAGCTGGGTTAACCTGCACCTGCTTGTGGCCAGAACTTGGTGCCTCTGTGTTTGCTCCTGGAGCTCTGCCTCCCCACAGGTGGTGGTAGCAGGGAGGAGGAAGGAGAAAAGTAGGGCAGGACAGTAGAGCAGGGAGAGCTTTCTTCTGCAAGTGTACATTTGCAGATGTCTAGGCAAGAAGGAGGCAGTTTTCTGCCTGCAGGAAAATAGGTAACTGCTTGACTCAAAATGTTTTATGTCTTTCTTGAGCAGGAATTCCCAGAATCACACCTTTCACCTGGCCTACTTTTAAAGCACCATCCTGGGATGTTTGTTAAGGCAGCAACCACAGTGCATTTGTTAAGGGCAGGCTGGAGTTCCAGCTTTGCCTGCCTCTTTGCACCAGGGGGGCTGATGATCTGCACTGCAGGCTCCAGCTCAGCACCGTGGGTGTAGGAGTGCCCTGCTGACATCTGCTTTTGCAGCATGGAGGAGGCACAGCTTTCTGGGCCATTTTTGAGGGTGTTTCTGATGAGACTGTGCTTTCAGGGTTGCATAAGCAACTAGGGGCCATCCTGCATCCTTCCCTTGCTCACACTGCCCAGTCCCACTGTCCCCTTGTATAGGCAATCATGATTGTACGGCTGAAAGGCCGATCGGAAAATTCGTCTTTAAAACAGAATAATAAATGCAGTTGCTCTGTTTACTCTCAGGTTTTGTATTGGTGATTTATTTTGTCTGCCCAAGAGATGGGTAGACCAGGAAGTGAAGAGGAGGTGGCCTTTTTGGGAGCAGCCAGAATCTAGATAGACTTAAATTGATTCTGAGTGCACTTGTCTGCTAAAATCTCATTCTTTTTGCAGCGCTGCTACCTCATTCTTCATTGCTGCAACAATTTTGTTAAAGGTGTAGTTACTCTGATAGCTCTGTAGGGAAAAAAGATGGGGTATTGTCCAGTGGTAACAGAATATAAGATTTAAAAATAGTGTATTTATGTTCAATCTGATTTTTGCAGACACAATTATAAAATCTTGATAACAGGTGTACCTAGTAGATATTTTTCCTGAAATATTACAGGTGAACTATTAAAAAAACCCCACTCATTAATCAGCAATTTTTTAAAATTGAGAATGATTTCTAGGAGAGCAAATCCCTAGTGTGAAAATCTGACTTGAACCTATGGCAGAAGTGCTAGTGAAGTTGGTTATTTTTCCCTGAAAAATTAAATTACATAAAATTTTATTGTGTTTGTAGAGATAATTATCTTTACTGCTCTTTCCTTAAAAAAATTCAAAATTTTGATTTTTCTTTCATTGCCTCTATTGTATTTTAAACAAACATAAAGCACTTAAAAGTGCAACATAAACCAGGAAGTTTATATTCCACCACATTTTGTGTTGTTTAATAGAATTAACCACTGTATAATTGAAATCATGCTAATACTCACTTGACCTGCCTCTTTGATTCAATGCAGAGATTTCTGATTTGTCTTAAACTGCTCAGAAGAAGACTGTGTTTTGAGAAATAAAATTGATTTTGCACAATCTGCTGATGATCAGCAAGGCTTAATGAGTGATCTCCTCAAGAAACCTCATTAAAGTCATTTGGATGGATGAGCAGGAGTGAAATGCAAAAATAAGAAAGCATAGTTGCTGCTTGAATGCATCACTTACTGATATTTGACTCTAAAAGTATTCAATGCCAGCACAAGGAAGGGATCCTTGCTTTACTTTCCTTGACACTTCCAAGTTAGTTTGATTCCTTTGGGGAAAAAAAGACAAGTTTTTGATTAGTAGTATCTGTTCTTTACCAGAACAATGCAGTAATTTCATTACTTGAAGTGTCATTGTATCAACTTTTTAAATTGTGGAGGATTCCAATCCATTACTGTGTATTTTTTCATTTTTTCAGGGTAGTTTAAAGTCCTTGCCTTGAGGCTGTGAATTAGGTGTTTGCTGAAGCCTTTTAATTATGTAGAATCTACTGGTTAGCTCCTTAGCAAAGGTGAGAGTCTTCTGGTCAGCCTGGTTTCAGCTGTTCACCTCACAAAACTTTTCTGTAGTTGACACAGTGTGGTGATCATTAAGAGAGACTCTGGAATAAGGTGGGAAGCAGCAGAAAACAAAGTGGAATGAAAATGAAAAAAATGCCAAAGCCTTGATGTGTTGAGATAAATTTTTGAACACCCTTCTTGTACCAACCATCCTAAGCACATGTTCAGTTTCAGGGATAGTAGATATTCCCCACATACCATCATCTGCACTTACTGTTATTTAGGGACGTGCCAGAGCACTGAGCAGTTCTGGAAAATGATTGCAAACAGGGAACAGGTAGTTCTGGCTGCCAGTCTCTCCTCTGTTGTCTGAGAGAGTGGCTGCTTTTCTGACAGAACCTAGGCTTTCATTAGGACCTGGCTGGTTTTTCCTCTCCGTGAGGAGATGATTCTGTAGACCTCAATAACAGCTGTGTTAGGGAATATCTGAAGTGAAGTTTCCCACGTTCTGTAGGAAGTAGAAGAGCACAGCAAGAGTAAGAATTGAAATACATGATTTTTGGTACCACCTGGTCTGGGTGTTGAATCTCAGGCTGTTGATCTGGTGGCTGTAGAGCATGGTTTTCACAGAGAAGGCTGTCATGCAGATGGTTAAGGATATGATTATGCTCCCAAAATGTATGTTAATTTTCTAGTTTCCTAGAGCATTTTGAAGTGAATTAACATAAGCTTGGCTGTCAGCCCTCCACTAACTTGTTTTTAAATAATTTAAATTCCTGGTGACTTGTTTTTTTAATCTGTTATTGGGAATAGTATTTGTTTTCTCTTCCTTATGGGAATGTTTTTAAGTTTATTTTGTTAGTGTTTGTAAAGGGAGCTGGAGATCCTAGACACCAGACTTCAAAGAAGAACAAAGTTATTAACTTTTTCTTGATTAGATATATATATATTTTCTGTTACAGTAGCCTTACAAATCATAGCACTACTTCAAGTAATGATTTTAATAACCATAATGAGGAACAGAAGGCACTGCTAGCCTCTCAAAGCCCTGTAATACACATAAACAACTCTGAGAGTCTGGTGAGTTATATTCTGCTTTGTCAGTCCACAGAGAGATTAATAATGGTTGTATTTTTGTAAAACATTAGAAAACTTAAACTTTAGGTCATCTGGGTGTGCGTGTATTTTGATATCTTCAGAACATTAGTCTTCCTTGGAAGCAGGCAATGCAACAAAATTGGAGCTTTATGTTAGAAGTCATGCTTTATTTTCTTTCTGGTCTCCAAACAATTCTTTTTCAATCTTATTTAACTTCAGTATCAGGTTGACAGCCTTTCCTTAGTATCATAGAAATTTTGCTGAAAAATTAGGCTCTCATTCCCAAAATCCACTTCTTAGTGTGGTGGTAAATCAGGAGAGGAGACAGAGGAACACATGCAAATCCATCATTTTGAGTATAATGCCTTCCTGCATCTTGATCAGGTTTATGTGGACAAAGTGGTTCTATTGGTTTGGACCTATGTGTATGAAAAATAAGCAATATGGGTGAGTGTTTAGCATCATGCAGCTGTTAAAATGCATTTACACAGATTTTATGAGTTAGGAGCAAGGTTAACTTCAGCATGCTTCACTGAGGGCTGTTAGGACCCATAGAGTCTGGTTAAGTGATGAAGGTGGGCTGCAAAGCTGTTGCTGTGTGACTGGAGAGTGGAGCTCCCTTCCTTCAGCTCATTCCCATCTCAGGAGTGATCCTCACATTCCTGCATGGCTGTCTGGCTCCAGCATGCTCTGTCCCTGTCCTGTGTGCTGCCTCAGCATACACACACACACACACACACACACACACACACACACAAACACACACATGTGTCATTGTGATCTAACGTGTGGTCCAAAATCTGGGTTTGTGGCTTTGTGGTACAGTGGGCAGTGTACCTGAAGGTGATGAATTCAGTCCAAAATTTGAATGTACAGCTGTGTCCTGGTTGTTAAATACAACATGCTGATGAGGTGTGTCATGGTTTCTGCAAAGAAGGCAGAAACTTTGAAAGACTGAACAACTTAAGGGAGTGAACCACACCAAGAGAAGCTGGCTCTTTTGTGGCCCATTTTACCCAAGGTCATAAAGGTCAAGCATAAATGATCACAATTTCTCCCTTTGTACTTAAAATTTCTATGTCCATGTGAATTTTGGGAGAAATGTTGAGTAAAGTTCCACTGACAAGATGAAACTACACAAGGAGGGAAGGAAAAGTAAACTTTCTGCTGCCCATCTATGTGTACTAGGGACTTTTCTGTTGATTTGTTTTCTGCCTACAGGTATATATAGCTCTTTTCTTTCTATTGCAGGATCAGCCTACAAGACCAGATAGACCTATTCGACTCCCAAGGTGTGGATGATCATGGGAGAAGAGCTGTTAAAGAACAGCATCCTTGATCAATTTATAAATAGCCATGAGCAGTCATATGAGGAGTTTCTAAATACATTCACATATCTTTTGAAAGGTATGTATTTCCCAAATCTCCTGTTAGATACCACAGACAGAAGGAAAGATAAAAAGACAAGCAGTGGTATTTAGTGTCATCGTTCTACTCACCTGCTTTGTGACTTTAGGCAAATCCTTGTGATGCTTTTGATTTTCCACTCAGCAGTGGGAACCCTAAGGACAACTTTCCACAGATTGTTTCCCTGGCTGCTGTGTCTCTACAGGTGGTTAGCCATTTATGCTTGCTTTAGGGAGGTGGGGGGAGCGTGCACTTTCTGGAAGAATAGATGTTTCCTAAGTACATCTTGCGTTGTTTTGCTTGAGAAGTCTCCATAAAAGAAGAGCCTAAGGAAAGTACTTAATAGTGTGAGATGGCCTGAGATTAGGAGTGTGCAATTTGGGTACTTTTACAGCTTTACTGACACTAGATGACTGTGCTGTGCCTGTGTGTGTGTGCCTTCTAAAAAGTGATTGCATTCTGCGATGAAACAGTTACCTGGAGGGATGTGGATGTTGTCTAAATTGATTTCAGCAAGGCTTACAACACTGTCCTTCACAAAATCCTCATAGGCAAACTCAGGAATTGTGAGCTGGATTAATGGACAGTAAGGTGGGTTGAGAACTGGCTGAGTGGCAGATCCCTGAGGGTCATGATCAGCAGCACTGGGACTCTTTGGAGCCCTGTCACTGGTGGTGTCCCCCAGGACTCAGCACTGGGCCCCGATTTACCTAATTCATCAGTGACTTGGATGAAGGGCAGAGGCCTTCTCAGCAGTTCCCTGCAGACACAAAGCCAGGAGGGGTGGCCCATAGCCCAGGGTGTTGTGCAGCCCTCAGAAGGGCCTGGACAGGCTGGAGAGAAGCTTAGAGAGGGACCCTCTGAAATTCAGCAAAGGCAAACGCAGATCCTGCTCCCAGGGAGGAACAACCCCCTGGGCTCTTGGACAGCAGCTCTGTGCAGAAGGACCTGGGGGTCCTGGTGGAAAACAAGCTGTCCATGACCAGCAGTGGCCAAGAAGGCCAGTGGGATCCTGGGCTGCATTTGGAACAGCACTGCCAGCAGGTTGAGGGAAATGATCCTGCCCCTCTACTCAGCCCTGGTGAGGCACATCTGGAGTGTTCAGTTCCTCAGGACAAGAGAGACTTGCAGCTCCTGGAGCAGGTCCTGCAGAGGGCTAGAGGTTATTAAAGAGCTGGAGCATCTCACTTAGGAGGAAAGGCTGAGGCAGTCTGGCCTGTTCAGCCTCGAGAAGAGATGAATGAGAGGGGACCTTATCCATGTCTACATGTGTGTGACAAGCGAGTGTCAGAGGATGGAGCCAGGCCTTTCTCAGTGGTGCCAAGCAATAGGACAAGGGGCAATGGGAAGAAACTGATGCACAGAAGTTCCACCTGAACATGAGGAAGAACATCTTTACTGTGCAGGTGACTGAGCACTGGAACAGGCTGCCCAGAGAGGGTGTGGAGTCTCCCTCAGTGGAGAGACTCAAGATCTCTCTGGATCTTGTGCAAAGTGCTCTGGGATGGCCCTGCTTAAGCAGGGAGGTTGGACCACGTGGCCCACTGTGGTCACTTCCAACCTGACCCATCCTGTGCCAAACTAACAGGTAATTTGGATGAAGGTACAGCAGGACATCAGACAGCTGATTAGGCTGAAAAGATCTCGTGCTCTGCAGATGAAATAAAAAGTGGAGCTTAACCTCGATCTGAGCATTGCTGAGTTACAGAATTCCAATTCTGTAGCTCAGGTTCACATTTTTTAACCATGCTCAGATTTGTGCCATAGAAATAAGTGCAAGCTACATATTACTCAC
The DNA here is from genome assembly GCF_022539315.1 of Serinus canaria. Lineage (NCBI taxonomy): Eukaryota > Metazoa > Chordata > Aves > Passeriformes > Fringillidae > Serinus > Serinus canaria. The sequence continues at coordinate 19,434,986 of NC_066319.1, forward strand.
AATTCTCTTTACCACTGCTTTGCACTAGAAGCGATGTCCTCGTACTATTGCAGAAGCACTGTATTTTTCAATTACAGCATGTGGCATGCCCCATTGATTGGTACTCAGAAGTCTGTCCTGTCCTTATCCTTCAGGCAGAACTAAGTGTCAGTCACAAGCATTGAGCAGAAAACCAGTGGGGGAGCTGAAGCTGCCACAGGAATTATCTTGTGGCAACTTTCTGTCTCTCCTGCCTATAAAATATAGAAGAGAAAGGAGACACTGGGGGATGAGATAAGAGGATTGAAAATCCGGTTCTGGTCTTCTTATGTATGATTGATACACTGGGGATAGCTCCTATCATAGAAGCATGCTGCATATCATGATGCTACTTGCAAAAAGCCTCAGCGTGTATTTCAGTCACTTCCACTGTCACTGTAGGCATTTGCCACTAAAATCATATAAAAGGTAGAGCTTTACCTGAATCAAATGCTTAAAAATGCAGGTTCTTATGATGGTATGAACTGAACAGCTCAACTTGTTTTCCTCCCTCTTTCATTTTCCTTTAAAAGTACCCAACCTGCTGGTTTGCATGATAAACTAGTGACCTGCAAAACTTCTACTTAAAGCACAAAACATACTTTGTCATCTGATAGATTTTTGTCTGTCAAAACATTGGAAACAGAAAATACACAAAACTAATTGGATCCCATTGATTTCACAGAGTAACATATTTGCAGAAGGTGATTTTCACTTGTGCATGAATTTATACTAGGTCTGCAGTTGGCATTGCAAACATATTTTCAGCTGAAGTTTCTATGTTAATCTTGAAAGCATCTCATAAGAATCTGATATTCCTATGTTAAATTTACACACAGTGAAGCTGTAAATGTATCTGGAGTTTAAAGACCCAAGCATCCTTCTGGTCTGGCTGAAAAGAACCTTTTGTGGCTATAAATAGCCGGGAGTGACCCCCCGTGAACACATTAGGACCTTCTGGTGAGAGTATAGTTTCATTCTCATGAATGTGGGAAACAGGATTAATGAATTTTTACATTCCTGACTTCAATTTGGCTTTCTGAGAATTGCTAATATCCTAATCAAGAAAATCACATTATTAGAATCTTGTCTTTTTATTGTATCTGAATATTGATATTACCTATGACTACTTCTCTTCTTCCTTGTGCTATTTGGAAAGATACTCTCTTAGTTCACATAGAACAAGATCTGGAGTCAAAATAAGTCCTTCTAAATTCTGTGTAATTGGTTTCATGGTGTGTGTTTGGTTTAACTAGCACAGAGATATGTTATAACGTAGCTGGACCATAAAACTACTGCTTTGATATGGAATTTTAATCTTCCAGATTTTAGTATCCCTAAAAATCCCAGTGGTTCTGTTTTTTAAAATGTGTTTGGTGCAGTGAGAAAATGAGAGTTCATAGACTAATTGATAAGTAAATCCTACAGTAAGACTATTTATTCACATCTACAAATCTGATGGAAAATGGATAAACATACATTAATATATTTTTAAAACCCTGACCTCAGCATATAAAACATTCTGCTCCAACAGAACATGACCTATATAGCTTAAATAAATAAAATTTTAAAATTATAGGAGGACTTCCTCCATAAATAGATTTTTTTAAAACCTTTTTTCTTGGTTCCGTAATGGATGGGCATTTGAGGGCTAGGTTAAGATTCTGGTTAAGTTTCTTTACTTTTCCTATTTAGAGCATCCAAAGTGTGTTTTTTCTCATAGGGATAATATTAACAAGATGAATATATGGGTGAAAGGGCTGGTGAACCCATGGGAATGTAATTTATTAAATTAGAGCATGAGTCCAGAAGAATGAAATCTTTCATCCTCACTGTAAAGCTTTGCAGTTAAAGGAGCCTCAGAAGAGCTGAATTTACAAAGGAGTGGATGATACAGATTTCTGCAGATGTGGTCAATGAGTGGTGTGTTCAAAGCTACACACTTCTAGAAAAGCTTTGGAATCTCATGGAAATCCATCCAGCCCTACTTTTGAAAAAATTGCCACAGAGGACAAAAGCCTCTTTCAAATCTTAGGGAGAGTGTTTGGAATCTGTGCAGAGCTGTGATGCTCAAAATCAGAAGGCAGCATCTGCTCATATTTTAAAACTCAGAGGAAGAATGGGAAATTCACTGGAGCATAAAATATCTCATTTGACCTTGTACAAAAAAATACAGAAAAAACCCCAAATGGTCCAAGCTTCAGAGTTTTAATCTAGATTCTAAATTACTCCTCTCATACTTCTAAAAATGTGGGATTAGGGATCATTTAGCTGGATAGGAAAATGCTGCCATGAACAAAATTCTTACCCATATCCAAGTTAGGATTTGCATTTTTTCCACGGTTCTGGGCATTTGACCACGAGGATTAAATGAATTCCATTCCTGCTGTTAATTTTGCTGTATTTCATATGCCTCCCACTGCCTGCAGTGTGTTGAAGTCCAGGGACCTTGATTGGACCCATCTAAGCAATCCACAGCTTGGATTGAAACTTCTTAGCCTTAGTGCTGTTGTTTTGATGCTTCTGTGCTGAACAAACTGTCAAGTGGAAGAAGTTTGGAAGTGACTGATCACTTTTGTGCTTACAGGTGGTATGCCAGGGCCATATTCTGTGTTGTTGCTCAGATTAACTTAATTCCCCAGTGAAAGCTGGGCAAGGTATTCAGTTCACAGTCCATTTGACTGTAGCTGTCTGCTTCCTTTTTACATTAACCACATTTAGGAAAAACAACAACTTTAAACTTCCCATATAAGTGTCAGTGGGGGCACTTGACAAATGTCAGTCTTCACAGCAGAAAGCATAGCAGAGAACTATATGAGAAGTGACAGTGAATGCACTTTTATTTTAAAAATGGACCAGTAGGACAATGCTAACCCCTAGAGAAATTTCAACCTATGAGTAGATTTGCCAATAAAAGCAACTAGACAGTTCAGTAAAACGAATTAAATTAATCTGTTATCCCCCAGGGAACTTAAACAGGGCATGAAATAGGGAAACAGCATCAATTCAGAGCTTTTTATTGATGTGTTGTGCTGGATCATTTGATAGAATTGGCTGGGAGACAAAATTTGCAGTTTTCTATTGATCATAAATTCAGTAGCTATCTCTGTGTAGCCTTTATTCAATATAGTATAAAATCAAATACCATACAGAGCCCCTAAATGTAGGAAAAATACCAGACATAGAAATGCAAACTTAATAGATTATTTTTGAAATAATAATAACTGATCTGTTTTATGGATATTTGTTGTCCTGGTATTTGCTCTGCAAGGTACTTCATCTCAATTGTATAGACAGAAAAAAATAGGCCAAAAGAAGGGAAATGACTTGTGCATTTGCACAGTAGCTCAGTGGCAGCACCAGATAAGTACAGAGGCACTCAGACTCCTGGAAACTTGAAAAGCCCTTGAATAGTAGTGCTTCTCTAATAGCTATTCTTTGTTTTCTGTGATGCCTTTATTACTAAACAATTTCTGAAGAGTATTTCGGGTTTAAAAAGAAAAAGTATTTTCATTCTCTTGGATAACTGAGATTTTTTAGAACATAGAAGGGAAATATTTTGCTGTTGATACTTTGGTAGAGGTTCTATCTTATAGTGGCATATTGGCAGTGATTGAATTCTGGTAATATGAAAAGCAGTAACACAGAGTGAATTCTGCTGTACCTCATCACCTTGTCCAGAAAGGCATCAAAGTGCACTAAATGCAGCTGTTGGCTTAGATTCATGGATTGCAGTGAGCTGAGGAAGCCCATGTGGAAACATGGAAACAGCACCGAGCAAATAATGTCAGAGATCAGAGCTGTGTATCAGTGGCTCAACAGGACAGTCAGAAGTCAGGTGACCTCACTTCCACTTTAGTGCTGAACTCTTTGTAGAATTGGGTACTTTTCAGTGCCTAATTTCAAGAAATTAGGCATTTGCCTTAAAAAAACAAGTCAGGCCTTAATGTTGTGATCATAATGTCCAAATTCCTGTATTTTCAAAACTCTTGGGCCTTCTGACATTTTACTTTGTTCCCACCTGCTGTCATCTTTTTTTATGTTATTTGTTAAGAAAGGAATACTTTGTGTGAAGATGTCAGATGCTATGTACAATTTGCTTGTTTCTTACAGCACTTACGTGCTTGCCTCTGAATTCTAGGATGCAAGCACACAGAAAGCCCTCAAGATTGATCCTGCCCTGATTTATCACATATTCTTTTAAAGTGCTCCCAACATATGCATTTAATGTAGTTTCCATGTGCTGAGCAGATTGTTAAACAAATTTGTGGTTTCTTTGACTGTAAAAAAAAAAATCAAGAAAAACCCAAAGTATTTAAGAAATAACTTCCAAAGGTTCAAAGTATGGGTTAGTATAACCCAAACTCAGAAAGAAATCTTATATATCTGTTGAAAGAAAGAGGATTTTGCTTGTACAAGCTACTGAAATTGTGTAGTGCACGTTTGCCTTGTTATTTAACTAACAGCATTAGTATTCAAATGGAGAAGGTATCCAGCAACAATACTGCAGAGCTGTGAAAGAATCATATGAATTTTTAAATGATCAGATGGGGTGAATGAGGAATAAACAGGAAATACTGCCCTTTTTCTAACACTGAGACTATCAAAAGCACAACAGAGACATAGATATTGATTCAGATAAACACTACATAAAACCAGAACACATATGTTCCATTAAGTACAAAGGAAGAGATACTGATGCAATAAAAAACCAGCTAAATTTTTGGAAATTAGGAGCTCAGTTGGTTTTAGTGAAGTATTGCTGTGCATTAAGCTAGAGCAGGTATGTGAGAGTGGCTGAAATATACTTGATAGTAGCAGTCATTCATCTTTCCCCTGAAGGAACACATAAAAAAGCCCTTTCCTGACTTACTTATAAACATACTACAATAAGTATCCAAAAATGGCAGTCAAAAGTAACTATCAGGACTTAAGAGTTTACCCTTTTAGGTTAGAGCTAGTCCCACTGAAATTACTTGTCCCAGTCCACAGAATAGGTATTTATCCTGGCTGAGGAAATAATACAGGAATTTCCTTAAGAAATGGGTAAATTTAAATTAAAAAATCAAGCCCATATTACTCAATATAACAGAACCTGACCTTTTCTGAAGGGGGAAGAAAAAAAGGCTCAACAATACTTTGTGCTGATTGTTTGTCATTTAATCAGGATAAGATCAAAGATGTTAGGGGAAAAGGCTGCACCAGCTGAATTTTTGTGTTACAAATATTAATTTGCACACTGAGGTAAATGTTTTAGGCAAGTTCTTTGCTGTTAAGGAGTTCTGCTTGCTCAGTACTACTGTGAGATCACTGCCCTTGAAATTAGTGCAGATTTTGATGGAGTGAGATTGGAATGGACCTTACATGAATTCAGATAGCAATGGGATAGACACTGCAGATGCTGAGTGTGGGGAGATATGGTACAATATCTGTAAAACATCCACTGCCTTTTTGGGTGGCATCAGGAGGCTAAGCCCTTAGACTCTTAAAGCATGACTTAAACTACTCTTATACTACATGACAAAGTTTAGGTGACTGAATTACACCTGAATTGCTCTTAATTTTAGACTCAAGTACTGAAATCCTCCAGGTACATACTATATGGGATAATTCTTGTGTTGAAAGGTTGGTCAAACTGCATTGATATACAGCAATTTATACATAAAATTACATGGAAACAGAAAGGTATCTGGTTAACATAAATCAGAATGGCTTTTTTAGGCTAAGTAACTTTAAAACACTGTGTTCTGTTCCCTGCAGGACAATATAAGCATAGGGAGGCTGTAAATTTTGGTAGGGTTACTGCCGAAAATGTGGGAGCTGCTTTGATTGAGTGAACAAAAATTAAGAAAAGGTTCTAAAAATTATCTTCTCAGCAAACTGAATTTTTAGCCTTGAAATTTCTTGTTTTCCTCTTACAGCTTGTAATTTAGGGTAAACAAATGCAGTGCTGTACATAGTTACAAATAGCTAAATATAGGTAGTTGTATAGGGTGTTACCACCTTGTGAACATGTCAAAGTGGTATTTTATGGAAGCATTTCAGTGGCAGCCTTTTTTTCTTGTTTTAAAATGTTTGCTGATGGTGTGTTTGAAGAATGGAGAAAGTGAATGAACATGACATTTGTATTTGTTATCTATACTCAAGACACTTATTATAGTACTGTGAGTAAAATTGGTTTTTTTGTTTTTCTGTTCAGGAGTCCTGTAGAAAGTCACTGTAATATTTGAATTCCAGGTTTTCCATCAGAGCATACCTTGGAAGAGATTTAAGGAATTCATAGGCCTTCTGCTGGCCCTCAGTCCAGGATTTGAGGACAAAAAAGTAAATTGGAAATAAAATAGTAGCTTTGCTCTATGAGGTTTTTTGTTGTTGTTGTTGTTGTTGCTGTTTTATAGTTAAAGGGGCCTATTTCTAAATCTCAGCAATTTATTTTTTTTAATTAATTAATCCAATTGATAAAAGTAGGAAGTACCTGTTTGAATTGTTTTTTCCAGTGTATTCTGTACTATGTTATTGATTGCTCTGTCTGGTCTGGCTTTGAAATGCTTCAGACCATGAGAATTTTATCATTCTTCTGGGGCTACTATGTCATTTGAGAGATTTCACTGACAGTAAGTTTTTCCTGATAATACAGGTAGCTCTCTTCTCTGGTTTTGTGATAAGTGACTCCATTATTCTTTGAAATATGTGGGTAATCACTAGACATTCTCAAAAAATTCCCATCCAAATTGGAAGACAAAGAGAATTTTAGGCAATATAGAGGATAGATAGCAGGAGAGAAAAAAATTTATCAAGTTGGATATCCTTTTTGATTGAAACATGTTTCTGAAGTCTGCACCATACTCATAGTGACACACAATTATGATGGATACTGCTCTTGAGAGACTCAGATGTACTTTTCTAAGATCTAAGTTGGCTTGTTATTTCATTTTTAAGATACTGACAGTGAAATGACTAAAAAGTGAGACAGAATCTGTCTGCAGAATAAATATATGAATCTTTATATCATTTCAGCTTTCTTCCTCTGCTACATTTTGTTGTGTTTGTATCCCTTATTTTTGATTTTTATCACATATTGTGAAGGCCAGTGTTCTACAACAGGATCTTGGCAGGTTGAGAGCTGTGACTGTGAATAATGAGTCAATTATCACTTAGTCAGGGGAAAGGCAGAGTGGTCCTCTTGCTGGCTTGAATGCCATCCTTCCTTCTTCCCCTTCTCTTCAAAAAGTAAGAACAGAAATGGTTGAAATTCAGAATACTATCAAAGAAATGCACCTGTGATGCTTGTCTTCAGATTGTAGTTTCTTTAGCTTCAAAACAACTTTTGTGTGTTTTTTTAAAAAATGTTTTTGAAGTTCATTACAGTTACTGCTTCAAAGGGGCCAGTTATGTGGTGCATGCATTGGGAGGCTGTAGGTGTCATGAGTTGCTTTGGGCAGCTGAAGTTGGCTCTTACTGGTCCTGAGGGACTGTGCCCAAGGCTGACAACATAATGTTTGAATCACCTGCCCCCCTTTAACTTGTATGGCATGGCCTCATTATGCACACAGTTGCATAGCAGATACTCTGTCCACAGAATTGCATTTAACAACTGCTTTGGGTTGCTTAGACATTTTGCTTCTAAATTTTTCTTCACAAGCAGTCATGAATCTAGCATCACATTGCTGTGCTGAATGTTTCATCAAATGTATTGTTTAATATCCTCTAACCCAATAACTTTGCAATGGTCTTAACCTGAAAAACGTTGCTGTCAAAAGTTTATGACTGATCTCTTAGGAAAAGGGATAGTGCTTCTAAACTGTAGTCTGGGGTTGGTTAATGGCACATAAATACTCTGAGTGCACTTGATTTCTTACTAGCTCATTTAATCTATCTAGCTTTTTAGCTGTGACAATAGCTCAGGTGTCCAGAAAATACAGAACCTAATAGAGCAAGTTTGTCAGCTCATATGTGTGCCTAATTATAACTGCCCAACTATGGGTTGTAGGTCTTTTGATGCTAAAAGTGGTATTATTTTCTCTGGAGAACTCAGAACCTGTATTTTTGAGAAGGATGATCTGATTTATAGCCCAGAAGAATGACCACAGTGGTATGCAAGAAAAGCATGGGCTACTGCAGGAATGTCATGTTTCCTCAGAGTCTGTTGGCTCTATGAATTAAATCTATGAAATAAATCTGATAATTCCTGGGATAATTTCTTTTGTCTCTCTTGGTCTGGTGAGAAAAGTGTATGGCTTCCAGAATCTTTCTGTCATTTCTCATACAGAAATGCTCCTGATGTGCCCAGGGAGGACCCTGGGTTGGTCCTCAGGCCCTGTTGGTACTCTGCTGGTCTGCAGATGTTCAGCTGCATAATTTGCCAATACCCATTTGCCCCAAAATACATTAATATTCCTTTGTGGCTTATTAGTCTTTAAGATAAAACTTGCAAGTTCTTAGGATAAAACAGGAAGCCCATCCTGTTTTACTGCTAAAGTAAAAAAAGATTGAAGTTTTTTGAGCTAGCCATCTAGTTCTTCCTGTAAATAGGGTGAAGTAAAATTATCTTCAAATAGTAGATGACCATTTTACCAGTCAAGAATTTAAAAGAGAGTTTCATCTCTAATACTGCTTCATTTCCATGGCTTAAAAAGAGAGTATGTTGGGAAACGTGATGGCTCAAATGTATTGGTGTATCCAAATACTGTTTTAGGAAAGTACTTGCAAAAGAAGCAGGGAGAAGCAAGATGTTATAGAGACTGGGGATTTAGGAATTATTCAGAGGATCCATCTGTTATCTGAGCATTGAAACCTGTTTGCTAGATTGCTCTGGTGTGGTGCAGTTTGCTTTCTATGAACCCTGACTCTTTTAAGTGTGGACTTCAGGTTATGCCCAGCTTGCCAGCCCTTTCTGTGTGTCACAGTAACTGCAGCACAGAACTGTCCCAGGGGATTAATAATTCTTTGCTGAATGGCTCAATGTAGCAACCCCAAAGGCATCATTAAAACTCTCCACAAGAGTTACTTCAATGCTTATAATACATAATTATGCTTTAGAAATGCAGTGCAGTGTTTCTTATTGTTGCAAAGTAAATTTTTCCAACTAAACCCAAAAAGCCTAATTAAATGAGCATTTATTTTTCATTAAGAACATGGTGGTGTGAAATTAATTTTAATTGATTTACGTATAACTGTTCCGTATTTGATAATGGGACTTTGAAAATAAAAAGTACTGCATTTTTATTTTGGCTGTGATTACTTTTTTTTTTTTCCCCAGGTTGAAGGAAAAAAAACAACTATTCAATGTGGGTTTGGAAATCCATACTTCCATGCACATAATGGTCAACTTCTAGATGCAGTAAGGTGTAACCTTACTGTCTTGCTTTTTGGGGTATTTATATTCTTGGCTGATTTTATGAAGTTTTCTGTATCTTGCATAAGCTTTTGTGGTAATGAATTCTTCAGTATTGAGGAATAGGTGGGACTCTGTGCAATTGAAGTTCAAACTGCATATCAGTTTTATGGTAAAGTCTGGTAAGGTTTTATGCTAAAGTTTTATTTTATACTTAAAATACATGGAAGCTTTCATGAGAGGAAAAATGAATGTGTAAAAAATTAATATTAAATGTAATTAAAGATATGCTTTTCTTTTTCTTGGATAATAAATTATGTTATCTAATCTGGTGTGATTCTGCTTGCAGAGAAAGAGGGAAGGACAATTCAGGGAAATAAAGTGGACTCCTTAAGAAAGGAATGTTCTACTTCTGAATTACCAAACAGAAATAAACAGGATGGCTCACCTGAAAGAAGCAAAGAAATGTGGGTGTCATTTCCACCCCGGGTGCCAAATGAGAATGAGGTAATGAGTTAACATTTGTCCATGTGGACAAGCACCACATTTAAACAGATGAAAATATGGAGAGATACACTGTCCAAATGTTAGAGGCTAGTGGCATTTATCCTATGTGAGGCAAATATTTAAAATACTACCTAAGTGTTAAATGCTTAGAGAGGCACCTGCAGAGATCGTGTTTGGCAGTGGCATTTGCCCTGCTGAAGAGCTGCCATAATCTGATTAAAAAATGAGGCACCCTGCAATGAGCTAAGTAATGCTCTCACTGGGGACTGCAGTTTGTGGCAGAGGTTGGCAAAAAGGAAAAAAAAATCCTGACAGTATGGATGCCACCAGCATGGACAGATTTATTTTGTTTCTTGTACATTTTAGGAAGTACAGAGTTCTGTGTTCCTGAAGCTGTGTTACTGCCTGAAGTAAACAATAGGCAGGCCAGAGCCTTTTTGATTTTCTGAAACATAAGGGATTAGGGATTTAATGTGTGGGGACAAGAAAACAACAGACATCATCTGGAATGGAGGGAGATGGAAATCGGAGTCAACTTGTGCTTTCCTGCCTGAATAGCAAAATAATTAGGCTGTGATCTAGTCTGTACTCAAAATTGCTCTTCATTAAACTTTATTAAAAAAAAGTAGCAGGTCCTTTTGTAAAATACACAGAGCAAGACATTGAAGTGATTTCAAATGATGGGCCTGCCAGGCCTCAGAGGACAAGCTGCCACTTTCCTCTTTGCTATGCCATGTCTTTGTGGTAGAATCAAAAAGCTTTTAGAACAATTATGTTCTGTCAGTTGATTGTGTAATAATAATGACAATATTTTTTGCCATTTTTTCTTTGAGAAGTATTGTTTCCTCATTGGTATAATTTGTCTTTGTGTCTCTTACTTTAGCCACACTGAATTGTCTTTCTGCCACATAAAGCAATGTACAACTTCTGTTATCCTGTATGTAATGGAACTTCCATAAACCTTGATGTATTTTTTGTTTCTAAAGAAGAAGAAGCTTCAGACGTGCCTGCACATTTTCGTTACATTACCAGTTTAAGAAACAAATATAATCATAGTAGAATACAGCAGAAAAATTGCAGTGTAGTAGCAGGAAGAGGCTGTAAGGCATTAAGTTGACCACTGTAACCTTTAAGCCTGCCCTGAGAAAGGAAAATGGGGAAAACATAACTGTTAAAACAGTGCTACTGTTCTAAATGCTGCTTTTTAGGCATGCTATGATTACCTGCACTGTTGTTCCAATAGATTCAGTCTGGTCCTGTGTAGGTTTTCAGAGAATTACCTGTACCTCTTCTATTTTCAGGAGCATTCATTTACTTCTTAAAAATTTCTGTAAAGCTGAGTGATGTGTTCTAGGGGAGCCTTCTTGTTCAAGGTGACCTGCAGTGGTGCCTTCCAACCTTACCTATTCTGTGATTCTGTGAACTGTGTATAAATCAGTAGGAGCTTTGGTCGTGGTTTTGGTTCTGTTTCATGCATGTAAATATTTCTGTCCATCTATTTACAGGCAGTGATGAGTAAGAGCTCAACAGCTGGTGTCTCTGATGGAAATAATCTCAGTCTGTCTGAAAGAGTGAAGGTGAGATTTTCTTCAAAGTGGGGATTATGAGAAGAACATGACTGATTTTTCGTGTATTAATTTACAAATTATTTGCAATTTGCTGATGTATTTCCCATCTGTGGGGAAGAAGAATGAGACCAGTCCAAAATTTTTTCTGATGTTAGTGAGTATGTACTTTTAAAGTGTAAAGGTAATGCAAGTCTTGAGACTGTTTTCAAACCAGGTTGGAAAAAATTTCCTGAGAGCACCTTTAATTTCTTCATGGAAGCACAGAAGAAGAGCCAGGGCATGTAGTCAGTCCTCCATGGTAACACTATTTGCAGCTAGGCTGAGAAAAACCTTTCATTCTCACTCTGTGCATCTATTCAGAGTGATACCTGAAATGAGAAATGTCTTCTCTTTGGGTATGTTTTAAATAGTTTAGATTGTTCAAGGGACATTAGCCTGAGAAAACAGTAGAGTAAAGCCCCAGGTGAAATACTAGAAATGTAATAATTCTTAGCTTTTTTTTTCCCTAATCAATTCAGCATTAGTGTCAAAACAGAAGGATCAAGCTTTAGTTTGCCTACAGCATGTATTCTCTTTGTGCCATAGGAGATGAGCTTGCAAAATTGCATAGTAACTTACCATGCATCATCTTCCTATGAAAATATTTTACTTCTCCATCTTCCCACTAAGTTCCTGAGAAAGTTACTGTACAGCTTGAGCTTATCACTTAAGTTGATACGTGGCAATTTTGGCAGCAAATCTTTGACTATACCTAAAAGTACTTCCTTTGGGTTACACATTTCAAAGAAAACTCATATGCTTTCTTGGAAAAATGCAGGGGGAAATGGAGAAGAGAAGTAGACAATTTAATGCATTTTTGCTTTGCTCTAGATTGTACTATAAGGAATGGAATTGATATATTTTTGTCTGTTTTCTGATTTGGGTTTTCATGGCAGCTGGACAAGCACTTACACTTGGAAGATGTCGACACAGATGAAGAGACGTGCAGTGGTAGGTTTCCCCCCTTAGTATTCACCATTGTTTTCTGTCTTTGAATGCAAGTGTGTGAACATTGATTAAAAAACTGCCTGTCCCCTAAAAGAGATGATCTTGCTCATTTCTTCTACTGCTAGAAAATTCCCCACATTGCCCCAATTTCCCACACTGAAGTACTAATTGCCCCACTCTAAGAGGTAATGAAATAATAAATTAAGAGGAATATTTATTTTACTTTGTCCTGGTGAATTTTTTTTTTTCCAAAAGCTTCTAGAAGTGCAGAGCACTTCTCGTTAGCAACATCTCTCCATATTCATGCATTTCTATTTTGTATTAAAATTACTGTCATTACAAAAGTTTCTTTTGTAAAGTAATGTGGGTGCTAAGAGACAGTGCTGTAAAGTGGAAATATTTAATGAAAATGCTGTCCCTATCTATTAAAACAATTTCATCCTGGGCTTAAAATAGATTAGACTAATTCTGAATTCACAGTGAACCTCTTTAAAAATTCCAATCAGGAACATTTTGAGTTGTGTTGAACTCTTCTGTGCATCTATAATAATTTTAACTGTCCTACCTCCAAAAAGTAAATGGAATGCTAATGTCTATAGTTAGTTGTCTATCATAGGTCCTACAACCAGAATTCACAACCTTTTAGCACTTAAATTCATTTTCCTCGTCTGTACCTGTGACTGTACAAGGAAACCACGCCACACAGATTAAGGGATTTGCCTGAGGTCACAGACAGAAGCTGCTGGGCTTTGATGCTTGATTTCTTAGTTATTGCCACTTGATTGGTCTCTCTACTCTAACAGTGAAGTTTTGATTAGTCTTTCCTTTCTGAGTGTCCTGAATTCCTGTGAAGTCCAAGGGCTTAGAGCCTTCCAGTACCTCACAAGAAAATAATAAACCAACCAACCAGGTTTATGGCAAATATTCTTTCTCCAACCTTTTAGAAAGGAGGGAGTAAAACAGCAGTCCCTGATCAGGTACAGATGTCAAAGATTTCTTTTGAGTGCAGTGTTTATATGTGCCCATTTTTCCCTTTGCAGGGCATTGTTCTATGTTTCTGTCTTAAATTCTGGCATTATCTATTAAAAAGCCCCTGGAGGTTACTGGTGGAAGCACAAACCCATATTTCACTTGTGTTATAAGGAAAAGAGAAATGCTTATAGCCAGTTCATTAAAGTGTTGTTAGGTATCTGTAGTTCCAAACAGGCCACAAATTGGTTGATGAGAATTAAGCCCAATGCTAAAATACCAAGCAGAACAGTGAGGAAAAAGAGCTCTGCTTAAACTTAGTGCATTCAGTACTGTGTACAATTCAGACCTTGCCTCTCTCCATCTTTTGGGTCATTTCTGTGTACTTGTTTGTGTCCAAGAGTAAATGTTAATCACATGCATACGGAAAACCCTCTGTGAAGATTGACACTGTATCAGCAACACTCACTGACAACCTTAGGCTTTTAGATTGTATTTTATAACATTGAAACACTGCCTAGCCAGAAATTAATTGTTCCCTCTAAATGCTGCAGGGAAAGTGAACAACATCCAAATTTATACCTGGGAAACCCTGGTCTTTGAAGATAGCTGTTGAGTCAGGCTAAAGAATTTCTCCTTGACTCCTAAGTGCAGAAAATAGCACTTATGGTTTGATAGTTGTCTTACACGTCAAAATCCACTCAATAGCTTCATAGTGAGAGGGAAAATCTTAGTCCTGTAGAAACCATAGCAACAAAATGTAATTCAAAATACAAAATCATGTCACTTCTATTGCTTGTAATGTTAAAGTAATCTAGAATAATATCACTAGTGAATACCTTAATGAAAGATTAATTCTGTAGAATTCCAGTTAGTTTATAAATGAGGTAAATTGTGACACAAATTAGACATTCTGTTGTTGACCTTTCTAAATGCTGCCACCTTATGTCAGAACAAATGATTGATTTAAGGCTTCATATTGTCAAAACAAGCTTAAAAATATCATAGCTTATTTTACCCTGTAAAAAATACCATACCTTGCTAGAAATTGCAAAAAGCCTTTATCTCTCCTTGTTATTAGCAACAGTTCAATATCTCTGTGCTTCATTTAGCTTTAAAGGGCAGATCAGTTAGCTGGGTTAGCAACTGTACATGAATACAGTAAATATTTACACTTAAGGGCAACTGGCTTAAAGCTGACAGTATGAGAGAGAAGCATGATAGAAAATAGATATTAAACCATCCCATCTAACCTGTGCTGTTTGGCAGATGTCCTGGAAGAGTCATTCTAGTGAAGTTTTTTGAGGTGTGTTTTGTTTGTTTTTTTGTTTTTTTTTTTTTTTTTTTTTTTTTTTTTTTTTTTTTTTTTTTTTTTTTTTTGTTTTTTTACCAATTTACCTGGCAAAGTTCAATGTCTATTAAGGTGTGAATGAATGTGACTGCTTCTTGGGAGTAGGAAAAGCAGCCCACACATTTGGCCAGTATGCAAGTTCATTGTGTCTGCTTTTGTTTGACAGCACTGGGCTGAAAGCTTGAAACAGTGCTTTGCATTGAGGGACTTTGGCACCATAAACCATGATTGGCAAAGTGCAATTGCTGCCCTAAACCACAGCCTTAATGCACTGTGCAGAGACAGCATGGGCATGGTGTACTGGAATCACTCTTTCTCCCTGAATTTAATCTCTAACTGTAAGGAGCTTAGGCAACAATAGAGATGATCAGGTTTTCTCCAGGGATGGATGGATGCTGCCTAGTGCCTATGTTTGGCAACAGGACTTTCCAGGACTGCTTACAAATTTATTGCTTCAGGGCTTGGAGGATATCTTGGTAATAATAGGTAATATTTGAATAAAGTAGCAAATATGTAACAGAACATCTGGAGATCTTGAGTGTGCTGTTGTTTAAATACAAGAGAAAATTAAAACAGGACTAATTAAATGTGTGGGTGAGGCTTCATAGGCAAGGATATAATTGTCTCATCCTAATCCAGCTTGGAGCACTGAAGTGCTGCAAACTTGTCTTTTCAAGGTCCCAGTTGTCTGTAACCCTGCAGAGGCTGAGGAGAACCTGATTGACTCAGTTACTTTCAAGCTGAGGCCAAGCATAACTATTGATTATTTCAATAATTTTTTGGCAAATTATATCGGCATCTGTTATTTTTCATAATCTCTGCCTCTCCATTTATATTTTGAGCCTATCCTTACATCCAGAAAAATCATGTTGAGAAAGAGGATTCAGTTAAATGAGGTGGCTTTTTTGAAGTATGGGGCTCCCCCCCAGCTGGTGAATCTCTTTCTTGTTTTTCTTCTCCAGTCTCTGCAATCCATTTAACACTGCCTTGAGATGATTTCACACTAGGCAGCTCTTTGGGACTAACAGCCTGAAGCATGAGAATTAGAGGAGACTGCAAAATTTAGCTTTTAAGCTTTTTTTGTTATCACTCTCTTCTCAACTCCCCGTCAACAGCATTTTTGTGAAATGTAGTGTCTGAAAGTGGTAAAACCTGTGTCAGGGTATATATAGCTGTCAGTGTATATATAGCTGGGCATCATTTGGCTACAGTAAAGTTATAGACAAAACTTTGAACTTCCTCCCTCTTGAAAGTTAAAAGCAGACTTGTGCCAGTAGATTATTTTTTCTATACTCACAATTGATGTCTATGGTACACAATAAGCAAAAAACTCCAACTCAGCAGTGTTGACAGATTAAATAATCATTTTCTGGGATGTGACAGGGAGAGTATTATTGTTCACTTTCCAAATATGCTGTTAATAAAGTATGTTGGACTTCAGTAAAATTGTCAGCCATATCATCCAGGGAGTTGATTCTTCATGGTATGAGAGGAGCATTTCAAAATGTCTTCTCAGTTTTTTTGGTATCACTGCATGTTCAGTTATCTCTATATATGGTGCCGTTGGCAGTATCCAAGGCTTTCCTGTTGCTAATTAATCACCTCCACAGAGAACATAATTAGCAGCTTAATTAGGATCATCATCCAGTAGTGCTGTAGCAGCAGTTTAAACAAGCTGTGAGGTACTGGCTAGAACTTACAATGGCCTGGAGTTCCTTTGGGTGCTCCCACTGAGAAGGACGACTGTCAATACTCTCTAATTTTTTCTCTCTGAAGGGGTTTCTTTATTAAACATTATCAGGGAAAGCAGCATTTACCAATTAGACTTTTGTGTGCTGTCACACAGCCAGGATAGAGAGAGACAAAGCTCATTTCTGGCCTGTCTACTGGCAAACAAAGGTTGATTACATTCTTACAGGGTGATTGAAGGGAATTTGAAACATTGTTTGCATTACTAACAAGCCTTAAAAAGTGGAATTGACATTCTGAGTATGACAAGCATTTCTTGCTAAAAGCAAAAATAAATTTCCTTCTGTTGTCCTAATTCTTAAGAGTTATCTTTCTGAGCCGTTGCCAGGCTGTTGCATAACAGTGCTTCCTCCTCATCTTCTCTCTACAGATTGCTCTGTTGAGGGGGAGAAGCTCTTAGTGCAGAAATAATCAGTGTTTATATCAGTAGGTGATACAAACCTTCTAGTGTCCAGACTTCCCTTACTTTAGTAAGGTATAGAGCTGGGTTACCAGTTTGAAAAAATAGTAGAAGATGCCATTGTCTTTAAATGAGCATTCACATCTTCCTTCTGTCTTACACTTTTGACCCAAATGATGAAAAAAGCAGCTGCAGAGCATGTGTAGACATAGCCTAGATACCTGTGGATTGTGCTGTCCTTTTCAGAAAGATGCTATGCTGAGAGCTAGGACTGAAAGCACTTACATGGCTGGAGATGAACATAAGCAACCAAGAGAATAGGGATGAAAACAAACCCACTTATCATGAAACAAGAGACAAAAATCCAGAAATTAAATACCCAAGGGAATTAATTCCACTCTTTTAAAAAGAGATTCTACTTTGCAATTCGAAGCCCTGCTGGCTTTTAAATAGTACACTATTCCCAGAAGAAAACTAAATGAAAAATTTGATCATAGAATTTTTATGGAGACCTACCTAGGAAATCTTTATTTCCAAATGCAGGTTGACAGGGGAATGAGAGGTCTGTAACTCTACTACTGTGGTAAAATTGTGCAGGTAGAGATAAGTAGACACTTCATCCATTTCAGCCTGGATCTCTGTACTCTCTTGTTGCTTCCATTAAGTAACATTTAAGCAGAGCTTTGAAAATTGATTCTGAGATTACAAGATAAATGTAAATGTAGTATAAAACTGTAAAGAAACTTGTGTATCAGCTGAAAAAAATAGTAGGTAGATTTACATAATCCTTTGACTAAATTGCAAGACATATGGTCCCCTTAAGTTCTTTCATAAAAACATTACTGAGACACCGTGGACACATCTGTGCTGTGGCAGAGCTGAGATTGATTCATGTTAGAAGATATTTCTGAACCTAAGGCATAGCCTTCTGATCTGTCACAGAATGCAAATCCGCTGGTCCTGGTATGAATGTTTTGCTGAAGTTTGTAAAAGAAAAGTGATTGAGAAAAGCTGTTCATTTGTGAACTGTGGAAGAAATCCTGCCTGTAACCTTTTTATGGAAAGGTTACATCTCACTCCATCCCAGATAGGGGGAAGTCCTCTCAAGTAACTCTTTTTGGAAAGCTCAGGGAGAAACAAACATCTGTGAAATACCCTTAGACAAGAGAGTCATCTGGCACTGCAGTGGGGAATATTAGTAGTTCTACCAGGTATTTTTACTTGAAGTTCTGTGAGAGTCATAATAAGATGCTTTATAATGATTCTTTATGCCCAATGTAGAAGTGGTGAAGCTCTAGCTAAAGAGAAATGAATGACCCTGCTCAGCTCATCAGTGGCAGACAAGGTGTTTTATAACTTCTACTGCAGATGTCTCTGCTGAGGACCTTCCATCTTTGTTCTGAAAGAAAGGAATGTAATACCAGGTGCTCTCTGAGTTTAAGAGCATCTGCATCCAGATTTTAATTCAGCCCCCTTAAGAAAGAAGAGCTACCCATCTGTTTCCAGACAAGTTTAATTTTTCCTTAGTTCAGTATTGCTACCTAGATTTTAGCTCAGGACTGCATGGCTCTGTTTTAATGATAGCTTATGCAACAATAACTACATCACACTCTGACTAACAAGCTACTGCCCATGTCTGAGCACTACAGGATTTTAGCAGGATTTTGCTGATTTATGCATAGAATGGAAGGTTCATGTTGACTCTTTTTTATTCAGCAGGGTCATTAGTTCTTCCAGGAGAGGTGGAAGAGACAGTGACTTGCTGTACACCCTTCTCTGATAAGCCTATTCAGCCAAATTTCAGAGCCTGGTCAGTTCCCCAGCCATCAGACAACAAAGCCCAAGAGGTATGAAGTCAGATGTATTCATTCAGACTTTGGGGTATTTTTATTTTTCCTTTTGACTTCTACTGTTATTTCCACAAAAACAGAGGGATATAGATGTAGTGTGTGAAACTGCTGTGAGTTAAAAAGTCATATTATTAATTTTTAAGTGAATAATGAATTCTTAAATATGTTAAGAATTGAAATAAACAATCTATTTTATCTTGCACACTGCTACTATATAATCTTACATTTTCAAAATGTGCACTTCAATACTTCAAGTGGTATGTGGGCTTTTTAATATTTAATTTGTGTAACTCGCAGAATATTCAAGTAAGCCTTTGCCCTTTAAGCCTTTTAGATCCCCTTGCTTATGTAGAATGATGGACCATTTAATTTTCCAGTGATCTCACGATCTTATGGCATACTCATTGGCTTAATATAGGAGCCATTTTTTGCAGCAGGGAGGTAGGGAATGATCCCTTTAACATGACACTTAAGAAAAGAGATTTTAGAATATATTGTGGTCATTATTAAGATCTGGTTCCTTGGAAATGAGTGGTAGCAAGATGCTGCTGAGAAACTGCATTGTCAGGGTCTGGTGGGGAGAGGTTTGCTTTATGGCCTCCGAGCCTTTTAATCAGGCACAGTCAGTGCAAACTTTAATTTAGAATTGCTGTCTTCCTTCAGTAGTTCAGTTCTTCTCAAACTGCAACAGAAGGTGTGGATTGCTCACAGGCTTATTTTAAGTCATTAAGCTTCCTATCCAAATAGTCAGCGTGAGCATTAACTTTGGGGGTGTTTCTATTGCAGAGAATTCCTCACTGCTCTTTTCCCCTGCCTGATCATTGCAATAGAAGCTGAAGTTAGCTTCCAGCTAAAGTGGGCCAGTTTTGATAGTTTCATATGCTTATTGATGTTCCCGTGAGGCTTAAATCAAGTTTATAAATGACGCGTGACCAATGACGGCTTGGTGTTATAGCACTGCATATGGTGCCTCCTTTCCTGGGCTCGGTTGTGTTTAGTTCCTTGCAATAAACTCTTTACTATAAGGAACAAGTCTGCTTTGGGAAAAAGTAGATGTTCTAAAATGACCTTTCAAGCTTTAATACCTACTATTCTTTGAATAAAAATACCCGCTCTTTTCCCTAAGGATTGACATAATTCAAGGTTTTGCCTTTAGATATATCCATTGGACACAAAATAACACCCAAAAAACTAGAATGAGGCTTTATACTTTCTCATTTCATAACTTCTGTCGAGAAGAAGGAGGGTTGTAGCAGCCTGCAGTGTTCATAAAGGACTGCATATGATTCTTTAAACTATAGTTCATGAAAAATAGATAAAGATCCGACTGCATGCAAAATTCATTTCCATTTGAGGGAAATTTGGGTTATGAAAGAAACTGAGTATTATTACATTGGCCATGAGTCGCTGCATTTTTCAAGAAGAAAGACAATTTCCACAACCATTTGGTTGGTGCCAGGCTACTTAAATCGAAGGCAGCCTTTCCCCTAAATTATAAACATATTTTTGCCTTCATTTAGATAATATAACTGTGGCCTGATTTTTAGAACTGTCAAGACTGAACAGGTCCATTTTAGAGTCCCTCAGTGCTTTAAATTGTCATTGCCTTGAAAATTAAGTCTTGCATTGCTTATGGCAGGACTAGTTTAGAAAGAGAAAAAGATTTTCCCTCAAGACATCTCTGCTTTAAAATGAGACTGTTCTCTGTCCATCAAAACAAATCTGTTAGGGAAGGGCAACATAATGTGGCTGCCTAATTGGTTTTCTTAGAGAATGGAAGGCCATTCTGTATGAAAAATAGAAGGATGAGAAATGTCTATGCTATGGAAAAACTTGTGAGGCACTTTAGGGTAAATTGTGTATCTCTTAACATATTGCTAGGGAAAGTTTAAAAAAAGAAGCTCTGCTAAGACCCAGTTTATATCTTGGATAATTGTTAAAGAACAACTTGTCTCCCTGAAAATGTTTTTCTGTCAAAAGGTGTTAGGAAGTGGCTTAGTGAATGACACAGCAAATTATTTGTATTGTCCACCAGTGTTGCTTCATCTTTCTTTCCTCCCTTTAGACATAAATGTATTTCAGGATTTCAATATTGACAGTGGAGCATACATGACCTCCCACAGGCCACTGCAAATTGAACCAGCATTCATTCTGTCTTTGAAGTACATTATCACAGAACATTTCCCTCCCCTACCCAGAAATTTATTTTCACCTTTATTTCTATTCAGTGTATTTTTTCATATAATACATCATAGTATTTTTATGTCTTAATTCCTGCTTCCTTGTGTCTTTATTTGTTCTTATTTCCTTCTCTGCGTACACATGGGTGCAGTTGCATAGTCTTCATCCACTTGCTACAATCATGCATTCAAAGTGCCATTCATCTCACCTAACTTCTGCTTTAAATATAGTTTTAGTCCTCCAGTTACAAGAGGCAGAAATAAGCAACTCCAGAAAGTGATTAATCCCATTTGCTGTAGGAATTTGTTGTAAAATGTAATATATCTACACCCACAAGCTTGGGCTGGACTGTTTTTGGCTAATTGACTACCTTAGTCTAGAAACCTATTTTTTGCAAGGCTGGGATTAGGAAAGAAGAAATCTGCCCTTCTATTCTCCTTTATTTGTCTGTAGTTTGAGCATTCAAAAAAGTACTTAGCTTGTCTGTCATTTTATCTTAATCTGTGGGATGACAGCACTTATCCCCTAAAATACGACTTCCACTGAGTTCCTTTGGTTAAAGTTTTACTGCTCGGCCTCAGCTGAGGTTTGTTATTGCTATGTGCTATGCATAAATGCAGCAGGAACACCAAAGAACTTAAAGACAGGATTGACTAAGTCAAAGAAGATGGAAGAGTTATACCTTCTCAGAGGCCAGTAAAGACACAGAGATTGAATGACTTGTCCAGAATGATGAAGCAGAAATGGAAAATTGGCCAAGATTTATTGACTTCTAGTCCAGTGCCCCAAGCTTTTTTTTCTCCCAGGTACTCCAGGATATACTAAGCTTGTATGAGATCATAGCATATATGCCTTCCCCCCACCTCTTTTTTTTATTTATTTATTGTTAGTGAACTAGTAAGTCTTCCCTGGAGCATGCAGTGAAATCACTGGTGAGTGTATGTGCAAGCTTTACATAATTTGAACAAGCGAATCATAGAGGGCCATAATTACACAGAAATGCAAGTTTTAGAAGGACAGAGCCAAACTGTTCAGCTAAGTTTAACTCCCCACAGATAATGAAAGAACTGAGTTGCCAATTATTAATAGACTTCTGAAACTGTCAACTTCAAGGTATTTTATTTACAATATTACTTGGTAAAACAACCTCTAGCAAAATATTTCAGTTGTTAATATGAATATTACATTCTTTCCTTCCTTTAATTTGGACATGCAGGAACTGTAAATGAAAGTGATTTTTTTCTTCAGAGAGTAAATCACAGAAGCAATCTTAAGCAAACTGGCAGTTTTCTAATAGAGCAGGATTCTATTCCCAGAGAGCTCTCAAAAAGATTTCAATTAGATGTTGAATTAGACACCTGAAATTCACATATTTCTCTCAGTTCCTTAGGCAAAAATAACAAGATAATAACTTGATCTGCTCAGAGAATTCAGTGTTCTATCGTAAAATGTCTTCCTTTTGACATAGAACAAAATTGCAATTTGCAGTTTATAAATTCTAGATTGCTTGTCTTCATGGAAGTTTGAAGTCGATGGCTTCTTGGAAGAAGAGAAAAAGGAATCCCTAATGCTTTGAGTATTCATTTGAGAGATGAAGCACACTGATAAATATGCAGTGTGAATAAACTTTTCAAATGTGCAATGAGTGGGTAACAGAGAAATCGTTAACAGAGTGAAGTGGGGTATGTTCTATTTTGGCATCTTATTTCAGTTAGCTCTGTGGGGTCGAGTTTTGTAAACAAAAGTTTTTCCACAATTGTGCTGTGTCTGCATAAAATGTTCCTGGAATGACATGAATGCCAAGACAAGGTCAGAGTGGATGTGTGTATACTTTCTGTAACTCTATTGGCAGAGGAAAATAGATTTGCTTTTGTAAAATCCCTGTAAAGGCTTAGTGTAGTTTGAACTCTTCTTAGCTCAGTTGCCTTAGATGTGTGTCATGGTTTAACCCTGGGCAGACACCAAGCCCCACAGCCACTCACTTGCTGTCTACCAGCAGCACTGGGAGAGAATCCCACGGGTAAACTGGAAAACTCGTGGGTTGAGATAGAGACAGTTTAATAGGGAAAGTAAAAGCTTCACACACAAGCAAAGAAAACCAAGGAGTTAATTCCTTGCTTCCCAGAGGCAGGTGTTCAGCAACCTCCAGGAGAGCAGGGCCCCACCACTCGTGACAGGCACTTGGGAAGACAAAGGACATCATTCCAAACTCCCTTTTTCTCCTTCTTCCTCCCACTTTATGCACTGATGATTCCACACACATGTGGTGTGGAATATCCCTTTGGTCAGCTGGGGTCACCTGTGCCAGCTGTGTCTCCTGCCCTGCATCCCCAGCTCCCTGACCACCCTGGCTGTACAAGAAGCAGAAAAGGCCCTGGCTCTGTGTGAGCCCTGCTCAGCAATAACAAAACATCTCTGTGTTATCAGCCCTGTGCTCAGCACAAATCCAAACACAACCTTATGCCAGGCACTGTGAAGGAAATTAACTCTACTCCAGACAAAAACAGCACATGTTGTAAAAAATCTTGTTGCAACCAAAATAACTGAAAAATATTCTTGCCCTGCATTGTATTTTAGAAGAGTGCTTTGGATTTCTGCAAATGGAAGACAGGTAGTAGAACCCTGGTTGCTGCTACCATTTGTTACACAGTTGCTGTTATTCTTACTGACAGGGAATTCTACAAGGCTCTGCCTGTGGAAAAGATGGAAATGAACATAAATATGCTGAGGAGGTCGAGGAGTTGGCTTTATCTCTAATGGGAATGAGAGTTTGTGTGCAGACTTTATCTCCTGTTAACATCTTTCATGTGGGCTATTTATTAAAGTTAATGATGGTTTACCTGAAGTAGTCTATGAACACAAGAAAGATAATATTTGTGTGCAGAATGAATAGTTTTTTCTAGACCACCTCTATCTAGAAAGTTTTTCCCATTTATTAATCCGCATGATCTACTCATCTGCATCCAGGATTATTTAGCAGCTCCAGCCTGTAAGACAGATCCTTAGGAGACTGAGCAATATAGATGATTAATAGAATTACATAACCCCAGAAAAACTATTGCCTGATTATTCATAAAAATTACAGTTTTTTAATAAAGGATGTAGATGCTTTGCAGATGCTCTCTGCCATGTCTATCAAGTACTTGGCCACCAGAGAGGAATCCAGCTACCAATTCTCTTGACTTACTAGATGGCATGAACTGTGTGAGTGCTTCTTCTTACCAAAATGTCACATCAAATTGTGCAGGATAGTGCCTTCTAAACTGAGCAGTGATCATAGGATGCTGAGTGTTCTTCCTGCTTTTCAGCAAGTACATGTATTCTTAATTTCATATACATCAGTAGTCATGGGATTAATTGAGGACTTGTCAACAGCTTGAAAAAATAACCATGTGTTTAACCATTTTGCTGATTTGGTGCTGAAGTACTTAAATCTTTGAAACACATTTCTAGACAATTTATATTAGCTTCTCAAGGGATAGGGAGCATTCCTACATAGTTTTAATATTGAAGATGTGTCTCCTGTGTTGCCCTGGAATTCATTTTATGTAACTGCTTAGCATAAACCTTTCTTGTTGTGGCCCCCTGCAGTTTCTTATCAGCATGGAGCCTGCCACAGTTATTTGTTTTCATTGTTTTATTTTATAGGCAGAGTGTTTATTCTAAGATATATCAACCAGAAGCAATGCAGAAATGCAATACAGTATGCCAACAAAGCACATATTGGCAAATGCAGTAAGATTCTTATGTTCGTCATGCAAGAAATACAAACTAGCCAATTCCATGTCTCTGAGATGGTGGAAAAAATTATTGGAGTCTGAAAATCGATTATGTGTCATTTTGCTCATTGCAGGCCTTTCCTTCAGGGAAAAGCATGTTACATTAGTATCAGATGCATGTATGCTGCAGCTTTATGTAATACTAACCCAAATTTTGACAATATGGAATTTGTCTTTGAAATGTAACATAGCTGCATATAACATGTCCATAAACCCACAGCCTTGCTGCTACAAGCAGCAGGAATATAATAGATGTGTGCAAGGGAGGTTTTTAGATTCCTTGCCTTGAGCAAAATTAGTTAATGATATTCATTCAGATACAGTACAGTACAAATGGAGCACATTAAATGGCCTAAATTAGGTCAAATTGAATAATTGAATTTATTCTTTTACTTAAAAAGAGCTTAATCAGCTGAGAGTGTTAGAGTCAGAAAAAATAGTTTAATTAAATAATAATTAGAAGTTTATATTTTGAGCTTCCTTATTATCACTTGCAGCAATATTATTTATGTATCTGTTTTCCTCATTACAGCTACTGGGCGATGATGTTCAACCATTCTCACTTGATGAAGAATTTGATTATGACAATGTGGCACTGACCCCTAAGTTCTCTGAAGCTGAGCTGAAGGCCATTATGGAGTTGTCTGAAGAGAAAATGGGTACAGATGTCAGATCAGCACAAGCTGAAGACTGAGTCAAAGGTGTTCTGTGCAGGGCTGTTGGAATGACCTTTTTATGGCATGAATGCAGCTCCTCGTTGTACCCTTATTTAGTGTTCTTATCTGAGTGGCCAGTAAATGGCATCCCTGAGATTTGTCATTTATTCTGTCAAGGTGCCTTGGATCCTGTACTGGCTCAGGGTAGGTGTGCTGGAGTCACTTCTCCATAGGAGCAAAACAAGCTGGTGGATTTCAGAATAGCTGAAATAGCCATCATGGCTACTCTCGCTTATATCCGATACTGATTTGGTTCCTGAGTAGTACACAGCTGGTCCTAAAGCTGACTTTTACCTTGTTCTTTTAGTAATGCAGTCAAGAGCTTTTTAACAGCTGACAAATCAGTCTATGAACTCTCTAAATGTATAGAGATATATGAGTGAATAAATCTGGGAATATGTTTTTTTTCTCTGTCTTTTGAGTTACTTCAGTTCTGCAAAAAATAAATATTCCTGTTTCCGACAAACTTTTTGTGTTGATCAAAACTGACGTGGTACAACTCCTAAAATTAAAACAGTAACTGCTCAAACTACCCCCCCACCCCATCTTCCACACAGAGGAGAAAATAGCTATTTCATCCATTAAAGGACTTAGCATTGAAAGGCTGTCAGATTTTAGATTTTTTCACAGGAGATGATTACAAATAATAGCTTATAGCTTACACTCTGCATCACTGAAAAACAGCAAGCTGGAGTTGAGTAAAGGTCAGCCATATGGGTGGGAGAGGAGCATGTGCACCTCTGACACAAGGCAGTATGTACTCCTCTGAAGAGTTCAGAATCCTTTGTTTTCAGTAACTGTAGAAGCTTTGCCTTTGAGGCTTGATTTAACATCACAATGCTGTATTGAATTTTTGGTCATTTTCTGGTATAACTGCATTCACTAAAGTTTGCTGACCAACATTTTGTCCTTGACCTCTCTCTATTATTTCTGAAGTGGGTGATTAGCATGATAAATATGGGAAGAGTGCCTGAGCAGACTGACAGGGCACCAAAACATAGGTTTGAGTAAAGGCTGTGGATGAATTTTCTGTGGCTGGTTGGCTGCTTCATTGTCAGTAATTTATAAAAGCAAAGAAAGGTCTTCTGATGTTTCAAAGGAGATTTTCTGCATTAGTGATCTTGTAAACCATAATCATGCTCCACTGAAATCTGAGTAGCATTGGTTTTGAGGAATGGTATTTACCTTGATTAGGGGATATAATTTAAGAATGAGATTCCAAAAAAAAAAAAAAAAAAAAAAAACCCCAAAAAAAAAAAAACAAAAAACCCACCAGAAAAGAAAGAGCTCTCAGAGAAGATACTTAAGGAGACTGATACAAAATTACAGGTAGGTCATATAGAAAAACTGATTTGTATAGGACCTTGCTGGTAGAAGGCAATGAGAATTTTTTTTAATACCCACACTCAAAAAAATGCCTGTGCTGTAGTTAAAATGTTTTTTAAAATGTAATTGGCTGTGTAGCAGATTCTGCTGGGTTTTCTGAAACTTTTTTTAAATGTGAATTTATTTTAATTCAATAAAGGTTTGTTGGACCCAAGGTATTTTAAATTAAATGATTTAGATCCAACTGGAGTTTTCCACTGAAACCTTAAAGTTAAAAATTTCTGAACAGATCTTATTATTAATTCATCTTCTTCTGAAGGATACAGATAATGTGTATAAATCAGAAGGATAAGAAGTAAGTTCTGGAAGAGCTCCATAACAAATCTGGGAGAAAGAAATGGAGAAGTGCTGTATAGTGATAGCAAGGTCAGCCTCTGAAAGCCTCAACAGAAAAATAAGGGAGACAACCTCATTAACATATATATGTATAGCAAAGATAAATTAAGGAGCCTTCTGTCTGAGAGACCTCTCTGTACAGGATTTGCTATCCTGCAGACAAAGAATCAGCCATAGAGGTGAACATGTGTGGCTTTGTGGAATGGTGCATTAGGTGCTGCTTCTGTGTGGTTTTTTAGAAATGCGTGAGTCGCAGAAACTACAGATCAGTCCTGTGGGAATCCTATTGCCTGCAGAGTCGATGAGAAAACTTGTTGAGGGGTTTGTAATATTCTTCAGGCCACATCAGCTCTGGAATCTCTTAAGTGCCTTTTCTATTCATTTCATTATCAATTTTTCACTGTGCATTAGGGATACATCCAGCCATTCAGTTCCTTCTCTCGTAAGCAGACAATTCTTACCAAATGTTCAGGGTGCCTACTATGCTCCATAAGTGTCATTCAGTATAGTCATTATATGGTTTCCTTTGATATAAAGAAACACTTTGCTGCAGAATACCCAACAAAATTGGAACTCTTTAGTGACATTCATCTTACACAGAGAAATGGGAATAATTCGCTTACATTTACACCACTCATGAGTTAGATTTTTACTCTTTGTTAACAGGCATGAATATCACAGTGAAGATTAGGCAGTATAGGCTATTTTCTGTACATGACATTTTATTGGCCTGCCCCTGTGGTTGTTTTTGGCTTGTACCTTTCATTTGATTACCTTTCACAGAGGAGGCATATTTTCCTCTTAGCCATTACCAGGTTGTCATTTTTAAGAACATACTTTATGTGCATGTTAAATTTTATACTTGCTCATGGAGTTAGTTACCTGGAATTGTTTTAGTGTTTGTGAGGGGGTTTGAAGTCTGAATAATATATATCTTTTCCTCTTGTAGCTTGTATTCTGTTTAATATTTAATATTTTCAGCAGGGGTTGGCAAGGGACATTAATCTTTTCTATTTATGGCCTTTTCTAAACATTTTTCCTGTTTTCCCAAAGAATTTAAGGTAAAAGTCTCACATGGAGCAGGAAATTTGGAGTGCTACTTGGAATTGACTTAGGGGCTGCTGCAGTAGGGAACAGCTTTCTCCCTACCACACCGACAGTGATTTTGACCTGCAAAATCTCTGACCCTGAGTGAACCCATGGGAAGTGAAGACTGTGTGATGCATCTCCCCAGTCCCTTTGTATTAATGATTTCATTGATGTCTGAAGTGCAGCAGAGATGTGCATCCTTATCAGTCAGTGTGCTTATCTGTGTGGAACTTGTGACTGCCTTTGGTGTTGCCATAAGGATACGGAGAGTTTCTCTCCACAGTCTTGATGTATCCTCAGTTATGGGGAGGGACTATTTGTTTTAGGAACTCTTTGAGTTTTATGAGGAGTAAAATAGTTCTTCCACTGGGGATGGAAACTGAAGGGTTGTTTCCTTGGCTGGCTGAGGTGAAAGCTTGGATATCGCTAATGTTCAGGGTTAATGTATACATCTCATGACTGTAAAGGGAACAGTAATTACTTGTTGAGATAATGGTAGTGGAAGAATGAGATAAAGACTGAAGAATTGGAAAGATATGCAGGCAAATCTGACTCAGGGAGTTATGGGTATATTTCTATTAATGCCTAGAGGTATCCCGGTATACACTTGTGTACACACAATGCCACAGAAGGAAAATAATTTTAGTATGGAGAGTACTGCCAGATAATTCAGAATCTTATGAAGAAGATGGTGTGGGAACAAATCCCTGCTCTTATGGAAAAGACTGATCCTCTGGCCTTCATTTTCTGCTGCTATAAACTGGCAGAACTCCACTGAGGCCATTTGTATTCATACAGAGCAGACAGGAGTCTGGTATTTACAGTCTTAGCTGAAAGAACATGGAGCCAAATCAATTCCTGATTTAACTTCACTGAATATATAGTTATGTATATGACCCATTATCATTATGGGAAAAGATTTAAATGAAGAGCCAATGCAAATGAAATGTAAAAAGTGTATCTTGTAACTGTTCAAATACTACACAGGTTCTTTTGAAGTTTTTGTAATTGTGTGTGCCTAAAACGTTGCTTTTTGCTTTAACAAAAATATCACATATATTTTCAAGTCCTGTGCAAATAATGAAACTTGTTTATATACCTAACTACGAAAGATTCTGATCTCCATTAATGTGTTTTTCCCCCCTCTGCATATTGATTGGAAGTGGCCTTTGCTTTATCTTGGAATTGCTTTTAAAATATCTGATGTCCTTTGTGAAAACATGCACTTTCTTATAAAGGTAGACTCTCAGTTAGTGATGCTACTCTAAATGCAGAAATAAAAATAGGACCAAATTCCTGGTTGCTCAGCAACTTCATTTACATCATAGTGTGGGTAAACACACATTTGGTGTAAAAGTGTCTGCTTGGATAGCAGGCTGATTTATATCCTGTTGTCCTCTACCTTGAACTTTCCTTGGGAGTCTCAGCAGTATCTCGGTCCCACCAGGGTCTGAGTGTTCAGAGCCCTGCAAGGAGGCTGCGAGACAGTTCAGTCACACGGACCACAGCAGTTTACCCTGCGGCCGCAGCCCTGTGCCGGGGCTCGGTGCGCACTTCAGCCAGGTGTGGCTGTTCTCCTCTGCTCAGCGGAGATTTCTGTTACTGCAGCGCTGAATGTGCTGCTCCTGAGGACCGGGCTTGGCGCTGAGATTCCTTGGGCTCCATTCCCTTTCTGGGCCGTGCTGAGCAGGCAGCTCGCTGCCCTCCATCCCGGGCTGCAGCTCAGCCCCGGCCTTCCCAAGCACTGAGTGGGGCTGAGCTCCTGCTCAGGGTTCTGCTGGCCTCAGGAAGCCGCTCCTTGCCCGCAGAGCCAAGCGCTGCTGCCAGCCCAGGGCATTCCCACCGTGCAGCGCTTTCTTGTGGCAGCTGTCAGTTAGCACAGCTGGGCCCGAGGGCCACATCTGTCCCGGGCTCCTCTCCCTGGGAGCCGGCTGCCTTTGCCCAGCCCGAGCGCATGCAGCTCTCCCAGGTGCTGAATGTCTGCGCATCCCTTGGGAAACCAAGGCAGACGGTTTTCTCTCCCATGGTGTTAGGTTGTAGAACATCTCAAAAGAAGTTTGGTAATTGCTGGCTGTTGGAGGTGGCACCTTGTGTTTTGCTGGCAAGATACTGTGAGCCATCGCAGGTGTATGGGCTGTGAAATACCGCAAATTAGACTGAAAATGGTTTTGGTGCTTGTCTGTGACAAGTTTCTAAGAAGAACAGCAAATGCTAAAAGGTACTGTCATTTTTATAGACAAGCTGCTTTATTTGCAATTGCAGTGCCCCACAGTTAAAATGAAAATCAATTTTAATGCCTTATGAAAATGCAGAAATATTTGTCTCATTTACAGCACTTCCAAAAAGGACAGATAATAAAGTTCCCCTGATTTATGATCTATAATTTTATGTACTCTGTGGTATCTTGTTCACTACATCTCTCCACATAAACATTCCAAAAGAATGAGGAAAGACAGGTCTGAACAGCATTCCTGAATCTAACTTAACACTGAATTTCAGATTGTAGAAACTCTCTCTCTACATATATTCAGAGCTCTCTTTGATCTGAATATTCCCAAACTTTGGGGGAGTAGATGCTTAACTTTAAAAATCACTAATCAAACATTTCTCTAGCGACCACATAGTACTGATCTGGACTAAAAAACCCTAAGCAGTAAGGGACCTGCCCATATAAAAAGAACCAATGAAATGTGAAAATTGGCATAATGCACTCTGTATGAAGATAGTGGATAAAAGGACTCTAAAGATAGTAGAATTAAACAAAAAATGTTATTTTTTTCCTGGAGAGTGAACCATACTAAAGTATTCTGTTGACTTCGTGCAATTCTTGAAAGCCTTTGAATGCCCAACTGAAAAAATAGTGTAATAATTTTGTAATTGATGTGGATATACAACCATTATCTCTTGAGCCATTAAAATGAGATTAAAATTTGTGTGAAATTCTTCGGTATATTTTGTGGCAGTGCTGACACCATAAATTAAGGCTTTAGCCTCATTCTATCATATGTTACAACAAAGTTTGTTCTGTGGCTCTTGTGGCTGAGGATTCTTGTGGCAGTTTCTGGAGAGCAGGTGTGAACTTGTAGCAAGTAAGCTCTGTTTTCTTGAATCCATCTGCTTTTATGTCCAGGTGTATAAAAACTTGAAAGGTGCAATATGATGTGCCTGTTTCGTAGAAAGAAGCAAGTGTCATTTACAATATTGCTTATGCTCCTCAGAATAACTTAGCAAGAGGAAAAATTCTACTGAATACCTAAAATCTTGATTCTGCCATTTAGATTTGCTGCAGATTGTACATTTGGTGTTTGAGAGAGAAATGCTGGAGTGCATTTTTCATCCTCTTTTCCTTATATTCGATTTTGTCTTTCCTATGTCAGTTTTGCTACTAGCTTTCCAGAAGTTGACACTACTTTAATCCAATGAGCTACTTTCCTGCTGGATAAAATTTTAAAGTAAAAATGATGGAAGGCTGGTATGTGGGCCAGGAAACATCAAAGCATGGATAGCACGTTATGCTCATGCTTAGCATTTGCATAGCTGTCAAATAATCAGGAAAATACAAATAATGGTCAGCTTACTTATTGAATGAAAATTTAATTCCAAATTGCCTTTGTTTAAATCAGCTGCTTACACTTCGTCTCCTCTGCTCACCAAGGATTCTGTTAACTAACATATTTCAAAATCCAGACTGCCAAAAATACTGACAGCTTTCATTAGCTGAGCAACATTTCCCACAACAAAATTGTGATCCGTTTAAGGCTCTTTGCTTCGGGTTGTGACACATTGCCTGAATTCCACGGATTTATTCCTCATTCATGAACATTAGTGATGTAAACTGTACACCCAATGGCCCAGTGGCTATCCCTCTGCTGACAGCAGGGAGAAGAGATGTAGTGGGAAGAGGGGTTGGCTGAGCAGCCAAACGTTGCTTGTGCTCTGAATGCGATGCTTGATATTTTGCTTTTGATTCTTTTGCAATGTGTGTAGAAGCTTGGTTGTCAAAAGCCAGTTGAATAACACCCCTCCCCACTGCACCCCCAAGCCCCCTGTATGAAGGTGCTGGCAAGCAAGCTAACCAAATTCAGCTGGCTGTTGTTTCAAGGGTAATGGGGTTACATGCATCACGGGGCATGTTTTACAAGGTGCTGGCAACTGATACCATTTCTGAACTGACAGGATTGGGCTCTACTCACAAGTGTGCAAATGTGTGTTTATCTGGCATTGCTTGTAATCCTATATTTCCCAAAATTTAATTTTTGAAATGTTTATTCTTTTGATACTTTTGACTCACTGCTCCAGAATCAACAGATCAAGGACATCATTCAAAGATGATACTAAATACAATCATGACTTTACTGCTCTGAAATGATAAAATTATGAATGAAATAAAATTAAGTAATGTTAAATTTAGGAAAAACATCATGCTGAAATTCAGATTCACTAGACTCTGCAAATACCATAAAGAGAGGTTGATGGAGCTGTTTTGCTAAGGTCATTTAAAAGAAATGTGGAAGTAGATATTGGAGAATATACTATAGGGACACAGGAGAGAGGAGCTGGATTTCATTAATATTTTTCCTCTAAGATTAAGGTGCATGAGAATGAATGGTTGAGGTTTGAAGAATTTTGCTTGTTAAGGTTGTTTTGAGTTCCAACTCCTGCAATGGAAAAAGGATGGTTCAGTTCAATGAATCAGGTGCAGTCTGATTGTTTCAGTTCCGGAGCATCTCTACCAACTCTTGATTTATACACAGGATGGCAGCCCATTTGTGAAGCATCACTGCCAGCATTTGCAAAAATGAGCAATGATATATTATTTAAATATTCTGCTTTTTTTGAACAGTCTCACTGCATTACAATTGCACAATAAGATAGGAGATAGCCTTTTTATTTATGTTCTAAAAAGGGCAAGTTAGATTAGAATTTGGAAGTGGAATGTTGGATCACAACCCCATCAGGGTTTTGTGAAAACCCGTGTCTATATGTAATCTTTGGTTCATGACTGCATGGCTCAGCCTTGAGCTCTTTACTGAAGTAAATGACATCTCATTTGATCTTACTTTGGAATAAGTGAAGTTTTCTATTTTTTTCCAGACTCCAAAATGTCTGTCAGATCTATATTTGCAGGGCATTCTTCTTTTACTGTTTTCTCTCCTTGTCTTTATTGGTCTCAGCTGCTACTATACAGCACTCAGTATAATATAGGCTACAGAGAACAAGCCATGGCATTGCTACTTTTTTCAGTAGGAAAAGGGAATCTTCTCCATATTGAGAGTTCCAGAAGCTGTTGAAACCCTTTGGCTGACCATCTGTAAATTTGACTGGATGCATATTGGGGTAAGCTGGTATTTTTGTGAAGCATTTGTTCTTCCCAAATCAGGGAGGTGCTGCTGGTTGAAATAATGCAGAGCAAAACTCAGGTCTGTCAACTTCAAAATTGTCTTTTGGTCATTACAAATTCCTCTTGATCTCTCTAGCTCTATCAGAATCAACACAGCAAACACATGGGCACCCCCTGTCTTTTTCAGTTGGGTCCTTGTATAATGCTGCCAATTCTCTAGGACACTTCCAGGGAGCTGCAGCTTACCAAGACACTCGCCAGGGGAGCATGGAGTTTTTATTTATTTTCTGTTTCAAAAAGCCTCCATGTAATCCTGCCTCACCCTGCCCTCCCTGAAGGAATGACTAGGGGAGAATACCAACATCTGGATTGATTACTACTTGGTGTAACAGCATTCAGTTTTACTTTTCAGTTCACCTTCCCCAACCTTTCCTTTCCAGATAGAATTTTTTCTCTTGTGCCAAGTACTGAGGAAACAAAAATGTGTGTTTCTTCAAACCACCCTATGTTATTAAGATTCAGAAAGTTGTTTGCTGATGTATTCAACAGGAGAGGAAACTGATTGTTACCTCACAGTAAAGTTTCTCTGTTATATTGTTGATTGTTTTAAGTGCTCTGGAGTTTTCTGTGACCTCTAGGCAATTTTTTTTTTCAATGATTGTTGATACAATCTCTCAGAAGAAGGGGAGAAAAGAAGTACTTTGCTAGCCTAGTTTTAGGTAAGCTCTAAAAGTTCAAGAGGACCAATTACATATAAAAGAGCAACAACTTTTGTAAAGCTTCATTTAAATCCCAAAGGGAAAAATTATAGAAAATCAATTAAATTTCCACATGAAAAATTAGCTCATATTGCAAAGCTTTCCTTGCATAGTTTTCTGATTATGTTTGGAAGCAAATTGCCTTGATTATACCTTTGATGGGAAGGAAAGTATTTTAATTAATTTAATACATGCTCTAGCAGTACTAAATTGTATCATGGAACAATTAAGTGAGTCTACACTGATATTTTTTGCCCTGTTGAAAATGGATATTGCTCACTTAGTGAGTCATGCTCTTGCTGGGTTGATGCAATTATCCATTCATCGCAGAGCATGTGACAAAAAAAATATTAGACCCTTTTTTGTAGGAGAGAGGCTGAATGGAGTAAACAAAAATCCCATTTCAGTGAAGAGTCAGTGAAAGTTCAGAGCCTGTACCCTCACTGGAGGATGAAACCAAACCCTCGAGCCCTAAGACAGCCCCTGCTTTGGCAATATTCAGGCTTCAGATGTATTTTCTGTCTTGGACTGAAATGAGGAGTGGAGATGATTGTCTGTTAGCCTTGTACTGACATGATCCTCAAAATCATGTGCTGCTAAGAATAATTGATAGCAAATTTGTAGTAGCATCTAGAGTAGTTGCTGCACTAGCTGCTTCTGAAACCAATTTTTGCCTCAAGCTGAAAAAAAATATATTTTTTGTGTTTGCTGAGAATATGATTTTTAAGTGACAATTTTAATTTAAATATTCTAAGTATGACACAGAACAACATAGTTGATTTTTTATTTTTACAAATCATGCATGTTCTTGTAATAATGTTACATTATATTTTTGAAAGAAAATAACATTAGGAATCTTCCTGATCTGTCTGTTTGATATTGGACATGTTCTTGTCTTGCTGAACTAGTGCAACTGGGTCACATCACTTTCCCTGATGGATTTTGTCTGCTGGAAATGTATTTGCCTGCATCCTGCTTTTTATGCTGAGGTGGGCTAGGTCTTTCCTGGTGAGCTGTAGAATCAAATATCCAAGAGCTGAGTAATAAAGGAAAGACTCTATCACCAGAGAATGTCTCATGAATTAACTCATAACTGTCTAAACTCAGATAAAATATTATCACAGATTTTTTCTAGTGTCTCAAGGCCATAAACAATGAAAAATAAAAAGCTGCACAAAAGAGGAGCAGTACTGTCATTGCATGCTCTCTGATCTTTGTTCTTAGAGAAGGGCCAGCTGATGAGGGATTTGTTTATAAAGGGAAGCTAGTAACTGTGGTTATGGAAAGACTTGAGATGGGATATGAAGATTTCTAGCAGCATTGTGAAGGAGAATCTGTACTAGAAATTAATTTCAGAGATGCAAAATTGTGGCTGGGAGCACTGTACCATGGGATGGTAAGTTCTGATTTAGTGAATTCTTCATTATTTAGAGATTTAATTTAATTAGAAGTCTTAGATTTCATAATTAACATTTTGAATTGTGATAGAATTGGGCTGGAAAACAACAGTAAGCAAGAAGTGCTGCCAGATGCACTTTCTAGTCTTGTGTACCAATAAAAATATTTAGTGTTGATCAGGATGGCAAAGCCAGGAACCACTATGGCTGCATGACATAGTGCCTGGCATTAGGTAGAGAGGTGCAATTTGTGCCAGTGAATTCAGTCAAGATTCACTTCCTCGAGGATGCATTTCACATTTGCTCATGGCTCACTGAGTGTCTCCTCAGGGTGAAAGGGACAGCTCAGTACCTGCCCCTTCCTGGTTCCAGCAGGTTTGCTGCCCATCCTCTGGACCAGCTGAGGACTGTGGCTGCAGTGACCTTGAATGTGGTGGTCAAGCTTAATTGACTGTGTGGAGGCAGTAAATGTATCCACACTGCTGATACAATCACATGTTGGCTTTTTCCAGCTGTGGCATGAATGGTTCAATGTAGCCCTCCACCTCCACATCAACTGAGATTATGAAATAAAAAAATCTTATTTCTTCTTTGTTATTTAAATTTGCCTTTCCTACCATTGCAGATCCTATACATGTGTTTCTCCAGTTCTCCCAAGTGAAAAATACCAAAAAGATAGCATGCCTTCACTCTACTGTAGCTTGATTGCACTAAGGTTCTATGTTTAGTGTTAAGCCTTTTTCACCAAGAGGAAAAAAAAATACATTCTAGCCTTGCTGAAAAGCAAAGATTGTTTGTGAATTCTGTTAGTGCTGAGATCAGCACCACACTTGCTCAAGACCTAGTCCCTCTGAAAAAGAGCAAGGTTGTGTCAAAGGTGATTGAAAATGTCAGTGATCCTGAAAGGCAGTCATGTATGGCTAATCATTCCCAGTGTAACTAGAATGTGATTTTCATTGGATTACTCTAAGAAAGATGCTGCTTGGCAGTTTCAGCAAAAATGTTAAAGAACTATGGTATTTTTAGAAAAAAAACACTCCCTCCTGATCTATTTCAGTTCTTGAATTTTCCACTTAAGCCTGGGATCGTTAATTCCTAATGCAATTCGTGTGCCCCACGAGAACAACAGACCAACAGGAGACTCCCAGCTGTGCTGCCTGCTGGCTGACTCTCTAAAGAGACTGGTGGCTGATGGCCAGTGCTCCAGACATAGTTTCCCAGTGCTTAAATCCACAGTAAAACAAAAAAAATTTGATGGGGAGAAATTACTTACCTACCCTTAAATTTTTTTTTTTTTTAACTTTATCTCTAAAATAACTCAGAAAGGAGCTAACTGTATTGACTCCATAAAACCAGTTCTCAGGGCAGAGCACATGGTGGCAATGTTGCACCTCTCCTGAGCAGCTCTCATGTGGCACTTACCAACCCATATTCATTTACTGTGCAATAAATAGATGCAGTAGAGTGCTGCTTTACCCAGGGAATATCATACTCATACATGGTAGCACTGATTGTGTTTTTGGGTAAAATAAAGAGTAAGGTATAGGAAAAAGAATTTTTCTTCCTTTCTTTTTACCACTTCTGTAATATTTGCATGCATCCTAGGCACAGAGATGCAGTTTAAGTTTTGCAGAAATAATGTGGCTGGTATTGGAAAAAGATATAACAATTTAGTTTCGTTCCCTAAGCCAAGTACCTGCCTTAGAGGGGCACTTAGGATAGTAAAACCCTCTGCCCATCACGCTCGCAGAGATATCGGAAACCGAAGGCTTCTTGCTATCAAAAGAAGGCTTTACTATTTAAACAAGCTAGCCATGAACTCTTTCTTTGAAAAACGTCTTTAGCCTAAATATAAGATTTCCTAAATGTTGTCAAAGAAGTGGAAGGAAACTTTTCCTTAGCTGGAGAAATTCCAGGCACATGTGAGTTCCTGGCTCCAGTGGCCGTGGATGGCTCTTAGCACAACCCCCTGAGAGCCTGTGTGGTTTGGCTGAACTCTTCAGTGATCACTGCAGCAGAGCAGCCAAGGATTCATGTACCTCTGGCTTTCTTCTCTGTTCAGCCTGACAGGAGGGCCCTTCAGAGGCAGACAGAGTAGGAGAGTACTTGCATTACAAAGGCAACACTGCTGAGTATTTCAGATCCCTGGGGCTGCTGTCTTTCACATTTGTCCTGCATTTGGTGTGCTCTTGCAGCTCTAGCAACTCGGTTCCCAAGCCACAGTCTTCCCTAGTGTTCCTCTGCTTTTAATGATCTCTGTGCCCTGGCAGACAAATCTTTCACTGTGCCTGTCATGGCTAATCTGGTTTCCATCCCACCAACACAAGCTGAATGAGTTTTTTTCTCCTTCTGTTGTTTCAGCTTTTTAGATGTAGACGTGGTATGAGCCACTGCCTGGTTATTCTAATTCTCCTAAAAGAGTCTGGATTCAACTCTAGATCTTGATGGCAGGAGCAATGAAGTCAGCAGGTATCCCCTGTGTGGACTATTTCCACACTCCTTTCTTGCTTTCTGAGTGGAAAAACAAAGCTGCAGGATGCCAAGATGCCTTCTTATAGAGCTAGAAGGAAAATACAGGTTATTCCAGCTAAAAAACAACATTGTTCTTTGTTCTCTTCTCCTAATTCAATCAGGCATAACTGTAAACTGAAATTTAAATAAGCAAATGTCAAAGTGTGGGAGCAAGCACTCCAAGTAAGCCATGTACAGCCAACTGCTTAGATTCAGTTCTTGGGACACAAGTGCATTCAAACTGGTTGGTATAGGTTGATTTTTGTGAGCAACACATATTCACAAAGACCAGCAAAACCAAAATATTAGGAATAAAACAAATAATTACATCATGTTGCTGTTAAGGTTACTGTAAATACAAACCACCTAAACCACTGAAAATGTATTGATGTAATTGGTGCAGCAATAGGAGAAATGAATGGTGCATTTTTCCAGTGTCAAAGACCTTTTTAGGTGTACATTTCCAGGATGAAAATCAAGAGTCATACAATTCAGTGTCTTTATTTATTTACAAGAGGGATAGCTTAAGTGGTGGTGGAAAAATTAGAGTGGAAATTGGCCAACAACTGCTAGTCAGGATTATGGTATGTCTTGCCTTTCCCTGCTTCCAAAAACCAAGTTGGAGACCTTCAGAAATGTATTGGGGGAGGAAACTTAAATGCCATGCAATTATTTTTCAAGTGTGTAACACAGCCCATATATTATGATCATTATTTCTACTGTCAATATTAGACAGAGAAATAAGAAGAAATGGCTATGGTAATGAATTTTCTCAAAATGTGTTGTCCTTGAGTGATTCAGCTGTAACTGTAAAGGTCCCAATTCAACCTGTACACATGAACCAGACCTGCTGCCTGTGACTCCCTGGGCCAGACTGACACAGTTCCTAATTTTTCAATCCTATTCCCCACCCTCTCTGTGTTGCTGGTGAAGATTCTTGTGACTCGCCATGTTCCCTGCCTCAGAAATGCTATGATAGCTCCCATACCCAGTCCTTATTTTATTTCATTTCATTTCTTCCTATTCAGCCTCTGCCAGGTGCCCACTTGCCCAACACCTGTCAATAGTGTGTCGGGGTTGTACTACTTTGTGTGATTTTCTGTGCTCTTTGCTTTACTACCCAAGCTGCTGGAGATTAACAATGCAGTGAAATTTCTTTAGGAGCCCTTGGCCCAGCTGCCTGCAGTCACAAGGCAAAGAAATGCACCACCCTGTTTCCCTCAGAGATTTAGTTTACCTTCATCTTTCTGTTTTGGTTTTAAATCGAGTTTGAAAATGACAGAAACAAACTCAAACACTACTAGTTAGAAAATGAAAATCCCTCTGTAAAACTTGTCATCCGTGAAGTGCAGAGAAATAGCTAAGCTAAACATTTGTAATTTAGGAAGAAGGATTTTAAGATCCTTTAAAAAAGTCTTGCTGGCTTTTGGTTGTTTTCTCACATGTAAGTGAAATATCTGTTTGCTAATCTCAAACAAGTGCTAAAAGCCCAAGCATTTGCCAGTTGCTCTAAAATATTTGTGCTTTTGCCACTTGGCATTAATGGCATGGTGATCTTCTGCATCACCTTCTGCCAATCTTTTTTAAAAGCCAGTACAAGTGTTATTTTTGCAGTGTTATTTTTCCTGGGAGTCTCAGCGAGGCTTCCTTGGTGTGTAGATTTATTTCCACTGAGCAGCTAGAAGTATTTCAGCAAGGGAAAGATGCTGAAGAGAAATGCAGTAGCTATAGATAGTAAAGGCAGACACTGTGGAGTACTGGAAGTTACAGAGATTGTGATATTTAATGCTCATCACTAGTTCAGAGATGGTATAGCTTTACTCTCCTACCTTGATAATATTTTACGTGGTCAAGGTTTGATGGTAACAAGCAACCAACTCCATAGTACATCATATATTTTCTCTTCTGCAGGAGCATCACATGGAAAAAGTGTGAACATCACATTTACATGTTGAAATAAGTCCTGCTTCCATGAAGTGCACCATAGAAGAGATTAATTGTGTGGGTTTCAGATGTGATATAAGCTCCTCTAGAAGCAAAACCACAGAATAGTTTAGATGGGACCATGGAGATACAATTGTCCAGCCTTCCCAGAAACTAAACCCAGTTTGTCCTCATAGGGAGTGACACAGGCTAGAAAATGGTTGGTGGAGACAATGGCTCTGATATCCTGATTATCTCACTTTATTCTTCTCTACTACCCTGCAATCACTGGGCAATCTGTTTTGTAGCAAACACCATTTGATATCTCATTGTCTTTGGGGAACTTCCTTTACATGTTTTATTACTTCCCAGTGGAAGCTACTTGTTTTGGGTGGTCTGGGCATCTGCAGCAGTATAGGAGAGCTGCAAGATGCTTAAAGTATATTTCCACATTTTCCATGCTGTACTATGACAGATGTTTTGTCCAGTCATATTAACCTATTATCTTGAAAACAAGTTCCTATTAAAGAAAATGCAGACCTCATTTCCCCTACTCTTACTTCAAAAATCATAGTGTGCTATTGAGGTCAGAGTAGTGAAGCAGCCGTAGCATGTGGTAATTTTTACCCCTTCCATAAAGGTATTATCTTTCTGTTTGCAGTCATATGCTATTTTCCAAATTGAAAATTTGTTAAAAATCCTTACTGCTCGGCTTATGACTCAATCTGTTTTGTTTCTTGCTGTTCTGGGATTAAGTGTTTCTGGTTCACTTTCCTGTGACCACTGGGGGTTTCTTTCTTCCCCAGAAGCCATTATTTTGAGATTCTCAGTTCCAGGAGCAATCATGCTTTTGCCCTCATGTTCAACATTGTTGTTGCTACTGAAAAAAAATGTTAGGTGTTACTTTGTGGGCTGTACACCCAGTGTTTTTATCTCCCTGCCAGATTGCTTGCCTACTATGTGATGATCCTGTTTTATTCTTTAATTAATATCTAATACAAAAGAATTTGTCTGATAGTGAAATTTACTGGTGGCAATGCTGGGAAGTGTTTTATCTGTAGAAAAGGGCCAGAACACCACTCAGCGGCCAATGCTTTCCCTTGAAATTAGATGAATTAGATGAAATGCAGAAATATAAAGGGGAAGGAAATTCACATGGGGAGGGATTTGCCAGTAACCAGCTCTCCTGGGTGTTCACCAGACTTCTGTCAAGAATGAGGACTTTGACATTATCAACATATCAGAAATTCAGCCCAGCTTGAAGTCAAGCCTTCTATCCTCTCCCTTTAAAATGCAGGT
Organism: Serinus canaria; assembly: GCF_022539315.1. Lineage (NCBI taxonomy): Eukaryota > Metazoa > Chordata > Aves > Passeriformes > Fringillidae > Serinus > Serinus canaria. The sequence goes on from NC_066319.1 coordinate 19,476,435, forward strand.
TTCCTTAACAAATAACATCTTGAACAATAACAAAGAAATAATAATTTTTTTCATGATAATATAAAACCTCTTAATTTATAAAACCTCCTAATTTCTTAATTTATTTGATTAATGCCTTCTTGGTGTCTTTGCAATAGAAGATTTTTGCCATTCCAAATATTTGAAAAACAGAAAGAGTAGTCCATTGTCTAAGTATTTGTTTTCTTTAATGTTATCTCTGAAGGCACATGAATTTGCTTGAAAATAATTGCAAATGGCATATCTCTGATTTAAGTCTATGTGTCACCTGAATTTCAGGGGTAGGAGCACTTCAGTTGCTGATAAACTCCAGCCTAGAAATGCTCTGGCCTTTTCAGTTCCTAAAACATATTTCATTAACAGCATTTCCCTTCTAGCCTGCAGCAACAAGATTTGGCATTTATATATTGCCCCACACATGCATCACATAATATTGCCAGATTCTTTATGATTAACTGATATAATTGACTTCTGAGATAAAAATAAATGTATGTGGCAGAATCCACAGAATCAAACAAAGTTTTGGTTGTATTCCAAAGCTGAACAAGAAAGGGAGGAAGCAGATCTTTGCTGAGGACAGGCATTGCTTCAGGAAAGCGAGTGTAAGAAAAACCATGCTTCAATACTGGTGAGAAGCAAGGACATCCCAAATTTATCCCACACCTTGGCAGCGTGGCAGATCAGTGTATCACAGAGAATGCAGGAAAATACAGAGCAGACATCAAGGAGGTCACAGCAGGTAAGTAGCATTCTCCAACTTGGCAAGAAGTCTTCTGCCCCTAGGAAGGACTGGCTCCTCTTTATTTTTTGGACTAGACTTTCACTGCTGAAGTATTAAACTTAGCGGTGTCACTCTACACTTCATCGGTCTTACTACACCTGCCTTGCAGATGTGTTTCTTGCATTAAAAAAACAACAAAAGGCTTAAAAATACACAGTGGATGTGAACATCAGCAAGCTTACACCCCAAACTGCAGCTCTCCCATGACCTTCTTTTACTACCTAATGTGTTGAACAGGTTTTTGTTACTGTTACTACAACTTGATTCCACAGTGAAAGCTTTGAGCACCACTCCCAGCGAACACTTACAGCTCCCTTTGAGCATCTTTCACCTGAGCATCTCTGGGCTCACAGCTGCACATTTACACAAGAGCTACATTCATTCTACATTTTTGTGGGATTTAAAAAATGGGGAACAGAAACAGCAACCTTTAGACAGTGGTGCAAGTGTAGCACACAAGAAATCAGACAGGAGAGGAGCCATTTGAACATTAGGAATATTTCAGATCTTATTGCAGCTATAAAGATGAGAAGAAAAGGCTTTTGTTGTTTTGTCTGGAAGATTTTTTGGCTTTTCTTGCAACTCTTGCCTTTTACCACTGTATGCCTGAATGAAAGAGTGTCAGGATTAATTCAATTTTCTTGTTTGCTCTATGATGGAGGGGTTTCAAATTAGCCAGAAAAAAGCTTTTGTTGAGTAGTTTAATTTTTCCACTGGAACATGGTGTGATTCTAGAAAATTTATCCTCCTGATGAGGACAAACTCTGAGATCCCACAACTCCAGTGGGAGGAATAGTGAGGCTGGGGTAATCTGTATCCAGGGACTGGTGTGCTGTGCCTCCAGTTTGAAGGGTAGGGAACGTCTATCTAACTTTCCTCACTGCATGTATTAAGAGCTCCTTGTTTTGTTTCATTTCGCTGCTGTGGTTTGCAAGGAGTGACAGACACTGTGTGAACCCCCAGCTAGTTAGTTTTTCAACTACAGAACTGAACTTGCAGAGAGAGATAAATAAGAATACTTCCAAACCTATAGAAACCTGTTGTTCTTGCGTTAATAAAAGAAAACTGAACAAAGGAAGGAATAAGACAGGGAAGATTAAGTGACTCCTTATCTCATAGCACAGTGACATTTTCTTATCCTTCTTAGAATTCATGGCCAGCTCTAGGAGTTGGGTTGGTAAACTTATATATTAAAATTCCAACTACTTGCTGAACTTTAAAATATTTTCCCTAATGCCCATTAGATTGAAAAGAAATCTTCATTATTCCTCTATTTGTGAATGGCTTCCTTCTGCCAACATTATTTTGTGAGGCAGCAGTGGCTGAGGCATTGGTTTACCTTTATTTATGGTGGCTGGAAATACAGGGTTATGCATACTACAAGCAATAATTTATGACAAGGTGTGCAGTATGCAAAATGTCATGTAGTTTGTAGAGATTAATGCATGAGCCAAGTGCAAATACATTAACTTAACCAACTATCTGGAAAGCAAGCTTAATGAAAGAGGGAAATGAATGCAAAATATGAAGAAAAAGGCATTGTAGAGACAGAAAATAGCATATAGCAAATGTATTTAATATAGGGACCCCTATGCATTGATGGCTTGTCTCTGGGTCAAGTATACAGGTACTTGTCTTGGTAGGGAGAGTTGTATAAATCAGAACAGGCCAGTTATGCCTACAATAAAAAACAGCATGGGAGGCTGAGTTCAGCAAATCTTAGTCTGTTCCTATGTTAGAGGTGTCACACATCAAAGTATAGTATTTCAAAGTGAGTTTCTACTTCATTTTAAATCAAGTGTCCATGTCTCATCCTGCTAAGTCCCATTTCTGCAATATGGATTAGTAGAAAAGGTGAAGCAACTCAATGTCTTTGAGTCTGTGCATTCTTAATGAATTGCTGCCTGTTGTGATCTTTGGGAAAGGCATCCTTATCCCCTCAGGCACACACATAAAACCATGACCACAAATTCTTTCAATACTTATCCGTGGTCCAACCCCAAGTCAGCTTCAAAAGACTGTAGGTTTCTTGGTTACACTCTAAACCTGGCAGGTTTTCTGTGCCCACACTAGAATTTACACTGTGGGGCTGTTGACCTTCAAGTCAGGTGTTTTCTCTGAAGTCTTCCGTGTTGACACTGCTTGCCTTACTGTTTGCTGGGATTGGCACACACGAATTTCAGCCTGTGCAGACACCAGTGGTAACCTTAGGCTTAATGGGGGCCATCAGAATCCCCAAAAATAACACCATCAGAAACATAGACCTGCCATCTTACTTTCTCTTCCTATAGCACCTGAGTCTATTTTCACCCCAAGGCTTCTGCCTTCAGGTGCTGCATGTTGCTGGGCTGCAGAGGAAGCTCATCTGTCTGTACATTCTCATGGCTGCAGGCCCACCACATGCAGACTTTTGTGTGAGAGCAGCAAAGGCGTGACAGAAAGTGGCTTGAAGGCTCAGGTTTAGAGGGAAGCATCCATTCTGGTTGACCCTGTCCTTCTGTCCTAGGAGCTGTGGCAGTCCTGCCCTGTGCACGCTGCAGGCTCTGCTGCTCTGGCTTCTGAAGCTCGTTCCAAGCTGCCATGGGTGATAAAGATGACTAGCTATGTATTTATTCCTGCAGACTGGGCTACACTGTGAAATTTAAGAGCCCCTCAATATATAGGAAGTCCAACTAGATGATTGAATGGGCCTTTCTAGCACCATGAATTTCTGTCTATATATATATATAACCATTAGGATCCTGCTTTCTGTAGGCTGCACCATTAAATTTATGGGACTTGGCAGTCTGCAGAGGTAGCTGCCATTCTGTGAGACAGAACATATGCTGCCTGCTACACTGAAATGCACACTACATTGTTCTGAAAGTGTTGGTAGTTCATATGAGTCTAAAATAACTCATTTGTTGAAAACATACTGTGATTTTAGGGGCAAGAAAAATATAATGCAGTCTTGTTTGACTTAACTTCTCTCTGTTTGAATTTGGAACAGAAATCATCACACAGTAACTGGAAGAAGTGATGAGAAGTCAAGAAAGGATTCCTCACAGAGTCTTTGCCTATAGTTTTATTTCCACAGTTTCCATTTAGAGTGAAATCTTATACTTAGCCATTCAAATACAGGCTCTCTTATCAGATAATATTCTCAAAAAACCCTTTTGGAAAGGACAACCACAATGGCTGGGGTAAAATTAAGATTTTCTTAACTTGCATATGAAAAAATAAAAGTATTAAATCTCACTAATCACTTAGTGATTGTTCATGTTTCAGGAAACAATACAGTTTTAAAATTTTGTATGCATAATTTAAAAAAAAAGATGGCAAGAAATAGAAATGTTTTCTATCTTAATTCCTTATTTCAACTAACAATAGTTAGAATTTATGTCAACAGGAACTATTTTCCATGTAAATAGCAGAAAAGTAAGTGCTATATATGGAATAGGAGTGTATTATACACTGGAAATTCTATAGTTTTAGCAAAACATACCTTGGAAACCATTAACTAAATATGTGTGTGGTATACTTTTTAATTAGCTTATTAATAATTTTCCCAGATAATTTCTTGGTTAATATGGTAAGGAAAAATAAAAGACATTCTAGTTCCTTTTTTATCCTATCATAGCACATATCATTGAAAAATACATGAAAAAAAGCTGTGTCTTCTGTCTTTGCTTTGGGGACTTAGAGGACATTAGTAAGGAACAACAGTAGCTGCTAAATTGGCTTGCACGTGGATGAACCAAAGTCACCTTGGTTAATGTCAAGCGCTGGGGCTGAAGTTTATACCCAGCCCCTTTTTGGACTCAAGATTCAAGGAAGTCCCTTCAGTCAAAGTCATTTATGAATTGTTTTTATCTCCTCACCAATTAAAGGATTCAATATCTCCTGCACTCACAGCTGTCACTAATATATCTCAAAAAAATATGTCAAAAGTTTTTGTTCATGTTAGAGAAAAAGGTCATATTCCTCTTAAATGCACTTTGAAGGCTACCTATTGTAGGCTACCTCACTGTTAGAAAATTCATTAATTAGCTTTTTCCTAGGATTGCCTTCTCTCATGCCTTTTATTGTGTACACTGACTGTTTCAATTGTATCTAATCATAATTTTCAAGCATTGTTCAAGCCACAAGGGAGAAACTGTACTGACAATAGTGCTAAGTGTTGTTTGCTTCTGGCAATCTGGAGAGATTTGATGGTTCATTTCTTTTCCCCACAGTAACCTCATGATATCCATGCTGCCAGATAGTTCTATAAAGAAGAACATTCAAAAATACCTACTTTTAAACTTTAAGTTGAGCCTGTTTTCCTCATTATTTCCTTTTGCATCCTTCTCCTTGGAGTAACTCTTAACGTGTCTTTAAACTCCTTTCAGCTGTTATTGTATATATTTAGGATGCAAAAGGCTCTTTGAGGAATGATAAATAAAGGGTCTTGAGCCATATGTATTTATGGATGAAAACCCATGACATATCTTTTATTAATTTATGCCCATTGATGTTCTGTTTGTTTAATTTTGTCAAACAAACACGGTACACTGAATACTGCCATCTTTAGTTGTGCTGCATCCTTACACTTGCTGTGCTTTTCCTTCAGGTTTGGCTCTCCCAGAAGAGGCTCTGCTCAGCTGGGAGCGCTGTGCTCCTGTCCCAGGAGACAGAGCTGGTGGAGCAGCTGGGGCCAGCTGCCCTGTGTAGAACACTGAAGGGGACTCTGGGCTGTAGGCAGGGCAGAAGGAGGAGAAAGGAGGCTCAAAAGGGGAGGAGGACTCAAAGGGAGGAATGGGGCCTCACTCTGCAGTGAGTCACTCCTCCAGTGTCTTCCTGCAAATCTTAGTGATGGAACTACTCTTGGAAAGGGCAAACCCTCCTGTAACCACTCGGGCAAGGTTTGCTGAGGGGACCCCATTCTATTTTGTTTGGATGGCTTTCAGTTTTCCTAGTGGCTTATAAACACCCCAAAGCCTTATATTCATCCTCAGGGATGTTTCCTTAGCTCTCCCCTGGCACACAGGTGAGCTAGGGGAAAGAGAGCCATGTGGATCAAATAGCCACTCTTCATAATAAGGCTACAGGGACATACTGATGGACCCAGCTCTGTATGAGATCTGTAGCTCCATGAATTAGTTAAGACAGAGCTTTACAGGTGCAATTTAAAGACCCATTAGGCATTTCTACCTGGTAAATTTTGGAACAGCCCCTGGGTTTGGTTATATAGTTACATTTTTTGCTTTTGATATCCATTTGCTTCTTACATGGTTTATGAAATTAGATGTCATTCATAGAGGTGACATTAACAATGAGGAAAAATATTAGCTCCTTTTATTCTCTACTCAGTAAATGCATTGTGATTTTTCCAAATTTAATTGACCAGTAAATGATATAGCTGAACTAGTTCTGCTAATTTTCTGATGTATAAATTTTTGATCTTACTATGTTTAACTATATCCATTATAAAGTGGATCATCATCAGCAATTGCATCTTTGCACTCTAGATCTGCATAGTATTTATTCCACAATTTGTGGTTCATGTGAAGTTTGGTATGTAGTTATCCACCCATTCCTTCTGTTTCTTGAGGAATGATGGTGAAAAATACTGGAAGAGAACTTTATTTCAAGAACTTTTATTTCAATTATCTCTCTTTTGTCTGCTAAGAAAAACTGCTTCAGGTAAATATTTTATTACTTGATCCCTTCAATTTCTGTAAAATCAATCTATGAGAGATAACTATATACCTCACTCCTTTTTGTTTCTGTCCAAATATATCCAGAGTACCAATACTGTCTCTGTTTCTTCCACTTAGGTTCAGAACTTTTCTTTCATGTCGTTTATCTTATAGCCAGAAATTGAGCCATATTCCTTTATTATTTTGAATAGTTCTCAGATTGATTTTGAGGGGATTGAAATATCCTATAAAGCAGCATCCACATGAAAAGGAAATTTTATGAATGACATTTCCTAGTTTTACTGCTCTTGTTTTTTCTTCCTCTCTCTTAGACTACCAGTGGTTCTGCTGACATGATAAAAGGTGCCAACAGATACCCCACTGTGGATAGGGCTCTGCATAAATAACTGGGCTGTATGTGAAATATCCTGGCTCTTCTTTTCATCATCCTCCTTCCCTCCAAACACAAACCTGTGCAGCAAAACACAGGGGATGCTGGGAGTTCTGTTTTTGAAAGATGGTAGAGTTAATAGAGGGAACTAGGTTTTCCATATGGATGAGGCATAAGGTATATAGGAAGGGGGTGACCTTCCCTACAATTTCCAAATTGGAGAAAGAAAGTCAGAGCTAGAGGGTAGAAATCTTCATCTCAGAAGGTCCCCTGGGAAAGATATTTTGTGTTTATCCTGCACAAGCGGGTGGTAAAGAGTGTTAATTCACCACTCGTTTGCCACAGGATTCTTTCTTCTTCTTGGACTGAAGCCAGCTCTGCAACTAGCTAAAAAATCTGCACCCTTTCAAGGACACTAAAACACAAATATGGAGGTTCTCCTATTTTCAAAAAGGGTTCACAGCCTGCAGAAGATCTATGATTTCAGTCCAATGTATATCTTTATATTTCTTTCTCCTTCCAAATTTTACAGAAAGCACCGAAAAATCTTTCTACCTCAAAAAGAAATCAGGCAGTCATAAATAAGGACATCGAGTTTGGGTCAAGTAGGTGTCAGGACATCTGGCTTATTACATGTTTTATAATAGTTTATGGTACAATGCTCTTTCATGTAAGGGTGCAAAGGAACTCCTTGTGACATGACTTTTGAATGCTGTGATGTTCCACAGTGTATCACAATTACTGAAAAACTTCTGGCAAAATAATCAAGACCTTGGAATTTTTCATATCATGTCTCTTGTGTGATGGTTTATCTGGTAAAACAGATGGATGTGTAAATCATGAACAGAAATGGAAATCACTAAAATTATACTCTCAAAAGCTATTGGTGAGATGCCTCAGCCCTTTAATCATCTTTGTTGTCCTCCACTGTATGTCTCTCTTGTCCTGAGGAGCCCAGAACTGGGCACAGCACTCCAGATGTGCCTCACCAGGGCTGAGTAGAGAGGCAGGATCATTTCCCTCAACCTGCTGGCAGTGCTGTTCCAAATGCAGCCCAGGATCCCACTGGCCTTCTTGGCCACTGCTGGTCATGGACAGCTTGTTTTCCACCAGGACCCCCAGGTCCTTCTGCACAGAGCTGCTGTCCAAGAGCTCAGGGGGTTGTTCCTCCCTGGGAGCAGGACCTGCGTTTGCCTTTGCTGAATTTCAGAGGGTCCCTCTCTGTCCATGGGTCATAAGCAACACTGTTGATCAGACACACTCTTTTAGATGCAGTGCTGGCAGCCTATGTTGAAGAGCCCATTTCTCACTCACAGTCTACTTGGAGGAAAGCTTATTTCAAAAGGAAAAGCCTGGACTGGAGCATGGTGCATGGGCTGCACACACAGTAACACACACACAATTGAGTGCCAATCCTTCCTTTTAGAAAACACAGGGTGTTATGCAGTAATCACAGCTGAGTGAAAGATATGCTATTGGATTTTACTAATCAGAGGTGGTTTGTTTCTCAGACTATTCAAAAATTGTAACAGCCTTCTAGGAAAAATTCAGGTACTTAGAAAGGTATACCCAGGTTTGTCAGTGTACTGTGTGGAGAGAGAAGAGAAGAGAAGAGAAGAGAAGAGAAGAAGAGAAGAAAGAAGAGACAGAAGATAGAGAAGACGAAGAGAACGACTCGCATCAGCTCATCCCGACTCCTCTCCCTCCGCTCCTCCCTCTCCTCTCGCGCCTCTCCCTCCTCCTCCCGCCTCCCTCTCCGCTCCTCTCCTCTCCTCCTCATCCTCTCCTCTCCTCTCCTCCCTCGCCTCTCCCTCCTCCTCCCGCTCGCCTCCCCCGCTGCTCCTCTCCCGCCCCAGGATAACGGATACTACTATTTTCTCAGTCATTGTCTCAGATCCAGCTCTAATTTAAAAGAAGGAACATTCACAAAATTGGGACTTTTGGTAACTGGGCACAAAGCTGAATTGGGATGACTGAAATTCAGTCCTTATCCTTTCTGGAAAGTAGTTGCATTTGACATAGTCTGATGAAAGGCACAGTGATGTAAGGACAGATGGGTGTGAAGGCTGTGACAGAGCTGGTGGGTGGGTAGAGCAGATGGAGGGCTTCAGCAAAAAGTGTCACTGGGAAATGTCACTGATGGGAAGGGTTAGAGTGGAAACAAAATGTGCACAACAACCAAACATGTGGGGGGTTGTGGCTTTGTCATCCAGTTTCCAGCTGATAATTATATTTTGCACTCCTGTCCATCTCATTGTCCTGCCAAGGCCATTATGGTCCAAAGTAAGTATATGAAAATAAGTGCTGTATAGTGCCTCTGATTCACACTCAGCTCTCTGACAGGACTGGGACTGGTTAACCATTTCCACAGACTTTTCTCAAATCACAGAATATTCAGAGTTTGAAGGGACCTGCAATGGTTATCAAGTCTAACTCTTAGGTGAATGGCCCATATGGGGATCAAACCCAAAACCCAGTTGTTTTTTAGAAGCATGCTTTAATCAACTGATCTAATCTCCATGGCTAAATGTTAAGCTCCCAGAATCCAAATGAGAACAAAACATAGGAGGAGCAGCTGGGGAAGCTGAGGTTGTTTAGCTTGGAGAAAAGGAGGCTCAGGGATGACCTTATCACTTTGCAACTACCTGAAAGGAGGTGGTAGCTATGTGGGGTCAGTCTCTTTTCTCAAATAATAAGTGATAGAGCAAGAGGAAATTACTTCAAGTTACATGAGGAGAGGTTTAGAATAGCTGTTAGGAAAAAAATTCTTCACTGAAAGGGTGACCAGGCATTGGAACAGGCTTCTGAGGAAGTGGTTGAGTCATCATCCCTGGGGATATTGAAAAAACATGTAGATGGGACACTTAAGGACATAGTTTAGAGATGGACTTGGCAGAGCTGTGAAAATGTTTGGACTTGATGACCTTAAATAATTCTATGATCAAAATGATTCCATGAATGTGCCATCCCAGCACCTGTCAAGTAGGCTTGGGAAATGATAGTGAAGCCCTTGTGTGGGCTGAAGAGTGTAACCCCTTGTGTTGCCTTTGGAAGCCACAGTGAAGCCAAAAAGCAGCTGGGCAGAGAAATCCCACTGCCCATTCCTCTGTGGTCTGGCTCTGCAGGAATGAAACCGTCTGAGGAGCACAGCAGCCTTTGTGCTGGCACCATCCTTGTGCTGTGGCGTGTGCCAAGGTACAGCCAAACTGGCATGGACATTGCCAGCCTGCAAAGACCTGCTCTGAAAGGGAACCCCTGACCTCCTTCTCTCAGGACATCTGTTCTTTCTGCTGGGAAGAACAGCTCATTCTATATTTAATGGCTATGCATGGGGAAAGTGCAGCTGTGGTGAAGGCACTAAGGGAGAGAGGAAGGAAGGAAGGAAGGAAGGAAGGAAGGAAGGAAGCGAGAAGGAGGAAGGAAGGAAGGAAGAGAGGACGGAAGGAAGGAAGGAAGAAGGAAGGAAGGAAGGAAGGAAGGAGGAAGGAAGGAGGAAGGAAGGAAGGAGAGACGGAAGGAAGGAAGAAGGAGAGGAAGGAAGAGGAAGGAAGGAAGGAAGGAAGGAGAGGAAGGAAGGAAGGAAGAGAAGGAAGGAAGGAAGGAAGGAAGGAGGAAGGAGAGGAAGGAGAGGACGGACGGAGGAGTAGGAAGTGAGGAGGCAGGAAGAATGTAGGATAGGAGGAAGGAGTGGAAGGAAGGAAGGAAGGAAGGAAGGAAGGAAGGAAGTGGCGGACGGAAGGAAGGACATTTGCAATGGAAAATCATTAGATCTGTTAGAGCTTTTCAGCGAGCAGGTAAATTTCATGCTTTCAAGCCTAATGTTAGAGACTCCTCATAAATAAGCCCCCCTTGTATAACCTGGTGCTGTTACTGCCTGAATTTATACATGTAATAAACCCAGGCTTCAGATAATAAAGTCTCAACATAGCACAAGGAATAGTCCTAAGATGGTGGATATGTCTGGAGTGTGGATGAACTGAGGGGAGGATGTGAATGGCCTCCCAACATGAGCAATTCGTTGTGACAATGATTAATGGCCTGGGAAAGCAGAAAATGAAGCATTCTTCTGTGTTTGCCTCCTGGTGATGAAGTATTCAAAGTTAGGAGCTATGTCAACCCAAAACCCTCACGGGTTTCTATATATCTTGCCTTTCCCAAAAGTGGCAGCATGAGAGATGAAGCTGGGTAATCTGAATTGACCTGTAAAGGCTATCTAGACATTCTGGATGCCATGGTGTTACTTGACTTTCCTCCCCATACTGTAAATTGTAATTCCCTAAATTTGCTGAGGAAGTACTTGAATATTATGAGCAAAGAAGGTAAGACAATAATTGGAAAAAAGAGCTATGGCTGGGCTCAGCACTTGCCATCAACAAATCTTGGCTGTGACTGGAAGTACCTATAAAGTCTAGAAACCAAATAGTTTAACAAATAGGAAAGAAAAAAAAATCCCCATTCATTAGAGTTGAGGAGGAGATGAGATTAATTTTTAATTATAAGTTTAGTTTTTCATCTGATTACTAATACAGCTTAATTTAACACGTCTTCTTAGGAAAAGCAAGAGAAAAGTGTAACTGTGGTAAGGGATAAAAGACACTCCCCTGGGCAACCAATATCAGGAAAACAAAAGAAAAGTAGTTGCTAATTATGAATTGGCAGGGCAAAGCTCAAATAAGTAATCAAAGTAAAAGGCAATCCTTGGAAAAACTATGAAGTACAGAACATCTCTCTGGAAGCACAGTGGTGCTGTAAAGACACTATTCCTGGTACTCAGGGTACTCAAAATTGAGCTCTTGTGACTCTCTGGGGAGTGCCTGGCTGGGGAGTTCTGCCACAGAAGCAGTACAAACCTACTGATGCAGACACAGTTAGAAACATTATGAGATATAACTCCACTTTGTCCCATCATAGTCTTACCTTAACAGACTGAATCCTGGATGTCACCTTAAAAGGAAGAAAGCCCTACAAAAGACTAAACAAAGCAACCTAACAAAAAGACAACCAGCAAACAATGGATTTCTGCATAGGAAGGTGTCTCTAAAATGATAAATTCACCTGAGTTCATTGCTCTTTGTGAGTCTTGCAAAATGAGCTACTGAACCTGGGGCAATTTATATTGCCCACCCTTGCAAAAAGCAAGGGCAGGTGAGCAGTGCATGGAGACATGCATAGAACCAGCAGAATTCATTCATCCATCCAGGACATCCATTCCAGAAGGCCATGCATTTTTATTGCCAAGTTGATGCATTAGCTTTCCACAATGCAAATGGAACTGGATGTGTCAAGGAACACAGCTGTATTTTACCAGCAGTTAGGAGATTGGGATTACTAATAGGCTCATATCCCAGGACAGATTTACTCTGTTTAATTTTGTCTGTTGCAAAGGAGAGGTTAAATCTAGATACATTATTAAGCAGATAAAGCAACTTTTTATACAGTGCTTAGAAGAGCAGCATCTGTTCCTGGGAGATTTGTCATTCTGCTTCGACAAACCACATGTTTATCAAACAGCTCCTGGAGCAGTCTTATTAGCTGAAAGTTGTATTTATTTATTTATTTATTTATTTGAGCAGATCTGAATAGGAAGACAGTTTTCAATCATTCCAAACTCAAATAACACTTTATTTTTTATCCTTTTCTTGCCTAAAATATTTTCCCCCCACCCTTGGTTTTTTTTTTTTTTTCTTTTCTTTTTTTTTTTTCTTTTCTTTTTCAAGGTGATGAGGAGAGGGGAGAAAGAGGCAGAAAAAGAGGTGAGAAACGAGACAGCAAACTCAACCAGAGGAGCCCTGTGGTTAGAATTGTTTTCTGGGCTCAGCTTCTCCCTGAATGTGGGGATACTTATACAGGAGAATGGGAAAGTTGAGTGCCTGCCTCTGAGGTAACATCACTTACAAAAAAATCTTACACCTGACCTGAAGCAGTGAAGCTGAATGAAAATTAGGTATTTTCTGTGCCATCACATTGAATTAACATGCCCATACAACATAATTAAACTTTGTGGCAGAAAGCAGGGAGCTGCCACCAGGCCAAAGTCCTGGAATTTGGAAGAAAAGGCAGGATCTTGCTCAGTGTGTGCTGTGACTACCTGAGCAATGAGCTCTATAATGCCCAGTTTTGTCTGGGGTGTTCTCAAGTGCACAGCACAGTAGCAGATAGTTGAAGCAATTTTTTGGGAGAGAGGTATAATGCCTTTTCAATATATTTGTTCCCCAGATAACAGCAGGTAGTTTGTTGAGCTTAATCTTTCCCATGGCAAAATTAATTTTTATCTGTTTTTCAGACCTGAGCTGTTCATAAACTTAGAGGTCAAATTTGCTGCTCATAAGGAGGACTATATTTCTGAGAGCACAAAATATTACCCATCTTCACACTGACACTCAGGCACTGAGGAGAGACAGCTTTAGTCTAGCCTATCCTCCTCTTCTTATCTCTTTCAAGCTCATTAACTATTCCTCAGCAGACAGGAGGAGCCTTTCTATATTTCTGAGTGTTTCCACAAAGCTGGAAGATGAACATTACTAGTGGCTTCATAAAATTCACGTCAGATTGTTGCTATGTTTTATTTGTCAGAGTTGCTGAGCTTGTGACATCCAGAGGGCTCAGAATATATCACAGCCTTCCCTGGGAGTGCAAAGAAAAGCATTTGCCAAAACAGGGTGCCTACTGTCTCCCCTGCCTGCACAGCCAACTCCTCTTTGATGCTTAGGGAGATGAAGACACATATCAGTGGGATGAACTGATGCCCCACAAGTTTATAAAGCCTGGGATCAAAGATAAAAAAGCATCAGAAGGGGCCAAGTTGTAAACAAACAAACAAACAAACAAACAAAAAACCAAACAAACACTATCAGCCTTGACTTTCAGCACACACTGAACTGTGTACTTCACTCTGTGATAAAGAACAGAAAAACCCAAAAGATAAATTAGTGTTGAAGCTACTGTGCTGGTTTTAAAACATGTGCTTTGGAATATTCACATGAAGTATGAATTCATATCCATAGCAAAACCACATACCACGGATCCAGGCAATTTTGAAACACATTCTGAGACTAAATTTTAATTTTTAACAATAAAAATACATGTTTGTGATGGTAATACAGTTTCAATACTTAGGCTTCTGGGGATGAGGGGTGAAAATTTGAGCTGCAATAGAGCTCTCAGAGATGTGTTTCCTAAAAACTAAGGTAACTCATCCAGGCTTGTGGCTCATAATAGGAAGTGTTACATTGTGATTTGGCATGCATCTATATTTACATGGTTAGTTAGACCTCTAAAAGGCCTTTTACTGTGGCAGTGCCCTGCATTTCTGTATGTGTGTGTTGAGTACTGAGAAACAAAGTCTTCTAAAATGCCTTACCACTTTTGGAAAGCACATCATTTGGGCTTCTTGCAAGAAGCATAGTGTCTTGTCAGAATATTACAAAGTTATGACTTCATTATATTTTGTATCTAAAACCAATTTAATCAGACACAAAACACAGAAGTCCTTTTGTTTCTGCCTTGTTTTATTACACTGCTGTATGCAGATAGTTTACAGCAGTGTCATTGGTCCTTATTTCTGCTCCATGTAGCCTACATTATTCATGTGCTGTCTTTTCCATTAAAGTAGGACCCTTTGAAGTTTTGAGTGCCTTAGCTTCTCTGTGGACTTCTAATATTCCAAAAAAGAAAAAAATTATATGGAGCTTCTCTCCTGAAATATGAGAGGGATCATAGGATACGCAGAATGCCCAGGTTGCTATAAAACTGAAAATTTCATTTCTACAAACCTCAGGGACAAACTGCAAGGAGTAAATCCCATGACAGTATCCATTTAATGGTGTGTATTTCAAAGGCTGCAAGACTGAAGTGAGAGAGAGAGGCACTCTGGGAGAGAGAGATGAGTGTGAAAAAATGGGAAGAGCTTGGTGACATTAAATTAAATGACCAAAAACTCCAATATTAACTGCTTTGCAATAGAACTACTCAGAAGTTGCTTATCAAAGTCTTAAACTTGGAAAGGAATGACTTTTAGGGAGAAAGATGGATGGATAACAACTTAGTGCATCCGTGCCAACTCTGTGTATACAAAGTTCATGTGAGGTTTGTTTATTGTGTGCTGGGACTGATGTTGCAAAGGGACAGGCAGAAGTTTGCATAGAGATGGGCCCATAAAATGGGTCTTGCCAGCTTCTTAGGTGAGCAGTTTTCTATCACATAGAAAGTCTACTCAGGAGACAAAATGTAAGCATGACCAATCCCTTTTGCCTTGAGACTGAGAAGCCTGTGGAATCCCGGGGTGGTCCTTCCTCCAGCAGCTGCCAGGTGCAGCCTTGGTGGCAGCTTTGGGGCAGCAAGAGCAGCCTCTGGTGCTGGCAGCACTGCCAGCCCTGCCCATACCCCACACCAGGTCCCCACCTTTTGTGAGCAGTGTGAGATTACTTTGGTTTTCTTGGACTATTACAAGCTAAAGAAAAAGGCCAGGTCCTCCTATATTGCTGCTCTTGCAGGGCAGCACTGCAAAGAACAGCTTTTGCTATATCTTGAGACTTAGATTACTAAGATGGAAGGAAATAAATTTCAAGCAGGCAAAAATATGGGAGTACAACCTCTTTTTCTCTCTGAATTTTAACACCAAATAAATGACAGTGTAAGGCTGAAAGGATTTAAAAATGGAAATAGGGGAAGGAGGGGGTAGGGAGAGGGAAAAATTATGTTATTCCAGAGCTGTTAAACTATTAACAAGAAAGGTATTATTTTGTTATTCACGTCGGAGATCACCTCTCTGCCAAATCCATCACAAAAAATTCTAGCAATTAATCCACACAGACACTTATGCATCTAATCAGATTTGAGGTACTTGTGCTCTTGGCACAAATAATGTTTTCTAGTTACTTAAGACCAGTATAAATTGGCATTTAGCTAGCTGAAGCTAGCACCTGCACTGAACACGTGAACTTGTGCTTTTCAGTAAACTACCTCAGACTTTTTTGATAGAAAAAAGCAGACAGACATGAAAGAAAGCACTGGGAGATGCCAACACTTTCAAAGAATCATAGAATCATTAAGACTGGAAAAGACCTCTGAGATCATTAAGTCCTACTGTTAAGCTGATACCATGTTCACCACTAAACCTTGTCCTTAAGTGCCAATTCCATTTTTTTCTTTTTAACTCTGCCAGATAACCACTGGAGATTTACTGAGGGAATAAACCAGACAGCTGAGCAGAGATCTTGTCCAGTTATCTCAAATGCATATTGAAAATAAGGATTTTTAATCAAGTATTTAATCATGATGCTTTAAATGATAACTTCAACTGCTTTGCTATCAATACCACATTGTGGCAATGTGGTCTCAGGATCTCTAGCTGGTCCTGAGATACGTTAGAAAGTCTCTTTTCTGAGCCTGGTGCTCCAAGAAGGGGTCAGAGCTCTTCAGTTTTTGGTCTCAAGGTTGTTTATTGTATCATATCTATAAAATTTTTTCTCTTGTCCAGCTGAGGTCTGCTCATCAAGACAGTCAGAGGCACTTTGCCACCTCAGAGGTGGTATTATCTTTTTATAATAAAAAATACGTATACAATATTTACAATTACTTTCCAATACCTATCACC
The DNA here is from genome assembly GCF_022539315.1 of Serinus canaria. Lineage (NCBI taxonomy): Eukaryota > Metazoa > Chordata > Aves > Passeriformes > Fringillidae > Serinus > Serinus canaria. The sequence continues at coordinate 19,492,880 of NC_066319.1, forward strand.
TATGTCAGACAGTGAGCTTCTACTCTAAACCAATCTAAAAGTGCCAACATCACAGCAGAAGATGGAGGTAGAGAAGAAGAAGAGAAGAAGAAGAAGAAGAAGAAGAAGGAGAAGAGAAGGAAGGAAGAGGAGAAGAGGAGAAGGAAGAAGAAGAAGGAGAAGAAGGAGAAGAAGGAGAAGAAGAGAGAGAGAAGGAGAAGGAGAAGGAAGGAGAAGGAGAAGAGAAGGAGAGGAGAAGGAGAAGGAGCAGGAGAAGGAGAAGGAGAGGAGAAGGAGAAGAGAGGAGAAGGAGAAGGAGAGGAGAAGGAGAGGCGAGGAGAAGGAGAAGAGAAGGCGAAGGAGAAGGAGAAGGAGAAGGAGAAGAAGAAGAAGGAGAAGAAGGAGAAGAAGGAGAAAGGCTGGACATGCCCAGATCCCTCCATCTTGCCTCCTGAACCCCCATTCTAAAAACCCCAAAAATCTATTTTTCACCCTGTGATAAATTCGCTGTCATTCTACTTAATTTGTCATGGCTTGCAGATCTTCATGTAAGGTTGTTAATTTGCTCCATGGGTCATAATCAAAACAACAAGCATCCTGGGCTCTGTGCCAGGGTCTCTGAGCCCCCTGGAAGGGTCTTGGCAGTCCAGGACAGCCAGAGGGATGTCCTGAATCCTGACCATGTGGAATTGTGACACTAAAAACATCCTGGAGTCAGCAAGATAATTTCAATTTCTAAGAATCTGAAAACTCATTTTATTAAGAAAGGCACTACAAAGAAACTGGAATAAAACCTTGATATCTCCTAAAAAAAGTTAACACTGTTAAAATAAACAACTGTGATAATATATTGGTACTACTGAATATGAATTCACTCTCCAAAATGGTGCAAAAAGCGAAGGTTTTCTTTTCCTCAAGGGCTAGGAGTTGGTGAAAAAAAATATATTCCTGTGAGTAGATTCTGCTTAGGTCATACTTATTTTGATGGAATTGATCCTTTTAGCAAAGATCCAAGATCACCGAATAAACGTTTTTTTTTCAAAATAAAAATGTAGCTAAAATTATTACCATAGGTCTTAGTGCAGTATATATGCCTAAAATGTCTGAAATTTTAAATGAAAATATATATTATTTTGGATAAAACAATATATTATTTTCACATGCAAAAAAATCTATCTCTAGTAATTTGTGAAAGCAGTAAAAATTATTACACCAGATTTCTCATAAAACTTAGATTAACTGGTCTGAGAACCAAAAGCTACTGTGTCACCTTGAAGCCTGACTGCATGGCATGAATGATGTGCTAAAAATCATCAGTGTGTCCCAAAACAACAACTTAGTCTCAACAAGTCATAAAAGAATGTTTATCTTGATTGATTGTCAGTTCTTGTCTTCCCAGGAAAACATTCATCAGGCAGGAGGGCCAGATGAGTGGGCTCAGATTAGACACTGTGAAAATCACTGCTCTCATGAATTAAAGGAAGTGAACCTCTGAATATCAGTGATGGGCTTTTGGAACAGAGGTGGCACAGTCTTTTACACCCAGCTTCCTCCAGTCACCAAGAAATGCTTTCCTTTCTTCAATGCACACAGATTTTCAAGCAGAAGCTGCATTATTACCAAGTAATTTACATATAAATTAATCCATATTAGACCATATGAATCACTCACTCCTTCACAGGAATGATCACCCTCCAGTTGGTCTGATTGCCTAAGCCAGCATATCCATCATAATAATTTGTTTTAAATCATTAGGTAGACACTCCCGTTAATGGGCCTTGTGTTACCATTCTGCTGGAGACTGGCCTAAGAAACAAAGTCCAGCTCTGAAGTTCAAGTTTCCAGTTATTTGGCACAATCAAGAGTGATATTCAAATGTGTGATGCTGCTTCAGACTGTGCAAACAAGGTCTGATGCACAGGAGCACCTGGGCAAGTCAGGACCTGGCTGCCTCCAACACGGACTCTAGGTGAAGGCTGTGGTGCTAAATGTTCCTCTCACCCAACATCAGTCAGTCTTCACTGCTTCCAACTTTTTCTTTAGCAACAACTGCCTCTAATTTCTGCTAAAGAAACTGCTCAAATAATGCCTTGGTGGTAGCAATTTAATTTTCCTGGCATACATTTCTTTTTTCTGAAGTGAACCTGTTAAGTTTAAGGAGTGAAGCTGTTTTGAGAGAACAGAAATTGCTGCTTGCTTGATCTATGAACCTGAAAATCCCAAACTCACCCAGCTCCCTCTGGGAGTTACATGTTAGTTTCTACCACAGAAGACAGTACTTCAGAATTATAAAAACCAACCATCCATTCCAGCCCAAATCAATCTTGACTAATTTACTGCAGCAGATATGTGGAAGATGGATAGATGGATAAGATGCACAAGATGCACAGAATTAAGAAGTTGACTTTTTTTTTTTTTGAAATCTCTGGAGTCAAAATGGAATACTGTCATTGAAAGGTTATCAGGTGTAACAACCTAGGCAGTAAAAGGCAGAAGGAGAAGGGTGTATTATTCTGTGAATTGTTTTATGAAGTATCTCTGATACTGACAATCATTGACCTAAATCCTTCAACAAGAAGAGATTTACAAGAACTTGTCTGTAGAGGCAAAATGTTTCTACTGACTTCAGGGAGCCCTGGGATCAGGGATTAGCAGAATTGCTCATAAATATGGCTTACAGCTACAGAGTGCCACAACTGGGAGCCTTCAAAAGGAAACTATGTGTAAACATGCCTATGGAAACAGTCTTCACATACTGATCATGAAATGGATGGGGTATAACAGCTTCACAGATCTATTTGTTGGATTTTGTAAAGGTACTTTATTAGCTCACACCATTTTATTTATGCCCATCGAATTTCGCTACCAGTAATTTTTTTGTTCAGGGTTATTTGTAAGTCTCCCACTTGGACAATCCCAACCTGTGAGACTCCTGTATGGATCAAGGATGAGCGTAATTCTCCACCTTGCAGTATCTTCTTAAAAGGCTCCATTTTTGTTGTTTCTCCTTCTTTTTTTTTTTTTTTTCCTTTTTTTTTAAAGAATGATAAGCATTTTAAGATGGATCAGGTGGAATTTAAATATCACAAGCTGTTAAATCCCAAACACTTCAGGAATACTTAATTAAGCAGCAGCACGCAGCAGGCGGTCAGGATCAGAGCGGCTATCGCATTCCTGGGATGGTATCATGCTGGAAAAGCCCATCTGATTACCTTTATTAACCATCTCAGAACGGTAGCAATTAACTACTGCAGAAATTTACTGTCTAAAAAGCACATTGTTATCAATGAAATGAATGCAAGTTTTCACAACACTGCACTTAATGGGCATTACTGCCACACACAAAGCAGTACTGGCATGTCATTTCGCAGCCCATTTGAGTTCAGGTAATATTAAAGCTGTTACATAATACAAATTTTAAACATGATTCAGCTGGATAAGTAAGGGGAGTAGAGATTGCTGCTACCTGAGTGGTGCTGGCAATCTGTGACTAGCATCCTTTGATAAATGAAAATGGTGAATCTTCAGGCTGGTCTTCAGAGACTGCGGCTGCATCCACTCGGTGAAAATGTATTCTGGCTGCATGACTGTACTTTGACATTAACTGCCAAAACTGCAGCCACTGTGGATTTGATGTGGCCACGCATACCATTACAGCCAGAAATTAATTCAAGGATCATCATGTCAGGGCAGCTTAGTGACTGGGGTACTGCTGAAGGTACTGAGCTTCCTGTCTGAGCAGGGTAAACTATCAGACCCCTGCAATTAATGGTCACCTTAGTCATTGCACCCTCCATCACATGTTGCTGCTCCTAACCCCATGTGTTCAACAAGGGACAAATTCTTTCTATGTAAGTAAATCCTCAGTAGAAGCAATGAAAGATGCATGCTAATGTACCCCAGCTGCTGATTAAACCTGTCAAAACCTTAAATTGCCTTTCTTCTTTCAGCTCGATGTGTGATCCTTTTTCCTTCGTTGCCCTAAGCCTCTGGGAATTCATGCACCGCAAACCAGCGACTGCATGTGCCTCATGGATCATTGCTGGGCAAAGCAACATCTCCATATACTTCATTCTGTCTTTCCAGAATCCATCAGTATGCCAAGAAGTGAACTATTCCAGCCCCCTGAGCAGCTTCAAGGAGCCATCATCTCGTTTAAAATCCTCTGACAGAAAATATGTCTTTTGTCTTCCCTCGGAAGGGAACGATTGCCCAAACCATTTGTACCTAGCCCAGGGTCAGCAAAGGGTTTCCTAAAGATAAAATGACCTGACTTTGAAGCCCATTCTGTCACTGCCTCAGTGAGTCAGAAAGCAGGATTTTTATCCCTTTTGAAAAGGAGAGAATTGCAACTTGCTAGTACTTGCTTCTCAACTCTGGGATGGGCAGAAACAGCAAATGTGGTGTCATGGTACTGGCACAGTGAAAAAAGGAATTTGAGAAAGGATGTAACTTATGCCAAGACCTGTGCTATTTGAGTCAAAATTACAGAAACATCCAGTTTTACTTGATGAGTTAAAACATTTCCCATATAATGACTTAAAATTATCTCAAATGTTCCTGAAATAGCCTTTTTATAACAGGTGTCATGAAATGACAGTGGAAGGAAATGGTGCATGTTTATATTATGACCATTTCAAACCAGTGTTGATCACCTCTTTGTGTCATATTTCACCAACATATATTTAATATCAAGTAAGAAAAATAGTATCTTTCAGGATTACAAGCATTACCTTGGGGCAAGATATTGTTATTTAATAATCAATTTAGTACATTAGTTATAAAATAAATCAGAGTCACTATTGACACTTGCTATTTCATGCAGACTATTCTTCTTAACGATTTAACACTGGCTCACTTATGCAGGTGAAAAAGACAAAAAGGAAAGACAGCAACTTGTGAACCAGGAGACATTTTTAAAACATGTTTTAAAATTATACTTCTATTTTTCAGCATCTGCCTTTGGCAGCCTTTCCTCCCTCAGCACAGTTACTAGTCAAGGCATTATTATTCCATATGTTCTGAAGATGTAGGATACTCTTCAAAAGGCTTTATTTAAAAGAAATAAAATCTGTAAGCACACTCATTCCCAACAGCACAGTATAAACATTTAACAGAAATAAAACAACAAAAATCTGGGGACCAGATGAGAAAATGAGTTCAAATTCATACTCATTTTCACTGAACAGTTTCATCTTTGGTCTCTGTACTATTTATTTCTCTTATTATGAAGAAAAAGGTTGAGTCAAGAGAAAGTGTGAGTCCCTGCAGAGGGACTGAAGAGACATTGCAGCACTCAAAAGTGATTACAAAGAGACTGATAATAAAAAATAGCAGTGAATAACTTGACTGACGCTGCGTTACTACTGGAAGCACGGCTCCACCAGCTTGCCTGATGCACAGACAGATTTTTGTTCCGTTTCCAGATTCCTGCAATTATGTTGTTGTTGTAAGCAACAAAATATTTCAAATAATGATAGCAATTAACAATGAAAACATACATTATGGGGCTCATGCAGTGTGCTCAAGGCATGAGCACACACAGTCCTTCTTTCTCTTGATACTACGGAAATATCTTTACATTGTAAGATCGCATTTAAAGTCTCCAAATATTCTTTTCCTTTTGGTCTTGAAATAAGAAGTCTGGATTGACAGAGCAAAGTTGACTAGCAGGTAAAGGGGAGCCTTTCCAAATTTGAACTCTCAATATTTAAGCCTTACTGAGCACCAGGAATTTAAACATCCTGGAGCTTTGCACCCAGACCAACAGCAAAGGCCCGGGTGTCCCAGGTGAATGAGGCAGCACTGCTGTGTCCAAGGCTGTGGTCCTTGGATCTCCTCCCTGCATCTTTTGGAAATGGCTTCTGCAGCAGCAAGAGCTTTTGTCAGGAGGTTTTTCTGAGAGGGCTATCTCCAATTCAAAGGCTCCCTTCTCAGCCTGGGGAGGACCATGAGGAGCAGCAAGGCTGTAAGCAGTGTGTGTGGAGCACTGTGCCCTTTCTTGCTTCAGATAGCCTTACACAAGTGCAGCACTGGACACCAAAATGAGGTACAAAAGTGTCTAAAACCAAACAAGCCTATAGGAAATAAAAGGCATGACCTGGGTGAAATGATTTCAGATTTGCAGGCTGGTTGATGAGGGACTGTGTGAGTACTGAAACACAGACACTCAGTGAAGTAGCCAGATCTTTGTAGTCTTGAGATATAACATCTCTAAGAGATAGAAAGAAGTTAATAGAACAGAATAACGAAGATTGTTCTAATTCTGTTTTATTGCTTATGCCAAACAGAGTTAGTGACATGTAAAAGGTGAGATCTCTCTTTATGCTTTTAAAAAGAGGCTTGAAAAATGAAAGGCTGGTTTTTCATGAAATGTATCTTTCACATTAGACAGAACCCAACAATTTATCTTTCTCAAAGAGTTAATGATTTTAGATTCTCTTTAAAATCAGCAGTTTAATAGAAAACTGCTCCTTTGTGCTAATGCAAATTTGTTTACTCACAGTAGGTGTTTAGGTTTTTAACATTTGTATTTCAAACACACACTCTTAAATTACACAAATCAACTTTTTTTTTCTCTTCTTTTTATGAAGTGAGATTTTGATTCAGATAAGAGTGTGGTTAAATGCCCTTAGACTTGCTGTAAAGGCCACTCACTGACTGCAGCTCCCACTGAAGTCAGTGGGAGTTTTTTTCACAGACTTCAAGAAGGCATTAGATCTGATCTGGGTGAATTACCCGTAGCAAAAGTGCTGTTATACAAGCAAAATGTCATTCATGACACCAACACTATAGCTCACAGGCACTTTTTCTAGTCAGTCTGTGAATTTAGGAGACTAAATAGAAAGGAAGCACTGGCTCCACAGAAACACATGTCAAGGAAAGGTTTCAATACTTTAATATTGAATTAATATTTTATTTTTTAATTTTTAAAAGGAAAGAGTAATAAATAAAATGACTTAAAAGAAGTCATAAGGGAATATGTGTCTCCTCATTTGTAAGACAATTCACAGGTACTTGAGCTGGTGGAGGAAGGAATGGGGGACAGAGGCAGGGAGAAATTGCTAGAATAACTGGAAATGAGGAGGTGGCCAAAGTCATAGCAGCTGAGGCTTTGGAGAACACGGGTGCAGATGGGAATGTGCATTTACAGGAACTCCAATGGCTCAGTGCCAGGCTTTGAGCTGAATTGACTCCTTCCTGGAAAAGCTGCCATGAGCTGAAGGTGCTCCCCCAGCTGGGGTCAAGAGGGCCAGGAGAACACCGGTTGTGCAAGTATTTAGAAAATTTTAACTGCAAGGAATTTGTGTCAGCCTTGTTCAGGTCATTGCCCTTCCAGTTTCTGCAGGAGTCACAGGCATCTGTAGCTAGGAAGAGATTTTTTTTTTTTTCTTAATCTAAGTCTCTGTGGTGCAGTAACATTTAATCTGACAGCAGGATGTAGGGGTTGTTGACATGCTTAAGCCAGTTTTTGTGATACCCTGTGAACTGAAGATATCACCCAGAAAGGTTTTTAACCCCACAAAGATTGTCAATTTCTAATTATTTATTATCTCTGCTGTTACAGAATTTTCCTGTCTTACATTTAGGACATTGCTTCTTTTGCAGCCATCTTGTGATAACATTAATAATCCCCTTTTTTCATTTGTATTATCTCCTTGGAAATATTTATAGACTATGTTCATATTCCCCTGATTCCTTCTTTCTGCAGAGAGAATTAATTTTGTTTCCTCAGTCGTTCTGTCTATTATATGTCCAACCATAATGCTTCCACAGTGTCATTTTCTTGCCCTTCTATGCATTGTCTTTACTTCTACAATATAATTTTTAATCATGGACAAGAGAGCTACATAAAAATTCTTAGATATAATTGAGTACATGTTATCTGCTCTTTCAGCTGCTCAAGTGAACAAGGTGTAAGGCCAAGATGATACTTTCAACCTCCTTGTCATGCCAGAACATTCATGCTAAACTGCAATAAGTTTATTTTAGTCTCAAAATACTATGGAGAAGAGAGTTTCACCCACACAGCACTAATGTTTCCAACAGGTGAAAAAGGAGGGGCAGAAGGAATGAAATTTAATCAGTGTTTATAATTTTACTTGTAAAACTAGAGCCAGAAACAGCCGTCATTGACACTTTTTCTAAACATTTTTCAAGGCATATTGGAACACCTCAAGAGGATTTCAACTTTTAATTGTCCTTTGATTGCCCTGGTAGGTATCCAGCTATTGTCCTATAATTTAACACCAAATCCAACTGTATAGGTTTCATTCAGAGAGATGCTCTATAGAGACATACTGGTTCAGTTCAGATTAAAAAATATATTAAGACTGCAATTTATTCTTTTGATTCATATATCTGTTCAATAGTTCCTGTAATAGTACCACATCTACCAGCCTCATTAACCATAATAGACCTTTAAGCTCCTGGTGGGTTATAGGTTTCTAAAGTGTTACAAAGTCATTCTTGTCACTATAATTTAAACATGATGTTGTTGTTATTACTGAATCTATTTTATGAGCCTTTTTTCATAACCAGATATATGCAGAAATGTTTGGTTGTATATTGCTCTTGGCTGCAATGTAAAAAAATCTGGGTAATTACAGCTGAGGAATGGTGGGTACTGAGCCCTTGAGTACCTACAGCAACCTTCTGCCCTAGCACACCTCACAGTGGAAGTGCTGCAGTATAATGCTAATGAAGAATATCACCCACCTGGCTCTGAAAACAGACTGTGATCATTATGCATGAAGGTACTCATGCTCACTGTCAGGAGCTCTGCCAATGCACCTTTTTGGTGTGATTGAATGACAGAACAACCCAAGGCGTTATTGAATCCTACACTCAGAACTTGTAGATTTTTGTCTGTAGAAAATAATGCTGCTCGAGTCATTCATCAACAGCAGGTGCAAGAAAATGCATCTTGTATTCCATGCAAGGAGATTCCAGTCAAGCCCTAGATCAAGATAAAGACATTTCTTGTACTCTGCATTATACTTCATCTGTGAAGGGTAGCAAGCAAAATAATGCATCTTGCTTCTATAATACTATTTCTTCATCTCATAGAACCACATTTTGTAATTACCCAGCATTCCTTTAAAGACCTTAAAGCCTTTGTCAGCATCACCTAGAGCAACCAAACAACCTCAGCGTTTGTCAAGTATATTCACAGTTGCTATTATATACCCTAAATGCAGTCATTTGTCAGGTACTCATTATTTCATACATCTGTAGTGGTGAGATGATTGTTGGAGAGCCAATCTCTAATATTAAGGATCAAGTTCCTCCCAGAAGAAGTTTAAACATCTGTATCAGCTGGCATTTCAAGTCAGCCTGGGTGACAGTGGACACGAGAGATAACTAAATAGAAATTCCAGAGCTGATCATCTTCAGTACTCATTAAAGGATTCACAGTACCTTCGCTGCACTCTGTTTAGGTCAAACCTGGGTAAACAATGTGAGCAACATGTTTAAATTACTCTGGAGTAGTTATAGCAAGCCCTGCCTGTGTCCCTGCAGATGGATGGCCAAAACCACTGGACAAACATCCTTTGCACTTCATGGGAAAAGAAATGCTAGGCCACGGAATGCTGGAAGGGAAGATCCTTTCCACTGAAGTACACTGAAGGGTGTGTAACTCATGGATTAGCTAAAGGACATATTCACTGGAAGAGCATAGGATATAAAAGAACTAATTCAGTCTGGTCCTGCCCACTATCTTTTGCTTAGAATTTAGGTTATCCTACAAGGGTTTGGGTTTTCCCAGCCTGTGCTATCACAGTTCTGTCTTATAATACAGTGAAGTTCTTATTTGCCTTTAGATTTTTTCCAAAAAAGTTCTCTACTTTTGTTTCTGGAATTAATTTGTTCTTTGCTCTTCTCTAACACTGGTACATAACAGATGATAGAGGAATATATAAAACCCAGTACTATTGGTCATGACAGAAACTCTGCCTGGAAAAGCTACACATCTTCTTATCATTTTAATATTTGCTTATTCTTTCTCATACTTTATGAGTCTCTCAGGAATATAATAGAGTGGCAGATCTTAAATTTTTTTTCTATGGATTTCTTTTCTGAACTAAAATGAAATAAAAAGGTCCCACCAGGGACATTGGTAATTATGTTTCCTAGTGTATTAGCTTCTCCCCATGTTTTTTCTCTCAGTCTTGTGTTTAAACATGGGAGGTGAAGAACGAAATATTTGCAAATACCATGCTGTTGCAAATGTCAAAATGTTCAAGGGTACAAGTGGATTATTAATCATCTGAAAGGACTCAGCTGATGATCCATAAAAGGCAAAGTTTTTTATTTCTGTGAAAACTATCTTTTCTCTCAAATAATTTCCTCTTGGCAGAGTGACAACATTGGGTCAATAATTACTCCAACCATTGAAACTGATTTTGAAACCTTAAATCAAATTCAAGTAAGACCCGGTGTACAATAACTGAGAGCTTTCCTACTGCTTTGCAATACTAAATAGACTCACATAGCAGAAAGGTACACAGGAAACAGAAGCCAGTGGAAGCATTTTGGCTAAGATAAAAGTAATAGACCATAAGGCTTAACTGGAATCCCCTCACACTTTCTACGCATTTACTGTTTCTAATAAAACCTCAGATATCCTGGGAAATGATCAGAAAGAGTGTAACACTAAATAAATCTGGGCAGCTCAGAAGATGAAAGCAGCCAGAATCATATTTTACCCAGGGGACAAAACTACAAATCTACCTTCAAGCCAACAATGATAGAATTCAACGCTGAATGAAAATTCTCATTCATGTAGGAATTTTACGCCGTGTAGGAAAAAACCCTACAAAATGACAAGTGACTCTTGACCAACATTGGCCTACATCTTCAATCAGTGATGTAATTTTTTTAATCTATAAAGAGTAGGGAATTTTGATTGCTTCTTGTGAAAGTGTGGAAGCTCTTTTCTGTGCAGGTTCCTTCTTTTAAAAGTGCAGAGGAAGATTATAACCTAAAGGAAATGACTAAAAGCACCAGAAATAAAGCAAAAAGAATGCTGTCTTCTGTCACTGGAAAAATGTTTGTGCTGCAAATGTAAGTGTTTTTCTGCGTGTATATTTTCCCACAGAGAGCATGGGGGGAAAAAAGTGACAAAAGAGAAAAAAAAGCCACCCCAGAGTTTCAGTGAAATAAAAAAGTTTAAACAACTTTGACTCTCTGTCTCCCAAGCTTGCCTGAATCAACAGGGAGAGCAATAATGTTTGGAAGGCTATCTGGTAGTGAGTCCATGAGCCTTTCCCAGTTGTCATGGTTATTGAACTCAGAGATTATTGCCAGTGTTATTGCCTTTGAGCAGGGATGGATTGTGGCTGACCACTTGGGTGTGTCATGTACCCACCACTGACCCCTGAAAATCTTTGTGGGAGCAGTCCTGGTACCCCATGGCTGGCTAGAGCTGTTCTGACCTCAAACAGTAACTGGGGTCTTGCTACTAAGAGCCCATAAGTGCTCTGATGGTGGCAGAAATGCTCCTGTGTCATCAGTACTGCTCAGGAACCAATGCCTCCAGCAAAGCAGGCTTCCTACTGAGAGCTCCAAAGCTGAATGCCTTCAGTATGTGTGGTATTAATGGCTATTCCCTTGTTAAGTCATCAAATAAGGTGTTTTGAGATTGCTTTGAGGGAGTGGAGAGAGACAGGTAAGAGGCACTTTTTTTTTAATGTGCAAACCAGCTTAATTTTCCAGAAGTCATTAAACTGCAACAGCAGATGTGAGCTGGGTTGGGCTGTAAGGATTTTGTAGTGGGTTGTTTCCTCTGTGGGGTAAAAACGAGTTCTGCCTACGTTCAGGAAATAGTTTTGGGTATGTTTTATTCAACAGATACCTAAGGTCATGTTCACCTTGTAAAGAGATTGCAAAAACAACAAGCAACCTACATACGATCAATCCATCATCAAGACTTCAGCTGGAAACACACCTGTGTCCCAGACTGTGCTATCAGCAGCTGCTGCCTGTCTTTGTCACCTCCTTATAAGCCCTGAGATCACCTCAAGGAAAGATTTTGTGTTGGTTATTTTTGGATATATAGACTTTTTTTAAACTTTTGGTTATTGAAATAATGTGTTCCTGCAGACCACCAGCATAGATGGAATTCATCTGCAGTTACTGGATGTGAGTATATCACCTCTAGCACAAATCATATGTGAACATACAAATTTCTGTCAAAAGCCAAGCTCAATTATAGTATCAAAAGCCAGTTCTCTGATTCATGGTAGTGGCAAATGTGTAGAAAGAGATAACTGATATAGCATTAAATATAATCATTCCCCTACTTAAAAACACCCACAGACCCTGAACAAACCAACAACACACATTTGAATGGGTAGAGTGTTTTTGTACTAGTTTATGACTTTGCTTATGGAGGCAGTGGCTTTTATCCAGTACGAAATACTGATTCAATGCCTGGGGAGCCACAGCTCAAGGTTATTAGTCATCATGATGTCAAATCTCTCCTACCTACACATTTCTGGGATCAGCTGCTCCCTTTGCACCAAACATTCCCTGGCAGGGAGGTACTTGAGGGTGCTCAGCAGCTGATCTCTGGCTCTTGGCACCCTCCCTGGCAGACTGGGTTCTGTGGAAGCCAAGTGGCAGCAGCAGCTGGAGCACTGATGCCACAAAGTCCCCAGCTGCTTACCCCATGCTGAGCTGAATCTGGTACTGCAGGAGTAGGAACTATTAAGAAAGTTCCTTTCCCTCACTCTACAGTGAGGAAAAACCTGTTTGAAACAGACTAAGGTCTCCTTCTGTCTGGGCAATGTTGCATTAATTTATGATCCAGAGCTCCCATGTTTAATTTCTGTGAAAGATGCTGCTGGAAGGCAAATGATGGCACATACCCAAGTATTGTGAGCTCTGTCAGACTTGCATCAGAATGACTGTGCTCTTTGATGGAAGACAATATTTGATACCAGATATTTCTGTTCAAAAAGAAGATAAAATTGTATCTCTTTGCTCTCCTCCCAGTCACATGAAAATTACACATCTAATTTCAGTGATTTTTCCTTTTAAGGCTGTAGGAAATTGCTCCTAAGGATGAATCAGGTTGGGGGGGGGACTTTGTGAGCACTTTTGTTGCTAGGAATAATTTAAGGGAATTAGTTTTGGTTTAAAGGGCTGCCTTCAGGCAGAGCTGCATGTAGTCTCGAGAGGATTGAGTAAAGCCAAAGGGTTAAGTAATGCCAGGCATGTCCAGGTAAAGTTGGGTAGACTAAAGCCAATTTTATTTATATTAATTTCTTTCAGGGGGAAAGGTTTAAGAGTACAATAAAGTTCAAAAGCCTTAGGGATACTACAGCAATAAAATATCATATAGACAGAAGTAACAAGTCAGTACTGAATTATCACCTGATATGAGCTGTGCAGGCTTGTAAAAATTAGCTTCTTATGAAGACATATCTGCACTTATTATAGATGAAGTTTCAGAACATATTTCTTCTATTTTGCTTTTCTATTCTTTCTAAACAACTGTTTTAGGTATGTTTTCAGAAAATATCCAGAACACTCCATGGCGAGCCTGTTATGTTTGAGCATAAGTAATACTCTGTGGCCATTCTTGTGTGCATTTGGTCCTCTAGCCCTTTTGTTTTAATATTCCAAAGCAGTGACTTTAAATGGGACATTCAAAAATTGCTAACAATTTCTCTCTTACTACAGGAACCAAAAATCCTATACTTCATGTATGATCCCATTTCAAATATCAAAGCTTTCCAGCTTTGTAACATCAATAATTTTTCATAATTGTAATCCCATAAAGTTCAAGAGAAATTGAACCTCTCTTTTCAGCTACCTTAACAGGTTAGTAGTTTCTCTGAATTGGCTAGAAACCCTATTTGTGATTCAGAAAGCTCTTTCACCATTTGATTTCCGATGCTGTGTCATTAACATAAAATTAATCATTACTTGGTTTCTCCATACTTACAGCAGACAATATGCTCTTAGCTAGGAGGTAAGAACATGTTACCTGCTATAAATATGTAAGTGATCAATGTTTTGCAATCATGTTGGTATATTCAGATGCTTAAATTATAGTGACTGTCATAAAAACCTTAAAGTTCATAATTAAATTTGACAGTCTCAAAAATTATCGATCTCTTTCAGTCTAGCATAGAAAATACTTAATTGTGCACCATCTAGGCTAGGGAGATGAAATCCTCAGAAACACTATTATGTGTTTGTTGAAATTTAATATGAAGGAATAAAGTCAATGACATGCATTTTATTTGCAGAAAAAACAACAATCTTGTATTGACAAATAGATAGATATGCTTAGTAAAAAAAAAATCCTCTTTTATAAAATAAATGAAAGAAGTGTCATTGAAAAATGGACTGTCAGATGGGTGCTGGTTTAATGCTGTTCTTTCTGCAATGAACATTATGCATTAGTGAGCTGAGAGCAACAAACTGAAATTATTTTGAGATACTACATATTATTTCTTTAGAATAATACAATCAGCTATTCCATCTCAGGCAAATCGGTCCCTTAAGCTATAAATGTATCCTGATTATTTGTCTCACAAGCAGCCAAATGGAACAGGAAAAAACAAGAGTTGTACTTTCTTAGTAAATTTCTCCTATGTGGTAAACATGCTTGCAGAAACAATTAAGCAGCCTGAAAAGAACATCTCTCATTTCCTGTGAAGCATAGCTGAATTTGGGAACCAGCATCTGTGAATACAAGAAAATTGCTGCAATACCTGGTTAGTCTCTACATATTTGTGAATAAATTGTCATTTATGGCGACCTTCATTGCTTATGAAATATGATCTGGTTTTTAGACAGTTTTGTCTTTTTTTTTTGTTTTCAGCAAACCGTAAACTAGATGAAATATCTGGTGTAGTTTGAGAACATCTATCTTTTATTGGCACATGTCTGATTTCTATTTTCTGGTGAAAATCTACGGAAATATTCCTACTCTTAATGGCAACAATGTTAGCCCATCCTTGTTACTCCTCACTGTAATGCCTCATTTCAAGGATGTCTCCAGTTAGAGCATAGCTGCACCATCCCAGTTGCTGTATTTCACTCCCAAATCTGAGGGGCAGCTGGGGAGAGATGTGCACTCACCACAGATGAGCAGAGCCATCATCCTGGTGCAGTGGTGAGGGATGTTGGAGAGAACAGTGCACAGCCTTTGAAATGCAGTGAAGAAAGGCTGGAGTTGAAAAACACGTGTAAAATCCCTGGAACTGCTTTGTCCTTGTCTGTTGCAGAAGATACTCAAAAAAAAGTTCATCTGAATGAAAAAGAATCCTCTGTGAGCTGGGTGAGGCATTGTAAATATGATCTTGAGGAATGCAATGAGGAGACAGACTAATTAATTAGCTAATTATTACTTGGATAATGATAAGGCTTATCTTCATGTCCATGAAACTCTCCTGGCTAAGGGGTGGCTTGGGATCTAGCAGAACTTGTACTTGCACTCTTTGCCATTTTTACAGTGTTGCTAAGTGCTGCTCAGAGGAGGGCTGGAAGCTGTGGTAATGGCACTTTGTGCTAGCAGGGCCTCTTGGCTGGTGCTGCAGAGGTTTCCCTGTCCATACCCTCTTCGCCTTACCCTCCTGCTTGGTGCTGTCCTCTCCCTAGAGCAAGCAGCCTTGGGTCAGTCAGAGTCTGGACACCCTCCCTTGTCCCCCCAGAAAGGCACTGCTGACACATGAGAAATGCAGGGGAGCAAGTGCCCAGGGCAGAACAGGGAGTGAAATCTGCCTCTGGGCTGCATTTGCAGCGCTCAACCACTCCAGACTGCAGCATTTCTAGGCTTGCTGTGCACTCAGAATAACCAGCTTGGCTTGGGCTTATCTATTTAAACAGCTTGAGTGGGCTCATATGGGGTGAAGGTTTTTTCCAAGAATTTTCTGTCTTGGGTCTTTCTTAATGCTGTGAATTTCCTGAGCTCTTTCAGTTACACCTGAGGACCATTCAGCTCTGTCACACCAGGCAAATGTGACAGCAAGACAAAAATTTTAATGCTAAAACTTTAGCAGGCAGCTGAAAAGCAGCATTGTAACACAGAACAAAGGAGAAGGGATATTTCTATGGAGTGCTTTAAATGACTGCTGTCAAGTTTATTTGCTCCCTACCCTCACCTTCATACCTTCTCCCAGAGTCTTGCTGACTGCACTGACTCATGTGGACTCAGTCAGAAGTTTGAAGGACAACAATTTGAAAGCTGCCAGGTTTTTTGTAAAAGTACAGAAAGGTTATTTATACATTACTGGTTAAAAGTGTCACCTACTTAAGAGTTCTGAAATTTCTGTGTTTCATAGTAGGTAGGATGATAGTAGTCAGTTGTGGACACAAAACAGTCTCTCGTTGGTTCTCTTGCCTCTGACCTGCAAATAAGGCAAAGTGAACAGCTAAATGGGCAGGGCTGGGAAAAGCCAGCCTTTAACAAACAAGTGGTAAGAATTCTCTAGATTTTCTTTTTTTTCCCTGAAGCATTTCTAAGTAGCAACCAAAAAAGACAGATGCTGAAGCTGTAACTTGTCATCTTGATTGCCTTAGGCTGATTCTGTCACCAAGTCATTTGACTGGGCTCCTCTCCCCCTCATTTACAGTCGAGCCATAGCACTCTTCCCTCACTTCTGAAGGGTGTTATAAAGCTTAATTAGTACAAAGCCCTTTGAGCAGAGATTAAAGGAGAGCAATGCTGGATGTTCCTCCTCCTCCGACTTCAGGTTTGAGGCTGATACAGAGCATTGCCCTTCCGCAGCTGGTGCTGCTCAGGTGCCACATAAAAGGACAGGCTGCTCTCAGAAAAACCTGCTTGTGATGGACAGGAGGACAAATTCACTGAGCACTGGCCCAGCTCCATTTCAGCTGTGTGCACCTGCAAATGTTGCATTGGTAGAATAACAGAATTACAGCACATACTGAATCCACCTGGACAGTGAGAAGAGTCCTGGGAATGTAAGAGATTTCTGGAGGGACAGCCTCAGCAAAATCCCCTTGTCTTGTGGTAGAAAGTCACTGGGTGTCTTTTCCTTAAATCCCCAAATAAATAAATCAATGCTTTATTTTTACATTTTTTAAATGGAACCTGTAAACACCTTGATATTTAAAGCACATCCTGGAATTTCACCCTCAAATAATTTAATGAAACAGCAGTCATAGGACCAAGATTTTTTATACATCATTGTATAATAAAGTCATTGGAAAATAGATGTGAAAATTTGGGCTGATGATTCCTGCTGGTGAATGATGTAGAAAATACCTTAAGAGGTCCTAAAAGAAAGCAAGCAGAATAATGGAGAAGACAACGGGGCACCTGCATAAATGTCACAGATGGGAGCTGCTAGAAATTCTTTCATGTAAATCAGGAATAATTCCCAGAGATCCTTAGTACTACATAGGTAAATACCAGTGAGAAATCAGAATCAGAACCAGGGTATGGATAAGTGGTGAGAGCAAGCAGATAAACATTAAAAGGTGCACGTTTTTGGCTGGCTGTACTGATGTGTTCTAATTAATAGCAGTAATAGGATTCACACAGCTAAATCCCTGCACATCACAGTGAAAATTTACTCCTGATGCATGCCTGCAAGAAGATGGGTGGAGGGAGGAGGAAGGAAAGGAAAGGGAAGAAAAGGAAGTAGAAGAATAATAAAATGACATTTCACCCCACTCTTTTAGAGGAATCATCTCATAATTACTAAGCAGGATTGGCAACACCTTTTAATGTTAGATTTTCTTTCTCTTTTCTTCTTTTTCTGTAGGCAGGGTAGTTGGAAAGAGGGAGGGAAGGAGGGTGAAGTGAAGGATTAGTCTGGGTAAACAATGAAGCCTCAGTCTGGATGGTTTAAAACTCAGGATAATCCTAGCAAGTTGGGAGCTCTGCAGTGGGATAGTTTGAAATGTAAATGTGACATTCTTCTTGGTAAATTAACAAGACATGACTGCAGGCTCTCCTTGTTACTACAGTCACATTCAAAGAGTCCCTCCTTCTCTCTCTTTTCATCTAATGCTATGACAATAGACAGTCACCAGGAGCCTGCTTCAAATAAATATCAAATCAAGCCTTTATCATATCCAAAAGTGACATATGCACTGAATTATCTTTTATTCATTTTACACAGAATTTTGTTGTTATGAACGCCATATAACAGTATGCAGCTGGGATGCCAGCCCCTCTCCCCCATCCCCTTAACACCAAGTTCTTGCATGCTTCCACAGAAAAATGGGCAGAAGGTATCTAATTCAGGATTATGAAGCAAAAATTTAAATTTTATTATGCAATTGCCTAAATGGAGATGATTGATCATGTTTTGTTCCTGAACATCTGTTTATTGATTTTTTGACATTTATTGACATTTTTATTCTATTACTTTAAAAAACATTGAAAAAACGCCCTCACCTGCCATGAACATGCCCTGACAATAACAATCATGAGCCAATGTCAGATGATGGGATGTGACATCTATACAGTACAACTCCTGCTAATTCCATCTGCCCAGGACATAGAGGCACGTTCTCCTGTTCAAACAGAAATGGATGGTAGTGTTTAACCTATTATTGTAACATCTTTATTGCTTCCTGTTTTCTCAGGAGAGATCTGAGGATGGGAAAGCTGTGGATGGCTCTTGCCCTGTGTTTTGTCTTGCTCTCAGGGCTGTTTAGTGCAAACTTGTCTGTGGTCTCTGGAGGAGGCTCTCCAGGGAATAGTTGCCATACACTCATCACAACCTGTCTCTACTTGATGCCTTTTTTTCTCCAACGTGCCTTCTAGCCTCTTTGCAGCCTCCAACTCACTGCTAAACTCTTTGGAGACATGCCAGAGTTGGAACACCTAGCTTTTCACAACTTAGTGTAAGAATTTACTCTTCAGAAGGGTTGCAGGGCACTTCTTTTGTTGCCAAGTGTATAGGCAGTGGTAGAATTATTTTCTTTGTGAACTTTATCAAGAGTTCCACAATTGTGATAGCCCAGCATTTCAGAGATGAAATAAATTTTAATAGAATATTTTGAGCATATCTTTTTCTCTGAACCTGAAAGCTGCCTCACTGTGTGTTTATAGCCCACAAGCTGTCCAGAGGAAACTTCTAGCCACGTTTACTGCATTATCTTAGACAGCCATGCAGACATTGCCTCAGTAAACCCTCCTTTAAACTTGTGACATAGTGGTGTGCATGCTCAAGCTTGGACATCCCCACCAGAAATAAATGCTGATCTTTGCAAAGCTCTAATGAGCATTATTGTGGTTGTACATATCTGCAGTAAAGAGATAGCTGTTTCCTGCCTGTGGCACTGGTATTACTTTTCACATGTATTTTAAAAATATGACAGAGATCAAGGTGTCTGAAAATAAATTCTCAGAAAGAAAGCACTACCAGTGCTTTAGCACACTCATTAATCTCTCAAAGCTAGATTGCTCCACAGCAGAAGCTGGCCAGTTATCGACAGCAATCCCTTCCCAGAGGGTTTCATATAACTTAAGTTTTGCCCACATGCTAAAATAGCTTCAATTAAATATTACTTTCCATGTACTCACATAAACTTTCACATGTCTCAACAGAGAATTTTATCCATGGTGATTTTCTGTGCTTCCGCTGTAGTCATTGCTACTCTTCAAAAGTGGAATCTGCTTTCTGTATTGTGAGTGAGGCATCGAACTGGTACAAGTTGTCAGATTTAAACTTTCCATGTCTTTTGTGAAACTGATGGGCATATTTGGACATTCTTAGCAACAGCAGCAGTGTCATAATAAGACAAGGTTCTTACGTAATGAAGGATCACAAGCATCCCTAAAAAATTCCAGGAAAACCTGTTCTTGTGTGGTAATTCAGGAAGCGCTGCCCGTCTCCAAAAAGATGTTCAAAGATCCCTTAATGCAGTACTTTTGCCATGAGTAGGATTCTTGATGCTTCCCTGCAACCAAGAATATAATGGAAAATATCAACAATTATGACTCTATAAAACATAATTTCTGCATTTCTGGATACTTTGTTTAACATTTTTTTTGGTGTGAAATGGATGCTGCATCCCGAAAGAACATTTGCGAACATCCGAATTTGAAAGACCCCTAGTAATACTGACATTCCCTGCAAAAGGGAATGGAATGTACATACTTAGAAGCAAGGAGATGGTGGCTCTGTGCTAACAGAAACCAGCCTTGTTTGCACCACAGCAACTCATCACAACCCATACCAACTGGTGTCAAAGGGTTTGGGAATAAAGGCAGTCACGTGTCCAGGCCTGGTTAGCTGTGGTAGCCAAATTGAATCCAGTTTAAACATTCATCATAAATCCTGCATTACCTAGAGAGTTAGTCTTAGAGTTTCAGCACTGTGAACAAGACAGTAAACTAAGGACAGTGTTTTCTGACTTCATTACCTGATCAAATGCCATTTAAAATTCTCTTGATCTTTTTTCAAGGTTAAGACATGAGTTTCTGCATTTAAGTCCTTGTAAAAACAACATGGGTGCTAGAGAACTGCAGCAGTTCCACTGTTTAAATAGGACATCCCAATTCATGACTTGGAGAGTCTGTTTTCAGCCCCAGAGTGGCTTACTTGGCAAGTCATCCAGAGCCAGACTGCCACGCACGCGGGTGCCTCACTCAGCTCTGCAGGAAGCTGTTTTAAGTGAGAGCTCGGCTTCTCAGTGCATCTGCAGTGTGCTCAAGCTGAGGAACTCTGCTCTTTCTAGGTAAGTCTACTCAGCACAGCATTGTCCTGAGTGGATGAACTCTCCTGATGAACCTGCCTTTTTGTCTCGTCCGTGTGATGCTCTGCTGTGGGCAGTACCACTTCTGATTCCTGCGGCAGCCGCAGACCCTCTGTGCCATGCTGTCCCTGGCTTTCAGAGCACTGACAATGCCACAGAGGCCGGATGCTGTGAGGCTGAACTAATGCACATTTGTAAAAATAACCCTCCAAGATCTGAGGAGAGAAAGAGCTTATAGAATAGCCTGTCACTGGCCGCTGCTGCTCACAGTTCCATGATTGATTTCAAACATCGTGGTTTTAATTCATAATTGAAATTTGCCCTTGTGTTTGACAGGAAATGGGCAACATCAGAGAGAGCATTGAAGTGACTGTGTGCACTTACTACTAGAACATGCAGGTTGACAAGTAGTTTTAGAACTCAAAAAGAATTTTTAATGGGATGTCCTAGCACAGTAATTGATTCATATATACCAGCTTGTGATCTGCAAGATAAAAATGCTGATTAACTATGATGCAAGAATGCTTTAAAGTAGAATCCTTTGATTTCCATATTTTCTGACAGACATAAACTAGTTATTGAATAACATTTGCATGATTTGTCTGTCTTATATCCTTAATCAAATTAAAAGATTTAAAGGAAAATGTATTATTTATAATGCTTTTATGTAACAGGATTTCATCTTAGCCTGTTGAGTATTTATTGATGTTAAGCACAGCTACCCTGACACAATTTGATACTGTCCAAAACCTGAAAAAAAAGAAGGAGAAATATAGTCAGAACATAATAGCATCTTCTTGCCATGGGAGCATGTGAACAGCAACAAGAAGAGTCTTATGAGGATGCACATTTGACAGATATTTCATCCTCTGCAATCTTTTTCCTCTCATGTTTTGATGTATTGCAGCTAAAAGTTTTTTGGTTCCCCCACACCACATGGAAATGACACCTGACCTGAGGTTTAACTAGTTTTCACCTAGGATTTTGGACATTGTGATCAAATAATGAAGTTAAAACCAGAATAGCATATTGCTAATGGAATGAAAAGTATTACAAATACTGGCATCAAATGAAAATGGGTTCTATAATAGCTGACTTTCCAGGAAATAGCTTTCTATCATAGATGACTTTCAAAGAAATATGCTGGTCCTCAAACACCATGTAGATGGCAGGAACAAATCTATTTTCTGTTTAGAAAGATATTACTAATTGTAAAATTAGAAATTTATTATCTTTAGTCCACAAGATCATTGTCGGGCCTCGCTTATTCACATTGCAAATTATCCCTCCTTTCATGCCTGGATGGACTTTTATCCAGTTTTCCTAATTTATACTTTCATAAATGGTTATCTGACATTCATTCCTACACTATATATCAAACAGTACATAAAATGATTTATAAATCTTATACAACCAAATGTCTCTTTTCATTGACTTGTACAGGACTTTAATATTGATATAACTTCATTCAATTTGGCTTGGTTTGATCTTGTTCATTCTCCTGTCTCCCTCAATGCTTAACAACTAAATGACAGATTTAGAGTTCATTGGGCAAAGTGATTTGATTTGACATCCATGTTCCAATAAACATAACAGTGTCATTGTATTTTCCTTTGGAGCAGGATTAAGCATAAAACTACCAATATTTGGGTTTGCCAGTATTAATGTTAGTCCTTAGCAAAATGAGTAACAAACTGATAAGGACATGGGGAAGATAGACACAGCTGGGAAGAAAAACTATAAACAACCATTGCTTGGTCAGCTGCACTGCAGAGAATACAGAAAATTTGAGTCCTACCATTTTATAAGACCACCTGTCAAAACCACAGCAACACTAGTGGACAGTGTTTCATTGGACTGGGAACTACTACACCTCAGGTAGATTCCCTGTTTCTGTCACTTTCAGATTCTGTGGAAAAGCTGGATAAGACATCTAGGCAGAAACCACAGCTCACAGAAGCACCAACAGACCCTATCAAAACAAAGAAATTTAGATAAGACCTTTCTGGAATTTTGACTTCTTTTTTCCCCATAATGTTCAGATAGATATTCCAGTGGTCTGCCTCTTTGTGCTTATTCCACAGCTCTTCTTTTTGGTCTTTCTCCTTGTTTTCTTTCCCCTTCATGTTCTGTCATCACCTTTTCATGATATTAAAAGGGAACTAGTCCCTTCCCTTTCAACACATATGAAATAGAATAAAATTAATGTTGATTAGTGTTGATCAGTTGATCAGTGTTTGTGTATCCTGTCCCTCTTTCACATCTCTTTGTGCAGGGCAAGTTTGTCTTTCAACAGCTGAGAGTCAGGACTGGGGAACAGAATTCCTAAGGGACCAGAGATAGGTGGCAACAGATAGGGGGAGAAACAGCCTCTGAGGCTGAGGAGTGCCAACACAGAGGTACCACAGGACACATGATCAGACAGGCACCTCCCAGACCTCCTCGCCCAGTGAGCCTGACGTGTCCCACCCCATGTGCAAAAGAGAAAAACCTCTGACCTTGACACCCAGCCCCAAGCACCATTTGTTTGCATGTATTAAAGGACATTGGAAGAATTGTTCTGAAACAAAATCACTTTTAACTGGAGAAATTTATCTGCCTTGGGGAGAACAATCTGCACTGGTGAAGTTTTTCTGCTAAGTGGTGACAGTGTGTTTTTCCATGCAGCACTCCCTAAAGAGTTCTTCATAGGTCAAACGTGACTCCAAATGATTTACATGAAGACAGTTCTGTGAAAGGGACTCAGAGCGCTTCAATTAAACCATTTCATGAAGAACTTCATTTCAATTCATGTGAATGTGTTTCATTTCATTTATGTGTTCTTCAGGAAATGAAAAACTTAATTTCATGAAGAACACATTAAGACATTTTTGTGAAGAGAAACTGAACTGCAACAAGCCAGCAACAGGTTCAAGCCCAACAGGATGAGCACATGTGTAAGACTCAGTTGTTAGTCTCATTTCCCCATCTGTAAAGCAAGGTTACTGAAATTTATTTTCCTTCCAAAGTGCTTTTAGTTTCTTGTCTGAAAGTTTTCATTAAAGGCTGGCTGATTACTCTTCAAGTCTGTGTATTTTGAAATTTCCATATCAAAACCAGATTAATTAGTCTGTTTTAGTTTGCTGTTTCTCAGAAGTGGTCAATGATTGATTCATCAGGAATTCAAGAGTTTTATAATGCATGCCATGGCATTGTAGATAAAAATAATTCCCATGAGAGAACATTTCTTCCTGGCTCAAGCTGGTGATCAGCTTATGCTTTGAAGCATGTGGGCTGATAGCCCTTGCAATTTTATCCTTCTGCAGAAACTTTTTTTACAGTATTCACATGTATCTAATCCTTTTTTAGAATCTTGCTAAGCTAGGTTGCCTCAGCAATTCACTTTGCATTTGCTGGGGTTCTGATACAGGTCAAGATTTGTAATACTCAGGACTGCTTCCAAAGCTCAGCTCCTCAGTTCTTCACAATTCACAAGGAGACTTGCCTGAAGGTTATGAGTCATGGCTTCTTGGAAATTGTTGTGATTATACAGAATAAAATGAGAACATTAAACAGCATCCCAAGTTTACCAGTATGCTTACTGTATGATGCAGTGGCTTGTTTACAAGATACAACAAATGAACACACATCTATTAACAAAAATTAAAGATGAACAATTGCTGTAATATCTCCTTGCTTGGGAAACTCCTCTTGCAAATAAATTGGGTTAACAGTAGTTTGCTGATTGGCTTTATCTCACAAACAAGAAAATGAAAAACATTAATGAATTCACTTTGGTGACATTAAGATTGTGATATAAGAAGCAATAAAAATTTATGGGCTGTTATGGAGAGTGGGTGTAAGCAAACTTAAACTAGAGGAGCTTTTTGTCCTAGACATTGTGCAGACATTGCACCTCAATTTCTGAGGCCTGTGTTTGCAGTGGCTTTGTAGAAATGGCTCAGTGAAACACCAAGCTATTCATCTATTCTGCTGAGGAATCTGTTAAGCACTTGCTGTGTTGGGGAATAGAAGCTGAATATAAGAATGAAAATATTTAACAATGACAAGCAAAGACTGGCAGAAATCTGAATGCATAGGATATGCATGGAAAGGACTGTTAGCTGATGTTCTATGAATAGGTCTTCCCAGACACAAGTGTATATTTTAAAATAAAGAGAATGGTCAGAAATTTCTTCCTAAAATGGAAGAAATTAATAAAAAGAATGGAAACACAAGGACTTCCCTTCAAGAATTTCAGCTTTAGGGAATTCCAGGGCTCACCTAGGCTGAACATTCCTCCCTGCCTAATGCACAGAAATTTGACTTTGATTTCCAGTGGGGAAAAACACTTTGGTTTCGAAAATATTTTAAAATGGCAATATGACTATTTCCTTTTTTGAATGGATTAAGTAAAGTGTACCTGATTCAAATAGGTGCAAAAAATGCCTTTACACCCACTGCTTGCAGAGTAACACCAAGGAGGCTTCAGGAAATCCAAGCCTTGTTCTAGAGCCTAGTGTAGACTACATCAAGAAATTCAGCAGCACGATGCAAGACTGAGAAAAATTGTGGCAAAAATTTTGGTAGATACCTTCTTCAGGATTTGGGAACTTCTCTGGTAGTATTTTACTCTGACATCTCTCTTCTGTACACACACAAATGGTAAGTCTCTGTGCTGTGAACAAAAAAAGCCTCTTTCCAGTCTAGTCCTTTCCTAGTAGGATACTGATAAAGCAGAACCCTAAGGAAATCTGCACAAAACCAAGAAGCAGTCATCTCTTTGCTGAAGACATGGAAGATTAGGATCACCCCTGAGAGTGAAGGCTGTGGCAAGTTAACAGATGGTCTGGGGCATCTGAGCATCATGTGCACTCTTACATCATTTATGTAAGAGAACTCATCTGTGAATCTTTGTGCTAATTTCCATCTTCTATCTCTTTCTCCTCCTCATTTTTGAATTTATATGTTTGGGAGGAACTGTTGTGTAGCAATCCTGAAGAACTAAATTGTCTAGGCATGTCCTATGAGTACTTCACAGTATGAGCATTTCAGTAGTCTGAAAACTTCCCATTTAATGGGCCATGAGCTCAATCCACTGACTGCTTCAGAGAAATATAGGCTTATGTGTGTTCTGTCTTCTGCTTGAGCCTGAAATTCCAGGTAATACCCATTTTTCCTTTCCCTTGTGATTATTCTAATGATTTTGGATATTTTCCTTAAATAGGCTGACACTACAAAATGCATTTCATGGTGGCCATGACACAGGGTATCAGGGAATCATTCTAGGCAAATAGTCACTAGTAGGCTGCATATTAAAAGGGCTTAGAGACAATTTGTTTTGTAATTGTCTTAATAAAGCCCATTCACAATAGTTTTCTAAGCAACAAACAGAGTTTCCAAGAGAGTGTCACTGTGTCAAAAAAATGGTCTCACAAGAAACGGTGTGACCAAAAGTCATTCCTAAGCTCAGAAGTGATAATCATGAGGCGAGTCAGATTTTCAAAGTAGTTCAAGAACCAAAGCAATATATACCACTTACTATGACAAACTGTCCCCGACTTCAGTGATGAAAATGTTTACATGGGCACATAATTGCTTTCTGACAAATGGGTAAATAAAACCTCCTGCCTAAAATTTGTAATGTTAATGTTGCCATTCTAGTGTCACTTTCTGCTTCTCTCTGCGGGAGTGAATCCTGCATCCCAAAACCAGAGCCTTGCCAAGGCTGCTGGCAAGATCCTGGAGACACTGAAATGGCCAGTCTGCCTGAAAGAGACAAATTAGGCAGCACTTCAAAAACTCACTACAGAAAGCATGGTAGGTTACAGGAGATCTGAAATCTAGCTATATGAAATCTGCTAAGAGAGCAAATGCCAGGTCAAGCTCTGAGACAGCTGGATTAATTTGTTTTTCCTGAAATCCTCTGCTGTGAGTCTGACTTAGCATCAGGAAGGTGGAAAGTTTGCCTTACACCATCCATGACAATCTGTAAATACTAAACCTAAATCCTCTTTAAATCAAATCAAGTTTTCCCCATGTAATTTTTGATGTCCCTGAAATTCATACAGATTGTAAAGGAAATGGAAAAGGCTGTTCATTTTTCATTATTGTAGCACAATTACAGGTATAAAAGGAAACAATTTTCTTAATATCTCTTTTGCTGCTGGAATGTGATTGATGGTTACTGTTACTAAAACAACAGAGAAAAATCACTTAATGACAAAATAATCTTTTTGTTAGGCTGCAAAGATGTCATGGAGGTTGTATTCCCCTAAAGCAAACATTCTTTCTCTAAGACTCTCAGAGGATTTCAGAACTGCATTACCAATCTGCTCTGCATAAAGGAACCCAAAGCAGGGAGGAAGCAGAGGTGCACTAGGGATCCTGGTAAAAATAAAAAGAAAAAAAGAAAGAAAACAGAAAAAAATAATCTGTGTACTGAAAAGACTAAAACCAGAAAAGGTTACATTGCAGTTATCTCTGTAATCTGTCCACCCATCTCTGCTACTAATTGACTTCATTAGACGAAACCACTTTAAAATGGGGTTTGATGAATAGGATTAAATACTGAGATTGTGTGTGAGAATAGGAGAATAGACTCCACTTCCCTTTTGGTGCTGTGTTTCTATGACTACTGCTGAGAATAGGAATCAGACAGAGCCAGTCTCCCTTGTGAGAGAGCCACAGTACCTAGGTACCACCAAATATAATTCCCTTCTGCTACAAGGCATGGACTTCGTGCCATGCAAAGAGAAAATAACATTGATTGTAATAAAGGTTATTGGGAGAAAAGCAGCAAGCTTAGATCATTATCATAAAAACATTTTCCTGATTTGTGAGATGTTTGTGCCAATATTTACTCCTGTATTTTTTCTTAATGTAATTGTTTACTCTAAAACCAATCTCAAATAGAAATAAATGTTTGAAGTTTACTAGATGGTGAGGGGAAAGTAGCCAAAAAGTTGCTT
The DNA here is from genome assembly GCF_022539315.1 of Serinus canaria. Classification (NCBI taxonomy): domain Eukaryota; kingdom Metazoa; phylum Chordata; class Aves; order Passeriformes; family Fringillidae; genus Serinus; species Serinus canaria. The sequence goes on from NC_066319.1 coordinate 19,520,506, forward strand.
CTTGAAAGGAGATTTGTACTTATAAGATCCCAATATTAATATCTTCACAATAGTCATTACTTTGTGGTACAAATTTCTCAGTGACTCATCCTAATTTATTGTATTATGGTAAGCCTTTGGCATATATCTAGAGATGATTAATACCTCTTCATTTTCCTTGTCACTAAAATAAGCCAATATTATCACTACACAATGAACACACCTCAAAGGAGAATTAAGGACTTTGAAGCTAATTGATTTTAGTTGGGTGTATTTGGGAAAGCACTTGTCATTGTATGTAGCCCTTGACCATTACCTGGCTTCCCTGAACTCAAACTAAGCCACACACACTTCACTTGCTTGAAGAAGGAATATTTATTTCATTATTTTGTCCACAATGAAAGATAAGCATCTCAGCACTGGGAAAGCAAGGAGAAGGAGTTTTGTCACTGTTTCTCCTAAATGATGGCTTGAGTACCTGAGCCCACTGGGTAGGTGAACTCCACCTTGCAAAGGTCTCAGAGCTAGCTAGAGATGTGTGTAATGTGTAGTTTTCACTTGAGCTATCTTAAAAGAGCCCCCCTCTTCTTGGCAAATTTGCTGGTAAATTTCTATTCTTTTACCTTCCTCCAATCTAGAAAAGCAGAGCCATGCAACTGAGAAAGCAGAAAATATTAGTTTCTCTAAAAACAATGTATAATTTTATCCGCTGTTGCTGGTTTGCTATACACTCTTCATGAAGACATTTGATCAAGGGATGTACCTCACATTAAGCCATGGTAAACTGAGAGAAATTATTCAATAACAGCATCTAACAGATGCCCAGAATTTACAGATGTATTGATGAAAAATTGAGTGTATGATCTGCTGGGGTGACATTAAAAGTGTTGAGAGCACTTTATATTTTAATAATAATCAGATGAATAATAGTTCCAGCATGTTCTTCAACATTTTCTAAGGAAGCCTAATCTATTGTTTTCTCAGGAAAGATTGAGCAGAACTTTGTCAGGTCATGTTCTGAAGAGGGTTTTCTCTGCAGCATTTGGTGCAGATTGCTGCTGGAGGAAGGATAACAAATTAAATGGCTCATTGATCTGTTCCAGCACAGAAAATCCTACATTTCTCTGTATTTATTGTACTACTGAATACCCAAAGGCTAAATGTAACTCTCTCAACAACTTAATATGAGAATATGTGAGAAGCCTTTGAAATCAACAGTCCTGTAAGAATCACAGAAATGTAGTATTAGGAAGGTTAGAAAAGAGTCCAACTCTTAGCCTAGCGCCGCCAAGTCCACCACCATTAAAAAATGTCCCTAAGTGTCCCTAAGCTGGGTGGAGACGTGGCCAGGACCTCAACTGATGGCAGGGATATTCCAGACCACATGACATTGTGTTCAGTATGTAAAGGGTGGGGGGAGAAGGGAGAAGCAGAGACCTTTGGAGTGATGGCATTTACATTCCCAAGTCACTGTTACCTACGATGGCACCCTGTTTTCCTGGGGATGGCTGAACAACTACCTGCCCAGGGGAAGAAGATTGAATTCCTTGCTTTGTTTTGCTCATGTGGAAGACATAATTTTATTGCTTTTTAATATTTATAGTTATTAAAAATTAGTACAATCTCAATTTTAGGGTCTTTGTACCCACTTGAAAATGAATGTTGCTATATTTGAGCCATGCAGAAGACATTCTCTTCCCACACACTACAGCCTGAACTATGAAAAATCTCAGCTCCTAAGACAATCAAGGATATGTAGTGGAAAATCTCCTTAGAACATGTGGTACTCCTTCTTCAACAAGTAGCTGCAGGTTGTAGTTGGTCATTGACTTGGTATCTTCAGCTGTGTAGGAGTGATCTCTATGGTCCCAGGTCTGGCTGTCGCACAATCACTTCCATGAGACTGCTCCTTTGCCCTGTCAGTGACACCCAGGTTTTATAATGTTTTGCTGAAGAGCAGTCAGAATAATTAATCTGAATTAGATCTTGTCAATGGCACAAATTTACCTCTGGTGTAACTGTGCAAAAGTTGAAAGCTTAAAAATATGGAAAGACTTGGTCTGTTGAATTTATTGATTAAACGAGATGCATAAAAATCACAAGCCATATTCTGTCTTTGGACACATAGATTCAGCTTATGTTGTGTCTAGTGAAGGCCATGAATTTACATCTGTTACTGGAATATGGCTAGAAAAATTGTGTCATTATCCTAATGCAAACATAATTGTCCCTGATGTGCAAAGCAGGCAATGCCCTGACTCCTGACCTTGTGAAGAGTTGCTGACCCCATGTCTGAGCTGAACAACTCATGTAATCAGTAAAATCCATGAGCTTGGAATCTGCAGGGGGAAAAAAAGCAAATCACTGACAATGAATTAAGATTTTCTTTGCATATAATTTTCACTGTTGGTATAAAAATATCACAAAAATATCAATTTGAAGCAGAGCTGCAGAAAGACCTGAATAGATGCTAAAAATATATGGCACTGCCATGAAGATACAGTGAGAAAAGGCCTGGGTTTTTTGCTCATCAGAGCTTGCTTCTAATGAGATACTATGAAACAGGGGTTTGCAGTTTAGGAGGTTTTAGCATCTGTTCCTTTATTGCATGCTACTTAGGTTATTCAGATAATTCATTCTAGAAACCATTCCTGAAAAAGCAAGCTTGTCTGTAAGGAAAGAGAGCATCTTCCATAGCTCAGACAGAAAAAGCTTTTATTCTTTTCTCATAGAATCATGAAGTGTCTAAAAAGGTGAACTGCAAAGAAACATAGGCAGCTGGGCTGCTGGCTATTGATGTGCAAAATTGATCAATGTGGTGGAGGTATTTTGAAAAGGACTCTAATATTTATAGTGTATAGAAAACATGTAGACAATATTAAGAAAGTGTCCATCACTTAATGAATTGCCTTGTTGTGCTGAAAAAGAACTAAGTTACATCAGTGTATAATTTGTCATATCCCCCTTGGCATTTTCATCTCCTCACCAGGAAGAGGTAGTGTTTGAAAAATATTTTGAGCCTCTCACCCTATTTCTAGAACTGTTACACAGAAGAGAACAAGGAGTCTATGCTGCACCAAGAAAAATGGGAGCTGTGAGACTTGAGAGGTAAGCATAGGGGGAAAGTGCATCTCTGAGTACTTCTCCAGGAGCCCTGCTGGGCTTTTAAGGCTCTTGGTGACAAGATGGTCAAACTCTCTGGCTCTGGATTAGTCACTTTATTTTTTTGTCATAGCAATTGCACTAACAAAAGCTAGCACTTCACAAGTTGTGGCAGCCGATCAAACAAGGGAAATGCAGATGGTGAGAGCCTGGAGCCCAGCACAGGCTAGAATAAGCAAGGTTTATCCACTTTGGGTCTGGCAGCACCCTCTTCCCCAGGGCATGGGGATCTGGAGACCAGTGAAGCACATGCTGTGCTGTTTTCTTGAGAAAAAAAGTTACCCAAAATGAGAGAGCCTTGATAAAGGAAGTGAGCTAAAGAAAATAATTCTCCTTGCTCCAACTCAGCAGAGCATCATGCTATGTTTCTGTATGTGTTTCTTTGATTTTTGAGGATGCTCTGTAAAAACCAACTCTTGATATCAAGCTAAGGAAACCACTGAAAGTATGACATACATTAGCATTCAAACTGGCAAATGTGTTTTTCTCAAAGCGTTAGAAACACTAAATCTACAAATCTCAGTGAAAGGCCAAATACCTGGCAAACATTGTTACAATCAACTGTTTCAGTCAGTTTATTTAGACAGCAAGAGAAAGAGGCAGAGCTGCTATTTGCAGATGGTCTTTACAAGCATATCCTGGCATTTCTTATCAGATCGCTCGCTCTCCGGTTTGAGCAAATGTAAATTTTTTCTGGGCTGAGAACTGATGTGCCCAACTGCTACATCCTTCCAAACAGTACAGGTGTGAGGTTGTAAAAGGAAGGGAAGGCACTGGGGGAGAAGGGAAGAGATGCAAGGCCCCGTGAGTCACCTGCAGATTTGCTCCTTGTGCCAGGAGTTCCTTCCTTAGGGGAGTGCCATGCCACACTATAAATGATGCACTAGCTGGGTGCTAGCCATGGAAATGACACAGTTTGTCATCTGGCTCTGAGGAGTGTGGGCACTACAGTCTCTGTCTAAACACTGACAATGTCTTACAGAGCCTAGGCAAACTCAGGAGTCCTGTCTAACCTAGGTGCTTCTTCTTACCAATACTGCAAATTTTACCACAACTCCTCCCAGCTGTTATTTAACTAGATTTATAGAAAGGTCCTGTGTTCTGCTTCATTAAAACACTGCATTGGAACATTTTTCTCTTGATAGCCCTGTGTAATCTGACTCTGTATTATCCTGGTTAATATTCTTCTATTCCACCATATCCCCTAACAGAGAAAAGAGGAGAAGGATTTAACAACAATAAAGAAAAAGAAAAAAATACATTATATGAAAGAAACAAACTGAAGAATTCTTGCTGATTCTTGTTTTCAGGAGCCTGATAATGAGGATCTGAGTAGGCACTTTTAATTTATTATTATGAAGTGAAAATGTGAGAAATTAGCATAGAAGTCCTTAGTGGATGTTATGGAAATAAACAAGAAAATATCAGACCCAAACCAAACCAAAAATAACTCTGGAGAGGAAGAGAAATTAATTTCAAGAATAATGTAATGCCATGCAGACCTGCTCTTACAGAAAACCATCAAGTTAATTTAATTTCACAAACCCCATTGCTCCAAGAAAATGTTGTTTAAATCAATTCATTCTTTCATTATGCCGCTTAAGAGCACCATGAACTGATGAGAAATTACTGAGATGACTTTCATGTATCAGAATCCCTTCAGTTTCACTTCATTTTCTATCCTGACATGGGATTAATGTGCTGTATTTGCATGCTAAAATAGTATATTTAATTGTAAAAGTGGTGTTGTTAAATTACCTTGCAATGAGTTTATTTTAAATGGTTCATTAAAGTTTTTAAAATAGCTTGCTGCATGATTTCATCTCTGCACTGCTTTAATGGACTACATCTTCAACCAATAGCTGCATTGTAGGAAACCCTGACTTGCTCTTTGCCCTTCAACAGCAGATTTTGCACTAGAAACACTTGTGGTCTCACAGGATCAGATTCAAATAATTACAGTACCTGAGCAAAAGTCCATTGCTCTCCAGAACTGCACAGAAAGGTATTGAACTGTTATGGATAGCATTGTTTGTGTTGGGAAAGACCTCCAAGATCATCAAGTCCAGCTTTCAACCCAGCGCTGCCATGCTCACCACTAAGCTGTATCCCTAAGTGAATATCTACACCTTTCTTGGACACTGCCACAGATGGAGATTCCACCACTTCCCAGAGCAGCCTTTTCCAATGCCTGGCCACCCTTCAGATGAAGGAATGTTTCCTAATGTCCAATCTAAACCTCCCCTGGCCTAACTTGAGGCCATTTCCACTGGTCCTTGTCACTTGATACAGGGAGAAGAGGCCAACCCCCACCTTGTTACATCCTCCTTTCTGGAAGCTGCAGAGAGTGATGAGGTCTCCCCTTGAGTCTCCTTTCCTCCAGGCTGGACAATCACCTCTCCCTCAGCCTCTCCTCACAGGATTTGTGCTCCAGACCCTTCTCCAGCTCTGTTGCCCTTCTCTGGACACACTCCAGCACCTCAGTGTCCTTGTTGTTGTGAGGGGTGCAGAACTGGACTTGAGGCATGGCCTCAGCCCTGCTGAGCACAGTTTCATATATCAAAGGTACTGCAGTCCCTTCCTACCTCTGTGGCCCTGTTCACTCCAGGAAGCTCACTGCAGTAATTCCATATCTGTCTCTTTCTGGGGAGCCCAGAACTGCACCCAGCACTCAAGGTATGATAGAAACACTGAGGAACAGTTCAAGGCATAGCAAACCATCATCAGGAACCATGGCAGCAAAGCCACTCGAGAACTAACTTCTCTAAGCAACTCTATCCATACTCTCTCTGGTAATATTCACTTTGAAAAAAGTTTTTTCCTAAATTTAAAAGAGCAGAATTTAGCTTTTACTTTCAGTTTCATTTGTGTACTTCCTAGGATGAAAACCAGAACCTAAAGGCTGTTGCAAAAATGTAATTTTAAAACCTGGTCTCTATTAATATCTTTGTTTACTGTGCTGATATCAATACACTCGGAAATGCAATGGAAGAATAACTCTTGATCTCAATGGGAATTAAGCTCCAAAATAGCTTTGAAGAGTCAAGTATAAGTCCTTGGCTTGTAGAATAACAGTCCTATTTTGAATACATGCTGTGGCTTTTCAGGGAGCCTCTTGCAAATGTGCACAAACAATTGTCTATATTTAGGTCAGCTATATGCTTGTGCACTGAAATGTTGTTTTCCTTACACGCTGATATGGAGGAATATTGTCCCTTAGGGAAGAATTCTGTATCATTAAACTAATCCATGCTATTACATTTCTGTTATTGCTTCTGTGTACATGCATTTTACAACTAAAAATGGTGGAGATAAATAATACACATTTAGAAAGCCAGTACTGTCATTACAAGTATCTGCTCATATTGGTTCTGATTAACTGTGCACTTCTTCCCTGTCATCACCAGGCATATGTTGATTAACTTGAGGGAAGGGAGAAGAGGAGAAGGGGAAATTTCCCTGCTGTATGGAAAGCAAGGATGACTGGTAGTGGATATGGGTTATCTTACAAGTCTTTGAGTTACCTGAAAGTGCTCAGGATGGATTTGAGAGTCAGGTAGGTGCAGCTACTATCTCAGTGCTATGCCTGTGAATAGCACACCTTCAAGCTGCTCACTTCTGATACTATTGCTCTGCTTGCTCTCTGTATTTCCCATGATGCCCTCCAGTGCTTAACCTTAGACAGCAAAAGGTACTTTTTAGGGTTGTGAAAGACTAACCCAGCTTTAAATTATGCACCAGCTCTGCATAGTAAGATGTTTGAATGATAAAGCTGCATTACATTGTTACACATGTCTATCTGTCAAAGGACATTTTCTGTTTTCAAATAAAAAAAAGTATCATAATCCTTCCTGGCTACAAATGGACTGGACTGCTTGATGCTATGATATCAAATATTGTTTTCCTATGTTTTCTTGTTTTACTGTTATAGAGAGATTACATGCTTTTGATGCTAGTTTCAGTGAAAGAAGTACAGTTTTACTCCCTATACACAGAATATGTTTTTGCACAAAAAGTGCAGATCTAATATATTGGGGTTTTTTTACCCAGTCTACTGGCACAGTCTTCCTAGCACGTAGCTCTGGTCTGTGTAGAGAGCAGAAGTTCTTCTTGGTGTATCTGTAGAACAGTTTCTAGGTAATACCCATGATTGTACTGAAAGCTGCTTCTGTTTTCAGTACATTGCAGAATTTTTGATGATTTTTTCTTTCCTGTTGTTATGGCAGGAAGAGTTTTAGTTCAAAGCTTTTTAAATAGACTCTGTTTGTTCTGAATGTAAGTTCTCACTGGCTCCCTGAAGTGCCCAGTAAAACAATTTAACAAATAGAAAAATGTTTTTCTCAACCTTTCCAGTCTTTGATACCAGATATGCTTTGTTAATCTCAAAACTATAGCTTGGTAAAGGCTTTCATTTCCTTTCCCAATTTACACAAAAGCAGGCTCAAGTCTTAACTTTACAGAGTTTTAATTGCAGGCTATTCTAGATAGAGGAAGCAGAGCACTCCAAAGCCTCTAGAGTTAATCAAGGTCAAATGCTAATCAAGGTCAAAAGTTGAAAATTTTAATTTAATAACACAGCTGTCTCAAACATTTTCCAATTGCTACTGAGGCTACCAGAAATAGTTTTGGATATTCTATACACATTTTGTTTGTTTTCAAGTGCTGCCTTAGACGTTCCATTCTGGGCTAGCTGGCAAATGAGGTTTTGTGAGATGGCATCTGTAAACCATGGATGTGATTTCTAGGTGTTGGTGTATTGAAGTTCCAGCATCCTTCTCTACCAACCCTTACCTACAGCCCAGTGCAGAACTACTCAGCATTGGAAGTGTCCCCCTCCCCTTCCTCTCTGGAACCTCCTGGGAAGGCAGGAGGGAAGCAGCTCTTAGGATCTTGCAATAGGTGATGAGCAGGACCACTGGCAGTCCCAGCTTCTACACCTTCCACCTCACCTTTACTTTCACTGGGTGTGTCAGAATATCAGAAAGAGTTTTTCAGGAATCAAAAAGAGAAATAAAAAGATGAAAGAAAAATTTTTTAAATAGGGAAAAAATAGAATCAGTAAGACAGGAAAAGTGGAAGACTGACTTGACTCCAAGAGAAAAAATTAAGAGTAAGATGAAGAGGAATGAGATTTGCCATTGAGGGGAAATTTGGCTCCAAGAGAAAAAACGAAAGATATATTTACATGGAGGTAAAGAATTGAACATAGAAATTTTAAATAACTATTTTTCAATTAGGCTGAGAGCTCAGCAATGCATACACTCTCCTCTTGCTGTCTGCCCAGAAGAGAAGGAAATGCTGAGTTAACAAGAATTCTCTCCTCTCAGAACACAAATCAGACAGTCTACTGAAAAAAACCCTCAAATTTTCTGGCAACCACCTCAGCCAGAACTAGGTACTTTCTGCTTTTATTTTAAGAGGTCACAGATTTATCCTGTAGGCCCTCTGTATCTCCCTGGTCCCAGAAGCCTGAATGTGCGTTGCACTGCTCTTTGAGCCTCTTCACAGACAGTCCTAGTGACTTTTTGATTCTTATGGACTACATTTACTTCCACCAGTGCTACCCCTCTCTCTCCACAGCTTTTCCCAGATTCACACAACCCAACAGACACCCCAGCTGTTTACAGACTAAGTTTCTGTGCTGTGAGCTGTTCTCCTCATCCTTTCCACCTGAGATGAGCCAATTGCAGTGCAACAGCACAGCAGCAGCTCTCACCAACCAGATCTATTTTGCAGCAGATAGAAAACATGTCTCATAATAACAGAGCCCAAACTCTCAAAGAACCATATCCTTTCCTTCCTGCCCTAACTATCCCTCCTTTTGCACCTTTCATTTCCCTGGCTCTCAGGCCTCATGTTTATGAGTTGCTTACTATTTACCAGGCTGTCATTGTTTGGGACTCTGGCATTTGGCAGTTCAACCATGGAACTCAGCGTGAGGTATTTCAAGCAAAACCTAACCTCTCACTATAGGTGAAGTTTTCACTTCATCTCTTCCTCTTCCCCACCCTCTGCAACTTGTTCTGAGTCAGAACAATACACTTCAAAGGAGCTGTAACTAGTGTGTGATTCCAAGGCTCATTTTTTGGCATGGCAGGTGGCTGTCAGCTAAACCCTCAGTAACTGCTGCTGACGTAGCACTTCCATTAATCCACTGATTTGACAACAGCACTTGGAATCACAACAGAAATGCCACTGGAACTACACAATGTAGCAAATGGACTACAGCACCACCTGCACAGGTTTGTGGCTCTCTGAACAATCAAGTCTGAGCAAACAGTTCCCTGGGGCACATTTACAAGGCACCACAAACAGCATCTCTTGAATTTCCCGTTCTGATTTCTGACAGCATCCATGAATAGCTCAGTCAGGTACAGTTTGTCTCAGCAGAGTTTCTATGTGCATGTGCTGGTCATAAAACAGGAAGCAAACCCCAGATTTGCCATTTCTCAGGCTTCAGACAGTGATAGCATTTCTGTTTCCAAGACCCCTTTGGAAGCAAATTTCAGCCCTTTACTGGATGGAAGGAGAAATTTGCATGCCAAGATCTTAAGTGAAAATTAAGATGCTGCTGAAACACTGTCATATTTTAAAAAATAGTGAGAGGTGGTTCATAGACCACCAGTGGATTGTTTAGTAAGGGCTTATGGTAGACAAAGTTTTAGAAAAATAGGTAGAAACAAAAAATTTTACTTTTTTGTTTTTCCACATATGTGGAATTGAGAATAATGAAATATTTTTCTCCTATTAAATTAATTGAAACTGAATGAAAATCAGGCAATTCTGCTGATGTTACTTGTACTACTTATTGCAAAATGTCTGTCACATCATCCAAGATTTGTATAAGAAAGATGGATCACCTGGAACCTAAGCTCCATCACATCTGCAGATTTCAGCATGGATGCTCAGACAGTGGCACATACTTAGAGGAGGATATTCTGTCAGTTCTGTCAGTTTTTTTGGCCTTAAAAATTTCTGTCACTTTCTACCTGGTAGAATCCCCTGTACAAGAAATGGGCTTTTTAAATCATGTTTGTGTACAAAAAAATTATTTTTATAGAATGAAAGAAGGGAAGGGGAGAGGAAATGTGAATAAAGAGCATGGCTTGTGTATGAGGAAGGCATTGAGAATGACAGCAGCTAAATGCATGTTCAGGAGAGTTACTAATTTTTGCTGTGAAGCATCAGCTCTGCAGCAGAGATGGATGTGAACAGAAAGCCCATGGATTTCCTACCCACCCAAAGATGGACACCAGCAGCTTTCCTTCTGGGTCATGTCCTGGGATACAAATCAAATGATGAGAAGCCATGCCAGAATGAAAGATTTCTATCATCTAGGATTTAGCTGATAGGCTGTAAAGTACCTTTAAATCCATATCCATGTAGGTGGGTATCAGGGAAGTTGAACTGGAAAACACTATTAAGAGAGGAGATAACACAAAGCCAATGATTTTAGCAGGAACTATTCATACCAGAGACTATGAATTAAAGACAGATGAAAGAAAAATAACAGCAAATGAAAAAAAAAGCTAAACAAGTGGATTGGGTGAGGATGAGGAAACTGAACTTTTCACTCTACATTTGAAATGTTGGATGTTCAGATATATGCATTTCATTTGGTATGGATCTTCAGTCTCTAACAAAGGGAGGGATGTGAAGCATTATCTGATATAAATGTAATTGTACAGCTTTATTGAAGGCAGTGAGCACACAAAATGTAATTTTTTTCACTTGCACTATTTTCTATTTTACTAAAAGTGTATGTATCAGATTAACAACTCTGCTTGTCCTTTAGTAATACAAGAGAGGCATTTTATTTTCCCCCAGGTTATAATTTTGGTTCTGATTTCTCTGTTGTGACTACATAGTCAGATAGATAATTGTGAATATAATAATTTTATATTAAATTAAGATGTATTTGTAACTGAAAGGCTTTTTTAGCTATACATTGGATAGCATCAGAATAAACTTCATTCCTTGCCTAGATCCAAGCATGTCTGTGTCCTGACTGTATGTCTGAATTGGATAAAATGGCAGAACTATCCCTGAATGGCTCCTATTGTTTTATCCCTGCACAAAACTTTTCAGGGCAAATGATAGTCCTCTGGTGCTGATGCTACACTTGAAGCATCAGGCCATAGGCTACATTGGATAAATAACAGTTTAAAGACTTGAGGTTTAGTAAAACCTGATGGGAACATTTGCTCTGATTTGGAGGCAGATGTTTTTCTAAGGAGGATTCTTTTCACTGGGGTTAGTCTCACAAGATTTCATTAGCAGCAAAACAACTTTGAAAGTCATTTACTGTGCTAGACAACATCACAGTAAACCACAATCTGCATCTGTGAGAGTCAGGCATCCATCTCTGTTCATTATGCCAGTTCTTAAGCACAGCCCTTTTTATAGGTAAGCGTTTTCAGCATTTCCCCAAATAACTCCATCGTCTGCTCCTGCCCTTCTCTGCTCTTACAGACACTCCAACTGGTGCTTAGCTGCCACTTCTCAGGTGCTGTGTTGTGTCAGAGCACCTGCAGGCAGCATTAAGAACCTGAAGAGTCAACATAAGGAAGAGAAGGTGGGAAAGGGCTAATGAAGTGTAAGAGCTTTGTAGGGCACATCTCACCATACTGGATGGTACTGGCAGTGCTCCATTCCTTTCCTGCACAGCTGCTGACTCACATGATTTGGTCAGTCTCTGCATTCCTTTCTCAAAAGATAATACACTTCCAAAGCTGCCAGTTATATGGATCTTGAAAATTTTGATTGCATTTCTCTGGCATGTGATACTACCTGAAAGAAAGTCTCTGCTGTGACTCAGACAGTACTCAAACCCTCAAACATCCAGGAATTTTGGTGTTTGGTACTTCTATCTGTTGCACAGCACTGTACTCTGCAGGCTTTCTCTGTGTGGAGGAGAGGAACCCCTGCCAGCCTAAGCACTGACAGCAGCCTGTAAAGCACAGCATGGCTTTCTCAGCCAAACCTAGAACTGCTTGGGAGAATTTGGGCTTCCCTTGAAATATTACATGTCCTGTCAGCTGGAGGGCCATGCTGAGTGCCAGGCTGTCTGCTCCTCTCAGCTACAGCTTGCTCCCCTCTTTCAAGAGGCACTCAGAGAGATGGCAGGAATGCAGAGCTTGGCTTTGCTCACTCTGATCATCAGCAGCACTGCTCCTTCCTGTGTGATTGCCCAGCCCCTTCTCACAGTGCTTCAGTGCAACTTTCACAGGAGTATGGGAAAGTGGTGGCTGGAGAAAATTCATGGAAATGAAGATTTTTTTTAATCTATTATTCACCCATGATTGTGAAACAGCCTACCATTTTTAGTTTTACATATCCTATTTTCTAAGAAGATGGCAAAGACTGAGACATATGATACTAATCCCAGAATAAGGATTCTGCTGCTGAGATACTCCTATGAGGAGTTTTGCTGTTAATCTGGAGATATGCAGGAAGTCTCCACTGGGCTTAGTCAAAACCTTGTCTTCTCTGTCAATTGTGTCAATCTCTGAAGTAAAAGCTTGCTTATCAGAAACCCTAGGGAAGGAATAAGGAAGCAGGAACATAGAGGCTGTTTCTCAGTTCAATGGTTATTAGATGAAAGCAGTTTACAGCCACTGCTGACTGGAATTAGAGTGGCTTTCCAAAGGACCTAGCATTAAAAGCCTATATTATCTCATTACAAATTTTGTAAGTTAGGCACCCCTAAGAAGGACAATGGCTTTGTTTTCCCTGATATGAAGAATCTTAGACAGTCAGCACAGTTGGGAGGAAAATATGATTTACTGGCTTTTTCTTGTATATGCGTAGATGTCTTGTTTGAGTGATGCATTTAAACTTCATTTAAATTTCATATGGAAATAAAATGCAGAGTCCGCTGTAGTTTTCTGCTTTTGAAATGCTCCTGCCCTCCTGAGTGTTAAAAAATAGAAGGAAAGAAATCCAGCATAGCTGAACATAACAGCACAAACCCTTTGTACTGTAAAATGCCAAGTGTCATTTCTCTACACAATAAGCTCAAAATGAGGGAATTTATATGTTAAATTTGAATGAGGGGCCAAAATAAGATAATTCCTCTTTGCTAACAGAAACCCATTAGTCATGAGCACATCACAACCTTTCTTTGGTACAGAAATGGATTCCTTAAAGTAGGGATAATTGCAAAAGACTAACCAGAATGGAAGATAGGTTAAAAAAAAATTACATCTGATTAATCTACTTGACAAGTAGGTAATAAAATTATCTTCTGCTCAGAGAAATTTTGAATAATTGATTTGGTTTATGATTTTGACCAAAATATGCAGAAATGCAACATTCTCTCAATTACTCCATAATTGTTCATCCTACAAAGAGAACAAGAAAAAGGGGAAATGCCTATTACATAGAGATTTATCATGAAAATGGATCAATTAGACAGGGTTTCATGATGAAAATGGCTAATTAGAGACTCTGAATAGGATATTTGAAATATCAGATCCTCTGGAATGCCCACGGGCTCTGTGTGTTGCATAGCAAGCACACATGATACCAGGGACTCTTGTCACCCTTGCATACAGAGGTTTTCAGAAGCCTCTGATTTTATGCCCACTGTCCATCATGGGTACAAATGACCTCACTGAAAGGCTGGATTCCCTGCCCTAGGTTTCTCCAGGCTGCTGGAACCTGCTGATATGTTTGATTTGCACAGGGTCTTGAATTGGCAGGCTCTGTGCCTGGAGGTGGATTACAATCTGCAAAAGGTTCTTAACTCCAGGGCTCACTTCTCTTCTAAGTGAAAGACAGTGAAGTTAGCAGGCAGGCAGAACCAGACTAGGCTGATCCTTGCATGGGTGTGGGCAGCTAATGATTTTTCTAGGTGTGAATGCTCTCTGCCTCCCTACTCGGGCACATAAATCACTTCAAACCCTCCCCAGGGGGCACGGGACGGGACAGGGAGCAATCCAGGGAAAGGCTACACACTTTTGTCCACAAATGAGAGGATGCAGGGCTCTGTAGGCATGGAACTGGTCTAAAGAGGGACATAATCAACCTCTTCACAGCTACACTTGGTAACAGAAGCAGCAGGGCATGGAGGTGTTGTTGGAGTCAAGAGAACACTTTGCTTCTCGCCGAAAGTAGGCAAGCACAAAAAACCAGAAACAAAAATGTGAATATCTTAGTTCAGTCAACTAATTTAAAAATGTGATTTTTGGGCCAGAAGCAACTCATTAGCTGCAGCCTAAAGCTTTCCCAGTAAATCTTAGGAACAATTGAATGATTTCATATTATAAAAAGCTTATTATTTTAACTGGATATTTTAAGTGCCAGGAAAAACCACTGAACAGTACCTCGCAGCAAAATCTTGTAAGTGATGCAGGCACTTCCAATTACATGCTGTCTTGACCATTCCTGCATGTGTTCAGTTGCTTAGCACCATCGTGTATGCTCACACTCTCAGCAGGAGGGTTCATCATTCTCAGCAGAAACACATCCCTGATTAGGAAAAAAAAGGGTTATAAAAGTACAGAGAAGTATTTTCAGGATATGTTAAAGGTGATAAAATGCTGAGGAATGCCACAATCCTGTTAAGATTACCTGCACAGGATGAAAGAGAGGAACTATTTTCTGTGAAAACTGGATAGTAGGGTCTATTATCAGGGTGTATAATTTACTCTGTATTAACATTTGGGTAGAAGTAGATAATGGGAAATATACTATACCAGGAGAGTATTTTCTTTTCCTTCATTTAATTGAATAGGAATAAGTAGGTATTTTTGATACACCATCTTTCACCAGGTGCTTGCCAGGTGTTCATTAAATAACAACTTTATTTATCTATTTTCATTGTCAGGTAAAAAAAATGAGTTCCTGTGAAGAAACCTTAAACTAGGGATTATAAACAGATGTGCCATAAAGGAATTAGTCCTTTACTTTAAAAATCTCAGTCAGTCTGCACAGGCTTGAAGAATTCTGGAAAGGAAGAGCAAAAAAAGAGATCTGCATCCACATCCACATCACTTACTCTTTACACAGGTGTAACTGCCAGCAACTTTGCTGGAACTTTTAGAGTAAAGATTGGAAACAATTAAGTCAGGGGACAATGGGAAACAGGTAAGATCTCCAAGCAGGTCACAACATTACCTCTTGTCCTGGTATCAGTAAATTTGAATCTAAAGGATCTCTCCCTTACCAGGTACAGATTCTGTAAGACTTTTCAAGAAAGAAAGCCTCAGATAAGATCCTTTGGCTCATCAGTGCTTTGAGCTTAGTCCTGGTTTCAAACAGATCCTGAGAAAGATTTGCTTTATCTCTCCAGCCTGTGTCTCTAATCCCCTAGATCCAAAATACAGACATCTAAAATGCTGGGTCAGTGTTACTCTGGTGTATGCAGAGCAAGGGACTCTGTCTCAGCTGTTCTGGGTCCAGAAGAAACCAGCAGAGGAAAATACATAGCAGCAGCTCTTCCCTGGCTTTTCCTTTTCAGTGGTGATGACTGCTACCTACAGGGCATGAAATCCTTAAGGCTCTCCCTACTGGATGCTTAAGATGCCTTCATATTCAGGTGGGCAATCTTGCTCTCAGCTGGCCAACATTCCCCAGGAGCTGAATAAGCATCTTTTACCTCAGCAGAATTCCTGGACGAAGCAAGGTGGTTGGAGGTCAGGCAGTCTTCCTACTCATTTTTTGGATTGGAAGCCATAAGTATTTCAAACTCTGTCAGCCACATATTTTAAAGATTTTTTAAGATCCTTTACAAGTAGGATAAGCAAACAGAAAGGAACTCTTCTTTCATTAAATCTGTTGGATTTACACTTGCTCTGTGGAGAGGAAGTGACATCCCCAGGTGTCCAGGTGCCTGTATTAAGTTAGTGTATGTCAAGTAAAATCATAGTCATGGAGAAGAGACTTTTCTGCATGTTTAGGCTCTGATCCAGAAATCCAGGCACTTAATTTTCCATGTGTACATGTCATTTCCATTGACAGCCACAAAACAAATTGTGCATCTAAATGTGCTGATATGTTTTTCTGGCTTGCAGTGTAAATCTGTGATTGAACAGCTGTGGCAGATTATTTTGTGGGAGGAAGGCAATGTAGTTGTGTATAGAATGTAGTTGTGTATAGAATGGACTGGCAGAGTACAAAAAAATTGCCACAAATAGTTCACTTCACAGAATCAGACAGCATGGGTTCCCAGAATCACAGAGCATGTGATCATGGAATCAATAAGGTGGAAAAGACACCTAAGCTGATCAAGCCCAACCATAAACCTACCATTGCCACAACAAAACCCAGAGTGCCATGTCTACATGTCTTTCAAATATTTCCAGGGGTGGCGACTCAACTACTTCCCTGAGCAGGCTGTTGGATCAGCCTTTTGGGGAAGAATTTTCTCTTAATTCAATTTAAACCTCCCCAGCACAACATGAGGCCATTTCCCCTCTTTCTATAACACACTTGCCAGTTGGCAAAAGAGACTGACACTTAGCTCACTACAGCCTCCTTTCAAGTGGTTGCAGAGAGTTAGAAAGTTTCCTCTCAGCCTTTCTCCAAGCTAAGCAGTCCCAGTTCCCTCAGCTGCCCCTCCTAAGACTTAGGCTGTTTCCTCCTGCACGGTTTTTTATTTGTTTGCTGTGAGGAAGAAATGTCTCAAATACTGTACACAAAGTCTCTCTATCTTGTACCAGCAGGAATCACCCACCCTGACTTAAGACAGCAGCAGTGGATCAAACTGGTCCTGGAGCAGTTCAAGAATTACATGAGAATTTTGGAAGCTTGCTTTTAGTTTTGCCATTCTTCATTATATCAAACACTGCCAAGCAACTACCAGACTTGGGCTGGGTGGGCAGAAATGTGTTTTCAGCAAATGGTTAATGGTTGGATTTGTTCAAATAGAATGGATGCAGTTTTGGTGCATGATGTCAATTTGATTAAACACTGTATACAGTTATTCAGGAATAAGTGGATAACAGTACATATTTTAGAGAAAACTGAGGGTATAAGAAACAGCAGGAGTAGAACATGAAAATTACAATAGGAACTGAAGTGGACTGTTTAACAGCTAATTAGAGTCATCAACTGAGCAATTTTAGTTTGCATAACTGGAGGCATTATGCCATTGAATAGGGATGTGAGTGGAATGTTTCATGAGTTTTTGGGAATTTCAATACTGGAAAGTTACTGAGAAATATTTCAAAAGGTAGAAAAAAAATCACCAGCGGCCAGAGATCAATTTAACAGGATATTTAGACAAAAGAATGAAAAATTCACATGAACACGTTGGCAAAATATTAGCTGAAATAGAAATATGTTAATAATCTTGCAGTGAAGGATAAAAAAGATCAATTAGTTAATTTTAAATCTAATGGTAAAGAAAAATTTCCATTTAAACTTATATATGTTCTCTCTCTTTTCAATTCCACTTACATCCTCTTACCTTTTCAGTAGTTCTTTAATCTTGAGCAAAATCAGCAGAGTTTTCCTTAATTGCAGAGCCACAAATGGGCATTACTGCTGCTTGTTTGAGCAGTACAAATCGTAGTAATGATTTCTTTAATTAATTCCCCTTGAAGTAGAGCGAGACTTTAGAAGTATAACATCTAGATTTGATTTTAAAATTTTCTACAGGTGCAGAATTTAAAAATCATAGAGTGTTCTTCCAATGGTTAAGTATTACCATTGTAAAAGAAACCAAACACTACAACGGTGAAATGAAATATTTTCAGAATCAAGAAATATTTTTCAATCTTTTAATTGCTCTTGAATCCATAAGTGTCACCCTTTCTGGACTATGGACTGCTCTTCTGGAGCAAGTCTGTCACTGACAGCACAAAAGTAATAAACACATCTCCAAACCCGGTAATAAGTCCAAGAATTAGAGCATCCTTTTTAATCACACCATCACAGGGAAGTCTGCCTTCCTGGTTAACTTCCAGAGGCTTGTCCTGCTCCTTCTAGTGCCACTGCTTTCCAGGTCAGGCTGCACTACTCTGCAGGCATAGCTTTATAAATTTCCTTAAGCCGTACTCACGTACTTTTAGGTTTGACCATGCTGAGGAATTGGCCAGATTTCAGCTTGCCAAGCCATCCACATCTTTCCATAGTTTTAATGGCTGTCCTGCTCTGCTCTGAGCTGGCGTGGCCTCACCTCAGGCTCTGGGTGCAGTTTTGGTCACCACGGTGACCTGCTGAGATGCTGGAGAGCATCCAAAGGAGGACAACAGAGATGGCAAAGGGCCTTGGGGGGAAGATTGGGAGGAGCAGCTGAGGGCACTTGGTCTGCTCAGCCTGGAGGAGACTGAGGAGAGACCTCACTGCAGTTACAGCTTCCTCCTGAAGGGAAGAGGAGGGGCAGGCACTGATCTCTCTTTTCTGGTGGTGCCCAGTGACAGGACCTGAGGGAATGGCCCAGAGCTAAGTTGAGTATTAGAAAAGGTTTTTCACCCAGAGGGTGGCTGTGCACTGGAACAGGCTCCCCAGGGAAGGGCTCACTGCACCAAACCTGACAGAGCTCAGAAGCATTTGAACAATGCTCTCAGGCACGTGGTGGGATTCTGCTCCTGTGCTGGGCCAGGAGCTGGACTCACTGATCCTTGTGGGTCCCTTCCAAATCAGGATATGCTGTGATTCTATGAAATTCTTGTATCATTTGTACATCTTTATCAGTGGTTGTCTGCTCATTTGAGGTAATTTCCCACAATGTTAAACTGCCCTGGGGACCCTACTAGAAACTTACCCTTACTTGCAGTTACATGGCTAAAGAAGTTTTTGGGATGCACAGGGTAAGCTGTGCAGGTTTTTGTACTGTCTGAATCTCATGTTATGATGAATAACCAGGCCTCTTTTGTCAGTCTACCTCACTGGTATTTATCCTCCAGTTCCTACTCATATGGCATAAGCTCTGCTCTTCCAGGAAATCCTGTCTGGGAAGAACACAAAATGGAAGGCACACAAGGTAACAAAAGAAAGCCACTACTCACTTGCACAACATGAGCACTTAAATTTAACATTCTCTCATGAATGCTAAGCAAGGTTCTGGAAATTCCTTTCCTAATCCATTGTCCACTGCATTGTCCTGTGCTGGAAATAATGGATGACAGTTAAGATTAGTTGAGAGTCCTGTTGCTTGAATTTTCAATTATTCATCTGGATTTTACTAGTAAATATGGGTAAAGTGGGTAAGGCTTCACTTGTAATCTCTGTTGCTGCTGCTTTTCACCAGCAATAAATTAACTTAGGGAAAAACCCAACAGCAGTGTCACTTTAAATACAAAAACTTATAACGTGCTGCCCTTTGGTATTAAATTCTATCCATGTAACAGATTAAAATAATAAAATGACAAAGAAAAATACACTTTCCACTTTTCAGGCACAAAGAAAGCATTGATCAAATATAATACACGCAGCAGAACAGAGAGCAGGGCTCTTTTTAAAAATAAAGATTAGCTAAAAACCTTTAAAAGGCTTTAAACACAAAAAGCCCCTGCAGGGCTGGTTCTCTGAATAATGTTTCAAAATGTTACCACAAAAGAATATGATTTATTATTATGGTTTTTATCAAGATGACTTCTCACATAGCTTTCCAAACGAATTCAACCTTGGGAGCCAATCCTCCTGCTGACAAGTGAGTTGCTGCTATTTGGACTTCCAGATCTTGAGGCTGAATGATGAAGTCTGGATTGAGAAAACATGGGCCAATCCAGGCCCTTTTTTGTATCCTGGACAACCCTGTCAATGTAACTGCATGGGGTGCAAGCCTAACACTTCTAAATATCTTTTTCAAAGTTTTATTGCCAGTTACTTTCAGCCTTTTCCTGAAGGGTTTGGTGCTGAAGTAGGCCTGAACACAGAGAAATCTGGCTAAATATTCACTCAACAAGAGTCAAGATTTCTGAATAATTAAATTACCTGTATTTTCTATATCCTTTTTCTCTTGTAATTTTGCAGTTATTAAAATTGATCCATCTATGAAATACTTGAAGTATAACTTGAAGTATAACAAGATGTGCACCTCAAGGCTGCCAGTGCTAATTAAAACCTGATCAACTTTAAAATAAACAGATCTTTAGTTAGGAACAGCAGGAAAATGCTTATTTGGAGCTGCAGCTTCTCCTAGATATGGAAGGAAGCCTTTTCCATTAGCCACACCTCAGCCTGGGTGAAGAAGCCACACTGTAAGAAAGGATCAGGGCTACAGGAAGCACAGGGACCAACAGTGGGCACTTGACACTCCCTAGGTATGTAGCCACATGAAGCCATGCTTCCATTGAAGCACCAGCAGTTAAAGGTTTCCATGTGCACACAGGATCCAAGTGCATAGAAATGCCAAAGGCATGATCACACCTTCTCTTCAGGTGAAACAAGCCTCCATCTGCCCTGGTCCTCTCTACCCGTGCTACCAAGATGATCACCTTTCAAGAAAGGTACCTCAACAGATTTTACAGACACAAATTTTGTTTACTCTTTCTCCTAATTTTCTTCTCTCTCCTTTCTTTTAATTTTAATGCTACATTTGCCACTAGATCTAAAAAGTGAAAGCTGTGAGGACACATTATAACAGGTGTAGAAATATTCTCAACTTCTGTCCAATTTCAACCCAGTGCTGAGTCAGGTGTCTGTGGCAAATCCTTTAGAGACACAGCTTTCCTCCATATAAATAATTAAGTGTTTCACTGTTCTATGTACATATTACCTCACAGCAGTAAAAAATCCCTTTCCCCCCTCTGCTAATTTTAAAAATGATGTTACCCAATGCTGATAGAGACAGGAAGAACAGACCCACTTTACAGCCTTATGGTCTAACCTTTGATCATAACCCAGCTGTAATGCATCAGTGAGTAACCCACCTGCATCATTCCTGTTTCTTCCTTCTGGAATGAAGCTGTATGATATTAAGACAAAAAAATGTCATTTTCTCTCTTGATGTAAAATTCTCAGTCTTCACAACTATGTCCAGCCTGCTGATCTATCACACTTGCATTTTCCAGTGTCCCTTTCTCTTTATACTTCATGCCCTCTGTGGGCCTTCAGTGGCTGCAGGGTGGAGCAGGGATTCTGGTCCCATTTAAGGTGTGTTTAATCTTCCTGGCTGTGAAGAAACAAGACTTCTGAATCCAGGCTAGAAGCAAATGAAATAAGCAGTATTTTTCTTCACAACTTAGCTTTGAGGTGTAGCTGAACAGCTACAGCTGCAGTGTATGTGTGAGCTGCCACACAGCAGGTCTGTTGTGGAGAAATCATTAAGGGAATGCTAGGTAGGAGCACAAAGAGAAGTTTTTTATTGATAATATCCTTGGTTATTCCAGGCTTTGAGTGACTAGTCACTTTGTGTGACTAAATTTGATGAATTTACTGAAAAGGAAAATATTTCCTGTCACAATGTTGCTGAACTTTGTCCAGCTGAGGGTGATGCAATTATGTGTGCTGCATAATTACAATGATTTAAAGATGCCAATTATAAACTAATTTTAATTTTGAAACTATCCTACCTGACCTGCAACAGAGAGAGTGTATATGAAAAAAAGCCAGAATAAATACAGGAAAAGTAAATTAATCTTTCAGGAGAATACACAACAAAAAATACCTGGGCAGACAGAGTGGTATAAGTGCTGAAAATACATTCCATGAGTGAGGCTGTATTGCCAGGAGTACTCCATTTTTGCATTACTCAGCACAGGATTCCCCATCTCACACCACTTCTCTGCAAGTCATTCCTCTTCTTGCCAGCCCAGCTGAGCCCTGAGAAGTGCAAGCAGGAGTGAGGCAGTGGCTGAAGCACAGCCTGTCTCCTGGGGCTGTCAAAGTGTCACTCACTGACAGCTTGGGAAGTGGCCTAGGAACCAAATCTGGGGACTGCAGAGAGGCTCCACATCGCTCCTATTTCAGACAAGCAGCCATGCAGATGCCAAAATACTGCTCCCACTGAACTGAGCAGGGGAAGGTGTGAGATGGTGAAGGCCATTGATTCTCTTTATAAATTGTTTGAGCTCTGGGAATGCCAGCGATTCACATTTTTTAAACTAGTATTTACATTCTTGCATTGAGTGAGTAAAGGCTGGAGTAATATTGATTCAGGTTATAAATCTCATCAGCATGTAAACAAATGCAGTGTTTGTGAAAGGAGATTCATGAGAGGGGAAAAAGTCTGTTTAAAAAAGGATTAGTCAGGTGTGAGAGACCTGAGAAAAATGATTACAGGCTCAAACCAACAGAATGGTTGTCAGTCACTGGCACACCTGGCACAGCAGAAGCAATGACCCACACCCCACCCTGATGGCCCTAATCCAGCCCCAGAGTGGCCAGATGACTTGGGGAGAGGTGGCCACAGGAGACCAGAGCAGATAAAACCCATTGCCCTGAGCTGCATGTAGTTACATCCCTTTTGTCTTTGGACTTTATGGCAGCTTAATCCACTCTAGGATCCACCACAGTAGCTATATCTTGCTCTTCTATTTTTCCCTTTTTTTCCTTCTTTTCTACTCCTAATTTCCATTTCCTGAAATGTGAATAATTCAAAGTTTTATGGGTAGAGTTTTCAGAGTCGATGCACTGTGAAATGCCTTGTTTTTTATAGAATGTTTGTTTTCATTTTTTTCCAAATTCCTGATTTTCTAAAGTTTCCAAGTAAAGCTTGTTTTTCAACCTCCTGAGAGTATTGTTGCAATTCTCCTGTACACCCACCTCAAGAAAAAGTAGTACCTCAAGCCCCTTTTGAATAAACTTGCTGAGTGAGGACCAGGGCTCAACACCAGGCTGTCAGGGTGCTTTCCTTGTCAGGTCAGAAGTAACATTTCTGATCTGTCAATGCAGCAAGCTCATTCCTTCTGGTGATTTCCAATAAGGTTGTGACCTTCCCTCATCATTGTCAGCCACAGGGGACAGTGTGTGGAAGTAGGGCTGGAGCTGTTGGGGGTGTGTGGAGGATGGAGGAGCTCTGGGGGAGCCCTGCCTGCTCTTCTGCAGCAGTATTGATTCTGATGCACTGACAGCAGTAAAGCTTGCTTTTGTCAGCAGATTACCACATCCATGGTTTTGAGGACACACAGAAAGCAGAAAGCACAGTAAAAACCTGCCCTAAATAAATCCTGCCGGGATTTTTGGCTTTTTCTTGTGTTTATCTGCAATTTTGACCAAGGGGACCACTGAGACCCTGGTGAGCCTCTTTGGAACTCCCTCCAGAACACACATGCAGTGTGATGAAATGAGCCAACTGCCTGCTTGGGGGAGGCTGCAGGGAGACCACCTTTTTTTCCCTCCAGATGAAACAGGACTAATTCCAAGTTGGGACATTTGTATAGGCTGAGCTGAACATATCTAAGAAAAAAGTGCGAACTTCGGGAATGCAGATTTCATTAATCTATTGTTTTACTCAAAAGACATTATTTAATGCAATTCTTTTGAATTATTCCAGCAGATTTATGTTACATACAGAATTGACTAGTGAGGGAAACAATGAGGAGAATACTGTGGCAACACTAGTATAAACCTGAAGAACTGAGAGCTGGTTTTTTCCTCTTACATAAAATTCAAGGGTTGCTTAAACTACGTAAACACAAAGATTCCCAGGCTAGTGAGCCAAGTGATGCAGGCCTGGAGTGGGAAGCAATACAGCTGGATCAGCATGGCCCTGTGCCCAAGCCAGCAAGCACTGTTAGAGAGCAGAAAGAGCTGGGCTGCTTTCAGGTCCTAGGCCAGTTTTGCCTCCACGTCAATACACCAGGTAGCTTGAACCCACTTCACTGTTTCTCATGTAATGCTGAATTTTAAAAAGGGGTCTTTAAAGCCAAATCCAAGAAGACCTTTGACTGCCTAGGCTCCCACAGACTTTCACGACTTCATTTGTTTCTCTCTTTACCTTGCTGGCAAAGAGGCTGTGGCTTCATCTTTGTCTTTCATCTAAGCTGTATCTTTTCAGAGCAGAGTTCATTTCTTACTATGCAGTACCTGCTAGCACACCATCTACTTAATTTTGATGGAGACCCCTCACTTCTAGTGAAATTTCAATAATAATTACAATTTGGCTGAGCTTATAAACCACCAACACACAGGAATGACAGAAAAGAGCAGACAAACTACAGGAAAAAGAGACATCCATATATTTATGGAAAGTTCTCCTGAGGGCCAAAACCAGAAGGAATATTTTGTTTAAATTATTAGTCCCACTCTTTGAGCTTATGTGGTCCATCTATCAGTGCCAATTTACTAACTGCAGAAAAGGCACTCAGCCTAAAGATTTTTGGGTTTCACCTAACCCAAATCTTAATATACTCATGTTGAAGGATTTGCCAAGATCCATGCTTTATCAGAGAAAAAAAATCAAGGATTTGACATTTGCTTTATACCCTTTTATGCTTAGGAACAGTTATTACATTCAAATAGGTCTGTTGGAGTGCTCAGATAACCATCCACCAGCATTTACTGCTATTGATTAGAAAATTGTAAAATCAATTTTCAGAACTGATGATCTTTAAGCCCCAGCATGACTATTTATGATTTTTATCAATAAACCACAGTAATCATATTTCTAAAGTTCTACTCCAGTTTCTATTGGCTTTTATTTTGATAAAGTGACAATAGTAAAAAATACAATTAAACCAGACAAAATTAGAACTTGAGCACAAATGCTCATATAGAGGACAGGGAGGTCACAGCTTCCCTCTGTACAGTAGGAGTGATCACCATTCAGATATTCACCTCTCTTGCTCTAGCAAGAAAGAGCTACATGCAGCTTGAAATTACTGTTTCAATTTCAGTTCTGGGAATAAATGCCCAGGCCATTTTCAGTATCACAGCTGTGTTTCCCCACTACTATAAGCTCTGTCTCAGCAGAGTGAAGAGCAGGTAGCAGCTCAGCAGGGTCTTAGATCTTCCAAATGAATGTTTGCTTTTAGAAGAAACTTCCAGAGGATTAATTTACATAACCTCAAATTATTGGTGTCCCTTGGGAGAGGAATGGGGCAGTGAACATAAGCTTCTATGCCCAGCTACCTACACCCCAGGAGAAGGGAAAGAATTTTCATGCCACAAAATAGTCCTAATAGAAGTGTTCCAAGGTACAAATAATCATTAAAAGGTGTCTCTATGTACCTCGTTGGCATGCTCAGTGTTTCATACAGACTTATTTTTGAGTAACCAGAGAAGTACAGAAATGCCTGCACTAAGAAATGGTAAGTATTAGCTGAGCCTTCTCATATTGCCATTGCTCTTGGGTTTGCTGTCATGGCTTTTGCCCTGAAATATCCTATGGGAATGATCTTGTTCAGGTATGATCGTGGAGAATCATAACCTTTGCAATTCTTTTTAGAAACAGACATTTTCTATTGCTAAAGACACCAGAACACTCCCCCAAGGAAATTATCTTGGAAGTAGCAATATGTTAAGAGCTGTAGCCCAAAGCCCTGTGAAAATGTGTAAGAGGATTTTTTAATATTCTCTAAGAGTTCAGCTTTGGCCTTTTGCCAGAAGGACTGTTTAATGTTTGGTTTATGTTGATTTTTTTTTTCCAAATAAAGGATTACAATCTGGCTAGCAAAGTTTGTAGGCTTTTAGAAGATGCAATTTTAATGGTATATATTCTGGGTCCCATATCTTCTTTCATTCTGCCAGTGTTAAAAACAATCTGTTAGACTCATTTCCATATCCATAATATCTTCTATTCAGCAGTAATAACTAATGTAAAAATACAAGTTGAGAAACATATGCCAGAGGAGTGTTTGGCCTATTAAATACACACTACTTATACAGCTGTTTAGTTTAATTTTTCTGTTTTACTCATCTAATTACCCAAAGACACTGAGGAACTGGAATAGATTTGGAAAATTGAAGCTAAGGTGGAGACAAGTCTCCAGTGAATGCATAAGAAATATTTTGGCTCTGAGCATATCCTAGGTATTCAGCATTAGTGGAAAACTATATTACCATGAAAGAACTGATATAGTGACCATCAAAAGTAAAAACAGGAACTGAAGAATGAGCTACTGTAGCAGCCACACAACTGATAGCTCTATCCACTCACAGCCTTCATGGATAGGATAATATACACTCTTCAGGGGTTGGCATCAGTGCAGTTCTCTAGTTAGAAGTAATACCTGACAGAGTCATGCAGTTTTGTTTCAGTTCAACATGCAGATTTTTAGAAGTCCCCCTGCAAGAATGAGGGTAGACATGTAATTAACAGCAGCAGCCACAAATAAACAGCAAATATTTTTTGTAGAGCACAGCGTATTATATGTTGCTGTGCTCTTGATCTAAAAATGTCTAATAGGAAACAATACTTCTCATGCTGTTAGCTGAGTTAGTAACTCATGCCTTTACACTCAGTTACTTTGAATAAGTTACTTGAAATCAGTATTGGAAATAATTCTATAACTGCAATACTTCCAAATCTGTCAAGCAGCTGTCGCTTAACCCATGAGGCATCAGTGAACCCAGGGAATGGCTAAGTTACCTGTGGCTACCTGTGCTGTGATCTGCTAGTTATATCTTAGGTGCTGATAAAGCAGGGTGTTCTTTAAGGTAGTAAACATTCTATGGAATACATGAACTGTAGAAATGTAGAATCATTTAGATTTAAAAAGATCTCCAGGATCTTCAATCTTTGACCTAACACCATCATGCCCACTAAACCATGCCATGAAGTGCCACATCTACTCTCGAGCACTTGCCAGGATGGTGACTCCACCACTTCCCTGGGCAGCCTGTTCCAATCCTCAAGCACTCTTTCAGCGATGAATTTCTGCCTTATATCCAACCTGAACCTCACCTGGTGCAACTCCAGACCATTTTCCCCTTGGCTGATTTCTACTTGCCTGGCAGAAGAGGTGGCCCTCACCTCAGTACAATTATTTCCCTTGAAGAGATCTGCTCTCAGGACACTGACTTACAAGAAGGCTATTTCACTGATTATGGCCTCATTCTCCAAAGTGTTAAGCATCTTAAAATGAGATACACTCAACCCTTGTATCATTCATTGACTTTTACTGAGGATGCTCATTATTTTGTGGAATGAGGCTTCTCAATCAAAAATGCATGTGTAACTGTTATAATTAACAGAGCTCACAGATACGAAGACTTTTTTGATTGGAGCCTGAGGTAACTTTACATTTTACACTGTCAACACCAGTATAGACAGGTTTTTACTCAGTATGAACAGAGTTATTTATTGCATGGCTGGAAAACCATTACTGGTGACTTTCTGCAGTGGGTTGACCCTGGCTGGTTGCCAGGCACCCACCAAAGCCTCTCTATCACTGCCCTCCACATCTGGACAAGGGAGAGAAAATATAATGAAGGGTTCATGGGCTGAGATAAGGACAGGGAGAAATCACTTATCAAACACCATCATGGGCAAAACAGACTCGAACTGGGGACACTAACTGACTTTACTATTAACAAAATCAGAGCAGGATAATGACAAACAAAAACAAAAGTTAAGAAGAAGTTGTTACTTCTCTCTACCCTCCGCTTCCACAGCTGTTTCAGCGCCATCTGCACCATGGGCTTGGTGTCTGCATGGCTGTTCTTCTCACATGTTTGCATCCTGCTCTTCTTTGGCTGCAGTTACACCTGTGCAAAGACTTCTTTTTCTTAATCTTAAATCTGTTTTCACAGAGGCGCCACCACCATTCCTGATTGTCCCAGCCTCACCAGTGGCACGACTGTCTTTGGAGTTGGCTTTCATTGGCTCTGCTGGACATGAGGGGACTTCTGGCAGCTGCTCACAGAAGCCACCCCTGTAGCCTCCCTGCTACCAAAACCTGGCCATACAAACCCAATACACATTCCATGGGAAAGTACCTCAGGCTTGCCTTGGATCCCATGTCCAACCCAATATCATTTTTTGACGTGAAAAAAAAAAAAAAAAGAAAGAAATACAAACAAAATAAACAGTGGCATCATATCAGGAAATTTCTCTGGTGGGCACTGGAGAACTGGATAGAAGGCCAGAAAGGCCAGCTGTAATTCCTTGCCCATCATTATTATATTTAGAAACTCACTCATTCTGTGGGGTCAGTGGGTGGAGACCGGGATCACACACACACACACATCAAAGTTCTGTGTGACAAATTGCCTTGAGTTTATTCCTCCAGCTCCTTTTACAGAGCTCCAGTTACACGTGTGCTTTGTTGAGCTCTTATCCCCGTGCAGCTGTCTGGCCCATGACACATCTGCATTTGGAACTGGATGATATTGGCTGAGAGTCCCTGTGCAGATTGACACCAGGGACTCCAGTGCCACACTCTGTGGTCCTGAAGGCTGTATGAACTACCAAGAATGGCCCACCTCAGGTGGAAACCTGGCACTTTCCAAACTCACAGCCAAGATGAGAAGCAACGTGGTTGAGAAGAGACCTCGGAGGGATGGAGATTTCTGAACACATCTCAGTCTGACATCTTTATTTTTAAGATTTAAGCTTTTGTCATGCCTAGAAGGAGAATAGACAAGTGTTTATTATATAGATATATTACAAACATAAAAACCATGTGTTCCCCCAAAGGTTGTTATGGGAACCATGGGTTGCTAATCCTTATGAAAAATGTAGATTTAGTATTTTTAACACATAATCGTAACAGCCATGTCAATGCATTTTATTTTGCCCCAACAGCTGTTAATTATTAAACATGTAAGTGAAATTCAGCATAGCAAGAAGTGCTTATTTATGGACTGCATGCACATAATATTAGGTATTATATTTTCTCTTTTTCATTTCATAACTGAAAGCAAAAACTTTTCAGGTAATATAAAATCAATTATTTCAAAATGTAAAACATATCTATGATAAGTTGTAACACTTATTTCAAGCAGCAAAGTTTGTTCTACAACAGGTCGTACAGAAACAGCAGAACAGTAGTGAGGAGGAACAATTCATTTTTCAATAGAAATGTGTGTGATGTCAATCCATGCACTGAAATACAACACATTAATAATTTGGCTATCTGGAAAATAATGCCCAGACAAATTAATTGCTCGATTCTGAAAGTCAGGAGACTAATCCAATTAAACATGTAAATGGTATACCTATGGTGTTCACTGGCAGTGTCCTTCAAGCTAATAATTAAATAATAGATTTTTAAACTAATTGTTAAGAAAACTGCCAGCTGTTAGCCTGAAATTCACAGTGCCTTTAAATTTGTGCTGCCACATTAATCGTTGAATGACAAAGTTAATTCAGCTCCAAACCTTCACCTATTTCTAGCTTAAGGTACTGGACAATAAAGATTCTGCTTTCTACTGAGGAAATTTACATGACTAGAGTTACTCTGAATGACAGTGTATGTCACATGCATTCAGAATCCTAAACATTAGGCAATTAATAACACTGAGAGCTTTGAATAAGACTGTAAAGGAAATTTTCCTGCCTGGCCACCCAGGAGCCACTCTGGCAGCCGCACTCCCCCCATCCCAGACTTTCACTGCTGGGACTGAGGTTCCATCACATTGAGTGGCTCCAGTGACCCCAGGGTGCCCCTCTCGGCTCCCTGCACCCCCCACACTCACACAGTCAGAGAGGGTTTCCTTACTGGCTCAGCCCTGGGTTTCCCATGGCACAGTCCCAAATCTCTGGTTACTTTGAGTCTGTTAATTGTGGTGCACCAATCAGCTTGAGCTGGTGTCTCCTGGAAAGGATCCCCACCAAAAGAATCCCTGGCACTGTACATACTCCTGGTCTGTGTGCCAGACATGCTTCTCACATGTGCTTCATGACCCCTATAGATGCCTCTTGGCCAAAAGGGGATATTTGCTCTGAGATTTTCTTGTTTATTTGGATTGCACAGAGTCTATGGGTGACTGGCCACTCCCCAGACAGTGCTCCCACCCAGGGATCAACCTGCAGCTGCCTACTCCAAGTTTATTCCTCTATGAGACCACTCTTTAAGTGGCAAAATAGCAGTGATCAGTGTTTGGACACCTTGCTACCATAACCAAGAAATTGCAGAACAAATCAATTCCTACATCTTTGTCGCTATTGGAAACAGACAGGAACAATCATGATCTGTACAGAAAAAGCATAAATGATTACTAGCCATGCTCTGCTATTGTAACTTATGATTAATTGCTCTCATTTACCTTGTCAACTTAAGTGTGTAAAAATCACTTTGCAAATTCGTGGTGCTGTTCTTAAATTTATGAGTCTTAAGAATAATCTATATATTTGGGACTCAGAGATAAGAATCCCCAAGGTTTGAAAAACTTCAAATGGAAAAGAACATTTCATGGTCTTGCATGGCTGAGAGACTGCCTTTCACAAGAGGAATTATTCATTGATACTAATAGAAAAAGAAAATTACATCTATTGCTTTCAAATAATATTTTTTGTCTGTAAATCCCTGAAAAAATGTTTATAGTGGTTTGGTGATAAGAAGAAACTGAACAAATTTGCCTACACAATTTTAGTGCAAAGGTTTTTGCAAAAATGTACATTTTTAATTCTTACAGTGCTGCTTTCATGAAAAATAATGTAGCTTAACTGAGTACCCAATGATGCATATAACAATTGGGTGTTTTTAATTATTTTCACTAAGTTTTAGTTTTTCCATCGTAAGCTTCTCTGATTGCCAGTTAACTATTTCAGCAATAGCTCTCCCTGATGGCCCTTGATAAACCTATCAACACACACTTCTAGGTTCAATGCCCTTAAATTAGCACTATTTTATTGAAGCTAACAAAATAAAAGTGTATTGCATCATCTCCCCTTCCAAAGCTGTTTTTTTTTTCCAAAAACACTTTTATGACCATTCATATCTGTAATTTATAAAAGTTTACAAGGAATAAGAAAAGTCAATGAGATTCTTGAAGACTCAAGATACTACAATGATCTAATGGATTTTCTACCAGAGGTGTTAAGAATAAGAAGGAAAATTGAAAAGATTCATCTTTTAACCTTGATTTAGCTATGCCAAATAGGTAAAATTTGAAGAAAAATGTTAAACTCTTAACTCATGCTTTACAAAGTCTGTGAAAGATGTGTAATTCAGAATAAATTTTTGTCTTCAGACAGCAATGATTTCTAAGTGATCTCTTGATAATTAGTGAATAATATTTTAGCAGCTCACATCCTTAAGTTATGTTGTGTCTGTGTTGCAGTTAAAGCCCATTAACTGGATTTTTTTCCATATACAGTGCTTCATACTTCATGCAAGCAGAGGAAAACCTGCCTAGCCTTGACTTTTTCCAGAAATGCAAATGGTATTACAACACAGGAATATTGTTAATGCTTGATAGTGTGGTTATTGTTGTGGCTCCAGCTGCATTCAATAGTCAGCATTTTGCCAAAGAAGTCTGAGAGCAGAGAGCAATGATGGCAGTGAGAGCTGGTGAGAACAGTGACACCCGTGAGGGAGTGAGTGAACCCAGAAATCTCCACAGTGAATCCACAAAATGGTGATTTTCCAGATGAGTAGGTGGCTTGCCTAGGAAACTGATAATGTGAAACGGCCTTGTAAAGTCACTGTCAGAGCTGGGTATCGCTCGTGCTGACAGACAGCTGCATCCAGAATCAAGACAGTTTTCAAAGCTCTGATCTCACACTTTTATGCTCAGCATTTAAATCTTCTTTGCTGAAAGATTGGTGTTTCCAACCCTCTTAATTATGAGGAAAATGCAAATTGAACACAATCAAAACAGAGGTGTAATTTAGTTTTCCAGAATTCTGAAGATAGTACTAAGTGCTATTGCTTCAGCCAAGTTCCTATTACCTAGAGCTGTCACTCCCAAATTAAAAATATTTCAATTCTTAATACAATTTTTGATGATTAAAAACACCTAGAGGAGACACTTCTTTTTTTCTGAAGTATGCTCTAAACATACAATTCTTTCTTATTTTGCAAACACCCTAGAACTCAAATTATTTTCCACCCTTCATTTGCTTCATTGTGGAACCAGACACTTAGGGATTTTAGTCTTCTCACTCTGTCTGGAGCTGCATCTAATCCTACAATGAAGAAATAATTGGATCACAGCTCTCACAGCACACCCAGCAGAAGCACTGCTATAAATGAACACATTTAATTGGAAGCAGTGCAACTACACCACTTGATAATCAGTGAACAACTTCAAAGCTGGCTGTAGGCTCGACTCTAAAGGCAACACAGAGTCAAGAAGGTGGAGCCTGTCAGGCTGCCAGGACTAAAAGTTATCCTAAAATTAAATCACTTTGAAATGATTAAGACATTTGGTTTGAATAAAATATTTCCTCCTATGAATCTCAGTCTGTTTAGGAGGAGAGATGTGGTTAATGCTTGAACAATGGGTCAGAGCTGGCATTGCTGAAAAAATCCCTCAGCTGCCTTGACTGTTTTCTCTGTATTTTCCATGTCATATTCTGTCTTTTAAGGCCAAGCACAACTTTAGTTCATTTAGGAAGCACAAAACATTACCCAGCCTGCTTTCTCCTACACAGCATTCTTGCCCTGCTAAAGCCTCAGCATGCAATGTATTCTCAGAAATCTCTACACTTCCCAAACTTTGTTTTGAATTGCCATGTAACTTGAAGTTAAATCCCTTTGTTTCTTTATGCTGAATATCTCTCCTGTGGTACCAATTCTTTCCTCCTGAGTGCCACTACCATGAACTAAATTGTAAACTTCTTTCCCATGGTTTTTGGTGAATATTTTTGGTGCTAACCAAAGGAAAAACATTAGTTTTGGACAGGTAAAATACTGACAACCTTGACTGTTCTTCATGATTTCCCTTATCCCAACGAGAAAGTGTTTCCACAAAAATTACAGGTCTTGAACCAGTTTATTGGCCTCAAGGGATCACAGTACTTAGGATATATGATGAACAGGTAATGCCTAGAGCCATGTATATAGTTACAGTTTTAACAAGTATTCAGTCAGGTTGCTTATTTTCTTGCCTATGTCTACACTGAGGTTTCTTACTGGGAAAAAATATTAATTATAGGGTGCAATACTTCCAGCCATACCTGATGATGTTTTCATTGTTCACGAGCACTACACATATAATTTAAAATGTTTATTCAAACAAAGTGAGTCTCTTCAGATTAACCCATTTCTAGAAATCAATTGGAAAAGTTTATTTCTACAACTCTTTTTCTATGCAGAAACAATAGGTGACATGCAGACTAAAGCCCAGACTGATGCCTTCCCCTGCTCTGCAGGGCAGAAATTTGTAGCTTGCAGTTTGGTGCAGGGTAATACACAGGATATGGCTTTGCCAGAGGAAGTTCAGGCTGGGCATTAGGGGTAATTTCTTAATTAAAGAGTTTGTTAAACATTTGAATGGAGTGCCCAGGGAGATGATGGAGTCCCTGTCCCTGGAGGGGTTCAAGAAATGAGTGAGCATAGCACTTAGTGCCAACTCTAGCTGACAAGGTGGTGATCAGTCACAGATTGGTCTTGATCTCACAGACCTAAAGGATCCAACCTAAAGGATTCTGAGATGCTGCAATAGCAAGAGCAGCTGTTCTCTGGGTTCACAAGCATGTCCTTACAGAGCTTTATTCATTAAGATTAAAGAATCTGCTAGTCATAGATTAGTTGGAAATGAGTTCTAACATTGCTATCTTCAGTACTCAATGCTTAGTTATGCTTGAAAATGCCCATTTACTCAGACTCAAATCTTCCCTTCTGTGCTTACCAGGGCTGTCACCAAACTGCAAATTCATTTCTTTAGGCTTATGTCATCCCAAATCCATACAATTAAGAGAAACAGGTAATACCTCCCCCCTTTCCATATTCCTGAATTGAGTAAATACCCAAAGAGAAGTGCCATGCAATGGTGGAAGTTTATCAGTCAAACAGCTCAAGCTGGCACCCAAAGCCTTGGCACTTTCTGGCTTGTGGATGTCCCATCACCTGCTGGCATGATGACAGTCCCTCGAATTACCCTGAGCAAATGCTGAATGGATGATGGTCTTCCCATGCCTTGTGCAGCTCTGTGAGGGACTGATGTTCCCTTCTGGCTTTTTGTCCACCTCTCCTTTGACACTGCTTGCTTCTCACTGCTCTCTGCCTGGCCCATTTTCTTTTTGAGATTCAACAACACATTAATGCTTTCCTTCAAGCTCATGAAAATAAATCTTGCTCCTTTCCCCAAACCATTCCGTATAAACTCTGGTGCACATTCTACTTGAGCACATGGAATTTTTTTGGGAAAACTTGTAGGTGGTGCAGAAAATAGGGTATAGCCAAAACCATGTTAGCTAGTGACTTACATTGAAAAATACTAAAAATACTCTCAGAGAAGTGTTAGTGTGGGGAGGAAAAAGGGGGACTAGTACTTCTAAGATCTATGCCTAGAACTTGCTGTCGCCTGAAGCAATTTTTTAGCCTCTCTACCTCATTTTATATGTGAACCATTACCTATTCCATTGATTATCCCAGGTTTTAATTAACTCTATTTGCAAACAACTAGGGAGAAATGTTGTAAAATGCACTCAGAAAATTAAAGAACCATTAAGAAAGCTTATCTGAAAACTTTTGACAAAGGGCTTTCAGCCCTGCCTCTTTTTCAAGATGCTGCCAGCAAGAAAATAAATGATCCCTCAGTGAAGGACAAGTCCCCAGTGGATGTATTCTTAGAGGTCTTTGGGTGCAACATTATAACAGGATTTTCTAATGGACTGTCTCATGCATTGGAGATAAAATTTGGGCATCATAATCTGATTCAAGAAGACACATCCAAGGCTGCAGTTTGAAATACATATAAATCCATCCATAAACCTTCTCTTGGATACTGCCATTTTTCAGTCCCTCCTGTGTCACAGGGGCAGAAAGCAGCTTGCTCTCAGCTCTGCTCCCCACCTCCTCCAGTGCAGGCAGGGCAGGCTGGTGCTTTGTCCCACTCATAGACCCCAAAATCCCCCTTAGTCTGTCTGGGAGAAAGCTGCTTGACCTTACACATCACGTGGAGAGATGAAGCCATGAGAAATCCACCATGGTTTGAATCATGTAGGGCCACAGCTGTTTTTTAATTAGTTGTGTCATATTCTCAGGCAAAGGCTATTTTTTTCAGTGGCAAAAGAGTACCTGGAAAGCACAAAAGATTAGGCTCATGTTCAAGGAGATGGGTAAATATATCTTACTCATTATTTATCTTTCCCCACTAAAAGTATATCTGTGTGGTCTGTGTTTTTCGTCACCCTCTCGTTGTCAGGGGTAGGTGGCAGAACTTTACACAGGATTAAAAAGCATTTTTCTGTAGAAAAACCTCCCATGTGTAGAATTATATCCAGAATTTTCCAAATGCAAAAAAATGCTAAAGAGCCAAGCAAAATCATGTTTGATTCCTGTTTCAAGCTCTTCTGCTTGGAAAAACTTATTCCATAGTTAGGATATGGCATTTTAGAAAAAAAATCTACAGTCACATTTATGCACATGGAGGTTGACAAATGATTGTAAATATTAAACCTCCACTCTCTTACAAGGATGTACAAAGTGTATCTCAGCAGCAGGTAATTGTACTGTGCAAATTGGCCAGGCTCAGCAAATTATGCCATAAGTAATAATTGCTCTGGTGAAGAGCCAATGCCACTAATTTTTTAAAAGGAAGCAAATGCCTTAGGATTGTAATGCCCAAAGTTTTTAGGGAAGGTAATTTCAAAACAAAACAAAAAAAAAAATACACCTTCAATGACCTCATGAGATGCATCAGAAAGGTTCTCACAATCTCTGGTGCACATTCTACCTGGGCACATGGAAGGGTTCTTTCAGAAGAAAGAACTGTAAATAAAAATGCTAAAATCATTGTAAAAGGACTGCAAGCCCTAACTTGTGTTAGGGCTCTGTTAAAGATCCACCAAACCACTGCCTGCTTTTTACCTTTAAATTGAAAGACAGACATCTCTTCATAGAACACTCAAGGCCCTGAAAGGGTTTCAATATATGGTGATGCTTTATTTTTTGAACAATCGCTGTTTGATGCTCTGGGAGCTCTCTCCTTCCCTGCCAGTAGCCATCCTGAGGGAGTTTTATGGTATAAAACTGTGCTCTCCATGACAGAAAGTCCTCCCTGGAGCTTGCTGGCTCACACCTGACTGATCAGCATCTCTGCTCACAGTGAAATAATCTCAAATTAGCTGCTGGAAGCTCCCTGGGGGTCCAGGAGCCCCACTTGTCCCACCAGCAGCGTGGAGAAGGTGAGCAGTGACCCCGTGGACCAAGAACCAGCTACAACTTCTGCACAAGGCTAACACAGCTGCACAGAGAAGTGAAGAGGCAAACTGGCACCTGAGCCAGCAGCAGACCCTGCCAGCACCTAACCAGCCTCTGGGCAGCACAATCCATGGCTGGGTACCGCTGGAGTTGGAAAGTTCCTCTCTATCTCCCCTCTGGCCATATCCATGAGGCACTGCTGAAGATCTGTAACCAAATGAAAGGCAGCTTTTCCTTGAACTTTGTGAGGATTGTGACTCATGAATAAGGCAAAGGTGAAATTAGAAACTAAAGGTCTGGAGTTGAATAAACTTGGCCTCTCCCCCCCTGCAGGACGCAGTATGGTCCTACTTTGGCTTGCTAGGCTGCATTTTAATTCCTCTGCTGGTCTTCCCCACTTCCCCATTTTTCTTCCTCTGTCCCATGTCCCTTTGAGGTTTCCAGCCATCTAGAGACTGAGGCCCCTGCCTGGCACTGCAACATGGGACGAGGAAGCTCATGAATTTCTCATGAGCTGGGAAATGACTGTAAAGTGGAGTGACCTGATCTCACCCGGGTGTTGTCCTGCCTGGGGCTCTGGGGCTCTGCACTCTGGGACAGCAGGAGCCTTAAACATGCTTCTAATACCAACCAGCTCTGATGGCAGGGTTATGGGGGGACAGAGAGTAAAAACTGGGCTTTCATCCACTTTTCATTATCACCTCTTGCCTACAATGGGCTCCTGCTGGCTTTGGTGGAAGCGCTGTCTCTTCCAGTGAATTTGCCCAGAAGTTTAGATTAATCCTTTTTATTTCTGATAAAGATCACTAGAGTAGAAGCAACTGTAGATGAGTATTCTCTTTCAGTTGGAAAAGTACTCAAAGAATTTGATCACATTGGAAAAGCACACAAAGAATTTGTGTAGCACACTCATTTTCAAAATACTGTGTGCTTGTTATTATTTTTCCTTTTGCACATCCAAATGGACACATGTATAGATATTGTGTAGTGTATTTGTTGGTGAACTAAATAAGCTTTCACTTATGTATTTAGTATTTCAGGCTTTGTTGAGCTACCTAATGTTTTGGATTGTCAACAAAGTACACTCCTTAAAGACTGACTTTTTTTGTATGGATTTCAGAGTCAGATGTCCTTTTGGTATCTGCTGTCTCAATGAAGCAGCTCAGTCACAGGTCAAATGACATCAATAAGATCATCACCCTTTATTTGGATACTCACTTAAGGACAGAATAAAGGGCCTTGGGTCTCTGTGTTTCCAAAAGAGCACATACACCTTCAAGGATGTTCCAGGTTTGTCATTCAAAAATGATGATAACTAATGCCTTTGAAATTGAAACCTTTTGAAATTTACAGCTCTTTGGTAATTTTTTCAAATCTGGGTAAGGAAGTCAGTTGCAACAGTGAAACATCTGCTAAGCCTAAGTAGCTGCTCTCTGGTAGCTGATTTCAAACACAAGTAAATAAATATTTTTTGTAATCTGTCTCACCTCCCGCAGCTTTGTAGAGTACATATGCACAGAGATTAACTTTGTTAAACAGTACAGGCAGGAAACTGACTTTCTGCAAGTGCCAAACTCAAACTCCCAAACTGTTTATTAAAGAAGGGACTTGGCTTCCCTACATTTTTCCACTGATATTTCAGTTCTCTGGAGCTAATGACAGCTTGCAGCTTTACACCAAATATTATCTTGTGATTTAGCCCCAGCCAGCACTTAGGCACCACACACAGCTGCTCTCTCACTCCCTACCCCAGTGGGAAGGGGGGGGAAGAGAATTGGAAGGGTAAGAAAATGAGAAACAAGGAGAAAGCTTCCAACTTGCACTTTCCCAGACCATGTGCTGATGGGGTGGGGAGAGGAGCAGAGAAGCGTTTGGCTCTGTGTGAGCACTGCTCAGCAGGAAGAAAACACCACTGTATTATCAACGTTGTTTCCAGCACAAATCCAAACACAGGCCTGTAGCAGCTACTACCAAGAGAAACATCTGTACCCCAGCCAAAAACAGCACGCACCTGCACAAGATGCAGCCACTTTTCTGCAGCTCTGGCTGTTTGTGTCCTTAGGGTGGCAGCAGCTATCAAAAAAGGTGAGGTTTTTTTTTGGTGGGGTTTTTTTTTTTTTTTTTTTTTTTTTTGTTTGGTTTGGTTTATTTTCTGGGGAAGGGGGAGAGCACTGGAGAAGCACTCTTAAAACTGGAGAATATCAGAGATAGGTAATTCTTCAGAATTCCTTCTTTAATCTTCCATTTTCTGCTCAGCAGAATCATTCATGGGCAGATTATTAAACCCTTATTTCAGATCAAACCCTGTGTGTCAGTAGATTGGGACATTGAGGAAGATTAGCTGCTCACTGTAGGTGGTGGGAGTTAGTTCTTTATCTTATCATTAGCATGGACTTTCATGGGTTTTGATTATAATTATTAATTCTACCAGCAGACTTCCAAGAAAGGGATTAAAATGCAGATAGATGTAATTTAAGTTGCATAATCCAGCTGAAAGTGAGGGGTTTGTGGCAGGCAAATCCTCCTTTTTACAAAAGTCAATTTAATTTTTTGAATTTTCAAAGTAATGGGTTTGTTTACTTTCATGTGCTTGTAATAGAGTTTTATTAAATATCTCTCTCCTCAAAGAAGCATATTCTTAGTATTCAGGTGAAATTTTATTCTGATTTGTATTAATTGCATGTAAGATTCTTAAGCAATGTTTCTGCACATCCCTGCATTGTCCTCAGTGGAAGTTAAACATATAGATGAAGAATTACTGAATTAATTAAAATGAAATAAATCTCTCCTTTTCCATTTCTTTATTTTTATCCCCTTCTTATGCCCTTTTTTATTTTTTTTGAATTTTTTTTTCCTCTGTGAATGTGGATTAATGGCATAGCTTTAAATACATAAGAATCCAAAAAATTGTCATAGAATCAAGGTGAACATTCTTAGAACATCAGAAATTTAGGCTTTCCACATTTCTGCATATCATGAAGAAAGCAGCAAATAAAGAGTAGACAATATTTCATCAGCAGAAGCCTTTGAGTTATGGTTTTAGACCGAAACCTCATCAAGGCAGGCATCTGCTTCATTTGCTGAAGTGTTTGGGTGCATAAAGAATGATAATAATTTATGCAATTGAAACACTCACAGAAGTCTGACTTTGTGAAATGTAAAATGCAAGAAGGTAAGAAGAAAATGCTACCCTGTGAAGAGTAGGTAGCCACAGCCTATACAAACAGCTGCAGTGAAGGTGCTTTCTTGGCTGTTCTAGATTTTATAATAATCACTTTGTTTATATGATGTGCCATTTATGACACAGGTAGTCATTGCACACTTACATGTTGATTACTTTTCTTTCACATTTAATTCTTCTTTTTTGCTTTGTCTTCCATTTCAGATTTCATTGCATGCTCTCTGGGGAGGGTTTGGCTTTTTGTCACAGTTTTTGTACAGCATCTAGCTTAACAGGTCAAGATCTTATTGAATAGTCTGGCAATTAACTATGAAGATATGCACTGAAAATGCATGTGAGAGGAGGGATGTCTGGTTCTCTGGTTGTGTAGCAGCTGGTGACAGTGTTTTGTAGGCTGAGGAATGGCAGTGTTGTAATGCTGCTTCAAAAAAGGTAAAATTCTGTCGAGGCATTTTAATATGTTAATTTGAATAAATTTTAAAAATATCTGCAAACAGCTCATCTAATGTCACACAGAAAGTTAATAGTACACAGAGGGCCCAGTCCTAGTCCTCCCAGACACTGAGTCTCTAGCAGATAAATAGGATCTGGATAATCTGGAGGTCCTAAGGATTTTTGCTCACTTGTCTAGCCTTTCAGTGTTTAATGAAGATAATAGCTCCTTTCTGACACTTTTTGCATGTTTAAACTCAGCTATGCCCACACTCTGTCCATCTCCTTGCTCCCTGGTTCCTGAAAGCCATTTCTTGTGGTTTTCCTGCTACATAAAGAACACAGCCCTGGGCAAGCAGCACAAGCAGGGCTCATAGAAGTGTCAGGGGAGGGAGGATCTGACATGTTATTCTCCCACCATCTGAGAACATGCTGCTGGGCATGTGCACACAGGCAGGAGGAGGTTTGTACCAGAAAAAGAATCCAGCCAACATTTGAAGATTAAGAGTAGTTGAAAAGTTCATTTTCATCAAGACGTATCCCTAATGAGCAGGAAAATGTTCATTTTGAGGCAGCAGATGCAGAAAAAATCTAAATAAATTTCCCATGGCTGGTATGGTATAGGGGAATAGAGCCCACATGAATACTTCTCTCCACATAAGTTCAGCTATTAAAACTTATATTATGCTTGAATGCATTCCTATTTGAGGCATGTTGTAACTAAACAAAAAGTGCATCAGGGATTAAACTATCTAGAAAAACAAAATATTCACATTACTCATTGTCATCATTTAGCTTAGAATGAACTGAAAACTGGTGCAGATTATTCTCTGTCTGTTTTCATCAGCAAAGATATTTGAGCTTTTTCTTCTGTGACAAGGCAGCAGAAAATCAATTCTGATCAGTGGATTTACCTGCTTGTTCAGTGGGGTGTCGTAAAGCCTCATGATTTAAGAGCCCTAGCTGCTGCTGTGCATGTGTGAGAAATCCAGCTGTATCTCCAAGGTCTGTTAATGCTGAAGAATTTTCTGTGCTGCTCACTCATCCCAAGGTTCAGGTCATATCTCATCACTCTGCTAATGATATGACTTTATGGAGCCAAATCCAAGAAGAATTATAACTTTCTTGCCCTCATTGGGACCAAATTCTGCTGCCATTTAAAACTCAGAGCGATTTTTGGAAGTAAATAATTATCAAGAGAAGCATAACTTCTTCAAAGGGAACTCAGAAACCAAATGAAGACTTTGGGAATTCAGATGTTCTATTCATGTGCTATTCAACCCCAGCTCTGCATCATGTTCTGAAAAAACAAATATGCATGGGAGATCTTAGCCCACCCTTCTGTCTCTTGTGTTGTCTCAGAAGAATAAGAGTGTGTGTGGCTGGAAGGACTGTCTTTGATCTTACTGTGCCAAAGAGGACTGCTCGATGCGCTTGGGGAAGGTGGAATTTGATGCCACACGAGGGCAGTAATGGAAAGAAGAAGAATGAGGAAAGGCACAAAGATGTTATCCTTACTGGAGGTGAGGGGATTGTAGCAAGGAGGGAAAACAAGGGAGCACAGGGAGAAGA
Organism: Serinus canaria; assembly: GCF_022539315.1. NCBI lineage: Eukaryota > Metazoa > Chordata > Aves > Passeriformes > Fringillidae > Serinus > Serinus canaria. Next base: position 19,561,921 of record NC_066319.1, read on the forward strand.
GGATGCTGAGAAAGCTGTGTGAAGAAGTTTGGGCTTAATAGGGGAGGAAAAAGAGCAGAAAATGTATTCAGGAGCTGCGTGATATTTGGCTGAGGAAGCTCTAGAGACTTTCAACAGAGACAAGACCAGAAGAAGTGAAGGATGTGGCTGCCATCATGATAATACACTTGCAGTAACCTTGACTTTGAAAAGCTAGTTTTTAACTGTTTCCTTGATGGAAATCTGCAAAAGCCTTACCATTCTATGTGGGGTTTTTAAAATGCTTCCCCAGGGCTGGAATGTGCCCTGGAGATATTTTCAGAGCTTTCAACCTGTTTACCAAACAGTTTCCACTTGGAAGTTAAAAGTAGAAGATAATTAACATTCAGGTTATTTCATTTGTGTTCCCTCTGTGCCCTTTCCTTAGTGAGTCAACTATTGCAGAAAGGAGGCTTGGCTTAAATTACAAACTCAGATTGAACATACAAGTACAGAATGAGTAAAAACATACACTTACTAAAATATATTCACAGGACAATCTTATTTATATTCTAAAATACTCCCAGTAAGTCCTCATGCTAAGGAAATAGTTACAGTGTGAACTCTTAAAGAGAAGGATACTGATAAATTACGTTCCTGGTCTTTTTTGTTAATGGGAATATGAGCTTGCAGAGGGATGAGGTAAGTAGCTAGCTTTAAATAACATTTACCAGTTGCCACAATTTAACTCCAGTCAGCAACCAAGTACCACACAGTTGGTCCCTCCCTCACCAGCAGGACTGGGGAGGAATCAAAACAGTAAAAACAGAAAACTTGCTGAGAGTTGAGAAAAAGCCAGTTCAGTAGGTGAAGTGAAAGCCATGCACAGGAGCAAAGCAAACCAAGGAATTCTTTCTCTACATCCTGTGGGCAGACAGGTGTTCATCCATCCCCAGGAAAGCAGGGCTTGGGAAGTGATTTGGGAAGACAAAGGACATCACTCCAAATGTCCTCTCTTCTTCCTTCCTCCCCCCACTATATAAACTGAGCATGATGCCATATAGTCTGGAATGTCCCTTTGGTCACTTTGGGTCACCTGTCCTGGCCATGTCTCCTCCCAGCCCCCCCTGCACCCCCAGCTCCCTGACCACCGTGGCTGCACAAGAAGCAGAAAAGGCCCTGGCTCTGTGTGAGCCCTGCTCAGCAATAACCAAACATCTCTGTGCTATCAGCCCTGTGCTCAGCACAGATACAAAATATAACCCATTACTGGCCACTGTGAAGGAAAAAATAACACTGTGTCAGCCAAAATAACACTGTGTCAGCCAAACCCTGAACATCCACCTTCTATTTGGTGTCATTTACATCATGGCCAGGTCCCATTGTATTAAAAACCATCTTATTAAACACATTCCTCCTTCGCATCCTGAGATACAATACATAGACTTTGTTGCCTTAAATTTGAAGATCACTCCTACAAAATGTCCATGAAATGTCCACAGATGTCCTCAAAATGTTCATTGGGTCAATTTAGCCCACGACTTTGGGCTCCATCTGCTATGGTGTTCTCTCTGGGATGGAAGAGTGATGTGTGTGAGGAGTCACTGGGCACCAAACCAGCTCAGGCTGGGTCACTGCTGCACCTCAGCTGCCTCTTGTAAGGCTCCTCCTCCCTTGGTTGGTGGTTCCTGTTACAGTGACTCCTGTAACACAGCTCCCAGCTACAACAACTTTCAGGCAAATCCATTCCAAACTCCTGGCTCCTTCTGGTTTAACCTTGCAGTGAACTCCAGCCTGGCTGCAGCAGGGGGCTCCTGCTGGAATCCACCACTGGCATAGCCCAGTTCATGGTCTTCTGTCGCCCTGATTTTCTAGGATTTTCTAAGCCTTCTGATGTTTACCTCCTTGTGGAGAGCTTTCTCACACACTGTCTGTAGATAACACATTGTTTTGCATTCCTTTATGGAGGAGGAGAGACTTGATGGACTGTTGGTTTGCCCAGTGGCATTGGAGAGGTGGCACTGTCACCCTCCAATCCACTGTCACTTTTGGAAAACTATAAATGTTGGAGTCAGAAAATAAACTTCCCTTTTTGTTCTTCACCTTGGAGCAGCGGTGTGCTCCTGGTTCTTTCGTGTTCGCTAGCGACAGTCTTCCAAGGGCTGCAGGAGCTCAGCTACTTCACCAAGGTCTGCAGCACAGAACTGCTCCCCTCTGGGTCCCCTGTGGAGTCACAGGTCTGCCATGAAGCACTTCTCTGTTTGCTTGTATGAGTTCTGAGCCCTGTCTCTGAGCAGATTTTTGATTGTAAAGAAGACTGACAAAAAAGGAAAAAAAAAAAAAAAGCAAAGAAGAAAAAGAAGACAACTGTTTTGCTTAAAAACAATGTCAAAAAAAAAAGTGTTTGGAGACAAGGCACCTGTGTTGACATCAGATGAATGAGTACACAGGCAGTATGAAATAGATCTCAATTTTCTTTCACTTGGGGGTTATAATCCTGTAATCTTGACAGCCAAGGCCAAAAGATCTGTCTGTGAGAATCAGCGTTCTAGCAGAGGGGAACCTCAGTGTTACTTGTTGCTGGAAAAATGGATGAGAATGTCAAGAAGATGAAAGAAATCTTAACCTGAAGAGACAGGGCATAAAACAAACAGAAGCCTAGAATGAAAACAAAAGGAAAGGAATTAATTTAAAGCCAAATAACAAATGCTTGAGTTGAGTCCAGGTGTGGGTGTGTGTCACAGTCAGTCACAACAGATTCTGAGGTTTTAGTTCTTTGTTATCATTTATCACATGGAAAATATTTCATTGGGAAAGGGACCTTGTGGAAATCCACAGGGTCCTGAAGGTGCATTGGAAAGAGCTGCTCACTGGCCTCAGAATGAGGGAGATGAACTACAATAAAGTACATAGCATGGTACTTTCAAGGCACAGAATAAGAAAGTGTGTATTTGAGGCAAGATTGTGAATTAATTTCTACTTGTGGATTAATTTTTACTTAGGTTCAATAACTAAATGAATAGCTTAGTGGGAGAAAAAGCCTTTAAGAACTGCTAAATATAAAAACAGGTTGAGGGAGAGTCCTAGGTGGAAATTCTTGAAATCTGTCAGAGTGGTCTGGAGAAGCATTTCCATGCCCTTGTTTTAATCCCCTCCCAGGGCATTTGCTGAAGGTTTTTTGAGTCTTCCATGCTACTAGATTGTGTCCAAGAGTGGATATGGGCATTTTCTGTTCAAATGACATTGAACCTTCTGTTCTCTGTGTGAAAAGGTAAATATGCCACATGCACTTTTGAGGCATTTTTATCTTGTTCAGAAAATCAGTATGTGAGGTATTCCTTAATCACAAAAGCTACTGTAGAGTAAGGTATTTGTTATTAAACAAAATTATTTGATTTTTGAAAGATTTTTAATAGTATTGATTTTCAAAAGTTGTCAACAGTGTTTAAAGAGCAGGTTGTGTAAAAATTTACAAGTCATGTAGGAAATTAGGATATGGAAAACTGAAGGAAAAAGCTCCCAAACTCAAAACAGAACTTCAGTGAAAGTTGAATTATTTTCCATATCCCAACAAAGGTGCAGGGGAGAAAAAAATAAATTATGTTGCACCTTTGCCCTTATCACTCTCCTCAAAGACTTTGAAGCTGCCCATGAAAGAACACAATTCAAAATAGTAGCAATTACTTTAATTACATTACTAAAAGATCAAGGTCACAACAACAGCAATTACCTGCAATTTTCCATTCCTCCAATTATATTATTATGAAAATGAACACTTGCTAACTACAATAAAGCTTTCAGGGGCACTAAAGTGAATTTTTTTCATTTCAGCATGCTTGCTAATTGTGTCAGGACTTGAGTGTAATGTGATTACTATTGCTTTGGTCTCATCAGAATGAGAGCAGATAGATAATGCCTGCTTCTTCCAGGCTTCATCTACACATAGCTTTTAACCCACTACAACTACTGAGATTAGGAACACTGTATTTCACTGAAATATTTATATCACTATATATCGTAGCAAAACAGTACATATATCCTAGGTAAAACATTTGGGAATGACCTATATGAACATGGGTATGCTCATACCAGTTCAGAGGGTCCAAAATAAGCAGTTGTACAGTTTTGTGACCCAGTATAACTAGAAAAATATCAGAAAAGATCATGCTTCTGATCCAGGTATGTTGGTGGTAGGAATTAACAAAACTTGCTGCTGCTAACACATTTTGCACACCTGGATTTGCCAAAGTATGTTTCATGAGAATTCCCTAAATTGCTTCAGGCAGAATCAACCAGTGTCAGGGAGAAAATTTAAGGTGACCTGTCAGGTTTTGCCTGCAATGAATTGGGATGGCTCCTTGCCTGGTTTGAGTGATAACTTCAGCAGAGGGACACTCACACCAGCTGTTGAAAGCAGTCGTTTCTTTCATTGGCAAGAATGAATTTGTAGTGCATGTCCACAGCCTTTTAGCTGTGCTGCATTCTAGTGGGGATAAGGCTTTACCCATACTGAATTCATGCTAACAAATGCACAATTTCAGATGAAATCTCCCACTACAGACAGCCACGGTCCAGAACACTTTCCAGCCTCATCTTGTAATAAAATATGGGTTTTGCTTCTGCTGCTATGGTAGTGTAGAAAGAGGCTGTTCCACAGTTTTGCTCTTCTAATAGTTAGAAAGCTTCTCATTGCCAGCCTGTATTTAGTCATAGCCTGCTAACAGCTCCATGCTCCAAGGTCTGTTTACATCCTTTGGCTTAAACAGCTCTCTGCCCCCATTGGCATCTATGTCCCAGAGTGATCTGTGTACAGCAATCATAAATCTTCTCAGTCATTCTTTTTAACCTAAGCCCACTCATGAGTCCGACTGTCTCCAGCCATCTCCTGCTCCTAATACTCCCTGAATTGCTTTGGGCTGAACTTGTCACTCTTGAACATCAGTATCCAAAACTGCCTGTAATAAACAAGATTTTTCTGTGTGTCTTTACTGCTTATAACTTTGGTGTTTCATCTGGAAACATTTGTCCCAAAACATCCTTGATTTCTTTTGCCTTTATTACAGCTGAATCATTGTATTGTCTCATTGTCACCCAATTACCTATGGATAACTTGTTTCTAGCATATAGCAAAATATTTTTTACTCCTGAATGCATGACTTTGTACTCTGTCCTTTTATCTTCTACTTTAGTCCCAGAGGACTTTCAGTTCTTCTTTTGTGATATTCCAAGTTTTCTCTGTATTGACATTTTCTCCCAACCAGTGCTGGCAGCGAATTTCATTAGCACATTTCTCATGTCAAAATAATTAATGATTTTTTTCTTAAATGTTGCTAGGATTTATACCTGTCCCTTCTCTTCAGCTTGATCACTTATTTCTTCATTAGCTAGTTCTTATAATTCTTGGGGAATCAAATAGTTTGACTATACCAGAGTGGTGAAATAAGTACAGGTCTCTCATTTGGTGCATTTTAAAAGAAAATGCATTTATGTTTACACAAAGAGAATGTATTAGGTAAGACAACAATAAAACGATGAGAGAAACTAGTGAACTTTTTAGGTGGTGGAGGAGGAGCACTTGGAGCTGGCTTTGGGTGAAGAGTGCCAAAACAGTGAAGGGTTGCAGGTCTCTTGGGAGTCTCTAAGGCCAAAATTACTGAACAAGATTGCAAATCAGTCAGTGATGCCAATGGGAGTAGAGCAAAGCTGGATGGGTGGATTGATTGGAGGGAGGGCAACAGGAGAAAGGGAACGTAAGGAAAATCCAATAATGTGATCATCTCAGCTGAGCAGCAGGACCCTGGCAGGGCAGTAAACTGATGGTGGGGTGGTGCAGAGTGCTGGACTTGGCTCTGCAGTCAGACACTTCCTTGTAACAGGCATCCCCTTTTAAAAGGGCCAGTGATGGCATCACTTTGATTGTTTTGTGCTTCTGGTTTTTGTATGATTTTTTCCTAAAAAAATATCATGCTTGGGGGTACATTGAACATTCACAGGCTTGGTTCCCACCCCCTGACTGGGTGGATAGGAATGGGCTCCTTATACTGCTGGATAGGAAGTTAGCTACTGTTATATAACTCCTCACATTGTAGCATTTCCTTTTAGAATGCTCTTGTGTGAGAGAATGTCTATCTGTATTCTTTTTGGGCTTTTATGGAGCCCAATAAAAAGGCATCGAATGTATTTTCATTCCCATTTTATCTGTTAATGAGCCCCTTCATTCTTCAATGTACTGCCAACTTGAAAAATATTTACCTGGAATTTTTTTCTTTTATAACATACATTTATAAAAGATTTTTGGGTATTTAATTCCATTACAAATTTATTTATTTATTAAAATTATCATGAGCTAAATTCTAGTGATTAGTGGTAATTCCACTGTCCAGAAAACACAAGCAATAATTTATAGGAAATTACCATAGCAAATAATATATCAACATCAGGAGCTGGTGTAATAGGATAATTCAGTTTTGATGTTTTCTAGTTTAAACAAAACCCATGATAGTGGCAAACACTAACAATAAAAGTGATGGATACTGTAAGGAAAGAGTAAGAAACAGAACTGAATTACATTAGACAGCATAGTTCATTGAATTGTGTGTCCTCTGATTGTATTGCTGTTATACACATAAGCTGGATTTGAGCCCAGATAATTTGTGTGTTATCTTTGATACTTAATGACATCTAAATGTCAAGCTGCAGCTCTTCTGTACTTTATTAGCCAACTGTGTGCACTATATTTTCTCCTAATGAGGTTTTTTTTTTATCAGTTCTTTTATTTCATTAGATATTTTCATTTGAAAAGAGAAGGGGAACACTCAGGAAAAGTTGTTTGTGATGTTTCTTTTAACCAATGTGGCAGCATGCTATTAGAGAAGTCTTCTTAAGTTCCTAAGATAGTGAGTTTATATAAGTTAGAAACAGTTTGGAAAATTAGTAATTTACACACATTAACAAGTCTTTACACATCTGTAATTTGTGGAGAGATAGACCATCCATCAGAGATGTGGAATGATTTTCATGATGGCCTGATAACATTGATTGCCTGTAGTTACAGCCTTATTTCTACTGGAGAAAAGTAAAAACTTATCTCTGCATCAATTTTTTTGAAAACTTTTTTGTATCAAAATAGTGAGTCTCTGTAAAATCTTAGCAGCAAGGGACTGTAGTTTATTTACAATGATGTAGCTGCTAAAATGTGATAAAGGTACCTTTGTTTTATCTCCAATAAGTTTTTAAATCAAGATAATTATCTTGATGCTGGAAACAACTTTCTTTTATGAAAGACTAACCTAAGTTAGTGTTAAGATGTATAAAAAGTGTGGGTGAAAGGTGAAATCTTGTCACCATACAAAATTATATTCCAGCAAAACTTTCCAAGGGAAAGTTATGACTCATGGAAGGACAGGATGATTTCTGCCTTTGTATCTTGACTAACTTCAGGTTATTGCCTGTTTAGAGGTTGCTCTGTAGAAAGGGTTCCAAAGGCACTTGGCAACAGGTCTTTACTTGTATCAGGGCTCAGGAATTATTGGTGACAGCTTGTTGATCTGTGGCACTTCTGAAATCTCTTGCTCACTCTCTGTCTGCAGCTGTTAGCTCTTCAAGCCTCTTTGAAGAAGATACTCACACTTACTTTTAGTTTAACCCTGCAGGACTTGAGGGACAGATAAAAACTTGATTACAGTTTGCTTTTCAAAAAGTGTAGATGATAGAAACCTATTTTGCAGTGATTGATTGCTTACAAAGTTCTAGACATTCTGAATCTCCTGGGAGTTAGCTTAGGGGAAATAAAGATATTTCTCCAGGAATCATCTTACTGAGGAAAGCTCAGTTTTTATCATGATGGAAAGTGTCTTATGTATATGCCAATTTGGATCTCCCATAAGACTAATTAAAAGCAAACAAACAAACAAACAAAACAACTGAGAAAGATCACATTAAAGAATTACACTGGAAGAGGATATGAGAAACGTGTGGATTTGTGACTAGGAAGAAATCCCTGAATTGTAAGAAAATTTCAAACAGAGTAACATTTTGGTAATGAATTATATTATAAATGATAATTCAATAAAAAAAAATCTCATTATAATCCTGAAAAACCCTGTAATTTTCCTTCTAGTGTTGCACAAAAAAACTGAAAAGAAATAGACTTGTAGGAAACACATGGAAAAATGCAGTAACCCTGCAAGTTAACTCTGTGCCAAGTTACTGCTGTGCAGGCCCTGCACAACCTTTCTGACTTCATGTTTGGCTTTGTGAGACTGCTGCAGTGTATGAGCTGTATCTGAAATCTGCAATGCACTCTGCAGTCATGGATTTGGTAAAGGGAACACACACTCATTTCTGTCACCAATATAGCCTGAAACACATCTGGAAACACATCATGCTTTCAATGAGATCTACTATGAAATAAAAGGTAATCTTCATTTTTACTGGTAGCATGAAAGGTCAGTAGAAATGGTGTGCCACACTGAAAGGTGCTGCTGGCTTATGCCCAAGCTGCTGATTTGTAAGCATTTAGAATTTGGTAGAAAAATGCTGGTAAGATTTTTCTTGTTCTGACATCTAAATATTCAAAGCTTCTTTGAATTTTAATGAAACTGTGTGGAAGGTGCACAGTCACCTTCCTTTCAAAGGCCAGGCTATTTCAAAGGGAGTTGTTGGGCTTGGAGAAGAAAGGTGAGACCTGATATATTATACTAGTCTGCAATCAGAGGGAGATGGAGAAAGATGTCCAAGACAGGACAAAGATCCTTGACCAGGGTGGTGCCGCATCACCCTGGTCAAGGATCACTCCCTTCTGGTTCTTCACTCCTTCAAGTTCCACTCCCTTCTGGTTCTTCTCTGGGTGAGGCAATGGATTTGCACACTGACAAGTCCTCTGATCTAACACCAAGCTGTGTGTCACCAATAGCAAATCTAAAGAGGTTTGCTCCTCCCTAACAGTTTCATTCAGACAAAAACCTAGTAATTTTCAAATTTAACAGATGTTGTTTACTAAGTCTGCAAACAAAATGCAAGAGTAAAAAAACCCATTAATCTAAATAACGGGACAACGGTAGAAAGCATATTAAAAAGTCTTCAAAGCTTTTGGGATATCATTTGTAATTTGCAGGTTATAGAAGTGAATCTGTGTGAGTAATCTGGCTCAAGTAACTACAGACACAACTCGCTGTATGTTCTAGAGGTAGAAGAATTGCATGCTGTGGTTCCTCATGTCCCTTGCCTTTTGATGCCAGCTAGGTGACAAATTGCCCACTGGAATCCTCTCTTATGCTTTTAAAGGTCATCTGCCCCCAGAGATACTGATGATAAAGTCACATGAGTAAAACTGAGCAAGCGGGGAGGAGGTGGGGAGACATCAGCATGCACAAAGAGTGAATATGGATAAATAACCCTCTTAGGCTGGAAGGTTTTTCTGCAATGTGGAGTTATCATTGCACTCACTTTGCAACACTAATCAACACTAGCTAGACAGGAAATCAAACTGCTTGGTGCTCATGGGGTAAACATGTGGATTTGTATCAAACTGCAGCACTTACTTCCTAGCTAAGCCAGATTGTCCCCCTAGAGCTGTTTTCAAAATGCATCAGCAAGGAGGAGGTTATGTAAAAGGGCCTTAAACCATATGTTACCAGGTTGTACCCACTTGCATCAAGTATTTTAAGGCTGACTCTAGATGTCTGTGCACCATACACAACCCTTGCATGAAATTAATATTTGCCAAATAGGGCTGAATAACCTCTCACTAACTCCTAATGACAGAAGCTGATATATAATGTATGCTGGCTTTGTATTTTGCTGATTGACTTAGAAGGGAAAGGAATGCCTGGATATAAAGCAAACATTTCCCTGCTGTGCAAGAACAAGAGTTTAGTGGATTCATCTCCAGTATATCCAGTGGACTGCGTATGGAAATGTGAAAAAACTAATTTCCAAGATTAAATATTTACCTAAATTGTGAAGTCAGTGTTTAGCAGGGCAAGCTAGGACAAGATGGTGAGATAGGTAGGGTCAGACTATCTGCTATTTATTTCCTCCTGGTGGCTAATGCTAAACATTAGCTAAGGAGTGCTGGTTATTGTTTTGTCTGTAATTGCTAATGATCAATTTCTAATGGGACCAATAACTGGATATATTCTATTCATACTGATTGTAAATATTCTAAGGTCTTCACTCAATCAGTGTTTACTTTTTAACTCTTATCTGCTTTCTGACCTGTTATTTTTGCTTTGTGATATTGAAATTTCAGCAATGTTTTAGGCTATTTTTCTGAAGTGTTACAGGTGAGTTTTTAAAATATGTTATGAGGGTTTGAGGGTTTTTTTAACCTATTTAAAGAAACAACTATATTTCAGCTGTGTGTTAGATAAAATAATCTCAAATTATGTGTTAGATAAAATAATCTCAAATTAGGTGTATAGGCTGGGTAGCTGTAGCACAAAGTCAATCAATGCCCAAGATAACATCTTTTGTTTTGGTGTGTTTGCCTAGTTGCAGAGAGGTGAAGACAGAGAACTTTTGGAGTAATTTTTTTGTTTGTTTTATTTTGTTTTTGTTTTTCGCTCTCCATCTTTTTTATTTTATACTGCTATGTTCCAAGTAAGCTGTATTTCTTTTCCAGATGTATATCAAAACTTGCAGGGTATTGTAAGCTTAAGAATGTATGGACAGAGCTGCTTTGGTTTTATTTGAATAAAATTTTTTCACTTTGATTTGAAATTTGTGATTGCATTAGTCTGTTGAAACAGAGTGTGTTTTACAGCTTGTGCATTATGCAGTAGTACCTAGAGGGGCGGTAAGTGATTAACCACTCTGAGTAGAGCACCTTTAGTATTTCATTTCAGAGAGATATGTGTTATTTTCCTGACTAATTAAAAAGTAGCATCTTTCTTTGACCAACAAGCTAATTAGGTAATGATACCATTAAAATGTGGGCACTGCATTATTCATCATAAAAATGATTGAATTAAGTTAGATGGGTAAAAAGTAAAATCACAGATAGAATTAAAGGGAGAAAACAACTGGGCTGTTATTCTAGACCCTGCATCCTTCAGGAACATACCCTGACTCCATGGATTTGGAGTCCCCTTGGGCTTCAGAATGGCTGCCTGATGAACAGGAACAGAACAGGCATGATGGAGCTGGGTATGTTGCATAAATTTAGATAGAGGAATAGCTGATATCCCTGAGATCCATTTGTGTGTTCTGGATTGGACTTGAAACTACCTCTAGAAGCTGCTGAATGAAAAGGTTGTTATTCAGCACAGAGATATTTCTGCACCTCTAAGAAAACCCTCCTCTGTTGTTAAAAAGGAAAAAAAATACAATAGAAGATACATTACTTTTCAAAAAGCTAACAGGAGTGATAAAGGCAGTAAGTATAGACATATAAAAATGAATGTGCTTGAAATTATATTTGACTTTAGTTTTAGGTTTTTTGATTGATTCAAATAAAGACTATTTGTATGATTTTTTAAGCAAGTTTTACAGGGCAAAAAATTCAGAGGTGAAGTGTTAGCTTTTTCACTGGAAATGGTGGCTGCTGAACATTATGCTAGTAAAATACACAGTGCTGCTCAGTGCCACTGACTGCATTGTAGTTCTGCTGTAGGAAGGGGTTTGAACATAATGTGAATCACTAGATTCCTCTCTGACATGAACTGACCTTTCAACATTTCAGCTTAGCTTCGAGATGATCTTATAAGGAGTGCTGATTAGCAAAACCTTTCTAATAGCCCATTCAGCTGAGATATTCAAGTGCTCCTGGTGCTTAAGTAACTCTTTGAGAGGGTTCCACAAATGTGGAATTAATTGTCAATCTTAGCTGAGGATGACCTGGAGTTTCTGAAGAACAGTGTATGGTGACACCTTTTTGTCCTAAAAGGGATGACCTGAATCCAGGTTGTTTTAGGAAGGAAAGTGCATCAGTGGGAGAAAACTTTGTATGCAATGGATAGTTGCAATTAGAGAAGTTGTCTTCATTGTCAAAGGAAAGAGATAATGACTTAAAACAATCTTCAAGTATGTATTTAGTTTAGCCAAATCCTAATTGCTACTGCTCTGCTGCTCTCTGACTGTCAGCACAGATTGGTCCTGCTTATGATACACAGGATCTCTAGTGAGTATTGCAACCCCACCTTACCTTTACATTTAGACATCTTACATCTAGACAGGGGTTTCTGACTTCTCTGATATGTATTTTATGGTCAGTACTGTACCTTTTGTTTTGGATACGGACCCTGTGCACAGAGGAACTGTACATTAATGGGAACCAGACCACTCAGAATCTGGCTTCCTTGGCTGACAATATCTTGGATAAATCCTGGATGAAATCAACATGGACTCAACATTTCTTCTTGCATAATGGGCAACTTTTTATACAACCATCTTCCTTAATGGGAACACATACACTGGAAACTTATCCTTACAGGATGACAGGAAAATTTTACTGCAGAAAAATTAATTTCCTTCCTCCAATATTTCTTTTAATAGTTTTGAACATCATATATCTCAACAAGAAATGTTCCCAGCCACTGAGATTAACATGCAAAGCTGCTTCTTAAGAGTATTCATTCTTCTTTTAAAAATGACACAGAGTGCTAAAAGGACCTTGTTCTTAATTTTTAAACCCACTAATTTCATTGTGTCTGACACAAAGCAGAACAGTTTTGCTATAATTACTGTATAAGTTATTTTTTCCCCACAAAGTTGTAATTTTCCTAAAATAAGCTGGACTGCTTCAATTATGTAAATCAAGTATCTAGAGAATATGATGACTGCATTGGCAAAACACAATAGAACTTAACAGGAAGCCAGCAGAGAGAAAGAAAGTGATAGGGAAGGCAGAAGCCCAAATGAGGATGCTTTTTTCAATTAGAACCACAGCAAATTCTCTGCCCTGCTGGTAAACTGGCTCCTGCAGCTTCTCACTCTGCCAGATCTGCTCTTCCCTTGGTGCCAGAGTGCCACCATTAAGACTGGCAGGAAGTCTTGGCTAAAATGAAAACTACTGTGCAGAGACCAAGAGTGACTGAGAAAAAATTATGGTTTACTTCTGTTGGTTTTTTTTTTATATGTTGTTAAAGAAAATGCATAGGCAATAGTGTCCCAAACAGCCAAGGAGATGATGATAAATTGCACATGAGGCATCTCAAGCAGTATGGGGTGAAACAGCTGGAAGATGGAAAAGGGCCATAATAATGACTAAAAAATGTATTTATTCTCAGAACTGGCAAGCTGCTTCAAATGGCTGGCACAAGGTGTCTTGGATCCTGAAAGTCCTGGGAATAGCTGTGTGAACCCTCCTATAAACCCCAACCTTTACCCACTCAAGACCTTTTCAGTGACCTACTTTACACTGTTTTTAGGATGCATCTCTTTCTATCTCTTTGCTGCAGATGGAATGATCAGATTGAAGGCAGCTGTACAAAGGTGAAGTAACACCATTGATCTCCATTATGAAGTGACTGCAGCTTTATTTTTAATCATAATCTTTGTGGGGTTTATTTTCATGACCTTTTTTAACAGCTGACACATTCAGCAGAGACCTTCACTGATTTCTCTTCAGCAATTCACTTTGGTGATGGGCAAGGTGAACTTTTCCTCTTCTTTATCTAGCAGTACCACCACTCCTCCTCTTGGTCTAGCAATCCCACTTACACTATTACTTTTCCTTTCTTCACCTAATCCTAATTAAATCCATGCTTGTTTTTCATGACTATTCTTCTTAAATTAGCTCTTGCAAAATGGTTGTGCTCTTTAGCAAGACTTTCCCTCTGGCTGAAGTAGCTGGAGAGAGCAGTCTTCTCACCACAGGGAGATTCAACAGGTAGTACATTATGTGATAAGATTAATGGCTGTTGCATAGAAGAACAAATATTTTGGGAGCAAAAAATTATAGGACGGTATTATTTGCATTATTTCTGCTGAGAGGTCAGCTGTATTTCCCTTGGTCCATTTTGGGTGAAACTTAGAGGTGCATTGATTAGAAAATTTCCTTGCATATTCCCTTACTTCAGTGGCTGTGCTGAAATATGAGATTCTTATTGTACTTGATTGATAAACTGTACAAACAGCTTCACATTATCTTGGCTTATAGCAGCACAGTGGAGAGCAAGCATCACAATCTGACTGTAACTGCTGACAGGAAATCATCTTCCTTTCCTTGGCACCATAAGTCAGTTCAAGTTGTGGCAGATGTGTTTTGTGGAGTTTTAAAATTCAGGGCTAGTGTAGATTGTACCATGACACAAGACAGCTGAGAGAAAGCAAAATGAGAAGGTTAACAAATGACATATAACAGATAAAAACTTTAGTTTTTCACCCCTTCCAGTAGCCATGAAGTACTCTCACAAGTGTTGGAGAGAATAGCATGAACATGCATATTTCCATGTTTATTAATTTTTTTTTATATTGTCCAAAGGTTGAAAGTTAGGGGCAAATGACACTTGCTATTCCACATGGTACAAAACATTGCATGACTTTATCAATAAACTTTAAAACCATGAAAATGACAGTTTTAGGCAAAGTTTTATTAACACAGGAAAAAGGAAGGGAAATAGTACTCAAAATGGCAGACAGCAGCGTGTGTTAAGGTTAATTTTGCAGGAATTGTCAGCAAAGGATTGATTTATTCTCATTATATCTCAGCACAGGAATGAGGCTTTAATCTCTCAGATATCTGAATTTTCAAAATACAGCTGAAATATTAGATCCTGGTTATCCCAGCACATGAGAGGAAAAGCCCCAGCCACGTAATTGTACCCATACTGCAGTCAGAAACAGCAGGTAAAATTCTGAAAGACACAACAGGGTGGGTTTTGGCTGCACTATGGTTGCAGAACCACTGCAGTGTAAGAGTATTGTTACTTCTTCCCTATCTAATGAATCCCTGGATAGGATGGTTTTGAACTCCTTTAAGCTCTATCAAAAAATAAAACCAAAAAAACCAAAAAAGGGACTGAGCTAAGCAGACCACAACTACTTCATTTACCTCACACAGTTTCTTCTGATTAGCTCTGGGCATCTGTAAGGGGACCCTCAACTGCAGCACAGATAACAAGGTTCTATGTATTGTAGCCCAATCTGAGTGCCAAAATACACATAATAAAAATGGATGAAAACTTACAAGAAAATACTGTCTGCTGATTTATTTGCCTTGGTACATCTTGTCCCTGCTTTATATGGTTGTTAACCAGGCTTCAGCTAATTAAATATGTAAGAAAACAAGATTTTAGAGGACAAATATTCTCAAATTCAGGAAAGGTAAAAGACTCTTTTCCAAAATAATATCCTGAAAGAACTTGAAGCAAATCAATCAGCACAGAGAGACTATTACAGATCCCTCTAGGTGTTAGTGCTGATTTCAAGAAGGCCTGTAGATAAAATGAGAAAATAATATTGCAGCTCAGAGAGAACAAGGGAAAAGATAACTCAAATTTATTGGGGTGGGTATAATGACAAAAGATGGCAGAAACTGCAGATTCATTTGCAATTTTTCTTGTTATCACATGGGAAATTATGAAAATCAAGAGTTATTAGGATTAGTGAACTCATAGTAGTAGTCCATTATATGAGGAAACTGTCAAAATCCTTCAATCATATCTGGTATAACGAGATGGAATTTTATGCACTGTTAAACAGGGTAGAAGATCTTTAGAAAAATGTGAAAACAATTTATCATCATTAGTGACACATAAAAACAATTGTGGACAGCTTTAGCAGTCTGCTTATAAACCCTGAAAGAATGAGAGCTCAAAAACTGTGGCTTAGGGACTGAAACTGGACAATCTGCTGGACTCAGAAAATGTGTGGGTTTTTTTAATTTATCACAAGATGGAAGTATTTCCTGGCTATTTTCATTTTTAATTGTTGGATTTTCTGCTGCCTCTCTGGGGCCCAGGTATGAGATTTTACTAGAAGGCTCCTGGACAAATATGGCCCTCTAATTAAAACCCACTTCTGGTGGTCCAGGTCCACAGTGATGAAGTTGAGGAGCCCTAGGGCAATCAAAAATTGCACTGGGATGCCTGGTTGAAGGGATGGGAGCAGTGGGGGTGTTTTCCTCAATCCCTTAGTTAGCAGGAAGGTAAGAATGCCAAAAGGAATGGGAGAACCCACATGATCAGGTGTCCTAAAGTCTGGTGCTGTCAGTGAAATCTTGGCTTTTTCAAATATGGGACATTTTATATGGCACCAGGCCTTCTGGACACAGATGGGGCTTGCTTGTCTAGAAGGGGGAAAAATATTCTAGCCCATGGGTTGGCAGGGCTGATTGAGAGGGTTTTAACCAAATTTGAAGGGAAAAGAGCCTTGAATAAGGACAAGCTCCCTAGAGATGAGTTTCCTTGGGTTTTTTGGTGGGGTTTTTAATACTCTTTTTTTTATTTTATAATTTATGCATAAAAGGTACTTGTTCCTTCCTAGTCCATCCTCTTTCTCTTATCTGGAACCTATAATGAAATCATAATTAAAATGAGGAAAAAAATCTAGCAAAGATAATTAGGACATTTTATTTGCTTTGGTTTTCTCTCACTGTTCAATACTAAAGAAAATTTGAATACTAAAGAAAATTATAGCTTCATGAGAGGTCCATTTTGTTTCCAAAAACATCCTGTACAATGACCATCATATAATCCTGCTAAAGAGTCCTTCAGTGCAGGGTAAACAATGTAATGCAGTACATTTGTTACAAAATACTGCTGCTGAACTGTTGTAATTTCAGTCTACCTAACAATCTGGAGGCTTTTTAAGGTCACAGAACAAACAATGTATTATCTTTTTGCAATAAAAAGTGGGTACTGGGACCACCCAAACCACACTATACACTTCTGTACTTAAAGAATCCATCCAGGTTTTAGACATACTGCTCTCAAAGAGGTTATTTTAGGTGTCCTACTGGGGGCAAGCAGATGTGATTTTAGCTAGGAGGTGGCAGCAGCTGATGCCAGAGAGGCTGTCCTGGCTGGGATTAGGAGCACATCCTGACTGGATGTGGTTTTGCTCTCACTCTGCCTTGGGTGAGGTGGTCACATACAAGGTACCTGTGCATGTCTTATTAGCAGAACTGATGGAACACATTTGAGCACATGGGGGCCTACTCTTGTGCTTAGTTTGCCTCTGTGCACTTTGTATGTAAATCTGAAGAAGGAGCTCCAACAAAAAGAAGAAACAAAACTTATGTTCTTTCTCCGTGATTAAAATGAAAAGTGATTAAAGTGAAAATACTTCACAAAAGACCTTGCTTCCTTTTCTGCTCACAGATGTCAAATGTGCCTGTTTGGAGAAGCCTTACAGTAGCCTCCTTCCTTCTAGTCCCTCCTCTACTTAATAGTCCATGAAGAACCTCAGGATCTGTGAAAGCTGTGTCATTCTGAAGCCTCTCCCTCCCTGTAGCGTGGGTCCCTCTGATGTTTCAGCCCTTGACTCACATGCACAGCAGATAATACAAAAACAGAGTTGCTTTTCTAGAAAAGTCATGGCTCACTGATCTCTTCAGGAACATACCTTATTCTTTCTCAGCAGATCCTTTGGCTCTGGCCCTTGAAGTTGTTTGAAATTCTCCGGCAGCTCAGGAGGGAGGCTGAATAGTGGGATATTTGTTCACTCCTCATTGCTAGTCTGACAAGTGAACAGCAGTTCAACAGAGTTCAAACATCTGGCAAACAGCTCGCTGCAGCTCTGAGCTGTCACACATTAATAAAGACCAATTGTTCCGTCAAGGCCATGTTGAGAAGTTAAAAAGAAGAGAAGAGCCAAGGGGAATCGTGCTAATTAAAAGTATCTTTATAGAGATGCATGAATAAAGGATGATTAATTTAACTTTCTGAGGGTAAATCTATGTTTCAGGATCAGACAGGAACTTTGTTTAGCCTAATTGAAGAGGAGCACAGTCTGCCACCCTGACTCCTGTTGAATAACACCCTATTCACTTGACAGTTCCATAGATTGCCATCAGATTCCAAAATGTAATTCTATGATGTTAAGGGAAGTTGGAAGAGCACATTTTTATACTGAATCTTCCTCTGATTTTGAAATATACTGATCTACTTCTGAAAGAGGACAGAAACATATCAATCCTCTTTGTTTATGTCTTCAGACTCTTTCCTGCTTGTTATGCCAATACACTGTGTGTTACATATTGCAGGGAGTATTGGTTTTAAAACATGCCTTAAAGAGAGGTATGTGGAGAAAGTAATGAGACATGCTTCTTTTGTATTACATGGAAAATTCATTCCTTTTCTATTTCAAGAGTTCCAGCATTTGCCCTATCATTTTCTAAATGTGATTTTCTCTGCTATTTTCAAATCCTTGGCTTTCCTACTACATTAGAACATTAATTTTTGAAGAAAAATCCATAGATTTTTAGAAAGAGGACACAATATTTTAGCTTTAATTCCATGTCTCTGACCACTCCTTTTCCTAAGAGCTTGTAGTGTGTTGAGCCTGGCTGGATGACAGGCACCCACCAAAGCCTCTCTGTCACTCCCTTCTGCAGCTAGACAGGAGTGAGAAATTATAGTGAAGGCTTCATGGGTTGCCATAAGGACAGAGAGAGATCACTCACCAAATACTATCACAGGCAAACCAATCTGAAATTAGACATAGTAAACGAATTCACTGCTGACAAAATCAGAGCAGGATAGTGAAAAGTAAAATATGACCTTAAAAAAACCTTAGTCCTGCCCTTCCCTCCTTTCCAGCTCCAGCTTGTCCCCCAGCAGGGCAGGGAGACAGGAAATGTGGGTTAAAGTCAGTTCATCACAGATTGCTTCTGCTGCTGCTCAGGGGAGATGTCCTTCCCTGGCTCCAGTGAGGGTCCAGCCCAGTGGAGGCAGCTCTCCACAAACTTCTCTAATGTCAGTCCATCCCACAGACAGCTCTCCACAAACTTCTCTAATGTCAGTCCATCCCACAGACAGCTCTCCACAAACTTCTCTAATGTCAGTCCATCCCACAGACAGCTCTCCACAAACTTCTATGAAGTAGGCCACTCTTCCATGAGGTGCAGTCCTTCCAGAACAGACTTCTCCAGCTTGGGTCCCCCATGGGATTGCAGTTCGTTATATATAATTCATTGGGATTTAAGGGCCTATTTCCCCCTGGGTATCCTGGAGTTTTTCTGGAGTCTCAGTAGCTATCATGGTTGTTTGCAGTGTCCATCATCACAAAGTGATGGCAAAATAGCCTTCCAACACATGATTCACAACCTTATTGCTGTTCAAATAATGCTGTCTCAACTTTCTGATGAGCTGATTTTCTTCAGGTGATCTAAAGGAAGGTATGTGATCAAAACTCTTGAGTGTACTGTATAAAACATTGTGGGAGAAAGCTACTCAAGAAGAGCAGTTTTTTGGAATCTTGGAAGGTAAGTTCTTTCTCTAACAATAATATTATTGTTGATGATGTAAGGGTTTTTTTACTGCATTTATAAAGTGATTTTATTCAAGTATCCTAAAAATTCTTTATTAGTCTGTGTGTATAGAAATGCTTAATCCATAGCTTTTTGGATGTCAGAAAATATATTTAACAAAGTAGCAATGCAGGTTAATATTTAGGATGTAAAATAACTATAATAAAAAGCTGGGAAAAGAAAGCGTGTGAAAAGATGAAATTTACTATCTGGTATAAAATAAGTGAGCTGACAGCATATTCTGAAAAATCAGTACTATGGAGGCAGCCTCATCTTTTTATTATGGAATTACTCATGTTGCCATTCTTGAGACTTAATTTTGCCATATGCTTTGAGGTTCTATTATCCATCATGAATTATTTTAATGTAGGAGCTCACACTATAAATCTAGCAAAGAAAAAAGCCGAAAAATATGACCTGTTCCATATTGCATACTTGGTTCTAACTTGAAATATGTAAGTGAAGCATGGGAAGCTGTTAGTAACCAGTAATAAATTTAAAGGATCAGAGTAGTTTTTAAAGAATTCAGGCTTGGCAGAGTGTGTGATTTCACTGTAAGAGAGCTAAGAGGAAAACCCATGCCATGGAACCCGACGGATTCAAATTACTTCAAAAGCAGGGTTTAAAACCAAATTTATTTGCATTTGGGCAAGGGTGATCATTTTCTTCAAGAGCTCCATTGTGTAACTATTTCTCTGCTGCATGAATAAAGAAACAAATGTATATCTATAGGTTCAAGATTGCACAGAAAAGGCCTATTAGTAACTGAATTGAGGGACTCATATCTTCATCTGATAAATTGATACAGCTCTGGTGATTTCAGTCTGTGACATTTAAAGAGTAATAAAAGAGTGGAGAATTACAAGGTTCAAACTTTTACTGCTTTTGGAATATAAGTTACTTTCCCTCTAATTGTTAGTGTTTTCCTCTGGCAGTATAGACATATTTATTTTAACTACACTAAAATACTTGGCTGATCTGTCTCACCAGAGGGAAGAAGACAAGAGTTTTTTGGATGTTCCTAAAGCAAAGGTATCTAAAAGTACATCAGGTGAAAAAGAAAATAGAAAATGAAGCAGAGATAAGAGACTCAAAACAATTTCAGGCCTACACACTAATATTATGACTGGATTTACTCATAACCCTGATGATAACAAAATAAACCAGAAACAGACTCAGGAAAGCAAATCCAGTATGAAATTTGATGTGATTGTTTTAGGAAGTATGGCTGCATATATATAACTCTCCCCTTGCCCACTTCATATCCCTCTCAATCAGGTATCCTATAAAATTTGGCATGCTAGCTATAAAAATCAATAACTCTGTTCAAGAGCCCCAAGACGATTATTACTTATCATTTTTAAACAAAATAATTGGTTTAGACCTTTATTATTGTCTCAGATGTTCCTGACCTCCCATTTTATATCCTGTTCCTTCCTTGGGCCCCCCACATTTGCTGGTTTTGTTATGTGCCCCTGAGCCTCATATTTTTGCCCCCACCACCCCACCCAAGACTTCAGTGGTGGCTGGGAGTGCAGGGTCTGCTGCCGGCAGAAGAGAGACCCACAGCACTGCTTCTTCCACACTCTCACATCCAGGAGGGTTTCTGTCCCTCTGGGAGTGTCAGATGATAAACCAGGTGTGTATTTTATCCTCTTTCAACCGAGGGTGTGAGACCCCCTGCCAGAGGTAAGAGGAGAAGATTCACTGTCTGCTGACTGTTCCATTGTGGAAGGGGCTCCTGGCTGTACTCACAACCCATCCTTTGTACCCACCACTTCAGAGAATCCCTGCAGGATGCTTCCCTCAAATGAAACCACGTGAATCTTTCTTCCTGAGAGGATGAGGAGGCACCCAGACCTTGCAAGGACTAAATGCCAGAGGGGTCAGTGCTTGCATCACTCCCAGGGAAAGAAGAGCAGGTTCTAAACTCTCTTTGTTCTTGTTCCAGCTGGATGGCTCGGTGACACTGATGTGCTCTATGGCGTCTTGGTACAAGGGATTTTAAACACTTAATGGTCAGCTAGTGCAATGAAAATAGCACAAGATGAAAATCTTCTCCTCTTACAGAGTAAAAAAATATATTTTTTAAACTAATTGACCAATACCACAAATATGAACCATTAGGGGGACCCCCTGTGATACAGAAACTGTTGTAAACAGATATACTGCAGCTTTTTTATATTACTTTCAATAACCAGAGCAGTATATCTTACATTTTTAATCAATTTTCCATTTTACAGCCTGATTTTCAGACGCTGAGCTGGAGTTCTGCACAGCCATCACTCCTGTGCTGTTGAACCACCTCTTGGATTTCCTTCACTGTAACAAAAATCACAACTACTGAATGTGCCATACTTACTTACTGCTGATTGAGATGGAGCTGCTCAGCATATTTTTACATAGAAGAAAATACTGACATCAGATTAAAATGTAGGTAAGCAGAGAAAGGCTCCTCTTGCCTGAGCAGCAGGTGCTGTTTGGAGGAGCTCAGAGCCAAGTGCTCTGCAGTTCTCTTTGGCTCCTCAGCTCATAGCTGTGGCGTGTGCTCAGCCCAGCAAAGGCTCTCAGTGATGCTGCAGGGCCAGGAATGAGCACAGCTGAGGGATAAACTACTTGGATGCTGGGAAAAGGGAACTCAGACCAAAGGGACTTTAGCTTCATGGAAAGCAGCAGCCTAAGCAGAGCCTAGGCCAGAGGTGGGGGAAGATCTCTGACTGACACACATTGCTGCTTCCCAATGCCTGCTTCCTTTTCTCCTAGCTGATCCTGGTCCTTGCTACCACCAGGTTGTGTAAGTCACCTTTCCACAGGGTTTGTGATGTACAAAAATGTTGCTAGCATTAGTTAGGTGGTTAAACTATGTTTAGGATACTTGTGTTTTGGTGTTGGGTTACATTTCCTCTGTAGTTTCTTCTCGATATTCTGGGCTAATTATCTACGTCATTGGCTCAATTCTTCAGAAATGGAAGATCACTGAACTCACAAACTCCAGCATGTAATCCCACTGACTTTATGAACATGAATTATCCCATTTCACCTCTTCTTTCTGTTTTGATCTGTCATTTAAACTATCAATGAGCTGCTATAATCATAGTGTTGCCCTTTATTAATACTCAAGTTTCACTGGGCATTCCTTCAATTCACTAACAGAGGAAGGTATGAAATCTTGCACATAGGCTTTAAGTAGCATTTGAACATTTAATCAAAACAGCAGAAACAATTCCAGTTGCTGAAAGACCTGAGATGTTCAGTAGCCACAGGAGCTCAAGGAGGACTGGCTCAGTTTTTCCATCTGCAAGGGTGTGGTGCTGCTTTTCCACCATCAGCAAGAGTTAGGAAGAAAAGAAAGAAAAGAAGGAATACAACCCATAATTAGACATTATAAAAAGCCTTCTTAGATGATTCTAAGGTGAAGCATGGTAAGATCAGACTTTATCTGACAAGGGAATGTCCCACAACAGTGGGAATGGCAATTAGGCACCAGAGGTATCCTTTCCTGTCCTGCATTCTTAGGGGCCAGCCTCTCCTCTCAAATCTTCGAGGTCTTTGGGTTCATTCACAATGATCCTGGGGCTTTTGTAATATTTTCAAAGGCTTAAGTAACAGTCAGACCAGTGAGATCTGCACTGGAAAGTCAGCCAGCACTCCACAACAGGATATATGGCTCTCCTTAAGTCACTCCTAGCTGTGAGGACTTTGTGGGGACATGATGGTGATGGAGGACTTTGTCATGTGACAGTGATTGCATTTTACACCTGTTTTACATGTCCAGAGGTGACTGGGCAGTGTACCAGGCAATGAAGACTGTACATATTTGGTTAACTAGATTTTAGAGATTATTTATGAAAATCCTTTTGCTCTCGTCTTCAAAGAGGGGCATACTTAGCTTATTGCAAGCTAAAAACATAGACTTCACTGAAAGAAAAAGGAGTAAGGTCCTCAAAACACATTGGTGGTTACTCTTTTTGTTGCAAATCCATTTCTTCACCTCTTTTGAAATCATCTAACCCCTGCCAGGAGTAGTGAAAGGGGTGACCTAAAAGTCTGAGCTGTTGGTGCACTGCCAATGGATAATTTTTTTTTGTATTGCTGTGCTGGTATGGGCTCAGCAGGTACATAAATTACAATGTTCCAACCCATTTCACTCTCCAAGCTGGAGTGAAGTGTGTTCATTTTCACTCTTTGCACTGGTTGTGTGTTCTTGGAGAGCCAGAGCTCATGTTGCTGTGCAATCCTGAACTTCTTTTATGAGCTTAGCTGGAGCACTGCTGGATGTCTTTCTTCATTGCAGATTTTTAATCTTGGCTTGCAGAATCACAAACTTTTTCCTGGCTACAGAGTTTATTACCTCCCTTTAGGTCTCAAATACACTGAAGAATCTCACACAGGTTTTTACAATATACTTTTTCAGCCCCCTTTGTGTTTTTTCTTTTCCTTCAATAACACACTTGGTGTCCTTTTAATTCTGCACATTGGCTAGTGGTTGATTAATCTTTTTGCCTATGTAGTGGCCAGTCTGTCTTTGATTTTTTTTCTTATATTTATTCATTCTACTGCCACAGAACCATGAGAACCAGATGAAAATATTTGCCTCATTTAGATCCTGAAAACAGACTCTGCTGTTAAGTGCAAAGTGCAGGGAGCAAGTCCAACAACAACAATTACAGATTAGGGACCAAATGAGCAGTTTGCAGCTTTGCTACACTGAACCATGATTTTGACTTGGAAATATTTTTTGGCTGTTGGAATATCTAATAAGGTGTTTTTGGAAGATTTCAATGCTACCCCCCTCTTGTTTTCACCCTTTAAAAAAGAAATTAGAAAAAAAATGTGACCTCAACATCCCTGAATGGAGCAGAAAATCCAAGAAAAAAATTTGTTATGAACTCCTACACTGATAGTTGATCTAAAGAAAATCTCGCTTTTAAACTAGCTCACATTTGATAACTGAACATAATTTTGAGTGAATCTTTTGATTAACTTTTCTTCATCTATATTTTGAATGTGTCTGGGTTTTCTTGGTTTTTGAGAAATAGGTTTTATAGCCTGTCAAGTAGCTGCTATCATTATAAAAAGTGAATCTCTTGAGGAATGAATAAATCTTTTCTATAGCTTACTTTTCCACACTCCCTTTATATATGGAAAAAGGAAATGCAGGTAGATTAAAAATATTTCTCAAGGCCACGTAGGAATTTGTTGGTAAAAATTGCTCTAATTTTCTACATCCCAGATAAGTATTTTTCATACACATCCAATCTTTTTCATCTCATCTGGTGAGATATTTTGCCATTATTAAAAATACATGATGAAATTTTAAATTGCAGTTGTACCACCACCTTAAAACATTTTGTTCTTATTATCATTGGGATCTGCTTGTTCTGAAGCCCAAACCAGCTTGTCATTTTATTGCAGCCTGGTCAGGAATACCTCATCAAGCACAAAGTCTTCCTGCAAATAGCAGGAAGTGGGGAATCTGATGTTGCCCTCCTGCTGCAGATATATGATCACTGTATCCTCCTGCTGTACATATATGTCAATCCTTGATTGTTTTGACTGGGATTTTTAAAATAGAAGCTACATTTTGCTTCTTGAAAGTGTCTTGAGCACAAATAATCTCCAAAAGATATTGTACACTTATTTTTAATATAAGATATTTGAATAAGATTTTCATTGACTTTTAAAGCTCATAGATATAATTTATTGCTAATAAGTGTTTTCTTGTTCATATACTCTTCAGTTGGGTATAAAGTTTCAGAAACATTGGGCTTCATTATAAAGTAAAATAAGATATTTAATTTCCCAATTTTTATAAATAAGACAGGTCTTCTTGTCAGTCTTTACTTACCAGTTAAAAAATGGTCTGGTCCATTTGTATTAATTGAGACAAGAGGTGGGGATAATGGAGAAATACTCAAAAAGAAAATTTCAGATTTGTCATGGAAAAAGATTGGAAGCATTGCATAAGCATTTAGAAGGAAAACATAAAGAGGTGACCAAAAAGACCTAAAGAAAGTTTAGCTGCTGTGGATTTTGCATTTCTTATGGCTTTACTGCAGTGCAACAAAGTTTGGTGGGAGTCCTTTAAATGGGGCTTAGTCAGATTCCAATTGGCTTAAATTACTGGAATTCTGAGGGTATTCAGTATCTCTGGCAAATACCAATTAATCTAGTACAATTATTTCCAATGTACCAAGGCTGAAACCACTCTTCCTTGAATTTCATTATTACTTAATAAATTGCATAATTTCCTTTTGAAAAAATATTAAATAAATGCCCCTCAAATTTGCAACTGTAGGGCTGTTCACGTTATGCATAATGCCTTATGAAATACTAATTGATGGCTTTGTGTAATGCCTCAATGAAATAATTATTTAGTGTGACACTTTCACTGAAAAAGTGCTTATTCCTTGCATTTTTCCTTTGCAAAATACTTTTTCTTTCACTCTGTTTTCAGAAAGATTTCTGGTTTGGAGCAACTGGACCTTGGTCTATGATATTGCTTAATAGCTCAAGCATGAGCTGTATATCCACTGTTTCTAATTTTTGAGTTGTCTGCAGGCAGTTACCTTCCCCTTTGAGATATTTCATGCCTGTATTTTATGCTGTAAGATTTTCCATGCTCTATTCAATAACTGGCACATCAAACCAATGCAGTACCACCTCTCATGGAAAGCAATATTTCTGGCTTTGAAAGAAGATGGAATAATGCCAGGAATCATAAGAAAAACCTGTCTTTCAATTTTTTTATTATCATAAATAATTCCAAGAGAATAATTTCTGGTTGCAAGTAGTCACCCCTGAATTTAATTTGTGCTAATAGGCAGAGAAAAATATGCAATATAGATCATTTTGGGCTCCTGTGGATGTTGAACAGTTTGTGTCCTGGTGGAATCCCTTTTAATACACCAAGGTGAGGAGTCGAGCTTCTAAGATGTGTTGGTAAATCTCAGTCCTTCCCATGTAAACATAGATAAAAAATGTTGCATTTTGCAGGAATACAAAACTGGAGCAAAAGGAAGGGGTGCTCTGAGTGCTGAGATATCAGAGTGACCCCTCAGTGCCCTGCAGGAGAGGCACACAGCCAGTCAGTATCCAGGAAATGCTTTTTGGTAGCATAGCACAACTCTAGCACCAGAGAGCTGAGTTTTTTCATGTTTTGAAGGAACAACATAAAAATAGCCTGGAAGAGGAACCTGAGAATGAATCTGACTATAAGAGACCATGTAGAGAGTTTCTGGCAAAGATGAGCTGCCTGATAGGTGTCCCAGACCCATGTGCAGGCTCTCAGGACTGTGGGGGTCACTCAGTAAGACTGTGCTAAAAATGTATTTTTTTATTTAGAAAGCAGCATGTTCTAATTCCTATAAATACGATTTTATTTAATAATATATTTTTTAATATTGGCATGAAATGAAGGGCTTAGTAGATTAATTTTGCCTAAAGCCAAAATTCCTTCTTTTTTGAGAGTGTAAAAAGAGATGTACAGAATTATGTCCTCAGTGAGCTGCTTATATTGAAGATCATTAAATCCCTAAAGATTTGGCATGCAGTTCAACAATTGTTTGTCAAGTGTATTTAGAAATTTTCCAAAAATGCATTTCTGTTTTTTTCCTAGGGAAAACGATAAGAAAAAAACAATCATTGTAACCTGAATTTAGCAGAAGGAAGCAGTTTGGCTTTGCATGGTACTTCAGCCAGAAATGTGGGTGCTGTATTTCTTTCTCTTTACTTATTACCATTGTATTCAACAAACACCTTTCCAGCAGAGGTGTCATCTGGAGCAACTGGGAAATAATCTGACAATACATTTCCAGTCTACATAGACATACTGACAGAACAAAGTAAAACACGATGGCCAATCATTTGCAAAATTTTCATTGCAAATGCATTTAGTGACACAGAGGACACAGAAAGGTAAAGAGTTCCATCTAATCCATCAGAGGTTCAATTCTGAAGTAAATAGTGGCTATATTCTTGCAGTGGTTTGCATAAGATTCTTCTTTGTTTTTCTGTAGGCAAGTATATTTTGAATAGTTTGGCAAGTTCAATATTAAGTAAAAGAAAAAGCATGATGGAATAAATGAGGACAGTAAGGAAAATACAGATTATTTGGGGAAGAGTCCTTTATTTCACGGATTTTATATTTTAGTCAAGTGTGCTCCCTTATCTGTATTACAGTATGAAAACAATCATTATTTCACATGCCAATAATGAATAATGTTTTTTCATTGTCCTTAGGGTGTGGAAGGATGTTCTTAAGCTTTAGAAAAGGAAGATCTGAAAAATGTGTTCCCAAAGAAAGCTATTAGACAAACATTTTCTAGTAGGAAAAGAATCCAGTATTTTAGAGACATTGTCTGATTATTACAGGTAAAAAGGCCAAAACCAAAATAACTGAAGACATCTTTTTCTTCTTTTTTCATATGACACCACGCTGTTTAGCTAGAATACAGATTTTGAACATATTATGCTAGTGTGTTAAAAACAAGATGAATCTTTCCATAGGATGTCAAAGAGCTTGGAAACAAGATTTGTGAAACTGACATTTTTTAGATATTTTTATGAAGAAAACTTCCCACAAGCTAAACCGAAAGACAGAAAAACAGCCTCATTTTGCAGCCACAGAGTTTAGCTTAAGGATGTTTTTAATCCCCTGCAAAACAAGAGAGGCAACATAGCTATTCCTTTATGCATGCTCCTGATATGTAGGCACATCTAAAACCAGAAAGCATTTACATGAACTGAAAAGTCTGCATGAGATTTTGTGTCAGTGTTCTTGTGCATGAAGTACACAGCCAGCCTTCCATTCTGTTTCTTGACAGGCTGCTGCTGACACAGTGCCATGAAGACTCCACTGGTTCAGAGGCATAAATCTGAAAAGGGTCTGTCCCACTACAAATCCTTTTGACTTTTCCAGACCTAACAGAATGAACCCATTCTTATTCTTCATTAAAGCTGTTAATTCAGGAATTACACTACTCCCACTGCTAATTCACCTTAACAGACATGTACATCTAAAATAAAATTTAATTATCTTTTAATGTCTTCATTGTGAAAGCATCCCTTTTTTTTTTTTTTTCTTTTTCAGAGTTACTGGAACTTTCTACTAGTATTATCAACCAACAGTTGGTGTTCTGCACTTGAAGCTGTAGTGCTATATTTGAAATACTATTATTAATCTTTTTATTATTATTTCAAAGCTTTTCTTTGCCCATCATTTCTTTACCCATAAATTAAGCCTGAAAAAGTTTTTGTCTGATGAAAATTTAAATAAGGACTTCAGATAGGAAAGCAAATTGGTGTGGCAAATGCCAGATTTGTGAAGACACCATGAACATAGACTTTGAAGTTAATTACTTCAGCTTTTTTGCATGCAGGTGCTCAGCCCTGGGGAACACTGAAGGTGAAAGAGCCCCAAAGCCCTGGCAGAGTGTCATGTGAGAGGAAAATGTAACTCCAGCCTGAATTTGCTTAAACTGAACAAGAAGTAAACTCTTTAAGAACAGGAAGCAAGATACCCAGAGCATGAAAAGTTGCTGGATGGGAGACTGTGTGACAGTGTTTGTTGTCTTCAGGGGAAAGGACAAGCCACAAACCTTACCGAAAAAATCCTCAAAGGTTCTCAAAATACTGGTATTATTGGTGCTCTCATCCCTCTGCCTCAGGAGCTTCATTGTGGGAAAGAATCAGGAGCATTTACCTTTGTCTCAATGAATTTGGTGTTGTGGCTCTGCAGGGCTCAGCTCAGCTCCCATCAGAGTCATTGGGGAAAACATTTACCTTTGTCTCAATGAATTTGGTGTTGTGGCTCTGCAGTGAGTTAGGGCTCAGCTCAGCTCCCATCAGAGTCATTGGGGAAAGTCTCATTGCTTTTGTAGCAGGTTAATCAAGGTCTGAGTGCCCAGAGAAGCAGAACAGAGCAGATCTGAGCAGACCATTCTTTCCTATAATGTGACATTTTGGTACCAAGTGGGATAAAGAGCCCGCATAGCTAAGATCAGAAACAGATTACATTTTAGGACAAGCAGATAAAATGAGAAAGATGGCCAAAATAACAATAATCCCTAGTACTTTTCAGCCTGGAAAAAGGCTGTGACATGTGGCATTCTCTTGAGGTATATGCATTCCTAATGGCTTGTAAAATTCCATTAGAAATTACTATATCCAGCCTTACAAACTCCATCATCTAAAGAGGATTTTGAGATTACAGTTTTAAGACAACTTGAAGAATGGGTTAAGTCTCAGGCAGTTTCTGTTTTCATTACTATCCTTGTCTCAAGTCAAGATTAAAGTTGTGCCATTTGCTATTTCCATTAAGCCCTTAATCTGAAAAGTGAGTGTCAATTTAGTCATGTCAGGTTAATATCTCAGGAAGTGGCTGTGCTACTGACCTCTCACTTACTTGTCATATCTCTTGTAAATTTAAATGTTTCTCCACTTTCTGCTTCTGCTGTTGTACCTAGTTAGGTATTTCAGGAATGTGGTGCCCCTACCAATCTTTGTCATTCTGTGATTCTTCATATGGCTTATAAATATTATTTATTCCTGTTTGGTTTTCCATTATTTATGAACATTCTTATTCACATGGGGGAGTTAAATAGGTGTAAGTACATCAATATGATTTTTTCTCTCCAAGAGGAGAGAAGACACATACACAACGTCCTGAAAAGAAGCACAAGTGTGTCATTAACATCCTCAGATGCTGTGAGTGATACCTGGTGGGCAGGATCCATATGGGGCATAAGCAAGCTCTTTAAACACGAGGCTAATTTTTGATGAGCTAGATGGAACTGAGAGATTATTTAATGTGCTTTTAAGTGTGACTATTGCAATGTCACAAGTCTGGCAATCCTTGGCTACACTGAGTCTAAAGCCATGTGCAAGTCACATTCCTTTGAGGAAATCTCTGTTAATAATTTATCTCCAGAGCTGCATGGGTAGTAATTATTCTCCTCAAGGATATTAATCTCTTGTCTTATTGCCATAGAAATTCTACCTTGTACATCATTGTGACATGTTCATTCTGAAAAAAATCTTCTGTACCACTTTCTTCTTTATGCTGATATTCTGCATAAAGCCTCTGTTTCAGTTGGCCAGAGGTTAATTTCTAACTCCTGCCCAAAAAACACAAGTCTGCTGAATTATAGAAGAAAAATATGAAAAGATCTCTTCTAAGAAAGGTTGTTTTCTGGTGTAGTACTGGGGTCTGGTAAATAATATCTGTTATAGCAACTGCCTTTGAGAAGAGTGAGTGAACCACTGCCAATTGCTCCCATCAGCTTCATACTCACGCAGTCTTGTGTTTTTCTACTTATTTAGTACTACACGGAAAAGGAGTTTTAAAATATAGCATAGATTATTTTCTTTTCAGATGAACAGCACAGAGGCCTTTTTATTAAGGTTTTGGAAGAGTTTTACAGCATTTTTTGTCTTTGATGATACCTTGTAAGCTACTAGGAAATACTTAAGTCACTTAAATCACTGAAACACACTCGTGTTGATTTGAAGTGGTTTTTCCCAGCTCCACACAATGTACTGATCTGTGATTCCCACAACAGATTCAGCAAAAGGTTGTTATCTGCATTGACATAAACTTTGAAAATGTACAGCTGCTCCTGCAAGAAAGTAATTTTAGTAGATGGGCAGAAAAAGCAGGAAGCTGAAAAGGTTTTTGGTGTTCTTGTGAGAGTGAGCGGGGAGCCAAAGAAGTTGCAGCACTGCAAGATTGAGTGGGAACTGAAGTCACAGAGGGTGGTGAAGGATCTGAGGCATTAAATGAATACTTTACAGGCAAGAATATTGGGACATGTGCCAGCTGAAACTGGTTGTTGTATCCACTATCACGGCTGACTTCAGAGCTAGTGAGGCACAGATATTGAATAAATTAAGAGAAGCTGAAATCAGAAAATCATCCATGCCATGGGCAACCTTGAGGCTTTAAAAGGAGAGTGGGATTGTAACAGCTCAGGTAGGGTGGGCTTCACTCAGTGCTACAAGTGCTGACTTCAATAATAGAGAAACTGCTATAGACCAAATACCATAAAATCCTAATTCCAACCTTGCAATTACAGGAAGTCCCAACCAGGTCAAAGCTGACATTTATTTTCCCTCAGTAGAGGACCTCATTTATGTATTTAGCTCATGTGTATATTCACTTCTACTGACAGAAAACATGCCTTTCCATATTCACATGAATTTTTAGGTTTTAATGAATCTTTCACTAGCAAAGCATCAGAGGTGCTTATAGTGGGCTTTGCTACACATGCCATATGATACAAGTTGGGTCAGCCTTGTCATGATGAATTTATGGAAGGAGAAACTGAACAAAACAGTAGGGAAGTGTCTCTCTTGTTCTCTTGTGTTTTATTCCTTTTTTGTTTTTTCATTTGTGATGAGGGAGAGAAGTTAAGGAAGCAATCTCAAAAGTCTACCTGCCATCTCCTTGGAAGGAAAGATACAATTCTTAAGAATGATTCTTGTCTTCTTTGGCACTTATCACACACATTTTTCCCAAGGAAACACCCTTTGTGCTTCCTGGGATCCCCAGTGGCTTTTGCTAAGCAGAAAGAAGCAGGTGCTTAAGTCTACCTGGTGCAGCTGGCTATGGTGGACTGGCACATCCATCTTCTCCTTCTTTTTCCATTTTAGCTGCCTGCATGCACTAATAAGCAAAACCATCCTTCATTCAAATGTCTAAAATATAACAAGATGGCTGCTAAGAGGGTTGTGTTTTAAGACATCTTGAGAGATCACTCCCCTTGCTGATTTTAGCTGATGAAAGAAGAGGACAGATGAAAATGTAGCCATGGAACAAGCAAATGAGGACTGAAATATAAGTACAGTGGGAACAGGGTTTTGTGCAATGCCAAGGAAGGCAATGGAAAGCACCACCATATCCAGCAGAGGTTTGCTTATTGCTCCAAGTGTCCACAGCTCAGCTCATCAGAAACATTATTTTTCCTCAGATGGTTGTTAAACTTGCAGTTTTTATTTACCCTCATGGGATCAATCTTGTGACTGTGAGCTGCAAAACCAGATGTGAAATGATTTCTGCTTCAGGTACAAGCTCACAGAAGTGACTGAAAGAAGATATTTTTCATTTTTTTCATGTTATTGTATAAAAATGTGCAGACATTTTTCCTACACAAAATCAGGATACAGGTCATCACTAAGCATCCTTGATAAAATAGTTGCTGTTTATTTAGCTTCAATCACACAGCTCCTTTTAGAACAAGTACCTATGATAAAGTACAAGACCAGTTTGGAGCCAAAATTATCTATAAAAGCACAGAGATACCATGCTAAAATTTGAAAAAAGCATTTTCCATTTGAAATACTTAAAATTTATTGCATAAAATTGAAACTTCCCTATTTTAAAAACCTTTTAGTGAAATGTAAGTTTGCATTTTTCATCAGAAAACACTTATTCCCCATCCATATAGAAATCTCCCCAGGAGACACGTTTTGGGAAAAATGTTCTTCATTTCCTAAAATATTTTTATCAACATATTTTCGCAGTTCTAGTAGTGGAAAACATGTGAGTGCTATTCTGAAACATTTCTGACTGTTTTCCTTAACTCTGCAAATTTGGAGGAGAAAAACTCACAAATAAAGGCAGATATATGTGTGTGTTTATATGTACAGCTATTTACAGCTGGCACTTTCTCTGATTATACTGACTTGTCCTTGGTGAATCATCCTTACTGTTCTCTGGGGGGAAATAAGATAAAAATGCAAGACTGGCACAAGAAGATTTTAGTCCATTGTCTGTTCTTATCTCCTGCCATTTTTCCAAGGCATATTCATTTTTTAGCTAGAAATACAAACCAAAAGAGGACAGAAGAGATCCATATGTATATAAAGCTTGGACATTCATATTCTTAAGACCTATTGATATTATAATACATCTGTAGTACTTTGTATTATATAAGCCAGTAATAGCAAGACAAACCCTGCTGTAAATAATTTTAACATCTTGGTTAAAGATAAAAT
This sequence comes from Serinus canaria, assembly GCF_022539315.1. Taxonomy (NCBI): domain Eukaryota; kingdom Metazoa; phylum Chordata; class Aves; order Passeriformes; family Fringillidae; genus Serinus; species Serinus canaria. The sequence goes on from NC_066319.1 coordinate 19,595,288, forward strand.
TTAAAAAGTTTTTGCCATCATAGGCAGTATTTGTATGAGGTGAAGATTTTTGGATTAGATTAAGTAAGGGTTTTTAATATATTTTTTAATTACTGTAATTTTCTAACAATTTAATGTGAAATTTGCTATCTGTGCAGTTCATATGCCTAGGACTACTAATTTAGCAAAATTTGAGGCCATTTTCTTCCTATTCAAAAGAGAATAATGAGTACTATTAAAAAGAAAATCCTTTAAACAGAGGGCAAATCTTGTCCAATGCCTTTCTTTTCCAAAGTCTGCCTAAGCTCTCCAACTTACTGTCCTGAAAACAGCTTTTTTTTTTTTTTTTTTTACTTTCTTCCATGGGATAAACAAACAAGCAAACAAATCCTTTAAGATGATTGTTTTGCTCAACTTGTTATTAAGAGGAATTATTCTTAAAGCTTCATTGTCTTTTTCCCATGGCTTTAATTTTGTACTTGAGAAGCAGCTTTGAAAAGAGCAGGTGGGCTCTATCAGTCCAACACCATCTTCAAATGCCTCCCCTAAAACGGTCTCAGTGCTGAATGTCTCTGTACAGCAGCATTCAGCCTAAAAATCCATCACACAGAATTTCTGTGGACAGAATGTGATTTCACCCAGAAAGAATTATTTTAGCCTCTAATCTGATTTGCTCCCTGGATTGGAAGAAATTTCACATGTAGAGAGTAACTCGATCCATTTGTAATACTGCACAAGAAGCGCAGCCTTTTTGCTGCTCCCATCTCTCATTTGGCTGTAGGCTCAGCTGCTGAATCCTATAGGTCTGTAAAATGCCTGGTTCTTTAGTGACCACTTCCCAGGAAAAGATTTTATACAATACAGGAATTAGCTCATAAACTGTCATGACAAATTCAAAAAGAAAGACAACAGTTTTTCCATCTATCCCCACAAAACTTATGACCTTGGGAAGACTGACATACAGGTTTTGTCTGTATAATTCTGGCAAGAAGCATATTTTAGATGTGCTATTGGCATGATAAGCATGTAATAATATGCAATTCTTGTAAGGAATAAGAATGAAGGTGTGTATTTGTCAGCACAAGCTTAGTATATGTTGTCTCATTATTGTTGTTTATTAGAAATGTGGCAGTCTCTGTAGGTCTCAGTAGAGATGGCAGTGTTGAACAAGCACAAATTAATGGGTAGTCTATACCCAAAAAGATTTTATTGCCTAAATCAGAAAGGCTCAGAATGGGAAAGGAGGATTATCATCATCATTTTAAAGACAAAGCAGGCTGTTACTGTGAGGGGTGTAATCGTTTGTCATGTTTTTGCACAGTGTGAATGTCAGAGCCACACTCATGTCAGCACGTTCCACTGCACACTGTGCATAAAAACTTTAAAAAAATACCAGATACTCTGCTTAGATTCATATTTATATATGTGTCAGTGAGAAAAACAGTGATTACCAGAGTATGAAAAAAAATGCAGCAATAATATCAGTGAAGTTTTAATATCTGCTAACGAAATATGCAATATATTTTCTTGGCTTCTTTCTGAGTTTCTGCATCTCTTAGCCCACCTTCAAGTTTTGGAAGACCAGGAACAGGTGTTATAGAGAAGTTCAGAATGTGGCATCCCCATGGGCAAGCAAGTGACTCAAAGGGGCAGGAGGCCTGCCCAGCTGAATGAGGAACTCCTGACAAACGAGATGGAAGCAAGCACAGAATACTTGGGATGAAGTTTCCAGAGTATGGCAAGCTCCATTTGAAATTAAATCTGGCTATGAGGTTTTTTATAACTGTTTTGCAATGTCCAAGACCATTTTAAGCACCAAGTTAAGAGAGAAATCTGGTGCAGAAGCTGTAGCAAGACACAGAGGGAACTTTAAAGTCAAAAAGATAAGTAAACCCATCTTATACGTATATCACCATGTGCACAAGTGCACAAATACTTTTTTACTTGTTCTGTTTATTTTCCTCTCACCCTGGCTGTAGAAAACTCACCTAAAGTCAGAGAATGTTATACCTAACATCACAATCCCCTTCCCAAAGATGATATTATCTCATCCTGAAAATTAGATATATATCGTATTCCTGGGCTAGAGGGATTCACATCAAATCCTGACTATCACCTTGAAATAAAAGCTCTGGTTGATGCAGGGTTTGCTCAAGGCAGTAATTTAGTGATTGTAAAATCTATCAATGAAGCCTTTTTTTTTTTTTTTTTTTTATTTCAGTGCTGCTTTCCCCAACATTCATTTCAAGATCCATAATCTCATTTCTTCTCAGGATGTTGATAAAGCAAGTGAGGGAATGGGCCTATCCATTTATAAGATTTCTCAGGGATAAGAAGGTGTGGCTTTGTCTTCCACAGAACAGGAACCCACAGATAAGCCAAACAGCCACTGCATCACTCTAGCCAGTTATGAGCTGGTTCAAAGGCTGTCCAGCAAGAAGGGTGGAGGAGGTTATCTATGCACTGGTGATGTAAAACTTATGTCTGGGATCACAAACAGTTGAATCCACTACCTGAGATATACACAGGCTCATAAATCACTTGGGAAAAAATAACTTACTTTCTCAGTTAAAAATCAATAATGTTGCCTATTGCTACTGCAGGCATCATGTCTTTTTTAGGGCTACATCACCGAGATCCCTTCCTGATTCACTTTGCTGCAAAATCAACCCATGAAGTCAAATGGCCCCGTGTCAAAGAGTGCTTTTGCTGTGAAGGACATGCAGAGTGCTTGTGTTTCCCCTCCCGTGGCCTGAGCAGGGGAAGCCACACCTGGGAGCAGCAGTGTTAGCAGAAGTATTTGCCTGACTGAGCTCTGGGGGGGCTGTCTCTCTAGGTCCCATGATGCAGCCCCTTTCTGAGAACCACCACAGGGGAAGAGATTGTTCCCTTACAATGCAACGTTAATTTAAAGCTAGAATAATCCAGCATAAAAATGAAGAATAAAAGTATTCTTATATGCAGGTTATCTTATATACAGCTGGTCTTTTAGAATGTGTGGCGGGAGTTTGATTTGCTTCACTTTAAGCATGAAAATTAATTTTTTGTTTTTTGGCAGCAAGCCATATGAAAGAAGCAAAATGCTAACTAATCACATTTAGTGTTAAATCAATGGCACAGTGCTATGAAAGCCTGAAGGAACAGAAATGTCTTTTCTTAGCATGCACAGTAATAGACTTTGGGGTCAAGAAATGATGTATTACTGTAATATCTGCTGCCTTTTAAACTGACACTTTTAATAAATTGTATATATTCCTCTTATAATTTCTTTATTAGTAACACAAATTTCCCCATCTGTGATTATCATCATGGATGGCAGATGAAAAATTCCCCTCAGCCAATGAACATGCCAGTTGGACTCCACCAGGGAGGCGCATGGCTCGCCATGCACATGCAGAACTCAGCCCCAGTGGCTCCTTTAGTGCAATCCAGCAGCAATTATCAGCCTCTGCACTTGACAGGTGGCCTCCAACCTTTCCAGGCTGCTTTGAGCAGGGCATCGGATATCACAAATGAGGGAATACATCAAAATTAGGTGACCATTTACTTTCAGCATGTATTTGGCATAGCTCTGAGGATCAGCAATAGACCTTATCCCACAAGCAATTTCCTTTCCATCTTGATTGAAGGAAATGGATGCCTTAGCTGCAAGCTCTGTTGAATTCCCTACCACGAGCTCTGCAGATATGTAAATGACCATTACCTGCACAATATCAGATTATGGAAATACCTAAAGAACATTACAGCTTAAGGAAGAGGAAAAAATAGTCTTTTGCTAGCAAGATATTTGGTATTTGAAGGAAACGCTTGAGTGACATGAAGATGAAGCTGAAATATAAATTAAATATAAGAAGTTGAGTGATAGGTAATTATTGAAATTATTTGGATTAGATGGAGAAATTCAAAGCCTGTTTCAACAGACAGCTTGCATGCCTGCATAAAGAAATATGTGAATTACTTGTCAGGCAGTGACTTTCAGTGAATTACCACAAAAGAAATTGTAAGTTTCACAAACACAGTATGAACAGCCAGGAATTCAAATAACCATAAAGAATTCATTTCTGTATCAGTGAGCATCCAGTAGCAGCTCAAGGGTGATTCAAACATTATTGCCCAAGGACGGCAGAGGTTTCTATCTGTTGCCTAAAGAAGGGTTTCTTGTGCTAGCTGAGATGCCTTGGGCTGTCCTGAGATCTCTTTCCAGGTGGGTGTATGGCTCCTACTCCCATTGTGAGCATCCCAGAACATTGTGAGCATCTCAGGTGTATCAGGGCATCTCCAAAGCCTTACTGACACCCTGCTTGAACTGAACATGAAAGGACACATCTCTAATGTTAGAAAACTTTAGAAGCTAATGGAAGACCTGAAGTTTCATAGTAAATAGCTGCAGGTCATTTACTGCTCTATCACAATGTGCTCTGTATCCTGATGGCAGCTGATTGTCAAAAAAACAGCAATAGCTAGTTTGAAAAATTTTACATTACTTTCTGAAGATAGACTTTTTTCCCCTGGTATTATCCAGCAGCTCAGTCTAGAAAAGGCCACCCACTTGTTTCTGCATGCATGAAAATTTCAAAGGTATTCTTCCGTTATCTAGATGTGGTATCTTTTTTCCTGAAATAGTATTCTTTTTAAGCATCACATTTAATTTAACATGAATAATCCAAAGAAGATATAAAAGCTCCAATACAGAAGGATTGACAGGACACAGCCAATAAATCTTATTCAATGTTTCTCTATTTGGGTTCAAAATCATGGTGACAAGTGGTTAGAGTGTTAACATTGGAAAGGTAGAAGACAACAACTTGAATCACTGTTCCTAACTACATATAAATTCTGATAAACTCTGCCAAGGAGACAAGTCTATAGAAAGACATCTGTGTTTTTTAATAGGGATCATGATTCTAGCACTCACACACATCTTTGCAGAAATAAATAAAAGAAGAATTATCTTCCTATTCCCCACTGGAATCCCATCTGGCACTACTAATCGACCAATTACCTTCAACAGCTAATGAATGAAATGATAAAGAAACTGTGCCAAAGGATTATATTTTTGGTTGCTAATCTTGAACAGGATAAATGTCAGCTGCAGCTTCTGCCTGTGGAAACAAAGTATTTTCTGGATAAATTTCATTTAATCAGTTTTCTGAGTGTAAGGAAATAGTTTTCATAGAAACTTTTAGATTCTAATGGGCTGTCTGATTTGTTTAGAGTCTTGTTTAGACTCTGATTCTGTTCTGATTTGCCACTCTCTCTTGTCTGCTGCTCAACCTCTTTGGGTCCAAGTCTCCATATTGACAGTATATGCTCTCATAACATCAATTCACCAAGCAGCACATTCGTAAATTCAACATTTTCTCATTTCTGTTATGATGCACTCAGAAAATGACCCCACAGAGACATTCAGGATGCCTAAAGAGCTTTCTATAAATTTTAGTGCAGTTTTTCTTGATACAATTCTTTCTGTTTCCCTGATTGCTCTAAATAAGATATGTTCACCTATCATTAAAATCCTGTGATCTGTGCTGAAATCCCCCATAAAGCTGACTAAGTGTCAGTTTTTGTCCTATACTGAAAAGGATTCTTATTTTAAATGACTCATATAATTATATTTGGGTTAGATACACGAAAATATAATGCAAATATTATGAGCAAGGTGTTATAAAATGCTATTTGTTCAACTTAAAAACAGTCTTAGAAAATATTTACCTTTAACTATGAAATAAGTATTCAGTTCATAATTTCTCATAACCAGAGGCTTTAAAAAGCTTTTTTATTTCTGTGGGGTCTTTTGAAAGGATGATTATATTTTAAAAATTTTTTTTAGTGTAAAATGTGTTAATACCTTTGAAAATGAAGTGTTTGGCCTTTTTTTTTCTCTCCCTCTTTGGATTTAGGCATATGAACAGCCAGAAACTTTCTCAGTTTAACCCCACAAAGTAACACTAGTGGTTGGATGAAACCAGCCTTTAGGTGAGTTTGTGTCAGCCCACTTGGATCCTAAGCACCTCAACCAAAGCTCCTCCTTCTTTCCAGAAGGTTGGGTCAAGTCAGTAATGGGGCAGAAATTCTGTTGTGTGCTGTTTTCTAAACTGAAGTGCACTCTTTTTGCTCCAGATATTTAACCATCCTGGTTAAATGATTACTACTTTACAACCTTGGTTTTGTTCAGTTCAGGGAAAAGCAGCTCTCTGTGTTAGTGAGCCAGGAATATTCAGTGGCTGAAGCTGTGTGTCATGCTTTGCTTGTGATGGTAGTTCTTATTTTTTAAAACACTGTTGTTCTTCTCCTTTTACCTCTGATGTCCATCAAACAGCTCTGAACCTCTAATTTCTGAGCTTCCTGGATTCACTATGTGTTCAAGGAGAGGCTGTTGAAGAAACCTTCTTATTCCAGGCATCACACTCATGGCTCTCATCCTGCTGGAGAACTTCAACCACTGTGACATCTGGTGGAAAAGCAGCACAGAAAGCTGTAGAAAACCCAGAGAACTGGAATTTACTGTGGATATCTTCTTCAGCCAGGTAATAGACAGCCCAGCCAGAGGGGCTGAAAACTGGACCTGATGGTGAGCAGTGGGAGGTGGTTGATGACATCAAGATTGGAGGCAGTCTGGGCTGCAGTGATCATGCACTGGTGGAATTCAGTCCTTTAGGATATGGGGCAGTGCAGATGGATAAAACATTCTTAAAATTCCCTACCTCCAGAAAAGTGGAGAGGAAGCAGCAGAGGTTTAGAAGGAACATGAATGATAAAGTGAGAAATGCTTCTTGCATTCTTGTTTTTTGCTGCCATTTCTCAAGCAGAAAAGCCCAGGTGATGCTGAGTTTGTTTCTGTCTGAGCTTGGGCCAAAATGTCCCTGAATGGATCAGCCAATACAGTGGCAGTTTGCTTTTCTTCTGGGCCATCCCATATGTTGTAACCTGAAAAAGACCCCACTCAATTACTTGTCTCATTAAATCTCCTGTGGAAGATTGATACAAACCATTTCCTGAAGCTGAATCCCAATGTGCCACTGAAATCAAGTTTCAATTCCCAATACATTCAAACTTTTTCCATGGGATTTATTCTGGAAGGAGATGTGAGACGACAGTGAAGAAAAAAGAAGAAGAAACTCCTTTACCTTCTCCTAAGCAAATTCTTTGCCATGGAGAGGCAAAGCAATTCAGAAATTGTTTAGGAGAAGGTAACAGACCTTTCAGCAGAGAAAATAGATTTATATGTAAAATTTTTCTCAAAACATGTTGTAAAATTAGAATCCATGATGGAATTTAACTTGTCTCTGGGAATAATGTGAAATATAAATGCAGTTTATTATAGAGCAAAGAATTTAAGTCTGAGTGGCATAAATGGAGATTAGTGAAGAGCACAGTACAGCATTTCTTCTTGCAGAGGTTTCTTACATCTTATCTACCAATTATGCTGAATAGCAATAAGACCTGCTTGAATTAAAACATGACTAAAGATTACTGTATTCTTGTCTTATTATGCAGTGGTAAAAATTAATTAGAAAATTGTATGTTGATCACCTGGCTGAAAGTCCCCAGTCACAGCCTGACAAAATTTTTCCAGGTGGAATTTCTAATGACTCTCTATGGACCTGTTCAGGAAAAATGACACACAATTGAGTGGCTTATTTCCATCCAGGGCCAGGTACTGATAGCACATAAGCAGAGTGCTATTTGATTAATATTCTAAGTCTGGAAATGACTCCATATTTCATCAGACTTGAATATGATAAGAAAGGAGGTTTGATTCTGAGTCACATTAAACTTCAAACTGAAGGTACTCCTGATGTTTAGTTTGGGAACTTTTAAAATCTCAGGTGGATATGGTGTGACAAACCAGTGCTGTCAAAACAGAATAAGAATTAAAACTCGTGCCTCTGTCTGAAACTATAGTTTGCATACAATCCACTTTAAACCAGAACAGCACTTCAGGAGGTCCTTAACTCTTTTGTTATGTACTAGAGAAGCTTATATGGGCATAAATGTATGACTTCCAGCAAATTCCTACAACAATTATTTTTCTATTGAGCTGCAATAGAGTGGAAAAGCCTTCACAGCTTTAGCAAAGCTTTCAATTAAGCTGATAATAAATCAAAAATTGGTATTTAGTGATTGTTTGAGTAGGCAAAATGCATCAGAAATTTCTTTCTAGCCTTATCTGTTCAGTGCTTATTGGTTACTAATCTCAAAAGAGATGGCAGAACTAAATTATTTACTAGGTTCTTCAACTGAGAATATAAATGCATAGCATGAGCAGTGTAGAGCATCCCACATTTCCTCTGCTTTGCCGTGGATATAAAAGATCTTCTGGTGTGTCACAAGCTATAAAATTATCTGTTTTAATCTGCAGAAACTTGCTTGCACAGGGCAACAGGAGCTGACCATGTGTTAAGAGCTTATATGTTCTGCAGAGCTTAGCCTTCACATAAGATCTGAAAGTGCTGCAAACAGCCCAGAGGCATGGAAACAAGTGAAACAAAACGTGGTGAGATGCCCCTCTCCCTTCCGCTGCTTTTCTAGCTCCCCTGCAACACCAGGTCCCAAAGCTCAAGGTTAGAAATGCCAAGTATAGATATTGTATCACTTTTTTTTTTTTTTTGTTATACAGCCGATCTTTTTTTATCTGAAAAGGGTTTTCTTTCCCTCAATACCTTTGCTTCAAGGAAAAGAAAAATGCCAATGTGCAAACATGCTATTTCCTTTCCACAAAAAAACGTGAGGAGTATTATAATGATCAAAAAGAAAAAGGTGTTCAATGGAGATGCTGAAGGACTAGAAATCCAAACTATGACCAGCTCTGGTAGCAAACTTTGGCTAGCATTCCATTGTACTGGAATACTCTGTGCTGAGTGCAGGGGGCATAAGATGAGGAAGAAAGTGTCCAAAAACCTAATGTACATCTGAATTTCTGCATCTATCATAGATTGAACCAAAAGTGTCAGCATTTTTACTTGAACTAGGGGTATAAAATTTTGCTGTTTTGGTCCATCTCTTCTTTGGGGTTTGATCAATTATAACCAGATTTTATTAGGCTGATGGTTTTAACTTTACACTGTATCATAAAGTCCTGAAAAGAAGGAGCTGGAAATTTATAAGAGAACCCTAAGAGCCCCTTACCTACAGTGACAAAATTGGCACCACCATAATTTCTATTAAGTGCTACAAAATTACAGTGTAACAGCTCTGAAATTACATGTGACATCTGCATGAATACCAAATCATTTCATTGCATTCAGCCACATTACAAAAAGCACTTACTGAATTTATACTGATTACAACTCTTACAAATTAACTTACCCAAGCAAACCTTCTTCCCAGTGTACATATATTATTTAAAGATCTTAGTTTAATCAAAGGAAGGCAACAGAACAAATAATGCTATCACTTAACATGGAGTATCATATTGAGAGAAGTACCCTGATATTTTAAAACTATTTTAAAGTGCTTGATTTTTAGAAAAGACTCCTTTTTCCTCTTTCTTTTTAAATTTTTGATTAAGCATGCCATGATATTCTTTCATCCAGTCTCTCTAGAAATAAAGCCTAAAAAGGGAAAAAGCAAGAAAGAATATGATAAATGTTCATTACACAGAATTTTCTTTTTTCAAATTACATTTCCCATAGTGCAAGCCAGATTTTATAGAGGTATAAGTCACAAAGAAATAAGAAGCCGGTAATGAGATAGAAGAATATTTGAAATATGGATGCAAATCCCTACTACCTGCTGAGCAAAAATAGTCTGCAGAGACTGTCCTGAAAACTGAACTGCCATTAACAGCTTGTAAGCACTAAATTTGCAGCAGAAGAATATTGGAAAGATGTGTCTGTGAAATGCCGAAGGCCTCTGATTTATCTCTAAGCAGAATGTTTCAGCTACATCTACATAAATATTTTAACAGGAATTTAATTTTAGTTTTAGTCATGAAATAAATCTCTTTATTGTACACATCTTCCTGTCCTAAATAAGTTACCTGTTGTGTTATGAGCGTGGAAATGGTTTTGTTCATTCATCCTTCTGGCGTGATGAATAGTCTGAAAACACAATGTATTGAGCACCTATTTATACAAAAACCTTGCCACAGGCTGTTTAATTTTGTCTAGAGCATGTGTCAATTTAGATATAACTTATCCAATGACCAATAAGTGACTTATATTTGACTTCAACTCTGAAGCTCTCAAGGATGCTCCAAAGCAGAGCAACAGTGAAACACAAAAAGTCTAGCACAGGTATATTGGCAGCTGTGTATTCACCAGCAGAAGAAAAGTATCAGACCTTTACTGCTTATTTTCTTTTAACTGCATTTTATAAAAAGCAGTAGGAACACAGGCAGCTACTGTCTGACTGACTCTTACTCACTGGGCACTTCAGATACCATTGCTGCTGCAGTTTGACTGTGTAGTGTTAGATATGGGGAGAGGGTTTAGCTGGTAATTTTTAATGTCTTCAGAGGATGCTAAACTGGGCATGGATTACTTTTTCTGCTTGGCAGAATGCTGGAAATAAGCTCCTAATAGTTGTAAGTTCTTTTTGTGAGCTGGCAATCTGGTGCAGAGTTGCCTGCCCTTCCCAAGCCTGTTTGGCACAGGCTACAGAACCAGGAATACTGACAGTGCCAATGAACTGCCACATCTGTGCACAGCCTTCTTGCCATTCTCTTTGCAAGCTCTTTCCAAGCTCTTTACTTGCTTTCTTGATGAAAGAAAACTGTGATGGCACTATTGTAAATCTCCCTTCAGGCATGTGAATTCAGTCTGCACAAGTCACACTGCTCTGCCTGAAAACTGATTATCATTTCTGATTTATTCAATCTCAGCACAGAACTTTTGCTCCAGCACTCAGAGGGGAACAGGCACAAGTGTAAATAACAACTGGCAGTTGAAATTAGGCTGTTAAGTAAGAGATTTTCAAAGGCTTAAACTGAAGCTAATATCAAGCAGCTCTAATCAAGTCTTTCACAATAAGCTGGGTTTTTACATTTTTACTTTGAAGATCTTCTTGTAAAACTTTCCTGTTCTATAAGTTTTTTAATTGGAGACAAGCAGAAGTACAGGTGCTTGCAAATCTATTGGCTTAATTTTGAGAATCTGACTCTGAATTGTTAGCTAAGGAAGTTTTAGGCTGCAAGCCAAATTGTCACAAATAGGTAGAGACACAATATTATATCTTCCCTCAAGGCAGTTGCCTGCTCTACAGAGAATTAAGATAACAGGGCACATTAAGGTTGTCTAACCAGTATCACTGAGCAGACCTAAGCTGATTATAAAAGTTTTAGAAAAGAGTAACTCGACATTATGCAACCCCACTTGGACATCTTTAAACCCAGATGACTGCACTAGTCAGAGCATGCAAATGTATGGTACATAAACAGAGAGGTGGAAATGGAAAAGGAGGTGAAGGATAGGCTCCAGTATAACACAGGGCACTGCAATGCAATCCTCTTTTCTGCTTTGAAAGCTAATTTGTACTTGTCTTGGTGATTACTCAGTCACTGACTTCTCTATTATGGCTGTTAAGCCTGGGATTTCTTCTGTCTGAAGTGGTTAATAAGTCTTCCTCTCATGTCTTCTATTTCCCCCATTGTCAAATAAGGTGACCAGAAAAGACTTTAAAGGGAGTTGGAAACAGCAGTGTCCTCCTTGGGCAGGTTTTAAAGGAGGGTTATGCAAAATCTGGGATTGTGTTTTCCTTAAAGCCACTGTTACTGCCACAAAAGGTTTTCTTTTCATTCTAAGGTGCATAATGGAGAAAAGAGAAAGGCAGCAAATGTGCTGCTGTACTTCACACATTTAGCAATAAGTTAATAGATCTATTTAGGAACAAAGACACTCTCAGCCAATCTTTGTGCTTAATTAATAACATCATTGAATGTTTGGTTGAACAAGACCCTTGGAGGTCATCTGGTCCAATCTCCAGCTGGAAAGAGGACTATTAACCAAGACCAAATCAGAAGAGCCCTGGCTTTTACTGATTCCATCTCCTGTTTGCTACTGTTCTGCACAACTATGTGTAGTTAGTTGTCTGTCTTCCCCAAAGTCTTTTGACACTATTCATTTTTAGACACAGGCCACCAGTTCAAACTTCATTTAGTTTAGACAGACAATACCTAGCATTATTTTTTTACCCAGTTTCCTACATTTTCCCTTAATTTATGGCCCAGCCTGTAAGCCACAGAGCCCTCTCACCATTGGGTCAACAATTCCCATTCTGAGAGACAGTGCAAATTCCATATATTTCTTTAATTGTATCCCATTGGGAAAGTTCAGAGCTCAATGGTCCTTATGCTCACTGTTCTTTTTTTGTGGTATAGGGAATTACAATAGATTCCACCATAAATCCTGTGGGAGTACTGGCTGATTCCAGACCAGGCAAGGGACTAATTCTTTCTGTTCCACTTCAGTCACTTGTTTGTGACTGCTCATTTTTGCTCTTTAAAATCCTTCCCAAGTCACCTAACTTGTAATGACTCTTTTGCTTTACTCAGGTACAGCAAAAAATCATGAGCAGATTAATCTCTAAAGATGCAATTAAATGGCAGCAGATTGCCAATAGTCAAGAGTCAGGCAGCTGAAATTCTCACAGAGGAGTGCAATGACTCCTGGAAAGTGATGCAGTGTTTATGTTACATGGAATTTCTTTTGTCCTCAAATTCTACCATTTTGATCAGTAGGTGATTTGAGGGACCTACTTGAAACAACTGACACAGTTAACTCACAGATCAGTTTGCTTTGATCAGAAGGTCACAGTTGGATTCTTTTTCTTTATAGAGATAGTTCTTCCCATATCATCTCCATGCAAAGATTGAATAGTGACAAAATTTGTTTATCTTCAGAAATGAAGAATTTCCAAAGTCAAAAAACAAACTCAAATGCAAATTGTGAACTCCCTATGGCAGATTCAGTGAGATTGGTGTTCTGTCAACAACACTTTAGACCAACAGAAAGTTTATTCCTTTGAATCCACACAACACAAAAAACTCCAATGCTTTTTTCTCTCCTTTCCTGTCTTTCATTTGAGTATAACATTCTGAACCTGAGAATTTCCTGGAAAGAGTGACAACATTAAATTATTATGTTCTCCTAAAATATTTATCAAAATTCTGGAATCCTTTCTGGGAGAGATGGGGGTCACAATTGTGCACAAATATAGAGCATGAAAATGGGAAAACAGCCTGTCTTCCCCGAGACACTGGACATGTCACACCAGCCACTGTGTAGGGAAGACAGCCCAGGTGAGAATGTCTGATCAATAGAAAGGGCAGCACAAAGAGTGCATCTGTTCAAAGAACCAGCAAAACTGATAAGCTTCAGACATACTAGAAGGGATAAAAAAAGTAAGATATTCTGTGGCACAAAGAAATTTGTGGGTAGTACCTGTGTTTTCAATCCCCAGACACAGTAATGTGAAAAGCCATTTGCCTGAGAATTGTGATGGAGTTATCAAGGTTTTCCTTGGGAAAATAACTGAGCATCTTTCTTTACCTGCTTTAAATTATGCTAGTTGTCACTCTAGATTCCAGTTTTAGAAAGGGAAGGGCAGATTTCTGGTATTCCTGTTGCAAATGGCAAGTCTGCCATCCTGTTTAGAGATCTTTTACCATGCAATTCCCCCAAGATGGCTGGGAGATCCTCGGAGTAACTCATGTGCCAAGGTATAATGTTTATTTCTAGGGCTAAATAATGAGGTTTATAGATTTCTCGTGCACTTAGCCAACAGAATCAAGCTAATAGTGGGAAAAGCCAAAGGGACAGGGAAAGAATTCCCTGGGATATATTTCATATGCTAAAGCTGTTATTGAAATACAGGTGCACATCCAGCTCAGAATCTCTGCTCAACAGAACAACTGTACAAATTGCCTCTGATTAATGACAGTAAAAGGCCTGAATCTCTGTATTCCCTGGGAAATTGAAAATCTGAATTTAATATAGTGCAGCCTCATTTCTGAGCTAACGCAGTTGCATAAAATACATTTTGTTTAAAAGAACACTTTGCTGCAGAGAGAGAAGTACAAAAGGTGCCTCTGAGAATGCTACTGACCACACAGGCTCTTAAAAGAAAAGTAATGTATAGAAGAATATTGAAATCTGACTATTTATCATAACAAAAATGACCATTATTAATTGTTATGTTATCCATTTTGGCCATACAGTCTGATATGCAATCTGGTTGTGTGGTTGCTCAGGAACAATGAGGTGATTTAGGCTTAGTGTTCTAGCATTTTAAAAATATTCACATAAAGCCAAATAATCTTAAGTAGCTCATGTTAATTCAGATACACCCCCTGGCTTTGTTATTGAGTTGGTTTCTGCATCAAGAAATTTTTGGCTTTCTGATGACCACATTCACACCTTTTAAAGGCTGTAATTCACATAGACTCCTTAGCCCTTCAAGTAAAGCACAGCAAGTTTGGCAGTGCATAGGAGTTACCTTTGGTTAGTCAAGAGTTGGGCAATAACCACCTCACTTCTGCCTATATTTTCTGCTTAAAAGAATCTGCTTGCTTCTTCTTCTGCAGGTTCCACAACAGAGTGGGGTCTGCTGCTGGCTTCAGAGCCCACAGCCACCTAGCAGCCAATACCACCTCTGAAGGAAACATTATGCCACTCAATAATTACACTGAGCTTGAGCCCAGATTCCCTGATCAGGATTTGTACTGCAGATATGTAAAAGAAGATCTCACATTTACCCCAGAAATTTTTGAGTCTGAGATTGCAAGGGATTTAGAAAAGAAAGGAGAAGGTGAAAATGGAACTCCTCTACATGTACAAATACATTCATATAAATGCCTGCACATTAGAGATTTCCTTAATTGGTTGAGTTCATGCAAACATCACAGAAAAAGTATCTTGAGAATTCAAAGTACTTCACTGATCTAGAAAAGGCGAATTTCAAAATATTCAGTATTCACTGTGATTTAGAAAAGCTCCAAAGAAATACAGAGATTCTATAAAGGCCACTGTAAAGGTCTCAAGTGACTTCTGCTGTTGGTGTGAACTGAATACCTGCTGAAGACAACCTGCAGCACAGAAAATACCATCCTTCCATAAAGCAAGGCACAAAAACTGCAACAAGGAAAATCTTAAAATATGATGGGGCTACAACACATGTTCTTTTCACTGGGATTCACATGATATACCCACTATTTCTCAATGGAAGTGCATTAGTTATCATGAACCACTTTGAAGTAGTTCACAGAAACCACCCAAATGCTTAAATAATTCACAATTTAATCTGTACTTCACAGTCAGTGATAAGACTGTGGTATTTCCCACATCCTCTGCTCTGTTGCAATTCCTCACAGAACCTGCTTTAAAAGCATTGCCAAAGTGTCCAAATGTTTTTTTTAAGCAGGGTACAACTGTCTATATCCTTCAAATTTATAATGGCTTCCCTTCTGAGGTCAGTCTCTAAAAGCCACAGGATTTTGCACCACCAAAGAAGTCTCAGCAGCCATGCAATCATGTGTGTTATGTGAAACAGGACCATCTGAAGGACCAACCAAAGCCCTGTAAAACTAATGGATGCTGCTGAACTTTGGCATTCAGGTAAGAGAAATGTACAGTGAACTAATTACGATTTCTGTCCTGTGTACTGTCATTCATTTCACAGCTTCCCTGAGTAACATTCTCTCAGCAGTCATGCAGCAAACTGTCCCCAAAGGTCACTTGTGAAGGCAATTTCTAGAATATGATTCTGGGAATTGTTTCTGGGCTCTAATTGGAAGCTATATCATTTTGACTTGTCACAGCTCGGTTGTGTTTGTGTCGGTTGGTGGGACCATTCATATCTATAAAACCTCTGGTGATGCTAAGGACCTTGCAATGCTGAAGGAGCTTGCTGAGTCAGGATCTCTGATGTTACATGGTCATTCACTAACTTATGAGGAAAGAATCCCACCAATAAATCCCATGGAGGAGAACTTATTCTACCATTTGTTCAGCAATGCTAAAGCTCTTTAGAAGCTAGCTGTAATTACTGCCCCATGGTGAAGACAAACATAGTCATCCTGGTTTAAAAAGTGAGAAAATAGGATCAAAGGTCTGTCCCAATGTCATATGGATTTAATGAAAGCAGCTTCCAGGAACCCACAGCTCACCAAGGCTGCAAACAGTGCTGGACTTTGGCAGAATGCAGCAGCAGCTCCATCTGGTAGGGATTGCCCAATACTCCTGCTTCTGAACCTCAGCAGAACACAACCTTCTACCCAGTGAAAAAGTATTTGATGAAAGTTTATGCAGAGCACTAGGAAGTTGGTCTCCCTGGAGAACAGATTTGAGTATTACATTATCCAGCTGTCTCACTGATACAGGGTCCAGGGTCCTCCTGTGGATAAGAAACTGCAGTGCATAATGCTGCTGGGCACTGGCACCTAATCTTTTGCCTCTCTCTGCCATGATATTTCCCCTTGGGCTCTGGGAACTCAATGAATTTACTTTCAAAATCTGATAGCCAAAAATTTAGTCCCCAAGGTACTTGCATAGGAAAAGGGTTTTTTTTAAATTTATTTTGCTTGGTTGGTTTGTTGTTTTACTTTGGGTTTTTCTTTTCTGGGGGGAGGGGAAGTTTTTACGTGTGCACCTACCAAGGAAGATATTTTTGAAAAAAAAAACAAACTGAGAAAGTCACTCTTTCTAAAACTTTTTAAATCACTCTAAAAGCCTAAATTCATGAAAGTAATCTGGTCTCTCCTTTTAGTAAAGCAGAATGAAGAAAAAGGAATAAAAGGCAAAAAATGGGCTAACTGCAATACGGCAAACTCAGGGCATGCATCAGACAGACAAGCATGCAGATGGTCCATGAGTGATTTGAAAAAGGTTTCAAATGCTTGTACCTCAGGATATGTCATTATCTGCTAGCTATCACATGGAACTGAAGTTTGTATTAAATCACCCAGCTTCATGCCTAGCAGATAGTAAATCTTTATATAACATTCAGTGGAGCTATTATATCACAGTTTCACAGCCTTCCTCCTAGCTGTTAAGCATTCTTTTTCTCTGTGTCAGATTTTTAACAGCAGCTTTCTCCCTATTTCATCAGCGGAAGATGTTTAGCCCTTTTTTGTGGTGGAGTACTTTTAAAAAATCTATTAATTTCTCAGCATGATTCACCAGACTGTTCTCATATGCCAAATTCCCCCCTTCCCATCATGATCTGGCTACCCACTCACTCAAACAAGATTTAATTTCTTCCAGTGGATATTAACTCTAAATCCCAAGTGCATGCTTATCCACCCTGCCTGTTATTTCAGGACAGCTCCTTGCTTCTGCTGCGGCTCTAATTAGTCAGCCGGCCTGCAAACCTCTGGTTCCAAGAGAAAATGCCAGCACAATGCACTAAGCCCCTGTTCCAGAACTAAGCCCCTCTTCAAATGGCAGTGTCTCCAAAGGGAAGGCACGGGTGTTGGAGAAGAGCAGTGTGTCTTAGCCTGACTTTTCCCGCCACTTGATTTAGTTTGTCTGACTTTTTGTTTACTGGGAATCTTTAACGGGCTCTGCTGTCGAAAAGGCAAGAATTGTTTCCAGTTTAAAATGCAGCGGGTGGGTGGGAGAGGCAGGCGCGCAGAGCAGCTCAGGATGCGGATGGAGCCGGGAGTTGCCAGGCAACTGCTGCCTACAGCGGCAGCGGCACCGCACCTTGCTGGCACCGCACCCTGCGGGCACCTCATCCTGCTGGCACCGCATCCTGCGGGCACCTCATCCTGCTGGCACCACACCCTGCGGGCACCGCACCTTGCTAGCACCGCACCTTGCTGGCACCGCACCTTGCTGGCACTACACCTGCTGGTACCGCACCCTGCGGGCACTTCATCCTGCTGGCACCGCACCTTGCCGGCAACGCATCCTGCGGGCACCGCACCCTGCAGGCACCGCACCCTGCCGGCACGGCACCCTGCCGGCACTGTACCTTGTGGGCCCCGCATCCTGCGGGCACCGCACCTGCCGGCACCGCACTCTGCTGGCACCGCACCCTGGGGGCACCGCACCCTGCGGGCTCCGAACCCTGCGGGCCCGAATTCCGGGACAGCCGAGCCCCTCCGCGCCCCTCCGCGCCCTCTGCTGCCAGGTTTACACGCTTTTTCCAGTGCCTGGGAGATGTCTGGGAATGTACTCGTGCCAAAGCTGCTCTGCAGCAAGGTGGTCCTACAGCAAACGATCTTTAGCTCTGTTTTTGTGTCTGGGGAACACTCCTGTTGCTGATTTCTTCAGAAAAGTGATTGCTAAAGAGCATTAATAACTAAAGTCATGTACATTTCCAAGGAATTCTGAGCTTTTTAGTTATACTTCCCCTCTTATGCCTGATGTTGACCTAACACAGGTGAAGTTATTTCAGTATTTCCTTGAAGAAAGAGATAAGATCTCTTTTTGTCAGCAGAACTGTTTATTTATGTATCAGCATATTTTCAATACAGGAGTCTGCCTTAGGTAAAATTGCAGATGTCACCCAAGGCTTTGGTCTATGGAATCTCCGTCACACACTCTGACTCCTGAATGTGGTCCAAGTCCAGTTCCCCAGCTGCTCACTTCTGTGTTCTGAATTTTCTCTGTGTGGAGGGGTAGAGATGGCAAGGGAGAGCAGATGGAAATCTGCAACTAAAAATGAGACTGCAGAGGGGTTTTCTATTTCCTTGTGTTTGTTTGGGAAACCTTGAGTAGACAGCACCTGGAAACACTAGTATCAGAGTGCTAATTTTGATGATAGATTCATCAAGTAGACTGAGAGAAAATCTCTGAAGATATTTTTTTACCAAGAGACAAGACTGAAATCCAGGGACAATTGCCACAACTCTTACATATTGCTGCTGAATTCCTCAATTGCTTGTGGATGATATTCATTATGGGCTTTCACTTTTCTCTCTGCATTGGGTCTGCTCTGTTTTGCATGATTTGCCATCTGAAATTAATAAGGGGAACAAGGCTGCCCTGTGTCCCAGGTTCTGTCTGAGTACCTGGGCTAAAGCTCCAAGACCAGTGGGCCAGTGTCAGACTGTGCTTCCAACAGCTGAGCAGGATGGTGTCTTCCACATCCCTTTGGCAGCAGTGGGAGTGGGGCATGTCCCTACAGGCAATGCCCATTTCCTGGGCACACTGGGGCTGTGCTGTTAGCACAGGCTGACTGGTGCCTGAGGGTCACACACCTACACTGCCAGCTGTGTGCAGTGGGACTTGGACTGAGGAATACAGCTTCCTCTCCTTGCATGCAGGGCTCTGCTGCTATCAAGGCTCTGCTGCTGGGCAAGAGAATCTTCTTGTTCACCTGCAGCTTTGTATAAAGTTCCCTTTCACTCATCAATCTGAATTAATAACACCACTTAAATATGAAAAGGTTTACCAATTACCTCCTGAGTTTTCAGCATTCATTTTTGTGCTAACATTTACCCAAGAAAATAAATTACAATTATAGGACTGTATATTTTAAATCTCATTTGTCATGTCTTCTCCTTCTCTCAGATCATTGTTCACTAAGTTCCTTATAGATTTAGACCACTGGGTATGCTTTGTACAGCTGTACAATTTATATCATGTAGAGACAGGGCTTTCCTTCAGGTATTCAACAAAGCAATTAACAACCCTCTGAGTACAAACAACAGTCTTATGTGATGGATGCTCACATGTGTATCTCCTCTAATTTTGGTGCCATTCTGAATTAATTTTAATTTGCACTTTCCTGGAAGGGATTTGTTTTGTAGCCCTGACTTTCATGCACAGAGCTCTGTACTATCACCACTCGTACCAGGAACAAGAGCATCGGTAAGGTCTAATGAAATAAGAAGCTGCCCTGAACACAATCATTCTCTTTCAGGTCACCAAGGTCACCCTCTGTCATTGCATAGAGCTTCCTCCCCTACACAGCACCCCTTTCCATGAAAACTCAGGGACTGGAAGTAGATGCTACAGGACACTAAATACAGTGTGGCTTCTGTGGGAAAAAGGGTTCTCAGTCTCACTTCAGTGAAAGGAAAGGCAATTTCCTACTCCTCCATGCAGTCACCTGGGACCTGGCAAAGCCCAGAGGATGGATTATTTGCCCCCTACATCTTGAGGACAGACAGGTCTATGTAGAACATCGAGTCTGACAAAAAAGTCTCACTTATCAATCTTATAATCTGTCAGAAAACCAATCAGTTGCCAAATAGGTGGAAATCTGTGGGTTGCATGGAAATCATTGGACTATCAGATATTGCCCCTTTTAGATTCCAATGCTTTTCTCACTCTGGTTCTAGTCTGTCTTAGGGCATTCTTTGAAAGAGAAAGAATAATCTTTTTGTCAGATGCTAGTGGTTTATTTGCAGTGCAGCATTCCATGATGCAGTGTGGCTCATGGTAAGTGAAGAATCTTCCTCTCACAGGAATGGTTGCTACTTTTGCGTGTGACATCAATTTTCAGATTGTGTTCATCATTTTCCAGATCAATTAAAAATCCAAGGCAGGGGGCAAAATTGAATAAAATAAAAAAGCTTTGTGGATATAAAATCTTCTTTGTTTAAAAAGTGGTTAAGGAATTGGGATAAGATCTTTCTGTGAGGGATTTTTTTCTGTGTGGTCAAAATGTAGTTTTTTAATTAAAAGGTATTGATGCACAGATTTCTGGAGACTACTTTGCTCTTACCTGTTTTTCTATTCAAGGTACTCTAAGATGACACTTATTGACAGGGTTTATTGCTGGACTTCGCAGTTCTGGGTTTATGGTTGGACTTGACCTGAAAGATCTTTTCCCACCTAAATCATTTTATGATTCTATGATTAGAGAAGCTTCAAAGCAGCACAAAGGTGTTGAAATCTCTCTCTTTCTCCTCTGAAATATCACAGCCAGGGACATTGGATGAAAAGGTTTTCTGTGGTGTGGCTGACCTGGGGCCATGCCAACTGGCAGAGTTCTGAAACAATAACAAGAAAATAGGTCACTTCCACATACTGCTTCTTTCACATCCTAACCCCCTAGTGGAGTGGTTTGCACTAATGCAAACCCCACAGTCATAATCTTGATAATGGATGCAAACCTCTGAAAGGTGAAGGGATAAGCAGTGTGCAATTCAGACCAGTTTGAGAAGAAAAAAAAGAAAATATGAAAATCTGTCAGGAAAAGCCCATTTACACGAGATTTTTCTAAACTAATCCTTTGGCTCTCTAATACTCTGCCTTCTCCTGCAGCACACATTCCACCCTAGTTTTAATATGCTATATAAAACAAAAGGTAGAAGAGGTTAGATTTTAGATTGACTGTTTGGTCTATCAGCATTTCTTTACAACTGTCCTGAACACCAAAAAAAAATCCTCTATGCACCATCTATACTTTCTTTACAACAGCCTCCAGGAACCTATTTAATACCTCATTCACTCTTCACCTGCAGACCCTTTCACTCCAGTTTGTTTCCTTATATACACATTTCAAGGATGCACCAACATGCTGACAAGCTTTTTGTGCAATGGGCACTTTCAGCCATCTGTTTAAATCAGTATTTTAGAAAAGTGGGAGAAATTAGGTAGCAGATTCTGTTCAGAGAAAGTCAGTGTTCTGATTTTTCCTTCATAATGGTCCCTAGTTCACTAGTTGGATGGAGCAATTCTCAGGTTTGACCACAGGTCCATGTCCCCTAAGAGGATTTTGATCTGAACCAGTGACTCCTAAAGAGTGTTACAAAACATAATAACCAGTGCACTGTGTGCTGCTGCTTTGGAAAAAAACCCAAAAAACAACCCTTCTTGCTATATTCTAGAATAAAGGATGTGAAATACCTGCTTCTCCCAAGCTCTCCAGCACTTCTAATGATTTTACTATAAATTAGACTTAAAAACTGGCAGAGTTTACTGACATTTTCAACTATCTGCGTGGGACTGCATTCTAACTGCCCTTAGAATTATTAATGCCAAAATCTTGTGGCTACCTGCATACCCTGAAAAAAATATTAATTTGTTTCATTTTCAATGCATGTCTGCAAATGGATTCTAAAGTCCTGAAAGAGGTATTAGTCTTTTGTTATATGGAACTACTATAGTCTCTTTTTATTATGCAATTATGGGAAAGAAGCTAAAATCACCAATACCTGTAATAAAAATGAAAGCTTTGGGTTTTGTGGTTTTTTTTAAAATTTATTTTCTGCTTTGATTTTTTTTTTCTGTATAAAAAGAGCAATAGAAGATCAAATGTGAATTTGATTTACTTAATATAATCTCTATGACCTCTGAAGGTCAGAGGAGCAATTCAAATGACTAAATCACTAATGGCTGTCATTGAAGTATGTGCCTATTTTATGAATCATGAGCAGGACTTCTCTGCCTCTTAGAGGAGCTGCAAAATGCAGCAACAGCTTCTGTCAAACGGGGAGCTGCAGAGTGCCAGAGGGTGAAGGCTGAGATTAGAGTATTTTAGGGAGAGCCACAGGACTGCACTTCATTTCATTAGCTCAGCACCCAGATGACATGACTAAGGAAGGTTGCTCAACGAGTTCATTGAGACTGGAACATATGGAAGACTCTGTCTGTCACAATCTTATTAGTGGGAGGATTTTGCTGTCCTTTGGACAGCTTTGGATGGACTGCAGAAAGCAAAGAGGATACAGCTGTTGAGCCTCACCTTTCCCCTTGGCTGGAGAAGAGCGCAGATGGAGCTCAGTTTGGAGCCATGAATCACTGTCACAAAGTCTGTGCTACCTAAGGCCGTGTGGTGGGTTGGTCCTGGCTGAGTGCCAGGTGTCCACCAAGCTGTTCTATCGCTCTCCTTCCTCAGCAGGACAGAGGGGGAGAAAACAAGATGGAAAAAACCCCCTTGAGTGTCAAGATAAAGGCAATTTGACACCAGTGCACTGAAATGTATTTGTTTAATCTGAGCGAACCCTAAGGTTTAGGAACCAGCCACATGATTTTGGTCTGGGCTTTCAAAATAAAATTATAAAATAAATGTACTATTATTACACTGTCACTGGAGTGCTGGGGTCGGGGCAGGAGCAGACGAGAGGCAGGATCGTAGCAAAGGTGAAGAAGGACTTTATTCAAAAGAACCGAGCTGTTTTTACAGAGAGGTGCGAAAGATTGTGTTCTATTGGCTAACTAACAGAAACATCTTTCTCACACACTGCCCTTGAGAGGAACAGAAAAATAAAGTAGAAAAACAGCACCTGCAAATTGTTTGTAGTCAACAACTTATCCCATCTTTCCAGCTCCCTAAAACTTCTCACAAGCCGCTGTGAGAAACCCTTGCTGTTTCTCTCTCCCTGTCCCATGGCATCCACAATACACTGCCACTATACCTGGGATATGTTTTTGTTTTCCAATTCACTGTAAAGAATAGTTAAATCAACCATCTTTTCATGTCCAGATAGATCTTTTTTTATGAATCACTGCTTTTTCAAAGCAATAAGCCAGCTTTCATAATTAAAACACACAATAAATCAAGCTTCTGGATTTCTTGATGATGAGGTGGTGATGTCACTTTTTTCTGAAAAACATGATTTACTTCTATTCACTGTCTTTTTTTTCAACCTATAATCTTAATAATAGCAGTTTTATAATGTTCATACATGTTATGTGTGCACACAGCCTTTTGTTTCCAAAGTTTGCCCTGAAACTACCAAAAACCTTGGCCTCACAGCACATCTGAAACTGTATTACAAAGGCCTGAAACAAAGTGCAGGAAATCAAAGAGCTGGATTTTCAAAGCTCCTTTTGATAATCTAAGTAGAGACAATTCACCTAATTACTTTTTTTTGCATGTTTTAAATTCTATTAATTGTTTTCCACCACATCTGCTCTCTAGTGTGACACAGATTACTCTTAACAGCAAGCAGGAGCAGAAGATGAAAGGAAGAAAAAACCCAAATGCACATGCTATGATCTTTACAAGTATCTACATTTCCATCAAAACCACAGTGTATGAAATCACATGGCCAGAAGATTTCTTTTGTATTCTCTATTTCCAGTTATATAATATACATTTTAATGCGTTAAATTGACTGTGTGCACAGGGCCAGCACTTGACCAATGTTCCACTTAGATGTCATTTAAGCTCTGGCCACCTCTGTCCTCTCCTACAGCTTTTTGTGCAAGAGTTAATCCAGCTCAAGAGGGAATAGCTAACCTCATTACGAGGAGGAAAAGAAAGGACAAAGTAAGATTTTGAATAAGAATGGACCAAAATCTGACTAAGTAGCCTCAAAGAGACCTTATTAGGTTTTGTGCAGAAAAAGAAATCTGTAATTTGCCATGGGAATGAGTTTTTTCTGCTTTTATAATGTAAGAAATCATTAGAAAAGAAGTGTTTTTTGTCCCAAGCAATGAGTAAAGATTTTGATATGGCTCTGACATTGTATCAACAGAGAAATGAAAACAGGGTAGGGACAGGTAAGTGCATGCAATGGTCCCTTTAAATACTTTTGACATGTTTTCATGCTTTTTTCCCTGGTGATAATTCAAGAGTTCTATCAGATAATTATGTAAATACAATGAGATGTTCTACCTGTCCAAGGAAAAGGTTAGTGCCATCATAGGCCGTGTAAATCTTCTTTTATGGAAAGGAACACAAATGAAATGATCACCTAAGTTGGGGTTTTATAAAATATTGACTAGGATTATGTTTCCTGTGGGAGTAATTTCACCTTAATCCCTCATTTAAGATTCTATTCCTATGTACATTAGATGATCAATCAACAGATGTCATTGAACAGCAGGTGGGAATAAGGTCAAAACTGCAATATGCTTACCTTAAAAATTATTGAATATTTGTTTTATAGACTTGCAAATAGTGGCATAGATCCTCGTGTTCTGCTGGTCTTCCTCATAGCTCCAGCTGTGTGAGAAATGGAGAACATGTTGCTCCCAAGGAATGGCAAAATTGATTCCAGACAATACCTATTGCCATTGTGTGATATAATTGCTACTACTTAATTTCTCTAAAAATAGATCAGGTATTTAATTTCTTAAAGTATATTTTTAAGAGATCACACAATTTTATTTTTATTGAAAATCCAGGACTTTTTTTGGGGTTTTTTTAGTAAGTGATATGACTCCTTCCCATTTAGGTCCCAAATCTACTCATAGAGTTGACTTTCATTGCTGTTATATTGCTGGATGCAAAATATTCCTGACAGCATTTTATTTGCTGGTAAGTGTAAATAAATATGTAAATAAAACATAAATCTCTCACTGTTGGGGAGTTATGCAATTTAATGTGAAATGAAAGCATTAATCTTTAACCTTTTCTGTCTGTTTTTAGAGAGAAGAAGGACTTCAAGAAACCCAAAAGAAAACAAGAATCAATGCAGGATAGGGAAGGTGAGGTAAGGGGTAAATTATTTCAAACAAAACCAACTTCATCAGCAGTTTCTGGAACCTGAGTTTGGCTTTGTAATCCTGGTGGTTTCACAGTTCCTGCATGGCCCAGTCTCTCTGTCAGGGTACTGCAAACACACAACAATTAATTGTGTTGGCAGCCCAGTTCATGTTTTGGTTTGCAGGGCATTTTACCTGGGTGTAGCTCTAAATGCAGGTTCAAAATATGGACTGAGAGGGAAATTTTGGCTTTCTCTGGAATGCAGTCTTTACCAATGTCCTGGGGTGATTTTGTGATACTCATATCCCAAATTTGTCTCCCAGATTTGCCCTAAACCAGGAAAACCAACAAGATGCAAACTTATGTATCTTAATTAATGTAGACTAGTTTGACATTTGGATGAGGAACTTTTAAACCCTAAAAATTATTTCAGTGTTGAATTCTGTGCAGTACCTTCCACAGCAAATTTCCAGGTGAGACTTCTAAGAAAAAGTAAATCTCTGCAAAAAGTTTTTTGTAAGTGTTACAAACCAGGTCTCATAGCCTAAACCAAGCCCAATAGATAGCCAGCAACTGAAGGGTTTTAGTACTCAGCTGACAATAAACTTTGGATGTGTGACTTCAGTGTGTTGTATCTCATCTTATTTTGAAAAAAAGGAGAAAAAAAAGTAGCTAATAATATTTAAAAGGCTGTTTTGAAAATTAATTGAAGTATGTATAGCAGCACTAAAACACCTTAGCATCACATGTCACCGTGAGGAACTATTGTTGTTATTGTGGGATGAACAATAGCAGCAGCCAGAGACTGGACCAATCCAGGACTAAAAATATTCAGGGACAAAGACTTCCAGAAGCTTCAAAAGAAGCAGTCATCAGAGCTCGTGTCAGTACACCAGGAGAACTTCCCAAAGCATCTGTGTTTTTCTCAGTTAACGGCTTCACATAGGTTGCTCATTAGGCTTTCATTTGAACAAAACCAGAAAATGAAGGGTTTTTGTGAAAATTCCTTTACAAAAATAAAGTTCAGAGATTTTCTTCACAAAAGCATACAAAAGAGTTTTCCTTAAATCTACCCACATTTTATTTTCACCTGTAATCATTCTGGGAATTTTCCTCACCCTGCTATCTGACATGGGCTTGTAATTATTGTCTGTCATACAGTAATTTGTACCCAAAGTTTCCTGGTGCTAAAAATTGCTGGATAAAAGTTTTTATGATTGACCTAAGCTTGACACAACTGTGTAGGTGCATTATAATCAATACAATTCTAAATTATAGGAGAATGTATTTTTTCTGACTCTAATGACGATGAAGGGGCAAATCATGAGTGTTTATTAAAAGTGAGTAGCTTAGAGAAATAGCTAATAACCACACTATGCAAAAAAACTTCACAGACATGCCAGAGCAGTCCTGAAAGCAGTGGCTGTGCTACACTTCGTGTGAAGTTAATAACACTTGCCTCAATAACTCACTGAATGACCCATATTTCTTTCTCTTCTGAAATTATTGCTCTCTTTCATGCCATACTCCATGACAGACAAGATATTTTCTTCCCCTTCATATGATTGAAATTTGAATTATGCTTCACTATTGCAACAGATTTAATGTTGATCCTTGCATACCTGCATTTGATAAGGAGACAAGGAGAAATTTAAAATTACCTGGATTGGGTCTGTAGAGCTTTAGTACAGTGGAGACTTGGTTAAGGGTGGACTGCATGCAGGAGTGGATGCTTTAGTGTGCTTTGTGTACCTGCAAAGGCACACACATACAGACTATCAGTCTGAAAATTTTATTTGTTGGATTTTTGCCTGCAGTACTGTAACACTACTAAATGGCACTTGTAACTGTAGGTACCTTCCTAAGCCACATTTGACACTTCATATGACTTTTCACTTTTGTCATGTTTTTAGGTGACAGGGTATAAGGGCATCACTTCAGGAGCAAAACACTGGAACTCACAGTGTTAGAGCCCAACTTCTGCATAAAACTACATTTTAATGGAGGATGGCAAACTGTGGAAACCTGGGTAGCAATAACTGGGTTTTGGAAGGCTAAAGGAACCATCAGTGGTGTGTCTATTCAACCCTTCTGGGAAGTTCTTTTTTTCCCACAAATAAATTATGGAAGCTATACCACACCTCCACCATGATTTTGCATTGTCCAATGCAACTGAGCAGTAATTCATAAGAGGCATTCCTAACGTAAGAGAAATTCTGAACAATTAATTGTGACATGATTTACTGATAATTTTGAACAGTGGAAAAGAAAGATATGCACATTTTATTTGGCTTATAAAGAAATGCTCAAGCTCTTAGAAAAATTTTTCTCATATCTCCTGAACAACCTTGAGGGCTCCTTGTGTCTCCTTCTTTAAAAACATTCCTAAGAAAGACAATTAAATCCTCCAAACTAGTTAAAGATTTAATTCCATGTACTGTATGTTGCAATAATCCAATTCTTCTGTGTCTAAAAATGGAGCAAAAGGAACTTGATATTTATTATTAGCTAGTTACATGTAGGAAAACCCCGGCCTTATTTGTGTTTTAAATACCAATCTTTTCATCTTAGATGATCATTTGACTGGTTTGGAGACTGTGAGTGCCTGTTAGCAAGGAGGTTTCACTCCAGCTTCATAGGGAGATAGAGTTTCCCCAATATTTAAGGTATTAATCATAATTTTTTTTTCCAGAACTACTGTGTAACCCTCAAAGCTAAAAAAAAAAAAAAAGAAAAAAGAAAAACATCCCAGAGAAAATTTGATTTGGTTTTATGGAAGTGAAACTAAACTATTTTCATGACATGGTCTCCTGGAATGCACAGATAAATTCAGAGTAATGGTTTCATTGCTCTGTATTATGTTCTCCCTCCAGGTTTTGGTTGTCAGCAACAGAGTTTTAGATAAATTTCAGTAATTGAGTCAAATTCTGTGCTCTCTACTAAATTTTTTTGAGACCTTAATTGAAAATATGCTATTAAATAAAATGTCTGAATGCTTATGCTAAGACATTGAGTTAACAAAAATGTTCTAAAAATATAAATTTAGCATGCATTATGTCCCATTGGAACCCCTTTCTGAGCCCTTTTGTTAACAAATACATAAGATCTGCCTTAGCATAAATCCTAATTTTGAAGGAAGTTTTAAGACCCCTGTGGACAGTCTGGCTCAGCAGGTCTGCATGGACAACCATTCCTTTAGGACTTGGCTGTCTGCTGCACCTGCAATGACTGAGTGATTATTTGTGCTGGAAGGAGGATTTGGGGAACTACAGGTCTGTCAGCCTGGCCTCAGTGCCAGGGAAGGTCATGGAGCAGATTGTCCTGAGTGTGATCACACAGCACGAGCAGAGCAGCCAGGGGACCAGCCCAGCCAGCATGGATTGGGAAGAGCAAGTCCTGTTTGACCAGCCTGAACTTCTATTATAAGTGGCACTGTTTAGCTGGGAGAAGGAAGTCTGGGAATGTCATTACACGTGCTTTAGTAAAGCCCTCCTGGAGAAGCTGGCTGCTCATGGCTTGGGCAGGTGAATTGTTCACTGGGTTAAAAAACTGGCTGGATGGCTGGGTCCAGAGGATGATGTGACTGGAGTTCAATCCTGTCAGGCTGGTGGCCAGTCACAGGTGATGTTCCCCAGGGCTCATTTGGTGTAGCCCAAAAGGAGGTTGTACTGAGGAGGGTCCATTCTCCCAGGTAACAAGCCGCAGAAGAAGAGGAAAGGGCCTCAAGTTGCATTATGGGAGGTTTAGATTGGATATTGGGAAATACTTCTTCACTGAAAGGGTGTTCAGGCCTTGGACCAGGTTACTCAGGAAAGTGGTGGAATCACCATCCCTGGAAGTGTTGAACAAACACAAGGACATGGCCCTTGGGGGTACAGTTTAGCAGTAAGCATGGCAGTCCTGGTTAAGGGTTGCACTTGATGATCTTAGAGGTGTTTTCCAACCTACATGAGTCTGTGATTCTATGATTAAGTCAGAGATGCAGAGTTAAGGATGGGAAGGGAAAAGCGGCATCCTCTTTAAAGGCATTAGGAGCAAGGCATCTGTATGCATGGCTGAAGACACCCTGGATCACCAGGAGGAATCGTGACATGGTGAGCAATTAAAAAAAGTGAGTGAAGTATCTCAGCAGCCGATGGAAAAATTTCTTTCAGTCCCTGTTGTAGAAGCCATTGGGGAAATTCCTATTCCAAGGACACTTTTTAAATGGAAATAACAGCATGGTCTTGACAGAGATTGAAGTCTCAGAGGAGGAAGTTATGGAGCAACTCAGCAACTAGGACAGCAAAATATTCATTTGAGAGGCCTGAAGTAAGTGTGAAGTAGCAGAGTTAATGAAAAGAAATTTATCCTTAAAATGGTAACTGTGCTTGAAATAGGAAAGTCGCTTATTTGCTTCCTCCAATTGAAACAGGACCCAGGGAAAATCCTGAAAATTACACCTTGGCAAATTGTAATTTTGCTCAGGGGAATGCCTTGAAAAGACTAATTAAAGAGTAAGGTAAGTAAGTGTAACCTGATATAATCATGCCAATCCTGCTCCTCCAAGGAAAAGTGTGACTTGGTTATCATGCAGAGTTATTTGAAACAGTTTACAAATTGGAGAGATTGAATGTAATAGATCACTGGGCTGCTGACAAAGATAAACTCTTAAAACAGGCACAAAAAATTTTTTAAATGTCCATGGGGGCAATTATGATAACAAACTACCACAATAACCTACGGAATATAGTATGGAACTTCCTGCAATGCCTAAGATTTTCCTCATATTTTTTTTCTGTGCCTGTTCCCAAGAGCATGCAAGCACAGACAGTGAATGTATGAGAGGCAGAGCACTAGGTATATTGGGTGTGTAGATGCATGGCAGACACACATACACACACACACACATATATGTATATATGTGTATATATATATATATACATATACATATATATATATATATATATAGCTTATCAACAGCATCTTCCTTACATAAACAGTTATATAAATACCCCATGCATACAATGAATGTGTACCTTGTGTATATGGTAGGGTGAAAGGGAATGTGCACTGGGAATATGTTAAATTTTCCTAAAGGTGACAAATAATTTTCTTGGGGTACAAGATTGCAGGACATTCTTTGTGTCAATAGACAACCCACAGATATTGCGGTGTTGATGTGAAAAAGAAATCTGAAATTATCCCTAAGAGCTTTTGTTTTGGATGGGAACAACTGGGTAGCCAGTGCTCAAGAGTGATCTGACAGAGCTTAGAAAACATGTCTAAATATTTGTACCTCACAGTGAAAAATGAGGTTCTTAAAAATCATGAACAGCTGCATACTTTTAGAAGCAGAACTTCTGATACTCATTTTCACAAAACAGACTTTACATCTTTTAATATTTACCAAGATATTTTATGAACAGTGAAGGGTCTAAAACAAAAAAATCAAACCAAACCAACCAACCAACCAAAATAACCTCAAACTCCCCCTGAAAAAAAGAAAAAAAAGAATTTGCTGTCCTTCAGTTGTAAGGAATCAGATACTTAATCCTTGACAAGTCTTCATATTCCTCAAAATCATACTTCTAGATGGCTTAAACCAGAAGCTTCTCTTTACATTAACATTTCCTTCCAGTCCCAGGAAGAAATATTGCTCTGCCTTGATAAACCCAGTTATTGAGTTTGTGATTGACAGAAGTTAAAGTGAAGGAAATTACTCTGGGAAGGAAGTAATTACTCCTGGGAAGGAAATTGACTGTCTGTGCAGTCAAATATCATGGGATTTCCTTGCCCCCGGTCCTCCCTTTCATTTCTATGTAGCCAAACAGCACAGGGTAAGGTTTTTCCAAAAAGAAACATGGGGAGTTTTGCTGGAGCTGATAAACCTCGCTCAGAGCTTGCTCTGAGTGACAGGGACAGTATGTAGCAAGGTCCTTGGCTTAGGCCAGCTCTTCCCAAGAGCAAGGCTTAGGTGCAGCAGGCCATCTGGGTGTAGCTTGAAGGATCTCAGCAGCATGGGACTGGTAGGAGTTTCACAGAGATGAAAGAAATAAAGTGGAGCCATCCCCCTTGTATTGCTCCTTGTTCCCTCTCCTTTTTGTTTCCTGTCACAAAGGAGCTGTCTTGTGAGAGGAGAAATCTACTGCCAAACACAAGGACAGTGTTGCAGTGAGGATGAAGATCAGCTAATGGTAAAATGGGAGATGAAAAAGAAGAAAGAACTATATGACCTTGAGAAGTGCAGTAGTGCAAATGGGATCGAATATAATAGTATGAAAGATCATATACTGAGGAGGAAAGGAATTTCTGCTTTAACCTGGGAGCTGGTCAGCCAAAGTGACAGAGTGAAAGAAAGAGGTGGGTATATGAATCAGATACAAAATGTCCCTGAGCAACCCACATGATGTGGCTGTAGAGAAAGATTAATTCCCTACTTGGGAGTATCAGAAACAATGTGTCTGGCACAGAACAGTGTACAATGAATTTTGTACAAGACTCTGGTAAGGCTCTGTGTATATAATTGTAGCTACCTGCTTTCAGGAGAAATGAGGGAGGAAGAAAGAATTTAAACTAAAGGATGGTGGCAGTATCACAAACGGTCCGGCTTTGGTCTCTTCCAATCTATGTTCCTGAATGAAGGGGGAATGAACAGCTTGGCCCTAGTAGTATACACTAGTTGGTTTTTTTTTCCTGAATCTGTGTATAAAGCATAGAATTTAAAAAAGTATTTTCACTAGATTGATTTTATATGTCTCAGGAAAGCCTTATAATGCACAAATGTTGCAGTTGAATTTTAAGCAATACAGACAAGCCTAAACTCCAGATGACCTAACTTGCTCTCCAGGTGCTGGTACTGTTCAGACAGTGACTCATTTCTCTGGGATGAAAACAGGTGCAGTTGTTAAACACCCTCTGGTTTAAGGGTGTGTGTTCTTCCTGGGGCAACTTCTATTTGGAAAAAATACCATTTAATTAGCTGCCACATTTCTCTTCCCATTGTGGTTCATTTTTAAATGATGACAATTCAAAGAAATCTAGATAAGAGCTCTCAAAATATGTACCCATAAAGACAACTCAATATTATAACTCTTTTCAAGCTATTTAAACAAATGTCTGTTAAAATGATTTCAAAAAGTCCTGAGAATAAGGTGATTTCATCTGTCTGACATTTAACAGTTTTTTGGTTTTTTTTTTGCTGCTCTGTCAGTCCACAACCTTGAAATCATTATTACTCAGACTCTAGTAAACTCTAAGTCATCATGGTTTCTTTTCTCTGCAGGCAGCAGATAGTTGGAGTTTTTAAGTTTTCAGTGTTGAAGTTTATAATTAATGTAATTTAAATTGCAAGGCACATAATTTTAATACCGTAAGTAGAAGAAAATTTTAAATATTTCTTGTTCCCTGGAGCTCAGAGATCTAGGTTTTGGAAAACACTTGGTTTTATAATCATCTGACTCTAGTGGCAGAAAAATTTAACTTGTGTTGACACCCACTTATCAGTGAAAGGTGGATTGTTAATGAAATTATTTGGTAAAGAAAAAATTTAGAGCTCTCTACTATTTAAGATGGAAATCCAAACCTATGGCTTTGCAAAACATCACAATCACATGATCTGCAAAAAAGTATTGCAGTCATAGTCTTTGGCATGGCTACCACCAAGGTCAGAGTAAATTCCCTGGCTGGTATTTTAACTCATGTTAAGCAAATGGTCATTAGGGAAGTTGATGTAGTGTTGTCACCTGTGTCTCATACTCTTTGTGACTGATAGGGTCAAGTGTGCTCTTGGAATGGTGGAATGGTGAACCAAATTATTTTCTCTTTTTTGGCATCGGTATAGGTTTGTAGAGGTAAAGTACACAGCAAGAATGTGACTGCAGAAAAAAGAAAATTATTTATGCACCAATACAGAGCAATAAGATCCAGTTTGATAGTGAAACTCACCCTGCAGAGCTCCAGCCTACATTGGCAATTGCATGCAATACAACCTAAATAGAAAATTGTGTTATTCACTCAGTGCAGATGGTACACTACCAGGTAAAATTAAAATCAAAGAGAGCTTACCTTACTCGAGAGCTTCCATTATTTTTGACACTTCAGAAGAAGAAACCCTGAAAATTTCTTATAATGCTTGTTGTGGATAAGGGATAAATTCAGAGAACATGACAATATGGAAGATAATTCAATGGGAATTTTAATTTTCACAGTGAATCAATGAACTCTGTATTGCTGTATGCTTCCCAGAAAAAGATTGATTGTTTGTTTTTTTTTTTCTTTTTAATGGAGGGATTTCAGTTAAAAAAAAAAAAAAAAGCATTCTGGAATTTGTGTTTAGAAAAGCCCTTGGATAGTAATATACTTACTCTGCTTTCACCTCTGTGTTCTAACATCCAGATGGTCAGGGTGATGGCTTTGAAATAGTTGCTGAATAATGCATTTGTCCGATAATATTCAGTTTAGTGTTTACACTGACTGTTCTCAACTTGCTCTGCTACTCTTATGCATAACCATCCATTTCCCTTCTTAGCCACGTCTGCCATATTGCCCAACACGGGCCTGCTTTCTCAGAGTTTTTAATTTTCATGTATAAAATGTTTATGAATTTGGATGCTAAAAATGTTTATGAGTAATTTACCATGCATGCTGGAGTATTTAAAATGGCTTATTGTCTCTGTCTGCACCATCTGCAGAGAAAGTCACTAGACTTTTCAATTATCCTTGTGGGAAACGATGTTTTTAAGCCTTTAGTTTGATCTAATCAATGCATTTGCCAATGCCAAATAAATTGCATATTGAAAGTAAACCCCCCAACACACAGTTTGTAAATATATTAGCTTTAACTACAGCTAGAAGTTAAACATTTGGATCAATGACACACTAATTCATACTGAAATTCTGTGCCCTTCTTTAGGAAGTAGAATATTAATGATATCAGCTCTGGCCCAAAGGGAATCCTCCAATTCCATCAGAATAAGTACAAAAAGTTGCTGGCAGCCCTTCCCTTAGATTTCAGTTGTGTGAAAGCCTCTCATAAGCATCTTTGATTCTAAGATAAGTGACTATGCAAAATGGCATTATGTGGCTCTTCATGTTTCCCATTGTTCTCCATCTCAGATCAGTTTAAACTTGAAAAGTTGATTTTCCCCTCCGTGTCCTCAGAGTACAGGATCTTGAGATTCCAGATGCAAAAATGGAGTGTCCCAAAGTAATGAGATTTACTATATCCTGCAAAAAATCCATATGGAAAGCATTATTTTTCCCTAATCAGGAGTACAATACAATATACAATATTTTGAAAACATTAGTATTTTCACCAAGTGATTTAAATGATGATCATTTTAATAACCAAGAGATATGAGTTCTGTCTTTTTTTCCTATTTCCAAAATAAAAGTATTCAGAGTACTTTAGCAGATCTTCTAGAAACAGAAAGTAAGAGTTTTAATTAAAAGAAAAATTCTCTAGTAGAACTGTAATATGTGTAATAACAATAAAAAATAACAGAGATTTTTATTTATTAGAGGACATAGTCACAAATCTTGATGCAGCAATTTTACTGCTATCTCTGTTAGATAGAGATTCCCTCTGCAAACAGTTGCATCACCTACAGTGATTGCTCCCAGTTCTACTAAAGAAAAAAGAAATAAAATGAGTATTTCAGGCAGTCAGACAGGTTTGGATAAACACCACATGAAAGTGCTTTGGGCTAACTTGAGTGACTGTGCCTGAAGGACAGAGCCCATTTATAGAGAGTGATGAATAACTTGGAGTGAAGGAAAGTGTATACTATCTCCAGCTGGCACAGCAAGACTCAGAAAAGGAAGTATGCCTGCAGTCACCTCATACAAACAGGAACAGGATGCTGGGATGGAAAGTTTCTCACTTTCACCATCTTGTACATTGTATCTATGAAACAGGGTATGAAAATACAAGCAAACTTTCCTACTGATGGTAATCATGCCTTAAGTTATGTATTAAATGTTCTTTCAAATGAGGAAGGATTGGGTTCCCCTTTACCACCCTTCTAACATAGCAGGAGGGTTAATTTGGAGATTATAGTGAATGTTTCCAATCTTGGCTAAACTGTTCAACATGCTGAATGATAAGAAAGGCATTGTCTTATTTACAAAGCATATTTAGGTCATGCTCTGCATTAGGACTAATCTCATAGAACACTAATGTTTAATGTTCTTCTTTTCTCTCCTTCCAATGATACTAGAAACAAAACAAAACCAAAAACCCCATAAATACAGAAGAAGAATGAGGGATGAAAATGCATCCAAACAATGAAATGTAGTGTTACTAAAGTCATATTAGTAAAGCTGTGAGGAAATAAGGATGTTTTTCATGTTCCTTGCAGAGTAGGCATACACAGAGTATGCTTGATAAACTAGCTCATACAGATGGTACATAAACATGTTAGGCTTAAAATAGTTTGACATGCATATAATGTCATTATGACTGTTTCAATTCTGACCATATCATTTCTATACATACAATTTTCTTCTTCTATAATAGGGAAAAGAAAAATTTCTTTTGCGCAGCTGAACATCTGCTGCAGGGTACAAATTTTGACATATTGACAGATTTTAGTCTGCAATATTTTATGGAGAAGAAAAAATAATCCTCCTGGGTATTAAATATTTCAAGCAGTAGCTTAAATATGCTGGAAGTGTGTTGTACTTATTTTCAACTCAGAGCTGGCATCCAAGGAGTTTATGTATTTCTGAAGAGGATCAGCAGGGTTGATTCTTTTTATTTAAAGTTTACTTTAAGGATGCAAAAGACTGTTTTGTTTTAGAGAGATTATATGGAAGCAGCCGCAGCATAACTTTAAATGGGACTCTGTCAAGGCTGGAAAACACAGAATTGAGAACAATTGTGCAAGAAACTCTGGTTCCTTGAACTTCTTCAGGGGTGCAATTTGCATTCCTAGTTCCTGGGCAGAATAGTTTCCTTTTGCCTGATGGCTCTCCAGTAGGTTAAATGGATTTAGTGACAAGGGACTCTAAAAGTCTATAATATAAATGCTGCAGGGACATTTAAATTACATAAGGCATTCAAGGTCTTTTCAAAGCCTGGAACATCTTAAACCTATCCTAGTCCATCTTTCCTGCTGACATACCATTTCAGATAATTGGATCTCCTGCTATGTGCAGAAGTCAGGTGCAGATAACACCGAGCTTCACATATCTAGAAGTAAGAAGAGATTTCCTGTCATGCAGATGTCAAACTGGTTAAAAAAAAAAAAAAAGAGAAATACATAATACCAAAAGACCATGTCTTTCCACTCACAAAGAAATCTGAAATGCCTTTTCTTAAATGAAAAAAATATTTCAAGGATATTCTGTGAAACTTCAGGTGCCAGGCTGCAATCACAAGGTCGTGTTAGTTTCATCAGTGTTCCAAGACAGGTAATATAGTAGGAAGAAATGTTTTCTGTCATCAGTGCCTTGCTGGGATACATTGCCTTTTCCAACTGGACCAAGGCTTATTAATTCACATGATCTAAAGGTTTCAGCACCAATGTGATGCTGAAAATGGCTGATAAAAAGAAAAGGCAATGATCCTTCTGCATTAACATATGCATCCTTTAAAAAGTGAAAACAAAATATGTGTGAGTGGGTTGTATAGACAGACAAAGGTCATCTAGGTAAAGTAATGGCAAGGAATTATCACTCATTTTGGAAGTGAAGACTGTTGACCTACAAATGCCATTTATAAGGAAAAAACCTTTACTCCTCACATTTAGATACCTGCACTAAGCTCTTCCCTAAGTAAGTGGTAGTTTATCATTGGGGCTCTAGAGCCTGCTTGATTATGAAGTACCAAATGTTCTTGAGGTCTCTTTGAACTTGGAACATAAAATGAAAATGGCACCAGCCCTTCTCTTGCTGTATTAAGTGCAGTGAGCCCCTGAAGGCACTAATTAGCCAAATGTCACAATAAGCAGTTCTATATTTTTGCCTAAGCTTGACAATCACTTAAGCTAGGGTATAAAAAATGGTGGAAACAATCAGAGAAAATTTATTACAGAAAAAGGGTGTGCTGGTTTGGGCTGGGGTGCAGTCAGTTTTTCTCACTGTGGCTGGTATGGGGCTGTGTTATGGATTTGTGTTCAACACAGGGATGATGTTTTTGCCTTTTGTAACACTGTTTTCTTATTTCAAACACACATTCCAACTGCCTAGGCCTGACTTTCTCCCCACATCATGTATGCATGTGATTATCCTTCAGTTTGTGTATAAATCATTCAACAAA
Source organism: Serinus canaria (assembly GCF_022539315.1). Lineage (NCBI taxonomy): Eukaryota > Metazoa > Chordata > Aves > Passeriformes > Fringillidae > Serinus > Serinus canaria. The sequence goes on from NC_066319.1 coordinate 19,632,780, forward strand.
TGTATATTTGATGGGGAAAAAAGCAAGGAGTATTACAGTGGGCAAAATGTATTAGATTAGGAAATGAAGCTGTGCAGTAGACATTCATATTAATACTATGAAATGTATTGTAGGTATACATGTTTAGATATGGAAAAGATCCTGAAGCCAGTCTAGGTTTTCTTTGTCTTTCATGCAATCTTAGTAATTCATTAGAAATATATTCCATCCTCCTTCTCTTCGTGCCTCCAAGAATGCCTTTATTTTGGTCTAAGGTATTTGCTACCAGTAGTAGTACAAATAGTACCTGATCATAACTCATTACCTGAGTCTTCATTACTTGAAGTCGTCATGGGATTTGTAAAGTTCCACAAAGTTTAAGTAGCTCTTATTCCTAAGCCACTTGAACTTTCTTTTCCACTGAAATACAATGATTTCAAAATCTGGCAAAGTTCATGAAAAAAATACATCAACATCTGTTAAACAAAAAGAAAACACCTCTGGTTTGGACAGTCTTTGAGTCCAGCTCTAGAATGCCATTCCAAGTGATACCATATCATACCACTGGGCTGGTAACACATGGGTGATGTAAAATGCTCTTCAGAGACACCTAATTCTTTCTAATTTAAGATCTTAAACTTAAGAAGATTGAAAACTCCTGTATCCCCATAACAACCTTTAGGTGTCTTTCAGCTTTTGAAGAAAAAGGGTTGTCTCAATGATGAAAAAAGGACTTGGAACCAATTCATTTGTTGTTGTAGTCACAGACCTAATAGAACACAGAATAGTTTTGTCCATGTGACATTTACTAGCTTCATTAGTAAGGTGTGCAAATATTTATAAATTAGTAAATAAAAAAAGGCTGCCACAGCAAAATAGAGCAACATTATCAATGTTGTTGTTATATTTTTGTGATTTTTGTGTACCTTTTAGCATAACTATATCCTCTTCTATGCAGAGATATAACTTTCTTCCTGCTGCTCCTTACTGCTTGATCTTACAGCCTCGTTGTGAGACAGCAAAGAGTTTATGAGCACCGTTTGTATGAGCACAATTTCAGAATCAGGGTTCTTTTCTGAGCTGGTTTCTTTTTTACTGCTTCACATGAAGGAACAATCAATCAAATTAGAGTCTAGTTCTGAAATTTGAAAACAAAATAGTTACTGGCTCTGTGGTTACCTTTTATTTTAAAAGACTCCAGCACAACAGAGAGCATTTTTCACTGTTAATGCTTAGTCCTGTGGTAATTTGTTTTCTCTTTAATAAAAGAATGAGTGGCAACAGAGGTTTCCTTTTCACCTGCAATGGAACCCAATCAGAACATTACAAGTAACATTAATGGAGTATAATAATTTCTCATCTATTGATGACCTTTAAAGAGAATTGTAGTTATTACCTTAGAAAATTCTCTCATTTATTACCTGTCTCTTCATTGAATTTCAATGTCTTTACCCAGCAGAAATATAGATGCTTGGCTTCAAAACAGAGAAATAGGATTTTATTATTATAATGGCTGCAGGCAGTGAACCTAATTCAAAATTTTTCACATTATATGGGATTTTTGAAGATGATGATGGTTACTAGACCAGGCAGTTCACTGCAGAGAATAAAATAAGTTTATATCTAAGGGCTAAATTATTTATAAAGGGTATTTTCTCAGATCTAGCAGAAGTTCATTAAACTGATTAGATGTGCTTGCTAGATAGCAACAGAAGCTTTTGTTGGTGGTCAAGATCTTTACATTGTAAACAAAAAGATGGATAGTGAGATGTGAAAATTTTTTTGGACATACTCCCTTTACAGAAGTAAAAGTCAAGTCCATCTTTGGTGCTGCAAAATAGAGTGGCAGAATTAGTTTTTTAATTTTCTGATCCCAGTAGCTTCCAAATATCTTTTAGGTCACCTTCTTGGTCCCAATGCTCTGGCAATAGGCACAGAATTTCAGAATTCCTTCTGATATTAGAAGCAGGGAAGTTTTACATTGTAGTTAGCTCCTTTCTGGCATTCCTGTGCTCCAGCATTTACTGTGGTCGAGTATGTTCCTGAGTTGTCAAACAGATATTGATCTACCTGTTCTTCAGCTCAACTCTCACGCAATGGCAGGTGTTGCTGCCCCTAAATGGACACAACTAGGAACACTTAGCCATAATTAAAAAGAAAAGACGTAATCCTATGAAGGAAAACCTCTTGAAGGATACTTAGATTAACTTGTTCATACAAATTGTATCATTACTATAAACTGGTTTAGTGTGTCTTATGAAAAATGACATAAATAGAGAATCCAACGAATATTCATACCACTGATAAATGAAACTCCCTGGAACTAATTCTCAGATTGAGAGTAACATGTTAGAAGCTTTTTTTAACTGCCCCTGACATGTTATAAAAACCATTGTCTCAGTGGGCAGTAATGGTTAAAAAATAGTGTATATCATCAGATATCAAGGAGGTGGAAAACGTAATTTTACCTCCCTATAAGTTCTTAACGTGGCTATGCTATTAGTGCTGCATTCAATTCTGGTGGGACCAGAAACTACAGATAAGGGAAATGAAAATAACCAAGAGAAGAAAGCAGCTGCCTTACAAAGAGAGCCAAAAAAGTCCTAGGCTCCTTCAAAAGTCTGGAGACCAGAAGGGCAAGGAAGGATATGACTGAGTTCACAGTCACAAAGGGTTGCTGTGTTGAATACAGAGTGGATAGACCAAGTTCCACCATCCTACAACTAAAAGACATCTGAGGATGATTTATTTCAAATAGATAAAAGGTAATAACAGGTAGAAAGTGTATTTCTGTCTTTTGTCTTCTATCCATCCATCCATCCATCCATCCATCCATCCATCCATCCATCCATCCATCCATCCATCATCCATCCATCCATCCATCCTCCATCCATCCATCCATCCATCCATCCATCCATCCATCCATCCATCCATCCATCCATCCATCCATCCATCCATCCATCCATCCATCCATCCATCCATCCTCCATCCATCCATCCATCCATCCATCCTCCATCCATCCTCCATCCATCCATCCATCCATCCATCCATCCATCCATCCATCCATCCATCCATCCATCCATCCATCCATCCATCCATCCATCCATCCATCCATCCATCCATCTCTAATTAGTGCCCTTTTTCATGGTGGCTAATGGGCTGATGGAATTTTCCAGCACAGAAGCTCGTGGAAGCAGAGAGTTCTGTCAAGTTCAGAGAAGAGCCAGGCCAATTACTGCAGTGACTGAATAAAAGGCAACAGGCAGGATATATCTTACAGGTTTGTGCTCTTGGCCTCAGCAGGGGCTCCAGTGCCTTAAGTCAGAACAGGGTAATTGGTCAGGTTGAGCTGACCCATATCTTAAACTTTTAAAGCATTATTCTGCTGAAGTTGCTCATTTGTATGTTTCTTAGAGTTTCCACTTCTAATTCTCAATTACTCATAGAATTTACCTGGGCTATCTCTACCTATATTCCCTTAGCATCCCCAGATCTTAAGGGAATAGGACTCCAGTTACACTGTAACCTCTAGATTAAATTGTAATATTCCTGCAAATGCTTAGATTCATAAAAATATTATTAAAATATTATAATTTTGAATATCCAAACATACACACTTTGGATTACTCACAGCAGTTCTACAGTCAATTTAATGCCATATACAGTAAAATGTGTTGCTTTGAGAAAAGCATAGCTACATTGGTGTTACCATGGTGCTCTCTGGAATAAATGGTGAGGGCAAAATGCATTAGTTTGGTACAGAAATTTTCACAAGGTTATCATGGATTTTCATGGGCACCTCCCCTCTGCAAACCTTGTTTCTCAAATATAGAGTAGCATGTGCATTGAGAATGATTTTCCAGAGGTTGAACTAAGAGATTTAAATTGCAGGCTCCCAGTTAATCTTGATCAGCACTATTTAAAACAACCCAAAAGCTAATCTGCCTCAGACATTATAACCTCATGTTTAATGAGGCTTGTTTTGAATCTGATGAGAATTTTCTTTTCAGGGCCAGTCTAAGTTCAACAAATCATGGTAAAAACTATTTGAAACAGCACACTTAGGGACCTTTGCCCTGTCTCCTTTAATCAAGCTTTGCAGACTGAAGCAGTTTCAATATAGTCCAGCACTGTTTTTGCATTATTATTTTGGCAATAGTCCACATTTCTTTAGTGATTTGGAACACAACATAACAATCCCACAGCCAGGATAGTCTGTAAGCCTTTGTACATTTGAACCACAGCAAAAAGTCAAAGCATGTGGAACAGAAGAGGACTGGGATGTCATGGTCAAGGTAAGGTTGTTGCAGAAAAAAAAAAAAAAAAAAAGGGAATTTTCACTCCAAATCTTGTGTGTTAAAAGAGAAAGGTTAAGTTATGGGAGGCTTCATCCTCAAATTCCATGTATCATTTCTGTCAGCAGAGCACAGTAATGGGAACTGTCACACTGGATTCTCCAGGTCACAAAGCATGGAATGTTCTGGTGTTTGCATGAGTCACAGGATGGCATGAAGAAATGTGCTGACCACCCTGCCTCGTGACATCTAAGATTTCCTTAGTATATGCTCAGAACATCTCAACATAATTTGCTCCTTCAGCTCTCAACTGGTTTCCTAAATTGCTGTGTGTATCTTTTCTTGTTCATATGCCAGAGAAAGAAGATACTATTTATATACAGCACATAAAGTTGGTGGATTCCCCTGGACTGTAAAGAGACTATTTTCTACTCTGCAAATACTGGTGTGTGATAGGTAGGCCAACAGTTCAGATGCTTCACATTATAAATCATTACCTTCCAAGTCACAGTAACTGGACAACTCAAAATTTAATACCTTAACCAAGCATAGAAAGAATCTTGGCTGAAATTCTCCATGCCACGTGTTGAGAATGTTTCCGCAGTCCAGAAACAAAGCACCATTTTCTAACAGTTTAGGGACTGTTTACTCATACTTAAAGCTGTTTCTTTAAGAAATCATGTCATGGTCTGAACACTCAGCATGTGAAAAAATCTGAGCCTTTTGCCTTCTGCATGAGAAGAGTCAGGTGTGTTCTTTCAAAACTTACTGGTTTTCACAATGGAGAAGCGTGAAGAATCTTGCAGCTTGATTGTCCATGGCTTCTTGCTTGTCTCAAAACCCATTATTTTCTTAGAGCTTCTCTGTGTCACAAAACTGGGAGACTTCATGGAAAAATTATACTTCCTATTTGACAGTCAGTCATTGACAGAAGAGTAATCCATCCATCTTGAAATATTTCCAAAGATTTCATAGGTAATAACAGCAAAAATTACAGCAACATTGAAGTTATGTCAAAATTGTTAACTGAAATACTTCAAATGTCCTAAAATAGATCCAATACTCTTCCTGCACTTGCACAGGGAAATGCTCACAGACACACGAGGTAGGTGACATAAAAGATAGAATCTGGTTTGGAAGGAACCTTAACAATCATCCAGTTCCAACCCTGCCACTGGCAGGGACACCTTCCACTGGACCAGGTTGCTCAGAGCTTTGTCCAACCTGGCCTTGAACAGTTCTGGGGATGGGGCATCCACAACTTCTCTGGTCAGACACAGACACTGTGTTTGATTAATTATTAATACTTGTTTAATGCAAAACTCCACCAATGTCACTGCCTAAAGATGAGGTGTGAAGCGTGAAAATTACTCAAAAAGCATGTATTGGGTTGTAGGGTAGTACTTGAAAAGTTGCTTTCTTACAGCTTTTTTTTTGCATAGGATAAAGTACAGTAGGATTTCCACTAAGGTTATTGTGACATTTTAACAATATCTGACAAACCCATGTAGGCTTAATGCAATGTTCTAAGAAGCTAATATTCTTTTTCTTCTCTCTGCTTTATAACTTCCTGCTACTGAAAAAAATGGGACTGTTGCTTTGCAGACTTCCCTTCATCAGGCATAGACAGAATTTCTTTTGCAGGTACCAAAGTAGTTGCCTATGCTGCCCCTTAGGATCTTGTTGAATGGAGTGATATCCCAGTAGTACATGAGAAGAAAAATGTTCTTTATTCATATCAAACAGTGGTTTAGCATGATTTGGCAGCAAAGGAGTCTAGGTACAGCTGGATCCAGTCCTAATCCCAAACTTGGCCAACAGTTTTATCTATAGGACAGTAAATGTGTACAGAAAATCCTTTAAATCAACTAGGTATGATTTCAGAGTTTAGCACACTATCAGTCTGACAATTTTTTATGGCGAGAGATCTCACAGCCTCAGGCAGTGACCTTGGGGAGTGTCCCCACTCAAGGGAGATCCTGGTGTGCAGCCTGGTGCTGTGCAGCACAGCTCAGCGGGCCCTGGGCTGTCTCCTACTTACATAGGAAGATCATTCTCATTTTTGCAAACCAGCAAGGCATTCAGGTCAGCATGCCAGACAGCCCTTGGCTACCATGTTCCCATCCATCCCCAAAATCCAGAGTAAGCTGGGAGCAACAATCAGAACAACCCTGGCTAGTGGTTATGGAAGGTGGGATGGTGAGAGGAAGTACAACACCACGGGTAAGCCTACAGAAATATTTACCTCTTTGAGTCTGATTCCATTGACAGCCTTGCAGGAAAATAAATTACGTTTTCTTTTCTGACAGCATCTGTATGTATCTGAAAGTCATGAATTATTGACATGTGCTGGTTTGTTAGGGCAGCGACTTAAAAGCATGCATTCAGTTTATCAAAAAAGCATATCTGTCTTCAAAAAAAGCTTTGTTATCCACAAGGACAATTTGAGAAAGTTATTCCACAGGTATGACAGGTACATATATGACATAGATGCTTGTGTCATCATATAACTTATGTACTCATAATGTCTACTGTAGAACCATGCTGTTAGCATGCCTTTGCATTATTAAACAGTAGCATCACAAAGATTTGAAAATGTTGTAGACAGCAGTTATAAGATGTATAACCTGCACATTAATTATTTAATGTTTACATGGGAAAAATCTATTCACTATTATCACTTTTATACTACTCTAATGTTTGACTATATTCCCAGAGAAAAGACTAAAATTAATTTGGAACAATAATGGACTCACAGCCTTCCATATCAGTGAACCTTTCAGCCCACAAACTCCTCAAAGGAAAAATGTTAAATATTTTCTTCAGTTATTTCATCTAAGCGAAATAAGAATTAATTTTGTAAAACAGTTCTATTGTCATTTATCAGGCACATAATTAATAGATATTTTTACACAGGTGTAATTCAGAAAGCCCTTAATTGTGTTTCACACAACACAAAGCCTATTACATCTATGCTGAATCTTTTTGTGATGCAATTAATTTAAAATGTCACTGCAATTATTCTTTCTATAGAAGCTGATTGTAGGCATTCTGTTTAGAAGAATTGAAATAGAAAGACCTATATGAACAGCTCACAGAAGAAATGTCCTGAGTAAAATATATTGCATAGCTGGTTTTCCACTAGATGTTACTTTAGTTTTGTAAAATATTTATGATGACATGTCTTCATTTTGAATTTTCTCCTAACTGGAATCTGAAGCCTTATCTTAGATCTGAATGCAAGTTAAAAATTATGTACTGGGGGGTAGGTATATGTGTGTGCCTGTCTAAACTTCCAAGATTTACTATGGCAAAGAAGTGGCAAGCCAGGTAAATGATACTGTGTCCTTTGAATGAAGGGAAGGAAGGACATCAGACCCTTGTGGTCTGAGCAGATTTCTCATTAAACCTGACAGAAGCAAAGATGTCAGGTCATCCAAGAATGGCTTTGCTGTAGGGAACTTAAAATTTTACAGAACCAATTTCTCATTGGCTTCCCAGATGATCCACTGGAGGTTTTGCTGCTTCAGTACAGTTTCAGGTGACTCTGCTTTCTGTCTTACCATGACACTGAGTGTTGCATGTCAGCTCTCGAATTCCAGACCTTCTCCTCATAATGTGTTTCTTGAATTATTTTCAGAAACGTTGTCAAAAATCAATAACCCTGCATATTCCACTGGTTTCCCTATATCTTTTCTACTGAGATCTCTCAGGTCAGAGGAAACCATGATGCCTAAATGGAGCTGTAGAGGAGAATAAAAGAAAGAGTCAGAGGTCCTCAAAATCTCTTTATGAAGAAAGATTATGATTAGGCTAATGCATGCCTGAGCTGAGATGGATGACATTTGTGATACTACAAAAATGGGAGATCCAGGAGTAACAGAAATTGTGACATGTGACATGAAGGCATAGGGAAAGTTTCTTAAATAGTCCAGGGAAAAGTTAAAATTCTCATGATTTTGAAAGGAACACTTGATGTTATGCCTACCCAAAACTTACTGCAGCATTGTAGCAACTGAAACATGGATCATTTGGATGGTGTCAGAAGGGTCTGTTTGGAGTTTCTGCAGTCCCAAGAGTCCCTTCACAGGCAGTAAGTTGAATATCATCCTCACATGAAGTCTGTGCACTGATACTAGGTCCACACTTCATATTAAAGTCATTCAATATTTACTATTTTAAAGAAGATATATTTTTAATTAGAATTATGACTGCATGTTTGATTCTTCGATGCCTTGGGCATTATAAAAATAAAATATACTTATTACTAACAGTAAAAGAGTACTGTGGCTGACAAAACAATAAAAGCCAGCAGTAGTGCACATTTCTCTAGTGACTTTCAGCACAGGATTCCAAGGTACTTTGATGCATAAGCATACTACTGAGAAAGCACAGAAGATATGCTGGGCCAGCAACACTGCTCACATTTTTCAGGGTAGGAAGTAATTAATAACTTCTTTAATTGAAACCGCAGAAAACATTTGGGAGAGAGAATATAATTAGCTGGCTTGGACTTTAGCCAGTGAGCTAGCATTAGTACACCCTTGCTGTTCTGAAAAATGCCATGGGATGGTCTATAACCTCACTCCAGTTTCATTCCTTACGAAAAGACAAAATTCAGTGTCCTCTTCTGACTTCTAGGAAAATGCTGGGAGACTTTAAATTCAGGTCAGGCCAGAAAAGCAGTTTCTGTGGTAGCAAGACAGTTCCTAAGACACGCTTAATAATGTCTAAAAGACAAAAAACATTGGATCAAGTGGATAAAACCTTGCCAAATGCATTCATTCTTTTTGTCTGTATTTCATTTTAGTATCTGTCAACACCAGTAATTGTCTCTTTGGAAACCCAATCAAATCAGAAAGATTTCATTTTACTTTTCTAGAGATCTTAATGCACATCAAGACATTAAATAGAAGTAACGATTGTGATAAATTCTTTCTTGCCTTTCTATATGTAGTTTAGAGCCTTCTGTCACTGTCTTGATGAACATTTTTGATACTGCAGTTTTCTCAAAAACACTGTGTTGCATGTCATCTTCTGGCATTGGACTCTGCATTGTTTGCCTGAGAGTTGACTTTTTAATTTAACAATTTGAATATGAATGCTTTTTCTTTTCAGAAGACCAGAATGTGAAGTGTTTGGCTGGCTGTGAAAGGCACAACTTTTCCCAAACTGGTGAGACAGATGTTTTCATAGGTTGTCATATTTTGCATTTTTTGCTCCTCTGTCAGTAATGTTGTGATCTCTGATCCCATCCATATGGATGGTGAACAAGCTTGTTCCCAATGCCTGTGGCAAATTGCATGTATGCCATCAAAATGAGTAGAAAAACAGGAGCTCCAGATTCTCTCGCCAAATTTTAAATTAAGAAAGGCAAAAAAATGTTTATGGATAATTCTTTGCTTTTTGTGAAGGAGAAAGAAATGCTGCAAAAGTGCTGAGGGATCCTCCATGTCAGTGCATGTTCCCAGTGCAAAGGAGTGTAAAAATCAGGGGCTGAAATCTTGTGTGATGCCTGGCACACACTTTCCTCCTGCCTATTGGAGGTGGACATGGGAAAGGGTCTTTTTGCATCTTAGTAAGCAGCCTGGCTCCTCTGGCTTGGCAGTCCTAGACGGTAATCTAGAAAAAAAATGCAGCTAGACCCCTTTTCAGCTTTTTGGCTGAACGAGGCAAACAACATTTGAATGTGGCCAACTCCTTTGGCTCAGCCTGCAGCCAAACCTTCCATGCTGACCCACGAGTGGAGCTGCATCGAGGTGTTCCAGCTGGGAGGCAGATGCAGAAGGTGGCAGCTCACAGGAGCTCCTTGCTTGTTGTGCTTCATCCCACCAGAGATTTTCTCTAACTTGTTTGATGAGTAGAGCAGAGTGAAGCCCCTCTCCCAGAACATGTTGAGGTCCCAGCTGGCACTACCCCAGTTAGTACCTCTGTCTAGCAGAGCAAAGATTGGATCCCTTCACCTTCCTGATCACTGAAAAGAAGCAGATGACCATCTCCTAGACAGTAAAGAAAAATGAAAACTGGAATCCTCATACCTTGGTACCATGGTGCTTCTTAGTCTTGGCAGAAAAGTTTTTGGTTGAGGTCAATTCCCATTATCTTCTGAGTATGGGAAATTATAAAAACATGTGAATTTTTGCATTTCAGTCCCTTTCTCATATTTTATTTGCCACATACTAGATGAGATGGGTGACAATTTTTTCCAGTATTTCTTCCCTACTCACTGAAGGTAGCAGAGTGGATTGATGGAAAGATCATATTGAACAAGGTCAGTTAGGACTTTTGCTATTCCATTCTCACTTCCCACTGAATGTATTGGATGTACACAGCAGGGAGGGAAGGAGTGAAGGAATGGGGAGAGTGGTGCTCTTGACCTTCAAGGCCAGGACAGCAGGCTGGGCAGAGCATGAGCACTCCATTGTGGTAGATATTGATGGATATTTATGTAGATGGATATTTATATAGATAGGCACATGCAGGTGGACAGCTATTTAGTCACCTTGCTAAATGAATAGATGTATGTGTGGATGGATGTATATATATACTATGTATTTTCCTGTAATAATGCATGCTAAATATATCACTTTTCCAGTGTTTCTCTTGGTGTTTTTTGTTGGGGTTTGCTTGTTTGTTCTTTTGTTTTTGTTTTTATTGGTAGGGAGTTCTGGCTATGGGAATAAAATTATGAATTTTTCTGGTGTTGAAAGTACTTGACAGACTATTTGATTTAACAGACATGTCTAGAGGAATCTGTAACATTCATCTTGACTTTTTGAGTAACACATCTCTGAGGGAAGGAAGAGCACCATTTCTTTATTAGTCTCTCTTTAACTGTATCTATCTCACCACAGTGGACAGCAATTCCATTTTCAGTCCTCTGTAATAATGTTGGTGCCTGGAGCACATTTCTGTGGATGAATTCGTGTATGTGGATGAACTCTTGTTCATAAGAAAGTCAGAACTCGTATCAATTTCCATAAATCAATTTTATTAGTCTGAGAGGTACAAGTAAATTTGTAAGCTCCAAATGTCTTCCTAAACTCTTCCATTTTCATGTGTTTTTTTCTGAGGTAGCATAAGACAGACTTACAATACAATTTATGCACCAGACGTATGATTCTCAGCTAGCAGTTTTGCTAATATAATTATCTTTTTTTTTTCCCCTCTGGTTGAGAGTTTCTTTATGGTTTTGTTATAAAGATTAGACATATTTTTTGAGTGATAAAGGAGCTGGATATGAGTACAAACAAGAACTCAATACTGCTGAACATCATGAAAATTTGTGTATGTAAGGGCTAAAAGTTTGCAATACTAGCATCATTTTCAAGGATTAAATAAAATACTTGTGTAGATCAGTGCTGTGTAAATTCCAAACCATGGATAGAAATGAGCTAAGATGGAGCAGAATGCTGGAGAGTCAAACTTCTTTCAGTGATCCCTGAAGGTAGGATATTATTGTGGCTTAACATAGTTTGGTTTTTAGTATATGTTTTTATCAGTCCTGACTCTAGAACATCTAAACACCAATTTCAGAAAGTAAAGGGTTCAGTATGTTCCTGGACACTCATTTTCGTGTACAGTGCACTTCAAATAGATTATATGATGAAAGCCTTCACTTATACACTGCTGGCTGTCTTTCTGCAGGGAGATTTGTCTTACAGAGGTCTTCAGGGTCCAAAGGGAATGAAACTTTTACTAGTGGTGTTAAGGAGTGCATAGTGAAATTCTAAACAAGTCAAATCCCAAGACAATTTCCTGATCTGCATTTGCATTTTTACAGGGTTGCTCTCATCAGAACAGCATATAGTTTTAGCTGTTCATCAGCATAATCTCTGCTGACCATCCTACCCCAAAATAATATAAAAAGAGAGGTAGTCCCTCATACAGAGGATGTTAATGGATTTCTGTTACAATGGTAATATTTTGGATTAGAATTAAAAGGTTTTGTCTTTTTAAAGAAGATATTTTACAATAAAATGACTTGTAAATATTGATCTAAAATCATCAGCAGGATAACTGTACTGAAGCCAGTGAAGTTATATTGTGTATGAATTTGACTTCTGTGCTTGGAAAAAATCTTTAATTTATTGCTAAAACAGATTTAACAAAGAACTACATTTTGCATGGTGCAAATGTGATTTTTCCAAGAGATTGTAAAAGCTATTCATTTTCAGCCCTTAAGGAGGTCTTCAACCTATTAACATAGTTCTCAGCATATATATACTGACAGTATCTGCCCAGTTAATTTAATTCACGTTGGAGTACATTATTGTTTCTTCAGGACTCTCTGAAATTATGTTGCAAGGTTTCAAATTGTGACATTGCCCATACCACTAGTTCTTTCTGATGAATTTCTGGGCACATGCCCTGTTTCAGAACATGTAATCAGCCTCCAGTCTCATCTGACAGAAAATGAGATTACTGCTTCTTAAAATTTCATTTGAATCCCCCAAAAAGAATCAAAATTTTAGGAAACTAGCTTGTAGACAAATCCAAATATATTTCAAATATTTATGCCAAAGAAAGAAACTGTGGTAAATGCTAATCATTTTTCAAAACACACTATGTAAAGGCAAAATAATACTTGCATGTAATCCTCCAGTACGATATTAAGAAGAAGAATAAATCATCCATTAAATGTTGCAAGCTTTAAGCAAATATATCTGAGTACCCAAATTTGCTGCCAGCCAAATTGAAAACATAAATTAACAGATTTTTAGCCACCCACTGTGGATATGAGACAGACAGACACACAGAGAGACACACACATATACAGACAGCATTACTCCCTCCCAACAGGAGATGTCTGTCCTTTGTGGATGCAATAATGACTCCATCAAATTGTGTAAGGCTGTGTAACTTTAAAGACTTGTGCCAATATAAAAATCTTAGTATGCATTATTGGAGCTTCTGCTGGCTACGAATCTCTTGTCAGACACAAGCAGAGGACAACCCTCTGTCCCTGCTATTTCTTTCCTCAAGGATATTGCAGGAGGTGAGCTCATGGTCACAGGGCCTGCCACAGCCAGGCTGGCACAGACACACAGGGCAGCTCCAGGGCATCCTCCAAGCACAGCAGTGACCACGGCAGGACAGTGCTCAAGGACCTCATACATCAGATTTATTTCCAAATAAAAAGGAGAAAGAAACACCAGTGTTTCAGGTTGTCTCTGAGGACTTGTCCTGCAGCTGAAACTTGTGCCTGAAGTTTCTCTGTGGGTCGTATCTAGTCCACCTTTTACTAGTTCCACAGTGTATTTGTGGGTCAATTTTGGTTCACATTTTACTCTCTACAACTTGGCAAAAAATACTTTTTCGTTTTCCATCCTTTGTTGGGACTTCTCAGAGGGATTAAATAGCAAAAATGAAATAATGCCTGTATTTTTGAAAACATTAATTGAACAATGTTTGAATTAGAAACTAAAATGAAGAGCAAAAGAGTGAATTGTGAGTTACAGTGTAGCAAAGCTGGATTTAGGAGTCCTGCCTATTGTGCCAATTTGTTGCAAATGGACAATTCAAACTGCTTAAAGAGCCACCATCAAAGGTGTCAGCAGGAGTGGTTCTGTTGAAATATGATGCTGTAAAAGTGTGGCTTAACAAAGTTCAGTATCAAGCTTCACTCTATTACTGTACTGCTCAAAGGATATAACAACGATTCAAAAGTATCAAAACAATATCTGTGTGACCAAGACAAAATCTTAGAGCACTGTATTCTGAGTTTATGTGCAATACCAGTCACTAAACAAAAAACTGTAATTGTTAAGAAGCCTCTCTGCCTTGAGGAGCAGCCTTGAGAAGAATCCTAGTTCAAGGGAGTCCCCACCACGCTGCCAGCTGCTTAGTAGGGAGAGCTTGAATAAGGCTCCCTTAGTCTGTTGTATTTATGGAATAAAGAGCTTGGCATGAAGTCAAATTACACGTGATGGATAAGGTGTGCATGAGAATCCTTGTACCCACAACTTCTTTGTTCCTTGATGAGTAAGAATTGAAAATGATGTGTGCTGTTCATGGGTTAATTGTGTGATCGGTGCTGCATGCCTCTATGCACTGATGCTCATTTTGTTGCTCAGTTCCTTTGTGGAATTCAGAGGATCAGACCTAGAGAAGTCCTTGGCTCACAGATCTCTGTCCTTTACCTCTTTTGGAGCCTGTACCATACAGGGTTAGTTTAATTCAGGAGCAAAATACACCCATCATGCCTTCAGATACTCTGGTCTGAAGGGGATCCTCTTAAAATGCAGACAGACCCAATCCAGGGCGCAGCTGTTGTAGGGAAATCTTGCTGCAAAGAAGTTATCAGTTTATTTATGAATATTTGCATAACCCCTTGTGTCTTTTCTCAAAGATGAGCTCTCTAGTTTCTTAAAACTACTCCAAGAACACTGTCTTGAAGAAGGCTTATTTTGCAGTTTAACCTGTCAGAAAGAAACCTTGTTTCTTTTTATTCTCTTTCTCTTTAAATCTTTTGGGGCTGATTACCTCTGTCCTTTCAGAAAATGTCTCTCTATAAAGTGCTATTGTTTTTTGAGATATGCACCCCTTAGCTTTGATATAGGGAATTGTAAAAAAAGCTCAGTTTTTTCTAGGCTTGTCATGAGTTTAGCCACACTCAGCCCCAGGAGTTTAGCTCAGCCCCTAAACTAACCACCTCAAGTAGAAAATTCTAGGAAATTCCCAAGGAAACATGCAAGACATAAGATGAAGACCTTCAATTTTTCTCAGTACACTGGTATTTGAAACTAATTTTAAGCAAAATTGTTCCTGGACTCTCCTCCTATACCTTTTTAATCCTCTGATAACAGAGAGCATTTCCTGCTTGCCTGAGTCACTCATTATCATTGCTATTGTTGCCTTTGCTGTGTAATTTGAAAGACAATGTGCTATTGTCCAGTAATTACAAACACTGAACCCACAAAGTGCTGCAGTGGTTGTATTGTTTGCACTTGTTTTTCATCCTGTTATATGCACTATGTCCTACTACTTCAAAAAAGATAAAAAGAGATCAAATAGATATTTCCTCTAACATATCCCTTATCCCTGAGGCACTTGAAGAGCTGTTGGATGGCGTGGAACACGATCATCAGCCTTTATATCATCTTTTGACAATAAACTAAGAAAGAAAAACCTTTTCATCATTTGTGTGTGGTCCTGAAAAAGTGCTAAATGGGTTGTCATTGAAGGTGTTTGAAATTCCACACACAGCATCTTCTCTGTGCTTTTTTAGATGTATTATTTTAGCAACCCAGTGGCTCACATAGCATGTTTACCAGGAAGGATGACCTAATCATAGAGCCACAGAAAGATTTGAGTTAGAATAGACCTTAAATACAATCTAGCTCCAGCCCCCCTGCTGTGAGCAAGGATATTTTCCACTGGACCAGGCTGCTCAGAGCCCCATTTAAGGTTGGCTTGAACACTGCCAGGGGTGGGGCATCTCCAGCTTCTCTGTGCCAGTGCCTCCCCACTCACAGCAGGGGATTTATTTCTAATTACTGGTCTAAACCTGCCCCCTTTCTGTTTGAAGCCACTCCCCCTCATCCTGTCACTGCATGCTCTTGTCAATCGCCTCTCTTCAGCTTTCTATCGGCTCCCTTCAGGTCCTGGAAGACAGCAATTGTCACCCCAAAGCCTTCTCTTCTCCAGGCTGAACAGTCCCAATTCTCTTAGCCTTTCCTTGTAGGGGATGTGATCCATCCATCCAATCACCTAGTACTCTGGAGTTTGCAGGCTCCTTTCAAATCTTACTGTAAATGTCACTCCAGACAGCAGCTTTTCACAAGAAAGAAAAGTTATTGTTTCTCTTATTCACATTTTACATTTCCTCAGGATTGTGCTTTGAACAACAGCAAGAAAGGAGCTGACCTTTGTATGTACAAGTTTATCACTCTCTGGATCACTGTTACTGGATGTTAGGTTCCTCCTTGCATTCTGATATACAAATCAAACTTTGTATATAACTTTTACTAACTTGCTGCAAGTTCTTGAAGATCTGTAGGAAAAAAGAGTTTTCAGGAGCAAATGTTCTCATCCTGTTTTTGATTCTGTATGGGATGTCATTATGCTCACACTATCCCAGGGGGAAAAAAAATGTGAATAGTGGCATAGGACATAAAGCAGAGTAGAAAGTCAAAACACAGCCACTAAGAACTACTCCTCCTATGAAATAATTAATGCTTTCCAGATAAGTGAAATGAACTAATGACTCTCCACCCCAGAAAAAGATTCCTGAAAAACGGGTCAATAAATGAAATGCAGCAGAGAAGTAAATTTTGCTGCAGGGCTGCTGGTTAGCACTTAGATGAAAAGACCAGATATACCATAGAATAGTTGAAAATGAATTATGCCCACTTAATAATGCCGAACATCTGTTCAGATCCATGTTTTGTAACGTTATGAGTGGACATTGTAGCAAAACCTTAGCATTGAATGATGGAAGATGCAAATATATTCAAATCCAACACAGTTAGCACTTACTCTTTGTCTAATTAATTGTAAGAGGCATGGTTTTATTTTTTGAATCTGACCTGTGCTAATCCTAAGGAAAATTTGTGACTAAGAGATGAAGCTGGCACAAGCATGAGTTTGGAATTCAGAAAAATCAGTGTGAGTCCAAACTGAGGTATACCAGGAGAACTGGATGAGAGCCTGAAAGATGAGAAAAAAAAGTTCCAAATTTATTTGCCTGTCTATTTAAATACTATAGTTTAATCTGTAGTACATTTAACAACTGATTTATATATAAAAATATATATATATACACACATGTATATATGATACAGCCACATCTTAAAAATCTATATACTTTCATTTTTCCTTATTCAAAACAGAAATTTGCCAAAGAAGGCCTTTCTGAGACACAAACTAGGTGTTGCTTATTACAAAAATAGAATGATTAACATGATATTGCATCCTTATAGGAAGCCCTAAGCTCAGGCAGCCACACAGGAAGGTAGAATTGCAAGACAGGGATGTTGTTCTTTGCTGCTGGGTAAGGCTGGGTTATCGATCCCCCCCCATATATTCCTAATAAAACATGCCTCTACTCTTCACATTCTGGAGTAAATGAAACTGTAACATTTGACTCTCCCCTGAGCTGAAAGCTCAATAGGTACTACTGCAGGTATTTCATTCTGAAGGAATTGAGAAAAGCCTGAACAGCCCTGACTTTTTTGAGATGTGATTCTTACTGCTTATTGCACAGATGTGGCTTAGCTTCTACTAGCAAAATAAATAAGTAAAGCCACACAGTTGTAGGAAATACTCCCTGAAGGGGAGAACTGTGTATGCAAGTCAGTTGCAGAGATGAGGATGGCAAATTGCCTCTGCTGGAATGGGAGTTCCCTCTGTGTCAGCTTCAGGAGCCAATATAGGAATAACACTTGGTGTTTGTGGAAAGGAGTGCCTTTCCTCAAGCTGTTCTCAGAGCTTGAGAAGCCACGTCTAACGAAATCTCCCATCAAACTTGTGAGGCAAGTAAACAGCAATATTAAATGCATTTTCAGTACCAATTGGAACTCTGTGCTTTTGTTCCCACAATTAATGAGTTTTCTTTTCATCTCACACCGGAAAAATAAATCAACATTTTAAAATTGTCTGCAAGAAAGGTTAAAAGAAAAAGTTATTCTGAAAATGTTGAGAAGACCTTCCTGAAACATTTAATTACCTGCTTTTGCTTTTATCTGTCCTCACAAAATACAGTTAGATTAAATGCATGCAATGACTGAATTAAAATACTTTTTTTGAAAAGAAATACTGTTCTTATGACACTGAAACAAAATATATTGCCATTTAAAAAAATATTTCTTTTTTCTAAATCTACAGCTGTAAAAAGTTCTGATGAAACATTTTGATTTCAATTGCCACATATGTATAAACAATCTATATCTGTACTTATACCTACAGCTATACTTTAATTATGTGGTCCTTTAATTGTATGTATAACTATGAATACTTTAATTATGAGGTCTATATCTATTTGGAAATATATGTATTAGACATACACTTGAATTTATGCGATGTCATTTGGGGAAAGCAGGCTCAGCTGTCAAACCTTTGCCGAGCACATTTGTCACACCCTTCTCTCACCTCTCTTCAGCTGAACTTCTGAGCTGTACTGGGCACTGAAAAAAGCAGGGGCTAAAGGGCAAAACACCAATGTGCGCTTCAACCCAGCAATATTTTCCCTTGCTCTGTGGTTTTCACCACAGATTAAAACCTGAAGGCTAATTAAAGTAATTAATATTTATCAGATATCCTTAGTGGCAAAAGCTTCCTTTGAAGGCCTTTCCATTGTCTGTTGATCTAATCTAGTTCAGTTGTTTTGTGTAGTTCTTTTCTGTGAATGAAGCAGTTCTTTTCTCTTTCACCATTATTTAACAGCCAGCCAGTGCCATGCCTTTAAAGCTCCCTTTGTTTGTTTGTGTGGCAAGCGTGATCCGGAGACATTTAAGTCACCTTAAGATGTGACTTTTCTCACAGCATGAGAAAAGAGAACAGTTGTCACATGTTCCCTGGGAAATGTTAGATTGTTCTCTTTAAGAACAGCACTTACAAAGCAGGGCTTGCTGGGCAACAGTAGAAAGGTAATCAAACTTTTCAGTAGCTTTTCTGCTTTTTAGATCCATTTCTCATATCAACTGTATTTTATTGCTGGAGATCTGATTTTTTTTCCAGCTGTCATTCATCTAATTCACAGCAGCGGCCACCCAAATTGCTGTAGTCAATATGAGAGCCAAATTACCTGTCGAGGTTCTGCTTTTGTCTTCATGGTAAATATCATTCAATGCTAAGCATATTGTCTCTGCAGGTGCAGAAGTGAGTAGGAATGCCAGCAGAAATTAAATGACATCTTATCACTTTTGAGATGGCATATGATTTGTCTTAAGAGATGATTGCATTTTCTACATGTATTTCATCAACTGACATCTCTATTGCTTCCTGATCCAGCTTCTCCTGAAGCCAACAGTAATTTTTCAGAGACTTCACACAGAGCTGGATGTGGCTAACATGATTGATAGAAAGATATTAATGAAACCCAATAAATTTAAAAATTAGGTTAGCAGGCTTATTGCCTCAGTAGATCTAAGATGCTTACGGAGATAATAAGGACCTGATAGATGACAGAAATGATCTCCTATTCTAGAACCCTGCTCCTGGCAGTGTGCATTTGATCCAGAGGGTGCCATAGTCAGCACTCTGCCTGTTGAGTAGGAGTATGGCTGTTTACTTCCAGACTCTTACAAGTCTTTGCATATGTAATCCATGGAAAAAAGAGATTGGATGTTTCTTTCTTACTGTAGTTCTCACAGTCATCATTTTTTTAAAGATCAAGAAATAACCAGAGAAATCAAATGAGGTGAGATGCACAGGCTGAACAGGTTGCATACAAAGAGGAGCTGTCTTTCAGTCACTTGTAAATTCTGTGTGTTCTGGATATGCCACTCGTCAGCCCTTGCCCTCTTCCATATGGAATCATTTACTCTCACTTTACTCATGACAATGACAAGAGAGTTACCAGGTAATGAATCACCAAACTTTTGTTTCAGTCGTGACAAGAACTTTTAAATGCTCACTGTATCTCTTAGATAGCTGAAGGACTAAGCCAATGTGGCCAGGGCTTCTTAAAATCACATTGTAAAATAAAAAATCCTCAATGCTTATTTATTGATGTCAGCTTAAAAATAACTTGAGAGCAGGTGTTCATAAAACTTGGTGCATGAATGCTTGGAAAAAGTAATCATCCAAAACATTCAAAGAGTATTTCATGAATTCATGTAGCTGTTGAAAGAAACATTCACTGAAAAAATATTTTTGGTATCAGCTCTGGTCTTACCTGAAGTTCAGAGATGGCTTGTGAAGAAAAATGTTAAAAGAAATAATCTCAAAAGAAAATTTTCCTTTAAAAGACACACCTTGAATGGCTACTTTTGAGTCAAGTATAAATATATTCAGAAGTAAAAATATAGTTTTGATAGAGTTGTGTTTTAAATGGTTTCTCATAAAAGTGTGGCAGTGCTTGTGAAATGCATGATTTTTTTGTGCTACTTTTTCAAAGTGGAAGAGGATTATTCCACTTATTTCAACAATAATAGGAAGTTGCCTGCTATTCTGCATGAATAAAAATGATGGGTCTCATTTTGTTTTAGGATGAAGAAGACCATTTGTCAGGAAGGGGGAACCTTTCAATCCAGAATATCGTTTGCTCGAACTCTTGCACAACTGAATACCTTTAAAACTTAAATGCTTTACCACACAGGATACAAACTCATAGCCCAAACTCATGGCCAAACAAGGGAGTAGTAAAAGATCTGCAGAAATAACTCCAAAATGTCAAAATACTAATTTTGAATTTAGATGCTTGCCTTCTAGAAAATAGCCAGCCAGATAAAAAGTGAATTTATGGAAAAGCAGTTAGAGAACTCACTGATAGTCATTGCTAAGAAAAAAGATAATAGTTTCACATATTAGTTTTAAAAAATTATTTTTTTTTAAATTTAAAAAATTCCTATGAATTTTTAAAAATTCCCATGAAATTTCAAATCATCTACTCAATTAACTGGTACCTTAATTTACTACAGATATTCACTTATTGTCCAAAGAACTCGAGTAATCAATAATATGTATGATAATCTTGTTTGATGGAACTGGAGTTTTAGCAACAGCTGTTTTGAAGACTGTCCTTACTGTATAACTCAGATAAATATTGATCTTGCCTGGTGAGGGTGTCTGATGCCATAAAGCTACCTTTATGACAAAAGGATCAAAGTTATTTGATTTGGGAGATTTCATACTTGGGTGGTTTTTCAGTTTTGATGTTTGGAGTTTCTGTGTTTGGTTTTTTGTTTTGTTTTGTTTTGTTTTTTATCTGAACGTGGACAGCGCAAAAATCTTAAAACTTTCAGTGTTTAAAAATACATAGTTTTGAAAAAGCAAGGCATTCACTTTAATTGAATTTGGTTATGAATGAGTTTCCAGTTACATCAATTCATCTAAAAATGATGCAAAACCAAATAGCTCTTTTTCAAAAAGATAGTATTTGAGACATTCCTTTTACATAAAAATTTATTTCCAAATTTTTTAGAGAATTTATTCCTGGAAAATAGCACTCTACTAATCTTTTTAAACCAGCTGCCCACTTCAGCTTTAGTCTGGGCTTATTAACTCATAAAAAAACACCATGGTGGTAAAATAAGTTATATGTTATCCCTAGAGAAAAAAAAAAACAAAATAGGAGGAACAAGGACACATAGAGTACTAAACCCTGTTATTTGGCCTTACAGAGCAAAGAACAGGGCAAAATTCCCAGCAGATGTTAAAATCAGTGTGGCTAACCTCAGTCCAACTATTCTGTGGTGATTTACACCAGCCAAGGTTCAGGAGAGAATGCATAAGGTGCAGATAGGAGCTGCATAAGCTACTCCCTCCTTTGAGGATGCTTCTCTCTTCAAGTCATTAAAGTGTTACTGAGGCACCATGATTATATTCATATTTATCTCTTGCCATTTACATGAATTGGGTTGTCATGACAGCTGTTCTTCACTTATCTAGCTAATAATAGTTTCTGGAGTTTTTTGCAGTAGTCTTTTTCTCTCAATGTGTGCATATCTATTGTGACTTTTCAGATTTAAGCAGCCTCAGAAACGTGTCTTCAAATCTGTGCTACATATTCCAAAGGTCATAGCTAAGCTGACGTGTACAGATTTATGCATTATAATTCTTCTGCTTTTGCACTTACTACACAGAATACTTGTGAAATTTTGTATTGATTTTTATAATTTTAATCTGGTTATTTTCAGAATTTTTCTAGTCCCTTTTACCCACTTACATCTGACCAGTTAAGTGGCCAAATTAAAGGCACTTTCTTTTAGTTTATTCAATCAAAATATGCTTCTCCATTTGGCATATTTTAGAATTGCTTTCTGTGCTTTGATTTCTAACCTACAGAATATCCTCTCAAGGGCAAGTGAGCCTTAAAAACTCATTGCTACTTGCACATTTCGAGGCCTTTCCCTTGGCACTGCTCCATTGTTGTCCAAGTTTTGCCATTGGCTTAGACATGTCCATCAGTTGAAATTTACTTTGTGTACTTTATTGTCTATAGACTAAGCTGTACTAAATTAGAAGAGTGATATTCACTTTTATTGTATGAGTAGCTGCTACAGTACAAGCCTGTCTGAAAATCACAGCAAAACCTTTGAATCTTTCCTGAAGAAAAGGTACTGTATCAAATATAAACAGCTGCTGCAATTACATGAGGTAGAATTCAGTTTGCAAGAGCTGTTGAGCTTTGGAGCACAAGCCAGTTACCAGCAGGAGTCAGGAATTGTTCCACCAGGAGCAATTATCTAAATTATATGGGAAGTAACAGGGATTTTCATCCTGGAACATTTTAAATTCTTTTGGTTTTGAGTGAAACAGTTTCTTACCTAGAAATTGCAATCATTCCAAGGCAGTTATCTATCCAGAGCTATACAGCTATGGACTGTGCCCTGTGGTCATTGAAAAAATAATAAACCAGTGGTGCTAATACATATACTACAAAAACTTGGAGTAAACTCAGTATCATGTGAAAAGACCTTAAGGGCTATCTCAATGGCTCTCTGGTTTCCAATTATGCAACTTCTTTTTGCGTTTAGTAGGGCTATTGACCACCTGGAACCAAACTGTGGTCTTGAATTCAGCCTTTATTTCTTGTGTTTCTATTGAAAAACACAGTTTATACACTGTTTTCCCCCCACACTGAAAGACACCAAACAGCAACACCCAGGTTGAGCCAAAGTCTGGGCGTGTGCAGAGACCTGGGACCCTTTTTCTAGTTCCTGTCCTCAGTGATACTGCAAGAGGTGTGCTGGTCTTATTTCCTTTGAGATGGAGATTTGATGTGCATTGGTTCTGAGTGGGGGCAACCTGTCAAGGAGGAAAAGGGATCCCCTTGTGACCTGCATCACAAGTCCCACGACTATTAGTGTAAATTCATTTTCTGGCTGGTGATGGAAGGGTACCCCTCCCCTTTTGCATTTCCTGTAGAAAGGTCTTTGCCTCGGCCCCTCTTCTTCCTTGGGGCTTTTTAGTGCACTTGTTTAGTGCACAACAGCTGCAGAGTCCCCGTGGTTTTGCAGTTGCAGGCTAACCTGCACAGCTAATTTGACAATCCTGTGGCATGGCTTCTCCTGTAATTGCCTTATGGAGCCTTTTAACAATGGCAGTAATACATTTCTTGCTGTTTGAGAAATGGAAGTGGTGGCAGTTACCACAGGTGAGCACAACAAATACTGGCACAGTTAAAAAGAATCAGTTTAGGGAGGGCATTGGAGCTGTGCATTAGGGCTGCACAATTTGACACTTTGCCCATAGAGATCTGTTTCAGAGATTTTCAATTATTTTCTTTGTGAATTTATGACTTTTGAAAGGCTTCATGCTGATGGCCACAGAAGCAGAAATCCTTTATTCATAAGACAAATAGTGGCAGTACCAGCTCCCTAACACTAATATGCCTCAAGTGCTACTCTGTCCTACAGAAATGATTGCAGCCTTTACATTCTTTCATGACTTTGCTAGGAGATTAGTGGGCATGCTGATAAGAGCCAGATGAGGGTTTTAATTAGGTGAATGCATATTCATTGTTGGTAAGATTTAGATAATTTTAGCTGCATTCATAGAGTAGGCTACAGCTATCATACGAGAGAAATTTCTAGCCAATATGGACTTGAATAAAAAGTTAATGAGTAACTTACACCTGAAAGTGCTACCCCTTGTGTTTTGGAAAATCTCCTATGAGTGGCCTAAGACAGAGGTAGTGCTTGTGACTTCAAGAAAGCATTGAGTCTTGTACTCAAGGTCTAGACATAAAATCAGGAAGAGGTGAACAAAGGGGAAATGTGACATATCAAATACTTATTACTTCTGCCTTAGCATTTCCAATAGGAAGATTTCCAGGGTGAAAAAAAAAGCATGTTTTCAACAGGAAATCTGTAAAGAACTTGAAGTTCACAGTTTATCTGATCTTTACCTGAGTGTTATGACCGCTTCAATAATACATGGCATGTAGGGCATGTAGGGCATTCTGTGGAGAAAAAGGTTCAAATGTACATGCAGCAATAAGCAGAACTTTAGAAAGTGTGTGCATCTCTCTCTCTCTCTCTCTCTCTCTCTATATATATATATATATCTCTATATATATATATATATATACATATACACATGGATATTATTTGCTTAGTTTGTCCAAGAAGTTCTTATTCAAAATCTCCTCAGAGAAATTTGTTACTCCTCAGTGTAGATGCAGGGAGGTCCTTCTACTCCTGGTGGCACTAACAGAAATGTTTCCATGGGATCTTTTCCTCTGAAATTTCTGCCCCCTTGGATACTCACAGTATAGGTGAACACCTGAATCACCTTTGGATGTTTAAATAATGAGACTGTAGAAAAAGTTACCAGGCTGTGAAAGCAAAAATCTTTCTGTTCAATCTTGTGAAAGGAAGTGCCTGAAATTTTTTAGCAGCAGACACTCCCTACCTTGCCCTGTCTTCCAGGCAGATTCCAGATTCCAGTTAGATTGATGCCATTATTATGGTGGCTCAGAGGTCCTCACCTCACAGCTCCTAGCTTACATGCAGCTTTTTCAAGATCTTCCCTGGAACCTTCAGTTTTCTAACTGGAGATTACAGCCTAGTTATTTTTTTTCCTCCATATGGATCCTTCAGGGTGACTTTTTAAGGTTTATGAAAATGAAATTAAATGAAATGAGAATTAGTCCCTTTTGAGCTATATAAATACTTTTTTGGTTGTGTGGTATAATACTCACTATTAAAAAATCCCAACAGTAAGAAAGCCCTGTATGTACTAGGTTTTACCACTACAAAAAGTTCAAACAACAACAACAAAAACCTGTGTGAAAACTTAATAAAATAAAAATACTAAATCTGAACCCAGTGCACACAATCAAAATCAGCTGCAGTCAACAGTGGCACCGCTGACCTTGATCCAGACTGCTGGCCATATTTAAACAGCAATCTTTCAGATTCTATCTCCATATACATGGATTTCAGTCTTCCTCTGACTCCATCCCTACCTGACATTTATGATGTACTGATTCCATCCGTCCTTATCCCCATGGATGGGATGAAAAACCCATAATTGGAAAATACTGACAGCAGTTCTCTGAATAACCCCAATAGAAGCTGGGTGAGATGTAGCTGATTGCCTAAAGCTGGTACTGCACGCTATGAACATTCACACAAACACATAATGAAGCAATTCCCTCTTAGTTATTTCCCCAAGGTGAGGCATCTTGGTGCCAAGAGTCTTGTCTCCTCCTTGACTGAGCCTGGAGAGAGAATCCATGACATTTTTTCTCCCATGGCACTTTTCAGATGCAGGATTTAACCCCTAGGGCTGTAGACAGCTGAGCATAATTTAGGGAGCCACGGACTTTTCTAAATTGCACTGAAGACTGAAGAAAAACAAATATGATTTATAGCCACATTGGTTTTTTCCCTTCTTTCCTCAGCCATGCTAAGATTATACTGGCTTCAGCTTAAGCATCTAAATTAATTATTTTCCTTTATTCATGCAATTCATGATAACCATAAAAGGTGATGCCTTCCTGAGGCCCTTTTGGCCTTATAAATCTCCACAAGAAAGACAAAACGGTGTTATGTAAGTTTTATGGTATTTGCCAACTAATTTCCCAAAAATGCAGCTGATTGTGACTGCATTCTTTGTAATGGATCTGCAGCAATGACAACCATATGCTCTCTGATTTGTATAACCAGGTTTTTAAATCATTAAAATCATTAAGGATTCTTGGAGGCTTTGTAAAGAAAAATAATTGCAGTAATAAGGATATGTCTAAAGGCTTTTTCATTGGTGAAGACTTAGCTTGGCAGACTGTTTGGTTTATTTTCTTTCTAAATTCCTTTCTAGTTTAAAGCATTGTGTAGTGATCATCATTTAAGGGATCATCTCAGTTGTGGCCTCACACATTAAAATCGTGTTATGTAAAAGACCAAGGTAACAAGAAATGCTAAATCTTTTACATCTCTAGACATTAAGAAGAAAAAATAAAGGCATAAATTTGCAAGACTCTTAATAAGAAATGCAACAACACTGTAGACTTCCAAGAGAAAGAAATCCATGATGCACAGTAAGAAATTAGAGTGTTACTCTCCTACCCACTTTGGCTGAGTGAAAGACTTAGATAATTTCCCAAATGCTACAGATTATTTTTCTATTAATTCCTTAATGATGGAGGGATGTGGCTCATTCTATAATGCACTTTTCAAGAACTGTGGCAAAGACCAATATCACAGAGAAATCAGTATGAGTGGATCAGAGTATTTCTGCCACAGACTTGAGGAGTAATTTGGGGTAACTGCAGGGCCAGAATTTCCAGCAGAGTCCTGAAGGGCATCTTTATGACAGGGACTATTAATGTACAAAATAATCATTGTTTTTTTACAATGAATGCTTCTCAGAAAATTATAAAATATATTCTGCTTAAAATTATATAGATCCATCCAAATAATTACTATTTCTGCAAGCAACCTTTTTCTTGAATTTTATCTGAGTGGTCTCCAAACGTGGTCATTACCTCATCTATTTCAAGGACATTTGGCAATAGCATGTCACTTTTGGGGACAGAATATCCTGAGAAAACCATCCAATCTATTCACTCAGCTCTCATTTCATATTACTTTACATTATTCATATGTTTTCAATGTTCTGAGGGCACTTCTCAGTTAAGACAGGTTTGTTAGCTCACACCATTTTCAATAAAGTCCAAATGTGTTGACTTATGAGCTTTGCTTCTGATTCCTGCAATGTTTTAGGCCCATCATCTACTCTCTGCTCTAGTTTAATCTCATAGTCCTAGTTAGGGATGAGGACAGCAAATGAAAGGAAGGAAGCATGTCTTAACATTTTTGTAATTACCTGAATTCATTGACCTCTGTCAGAGGACAGACCTTAATTCTTAAAACTGTGAACATCTTTTTATCTTTTTTTTTTTGGTAGTGTTTTCATTGTTCTCTAGATGCAAGTTTTATGATTTAATGAATGAATAAATTAAATTAAGGCTTAAATATGTAAAAAGAGAATTTGTATGAAGAAAGTATGGAAAAATGTGGTAGAAAAATAAGTATGCAGAATGTGCTCCAATGAAGTGTCAAAAGGGAACTCAGAAAAAAATGCAAGAGCAGTAGCATTGTTTGTGCTGAAAATAGTGGCAGCAGCACTGCAGATGCCTTGTATTTTGGGATAGTGGATAGACAGAAGTCTGTGACCCCAGTGGGCATGCTGGGCTTTTTTCCTCTCCTTTGTTGCAGATTTACCTTTCTGTTGAGAGTCTATTTATGGAGAGGGTCTGCTGCAGAGCCCTGCTCTCCTGCAAGATGGTGGTATGCCATGCTGTGGTTTCTTCCTGGATCAAGATCTTCCCCTGGGTGGAGGAAGGTTGATAGTTCTTGAGTGTCATAGACACCAAGGAAAATAACTGAGTGTATTGCTCACTCTCCCAGTGGAAAAGGATGCTTTATTTTACCCATTTTGAAGAAATAAATCATTGGGTCCCAGGAGATAACTATCCCTGGCCTTATTTCTCCCTCACTTTAAACAGACAAGGAAACTACACAAAATTCTTTTTGGTTATGTCTTCCCAGCTATACCTTACAAATTGGTTCGTGTTAGTTAAGGACTGGGATAACTCATAAAGCATTCAAAAGAACCTCCAAAGAAGAAGGAATAGGAACTTTAGAAGAAAGAAATTGAAAGCAACTGCCATTCCAGTAAGTGATACTATTTCAGCAATTCCAAACTAGGATACCACTGGGTTGGGGAAATGGCTGCACTCTGTAAATAGATCTGCCCTAGGGCTGTAAGTCTGTGGAACTATTTGAAGTCACTGGATCTACATGAATTTTATGATTGAATCTTAGTGTGTAATAATAAGGATACTCTTAATTGAATGCATGGAATGAAAGTTTAAAGCAAATGAACCAAAACTGAAAAAAGAAAAAGAAGATTAAAGATAATTATTCTTTCTCAGTTGTACAAGAAGATAAAGTTAAAAGAAAGCCTTTTGTCTTTCTTTCTCAGACCATAAAAACCCTACAGTCAAAATATTACATCTAGTCCTAGTTTCTGCTTTGTATGTTTCACTAACCTATTATATTACTGATTAATAATTAGTAAGTTGATTCTAGAGGCTGTTTCAGGTTAATTACTTTTTAAAAATAATGACAAAATTTAATGTATTTGAAAGACAATAATTATTTTTGCTATTTAAAAAATGCACAGCACAAGTAAGTGTGCTGAAATAAAGACTATCTTCATCATAGTTTAATTAGGCTGCTGCAAAGTAGCTACTTGCTGTAATATCTGATTTTTATCTCTTTTATAAAATTGACTTTATTTATTAAATTGACTGTTCTCCAGTTCAGAATTTACTGATACTAATCTACAAATTCTTTTCATTCTCTCATTAAGCTTTCTTTACTGAGACATTAATGTCTTAAAACATCCTCATGTAACTTTCATTCTTCAATCTGAAATCCCAGCTGTGTGCAAGATAATAAAGAGGTCTCATCTATTTTAGTAGGATCAAGATTTCATTCTAGCATAGCAAATAACAAGCTTTGTAGCTGAATGCATGAGGAAAGTACTCATATTTGTGACAAACTGTCTGTCTAACCTTTTTAAGTGCAACCATGTCTGAATGCACAGCACTGGTAATGGGAACTGGTGTTTTACTTTTATTTTGAGGTTCAGTAGTAGCACAGAGCAGCAAGAATTCAAGGAAAGCTTCTTGCACCAACAATCAAAGGAGTTATGACAGCAGTGGCTGGGTTATTAATTGGAAGCTGATGCACTCTTATTTGGGCTTGGTAGCTTTCATTCTCAAAGAATAAAGCATGTGCCAAGGAGGGTTGTAGGCTCCCAGAGCCCAGACAAATAAGAAACAAAGCTGAACATGAGACAGGGACCTTTCAGACATAAAAGCTTTACAGAGGCCAAGCTGCTTTCATTGTGGCAATGCAGAAGATATCTCACCTGGGGGGGATTTACAGAGGTGTAAACAGCACCCTGAATGTAGGCTGTTTGCCATGTTTATGCATTAGTCTGAATGTGTTGTGCATTCATTGGATGACTTGATAAACCACAGTAAGTTTTAAGGAAGGTTCTTAGACATCATTTGAGTCAAATTCTGTCACGTGTCTCCAGTTCAAGATATTTGCAGGATCCAACCAGGCTGAGTCTCCTGAAATAGCAGCATTTTGTACCCTTGTGACTGCCATACCAGTCATGATCTGAGAGGTTAATGACAGATTTCTATTTTGGATATTGGCTTGAGTCTGGCAGCGAGGAGGAGAAGAGGAGATCTTCCTTTGACTGGCCAGACATGAGATCTCAACGCAGTCACAACTGTGCAGGGAATTTAAATCTCTGCACTGAGTTTCCTAAACAATAACCAAAAGCTTTCAAACAAACAAACACACAGACAAACAAATTACCCTAGTTTTAGTAGAAAATAAAGAAGGTTAATTAATTTTTCAAATTCAGAAACTAGGATGGAGTAGTAACAAAAGGGATTGTCAGTACAGGGTGACAACTTCCCCTAGTCCACAGTGTCCTTGTAGGCAGCCCATTGTCTCAGCTCTCAGTGGCTTTTTGACATGCAGCAAAAGACACAGCCCCTCTGGACACTTTTTGCAGTGCCTTGGGCCCAGCAATGTCTCCAGTTCCCATTTCTCTGAGCATTATCTTTGATGCTTTTGGAGCTGCAGGCTGTTTCCTCCGTATGCTCTTCTGGTAGTCTTTCTTCTTCTAATTTCTTAGAAATCTCCTCTGCGGATCTGTACAATTCCTACCAAAAAACATTTTCCCTCATCCTCCAGAGGGTTATATATGACCTCCAGCTTCCTTTTTAAGAAGTGTAGTGCCTACACTAAAAAAAAAAACAAAAAACAAAGGAAGGGTGCAGTCTGTCATAAGGCTGATCTTGCTAAAATCCTCAAAAAGGAAACTGGTCCTCCTACTTCTGTTGCCATGACAATGAACATTTTTACTGAAAGCCACATTGTGGCTACAAAATATAATGTATAGCAGTTCATAAAAAGCAGTAGCATCATAGCAATTAACTTCCTGACTCCAACTAACTGGCTGCCAACCCCAATATCCCTTTTCTGATGGTGATTAGCACCAGATGCTTCAGAGAAAGATGACAATAAATTAGTTTTAAGCAATTATGCAACAAATTGTCCACAGAGAACTTTTGTAACTGCTTTTAGTTAGGGATTAGTTCATTACATAAGTCAAGGGTTTGTGTTTTTTTTTTCTATTTACATAGCTTTCATCTGCAATGTAGCTGTTACAGTTCTCACTGGACATACAAATACTTAGTTGTCTTTAATTGTCTTCTAAAATATGACTTCCAGAGCTGTGTGTGGCTGTCAGATGGGATCAATAGTTCAACATGGTTTAATTTTTTTAAAAATCTATTCCTCATGCATCAGCTTCTCTTTTGATGAGAGCTCTGTGTTTGTTATGTTATATATTATGTTATCTTTTGTGTTATCTTTCTGCTGAATCTTACCTTACTCTCTTTTCTCACAAAACTCAACAGCCCATACATTTTTATGTTTGCCTTGCTGTGTTGGTCCCTGTCTGTATAAACTCTGACCACCTCCTCTAAGTGCAGCTGTGTCTCTTAGGAATGAGATAAGAGCACAATCTGAACTGTACTGATTATCACAATAATCAATACTGGGCTGTACTGATTATTGTGATAATGACATCACAGCAGCCTCAGCATTTATTTCTAACTTACATAAAAAACCCTTCATAATACCTACATTAAACCTTTCTAACTTACACACATAAAAAAGATGTGTGAGTTGAGTGTGTGGAAAGTATGAAAGAAATTAAGGGGTAAAAAGTACAAAAGTAAAAAGGAAGTAAAAGTACTGACAGTTACACCAGAATGTTCTGTTTTAAAAAAAGCAGAAGAAATTCCCTTGTCTCAACACAGGAGAAAAGCACTAAAACAAACAAGAAAAATCCATTGACTAGAGAGGCACTTAGAGAAGCTCCTGGCTCACACAGAGAGTGGTTGGAAACTGGTGCAGATCATCCAATAGACTTTGGCAGCCAACCTAAGAAGCATTCAGACACACTGCACCTTTTTGGATCCTAATAAGCTAGTGGTGTCTTCTGCAAGCAGCTGACTTACTTACTTTGAGGACTAAGTCTATTTGTTCCTTTTTTTGAGCTAAAGACTAGATCATTAAGGCAGAAACAAGAATAAATTTGGGGGCACTTGAGTAAAAATAATGAGATATTTCTTGCCAGGGAGTTATCCTACGTTTCAACTAAGATGAAATAATGGTTTTCCCCTCTTCTAATAGAAATTGCTGTCACAATATTAATTATCCTTTTGTCCAAGAAAAAAAACACGTTTGAAATAATAATAAAGGAGATAAAAAGATTTTGTATCAGGAATGTTACTACCAAGTCAGCTGTACTTCTGTTTGACACAGATACTATTAAAATTTGAAGTAAAACCTGAATTCAAACTTGAGTGAATATAGATTGATTAAAAAGAAACAAGTATTCATGCCATAAACAGGATTTTATGTATTTATGCAGCTGAGTTATGGAACATTTACCCTTTTCAGTACTTCAAAGGTGTACCTTCTTGGCAAATATGAGTACATTACATTATAAATTCAATCAAATAAAACACTTATGATTAAGTCAAATATAAAAGCATGCAACAACACCACTAAACCTTTTTTAGAGGATTTTAAATAAGTCCATCTTTATTTTGCATACATTCATTTAAAACAAGTATTTTATGAGCAAATTCCTGTGCAGCAATGCATTCTGGCACAGACAGTTATAAAATAAATATGTCAGAGAATTTATTATAAGATGATTTAGAGCTTGTAGTTGTTAGTATTTACCTTAGAAAACTAAGCTTGGATAGGTAAGATAAGAAAGTGAGTGTGACTCATAAGGGTAAAAATATGATGACCATTGTGCCCATTTGAAAGAGTGCAAAAGTTTTTAAATAAGATATTAAACACTTGATCAAAGACCAAGACCATAGCCATGCAGAAAAATGCATCCATATATCCTTTTCTAGAGTCCTAAAACTGCATCTTAATTGGGCAGAGTATGTCTTTCCTGAGCAGGGAAGGGATCTTGGGAAAGGGAAAAAAAAGACATCTGAATCCCCTCCTCTGTTCATGTTGTAAAGGTAATTACAAGCTGGCCCAAATCAAATTATCTCTGAGTGCTGCTGTTAGTGCTCCAAATTACAGGAGAGCAAAAATTTTCAGAAAAATGGGCAGGGCCCTATTTTCACCAGAATAATATGCTACTAATATGTCTGCCCAAAAGCCAAAATTATCTTCTCAGCTTGTTAAAGAATAATGTGTAGAAAATATCTAAGGCACTTATGTATTTAAAAGGAAGTGGAGAGTTTGTGGAGCAGGTAATTTTCATGGGAGCTGGTTTGAAGGGGAAAAACACACCCATAAGTGATCTTGCTGAAATCTAATTCATATTAGAGACCTGATCTCCAGTTTCATTGCACAGTGCTTGAGTGACGTCTTAGCAGAGCCATGGTGCAGTCTGCATTTTAAATGCTCCAGAATTGAGTCTTTATTCATTTCTTTGCAGGATTGCTTGTAATTGCAGGGAGGCCCTCGATGGTTTGGTGG
Source organism: Serinus canaria (assembly GCF_022539315.1). Taxonomy (NCBI): domain Eukaryota; kingdom Metazoa; phylum Chordata; class Aves; order Passeriformes; family Fringillidae; genus Serinus; species Serinus canaria. The sequence continues at coordinate 19,665,781 of NC_066319.1, forward strand.
TGGCCTGCACAGAGAGATCAAGGGTCCAATTGAATTAAGGCAAACGTGCTTCAGCAGGGAATTGCAAAGGAGAAATGGAACAGAAAAGAGATGGAATATTGCATTAATCGGGGGCATGACTGAGCAGTAGAGGTCACTGTACTTAATTCAGATCTACTAACAGCAGACAGGCTGCAGTGAGTACCATAAATTGATGTGGGTGGTGCAATAATTGCAGGCTCAGAACAGCACATACTGACATAGGATCTTTGAAGGGCAGAGGACCACACAGAGGTTACGTTTAGGGTTTACAGGGGGTGGATTCCTGTGACCTTGGTGGCAGCAAAAGAGCAGCTGTGAACCTGAGCAGATGGCTAAAGCAAAAGAGTTCCAGAATACAAATTGGTCTTGGAAACAGCATTAGACCAACTTAAATTGTTTTGTTGCAGTTTTGATAAATATAATGAAGTTTCAAATTAAGAATCCTCCTCCTTTTTTACTTAGCCTATTAGGACTAGGACCACTGCACTCTATAATGACACACTCCATTTCATCAGTGAGCAGTAATTATTGCTCCTACTTGCATGGGAGACCTCTGAGACTCCCTGGGTCATTCTTGAGAAGTGCTGTGGTTGATTAAGCACTATAAGGGTCATTCTTCCTTCAAAACAAGCACTGAATTAAAATCCTACCCTGCAACAGATAGTGATGCTGTTTTCAGCTGAGACAAAAAGCAAGGATCCAAGAGGTACAAAAACATTTTAATTAGAAGTGTTACTTTGAGCATCTCAATTAAATCTCCTTTGTTCACTGCAAATCTGGCCCAAATTCTGCCTGTTTATTCATTATACTATTTGTCAATTTAGTTCTACTGAGTTCTGTCATTTTACAGGGCCTTTCTCTTTACGGAGGTAAATTAGACATCAGTAAAATTAAAGTTTTTAAAACATTTGCTATTATTTCTTTACTATTAAGAAGAATTTTTTGTCTAATTTTGACTGAAAAAGCTCTAATGGACTTAAAGGATTTAAGTAGGTATCAAAATCAGTACCAACTGAAAATCACCCTCATATAGTGGTATAAATAAATACCACTATAATCACTTGGAAATTTTTTAATTTTGGCTTGTATGTCAATTCATTAATTTGATACCACTGAGAAAAATACTTGCACCATAAATATTTTTTTTAAATGTACTTAATGCATTCTCCAAAACAGAATAGCCCAGCTGACAAACCTGGTTTATTTCTACTCCTTTCTATCTGAGTTTCTAATTCCTCTAAAACTAACAAGTTAGAATAAGAAAAACTTTTGTAATGCTCTGCTGTATAAATCTCCTACTCATGAAAACAGGCATCTTACATAGATGCTAAAGGAGTTTCAGAGGTCATTAATTAACAATCCTAGCTGTTAATTTGAAAGAGAATTTAAAACACAATTGCACTGTAAACCAAATATATCCTCCTCTCTGTGATTTCCATTTTCTTTTGATCATAACAATCAACTCACATTACTAACCTGAATCTTGTATCTTGGAGATGAAATTCACAAAATTCCCACAAGTATTTGGCAGCAAACAGAGCAATCAGTGCCTTACGCCAAAATAAAGTCTCTCATGAAAGAAGGAATGAACTCGTCAATTAATGTGTGTTTATAGCAGGATCATTTGGAGTGGGAAATTATTATTGCAAAGCATTTTTGAAGTGCAGCTCAAAAAAGATATCAATATTAAAACCTTTCTGTTAGCAATGTGATCTCACACTTGTGAGTGGGGAAATCACTTTAGAATGATCTGGTTTTTATAATATACATGCATCTCACAGTGGACTGTAAACATGACATGCATAATTAGGAGAAGAGTGGGAAACAAATTGACAAAGTAGTGAAGCGTGCCACAACTCAGTGTTGGAAGCTGTTCTCTGCAGTAAAACCTATTTACTGCAGCTCCAGTACTGTGTTCAATTTCAGTCCACTTTATGCCATAAAGGCAGGCAGACTGCAGGAGTTAAGGAAGAGACAAGCAGAAAGCAATGGTTTGTAACCATAAACAAAGAAAACACTGTGGGCAATGTTAAAAGCCAATTGTCAACACAGAGGTGAAATCATAATAAGCATAGTGAAAAATAGGTGAATTGAGAAAATAGATTGAAGTTAAGACAAGAAAAAAATATTCTTTGCTAAAAATCTTCTTACTGGAGTTACACAAATTTGTAGAATAATCTCCCATAAGAGGTACTAGAAAACCTATGACTTGGACTGGTGAAAAAATAGGAAGAATGTGACAATAAATGGTAGTACAGGAAGACAAATTAGATGTCCTACTGCCACCAAACCCCCTTTCCCTTCCAATTTCCATTAGTTGAAACCCATGCAGATACATTGCAAAAAAAAACAAACAGAAGGAAATGGAAGGTATTTGGCCCAGAAAATTTTTGTTTCCCGCTCTTCTGTTTCTGTGTCTCGGAGTAAACCAAGTGCAGGATAGGTAAAGGTGGCTGAAAGTACAGTGATTACTAACACAGTCAGACAGAATAGGTCTGACTTAAAGTTATACCAGTGATTTTGGTTTTTTTTAAATTATTTATTTTGGAGAGGGGGTGAGAGGATGAGGGGAATTTAAAGGGCAGAAAATATTTGTATGAAAATAACTCCTCTCTGGTGCTTTGTCTTGATATATGCTCCAATAGTGCATGTATAACCTTGAAGATCACTGCTCAATTCCAAAGAATTCATTAGCTTCTAGACTGGAGCTATTTGTAAGAGAACAATCACACTGACACAGCAAAATTAATCATTAAGACTATTATAATAAAGTTGTGAAGCCTTCAGAGGTTCTTCCTCTACACTGTTGTGGCAATCATGAAAGTTATTGCTAAATGTGAATCAATGTGCCTTCTAAACACATATTCACATATTTAGTCTGCTGCTCACTCACAAGGAAAATAACTGCAAGCAGAAAAAGATATTTCTTTATAGCATAAGACTAATGAATAGTCACAAGGGCAGTCAATACACAGGATATACTGGATTCATAAAAGTTTTTTTGTTCTGAAGAAAATAATAATTTTTTGGTTTTAATGTGTTCAGTCTCAGGACAAAAGCCCTAGCAATGAGGGATAAAGGGTTATGTCATGGGCATTGCTTCAACCTCTCTGCTGCTCTTGCTCATTTGCTTGGACAAGAGTGGGTAAAACTCTTCCAGTAAGCACTCATTTCCTGCAAGACATCTGTGGAGCCTGTATGGAGATAATTAACCCCAAATGGACCATTTTGTATTATTTCCTGGGCTTCATTGCCTTAAAGTGCCTCTAATTATTATTATATCCTCTGTGTTTCATAACTTTGATGCTATCTTAACATTGTTCTAACAGGAGTCTTCTCTGATGTCACCAGCAATTCTTCTAACAGATAAAAAGTCAGGAACAGCTGGATAGCTGGACAGCTTTTTACCTGTATATCCCAAGAAGAACAAGAGTTTGGAAAGCCTTTTTCAATGGTTTTGTTCACATTCACTTCAACAGATCACTGCTTTGTACATCCTTCTGTCTTTTTACATGGCTGTTTTTTTTACAATGTCCTGAATCAATCCCTCCTTTCTGTTGGGTTTCACTTAATTATCACTTCTCTCATATCTAGTCCTGACTGCAGACTCTGAACTAGCAGAATTTGTCAGATTCCTCCTGTAAGGCTCTGTGTGAGATGAATGCTGCACATGGCTCTTCCTGGCAGGGCTGGTGGCACTAGTATGTCTGGTCCAAGAGAACAGAATTGCAGCGTGTCCAGAAAAGCATTTATGTACTTATCTGCTGTACTCATTCCTTCAGGAGAGTGACTATGTGGTTTGCCACAGTTCTTTTTTAGTCACAGTGGGGGGTTGAGCAGTAGGAGAGCCCTAAGTTCACAGTCATTTTAAATACTGTAATGAAAAACATGACTGCAAGATAGCATCAACTTTCTCCACCTAATTCCAAATAATGTCAGCATATGTCTGGTCCCAAAAACCAGGTTAATCACATTTTCTCAAGAAATAATTCTGGTATCATTTGGGGCAACACTCTATTCCACTAGGGAAAAAAAATCAATATAAACATAAGATAGGGGTTACTCTTTCTTTAAAAACACAGTAACGAAGGAAAAGCTTGAAGGCTCCTACTCCTAATCAGTACAGAAGAATGAAGAAAGATCCTGCTGAGCTTGAAAAGTGTAAAGATATAATTAAGAGATCTGTTCTTATCTTCTCCAAGAAGATGTGAGATGGAATTTTAGACATTCACTAAAACAAAAAATCAAGTTTTCTTAGCAAACCAGAAAGAAAGTATGTGTTCCCAAATCCCTGTTTGCATCCTTGCTCAGATAAATTTTGCACTCTCATCCTCTGCCCCCACTATCTGAATGACACTTGTGAGTGGTAGCAAAGGTAGAGGGAACTCAGTTGCCACCGTGGCAGTGTCCAGAAAAAGATGTGACAAAATAATTTGGTTCTTTCCAGGGTTGTTTGAAATTCCCATTGCTCCCTAAGTAATCTCCTTTAAAATTTATCTGATCAGGTTAAGGTAATGATTCCCTAGAGATGTTTTTAATGAAATCCTAGTCCTCACACCCATTGGAAAAACTAAGCCATGCTCAAAGTTTTTCAAAATCTTCTCGTGACTGATGTAAGCAATACACTAAAATCCCACTTTAGGTCTGCCCCAATAGAGAGGTGTTTACTCAGGAAACTCTTTCACCTGGCATACAGTAGGAGTACTGAAGAAATAACACACATGTACACTTATGAAAATTTCGAGTAGTGAACTAATGAAAAATACAAGCACATTTCCTATTCTTTTATTCCAGCACTAAGGATGTAAACTGGCTTTGCAACTTCAGCAGGGAGCTAAAAAAGGAAAGTTTTAGAAGCAACCATTGACAGGATTTTTCCTTACCCAAGTGATGTGGCTGTTCCTAGCATCCTAGCACACTGCTGAATGGGAAAATAATCTCTAGCACATGAGTAAAATCTTTTGAAGGTACACATGAGCATGACACACAAACCTGTATCTCCTGCAGATAATATAAGGCATAGTTTAAAACCTTACTGGAAACCAGATACTGCTACTTTGTAGTTTGTCTTAAAGTTTAATGAAAGCCTAACATTTGAAGTTAATTCCTTCCTGGATAGACCACTTTTCTGCAAAAAAGAGTATCAGTGTTTCAAAAGAAGTTGCTACATGGTATTGGCCAAGCCCTGTACACATCTATCCCCATTTAAGATGCTGCCTAGAACAAAATAAAAACAACCTAACAAACAGTCATAGTTTATATGTATTTGCAGGTATTTAAATAGTTGATATTTGACACATGAAGTACAGATAAAAATCACAAGATTGTACTTGTAGGGAGAGCTCTTCCTCTTGTATTAGATAGACAAGCTTGGGTTTTTTTTAAAATTGTAAATTAATAGCTGACATTTCTCTTTCCTAACATTTTCTAAGCTGATTAATTCTGAGAACCAATTCCAGTAAAGGTATCAAGCTAGACTACATTAAGTGATAAGGATTACACTAATTCATCCACAGCATCTTGATAAACAATCTTTCAGTGATGGATGAGAGGAATTTAATTTCTACCAACTGCAGGCTGAATTCCTCCAGAGTTTTATGACCTGCTGAAAAAGATCTTGCATACAGACATATAAACTGATTCCAGCAACCAAAGCTATCAAAATAACTTCTGCCTGATTACCAGCTGCAAACCTGCAAGCAGTAGTTTGTGCATTAGTGGTAATATATGCTTAAGTAATAATAGATTTATAGGGACACTTTAAGTGAATCCTGATACTCCTTTTTCATGGATGTGGTCCCCTGACCTGTTCAGAAAGTGTTTAGCATCTCCCAGGGTCTGCATCCTTATTAGGCAATGATTCATGCTGAACTCCACCTAACTGGGAAAAATGACATGGAGCCACTTTAATACAGAAGGAAATATGATTTTTCCCAACAGAGAGGCAATCCTGAGAAAGACCATCTCAATCAACATAAACGTTTCACAAAAATGATGCACTTCAGTTGTGATCATTTACCCAGTTGGAAAAAGGACCACAACAAAAAAAAAATCTGTCCTAGGGTGACTGTTATCCCCATTCGTGTGTATGTAATTTATGCTGGATATTATGTTCTGTGCCTTTAAGACTGGCAGAGTGAGAGTTTTGTTTTGGGCCTCCTATCAGCTACTCGGCGGGACATACAGATAGCACCAGAGCATGTTGCGGCTTCTCTGCTTTTTGCCCTGCTTTTTGCTCTCGCTCTTGCTTCTGCTTCGCTTCTGCTTTGCTTGCTCTTGCTTCTTTCCCCCCTTCTCATTAGTTACCTTAGCTAAACAGTCCAAATTCCTTTCTGGACTGTTCTCCCCCCCCTCCCCCCCCCCCCCCCCCGTTGGACCTGCTGACTGCTCCGGACTGGGATTCAGAACACCGAGAGAGAGAGGTTACACCTTGTGGCTGCAGCAGCTGCCTCAGCACCGGAGGGACTGACAACAGCAAACCCCCAGGAGAGACTTTTCTGAATTTGTCATCTTTCTCAGAGCAGTGGAAGAGTGGTGTCATCCGGTATTGTTCATTGTGTGTGCTGGGGGGTGCTGTGCTTGTCAAATAAACAGGTTCTTTCCACCTCTCTCCGAGGAATTCTTCCTGAACCAATTGGGGAAGGGGCCTGTGGGTTTGCTTTTGGAGAAGCCCTTTTTGGGGATTCTCTCCAAATTTGCCCTAAACCAGGACAAAATCATATTAGATAATCTGACACCATACACTTGTGTATAATAAACACACAAAATAGTATATTATATGCACATGTTTCATTTCTTGTAACACCTACAGACTTATTACTTTCATTGAATTATCTTCAAATAATTCTCTGCCTTATGAAGACCATTCTATATATATATAGTAAAATATTATATGTAGAAGATACTTTCTATTGGTGGGATACCCAACGTATGCACATTTAGCTTATGTAGTCCAGCACTTTAAAATACATTTTTCTCCTAAAAATGACTAATATATACACAAGGTGTTTCAAACTAATATCCCTAATCTTCTTATCCAATGTCATTCCTAATAGGCAGACCTTCAAATCCTTTGGGCAGAAAATATCAAGCATTTCATCTATTATAAGACTTGTTTTATTTGAAATCAAATACTTTGGTGATGCTTCTCTTTTCAGGAATAAAAACCAGGAATCCTGTTTTCATTTTACTACTGAGAATGGCATGATAATGAAAAATGCAAATAAAAGATCTGGCAAGACATAATTACTTCAAGAGTAGTGGAATGTACACATGTTTCATGTAAGGAGCCAAACCCTAATGCTGTACTACTGGTAACAGATTTCTATACCAATAAAAAAAATAAATATTGTGTTAATAAATCCATCTAAATATCTGGTTGCATGTAATTTTTATTCCTTGTGAAAGCAAACTTTTCTTTATTCCTTGTGAAAGCAAACTTGCATCTTTTCATATTTATACTTAAAATGTAGGTTCAAGTACATTTGCTGTTATGGAATGAGTTTTCATGCTCTGTGATAGTATATCATCAAATGGCTTGGGCTGGAAGGGGCCTCAGAGATCATCTGGCTCCAACTCCTATGCCATGGTCAGGGACACCCTGCTCTAGACCAGCTACTGGAAGTCCCATCCAGCCTGGCCTTGAACTCTTCCAGGAATGGGATACTCACAACTTCTCTGGGCAACCTGTTCCAGCGTCTCACTACCTTCAAATTGAAAAATTTCCTTCGAATATCTAAACACATCCTCTTTCAAGCTGAAGCCATTAACTCTTGTCCTATCACTACATGCCCTTGTAAAAGATCCTTTTTGAGCTTCATTGTCAGTCTCCTTCAGGTACTGGAAAGCTGCAATGAGGTCACTCTAGAGCCTTCTCTTCTCCAGTAGGAACAATTTCAATTTTCTCATAGGAAAGGTACTCCATTCCTCTAACCATCTTCATTGCTGTCCTCTGGACTTGCCCCAACAGGTCGATGTCCTTGCTGTGCTGGGGATCCCAGACCTTTACTCATACTCCATGTGGGGCTTCACAAGGGAAAAGTAAAGGAGGAGAACCTTCTTTTGATGCAGCCCACGAGATGATTGGTTTCCTAGGCTGCAAGCTCACATTGCTGGCTCATGTCCTCACCCACCAGTGCCCCCAAGTCCTTCTGAGCAGAGCTGCTCCCTATCCATTCATTCCCCAGCTCATGTCGATATTGGGGGTTGCCCCAGGCCGAGTGCAGGACCTTGCACCATATGAATATCAACATCAGTGGTTCTACTTCCACTGCAAAGTTACTTGCAGTGCTCTTTTGCCTTGAACTCTCACTTCTAACTGTGAATGTAAACAATCATTTCTTCCTTTTGCTTTAAGCCTGAATCAAAATCTCATACTTCTTCCTCCTTTCCTCTTCCCTCTCCCAGTTGTCTGGAATGCCTCTTCTTGGGGAATTATGTAATTACTTAGATGTATTAAAATGCATTAGTGAATTACCTTTATGCAAATTATTATGAAAATACGTAGGTTGAAAATAACAAAGTTAAACACTAACTTCAGGAGGCTGTCAGGATTTGACAGGAATAAATCACTGATACAAATTGTCTGTTAAATAAAAACTTCTATAGCTAAGATCCATTAATTTTTTTATTAATGTCAGTAGCATTTCATTAAGTAGTTTCCATAGCTTCTTGTACAATGAGCACAAAAGAGAGTCTTGCATTCAAAGCAGGGCTTATATAAATGCAATGCTGCATGAAATATCAGCTCTCAAACAGTGCAAAGAGTCAATGACAACCATGTAGCACTGGTGACCCCTGTCCTTTGCAAATATGGCTGAAACAGCAGTTTTCACAATGGATTTTATCTAAATTAACTTTATTTCACACTCAATTTGTTGTGCATAGTTTACCCTGTCTTTCATGCCAATTAACTTCCAGAAATGCTTGGTGTGCAAAATGAGGAAGATCTAAATGAATTAAATTGGAACTTAATTGTACTATGTGTTAATAGCTGCTTTGCAGTTTACACAGGGGTTGCCATTAATGCACATGTGTTTCAATAAGTTGCATTTGTAATGTATTCACCTCAAAATCATCTGGGAAGCCAAAGTAAGTAGTTGATTCAAAAGCCTGAAATCTTTTCTCTTGTCATATTAAAGAGGAGAAAAAATTTACTTGATCAACCAGCAAAGATGCTAAACACATCACTTTGAGAAGTTAGATGATACCTAGTGGGAATGAAATCTCTCATGATTGTCTTTCTGCTCATAATTAGTAATGCCAATTAGTTAGCAGAATGCCCATTCCTTTTAGGTGCATTACAAACACAACTGAGTATCATTAACTTGCCATGAATGTGATAACCTCAGAGGTAAACAATATGTTTTACAAATGCTGACCTAAATATTAGGAGATATTTTCGACTGGCTAGAACACCAGTCTAGCAGATAGAAATAATGGATATTTGTGTCAGGCTCCTCCACAGACTGAATCTGGTTATTTAACACAGGAGATATATGTACATGCATAATGTCACCTGTACTTACATATATCTATACATATGTATATACACATTTTCACAGAGATCAGTTAATTGTGAAAGTTCTTTAAGATCTGTGGATGGACTTTTTTGAATAGAACTTGAGAAAGAGGTAGAGCATCTATAGGAATACTAAATAAACTTATGTGAATGTGTGATCTTTATGAATGGTTTGTGAATAATAAGAATTTATTTTCTAGAATAGCAGTATTTATTTTCATGTGAGCTCTTTTCCTAAATCAATATATTAATATAATTCACTCTTATAGGCATTGATATTGTCTGCAAATACAAATTTGAGTGTTACACCCAATAAAACCCAATGTTTCTCATCACCTGGGGGACCATTTTAAGCTCAGAGACAGTGGCCACAGGAGTGGCACAAAGATAGTCTAAGATATCTCTGTGCCACTTTTGGACCTCAAAGCTCTGGAACATGCCACTGTCAACATCCCTTCTAAATATCATGACTACAAAATGAAAATCAGCAGTCTTAGCCTTTTCTGGAATTTTAGATGCTCTGTGGAGAATGACTTTTGGGAATCAGAAGAACTGGAAACATGTATGACATCTCCCTCTCAATTGTGTCTCTCCTCTCTACCTTTCTCTGCTTGGAAAGAAAGGAACCAAAAATGAATGAAGAATTACAAATCTTCTAGTTGCCTTCCTACAGGGCTAATATTCAGAAGGGAAAAGGCACATGGCATTAAAATTTAACAATAAATTTGTAAAAATTATCTGTAGAATGGGATGTATGACAATGGTATGGTTTGCAAACTGCCTTTATCCTCTATTTCATGACACATCATTTTGAAGTGCTGAACAGATCAGGATTAAGACCTGATGATACAAGACAACAACTTTCTGGGATGATTTCTGAAAGATAGGGTAAACTGTCTAAAAATTTAATGAAATGTTACATAAAATTTAAGAAAGTTCTTGCGTTAACATTCTTGGAAAACAAATCTCTTTCTCAGTGATGCAAAAGGAAGCGATGTTGTGAAGCACTTCACAACACAATGGGGAACTGGGACTGGCTGTTTCTTAATGAAATCCAGAGAAGCCAAATTAGAAACCTTTGTACAATTTCACAGGACTCAGAGGGATGCCCAGCATGCTGGCTCCACTCAGTTATCTGCACTCTTGTGAAGAATAGTTGATGGAGTGTAACATGTTTGCCTGGAGGCATGACCCGTATCAGTGCTAATTTTGCAGATTGAAGGATCAAGGAGTAATTAGACAAGCAGGGGCATAATTAAAATGTAGCATGTTTTCCTTTTATTCTCATAATTTTCAAAATGCATTTGAGTTGTTTAAAAAGGAGAGACAAGCCAGTGCTTGCTGCATTATTAAAATTCTGAACTATGTTTTAAATCTTAGTGCATACAACGATTCTCAAGACAAATTGCTATACCTAAGCAGTTGTTTCAACCACTCTAGGAGATAAAAAAGGTAACTAGTTATATTCATTTTCCAGCAGTGGCAGAGGTTTGTCTGTGCTCCTTTAAGGATTTGCTGAAACAAAAGTGTATCTCATTTGCAGCCACTGTAATCAGTTTACCTTTAATCTTTTTTTTTCTTTATAAATAGCAAAGATTTATTTGCTTTGAGCTGTCTAAAACCAGAGCTGCCATAGATCATCCAAGAGAATTAATCTCTGTTCTCTGCAACCTGATTTCTGAAAACTGGGGGCAATGCAAAGAAGTCAATGCAAGAAAGTGAAATAAACACATTTTTTCCCTAATTCTGGGGTTGCTGTCACTAATTTAAGATGTGAGATAAAGCATTTTTCTTCCAGGAAAAAAAAATCAGTTCAAGAGAAGTTTTGAAGTAGATCTTTATTGATTCAGATTTCATTGAAAATCCATTGCTACAAAGTTTGTTGGCAAATTGCTGTCCTTCATTAAAAAGCCCCATCACAGAATACTAAATTCCAAGAAAGGATCACACCAGCCACTCACCATCCTGTTGCATGTTAGAATTTGGCAATGCTGCTGGAATTAGGGCCCAAGCTTCAAACTGAACCAAACCAGATGTTAGCAAAACAGTTTATGTGTGTAAACCATAACTGACTTCTTAATTTCTTGCTTTCTCTAGTGGGAATGCTGATTAATGTAGTTATGATTAATAACAGGATGCCTAATTGCTATTTTTCCTTCTCTGTAAATGTCCTTTTTTATTTAAAGACAGTGTTTTTTTTTAATTTGTATTGTATGTTTTTGAAGTCCTGATTTATTTGTCCCCCCAAATTGCTTATTAGAACTGCATGACAAAGTGATAATTATGGTCAGATGTGGGCAAAGCATGCAACATATTCAAGGGTATTAATTCAATCTATAACTGAGTATATCAACTTAGTTTGTGCAAATGGGAATTTCAGGTAGAGATTCAAATAATGTCAATAAAATAAAAAAAAAAAGAAAATTATGAATATTGTAGAAGGGTCATAAGCAGGCTGAATGACAAGGAGTAATAACCTTTAGAGTTAAGACCATATAATCTACCAAAGGCAACAATTAATTTCACTTGTCTGAAACTAATACATCTGAACATCACAAGCTTAATAAAGCTGTAAAATAATTAGAAAGTGAGGTGCTACACATATTATATTAACTTTTTCCATGAATTAACAGAAGCTTTAAAGTCTTAGAATCACCTAATCACATGAGACATTAGTATTATACTTCTGGAGTGGTAGGTGTACTTCTCTCCATTAGAAATTCTGTTGGTTCTATAAAGCTGGTCAGTGCCCTCTGAATTTTATCTTTCAATTTCTTTTACTGTAAATGTGTTGAATACTGAGAAGATGGTTTTCTTCTTATTCCATTGAGATCTAATTTAGTTTTGTTTCTGTGTTTGGGATTTGGATTTGCTTTGCTTTGTTTTGGTTTTTGTTTGTTGGGGTTTTATTTGGGTTTTGTTTGTTTTATTTTATTTTGGTTTTTGTTTTGTTTGTTTGTTTTTGTAAAGTGAAGCCTTTGAACTTTCCCAGATCACTTTGTTTGTCTTACTGGATCATGGGACAACCTGAAAAGTGGGTGACATTAAAGATCCTCCTTCCACTATTGTATATCATGGGGGAAAAGCATTAGAATTACTTTGATGATGTTAAACCTACATCATGTGATCCTGTTCCTATAGTTTGAATCCTAATAGTTCCCATAGGTTGAATCTATAGTAGGTCTTTGCTCACAAAGTACTGACAGTTTGTTTTCATCATTTACAAGGGACAACAGCTGGTCACTTTGACAGAGTGACCTTTGTAAAAATATAAACACATAAATTGTGATCTCAGGATTCTTCTGACCCTTTACTCCAATGGATTTTTAAAATGTTCTTCATTCTTTCAAAATAATATTATGAATTTAATTATAATTTTAGGGGCTCTCCTCAGGAAAATTAGGAGTTTCTTCCTGAAATACCTGTATGAAGTTCATTGTGCAAATATACATTTAACATTTTTTACAAGGTCCAATATTTTTTCCTGACAAGACTTTGAGCTAATTTTGAGGAACTTTCACATTGTAAAACTTATTTCTTTTACTGGGAAACATGATGGTTGTAGTTTGACAGACAGGCTATGAAGGCAATGGTATGGTAACGGAAAAGATCCTATTCCATGTAGGAGTTGAGCTGTCTCTGATTGGAAAGAAACCTTTGGGGTGATCAGTGTGTGTGATTCTTTAAGGTTACTGTAGTAGACTACCCAGACTAGAGTGAGTATTTCAATAAACAGAAAAAGGAGTATTTGTGCTTTTGCCATTGGCATTTGCTGAACGACTTTTAAGACAAAAGCCTTGACCACTCAACAGTATGGAAGATGAGTTATCACTTTTCATAAACAAGACAGTGGTGACTCTAGATATGGTGGTCTTGTTCCAACCCTGGCAATCAGATTCCATTTACTTCAAATTTAATATGTTTTCCAGTAGGTCTGGTGTTTTTTCAAATATTCTCTAAACTGATGACTAGAGTTTCTGCATGCTATGGAATAAGTAATGTGATCTACCTGACACAGGGATATATTTCAGCTATAGAAAATTGACCTGTTAACCACCCACCAAAAAAAAAAAAAAGCCATCATTAAAAGCTCATTATTCTCTGCTCTAGGCAGCTGCAGTAACCATGGTACTGATCTACACATAACACTAAAGGTACAGTACAATAATCCCCGTGGAATGGAAAACGTAGAATTTTAATGATTCCTGCTTTATTTAGGTTGTAAAGTGCTTTGGGAAAGGTATCCTTCAAGATGAAAGCTAGTACAGAAATTTAAGCTATTGCTATTATGCTTTGAATTAATCACTACTTGCTTTCCCCTCCAGAGTGATGCAGAAAAACATCTTAACATCTATTTTACTTGCAGCCTGAAAAAGAAAAAATGCCTTCCTCTCACCAAATAGGATAAAGCAAAGACAAATATAAAGCTCCTTCAAACCTGAAAGAAAGAAAATCAGTTTTGTGTTGATATATATAGCTTTCATCCTGAATTTCTTGAAATTGATATTCATCTGAAGGAAAGAAAATGACCTATGAAACAGAATCAAGTCCTTGGTTATTAAATATCTGCTAGGACAGATTCTGAATTGGTAATGTCTGTAACCCCCCAAAGTAAGGAACTGAGGAGGAAAAGCTGACCACCCACTTAACACCATTGCTGTAAATGAGCCACTATCATAGTGCACAATAATTATGCTATGCAGACTCGAATTTAATTAATCTTCAGTGTGTGAGGGGCAGTATATTTAAACAAATGAAAGGCAGAAAAAATTAAAATTGGTCTGGATAATATATTAATGTAAAGGATAATAAAATTTATGTATATAGACACCCTTAAAATTCACACTTTTAAATAGCTCAATGGGGAACCTGTTTCCATGTGCAGTGGCACACACATACAGTTAGATGCATGTATTAGTGATCAATGGGATGTAAATCAGCCTTTGTTTATTTGATTTCTGTCTCAGAAACTAAAATTAGGATCATAGAAAATAGAGAATTATCATTGAGGTGGGAAGGGACATCATGTTTTTATTCCATGTCAAAAGAGTGCAGAATAGTCTTGTGTACCACATTCTCTTTCTCCTCAATCTGAAAGAGTTCTGCATGTCCAGCGTTCTACACAGGTGAGGGCTCCACTTAGATGACACACTTCAATGATTGCTTAGATACTCCACACTCTGTACACAGTGCAGGAATGCACCAAAACTGCCAGTTCAGTACACACTCCTGGCTGACTGCAAACACTTTGCCAGCTATTAATGTCTTTATCCCTTCTTGAGAGTTTAAACATGGGAATGAGGATGTTATTTAGTATAATAAAGCCAGAACTGGCTGCTAAATTAACAGAGCAACTCAACCAAGAGTCCCATAAAAGCTGTTTATCTCCTCCTTTCACACAGCTGAGCTCCAGCTAGTCTGAGTTTGGCCATCTCAATTCCATGCTGTTCCATGGACACAGTGAAAATACTGTATAGCTATAGATGGTTACAGTATTAATTTCATATTTCCCCCCTCTCCAGCTAATAATTTAAGGCAGCAGCTGTTAATTGAATGTATGTTTATCTCCCTCTTTGCCTTTAAATAATCACTTTCCATTAGTTCCAAGAGGTACAGGATGTGTCAATGTGTCTTAAGTACTTTTTCATAAAGCTAAATCCATTCCTTGCTGCTAAGCAAGCCTGAAATTGTGTTTTCCTAGATTTGGGGAGGCCTCAAACACCCAGATGCTTTATCCAAAACCACACTTAGCCCTGAACACTGGAAGATTATATAAATAATGTATAAATTATTTTCATGCTATTTGATTTTGCATCTGAAGCGAAGAGGCAAAAGACAGACACTTGACTTGAAGAGGCTTCTACTGAGAAGTGGGAAAGGAGGAATTTAAAATATGACAGTCATCTCATTCTCCTCTCCTTATTAGCAGCCATAATTTGATAACAAAGGACACAATAGTCAGAGTGGGCATGTAAATGCAGACTAATGTATGAATGCAAAGAAAATCTACTCTCAAAGTTGCTAGAATTGTCTCTGAAGTGACTTTTCATTATTTCAGCCTTTTGGGTTAAGCGCTCCGTTGGTGAATATTGATGTAATGTCATTGACTCTAATGGAGTCAAACTGAATTAGATGAGCCGAGGATCTCAATGTCTGTCACAGTTTACTGAAGCAGACTCCTTGTACTAAAAATTGCCTTTTTATTTTCATGAAGATGTCATGCCCAGCAGGAAATTGCCATTCTTGCACTTTGTGAGTGCTCCTCAGGTATCTGCTGTCTTGCTGAAGTTGGTTGATGCCTTGTTAAACAGTGCATGAAACCAGTTGGACAAGTGAACACAGCGAGCACAAGGGAGAATTTTCATCACACTGTCACAGCTTGCTTGCTTTCTAACATAATAAATTCCACGCCTCCTAGACAGCTTCCCCAGAGAACTGCACATCTAAAATCCTCTAAACATCGAAAATCTGAAGAAATAAAGATAAACTATTTACTCTTAAAAATGATGGGTCCAGTAGAGTAACTCCCAAAGACTTGGGTCTGTCTCTGCAAGCCGAAAAATTAAGCTGTTGCTCCAATAACATCAGTGCATGGCTGTAGAAGCCAGGTCTCTCCAAGGCAGTCATGTCACTGTTGTATCAAGGAAGATCTCCACTAAGGATTTTGCAGGTGTTTGAGGCTAATTGTGAAAATGTCAGCAGGACAGCTGAGTAACCCAATCAGAGAATACTTATTTGTGCGGTGGCTAAATGGACTTTAATTGTTGTTTACCTGGAAATAAAAGGAAAAATTTACTGTCTAAACAGAACAATTATTTGAGACTCTCATGTCTTTTTCCTTTTATCTTTTTATTTTCTTATTGAAGTTGCAGAAAATAATCCTGAAAGAACATTTAATCTAAGCTGATTTAAAGACTCAAAAATAATAATCTAAAGGGAATCATAAAGACATAACTGTTTTAAACCTCTTTTAGAGACTTACCTCTGTTTCATACCTCCTCAAGCAAAAGAATCCCCAAAACCAAAAATCCAAACAAATTGTTTAAGACTTGACCCAGGACATTTGAATGCTTGGTTTTGATGCTTCTTTTCATCATTCA
This sequence comes from Serinus canaria, assembly GCF_022539315.1. NCBI lineage: Eukaryota > Metazoa > Chordata > Aves > Passeriformes > Fringillidae > Serinus > Serinus canaria. The sequence goes on from NC_066319.1 coordinate 19,682,422, forward strand.
TTCAGATTTAAGGGTGGTCCTTCAATTGTATATAATGATTGGGCTTTTATGACACACTCAATTTCTAGGGTAAAGTTTTTTTAAAGACTTCATGGCTGGTATTTTCACTGTTCGGATCATCCAGCATACTTTGATTTCTTCTGACACTTTGTAAAATTCATCAGCTAAAACTCAGAGCGTGGAGGGAGGACAGTGGATTAACATTTAGAAAAACATACTGCAAAGATATGTTTTAGCTCCATTTCCACAGACATGATCCAGTTCTGCTTAAGTAATGCATATCCTAGAAACCACACTGTAGAACATAAAAACATGAGTGAAATCTCTTTTTTGGGTTTTCCAATGCAAGCCCAAGTCTGTTTAATAAGAGAAAATAGGAATAGTTTGGAATATTTTGTTTTGGATAGACCTTTAAAAAGTACATGAGTTCTACTTTTGCAATCCACTGTGGGAATTTCGGTTTTGACAGCTCAGCTTGGCTTAGGCAGTGCTCTTGATGCAGTTACCTGTCATTCACAAGTAGCAAGTCTCTACTGATTTTCTCAGCAGATGTCAGCCACAAAAATCACAGCTGGTTAGACAACTTGCTCCTAAAAAAAAAAAGAAAAACAAAAATGAAAATACATTTATAATTTTCCAGCAAGCAGTTCTCTCATATGAAATCTGTAACTTTAAATCCTAATTCCTGTGGAGCCCCTTTCCCTGTCCCCAGACACCACCACCAGGGCTCGTAGCCCCCGTGCAAAGTACCATCCGTGATGCAGGTGCAGTGCATGCTTCCAGGTCTCTATCAGAGAGGTATAGAAGGCAGACAGATGGGAAGGCACTGCTCTCTTTTGCCCTTGTTCAAGTCATGAAAGCCAACAGGCTGCCTTCCTAATCCTCTCCCTGGAACTGTCCCTTATCTCACTTTCCAAGGCCGTGTGCGCCTTCCCGCCAGCGGTGACCCCGTGGCAGGATAATTGCTTGTTGCTGGGTGAGCATCGCAAATCCGATTGCACGGAGGGAGCTCAGCGCCTCCTGCCAGGGAACCACCAAGCTTTAGGAACAGATCAGCTTCTCAGTAACAGAGACAACGAAATCAGAAGCTGCTCTTGGTTTTACTAGGAGAACATAATGATCTTACTCATCAGCTAACAATGACAGTATTTGAGCTCCCTTTTCGCACACAGAAGAAAAGCATTAATTCAAACGAGTAATTATCGTTAATAGAAAGAACCAGACTAACTATAACGGATGCATGTGACATAGGAAGCCCTAAAAAATGAGAAACCTGCTTCATAAACAGAGGAGAAGCAGATATTTCTTGCTTTATGAAACTGTTAATAATTCCAAAAACTATTTGTTTCTCCAAGCTATTTCAGATGAATGAACAGTAGTGGGACAGCTAGATGTTAATTTTCTCCATCAGCAAGAACTTCCTAGAAAAGCCATGCATCTTCTTACAGTCATCTGAGGCAAGAATATTTTAAATGCATTCAGAATAACTAATTCTTAAGAGGTATCTGTGTTTTTTAATATTAATTATTATTATTTCTCATTATTTGTTCCTTATCCTCTCCTTTCAGAAGTTCTGCTTATTTGAACACAGATCAAAAATGGTATTTTGCAAGTTAATGGCCAGTCTGCTAATTCTAATGATGAACTGCAAGACCCTTGCAAGCTAAAAATCATTTATCCAGTGCAGAAATACAGTTACTTTATGACCAGAGAGAAAAATGTAAAACCCATCAGCTAATTTATAAAATTATTTCTCTCCAAAAGTTATTTGGGTTATCAAATTAATACTGCAGTCCCAGAAATAGATGTAATTTTAAGTATCTATATATACATATGTTTATGCATATAAATGAAACAAAAGTTTTAAACTTTATTCCCTCTGTTTTCAATGACTTAAACCTTCTCTGATCAAGCATACTGGCAAATCACTGACTATATATTCAGCTTAAGAAAGAAATTGCAAATTGAGCATTCATGCATGATTTTATCTTCTTTGCTATCAGTGAATGCTTTAAAAACTCTCCTAGTCCTTTGAAAACATCTGCAGAAAACAACGTGGTTCTTCATTACAGAACTAAAACTAATGGTAGCTAAACTAAAACTAATTCCTGGCTTTTATTGTAAAAATAAACAAATATGATAGAGAAGGAGAGGTGGGAAAAATACTAAATAAGGATAAACATACCGGTATACTGAAAAACCATAACACTGCTGTCAAAATTGATAAGGATTCAAGAGTAAAATGCAGGAATTTTGAGGAAGCAGACAGAGGGCAATACGGATATTATATTTGCTCATAACTGTAATAGATCTTATGCCTATAGGAAATGAGCTATACATATTTTTAACTGACTTTTATCAAATGAAATATTACACTTCATATCTCACGTGTTCATTCAGATTCATATCAAAGTATCTTTAACCAGAATAATTACTTAGGAGGTGGAATAAATGCTTTCTATTAATTTCCTTTATTTTATCTGAATGAACATTTTTTTGATAGCATGGTCATAAATTTCACATTTATAAACTAATCTTAGCACTTATAATAAACTACAGTCACATTCTGTAAGTGATCCCTATGATGGTATCTGAAAAATACATTGAAAAATGAAAAAAGTCACTTTTGCTGGTACTTAATGACTATGCTGGTATTCTAAAGACCATCATTTATTTCCTCACAGAGATTATAGTTTTCTATTTTCTATGCTGAGAACAACCCAATATTTTTGAAACTATTGAAACACAGAATAGTGATTTAAAAAGAAAGATGATTTTATACACTGCCCTGCATCACAGCTCCTTGTTACAGGTGTGATTCAGAGTTACAAAGGTCAGTGGTAGCTGGTCCATTGACCTCATGATCCATTTCTTTCCTAAATGCTTCCTTTTTTGCAGCTTGCCATTTCTGGTACTGTTTATGGTAAAAAAGACAAATTACACATTCATGCCTTCTTGCCCTCTGAGTTTAGCAGTCTATGAAGCACAGCTCCCCCATGCCTGCCCACCCCAAAGGGCTGTATCTATTACCCACTGAATTGATTACTCATTGATTTTCCTGTCGCTGTTCCTTATCCATCAGCAGGAAGAGAGAAAAGAGCCCTCTCTGTAACTCTGTATGTGGCACATGCAATAAGCTGTGAAGCTGAGACCACACTGGTGAAATGATAACTGGATGGCCAGGGAAATTATGCTCTTTAAGCATTTTTGACAGATTGATACCTACAAGCCCTGCATTCTCACACTGGAGGGCATGCAGCCATCTCCTTGCAGTACTTGTAGGAACAGATCACGTGCACTTCTTCCTAAGTGAAAAAAGGTGACTAAAAATATCTGTTCTTTTCTGTTTGAAAACTGTGTGAAGACATTTATTGTTTTGTAAATGGAATGTGAAAAATCATGTTCAGTTTACAGATTGCTGCCAGTCAGCTGAATGTTAATGTTTGATGTGCAAAACATGAGCAGTGTCACTAGGCACAAGATTCACATAACTCATTGGTGCAATCTTTGAGAACTGAGTTTCATATTCAAAATGTTCACACTAATACTGATTTCAAAATGCAGTTTCTCAAAATGTCTTTCAATGTCTTCTTTCCTCTTCCCCATTGAACTTACCATGGTAACTTCATAGCTGTCAGATTTGCAAAAGACAGCACTGAAGGAAAGCTAGTGGCAAAAGGAGAAAAAATTTAAGACAAAATTCACAGAAAAAAATATGGTATTAAAAATAGCAGTATTGCCTACTTTTCCAGCAATTAATAAAAAGTTTTAAGCAATGAATAGAAAAGCCCATCAAGATCAGTCTGAATTGCTCAGTGATTTACAGGTCTTTGGTTGCTTCCCTTTGTTTCTCTAACACACTGTATAATTTATGGTCAGTATGGAGAATGCATGGCAAAACCCAAGACTCTTTTTTGTTCTGAACTGGAGTTGATAATAAATAGATGTAGGAGGCATGAAAGCAGTCTGTTCCTACATAATTGGGGTGATGCTGTATAAAATTGTGAAACATGGTCAGTGGGATTAATTAAGTTAATATGCAACAGTGACCCCAGTTTGTGCTCTCTGCTATGAATCCTGCTGTTGTAAAATGTCAGATTTTTTAAAAACATCAAACAGTAAGGGAATAAAAGCTACGATTGACATGCATAGATCTCAGCTTAATTGTAGTTGTTATCACCACAGTAGTCAAGAAATCCCTCTTAGAGGTCACTGTGGCTGCTGCAGGGATAATTTCACTCTTTATAGAGGCCAGCAGACCCTTTGCAAGCTACACACCAACTGATTTCATAACACAGCATCTACCTGTTTTCCTCAACATATAATTTGCAGCATCTTATCTGCTCTAAAGTGCAGCAGATTAGCAGCCTGAAAAATCAGCCATCTACCCAGCTGAGGAGGGATAAATAATTGATGGTTGGAACTATAACCAAAAGGAAGTAATTTTTCCTCATCAGGTCACTCAGATTCACAAAGCTCTTAGGAAAGAAAAAAATCTATAGTTTTAAGTAGAAAATGATGGCATGCTCTCATAAGGAATACTTTTCTTCCATTGTTTGTGGTGATAGTATAGTATACCTGTGTGGGAATGAGAAAGGCACTATTTTATTTACTTCCAAAGGGAAAATAGACCCATGAGTCTTGACTTTTTTTAGTTATTATTTTTCCAAATTTTTTTATCATTTCTCGGTCAATTTTTTATGCTGATTCAGAACATTTTAGTGTCACTCTAATCAACAGACTGTTCATGTAAAAAGATATAAAATAATCTTTATTTTATGTTAAATATCCACTACTCAGAAACATTATCCACCTTTGAAAAGTCAGGAGTGAGAATGAAGCATGTTTACCTGTGTATTGCTGTAGAGACTTCTTGTGGAGACAGTCATAAGTGAACAGGAACATTCCATTTGCAAATGTTTAATTTCACCCTCTTCAGCTAATGTAGCTTAGAAGTTACCATCAGGCAGATGATGAAATATTAATTATGAATGGCTTTCAATAAGGTTAGGTTCATATCCACAGAAAGTATTTCTTCCTGACATTTCAATTCAAATGACTTCCTACTTGAATATTCTAAAAGTGTAAGATTTATGCATCAATGCAGTGTTTCCAACAGTGATACTTACTATATTTAATTTTTCTGTTTATGTGAATGCACAGAAAGAAACAATCTCTACAGTCTCAGATCAACTTCAAATCACTGAGTAGTTTGAGGTGCAGTACATGGACCACACACAGTCAAACTGGGGTGGCCTGAGCAGTAGGATATTGTTGCTCTTGATTTTTACAGATAACTAAGTTATACTCAATGCATTCCTAATGCTGCCCATTGATATAATTCTATTTGACCACTGATGGAATAAAAGGTGCTTTTATTTGAGCTGGCTATGGAAAAGCAATATCTACAAGAAAAATTATTGCAGGCGAGGTGTTCAACGCATCTTTTTTTGTGTGTTTCTTGAAGAAGAAATAGACTACTAAATTTTATTATTTAATTGACAACATATATGAAAACATTTGTCCTTTATATTGCCTAAAGTCTGAAAGGCATATACTGAGAAGACACAGAAGTTACAGTTAGTAGCATTTTTAAAAAATTAACATGAACTCAGGACATAGTCCAGATAGGAATGATGACTTCCATAACTGGCATGCGCATTACACTGCGCAAAGACATGAACTTATCAACAAATGGGCATTTGATGGAAAATCTCTGTGTCCTCTGTCAACTCAGCTCCTAAGCCATGCCTTGGTGTGTTCCTGCTGTGTACTGAACAGCCAAAGTTATAAAATGCTCTTGGCTGTGGCTTGATTAATTCTTTTGGCAGGAGGCAAACATCTTTAACTAAAACTTGTGTTCGTTGTCCACAGCTGCCCAAAGATCCAGCCTTGCCCCTTTGTCTGGGCTTCAGCTTCTGATTTCTGTGTTATATTTTGTGTGACAAATACAGTCTTACACTATTAATTCTCAGAGTGATGATGCTCTGAGTTATTCTGCTCTTTAGTCGCTTTGGCAAAACCTTACCTCCTTCCATAATTTCCCCTCCAGTTTTCTTTTCTCCAGTGCCTTGAAAATGAATACTTATTAGTATCTTCCCCACCTAAGACATGCACCCACTTCAGCATCAAAATGAGGCACCACTCTTTTAGCTGAGTTTTAAAAACAGAGCTCTATTCCTTGACTCCTGCTCAGGGTTTGGAATATCAGGCACGATGGTGATAGACAATAACCATTGTTACAACAGGGCTGAAAAATTTTTGTGTAAACTTCCTCTTCCACTATGACAGTTCTTTTCTACCCAATTCCAAGATTCCTTCCACCTCTCTTGCATGTCTTTACCTCAGCATTTCTGTATCTTTTCTGTGTTTGGGTCAGGCCTTTCACCAAGTGGCAAGGCATGTTCAGTAGCTTAATTCCAAATGGAGGAGAACCTTAGCTTCAGCAGAGAGGCTGATCAATAGTTTAATCAGTGATACTGTTTCTAATTCCCTCTGTGCTGCTGTACCATTTCTTTAGCTTTGAATGCTGCAGATCCAGGGTCAAACTGGGGTCATGCTGAAACACGAGCCAATGGGAAAGAAAGGAAGAATACCTGGCTGCTGAATGCCTTTGGAGCTGCCAGATGAAACAAATACATAAATCCATACACCCATGCTTATACTCCCACTCTGCCTCAGGAGCAGTTTATTTGTGTGTAAGGATCCAGCAGTTGTTTTCATGAGAAGAAAGCTTTCAGAAAGAGTAACAAGAAGAGTGACAGTGTTAAGGGAAATTTAAATGTATTTCTTCAGTCCCTCTGAATTGAAAAACTGGAACTCTTAGTTTATTTCCCTCCAAGGTGCGCTATGATTTACTGAGTCTAATTTTGGAGCTGTTTACATTTTATTTTAGTTGATTAGTGTGAGCTACTGAAATATCTCTGCAGCAATCTTATTTCTGCAGAAGCATTTATTGATATTCACCAGGTAATTTATGCTAATGCAGAGAACATTTACAACTGTTCTCTTCCAGTACTAGCACTTACAGACATGTTGTCAGTCACTTAAAAACACAATGTGTACAATTGGATTACTTAAAAGTTCTAATTAGTACAATTGCTGAGAAACAATGACGAACAACAGAACATAGTTTTGCATGATTACTTGTAATAAATAGGTCAAAAAACAAAAATCACCTCTATGCCTGCATTAATATGAAGTAAGCAATAATCTTCAAAAGATCTGTAATGATTTCCACCAGGCTAGGTCCTGATATACTGTATGGCATCAATAAAAATTTATTGAAAGCAATGCGAGATGTTTAGGATGGGAGAAGGGCAAACATTCAAATCTTGCCCCCCGCCCCCCAAAAAAGAAAAAAATCAGTGTTCATTTTAAAGGTACTGTTTTTGCTCATAACAGAATCAAATGTTATTTTACACTACACCTTTATTCCTCTCTTTAGATGCCTTTTTAGGTCCAGTCAGACTGCTCGCATGTCAGAACTAATCAGCAGTGAATTAATTACAAACACAGATTTAGTAATTGCTTCTTTGCTGGAATTTAATATTTGCCTTCCAGTAATCTAGCAAGGGAGTCAGCACTGCCTTGTTCATCATAGTTCCAAGGGATAAAGAAGAGTTTCAAAACTACTGTATTTTTAGTCTTTTGGATGACTCGTAATTAACTGAAGCATATAGTACAAGCACTGCTGGAATAAAAATCTTGTCATTTTTCCACCAGGCCAGTCACAATTTTAATCTGTTTGGAATCCCTGCAAATATTTGTGCAGGTATTCTGGAAATATCTGCCTGTTTTTGAATGGTGGTAAAAACCCTGTAGATTTATACAGATTAGAAAGCACATGAAGAAAACAGCCTCTCACCTGACATGTAATTGCTTAGGGTATAAAAAGTAACCTAACCATTCAATACTAAGGCAGTGGTGCATGATTTCTAACTGTGATTTCATTATTACAGAAAAATATTTAGGATAGCAAAAGTCTACTAGGCTGCACAGAAAGGAAAAAAGATCATGCTGAAAGAGAGTCTGCCAAGGCACAGGCTGGTGCTGAAGTTGTGCCCAAAGAATTACTTCATACAGCCAGTGATGTCTCTAAACAGGTGGTAAACCTTGTCCAGTTTCAGAAGAAAGGGAGTTCCTCCCTCTCTGGAATTAAAGGAGACACAACTTGACAAGAAAGGAGTTTTAAAAGCACAGGAAAAGCTGCCACCGTGTACAATGGCACAAGTCTGCTACAATAAACCAAAGAGCTCTTGGAGGTCCCCTGAAGAACTGTAAGGGCAGGGCTGAAGTCCCAGAACCCTACAGGTTCTTTGATCAGCTTCAGCAAGACTTCAGCTAATCAGGGGATTCTAAATTTTCTGAAGGGCAGTTTGTTGCTTCAGCCACCTTCTTTAAAACCTGCTCTCAGCTGACTGAACAGTGTCTTCTGTGGGTTTCCTTTTAGAAAGAGAGGAGATATTTCCCTAAACAAATCCATTAAGTATCTTAATTTATTACCCTCCCTCTAAAACAAGATTTTGGAGTAGAGGGCTATCAAAGAACAGGTCCATTAGAAGTACTTTTTTCTAAATCCCATTTTCAGGTTGATTTTTGTCCTGATGCATCTTTTACATATATGTACTATATGTTTTGATACTTTTAATCTAATTTCCATGGGAAGAAAAAGGTAATGAATATTAGACTATGAAGAATCAAACCTAGACATAAGCTATAGTATCAGAAAACCACCCTCCTGCTTTTGCAGTTGAATTTATAACAGATAAAAACCAACTTTGTGAACAAACCAGTATGGAGGTAAAATATTCCCTACCATTCCCCTTTCTTGTGTTAATAAACAAAGTAAAGAAAGATGGAGGTTATAATTCCTACTATTTGCTTTCTTTAGCTAGCAGAGTGTTAACCAATGGATGGCATCAAAAATGTCTTTTTGACCATGAATGCTTTTGGACAACAGCATCGTGGCTTTTTGAACAAAACATGCAGTCAAGTCAAACTGGGCCAGATCATCAAGCAGCTGTAGCTAGAATAACACCTGTCAGCTAAATGCTGTACCTCGTGTCTTGATCTGATTTATATCAAATAAAAATCTCTAATTAAATTCAATAGGGGCCCTTTCCTTTAATGTAAGATTGTAACCAAAAATAAATGAAGTTAGACAGAAGGTCTTCAGCAGAGGGAAAGTATAAGTTCTGCAGCATTACTTTGCAATAAGGTAGACAGGTATTCCTATTTAATTTACTTAAAGGGAGGGTTTCTGACATAGGGAAGTTTAGGTGTTTGTAAAATCAAAGCTCATAGAACTAGTTTAATGCTTTTAAATAAACTGAGCATATTCAAATACTTAGACTGGAAGCATTCTTTTGCATTGATTTCAATAAAAGTGAGGCAGTAATATGTTATTTTCAATTTGTATGCAAAGTGTGTTGAGGGGCACAAAAGTGTAATGGGCCATTACATTTGTTTTAAATTTATGTGAACAATATTAATATGAAATACCAAAGATTTTTCTCTGAGATTTTCATAAGAAATGGATAAAGGTTTATTATGTGAAACTGCATACAATATTTCTTTCTGAATTGTACTGTGAATTACCACCTTGAAACTATGCTTGTTAGAAAATATTTAACTGTCTCAGTCTAGAACAGGAACATTTTGTCCTACATCTGCTTCTTCATTGTCTACAGCTGATTGTTAACTTAAAATATGCAACTAATGCTATAAAATGCTTGAAAAGTTTTTTCTTTTTTCTTATTTGCTGAATACCTGCAGTGTACTCTGTTCATCACATTACTAGGAGAGGCAGACAAACTCCATTTTATCTTCCCTTAAATTTATTTAAAGACTAGACCTAGAGGGTGGTCAGTGAGTTTAACCCTGAGCATGGGGGACATGAGAGCCCCCACCACCAACAGCTGGGCATCCCAGGAATGAGGGAGCCAGTCTGGCAAAACAGGCTTGGCCTTCCATGAAATAGGTGCTGTGATGTTTTTGCCTGCCCAACCACCCCTTTACTATGATTTATTTTGAATTCAGCCTCACCCAGGTTTGATAGGGTTTAAGTTGAAGCGTTAATATTTAATGTGTTTGGTTTCTTGTTGGATTTGCTTGCTCAGGCATTTCCTAGGCTCCACAGAAAAGTTGGAGAGCACTGGTTTTAGCTAGAGAATACTCTTCAGCAAGACACTAGCAATATCAATTGGTTTTTAATTGCCTATGATCTAAGAGACAAGTAGCATAGCTGGTAGTGTACAATGACTCCTACACAAAATAACTACATGAGCATAATAAACTTAAAGTAACCCTAAACAGAATTTATAAGTGCATATTTATTCATAGACTTATTTTTTATGGATTATCAGTTTAAAAACCCTCAAATTTAGAGAAATATATATTTACTTAGGGTGCATATTTTTGTTAATATCTATTGCTTCTTATTCTTTAATTTTGGATTTGTGCCATAAGAAACTTGATACTGAATTCTTGTCACCCTTGCTGCAGTAAATTAGAGGTCTGGCTACCTAATATTTCTGGAAATCAGGCCTAATTATTGTCCTTTTAAAGGGAGAGATTGATAAAATTGTAAAGGTGATTATTTTAGGAACTGTGGAATAGAATATGAAGCGCTGCAAACAATTAGGCAAGTATCTGTGTGAGTTTGAGGGGAAGAGCTGGGACACAAGTAAAAATAAGTCAGACTATAACTCTCTGAGCTGTGTATTTTGATTTTTTTTTTTTAAATGCCTCACTATTGTGATTCCTGTCAGTGACACACTCCAAAATATAAATTAGAGGATGTTTATATCAATTTAAAATATCTAAACTATAGCTTTGCTGGATTATAATGTTTTCATGACATTCAAAGGCTTGAAATTTCATGACTACTTCTTTTGATATTTTGGTTCATACCTATGGTTAGGCAATGAAAGTTATTCTACTTTTATTTTTACTAATTTGGTCCCCATTATATTGCTTTGGTTTTTTTTTTTTAATTTTTCACACTAAAATCTTGAAGAAAATCAGCAAAAAAAGCATCGAACAATGTTGAATAAAGCTTCATGTAAGAAAAGTAATTTCAATGTCCTATAAGAACTGAAACAATATTTCAGTGTTTAAAAATAAAAAGGCCATAATGGCAACGGCTTATGCAAAATGTAAGCTGGAAAAAGCAGTCAAGAACTCTCTACAACCTTCCTGTTCTCCCAGTTAATCCCTGAATTGTAACCAATTCCACAAAGTTGTAGCACACCTTTCTCCATGTTTAGGAGCTTTCTGAAAAGAGCCATGAATTATTTATCCCATAGTTTCAGGGAGAAAGCTGTGGCAGAAATGTCTCACTGCTGGGAAGGCCCAGCTCACAGCTGCTCTGGGGCTCAGAAGGAGGCATGGCTGGAGCCTTTGTCCACAGGTGAAAAGATGTTGCTGTGTCAGAAAAACACTGGGACAATGATTCCCCTCCGAATGTTCATTGTGCCCTGTGTGTTTGTAGCACTTGCTATTGTCTGTGGTTGTGAGGAGTTTAAGATAGCTGTGCTTTCCCTGAATATTTCTGTGCCCCACTACTGATGAGACCAAACTATTCTGAGTCATGGTAGTCTTTATCTAACATGATAGTTATTGTGCCTTTGTGGCTGCAAAATTGTTGCTGTATTACCCAATCTTCAGCATTCTTCCAGGAGGGTGATAAATTTTGTGTCTTGAAAAGGGCTTTCTTTTCTTTTTTTGTCCCTGTCATTGGATTATTCAGAACTTTCTCTATAAGTATAAAATGCAGCACAAATCTATCCTTTTTCCTCTTCCTTCAAGATCTTGGCATGGCTTTTTGTTTGCACTGATCTTTTAAAATATCAGATAAGGCATGAAAAAAAGGGCACTGCTGGAGATTGGTACTTTTGAAGGCACAAATAAGTCAAGCCCTTCCTAATTTAATTTAATGATGTCAGAAATGTTCTGAGATCTCAGGGAATTTTTTTAACCCTGGCATGAATATTGGTAGCTTTTTGTCTGGTGCTTGTTGATGGTTCCTAGCTGGCATTTATGGCATTCTGCAGCAGTCATTTGCACTTAGTTGCTTTTCATGTAAGAATATCAAAGCAGTTTAGAAAATAATAAGTATTATATGAATTTTGTAGCTTAGGCAAGTGAAGGAGCAAGATAATGAATGATAAGATCAAGTCTCTGGGAAATTCCTCAGCAGAGTTGAATATAAAATTAAACAATCACAGCTCCTGCTGTATTACAAAGAGGCTGTGAGGAAGCTCAGAAGAAAACAGTTATGGCAGGAGACAGTGAATTAATGCACAACAGGCACCACAGGTATCTACTGAGGTCTATCATTCTGAATGCAACCACTTCACTATGAATGACACAAAAAAATCCTGTAATTGTCTCTAAATGCAAAAACTTAATTTGTTTTGAGAATTTGGATTTTGAGAGTTGAGATTTCCTATCTGATTCAAGGAAGAAACAGGATTACTTTGATAATTTGCTCAATTGTCTGATGAATTTCTGACAAACTGTAAATTAGACAACATCCCCAACCCCACTTTCAAGTTCCTTCATCTTTAGCTACTGTGCTAGTCCCTTCCCTTCTTCCATTTGCTCTGTTTGCTGACACTGTCAGCTCGTTTCTCAATCTGTCTGTTATCCAAAAGCTGATGCAGGAACATTGGTACACTTCTGACTCCTCAAAGACTCATGGCAGGAGACAGAGAGTTCTCTTGAGTACCCACAAACCTGAGAGAGACATGGACAGAGCTGCCATCACTCTTCCACTGACCAAGAGTAGTGGGTGTGCAGCTATATGCAGATAAATTTTATTTGCTGTAAAATGACTTTTTAAACCCAGACATCTCTTAGTTGACACTAACACACTTCGGTTGCATGGGGCTGGCACTTTATACAGCAGCAGTATTTTCACGTGGTAACATAATTACAGAAACAATTAATCAGCTGCATAATAATAAAAATTATGTGCTGTAAAGTGTGGCAGCTGAAGTGTGAAACACACAAGTGTCTTCTGTCAGCAGATCACTTCTGCCAGTACTGAGGCCTTGGTGTGCACTGACCATCTCAATATCTCTTCATTATTCCAACATTAGGGTTGATTATTCTCATTAAAACAAACAAAAAAAAAAGGTTGGTCATGCAGTACATGCTGTTAAAAATACTCACAGCTCAATGAGTTTTAGATGACACCTTTGCTTGGTTTCTACCTTGTTCCTCTTGTTCCAGCATTTGACTCACTGCAAATACATTACTGAATTACTTAAATGCAATTACCCTTTAATGCCTATCAATCAAACTGTCCCAGGAAGAGGGACCAGTCCCTATCAGTTTTCAAAACCCATGGAAGCTGCCTTTATAACAAGTATGGCTGAATCATTGTTATGTACCTCAAACTGCTAAGGGCACTTGGTGGCCCAACAGGACACACTGAGGAGCAGATGGCATCCACCCTCTCCACTGCCTGGTGCCACCTGAATGCTGCAGGTCAAAAATTCCTTGTCGGTAATTTCACATGGGCTGCTGCCACCCTGTGGAGTGAAACACAAACACTTTGGGATGGCGCAAAAGGAGGTTCTGAAGAAGTCAGGCCATAACACTCACACCTGCTTCTCCTTGGAAAAAACATTTCTCATTTTAGAATTACAATAGAAATACCTGTCATACAGGAAAGTCTTGCACCAGAGTCTAAAATACCTTTGCATTCAGGAGAATGTGGTTAATTTATTTTTTACATAATTTTGAGTTTGTTGTCTTTAATATGGATGCTTATGTGAGCATGTATTTCTATCCAAATCACTATCATATGTTTTTGACTTAAATTATGAAGAATTAAGGCACAGATAGATTAAATATGTTGAGTGGAACATTACTTAAAAATATATATTCCTATTATTTAAAAATTTCTACTCAATTTTTGTGCTATTTCTGCTATGGGAAATATTCAAGCTAATGAGAATGTAAATAGATTCTTTAGTCTGCTCACATTTAAGGCACTGGAAAGAATCATACTGAATTTTACTGCTAATTTTCTGTGCCTTCCAACCAAAAAATCCATCTCTGGGCTTGATGACCAGTATCCAAACCCCTTGGCAGGCACACTGTGATCCATCTCCATACATGACTGCCAGTACCCAGAACTCTTGGCTTGCTCAGTCTGGAGCTCCAGAGCAGATGCTAAGCCATGTCCTTTTGTGTGTGCTGGGATGTGCCCATGATCTCCCACTGCCCTGCTCTGTGAACACTCTCCCTGCCCTAAGAACTCCCTTATGCTTTCATAGCAGTCTCACAAAAATAAGATGCTGTATACCAGCTCCTGCCAGCTGCTTGCTTTTGCCTCAAGATATAACCTTGTAGACAAAATCCACAATGGCCTCAGCAAACAGAAGGTGGCTTTTCTTCTGTCGGCATCTTACCCTGAAACAGCTCAAAAAGCCTCTCCCACACGAGGCATAACTCTTTATACATCAGTTTACAGCAATTCTACTTTAAAAGCTCTGAAGAAAAGCCAGGAGGCTAAAAGATCTTGCTGGGCACTAAGCATTAGATTTCTGTTCTTATCTCATAAGCACACATCATCCTGGAAACACCGGAGTGAGCACCCTCCTGCACGGGGGGTTCAGCTGGGTGACTACATCAAAGGTGATCACTGCAATCATTTAGTTCTGTCACTTACTCAGCTTCAGCCACAGAATTTCCTGCAATGCTCATTGCATAAATACAAAACATAGTTTTAAACCTGACTTTTTTTTTCCCACATGAGTGCTTCTGAAGAGAATTTGAGATGGTAAGTGGAAAAAGCGTGATTGGCACGCGGATGGATCTATCTAATGAAAAGAGAATGAAGATAATTAACAGGTAGTTAGTTTCATATGCAAAGAATCATGTCTGTGTTCATGGCAATATGTTACAAGCTGATTCTTATATCTTGCAATTCTTGCAGTACTCTAGACACATTTTGGTTGAAATAAAAGGGCTTTTGATCTACAAGATTATAATCAGGCTCAGGTGTGATTTCCAATGAAGCTTATGCTCCTAAAACACTTCATTTGTTTTGGAAGGATCACACCAGAAATATGCTTAAATTGGATTTAAAGGAATTTATTCTCTTCTTACTGTAGGTAAGCATTAGTCCTGCCCCAGTGGGGCTGAAGTGTTAGGCAAGGTGCCCAATTTCTTTTGCTGCCTACCCCATTCCCACCTGAATGCCATGCTATTTCCTGGCTAAAAGACTCACTCACTCTCTCCCCATTTCCCTTAGGTTCCTGTTAGTTTAAAGCAATCATTTTTGCCTGATTTTATTTTTACAGTGACTTCCGGAAAAAGCCATTTAACTGAAGCCTCAGAAAGTGACCTCAGGGGTTTCCATGACACATAAATATCTGGAGCCTTCTGAGCTGTGTGTTCACCTCCTGTTCTCAGCCAGTGTGAGCAGAAATCTATTTTTACTACTCTCCATTCAGAGGAATTGCCAGGCTGCACCAGGGCAAGGTAGGGACACGTCCAAGAAGCAATGCCTGGGCAGCTGTCAAGATATGCTTCCCGTGATAAGGTGGGAACTTGGAAGGGTGACAAAACCCCTGAGCAACCATAAATGCTACTCACACAGAGAGGGGGTGGAGAGGCATTTTCCCAAGGATGGTATTAGTCAGGATGCCTTGCAGTGAGTAATTTCTGCATAATGTACTACTGTCACTTGGGATCCTAAGAAACTGCATGGTTTAATTGGATATCTCCTAATGAAGGCAGGTTTCATATTTATCCAGGTTTAATCCTGGATTCTGTCAAATGAGAATTCTGCCAAAGAATTAGAAATTTTAAAGCTTCTGCTCATATAATGAGAAAAAATTATAGCTCAAAATAATATATTGAATTTCATATTTATGTCTCCAAGCTTGAATTTTATTTTACTATCTAGGTAGTTCAATTTGCCTTAAATTAAAAAAAAATAAAGTTAGCGTAGTTATCTTTTTTAATTATTTAATTTGGAACAGAACTTGTTACTGACAATGCTAGTCTGAAAATGAGTTACCATTATTGTAACTCTTCTAAAGAATTTATTTACATTAACTTGAAAAATTAAGTCATTGAAATATGATTATATAATCAATTTATATTACAGCAAGGAACATTGTTAAGTATGCTTCTTGAACCTAGGAATAATAAATAAAGAAATGCAATAATTTTGGTTTTAACCATAAAATATATTAAGGGCCTCAAGATATTTTGGTGCTGAACAACCTTAAATATATGTTTAATTACAAGTACCACAGTGATCCAGGGGAATCACAGAAATTATATCCCCATACAATAAAAAGCTATTATTAGCAAATATCCTAGAACAGATTTTTCATTTCGAGTATTTTTGTTTTGGGAAACATAAGGGTTTGCAAACTGACTCATTTAAATTGTCCTGGATTTTCTTATGTTGTGTTATTCACAACACATAATGTTTGAGCATTAGTTCAATTATCTGCAATATTAAAACAGCTGAAGACTGCTAGGTCTGTTTATATTATATTTTTAATCAATTTGAAAGACAGAATCCTATCTGCACTGAAATAAAAGGATGAGGTTGTTTTGGTTTTATTTGCCTCTGGGTTTTGCTCATGAGCTGTATTTGTGCCTGAGCTGAAGGTCTGTGTCTGGGGCAGCAGAGAACAGGGACTTTTGGGCCACCCCATCTCCTCAGCTGCTCTTTGCCTGCCTGCTTTGCTGAACCTGGGCATGGTCTAACACTGCCCATGGCAATTTACAGGGATAAAGTCCATCCCACATCAGTCTCAGTGCCTTGGCCTCCACATCCATGCCCACTGGTGGATGTAAGGGCAGTAAATTTGGCTTTGAGGGCAGCTGAAGGGCTGCTTCTGCAGGAGGGACTGGTCCAACTTATCCACCATAACTGCAGTTCTTGGACCAAACAGGACAACCAAGGGGACAGGGTAGAGGATGGAATGGAATCCTTATTTTGTCCTCTCTCATTTCTCTGCCATAAAATTTTATATCCAGATTGAAAGGAAAAGATAATCAAGGCCAGGTCTGGCAAATGTTTTTCATTTTTGATGAGCTGAAGTGTTTGTAATGAGAGGTATTTCAAAGCCACATATTCCAACAATGCTCCATTGTCCTCAAGCTACTCAAATGATTTGGAACAAGTACAGTGTTAGAATAACCAATACATTTGAAAGTTAAATACAGAAGTCCTTTGATTTATCTTCCTTCTCTTGCAATATTTCATACAGGACATGATTACTGGAACCTTTCTGTATTGCAGCATCCGAGGAGGACTCTAAGGGGACATTATTTGGTTTGTAGGAGGAATAGGTTACATATGTTTACTGCATCATTTCTCTTTCTCACTGTGATTGTTGCCAAGGAAAGGATTAATGCTGTTCCATTTCACAACAGCAATGCAGCTGTAATTTCCATGTACAAAATGCATTCCCTTTGAATCACTGCTTCCTTCCACTTAGAGAGAGAAAAGTGTTATATTCACAATAAAAAAAATCCTGATGTAATATTTTGTTGCTACTTTACACAACCTTTATCACACAAGGTTAAGGACAGCAAGAAAACAGATACAAATACTGCAAAAAGTTGATACCTCTTTCTTTGAGCAATTTCACACCATCACCACAGAAAGAAATGTGATGGCTAAATAACAAAGTAAGAGACTCTCAGGACTAATTCCTCTAATGCCAGTTTTCAGCTTATTCTCTTTACAGTCTGTTCATGTAGGGCGATTTTAGTTTTCTGTATGCATATTTTTAGTTTATTCATTACCAGCTATTTATAAATTTAATTTTTAAGGACAGAAGTAGCAGCGAGGGACACCATCTGTTTGGGTAGCCAACTTGTTGTAGAGACTTTAGAATTTGTTTTGCATTTGCTGTCATTAGAGGGTAGTCAACCATCCCTTTGACTCTGAGTCTATGCACTACTGATTTAATTCAGACTTGTAAGACTGAACACATTTTGCTTAAGGTAACGGCCAAGATTTCTGTTCTATTAAAAATGTAGAGTCTTGGATGAGGAAAATTCTGTAAAAGGCTTATTCCTCAAAGACACAAGGTTCTGTGTGCTTTTTCCAAGCCATTTATGTACTTGGGGATAACCATAGAAAACTTAGGGTTGCCATGCCAACCCAGATGGATCTACATGGCCAGTCCATTAAATGTTCAGCTGCACTTATACCCATCCTCATGCTATAAAAATACCCCTCTGATGATGTGCAACACAGTGTCCATTTTATTTCAGGCATTTAATTTTGAGGAAGGTCAGGAAATATGGTCTGAGGATTGGGAGAGCACTTCCTGTGTATGGGTATGTGTTCCCTATGTGGTATATAGGGACCACTAGGGGCTATGGACACATGGATGTGGAAGTGTTTCAGATGCACTGTGGCTGTGAAGCAGTTTCAGTCATTTGGCTTCAGCAACAGGATTTTTCCATGGCACACTTTTGGTTAGCAGCGTAGGAGAAACCTTGGATGATTTAAATACAACACCTCCTGTGCTTATTTCCAGCACTAGAAACAGCTGGTTGGTGATAAAAAAGCTGATGCTTGAAATCAGGATGATTCCCATTACATTTTACAGACCTTAATAAAGGCCCAGATGACCTGTTTATCTGTGAAATTGTTACTGTCACTACATGGAGGAATTCCTGTACATGAAGGAAGACAGAAATGGTGATGAGTTTGATTTAGGACTGATACACAGTGTCTGCCTTGCTCAAAGAGATTATGTGGAAAATCCTGGCTGAAAACACAAAAATGTAGCCTCAAGATTTTCTTGTACTTAATGAAATGAGATACATAAGCTTTAACAAATTTTCTTTAATTCAAAATATTCAGAGCTTTTAGTATTAACGTTCTTCATTTTGTTTTCTTACAATCCTTACTTCTGTTCAAACTGTGAAAAGTTTAGTGAGTAAACAATCAAATTTGTCAGAAAGTTTAGTGAGTAAATGATCATATTATGATTCTTGCCATTTGCTGCAAGCAATCATGTAGTCAAGTGGAATTATTGTCCAGAGATTACAAAACATTGTGGCACCAATGGAAATGTCATTGGGAGTTTCTTTGGAATAAAATAGTGTTTTTCAGAACAGAACTGCAACAACCTCTAATTTGGATTTTCTCTCCTTTGTTCATAGTTACTGCAGTTTTTTAAACCTTGCAATTGTAAGGCCAGGTTCTATTTACCAGCTGTTGTAGCAATTTAAGACCAGCCTAGTAGAAAGTAAAGACTGCCAACAGTTCGAGCAAGGGGGTCTTAATTTGCAGAGTGTTTGTCATTAGAGCAGTGGGGAGATATTCCCAGTGAGCTCTCTGAAATGGACCTAAACTCACATTTATAAGAAATTTGTAAAGACAGGAGACTTGTGCAAAATGGGCAGCCCCACAGGACCAAAACCTCACAGTTATTTTTTGTCTTCAAGCCACAGAGTCCTGCTGAGCAGGCTTTATGTCAAGGTTAGAGTGGGAAAACTGGAGGCATTGTGGAAGTTCAAACAAGCCCTGTGACCCCCTGAAAAGGGGACATCAGGCAGCTCTCAGGCACTGATGGTGTTCAGATGTGTAGTGGGCATGGGGACAGCTTTTCTACATGAATAGAAAAATCACTTTTTAAAGATTTTGGAGAAGAGAAAAAGAACAGATCTTGGCATGGCTTTGACAGGATAAAGTGAGTTTTTGTCTCTCCCTTCAAAGCTTTCCCTGAGTCCAGTGCCAGCCTGGGGACTAATCTGACAGCCTGGGCTGCAGTCAGCCAAGCTGAGCCTGGTTTTGTCTTGACACTGGTTCTTTGCTAGCAGGACTTTCTTGACCTCTGTGCTGCCTCTCTGAATGCAATCTAAAGAAGAATGATGCCTGAATCCTCTCAAGGAACAGTTTTCTCCCACATGTCCTTGCACAGGGTACAACTGCACACGTAAGGCTGCAGGAAACTCTGGGAGACCCATGAAGTTTAACTGGTGGGACAGATCTAGCACAGTTTGTGTCACAAAAGGTGGGAAGCAGGAGGCATGCAGGCATGTTTAGCATAAACAGTGTCATGACAAGCTAACAAAGAAATAAAAAAGAAATTCTCACATGGGTAAGCAAATAAATAGAACAGACATATGGTGTAATACTATTTCCTAGTGTGAAAAGGGTGGCATCCAGATCCTGTAAATCCTAAGTCTTGCTGGTAGGTCCTGACTCCTCTTTCTATTTCAGTATGTCAAAGAGGCCTATAAATGTGGTGTTCATGCATGCATCTCATTGAAAACAAATGAACTTGTATTTAAAAATGTAAACTCATCAAGTGCATCACTCATTATTTATATATATGGTTTGTACATAATTTCTGCCCTAAATCCCTGCCAAGAATTGATGCCACCTTGTATTTGATCACTATTAAGAGTAGAAATGGTTCTTTCTGTATAATCCTGATGAAATTAAATATGTCTAGCAATAAAGCTGGAAATGAAAATGTTGTTTCCCTTAAGAATATTTATTATTCCTATTGAAGAATTACTCATGTTACCATAATTATTGTTCATGATGTTAAACACTGGTGAGTCCTGAGTCGGGCAAGCCAAAACATAAGTTTGTGCTGTAGAAAAAGATTGTATTGATCATTACATTATGAATTCCTCTTTGAATTAGTGCTACTGCTGTGGCTAAAGCTGTATTCTCTTTGGATCAGCTCTGAAATGTAATATAAGGAATGTTTATTATTATGGCTAATATGATTATTACATCTATGTGGCTCCTGTGCCTATTTTATAAGCCTCTAGTCATGTTTTAAATTGTTTTAAAGACACTTCCTAGTATTAAAGTGTTAAGACTTGGTAACAGGCAGTAAATATTTGCATTTATCAGAAGCAGTCAATAATAGCACTTGGTTATTAACCAAATGCCTCAGATTATTCTAGTACATTAAAACTCCCTAAATTTAAATGGATATGGAGGGGTATTTACTTCTTTCCCCCCCTTTATTCTCCATCATGTTCCTGATTATAAATCCTTTAAGCTTTCTTTCATCACTACAGAAGAATAATATTTACATGATATAAATGTCCTTAACCTCTGTGTGATTGGCACCTTCACTTTTCCTTCTGGGGCATGAAAGCACTGCCTAATGAAAAAGATAGTCTAACCTTCAGCAGAGGTCTACAATAACCCTTCATAACCTTTTTTTATTGATGATTTCATGATTAGAAACTAGCTTTCATTCAAAGAAATTCTATAATAATTGCTTCCTGGTGCCTATCTGAAATTTACACATTTTTGTGTAGGAACACCTCAGGAAATGTTGCTTTGTGCTACCCTTAATCTAACCTTTTCCAGATAAGGCACAAAAAAGCAGGTTCAGACTGTTTTGGAGATGTCATTCACACTCACTGCAAAAATGCACATTGATTCCACCAGAGTGAGAGGAAGAACAGAAGAGAGACAGATGAGGAATCTAAGTGCAGCACTATACAAAGGACTGACAGAGCACTTCTCATAAGAAGTACACTCACAAATTTTCTATCTTCAAGTGACCAGCAGAAAGTAAAAAGGCACTTCAGTCATGCTAAATCCAAGCATTCAAAGATCAAAAGACAACACAAAAGCAAAGCTGATATCATGGCTTGTTTTAGTACAATCCCATTTTATTGGCCTTTTCAGACTTCAGTTCCATTTAAAGTGCATTTCTCTGCAGCTAAAAGCTCTGGCAAATATAGTTTAAAATATGGGAGAACACAGAGACACATAACAGCTCTAGGAGGTGGGAAAGTAGGGGCAGTACCTAAAAGCATGACAGCTGGGATGGCCAGGATGCAGAGTGATGATCCAGGTGGTAAAGGTGCAGCTCCTTTCTCTAGGAGTGATGTCAGTTATGGGAGTAAGAGATAAGGAAAATGTATTAATGAAAAAATGTATTAATTACTCATTTCTGCTTCCAGTAAAGTCTGGCTTCCTCAAATCTTCAGAGTTATTTTGCTTCTAGTTTTAAAAGCTTCAGGTGATGGCTCAAGTGGAGAACCAATCTATATCAACTACTCTTACTCATGTACTAACACTCATGACTCTTGTCTGAAAATCAGGTCCTTGAGAGACCTAACAGCTAATCTGAATGTTGATATCTGCTGTTAAAAATACCTTTCTTGTATTTAGTATTCCACACTCTATTCTCACAAAGGAAAAGGAGCAAATAATAAATATATTAGAAAGAATAATTCAGAGAATATTCGTGTTAGGAGCTGGAAAGGTCCTAAGACTGTTCCTCTCTTTCCATTGGGGGAGATAATTAAAATACAACAATTCAATTAAAAGCCTCTTAAATCAAACAAGAACTCGTGAGTAGTTTAAATAAAAATTTCATCTGAAGAAATAGTGCAAAATATCTGTTAATCAGCCCTATCACAAAAAACCCCCAATTCTCATTCCACCTTAAACACTGTACTTTCTCCATCACTGTAATTTTCATACATAAATTTCCAGTGTTCTTGTCAAACACAAACTTGTTTTCTGGTTTTAACACTCCAAGGAAGAATTTTACAACCACCTACTAATGGCTATCATTCTAATGAAATTTGATACAGTGTAATGAAAAGATGATTTCTCATGTTTAGTGAAACAGAAAATTATTATCATTGTTATCTCACAACAATATTGAGAAATATAGAGAAATACCTCAATCATTCTTTTTGGCTTTATGGTTTGTAAAAGATTGTGTACATTGCTGAGATTATAATTTACAAGGAGCAAACAGATTTTACATGATTGCCCAGACATCCATCCAAGCCCAAGACTGAACAAACAAAATATGGGTCTTTGTTTTTGTTTTTCGTTTATTTTTTTTAGATTATTAATCCAGCATACTGCACAAACCTGGTCAAGCTCAAGGAAGAAGAAAATCAAAATTTTTTATGACTTACTACTAAAAATTATCACCCAAATTAAAGGGCATAGGACCAATGGAATACTCCTTTAAGTTTCTCAAACTTGTGGCACATATTTTAAACAGATTATTTAGGGTGAATTTTTCTCTTTCCAAAGAACTCCATACAAAATTGATAAAAACATGGATAACAGAAGTGTAGTTATGCAAACTTATTATGAGTGAAGTGACCAACACACAGAGAAGAAAGAATGATGGAATGGTGGAAAGGAAAAGAGAGCAGCCACGGTGGCTCCCTGACATTGTAAGCACAGAGGAATTTAGTGATGGATCCAACATCTGAGGAGAGACAAGGGTGATTTATCCAACTTTAGTAACACCTAAGATCTATCAATTTTTTCCCTAGATTGTGGACCCAAATTAAAATCTAGAGATGCACAATACGACAGACACTAAAAACTGTGTGCAGGGAAAGACCATCCTGTTATTTTCATTCTCAGCCATGAACATTTTAAAAGTTAGTGCCAGCAGTCTCAAACCATAATCCCTTCAATCTGTGTTATTACAGAGTAGTCAACTTCTTTCCTACTGAAAGGAAACATAAATACAAACTGGTTTTGCTTCCCCTTTTTTGGCTCACTCACACCATCTAGTAGTTTCTGCACAATGTTCCCTGGTCTTTCATTTTTAAAGGTAATTCTGATGAGAACCATGGCTTGGTGCTTAAACAGCAGTAAAACTGAAGGTAGAAAGCCAAGAGAATCACCTATATATTCCAAGAAACCATATATTCTGAAAAGCATATGCTGTCCATGCAAGTGTTGTTGTTTTTCAGGTTTAATGACTGGAATTCTGTGGAAAAGAGAGACAAGGTAAACGTTGAACTTCTGGTAATGAGATAGCTAAAATGTGATCTAATTGGGGGAAAAATTACTCACAGAACACCATATTTGTGGCAGAAGATTTAAATGCTGAGTAAAGAAAAGTCACACTTTAAAACCAGCTCCAGACTTTCATTTGCATGGCCAATACAGCTGGTCACTGCTAATGAGCAGAGTCCCATGGAACATTGGCACACTGGTGCCAATGTTCCATGGGACATTGGATGCTGGCACACAGCAGTGACTCAGATAAACTACAGTTTCCTCTGTTAGGTGGTAGAAATCTTTGCTGTATCAATATATTTGTGTTTTTCCAAAGCAAGTATGGAGTAAGAGCCACATGAAACACAGTTAATAAGGCTAAGCATGAATTATACCTAGGCACAGGAAGGTAGAGTTTTGCTGGTACTGTTCACCAGGCATGTTTTCAGAGTTTGCATCACTGTGTCAGCATTCCACTGATATGCCACTCACCTGACCTGTTTTTACTCAATAATGTGCCATATTAATTTCTGCTCCCCCCAAAAAACCTGTGCATAATATATACACCTAATTATATATATAATAATAGATAATATATTTAATATATATCAATGTATTAATAATATTCTTTCTTATTATATATTACATTAGTATATCAATATATTATATATACAAATTTTATATATGATTAATTATACTACTACGTGTTTTTTAACCACAGCAAATATTTTAAAATTCTACTTTATTACTTATTCACATGCAATAGATTAGTTTTGTTACTTTTTGTACCATTACAGTATTTAGGCTTTAAAGCACAAATTCTGTTCAAGATTTTACTGGAGTATATTTAGAATAAGGATGCTGAAATCTGTGTTATGTCTTGGACAGAATGATCCCAAAGTACCTTGATTTACATTGCTATTACTGGAAGCAGTATTTGGCTCAGTATCTCTGGGCAGCACCAACTTGAAGCATGAAGCATTGTGTAGGTCATTACTGATGGCTATGCCCTCAGCAGACAAATTAAAATCTGAAAAGATAAGTAACATGGAAATAAACACAGGTAAAAGCTTCGTTTCCACTCATAATTTCATTCTAAGATTTTTCAGCAGAGAAAAGCAAGCCTACAAAGATTCAGGATGAAAGCCATCTTCATGGAAACTGTCCATCATAAGTAAATCCCAGAGATGCAGGGCAATATAGTTGGAAATTCTATGTAATAAGCCATTTCAAATGGTATACATGTAATACAAACAACAGCCTCTTTCTATAGTCTTTTCCAAGAAACAAAGTAACAAATTTAATAGATGACAACCTCCAAGTCAAGTCCAAAGCAAGCAAATCAAGGGCTATGAGTTATAGAGATAAGTAGTGCTCCAGCACTGCAAAGTTTTGGGCAGCTCTGAAATCATCAGTACAATGACATTCAAAGGTTTGGTTTTAGTGGATGATTTTCTTGAGAGCCACGAGTGCCACACTGCTGAGCTGTGGTTTATGATAGATAACACAGCATTGTTAGATTTACTGCTCAACTAGAAGTAGCAATGGTGAAATATTTGCAAATGTATAGTTCTTGAAATTGATGTAGCAAGCATCAATAGCAGCAGTAATGGTACCTCACCAATATTTATGAACTTTTATGTAACACTGTCCCTGAGGGTGGCTGGTTATCAGAACTGCTCCAAATTCCCTCATTCTCAGTCTCCTGCCAATTAAATAGTAAGTTTACAGCTTTTCATTTCAAAAGCCACCACCTAAAGTACCAGCTGCCAAAATCTTTTTTTTTTTCTTTCCTTTCTGGGGAATACACCATAGGTGATTAAGAAAAAAGAAAAAAAGAAAAGGAAAAAAAGGAAAGGAAAAAATCCTAAAGCACACAAAATATTTACATTGTAATCTGAGGCAGCCGGGATTCTTATTATTACTGTGGTAATAATGAACTGAAGTCTGCTCCTTTCATTCTGTCAGCTTTTTTCCTACATTTTCTTCATACCACATGCCAGATAAGCACCCTCAGAGACATGTTTGATTTCTTTCTCTGCATGATACAGATCATCTTTATATACCATCAAATGAACCATGAAGAAATATAAGTATCTGTGTTTGCTCTGGAAAATGTCAGGTCTCATTACTGGCAGGAAGTGGCACTAATCATAACAGGGGAGAGGCCAAGGCAGCCCCTTAGTGACACAGTGAACTCTGAGTGACACAGAGAACACAAGGAGACACCTGCAGGAGTGGGCTGATGGTGTTTGCTTGATCTTTCAGAACCAACAACATCATACAAAGGAAATCAGGATGATTTTTGGTCAAAGCAAAAAGAGCTGATTTTTTCCATACAACCAGTATAGCTGATATGTTTGTGTCCAACTAATTCAGCTGATATTGAGATGTGAAACCCACACTTGCCAGAACTGATTGAATACTGTTTAGTAACTTAGCGGACATGACTATTTATAAAAATTAATGAGTACACTCTGTTTCCAGCTGTTATATCCTTTTATTTATGAATACACTAAGGAATATATACCCTTTTAATATGAAAACTGAAACAATTTGGTGCAAACACTGTGAAGTTTATATAAGCTTTAAGGGAAATTCAGCATATAACAGTTATGAGTCTTTGTTATGGAAAGTTATTTCTAGTAATTATACATACTCAACCTGCAAACAGAAACACATGTTGTGACCTTCTGGTACAGGTCTAATGAACCTGCTTCAATGTCAAATGTCAAAATGTTTGAATTATCTCTCTGCACAAGGATTATGTATATAAATTATTGTTTCAATAAATACTAAACAGAAGGAAGTCATGCTTTAATTGTTGAGAAATGCTAGGCAGATAGAAGGTGCTGAAAACCAAAACCAAACATTTTTGCAAATTCTTTTTTTCCTGTGACCAGCAGCTTCTACTGAAAAGTTTCTTGCAGCTTTCTTTGGAGGGTGTTCTGGTTATGGGATGGAAAAAATCAGATTTTATCCATACAGATATACTTGTGCTAGTATTGATTGGTTGTTGTGAGAATTAATTTAGACAGAGTGTGGATTTATCCTTGGTGTATGTAACACAAGAAACTGTCCTGAGCAATACTAATTTGCTCATTTTTTATATTAGCAAAACAAAAGGAAGCTTCTGCTAGCACGCAGCAAGACAGTGAAGATTTTCTACTGGTGCCACGACAGCTTGCCTGGAAGAGATTGGTATCCTGTGCTTCGTGCTAGTATCTACCTTCCTGAAAGTGAGGAGATTGTAGCACACACACTGGCAGCAAACAGATTAAGGAAGAACGATCTGGTGATTCTGTGAAAGGTTAAGGGTGAAATTGCTCAGCACTGGTAAGCAGTCTAGCAGGAGATCCTAAATAAAACTTAGGAGGCAACTTTTTTTTTGAGTCTCTTGATCTTGAACAAATGCAATAATCTCTCCAAGCTCGGCTGAGCCAAGAAATCAATCCCTGTTTCCTCAGGGGAGGCAGAGTTTCAAATGGCTACATTTTGTCTTCTCGCTTGAGAAAGCTGCTCCTTGAAAAACTGCTCCGAAGGGCCTTGGCTGTGGTACCTGGAAGGAGCAGATACATGGTTCCACATATTTGCTTTGACAGGAGAGGGTTAAAGCAACTTTATCCAGCTCTGGACCACCTGCCCAGACAACATTAGAGAATCAGTGCCATTGCTGATTTTGTAGTCATAAAGTTTAGTCACCTTGAATTTTGTATATGCAGCGTGCACATAGTAGCACCTACCTATTCCTTGAAAGAGTTTTCTTTTTTTTTTTTTTTTTTGTTACTAGTATAACTTCTGGAAGACCTTAAGCATTTTACAAGCCTGTACACATGGAGAAAGGCAAACTATCACTGTCAATTCTTCCACCTGTAGAACACAGTCCAGAACCTTGAGATATGTCAACCCTAGAGTTGTGTGTGATATTGTAACCGTAAAGTTTAAAGATTTGTAGATAGAACCACTATGTCTGCTGGTGTAAGAAAAAAAAATACTACCTCTTCCTAAAAAAGCTGTGCAGCATTTAAAATAATTCTGAAAAAATGCCTTACTTTTTATGGGTCTTAAACAAAATATATCGCTGTTAGTTCAAGCTATTCAAACAGGAAAAAAAAAAACAGTCCATAATAACCTGGTCTGCATGCACATTTATGTCAAACAGAAAGTTGTTATCTGACTGGTACCAGATTCAGGTTGATATATGTTTAAAGGCCTATGTTTTATGGAGTATTGCTGACAGCTTGTAGACATCTTCAAAAAAACTTTAAGAGCTAGACCCCTGTTTTTGCTGGTGGTTCCTGCCAGCACCTACCAGATGATTAGCTCAGCTACATCACTGTAACTGCAGTGTGACAACCTGACAGAAATTCAGCTAAAGTTGAGGGTCTGTTCACTGACTAATAAAAATGATCCATGTTGCCAAACCTGTTTTGTTTCCTTTTTTTTTTTTTCTATTTAAGAAAACCTGGCTATATTCTTTAGATTAATTAGAATCTATAATAATATAGTATAAGTTACTTTCAGTACATATGGAAATCCACAGAGCAGAACACTATGCATTGCAAAGAATTGAAGGTTGGATTTCTTCTGTCACCTTTGAGAAGCAGGCACATGTAATATACAGCATAAAACAGATATTGTGATAGTTTAATGGGAAAAGCTGGTGTTAATTTTATGTTGCAAATAATATTGCATTTTTTTTCTTCTACAATCCTCTTATGAGAAAATACCATCAGTGTAAACATCATCAGTCTAGATGTAATGTAAAACCAAAAGAGACTGGTGATCTTTTTTTGCTCATACACTCTGGAAAGAGGCCTGACCAGAAGCACAATACTGTCCAAGATGTTTTGCCACATTCTGGCCATCATGGCTAAGTACTTCACAAAAAAACCCCTACATCACTTTACAATGGATGGGATATTTCCCATTACTTTTCATACAGAATTTCAGGATGCTATTGATTGCATTCTCATAGGAAACCAGGTACCTGCTATTCTATCAAATAAAAGAAACAAATGTGGCTCTGCTGTGTTGCACTGTCCAAAACACTTACTGTATTTTACTGCAGTTATATTATCAGCTGTACTTTTACAGGGGAAAGTACAGTGTTTGCTGTTTGTTCTTCAACTCACCTCTTTAAAATGTTCCATACAGCCAGATAGGCAAATTACTCAATCACACAGCAAACAGTCACAGTGAACAGTTCACAAATATCCCACAAACTGACATTTGTTCATGCAAATTCCTGGAAGTAAATTTATGATTAACAAATACATTACCAGAAACCTGAATCAGATTATAGATCTGTGTTGACCAGTGAACCTCACAAAAACTCTAGTCCCCATTTGCTAATTCTGATATTGCTGATCCATTGGCCTGAATTCCAAAGAGCAAAACACAGACTCTTATATTGTGGATATATCTGTTCTCAGGTGTTCTTTTCCCACTGGATACAGATATCATGTCTGGAGTGACAATTTTTTCACCACATTACTATTGCACTATTACCTCAGGACCACCTTCCATCCTAACAAAACTTAAAGATTAAAAAATTCAAAAGAAGCTTGGCCATTCTTTCTAACTATTATGCAGCAACTTGAGTAGGAATTTATCTAAGGAAAATCTACATCCTGTATCACACAATTCAGTGAACACTGTGGTCCTATTTTCCTTTTGGGAATCTGAGCAGTTTCAGGACTCCTTCTCTCTCTCTGCACAGGACTGGGCAGCCAGCCATCCAAACAGCCCCACCCTAGGCAGTCTGACTAGTTATTTGCCTCTAAAATTTCTCCACTCATGCTGGGTGCTGCTTTTCTCTGCTTTCAATGTGTAACTCCCACAAACCTGTCTTGGAGGACATCAGTGTGGAGACTGATGGTTCTACCCAAGTGCTTTTGATCAGTAATGAAGAGGGCTGTGCTTGCATTGTTGGCACGTGTGAAGTTTTATGCCTCAGTTTATTAATATGGAACCAGCCTCAGATTTATCTCACATTTTAAAAAAATATTTTAGCGTAGAACTTTAGTTAATTTTGATGCTGTTTTCATGCTGTTTAATTGGGTAAAAAATGCAGGGAAAGAAACAAATCTTGCTTTGATTTGTCCTTTTGAGAAAATGGATTGGTTCCTCATAAAGAAACAGGAGATTTAAAAGCCTGAGTATCTAAAAATCACATGGAAGACACTTATTGGTAGCTTTCCCTTCAGGTAGCAGAGCTTCCCATGAAGCCATGGGGGAGCAGACACAGTCACTCGTTGCTGCCTGAATATGACTCATGTCTTCACTGAAAAAAAAATAAAAAAAGAACTTTTTTTAGGAACAGATTTAAAGATGTGAATACCTGTTTATCATTTAAAGAGTGCCACTGATTATTATTGCTTTGGTGTGTATCTGAAGTAGACTCATGGAAATCCGGGTCAGGATATGCCCTCAAACTGAAAATGAAAATGGTTGTCACAGAAATTATTTCATTTACAGTCGGGTTCTGAAAATAGAAAGAAATTGTAATGGTATCAGACTCTTTTTTTGACAGAACCAACTTGAACTTTTTTCAGCTCTTTGAAATAGAGCATAATAATTACATTCATAGGAGCTGGCTGAAACTGGGCAGCCAATTCACAGGTGGAAGAAACATCTGACTAAATCCCTTTTAGCAGGGAAACCGCCAGAGCATGCACCTGGCTTTCTGTTGGAGTCATTTCCATCTGCCAAAAAGCATTGTTGCGAAATGATGGGGAAAAAAACCACAAGGGATAAACCAGACTGGAATGTTAACTAAAACAGCATCTTGCCTGAGTTTGGGAAAGGCCAGGGGTAGCACTGGAGGGCCTGGTGCCTTCCCATCTGCAAAACAGGGGAAAAAGAAGATTATTTTTTTACTTCATCTGAGTTTCACATGTTTTTCTAATATTTATTATTTGTTTTCAAGCAGTCATGTGGACCATATTGTTGGACAAGAGCCCCATTCTTTAGGGATTTTATAATGTAAACAGAATTCTGGGTCTTGTTCCAATGACACACTGTAGTGATTTATGAACATTTCTGAATGACGTCACACTTTTGCTAATAATATTTAAATCCTGATGAATTTTAGTTCACAAATCAGGTATGTCACTTCTGGGTAAGTGCAGTATACCAGGAGATGCTGGCCTTCCTGACTGTTGTTATTAAATGTTAAAGAACATAAGTGCTAAGTGTTCATACTCTAACACTGAGTATATGCAGTGAGGGCTGACCAAGTGGAGAATACAACACCACAGTTCCTCCACACTTTTTTCCACTTAAAATATTACAATTGAAATAACAATGATTGTAAACCAAAGTAAGTAAAACAGATCTGGGTCCTCTGGGCTTTTTCCATGTTGAATCTCGTAAAACTTGCATAAAATGTAGCTTTAAACTGGCCAGCATGGCTCTTCAACACTTTGGAGGGTTTATGTGGAAGGGGATGCCTGGCAGATTCTTGGTCCCTGTCTGTTGGGTCATTTTTCATGTTCTGTATAGTTCTGATTCCTAAAATAGACTCATGACAACCAATTGTGCAGAATTTCTTAGACCTTTTGCCAAGCTCATCACTGGCAAGAGGTGAATCCAACTCTGAGCCTGTAAATGAAAGCAAAAAGCTATAACTTACACCAATCTGCTGACACTTCTGTCAGACAGCTCCAAATCCTGCCTTGCACATTTTGTGTTTCATCCATTCTGTCTCTCCTTATTTTGTATTGCACTTCTTTGCATGTGGAAGGCAGCAATTTATCACTAGTAGGAAGACTTCTCAAGTAAAGTTTTGTATTATTCCTGTTTACAGCCTTTTCAAAGAGGAAGGAGGGAGGCCTCCAGATTCTTGAATTTGAAGAGGAAGAAAACATTTTTCACTTTTACAGAAAAGGAAGAGAGATCAGAAAGGGAGGTGCTCTATGCAGCCAACACCTGCTCTCTTTTCATATCCCTTCTCTAAAAGGCATTGCAGGACTTGGTTACTAACTTGAAAATCCTCTCATTTTTGGGGAAAAAAAAAAAAGTAGACTTTAACCAGGTTAATCCAGATATACAAACTCCTGATTTGATCAGCTCTGGGAATTGAAGATTAAAACTTATCCTAAGCTTCATTAAAAAGAATAAAGATGATATTTCCAGGGACATCAGCTGCAGTTCCCTGTAGAAGGTAGCATTTGTTGTGATTCATATGAGTGAAATTCATTTTATGACAGTATATATCCAGAAATTCTATGAAGGGTAAAGCAACTCCCTGGACAAGGAGGTAGTAATTGTTTTTAAGCAGAAGGAGAGAACTGGGGTCTCATTTTACCTCCTGGCTTTGACCTGAGTCAAAAATTTACAGATGAACTCTATTGAAATAGATGCCTCAAGAACACCTTGATTATTTCCTTTGTTTTCTCTGTATAACAGAGAAATGCATGCAGTGAGAAAGTACATGAAACACAATTTTCTTTGATGCACAAAATGAAAACAAATTCAGGCATGTCACAGCCTTGAAACATCTCTTCATGTCCTGTATCATGGATCGGTAGAAATAAAGGTGGATGTATTTTAGATCTTGCATTCCTGTTCATGTTCCTTTGACCTATGGTTGTGTTCTGATGAAATGGCTGAAGTTATCAAATACAGCTTGGAACATTACATGAGAAACACATTTCAGTCAATTTTGACTGCTGAACTGTGTCTGAAGCCTTAGGGTGTAGAAGCTGGTGTCCTGAACCATGCTAAGATATCATTCAAGCTGGGCATTCTCTGACTCTTGTCAGTGTTTTGCCATTGGGACCAAAACATCTTTTTTATCAAAGCCTCAGATCTTCAGTTTATGATCATATCCTGTCTCTGTGAGGAAGTGCACATTTTCCCCTATTTGCATTCCCCCTAACTTGCTTTAAAAAAGCAAATGGAAAAGCAAATGTGTGATAAGTTTCATGCAAAGATGACTTCTGTTTTGTAAGCGTTCATCTGTTCTGGCTGCTTTTTTCTCCCTGAGAGCCATAATCCCCTTCTGCCATATCACAATTAGCAGTGGAGAAGTCTGGGATTTACATTCAGTGGACTACAACTTTCAGTGAGAAAAAGGCAGCAGGAGTGAATGAAGTATGCAGCATAAATCCTGCCTTTGTGCAAACGTTTTAGCAATAAAAGTGAAGTTTCACACACATTAAAAAAAGATGGAAAATACATTTGCAGTATTCTCTAAGAAATCAAGTGATTAGAGGAGTCCATATCCCCATGAAAGTTACACTTATAACTTTATAGATTTTTTAAAAACATTGACAAAATGCTTTTTAAGTTTTTTAGAAGTTCTACAACTTCTGACAGACAAAATGAAGTCTTTCACTAGGCAGTGTAACACAGAGAAGCAACCAGGCTCAATCTCAGGTGGCACAAAATATCCTGATGGTTATTGGCAAAACTGCTCACTTGAGGCAGATGAAATACCTACAACCCAAACCCCATGATTATTCTCTACATCAGTGATATTTAGTGATAAATGGAATTACCAAGGTAGAGTGGGGTTTTTGCCAGTTGGATCAGTGATATATGCCTATGCCTTGAGTAATGGCAGAAATAACCCACTTGCAGTTTTGATGGCTTCAGCTGGGACACAGTGTATCAACAGACACATTTGTGGGAAGATGAAAAATAAATCATGCTCTATTGAGTGTATTCAAGAGAAAATTATAAATTCTATGGGTCTTGATCTAAAGTTGATAAGTAAAATAAAATCTTTTCCTTGAACTCATGAATATATTTGTCAGAACAGACCTAGGAACTAGAAGGAGGTACTGTTTTTATTCTTGCAAACAGTCTTCAAAAATTGTACTCTTTCTTATTTGAAGCCCTCTTCCTGAGCTGAGGAAGAAGATAATTTATCAATTTATTAATCCCAAATTGTAATTCTGTTGGTACCCTTTCCTTTTAGTGTCATGTTGAAGGAGAAGAGGAACAGAAATGTTTGGTGCAGTGCTGGGCAGGACACACACCTCCCACAGAAGAGGGTCTACCCCTCCTTTACCCATCTCCTTACTATTTCTTCTGCTTCTAAAGTTTCTCCATGTAACCTCCACATAACCTGTAACTGTAAAGTATATGGTATTACCTTATTAAGCAGTTTCTGTTCCACACAACAGATGAACACATTACAGAGCTTAAGAGTAAACTCTTTTGATGGGAAAGAGAGTATTTGATGACAATTACACCCAGAGTCAAGTCCAGAGCTAAGAGTCACATCATCCCGTCTTAGTTTTTTCTATACTCAATATAGAATTTCTCTTTTCCCAGTGAGCTATTTCAAGTTAAATGCACATTTATAGATAAGATATAGAAGTTAATCTGAAGTTCTTTCTACATAGAAGTTAATCTGAAGTTCTTTCTACGACTTCATCTGCATTCACTCTGGTGTTATTGTTTCATTAATGCTGAAAGTGTGAGACTGTCTACCCTTCCACAGCAGACAAAAGAAAGGTTCCTCATGATTCATCCTTTAAAAAATACATAAGCCATAAATTCAAACCAGTTGATATAACTACAGTGGCTGGTTAGTTTGATTTCAAATTATAAAGAAAAATAGCATCAGATAAATATTTGAAAAGATTTTTGTTCACCACCATCTGTAGTGAAGTTCTCTTATTAATGGCAGCTAACATTTTACCCTGAAAATTTCTCTCTTTATCACTGCTGAAATCCAAGTGGACTCCTCCAAAACACTTTATGTTGACTTTACTCCCACTTTTATGCAACTGATTTGGAACTGCAGGAGTCAAATTACTAGTTCTTAGAGAGGAAGATGGGTAACTGTTTAAAAATATGTAATTACTCTGAATAATGTCACTCCTACACAGAGCTCCAGATGAGCAAAATACAATTGCACTGTCATTAACAGCATAAATATTAGAGATGAATTTTTAAACCCCAACTTGTTTCATTAAGCAAATCATAGAATGGCTTGTGTAGGAAATGATCTTAAAGGTTATACAGTTTCAATGTCCCTGCCATGTGCAGGGACAGCTCCCATTAGACCAGACTGCTTAAAGCCTCATCTAACTTCCAGGGATGGGGCATCCACAACTCCCCTAAAAACCTGCTCCAGTGCCTCACTACCCTCAGAGTAAAAATTTTCTCCTAATATCTAACCTAAATCTGTTCTTTTTCATTTGAAGCCATTGTCCCTGGTCACTAGCTCTTTTTTTTTGTATACAAGTCCAGTATTAATCAAGCCAAAAGCACAAATCAATTTTTGGATAACTGTTATATTAAACAAAGATTTAAAGTGAAAAGAGGTGGGGTTATATTAGTAACATGCATTGAAAAACAAACCCTTAATAAGTAACTAAATGAGTTTTTAGGTTTCCTCTATTCCAATAATTTTCATCAGCCTGATAGGCAGGTAATGGAACACAAAGTTCATACTTAATTATATTAATCCCTTTTATTTTAATTGTCAAGGAGTACAAGAATTTTATGGAGATAATCTGAGAAAGTTAAATCAATTCTTATGTATGCTATGGGTTAATTTAGTACTAGCTGAAAAACCTTATCAGATGAAGACTCAATGTTGAAAACACCTTATTATTGCTAAATCAGCCAGCACACAGAAGCTAGTAACTGTGAAGAGCAGGTTTGCTTACCCTCTTTAGCTTTTTAACCATTGAGTAAAAAAAGAGAGAAGTGCTTCTATGGCAAGTTTCTTCCTGAGTAAGTACAAGTGGCAGAGGAAGATTGAGATGGAAGAACTTTCCAGCCTGCCATCATAACTATGCATATTGCTCCCAGATTGTCCTGGTTTATCAGCTACAAAGATGATCTCTCCAGCTCAGCTTAGCAAGATAAGCAAAGGGAGTCTTTGTCTGGATAAATTGTCTGTATGCTGTGTTTAGGGACAACTGAAGCTGAATCTTCTTTGATAAACTCAAACAGTGCAATGTGTACATTAGTGTTTTAGTGAGAATCAAGGGTGCAGTTTTGAAACAAACCTGATTGAACCCAGCTACAGAATAGCCTCAGTTCATATGAACTATATTTCTTTTGGGTGAAACTACACTGAAAAATGTGCACACAACGCACACCTGACACACTCTAGTAATTATTTCATGTTCAGACCTTGGGACCAGAGAAAACCTGGTCCAAAGCAGACTGCCTTCTCCCTTCTTAGCATATCCAATTCTCTTTAATAATATTACAGTCCTTCCCTCTTTTATTTTCTCATACTACTTGCTGATATAGCCATAGGACAGCAGTGACAAAACCATCTCCTGTTAATTGGTAGTTTCTAATATTACTCCAGAAGTACCTAATTTTGTTGGAATATCAGTATTGGCATGGAATCTCTTATCAAAAATTATTGAAAATGTCCTTGATGAGAATCTAAAAGATGGTATCTTAGCAGGATCAACCTTTCGGCCAACAGTATTATCACAAATATTTTACTGTACAGCCAAATATACTATTTCACATTCAAGGTTAGCTATATTCATATCACCTGACACATCAAAACACAGTGCATCCAACCTCTGCTGAAGACAGCCCAAGTATTCCTATGTAAGGACTCTACACTTGTTATATAGCTTGAAGTAAAGGCAGTAAAAGGTACTCTATTTGTCTGAAATATGCATATATTCCTAGGCTAAAGGTGATAGCAAAGGCTTAGATATGAACAGGTTCTTGTTGTCTTTAATTATTTTAAATCTAATGTCCCTCTTTATGTTCTTTAAACACCAGAAGCTAATAAAACACCTTGAATTTGATAGACATCCTCTAGATTTAATAAAAAAACTGCAGCCTGCCTTAGCAGTCTAATCAACATGAAACAAAGACAGAAATCAAAGTGTGGGTAGTATTTGAAATATAGATGTCCTCTAACTTTGCCCTTGATAATCAATGCACAGTGAAATAGTTTTAGTGCATGTGGGAAAATATCAGAAATGGCTCCAGGCTAATAAACCTATGTTTGCTGCACAGACTGTCTTAATTATTTTTTGTGCACCTGTGTGTGCTAAGACCATGCAGCAAAAATGCAGGATAATAAAACCATTCTAGTGAATACAATTTTGTTTTTGTCTTTGTTATTAGTGAACCACTTTGCATTAGGCAGATCTTTCAGGTGAGACTAGATTGAAGCCTATTTCCCAAATCAGAGGTGGAGTTAGGATCATGTTGACTTTTTAAGTGGAGATGAAGTAACTTGCTATGCCATGTCAGGACTACACACTCTTGGAGACAGAATCCCATAGATGAATACTCAGGCTAGGTATTTTGAATCCATCTGAAATGAGTTATCAGGTCTCAGGTATTTCCATGAGTTCTGTGTTATTACAGGAACATAAAGATCTATTTCCCTTTGGAGATTGCTTCCAAGAGGGATGTGGAATCCATCATCTACCTAGAAAACACTGATATGGGTTCCTTGAGAGTCTTAAATCTCATAATGAAACAGTAAACTTGGTTCTGTATTTTAACCTTCATGACCACAAAATTAAATTTTGTGGTAAAAAACCCAAGCATTTCTTAGTGATGGGAAACCTGAGTCTTTTTTTCCTACCTAGATAGATTCCATCAATTGTGAAGTGAACCACAAAATTTGCAAAGTTAGGGAGAATTTCCCTGGAACAAATCTGGCCAAATGAGACAAAGAAGGTAGGAGAAATGTTTTGTAGATGACCCAGAAACTGAATCTAAAAGTGCATCGTATTCTCACATCATCAGGAGAGTATTTCAGAAAAGTTAGCAGGCTGTATATAACATTATTCAAAGAAATTCTCCTTGCCAAAAATGTAATCCTAATATTTCTTGTAGTATTGAGATTTGTCCAGTAGAGTCTTCTTAAAAAGATCTCTCTGAATACTTCACTAAAACCAAGGGGGCATTGGTCAGACCTGTTGGATACAGAAACCATTTGGGAAGATAAAATCCTCTGAAGATAGCAGAATTGTATTATGGATTTATTAGAGCACATTTTCTATTTCTGATGCAGGTACTGCATGTGGGATTGAGCCTACGATGTATTTTGTGCCAGCTATGCTGTTACTCTTTGAAGAAACAAAATATTTAGTTCACCATATACTTCCAGATTATTATTTTACTCAGTACCATCAGACTTCATGAACTGGGATTTTATGAATTCATTGGCATTAAGGACTAGGGACTGATATTCCAGTATTGCTTTCTGCACTGTACTATTACAAAATTCATTGTATATGGATAAAATATGGAGGTTTTAATTTGCTAAAGGAGCTCTGAAGCTGTTCACAAACAGTATAAATGCAGATCCTCACACAGAATCACTTTTTCTTTAAGCAGCAAATACACCTCTGTCCAAGATACAGATTTTACAGCTGTGCAGTCAAAACAGAGGCCTGTGATGGCTACACCAGAGAAGTGCATTAATCTGGGCAGAATCAATATTTGCTTGTCTTGAAGCCAAACATAAGCATAAAATAATAGTGTAACAAACATATTTTGTGATACTGTGACTGCAGGGCCAGGCACAGTGTACAAGCATCTTGCATAAGTGTGTGGGTGACATGACCTCCAAAGAGGGCAAAGAGTTGTACAAGTGCACTCAGATGGCTCAGGAAAACACTGCATTACTACCAGAAACACCAAAATCAAGAAGAGAGCACAAAATGAGCACAAAGGCTTGCAAATGAGGAGGGCATTTTGCTGAACACACAAGGACAGCTCACAAAACCAGAAATAAGATGAGCAGCATCAGGAGAACACAAGATCCTCCTTTTGGACAGAGGAAAGCCACCAGGACAAACACCAGATGCGAGCTAGGAAAGGGGCATAAAAAAAAGACATTCAGCTCTGAATTTCCTTTTGGAATATCTGGTGAAGTCTGGTCACCTTCACCTCAGGAACTGAGGTGCTTTAAGGGCCTCATCCACCAGTGCTCACTATCCAGCTTGTCATCGGTGCTACTGTACAGTCACAACAATTTTATTTAGATGTTAATATCTTACTGGGTAAGAACTAGGCATAGACCAAAGCATGTTAATGCTGCTGAAAGTTTAAATCTGGTTTAATCATTCTTCCAAACTCTCTCATCAAAGCAATCTCTAAATCAGCTATTGATATTTATGCATATGGAGACATTTATCATATTTTTCATTTGTGGCTGTGTTGTATTTTTGGTTACAAAGGAGGAATCCAACAGAGGTACCAAAAGCTACTATTTCCTTTGTACTTCACCTTAAATTAGGAAGAGGCAGAGGAGATTGTTTTCTCACAAAACATGAAAGTAAATGGCAGATGTCAAGAGGCAGTAGTTGTCACAAGCAATACATTCAAAATAGCAGAGATTGTGATTTTTTGACTCAAAAATCCTCATGCCCAACAGTTTTGTATCACTGCAAGCATGAAGCAAAAATTTGTTGTGCATTGGGAACATGGGAATTACTGAAAGTTTTCCTGGTTGTGGAGGTATGAAGCCAGAGATACTGATGACTGTATTTCAGCATCAGTATCTGCCCCTCTGAGCTGCAGACATAGAGTGAGGCTTACACATAGTTTTGAACAAAGATATCCCTGGTGCAGCCTAGCCCAGGACATCTTTTGGGAAATAAAAGCCTCAGTTACCACTACAACTATATTGGCTCTTTATTTCAACAATGATAGCTGGACAGTTTATACTCAATATCACGTTTTGCATAGAATTTACTGAGTGATTCTGTGGTTCACTTTTTTGGTTTTTTTAAACAACTACCATATTCTAACAGTTTTTCTTGAAAAAGTGTTAAAAGATTGTTTTTTTTCTATAATTGCTGCTAGCAATATGCTGTGACAGTGGCTGCCTTTGCTCTGCATTTAGAGGAAATGAATTATTTCAGCTAACAGGAACAATTTCTATTTAATCTAAATTATATCTTGGTAGCTCGCAATCAAATCTTATACATGATACTAAGCCATGAGGTACAAAACTGACTTTGCTTTCTTAAAGTTGTATAGTCTTATTGACAAGCTGGAATTATGCAGATGGGATCTCATGAAAATTTTGCAGTGTAACCAAAGACCTTTTAATTTTCTTCTCTCAGTTTGAGCTAGAGTCTTCAAGAATGTCCAAATATGATGCTTGAGTCTGTAGTGCTGGGATTATGCTTGTCTTCTTCAAGTGAACTGGGCCTACAATGAAATCCTGATATAGGCTGGTGTTTCTTTTTCTTTAGACATTTAATATTCATATTTAATAAAAACAGAACAAGGTTAAAAATTACATTGTGACTGCCTTCATAAAGCTGAGTGCTGTTAAAGGTTTTTGACTAGATAGTGCTCTAGGCAAACTTCAGTTTCACTGTGATTGAGGATTCAATAGATAGGGAATTTTTTTTCTTATTACATATCCTAGAAAGATACAAAAGAGGGTTATTTCATTAAAAGTCATAGCTGTCAAACATCACTGTTTAATTTAAAACTCTATGAGTGCCTGATTTCAAACAACACTACCTTTACCTAAATGTTCTGGTTTTCACCTGTATATTCAAGCTTTCTTTTCATTTGATTACCATTAATGAACAAAACCTATCCCATCCTTTTTCCACATTTAGCAGATACGCTGAATAACTGCATTTCTATAATGACATTAAAATGTGTAATTTAATTTATACATTTCTGAGAATAGCAACTGCTCTGAAACAAGTTTCAGCATCCTTCCTATTACATGGTTCAAAGGTTAGAATATATAATTTTTTGTCAGAATATTTCATTGGTTCTAGATGAAGGAACAGGTATTAGGAGATGGTAGGCTTTTTTTTTCCTGGATTTCATAAATGTAAAGAACAAAACCCCCTGATCTGTAATCTAAAGGAAACGATGCAGTTTTAGGAGAGTCAAGCAAATAGAAGCAAAAAAGTAAATATCAACACTACTGTAACCACATTGGTGTTAAAATATTCATAACATGTTGTTGCAGAAGTATTGGATCCATGTATGGTTTTAAACCTGTGCATGTCAAATGAACAGACTGAAGTCAGACACCCTGGCTCTATGACAGAGTGGTGTCTGTGTACTCACTTGAGCCTGTGTAAGTGAACTGCAAGTGAAAATAGGACTATTAAGACACTAAAATAATGGCAGATGGAATCAGACACCAGCCCACCTAATGAAACACACTAATTCACATCCTCCAGTAGGCAGTACAAGGTGCTGTGTTTGTTCTGAAGACACATGAATTCACAGAGATCATGCATGATGCCCTGCTTTGTCTCAGCTGTCTTTTGTTAATATTGCCATCATCAAAAGATCAGCCAGGAAAAAAAAAATCTGTTCCAAATACTGACTAAAGAAAAAATTAGGCCTTAAGGTGTGAAACTCTGGGTGTAATCAATAAACTGTGTATTGATGATTAAAAATTTGACATTCTAGGTCAATTTTGAATGTAGAGGAACATTTCATGTACAATTTGTTAATCTTCTCCATTTCTTGAGGGAATGTTATGGCAGTCCAATTAGACAGAAAAAAAATTGCAAAAGCTAATTCTATGTTACAGCCCCCATAGGCCAAACAATAGAAAATGTTTGTGAGGGAAACCTTGGTAATGTGAAAGAGACTACACTGAAAATTACCCTTATAGTGATAGAATCCACAGAAAACACTGTACACATGCTGCTCAGCTAAGCCAATCATTTAATCAGCAACTGCTTCTTTATAAGATTCAGTTTGTGAAGTTCTTGTAGATGCATCATTAGGAAATCAAAGGCTGGAGGTCTGAAAGGTGTTTTCAGAGGTCACTGTCAAGGCAAAATCCTAAAACAGATAACAAAAGCATTTCTGGAAGATGCCAGTTTAATCTACAGCTGAAAATCTCAAAATAAAATATTACGAATCCTTCTAAAAGTCAACTCTGGTTCTTGTTTGCTTTCACAATAAAAAATGTCTTACTCCCATTTAAGAGAATAATGCTGCAGTTTAAATACATCCTTCCTTGTTCTACACTCAGTGAATATAGATCAACTTGCTTTTTTAAGGCTTCATGTATTTGAGGCTACTGTCTCTCTACAATCTGTTTTTTTCCTAAACTAACCATATCTGATGTTTTTTCAGGTCAAATGGAGGTGGGCCTGTAAATGCACAGATATTTTGGGGTTAAAATGAACCTAGTACTTTTAATGAAGCAGAATATTTATATCACATGAATAATAAATAAACTTAATTATAAATGCAGAACTGCTGTGTCTTGTATTTCTGCATTAGAATCATAGAATGCTTAGAAAGAAAAAGAATATTTCATCTAGCTCCTTTCCCTAGATCAAGTTGCTCAAACCCCATCCAACCTGGCCTTGAACACTTTCAGGGATGGGGCATCCACAACTTCTCTGGGCAGCCTGTTCCAGTGTCTCACCAAAATAATATCTGCCTAATTTCCACTCTAAATCTGCCCTCTTTCAGTGTAAATCTGCTTTCACTTGTCCTTTCACTACACTTCCTTATAATGAGCCTCTCCATCTTTTCTGTAGCCCCCTTTTAAACACTGGGAGACTGCTAGAAGGTTTCCCTGGAGTCCTCTATTCCTGGGTAAATAACCCCAGGCTCTATAGACCCCAACCCACTGTACTCCTCTGGATCATTTGTGCTTCAGTCATTAATTTTTCTTATTTACACACAGTGCTTTCCTATTTAATTTTTTCAGACCCTTCCTTCAATTTATCAAGACTATACTGTGTTCTAATTCTGTCCTGCTGAGTGTTTGCAGTTTTGCCTGCTTTGTGTAATTTGCAAGGTTAATACACCTGTTCTTCCTCCTGGAAGTTCCTGGGGTTTTATTTAATTTTTTTAGCTAAATTGCCCTTTTCTGTTTTGATTACACCATAGCTCACTTTCTGTCACAGCTCCCTGTACCTGCTAGCCAATTAACTTTTTCCAGTGCTACTAGTCATGTTCCCAGTCCTCCCAGTTATCTCCATTCCTTGGCATTGTAACCTGTCTCTTCCCTCCAAAAAAAGTATCTTCTGGAGGATTTGCTCCAATCCCTCAATAAAAGTCAAGCCCCCCTGTGGTGGTGTTCACAGGGGTCTTAAGAAGAGGGAAGAGATGAGGATCTGACTCCATGTTTCAGAAGGCTTGATTTATTATTTTATGATATATATATATTATATTAAAACTATACTAAAAGAATAGAAAAAAAGATTTCACAGAAGGCTTGCAAGAAAAGCTGAGAATAGAATGATCACAAAATCTTTTGTCTGACTAGAGAGAGACACAGCCAGACTGTGACTGGCCATTAATTAAAAACAACTACATGAGACCAATCACAGATCTACCTGTTGCATTCCACAGCAGCAGATAATTATTGTTATTGTTGAACACAGAAAAGTGGTCACAGTACCAAGCCTGTTTGAATACAATAAGCATTTGGACAATACTTCCAGGGAAATAGTGTGATTTTTGGGGTGTCCTCTGTAGGGCCAGGAGTTGAACGTAATGACTTTCTTCCAATTCAGCATATTCTGTGATTCTACAATGATTCTTCAATACTTCAATTGAGCTATCACAATATATTTAAGATATTTTTGGTAATAGATTAAACTAGCCTGTGTGCAGAATAAGCTGTCACAAGCAAAAATTAAGTTTTTCTAACTTATTTTCTTAACTGCAGAAAACCTCCATATCCCAGTATTTTAAGCCCAAAGTAAGGAAGACAGAGAAACCCTAATTCTAACACTGCTTTGCCCATACAGAGTGAAAGGCCCTTTTTTTCTGTCTAAATCTGCTTAATTCTGTTAATTGAATTAGGCTCAATTACATCTTATTTGTCTCAATAAGGACTGCTGTTCTTCTCTAGTTGTAAGAACAAGTTATAAATACCAAAATGGTATACAATTTTTGAGATTTTGCTGGTGCGCACAAGAAATTGCAAAAATAGGAAGAGTAAAGTAAGTTTTTAATCTGTTTTTTCCCCCACCTTCCTCCCATCTCTTTCAGGTTTGTCAAAAATCTGTATTCTCAGAGACATTTTGCTGGTATCAGTGACATTCCTT
Organism: Serinus canaria; assembly: GCF_022539315.1. Taxonomy (NCBI): domain Eukaryota; kingdom Metazoa; phylum Chordata; class Aves; order Passeriformes; family Fringillidae; genus Serinus; species Serinus canaria. The sequence goes on from NC_066319.1 coordinate 19,726,147, forward strand.
AATTTCAAGAGAGCAGAAGCTGAAAAAGTCAGTGCAGATGGCGCTGGACATGCAAGACAGAAGAGGTAATATGAATTAACTTTCAGGACAAGAATGCTCAAAAATGTCTGATTAATTTCAGTTAGGAGGGAGATGAAGAGTTATAGTTGAAACTCTGAAATTTTCTCTTCAGTGGATGTTATTCCATAGAATGACTTAACCTTAATAGCATCACCGTTCTTATCTTTAGCATGTTCATTACTAACAAATGTGTTCTGTGTGTCTGCAAAGAAAACACACTTTTAATTTTATCATTGCATCATACAATGGGTGAATGACTGGGGGTGAGTGGCAACATTAATACTAAGAAACTTAATCTGTGTGCAGAATGTTGTATTTTTGTGTATTTGAAATTTTGAATAATTTATCTTACATCTTTCAAATTAACACCATGTTCTCTTAGCTTCAAAGGGAATCAATGGTCTGGGTGAGCAGAGAGCTTTGTCTCAAACTAAGAGTAAAAAAGCAGGGTGCACCATCTTTGAAAGAAGGGACTGAAAACTTGGAAGGACTAAAAGGGTGTAATGAGATTATACAGGGAGAAAATTAGAAAAAGCCCAGCTAGAACTTAATCTGGCTACTGCTGTCAACAACAACAACAAAAAAGTTTATATAAACTCATCTGCAATAAAAGAAGAGCTAAGGAGAATCCACATCCTTGGCTGAGTGTGGGAAAAACAAACTGACAAAGGATGAGGAAAAATAGATGCCTTCTTTGCCTCAATTTTTGAGAGCAAGACCACTTCTCTCCAGGTACCCAGGCCTCTGAGGTGGAAACCAGAGGCAGGGAGCAGAATAAAGCCCCCATGCAACAGGAGGAAAGGGTTAGAGACTGCGACATGACTTAGCCACTCACAGGGCTATAGGGCTAGGTGAGATCTGCCCAAGGATACTGAGGGGGGTGGAAAAAGCACTCAGCCACTTTCCAGCCTTCTCAATTCCTTGGTGCTATGAACTTAATGAATGAGAGAAAATAAGTTCTTGGATCATACTAAATACATTCTATGCTCATAATCAAAAGCTCTCTGTAAATTGCTCTGCTGTACGGGTTTTTTCAGAAGAATATAATTTTCATATTAATTTTCAATATAGCAGAAAAAGCTAGAGATTTTATAATGTTTATTTCTCTATTGAAAGGCAGATTTATTTTATGGCAGAGTTCTTTAATCTTTCTTAAAACATTAGAATGTTCTTTAATGCTCTTACAAATATTTCTTTCTACCTAGAAGCAAAAGAATTTAAATTATTATAGAATTTATTGATTTGTTGTGTGATGCATGGAAACTTACAACCTTCTTTTTTTTCCTTTAACATTTTCCAAACTGAAAAGACTATTCATAAATGTGTAGTTACAGAGAAATTCTACAAAAAGTCTTGCTTCTATATTCATGGAATAAGCAGTTTTGTTTAAGAAAAGGAAGCATTCAAAAAGACAATAGAAGACTGGACTGGGAACCTCAAAATGCCTTCTTCCAAAATGCTCCAATTCACAGAGGCATATCTATTAGCAGATACAAAAAGAAATAATCTGCTGTACAGACACTAATTGTTCTGGCGAGCATATAACAGCCCTGCTCACCAAGAAGGAATTAACTATTCTGTAAACAGAGAAAGCAATCTAAGTAAATGGGCCATTTGGACTTCGCTAGTAATAAAATTGTATACTTCTGAGTAAGTTAAGTTTCACTTTCAGGGACAATTTCTTTGTTCCCTTGCCACACACCTTGTATTATGATGTTCATATTAGGCTTGTCACTGGAACTTTAGTATCTTTCACAGAGCATTGTCTTGGCCAATCAAAAATTCCTTCTGTAAATTAGTTTTATGAAAAGGGACTATTAAAAGGTCCATGCCTCCTACAATATATTGGAAATTATTTTTGCTTTTGCATTTAAGATGTTTACAAATTCCAAGAACGTTAATTCTGAGCATATACGATACTTTAAAGTTATTGAAGATGAGGAAGTCAGTGGGTGTTATCCCCATAACAAAATCAGAAAGGAATTAGCTAATGAGTCTCATTAACTTTTGCTGGTGAGCACAGAAAACTGTCTCTTTCTCCTCCTGTTGTGCAGAGTAGAGACTCATGAAGCTACTGTGCTAGCATGTCAGTAAAAGGGAACAAATGCAGTTGCATGGATGCTATTTTGTTTATCACTATCCTCAAAACATATTGAACAGAAGAAAACACAGGGAAGATGAAACATCAAAACCAGATATTATACATATGTTCTGTTTTTCTCAGACTTATGTCTGGCTTCCATGCAGTAGCAAGCAAAGTTCTGAAATGTTTTAAATTTTGAAAAGAGGAAAGACTGAACTCAGAAACACCATAATAACTCATCTGTTGTAGAAGAAAATAACATTTACTGGCTTGTGTAAGAACTGTAGAAAAGATAGCAAAGTTTCATGGAGGTGATAAATTTTAAGACCCTCAAATGCTGAGTTGTTGTTATTTATCAAATAACACACAAGAATGGAATGTGAATAAATTTTTTCTACATGGCTTGTGATAAACTTTATATCTGTTTGCTTGTTTACAGATGAAACACTTCAGAATTATTCACTCAAGTGGAAAATTCATGCTTTTTTTGACGACAAGATTATTGTAACAAGAACACACCTCAAAAGACCAAAGAAGTTTGCAATGGTGATTATTGCCAATTTGTGTCAAAGTAAACACCAGTCCTAAAGAAGTCCTTGCCATGTATAGGAATACAGGTAACATCTGAAAATATTTTTTTATCTGAAATGCCTTTGTATCCTGTTAGACTGATCTTTGATAGCTTTGAGGATAGAAAACTTAGGAGACTGGATCAGACCAAAAGATCATCTAAGGTACTGCAATCTGCAAAGCCAGTCAGTTTCCAGTAATGGCAAAGAGAATTATCAGGGATGTATGGAAGGAAAAACTCAGAACACACTGAAATTCCTCTATTTCCTTCTACAGATTTCTGATTTCCAGAAGGCAATCTAAGGGACTTTCTGATTCTCCCCCTAAATGAGGTTATGATAAACATTCTGATATCTTGTTCACTGAAACTGATGACAGAAAAAAACAAAACCTAAACTACAAATGGAAACAAGTTAAGTGATTAGTGTTAGGAGAGAGGAATTGGATGAGATCTCACATATTTTTATAGAGCCCAAACAGTGTGGGGGAAAAAGCCTTATTGTCAAGATGTAACCTTGTTTATTTAACCCTGGGGAACTGCCACCCCTCCCTCAGACTTTTTTAGTAATGTGAGTTCCATATGTTCCAAAGTGATTTCTGTCAAGATGCAGTGTTTATGGAGCTTGAACAGAAGGGACATTTCAAAAGCTGATATATGGTGAAAAGAAGTAGATTTTTGTGCCACATTGTTATAATCAAGCCTATTTGGAATTAAGACAACTTTAGTCAATACGAAGCCTACAGGATCCTTGTTTTAACTAATAACAGTAAGCATCATAGTCCTGAAAAATATCTAAAAAAAAGGGAAGTAAAGGAGAAGGATGAGATTGTAGCTATGAGTTGTACAGCTTTAGCCAGAATTTATAAACATTTGGGAAAACAAAAGCCATAGGAAAACTTATACGCCTTCCTTAAACATGGCAAACATGTCATGTCCCAAGGCTTGTTTCTTAGCTAAGAGAGAAAGCAGTGAAGCCTGTTAGAAATGGTGGAGACACCCGAGAAATGGAGACTAAGAAAATTGTCAAGGCTACAGGTGAGTGACAAGGAACAGCAAACACTTCAGCTATAGAAAACTAAATACTTCCGTTAAAGGGGAAAAAAATGAGTGGCAGACAGATGAGAAGATATGTATAAGCAAAAGGAAGACCTAAAATGGTGCAAGAATATCAGTATTCAAGCCATTGAAATGGAAAACATGTGCAGAACTTCTAGCACACCCAGGGAAACAGCAGCTGTAGACAACACAGTGTTTTTCCCCCATTCTGTTGAGGAAAGAAAGTAGCACAACCTAACTTACACAGCAGCTGTAGGAACATGCAATCACCATCAGAGTCTCATTTCATTCATCAGTGGTCATTAACAGTGTTACTTCCATCTCTTTAGCTTATAAAAAGCATCCAATTTTATTTTGCCAAGGACTGCAAAGACCAAAGAGAAGCACCTATGGGCTAGAGGATTTTTAAATTTTTTTTCCCTGTCTGTATAATATATCATGTTCTACTTGGTTTCTTTAGGGTGGTTTTTGAAGCACATGTACAAGAGGAATATGTAATACTACAGTATCTACAAGAAGAGCTTGTAAACAAACTTAGGGTGTCTTGTGGTCTTTTGTTATAGCACTGGCCAAGAAATAGTCTTCAAAATTGGTCTGATATCATCCAAGGAAACCTGCATTTGTGGTTCTTCTATAAATTGCTCTGGTTAAATTCTTTTGTGACTCGAGAAAGAGGGGAAGGGTGCACTCAGTGGCAGAGACTAATTAGGATGGATTTTGTTGGAATCTGTATTACATTTTGTGAATGTTTTGTAACTTTCAGGGCTGTTTGGATCGTTACATCAGCTTAAACTCTTAAAAAGAAATTATGTTGGTTATAATGCTCCCAAGCTGACACTGTCATGTCATGCATTGACTCATTCCTTCAAATTCATTGAGCAAAATCTACATCTAAAAGGCTAATGATTTTTACAGTCTATAAAGTCTATTAAGCATATAAAATGCATTAATATTAAAAATTGATTCCACCCCTTTCCTGAGGTTTGGATCTAGCTATGACCGTTTACCCTCATTTACCTTCCTTGATATCTGCAGTGGGATAAAATAATAACAAAACCATTTTTCTGAATTTTATAGCCCAAGGATCTCTGAGTTTTTGGAGTGGATTATCTACAGGATTCTTATTAAAGTCTTGATTTTTTTTTAAATTATCTTTACTTTTCCCTCTCACATTTCCCAGTGTTTAATTTGTGAGGAGATTTGGTCTCTTACTGTTGTTCCAATTTTTATTACAATTCTGCAGGTTATCTGCTGTAAATGAAAGGCAGCAATGTGTACTCATGCATTTAGGTACTCAAGGCCTTTAAAATTCTGAGAAGGAAAGTACATCAAAGAGTAATACTTAAAAAAAAACAATAAACCACTTCAACCACAACAGCATTTGGTCCCTATGAGGTGCTCAGATAAAATTTTCTTCTAAATTAGTTCTATTTTCAATTATGAATATGATAAATGAACTTTCCAGAACCATATATTAGGCTAGCCTAAAAGTGTTCAAACCTAAAAACATAACCCTTTCATTAAGGGTTATGTTTTATCTGTGATAAAAATAGATACTGAAGAAAATATGAGTCAGTCAAACCAATATTAAAATATTTAAGATAGTCTACAAAAATTATTTTAATTCAGAAAGGAATGACGGTTGACAATCTAAAGGGATTACCCCGTGATCCACCTATGTCTAGTCTCCAAATTTTCCTCAGGCAAAATTAACTGAAACAGTCATGTGCTTGTTCAGACTTCATTTTGAAAAGTTCAGGCAAGTGATGAGGAGTGAGATTATCTAATTATTTTAACCAGGAGAAACAGTAAATATTTCCATTAAACTGATAATTTTTTTACTGGTAATGGTCTTGGACTAATAAATAATGGGAGTACACAGCATACCATCATAGATTACTACAGCATGGTTGGAAAACTTCCATAGTGAACAGTCTGAAGAAGAGGTAGAAACAGGAGGTGAAAAAATCCAAGTCTACTCGTGAAGAAAATTCGTTTCTGCACCCTAGCAGCTTGCTTATTAAGCGTATCTTAAACTTATTAAACATAAATTAAGTGTCTAAACATATGGGAGGTAGGGGCAGAGAGAAGTGGAAAAAAACTGGGGGAAACAGACATAAAAGCTAGAATTTATACTTCAATTTTGATTCTGCCTGATGTCTAATCAGCTTTTGCAGCAGTCCACCCAATGCTCTCAGAATAACAAAGTTGTCCTCGCTGGTGAAAGACAGATAGGGTTACAGGTATGAGCTACAGCTAAGGTTTTGTACTGTTCAGAAAAAAGACACTAGAACTTCAGATCAGTAGGGATTTAATATTGTGTGATATGAATTGAGAATTTCTCCCATTTAACTGGCTTTGTGTGTTGCCTGAATACAAACCTCAAGTTTGCATGCAAAGCCTATTGTCCTTACAAAGATGCTCCTCTCATCATCCATGTTTCTGACTTTCAACAGTAAAGTTGAACACTGGAAAAGAGTTCTCAAGAAGTTATGGGGATTTGATTGATCCTATATGGAAAATTAAGTGAAATGGAAAAATAAGTAAAGAAAAGTATGAGAGGGCTTATTTTATTGTTTGTCAGGAGGAAAGATCCTTGAGATCTAGTAGACCTGCTTTAGAAAAAGCACTATCTGGCTTGCTGTTACATAGTGTGTGCAGATCTAAAACTAAGCGTTTAAACAGGTCTTTCTGACTCCTTCAAGGCAGCCTCCTATCATCTTTTCATTAGAGATGTAATTTTTCACGGGTGGCCCTTGACATCCTACAGAATCTGCTCAATCTAGCAGAAAATATGGCCCTGAATTTTAGTTTCCTCTTATACTTAGTCTTAGACAATAAACAGTGGTGGATACTTTTGCTTTCTGTCCTGGTTAAGACTGCTAATTGGAATTATTTTAATGAGTCTTGGCATGCAGTAGACATTATTAAAGTGAACCCTTCTAAGACCGACAAATTAATTTCAATCCCAGTTCTAAATTTCCCTGTTTTCTGTTATCTTCTCCTCACACTTCCACTTGTTAAATTGTCTCCTGACACAGCTGGTGTAAAGAAGAATTTATTTTTCCAAATTTGGCACTGATATGAAGAGGTTGGAAGTGCAGACATATAATTTTGGAAGCAGTAGTGAAATTCCAGCTCATTGCCCACACTAATAAAGAGTTATAATTTACAGACACCCAGAATGAACTTGAACAGACATAAATGACACTGAATACCTCATGACTGAATGGACAAATCGTGATAACCAAGTGACAATGGAAAACCTTTGTCCACATTATGAGAAAACCAAGCTACATGGCAAATGGCATAGAACTTGGGCTGTAAAACTTCCAAGAGAGAGATCTTGGAAACCAATTATTCAAATTCTGTTCTCGAACAATGGGCTCGCCTTATATGGCTTTATGTGCCTGTCACTATTCCCATTTGTTCAGCAATCCAATTATAGCTTAAAGATTTTTTTCCTCACTGGAGAAGCATTGGGGTGTAGTAAGTCCATGGACTAACAGTGCTGCACACTGCAGAAAGCTGTGTATTTTGGGATGGGCAAATCACCCTTTAGATTGTGGGGACAAGCAATTGGTTTCATATGAAAGATTTCAGCAGGAACATTATTTTCATTGAACCTGCATGCAAACCCACCAAGAAGCTAAAATGTACTGTGAGATTATGATTTAACTACAGTAAAACTTCAAATGAACACTTTAAGTCTTTTCCTGAACCTTCACTGCTTGAGGGAAGCTCCCTTTGAAACACAAACAAAAACCTCCCCATACTACACCTAGGTTTTATTTTGGTGCAAGGAATCACTCTGTGAGAGTAATCAGTGCTTATCTTGCAAACTTGGAATCTTAGTAATTTTTCTCCATTTATTTTATATATTCAGTTTTTAGCTCTTTGCTCATATTGCTTTTGGTTTTCACCTAAATTGCCCCAGTTACTACACTTCAAATGACACAGAGAACTCTACTATTAAAAAAATTAAAAATAAGTAACATTTGAGAAAAAAAAAATTTAACACAAAGAAATGTTGACACAAGAATACTTCCAAAATCTGGAATAGTGACAATATGTGTCTGGATTACCTTATCATAAAAGAATGCAAATAAAAATTAATTTTCTCTTTATTTTTCTTTTTTGACAGCAGATGTTGTGAATATTAAAAGATGACAGTGAATGTATGGGGAGACATTAAATGAGTCTCTGGAATGACTGACACTTCTGAGTTGTAGGGAATCAACTCATGAAGAAATAATCAAGTTTACTGACTTTGAGGCTATCACAGAATTAGCTTTGTCAAGTTCATAAAATGGAGATGCTGAGTCAGAATATGATTAATAGTTTTATCTAGGAGTTGAATTATTCAACAATTAAGGGGAGATTCTTTTTTAAAAAAGCTTAGAATGCTGATTAGAAATAGGCTGAAGATTCCAATCAGCATGCATCTGATTTGTTTGCTTGTTTGTTTTGATAAAATGGCATTTTATTTGAATTCAAATATACACTGAAAGAAAATAATGGTGATCTTAATGGTTTGTTTCACCTACCAGAACCTAGCCTAGCTTTGCCAAGTGTTAGCTTGTTTGATAGTTTAAGAAATTGATGAACATTTATATAATGTTTACATAAATGTAAACTACAAGGACAAAATTATTTCATCTTTAACAGATGTCAATGTCTCAGCACTAAATCCTGTTTATTTACAGCATATAATAATAATGTCTTGCAGTCTTGTTTATGATCTACACTGGTGTCTTCAGCTGTGTACTGAATATTTAGCTTTGGCTTTGCTATCACATCAGTAAATATACACTTTTTAAATTCAAACTGCTAAGACAGCCTTTGATTTTAAAAGGAAATACTTTTTTTCATTCAGCTTCTGGTATTAGAAAAGGTGAAAGAGAGATCACATCTGACAGCAGTTTCACAGGACACACACTTTTAAAAGAGGTTTCACAGGACATGTGCCTGCCAAAGACTGGGAAGAGCTGTCCTTTCGTGATGCTAAGGAGGTGTTTGGAGATCACAGAATGACAGAATGGTCAAGGTTGGAAAGATGCCAACGGTGGGGTCATCTGGTCACACCTCCCTGTACAAGCAGAGTCTTTCCATGACACTTTGCACAGAACTGCATCCAGACAGATCCTGAGTATCTCCATGAGGGAGACACCACACTCTCTCCAGGCAATTTTTCCAGTGCTCAGTCACCTGGACAACAAGGAAGTTCCTTATCCCATTCAGGTGTAACTTCTGTGCATCAGTTTCTGCCCATGTCCTCTTGTCCTATTGCTCAGCAGCACTGTAAAGAGCCTGGCTCCATCTTCTTGACAACCTCACTTGAGATATGAACAACAGTCAGTCTGGCTGGTGTCACCCTGCTTGCTGGCACGTCTGCTGTACGACTGCTTAAGGACTGTCTCTTCTGGGTTTAATTGGAGATCATCAAGTCTACTTTCCTGGGAGAAGTGGTAAAGAGGGCATCATGTGTCACACAGAGCCTCCTATTTCTGTGCTGGGCAGTCCTGCTGCCTTGTATTTTGCAAAGTCTTGGTAATACATGAGTATGAACCTTGAAGGTCTTTCTGAAGAAGCTCATAGCGAGAGCTGTAATGAAGGGGTTAGCCTACATGTGTAGAGATATACAAGTAGGAGATTGAAAGATGATGTTGCATATCTGCTCTGGAAATACCTTTCTTTCTCCCTGGTGCAATGACCTGAAAAGATTTGCAGGAATGCAATTTCTCCATCTGACATCTTTGAGTGCTTCCTTCTGCGTAAGCAGGGGAGAAAGATGCTTGCCCTTGAGCAGCTGAATGGTGATGAAAAGCAGGCATCTAGTCTGGTCATGGTGTGTCACCTAATTTTGGCTACTACTTTTAGTCAGACAAATTGTACCATAATGAAAAAGGAAATAAAATCTGGGAGTCTTATGAGTTTTCCCTGTCACTGCTCTGCATACTAAACAAAGCACAAGCTACAGCAGATGGTGAGTATTTTAATGCCTTCACATGTCTGTGTATCTAGGGAAATGAACCCCTCATCACTGATAGCTTCTGAGTAAGTTTAATAATTTCTATTAAGGTTCTCACAACACGTCCAGAATCCAGGTTTTGTTTTGTTTTTTTTCTCTTAGTGCTTGTGGGTTTGTTTGATAGGTTTTAAATTTTCTCTTTTTTTTTTTTTTTAATCTAACACATGTTTAAGAAAAAAAAGTTCCTTGTCAAGAAAATTTACAGCTTTTATATTTTTCCCTGAAAACATCTATTTTAGTTAAACTATCAAAATATGCTAATCTCTTGACACCCTGAAATTATGTGGGTGTCCAGTATAAGGAAAACTATTTTGTTTTTAATTGTGGCAGCATCTGGGGGAGTGTCCAATCTTATACACCACTCATGCCTACCTAAAGATCTGCCAGCTGGTTCAAGCTATGCACATGGGCTTCATTTTCGTTACTGCTGGAAACTGAAGAATTCCACTGGAGCAAGCCATGTCTGAACAGGGCTTAGTGTTACTCACAGGAGTAGGGTGATAGCTTCATGGTGTTATAATCCAAAGCAATTTACTGAAAGCTCTGATTAATAACACTTGGCTGATATTTTTTTAAATATTTGACCAGGCAATTGTTGCCTAGTCAGATAAATTTTTTAGAAAATCAAGAGAAGAATTAGGATTGTTGCTTCATAATTCATCCTGAACTCTTTCACTGTAAATACTAAATATTTGCAATTTATCTTGTCAAAATGTTGTGGTCTTTTGGCTAATGACCCTCTGGCCACAGGAAGACTAAACTAGAGTTATTAGAAAGTCAGCTGAGCTCTTCAAAATTTACCTACTAGACAAAGTCTACTACAGAAAACTTTCAGATTAAATGATGAATGTATTTTACTCTTGTAAAATACTGAAGAGTGTCCAAAGAAGGGCCATGAGGTTGGTGAAGGACTAGAGGGGAAGCTGTATAAGGAGCTGCTGAGGTCACTTGGTCTGTTCAGCATGGACGAGACTGAGGGGAGACCTCATTACAGGTCTGCAAATTCCTCCTGAGGAGAAGAGGAGAGGCAGACACTGATCTGTTTCTCTGGTAAGTGACAGGACCCAAGGGAATGATCTGAAGTTGTGTTAGAGCAGTTTTAGGTGGGATATTAGAAAAAGGTTTTTCACCTAGAGGTGGCTGGGCACTGGAACCTGAGAGAGTTCAGGAAGGGTTTGGACACTGCTCTTGGGCATGTGGTGTGACCTTTGGGGATGTCCTATACAGGGCCAGGAGCTGAACTTGATCATTGTGAGTGCCTTCCAATGCAGCATATTTTGTGATCCTATAATATATTTTCAAATACATCCAGTGACCTAGTGCATATATGATGATTTTGTAAACCCTGGATATGATAGGCAACCATAACAAGAATCCCAAAGGAAGAGTTGTGGTAGTGCCCCTTGCACTAAATACCATGTGCACTTCACTTTAAACCTATACATATTAAAACCATTCTGATTAAAAGATGAAAAATCCTCATCTTGTATCCTTCTGCCTCTCCCTAAAATAAATTGAAACTGAAAATATATTACAGTACATACAATTCTATATGCGATAATACATGCAATATGTATTTTTTTGTGATAACAAAAGTTAAGGATGGTACTGTAAATAGTCAATGCATACAGATTTTTCCTCCACATTGGTATAATGAGTGCATGAACAGTTTCTTTTATTATACTTGAATTATCAGAATATCAGACTGCAAAGAGCATAATTTATACACACATTTATCTGTTTGTTAAAAACACAAGCCATTATAAGTGCTTTAACAACCAGTACTGGGTAACCTATTTCTTTATATTTCTTTGCTTGCCAATTATGCTTGAAGGGATGAGACTCACTTTTTATCTGAAGCCTCATTAAATATGCTCTGGATGAAGCACAGTAATAAATATGAAAAGGAGGGATGTGCTGCCCCCCTTCCCCCACCATCTTATTATATATCACCATAATATTAAAACACTTAGCATGCATACAGGAAATAAATGATATACAAGGAGTGCTGAAGTAAGAAGCAGGAAACCCAACCCCAGTGAAATAGCAGACAATATCCAAAGAAGCTTATCTTGGAGAAAACTCTGCAAATAGAGAAACAGCAAATATTCTGGTAGTACTGGATGGTGACTCTGAAGGTGAACCTTAGTGGAAAGCTTCTTTCAACAAACCATCACAAATGGGGATTGCTTTTCAGACTTGATTTTGGACCAAAGTTTGGAGGATGCATATCCTTTCTCTTGGGCAAAGTCCACCGCTCTGCTTCCCTCTTTTTATGTCCCAGAGCTTGACAGGTCCTGACTTGACAGGTCCTGCACCTGTCTGATGGGCCTGGCTCTTCCCTGCAGCTACTCTCAGTGCCCACTGGTAGGCTGGACTATAGTAAACTCCTTTTCTTTATTCCCAGTTACTTCTTATGGCACTAATGCAAGAGTGAGATTTTCTGTGATTAATATAAGACTCAGCATAACTTTGAGCTGTTAAACATTTTTTATCAGTCATGTATCTACCAACAGATTAGCTAGTTCATGTCTAATCAAGAGGGGTTGGACTGATTTTTTTAGTCTGTTCAAACTGAAAGATTAAGAAGACTACAGCAGGAGTTTGCATTTCAAAAGTTTGCTTTTAAAAATATTCATGAGAAATAAAGTTTCTTTAAGACAATCTGGTAATTTTGAAAAACGTCAAAGAAAAGGAAATAAAAGCTTTATATTTTTACTTAATACACTATAATAGATTGTGATAGTATAATTTTTTTTCTATCTATCCCAGAATCCTAATTTCTTTTAGAGAGGCTGATTAATTGCCAAGGTTGAGTACAGTTTTTATAGTACTGCACATTGCCCATGACAGTATATTCAGGAGGCAGATTAGAGACATCAAAGGAACTGTGTTGTTGGTGCATTTTATGATAAAACATAACTTTCTGCTGGAAAACACACTGGTGCAATCCATTCATATCACGTTGGCAGATCAGCTATCAAACAGAAATGTTATTTTTTCAACACAAACCAAAACTCCTCCATTTCATTTAGGAAAGATTTTGTCAGCTGTTTTGTTTTTTTTTTTTATAGTCACATAAATTTTCCCTGGCTATCCTTCACCTGCTTATAAATTCCTAATCCTCCAGGTGACACAAAAATATCAGAAAAGGATTTTTCTCCAGATAACAAAAATAATCGATTATCAAAAGTGAAGTTGCAGAATGAAAGAAGAAACATAAGGGCTGCATTGCCAACAAGCCAAATAAGGCCCAAATAGCATTTAAAAGATCACAGGCTTGAGCTGCCTCCTGCTTTGTGTTTACAATGCTTTCATTCTTTTTAAAGGTGCTCATCTATATAAGTCAAAATATTCTCAGATAATGTAGCTAAAACAATGATTTTAGATTTAGATTTCAGCCTTGTCGAAGTACTTAGTTTGACAGATAAAAAGTATGGGAATAACCAAATGAGTAGCAGTAGATACATATTCTCTTCTGTATTTATCCAAAAGACTGAGTTTCAACATTTATTCCTAACTGAAATGAAACAATTTCAATTTAATAATTACTTCCAAACATTTGTCATTTAAATGCTTAAATATTTCCTAAGACAAATTATCCATGTCTGTTGGAAGAAATTCTGAAAACCAGGTTATACTTCTTGAGCTTCATTAACTCTGAATTGAATACTGTAGTATAAATCATTTCCAACCTAGTTTTCAGGAATATAATTAAATATTAAAAAAAAAAAAAAATCAATTCCTATGCAGCCAAAACTCACATCCAGGGCTACCACAGCTGCTCATGTCAGCAAAGCCCATCTATCTTCCACAATCTCAAATCACTTTTAATTAATCCAGATACTGCAAGATAAATTCCATTACAGCTGACACTTTCTATTTTATCCCATGTCTTGTATTAAGTATTTCTACTAATAATGTTTCTGACATTTCCTCTTTGAATTCATAGGTTTTTTCCTTAAGTGGACACCAGACTCCTGTTTTTGGTCTGGATCTCCTTATTATCGTGAACTTGTCACATGATTAAAATCTTTAGCTGATTGTAATTATCAGTGTTCAAAGGAATGGCTTACAAAATTTTAATGCCAGATCTGATACAGTGGATCTTCTAATGGGACAACAGAGACACACAGGATTTTCCCGAACTAATTTTATCTATGCCCAATAAATGCAAAAAATTGCTTCCATAGGCTTAACCCAATTTATATTAAATAAGTAATTAAAATGGAAGGATCCATTTGAACATACCTGTCAGGCAGCATTGACTAAAAGGAAAATTTCAGACCTAATATGAGCTGTATGCTGCTTACACAGCTAGAGTTAGGAGACCTGAATTATACCTGCAATGCCTAGATGAATGCTAACAACATTAAATCTTTGAGTGAGGAACTGTTCACCAACTACCTAAAAAGCCAGAAATGCAAGCCTTAGCATCAGTTCTGTTGCAATGACTGGGCATTGTCATTGGTAACAATTAATTTTGTTCTTCCTAATAGCTAAGACAATAAGCTGATAGCCATATTGATAAAAACTTACAAGCAAAAATGTTCAATTGAATGAATAAAATTTGCCTATATAAAAGACACTAGACTTTGACTCTGCATGGTAATAACCTAAAATATGTCTTTACTTTGAAAACAAAAATACTATCAATGACCTTGATTAAAAATGGTGATTTGGAGCTTTCTGAGCTTTGAAGAAAAATGGGGTTTCATATACAAATGCAGAAGATATATTTTCTTCTGCTGTTATTTATCTTGTACTGATCATCCACAGGCCACCCATCTGTGATGTAAGCAATACTATTCAGATTCCTGAATAAGATTCCAATTCTTTTTCTGCTTAAAATGTTTCCAGAGTTTCTTAGCATCACACTGAATATTCTCAGTGGGGTGTGGGTTTTTTACCCCGATATACAGTTTGCTCTCTGAAATCTTACAAGAAGGGTAAAACAAAATACAAACTCCATACAAACATGAAATAATAGAAGACACAGAAGTAAATAACTATGACTGATAAAATTCTGCACATCATTCCCACTAATATTTTCCATACTGTGCATTGAAATGAAGTATTTTTCATTTAATTTACCAAGCAATTGAAAAAAAATTCAGACCTCTGCAAAGCAGAGTGAAATTGGATTTTGATGAAGAATGATGCAGAGAACTATGCCAGTTGTTAGTTTTGAGGGAAATAGAAATTAATTACTTTTATTCAGAAAGACAGTAATAAAAGTCTTCAAGAACATCAGCTGCCTAGACTTCCAGGCATAGTTTTGAAGGGAGTTTTAGATCATTAGTAAAGCAGGGATTGAAGAAGGTCCAGGGAGGGAATTGTCAGCAGTATGTATAGTTCTTTCATCTTCACATTAAAAATTTATTGCATTTACAAGCCATGTGGTTTGAAAATATCTTTTCATGGCTGATTAATCTTTATTTATGCTAGCAGAGATAAGTGTCCAGCGACTTGATGAAAATTAATTAACTTACTAATTTTATTAAGGTGGAATTTGGAGACATGTTAATTTCGAAAAGAAAAAAATATGCTGACAGTGATGTTGAGATGGTAACTGGAACCATCCTATGGCTCTGGCAGGAGCACGGGGTGGGTGGTGCCTCCTTCTCTTGGGCATTCCCACAGTCCTGTGGCCACAGAGGGGATGCAGATGCAGCAGGAGCCAAGGGTCTCCACACTGTGTCCCTCTCACTTGTGCCTGCAGAGGCGGCCTCAAGGACAGCAGCACCCTTACACAGCTTCCACAAGACTCCCTGAAGCTGCCAGATTTATCCATCACACCATAAAGCATGTATACAGCCCCCTCTCCTGATGGTTGGCTCTGCACAAGTCACTCTTTCTAGTACTCTTACCCTTACTCTTCAAGGCTCTTGCCTTGAACTATCAGATTAGATAAGAATTTTAGGAAGTATGTGTGTTCAAGTATTTTGCTGAAAAAGATCTAAAATATCATTTCCTTGAGACGTGTTCTCATTTTTGACTGCTTGTGGTTCTTAACTGATTTATTATTTATACTACACCTTCAGCATGCAATAGTAACAACAACAACAACAAAAATATTTGAACACCTGTTTAACCTCTTTCATTATTGTAAACTTGAATGCTGCAATAAAATAAAGGAAAACCAAAACTGAGAAGTAGATGACATCCTGGGGCTAATGATTCTGCAGCACTGAATGCAGAACAGAGCTCTTGATACACTACCCTAAGTACCACATCAATACCTATAAAATAAATGGGATGTTAAACTGCTGCATGGACCAACACCACTGAGTCACCTCTCCCAGGCAGTCCTTTGAAAAAAGCTTTCTTTTTTCTCTGGAGATGGAAATCACCTTCTTTCTACAATAGGAGTCCTCTAAATTCCTGTCAAATAAGGCTGTCCAGCCTGTTTCTAAATGAGCTCATCTTCATCCCCCAACTCTTGGGTGGGAGCCCTGGAAATCCTGTAGCAATTTACCATGGAACAGTTTTTCAAAGAAAGCCTTTAAAGACTATGGCAGTTATCTTTATCTTCAGTCATACCTTTAGTCAGGAGTTTAATAATGGCTGAACAGAAAATGGTGAGCAGACCTGTCCATGGAGCAGTAATTACTTGTGAGAACTTGTATGAAAACCACTATATGATTATCCTTATGTCTCCATCCCATGATTATTTGAACTGGAAAATAATTTTTTTTTAATTATTCTTTTAAAAATATTTATTTATCTTACTGGCTTCTTTTTTCTACAAAAAGCAGTGAAACACTGAGCACCTACACAATCTTGGCAAAGCATAGAATGTTGCCAAGAGAAAATGAGAAAAAAAGTAGCCACTGTTCCCTTCAACCTGGTAACAGTCAGGGCTGAAGTACTGCATTGCTTCAGTGATCTCTGCAGAGCAGAGCTTTTCTTTCCAGGAGGAGCAGCTTTGGCAGACAAACTCACTACCTTTCCCCTGCTCTGGGTAGCCTTTTCCAGCTGGGAGAGGGAGAGGCCTAATACAAAGATGGATTAATACATGCAGAATCTAAAGAAAGATGTTGATTAATAAGCAAGATGTAATTTAAGAGCCCACCTGTTTTCTGCTTGGAAATAGAGAGAACAAAATGTGCAAACCAGAATGTTTCTTCTATATGCTTCAGTCTTGGGTATCTTTCTTACCTGTGCTCCAATCAAACACAGAAACTTGAAGTCCACACTGTTGAAGTGCTGTCCATCCTGGACAAAAGGAAAGGTTACCATTAAATTCATACTTCCCTGCCACAGTAAGTTAGACAAATCATAAAGAAAGGCTTCATAAAATCAAGCCTGCTTTCCTGGAATCAGTGTCTGGCCTTGTCAAGCTAGCACTTTGCAAGGTCCCATGTGAAAGCAATCCTGGTGTGAGCAGTTTGTTAACATAACAATCTATTCCTGGGTGAAAAACAACTAGCACCTGTATAAACTGTTTTTACACCGTTAGATAGAGAAATGAAAGCTACCTCTCACAAACAACTGTCCCTGCATGTACACACCAGGGGTTTGAGTGACCAATCAATACAGAATAACAACTTGTTCCTAACCAATAAAAGTAATTGCCAAGAAAACTACTAGCCGATTAGAGTCCCACACAAGGTCTGTAAACTGTTTATAAAGGAGTTATTTGAATAAGGAAGGGGCTTTTTCCACCATGAAGAAAATGGAGTCTATGAGATTTATTCCCATACTTCCCCTCAATCTGATCATTTGCACAGTTCAGAAGAGAAATAATATCTGCTGCATATTCCAGCAATTCTTCCTATGTTTCTAGAAGAACACACATGCTCTTCAACATATAATGTGTGCTCAAATACTTACTGACCAGGAGAGTGCTGCATCTGAGAGAAACATTGCACTAAGCCCCAGAGATCCCTGTGTGGTATAAAGTTGATTATGACACTCAACACCCACTTTGGTAAACTGAGGTTTAAGCAGCTGCTCTGGGAAATCCTTGGTTATCTTCAGAGTCTCAGCTGAGGACAGCACTTCTCACTTAGGCCCACAAGACAAAGGTTTATTCTGGAATCAAGAGTGAAAATGCAGATGGAGCTTAAGCTGCACAGGGTCCCAAAAGTGTGTTTTGCTTCTTCTGTTGTACTGAAAGGTGTGGTTCTTAGGCTGCTCCTCTGTTCTTGATAAACTGTATGGGAGCTGAGTGCAATCTAGGAGAAGCCAGAGAAAAAAAGGAAAGTAACACTTTTCAGAAAATTTTATAACCTGAATTTAGAAGACTTCTTGATTTTGCTTTCCATTCTGTGTGCATATATACTATGTTCAGGCTGCACAAATTGCTTTGCTTCTACAAGAAAAGCCAAATTATATTCACAAAATAAAATGTGTGTAATTAATTAGAAGAAATACACCAGACTATCAACAAATCTCCTGCATAATTAGAATAGTAGTGCTGTTGTGCAGGAGTTAATAAAACTTTAATTTGGTTTTGCTAAGTCAATATGCAATATGTTTTCTACCGAAAAACTAAAAGACCCTCTGGAAACTTCAGTGCCAAATATATGTATGTATGCACATGTTACTGAGCAATTTATCAAATAAATCTTTGTGGAGGACATGCACATTACAGTCAACTATGTCATGCTGTTGTGAAAAAGCATCACACAGGGATGTATAAAGAGCCATACAGCCTGCAAGACACACACAGTAATTACTGCTTCCAGTAGGGGTGATGCCTTAGGTGATGTACTGTGCTCATTCTGTGTGCCACAACTCAAGAATGAAGTGGACCATTTGGACAGCAAAAAGATTGATCAAACGTCTGAAACTTATGGCTGTTGGAGAAGGAGAGAACACACTGGGGTTATTAAACCTACAAAGAAAGAAAATATAGGGCAGACATAGTAACAGTCTTCAAATATGCTGCCTTCTGCCAAAGATTAATAATCTACTCTCCCGTCCCTGCTGAGCAGGTCAGGAAACAGTGGCCTTAAATTGCAGGAAGGAAGATCCAGGCTAGAGACTCGAAGGGAAAAAATAGAAATATGAAACACTGAGATCTACCATAATAAAGTTTGCAAAGGCTACAAAAGCTTTAGCTTGTGAAAATTTGTATGGAGTAGATTAGATGAATATTTTTCCAAAATTACAGAGATATGTATGAAGTTGTCTTGAAGCAAGGTTCTACTTAATATTGCTCCTCTACTCTTTTCTTATCTGTGATTCTGAGACATCTGTGCAGTGTTCCACAGTTAGTTTTTAGTCTGGGATAAGAGGACACTGTAATGCTCTTTTCCCTGACTCAAAGCATAGGATATTTAGCTCAGACCAAAGATTTATGGCTTTAGTTTTGAGTGGATTGTGGAGTTTTGAGGAAGTTATCAGGGAGAAACACAATTTAGGAGTGAAGTATAAATAGAATCAGCTGTTAGACAGTCTGGGGAGAAAAGTTTGTAAGTACGTTGTAAGTTTGAACCTCATTGACCAAAAATGTTGTGCTCAATTGGTCTTTCAAGCTGATCATGCTGAATGCCTTTGGTTCTGAAACTAAGTAGAAAGGGAGATTCAGAGTCAGTTTTTTTCTCATGAAATTTATCTTGCCTTGTAAACCTCTAGAAACTCTAAAAGACAAAACTAAACTTAACTGCTGACAACCCTTCAGTGAAAGATAATTTTCCCTGACCTCTGCAACTTACATGTGACAATGCTACTCCTTGATATGTTACACTTAGATTTCCTATTCCTTAATAACCAAATGCAAATGGTTGATGTGCTGTTCAGAAGGTGTTCATAGTTATCTTGTTGTAACTAAATTAGGCAAAATTCTTAATTGCATTCTTATATAGCTACAGTTATATAAATTGACATGGTACTTTATTCTACCTTCCTTATAAGCTGTCTTGTTTGCTTAGTTCTGTAGCCACAATCTGCTGTAAATATCTCGCTGACATATTCCTTCACAAAATAACTTTTCATATGCTTGTATGATTAGGTATGCTCAATAAAAACATCTTAACAAAGATGAGTAGAGTCTAAAGAAACACATGTCCACAACAGTTATGTAAACTGGTTCCTAAATAGAACCATTCCCTCACAAATCACAGTGGATAAATACATATCTTCAAAAGGTCACTTCTGTAATTTTTCAGTGTCATACTGCTGAATACTATGGGAGATGCTGAGTCCCAGCATTAAAGCTGGAAGTGTTTGAGGACTCTGGACAGAGCTCCCACGGAGAGGCACAGGAAGTGCAGCATGACAGATGGAGTTAGCGCCTTTCCAGGAACCTCTCTGCATGGAAGGTCAAGCTCCTGTTCCATAAAATGTTTCACTCAAATCACTGCCCCCAAAGTCTTTCTGAAGAAAACTGTGAGTAAATGAGTGCTTGTAACATTGTCAGTGAAGAGAAAAGTGGTTTTCCCCTGGTGTAGCTGGTGGGCAACATTTGTTGGGAATGCTAAAACAAGGGCAGAAGTTCGCATTTCCCACTCCTGCTTCTGCATTTTAGGCACTGCATTATCACTGCTTGACTTTACCTTTCTTCTGAATGAAGATAAAGTAGGTGAACACTAGGAGGAATGAACATGAATAACTTTTGTAATTGTAAAAAATCCCCATTAGTGAACTGAACAGTAAAAATTTGGTTGATTTAAATATTCAGATCATAACTTTGGAGGAAGCATAAAAGCACCTAAGATAAACTGCAACAGCAAATTTTTCTGTTCCAATAATGCCTTTGGCTAAGTAAAACTTGTGATATATGCCTGGATCTATTAGTGACAGATATATTTTATTATAGGGATTAATCATATAGTAAGGATCAATCATTTGTTCTCTTTTAATTTTTAAACCAGACAGACTTGAATGCTTGTTAAGATTCTGAGGAAAGAGGAGTAATTTATGTCAGTCATTCAATATCAGATTTTGTGAGAAAGGCTAAATGAAGCATTTTTGAAAACTAGACACACAGGCCAGATTGTTCCAATACAGGCCAATTTTGCTCCAGTTCCATCACTGAATCTGCACTATTTTCTATAGAGCAGCTGAAGGGACAGGCAATTCTCATTCTATCACATTACAGTAGCAGCATGTCCTTTCCTACATCTTCAACCTTCAGCTATGTTTATCAGCGTCCTTCATATTTTTGGTTTGGCAACACAGCTTGAGGAAGGGTAAGATTATGGCACACATCTGTGAGCTGTTGAAATGCATTTTAATAGATTTATTTCTTCATTTAGTGACATCATACAAAGAGTTCCAACAACTGTAATAGAAATCTGATAACATCTTCTAGATGATTGAGACATTTTTGATTCATTTGCCTGGCAGAGGACAGTAAAATAGATGTCAAAATGATGATAGCCTCTAGACATTTTTCCTCTACCTGTATGCATTAATAATACATTTTAAACACGGCAAAGCAGCTTTGATTTCTGTCTTGCAGTAACAGCTGAAATTAGAAGAAGATTACTACATACTGTGAGTATAAAGGAGAGAAAAATGCTTATCATTGATAAGGCAGAATCAGACAGAAGAAATGCAAGAAAGAAAGCAAAACAAACTGCAATCTCAAAGATATTTCTTTTTAATTTTTTGTGTTAAATTTTCTCTAACAGGGAATGCATTAAGCTGAGTTAAAATTTCCATTCATTTATTGTACAGAAGTAGAGTTGTTATTACTTTCCTCTTATAGTCTGCAAGATTGGATTAAAGCAATAAGAATTAAAGTCACAGAAAAAGTATGCAAGCAGCAATTTATGTTCTAATTGTCTGTTCAGGATTTAAATAAGGATATGTTCATAAATACCTATCTTCACAAGGTGGTGTTCCTTAGCAGGGTTTTTAACTACTTTAAATCTATTTACCCAACACTGGAAAAACACAAGAATTCATTTAAAAATATCCAGAATTCTGAAAATTCATGCTCTGTGTATTGGCTTAGGAGCTGTCATCATAATTTGGTGCTCTTTTCAACCTGAATACAATACTGAGAATTTTAACAAGCCCTAAGGGTAGGAAAATACTCACACACAAATGAAAAGCGAGCTTTTTGTTAAAGGATTTTATGCTTGTATATGATACAAGAAGATATGACTGTAGCATTGAATTTAGTATTATGTCCCTGTGCCACACATTATTGAGTCTACCAAACCAGAAGTTGATTTTTCAAGTGCCTAAAATATAGATGTCAGCAATATCTTAGGATTCTTGGAGTGATAGGAGTTTCCTTTTACCCTTAAAGGCTGCCATTGCTCCAGATTGATCCCAGAGGTTTAACAATACCATCACAGATATCACATCTGTTCTTATGACACAGTGATTATTGGGCATCAGTTTTACATGTGGCAAAGTGTGTCAGGAATTTTTTGAGGTTTTACTAAAGCCATTGTGACTCCCAAAACTGTTCCATCCTGTCTTTTCAGGTGTATCTGTTCAGGAACTGCCAGATAAATGTAGTGACCAGAGGGCTGCAGAGGTTTCCAGCCACAGCTGAGCTTCCTTTGTATTGTGAGCTGCTGAAAATAGCTTTGAGGGCAGCTAGGAGAAGCTGTGCCTAGGCAATGAGTTCAACATCTCAGTAACATGGGTGCTTTCTGTTCAGCTAACCACAGCTGATTTTTACTCCTTGGAAATAATGTAAGCACCAATTCAGTTTCCTGCATCCAAATATTTAAGTTAAAAAAGTAGCCAATGTAATCTGCACAAAAAGAATATGGAAAGAGATGTGGGAAGGACTGCAAGGCAGTCTCACTGTGAATGAAATAAGGGTATTTGAATCTCAGAGAAATATCTCTGTTCTTGCAGACATTTTTCCAGTGTCCACCCTTAGTAAAAAGAAGAAGAATAGGAATTTGCTGTTAAACATTTTATCTGAATCAATGTAATAAAAATACTAGGTTCCAAAAGAACATAGATGAAGTAATTAAGAGAAAAAAAACCACAAACAAAAGAAATAATAAGTTTTTGTCCCAAAATTTACATGAACTAATGGGTGGAAAGATGTTCTTAGTCTGTCATGGGTGCATGGAAGCCCGTGGGGAAATGGAAATGAATGTGATGCATTAATTTAATCAGTATCTCAACATATGTGATACCTGTCCAAGAAAAGTTATTTATAGTACCATGCAGGATGCTGTGTGGGCTGATGGTGCACTGGAAATAACACTAATGGCCTTCTCATGTCTGGGCCCTCCCTATGCTCCTAAAAACTAGCTGTGACCTCAAATCCACAGAGAAAACAAGAATGCAATCAAATAAAAACATGTAAAGTAACTAAAACGTGAACGTTTTGATATGAGCCAAACTTTTATTTTGCTAGGTTTTTCTTTTTATATTATTCAGAAGACATAAATAAAAATCAGTACCTAAGAAAAAGGATATGAAAAAATAGTAAAGAAAATGTTAGCATGTTTGGAGGAAGCCAGAACTAGGCATAACTTAGGATCCTTCTCAACAGAAAGTCCCAAAAAAATGTGTGGATTTGATCACCTATTTCCCATAAACTCTTAAATAGTCATTTATTTTACAGCAGAACACTAAGCAAATGCAATATGGGTTTTCATTGCTACCAGCTCAGCAAAACATCACATAATACTGATTTTACAATCACTCTTCACTCGGCTTGTATTGAAAGCAATGTATTTGGATAAAAATGTTCATCTCTATACACCTTTTCCAAAATTATGAACAAAGTAATTCTGTAGTGTAAAAAATGAAAGCAAAATCCTATTAATATTAGAAGATTTTAATTTTAAAATACTAAATATTTCAGTTATTTCTCTCTGCTCCCTCGGAGAAAAGTGTTTAAGTGATAAAATCCTCTGTGGCTTTCAAAATTAGCTGACTCTCCTGTTGGCAGTCAAAGCTCAAAAGCCAGCTATTCTTTTCCATTAAAATAATCCCTCTGTGTCCTGGAATGGGAATGGCTGTGTTTGTGGGTGCAAGCAACAAAAACCAATGGTGGCTTCACTCCTTCTGCTAATTGATTTTAGTTAATCTTCTGAGAACTATTCTACTTTCTAAGTTTCATAACAATTAGATTCTGCATTACCTACTAGTGTACACTAGTGACAACAAAAGAAAATAAAGTTTTTATGATCCTTGCATTAAAACTGAAAATCAATTTGGGATGCCTTTCTAGATGGGTATGGTGCTGACAAACAGGATTTAACTGGTGTTAATACAGTCCTAGCAGTGCCTTGTGACACAAAGAAATAAATTCTAGAGTTTAAAGTTTTACTAATCAAATAAACACAGTAAAACTAGACAGGAAACATAATAGCTGACTACTAGCTTAAGGAAAGAGTGGGAAAACTACCTTGTATTCATGAAACCAAGGAAACAGAGCAGCATAGATAAAAGTAAACAAAAGTCCTAGCCAGTGTCTGTGGAAACATCATACACTATTCATAGGATGCAATTGCACTACTGACAATCATTCCAAATCACTCCAAGAGCAACTCTGACAAACCTCTAGTGTTTGAAGATTTTTCATGACATTCACCAGAGGATAAATGAAAAATGATTAATTTATAACTTTTCTACAGCACACATAGCATTTTCAACTTTCTGAAGTCCCTCTATTTGCAGATTTAACTTTATACTGAGAATGAGGATAGCAGAAACAGGGCTGTCAACATGGAGGCTTTTCAGGAATAGACCTTGCTGACCTGAGTCCTGATTGTATTTATGGCTCCCTGAAGAATGCAGCAAGCCATTTCCCTCTCACAGGTCATGAAAGGTAACACACAGTCAATTTTTCAAAAGCAGGGTTTTGTTAATAGTAATGTGGAGGTGAGAAAGCATCAAAGATGATCTGAGGTAGTACTAAAAGTTGCCTTTTATTTTTCAGTTAGATTGTATATTAAGATTTGATTTTCTTGTTAAAGGCTCAGCTGAAGTTTTTCAGAATGCTTTTAAACTATAAAAAAATGTGATCATACATTAAAGAGAACTTTTAGTCTATATGACAGATAAAAGAACACTCTTTCTGTTCCATAAATTCTTTTTATGTCATATATTTCCATATTATTGTTAATATCTTGCCATCTGAAATACCTTCACTTCAGGACAGCTTTTATTATCATTCATTTCATCCTCATCAAAGGAGACAGTGTTTTCTTAACATTTAGCATTATAAAGAGAGTTGGTTACACTGCCAAATTATAGATAAAATAATAGATAGAAAATACAATAAATACTATGTTAGAAGAGTGCTGCCATGTTACTCTCAGTAGAGTCATTACTCTCAGATATATGTTATGTGTATTTTCCTAAACCTATTGACTCAGTTTCTTTGGAGTTATAGAGCTTGGTTTAGCATCCTTGCATCCTTGGCTTGCTTTTTTCCCCTGTGACTTTTTGATGACAGGTGGGAGGTGTGAGCTGATCTTCCTCACAGCTTTTGCTCAATACATACTTAGACTGCTGAAGTATCCATTGTTCCATCTGTGCCAAGGCAGGAAGAAAGGAAAAACAGGAAAACCATTAAGAAAGTGTACACATTAAAGTCCTGGTTTTATATGTCTCTACACAGAAGTAAAGGTGTTGTAAATTTGGGCATTTGAAATCTATGCAACAAAACACACCCTGAGTTCTCTGGGTAAGAAGCAGGGACAGATTCTGTGCCTGACTGACCTAAGCCAGTTATGACACCACAATACTGTCATTTATTATGAACAAAGCCCGGATGTGAACAGAATTTTAACCTCAAGCAGGAGCTTTTGGTTCAACTACTCCCTCTAAAAGTCAGTCTGGCATTTTCTTTTCTGGGTTTTAGTTTTTTATAAGAGAAACAGTGGTCAAAAAAAGATTGCTTATTTTGCTGAATATGGTTTTCCTGGTAAATTGAGGCATTTTCTGTTGCTCTGGTCTTTAACCAGAGAGCAATCACAGCCAATGGAAGTCCCTGGTTTTTTTCCTGCCAACTCAAACAGGCTTCACAGTTTGGAAAGCTGGGGCAGCAGCTTTGCCCTTTGCCAGCACTAGAGACATGAAATTATCCCGAGCAGAGACTGGAATGAGAAGAAACATCAGGCATGCTGCAAACCCGTGGACCACAATCACAGAGAAAAAATACCATAAAAGGTTCAGCTTAGTGAGAAAATCATAAAGATCCTGGATGTTCTACACAGCACAGATTAGCTCCATTTTTGCTTTGCTTCATTTCACCACTGAATCCAGCAGTGTTATGCAGCTTCCAACAGGCTTTTCAGCAACAGTAGCATTGTGGCTCTGAGCACTTCTGGCTCTGAAATGGAATGCAAATGTTGAAAACCTGCTGGCAATGGACATAACACACCCCCTCCCGTGTCAGCAGTGAGAGCCTCAGACATTTTGTGCTCCAGACACTTCCAGATGGCAAATCCTCAGATGCTCCTGATTTCTAAGAGAAACTGAATCAGTATGCTTCTATGGGAATTGGGACTGGGAGGACTGTGGAACTGCAGAGTGCAATTAGCTTATCATCCAGAGGTCAAGTTATGCCACAAACAGGTTTTAGCCCACCAGCAGAATGACCAGCAGCACTTGCAAAAGACACACTTGGAGCTGGCTTCCTGCCAGCAGGTCTGAGCTGAACTACCTGTTATTATTGAAGGGACAGCAAGGTCCTTCAAGTCTGTGCTGCTTGTGCAAATGTGCCCTTACACACCATGGCAAGGAGCTGCCCTCTTTAGATCATCAGTGTCCCAGGCATCTGGGAGGAGGGTGCTGTGCCTGCTGTCCCCTCTGCTCCTTGAGGGACAGTCCTGCAGGCAAATATATCTGTGTCCTCTGT
The DNA here is from genome assembly GCF_022539315.1 of Serinus canaria. Classification (NCBI taxonomy): domain Eukaryota; kingdom Metazoa; phylum Chordata; class Aves; order Passeriformes; family Fringillidae; genus Serinus; species Serinus canaria. Next base: position 19,752,695 of record NC_066319.1, read on the forward strand.
CAGTCTGGCTTATGGGAGTGGAATAGCTGGTCAAATAGGGAAACCCTTATTTCTCATTCACTGTACCATCACTTGAGGTCTTATACTCAATTTTATTACCTAGAGCTATATTGATGCATTTAACCCTCCTCCAGAAAAATAAAGCTCTGCACCAATTCCCTTTGGTTACAGTTGTTCTGTAAAATATCAATCACCCTTTTATTTGTGGGTAGGAAAAGAAAGAAAGGAAACAAGGAAGTTAAGTAAATTTTGACATTAGGACATGCCTAAAGTGTTAAAATGTGTTTACCATTCCAAATATTTCCCAAACATTACTGTGAAAGCTTAGTGTTGTTTAAAAAACCCAAATACCCTGTGAAAGCTTTTTGAAGGGAAGGAGAGAATACCAAAACAAATCCATTTTTGAAGGTGCCCTTTCTATCAGTTTGGAATCACAGTGACATGCTGCCATAAGGGCTTATTGAAGTACTGAAGAAAACTGCTCTCTTGGTTTGAAGTCTAGGCAGATGACTTAATCAAGTAAAATGACACTTTTAATGTTATCTTTCATTAATGGGATGTTGGTTTTATGTCTCACATTCAAACAGCTGCCTCCTCAGAGCAGAACTGTGCTCTTCAGGTGTCAGAGCCACGCTCTGGTACAGCCCTCAGCTCTGCCCTGTGTCTGTGCCTGGTGATTTCCTGGAGCTCAATTCATGAGGAAACAGAGTGGCATGGTTTTAATGAACGGGATTAAAGATTCTGGGTCAGGCAATCAGAGCAAAAAGGGGTCCCTCCTGATTTTGATGAAGTTTCAAGGAGCTAAATGCTGCAATAAAGGATGACTTTTGCAATTGCCTTTCTCTCTTATCATTAGATTAATGCTGAAAAAAGTGACACTTTAAAAGGTTTAATGCTGAGCTTAGAGCTGTAGCACTGCTGCTAAGTGGATGCTTTTCTTGTTGAAAGAGCAATGCAACAAGGAAACTCATGTTGCTTCCTTCCTAAATTGCAGGCTGATATCCATTTATAGTTCTAATTCTAGGTCATTATTGGGAATAGAGGATTGTAGTGCCTCCTCTTCCATTTTCCATTGCTTCAACGACATGAACAGTTCTGAGTCAAGAATCAAATCTTACAACTCATATGAAGAAGTCCCTGCACTTCACTGTCTTGCTATAGGTTTCAATCTTGTTTATATACATTTTAACAGGATGATATGCTGCATGTTTTCTCTCTATAAACTCTCTGTCCCCAATTATTTGTCTAAAAAAAGATTTATCACATTTTGATTCTCTCTCCCAAGAAACATGAGATTTAAAAATACACTTTAAATCCCTTCATGCTTCAGAATTATATCTTCCACACCACATTTCTAGAGATATTTTTGTTCAAGCAAATTTTTTATTGACAGGTTGACAAGAATAATTTCAGTTCAAAGCAGCTCTGTCTTTCTGATCCCAATTCTCTTTAATGCGGTGTATTGGCTATGTCTGAGATGGAGCTGATTTCCCCATATCAGTGCTCACATTGCTGTGCTGTTTACAGGTAGGTAAAAGGGTGTGGAGAACAAATTGGTGTTTTAGTTACTGCTGAGCATTCCCTGCACAGCCTCAGGGCTGCCTCACTGACATTCCTCTCACACACCTGTAGTGTTGGGGTTGGGTGAAATCTTGGCAGGGGATGGAGGGACATATCCAGGACAAGTGATCCAAACTGATTGAAGGAATATTCCATACCAGGTAATGACTGATCAGACGTACAAGCTAAGAGAAAGGAAGGTGTGAGGGCTGCTTTTGCTTTTTTAACCTGCCTTTATCCTGACCATTAAATTTTCTTTTCCATCTGATTTTCTCCCCTCCCAGTCATTTTGAGGAGGGGAGTGATAGAGCACCTTGGTAAGCATCTCATATTCAGACAAGGACAACCCACCACATGCTGGCAGCAAAATTTTGTTGTTCATGTTTTAAATATGAAATACAGGCTATGAGTCTTAAGGAAAATACTCTTTTTACTCCACTGGAACAGTGACTGTGAATGAAACACAGGAGTGCAAAATTTTAAACTATGCAGTATCATAATAGCTCAATCTAAACCAAAAAAGACAGATACTTTCCAGGCAGTATAATGCTCTGTCAGGATACAGCATTTTTTTTGAGGGGTGTTAAAAATGAATTCAAACCCACTTTGATTTCTGTTCCTCATGTTTAATGTATTTCTGCATGCCCCTAAGTGTAGAAAATAATTTTATACTGTCTTTGTCCCTAGTTCAGTAAGTTCTGTTTTCAAGGAACTAAGTTTTATTTTAAGCTGAGGAAACACCATGTCCTCACAAGATGGAACGTGCTGCTTTGGGCTGAGGTAGGGTTAGCTGTTTGCTGGTTGGGGTTAAATCACAACAGGAAGCAGAATAACTTGCTTAATAATATGCTGCATCTGAAATAAAAATAAAAGCAGCTGTCTCCCAGTGCTGTGTTCAGACAAACAGGAAGAATCTTACACCTTTAAAACAAGGCCACAATGACAGCACCTTCTCTCTCTTCACAGCATCCTATGTAGTAAGTAATAGAGCAAACCCTACCACTGAACTCTGTTAAAAGTAGCAATTTCACCAACTCATATTGAAACCTACTTTTTGCTAACACCATTGATGGTATTTCCTTAAGAGGACAAAACCCCTCATTCACAGCAGGAGGGGAGTGATAGAAGCAGCTTTGGTGGCACTTGGTACCCACTCAGGGTCAACCCACCGCAAATTACCAAACATGTTGGCTACAGAAGAGAGAAAAATCTCTGTTAATATTTCAACATTGATCAGAATAAAGAGAAAACACTTTCATTTTGCTCTTCCTAGGATGCAGAGGATAAAGAAACCCCCACTACCCACGCCAGACTTTGATTCATATTCTTTTCTCTGACTGTTTCATCTTAGTCCCTGTTCCTTTCTCTTGGACATATGGGAGATTAATTCAAGACATCAATCCTTAATGGCAGTTTATGCACAAATACTCTAGAATGAGCATGACACTAGAGATCAAGGTATGCAGACTTTACTTCTACACCTGAGCAATCTGTACAAATTGTCTATTTGATTCCTAGTGGCATTGGCATAGTTCAGAAGGTTTGATGAGTTGCAATGAACATTGAAATCCTCTTAGAGAAAAAACAGATCGCACCCAGCTTTCATGGCAAAAAATTCTTCTATATTTACATTAGTTAAATTGAATCAGCTGCAGATCAGCACCAGGAGATTTTGTATTTGTTTTCTAAAGTGATACTAAGAGATGCTACAGCAATCATTGAAGTCAGAGCAAAATTCTTTTTTAATTAAATTCAAGTAAAATTTTGGAATTAATTTTTTCTTTGGTCAACATTTTGGACCTCATTGAAGGGGTAAGAATAATATTGATAACATGCAGCAAATCTGTAAAATGTGCAAAATTAGTTTGTTAGTTTTGATTTGGTTTGTTTAGGAAGTCACAAAATCCAGCTAAAATGTGCAAGGAATAGGATGTTAAATGCCAAATTGTGATGCAAGCTTTCTTTCCAGTTTTTCTCAAATTAGTCATTCTCATCTTGTCTCCCTTGTGGGTTCCCTGCCCACCCCAGAGGAGCAGGAGTGGTGTGCTCCCAGCAGTACCACTGCAGTCCGTTCAGCTGTGACTCCAGCACCTGAATACAGCTCTGCTTACAAGAAACTCGTTTCCTCTGATCTTAAAATTGAAGAAATGAAAAACAGGACAGCTCTTAAAACCCTGTCGCCCCCTGCTGCTCAGAGAGCCGAGAGCTGGCTTGTGTGAATTAGAGTTCCCCATTAGTGATGGTGTAAGTGGATTTCACGCTCTGTGCTCACCTCAACCTGCCGAGACTCCGTCTCTATCCGCAAAGCCTCTCCGCCAATTTCCCTCCCAGCTCAAAGCTTAATGGGCCATTCAGGAGCTAGACTGCTCTTCACTGGCCCTACAAATAATAATTTCTATAAGCCTGGGACTTTTATCCACATGTATTCCCCTCTCTATAGCCTGATAACTCACCTCTAATTACTGCTGCATGAACACCACCATTCTCCCAGGCTCAATTCCATATCCTTTCTCCTCTGGACTACTCGGCACATCAGAAAATCAATAGATGGCTAAGGCAAGCTCTCCCAATACTCTACCTCCACCAGTTGTAGTCTTCCTTAGCAATTCTAATGCTTACTTCTACTTGCTTTTCCCAGCCTGTGAGCTGCCTTTTTTATTCCCTGTGCCTGATCTGATTCCAAACTGTTTTAAACTTATCTCAGGTCTTTTTTGTGAATGCCCTTGAATGAACCTCTTCTGAGGTCATGTGGGACTTCAGAATCTTGTCACAGATTTTCAAGGCCTTATTGTGCAACAAACGGTGATATTGTTCCACAATTAACCTTCAGTTGCATGGCATCACTTCTTACACATGATAATGACATTTGTACTGATGTAATTCTACGTATAGTTTGATTAGGTGATTTTAATACAATTATACAAATACTTGGTAAAGCATTAACAGTAAAATTATAACTGGCAAACGATTAGACTTGGATATAAAGGACATTTAGGATAATGAGATATTTCTTACTTACCCTTATTTAAAGTGGATAAAGTAAAAAAAAAAAAAAAAAACAAACCAACAAACAATTATATAAATTCTTTCCTGTAAAAAGAATTGTTTATATTGTGAGGTCAAATGCTTATTATATGCATTCTCATTTTAGCAGTCATAGCTAAGGTTTAACAGTTCTAAATCTAAATCCCTACAAATAAGCTAGTTAAGTTGATAATTTTGAAAACTGAAGATTTCTAAAGAATTTCCTCTAAGTAAACCAAGGTCATAATCTCATACAAGGAGTTTTAAATTAACAAAAGATTAACATGCATTAACATACATTAAAGTGGCAATATTTATGTCTCAAGTCCTGGCCAATGATATTTGTGAGAGATTTGTGTAATTTTTCCTACTATTCATATGTATGTCATCAGCTAGAAACTATTGAAAGACCAGGTGGTGGTGAAACAATTCTGATGCATTTACGTACAGATAAAGAAAGCTTTGGTGTTCTGCTTGTCTTGGATAAGACTTTCTCTATAAGATCAGTACAAGGAGTAATTACCTGCCTGAGAGAATTTCTGAAATCGGTTTTCCAGCAAACTGGCTGCAACCTGTTATTTCCTCCAGCACTCTCCAGACATGTTTTGTGTCAATGCACTCTGCTCAAACAAGCAAGATCACACTGAAGCAAAGGATCTTGCCTACAAGGTGAAGATTTCAGTGCTGCGAGGAAATGAGTGACCACAGGATATTTAACTGCCTCCATCCTTCATCAGCTCCACAGGAGGAGCATCCCAGCTCCTTGCAGACTGACTCCTTCCTCAGACATGCTGGACAGACACCTCTTGGTCCCAGCTGTGTACAAACAGCCTAAAAAACTGCTTCTCTCTCACCATGTGTTAGCTGCAGGCGAGGGCAACTCCATCTCCAGTTAGTTGTCCCAAGGGAGAAAGTCAATTTCTATTTTTTTCTGGGCAGATAATCATTAGAATGTCATAAGTTGGAAGGGATCTTCAGCATCATCCAATTCCAATCCTCTGCCATGGGCAGGGACAGCTTCCTCTAGACCAGGTTGTTCAAAGCCCCATCCAACCTGGCCCTAAACACTTCTAGGGATGGGGCATCCACAGCTTCCCTGCACAGCCTGTTCCAGTGTCTCACCACCATCATAGTGAAAAGTTTTTTCCTAATATCTAATCTAAATCTCTCCTCTTAGTTCAAAGCAATTCTTCCAACATGCCGTTGGAAAAAGTCCCCCTCCAACTTTCTTGTGAACCCTCTTAGTACTTTAAGCTCTGTATAGGTGTCTCTTTTCCAGGCTGAACAACCCCATCTCTCTCAGCCTTTCCTCACAGAAGAAGTTCTCCAGTCCTCTGATCATTTTTGTGGCTTGGTCTGCTCTCACTCCAACAGGTTCACTTTTTCTTGTGTTTGGTCCTCCAGAGCTGGAGAAATCGTGTAAATTACACAGTAATTTACAACAGTATTTTTGGATCTGGGGCTTTAGGCTATAAATGTGAAATCTTTAAAGCAAAACAGAAGGAAAAACACCCATCAAGAAATCTTAGAAAGTAGAGAACAGTAGAGCATGTATGAAGGGGAAAGCATTAGTTGACAGGCAAGCAGTAAAAGGGACTAAATCAAATGGATATGCAAGGGCAAAATTTCAGTGCATATACTGTGAAATACTGAGTATGAAACAATAATAATATTTGGAACTGATGTATTCTTCACTCTTTTTGAAAACTTTACATTGTTTAATTAAAGTAGGAAGATTTTTTTTCTTTTTGCTGACATTAGTAAGGTATTAATGAAAAAGGACAGTGGTTTCCTGGCCAAGGGATTACAACTCATTGTAAGCAGAGGCTGCCTCATTTCTGAATGCACAACTGTAGACTCTTCCTTTGAACTGAATTTCACCAAAATTAGTCAGAAAATGTATTTTGAAAATCAAGTCCTTTCAAGACTATCCATTTGTGTAAACAAAAACCAAATCAGCTGAAAACACCAAATAACTGTTTTGAAGCATGTCCCAAGGCTTAAGGGGCATTCGCTTGTTCTTTAACAGCATAGGACTTACATCTGGGAAATCAAGAAGTCTTGGTTAAGACTTCTGTTAAAACAGTCAAGGTAAACCAGGAAGGCAAGTGCCAGGGTTTTTTTATTATTTATTTGTACTTGCTAACACATGCTTTTCTTTTTCTCACATGTGACCTAATATTCCTTAACTAAAAAGATAGGTATGGCACAAATTACTTATACACAAGGTTCTTCTGCAGCCTCATGGTATTTGATCTTTAGTTAAGTGCAACATTGTAAAGGGCTTGCTAAGCCCTTCCCAATAAAAAAGCATTTTAGTAGAAAAAGTAAAAACATACAAGAAATCCAATATATTAAATCACTACATCTTGAGAGACTGCAATGCCCTCAAGGACTATGCAGATAAATTGGCAGAAAAATGAATATTTTGGTGAAAGAAAGGTTAAAATTGCCAAAAAGCACTGTGAAAATTATGTTGAAAATATTGAATTTGTTATATACTCTATAAAGCCAGTTGTCCTGGCTATAAAGAGTTTATTTTTTTGTTTTACTTGAGTGAAATACAATTTTCATTCTCTTATTTAAAATGAACAGACAGCAAGTGAATAGACCTTTTCCCTGGGTACATGTGGGATCTGTATCATTAAAAAAAATATGAAAATGATTAAGAATTATTTTTAGGAAAGATATGAAAACCACAGGGAAATCTTTTTGTATAGCAGCAAGACTAAAGTACTACCATCTCTATTATTTACTTCCATCAGAAAACCACTGAGCTAAGGGAACAGGTCAAGAAATGGATGGGGTCCATGAAGTTTTGGATCAAAAACTTTCAGACTTCCTGAAGGTTATATTGCAAGCCTGTGGGCTGTGCTGTAAACTTAAACATTGCCATACATTTTGCCTAATATTTTAGATGCACCAGAGAATTTTAATGACTTTTACAACTGCTGTACAGCAAAATCAATGGTATCTTTACAGATTTTTCCATTTATAGGTGAATGCTTAAGCATTTTATTTTCAACAGTATCACCTTCTTACAACACAGGAGACCCAAAGAAGATTTTTTTATTAGCTCCTCTTCTACAAAACTAGTCTTTTTCATTATGCATTCCAGCCTAATCATTCATCAATAAAATTAATAATCTTTGGGATATCAGCTTTTAGAATTAAGAAATGTGGTGTGTCAAAACAGACTTTAAAAAGTGAGAAAGTTATTATCTACCTGTTTATACAAAAAATGTCTTCCAGGAATTTTGTTTGGCAAAAGTACCGCTGTTACTTTTGCTGATTTCTCCTCAGCTTTCCAACGACCTCCAATCACACTAATTGTTTCAACAGGGGAACATGGGGACGATTCTTCAGTTCACCCTTCCAAAAGCAAAGAAAAAAAGCATTTCTGAATGTATTATGCAGCAAAAAAAATATCTTGCAAATTGCTCAGAACTGACCACACGCCACCAGTAGTGAATATTCTTTATAAGGCTAAAATGTGAAGAATAAATTCTATCTGTTACATTTTGATTTTTATCATCACACCTTTCCGTGGTCTTTGAATACATTGCATTCCTTTAGAGTTACAGACCTGAAAAGAATGAACTTTCATTTTCATTTTCATGCCATTTCTTCATAGGTGAGATAAAAATAAATGCTATCCAAAGCAAACTTGCCCTAAAAAAGAAACTATAGTCTTAAATAAACTAATCAAATAAATGCTAAATACGAGATGTAATGGATATTTATCTGGATGCTTTCACAAAAACCCTAATGCAACATATGACCCTGTTTTATAGCATGGTCTGCTGCAGTTCTGTTTCAGGCAGAAATCCTCAGTTTTGGAGAGTGACAAGATCCAAGGCTGCCAACTCTCCCTGCCAGGACCACGGGGTCTACACAGGCTCAGGCAAGCTGCAGACCTGGGGGCAGGCTCACAGCATCCCAGCCTGTCACATCCAGTCCACAAGTCCCCCAAATAAATGGCTTTATGGAAAGCTGCTCTTAGCCAGAGCCTCAGACACAAAACAGGGATGGAGACAGGTATCACTCCTGGGCTACATTCACCTCTGGACTGTTACAAAAGGAAAGTGAAGGTCACTCTTTCCATTCGATTCTTTCAGGCATGAATGCATTGGTATGTGCATATTTTGAGACAATGTCTGAGGGAAGTGCACAGGATAGCAGGAGAGAAAATGATTATAAAACAGCAGAAAATGCACAGTGGCTACAATTTTACATTTCCACATTTTCCGAATAATCACGAAGATAATCTAATTTTAAGAAATATGTGCACAGAATTTTTTTTAGGATAGAAATTACATTGTGTGGTTCTTTAGCCATGCAGTATAATTGTGTGCAGAACTGCAGTTTGAAGACACCATTTTATTCAAAGAGGGACATTTGAAGTGTAAATGAAAAATTTTCACACCTTGCTGACACTGCTCTGCAGTTTCAGTGACAGAGAGCTTCTCTGAAATGTTTCACATAGATCTTTGTTGCAACAGGGGAATCCCTCCTGTTGAAAAATGTGCATTTTAAATTTTAGTATACAATATAATAATATATAGAGCATAGAACATAACATCATATTGTAATATTGTTGCTTTTTACTCACTGGATATTGTCATTAAATTAGTGATGTAATTATGTTAAACATAAAAGTTCTGGGAAGCTATGTTCTGTGACAGAGATGGTGATTTCCTGTTCTTCAGTTAAAAAGGAAAATCCAGCTATGCCAGAAGCAAGTTTCACAGAAAAAATCGACTTGTCCAGTTCTCAGTAAAAAATAATTAAATAATCATGAAAGAAGAATAAATCCCTTTATAAAACACTCATGAAAGACTTCATATCCTGAAGTTGCTCAATTTATGTAAGGGGTGACTTTTGTTTTAACATCTGCCAGTCTTCATTGTCATACTGCAGAAACACATCTTTATGTATAAGCAGAGGAAAAGGCTGACAAGGTCTTTGCCAATATGGAAATCTCTTCTTTGATCTTTTTGCCCACAAAGGGTGATGAAAAAACAACACTAATTCGCCTTTTGTACTTTATGGTTGATGAAACATTACCAGTTGTCAGAGGATTTTTAAGTATTCATGAATACTAGTGCTCTACAACATGGATAATACAAGCGCACTTGATTATTTATAACCCAAGACATCAGACTGGAGGCTCTGAGCCAGACAAGTGTTTAGTTTACATTCTGGCTCTTTATTTTGTTTTGCTTTTTTTTTGCTTATTTGTTTCTCCATTGCCTTCCGTTCCTGAAACGAATTCATTGCAGAGCAGCATTTGTAAATCAAAGACCAGCCTCGATTCCTTGCTGTCTTTCTCTCTGTGTGTTTTAAGCTGGCTGTGCTCTGCTCACATGCATTTGAAGCTCCTCTTCTGCACTATCAAGTGAAGGGATGCCATTTTCTACAATCAATAGTGGCTCTGTGCTTGTGAAACTTGTCAACTGGAAAAACAAGTGTCCTAATTAAAACCTTATTTTTTAGATTCTTGTGAATTAATATTGGTCAAAAATATTTATAAAACCCTTAACATTGTTTTTAAGGAATTTATTTTAATTCAAATATCATTCACAGAACCTATAATGATATTTTGGAAGACACTTGTTGGATCACAAAATGCAGGATATGTGATATGCTGGTCAACAGCAGTGCCCATGATTTATCTGCCCACATTGTGGTGATACTGTCCTAATACTTCTCCCTGTGCCTCTTGGGAATGCCTCTCACCTTCAGGACTTCTATAGTCCTTTTATGGTTTTCTGTTTCCATGACATCTTAAAACTGAAGTTCACAGCTCTAATCTTCAGTCATCTTTTAAATAGCTTGGTTTTGCTTGCTCGCTGGCTGCAGCTCCATTATTAATCACCAAAATTAATTTCTGATGTAGTCACTTTAGTAATGCCAGAAGCTTTCTTTATTTCTTTGGGTTTATATCTTGAGCTTTTTGAAATTATTTTCCCCTTGTGGTTGATTGGTAAGAATCTTGATATCCTCTCACTTTATTTCCACTGATGCAACAGCACCCTTCATATCTTTTATCTCACTCATTTTGACAATCTTGTCTCAACGTGTAATTTTTTAATAAATCCTGATTTTATTCAATTTTGCCTTGAAACTTTTTGGTAGACTGTGCTGAAGCTTCTTCCATAATTAGAGTATTTAAAAGGTCTCTCCCTCTGTCCTCTGTCTACTCTCCAGTACTTAAAATGGTATAAATTTTCACTGCAATATTTTTTATATCAACAAAAGCATTTAGATGAGTAAATGAAAGCATCCAATTTGTATCTATAGATCTATCTCAGGAAACACATTTGACTAACATATCTTTGGGAAATATTATTGCTATATCAAATTTGTTCAACATTAGCTAATGAGCGTAAAATTATTTAAAGAGGGACAGAGGGAAGTGAGAAATAATAACCAAGAATGAAACTGATACACAACAAAACATAGGCATGCACCAGGACCACATATTTTTAACTTTAAAAATCAAAAGAGTTTTTCTTGTTATCTATAATGTTCAATAAAATCTATTCATGTTTTTATGCCAAGTTTTAATTTAATTTGATTTCATTTGTATTTACTATTGTGCCACGTGCCATTGTATTTTGCTTCACATGTAGAACGTTTTCTTTCAGACCTCTTTAGAAATTATTTTTATCTTGCAGTGCCTGAAGACAATCTGTTCTACAATCATTCTAGAAAAAAATTGCTTAATTAGTTGGCTGTGTCTCCTCATCCTACATCCTTTCCTGGCTTTGTCTCTGTTGAGTTTTAACCCCAACCAGCAACTACGTATCACACAGCTGCTCACTCCCTCACTATCAGGGCTGGGGAGAGAATTGGAAGAGTTAAAGCAAAAAAAAAAAATCATGAGTTGATATAAAGACAGTTTAATAGGGAAAACAAGAGCTGTGCATGCAAGCAAAGCAAAACAAGGGGATCATTCACTGTTTCTCCTGAGCAGGTGTTCAGCCATCTCTAGGAAAGCAGAACTCTGCCATGCATATTATTTGCTTGGCAAGACAAATGCCATCTCTCCAAAGGTTCCCTCAACTTGTTCTTCTCCCCCCTGCTTTACATGCTCAGCATGACACTGTATGGTCTGGAATATCTCTTTGGTCAGTTGAGAATGGCTGTCCTAGATGTGTTCCTCATCAGCTTCTTGTGCACCCCCAGCCTTCTCACTGGAGGGGTGATAAAAGATGCAGAAAAGCCCCTGATGCTGGGAAAACATCACTTGGCAACAACAGAAACTTCTCTATATTATCAACACTTTTTCCAGTACAAATCCAGACACAGTCCTATACTAGTCCCTGTGAAGAAAATTACCTCAGCCAAAACTTTATGAAGCTCACACAAAGCATAAGTTTGAATGAGCTTTAAGAGAGCTTATTCTCTACACAGCATTGTGAGTAATGTTAGGATCTTCTGCTTGGTATTTGGTCCTTTTAAACCCAGCAGAGGTTGCTACACAGGCTGAAACTGAAAAAGTTAAAGGGAGTGGAGGTGAAAAGCCAAAAGGAAGGAGCTGTTAAGGTGGAAGATGATAGTAAGGAAAAAGGTAGTGTGGTTATCATGTGGTTACCCCACATGATAACTCAGGGTATGCTACCCTGAATTAACTGAGAACAAGAAATAACACATCTACAATAATATGTGAGCCCTGAAGAGCTAAGCAGGGGTAGGAGCAAAAGATTCATCAGCTCAGAGAAAGCAATCCTGCATATAGACTCCTTGCAGCATCTTAGGAACAGGGGGTACATGACTGTTGAGTGCTACTTTCAATTTTTTATGTAGTTGAGACTTTTAAATTTCAACTTCAGAGATAACTTACAGATGAGCATTAAAAAGATGTGTAAATCTCTGTGTGTGTGCTACGTGTTACTCCTTGCAGGGCAGTTCTCTCAGCAGCAGTGTGTGAGCTGAAAACTGCCTGGATTAGACACTGATGTGAACAATAGTCCAATAACATCCATAGCCATGGGAAAAAGTAACTGTGTGGGAAGGATCAGCGTGGCAGCAGCTGGTGGTGTAGCCAAGGGCTGCAGGAAAGCTTTTGGAGTAGAGCTGCATTGCTTGCATATTGATAGTTTAGCTTGCATATCCACCCCTGTATCCTGGGGCTGCAGAAATCAAAATTCCTTAAAGTGGTGTGTAGGACAAAGAGATTTATTGACCATATCCTCAGCATCTGAATAAACATGCTTTCTCAAAATTTTAGATTCCTCCTTGGCATGCGCAATGCCGAGCGTGACAGAAGAACACATTTCCACAGATTTTTTATTTCTTTCCTCTGAATCTTTTTCTCTTGCTAGGACTCACAAGACTGCTCTCAAGCCATTGAATCTGCACAGCCCTAGTCCTCCTGACTCCATACTGCCTTGCACACAGTATTGTAAATGGGGGTACTCCTGTTCTGCCTTCTTCACTTCCTCTCTCCCTCCCTCCTCTCTCCCCCTTCTCCAGGGTTAGAGACACCTGCAATTGTCTCCCCACACTGAGGAGTGACTTGTCTCCAGCAAAGATCTCAGCTAAACTCCATTGGCCTGAGATCTGCCTGGAGAAACAGTGAAGAAACACTGGGTGTGCTTTAAATTTAAGAGAGGAGGAGAAGCCCACTGCAAATGGCTTTGGAGAGGTACTTAACTGACCTGGGCCACCGAATAAAGTGGGAAGAAAGGAAGCCTGTCTCAGAAGGATTTTTACCTTCCTTTTTAGCTAGGTGTGCTAAGCTTTCCAAGCAGGTTAGTCAATTCTAATAAAAGGTGAAAAATCCTAGGAAGTATACATGGCATCAGAGGAAATGGAGTCTAGTGTATTTACTCCAACAAAATTCACCCACTTAACAAAGCCATATATTTCTGTACAAGCAAAAAAGCATTCAGAGCAGAGATGTGTTTAGGTTTATTACACTGAAAATATTCAGTGCTAGCAGACTACATTTACAGATACAAGTTTTTTTGCCCTGCTTTAAGGCACAATTTAAAACATTATTTTCAATATTTTGTTTCCTGCTGGAGACAATAATAAACACTAAAGAGCTTGAAAGTATTCATCCTAGCCATAGTGCCTGATTTAACTTTGAAAAAACATATCTGTTCTGCAGGGATGGAAATAGTAATTTTATTAAAATTTAATATTTGCAATTTGTAATTTGGTGGTGTTTACAATTTAACTGTTTATAAATATGATATTAAATGGTCAAACAACTACATGCAGAAATTCCATAATATTACTGCCCAGTAATTTTCATGTCCTGCCGTTTCTCTCTGCAATACAAACACAAAAAAGTGTTCTACATTCAGAATAAAGCTGCATTAACGCAGTTTATTGTGTTTCACTTGCACATTATGATGTGACATCTTTAAAATGTTCACAGAATTTTGAAAGATATTAAATGTAGCTATGTACCTTGAAAGATACTAGGCCAATTTCTGTCTCAGCATAAGTCATATCAACTCAAAATAATAAAATGTTGCATACAAATAGAGCTAAAATTATTTTAAACAGGCAGAATTATTCTCTCCCCTGAGAGAATATTTCTACAGGAAATCAAGCTGTAACTCAGTCAGCACAGTGGGAAACAAGAAGAGATTTTTTGTAAGTGTGCTAAACATTGAATTGCAAACAAAATGCCCCAGAATACAGCAAATATAAGGAAGAAAAAAAAGAGAGAAAGAGAAAACTGAAAGCTCAGAGAAATTCTTAGAGATAGAAATGTTCCCTGAACCCCCAGTGTTTGCCTTGCAGGTCTCTGGCTCTGCCAAGGAATGAAGGATGGCTTTGAGTGTTGGCCAGTTTGCGTTTCAGATGGTTGATGCAGGCCAGTTTATCTTCTCCAGTAACAGAAGCTGGGGATATAAAAAGATGCACCTTAGCTTCCCAAGCAAGCAAACTCTGCTTCAGTACTGGAAAAGGAGAGGATGAAAAAGCATTTTTTCATAATTATTCATGGTGTCATTTATAAGGTGGGCTACTGATGAGAGAGTACATTAACATATGTGTGAAAAACAACCACAAATGGTCTTGAAACAAGGCATGAAAAATATTTTGGAAGGGAAAAGAAGAACAAGCTGTCCCTCAGTTGTACTACTGATGTGTCCATGCCATGGCCTGACTCTTCACTTTGAACAGGAACTGAGCAAAAGAAAACTGTCTGCACTGAAAAACACATGTTTCTAGCCTAAAAGTTCTGTTTTTCACAGTAAATAGAAGGCCCAGGTAAAGCTAGTCACCTCTTCTTCAGGGTTCAGCCCCCATCTGGGAATACAGGCAAAAGCTTCAAACTCTCTTACACTGACAAGACTGTCCAGGTATCTCCCAGGTGAAAAGATCATTCCATTTCCTTATCAATAGGCACACGAATTTGTTTCTGTCAAAAGGTATAAATGAAAAGTAAAAGAGAAGTAAATTTTAAAGCAGAGTTTTAAGGGATTTAATCTTCATTCAGAAAAATACAGGTACCATTTTCTAAGTGCCTGCTTTACTTCAGCTGACAGAGAATACAGAGTACTTCGAATCAAAGCTGTATGGAACCAGAAAACAGGGCGAGGGGACCCAAGAAGGGGGAATGTTGTCTCAAAGCCACCAAGTCACTTGGAAGCCTTTCATGGGACTGTTTGCAGTTGCTGAAGCCATGGCAGATGGGACACCCTGCAGAGCCATATGCTACCTGTAGCAGAATTCCTTTCACAGCTGGATCTTTCTGGCTTGTACCGATAATTACACGCTGTGGGGCAGGGCCACGTGCTCTGACGACACTGCTGGAAATGTGGTGACTGCAGGGAAAAAGGAAATGGCTCTTTGAAAAGTAAAGAAATCTCTTTGAAAAGTAAAGAAATCTCTTTCCACGTGAGCAGCAAAAGTATTTGGTTGTGCAGTTTCCTTTAACCAGGGATGCAGTGTGCAAAGCAGTGCTCTAAATTACAGAGGGCATTGCTCTCTGAAGCCAACTGACACGCAATCTCGAAAAAGAATCCTGAAATTATTCCAGTGGCACTGAAAGGATTAGGGAAATGAAGCAAGAAGTGACAGCAGAGATTTATAGTATTCTACTCAGTAGCAGAGCAGCTAAGTAACAGAATCTCTTAAATATTCAGAAGTGCCACAAACAGAGAAACCATTTCTGGAATACGTGTGTGTTAACAGGGTACTGCACAGGAAAACTGCTCTGTGATGTCAACACTGTGACATCACAGTGGGATCACCCAAAATCACTAGAAACTTTGCCTCATATTTCTTTATACACTGAATTTAAAGGGAACAGCCATAAAATTTGTCTGCTGAGTTATTAAGCCTAGGGCTTGTTTTTTCTTTTTAAAATTCTTTATATCTAGAAGTAGTAAAGAGATACAAGAAGTTTGGAAATTATTATTACAGCAAGGAAACATTTATTTTGTAAAAACATTGTTTAGGGAACCACAGGCATTCAAACTCTGGAAAAACCCCTAAGAATTAAATGGCAGATTTATCACCATAATTGGAAGAAACAGATATAACATTTAATGTGTATCTTCCAATATGGAATTGCAGAATTCTGTATTTTCTACTTCCAATAATTCCTTGATCAATAGGTCCTCTGTTTATCAGTCAAAAGATGATTTTTTTCATTGTGAATCAACAAATTCATTATGGGTCTAAAAATAAATTTTGTGCTGCATCCCACAGCACATATTTCCTGTGTGAAAAAAGAGCATTCAAAAATGTGTTCTATCTTAAATGGGTACCTATTTGAAATTTGTGACCTACAAAACTTACTAACAATTACTAACAACTGGTTGGAAATTTCTCCATGGTGTGCTAATCTTCTCACATGACTTTTTTTTCCTCTTCTTTACAAAACAATGTTTATGATTAGAAGCTCAGATCAGCTGTTGTGACTTTAAAAATGAGTGAACTCAGGCTTGTTTTTCTGCTCAAAATTAAAGACTGCAACCCAAATGAAAAATATTGTATATAAGAAAAAAATCATTCAAAAATGGTGGAAAATAACATCTGTAACTGTTGTATGGAAGAAAATATAATGTTCCTGTAAGTCCATAGTCCATGATATTTACTGAGAAACAATAAAGGAGTCTTATATGAAACTGAATCTGAGCTTAAAAGAAAGTCTTATACTGGTGGGGTTTTTTTGGTGTTTTTTTTATTTTGCTTCATTTCTTTGCTTGAGTTATTTGTGGCTAATGATATTTTAATAAAATCCTAAGCAGTCTTTTAGACAAAATACTATGGCAGTTTATGAAATGAGAGATGTGGAAGCAATAAAAATACATTTAATAAATAATCCTGGTTCACTGTTGTAAACTTATTTCAGATGGATGTGAGGAAAATTTTTACCTGTTAAATATAAGCCACGTAATTAAAAACCCTTCCTGTATAGCTTCTTTCATGTGGTAGAAAAATGTTATTAGTATCTGGAGCACATGTTTGGCTGCAAATATGAAGAATTAGAGAAAATCTGACCTTTTTACTTATCCATGATTATAAATTTCCTGTTGGAACCGCCTATTTCCAAAAGGAACAATCTGACTACCTGATGCAAAATGTTATTCATCTCTGGAGAAGTCATTAGATTGGTATTCCTACACTGACCTTCAGGTCAAAGAAGGTTTACTGTTTCTGATATCATAAGGGAGATCAATGGAACAGTGAAATATTTTAAGGGGCTAACACTTTCCATGAAAATTCCTGCTATTTACAGCAACCAAGACCTATCACTACAAGAAAAATATTTGAGTTGCTATCCAACAAGTGTATGTACTGCACATATATTCTGTTTTTAACTTCTCCTTGCATTCCTCACTTGAAAAATCACTTTTCTTCAAAGGTACCAGGAAGCAAGCATTTGGATTAGTTTTAATACAAGATCAATAATAGGACATTAATGTTTTGAGATATTTCATTGGCTATTATCTTTTTAAATACATTAGAAATCTTAGAAGAAGGCACTGAACTGAATGTAAAGCATCTTATGAAACAGCGTTTCAGCTTAGTCAGTTTTGTAGTTTATATGATGTTGTAGCAGTATTTTCAACACAATGAGCAGTAAGAACACATGAATTTTGACTACATTTTTCTAGTCAGTGAATAGCTTAGGGGTGGACTTTGTGGTGAAAGCATCCCCAGCTCTTCATTACACAGCTCTCCCAATGAGTGCACTGACTGCTGTGGTCAGTGTAAACCATGCTGCAGTAGCTACTATCCACCTAAACAGTTGGAATAGAAGGCAAAAATAGAGAAGGGAATCAAAGGAAAAAAAAAAAAAGGAACTGACAAGAAAATAAACGAGTTCTGAATAATGATCCTGATTTATCACTCAACAGTCTTATGGTGAAGAATGAAATTAAGTTGGAGTGAGTCTCAGTAAAAGATTTCCAAAACTGAGGATTAAAGGTTTGAAAGTTTCTTCGTGGATCAAAGGATATACTGGAGGATTATAGGCTGGTTTTGCCACTGAGTAAAGAAATTTATTTTCTTTTTTGAAAATAATATTAAAAAATTTCATTTCATGCAAGCACCTCTGCAAAAGAATTATAGGAGAATGAGGTAGCGAGATCCTGCCAGTGTCCAAAATGTCTTCATTTTTCATCTGGGAAGAAGATTAACTTGTGTTAAGAACAAGCATTCAATCCTGTATACTTGAGCTGCAGCTGAAAGCCAATTACAGCCTGTTGTGGTGATGATTTTTGTAAATGAGATGCTTTACATTTACATACATGTATAACATTAAAAGCGTAAATCTTTCCTTTAGCATTTCAATAAAGAAGCAGAGGATTTTCAGAGGAAGTTATTTCCCAGATATTAATGGACAATAAACCTTCATTTCTGAGAAAAAGACCCTTTTCACATCTAAATACTGACAAGTTAGGCATGTAACCTAAGGCACCACGTTTTGAAAAATACCAGACCTACTGTTAGTTTTTACACCACCCCTCCCCTGCCCCATCCCTTTCAAGGATTTAGTGCCCAAAATAACAATATATATAATGATGCTTTAAGTTTTAGCTTTCATATTTTGCAGATTCTGTACTGCATTAGTATATAACTCTGAACTTCATATGAAGTGTTAGCAAGTTCTCCTCACAGTTCTGTCAGACAAAACAATCCTTTTCCAGCCCGAGAACCAAGGGCACCATTGCAGCTTCAGGCCCCAAAAGCATAAACAACATCAAACTGAGGAGAGCAATCTGGGAGGATGGGACTTCATGACCTGAAGCTGTAATTGGACAATTACCCAAACATGTAAATGGACCAAAACTTATAAAAGTGTGAAAACTCATGACCTGTTGTTCATCTTGGGTGCAGCCACAGCTGGGCTCTTGTTGTGCCCAAGGTGTATCCTTTGAAGGCCTTTAAATAAATACCTACTTCATTCCTTTAACACTGTCTAGCCTCTCTTCTAGGTAGCCTCTCAAGGCATCAGTCAGGTAACCAGAAGTTCAACCATATATTAAATTAACTAGGTGGACTCAAATAGATGAAGATGTCTCCAGGGAAGCAATTAGTTTAGGTTCATCAGTTGCTTTTATCATATATATGTTCAAGAAATAAATATTGAAAGTAAAATGACAAATAGCATTTCATAGACTCCGCATTTTTTGTAACTTTGTATTCTTGAAGACACCTAAAGTTTGAAAAAATTACATATATAAAACAAATAATTGCTTTTAAATATTGAAGTACCTTAAATTGCTTTCTAAACATCTAGAAAATAAATCAGAACCCAAACTGGAAGTAATTGGCATGCAGAAAAAAAAAAATAAACTCAGAATACTTTACATTGTTAATGTCACACAACTAGTAACATATTCATTTCCCCATCCATTTTCCCATTGATTCAGTTCCTGTATTTCTCACAGGGAAGCATTGATTCCTCTTTATTTGGAATCTGATAAATCACTGGACAGGAATGTCTTTCAGATTATTCTGACTTTCTTGTCAGAAAATATCATATCAAAAAAAAGTAATTTACCACAGATGTTACAGAACCCAATGCTTGAAGAGAGGTTTGGGATTATTATTATTCCTTCAGAAAATGTACTTTTGATGCAATCTTTGTTGCAGCTAAAGGAAAAAAAATCGCTTAAAAACCTTCATGGTTCAGAGAAAAAAAATTAAACCTTCTGGTTTCAACAGGATGGTCTAAGTAGAATATTTGAAAATGTTTAGATGGAGGGCAGGGAAAGTGAGCAGGCAAATATATCCTCTGAAATACACAGTTTTTGAATTCTTAGTTACCCCAACGGAATCTAAATATCCTCTGGTTTTAAGCATATATGACTTAGAAATATCAGAATATACAGATGTGTGTCTTAGCCCTAAACATTCAGAATTTGTTGGAACAAATGTAATGTTAATATTTAACATGAGAAAGATTTATTGCATCTTGTGTGTGTTGCACTAGATGCAACATAGTATACACTAGAACTAAACCTCAACATTTTCTGCTGCCTCAGCAAATACCTATTGCTATCTAAAGCTTTCTCAAATGGCAATAAAGTAAAAGCCTATTCATTTCACTATAGCAATATAAATTCTTTTCACTTAAAAAAAATGTAAGGCACTGCTTCTGGTTTTGTATGAAGAGTTTGTTGTTGTCAAGAAGGAAATCTTCTCTTTTGGTAAAAGTGCTTTCCAGAGGGGGTGTAATTTCTGACTTACATGAATTTTGAAAAATAAAAAGTACTATCATCATGTACATGTTAGCAGGGGGGTTTAATAAAATAAGTACTCTCAGTTTCTCACCTGGAAATGCTTGTTTTCTCAGTTCGTGAGAAAACAAGCATTTCCAGGAGAGTGTAACAAACAAGTTTCTTAGTAAATGACATTTCAATGAAAAAGGCCAAAACATTTTATGTTGAGCACCAGCAAACTTGAATTTCCATGCAAAGCTCAAGAAGATTCTCCTTAACACCAATTTCAAGATATTAAACCCAAGTGCTTCTACTAGAGTAGAATGATAGAGTAGATAGAGAGATGGAAATGCTGGGATGGGGGCACAATGTGTGAATGTGCTGTGTGAGTCAGGCTAGTGACAGGGGATTTGCTATGGTGTTAGACTGAAAGGGTTAGACAGAGGAGCAAGATTGAATCTTTTAAAATGTTTTTTAAATTAATTTCAAAATATATTTAAAGCCAAACAGCTGAGGAATCTGCATTTTAACCTAGGGGAGTCAATAGTTTCAAGGCATGGATGACATATACAATTCTCAAGTGGGAGATCCCATCACAGCTTGGGGTTGTGCAAGTGTGATGTCTCCACTGCAGCATCTTTTAGGTGCAGTAGGACGGACAACAAAATCCACCAAAGTAGGAATGCCATATAATCTGGTACCTTTCTTTATCCAAGAATCATAAATTAATCTCCCATAGAGAAGAATCCAGGTGTTCCCTGTTTTCTGCTCTGTGCATAGGTGCTAATGTTCTGGAGAATGCCTACAGCTATGTCAGGGCACAGACCCTGGTTTGATATCCTGCACTGCATCACATCACTGTGCTGTACTGTGCAGCTGTGCCACATCACTTCTTACTCCATGGTCCAGTGAAAATACAAGCCCTGAAAACAGCACTCTGAAAAAACTTTCAACACCATAATAATTCTCACATGGCACCTGGGTAAGCAGGTTTCAGTACATTTCAGTTGGTAATATTCGTTTACCTAGTTCAAAATCCAATCTTTCTCTTGCAGAAAAAAACCAGACTCATTTAACATGAAATTAATTACTAAATATATCCTTTCCAAATATATTAAATGATTTCTTCAAATAGAACATTTGTTGTTTTTTTTTCCTTCTGTCACAGCCATGATGGTTACAGATGGACAAGCATTAATAGTGGTTAAGATCCTAGATCATTGTAGTATTAGTAGTATTATTCAAAGACTAAAAAAATAGGGTAATTAAGAAATCTATTTTATGTATGAGAGAATGATGGAGAGGTTGTTCAGCCTGCAGATCTCACCTCTGCTGTAGTCTGCTTCTCTTTTTATTGATTTTTGATTTCAAACTAAAATATTATTAGCATCAAATTGATTATATTTAAACAGTTTATTCACAGATATTCTATCATCTGTATGTCATAGTATACCTTTATTTTACAGTGTATCACACCTATGTGTTTATTGCATGCTATGGGCAATACTCATGGTTTTAAGGGGATTTGCATCTTTTACTGCTGTAGAAGAGGTAGGAAAGAGAGAGAAAATACATTCTATGACTTGCTCAGTATAAGCAAAATGAATCACTGCACCTTCAAGGACATCCCCAGTGGAGTGCAATCTCCAACTCAGGGTAAAAGAAGCTCTGAAATCTCTCATCTTCTCCTTTTCATTATTCACCCACTGGCTGGACCTAAAATAAATTGAATAACTGTTATACAAAAGAGAAGATCCTTCTACAATGATTCTGTATCTTTCTCTGAAATTTCTGTTCCCAAAAATCCTGGTATTTCTAGATCTCTTGATCTCCCTGGTTACAGTTGTTCATGTGTTATGTAATCATATACATACTGAAGAAAGCTTCACAAGAAAATTATTCACTAAAATGTTGCCTTTTCTAGTGTATATCTAAAGAAAAAATTGGTTTTTTCCTCTTAAAATTCTAATTATGTGATTGAATATCACAGACTACCCTGCCTTCCTCTTGTCACAAGGGACACAGCCCAGCCCTGCCCATTTTTAACAGTCTACACTCATTAACAAGGTCCAAATTTAAGAGATGGAATCTATGTTGTTACCATTCATTTGACTCTTTTGGGGGAAAACAATTCCATGTTTTACTGATTAAAGAAATACATGAGATAAATAATTTGGAGACATTGTAAATGGCAGTCTCTTTACTGCAACTTTTATTTCCTTTTAAACTCATGCAATTAAATAATCATAAAGCCAAGGTTTTTACAAATGCACAATTTAAATCTTTCAAGGAAGTTTAAAGGACCTAGAAATCAGTGCCATGTAGGCCAAATCCAGATG
Source organism: Serinus canaria (assembly GCF_022539315.1). Lineage (NCBI taxonomy): Eukaryota > Metazoa > Chordata > Aves > Passeriformes > Fringillidae > Serinus > Serinus canaria. The sequence goes on from NC_066319.1 coordinate 19,775,265, forward strand.
CCATAGTACTGACCACCTGATCAAGAGGGCAGAAAAGCTGGCAGGTAGGGAAAGAGCAAGAGTTTGCCTGGAATTTGAGGGGAGGATCAAAAAGCAGACTGTGTAAGCCAAGGCTAAAAAATAGGTGTGAGTGCAATTTGGATCAGGCTGGAGTCAAGAATGAAGAATTTATTCATCAATTAGAGAATCTGAGGCATGAAAGGGGCAGGGTAGACCAAGGCTGGATGAGCTGAGCTGCAGCTGGGGAGGTAAAATCAAGATCTGGGTTTGAGATCTGGAAGCAAAATGGTATCAAAGACAAGACTTCAGCCTGAAGCAGTTCTACTAGTCAAGTTTTCCCAGGTGCTACCTAAAATATCTGTGCTTGGCAGGGATGTATAAATATGCACTTCTGTTTGATGGATGACTCAGGGCTGAACAAACTGTTTATCATTTCTTATTTGAATGTATTTGAAATATTCATGTCTTATATTCTGACATAGGGGGTAAATTTCTAATCTCTGCACCAAACAGCTTCCTTTCTTCACAGCTTTTCATTAAGGAACTCTGCCATTAAAAAGGATACAGATAAATGTCTTCTGCCATTTTTTTCCCCATTAGACAAGATGGCAGAAAAAAAGTTCTAGCTCTAACACTTTTAAAAGCTTACTTACTCTTAGCATCACATTGGTGCTAATGCTTTATAAGTTTAATATGCGAAATAGCTTTGTCATAAACCAGTACCTCCATTTAGTCTTTTACTCTACCTAAATATTTTCTTCAAGGGCCCTATGCATAAATAATGGTAATATACCCTAAATTGTAATATACCCTATTGTGGTCAAAAGTTTTTTCAATATTCTCCCATGCCTGGAATAAATTATGGAACATTATCCTAGATGGAGGGAAAAATATTCTTGATATAACCTTCTCTCCACATAAAAAATGAGTGTAGTATAGTGTGTGAAACATATTTGTGGTTGATGGTGAATTCCTAATGTCTGGAGCCAAGCACAAGTGGCAATCTGCATATAGAAGACACACAGATTCTGATGGATAGGTCTTTGACCTGTATGTGTGATGATGAAACAACACCAGCCCCTCTTCTGCCCTAATCAAGCATAAAATTGACTAAAAGAGCAAATCCCTGTCAGTTAATGAAAGTGTATTTTCAACTGAATAACATATGTGAGGAGAGATATGATGGTGTCATTTCTAATTAACCAGGTGTGATCTCCATGCTATCAAAAACAGGTAATTTTAACAACTTGCAGCAACTGAAAATTTGACAGAACAGTGATAATGGTTTTGGGGCTTTTTTAATAATTATACATGGAGTAAGGGCTGACCACAGCTAAAAATTTCTGATATTCTCTGATATTTCTGATATATTTCTGATATTCTGTATTGCAGCTTGCTGTTTGCTCCCTAGGCATACCTGCCATAGCTTATGTCTTGTTTGAACCAGAAAACCTAATGCAGCTCTCTACTTATTTAGACTTGCTAGTGAGCAAGATTATGAGTCAATATCTCACTCATACAACTCATTACCCTTCTGTTGTGCACAGTTTGACAGGTACCTTGGGGCTGGGGTGGGTCTACAACAACAGACCTGTGTGAGTGTTCACAGGGTACATTGGCCATCCTATGTCAGCAAAGTGGAAGTATTTTTTCCTAACCTACCATTTGTAAAGATAAACACACAACTTTTTGTGAGGCACTCAGATACAAACCTAAACAGGACAGGTCTTTGCCAATAGGTAAGAAGTAATGCTCATGAAAGGATGTGAATGCTTCTGAAAATTAATGAATGAATAGCCTAAACCACACAGGGTCCTAAATAAATCTGTACAATTCACACATGGTGACAAGCAAAAAAAAACTGTATTGTCTGCTATACATTTTAAAAGGGCACATACTGGAAATGAATTAGGGTAGGACAGGAGGATTAAATAAACTATCTTTGTAATTCAATAATTGTATTTTTCCAAAATAATTTTTCTTCAGCTCAAAAGTATTTTCAGTGATTTACTCCAATGAATTTTTTTTCTACCATTGAAGCACATTGCTAATTGTTATCACTAGAGAACAAACTGTGCTTAATTTCATCTGTATCTTGAGTCTGTTTTTGAACAAATGTGTACAGAAAGGTAAAGAAACATTTAATTAACAACATACCAAAAATTTCATTATTTGCATTTTATTTGTGCTCTATAATTTTAACAGAGAATTTATACATGGAAAAAATGACAGAAAATATCTATTAGTTTCATTCCAAATCAATAGTCTGTGTGTTTGTGCACATATATATGTGTGTGCACATATAATGTGTGCTCTTCATTGACCATGGAGACTGTAGAGTTGTTTCTCTCAGATATTCTCACTTTTCATTCCAGCTACAGTTGGTTAGAGTTTTTTTCCTTCTTTTAAATCAAGAGGTGCTACCACAGCCACTGATAGCCTTGGTGATGGCCAGCAGCTGGTCCACCTTGGAGTTGACAGGTGCTGGCTCTACTAGACAAGGGGAAAGCTTCTGGATCTTCTCTCAGAAGCCACCCCTGTAGCCTTCCCCAGTGCCCAATTCAGCCACCAACTTTTCTGAGTGCACTAAAACGCATTCATCCCAGTGCTTCACTCCGAGGCATTAGATAAATATAAGAAAAAGCCATATGCAAGTGCTGGTTTGCAAATAAATTTCCAGTTGGAAACAGCTAAGACATTTTCCTAAAGGCATACAGATGCCAGAAGGGAATGAATAAGCATCTGGTCTATCGAGACAACAGATACTCCAAAACAGACAATCAATCAGGAGCACTGCTACGTTGGGTGAGGGGGAGTGCCCTACCTTTGTGGTCAGTGAAAGGGGAATTTTTATTGCATTGGCAGCTCTATGTCACTGAAAAGCGAATGCAATTTTGTTTCTGCTACGAAACAACTGCCAACAGGGTTGATTAAAAAAAAAAAAAAAAAAATAGAGAAAGCTAATAGAATAAAATTGTATCCTTTTCTCTGCCGTTTTATTGATATATGGAAACAGCACAGAACTTTCAGGGCAGGTTGAGAAATTTATTAAAAAAGAAGAAAAGAAGGCTGCAGTCACAAACAGACCCCTCTAATTACTTCTTTCAATGGTGGTCAATACTCTACAACCAGGGTCATTTAAGATTTGACATGCTATTCATGCAATATTAAAATTCCAGCAGTTGGGTCAGGACAGAGCATGTGTCCTTGCAAAGGGAAGCCACGGGAATTGATGTAAAAGTCCAGCCTAACCTGACCATTGCAAAGCTGTGACAATGTGCTGTGTTAGTTATTCAATGGCAGCAAATCACCACCAGAAAAACCCAAATAAATACCCATCCTCCAGAGTGTAGCATAGACATATTCTGAGTGCAGGGAAGAAAGTGTGGACCAGGAGAAGCAAAAGGAAAGAGAAGAAGAGAACTAATAGTCACCTGCAGCTGGTGCCTCAATATATGCTGCAACATATCTAATCTATGTATATTTAAAACGACCAGAGTTGCAATCAGTGTGGGTTGGAGCAGAGAAAGACTGCTCTGTTGCAGCATCTGCTGGCTGCCTCAAGGAGAGCCATTTGTTTGGGTGAACAAATCTAGGGCCACAGGGAGAGCCAGCTAATTTACTGATGCTGCCACTTGTGTTACAGAAGAAAAACCGAGGAACAACTTACCACGTGATGCAGATGGCTGCTGAAGGAATATGCCATAAGAGTTTCTTTGATATGAATTACATGGACTGTTGGTGTAGGTTCCAAAGTGACAACAAATCTGGAAGCAATAATGGAATTGAATTTTGTAAGGAATACACAACTACATTATGTAGAATGTAGTAGCTCTTCCAACATATTTCAAAAGTAATTCAAGACTCTCCCTAATCACTTGTATGTCCTCCTAGGCTATCCAAAAATGCAGTATTTAATCACTTTTTAACTGAACATTTTAGTGGGCTCTACTCTTCAGCAACTCAGATATGGAAATTAATGTGTGCCAGCAAATTACATCAATTTATTTGCTGTGGTTTAATTTCATTAACTCATGATAAAAGAGATTGAGCTTAACATCTCTCCTTTTATGTACAAATAACCCCCTGGGTGACATAGCACGTGAAACCAAATTACTGCACATAATAAAATGACACCACAAATAAAAACGTATTTCCTAATAGAGTTATACTCAGAGACGAACAGTTAGTAAACATACATTTGGCACAGAGTCAGTAATCAGCACCACTTCCTTGCTTATGGAATAATCTAAAGCATATGATCCCTGGCAGCAGCAGAAGGGGATGAACAGGCCATGATGGTTCCCACCCCGTTTGCTCCTTGTTTCTGGCCCACTGATGGCAGCAGGCAAAGTGGGGGCTGCTACAGAGCAACTCCGTGGGGCACTCCTGTGACAGATCTGGGCTCTACATCAGCTCTCTATCAGATAAACTTCCAGCATTCCTCTGAAACTGCAGCCAACTGATTTGTGAACCCATCTGTTTGGGACAGGGAGAAGCAGGTTTGGCATCCGTGAAATAAATGCCTCTCCATTTATTAGGAGCACTTGTCATTTCTATTGTAATGCAAGATAGGTTAGTGATTTCTTGTCAACAAACTCTAGAAACTGGATTAAACAGAGCTATTTCCTGTTCCAAAGAACTTACAGTGCATGTATTTTATGGCTGTTTTTTTTACAGGACTGTCGAAAGAATTGACATTGGTATGAAATGGACATTTGAGCTGTGGAAGAAGGGGAGCAGAAAGATGTGCCAAAGCATGACTGCCTGCATCTCAAGTAGCAGAGGCAGTCAGAAAGCCTGGCTGCAGGATATACAGCAGCCTGGCACAAGGCTGAGTGAGGAATTAGACTGATTGGAATCCATTTGCTCATGGCTTTGAAGCAATGCTCCTCACTGCTGTGCACTTCAGCCTCTTTTTATTGTGTCTTACCCATCTGGTTATTTTTATGAGCAAGCTAGAACTGACAACTGCAGTTAAATGAAAGGTGTTTTGGAGACTGCTGCAGGGAGTCCAGTCTTTTCACTTCCTAAAATTCACCTTTTGATTCCTTGAATAAAGATCACTAAGACAGTGATCCAAGCATAAGCAAGCTTAAGCAAAAATGTGCAGCATAAAAGCAAGCAAGACAGATTACGTTTCTCTTCTATGCTTTCAGTTCTCTCTCTTCACACTATCCCTAAGTTTGTCTTCTTCATTTGCTCCCAGAAACATGTACACAATTTTACACTGATTAAAAATAAAGGCAAAATACAAATAGTACCAGTCTTTAACTTGCACAGTGATAAACCTGATGCTGGAAACTTGTTGTTATTAGTACTACATATTTTCAGTCTTCAAGAAGTTAATGATGAGGACAGACAACAGCAATCATCCCCTAAAGGGTTAACTGATGTAATAGCCACTGCTTGTTGCTCCAGTCACTGCTGCAGAATGCCATGATTTCATAAACTCCTATATAGGTTCCAAATAAATACATTGCCTTCTATAGGAAAGCAGGACCATTTATCAACCCTGAGGATATTGTCAGGAGAAAATAAGGAAAGTCAAGTGCAGTAATGCTCTTGATATACTGCCTGATGACACCACAAGATGTAAAACACAGCTTGGAAAAAAACAGATGCAAACAAGAGGTTGCTTTTCCTCAAGGCTATCCCCCTCAGGGATGTATGAGACAGCCTTTGAGATCACTGGAAAAGAGAGAGGAAAATTGCATACAGACATAACTGAGATAAAGTTCTTTTATGCTTTACCCTGAAATCATTTTGGGTACCAAAAATCAGCTCTTCAGGAAATGTCAAGTACGTATTGTATGTGTAAAGCAATTTTTTTTTGTAGAGATGGAGCTGACACTGAAATATTCTCTGCTTGGACTTGGATCAAAGAGAACTTGAAAGATTGGGAACTTATCTTCAACTTTTGGGCAAAATAAAGTGTGCATGTCCTTGCCTTTGCAATGGGACAATGGAGCAGAATAAAGAATTTGTTGAGACCGTGGCTGAATCTTAGGTCCAAAATATGAATAGGGTCAGTTATGTACAATGATATTTCACATCCTTAGTGAATAGTACCTGCCCTATAGGGACCCCAAAGGTAGCAAGGTATGGATATGGTGGGTGGATGGTTTTTAGCAGGGTCTTTTGTGATAGAACAAAGGGCAACTGTTTTAAACTAAAAGAGTGTCAATTTATATTAGATATCGGGAAGAAGACTTACAAAAAAGGTGATAACACAGTAAAAGAATTTGCCCAGAGATATGGTAGATGTCCTGTCGCTGGAAATATTCAAGGTCAGACTGAATGTGGTGATTTGGAATAGAGGACAACTGAAAATCCAACCCCAACTGTTCAATCATTCTGTAAAAGGAGCGGTAACTGAAGTCAGAGATTTCCCAATATGTTTGAAATGTCCAAGTCCCTGTATTAGTCTGTCCTACAGCAGTAGTGTCACAAAATGTTTCCTGACTGTTCCATCCTATAAAAGCTTTTTGTGTTTTCCCTCATTATTCATTGTTAATGAGTATTATATACATTTCTGAGAACTGACTTTCTAATATCCTGTTCTTCTTTACTTCACTACTGAGTTGAATTTCACTCCTGATTTCCTGTGAACCATCTATAGTTTGATGCAGGAATCATTTCATTTTAGGACAATTTCCAGATTCCATTGATTCCAAAATTTTATAAGAAAAGAAATATATTGTCACAAAATAATAATTTATACTCTTCAGTGGCATTTTTTAGAAAGACTATATCTAAAAATATGTTCTGTTACTGCTAAAGTGTTTATCTTGAGTTTTCAGTATTTTAAAAAAAATACTGTTTCATTCTACACCTATTGCCTAGGTTTCATCATGTCTAGAGACATGTTGTTTTCTTGTTTTCAAGAATTCATATTTTTATATGGAGAAAAAGAAAAGGATCATAATCTAAAGAAAAACTGATCTTGACAATTTAAAAAGTGGTTTAGAATAATTACCCAGAATTATGCAAATATTTTTAGCTGGTTTTATTAGGGGGAACTAAGGGTAAAATATACTTTCCCTACACCTTTAGTTGTACAGAAATTGTAATAATTGACACCTCCAGCTAATGGTATTTAGGTACTGACAATCAGTTGATATTCCAGAATCCTGAGACATTTCTATCCTCTCTATGGTCTCATGGTAGTTTAGTTATACAGTGAGCACTAATTTCTCTGTTTTAGGCTAAGTGAAGTAATAGACTTGTGAGCTATCACTAGCACTTCTGTAGTTGCCTCTTTCTAGTTTACTTTTTTCCTAAAAAGATTATACAGAAAACTAAGCCAAGAAGAGGGATGAGTCAATAAAACAGAATATTCAAAGAGTGCTCAAAGCAGGGGAACAATCCTCTCAGAGTGGCTAATGGTAATTACTTAATGTATGTAAGTATTTATTCCTCTTAAACAATGTAGCAAACACTTCTTCTAATAGGTAAATGCACAGTGAATGTTTTTGGTTTGTCTAATATATTAAACACTTCAACACGTCTGCATGCATAACATACTAACTCCAAGGTTGCATTTGTAAAAATGAAAAATGCATATATATATATATATGTGTGTGTGTGTGTGTGTGTATGTGTGTGTGTATATATATATATATCTATATATATATATATGTGTGTGTGTGTGTGTATATTTTTATATAATGTGTGTGTGTGTATATTTTTATATATCTATATCTATATATATATAAACTTATGCTGGAATATATATATATATATGTATAAACTTATGCTGGAAAATACCTGGAAGTTGTCAAGTTTACCTATTTTAAATAGAGAACTAAAACACAGGTGAACAAAGGTGTCCAATTTTTAACTCAACATGTGGAAGAAATAGTATTGAAAAGGAATCACTAGTTCTCTGCATAGACAAAATCTACTGCCTAGGAATAGTGAACTACTAAATGCCCCACTTTTTAATAGGGATTGCCTCAAGGGGAGGGAAAATAGGGAGGGATAGACTTTGGAATAAGAGAAACTATGTTTCAATACAATATATTATTTTTAAATAACAATTTGCTTTCTTTTTGTCCATATATATAAATATATTTTAAAATAATACTAAAAGTACATTTAGAAAAACCCCAAAAAATTGCCAAAAAACACAAATACAAGCAAACACCAAATATGGTGTATTAGTAAAAAGAAAAAAAAAAGTATTTAGTAATTTTAAAGTTTGTAACTTCTACTTAAAATGTCTACATCATTACATTACTCTCATCATTACCCAGTAGTGGCTGGGCTTTTCCAGCTTCAAAAGGCTTTTATTTTAGCAAATCAACTCCCCAGGTTTTTCCATTATTATCAGTCTTATACAAGCAGTTGACTCAAAATACATAGTTAACAGAAGGAAAGGAAATAAATTTGTGGTAGTGGAGATACAGTTTAATAAACAAGAAACTTTTTTTTCCCCCAAAAGTATTCTCAATTGGCTACCCTTAAATAATTAAAAAGAATGGACAAGCAACCTCAGAGATTGCAATCCTACTTTATCTATGATTGGCATACAGAATTATTTTGAAAGCTCAGGTGGTATTTCAGTGGTACAGAAGCCTTGAAAAAACTTTTGAAATAGGATGAAATTCCTGCCTAAAAGAATTATAGAAGAAATAATATGACACTGAAAAATTAGGCAATTTTACAAAGAATTGCAAATATGATATAGAGATGAATGAGACCTTGATAGCAGATATGGTAGACAAATCTGACAAATACTGCTAGGAAGTCTCAAAAGAGATTTTATTAATACACATAAGTATAAATCATTTGAATAGCTGTACCAAGTAATGCAACAATGTAACTTATCCTTTGAAGTTACAAATATGTAAGAGGAACACAGAAGCCTAAAAATAAGGGCTGGGTAAACATCTTTATCTTGAAGGATGTGAACAAAATTTATACCTATTTTCAAGATTTATTCCAGTGGCTTTTTTTTGTGGAATTCTAGTGATGTAGCTGTCACAAAAAAACCCCAAACCAAGCACCAACTTCAAGGGAACATGAGAAAACATATTTAAAGATATTTAAAGATATTCTTTTTTTAAATCCACAAAGTTTGTATTTGGAAATATCAGTCATACTACCAGAGTTCCTCTGTTTCAGCAGTCCTTATTTTTGATCCATGTACTCCTCCATTGAACAGAAAAAATTGGTTTTGGCATAGACATGATTCTTGTCTGGATGAAGCTTATCTTTCAGAAAGCAATCCATGTATATATATAAAGGAATAGCTACAGAATCCATGTTTTCATTTGGCCAATGTGGTCAATTATTAGCACCATTAAAAATAATTGTATTTTATTTTGGTTTTAACTTGGGATTCAAACAAGACTCCAGCCTTTAACGACTGTTGCCTGCTAAATGTAAACTGACTTTGCAATGCCTCTTCCTTTTATTCGCATGTTTCATTCAATAAGACTTGGCTGAAAAGATAATCAAATCACACTGTTAACTTTTCTCCTCTCTACCCTGGAATTGTTTAGATGTTACCACTGGAGTTTTACAAGGCAGAAAGCTGAATGAGACAGGCAGCTAATTATAAATATTTTAAATTAATATTAAAATGTTCAATGTTAAATAGAGGTCAGGCTGAAAGCTATGGAGGTCACTCCAGGTTTTAGTTGAGATATTGTTTCTGTTTAAACTTGGTTAAATATTTGTAGCTACTCTCTTGAACCAAGGATGCTGCAAATCAGTTATTTGCTTTTCTAGAAAAATATTTAAGAAAATTTTATAATTTTAATTTTTTTTTCAATTACATCTAATAATTATACTATCCTTCTTTAAAATGGTTTTCTTTCTAAAATGCTTACATTCTGGAGCTGCATGATATGCAACCTGATAACAAATATATATATAATTTAAAATTGTCAAAAAGGTTGTGCAATGACAGGCCAGCTTTCCTCTTTTCTTTTTTTTTTTTTTTTTGACTGTTGAATAATTTCCCTGGTTCACACATCAATAAAACCTACAAATGGCATAAAGAATCTTTATACAACGACCACAGAACCATGGCTTAAAGCAGGAGCTTCAATACGTGCCAGATCCTCTTTCTGAGAAAAAAAAAATAGTAATGATAAAAAATTTGTTTCTTGGTAAGTATCTTCAGAAGACAGAAAATTCCATGTCCTGGATCTTGAAAGGGTCACTTCCTTGCCAGCACCAACTAGAGGGTTAGAGAGATGACAGGCAGCATTTTGGGGACAGTTCCTGTTGAAGAGTGCCACACTTTCAACTCATGTGTGCACGACCTTGGTCTTCTGGAGTCCTAAAAAATCAGGAAACCCACTTGTAAGCTGCCTCCATTTACATTAAAGTGAGTCCACTGACTGCAAACAGTAAATTATTTGAACACCAATCATACAGTATAATTAGGCTGGGTGGGAAATATGTTTTATCTTTATTTTTCTGATGTGTGCTGGAAATTTGTTGTACTATGCAAATCTTTTAATACAAGTTAAACAAGGAAAATGCAATGAAAGTATTTATCTGTACATTTTGCTACAGTTCCTCAAAATGTAAACAAGCTCTGGTTTGGGGAATTTGAAACATTTCTGATTATCTCCTGGGTTATGATAAATCTTTTCCATGAAATGGGAATAGACTGTATGGAGAATTTGGGGATATTTTTTTTTTGCTTGTTATTCTTTGCGATTAATTTTTATCTTTTTGATTAGTAGTTATTTTAAAATATGTCACACATCTTCATTTTCAAAGCCTTCCAGCAAGACTGCATTTCATCAGATAGTGCAGAACAGATCATGGACCTTTTTGTACCATGCAAACACATTTATCTCAAGTGTGCTGTCACAGTGGTACGCATTAACTCACTCCACATGGTGATTAGGGATCATGGAAAGTTCTTCTAGCTAATGAGAGGCCAAGCCAATCACTCTGCAGTCAATTAAAAAGGTAATCTTCAGTAGCCAGCAGTTTTTAACTTCATCTTAAAGCTAACATAGCCTGAATATTTACAAGATACATAGAAAATCAAATTGGTGATTAAGATTTTTATCTTGCACTGTAATATCTGAAGTTGCACTCAAATACATGCCTACTTTGGAGCTTCTGGCAATAAAACCAGCTCACATGAATGAGTGAAAAATAGCCAATGAATTACAAGTAAATATTGATTGCAATATTTCTAAATTTTCCCATGTTAAATAACAGCTGTTTGTTTTTTTTTTGAAAAAAAGGGATTTTCCCCAAATTTATCAGAAGTACTGAAATAATTCAAACTTTTATTACTTCCTTTGCCCATGTCAAGCATTTCCAAAATTTACTGTCCAATGTATAAAAATGCTTCAAGAAAAAAAGTTTAACAAAAGTAGCTTCTAGATTTAGAAAACTATTTTTAGGGACTCATATATTTTAGTAAGAATCATCCATTTACTCACATACTTGTTTTTTTGTTAAAAGTCTTCTATTTGTACATGTGAGAGATTAGAAATAGTTGCAAAATAATTTTATTTTAACTGTGATACTTTAATCCTTTCTTTTATGATCCAGGGAAATTTAATCATATATCTTAAAATGAATACTGGTTGTTCAAGTATTGCTCATCTTATACCACTGGTGAATTGTACTCTCAGAAAGTCTTTGGCAGCAACAGCCTACTCAAGCTTTCACATGGAAATGATGATGATTGCTAATACAGGAATTACACTTTCAAATAAAAAGGATCATCCTTTTGAAGTTTAAATGGTGAACACAGTCAATATGACTATTGTATCGAGTCAATGGTTTCATGACATCAGCAGCAAAACCAGGCTATCACCACACAAGGGTGTAAATCTTGGCCACTCCCTACTGGCATGTGTACTCTGGGGTAAGGCTTAGATGGGAGTGCACTGCATTTTAGTAGTTTAAAGCTCTTATTCCAGGATGTTTTCCACAGACCTTCCAGGATGTTTTCCACAGACCTTTTTACAGAACTGACTGAAGATGGACTGAAAATGAAATTTCTGCTGAGCGTTGTTGGGGCAGAGAAAGAAGCTGTTGCAAAGGACCTCCTGCCATTGGCATGCCTCTGTTCTTCCCCAAAAGAACCAGCCCAAAATGTCCCCAAATGTTGCCTTTCAGTTCAGTAACAGCCTCCAACACACTTGCCCTTACACACCTGAAAGTGAGGACTTTTTGCAGTGATGATTTAAAATGGCTGTTTTCCATTGATAGTTGAAAAGCAGACCTGAGAAAGTTGGGTTTTTTTTCCTTTTCTCAGATAAAAGATGTGAGAACTTTAAAAATTATGTACTTGAGTCTCTGTAGTTGTTAGAAGCCATATGTGCATCTTTGTTAAAAGATGTGTGTGATGGCCAAAAGATAAGGCTAGACTGTGACTATTAATCAGCTTAATTCTAAAATTTAATTATTTCATTTTTCTAATGTGCAGTAATATATTTTAGATCATGCTGATGTTTTTTCCAACATGAAATTGTGTATTCATCAGTGTGTCTTATATTCTTATTCCTGCATATATCAAATGCAAACTTGTATTATCTCAATGTTTCCAGTTGACACCTGTGGCTATATAAGAATCAATTACAAACCAATTTTAAACACAGCATGGATTCTCACACAGAAATACAGAGGACAAGGAAGATAAGCAGCAGAATTGATATATATTTTTTCTTTATCAAAAATGCCCCTGGAAGGAAGTATAGCCTGTGAACACTGTTTAATTTCAAAGCAAGCCTAATGCTTTTGTTTGTGGAAGAGTAGGTCTCTGTGAGGGAAAGAAAGCTCTTCATACAGAAATAGCTCTCATTCTGGAGAACTTTGTGGGCCAAGAAAGTTGTAGGCAAATGAAGTTCTTTTGCTCAGCTTTCACATTCTCTTTGAATGACTTGCCTTCTGATTTCAGGCTTTATAAATGTCAGTTAAACATAAACTTTTCATTAACCTGCAAAGGTATTCTTGATAGCCAGCAAAGCAGAAAATAAAACAGTTCATAAATCATGTCAAGTTACAGCTGAATGGGACAGTAAGACCTGAACCTCAGAATGGCACACTTTCATACCTTTGAAGGAAGATTGTGTCAAAGATACCTTTTAGCCATCCTGTCTTGGAGCTTACAGAACATTAGATTTGCTGAGAGTTCATCTGGATGAGATCGACTTTTTAGTCCAATTTTAGTGCTAAACATCTGAGTGGACAGATGAAGAACAGGAGGCTCCACATTAATCTTTATTAGTGCTAAGCATAACATAAAATTGTAAATTAAACACATGCTTCACTGTAGTTTTTCCAGAAATTTTTTACTTTTTCAGTGCTTTAATGCAACAGAAATTGTGCAAAAAACTGTTTTATCACTTCCACTTTTATTATTATCTTATTCCTTCATTTTTTAAATTCAGCTAGGTTCAAAAAGACTTTTGACATCACTGAGTCCAACCTATGACCAAACACCAGCTTGTCAACTGGACCATAGGACTGAGGGCCACATCCAGTCTTTCCTTTAAACATCTCCAGGGATGGTGGCTCCACCAGTTAACTCCCTGAGAAGCTGACTCCAATGTCTAATCACTCTTTCTGTGAAGAATTATCCTGAAATGAATGTTTTAGGCTTTTGCACCTCAATCTCTGGAAGAAGCCTCACCAAAAGACTGAAATAGCACGAAGGTAGTATATTTAAAAACACCTTCTCTAAATTCCTAGAATACCATCCAGAAAGTTGGGGTAAAATCCTGGCTGCTCTGAGAGGAAAAAAAAAGGAATCAAGTCAAAACCCTGCTCTTTACCTTGTGAATTCATTACTTCATTATTATGTTAATATTCAGATCCATATCCCTTTGAATGTCATAGTGCTTAGCTATAAAACCTTAAATAAGTTAAGCTCTCCTGATGCTAAAGACCTCTGCATTTAGTTGGGCATTTCTATTTAATGGGGATTCATCAATGTCTTTTCATGTGGGTGAGCAGAAGTTTCAGTGTGCTGACCCTGTTTGCAAGCTTGTTATCATGAAGGGTTATGCTGCACCCAAATATGAGAATTTTGCAGGTGAACCCAAAGACTTTAATTTTTCTTGAATTCATTAGGCTGAGATATGAAGACAGCTCTTACTACTGTGGTATTTAAAGTTGGATTATTAACCCCATCTTATTACCTGTGATGAAATTACATTTTTTAATGAGTAAGCCGATGCCTTAGGAAATAAAAAACTTTTCTTGAAAGCTAAAAATATTTCCTTTTGATAGGAAAAAATGGACAAATTTTCCATTTTATACCTTGAGGAAAATTAGTAATAGCATACTGTGTACATTATAGAGGAAAACAAACCAAAACACTCTATTCTCTTCTGTCATGGCATTGATTGGTGCCATTGCATCTAATATGTAGAGAATTTTCATGTCATAAGCAGCTGCAACAGATATTGCCATTGCATTTCTTTTGTCCAATTAATTGGCTAAGATAAGCCCAAAGCTGTTTAGAAACTTCTTCAGGGGTCTTAAGAACAATCAAAGTATGTATGAGTTTTCTTGGGAGCCTAAACATTTAATTTCCTTTAAAGCAAGAAGGTTCTTGAGAACAAAGACTGGGTTTGATTTTCAATTAAATGAATATGAACTCAGCTTTGAACTCCTTGGGCTTTTCCTAAAATGCAATTTCTTACTCAGATAACAGTGAATGTGGTATTCAGTCTTCAGTGAAATCTTCCTAAATAGCTGCAAGCACAGTCTTCTGAGGAAGAGGGAAAGGAACATGCTTTAAGGCACTCAGAAGAGTCCTGTGGGTGCACTTTTAACAAGTATACACTTGATTCCTGTGCATGTTATAAGAAATACTGAATTGGTGAGACTAAATTGGATGGTTATAGCTTGTAGAAAAACCAGAAACGTAAAAGCAGGAACGATAAGAGAGAAGATGAAGAAGAAAATGAAACATCCTTGCTATGCAGGAGAAGATATCAAAAAAAACAAGCTGCATGTTGACTTTTCAAATCATGAGAATAGATAAAATGAATCTATGGAAAAAAAATGGAGCAGAAGGTTTTGCAGAGGACCTGAAAGCCCTGCACTATGAAATCAATTACTTCCCAGATAAAGAAGAAGTGTTCAAAGACAGCCAAGAGTGCAGAACTCTCAGATGACACAGATCACTGCCAAAGCAGCAACAGAAAGCAAACATTATGTGCTTTGCTTATTTTTCAACTGCATGTATTTAGTCACTTTTCCCATCTCTGAGTGCCCTGAGGCCAAGTAATTTTTTCTCTGGTAAATTTTATGGAAAGGTCAAACAATGGATTTGGCTTGGACAACAGTGGTGGCAGGCAAGGAGTGAGGGGGAATGTGTGTGTGGATTCCCTTCCTGAAACCTGAGATAGGTGCTCATCTCCAAACTTAATTCCTTATTTCTTTCCTACCTTGACACCTCTGTATCAGATGGCTTCTTACAGTGACTCTTCAGTGGTTTAAAAGAACAAGGATGGGGTGAGAGGGAAATCCTGTAATGTGAGAATAACTGTTCCAAAGACAGGAGCTATAAAACAAGCAGAGGCAATCCACTGTTTGAATGGAGGGAGGTCACCAGTAGGATTTGGTGGGCTCTTGGCTCCATTTGTGCTGATAAGCACACTCATGAAGGCTGTGGGAGAGTGGGTAGAGCAGGAAGGTGACAAAGCATGCATCTGATGCAATTGCATTCCAGAGAGAAAGGAAAAGGGGAGACAGTGAAGGACCACAAATCTGCTAAAGGAGATGGCTTGAGTAATCAAAACAGCTTGTGAAGTCTAGTGAAAAGAATTGTAAAGTGATGAACATGGGAAAAAAGCATATTTTAAGTTTCACAGTAAAAACTGATGGGTTTTGGAATGACCATTTTCACTGAGGACTGCAGTTCTCATATTTCAAATCCTCCTGAAAAACCCACTTACTCCTTATGCTTCTCTGTGGACAATGGCAAAACCAGCATTTTATTTCCATTCTTCTGTTTTGCTTGAAAATAGTGCTGCCAGAAGTACTCCAAGAGTTATCTCTACATAACTAGCCTTTTGAAATGCTGCTTTTTTTTCAGTCTAGAAACCTGCAGTGTTCTCCTTGTCCCACATTAATCTAAGACCATTTGTTCTCCTGATAATTAGCAAAGGACGCTCATGGCAGCCCCTTAGTGTTATGAAATACATTTTTATATTTGCAGCCTCATGCTGGGCACTTGCAACACTTTGTTATCAAGCTTCCAAGATGATATGAATGTCAGGTTTTATAGTGGAAGCTGACAAGTGCACTTTAGAAAAGCCGTAAATGTGAAATCTGTGGCCCACTGTGTAACAAAATGGTCAGTGACTGAGGATAAAGGTTAACAAGGTGGAAGCAATAAATCTGATTTAAGTGAAGGGCTCTTCATATCTATCTCAATAACACATCTTAATTAAACAGTGTTTTCCACATCATCCACATAAGATGTTTTCGCTTCCTTTTCAATAATTAGATAGAAACTTGAAAGAATAATCAAGAAAAGAGGATTTTTTGAGAGAGAGTTGAATTGCCTTCCACTTCTAAGTTTGCTCCCTTTTCAAGGCATTTTTTCTTTAAAGGTTGAGGCTAAGATTAAGCTTGAGTGTGCATCACACTGATTTAAAGAGGAGACTTTGTTGACTTACATCTCTGGACAGTTCCACCAAGTGTTCAAGGCCTTAAGAAGATCCTTGCTACCTCTCAGACACAGAATAATTTCAGACTAAGACTTCATTACAGCCTGTATTGAAGCACAGGATTTTTCATTTGCAGTACATCAGAGGAAAAAGGCCTTAGCAAGAACCTCATTTAAGTCAATAGACTGGCTTCAGAGTAAATGATTCCAATAACAATGCATACTGACTGTCAATAGAAAGCCAAGAAATTATGTGAGGATTTGAAAAATTCCAGCTAAATCAGAAAAAAACCCGCAGCTGCTTTATTTTTTCTATAGGGAACTAGGAATTAATGTAATGTGATGTACAGATAGAACTGATTCACCATATTATAAATTATAAAAAATATGCTTTTGTATTTCCAAACATGCAGCTATATGAATATTTTAGCATAAACTTTAGGCACCTGTGATGGCCTATTTTTATATCACACATTCACTGTTCAAATATCTGCAGTCTGAATAGTCCCATGCTTTTTTTATACAACTTATAATGAAAGATTATTAAATAATAATGAAACATAATGATGGACATCAAGCATGGAAAACCTTCAACTGAAAAGAGGCATCAAAGAAGAAGCAAAAAGGAAAAAAAAGAAGAATTAAAAAGAAGTAATAGAAAACTGGAGAAGAGAATGAATGCCTAAATACCCAACTATCAACATAATTGAACAAAAAAGCTGCACAATTGCCTTGAAGGTCACCTGTCAATTTTCACAATACAGTTGCTGAGAAATGAACAGACATCTTATCCATGCACCCACTGAGAATTTTGTTGAAAGTAACACAGTCCAGCCAAGAAGGCTCAGAACCCACTGCCACAGAGGGTAGAAATCAAGTGGCTACTTGTTTTAAAACACAGGTAATCACCCTTAAAACAAATAAGCAAAAAAAAAACCTCACCATGATGAGCAAACCCGCAGCAAAATAACCCATTTTATTTATACTGAATTATTGTGTAGGACCTACGACCCAGATGAGCTTTTCCAATACCTAAAGAAGGATTTTCACTGTATATATACAGAGTTTATAGAGATGGAATACTGTTAGATCTTTTTAATGAGTATGCACTATAATCAGATTTTTAGATCCTTTCTCTTCAAGAATTCCTTCAACCTTTGGAACTCATGGTTGGGGCATCTTGTGTCATATTCTTTTCTATTGCTCAAGATGGTAAGACCTACTTTGAGAGAAATATATTAAGACCAAAGCAGCAAAAATCAACAAGATTAGGAAGGCACATTTCAGGTGACAAATAAAAGGATAAAAAATTATCCAAAAAAAGGAGGGTGTCCCAAGATTCACCCAAAATACTTTATTCTTTGAAGCCACACCAGTACTTGTGATATTTTGGCAGGCTGCCTTGACATCAAAAATATTGGGGGAATAGGCAGCTCATTTTCCAGTCAAGATTTAAAAAATGGCTGCACTAAAAATTTGTTAAACTAGGATTTCCCAGCAAGAGGTTTCTTGTCCATGGTGTGCTTTTCTTCTGAATTTACAGGTTGATGCATTTATGCAACCACTCTACTCCAAAAACTCCAGTGTTTTTCCTTTGCATCCCCAATATCCAATTATCTGTGTTCATTTGCAAATCCGAGACATTAAAAACTAAAGGAAATGTGAGTGAAAAACTGTGGTTGAAAATTTCACTAAGGTGCAGTTTTGGCTTTTTGCTAAATGAATTTCTTTGTTTTCAGAGTCAAAAGTTAGAATGCTATTACACTGACTAGATTGCCATTTTTTTCCCTCCCTTTCACCAATCTCTCCCCCCAGCCATTTTTAATACAGCTTTTTGGTTACTGCTGAGGCTAATATCAAAAGCACTTTGAAGGAATAGTACCAATAAGAAGTGCCAGAGCCTCAATGAAAATATAAAAGAGAATCTGTCAACTGCTAGGCTTACGAGTACTCAAAAACTCAAGAAGGGACACTTTATTTTGTGGAACAAACCCAGAAGCCAAAGCTTTTTGTTATCAGACATGTAAACTTGTTATCAAAACATAAAAACAAACAAAAAAAAAGTATAGGCAAAGACAATTCCAATTTGTAGGATCAGACTGTTCACATTTTTTTTTTAAATAGGCATTACATTTGTAACTTAAAAATCCTTATCCAACACCTCTCTGGGGGATAGGACAGTAGATAGGAAACTATTTCCAACCATGATGGTGTCAATAACTAATGTAACTACAAACAAAATGAAGATATCTCTGTTTGGTGAAGGGTTAGGTGGTGAAAGGCTTTTTTATATTTTCTGCTGCTGAAGGCCTGAGTGACTGCACACTGCCCTTCTGAATGCTCATGTAAAGCATGTGCACAGGAGGAGATGCATTTTGCACAGCAAGATAGGACCTGGCAAAGCAGGGGAGGGCACTGTTCCCATAGGAGGAGAGCTGGCCCCCACCTCTCTGCACTAGAATTCAATGAGTTACAGCCAATCTTGACACCAAATTGCACCACAGTCACACTTTCTCTCCATGAACAGCACGTGATAACAGAGGTGAAATTCACTTCTTGCAGTTTGGGCACTTTTGAGCCGGGATATCCAAACCCAGCCACCTCTCAGTAGGATCACAAAGTTCCCTGTGTACAAAGTTTTCAGACTGATCCTGCACAATATGGCAAACCAGTGTTATTCCAACCCAGCATGCAGAAAGACAGCTTGGTTGCCTCCAGAGTGCTTTATTCAGCTTTTCATAGCTCTGTGTTTTTATAGATGCTATACATTCATTGTTTAGAACTGAAAACAAATATTAAAATTCAAAATTCCCCATTCAACTGCTTTTGAAGGGGTTTATGTCCTCCTAAGAGATTCAAATCTTTGCTGTCAAACACTCTCCTGGATTATGGCTCAATTTTAGGACCTGTGAGCTCAAGACTTATTTACCAGATAATGCAGGTGATCACAGTGGAGGAGCAAGCAGACATCAGACATGGTCCTGCCTGACCACACACAGCTAAGCAGAACTTTTGTTTTAAATATGTGCCATATAATCCCACATGGAGAAATGTTATCTGAATGCTGTAGCACCAGGACAGTCCTAAGTTCAATTCAGACAGAGGAGCAGAATCACAGGCCTTCCTCCATAAATACACCTCACAAATACCTTATTCAATTATCTGTTTATCTTGCACTATTCCTCCAACTTGCTAGGTTCACAATAAATTCAAAACCCCCCTTGTCTCTACTTGCAGTGTCCCTCAACTTTGTGCTGCATGCATGGAAATTCAATAGGCTGTTCTCAGTTCAATATGAACAAAAAAAGAGTAAGGATGAGTTTGAACAGCCACAAGGATTGCCCTCTTCTACCCCTCCCACCCTGACATTAACCATGCATCTCTGACCTGCATGTAATTTTCCAAACAAAATTTCATCTCAGTTGTTTCCTTTGCTTCCTTCTAGGAATGTTTAATAAGATGGCATCAATAGCCTTACTGAGGACACATGCATTGGCTGTTTATCCCTGTCCACAAGGTCTGAGCCTCTGCCACCACAGGGAGGGTGGTTGCCTCAGTAGGATTTCTTCTTGGTAGATCCAGGGAAACTGTCACTAATCTCCTTGTGACCTTCTAGGAGTTTGCAGACTGTGTCTGTGATAATTTCTGCCACTCTGTTTTTGAGAAATGTGTATTTTTCACTCTGTAAGTCTTTCTTTTTCCCTTCAGTAAGACTGAACTCTTTGCCAAACTCTTTGCCAGAATTTGTCCAACTACCATACATCCTGGTGATTCACTAGAAAAATTCATAATGATTTAACAAAATATAGAAACCATTTATTCTCTAATTCAGTAAATGCAACATTACTAAAATATGGTAAAAAGCTGCTGAAATAGCTTATATGCATTATTTCCTTTAAATTATTGTTTTTGTTGGTAAAATAAGTAGGTTTGTACATTACTGATACTCTTTATGGATGATTGGAACTTTTTGCAATTAGTATTTCTGGAACTAAGAATTCACATCACAATCTGTATTTTTTAGCAAGCATTAATTTTGTGTGTTACAGAATGGAACAAACAAATATGTATTTAACTACTGCAAAGAAAGTGTTACGGTGAAAGTAGATTGTGTGAACCAGAGGTCAGAGATAAATAAACACTTTTAATCTTGGCTGATCTTGAACATAAGATAGGCCATAGAGGGAAAAAAATTAAAGAAAAGAAAAAGAGAAAATAGTGAAATTGCACTTCCTTCAAAATAAGTTTTTATATGAAAACAAATCATGCAATTTATATTTGGAATTCCACAGCAAAAAAGGAGAAAAGAAATCTCACTATTTGTTAATAAATAACTCTTAACAGTCTTAAAAAACCAACCAACCCAAAACCTATTGGTCTGCATGTACAGAAAGCATTCAGGCATTATAATATACCGGAAAAAAAAAAAGAAGTTAATTGAAAGTTTGGAATAAGAAACCTGCTTACTTGTTAGCCTATATGGAAGAACCTGTAATGCCAATGAATCACTTTGAACACTTTCTGTGTTCTGTCTACAAGCTTCATGTGAAGTGATTCCACTTCAAATAACATGGTGTCCTGGTTTCAAAATACAATTTATTCATTAGAATGTCTAGAGTGTTTATCAAAAGACTTCATAAAAAATGCCTTGATATAGTATTAATTAAAAGACTGATAAAGAAGGGGTGGGAAGGGAAAAAAAAATACTAATTTAGGATAAGAGAGGGAGATAAGTGGTTCATATAACTTGACTTCTACTGTGAACAAATCAATACCCAGCTGAGAAAATTTTACTGAATTTGGAACAAACACATTTAATTTTTTTGGCAGATAAGAAAAAAAGATAAGAGACCTAATTTGTATCACTCATTTTTAAATTGTCTAAACCACCTACTGTCTCAAACAGAAATTCCAATTCATTAAAAATGGAGGCACAAGTAAAGCACCCCTAGTCATGCTGGGGCCTACACTTCTTGTCTGAGATTCAAATCTTTGGTGTCCTGCTGTTCTGCAAAAACCAACCTGCATAAACAGACCAACTCTGTGACACAAGCAGGCTTGCTTAAAGCAAAGACAGGCAAGATGTACAAGATAAACTATGATATTAATATGAAACATTCTTTTTCTGTAATGAAAATTGGACATTTCAAACCAGATAGAGAATAATGTAAGATAACATACTGGGAAATATGGCAATCTGGGGTAAAAAATCCATATATATTCAGTGCAGAAATCAAAGAATGAGTTTTTCATATATATACACTTTTATCAGTGAAAATTTCAAAAACTAATAAAACTTCTGAGATTCTCATCATTTTGTGAGGAAATTGATGATGGACCTATTGATAAAAAGGCAAAACAGATGGAAATCTGTCTTGGAATGCAGTCACATTGCTACTGTAACTGCTTTCTGAGTAGGAAACCAGAAATAAGTGACAGTACTGAAATGGAAAGCTGTAAAGAGAATAAACAGACTGCAAATACTGGTGATTTAGTGCACATCCTAATTTCTGAGAGCAAAAGTTGAATTTGCCTAGTCCTGTCTGACAGTAACTTTTCCTGAGTAACAATGCAAAAAATATTTGATTGATGCTTGCATTCATTGCAACCATTTTCTTTCTATTGTATGTTGAAGGTGCCATCAATATTCAGATTGGAGATTTGCTGGAAACAATGAAGTCATAGTGGATGTGGATTTGGGCCAAGACATGGCAATGTGGTGGACAGGGCCAGGTAAACCTCAGAACTGCTACAAAGGGAAGGATAGATCTTACCTGGTACCACAGCTGGGAATGATTATATCTCTTGGTAAAATGATAGCATTCAGCATTGGGTTAGACTATGAAAAATGAGATATGAGGGCTTATAAGTTGCTTTGTGTGTGTACAGTACAATAGAGTCATTTAACCGTCAAAAAAAGAGCAAAGATGCTTGTATTGTGAGAGGGATAAGTAAAGAAAAGGTACATTGGGATCTCTACCCCACTGGCTTATCTCCTCTCTAAAAATTTGGAATTTTAAGGACAGGTAGGAAGGTGGTTTGTGGTTATTTAGTTCAATTATTTCACATGCAGTATTTCTTATAGTAAACTGCCATGTTCTCTTGTTTTCCTTCATTCTTGCAGCTGCTGGTGTAACTCACAAGTTGTTTGGTGGATCATATTATACTTTGAAGTCTCACATATATTTAACTTAAATTTTTTATCCTAAGACAGTCTGTCTAAATTTTCATTTGATTTGCCACAGAACACTTAACACCTCTTTTCTGTTTTTACCATGGACAGGTTCCTTTAGGTTTAGTTTTCAGAAAGGAGACAATAAATTAGAAGTAGGTAGGACATTGTGGAGGTTGAATTTAGGGTACAGTTATGCTTTAGTCTTAACCAACCCAACTTATTAAATTCCTCAGCATCTCATAAACAATGCCAGGTAATTTAACAAGATATATCATCTAATGATGAAAGAACACAGCCTGGTGTATTTATACTCTTCATAGGCCAAGGTTTGTAATTCAAACATTCATCATTTGCTCCCCAAAGGGAACCTTGCCATATCAAATACCACAAGAGATCATTAGCTGTGATAAGTAGGTCAGCTCTCAAATATTTTCTGTGTTAAGCCCTGGTTGAACTGCCTGTTTTGATTTTATATCCTTTCTGCCTGAAAAAAATTAAATTCCATTGTCCTGGTTGAGCAGATGGCCATATGTCTCTTTTATCACAGAACTGGAGTTTCCTTCCAGTAGCAGATTGGGCAAACATGGGAAAAAACCCACCCATTGTACTCAAAAGCTTTTGGTATCTGGTTGAAGAGACCATAACCATCCAAATCCAAGAGCCAAATTGTATCTTCCCTCCCCACAAACCACATTAGGTTTGCACATTCTCCCCAGGAGATGAGTATGGCAGCAAATGGACAGCTGGTGCAGATTTTCTTTCTTTTTACTCTGTACTTTGAGGGCCTGGACTGGTGCTCTGTTCAGGTTCCAAAAATGTAAGCTGGTAGATGGGCTGCTGTGCTGCTGGAGCTTGCTCAGAGATGTAGGTCACCAGCTTCCATCTGGGTCCTGACAACAATGTCATCCTGATCCCTGTACAGGCCTTTCTCCAAACAATGGTGTTCTCCTGAGAAAAGCTCTCATTTCTTTTCAAGAGCCAGGATTCAGACAGCCAGCTTGCTTCCACTCCACAGATTTGAAGCTCTTTTCTACACTGGACTTTTCTTAATAAATCCTAATTCTAGGCTGCAATGAAAATCAGCGAATTATGTAGGTGAAACAAAGGTGAATCTGTAGGTTAAAATTATTTTTAATTTATGTTTGTGTATGTATATATTTATACACACATATATATATATAAAATTAAAACTACAAAAGAAAATCCTGAGAATTTATGGATTTATTTGGCATGAACTTCTATGAGTTAATAAACAATTTCAGTTTCTTGGGTTTGCATGCAAGATTTTGTTATTCACTGTCAAATTTACTTCTATCTTTCTCTGAATTACTTGCTTTAGGATGGAACTGATGAGATAATATTAAGTCCTGATGACATTAAAGATGCATTTTGACAATGGGTCTGTCCATAAAAACTTTCTTAAAATTCCTGATGGATTTTTCCTTTAAACATATCTTCCCTCTACTATTGTCTGTACAATGCAGAGAATGGTGATGATACCTATCTTAATTACAGGGAATATAGTAAAAGCAGTAATTATCATCTACAAACTTTCACAGAAACAAATATTAGTAGCAACCAGTCTTTACTGACACAGAAATAAATGTCTACATAATGTCTGGCCCCAAATGTTGGACTTTAGGAACAGAACATGTAAATAATTAGGGACTTTTTCTTTACATTGATTTGAACAAAATTTTATTATTTTTATGGCTTTTATCCTAAATTTTTAAATACAAATGTTTAATCTATATTTTATTATGGGATGCTATTACAACCTCTGGAAAGTATTTTCATTTAGGATGTCACACAAAGTTTAAAAATGTGATGTAGAATTTTACCAAAACCCCTATTTATTACCTTAAGAATATACCTAGTTGTTTTGGAAGTGAGAAAAGAGATATATAATTAGATTTTAATTCAACAAAGAAGTTACACAATATCACAAAATCTTCTTGTAATAAATTGGCCCTCAAACCTTTTGGATTAATGTCTTTTTTCTGCTTTTAGTTCTGCAAATTTTTATTTTCCTTCTGTGGAACTTTTGAGCTATCTCCTGTAAAAGCATTTCTTGTAGTTTTTCTTGCATTGAGTTTCTGCATACAGTCTTCTGTGAGCCCATGGACAGTAGAGAAATGAGATTTAGGCCAGACTCCATCTAGCTTGCTGTCCTTTCCCAGGAAAAGGTGAGGAATTGATGTAGGAGCAGCAAGTGGTACCCAGACAACTCAGCTGGCTGCTACTCCTACCTCCAGGGGGAGGAGAAAAGAGAAGCAGCACCAAGTGAAGGCTTCAAAGATCTCCTCTGTGTGAAAACACCCTCTTGACTTGTCTCTCCTGGCAAGGTGGAAACTGAAGTTGGGTTTAGGTCACTTCTTCAGCACTCAGTATTACCACTCAACTGTAAGCTCAGTTTTTTGTTTTTTTTTTTTCAGCAAGTTTTTATTCTACATAGTTAAAGCTTCTTCTGCAGTCTGTCTCAACATATTGAATTTTTAATTGCTAATGAGATGCAGTTTTCCTCATGGTACCTCCATTTGGGGTCTTTCACACCATCTTTCCTTTTCTACTCTAGGCCAACCTCAATGTTTAAAATTTATTTGAATTATTGCAACTAATTTTATTTCTTGCTGTATATTACTGAAAATACTAATTACAAGTATTCATACATGTGCACCATAGAGAATATTTCGGATCTGCAGTAAAAGTTTGTCCATATTGAAGAGACATTTCATGACAATTCACCATGTTTTCTCTTGGTTTCACGGCTTTGAAAACTAGCAGCAGGACTTGAAAATTCCCTGGTTTTCCTTCATCTTTTAAGGGTCAAGAGTTTCAATTATAGCAAATTAACTGTACTGATTTAGTATTTATCTGCCTGAGGGTCTTGGTCATTCCATATGTAAAAGGAAAATAAAGGGAGACTTTTCATGAACTGTATTGATTTTGTCACAGTGAGATCTCTGGTGGGTGTATTTGACACACTGAGCTTCTAAAAAGCCATAATGTAATTAATACTCCCTTTAAGGGCATATCTCTGTCTTTAGTTCTAAGCTCCCCTGAGCCTTCACGACACATCTGGCTCCTGCTTCTTAAAAAGAGAAAAGCAAAGTTAATAGTACACAGCTGTACAAATTTATTTCTGAAGGATGAAATCTATTGATCTGACAGCCCATATGTTCAAATTTTGGTAACAGCCAGACAGGGTTAGCAATAAAATTTGTAAAAAGAATTTCAAAATGATTGTGCATCTCGGGTTTTGAGAAATAGATAAAAAATAGAGATATCACATGCAAGGGTGAAACATAATATGAAGATTGTCTGGTTCTTATTAAAAATTTGCATTAAATTTGCATTTGTGAGAAAAGATTAAATAACTTGATTTCCCACCCTCTCAAACTAGAAAGTCTTTGATTCAAAAAAAAAGTCTTCAGATAACCTCCATTTTCAAGGAACAGTAAGTGTCAGTGATGTAACTACAGAAAAACATTGCTGAAAATTAAACTCCATTTCTGTCATGCACATTCACTACTCGATAATAGAATAACAGAAAGAAAAAAGGAAACTAAAGATCAAAAAAAAAAAAAAAAAAAAAGCCTCATTTTCCATTTAAATTGTCTCCTTTAGATTTGCCAGTCTAGTTACATGTTCTTTTGTGTATCTGCATCTCAAATTTTGGAAAAGAAAAACATTGCCATTTCTTCTGCTCAGAACTCTTTCTTGTAAGTTTTTATATTTAATAACCTAATAACTTCTATGTCTAAAACAAGAAAAACAAATAGAAGTTCATAGCATAATAGTATGGCTCAAATTGATCACAGTAAGACAACACTTTAATGAAAATTGACTTAAGTGATTTAAATAGTTCTGTATATTTCAAAAATGATCTAATTGTTCCTTCTGCAGCTGCACTGGACAGTTTGGCTTTTCAAGGTATATTCTCCCCTTTATTATATGTAAATACACAGAAATTGGCAAAACTAACTATAAACATGCACTTTGATTTCTCTTGTTCTTGATTACAATAACTGCTTGTCTGATCTCACACTAATGTAGATTGTACAGGGTTAGCACCTACCCCTCCATAGTTAGATTGCTGAGACTGACATAACAATGTCCTGAAAGGAGAAAACTGCATTTATATAAATCCTAATCTAAAAAATAATGAATGAATTGGTTGTAATCAGAGCTTTTTGAGCACTAAGGTGCCTTTGGCATGAGCAGACAGGAACACCCAGAAAAGCCTCTGTAACAGTTGCTAACTTTATTATTGTTCCTCCTGTATAACAATTGTTGGTGTCTCTAGTTTCCAGCTACAAAAGTAAGGCTGGTTGTTTAAAATTGTATTTCAGCTCAAAAGTAACTTTTTAAACAAAGCTTGCTTTTTCAACCAATATGGTGTTATTTGTTACTGTGTTAGAAAATTGCACACAGAAAAAAACCAGCAGGCTTGCAGTGCAAAGCCATGTAACCAGGAGACTCAGTGTTGCCTCAAAAGCTTTGCCAAATGTCTATTATTAAAATAAGTAAATGGATATGATTGAGATTTCAGGCACTGAGTAGACATCATCTTCTATCTTCCATCCTACATTTTAAAACTGTGATCCCCTTGTCTCAAAACATTTGAGGACTGGTTTATTTTAATCCTGTACCATTGCCACTGAAGATGGCAGCTTTCAGCCTTTAATTTAAACAAATACCCATGTGTGTTGAGAGTCAGAGTCACTGAAATTACTGTTTGTTCATAGGCAATCTGATCTGCCACTTAAGAAAGATCAATTTGAAAAAGAACACCTGCAGGAAAACACTACAATGATAAACAGGTGACTGGAGACCCTGATTTAGGATACTGAAAATGATTGGCCTGAGAAGAGGAGTGTTTATTGTTCTCTGTAATTTGTTCAAGTGAATAAGCACCAGGGAAAGCAAAGAGCTATTAAAGTTTAAGGATGATTTTGGCAAAAGAACAAATGAGAATAAATAGTGTATGAATAAATTTAAGGTAGATATTAGTTTCTAGCCATTAAAAAATTTGTGTTCTGGAAAAAGCCTTTGAACTAGAACAACTGTCGAAAAAAGGTAATAGTTATAAGAAAGAACTACTATTATTTGTTAATTGGAGTTTTATTGTTGTCTACAGTTTCCAAAAACTGTAAAGATGACACAAAAATTTCTTGTCTAGCCCTGTACCCACTTCCTCTTGGTGTGATACAGAAAGTGTACAGTTCATTTGTTCTGTGAGTCACCGTGACTTGCAGGTCTCAGACCTTCACTTAAACCACTAGGAAAGATTTGTAGATGTTGGGAAACTGGAGAATATAGTGCATTATTTTGTAGTGAGACTCATTATTTCTATGTCTTTTAGCAGAAATACATTTACTATTACAGAACTGTACATCTACAGCTTACCCTAATCCCATAGCTGATAAAATAAACACCAAAAAAAGTGTTCAAATCACAAAAATCTTAACATTCATGCTTTAAAGCTTGCAAGAGAAAATTACTTGCAAAAAAATCTTGTTCTGCTATTATAATATAGAGTTTAGCCTATAAACTATTGTTAAGTTCATCATCAAAAACCCTGAGGATTTCTGTAGCAAGTTCCTTTTTCTCATACAGAAATATATAGGACAAGATAGTCAGTAACCTAAAAGCTTCCAGCTCAGCAAAGAAAGAGGTGGAAATTACATATTATGTCTTTTATGGAGCAGCTTCACAGACACACTGCAGCAGAGAAAGAACTGAGCAGTGTGTGAATTCAGGTTTGCAGTGAAACTTCACTGCCAAAGCCAAGGGCTCTTGAAGCATTTATGTCTCCCTCAGAAATGTCTCATAGCTCAAATATTGCAGTAGTGGCAGACTGAAATGTCTTACATAAAAGGCATTAAAGGTGAGATGGAAAGTACTGTCTGAGGGGATTGTTAATATTCATGAAGATAGAATTATCAGTAGGTACCAGGTGACTAAATAAAGCTCTCCTAGAACTGAACATTTGAGAGGAGTTATTTCAGATGTGAGTAATTTAATGAATAGTAATCAACATACCTGACCTTATAGCATCTATTGTGATCATTCATATTAACAGCATAAGAAATGTAAGCCATAGCACAACACAGGTTATTAATTAAACTTCATGAAAATGGTGACTTGTTGGTAGGTATTACCCAAATAATAAAACCAGGATGTGTTTAATTAATAACAGAGGTAAAACAAGCATTAAACTGGAAACCAAAATGGTAAAGAGGGAATGGAAAGCTAAAAGCTCTTTGACCCTTTGCTACTAAAGCAGTAAAGCTTTAACAAAGTGACCTGGGAATCACCTGGGAAAGTGAATATTCCAGGATCAGAATTTTTTGGATGTCTTGTGTTACAAAGGAGAAGAACAAAGCTGTAAAATTTGGCACAGAGGCAAAAGAAGACACTTAAGAGAGTGATGATTGGCTTTCTTCTTAAAATAACAATCAAGATAACAAACAAAGAGAGTAGCATGATTCTTGGAAAAAACAGAACAGAACACAAGTTAAAGAAAATCATATGGTATGTCAAGTCCTTTTTAACAATGCATATAAAGATGAAGATGTAGCAATCTGTTCTTGTTTTTCCTTATTTAGAGTTTTTCAAGTGATTCTGGAAAAGGATTATCTTACTGTTTCAAAAGCATTAAAATACAATTTCAGACATCCTGCATTTAGGTCTCTTCTTTGTCAGTAGCCCAATAAAAAGCCCATGTCAGAGTATTAGGCAGAAGCTAGCAGATAAAGAGCTGTAACTAGCCAAGTAACACTTGAGAGAATAACTTACTGTTCCCAGTGCTAGTCACATACTTTAGGTAAACTGGCATAGATATTCCCCCCAGAATGATCAACAGCAGAAACAATTCCATTCAGACACTTGAGTAAAATAAAATGCATATATTGCCAGAGTTACATGTCACAGATAAAGTTAAACCTTCTTACAGAACATGCAGGGCTTGCTCTCCAGCGGAGATCTCAGTTCACAGTGTGTGATCCGAGTCTAACTCTGTGCCTTTCTTTTGCTTCCAACTCATAACAATCCTGAACTCCCTTTCCAGCTCACCAGGGGACTGAGCCCTCTGCTTTCAGGTGAGCCCTGCTTCTGAGTTTGTCACACTTTAAAGTGGGATGTGAAGCTCAGCGCACTGCCTCTGGAGGTAGGCTGCAAGTGGAGCTGCTATTAGTGCCTGGAAATGCCAGTGCCATGCCATGAAACCAGTAAGAAAAGCAGCACAGAGCTTGGCAAAGACCACTCAATGCTTCAAACAGAATTGTGCATTTCTATCTTCCAAATGAACAATGTAATGATTAAATTGGAACAACTGTCAGGACTTCTTTAAATTCAAGTGGGAAAAGCATTGGCTAATACAAAATTGTACAGATACCATTCCCCAAAGCATCTGAAATGGTGTTTGGTGTTTACATCTCTCTGCAATATCCTCTGGCTATTTCTCACCTTCCTGAGTGTAAGCTTCAAGTAAACCTCTGGAATATGTGCATTATTACAAGATTGATCCTTAAGTATCAGCCCAGCAAAGGGGAAGGGGAATGCCTCCTCCTGTAACTGATTTGAAGATGAGTTAATTCCTCTAACTGCTCAGTCCTGCTTTACAACACTTTTTCTTTGATGACGTGTTTTCACCTTCTTTTTTAAAGTATTTGAAAAAGTCAAAATGCATGTTATTCACAAAGCTCTGAATATTAAGGGAGCTGCTAAATTGCTGTATTTGCTAAGAATGGATATGTCACGTTAGAATGAAAATTTACATTAAATGATCCTATATGTTTTACTGTACAACAAAGGTTAAAAAAAATCCTACAGAAATTAAATCCTTCAGAAAAATTACTATAAATGCTTTATTTTCTATAATAGAGGTGTGTGGAAGACTTAGTGAAGTCTAAAAAGAAAAGATGCAGAAATGAAACAATCCAAAGTCAAAATAAAAAGAAGCAAATAAGACTGGAAGTTGCATAAACAGTATCAACTACTTTGCTGTGTTAAGAAGTTCCCTGAAGATTGACTAGAACTAATATTTATTCTGGTTAGGAACTAAGAAAAAATGATCACAAAGTTATCTTCAGATGAATAATATTTAGTTCCCTTTAGAATTCTTTTCTTCAGAGAGAATGTTGTAAAGGGGATTTGAAGTAAAACACACAAGTGTTCCCACTGCTCTTTCTGACTACTGCAACATATCTGTTATGCAAGAAAAGAAGAAAAAGTTAGAAAAGAAATATAAAGAAAGAGACAGAGAACAGAAAATGGTATGCACCAAAGATATTTCTGTACATGTACTCTGCAACCAGATACTTACCAAGTCTATGCTCTCTGAGCCACTGCTGCTTCTAGCTAAATCTTAAATTCACCTGCAGAGATTTCAATTTGCTCTTGTTGAAAGGCCTGATAAAACTTAGGTCTTCAGCTGAAGGCTTAAATATTTGCTAAATTGCACATGGCTTCATGCTTTTTACAAGAGCTTTATGTAATTGATACAACAAACATTTTAATGAGTTCAGTCTCATTAATACAGTAAACTGGTACCCTGTGATCAGGGTAAGAGAGTGGTAGAAATGTAGAAATGCTAGAAAGAATGGCAGACTTCAGGAAGAGTAATTGTTACCCTGCTTTCCTGTATAAAACCTGTGTTAAGTTTATCAGAGATTTTAAAATTTCAAAATTTCAAAAAATCCAATGAACTACTGGAAATTTACCACAGTCTGGACCGTATATCAGAAATTATAAATGCAGAATGTGCAGTAACCTGAAAGTAAGAGCTGAGTCAGATGAAACCTTGAATCTTTTTATATTACTTATGTTCAAATAACTTTTTTTAATTGTGGGCTCAGATGCCTTTTGAGAGTTGCTAAAAACTCGATGGAATTTTGTTGAGAGACAAGAACAGAAAAATACTCAGAGGAAAGGTTAGTGTGAAAGCCTCTACAGAATGAAGAGAACAGAAGAGGTATTATCTCCTAGGGGTGAATAACAGGTAATAGCCTCTCTCTTCTACCACACATGATCCTATTTCCAAAAGCTCTTCAATCATACTCTCCTGCCCAAGAATGCTGGCCTGTTAAAACCTACATTTTCTTTCTGTTCACTTACACCACCACTGGGAGACTAAGACCTTTGTTTAGCTTTCATGTACAGGGAGCAGGAAAAACCCAGGATTATTCCTGGTGTAGAGATCTCTGTAATAGCTGGTGTATATATCCTTCACCCTGCTTTCTTGCTGCTGCCTGTGAACCAAGGACCACAGGCTCAGCTCCGACACTGCACAGACACAATACAACAAACTACTGAGGAAGATCTCTGAGCAAGTTCATAGAAGGATAGGAAATCAAGAAATTATGCTGATGATAGATATCAAGATGAAATCATTAGATATGTCAAGATGTCTATGTCATAGATATGTCAAGATGAAATCATTGTCAACTCAGGGAGCTAAGAAGGAGATTCCTCCATGGGAATGTAGAATATCTATGGGGAAAAAACTCTCTGAATCTGTCTGGGGTTGGGTTTTTGGGTCATCACATCAAAGCATCAACCTGTGCTGATGAGCTGGTTAAGAATTACATCTCAGCAACAGGGAAGAGCTAACTTACAGCCACTACACAGGTCATCAGCTTCCCATTTGGCTGGGGTTCTCTGGGCAGCAAAGACTCTTCAGGTGTTGTGTCAGAGGAAGTGAGTACCCAAGGGATTAGTCTGACAGATTGCTAAGTCCTAGACATCTTTTGCACATTAATCAATAATATTTGCTTGATATTTGTAAGTTCTGTATATTCTGCTTTCAGACATTCTTTACACACAGCTACGTCTGAACAAAGTGACCAGAAGAGAAAATCTATCACTAGAAAGTTTTCTTGTGACCTTGTGCACTTCTACTGCACTTGTGAAAAAACCCCAGTCATAATTCAGCTCTATGACTACCCCTAAAGCACTGATGTATATTTGGAATTGAGTGGAAGACAGCAGATGTTTCATACCACCTATGACTTGTATCCGTGAGCACGTTTGGAGAGAAAGTGAGGATCATTATAGCCAGTGGAACCTTCAAGGAGAACTGGAATGAAGCATAAAGTGTCATCAGAATTTGATCAAGAGGACAGGTACCTAATCATGCTTCT
Organism: Serinus canaria; assembly: GCF_022539315.1. Classification (NCBI taxonomy): domain Eukaryota; kingdom Metazoa; phylum Chordata; class Aves; order Passeriformes; family Fringillidae; genus Serinus; species Serinus canaria. The sequence goes on from NC_066319.1 coordinate 19,808,200, forward strand.
ATTCTTTTGAAGAGTGCAAAATTCTCCCCTTCTTTATTTTCACTACTTCATGAGACATTTTCACTTTTCAAATTGAAGACTGAATTTAAGATGTTCAGATGTCTTGAAACAAAGGAGAAAGCTATCATACTGGTTCAGCAAACAAAAAAACTGCTCTGTCTCTTATCAAAAGGCTTTAAACTTTTAGCAACATTCCTCTTTTTTTTTTTTTTGGTGGTGTTTTGGGCTTATTTCAAGAAAAGTAGGCATTTGAAACAGTGCCTGCATTAACTTTTTTATCTATAGCATATTGAACTGCTCAAAAGAAAAGCAGCTTAAATATTTGGAAAGCTAATTATTAGAAATGCATCCCAGCTCATGAAAAATTCCATTGTGATTAATGATTTGTAAATATTTACACATGCCTTCACCCCAGTAGTAACATTCTACCTATTGAAATTGTCCTGCAGCTGGTGATGAGTGCTGGTTTCTGCACAACACAGAATATCTAAGGTCTCACTGAGAAAAAGAATATAGTGTTTGAACACCTTTTACAGAGAAGAGGCTCATTTATTCTCTATAACTGCATAACCAATTTCTAAATAAATAATTAAAATTTATTTAGAGTACCTCTAGATTTAATACCTGATCTTTTCTTTAAAAAATTAGGATTTTCACTTTTTCCTTTTGAGGAACTTAGCATGGTATCCTCTTTTCCCTTTAAACATTTTTGAAGTTGTTCAATTTCAAATATATCCTCCTAGAAAAGTCTGCTATTGTACTGTATATGCTAAAGAGCTAACAATGCTGCTTGAAAAGCACTTTACATGTTCAAACTGCCATGTAAACATTCACTACTGAAATTATTTACAGACTTTAGACCTGGAAGGAGCACTCTAGATTTTTCATTTTCAGTAACTCTGTTCTTTAATTAGGTGCCAATTTAGCCTACTTAGAAAACTTGTCCCTGTTTGAGAATGGTCTCCACAGTTTTTAGAATCGAACCAAATGAACATAAAAAAATTATCTGTGTAAAGGCAGCCTTGCTTCATGGACATCACATTTTCCTTCAACAATCTCCTTCCTTTAAGAGGAATTTGCCAAGGATATTAAGGAATAAATTTGCAACTGGAAGGCAGGATGTGCCTGTTTAGATATTTTATTTTTCTCTGCCCTGAATGAAGTGACCCTCAGTTGCATTTGACCTAAGAACAATGAAATGTTTTGTTTTATAAATAGATGAAATGCTATAATTTGTGCTGTATACCTTACAAAGGTTTTTTATGTTTTTCTAAGTGTAATGATACATCTTTCACTTGATACAATAATTCCTTTGTTGACCTAAAGGCATCTTCTGATGGTAGATAGTAATTGAGAAAAAAAACAAAGACATTTTGTAAATGCAGGCTGGGACACAGCACAACAGCTGATGGCAGCTCACAGGTCCCTCAGTATTCACTGTGGATGTTGCTTTGCAGTGTTGTGCCAGGATTTCATTCAGGAAGAAAAAACTGAGCTCTGCATACTCACCCCTTCCCATACTTCAGGAGTTACCAGAGGAATTATCACCAAGGGATGGCTGCATTGTGGGCACCTTTGTATACTGAGAAGGCAGGAACAAAAATATTCATCTGAGGTAAATGAAATTTATGCTTTTGGCTCATCCAACTCACGATTAGAAAAAAACTGTCAGAAAAATATTAATTCCAGAACTAGAGTTTGAACTATCCTTCTGAACTTTGAAAGGCTTTTCTGGCAGCTATTAACAGGCACAGTTTTGAGATGATTGCTGTTTCTGGTCACTGTCAGCAGTCTCTGGTCACTACAGAACAAAAGATCCTGCTTCTTTTTTGGAAGCACAGAAATGCCAATTCAGTGTCTGGTTCAGGTTAATCACAGGAAGCTTTCATCCAGAGTATTCCATTATTCTTGAAATTGGAACAGTGATGATCTTAAGCTCAGATCCTTTAAAGGAAAATTGATGTATTCCTTAGAATGTAGTTACAACCATAAAACCCAAACATAATGTCAGTAGAACAACTGGCATCCTTCTCTGCCAATATATAATGTCTGAAAATTACTACTCCCAGACACCCTTGTACAACCAAGCAGTCATCAAACAGCTTCTTAAATCAAACAAATATAAATTAATGCAAACTTTCTTCTAAATCTCCCCTGACAAAGAACATAGAGAGTATAATAAGAACTTTACAGTCCTGCAATTACTCTGGCTTATTTTAGCAGGCTCTTTCTCTTATATAAAAAATTGTCACTTAGTGATACAATGAGGATCCCATTAATTAAATCTTCTCTATGTTCTTTTTGTTATTTTTTTTTACCCCATAAATACCATCCAACCACCTCTGAGAATTTGTCCCCAACACTTTGGCTGGCAAATCAGGAAAATTCTTTCAGCAATATCCTCTTTTCTCCCAACAGATCTAATATTTAATTGATTTTGACTTTTCCATGCATTGAATTTCTTGTTCACAATTTACAGACCATCTACCACAGTTCAGGTATAATTTAAACACACACTGAGTAATGTGGAATCACGCCCAAGTATATGAATTAAGCATGTGTGCTGGGGCCTTTGATTGCTTCTGTAGTCTGCTCACACAGTCTCCAGATTGGCACAAACTCATCCTGGCTGCTATCTTTAGACTCACTTTACAGAGCTTTCTCCTTCTATTCCATTGTGTATGGCTACAAGAGGAATAACATCTTCCCTCTTAAGGAAGGATAACCCCCTGTAATCACATTGCCTTTCTTACTTCTTTCTCATATAAGTGCCAAAAACAGTGGTGGTGGGTTTTATGTTTGTTTTCATTTGGTTTGGTTTCCTTTTTTATGAACTCAAGATGATTGAAAATTACAGGACTTTAATATTAAAAAATATCTTCCAACTTGCATAAGCTAGAGCTGCAGTTACCAGCACCAACTTTTGTGACAAATGCTCTAAGGTGAAGAGCATTATTTTTAGAAACCAGGTCAGTGGATAATTATGGTATAGGAAAAGTCAGCCTCATCCTCGTTAACCCCTGTTCTGGTTTTGGTTGCAGTAGGATTAATTGTCTTCATAGTAGTAATATGAGGCCATGTTTTGGATTTACAGTGAAAACAGGGCTGATAATGTGGAGAAGGTTTTGTTCTTTCTGAGCAGGGCTCACAGAGAGCCAAAGCCTTTTCTGCTTTCTACCGCCCCACTGGTGAGGTGTTGGGGGGTTCACGACCACATGACCCACCTGACCACAGGGATATTCCATATGGTTGGACATAAGTAGATACAGCTGGAAGAAGAGGCAATATTCAGAGTGATGGCATTTGCCTTCCCAATTCACCACAACACATAATGCAGCCCTGCTCTCCTGGAGGTGGATGGAGCTCTGCCTGCCAATGAACTCAATGGGCTTTTAGAGGGATGGTCCACAGACTGCAAATAGCTGTGTGAATATCTATTACAGGTCAGGAAAGGTCATACAAGACCCAGATGGGATGGAATAAGGATTAGAAACCATCTCCTGGTTTTGGCTGGGACAGAGTAAATTTACTTCTTAGTAACAGGTACAGTGATGTGGTTTGCATTAAGTATGAGAACAGTGTTATTAACACACTGATGTTTTGGCTGCTGCTATTTAAGTCAAGGGCTTTCAAATGTCTCATGCTCTGACAGTGAAGAGCTGCACAAAACACTTGGGAGAGAGCATATGAAGAACAGCTTACCTGAACGGACCAAAGGGGTGTACCAAAACATAGAATGTCATGCTCATTATATAAACAGGGGGAGTTGCACAAAAAGGGGCTGATCAATTCTTGGGAACAGTCTGGGAGGGCAGTGAGCAATCGTATTGTGCAGCTCTTGTTTCTCTTGTGTTCTGTTACTCTCTTCCTCTCCTTATCATTACTATTATTATTAATATTATTATTATTATTGTTTTATTAGTAGTACAATTGTAATATTAGTAAGTCTTATTATTTTTTGTATTAGTAATGAAATTATTCTTATCTCAACCCAAGAGGTTTACCTTTTCTTTCTGATTTGCCTCCACACAAACAGTGGGGAGTGTGTGTGTTGTGAGGGAGACAAATGAGTATCTGTGTGGTACTTAGTTACCAGCTGGGGCCAAACCTCAACAGCTTACCTCAGATGTTCTCCTATAGCTGATTGTAAAATCTTTATAACACTTACAGAAGTTCCACACTTCAATAAGGAAAAAAAATGAAAAAATGCAATGTCATAAGGAAAGAAGAGTGAGTTTTTTGGCTTGAAGTGATTTTTTAATTTTTTGTTTCTTTGTGATAAGTAACTCTCTGACCTCTTACAGCAGCACCATTTCTTACAGGGCCATAGATTTTAATTCTACTGGGAAACTAAGATAATGAGCAGCATTTAAGAGGAGTCTTACAGACCTGAGAAATGGGGAAGGTGCCCCCTACTCAGTTTCAAGCAAAGCTCAGCTCAGGACAGGCAGACAGATATTGTGTGCCAAGATAAGGTGTGTGTCTTCTTAAATATTCACCAGAGAGGTCATAAATACAAAAGCTTTCCATAAGCATTTTGCACCACTCTCTCAACACACCTGATGACATCTATTTGCATTCAAAAGAGAGGTTAAAGGTGAGAATCACACCAGCAGCTTCCATCTGCATAAGCAGTCAAAGGAAGGGACAGAGACTTCTGCTTAAAACATCAAACCCACAGGTACTTTTACTGTAGGTCTAAATTCTCTTTTTAAGCTTAAGCTGTACTCTTCTGTTGGTATTTTGACAGATATGGATGTAATTAAATCAAGAATATCTGTTAATTCTGAAGATAGGCAAGACAGGCTCTTAAGGAAAAAAAAAAGAGATTATTGTTGCCAGTCTCACTCACCTCCTTTCCCCATTTGCTCTACTACACAGAATTCTTCAAAGCAAGCAGAACATATCTGGTGTCCCTGTTGAATGAAGGGGTCTGTGTGTACAAGTGGAAAAAGCAGATGGTTTATTTCATTTGTGAAAACCCCTTTTCACTCTCAGCTGGAAATGCTGAAAAGTGGGAAAAAAATGTCAGTTTTGCTTTTGGAACAAAAAAATCTCATTGCTCTTGGCAGCGACCTCAGCTTGGAAGAGAAGGTGTTAGCCTTGCATCGCTTCACAGCAATGGCTGATGAGGAGTGGCATTAACCTAACTTTAATAGAGGCTCGTTTTAGCTCTCTCAGCCAGAAAAGAGTCAAAGTGACATGACACATATGAATGGTACAACAATGCAGAGATTGCATTAAAGGAAAAAAAAAAGGAAGAAAAAGAAAAACCTTAGACCTTTGAGAGGGCTCAGGTCAGAATATATATAGATGGAATACTAACTGCAATACTGGAAGTTGTTTGCCAGCAGTTCTGTTGAAACTGATGTATCTTGAGACCTCCCCACTGTGGTTTAGAGACACCACCTTAGATAGAAAAGTAATTAAAAATCATAGCTTACTGCAATGCAATAAAATAATAAGCAACATCATGCCTTGGCTAGAAATTCTTTTAACAGAACATTACCAGAATTTCTGTCTAGGCAAAAGAAAAGAGAGGTTCTTGAGAGCATTACCTTTTTTTTAAAAGTGTGAAGGAAAATTTTTTCTTACTGCAGTAGACAGAGTACACTAGAGATAGAGAAGCTCTTGTTTGATATTTAATAAGAAAAAGTTTATATTTCATTACATTAAAGATTGGTGATAGCACAGATGATATACTGACTCTGTTAATGCTCTTAACTCATAAATCACAGCTGTTTCAGCTTTTGCTAAGTCCTCTTTTAATCCCCTCTCTTCCTTACACTACTTTGAAAAACATTGCATGTAGTCTTACCATTTATATTAGTAGAGTCTTTACATGAGATTTCTTTCCTGGGCAAGAACTCGCTCTCCTTTATTTCTACAAATAATTACAGGCTCATTACTGCCATTGCCCTCTCCTCTGCTTCCACTGCCTTCCCTCAAACCAGCCATTTGTTGAATTTCATTAGCATTTATACATACAGGACAAAGCTTAAGAGTTTCTGTTACCTCGATTAGGACTAACACATTACACTTTATAGGAGGTCAGAGGGGGTGAGTTTCTTTAGCAGAATTTTCTATTAATAAAATGAATTTGATAACTCACCAGAAGAAGTTGCTGCTGAAAGCCTGTTCTCTGTGTGTTGCATAGGCAACAATCACCAGGAAAAGGAAGTGTGGAGGTGTAGTGTTTTTGCTTTTTTTGAGCAAAACAGTGATTTGGAAGTTCTAAATATGTACTGCTTGTATTGGTTTTTAGTAGCAGATGTCAACACCAGCAGTGAAAAAATTAAGGCAGACCTGGTAAGCTCTTAGTGTGAAGACTGACCTGTAAATGGGCTTTTGCAAGCAGCACTGGACAAATATCAGAGGACAGTAAATTACCTGGAAGTGTTTTTAATTTTTTCTGGACTTATTCTTGGTACTGACCTGAAATTAATTCTCACTGCAAGAAACCTCTTGAAATATGAAGACTCACAACAGGTGACTCGAACACTCAGATTCAATTTTTTAAAATAATTCCTATATCTCCTTCAGGCGTGAATAATATTTCAAAAAAGAAATACCTTAACTAATAGATCACAAAAAGTTTTCCTCATCTCTTATTTTCATAGAGAAAGTCATAGATGGAAAAAAATTTCACTGACTCTAGAAACCCACTAGGTCATTGTATTCTGTCAGGTCAAGTAAACAATCTCAGTGACCTTTGGAGTAATGAACAATGAGTAAAATAGCACAATTTCTCCAAAACTATCTTCAAAGAACTATCAGTATATGACATCTTTCAGAGATAGCATGTGTGTTCATCATCCTTATGTAATAGGAAGAATGGCCAACTTCAAATGATAATTTTGTTGATTCAGTGTTACAGAATTTCCAGACCACAAAGAGCACGGTTAGCTGATTTATTTCCATTTAGTGATCTCTGCAAACAGAAATTAACATATCTGAAATAGTAGGACTGTGTTTATCACAGACTCTGTCATTATAAAGACTTCATTGCCAAAGTCTGGTTTTGAGGCACATTGTATAAGCCCAGCAACAATGAAAAGGTCACATAAAATATCTTAGTCTGGGTTAATATTTTAGTCATGTCTAACTGAACTAAAATTACCATGAGGTCCAGTGATTTCTAAGCCATATCAAATAGAAAGAAGGTTGGCATGAAACTCATGAAAATTAATGGTCTTGTGTGTGCAACTCTGTATAAAGCTGGCTCCTGAAAAGCTGAAGGACAGCTCCTGTTTGTACAATATTGGACAGTGGTCCATTAGGGAGAATAACAGTGGCTTTGTTGGAAACCAATTTTCCATATATTTACTTTCCTGTCACTGAGTTCAAAAGGGTTTGTTCTGGCATAGAAAGCTGCCAGAGCAGAGGCAAACTAAAACCACTGTTTGCCAGTTTAACTATGGCTTGCCTCTGCTTGTGAATAAAATTACCATAAGAGACATGTGATAATGACTATACAGTCTATAGTATCTTGTGAGAAAAAATTGAGATGATAGAGGAATAACTCAGCTGTGTTCATAAGGGTGTACTGCACCTCAGAGTTTTCTTTTTCTTTTCACAATACTGGCCTTGCTATAAATGCTCTCTAACAAAACCTATTGCTATTCTATTAAAAAAAACTTGGGAGCTAAAGAGCTTTCTCAGCTTTCTGGTGGGGCTTGATGAATCTGGATAGTCATTTCCATCATCATGTCCTACTTTCTGACTAAAACCAAAACGTAGTCCTTGGTTTAATTTGAGTCTCTCTTTCCAAGCTGAAGCCTTCTGTAAGCTAGTGGAGTTTCTGTGTGTATTGGGAGCAAGCATTAAGGAGTGCTTGGCAAAATCCTGCAGCTTTTCCTTATCCTATACAACTTCATGGGGAATTATGATTGCTTCTCATTTGACTCCTATGGCAATATGGCTGCTTGAACAACAACACTTTGAAATTAGAGTATAATAGGCAAAATTCTTAGTCAGTTTTAGATGTTACTCCTGTCACTGTGGGGTATTCTTCCTTTGGATGAGGACAAGAATTCAAGCTGCAGTTATCTACACTGTGGTTCAAAGCATTACCTACAAGAGGCATATCTGAGAGCCTTTTCATTTTCAGTCTTAATGTTCTTGAGAATCATCTCTTTAGTGGTATTTGTAAACATATTGTAAAGTTTAACCATCCAGCCTCTGTTGAAAACTTGCCACTGTGCTCTTCCTCTCAGATAATAAGATTTATGCTAAAAGATTTATGATTTTATCTCATCTAAAATAGATAGCATATTGTGCTTGACACTGCATATTCTCTCTCTATCCTTTGATATTCTTGGTAAGTGGTGACTGCTCCTACCTTGGAAAACTTTGGGATTTGTAACTGCAAACAAGTTCATTTTTCTGGTTCACTAGTTCTAAAACTGCAATCAAATTCACACCACAGCTTCCAAACTGACATGTATTTTGGCAATCCAGGAAGGAGAAATTTGCAATTAATAGATTGTACATCTGTGCTTTAGCAATGTAATTTGATCTCCAGGGAACTTCAGAAAAAGTCAATAGTCACTATTACCACAAGCACCTAAGGGTCTGGGAGGCAGAAGTTAATCTTAAAAGCAGAATTTACAAGAATCCTGTCCCACCCTGGTGATGACTTGGTCTAGAAGTTTGTTTTGTTTTCCCCTGGTAGCTGACTACTCTAAAACTGGTACACATTCAATTTAACTCACCTCATATTTGGAGACTATGAAGTATTCCAAAACCCAGAGACATGCATTATTCATTACACCGTTACAGGAAATACTTGAATCATGTTTATAGAGTCAATATATGAAAACAAAAAAAAAAAAAGTTCAAAGACTATAAAATAAATAGAAGGTTTAACCAGCAGAGAGAAGCAGCAAAATCAAAATGTAATTCCACTTGCAGAGGAGTGCACCCAAATAAAACAGGGGAAAGAAATATTTTAAGTAATCTGAACTGTTATTCAGATGAACATCATTCATTGTTTCCCATGAGTTGTGGAGTTCTCTTTAATTTATCATAGCCAGGGTGTATGACACAAAAATTTAGAGGAAATGTACTTAAAGAGATGTCATTTTATTACTGTTACAAATAGAACATAATTAGGAAGTTTTTGCATTTATAAATAGTTCATGGACTTTGATGGTGTGTTAGAATGAGAACAGGACAAAACCTTAGGGTCACAGATAATCCCAAGGTCATCACTTTGCATTCTTCAACCCAAGGAGATACTCCTTTCAGAAAGCCAGACAGAAAGTTGCTCTATAAGCCTGGCTTTCTGATGGGTACTGCTGCCAAAGAAACAGCAGAATTTCAATCCTCTGATTGCTTTCAATTGCAGTTGCAAACTGTGTTTCCTACCCAGCCTCAGCTCGTCACTTTTTTTCTTTTTTTTTTTTTTTTTTTTGAGCCCAATCCACTCTTTCTCCTTTTATGAGCATGTGGCAGAGAGGAGAGTGCACAGGCACTCTGTATCCCCACTCTCACACTGTGGCCTGACCTGACCTTTAAAAAGAAGGTCCATAAATTATGATATTTGCAAAATACACACCACCCTCACCCTTGAATGAATATAACCTGTATTTAACTGAAGGGTGCTGAGTGAGAAGCCCTTCTAGGGTGAATCCTAAACAAACCTTCTGTGTGAACTGTGCAGCAGCCTTTCAAAGGTTCTTTTTCTAAAGGACTTTCCAACAAATTATGCATTTCAGACAGATGCTGTTCTGCTCTTAATATCTGCTATGTTTTCCCTATTTTTACTAGGGAAAACATTTTTACTAGATTCTAAAATATTTTAAACTTAGAAAGCAGTAGATACAAGTTTTTCCTTTTTTTCTGCCTGACCTTTAAGAAAAGTAGTGAATTCTCATTCTGTTTAATTTCCTATCACATGGAAAAAGCCTAGTTTGTAATTACTGTGCAGAAATTACTAACCTATTGCAGAGAACCCTTCTGGACTTTTGATATTTATTATTTTTTATCAGCAATGAATAATTCTCAGTGTGGCAAGATTAGTGTATGTAGAGGAAGAGAAATGCAAGCTTCACCTTGCTCAGACACACAGCCACCCCAAAGTACTTTATTAGTTTTCAGCTGTATCATCCCTATTTGGATTCAAGGGTTGAAGATATCACTTCATAAAAAAATTGAAGTGTGGAGAAAAGAGAGAGAGATTACATGATTTCCTCTCTTACAAGGCTTGGATTCTATACTGTCATCAAGCAGAAATTTCTTTCCATTTACACACTGATGATTATTATAGGTTTAGCAGTCTTTATGTTTTTTTTTTTCAAAGGACTCAAATTATTGCCATGACAGAAGCTGAATCAGTTATAATGGCACAAACCAGCTTGATAATAATGTGTGTGTGTGCATGCACATAACATTTGTGTAAGCTCACCAGCACACATACTTGCACACATGCAGGCTTCACTGTATTTGATCCCTTAGGGAATAATAATTGATTGCAGTATTACAGTCTGCACATAAAGACAAAGTCTGATCCTATTTTTCTCAGAACTTTTGTCACTCAAAGGAAATTTTAGTTTCCAATACATCCAGTCCAAACCCAGCACTCAAGAACTTAATTTTGATTTTCTAAATCAGAATTTGTTTTGCTGTTTTGACTACCTTTGTACCCAGAAGGTACCACCTGTGCTGCCCAGCAGTCTTCTCTAGGCTGCTAGGAATAAATTTTTCTCATAAACATTAGTTATTCATAGTATCCTAGCAATTTTCCATATCTTTAATATCTAAGAAATTGAATTAGCTAGTGATTTTAATGGAACTGTAGTTGATTGCAGCATCTGCCCTACTGTTATCACTCTTAAGACCAGAAGCTAAGCTTGTTTTTCACTCTGTCTTGATCAGTGTTAAAAATAATATTCTTGCACACACTGGCAAACTTTCAGAAGGACTGAATAAAGTCTGGTAATTACTTCATTGCTGAAGTAGCAGGCTCTACATCACAGTTACTGGTGGTTTCTACAGAAGATGACCAAAACTTTCCACTGTATTCACACATCAGTAGCTTCCAGCCTTCCCTTATTTTACATTGTTTAGATTTTTAACAAGAGCTTACACCAAATAACAAAGGTGGTGACCAGAAGTGATGCATCATATCCTTATTTCTCCAGCAATTTCAAGTGTAATCATATATTGTAACAATTTATGAGTAAAGATTAGGTTAAATGCTGAGAAGTGAAATGCTATCACTTTTGAAACTATTAAAAGTGTTTATGTAGCTGAAAGTGATCCCTTGATGTACAATATTTTATTTACAAATTTATTCTGTCAACAGGAAAAATCTCATCTCCCCATTTCTCAAGCCTGAAGTCAATAAAGGCATTAGAGACTAGATTATCGATGTATTTTAAAAAAATATAGGCAAAGTAAAATTGACTAACAAAATTTAGCAATGGTTAACCACCATTGAAACTGGTTAACAATTTCCATTACTCAATCATCTTTTATTGGCCTTACATTGTGGATGCCTGAAAATTTCCAGAGGATACAAACAAACAAACCAATAAGTTGCAAACTTTGTCCCAAAATTTTGCATCCCAGGAAGTACCACTAAAAGAGTCAAGGAGTGGGACTGTTCTCTGAGCTCATTCACCATCAGGGCCTATTTGCACCATTATTTGCTCCTCCCTTGGTATAACTTATCATCTTTCTCTTCTTTTAATTTTTTTGAATCGGATGCCAAATAGCCAAAGGAGAAACATACAAAGGAGAAACATTCAAAGAGATTCACTAATTTTCTCTCTGAAACAAAGTTTTTGGAAACAAAATATTAAGATATTAACATCTGAGTCACTTAGTTCACTAGGCAGTGCCAATTTCTAAAAATCCTATTTTATCTTTGAATCTACCAAACATTACAAAATCTCTCACACAGATAGTTTATAAATGCTCATATCAGCCAACCTTAAACACAAAAAAAAATTGTATTCCATCTTTTTTTTTTTACTTATGAGCTGTGAGGAGGAATACAGGGCCTGGTCTGAATTTTCACACAAGTCATTGTTCTTCCAGCTTCTTTCAACTACTAGTGACTCTCTGAATGCTAACTGAGAATAAAAAAAAAAGGAAATATTTTTTTAGTGCTCTTATGCTGAGTATAGTCAACCTTTCTAAGTAAAACACAAGACAAAGTCAGATTATATTATGCCTCTCTGGGTGTTTTTCAGATTTGCTTGATTTTGCCATGTAAAGAAAATGACACGTGCTTCTTGCAGCTCTTCATGATCCAATAAATTTTTATATGGAACGGTTCAAAGTTGGCAAAAGTTCAAGAAGCCTTTCTGTGAGATGGTCTAGTAAATGATGAGCAGTGGTAGCTCAAGAATATACATTCAAAATGATGGAAATAGTGATGTAACCCATCCAGAAGAGCAGTTAGGGACTGGAACTATTTGGCTTAGGATTCATCAACCTTTTCTCTGCATTCAAAGACACTTGAATCAATAAATTAAAAGAGACTTTTTGTGTAAAAAAAATAAAAGAATTTATACTTATTTGTACATCAGCTTTCCAGTCTTTATGTCATCAGTAGCTGTATCAAATGCTGGAATGTATCTGTCTTGATAAACCTAATAACCTTTACCTATTCACTCTGTATGCCTCTCCAGAGTCAGAGCATGTGACTCTGGGCAACTCACTGCATGGTTTGGATTGCTCAGTCTTGCACATGGAGTCCATGAGGACTGTTGACTGACCTGAATCTTAACCATGCAGACATTGGGAAGGTTTAAGTGTGAAATGATCTGTCATGGATACAGTATGGCATAGTTACTGAAAGGTACCAGGTTGCCCTTGAACCCATGGTTAAGGCAAGGCATGTGGACCAAAGAAACCACAGATTTAGTCCTTAAAAATTGAGGATAACTGCCACTAGATATTATAAAATACTATAATTTAGAGAAAATATTCTCTAGTGCTTATTACCAAGTAGAAAGAGCATACATAGATAGGTGGACTATACCACCTACATTTCTATCATAAAACATGCTGAGACGATAATCTCCTGGTAGCTTTTCTTCTTTTAGCCCTCAAATCCAGGCCACCCAACATTTCAGCATGAAATTGCCTGATTGTGACACAATAACAACCACTGGCAGCAGAAAAATAGTCGCTCTTAAAGGATTTACAGATTTTGCAGCGTGCTCTCTGGGCTGCCACCCCTGTCCACAACACTGATTCATGAGTTCATCTCTGGTAAGACAGCAACAGAATTACTTTGACACAGAGAAGTGATAACGTCTTAGGGGAGAAGAGGGTCAGACTTTCACTTGGTGAATATCATAAAACATAAAACTCAAATGTTATAACACTGTAAAAACCCATTAGGTACCTCAGAAAAAAAAAGGTCTGTCTGCTCGGATTCTGTCAGGCAGCAATTTTTACTTTGATTACCCAAAGTCACTTCATCTGTCTCTCAGCATTACATCATCTGTAACTTCCCTCTCTTTCTCAAAAGGTTATTGAATGAAGTGTCAATCTTCTTCCAGTGTAACCTTAAAAAAATCAGAACTTTGTCCCTTTATTTTGCATCCCACATTCCACTAAAATTTTTCTAGGAAAAAAACAGTTACAAAAGCACTCAGACAAGTATCTCAGTCTGTTTTCAGAATAATGATACTGACCTTTACAGGTCAGTAGATCATATAGATCAGTGATATGTTCTTGTGCTAAGAAAAGTATTTTCCTGTCATGTTACTATCTCAAAGAAAGGCTGACAATGAAAAAAAAATTCATGGAGAATAATAGTATAATAATAATAATAGTAAAAAAAAAAAAAAAAATCAGGTGGTTTCTTCCATAGCAGGGTTAAAGCTGGAAAAAGATCTTTCAAGTAAATGTAAAAGTGATCATCTTTCCAAAAGTAGGCATAGACTTCATCTTGGGAACTCCACTTCTCAGTACTGATCTAATGACCACTAATAGTCTGGTATTTAATAACAACACCAAGTACTTTGATGCTTTTTTTCCCTTCCATATTTAAATTCCTGTTCAGGCAGCAGCTGGCTATGAACAATAGTAGTTACAGTGATCTTATTTCCATATCAGAGGCAGAGAAACAGATATGCAGAGAAAGTGGTGGGTCCAAGGCCAGAGATGGACTAAGTAGCAATACTGGTGCTAGTGATTTTAATACATAAATCACTTCAAAAGATTGAAGAGTGAGAAGGCTTAAATGTGTGCCATTTAAGAAACAAAGCCATTTTTATCTCCTTAAAGATGTTTGTGCATAAATTGCCTTGAGGATTAAAAGGTGCTTAAGTATAAAACCCATTTAAAACCTTAAGCTCCTAAAATGTTTTATGAACATAGACATGATGGGTCACCCTGAGAATACAGAAGTGGACTTTGATTTGATAACAGAGTAAGATCTAGAGAGAGAGATTGCTTTAAAAATGGAAAAAACAAAAAACAAACCAACAAAACCACATATAGCCCCCGTGACTTTGTGATGCTTTGTTTGGATGTGCTGCCAATAGTCTTGGGAAAGGGCCTAGAAGAGTTTTTTTCCAACTCATGGTCTCATGGAGATGCCAGTGGGAGTGATGGAGGAGTCATAAGCAGTGGAAGCAAAGAAAAAAGGAAAATTGTTCAGTTCAGAGATGGAAGTCCCCACTGATGACACCAGGGAAGACCAGCTGCACAAGAATGGTGATGTTTGGGAGAAGGTCATTCCTTACTGGGATTGCTCTAGAAAGAAGGTTTTGGATTTCCACCAGACCGAAGTTCAGGTCATGATGCCTGAATTAATTTTATGTTTCTCTATATGGCAAAGTACTTAGGTTCACTTAGCCTAACTGATATTGCTGTTACCACCACCTGATCAATACCTGGGAGCTCAGGGATTCTTTAGCAGCTGGGAAAGTTTCAAATCTTTGAGATCAGTTTCAAACAACCTCATATATAAAAGGAATTTGCTGAAACCACGTTCAGAAATAGATGGAAACTCTGTTTAAAATAACAGAAGGAGCTTGCATTCTATATTTCATTTATTTCATTTGAAAGAGCTGGTCAAAAGCATAAAGAGAAATGTTAATATTTTGTCCATTACAGGAAAGCCTACACCCACAGAATCTGTACGTGTCTGCAAAGTTTCTGTTTTGAACTTGCCTAGTTAGACTTTCCTCTTTCCAATGCTGCACTCAGACACACCTCTTTGTGGCTGCCTATTAACTCCCCTAGTCAGAGCAGTCTCATCCTTTTTTTAATAGCAGTGCTTGCAGACAAAACTCTCAGCAGAAGTTCCCTAGCTATAATAACTAACTAAAGACCCCATTGCTTCTGCATTCTTCAATTAATAAAGGCAAGAGAGTACCAGCTGAAAATTTACTCCTATTTTTTTTTCTAAAAAAATCATCTTTTTTTCATTATAATATTAAAACAAGCTGAAACAAATCCAGGTTCTGAAGGATATGAACTGTATAATGGATATACTTGTTTCTAAGAGTCTGAAGAATGTCTTTCCTCAGTAAACAAATAAATTGCTTGTATGTACCCAAAGCACTGATAAACAGGAAAATATCCACACTTGAGCAGCTTCTAGTAAGGTATTTAAATTGATTTTAGAGGAAGATAACTACCCTTCAGGTGTTCTGAAGGGGCACATTTTGGATAGCTAAACTGATGAAATTGTAGAAGGATTTAAATTAATTCTTGTTGTCATTACCTCTTTGCACAGTCTGTTTCAAGGAGAAAAGAAAAGAAGCCTTTCAAGCTGTTGAAAAATTACTTTCATTTTAAACTGTCATACATTTCTTCCAAAACACAGTGTCAAATTCATCTACGTGTGAAGAATTAGGGAGGCTATGTCAGCTTCCAGCTGTCATTTTCTGATAGAAAACCTTTTTGCTAAGTGAGCCCATAAACTGTCCAGATATGTGCTTGTGTGGATGTGGTGTCAGGAAAACAATTAGCACTTCTGAAACCTTCTGAAAGAAAACTGGGTTTGATTTTTTTTCAGATAACCTCGAAGTATTTAGTCATCCTTTGTCACCCCTCCTAGGGCTATTCATCATACAAAATGATTTTGTAGGTTGGTCTGCAGCTAGAACAGGCCTCACATATTTATTGGAATGAACTTATGGCAGGCAGATCCTCATCACCTCAGAGAGGTACTTAGCTGCTTGACTAACCATTAAGAAGTCAACATGGTCCAGTGGAGAGTGTAAATGACTGAATGACAGGAAACCTTTTCACTGGCTTTGTTAGTGATTCACTTTCAGGGAATTTTGGCATCAGTGTACAGAAATAAGTTTTTATTAGGTAAAATAAGAAATGAACTAAATATGTTCTCTCTGCTCAGTGTGACTTGCTTATTTGTGAATGATGCAATGGGAAATGCAGTCAGGATGTCCCATTTCAACCCATGGTTTTGCTTAAAACTCTACTTTAAATTCCTTTCCAAAATAAATTTTATAGTAATTTTTCTTGCTTATGTGTCTGAGGTCTTTCTAGCTCTGCTCCATTTTTAGTGTATAAATATGTATATGCAGTAAAATCATCAGAGTTCTTCACTAGATTTTGAGATTCCAGTAAGGAATTAGAGATACACAGAGGTATGTTTTAATATTTTTCATGTTCTAAATTACTCAATCATAACATTCTTGGCGTTTTGTAAAATGAAGAAGAGTGAAACCCATGTCCTCAGCCTTAATATTTGCTGGGTTTTCTCTCTATTACACAGTCATTTATCATTTTAAATAGTCTATATTTTTTTGGCTTTGAGATGTTTGTCTGATTATTCTCCTCTGTACCTGTTCTAGACTCACTCCAATTAAAGCAAATGGTAGTAAACTGAAAGTGTAAGTAGATAGATGGCCCAGGAATGACTAAAGTATTGGAATTAGAGAATGACTTCCTAGTGAGCTTTCCCCCACACACTGGATTCCCTTTTGACACGAGAACCAAGAGTATGAAAAGCATCTGTATACCAGAAGAGAATGTATTTAAAATAAAGCTTCTGTTAAAGTGAGATACAGGAAAAACAGGCGAATCCTCTGAAAAATGTCTGCTTCAATTAGGGCAGGCAAAATAGACATTCTGGGCAGAAAAATGTGTCTGAACTACAGCAAATTTTTCAGTATATGTTCAGAATCAGTCAAGAATATTTGGTTTTTTTGGTTTTTATTCTGAAGCAAAGGAGGTCAGTCACCCTCATATTTTTACAACAGAATACTTTTTAATCCTACAAGCAAAGCATTTATAGCCAGTACTACCTGCTGGGTAGTTTCTTTTAGCTAAAGCTGAAGCTAAAGCAAAACCCCAATTATGTATGTTTTGCAGTATCCATATTACTTCAAATTAGTTACTATTATTAACTATTATCAGGTAGCTTAAAAGAAAAGAATTGCTACTAGCTATTGCTCTTTGAATAACCTTTAGCTGCATTCTGAGAGACAAAAGTCTATTTTTGGAGGTGTGTTACTGGAATTGACAAATGTGATCAAAAAAGGACTATTCATGTGACAAAAATATGAACAAAAAAGCCTGTTCATTTGCTAGGGAAACTAAATATTAAGTAATCAATGTTAGAAATGATTCCCATGCTCTGCCAGTGAGGAGGTGTGCAAGAAGCTGTGAAGGAGAACAGCCAGGACAGCTGATCTGAACTGGACAGAGAGAAGTTCCATGCCATAAAATGCCACTCTCAGTACAGAAACTTGTTCTCCAGGAGCAACTGTACTGTGTATCACTTCCTTTTCTTGGGTTTTATGCCTCTCTCCTTTTTATTATTATTTTTGTTATTACTATTATTATTGTTATTAAAGAGACCTTCAAGATGACCAAGACCATATTATTGTTGCTGCTCCTTATTTCACTTTATTATAATTATTAAGTTGTTTGTATCTCAATCTATGAGGTTTCCTTTTCTTTTCAGTTCTTGTCCCATCCATCTGGCAGAAGGGGGAAGAAACTGAGCAGCTCTGTGGTATTTTATTTCCAGCTGGGGTTAAACCACAACAAACCCAAACACCTTCCAGCAGTGACACACAGACACACAGAGAATGAATTCAAGCAACTCTGCAGGAAATATCATAACTGCTCTATTTGCAGTGACCCTTCATTTTATAAACTTCCAAAATGTTAGTTCAGTTTGTGTAGGAAGTTTTTATTATTCATAAGGGGTGTTCTGTTAGACACTAGCTACTGCCATAAGACAGGCAAAAAATTTTGGTCATTAATTTCAATCTAGAGTCATCAATCCTTTAATGAAGTCAGTAAATGTCACTGGCATTTTTAATGATGGAATTTTTAATGACTGCTGCACATCACATCACAGATTTAACCTGTTAACAAGTGGATATTTTTCCTATGCTGGACAACTTGTGTAAAATCAGAGTTTTCAGTCAGCCTGTTCTGTAGAAGGAAGGTTCATTTACATACAATTGAAAAATTTCAGATTTTGCAAAAAAAATTATGTAGACCCTTGTGCAAATTTAGCATGACATTGCAGTTTTTATTCTTTGCAATTCAAATATTTACTATTAAAATTTTTACCTAGATTTTTTTCCCAGGTTTCAGCTTTGCATTCCTGAATTTCTGAAGGGTTTGTCAACATTTTTCCTTTGATATCCCCTTCTGCTAATCTTTTGTTGTTCTTTTTCACCCAAGGACACCTATAAAGCCCTTCTGGTTAAGCACAGAATGCTTTTTCCCAGAATTACTTTTTTAAATTAAATTTCCTTTTGCATCATTGTATTCATCTAAAATTAATGACTGGACTATTAATGCCTCTTTATATTCCTCTGGCTGGAGACAATTCATGTATTACCAGGCATTCCTGGCAAGAGCTTCTGCAGCTGCAGCCCAGTACAAATTCACAGTGACTTTTTTTTGCATTCCCAGAATGGAATAAAGCTCCTTTTGTTTTCCTGTGATGTAAAAATGTTCCACAAGTCTTATCATGAGAGAGAATTATGCAAAGACTTTAAGAATCTGAACTACATCACAGGTCTCACTACTGAGCTGCTGGAGGAATCTGATCATATCATAGCCCCATGCACAAATATTTTACTGATGTACCAAAAATTGTTTGACTCATGGAATGTTGATAAGCTTCATTAATGTGCTATGAATTTCTGACATTATAAGTGTTATACCTGAGTTCAAAATTGTTTACAAAAGACTCAGAGCAAGACTGTACTTTAAAAAAAAATTCTGAAATTTGATTCTGCAGAATTTAGAATAAATTATGGTAAACTGTGAATTTTAAAACTCAATTTTCCTAAAATGTTTTCATAATAGATAATAGTTTAAAAGTATGAGGTGGCCATGAAGATTCATGGAACCAATCAAGGAGAAAATTTTAACTACTTTAACATAAATTATCAAAAAAATATTATATGTTTGTCATCAGCCCATGGAAATGTTTTCTAGTTAGACTTCTATCTTACTTCCTCTCTAATGGGTGTCAAATGTATGAACCAAATTCCCTTCAACTCAATAAACCTTTAGAGATGTAGACTACCTACAGGTTGTTCAGAACCAAATCTAATATTATTATTATTAATGATTATTAATGAATTATTATTATTATTATTATTATTATTATTATTATTATTATTATTATTATTATTATTATTATTATTATTATTATTATTATTATTACATTAATAAAATTGATATTATTATTGTTGTTGTTGTTGTGGTGGTGGTGGTGGTGGTTGTGGTTGAAGTTGTTATTGTTGCTATCATTGAAATGTCTAATTTAATAGCTATAGTGAGGATCTGCTAGCATCAGAGAGGGATTTTTGTATGAGAAGTACCAGCATAAAAAACTGCTACATATTTTTCTTGCTTTTTACTTCCCTATTTGGGCTTTCTATGCTTTTTGGCTTTGTCTGGGCTTGTTTTGGTTTGGTTTTCTCTTTTATTTCAAATGACAAGTAACATATTTCTTGCCTGTAACTCAAAATACTTTATTTTCCCACCATCCCATGCCACCAAACCATGGGACCTTCTGTTGTGACCAGCAGAATGTCTCCCTCCCTTCCTTTCCATGCTGGGGTATATTATACATCAACATGTAAAGGAGGTGCATGGATTCAGAATGTTGTTTCCTTCCTCAGATTTTGGTTTAGGTTTTCCTGACAGAGGATCTCATGTTCCCTTTTCTACATACAGAGCTGGTATTGATAAATGTAGATATTTCTGGCTCAAAATTCAGGAAAATCCTCTACTACACCCCTTCACAGTATTGAATATTTCAGATTATTTCCTCAGAGGGCTGCAGTTATTTGTTAAAATTTATACTTCTTTCCATCCTAAAAGGGTAAGTAGTCTGGTTAGCATAAAATATACATTGGCATGAACTGTTAGGGAGACAGACAAAAGATCAATTTGATCAATAAAAGGGTCAGAACACCTCAGGCAATGCATTTCCTTCTATCTGCCCTCTGTGAAACTGTGATATCAATAGAATCTCAGAGACTCACAACTTTAATTTTTATTTCTGATGCTGAAAACCTTTATCTATTTTCATAAGGGGCATATTTCAGGAAGCAAATTGCAACAATCAGTTCAGATATATCCTGTATCAGCTACTGCTCTAGTAGATTTTCTGAGGGAAGAATTCACATGTGCAAACCAATTTGGCTGCCATTCAGATAATTAGCAGATAAAGATTAGTGAATAAATGTGAGAAGATGTCCTCAGACAAAAGAGTCTGCAATAGCTCACTGACATTACAGACAAAGGAATCATTCTTCTGGGTAAAGAGCATTTTAGAATTCATTCATATCTACCTGGTCTTTCAGTTGTTAATTTTTAGCAGTTGATTTGAAGTCTGAGTTTAATAAATCTGTACAGAAGAAACATTGTATGTCTTTCACTCACATATTTTAGTAGTTAAAAAAAGACTTTAGTCATCATCTTGCCACTATCTTATAGTAAACAGAAAATTATAGCTAACTTTAAATTTTTCAATGATTCTGATTTTTTTTTCTGGCAGTTTAGTCTAGAGGACTGCAAAAAAAAACCCACCAAAAAACCAGAAATTTCAAAGTTCCCATTCAGAATTTCTCCAAGGTGAATTTTCTTACTTCAACAGCTTTTGAAAAATATGTTTGAAAATGTCATAAATATGGAATTTTATTGCATGATTTAAAGCTCTTTATATCTAAACTGTAATTTACAGGTATAGATGTAAGGCAACAGGGAAATTTGGTCAGCTGGTGCTGAGAAGACATCATAGAGGTGTTGTAGAAGAGGCCACAACCTTAGGGCTTTTGTTCATATTTAATCATTAATTTAGTATTGACTTTCTATTAGAAAAATGAGAGTCTGTCAACAAATGGGTGACAAACACCTTTAAGCCCAATGCTTCATAAAGAATGCTTGCACTGTACAGTTTGAACCAAGTGTTACCTATAATTAGCTTACAAGGCAGTGATTCACAATAGAGATTCTTCTCCTCTGGTTTGGACAAGACCCATTTTTAAATGGCCAGAGTCCCCTTTCCAACTTCAAATCAGAAACAAACCTCTGTGCCCCAAAATGCTAACACTGAGCCCTTGTCACAGTTTCCAGATTCAGAAAAGAATATGTGTACCTTGCATGAATTTTACATTTTGAGCAGATGAATTAGAGCTTTTAACAATGACTTGGATATGCATTGAAAATATAACCTCTTATGGACAGAGTTCTTTGGTCATCAGGATTCCAGAGAGGAGGTGATGATGATAAAAGAAGAATTTGGAGTACTGATAGAGCAGCTCACTGCACAGTTCTCTGAAAGCCAACGCCGATCACGCAAAAGATTTGTTGTACACAGTTCACCACATCCACCAGGAAATAAATGCTGCTTCAATCTGACAATCATCCCTTACACTCACCAGACAAATCAGTCAGCTGGAAAGTGTGACATGAACAAGGGATAAAGTGAGTGCTACATTACATGGAAAAGGATGAAGTTGTGTTATTGTAGTATTGAACACTTTGAATACAAATGTAAGAAACAAGAACTTGTTAACATTTAGTGTATCTAACAGACATTTCCCTCTGCTAGTATTCAGTCCACTTACTTGAAATGCTGAAATTATGGTGAAGAAAATACATGTGTGAGAAGAATCAGGTGCTCTGTATTCCAGAATGGCTTCTGGCAGAGAAATTTCTTCCTAATATGAACTTTCTTGTATTGTTAGAACTGAGATTTTCTACACTCATTATTCATGCACAGACTAAAATTCTGGTTTGTCACAGAAAAGGCTTGGGTTGGAAGGGACCTTAAGATTACCAAATTCCATGGGCAGAGATGCCACCTGCTGTATTAGGTTGCTCAGAACCCCACCCAACTTTTCTGAACAACCTGTGTTAGTGTTTTGCCACTCCCTGAAGTAAAGGACTTCTTTCCTGCCATTTAATCTAAACCTCTCCTCTCTTTAAAACTATTCTCCCTCAATCTATCAGTGTCTGGCCATATAAAAGCTGCTCTCCTTTTTAACAAACTCCTTTCATGCTGAACTTCATGAGGTTCTTGTGGGCCAAAACCTCAGGTTTGTCCAGGCCCCTCTGTGTCAGATTTGAAACTACTTGATTTTTTTAACTGCCAGAGAACAACTTTTTTAGTACTTGTTCACATTTGTGGTTACAAAAGGTATTTACACCTGAACATTCTATATTCTGGTTTACTTGTAGGCTCCATACAGGAATGAAATAGAAAGTTGAAATATGAATTCTTTAAAAATCAGCAGCACTATATGTGTGCTGAGATACTAGAGATAAAAGGTTATTGGAGGTTCTAGGGTATGTTGAAACTAGGGTACCTACAATAGATCAGGTGTTTTTCAAGATTTTAACAGAATCTATCCCAGATGAGCGAGACAAAAGGGAATTTGTAATTGGCATCAATAATCTGTCTTTTTTCAGCATTCAGTCTTTAGTAAACTATGATGAATAGCTCAATCGGCTGCTTAAAATTATATTAGGAGAAGTAATGTGACAAGAGACTGCTAACAATGCTAATTAATTGTCCCTAAGATTAAGTGTACTGTTGCATAGATTAAAAGTGAAAAGACCACCACCTGAGGCAAGCATCACTCTGAACCAATGACTGGCTTCATTTAAGTGATGGAAACAGCCATAAAAAGGTCAAATTTGTGTGCAGTAATTTAAGTTAAAGACCTTAAGGCTTGATACCATGTATTCAATGGCTTTGGTGTTTGAACCTGTGCTAGAAGTTTGCAGGGACAAAGGATACCCATATTCCTGTTCATTTGGATACAGAATGGATTATTTTGATGCTGCTATCTATAGGAGACACAAACAGGTGTTGATTATCAGTAACCCTCCCCTAAGCTGGGCCCTTGCAAGGTAAGGATGCAAGAGGTCAATGTGCAGACACAAGTGAGAACAGGTAACTTACACATCTGTCCACAGCACTCCTGCTTGCAGGCAAGTGCCTGCCAATGTTCTGTAGTCACAGAGGACCTTGAGAAAGTTTGAACCTTTTGCAGTCAGATTTTCCCCCACTCAGAAAAAGAAGGGACAAATGCATACATGGCTAATGCCGTGTTCAGGAAGAACAATGGCAAACCACAATGACTACTCGCAGCTAACACTATGTCCAAGCCTTCACAGCAGTGTGGAACACAGTAACATTCCAAAGCAGGAATATGGCCTGAGCAGAAGAGAGTGTGTTTTTCCAGTAAAATGAAAATTACATCAAAATTGGTTCCTTTAAGTACTGCTCCTACCCTACTGACACAATCCATTTGTCTAGGTCTTTCTTTCTTTGGGTTTCAGATATTACTCTTAATCCAATCACTGAGTCAGGAGAAGAAGCACTGGATTATTCTGATGATGAAGATACTGAAAGAAAATAAAAAGATGGAAAATTAAGTAATTAAAATGTGGAATTGTTCAGCATATTAAAATGCTGTCCCCTACGTAGAATTTTTATATCCTTTCAAGGGTAAACTGATATTCCTTTGAGAAATTAATGTAATTATACAAATTCTCAGATAAACTGAGAATATTGCTCAATCCATCTACAACAGCTGCCTTTTATTTTAATTTCACCTATGACATGGCAGCCTTATAAAATCAGAGGCACTAAGAAACAGTCTCAGAGACAGAAGAAGTCACTTAATCCAAATAGGATGAAATTATTTCAGTAGTTTTTTTAAGGTCTGACTCATATTTGTGAAACCAGTACAAATTCACTGATTTAAAAAGTTTTAGGAAAGTACCAATCGGTCCTAGTTAAACAAAGCATCGTTGCAGTACAGTACAACAGGCATGAAATAATAAGATTACTATACAGAAATGCAAAATTTGCAACAATTTTTGTAAGGATAAATAAAATGGTGCATGACTTATTCTATCCTAACCTGTCTCTTCCTAAACACAGAAAGGAGAATTTCTAAAGAAAAAAACTACAAAACATCATTGATTTTCATCTTCCTAGTGCTGAGAAATATAAAAAAATAAAAGTCTTCAGAAACTATGCCATTTTTGAAAAAGGAACAGAAAAAGTCCACTGACATGCCTTTCCTACCTTCCACATATAACCCAATCAAACTCAATTTTGTGCAGTTAATGCTCTCTTCCTTTTCAATGTAAAGATAAGGAAGAACTGGGACAGCAACCGGAGCCAGAAAGTGGTGGGAAGGTGCTAAAACAGAAAAAATATAGGAGAGAGAAGAAAGGCACACTTCACACAGAAATAGATCAATCAGAAGCAGTAAACACTCAAAAGTAAGGTAAAGATACTCTGGATGAAATTCTGATTTCAAAGAAAAAACATAAACTTCTTGGACTTTCAGTTGAAAATAGGGTCAGTAATTTGTAGCTGGGAGCTTATTAAATTAATTAATTCAAAGTATTTGAAGTTTATTATCTGATCCAGAGAACTACAATCTGTAGTATTAGTTACCTTAAGACAAATGCACTAAGTATTAGAGGGAAAAGTATAAAATAAAAGAGAAATTTGTAGCTTCACAGTGGAATTAATAGAAGGCACTGAAGTCATCTGAGGCTGTGGATTACATGGCTACAGAAAGAATAATGGCTTTTTGCATTTAAATTTTACTTCATTTGATTTCTGTGCTCTAAATGTAATCCTTAGCTGAGCCTATAGTAGAGGTCCAATATTTATCCAAGGATTTTGGCACTTATGAAAAGAAACTTTCACTTGTGTGGACTTATTTTATGGACTGAGAAGAAAGATTTATAATGGTGAGAAAGTAATTTCTGCTGGGATATGACACATAATGAATCATATATGTATTCATTGCTACAGAATTGAAAGGACCTCCTGAATAAATTTCTGGGTCATCCTGTTACTTTTACAGGCTTTGAAATAGGCTTAATGTAAGTAAACAATGCCTGAAAGGAATTTGTCAAACCTGTCTTTTAAAATCTCTTCAAGGTGTAGGTTGCAGTATTTTGATATGTTACAACAATAGTATAACAGTATGTGTCAGAAATGCTTTCTCTCAATTCCCATCTAAATTGCACATTTTATAAATTAAATCAACTTCTACTTGTTAAATCCCAGTTTGAAAACAATTGATTTCTGTTCTCTTTGTTACAAAGCCTTTAACATGCATTTGAGAATGCAGGTTAGAATGCATATTATTTGAAGCATAGACCAGCTCCCATTGAAGAATAAAGCAAATGGGATACTTAGAAATGAATAACCAGGAAACGAAAAACGCCCTCAGAGTTGTGAATTATTTGGGCCAAGTGCTCTGACATTGGAAATGGAGACTAAAAGAAGATTTGGTCTCTTCCAGAGCAGCACAGCCTGATGCCTTTCACATTCTCATGGGCTAGAGGTAGCTGCTCTCTGGAAGTCAAGCCTACTCTCAAATAAATTCATTTTGTGGACTAAGAAAGAATCCTAATCTTAATTTATTGTCCTAAATAGTCTGTTTTAATTTATAGTCAAGATATTTTCAGCTGATCCTTCAAGAAAAAAAAAATGACTTGTGTTGAGAAATAGTAGCACGCACACTTGACATTTTCAGTCATCGAAGTGGGAATCACATAAAAGTTGCATCTGCACATATTCCTTCAGTTCCAAATGGTTTCCAAAGGATCAATTGAAACCTTATTCTTCTAAAATCAATAAAACTTATGTTGCAATTAGTTTTAACCTTCCTAGAATTAGAAATAAGCAAGATCTGTCCACAGTCAGTAGACCGTCATGTACAAATTAAATCACCTTGAAATGCATGGAATGTTTTATCTGCAGAAGGGATTCCAGGAGAATATTATATTACATTAAAAAGATAAATAGCTATTTAGGAAATTCTGAAATGGCCACATTTTGTAAAGTTGCTCTAAAGAGGGATATAGAAGTTCTACTAAAAATCACAGCATCTTATATAATCACTCCTGTTGATACACATGCCTGAGTTAGGAAAAAGAATAAAATTCTGGGTGTTTGAATGTTGGACTTAAGTTGTCTCTGTACAAAGATAGAATTGCAATCCATACCATTTACCAATTATTTTAATTGCATATTTATCTGATTTGTTTAAACCCATCACTTACCCAGAAATCTTGCAGTAAAGATAATCTTTCTTCTATCTATGCAAAGCTAATTAGGACACAATCTCACTGCACTTTAAAAGTACCTTCATTATCTCAAGTCAATTAGTGGTTGATTTATCAATTACTTTTGTCACTGAGGGTTCCAGAATCACTCTGCATTGCAATGTGGCTCAATTTAGTTACATCAGATTCTGTTAGTACATGTTTTAAGGCACTCAGTGTCTCTGGTGGTTAATAACAATAAATGTATATGCAGGTTAAAATTAAGAAGTATAAATTAATGCTTTCAGACCTCAAAATGGCAAGGCAGAGGAGTAAAAAAAGCAAATGTTCTGATACTAATATAGTTGAGTTTCAGCTCTCACTTTGTACTTTGATGTCTTTCCCTCTTCTGTTACTCAACAGTGGTATTGATAGGTATAAAACACCTAAGGAAAGTGCATCACTAAAAACCAAGATTTTTGAAAAAAAAGTGCAGCATCATGGTGCTAAATTAGAATAAGCACTAAAAGGAAAACCCCTTTGTGGCATATAAAATTTATTTACATTACACATTCCTCTAATTAAAGAAAAATTGTGCTTAGTAAATTTCAGGCAGTCTGACTATTAATGAGAACATTACTTTTTATTTCAATTTTGGGGGGCTTTTTCTTCTTTTGGTATGTTTTTGTTTCTGGTTTTTTTTTTTTTTTTTTTTTCTTCTCTGGAAAATGACCACTGGAACATACAATTAGCTCACTTAATTTCAGAAGAAGCCAGTAAGGTCCCATTAGAATGCTAGAACCTGGCATTGTTCTATCTGACAAAATATTCTCTCTTTCTACAGAGAATATTTTGTCAGATTTTCAAAGCAAGCTACGGTGGAAGAGCAATGTTTTTGAGCCAGTATTTGTGTGTGTTGTTTTAGCCTTAGAGATTAATGCTATCAAGCTCCAGGTGACTCTTCTCAATGGTTTTACACCTGGATTTTAAGAAGTGGCTGAAGCATTTCAGAGGCTCAGCTCAGAAGTGGCTCAGCTCACAGGTTTTAAATTATTTTCTTAATATTTTATGCATGGACTCCAAGAAAAAGTCACATTTGCAGCAATTCTTCATGAGGCAACTTTGCCTTAATTTCTTTTTGTCTGGATGGATGGTGTTTATGCTGGAATACGCCATTTAGACTTCTGGTATTTTACACTTCACAGCTAAAGCCCAGGTGTGAATGCTAATGACAATACTAATTCATTTTCTGTTATTAAGATGTCCTGACACAGGCCTGGTTGTTGAGATGTAAGAGGCAAATTTGACACCAACACTTTTCTGATTTTATAGGAAGTCAGATGATTCCTCATCCCTTCATCCCCAGCTCAGCACTTCCATATGGTTCTTTTAGAAGCTAATCTGTTTTCTTGTGAAGAACTGAGTCCTCTATGTGGCTTTTAATCATAAAAAAAATTAAGTCAGTTAGGAGGGGAAAAAAAATGGGGAAAGCAGAGGCCAGAAATCCATCTTGCTGTCCACAGCCTTCTGCTGTTAATATGTTTCCATAAACTGATTAATCATAAATTATTAATGTCAGCCTCGCTGAGACAGAATGTATCTCCTTTATTGAAATCTGTCTCCCAGGCATTCTGCCAGTGGTTTTGACTGATAAGGCAATAGTGCCTCTATTTGCATAATCATGCTGGTACCTGGCTGCACAGCAAACTTACTGTACTGTTGACACAATGTCATATGATATATTTGTCCCTGGCATAATCTTGATGGACCACAAATAGTACTTCTAGATGAGAAAATTATAAATAAGTCAGAGTGTTAAGATATAATATTGCTGCTGTTGATGTTTTTAATGCATAGTTTTCATGCTATGCCTCCTAGAAGAGATGGAGTTTATTTTAGTGTGCATGAAAGAGTTGCAAGAGGTGTCATGCTTAGAAAGCAGCCCCAGAAAATAGAAAACACAGAAAATCAGACTTATCCAGTTTTATCACATTAGGATATTACTGCTATAAAACAATATAGTAACTATATTTGAATTCTTACCAGTGCTGAATCATTATTACTTGACTTCTGTCTGAAGAGAGTTACTTCATTTGCCTCAGTCTGCCCACAAATGAAGATGTTCTGACAGTAGCCACTGAAGATAGATCCTTTCTGTTGCTCATGTAGACAGGCTGTCTTACAGCAGAAAGAGAGTCTTAAAAATGAAAAAGTACAGCCAGTCAGAACTAAGCAATATTTTTGGCCAGGAAGTAAGATTTTAATGAAAATCTTAAGAAATCTATTAGGCAGCAGAAATAGTGACAAAAAAAAACGTGAAAATGCTAAGAATTATTGAGAATCCATGTATTTTTTGGCATCAGCATTTTGAGTCTTTTATCTTTGGTAGTGCTTTTTCTGCAGAAGGATCATCACTAGCAGTGACATATGAAATACCATGGATCTATAGCCCCTGTCCCCAAGTCTTCTGGAGAGCTTTAAAGATCACATTTAATTGAGTAGTCTAAATATTCTAGAAAAGTAGAGAGAAGGTGTACAAGATTTGAAATTCTTTTGCTACTGCTTCAAAACATTTTCAAAAGCAGTTCTCAGAAATTCTAACATGAAATGGAATCAAGAAAGAAACAGTCTGCACCATTTCTGTGTCTTTCCAGGCTATTATTTTTTACTGGGAAGACAGGATATTTAGGGATCATTTATAAATAAGTAAATTATGGCTTCAAAAAGGCAGAGTTGCTAATGGGTATTAGCCTTTCTGTGGAAGATTAAAAGCAGTTTAATACACAGACACAGAAAGAATTGTACATATGTTATTTACTCTAGTAAATTAATTTAATTTAGGAACATGCAACACATCTGAAGAAACATGCTGGGCTGCTATAAATTACATCAACATTTTAATGCTGCAACTGTTAAAGATTACACAGAGAGGCCATATTTTCCCCCTAGTAACTATTTAAATGCATATTAGTTCTTTCTGTCTTTTATGCTAGCAATAATGAGTCAGGAATGCAGCTACTGAAAGGCTGAAGGGGAAAACAAGTAAGGCTTACCACATACCTTAATTGATTTTTCTTCAGGCTTTGCACTTTAAATATGTATGCATAAATCTATTTATGCATTCCACTTTTTATATATTGTGCACATATCTATATGAAAAATTTGTTGTTTATAAAATTTTATGTACATATACCCTATTATTTTAATCTCAGGTGCTCAGAAAGTACCAGCTGCTCATGGAGGTGCTCATATTCCTGGGCCTCTAAGGCCACTCATATGTGAAATACTTTCAATGTGTAGCCACCAAGTTACACTCTTTTTCTTTCTGAGAGTTTACTTTTAATGTACAGGAAGGGTGACTGAAATTTGGAATGTGGCATCATTTGGGCTGAATATTTTAGCAGATCAAATACAAATGGTAGAGAAAGTTTTTCTTATGCTCCATAGAAAAGATATTTAGAAAGATTTTTTGTGTCTCAATTTGCCACTAAAAGGCTAAATAGGCAAAATTGTACTTTGTGGGAGCTTGTTTGGTTTTCTACAGAGACTTCCACCAAAATCTCAGTTAAGAGTCATGATGCACATCTCTGTCTACTAGAAAGTGCTCTGACATTAGGTTATTTTCTGCAAGGGCTTTGAAGACTTAAAAAACCATTATTAATTTGTGATACTTAGTGTTCATCATGGTAAGGAAAAAGGGTAAAATAGAAAATAATTTAAAATAATTTAAGAGTGTAAGAACGCCTTCAGTGAAATTGATAGCCTTAAATATTAGATTTGAATAAATGACATTTCTGTCTTTTTATTATCTGGAGAGATTATAATAATTTCCATTTTTGCAGCAATGCACAGGGAAGCGTTGACTTCTCCTCTGCATTTCCAGAAGAGCTTTCAGTTAATCAGGCTGGATAACTTTTCACCTAATTCAGCCCTAATCCAGCTGAACATAAAACCTACCTAAGAAACCAGGACCTGCCCAATACCTAACCCCAAAGAACCTGTATGAAAGATGCACAGTTTGAACACAGCCAATACATGGTGTCAGAACTAACAGGCAGGAAACATTCCAGTTTTGCATGGTGGCCACAGCAGTACCTCCTTAACCAACTATAAAACATGCTCAGGAAGTGGGAACCCTTTGGACTGAGTGCCTTTTTTGGCCTGAAGAAACACACTCCATAACTTCAGCACTTCAAAAATGTGTCTTCACCACTACCCTGGAACTAACTATGTGCTCAGAGTATTGTCTGACCTTCTGCTTTAGGTAGATCCTTGCACAGCTCTAATGGAGTGATACACAAGACCAGAAACAATGTGAATTTTAGTATATGAATTTTAGTACACACTCATCTGGTTTCCAAGGTCAATGATTACTTATGTGTTGTTTCACATGGCTTTTCTACGATCATGTATGTCATGTAATAGAAAATAAAACCTCAAATCCACTTTTCTGTGACTGTGTTTTACTGCAAATCACTGTTACTTTATCTTATGCTGAACAGCACCTTTTCAGAAATTTATGACATTAGTTCACATGAAGTAAATGTCTATTTCACTTTTTGTTTAAAAATAGTTTTATTCCCAACAGTTTCAATTTGTAAATGATGACACTTTAGGATATCACATAAGTGTCAAAATCTATTAAACAGATATTCCTGATACTCAATCCTCAGTTTACTGAAAGACTGAGACAAAGCCATATATTCTATGTGAACATGTTTTGAGTCAGAGTTACAACTGAAGGTTAGGGCCCTTATGGAATGCTTCCTAGGAAAAACTTTATCCCTCTAAAACATTTATTCTTATCAGAGTTTACAAAATAACAACAGAAATGGTCTAGTGATCGAAAATTTTCCTCTAGGACATTTGGGTAAGTGATGGGAAATGAGATGTCATTTATTTCCCAGTTCAAATGCAGAGGTAAGATAGCAGGGTGATAGTGTCATCAGAGAATGGACCACAAAATTACTAGTTGAGCGATTACATGTTACAGAGTTTTTTGTTTATTCTACTTGCCAGTTTTGTTACACCTGCATTTCAAAAACAGATTCACATGTTTCTATTTTCTCTACTTGTAGCAATGTCTCATCACCAGATTTAGCCAGCAGGTAGGTGGTAATAAGAACCATTTAAAGAAATAGAATAGGTCATTGTGCTTGACATCACTACTGTTTAAATGAAATTCTTGGAAAAGTGCACTAAGGCATTAATAGGTTGGATTTTCTTCTGAAGTTGGCCAGAGAAGGCTAAAGCTAAAACCTAGAAATAAGAAAGCTGAGTACTAGCCCCAGCTCTTCAGTGGAGCATGACTCTAAGCAAATCAAGATAATTTCTGGTGTGTGCTTCAGCTTCAATAGCTGTTAAAAATAAGATTTCAAGTCTGTTTAAACATAATCTGAATAATGATCAGACCGTTACAGAAACTAAAAATAAGAAAGGCTTGTTTGTTTATTAGTCCATCCCCAAAAACTTCAGAGAACAACTTGGGAAGTGGTCTTTAAACAACAAGGTGAAGCAAACAAGAGATCTTAGACTCAAAAGTGTTGACATCAAAATCCTGACTTTCAGCAAATGAACTATTTAAGTGAGAGAAAAATGTTAATTGTAAATAGAATCTTGATAAAAGAGTCCCAAATTTTATTTGGAAACAGAAAGACTATGAGCTAAAGCATGCATTCCTCAGGAACAGATCCAAACTAATGGCCATCCTACCTAAAAAATAGATGCTGCAGATGTTATAAGATACTTTGGAAAATAAAATTCTTGAGCAGGGTAATTTAGTAATATTTGTACTTAAGGAATAAAACCAGACACTTATTCATTGTTCCTTTAATATAAGAAAGCACCATTTATCAGTAATACTTTTGAAATAGAAGAGGATATTAAAATAGAGAAAAATATGCTCTGCATATCTATTCTGTAGATCTATATAATGGACTATTTATAATGGTTAAAACAGATATAGATATAAAGGAGAAAATATTAGTCTAAGAGAATTATCAAAAATCCACATTTAAAAATAGTAAATAATTTTACCCCTTGCTTTTTATCACTGAGTTCCTTGAAGTTTCTTATTGCAAATCAGGAGCTACCTGTGATATATACAAATGTAGAATCATAGAAAAGTGTGGGTTGGAAAGGACCTTAAAGGCCAGTTAGTTCCACAGGCAGGGATGTCACCCACTAGATCAGGTCCCAGGGCCCCATCCCACCTGACCTTGAACATAACCAGGGATGTGGGCAGTCACTTCTCTGGGCAACAGCTCAGTGCCTCATCACCTCCTCAATAAAGAATTTCTTCTCCATATCTAATCCAAATTTCTCCTCCTTTAGTTTTAGAACCCTTCCCCTTGTCCTACCACTGTCTGCCCATGTTAAAAGTCACTCCCCTCTTTTTCATAAGTACCCTTTATGGACTGAAATGCTGCAGTGAGGCCCCCCAGAGACTTCTCATCTGCATGCTAGATAACCCCAGCTCCCTTGGCCAGTCTTAATAGGAAAATGCTCTGTCCCCCTGGTCATTTTTGTGGCCCAAAATTTTAAAAGATCAGGAAAGAAAAATGGTTAAAAGTATTTGCTCTTCTGTATTGGATTTGGGCTTTGATAAAAGAATGGGTGGAAAAACTGAGGACATAGGTAGTTTAATAGTAGTTTAAGGGTTGCACTTAAATAAGTAGTTAAAGGTGATTGAAATATGAGGGCTGGTGGGAATCTATAAAGCTGCTCAATAGGATAAAAAAATGCAACATACTTAGATGCCATCAAAACTTCATGGAGGATTTTAAACTAATAAAAAGCACTTTCATAAACATGAAATGTTCACTTTAATCACTAGAAATGTTGTGTTTTAGTAATAACATTGTCATAATTTGAAATCTATGGTATCCCTTTAAAAGGATTCCAATGCACATAGTCTACTTTTCAGCCTAGTTTTTAAAACATTTTTTTTCAGAAAACAAAACAAAAGAAAAAATATCCAAATAAGCTGTACAAAAATGGAACATAAAAAAGCAGACGCCTATTTGTACCATAATTAGTCTGAATCTCACTTTTAATGGGTACACTGAGCCACATCACATAATCTACTGATTACAAAATGACCCTCAATGTACTTGTTCCATTTTAGAAGGCTGTTTTCAAAGTCATAGTGAAAAGAGATGGGTTGCATTTACATATGATAAAATAAGGCATGGGCAGGGTGCATGCTGGGTTTAGAATCACATAATGCATAAGAATGAGACAGAATAATACAAACATTAAAATGTTCTTCGTGTTCTCCTTTGTGTGCTTTGACTACAGTCAACCAGATATTTAGGCATTGAAATCCCATTATGAGATGAGAATCCAGAGTTCCAGCCATAACTTTCTTTAAACAAAAAGAGTAAAATATGACCAGGCTTGATGGCTGTGAGAAACTTTTTGGAGTTATGTACAAATTTTACAAGTCATGCTGCCACTCCAGGAAGGGCAACATTAGAGTCAGATGGCATCAAGAGAAGTGTACAGCAGCAAATCATCTATTACAGCATCCAACTCATCAAGTTATGTACCTGACTACCATTTTAGAGAAAAAAAGACAGGGCTTTACACTGATGAATGTGTTCCTTCAAACCACAGGTTACCTGTTATCTCTATCACTCTTTTGAATCAAAATTCATGGAATAAAATCCCAAATGAAATGTACTTTGGCTAAAAATTTTGTTCTTGTTGATGTTTTGTCTTATACCTAAGGAAGATTTTCCAACATCTTTGGATTCTTCTTTTCCTGTGAGTTCTAACACATTTTGCAAACTAAAGTGACAGCTGCATTAAACTGAGAAGGAATAGCACATGTAAAATAAATATTTTCTTTAAAACAATGCCTGAATTAAAAATTAAAACCCACTGTTAATATGGTCCTATTTGTAGCAGGATTACTTTCAAGACAGAAGAACTAATATTTAATTTTTGTTTTCCTTTAACACTGATTGCATGGGTCTCCATGGTATTGGTATTTTCCTACTGTGGCAGTGATGAGGGAAAGCCCTCAGACTCGAAGAGGTTTCTCCCAGCCTTTAGTAAAACTAGGATATGGTAGAACTACTAAACAGTTACTTCATCTTTGAAGCTAAAAAAATGTGACCAAAGGAAAGAAACAGAAGTAAAAAGGGAAGTTGTGTCTGTACTTTTATTTCTTATTCTGCTAAATGGGGTTTGTTGGTACAGCAGAGTTCATATTTTCTATTAAATATCAATACTTGTATAAACAACAGATGAGGGCACAGCTCTGCTTTCAAAATTAACTTTTGCATGGGAAAATCTCCCCTAGAAGCTAATGTGTTACAGGATGGACAGTAATCTCTTTTGATCATGAGTTTCTCTCCAAAAGAAGTGTCATTTTCTTAAGATATTTAAAGGAACTGATTTGAAACATCTTGCAACCCACATAAGAGAAATACCAGGACTGCTCTTACTGTCTGATAAGTAAGATAGTAACAGGCACAGTGCCCAGAAAGCTCTTAATTTCAAGGAATGCATTTTCCCCAGTCATTATTTTAAGAAAGCTCTTTTCCAGTTTATTACCTACAGGAAAACACTGACAATCAATCATGGTAAGCTGCAGGTTTGACCAACCAAACAAAGATGATAACCTGCAGGTTTGACTAAAAATAAATCACAAAAATAGCACGTTTTTTACATACTCCCTTATCCCTGCTTAGGCTGCAATGTCAAATTGTTATCCATTGTAAAGACTTATCCACTGTAAAGACTGTTATCCAAAGTAAAGACTTCTGTGTGATTGTGTAAATCTCTTCTTTTCCAGTTTGGCAACCTTTCAGTAAACTACAGAAAGCTGTATATACAATTATATATATGCATATGTAAGAAAGTTCTGCCTTTAAATTATGGTGAGCCTTTTATTCACACTTATATTCATGTAGCACATTGCAGATGTGTTTTTAGAAGACAGCACACAGGGAGAAATATACATCTGCACTGAAAAATATTTTCTGTCTCTTTCAGTGATAGAAAAAACCCGAAATTTTACTTCTAAAATTTTCACTTAAAATTACCAGAAAAGTTAGATTACACGCTAATTTTCTACATTCTTTTGTGCTGAGAAAGAACAGAGACAACTGTCTACCTAATGTTGCTCAAAATTGAAACCCTGAAGTTTCTTTCAATATTATTGCATTCAATTGATATTACTGTAATCAGTTGTACTGCTTGTGTTATTCCAAAGATTTTTGCTTTATGTTTTTGTGAAGGAAAGAAGAATTCAGAAATTTTCCAGTACTGAAGGGGTTTACAAGAAAGCTGGAGAGAGACTTTTCACGAGGGCATGCAGAGATGGGAAAAGGGGGAATGGCTTTAAACTGAAAGAGGGCAGGTTTTTATCAGGTCTTAGAAAGAAATCCCTTACTGTGAGGGTGGTGAAGCACTGGCAGAGATTGCCCAGAGAAGCTGTGGATGCCCCATGCCTGGAATTGTTGAATGCCAGGTTGTGGTGTTGAATTTTGAGCAAGCTGGTCTAGTGATGGCATCCTGCCCATGGCAGGGGGGCTGGAATTAGGTAATGCTTAAGATGGCCTCCAAATCAGGCCAATCTATTAGTCTATGTTTTGAGGACATAAAATATGCAATTCTCCCATCAATTCTATATGAGTGTCTTTTGAAATGTTTTCTGAGATAGGGTAATTAGGCAGAAGTAACATACTGAAGAGGTATAAAATGAATTATCAAGAACTTTTAAGATTTAAAAATATAGGGAAAATGCTAAAAAATATGTATAAAACCCCATCAGATCATGATAGAGAATATGACAAGAAGAGCAGAGATAGCTGGATACTCTGATAAAAACTGAGTACCCAATACACAGAAAGGTGGATTGGATAATCCATATAATATTTTTTCACAAACATAACGTAGTGATGGGAAGAATTCCAGGACTAGCAGTGCCCAATGCTATATACACTGGCCACAGTGACATGAGATGGGGTTAGCTAGACTGTGCTGTCCTGTGTGCTGACAGCTGGAGACAACACATTTGGTTGCACTGCTGGGTCAGCCATGCTGTGTGTGCAGCTGGTGACATGCTTTTTTAGCAACCCAGGATTAATGTTTGCTTGGGATGCCTTCAGTTTTGTTCCTTTGCAATACAAGACATAGAACTTTTAAAATTTCTCAGTCATTTTATGGTGTTAATAAAACCATTTTTGTATCTGCCCTCTCACTGTGCTCTCCTTCTCTGTCTTTCAACACCTAACATCCTCTATAATTTACTGAACCTGATGTACTTCTGATGTGGCATACCAATTTCTAAAAAATTCTTTTACCACAAAAGAGGTTCAGTTTGATCTACTTACTAATATTAGGCACAGCACTTCCTTGGAGAAAAGTACCTTTTTGTTAAAAAATGCTGCTTGTTAAAGGTGAAATTTGGGAGTTTTGTCTATTGTTCTCAGAGCTGTTGCAGAACATCTAGACTTCTAAAAACATCTTTATGGGATCTCACTTGGTGCAATAAAATTGTGTTTGAAGAATATTTTGGGAAAATCTGTTTCTATCTTGAACTCTTTTCCATTATTACTGCTGAGATTTATATACTGCTGGGGAAGGACCCTTTCATCTACAGAGGCACTCCTTGTCCTTAGCTTACCTCAGAAGTAAACTTGTAATTCTATACTATCTATTTCCTCCTGACACTTTCAAGAGAGATTTCTTATTTCTAATGGTTTGTATGTTTGACAAGAAATGAAAAGTGTCTTTATTAGTGACAAATAAAAATTCTATTGAAATAGCTCCTGCATATGTCACATTCAGGATGAAAAGTTTTCATGCATACATTCTATCTGAACTTCATCTGAAAGAGCAAAAAAGCAAAAAAAAGTTAAAACCTTGTAAAGCACTGATATCATTAATAAACTGGGTGAAAACCAGATTTACTTGGTAATATTTATACTTGCAACAAACAAATGGAAAATTAGAATTATCAAACTGAAAATGGACTTTCAGAACATAAAAATAATTTTCAGAATGATTTGTTGTTTTTTAACCCAGAGGAAGCAAGTATTACTGAAAGGGATATAAGGATCTGGCAGAGAAGAACTTGGGAACTACTTTTGATGTTAAAATTAAAGTTAAGTGAGGAACAGCCTGTGACTTTATTTTCTTTAAGCTTACTTCCTAGGTACTTTTAAGTATGGATAGGGAACAACTGAAGGAAAATTCATACTATGGAATGGCTAGGGGGTGATCTGATTTTTAGATGTTTTTTATTTTGCATTTTTAAAGCTTGCTTGCATTCTGAAGACAGAATATGGTGTTGGAAAGAGAAGAGCAAGAAGGGCATTCAGAAGTTTACTCTTCTAAAGATCCTCTTTGCTTAGATTCCATTTTTATTTCAACTCAGTCTTTGTTGAGGTACTCTTTCTAAACCTTTCTTAGTCCCTGCTCTATTTAATGGTTCGGGGTTTGAAAGATAGAATGAAGAAATAACTATTCTGATAACTTTAAAGATGTTTTAGAAACAGATCTTTCACACAAATTTGAAGCAGTTACTATGTAAAGATATTTAATACATAAAAGAACTGTTCCTCTATAATATTCCTTGCCTATAAGAAAGCAGCAAATCATATGTTCCTCCAATATGTAAATCAAAAATGCTGAATTTCTGCTTTCACCAGTTCTAGTGGAATGAACAAAGGAAAGGGTGTTAAGGAACCCCATCCAAACATTTTTAAATATGATTTATAGAGTGCAAATTGTCTAAGTAGAAAAACATATATAAATATATATATATACACATACATATATCTCAAACAAATCAGGTACAAAATACATATTTAAACCACTTTGAATTGGATTTTCTGTATAGCAGCTGAGAATGATCTGAGGTAGAAGGCAGCAGCTGCTTGTGAGCTAGCTGTTTCATTTTTCTTTTTTTAAATGTTGTTTTGGGTTTACATTATTTAGCTTTTTTAATCTTATACTGCCCATTTCATCTGATCAATACTAAATCTACATCTGAGATGCATGCTGATTAGAAAAGTAATCAGAGTGAAGAGACATTGTAATGAATGGTCTGCTCCAGGGATTCTTAGCATTGTAAATGAAGTATTTACTTTGCCTTTTCAACTATGCAGTGCTCCTATATTGGCTTTCATTTAAAACAGAACAGTCTATCCAAACTTTGGCTTCCTTTTATTACCACTATTCTTCATTTTCTCCTTATTTGCTTTTTGCTGACATGCACACATTAAAATATTCCTTTTTTTGCAGATCAGCAATCAGTGTCTCATGGACCACAGCCTGAGAAACACAGCCACAGGTGTAGTAACCAGGGACAATATCTGGCTGATACTTCCATAGAACCACAAAAGCAGTTCTGTAATCTCCATAAGCACAAGAAGATCAGGAAGGCTCTTAAAAAATATCAGTATTCTAAAGTGTTAAATTTCTTTTGAGGATAAAGGTGTATTCCTCTACTAATTTTTAGACGTTTCTCTAAAGCAGTTTCTTGCATTCTAAATATTTTACTGTCACACATCTAGTAAACAGTTAAACCCTAAAAATTCAGCCTGGACATAACCTGTAAACTCCAAAATGAAGAGACAAGACAGTAAGAGTGGAGCAATTCCTTCTTAGCTGTTTAAAAACACCTCAGTATAAGGAAGTGTATCAAGAAGCCCAGCAATTTTGGACAATCCATAGCAAATGGAAGAGCAGATGAGAATGGGAAAATGATATCTCAGCCAATACACAGGCTTTGAAGGGAGTCACTAGGAGTATCATTACATCACGAAATTTTGAGCTCTGTCTTATTTACTATGGACATTCAGGACTATAATGCAAGATTTACAAGCTAGGTGCAGACACAAAAAAGAAACACAGCACACTACAGAGAAATCTGCAAAAAAAAAGGAGTCTCATTTGGTGAGGGGAAGTTTTTATACTCAATGGAAGATTTTTGGTTTTTATGTTCAATAACTACTTCATATAAATTATCATATAACAGCCTTTGATCGGACAAGGAAATAGACAGAAATTTTTCATCCCAAGAAAACCTTTTTACATTTGCTGGTGTCCTTATTCTAGAGGCAGAAAAGGCTTGTTCACTGACACTTTTTGTGAGAACATAGTGAATGAGAGCTTAACAGAAGCTGCTTTTTACACAGAGACACACTTAAATATTTCACAAAAAAACCCCTGAAAATGTAGATTTGTTTACTTCTATTGGCCCATCTAATCCTTAATTATCCTCATGCTACACTTTTATTGAATGACAAAACTAGCTTCTCTTTTTATAACCATTTCTGGACTGATTTGTTAGCAATTATCTTTCAGTTCTGTCCCATTTCTATGACTGACAAACACAGTAAGTACAGTTTTAAAGAAACCCTAGTCAAAAACTGAATTTTCCCTCCATTAGTCAAATTCCTTCTTGCTCCTTATTGGTTCACAGAGGAGAAACTTCTGTTACTTATTGCAGGATGGGTTCTGCACAACTTTTTGGAAACAAAAACCCACAGTGCACTGTATACACTGCCCACAGTCTGTTATATAGTCTCATATATTAATATGTTCCACCTTTCAAATCATGGGGTAAGTGAAAAGCTTTACACATTTTTTTTTAATTCATTATCTAAGTGTGATCATAATTTTTTATTTTTTTGGTAATTTGATTCTTAAAAGGATGTTTATTCTCTCTATATGGTAGATTTAGAGCAACAGGAGCATGAATTTGATAAAGGATTTTTAAAAATTCTTACAAAGATAATAAAAATAATCACTGAAATCTTCACATCCATGCTTAAAAGGGGAGAAGAGTCATGACCTGTTCTGAAGCCAAAAATTCTGGACTAGAGAAAGCAGTTTTTTAAAAATTTTTGAAACAGCTTAAACTGCTGAAGAAAGAACATACTGAAATTAAAAAAATGGATGTCATTCTACCTGAAGCCTCTTAAGCCATAAGTTCTCATTAAGTAATTGCTTTTAAACACACTTAAGAGCTTTAACAAAAAAGTTTAGCTGTAGAGATCTCAGTTTTCCCAGTGTGAGTGGTAGAAACCTAGAGGAAGTATTATTCACCTGGAAAGGAAAGGTTGACAGCACTGTAGGAAAAACAAAACCCCAAAGGAAACCAGAAGTTATCCTGATCTTTGAAGAGCCTTTACTGTGAATATACTGAGATCATTAAGTTTCCCCCAAAATATTTGAAAAAAATCATGAGGAGATGCCTTTTTCAAGGAAAATGTTCTTAGGGAAATAAGATGATCTCTCTCTCAACAAGTTTAGCCTTGTCTGTGCTCAGCACATTAAAGCTTTTATGAACTTGTTAAAGATGCAGTGAACCATCTGGGGTTCTCTTTTAGGATGTATTTTAAAAAACTCCATATAAAAGATTACATGTCTATCTTGTATTTCTAAGCCATTTAACTTAGAGTGAGATGCTCGACCAGTAGATAAACCCTTAAAAGCCCAGAAAAATCACCATTTTAGATCAGAATTGATGGGACTTATGGTTTTCTTGATTCCTTCTTCAGGGACAAGAATTTACTGAATCTGTCTTAATGGAAGCTTTACTGTACATATTATCTTATAATCCGGGTAAAAGTACAGAATTTTAGATTTTTTTCCAATAGATGGCATAGCACACAGAGTAATGCCTTCTAATATTTTATAGTGTGGATTTCAGGAATCAAAAATTCCCATCCAAAGATTCTTTTTTTTTCATTCACTTATGAACCTAGACAACTTTACTTTTTGGGCAGCTAACACTGCTTAAGATTTACAGGAGTTCTGACTAATATTTCTGATATCTCTATATGAGAAGAAACACAGACCTTAACAGAGCTCATCTGTTAATGACTATCTTTTATGTAATG
The DNA here is from genome assembly GCF_022539315.1 of Serinus canaria. Lineage (NCBI taxonomy): Eukaryota > Metazoa > Chordata > Aves > Passeriformes > Fringillidae > Serinus > Serinus canaria. Next base: position 19,849,578 of record NC_066319.1, read on the forward strand.
CTTGTTCTGACCTTTGATTTTATGGTGATAAACATTTTATGTCTGTACTGCTTGCATTGTTTTAATATTCAAGTTGTAAAATGAGTGAAATGAAATAAGCTAATACAAGCCTGAAAAATAAGAGTAATGATAATAAATAAAAGACTATACCTAATATTTTTAATAAGTTTTTGTACATTTGGTTTCCCTGTTCTCAAGTCACACCAAAAGCTCAAGCAACTAATAGCATGTCATAAGCTAATCTCCCACTGAAATGGCAAACTTAAATGTCCAAATTGGACAAACACTGAAATATTGAATTTTGTACAGCAGTGATGGGCTCAAAAGAGAAATATAAAAAAAAAAAAAAAAATCTATTCCTACTTTTTAACAAAGATGGATCCCTTGACAAATGCATTGCAATCCAATGCTTCAGAGCATCACTGTGTGGAGCATCACAGCAAGAGCAGGAGCTGAATTCAGATCTGCCTTTCACTAACATGTGGGCCTTTAGTGATGGTTAAAGAGCAAATCTTAATTAGCTGTGCTAACATCAAAGAGAGGTAACTGAGCAACTCTCAGTCTGTGCAGCAGAAGGCTGAAAACACATCTCCCAAATGACCACTGCTGACTATTCTTTAGCATCCTCAGTTTTGTGTCTTCCCCCATCTCCTGCCTTTGCTCAAAAAGCCTTAACTCTGTTGTGTATTCTCATAAATCCAATCTTTGATCACATGCTTTTATTTTGATTAAGATATAAAATAAATAACAATAAAACTATGCACTTTACCTCTTGAAAGTATCTTTCACACATCAGCTAATCAAAATCAGAGATCATTTCACTTTCATAGTTCTTTCTGTAAGTGCCATTATATTAGCACTGGTGTCTGGGTGGAGTGCCAGGTGTTTATTTATATAATTTATTTATATAAGTTTCCTTGGAAGTTGCTATAATATGCACTTTTATTTCCAAATTTTCCTCTCCTTAAATAGTATTGTTCAAAGACTGTCAATTTAAATGGTAAAGGTATAGTTGCATTTCAGAAATAGAAGCACACATTCTTTTCAGATAGTATGGACTGACATGAAATTTGGAGATTTTGTTCCTATACTTTCTGAAAGTCAATCAGTTAATAATCAATTTAATGCAAAATATGTCTTTCTTTTTAAATCCATTCATTTAAAAGATGAGTTAATGAGTAATTTAGCAGACCAAAGAATTTCTTAATATGGAAAAAAAATTATAGGTTGTTCACTCTCCAAAGATCCTTTTCAACAAACACATGCAATAAGGTTATTCAAAACACATTAAATTTTTAAAACTTTTTTTTAATGTAAAACGTTTCAGAGCTATGTATTGGAAATTAAGGTTTAATTAAGATTCAGAATAGGAGGTGAAATTTGAAATGTGACTGCATGTTAGTATTTTACTTTGGGGAAGAAATGTGTTTTTGAAGTGAATCTTCAACCAACTCCATTTAATAGGATCATAGAATGTGATGGGTTAGGAGGGACCTTTAAAATCCCCTGTTTCTAAGCCCCGTGTCCTGGGCAGAGATGCCACTCATTAGATCAGATTGCTCAGAGCCCCATCAAGCCTGGCCTTGAGTACTTCCATCCACAATCTCTCTGGGCAACATTTACCATGCTCCAATTCACATTGTGTAGAAATCTTGGAGTGCTTGAACGGAATTTCATTCAGGGAAAAAAGTGAACTGAAAAATGCTCTCCTGGAGCATATGAATGGTGTTCCAGCTGCTAACAAGCATTCCGGGCCCTATGTTCCTCTCACAGCAACATGAATCCCACATTTTGTGGTATCTGAGGAACACACATGATGTTGTAGTTGTACAGTTTAATAAAAACAGATATTAAAGTCTATTGCATCTTAGTAATTGCAAAAGGACTCCAGATACCACTGCAAAGGCTTTTCTCTGACTGCAAACTTTCGCTGTTCTCTCTCATTCCTATGGACCATTTGTTACTTGAAAAGAGTCCTGAAAATGAGTATTCATCCTAGAATTTATGAAATTAAAGTGTCCAGAACTAATATGGTCACATTTAACCTGGCTGGGTTTGAGGTACTATGAATATCTGCAAATTTCCTGCATTCTTTCCAGGATGCTTTGACCTGTACCCTTAGTATTTCCCCTCCTCTTTTCTGTCACTGCACAGTTGTCTGGGCAAAAATATAAGATAAGTATTAGAAAGAGATGCTCAACCCTAGATGATGTCTAATACTTTCTGAACAATCTAGACAGATGGCAGAATTTCAACTGCATCAGGTTTTTTGATGGACTAGTTGCAATCCAGAGGTGGTACCAATATCTCAGTTGGATGAGGAGAGAGAGTGAGCTACAAGATATGTGACGAATGATGACAGACCCACAGTATGACAAAAGAAGTATGGCTGAAATAGCTGTAATCTTAGGAAGGTACTGCAGAAAAGACACAGAAAACACCTGCAAAGGAGACACAGGAAGCTGCTTGGCACCATTGTGTGCTCTATACTAACAGAGCTTCACTGGGGACGTGAATGAATTGACCAGAAAAGATGAATGTTTGTTTGGAGTGGAGCACTAAAGTCATTCTGCCTGGGTTTCTAACATGGGGTTAAAGTAGTTTAACCCTGTCCTGATCTCAGCTGGTATAGAGTTAATTTTCTTCCTACCAGATGGTACAGGGCCAGGTTTTGGGTTTAGTATGACAATAATGTTGATAACTCATCGATGTTTTAGGTGTTGCTAAGTTGTGCTTGCCCTAAATCAAGGATGTTTCAGCTTCCCATGCTCTGTCAGTGAGGAGGTACACGAGAACCTTGGCAGGAGCATGGCCAGGAGAGCAGCCTCAAACTAGCCAGGGGATATTCCATAGCACAGAATGTCATGCTCAGTATGTAAACTGGAGGTAGCTGTTTTCCCTGGGTTTAATGTCTTTCTCTCTCTCTCTCCTTTCCATCATTCTTTTTATTATTATTATCATCATCATCATTACGACAACCATTATTAGCATTATCTTTATTATCTGTATTAGTATCTTTATTCTCCTAATTTCAACTATTCAACTGTTCTTATCTCAATCCACACATTTTAATTTTCTCAGGCAAGATTGAGGAGGGGGGAAAGTAAGGGAGTGACTGTGTGGCACTTAGCTGTTGCCTGAGGTTAAGTCACAACAAATCTGCACATTTAGGCACTGAAAGACTGAACTGTGTATTGTTACAGACTGAAATGACCCACTATAGACAGAGAGATACTGTTTTAAAAAATGCAGTACCTATAATTAAAGATTAATCCTTGACTTGAAAACAAGGAGGGTTACAGTCAAAGGAAAGCAATTTGGGATTCAAAACTACTTTCTGCTCAAAACAGATACACTGTGAAAGAGAAATTTGAAAGAGAAATCAATGGCTTTGTGGACATCTATCATGAAAATAACTTTAAAGAAAAAACTGAAAAAAGATGCATTTTCTTGCCTGAAGGCAAGATTAATTATGCCTGTGTAATTTCTTCTTAATAATTGTCTGAACCCTTCTTAAAAGTCTTCAATGATTGACTCTATAAATGGTGGCTCCACAGCCTCAACAGAATAATTCGCTTCAGTATCTTAGCAGTTTAATTTCTGGGAATTATTTAAGTTTTCTCTTTAAACCAGGTCTCTTTCATTATAATTTAAGCCACTTCCCTCCTGCCCTTCCCTCCATCTGCCATGTTTTATACCTTTAGAAAAAATTTTTTCTCTTTCAATCTTTCCATGGAGACCATATTGTCTAGTTGCATAATTAGTTTGCATTATTTCTAATGTAATTTTTGTCATCTTTACAATCAGTCTAGAAACTTTTAAATTGCAGAATCACGACAAAGTATTTCAATTTAGGGACTTGCTAGTACGTTGTACAGAAAAGTTGCCTTCTTTATGTGACCATTTCCTTACTCCTTACTGAAATTTTAGAGCTTATAAATAAGGTGAAAGCAAACCAATACATTTATCTGGACCAAGGAGCATGGGAATAATAAGATCTCCTCCTAAACAATTCAAAACTTTTGATTTTGCTTCATTTGAGGAGTATGGGTAAATATTTTGTATTCTATTTGACATATTAGTTTTGGATTCCGTGGTATGACACAGGCTTACATTCTTGCTTATCTGCTTCCTAGTCCTGGCCTAGGAACCCAAAGTCTCTCACTACTTTGTGAATGCCCAGTGCTCATCCCCTTCCAGATGCCATCAGCACCCAAGCATGTAATCAAGCTTTATTCTGTGTGTGCAAATCAAAGTCTGTATTGCTAGGGGTAAAATTTGCTGTTTATTCCCTTACCTATTATTCCACACACAATGACTGCTTATTTTGTGTGTAGTTATACATAACATTGCTTTCTTATTTCACATAGGTGATTAGCATCAAAATTTTAACCCTAGCTATAATAGTAACTTTGTTATATCTTTCCTTTTTTATATCAAACATAACAAATGTAGATTCTTAGAGTAAAACAAGTGCTATTTAATCTTAGGATTCCATGAACAAGCTAGATTTAGGATGAGATAATTCATACTGATATAGGGAAACTAAAAGTACAAAGAACTTTGGCTGACAATACACAGACAGAAAAGAGACAAAAGCTTTAGCAACAGAAAATCTGTATTTTGAAAGAAAGTAGTATAATGTTTATGGCATGAAAACAGAATGGAAGGTTTAAGAACAGATGAAAACTGCCAAAAATGCTTTAGATGATTTCCATAGAAATGGGAGAGGCTAACACAAAAAGCTGCTCTACAAACACCAAAGTCCAGGAACAGAGCTGCATGCTGGAGGCATAATGGATAAAGGACTTAAACCACATGAATCTTCAGACCCCCTGCACAGGCCTTAATAAATTACCCTTATTTTATTGAGTTCATCCCAGTATATAGGGCTTGCCTGGAAGAAACTGGAGCACTACCAATCTGAAATAAAAGCCAAAGAAGCATGTAGGAAAACTTACCAATTCTGTCAAGCATTAGGCATCACTTTGTTACAACATTGCACCATTAGAACATTAATTTAGCTCTCCTCTTTAATGTATAATTTTATTTTAAACCTCGAGGTTCCTGAGGGCTCAGAGTTATAATAGTTTTAGCCAAGATGCCAATGCTGTGAGAATACACTGTGTAAAATAACTGCCCATCATTCTTTCATGTAATAAATACTGAAATTACAGCAATGTTCTATAACTATCAATGACATTTTTCCATGCTATTACTGAGGATTTCTGACATTGCTCTGGCAGAGAGACAGGCTACTCCCAATCTGAGTTGGACACGTGTGCAATGGGAATCACTGAAATGAGAGAAAGCTTTGCCTGTTGCAATGTCCCTGGCTGTGCTTTCTCTCGAATATGCCACTGACACTTGTCTTATGTAGCTTTGGTGATGTTTTCTACTCCTAATAATAGACAGTGAAGTTAAGAATCCAAGAAATTTATTCTGGGCAGAAAATAACTATTGAATTGGTTGCAGTAATTTCATTATATTTTCCACCATACATCTGTTACAAGGCAAAAATCTTGTGACAAACACTGAGAGGCAGATTTTCACCTAGCAAGAATGTTGCTTAGTGACAGTTTTGAATACTTCAGTTTTAAATTACTTGCAATTTTGCTATTTCTGAGATAAAGGATAAAATTTTAAATCCTAATTTAAGATTAAATTTAAAAATGAATTAATGTTTAACAAATAAAACTTATTTTTTAAAAACATGAAATATTCACCTGAGTTATTTCAGGAAATGAGAGAATAATGTTGCCCATCCCACTGGCTCTCCCCTTTATTTTTTTACAAATGTTTGCTGATTGTTGGAAAAATTTGCTTACCACTTTATTAATAACCCTCAACTGCAGTAAAAAGACTAGTTTTGTATTTTTGAATATGTCCCTGACTTTGGTCAGAAATTCTGTAGGTCAAAATTAGCCAATCTCATTGATGTTCACCTTAGTCCTTTTTTGCTGACTTAGTATTTTACACCAGACATACGGAATTTTCTGATCTAGAAATTTAGTAACTAACCTCTCCAGATAAGTCCATTATGACAGAATATTAAAGCCATACTGAAATTGCTCCAATTCAGTAGTGTGATTATAAATATTCCTTATGAACACCAGAAATATTACTGTGATATGTGTCCGATGTTTGGGATTTCAATTTTTCAAATAATTTAGTCAATCTCAGCCGAGGCCAAGAATAATTTCTCAAGGTTTGAGTAAGTCAGAATTTCTCAGAAGCAGTCGTCTTTAAACAAATATTCAACCAGAAACTCTTGGCTGTTCTGTGTTCTGTCATATACAGACGAGAGGCAGCTAATAGTCTTTTTCTGTAATATCATGTCAAAAATCCACAGCACTGTTGAGAGGTAACAGGATGTAGACACTCAGGATTCGGCTGGGCTAATCTAGTTTAAGCCATAATTTCACTGTGAAGGGGGTGGATCAGATTAGACTGCCTTCCAACCAATTTCTCTGTGATTTTATTACCAGCTAAACCACTGATGTGCCCTTGCTTGTTTATAATGTAATGCCAGCTATGAAAATCTAGTCTGGTTTCCTTCCTGTCACCCAGTCAGCACCCTCTTTCACAGCAGAAATTGGATAGCATATTTGTATTTTTTCATTTGTAAGGGCTTGTATTTTTAGGCCATGGGTGTTGTGCTCTGTAATCTCTCAGTAGGGTGATCTCAGATTCTGAATCTTTTATATTAATAAAAATTCCCCCAATTTTCATGCCCTAAATGCCCTTCCTGCATAACTTGTAAGCACATAATACAGTAACCCCTTGATTTTTGCCAAACCACTTTACTATCACTAATGCTTGCCATGCAGTCAATGAATAATAGCACTCTCAAGAATTAAGAATTATGACCAAACCCCTCAACTTGCCATGGAAAAGCAAGGCTTGCATTGCCATGCAGTCTTGCATTTTTCATAAAGAGCATGTATTTTATTTTTTTACCAAAAAGTCTCAATTTCTACCAGAGTGAGAAACAGAACACAATAGAAAACTGAATGAATCATACTCTCCCACAACTCCTTTCCTGTGAAAGGGTCCCATTGACTATTTCATTATGCACCAGACAATCCTGACTTTCAATATTTCTGTATTTTTCTAAATTCTTTCGGGAGAGATATCTCTGCATTTGCAGAGCAGATAAAAAATATTTTTTTATAGAAAAATTCAACTGTTGACAGCCAAGAGCACAAAGACTGTTGGGGGTTTTATTAATTTTTTTAAATCAGTATTTATTATTAGAGTGTAGAAGCAGCAAGTTCGTTGTTCTTCCTAACTATAAATTAAATTAGGCCCTGTTGGTGAGGGAAACTATAGGTCATAAATGATACATTAAGATCTTTTCACTTGGCACTGAATCAGTTCACTCAAAGGAAGATGGGAAGGTCTCTAAGTGTGGAGAGTCTGGATTTCTCACAGAGAAAATTCCTCTTAATTTCCCTATTGAGTTCTGGCCAGTATCTTAAGCCTCCACAAAGCAAAAATCTACATTAACTTTTGAGTGAGTACATGGAAGTACAAGAGCTCACTCATGTAGGACTACTGGATAGCAACCAGGTTAATATCTAAGTAGCTATGCTTCCAAACACTTCTGTATACCAGAGGATTGTTAGTAATTACTAAAATTTTACAGTAAAAATAACAATAAAAAAGAGACTTGCGACTCATTTTTTAAAGCTGAAATAACTGCTATTTGTTTTAAGAGCTAATCACTACAGCAGTTAATGATTTTCTGAACTAAATAAGTATTTGTGTTCTCAAAATAAGAAATTTAGAAAAGCATTTGATTAAGCCATCCATATTTTTATTGTACATTCACATTTTAAAATTGCTTGGGGAAATTGCTACGAAGAATTGTTTTGTGCTGAAATAAATAGTCATCTTTTGGCCTTCAAGAAATACTGCTGCTCTTCACTACCTAATATGGGAACCACAAGCCTTTCAAAACAAATAGGAAAACCTGTTCCATATGTGTTTTAACTTTTAGAACTTTCCAGTCCTAGAAATCATTTTTCAGCAATTAATCTATATTGTTTTCTATCAGATGGCTCAAGGCTTGTGAGTGATAAGTGCCATAATAAAATCAGAGAGTAAATCTGACTCCCAGGTATGTTCCTGCTATCACAGAGAACCATCATGGAGCCACTCTTGATGGAGCCTTAGGAAAGGAGTCACTCCCTGTCTCAGCAGGTGCATTTCTGCAGCAATGGATTTGGGTCTGTGTAGGAGAAGGTCAAGATGTATTTATTGTATCGTGACCTTTGAGATGAGCTTACCCTGATCCCTAAGCCACTCAGGTACCTTATCTTCAAACAGAAGGTAGACAGAGACAGAGATGAAAAAAACAGAACTGAAAGAGCCGTCTGAAGTGGCTTCTGTCAAATGTTAGCAAAAAAAAAATCTACAACTGCAGCAACAGATCAGGATTTGTGAACAGAAGCCAGTTTTCTGTTTTAAAACCTACAGTGTATATGAATTGCACATAGTCAAGAACTTTTTTCTTCCCTTTCTTCTTTTTTTTTTTTTTTTTTAATAGATGCTTTTACAAGTCTCTGACCATACTAATATGAAGGTATTGAAGGTTTCTGTACTAGAAATCTAAGAATAGCATTCAGGGAACAGCACTAGGCACAGAATAACATGACACATTAACATTTTTTTTCTTTTTTCAACAGTAAGCATTTGTCAGATAGCAGAAAAGGGTAAGAAAATATAGTCAGTTTGCTCAGGGAAAAAGAAACTAAGGTGTTTGCTAGTCTTCTCACTTTCATGTTTTCTACTGCAAATATATACATTTTTGTAAGTCTTGTGAACTTGCTTTCTCAAAATTCTGCAATATCTGCAGGTTGGTATGTAAATGAGGCAGATGACCTTTTCAGAAGCAAAAATGTCTACATAAAAAATCCTGTTTATTCTTGCCTTTATTTTAAGTATGAAAGTCATCAAGATAATAAGCAAGTCTGTTCTTCATGTAAGAATAAAATATTCTTTATGAAAAGAATGGAATTTAGCTGGGGAAAAACCAACAAGCATCATGGCAATATGTGAGGTTTAGAAGAAGAAAAAGATGAAAAGATGAAACCATTTTGGAAGTAACAGATATTGTTTGAGTATTAAAAAAGGGGAATGTTAGCAATTATATTGTTTGATAAATAAAAAACCAAAATACAGTGGAGATTTTTTTAAAAATATTTTTGGTTATTTACTTTCTCCTTGTGTTTGTTTGGAGCTTTAAATATAAAGATAGTAGTAACAAAAACTCCCTTTTTACTCCTTTCCATCCTGGATAGTGTAAACTCTCAGCAGCATATTTTACTGTCTCATTCCCATTCTGAAGAGTCTTTAAGCACTTGTGCTTTGCATAGAAGCTGACTTCATCTTGACCATCTTTACTGATGTTTTCTGAATCTTTTCTGTTTTTCTATGAGACTGAGTAAACAATACCACACATCATATCCAAATTGTGGACTCACTAAGGATTTACGGTGTCTTAATGACATTGTTTGCATTTATCATCTTTCCTAATATTTTTCACATGTAATTTCCTTACTGACCACTACTGATCACCAAAAGAACATTTTCCCATCATGATATGTTGCAGTTCCTAGATTTCACTCTGTGCTGAAGACAATTACGTTTTCCTTTGTTTTTATTATTCCATCTCTGTTAACCATTTAGCATTAAACCTGTGAATTCCACCTACAATTTTAGACCTTATCCACTCAGTCTTGTTTGGCCATCCTGGAGTTCTTTTAGGGAATTATATTGTGAATGTAGGTTATGCTAGTATCTCCATACAACATGGATATATCTTTTCAAGCAGGAAATTCTGCCTATTCTACCCAATTTTCACTGTAACTGATTGTAACTCTTACATAATTATCACTGATATTTCCCTATCTATTTTCCTTTATATCTATTCCTATTCTGCAATACTGCACAATCCTGACATGAAAAATACAATATAAGCAACCTGAATTAGCTGGGGGGTCCATTGGTGATAGAACGTGCTATGACCTGGTGAGAGAAGTCTTGTTTTAACTGGGGATTTTTTTTTTACAAAGAGGGAGAAGTAGGGAAAGTTTGTTAGCTAAGAGGTCAGTTTTACGCTCTCGTATGTATTTTCCTAACAAAGACTATTTTAGATAATCATATCAGTGGAAAAAAGCAGAATCTACACACTTAAGAGAGTCTCCTAATTTCCTACTCAAACGCAGCCAACTTAGGAACAGAGTACATCAAAGAATAATAAATTACATTGGAGAAGAAAAACATAATTTCCCAAATGAAATTCTAACATAACACTGAGCAGAAATGCACTTTTCAAATGTAAATGCCAAGGGAATGTGAAGACATTTGCTATACTGTTGTTTATGCTTGTTATTTTGTCTATCTTTTAAAATGCTTCCTTCACAATATACCTACTCTGTGATGTCCTGCAAGGAATGTGTGTTAATAACTTCCTGAATCTGCCCTAGAGAAAAAAGATCTGCTACATCTGTATTGGTTTTATGTTAATTATTACACCTCTGCTGGCTAAATGTAGAAGTTTTATTTGTGAATTTTGTTCATAATTACCATAATTAACACTGCTATCAAATAGTTAATCAAAAGCACCATTCTAGTGCAATCCCCAAATAGCATCCATGTCTGTGTGTTCAGGTCACAAAGACAACTATGGCAAAGAACTCCACTGCAGGTGTGTTTTCTGCTTTAATTTGTGTTGGGTTCAGTATTCTCCCACTGGTTAATACATGTCAGAGTTGCTAATGTAGGAACAACCTGTCAAGGCAAGGATAATGAATTTGCTAAGTCAGAGGTGAGACAGACGTGATTGCTGAGTCAGAGGTCTTTGATGCTATTATACCACTGAAGGAAATTTAAATGAGAAAACCATGTCTCCTATATTAGAGAATTTCCTGAAACATTCTACCTGAATGAAATGAAGCTATAGTCATTAAAGATATTATTAGCTATTGTCATTAAAGATATTGCTGATTTCTGAGGCAGTTCAAAGAAGCTCTTTCTGAAGAAACTTCTGCTTGAGGTATAGACTTGAGGTAAGGTTCTACATTCCTAATACTTTCAAGATAGATACCTGGAAGCATGGAAGCAAAATGTTTCATCTATGGTATTTGAAAATTAGTCTTCAGATACTAAATGTTATGAGGAAAAAAAAAACAGCAAAGAAAATGCATGCAGCAAACTGCAACTATGCTCATATTTTATATTTTTGAACTAAGAGTCTAAGGATGTAGGGAAGTTATCCTTTTTTTTATACAAAATGGTTATTGAATGAACTGCAACAGGCAATGTTAAGTTGGGATGAGATAAGTTGCTGGTGTGATCTCATCTGGCTCTGTGTACAGTTTATAAAACACAGAAAAATGTAGAATTTCAGGGTAGCATAACTGTGATGGGCACCCTGCCAGCAATACAGAGAAAACTATTTCCATGTTTTCTGCCCTCCTATACACTCAAAGGAAGTGACATTGCTTTCATTTTGGAGTTTTGAGGGTGGGTCTTCCCTGCTGACAGACCAGAACAAGGCCTGAAAGAAGTACTTGCACAAGAAGCATCTTTACAAACTAAAAAGGCCAAGATAGCTCTGTTCAGTGATCAGCAGTGAAACCCATTTGACGCCCTATATATTTTAATGCAACTACAAACTGCAGTGGAATAGAAGATGAGGAACAAAATGCATGAATTTAAAAAGTTTCTACATATTTTGGACATCTGGAGAATGAAGCATATATCCTTCAGCACGAGATAAAACTATCTGATGCAATTATAATTTCATCTTTATTGTACTGTGGCAAACTTGACAACTGGAAGTCAACGATAACAAGAAGCCTAATGAAGCATCTGCAAAATAGTCTCAGAATTACTGATGCTATCACAGAAGTAGTGACAAAATGTGAAAGAACACTGGAAAAATATATGCTGCTTCCAAACTTAGGAGATGATAACTTAAAATGAGCTTGCAGAGCCTTATGCTGCAATGTGAATCAATCCTCCAAGGAGTAAGGAAGAGGGCAGCTGGAAGACAGAAGGAAAAGACTGAGACAACCTTATGTTGTGTTCCAGCACGGTTATGGCTGGTAGAACTTGCATCTACTCACACTGAAAGACAACAGAACACATGAGACAAAGCAGTACTCTGTAATATATGGGATGATTCATGACCAAGATATTGTGTATGTTACGCAAATAACATACACAAATTTATTTATTTATAAATAAATAAATTTATTTCAGAGATATGCCCAAACTTGGGAGAATTTAAAGCAATAGGCAAAGCAAAATGGATAAAAACAGCCAGTTGGCTTCAGAGAAGGGCATTTTCAAAATCTGGTCTTTTCAAAATTGTAGTTGTTACAATGTAGAATGAAGCTGGCAAATGATTGAAGAGTTACATCACTGTAAGAGTTCAGTGATCTCAATGGCAAACTTACCTTGTCTGTGAAAGAGTTCATGTTATAGATCTGGCATCAAAAGTGAATATTCAGTATCTTGTTCAAAAATTGTACTTTAAAATCATAATCAACCTTTCTGACATAGGCAGTGTCATTGTGCATTTATGCTAAGCACATATGCACCATGTGGTTGTGCTGCAAGATAATGAGAAACACCAATGTTTAATTTATGCCTTATTTACATATAATATCCAGGATTTAATCCACCAGTTATTCTAGTTCCCATGTGTAGGAGCTTCTGAATGCATACAGATTTTACAGGTAAATTTAAAATCAAGGTGAGTATCTTTGTTCTTTTTTTAAATTAAAAAAGCTTCTCATTCCCCTTTTTTGTGTTTAGATTGTCACACATCCTTTCTGAAAAAAAGGGGATATCACATATCTTAACAATATGAAAGGAACTTCTAAAGTTGATAGCACTTTAATATGCACCTTGAAAACTGATCTCATTACTGAGATAGAATGATGCCATTAACAGCTATGGAGGAGTCCATTTTTATTCAAATAAAACTGAATTGCTTTTTTCGGTGAACTTTTTCACCCTCAATGTATACACTAATGAATTTTCTGGAAATGTGTCCAAGTACAGGCTTTGTATCAATAACCTGAAATACAAAACTGTGAGTAGGTAACCTAAAATGTTAAGGCTTTGTTCAAATCTGTAACACAAATTCCAAGATGAATAAAATATTTCTGGACAAAATATATCCATTATGAGAATGGAATTAGCTGTTATCCATAAGAGTCACCAGTATTTTTGGCCATAAAAATCCATATAATAATGGATGGCATAAACTAGTAACAGTAACAGACCAACCTGAGCTAGAAAAAATGAATTGAATATTGAACAGAAGTAAGAGAAGAAGAAAATATTTCCTGTCTGACATTTTTAAAAAAAAGGGTAATGAAAGGAAGTAAAATTTTCTATTTTAGAATAAGTTACAGGTATAATTTTCTTGCATTCAAACCAGAAAAAATGAAATACACAATTAGAAAAAGTCTAAATAAATGAAAATGAAAATTACTGGGTCACTGGGATTTCAAGGTCAATTAAGCTATCCTGTGATAACTTAAGTAGTCAAGGATATTTTACAAAATTTTACAAGGATGTTTTACAAAATACTTTCAGAAGTACTTGCAAGGATATCAATATTATTATGTGTAACTCATTGAGATGGATGATAACTGAAATAAGAATCTGGAAAGTAAGGTTAGAGCAGAAAGCAAGTAGCAGAACAAGTGGTAACACTTGTCTGGGTGAAAGTCTTCACCAGTTGGGTCTTACTGTCTTTTGGTTTTAAGAAGAACAGTATATCCACACCTCCTCAGGTTCTCCACCTACACTTAATTTAGGAGTTAATGTGTCTCTATACAGGGAAATAAATAGCAGAGTGAAAGGCAAAAGTGGATTCTAACGCAATAAATTACTACTGGTTAAGCATTGCATGTTTTAACACAGAGTACAGAAAACATCGTGATTTATCTCTCCATCTGCTTCTACTGCAAAGAAAATTACAAGTAATTATTGTCATCATATACTCAAACAGTGTATTTATTAGCAGTGTCTGTTTGTGTATAACTTTTTCATCCACTTATCTGGACTCAGAATAAACAGGGGAGTTTCTTGCTTTCTCCCCCCTGTTATCTGTCCTTAGAGACCAAGGATGCGAAGCAAAGAATTCAGCTTTTTCAAGAATAGAATGACCTAGAATGACCTTTTTCAAGAATAGCTGCAGGAGCTATTTTGTGAGCTGTAAAGCAGTGCAAATCTACTGGTATCTGGCAAAAAGATTTGTTTGTGATCTCTTTTTTTTTGCTTCATATGGTTGTTTTTTGCTTGGTTGGGGCTTTTTGTTTGTTTTGGGTTTGGTGGGGGATTGCTTTATGGTTTGTTGATTGTTTTCAACAAGGACCTAACATTTCTTTAAAAAGACTTTAAAAACTTGCTATCAATTATCAAACATTGCTATCTTCCCTTTCTTTTTTTCTCACTTACTCCCATTTTTTTTCTTCAGATGTATATGAGAGCCTTTTAATGGGTCTTTAAATAAGTACCTGATGTTATACACATATTTGCATCAAAAGACAATGATGAAATTACTTAGAAAAAAGTTAATGAAGCAATCTGGCTATAAAGCATCTGGAGAAGAAGCAGTAGATAAATATACGGTATCATCAGGAAAAGCAACACATAAACAAACCCCTCACAGCTGAATTGTGGAAGTATAGTGACAGAATAATGCATTAGTTTTGTATTTTGCATTGTAATGACTGAAACACAAGACACTACTTACCTGGACAACTAAAATGATACCACCACTGTTAACTCAAAGACTTCTTAATTAGAAGTCTTGTATATCTGCATTTTTACTGCTGTTAGAATTTTTATTTTTTAATGTAGGAATTTGAAAATCTCTTACTTTGTTTTATCTGACTATGGAAGAACTAAATGCAATTAGATACACAGGTATAGAGAAAAAGGAGAAAGAATTCTAAGCTCTCAAGTCAGTTCTCTAAAACTAGAGGCAACTGATTGACATATGGAAATTTTCTCTTACTTTCAAGCTTTTGATTATACCTGGACATTTTTAAATCTGATTTACTTTCATTTATAGTGTTGAACTTTGTGATGGAATCTTATATCCATCCTAAATTCTGCATGCTGTGAGTGAATAGGAGGACTCAAATGGCATGGGGCTGCAATTATCTTGCTGAAGAAAGAATCGAAGAACCACTCCATAGAAAACATACAAGTAGATCCCCTGATCATTCTGAGCCTTACTGCAGAGAGATTCTTCCATCTCTCTTTGCAAAACACTGTCAAGTCTTAAGGAAAGTTCATGTCCAGAATCATAGAATATCCTGAGTTGGAAAGGACCCACAAGGACCATGAAGTCCAGCTCTTGGCCCTGCACAGGACATCCCAAGAGTCACACCACATGCCTGAGGGCATTTTCCAAATGTTTCTTGAACTCTGTCAGGCTTGGTGCTGTGAGCACTTCCCTGGGGAGCCTTTTTCAGTGCCCAGCCATCCTCTGGGTGAGGAACCTTTTTCTAATATCCAACCTAAACCTCCCCTGACACAGCTTCAGGCCATTCCCTTGGGTCCTGTCACTGGGCACCAGAGAGAGGAGATAAGTGTCTGCCCCTCCTCTTCCCTTCAGGAGGAAGCTGTAACTGCAGTGAGGTCTCCCTCAGTCTCCTCCAGACTGAACAGACCAAGTGACCTCAGCTGCTCCTCATACAGCTTCTCCTCAAGTTCTTCACCATCCTCATGGACCTCCTTTGGATGTTAAAACCTTTATATCCTTCTTATATTGTGGTGCCCAAAACTACACCCAGGACTCGAGGGAAGGACGCTCCAGCACAGAGTAGGAAGGAGCCATCAGTGTCAGCCAGTCAGAAATCTCTTTCCACAACAAGAGTGGAAAGAGATTTGCTAAGTGTTCAACGAATAAGAATTTTTTGAGGCAAAGGGCTTCAAACAGTCAAGAGTCAATGTTGATCAAAAGATCTTATGGACAGTGAGGTGGTAAGAGTTTATAGTGTAGCACTATAAATCCTGTACAAACAAATGTTAAAAAAAAATCTAAAGAGCTATTTGCATATTTTTCCCCTTTTTAAACATTTGATATCCCAAATTCCATTAAAAATACATTTTTCTTAAAAAAACCCATGCTGTTCTCTGCACTGAGTTATGATGCAGTTTATGCTAGAACTTCTTATCTGCAAGGATTTAACTAACATAGAAGAAAATAAAGATTACAGCAACTGAGCAATTCTGAAGCAATTATGATGTAATAAGTGACAAAGTACGTACATGTGCAAAGACAGTATTTTTTTTAATGTTCATGAATGTTTTATAAAGTTGTTGAATAGGCCAAAAAATTGCATAATGCACCTGAAAAATCTATTTATTGCCATAAATTGCTCATACATCATCTACTTATTTCTCACAATTATTCTTTATGTGAATCAGCGTTAAGGATTTTTCGGTAATTTTACATGAACAGTGAGTGCAATCCATGTTCTGTTGTGAGAATTGGGGGGTGATTTGAAGCCCTTAGGTTTTCAGTACACAATTAATATACTTTGATTGCACTTATAGTTTTACTCTACAAGGATAGAAGGTCAAGAGTTATATTATGTAAATCACCATTCAAAGAATTGATGAAGTTTAAAAGTATAGATCTTAAAATTATATGTGTTAAGAACCACCCAACAATAAAATTTAATTTATGGATAACATTAAATATATTCACACAATTAAGCAAAATAACAGCTTGATCCCAAATTTCTAAGTTGGATGCATGAATTGCAAAATGTATGACACATTTAATATAACAGTATTTCATTGTTTGTAGAAATTATACAATCAGATTTTAAAATGTATATATAGCTGTCTGTAACGCCTCTTGTTAAATGGAAGAAATTTATTCTGAGCAGAATTTCCTCTTTTTGCAACACCACAATACCGGGAGCCACTATGCTTCTTGCATTTTCCATTCCCTAACCAGCTTTTTCCTCATCTTGTTTTCGTGCAAAACATTTTTCTTCCTTAACCTTGCACTTGTTCTTATTAAATTCCATTCTGCTTCTTCCAGTCATTTTCCCAATTCCATTAGTGTACTCTTGATTCTAATCCAGTGAAAGAGTCTTAGAGATCTTAATAGTTTAATACCATTCCCATCTGTAGCAAATAGAGGTCATCCTTCCTCTCTATTCCATCATATAGACCATCAGTGGAATTAGAGAACTCAGTCCACAGATATCTGCAAAACTTAACTGAGACACCCTTCTCTTTTGATACCTTCTCTCCAGTCCTGTATTATGACAAGCTTTTCAAGAACTACAGTGATGAAGAGCTGTTAAATAATTGTATCACTGTGTTGACACTGTACCTAAGATTTACAGATGACATCTTTATTATCTCGATTGGAAATCTGGACTCCCCTATTGATTTTTATCACAAATTCAATAATAACCATTCTCTATCAAACTGTCACTGCAGCACTCGTGCACCAGCATCATTTCCCTGCAGCTGATGTTGCTGTGTAATCAGCAGTGTAACCTGCAACTGTGGTAAATGGAAAACTAAAGGCCAGCACATATACAGGCTCCTCAGAAGCCTTTATATACAGCAGATCACTCACAGTGCTCCCCTTAGCAGTAAAGAAGATTTATATACATCAGAATTACCACATAGAAAAGAATTTCAGAAAAAGGTGTGAAACCCCATGTGAAAAAATGTTTAAGTAGAAGATGACACCTCCACCCACCACCAAATGTACATCCATTGTCACAGCCCATCCTCTCCCAGAAGCTGTACAAAATATCATTAAATAACTACAAGTTGTAATACAAGAAACTTCTTGCTATTCAAACAGCCCTGAAGCCTCACTAAATTGATTCTGAAAGGATACTCCTTGTGCTCAAAGCACACTAAATGAATATAGGTTTTCCTCGAATAAAGAAGAGAAAATGTACAAACCTCTACAGTACTACAATAAATATTCTCATCTGCAGAACAATTAGCACCCTAAAAATCTTAGAGCTGTACACTTCATCCAGTGAAAAATACTCTTGCTGCAAATGTGGAAATGAGCACCTTTTTCATACAAGAATAGTAATTCCCACAGAAAATATGCATAGGACCACATGCTTTTAATGAGGGAGCACATCCTATGAAACACACATTCCACCATATTTTTCTTCTGGAACCAAAAGAACCTGGTGAACTACTGAGAAAGAAGATTCTGCAAAATAAAACAACTTATTTATTTCTGTGGGGTTTTTTTCATACTTACAAAAAATTGGAGTTTGGTAAATCAGTCTTGTCCTCTTCAAACCTTTTTATTTTGCATAATATATATTGCTGTCTACTTTCCTTTGCAAAATTTCATTAACAAGTCCCCGCTTTTCTCCCCACACACTTTCTGGCTCTTACCCACCAAACATTTTTTTTTTCCAGAGACTTACTCTGAAATATAGTTAAATTTTTTTTAAGTTTGTGCTTAGAAATCTATTTCTATTTCTTCTGTTTCAGGTCTAAGAAATGTATGTTTGCTGAAAAGGTTGTCTAATTATTCTAATGATATAAATTGGTCTTAAAAGAGATATTAGCTTCATTTACAGACACAGAATCAGTTAGGTTGGAAAAGATCTCTGAGATTGAGTCCAGCCTATGACTGAGCACCATCCTGTCAACTGGGCCATAGCAGTGAGTGCCACAGTTGTTTTTTAAAACACCTCCTGGGATGGCCACACCACCTCCTTGGCCAGCCCATTCCAATAGTTAATCACTCTTTCTGTGGAGAAATTCCTGTGAAATAGAGAATAGGCCCCAGCTTTGGGACTTTCTTTATAGTCTAAGATATTTGATACAGATGAAGTGAAGAGGGGTTGAGAGCATTCAGGGTATGTTAGAAAGTGTTTAGGATCTCATGGGATGTTTTCTACACTTTGTTGTGTGTTTTTCTGTACTAGGCACATTTACCACTGCATCTCAACAATTAAAGGAATGATTAGGTAGTGTTTTGCAATAGCATTCCCTGGAGTTCTATCGCATGAGGTGAAAGGCAAATTGCACTGAAAACTGTCAAGGGCCTGAGAAGAGTGACTGAACCTATTCAGCTACACTGTAGAGGGAAATGCAGCTCCTGCACTCAGAATTTGAGTGGTACATGGAAAAAAATGCAGCTTTACTGAAACAGTTACTACAGAAGAAAACTCATTCGAGTTTAGGACTGAAAAAAATTTGCTTGACACCAATGGAGTAAGTCTAGAGATGAAGACAAATTGAGCAGAGATGACAATGAGGATCAATGGCTTTGTAAATGTCTGCTTTTTGCTCTGCTGGAGAGAGAGCTGTCAGCCACCTCTCAGATTCTATCAGCTGAAGAGATGGAGCTATTTCTGGAAATAAGCCATACGTACATTTCTCTCCCTGATATAATTCCTTACCTACAACTTTTTTTATTCTTGAAACCGAGTATTTAATTCTCTTTCCTTTGTTCTCAAAGGATGTTAGTGGCCTGTGCAAGGAAGATTACCTCAGATATGAGTGATAACCTACATTTCCCCAATTACACTTGAAAGTCCCCTTTCTGAAGCTTTAATTTAAGATCTACATCTTCTGGGGCACAGGTACTGCATGCAGTCCTACCTAATTCTCAAATATTCAGTAGCTGCAAGTATGCAGCAGGTGGATGTCAGCAATACTATGAGTAGTCTTCAGACTACTCAGATTCAGATTCAATTTGTTTCACACAAACAGACCTCTGCTTTCTTTGTATCTTTGTATTTTTTTTATAAATCAGCCTTCTGGATTCCCTGTCCTGGCAATCTCTCTGACAGAGGACTGTGTATCATGGGAATCTGGTGGAAAAACAAACATACTACTGCATCTTTGGACTGAGCTTTTAACCTTTGTTCCATAATATTCTTCTCCAGTACAACACCAGAATCTTTATGCAAAATATGCACACATAACTTCTCACAGTTTCAGAAACTAAGCTTTTGAAATATGCTGATGCCCGTTTGAAGAGTGTTTGTGTCCTAGCTGAACGGAATATAGTCTTGTTCTAACCTTAAGAAGAGATGCTGCATCTGGACTTTCACCTCTGCTACCTTTCCAAACAATTCCACCTTCTTTCTGTTATTATTTCAAGGTTTTCTTGACAAGTGAGTACAGAAATGAAGAGATAAAGCCTGACTGACTCAATTTGTCTCAGTCCCATAGCCTACAGTCACATTGAAGAGATTAATGCACTACAGCAAATCACCTCCTGGGCATCCAAATCCAACCTGGGGGCATCTTTTCAATTTTTATCTTTTTTTTTTTTTTTAATGAGCATGATAAAATGAAAATATACAGTCAAGGATTTTCTCCCTTGCTCATCTCAAATTGCATCCATGCTTTGATTTTCAAGGTAATAAGAGGTGCAAGAGAGCGAATTTGCTAGAAATGGTGTCACTACAGGTATTCATTATGAAACATGCTTCTCAAAGATGAACTGAGGGTTTTTAATCAACGTTTTAATAGTATATCTCTGTTCTGAATGACATTGTGTCTGGCTTCTAAGAATAATCTGCATGGACTTTTGTGTCATTGACACTAGGGAAGGCTATGGTGCATTAAATTCATCATGTGAGACATATGTTCAACCTTTAGGTTGTTTGCTGTTGGGCTTCCAAAAATAGTCATTATAATTTTGCACAATAACAAGACGTTGCTCAGAAGTCAAAATCACAGGTTGGAAAAATCACCTTGTTAATATATTCAACAGCATATTGAGAATGAGAAATGCCAAACAATTTGTTTCAAAACGCAAGCACAGGTTCACTTTCTCAGGCTATAAAATTTATTCATGTGAGTTTCCAGTGAACTTTTTCCTACCAGATTCTGCATTTTTGTTACACATATATTTCAGAAGCCACTTTGAATGCTGCCCCATGTAATCTAAGAAAGGCAATCCTCTAACTTGAAAAAACACTGAATCAGATATTTTCCTATCGAGTGACTAAAGATATGGTAGTATGATTCAAACCAAGGCTTTTAAATTAGAAGGTGGAGGTGCCATTGAAAGTGCTGCATTGTAGCATTTGTCTTGACTTTCTAAGGCATCTTTCCTAAAGGATGTCATGTGCTGCCCTCCTGCTCCATACCCTTATGTTTGTTATCATTTGCAAACCCAAGAAGTTTCACAGCTAAGTCACGTGTACACAGCAGATTGCCACTGCTGAATCAGAGAGAAAAGAATATTATGTTTCTCTGAAACTCACAAGACATTAAGTTTCTGTAAGAGATGAATTCTACCCCCTTGGCCCCACACATGAATTAAAATCCAATTTCACTGAGTATCTCATCAATGCATACAAGCAGTTGTAAGTCAAAGCATCCATTAGAAGACAAGGGCTTCTCCCTGAGGCTCGGGGATGGCTTCAAGGGAGATAAAGACAGCCCTTGAAAGAGTCAAAACTACATAAAATAACATAAGCCTCTTGGAGGCAAATTTAAGCTCTAGTAACCCTTTGGGGACAGAATGCCTTCAAGGATAGTATGAAACAGCTTTACAGCAGCAGAATAAACTGAAGAGCAAATTATAAAGTGGCAAGGACCCAGTGACAGAAAAGTAAAGGATAATCCCTTTGAGCTGTGTGAAATAAGAAGTAGATGGCTGCATACCAAAGGTCAGTAATATGGCTCAAAGTGCTTTTTAGTGTCTTCACTCCAGCTTCACTACTGCTTTCAGAAGAACCACCTTCTCCTCACCCTTTCTGTAAATCTCTGACATGTATGCTCCCTTCTACAAGGAGAGGCCATGGCAGAGGGAAAAGCAAGGGAATGGGTTTGCCTGAGGGCATGGCAGCACATTTAGCAACATGCTTGACAGAGAACATGGCTGTGCTGAGAAGTAACAAAGTCCCAAGAGGAACATGCAAAGGCGCTGGGCTAGATGCCACTCCAGAAGGATCTGAAAAGCACATCAGGGAAGCATCAAACCACAGGGATGTAGCATGCTCAGTGCAGTTCCTCCTCCTCTAGCTCTCCTGTCTAGTCCCAATCCTGCAGAGAAGTCCTTGTCACTAGAAACAAGAATGAAAGACATGTCATACTCTGGAATAAATGCTGGAAGCTCTTTCTGTCCAGATATCTACCAAGATGTAGTCTGCAGAGGGTTGGAACATTTTCTGCCTCTACTGCTGCAGGTTTCAGTTGGTGACACAAGGATTTGTAGAGGATTTATACTGGCAGCACTACACTATGCAGACCTTACACAGGAGTGGCTCATCCTTTTCTGCTTTTCTCAGAAGTCCAGGCAGCACCCAGGCTCAGGAACTGCAACAGAATACGAGAAACTCAACTTCAAAACCCTACAATTTTCATTATTAGTACACATAGTTTATTTATCTTTACACTCTTTTGTTTCTCTTTTTCAAAAAGAAGCTCAGGTTTCAGCCCTACTGATAACCTTGAGGTATACAGTGCATCCCTTGCAGAGTTAATCTTCTAGCAGGATCTTCAGAAACAGAAAAATTAGAGCTGTTTCTTACTATTTCTGTGCTTCTGGTCTGTCTTCATTATTAGACTGTAGTCAGTCAGCATTGCCTTGCCTTTGGTAGGTGTGCTTGGGTATACACATGGAGACTGGTTAGGACTTGGCAGCTGTGGAGGATGACATAGATTTCATTGTACAGATGTACCTCAGGCATCTCTGAAAATGCTGCAAAAGGGGCTAGATGATGTGAGGTTTTATTTTATCGCAAAATAATTCTTCTGTGTATTTACTGTGTACTAATTACAGAATCTAAACACTTCATTGTACTAAGAGATAAGCCTGGTTGATGTTTAACTGATAGTTTCTGAACTGTATTTCTTAATCCCTAACGTAGTTGAATTTCATAAGCAACCCCTCCTAAATTAACAAAATAGAATTTTTTTTTTTTAAACTACAAATATCACCTGGGGGCTCAGCTTTAGATTTCTTGGACATCCTAAGCACTATTCAACTGTTTCTCTAGCTGAGCAGTCAGATGGACTAAACAGGCTGACCTGAATTTCACCCAGAGTGCACAGCAAAACAATCAACGAGTACCAAACAGGAGATTTCAGAACATCTGGTGCTCTTAACTGCCAATAAGGGAATTTCAGCAGGAGGAAATGGAGTAGAAGTATCAGGCTTACAACTTTCCCCCATTTCCCAGCCTCTTCTGAGATCTGTTTAGATTCTCAGGTATTACAATGTGATTGCTGGACTGCAAGTCTTGTAATTGGCAGTAGGGAAATAGAAAATAGCTATTATAAGTCACCCTTAAACAACTGTGACCTGTGACAAATTACCCATGGTCTCTTTTTACTGTCAATTTTACAGACACAATACACTGGAACTTTTAAAAGGTGTTCTTCTCAATAAAAGCATTTTGTTTCTTAAACTGATGCACATAAAAGGTTGGTTGACAGCACTAATCATGGTTTAGTAACAAGTTGGCCTGAGGGACCAAGAGTAGCATGTCAAAGTACTGATCTTTGTTAAAACAGGAAGCAAAACAGGAAAGCTGGTGATAAAATTTGCTAAAGTTATAGATTTCATAAAGTTTAGGACAAAAAAAAAAACAAAAACCTGACTCAATTATCTAGTTATGATTTGTAGAAGATACAGTTCCATGTATTCACCTCCTGTTGAATGTTTCAAACAAATACAAAATCAGTCCTTGAATAACTCTTGCTTCAGACAGACAGTGGAAAAGACTGACACTTAAGAATGACTAACAATGAAAAGCCTAAGAGGAGGTTGGATGAGATACCTACTAGGATTTTCATGTAGTCTAAATTAATAGTTAGATCTAACTTTATCATATTCAGCTCTCTAGCTAGCTATTGATTCAGGACAATAAAATATTCAAGTGCTGCCTGGAAATTTGCTGTCAATAGTATGTGAGAAATTTGGTTTCTAAAAGGGAAAGAAAAAAGTAGAAAACTGCTGATTTTGCAGACAATGAACAATTCTGTTGTCAGAAAATCTAAAGAACATCTTTAGTGCTTGGCTAAACCTTAACTAAATGTACTTGCCAATCTGAATTACAATGTTTCACTTTGGAAACCTGACAAATTCATGCCTTCTAGGCTTTTGGTGAGGGAGTGTTATCAGCTGGAGCTCTTAACATTCCCCAGCAATAATTGAGCTGTTTTCAGTTCTGAAAAGCAGTGCATGACATGTTTACCTGTGGCCAAATGGAACTACAGCTGAGCACTTCAAGCATCCCTACCACTTCTGACATATCTTGGTGGTGTTACAGATGCCACAATAAAAACCCTAGCAGGGAATTATCTTGCCCAAGACCCCTGAAGTCCAGGACCATACATTCCCTGTGTTACAATCCATGAAGAACCTCAGTGATAACCCTACAAATTATAACATACACACAGTAAAACTGAAATGACAGGAAAACAAGGTATTTATCCTCCAAAATAAGCAGTGAAAAGAAATTTTGCCTTCCTGCTGCATTTCTTTATTAGAAGAAGAGACTTAGTATAATTATAAGACTTGAGGAATTTATTTTGATTGCCAGTTGGAGCTGTTTTTTTAACTATGCACACAAATGTTTTTTAATGCTGTAAACTTTTATGGAAAAATTGGAAAAGCTAAGTAGGTTTCCCATGTGTGCTCTTGCACTGCAATTAATTGTAGTGTGATAAAGAATTTTCTTAAGCAAAACTCAGTGTATTTTGATGAGATAGAAAAAAAATATTTATCCAAAACATGTAAGTAGGTAGATGAAATCAAAGGCTTTGTTTCTGTTCATGCAAACTCACTGGGCCAGAATTCCTTATTTCTGAATCATGCATCTTTCAGCAGACTAAAGTAAAGCAAGAAAGACACTCGGGGACAATTTGACAATGTAATTCTGATCTGCAGCTTGCTCTAGGAGCCATGCTCTGAAGACTAATTTTCCAGCTCCATCTGCCCTTTTGCTATGCAGATTACTTTCTTCAGACAATCAATTAAAGAGAAACTCACAAAAATAAAATAATTACATTTTTTTACAATTATGTTTTTGGTAAAATCTTAAAAATAAAAAAGAAGCAAAGTAGTATATTTTTATGTGCATTTGGTTTCTGTTATAAATAAATAAAGACAAAAAGAGTATTGGAGGAGCTGTACAGGTTGTATAGAAAAGAACCCAAAACAAAAACAAAACTCTGATTGAGCCAAGAGGGGTTTGTTTTGTTTTGCTTTTTTTTCCCCCATTCTCTTGTTGCATGAAGGTGTTCTAAATAGAATCATTCAAATATAAATGAATAAGAAAAGCATTACTTTAATCTCTCTACTGATCCAAGAGACAGTTGCCATTATAAACCCTTAAAAAATAGAGAAAACAGAATTCAGACTATCCACAAAGCCTTACAGAAGTTTCAAGGTTTAGAAGGAAAAAACAAAAGTAGTCTCTGGAAAATATTTGAATACCTATGGTCGATTCTGTACAATATCAGAACTTACTTATTCACCCTCTGCCTCAAGCTATGTTTCAGTAGGGGAACATAGTATGAAATGTAAAAGGAACACTGGAGAGCTTGCAGTTGATGAAAAAGACTGTATTAAATACACCACAGCATCATGATGAGCAGTTATGTCTCTAGAGATTCATTATTCGTCTGAAAGTCAGAAATTCTATAACAAATGGAGATGCAGTTTTCTGTGAAAGGAAAAATAAAAAGGATTGTGTGTACAGAACACAGACTCAGAAGAGCAATAAAAAGAAAAGCAAAAGAGTATTTTTTCCTATCTATGTTCGTTTAGAGGTATATAACAAACCACATGAAGCAAACTGAGTAATTGTAGTCTTTAGGCAGTCATATAGTAATAAAATTAATTTTAATTGAGAATAAAATGTAAGAGTAGGAAAAAAATTCTGAAACATTAGATAAATTATACATACATGTTTTGGTTCAGCTTTCTAAATTACTTCTTTGGTATTGTCAACAGACTTTTGGAAGTAGTCTGTGAACCATTTCCTTTTGAAAAAACTCTTAAGTTTCAAGAGACAGAATTGTGGGTATGGTCATACACAAAATTTGGAAAAAAAATCAGAAACTCTAAATCTCTCAGCTAACTTTCAGGTCTGAAAAAAATACTAAACAAATCATCAAGTACATCACTTAAACACGGCCAGGGTCAAAAGTCATCATTGTTTCATCTGGAACAGCACCCTACAAATTCTCTGGTGTATTATAATATGTTGAGCACTCACTGAAATTTGTCCAAGGTCAGGGAATAAGTAATACCTTTCCTGGATGGATTCACTTGTGTCTCTGGATGTGTTGAATTTTCAATCTTTATCTTATAAAAGGCACTTTTCATTTACCTAGCTGCCTACTTCCCTGCAGTGCACAGGGATTTAATTATATTTGAGACTTCTATCCCTCTGGTCAATGTCAAATTTGGTTGAAAAGAGGTTATTAATCAGGAAGAGCAGACACACACAGTGTGATTGCAGAAGCCTAATTTCCTTAGGAAATTAAGCTAAAAAGTAAGAGAAAAAGATTTCTCAAGGACAAGTCCCATCTGATTTTTGACATTTATAAGACATTTTTATAAGTTAAATGAAGAAACATGGTTAGGTGAAATAAGGTATTTGCAGCTCCCTAGAAATCCAGATTGAAGTTGCAGTTGGTAACTCAGGAGAGCATTTCAAGTGGAATCCATTACAATTTCATCCCTAATCAAGGTCTTATATATAAGTGCATTACACTAAAGAAAAGAAATTGTAAATGTAATCCCTTTGGTCACTTTGGGTCACTTGTCCCAGCTGTGTCTCCTCCCAGACTCCCATGCACCCCAACTTCCTGGCCAGCGTGGCAGCATGGAAAGCAGAAAAAGCCTTGGCTCTGTGTGAGCCCTGCTCAGCAATAACAAAAATCTCTATTCAACCCTCTCACCAATCCAAAACACCCAACCAGTCACTGAGGAATTACTCTACCCCACCAAACCGCACACTAAAGCTTTTACTTTGGAGTGGTGTTGTCCCAGAGAAAAGGTAAATTTAGTTCATGGATTTATCAAGTTTAAGATGCCTAAGGGACTTATTTTGCATATTCATGCCTAAAGAAGTCTCAGTGGGTATGCAATCTCCAATTTTTTCTATCCCACTGATATAAGTAAAACAGAGTTGGAAAAGCAATAAAACTTGCACACAAGAAGTTTCCCTACTACAAAGAATGGTGGTTGTTATGACAGTAATCATCTATACTACTCTCTTTATAAAAAATAGCAGTAAAACAAAACAAACAAAAAACCAATCCACATACCCTTTACACCTGCCAAAAAAACCCAACAAAAAAAACCAAAAAAAAACCAACAAAACACATTCTGAAGGAGATTTGGATGACAAGTACAAAAAGGTTTGTTAGCTGAAACTACTTATTAATAGGTCCATGAGAGATATTTAAACAAAGCTCATTGTAAGAGTTTAGGAACCATTTCAAGAAAGAGCTCCCAAATTCCAGCATCTGTGGTATGGAGATTTATCTAGATGATCCTCCTGCCTCTTCTATCTAGGAACTTACTTACTGGACTTTGCAGATGACAAAAGTATTTTAGCTGTCAATTAAAAGTTACAACTAATAAATTCATTGCAACTGTTATATATTAGACTTTACCAGATGTTAATTCATCAGAGATTGCTACAACTTGCATGGTAACTAAGCTGGAGGGCTCCTATTAAAATTCAGCATGTTGAACATCTTGATGTTTAGGCAAGTGCATGGGGCATTTTTCAGTCTAATTTGGTTCTAAGATGTGCATCAGAGATTTCTAGATTGTGGTTAAAAACACCAAGATTAGCTGTTCCACCAGCATTTATTATACATCTATCCCACATATAAAATCATTATATGTAGTATCAAATAAGATTTACTTCATATCCCTGTCCTCTGAGAATGTGCTGCTTTCCAAATACCATGCCACTGCAACTCTCTTGTCGGGTTATAGTTTTGTATAATACCTATTTTCTCTGAAATGTGTTGGTGACTAAAGAAACTAAAGACAAGAATGGAGCAACCAAAACAGGTTCTTTTCCTATTTTCATTTTAACACCTTTCTCATATACATGTCTTTTCCTAAAGATTTCCTAAAAAAAGAAACAAAACAAAACAATTTAATTTTTTGGACATTTAAAGAAAGATACTAGGAAAACATGAACTCATCTGTAAACCACATGACCCACCAATGTGAGCTCACAGGCAAGAAATAAATTGTGTCCTGGGCTGTGTTAAAAGAAGCAGGTTGTGAGTAGCAGGTTGAGGGAGGGGATTCTGCCCATCTGCTCTGCTCTGGTGAGACCCCACCTAGAGTTCTGCATCCAGAAGGATGTGGACCTGCTGAAGTGAGCCCAGAGGAGGGCCATGAAGATGATTTGAGGCATGGAGTATTCTAATTTTTGTAATTCATGTTGAAGTAATTATGATTAGAACAGCTAAAGGACAAGTTAAACTATGTTCCATTAATCTACTGAGATTTATTTTCATGATATTATTTAATCCTTTCTACCACAGTAAGACACTAAGTAACAACTGCTTGCATTATTATGTCTCTCCATATATACCATCATTGATCAGATATAGTTGTTTCTTTACCCGTAGCTAAATTTTTGCATTTCAAAACATTTATTTACAGAAGTCAGCATCAATGTCTTGCACATCTTTCAACTCCCATCAAGTAATGCATTTAATACAAAGTTAACTGTGACCCAGATAACAACCCATTCAAATGAAATCTGAGCCAGTTTAATTTTGTTTTAATATTATAAACCAGCTGTGCAGCGCCTAAGGTTCTTTGCCTTGATATCCAAAGCAAAGGTGAAAAGAACTCCTCCTCATCCCTCAGGGTCCCAAGGAAGGTTACACATTTGTAGTATGTTATGAGAAAAAAATTACTCTTTCCACACTAGATAGTACACAAGAATTCTCTCAATTTGGCTTGACAGCTGGAGAATTCAATGTTTATGACTTTGTTAGATCAACATTGTGAGATGGATCAAAAAAAACCCCAAAAAACCCAAACATTGTCCATAATTACAAAAAAGCACTGGACACTTTGAGCTGAAGACTAGACTGCCCAACATAGAATCAAAGAATAAACCATAGGCAGTGCAACTGATGTTTACTGACATTTATGCTTTTGTATAACTTTGAATCCTAAGCTTTTTGATTGCTTATGTTCAAATTAATGCCTCAGAATGAAAAGTGACTGATCCAAGTTTCAAGAAAATCCGGTTATCCCCAAGTCACAAGACATTTGCCAAGAAGAGAGTCTTGATTCTCTAAATCTCTAGGCAAAATGGCTACTGATGTCTGATAAAAAAAATGAAGTGATGGACCAGAGTTCAACAGTGGCTAATCCAAATACTTTTTAGAATGGTTTAGTAGGTCTTTGAGAAATTTAAGTTTTGATGTATCCCGATCATAACAAACACAAGCCATAATTATAGCAGTAGGGGGCTAATTTCAGATATTTAGGAATATCTTTATTAGATGGGCAAGCATTCAAGTCTAATAATACTTACAGAGAAATACTGCTATTTTTACAACATATACTTAGATTTTAATTAATATAGGATTTCATTTTAAGTCAGTAGCAATACAAGCATGAGGCAGCATCTGAAAGAACAACCTCCTGGTTTACCTACTACCAAAATTAATTCACACCTTAAAGAACATCTACAGAAAAGAAGAAAGTATTTACTAGAAAGAATTTAAAGGGCTGAAAATTGGGAGAAATGTGAGTCAATCTCTAATGTCATCTCTAAACTTCACATGCATTCTTCATTTGAATTAACAGATCCAGAAGACAATACAGTCATTACTGGCCAAAAACAGGGGCAAGGAGGAGAAAGTCTCCATGATTACATGGATACATGTCAGGTAACACTCTCTGTCCAGGAAGACACTGATCAGAAGTGTCCCTGTACTCTGATTTTGCAGGACTAGTGTATACCACAGTTCAATTTTGTTTGACAGTTAAAACAAAATAGTCTAAATAAGGTTGAGTAGTTAAGCAAAACTATGTTGTAGAGACATACAGCCCAGTGATTTTCCATTAGGCAATCAGAATTAACCTGAATGGATGGGCCAAGGCAAGATTGTTCTGAGCCCATAAAATCCACTTAGTAGACTCTCTGATTACATAGTCTTGAAATCTGTCCTCAGTGTTACATATTGCCTTTTATTTAAAAGGAGCAAGGTAATATGAAAGGTTCCAGAAAATGTGTTAGAAAATATTTTTCACCTCAACTTTTTCTACTCAAAATCCAATCACTGAAAGAGCTGAACAAACCAATTTAAGCATTATTTATTGTATTTCTCAAGAATAATCAAAATCACTCCTAATCAAAGGACGGAAATCTATTTTCTTGCTAAAGTCAAGCCAAAGGTGGCATGACAAAGCTCTCCAGTAATAAGTGAATTAGTATTTTCTTTCAGTTCAAGTTACACTCCTAATTTTCTTGAACAGAAATTTTCAGACAATAAAGATATTTAGCACAATTTGTTAACTGGAAGTAGACCAAAAAACCTCCTACTCTTTTCTAATTCTGAGTGTTCTTATTCTGAGTGAAGAATTTAATTTTGCAACTTGCAACTTGGAAGTATTGCTATATCCTCTAGAAGAGATTCATGAAATGCTCAAAATAGGGATTTATATCTTAATTTAGTGTCCAATTCGGAGAAATAATCCATCGCTGACAGCCAGGCAGACAAGTGGTGCTGCAGTATTTTATTCTGGTTTTCCCTGTGATATGCAAAGACTTATAGTAAATATGTACTTTTCCCTTTTGCAACATGATCCTAACAGTTTTAAATACTGTTTTTCCCTTAAAAAAAACCTTCTAAACACATGTGAATAGAAACTGTACAGATACTGTTCTACCTGACTCACTGAGGTGTCTCTCACCTTCTGTAAGGTAATGCAGAGAATGCAGAGAAAAATGCAATACTGCAAAGTTTCCAGGTTAAAAGTTTAAATGTGTCATGGGTTCTGGATTTAAGCAGTAGAAGTCTGAGTAGATCAAAACCCATGGCAGAGGTTTTTTCTTCTGTCTCTTGACATCTTTATTAAGAGTCCAATTGTTTTAAAGTACAAGTGTAATGCAAGTTGCAACCACTTCAGAGAAATACGATTCTTTTACAATGCAGCAATTTATATCAGAGAATCTAACTAGAGAATAGCATAATAAAAGCAGTGCATTTTTTCTGCCTTGAAATTCATCATTATACACAGAGACTAGAATCCCTTTGTTTCCAGGGACAATTGATATTGCAACATGATCAGTTATTAAGGTCTTCTTTTTTAGGAGTTAGCGATGTAAATTCTTTGATACTTGAAACAGCAGCCTTCAGAGATGTCCAGGTAATTTTTAATTGGTCTGGAGAGGTGATTTTTGTCTGCACAGAGAGCTAAGCCAGTGACTGGAGCCCATACACTCATCCTTTGGGAAGCACATTCCCTGCTTATAGTCAGAGCACAACTGACCCACTTTATCAGCAAGGGGATACACAACTGATTGTTCCAGCTCATTTCCTGACAGGTGTTTTTCCTTAAAGACAAAGCCATCATCTTGGCAAACAGGCTAAAACCAGGGAAGAAGAAAAAAGCAGGCAAAGAAGGAATTTTACCATTGAAACAATTTCAACAAAACTATAATTATTGCTAAACAGTAAAACATTTGGTGTCCAGTTGCTATGCAACTGTGGGGAAGTTACAGTACACAAGCTCTGGACAAAATCTGTGGGAGAAAAGCCAACTGACTTTATCAAAGCAATGACTTTTCCACCTTTGATTATATTCCGTTACAGTCTGGTTTTCTTTATAATTTTAAAAGTCTTGCATCAATTCATCAGTCTGCAATACTCAAACAGCCCTATGAGTTTGATAGAGCACATATTACTTTCTTAAATGTGAATTTGTGCTTGTGGTGAGCAAACACCATCACACACACCACTACCTTGACAGATAAGCTCAATTTCAACTATTGTAGGTCCTCTTCTTCTGACTCCACATTCTCAAAAGTCACCCTATGTTACATACACAGTGACTTGATTTGATAAAAAGCAAAAGCTCAGATTTACTGGTTCTCAGTAAAACAAGTGATCAGAACATATTATCTACATGTCCCATAGCAAAGTCTGGATGTATTTCTCAAAAGCAAGCCAAACATTTACCTGCTCTCAGATGACATGGTTTCTGTGGCAAAACATATTTCTATCTACATTTCTATAAAACAAAGCCACCCAGCACTCAATGTGAAAGAGCTTCCTACAAAGCCAAATAACTGACCTCAAAACCAACTTGATTCACACTGCCTTGGTCTTACCCCACTCCTCTCTTTATGCCCCTTATAAGACCCCTTAATAAGGTCCTTACTGGCAGCCTGGGCTGCCTGCTCTGCTTGGCTGATGGCTGGAAATGCCCAGCTCTGTGCCAAAAAGCTCTGCACAGGCTGAGAAAAATACTCCCAAGTTCCAGGAAAGGTTTGGGCTTGATTTGGAATCATGATTCTTAAAAGGACACTGCTGACTACAGACACAGAAGTAATACAGTGTAAAAGTATCTCCAGCACAGAAACAGCTGCGAGCCTGGCTCCTGAAAGCCCATCTGGAATTATCAGAAGTTTACTCTACTCCATTATAGCAGAATCCCACAGCACACTAAATGGCAGGAGATACCACCTACTAAGTAACAAAAACACCTTTGTAATTGCCAAGTCTCTCACACATGCATCTATCAGATGTGAAGTTAAAAATAAAATAGAAGCACATCACGGTTGCCAAGCTGCTATCATTAAATGAGGTGGAAAAAGTAATTTCACAATAGAAAGGATCAGTACTGATGTGAAGCTGGATTTTTTTAAACCTTAACTTTTAATGACTATAAGCCTCTACTTTTGATAGAAATCCTCACCTGGATGAATAAGAAAAAGAAAATACATTAAAAGAAAAAAAAAGAGAATAGAAGACCCAAGCAAAAAACGTAATCATGATCTCAGGTATTTCTAATTAATTTAATTTTTTGGGTGTGTTTGGACATTTTTCCCTCTACAATATAACACTAAATATCTATTTTAAAATTAAAATTAATGCATACACTCAAAACCATAAAATCTGACATCAGTAAATTTCTTTCAACAGAAAATTTCTCTTAGCTAGAAATGCATGACTGTCCTCTGGATATAACATGTATTAGAATTTGATTTTAAATTCAAGGAATACTAAATGTGTGAAAAAATAATAAAAAAAAATAACATAGAATTATGGGCCCTCAAGAGTTTCAGGATTACATGTCAATCATGACTTTTATATAGATATTTCTTTGAGGAAAGAAGATCTTTTTAACAGTTATTGAAGAATATCAACAATTGCAATTCATTTTATGATTCAAAAATGTCAGCCAAGGTTAGAAACATTCAGATGATGTTTCTTTTCCCTACTTTGGGTCACTTTGAGATTCTTAAGAATTTGCCTGATCCCTTAAGCCTTGGGTACCTATATATGCAGTTAGGGAAACAATCTAAAGAATCTTTAGGATTTATGGTCTATGTGAGAGAAAAAAAATTGCATAAAGAGTATGAGGCAATAGCTACTCCACAGTTTGTCATGTCATGGAGTATAAATAATTTTCAATTATTCTTGAAAAATTAATTTAATTCTTATTCTACTCAGATCTTCTCTATTACAACATTTCTATGACTATCAGTCATTTCAGAAAAAAATAATTTTAAAAAAATATTTTCATATTTGTTGTCATCCAGCAGGAGTATTTTAGTAGACTGGCCAAGTCTCAAGAGAACATGAGGACAAAATTACAACTTTCCTACTCTGATTTAGCAGCTAAATACCCTGAGGGGTCAAGACTGAGTTACAGTGAAGGGACATATGACAATAGTTGTTTTACATGCATTTAATAGTCTTTTGTTTGGAGAGTGTAGTAAGGGGTTTCATATTCAAAAAGCTTTTGGTGGCAATAGAATTCAATCTAAAAAATGAAAATAGCTGCTAATTACAGTATGCACTGGACCAGAACAGCACTAAAAGTGTACAGTACAGGTCAATATGTGTTTAGAATACAAACCATGTATTTCAAGAGGTAAGGCAAAATCATTCTTTATAATCTGCAATTGCCAGGCAACAATATTGTTCTTTGTTTCAAAATACACAAATTAAGTGAAATTCAATGAATTTGCCTCCTTTTCCTGTTTGTAGATTTTTTTGTAGCATACACTTGAAAATTAGTTTAAAGAAAGCTTCCTTCTCACTTTACAAAATTCAAAATTTGCATTCCAATCAATTTTTTCAAATTGTTTGTGAAGAGGCAAAAGATGGGAAGTCTCATGAAAATAAACTGACATCCTAATTTGCTGGCTGAAGCCATTTGCTCAGGATTGGCCAGTTTTGGTGTGGAGAAAACTTGCAACTTTTTTTATGCTATTTTTACACTTCCACAAGTGTTAACAAAAAACCAAACAAAAAATCCACCATAAAACTGAAACAAAACTGTGCACAAAAGAAACACCAAATAACCAAGAGAAATTACAAACAAAACCCCAAATCCAACACAATCTCCCTCCATTAAAAAAAATTAAATTAAATTAATGGTTCTTTTTAAAACTTAGGGTGCAGTGGAAGTAGAAGCCATATGTACAAAAGTCTTTTTCTTTCATGCCAACTTTTTTCAGACAGATCCCAACAGATCCCTTTTATTTTGCTTACACAGGCCAGGAAAATACCCCAGAAAGAAAGGTTTTTTTGGCTTCATGACATTTGAGGTATCAGGCCTTTCTCTACATATGAATCTGTCTCTCCTGTCTTCCTTAAGTTTCTTTAACACTAAAAAGCATCCTGTTTTTTAAAAAACTTACTGCCATTTCAGTACCACAGCAGCAGCTTCCAGCATGTATTCCCTCCTCCCAGCACACACTGAGCTGCACTCACCAACCTTCTGTACAGCTCTGGAGGGCTACAGTGAGGTTATAAAAATCTACCCAAGATCACCCTGCATTACCAAAGGGAAATGCCCAGGATATACATTTCTGCATTTCTTTAAAAGTCTCAAGCAGTAAACTGGCCATTTAAAACACCCTAAAAAAAAAAAAAAAGAGAGCAAAGTGTTTCTATTTATTAGGAGAAATTTCCTCCCACCTTACACAGTCCTTTCAACAAAAACACATTCCACACAGTGTGCTGCCTAAGTCAAAGTGCTCTTTTCTTGCAATTTATCTGCTGGGATTTTACCAACCATAAATTGTCACTTTGTCACTCTGCAGACTGACAGCCCCTTGCACACTGAGCTGCAATATCCAGGGGTTTTAAAATGACAGTATATTACTGTCTAGCATCAGCAAGTCCCAACTGATTTAAGTTGTAAATTAAATGCCCTGATGGTTGTAATACAGTGATATATTACTAGACTCAATGCAGGTTTTTCTTTGCAGTGGAAATGTGGAAAATACAAGTCCCCAGAGTCCCACCCAGAGTGTGCATATTCCATAATTTTCAAACAAGTTAGTGTGAAACCTGGTCAACAGAGGCTCTCAGGGAAATCAAGTCATGGAGCCAGAGGATATCAGCTGTGAAAAGCAGATGTTGAAAATGCTCCTGGGTTGACAATTCTCCTGTTTTTAAATACTGAAACAAAAGTTCTCATGAACTAGCTAGTAACAATCCTCAAATAAATTCTATCTGGAAGAGTAGCTGCAACAGAAAACATGGCAGAAAAGCACACAGAAGTTCTTTTTCATTTAAAGAGGCTGTTCAGTATTTAGGGGTCAAAAAACCCCAAAGGATTAATTCCTAGTCCTTAAGAATTATCAAAAATCCCTGTGCAGTGCTTCATTTTTGGTTTTACTGTTAAAGAGTAAAATGAGAACTTAATTTTCAACATTTCTGTTAACATTTTATTTTCTATTACTGAATTCTCATATTTAAGAATCAAAATCAATGTTTTGAACCTTGGACTTAGCAGAAGGCTGGCTTCTTTCTTTCTGCTTGTTTACAGAACATATTTGTTTTGGGGCTTGGTGCATCTGGTATTATCCTTTAAAGCACAAAAAGGTAATAAACACAACAAGAATTTATTTATCAACTTTCTCTGAAAGCTTAAACACTTCCAGTCAAGGACTTTTCCAAACTTCTCACAGCTAACACTTTCTTTGCCATCCTAAAATTCCAGTATCATCACTTTAGCTTGTAAAAGATTCACAGTACAGTGCTTCACAGTATTTCTCATAACAATTTCCCAATTTAGCTTTTTCTTACCATACTGAGCATAGTGGGGGTACACTTGCTTAACAAAGATCAAAAGCCTACTTTTAGATGGGTGCAAAACCAAAATCTAGTATGAGGCTGCAATAAAGCATGATATTTGAAAAAAATTAATACACAAAAACATCTTAGCCTCTTTCACTATAAAAAAGTTTAATAATATGTATTTTTGAATGCAAATCTGATTCATTAAGAGGGAAAAAAAGTCTATAAACAGCCAAAAATTAATTGTTCTGTACTGCTATGGCTGGCCAGGTAAATTACTTAAGAAAGTGAGGTCATGTAAACACTTACCATTATTATTATGTATTTCCTCAAGAAGATAAATAGGAGCATTTTTTCTTAGTTGTATGTTCATGCAAAGCTTGTTTCTGTTTCTGTAAATACTAAAAAAAAATCACTTCAAGTGGATATTGGTATTATTCACAAGCCAGAGCTATTGGTCAAATGTTAAAACCATTGAGAAGCCTGTGTGGGATCACTGTTTAGTATTTATGCCACCTGCCAATCCCAGTACATTATAAGGGAGGCAAAAAAAGACAGGCCTCCTTCTGAGCCAGATTCCTGGGTGAGAAATTTCACTGCACCCTTCAATAACCTGGGTCTCAAAATCATGACAGCATAGGAATTATGGAAGGGGCAAGGTGGAAGCTGAAAATGCTGCAGTACTCGTTATTTCTAAAGGTTTGAATTACCATAATTTCTGTTTCCATGGTGATTTTAATACTGATGTAATTTTTGGAAGATCTCTGAAACTCATCTATAGGTAATGAAATCTGTTTCAGCCTTAATCCCCTAGGCACCTGAAGTTATGTTTTCATTCTCTGGGTATAAATTTCTTGGACATTAATAAAGATAGCAGTTGCTTCTAAAATGTGACAGAAGCTTATTAATAAATACTGGGCTTACAACGTTGACTGCAATAAAGGAGACTTCCCTAAAATTAAAGAATGCATGAAAACTAACAGACCGTTTTTGCAGAAATCATTCCAACTGTGGAATTATAGACAAGGATCATAAAGATAAAGTACATTTCACTCGAAAACCAAGCATACTCACATAGAACCCAGTATCCTGAGTTAGGATATACATTGTTGCCCTTGCCTTATTTATTTTTTACAAAACCAAAGTTTGTATAACACATTGGGGGAAGAGGGGAAATAAAAGCATAAAGCAGTTCTAGCTTCTGTTGCTGTTAATTTTGGACCAATATGGAATAATGCCATCTAACACTGTATGGATTTCTTTTTCCTTAATGAATGGAAGCATCATGTTATCACAGTACCATGGATGCTTGAGGAGAAAAGAGGATGTGTCAATTAGCACCTCATCAACATTTAATCTGCTGTTTGGATTTATTTTTTTTCCCCTTATTTTCTTTATTTTTCTCCATAAGGCTTTGCATTCAAAATAATCTCATCTGAAATGAGTCTGATTTCATAAGACCCAAAAGTTCTAGCTGCTGACATTTTGACTTCTGCAGCAGATGCAATCCATTTTTCATTACAGCTTAAAATTTAGATTAGTAAAGCACTGCAAATAGACTGATGTCTTGTACTTATTTTCCAAGAACTGGAATGAGAGAACATTTTCATAATTAAAAGACATCAAATATTGAAATAATGAAACCATTTTCCTGGGATACTATACATGCATATTATTAATTTACAGAGCAAAGAGGGGGGTTAAGATAAGCATGGAAAGAGAACAGAAGTTTTTAATTTATCTTCCATTTCAGTTATTCAAGTTTGTATACCATTGGTATCACACAAAGTATTCCTACTTGTCCCATGGAGGGGTCTAAGGAGATAAAGATAGATAGATAGATAGATAGATAGATAGATAGATAGATAGATAGATAGATAGATAGATAGATAGATAGATAGATAGAGTGACAGACAGACAGACAGAAAGGGCAGTTAGCTACATAGGCAAATAATAAGGATGAAACGAATGTTAATATCTCATTGTAAAATGTAAATTTTACACTGTAAAATGACTAATTAGGATCAAATCAACAAGATGAAAAGATCTTACTTGGAAAGCCAGTATTGCACAGAGAGGCTTATAAAATCCCTCGTGGTTGTGTGTCTAAAAAGCATGTTTTGACTTTTATGGGGGAAAAAAATCCAAACCCACACTAATTATTCCTTCTTAAA
The DNA here is from genome assembly GCF_022539315.1 of Serinus canaria. Classification (NCBI taxonomy): domain Eukaryota; kingdom Metazoa; phylum Chordata; class Aves; order Passeriformes; family Fringillidae; genus Serinus; species Serinus canaria. The sequence continues at coordinate 19,888,040 of NC_066319.1, forward strand.
AGTAATATGTAGTATGAATAGTAACAGCATTTGTGAATGAACATGATCGTTGCAGAGAGGCATGGAAAGGCATGAATCAGGGCTTTGGATAAATCTCCATTCCCTTTAAATGGGCTGGGGTCTCTCCTGGGACATGCATGAACCCACTGCTCTGTCAACTGTCATGACTAGAAAACACCATGAGCAATTACAGTAAAAAAAGAATCTTTAGGAGTCAGCTGTGTCTTTTTCACTATAGCTCATTTCTTGGCCAGTGTGTCTGAGGAAAATAGACTTCATGGGCTAAGTAACAAGGCCTGAGGAAAAGTGTTCAAACTTACATACTTTAAAATAGACAAATTTTGTCTATTGAGAAAACTTGTTCTTGTGAAACACAATGCACTTTTTTGGGTCAAGTGAATTTAGGAAAGGTTAATGGAATTGGCTCAATTTTTACAGACATCATACAAAATCACAGCTCTTAAAAGCACTGCAAATTGCTGTCTTCCAAAAAGACTTTGGGAAAATATTAATTTCTGTATACACAGTGATGATTGACAGAACCTTGTCAGATGAGATCATCTCAAAAAGGTAAACTTTACTACCTATATTCTGAATCAGTCCTTGACAGGCTCTTGGTATTTTTGCCTGCTTCCTTGACTATTCTTCAGCACCTTTTTCATCTGCGGCTAGCAGTAAAATCATGACTATGTTTTACAAATGCAGTCAATTGTTTGGCCATTCTTCACTCACCTGGATGGAACATTGGCCTTTACTTTTGTTTCCAAACTTGAGTAAATTACCTAAAGTTAATGGTGTTCGTATATTTGAGGTTCAAAATTCTAAACATCATTTCATAAAAATAAAATTAAAAAAAGAACAAACCGGAAAAACCCCACAATTTTCTGGCATTATCTGGTTACTTATAAATGGATTTTGTATTTCTTGTTATGACAAAAAATATGTCATTGTTAATACAACATACTACCTTGCAATTGTTAAACTACCCCAGTGGAGGTATCTCCTACTGTCATTCTCACACATGCACATGGCTTGTGCATGAAGTTGTCTGAATTCAGGACATTTTTTTTTTCTTTCTAGAAAAGAGCACCTTGGTTAATAAAAAAAATAAATAAACCTAGGTCTCAATAAGTTCTCAATTAATGGATGCACACAGTCATAATCTTTTATTCTCTAAAGGAATAAATAACCAAACTATGTAGTCATATGGCTTTGTTGCAGATGCCAGCTGGCTGCAGGAAGCATTTTTATCCAATCAGCAGAAACAGGCTTTTGGAAAGAGTGATGTTATAATTTGTCATATAATCTGATGTTGTATGCAGGCATTAGAACGTATCAACATTCTCTGGTCTTTGTCTGAACCACTGCATCCTCTCCTAAAGTAATTGCTATAGTACTATTAAATCCCATTTTTTATCCAAGGTAAATACATCCTTATTTCATAGTTTTTGTCTGCAATTCCAGACCTGGTTTGTTGCTGTTGTTGTTGAGCTTTTAAATTGTAACAGCAGCAAATTTATGCTTGCATGATAATTTGACATTATTTTAATCAATTAATAGATATTATTTTTTCTTAATAAATGTTCTGCTAAATCATTGTTATTTAAGACAGAAACGTGATATGTGGATTACAAGACATTTTTCATGACACAGTCATTCATTTTCAGGCAGCAATCTGCATAAATGAGAGACCTGGATGGCCTACTCCTTTTGTCACCTAGACTATACTCTTCTGTCATTGATTCTGATCACCATATTCTTTAATGTTCTTCCCCTGCACTGTCAATTTATTCAGAGGATGGAATTACCAGCAATGCTGTCTCTATATGAACATTCACCTTGCTGTATTTTTTTGATATTTAAAATAAAATTATTTTCCTTATTTCATGTTGTGCTGTTATTTACAGATCTGTGCAATATCAATCCCCTCATATACATCTCCTTATTTATCCTGAGATACACTAACAAAAGTATACTTACTTAGAAGTCTGGCTATATCACTGGCTGTGCTATATACTGTACATTGAGTGTGGTGGTGTTTGTGTGTTTCACTCTAAAAAATTACATCTCAAAACTTGTGGGAGAAAAGCCTATAGCTAAGTATAACCTAGCACAGTGATAACTACAGGGAGACACTAGAAGTTTATGAGATGTGAAGACAATAACAAAAAGAAAGGTTATCAAATTTTTAAAATTATATAGGTCATTTGTAAGAAATAAGGGGATTACTTTAGGATAGGAAACATTTGAATATCAGGAGAAATTCTCTTAGGAGAGGCTTCCTGTTGGCATAGAACTTTTCTTTCCAGAAGCAGAAGATGACCTGTTGCTTGAAGTGTTTTTTTCTGGGCACCAGAATATGTTATACAGGAATCCTCCTGACAGTCAGATGAATTTATATTTAAAGATACAATTATCTCTTAACTTCCATAATTCTTGGAAAATGTGTGTCTACATGAAAAAAAAAAGTGTCTTTCAGTCCTTGCTGAGTCAGAGATGCAGTGCACCACACCTCTGTATTAGTGTCTCCATCCAACCAAGTGTAACCTGACTACATACCAAGAGTCATCATTGTAAATCCCAATTCACACATAACCTTGCCTGTTGTCCCAGAAAATCCTACAGGAACTGTTCAGGATTGCAACTGAATGTTCATCATTCTTGCTATGACTATGCAATAGCAGTTTTTCTCTATAATTTCCCATGCTGTACACGCAGCTCTCTGCAAAAAGGATGGTGTTTCCCACTGGAGAAATGACAGCTCTCTCACTGACTGAATATTAAGGATAAAAGCCCTTCATGCTGCCTTGGTTCTGATGACCTCACTTCACATGGAAACTAATGTTTCCTGTTGTGTGAGAATTTATTCAGTTCTTATAAAACGTGTCAGAAAGCAAATAGCAGACAGCGAGCTGCATTTGAGAAACTGGCCTTTTCCTTCCCTAACCTCCATTTCTTCAAGTACTTGCACAATACCAAAATACTTTTTAAGAAACTAAGAAACATTGTTGCAATCTACATTATGTAAGTCATATCACCAGCATATAAACTATTATTGAAAAATACTTTGAATAACATGCAGACCCAGCCTCTAGGGAGCAGAATGATCAACACAGATGAGTGTTCACTTTAGAGAAAAAGCTGAGGAGCTGAGCTTGGTTATCCTTATGGGTTCCTTCCAACTTGAGATATCTTATGATTTAATACACAGAGATTACTAACATATATTTATATTTTCTCCTAAAGAACTGAGTCACTCTGAGTACAGGCTTAAACTGTCTTTGATTACAACCGGATCAGATTTGGGTCCATAATCCTTACCTAAGGCTGCTAGATAGCAAAGTGTTTACATAAGTAATTTTCACTTACATAAAGTGATTCAGAAAATAGACAATATCACATTAAAATTGCAGGGGAAGCATTACTCAATGAGTCATCATCATATATTTTCAGAGACTAAAAACAGGAAAAAAAATCCTCCATATTTGAATACCTTAAAATAAACAGAGAAGAAACAGATAATTAAAAGCAAACAGTAATTTAAGAGCAGTGCCTTCCAATAAACAGTGTGAAACTTGGTTTAATAAGATGCAGGACACTAAAATAGAAGAGAGCAACACTACTTCTCAGTCTAATAGAATGATTTGGATTGGAAGGGACTTCAAAGACCAGCCTGTTTCAATTACCCTGCCATGGAGAGGGAGACCTTATACTACATCAGGTTGTTCACAGCCTCATCCAGACTGGCCTTGAAGAAATGGAGCATCTGTAGCTTGTCTGGGCAACATCTGCCAACACCTCACCATCTTATTTTGAGGTTTCCTGTACATTAAGTTCACTAAATTTTTTTAAATACTGCAATCACTATGTTTTAATAGTAAAGGCATGTATAATGTACAGTGATAAACAGGCACTGTTTATGAGTTGTGACTCAAACTCAAGAGTGATGGCCTAAGTAACAAAAGATAAAAACAAGGGAAAATTATACTGTGATGATAGGAAAAATCACAGGTGAGTGAAAACCTAAATTCTCACATCTCTTCCTTCCTTACTTAGAAGGTCCTTCCAAAGCCTCAAATACATGGCGTGACTCAAAAACTAACTATCAAACATGGAATTAATAGGGCACAGAAGTCCATAAATCCCTGGCATAAATGCAATAAACCACACAAGCACTCTTGATAATGAGTCCACCAACGTCATCACATGTGAATATTTGACGGCTACAGATACAGTATTCTCAAGCTACATGAACTCCATTCATGCCAGCTCCATAAATTTATACCACAATGCAGAAAACAATAAGTTTTGTTCCATTTTGGGAACTGGAGTTCTTTCACGTGCCTCAAGTAATTTTTTTCTATGCTTATGTCAGTATTGATCAGAAAAAAATAAAGTCACTAGGTGTAAATAACTGACTAACTAAAACAGCCCTGAAGTTCTATCCACTACATTTGTAAAAGACTAAAGTGAGATTTCGACGGGAGGTTTTGAATTTGCACTTATTGCAGGAATGTCAAATATTGGATTGATTGCTTGTGCTGTGGAAACCTATGGCAAACTTCACACTAGCCTCACTGGGAGCAGGATCACTTCTACTGGGTATACTGTAAAACTTGCCCACAGCATTAAGTTGTTATCATGTTCAAGTAATTGATTCCCCCCTAGGGTTTCTGTTTAATGAACGGAAAAGAAAGAATTAAGAGTGTATATATATAATACATTTTTCCTTACATGTTTGCACTTTACAGTGCTACAGCAATGGATCAAACTGCACTCCAACATCACAGGCTTTAGGTTTTGTACCATTGTGCTCCATTTGTACCTGTAAGAATATTTCATGCTCTCCAGCTTTTGTTTCTAAATGTAGAAACACTATAATGCAGTAACATCTGACATCTGACTTAGTAATATATAAATTTTCTGGGGTATGAAAATCAGATACAGATGTAAGTAAAAATTCAAAATGGGAGCTGAGGAATCTCTGCTTCCATAACACTACTGAGGAGTTATGTACTGTCTTTTAAATAAGTTTATTTTTTATGAGGTAACATTACTTAAAATAATGAATGAAAATAATTTCACTTTATTATAATTAAAAAATTCAAATATTTATTTTGCTGCAGATAAAAAATACCTTTTAGGAATCGAGAAGGTAGGTTAGATGCAAAAATGCTATTTATCTACCAATGTTCTATCTTGTTGGCAGACAACATAAGTGTATCTATAACTTAGCAGTGGTGCTCTTTATATGTCCTGGGGAAAAAAAAAAGTATCCAAAACATTGAGAAGAAAGATAAGCATAAGAAAACAAGAAAGCAAGCAAGAAAGAAATAGTATCTTAATTATTGACTCATTTGAAATAACTTTTTGTCATGGCTAAAGTATTACAAATCTAAATATTAGTTACAATAGGTGTAAGTGAAAATATGTCTAAAGCATTGAACCAAATGCTTGCTGTCACCAACCTTTTTAGACTTTGTGGTAGTTTTCATTTCTCACGTCAGCAGGGTTCTCTTAAGCAAGGGTTGTGTACAGACACAACCCAGTAATTCTGCATGTGGCCTCACAAAAACACCCCCATTATTATATCCATAATTCTGCAATTGTCTTCCTTAGTGAACTTTATCCTGTGGCTGAGAGCACACTCAGCTCTTAAATTGGAAAACAGACAATAAATACTAGAATTTATTGCAAGTCTATGAAAGTATCTCCCTAAACTAAGTTTGGTTGTTGCAGTCTCTGAAATTATGTAGCTTTCCCTGCAGAATCCTGTCTATCAACAGAGGCTATTTCCACACTGCATTTTGTCAATGCTGACTTAAACTAAAGTTTCATTGCCACAATGTACTTTGAGAAACTGTATTCTAGTGCAGATTTACAGCTTACTTAGGCTAGCAATGCTACCTATCATACATCTAAATATGCTGTATTTACAGTGTGAACAAAATGAGTGTACTATGTCTATTCAGTGATCATAATCTTGAGCACTATGAATAATATATCATACATTTTGCATGTAGGCAGAGGATAAACACACAAGTTAGGGCTGTGTGAACTGTTCTTTCAGGTTTAAATGGTCACAAAACAGCAAGTTGATGTTGCCATCAGAACATTTGTAGAGTAGACCTGGAAAAAGTTGGCACAAGTCAATATGGGCTATGAGTCAGGGGGACAAGGGCAGTTGTACTACAAACATACTTCAAACTGCAGTATGGAAAAATAAAGCTGTGCAGATGAGGGCTAACCTGCCTTGATTCCTCTCTGCCACTGCACATCCCTAAATCAGTGTGGAATGTTATTTCTCAGTGCTTTTTTAATACAGAATTCTTGCATCTTCAGCTTTAAAAGCAAATGCAAAATATGCAATTATTTTATGAGTCATAGCTATGATTCTTTAAGTATTTGCATCAGAATGATGCTACTGGTTTTTTTTCACTTTTTTCTTACGTAACTCTGGGTTAGATTTTTACACAGTCTTAAAACATCATGGCTTTTGTCATTTTTCTTAATGCTTTACTATGCATCTTTATGCTTTATTATGCATCTTTACTATTTGTCATTCCATATCAACAAAATTATTTGAAAAGTCCAAAACCTTAGTTATACTTTTCTATCTAGTTAAAAATTGAGAAAAATAAAACTAATTTTGTGATGTCTTTGCCAAAATTAGTTTTGTATGACCCCTTTTTCCTTTTCCAAATCCAATGTGGATTCAGTGACTGTTTGACAAAGAAGGTTCTTCCTAACACTTGGCTAGACTTTGCTACTTGAATTTATTTGTCATTGGGAAATTCAAATTCTTCTACTGCTAGGTAATTCCTGGTAATATTTGTATTCTAAAAGTTTAGAGCCCTTCAGTTATACCCAATGCACTCTCAGCAAAGCCCAGAGAAAATCTAATCAGATCACAGTAAAATGTGCTGTGATTCCTATCCCTAACTAATCCAGAGATAATTGACAGTTTCTGGCATGGTCACTGGCAAGATATTAAAGAGAGAATATTGTTCACAATTTACAACACTTCCTCCTCTTCTCCTGGTGGTATCAAGAGAGCATGAGCAAAAAACAGTGGAATGCCTCAGAGCAACCTAATGCTTGTTTTGCATTATAGATCTGTTTCTTTTCACTGATGTCATAATAAAACCAGCATTAATTTTACAATCAAAGCTTAATTTGTGCAACATCAGTAGCAACCATAAAATGTATTTTGGAAGATACTAATGTGGGATAGGCATTTTGAATATTTATTAATTTTTGGTTTGGCTGTTTCACTCAACTAATCATTGTCTCTAACCCACCTGAAAGAGACCCACCAACATCTTAGAAACATGAATGACAAATAGGGAATTGGAGATCTGCCAAGCTGACATCTGAGAGAATGCTGAGCTGAGGGACTACTGTTGACAAGAGGACAGATACAGCAGATTTCTTGGAGAGACAGCAAGACTTCCACTATTAAGTATCAATAAATAACATACTAAGGAGGGGAATATCTGTCAGCAGCTGCTCTTCTGACTATGTTTCTCAGTCTCTGTCTGTGTCTTTCTGTCCCCTAGACTATATAATCCTGTTGATCTCTTCAACTGGGAAGAACTGAAACAATTTACTGACCCTGCCTTGCCATGTGTTTTTCTTTCCATCAAAAAGGCACTTTGTGCATACAGAAAAGACTCAAGAATATGGGAAATTTCAAATACTATAAACTGCTCACATAATATGTGTTTTTTGGAGGGATTTATACTATATTTCTGAAAGTTTAAATGCTAGCTAATATTGTCTCAACCAAAACAAAACAAATTTTCTCATGTATGAATAAAATCCCATGGATTTTCCTTTATCTTTACTTAAGGAAATTTTTTTCTTCTCCCCCCATCCTACCTATATTTTGAGCAAGTAATCTGCTTTTAAACTGTCTCCATCAAGCTTCAACTTACCCAGGTATTATTAATCAGAAAAAGTGCAAGACAATCAAATTACATCCAGCATGGTCCTGCTGTCAAAAAATCAACTGGCTGTGATTGATTAATAGAAGATTGCATCTGATTTTGTGCTGCAAGTTCTTCTCTCAAAAAATTTAAAGTTGTTTAACATGTTTCTGTCAGCAAGCCTTCTCAGCTGACAATCTTTATGGAACAGCCATCTGTTTTTAGGGATTATAAATACTTTATCAAAATATTTTTGACATGTTTCTCCTGCAAGATGATATCTTCTTTTCAATAGATTAATGTCTTAGGGGTAACTGCAATACCTAAGTAGGCAGTCAGAAGATAAAGTTTGAGATTTATCTAATTTACCAACAAATGACATAGCCCATAGCCTCAGTCCATTTCTTATTTTCATAAGGGATATGAAAATATTATCAACACTTCCAGAGATGCTGCTGTTTTATTAACACACTTTAGGGTCATGCTAAATCAAAACTAAGCAGAATTTATAATGGTTGATTGGAGGCTGCATCTTCCCTCTTAACCCTCCTTCTGATTTACCACATATCTCTCTATTTCTTTTCTTGAGATTTTTCTCTCATTTCAAGAATAATTAGAATTCAGGTATTTTAGGCCTCCATTTTACAGTAGTTCAGATCCTATGAAGACTTTGGCTTGGCTGTCCTGTAGTTCTCCAAACAAATAAAACAATAACTATCTTTTATTTTTCTATAGTGACCAGAAGCATTAGCTAAACCAGGATCCATTTTGTCTAACACAAAATAAACAAAATTATTGACTATAGGTATTTATATACTCAAAGTGAAGGCAAAACATGTAAATGAGCAAGTACCAACTAAGAAAAGTGGACGAAGAAGAGGAATGATTTTGCTTTAAACAATTCTATAGGCAGATTTAATTTGTTAGCAGAAGGGAAGAAGTATCAGGATGCCATCCACCCACTGTCAGGTGGAAATTTTTTGTGGGTAAAATTTTGAAAGGGGACAACATATCTTTTTAAGCAAGTCTTATGTTAACTTTCCTGAAAGTTAACTTGTTTCCATCTACTTTGTACCACAGTGACTTCAATTCTGTTATTCAGTATAACATATATATATATATATATATAGATATGCATATATTTTAGAGAAAAAACCTTTTCAATTGTGACTTGAAGGCATAGAAAATGAGTGCTATCAAAGACTGGAGACCTACTCCATCTTTCAGAAATATAGTTTCAACTGACTAATTTCTAATTGATCACTGCTTCTTAATCTGTTTGATTTTCTTTTTAATCTTTTCCTCTCAAGCTTTTCAATATGGAATACTGCAGCCTTTCACTCTGCTTGCCTTTTACATGCATTTATTGTTTTATGCATCACAAAGATATGTTTTGTATACAACAATAAAATGGTGTCTGAAACAGACAATTTCTTTTTCCCATTATTACCTACTTTGTAAATACTATAGTAGTCTTTTAGAGAGACTGTATTATGATCACACATATTTATTGAAGGAATAAAAACTCCCTTCCATAGCCTCCCTGACTTTGGTAACTTTTGTCCTTTGTTAATGGATATGTTCCAATCCTGTGAGTAAGAGCAAAGCTTAGTGCATACAGAAGTATTTGTAAAACTAAGAACTTTAAGTCAAGGTTTTGAAAAGAATGTGAGCATCTCAGAGGACTAAATTTATTGCTATGTAGATGGCATTTATGGCCTCCCAGGAACCTTGATGCCACTGTAGGATTTCAGTAGTTTCAGACCTACAGCTGATGGGTAAAAATCCAAACTCTCTCTGGTTAACCTAAAGAAGCACCAAGGCTTGCTTTTTATTAATCTTTATTCTAAGCTTAAGATGAGGTGCTGGGGTGCTGGGGAAAGGAAGGAGAAAGCCCTTGCATCTCTTTGCAGAGATCAATATATATGTTGAAAATAACTGTACAATAGATTCTTCTCTGCTGAAAAAAAAAATTATAAAGAACAAAAGTTTCTAATATTTCCTCTTTAAACTGTAATAAAAATACCAATGAGAAGAAGAAATGATTGAAACAGGGTTTGGAAATGTATTCCATTTCTGAAAAGAGAGCTCACATTATAAAACTGTAAGTATAATTTTGGCTTTATGAATCTATTAGCTTGAATGAGGCCGTGATTTCACCTCTTTTTTTTTTTAGTGCCTCAATATGACCACATTCTGCCAAAGAACAAATCCTTCTGTTTGATTCTGTCTGAACTGCAGGACAGCACTGAGAGGTGAGAGAGTGTCACACCACATGCCATGGGTCTGACCTGTGTTTGTTCTGCATCCCCTGTGAGCCTGCAGTGCTGTGAGAGCACCGTCTCCACCTGGGTTTCTGTAAGGGCGTAGAAGCTCTGCTGAGCTTTTGGGTTCGTTAAGTCAGGCATTGCTTATGAGATTCAGTTTCTGATTGAACATCGTTTTCTCTATCTCATAAGCAGTGTTCCAGAGACAGATATTTGCCAGTGCTTATTGTCTGTGCCCAGGTTTGAATTCAGTGTATCTCTGTGTAAATATTTCTGAAGCTGAGACAGTATTTCCACCACACATTGCTTTCTAAACTTTTGAGCTTACAGCCAAACAATGTTAGCACATTGTTTAGAGCCTTCCAAGTATCTGTGATTTAATCTAGCAAAAATAAAACTTTCTTTGGACAGACTTGCACATGTAGAAAATAGCAAAGAAGGACATTTTAAGTTGCCATATTTTTCATGCAGTCTTTGCATGTGAACTAAATAAGTAGTTTGGCAGCAGTACAAGGCAAAGTTTACAGCTTTAGTCATACGGGGGAAGAGGGCCAGAGGCAAATTTGTCCCTCTTTTGTGTCAGTCCCAGTGATGGCAGACTCTTGCTCTAGAAAAACAGGAGTAACTAGAAGGGGAAAATGGCATAACCCTTGGAAAGGTTACTGCATAAATTTAAATTATTTGAGCTCTGGTTGCTGAATGCATTTCACAGAGCTCTATTATATCATTCATAAGAGAACTGCTGCAAATTTGTGAAACAAATATGTTTGAAACAACAATATGTACAACTAATTTGGAACTGTAGCTATACTCTCTGCCTAAGTCTAGTTTCAAAACAGGTCAAATTCAAGCAAGCTTGCAAGTTGCCTGGTAAGAGGCAGCTGAAAAAAGGCAACGGAGACCAGAGAGTTAAAGGTATTTAATTTTCTTCCATGTAGCTGACATAAGATAAATTAGACTTAGATACTCATAGTTTAAGCTAATTCTTGATATTTGTATTAAAAGCAATATTTTTAAAAAAGAGTTTGGATAGAATTTTGGGTGTAGAACCCCTTTCCACAGCAAATCAGAAACCAAGTAATTGGTAAAGGGCTTATTATTTCTGATCTCAACTTCAATTCATTGTTTTGCTGACCTCATATTTGTGCCGTGATACTCAGGCATTATCTCAATGTTGAACTTTGAACAAAATATTTCTGTTTCTATCTGTGCTAAAAACAATTGTAATTAAACAAGAATAATAAAGACAATAAAACACCCTAAAATTACTAACATGCAGTGCTATTGAACTGAAGTTCACAGGAGATGATAAATTTTCTAAGTCTAAGAAGTGAATGTGGATTGAAAGAAGAAGGAAATGCTGTAATGTAGTGTGGTAACAGCAGCATTCCTAACAAAGGCAAGGCAAATGCACTCTTCTATGCAATACTGAGTAGGTCTCACCTGAAACATTACAGTAATCTTTGGCCTTTCCTTTTTAAAAGCTTTATTAATGAAATGGAGTAATAATTTAAAGGGATAAACAGGATTTAAAATTTGATAAATCCAATCCATGAAGTGTAGATAGGAACAATGCTCATGCATGCAAGAAAAAGGAAAGATGAGCTGACAGAAAATTAGTGTCCAGAGCCCTCAACAAAGCATAAATTATCATTGAAGGAAGATAAATATTAGCAGGAGTGAAACATGACAGAATAGAAACCAGAGAAGTTAGTGCCTGCACCATGGGAATGGAGATTTATATGACAGAACTAAAAGGGAATGCATTATCCAGCCCTGTTAGGGATTGCATTTCATCTTTTTGCTTTACTGTACTGGAATTAGGCAGAGCCAGATTTGATAGAGGAGGGGTTTCTATGGCCTAACAAATCAACTCAAACAGTTGATGTTTTGAGAAAATATAAACTAACAGAATTGTTTGTGACATTTTACTGAAAGAAACACAAGGACAAAAATAAATTTTGCCACCACTACTGATGGAAGCAAAGAAGAACAATCTTTGGAGGTTTATAAAACTCTCATCCAATCCTAATGGTTAAAATGAATCTCTGAGGATTAGATTAAATTCTATGTTTTTTCTTAGCATTAAATTCAAGAGACTAAAGAACAATACAACACACTGAAATCCGAAAATACAACATTTAAGTGGTCAAAATAGTTAATGCAAAAATTGAGTTAAATCTGTCCTGATAAAATTAAAATGTTAATCGGATAATTATTTAGATTACAGCAATTGTAAACCAGCCTATCTCTGTTAATTCTAAGTGTTCCTATAGGGAAATGTGACTCAGGAAAACAATCCTTGTAAATACACAAAAGCCAAATTAAGAATTCGTGAGATGCACCTAAAACATGTAGAGTTAGTACAATTTAATTTTCTAAAGTGAATTCATTTTAAAAACTGCTAAACTGTAAAAGTAGTCAGATATTTTAGCTTAAGAATCAGAAAGAAATTAGTAATAGGTAAGAAACTTTACAAAACAATGTATCGTGCTGCTGATTTAGCCTAGTCTATAATACAATTAAAGTATTCCATAAGATTAAGAAAAAAAATCTATATTACTATAAGTGACAGGTTGTGAAAAATATTACCAATATAATTTTTCATATTAATATTTATGTATTTTCTCAACAATCAGTGATTATATGTTGCTAATGACTGACTCAAGTCTTCAACTAATTCTTCTGCTGATGTGAACAAAAATAAACATATGTGTAAAAAATTTTGTTATTGAGCTAGCAAGAATAGCCTGAGGAGATTGTGCTGCATTTCCAGCTAGATTTTACAGAACTGCAAGGAACAGGTTAACATATCACTGGCTTTATGAAAAAAGTAAACTTTCATATACCAGTTGGCCAACCTGAGGTTTGAAACAAATTATTTCAATGAAGCTGTTAGCAGTCAAAAAACTAAATAATATATATTCAGGCAGTTGAATTAAATCAAAAAAGCAAATTGAAGATGAAAGGATACCAGGTAAGGGACTAAGGCTATTAGTGGGAAAATTTTTAATATATTTTTGAAAGCAAATTCATTCTTATGCAGAATGGCAAGAAAAAAAGGAAGCAATTCACCAGTCAAATACAGCAGTAGTTTTGGAGGTTTAAGGTTTATAATGAACAATGTACAGGAAAAGGGCAATACATCCTCTAGTGAAACATAAAAGCAGTAAAACAGGATAGTAATTATGCACAATAGTGACATTTTCTCAAAGTGATTAGGAACAGAAAATGGATGTTGAACAATTGTTTAATTTAGTAGGAGAGGAAGGAAAAATTGCAGTAAGTTTGCTGTTGTGACTTTCTTCTTCAATTCCTATGCATATTTTTTCTCACATTTATAATTGCCATCTAGGATCAGAAGCTGTTGAATAAAATATCTTTTTATCCAATAATAAGTAAGATTGTTACAGCCATTCAATGTGAGAATGCAATCTGGAACAAAGGTCAGGTGAACATTCCAGGGTAACCTACAGAGCATGGACAGTAACACAGAGACTGTATGGATTGCTCTGAATTCATCAGCCTCATTGCATGGCTATGATTCCCAGTTAGAAATACTGGGAAATACTGATTTCTGGGGTTTTTTTCTCTGATTTTTCCATTACCTCCATGTGATGTGGTTTGCCATCTCAAAATTTATATGCCCACTCTTTCACAGTCTTACAGTGTGCATACTTTTCTATCAAAGATCATAATCTTATTTTATTCATTCGCCCCCCAATGCTCCACTCCAGCATTCCCTGCCTCTATACATCACACTTTTAGATCATTAAAAAATTCCATAATGTTTGTTTATACATAATCATTGCTTGCTGCTGAACTAAAATGACTTTTCTAGGCTGGCAGTAGTGCATTCTCCTATTCTCTCCCTTTTTCTCTTTTGAAACAGGATCATTTTATGATAACTAAAGAAAACTACTGAAGCCATGGGTATGTGTAATTGCATTAATTATTTTACTTCCTTATCTCCAAATATCTCAAAAGCCTTTCAAATGTTTCATTGCTTCCACAGCATGAAACTAACTGTTTATTCTAACACAGTTCTTACATACAGCTGCATCTATGTGAGGGTGTCTGTGTATATACAGACATGCATTTCGATACCTGAAAGTGTTCAAAATGAAGTCTTGCATTTTAAATTAAAAAAAAAAAAGAAATAGACTTTAGAAAGCAGATTTCTGTCATAGTCATTTCACTGAAAATATATTTTGGTTAAACCTATTCAGAGAACTGTTTAAAAGAAGCTCAAAGGTGTTAAATATAAATTAGGGGCAAAGTGCAACCACAGAAGTCATATTACTGCATTCTGAAAATTCTGCCAACCACAGAGAGAACAGTTCTCATTTCCAAGAATATTTCTCAAGAGAGCTAAGTTCACTGAAGTCACGTACAGTGGCATTGCTGTCTTCAAAGGAATCAAAGAATGGCTTGAACTTCCAGGACAAAGTAACCTAAAGATAGCACCTGCCACTATTGCCTGCAGATATGGCAGAGTTGGTGTTACTCAGAGTGCATAGCAGCTTTTCTTTATCTGATACTCTTGAATACATATTCAGAATTATATGGTGCCTTCTTTTCCACTGTAATTAATGTGTCATCTTGCAAAAAATATGGCAAGAATGAATATTTCTATCTTACCCCAATTTTTGAAGTCTAAACTAAACAGAACTCGAGTAAGGTAAATTAGAAGTTTGGGATATTTGAAAAATGTAGCACAGATTACACTTTGCCACTTCGATCTCTCTTGAATCTTACTTTTCCCCCTGTGCCTTATGTTCTAGTTTGATAGCTCAATAAAGTGCACCAAGATTTAAGAAAAAGGCAGCAGAGGAGAAGAAGGACACTACCAGTAGTTTTAGTAAAAAAAAGAAGTAAAAAGAAGGAAAAAAGATGATTTTGGGAGTTTTGGGGAAGAAGAGTTATAATCGTTGGAAACTGGGGACTGAAAGGCTACTTATATTCTTTAGCATCACACTCAAAGTTTTTATTATTTTTAATAGACACCATTTCATTCATCATAAGTTTTCATAAGTAAGACACAGTCTTCTGTTAGAAGATTTTCCTTCTGCAATTTACTTCTTTCCTTCTGTATTTTTCTTCTTTTTCTTACATTTTCCCTCCCTTTACTCTTTGTGTTATCACATTTTCTTCTGGAGGTCTGTGCTAATATCTGGCAAAATTTAAACAAAACATCATAATTCAGGCTTCTTTTTCCTTTATTTTTTTGTGTAAGAAAAAAGTCAATTTTCAGTGGTCTGTTCTTGCCAAATTGTTTATAGTAAGATTATGGAAACAGAGAAGTATAATAGGAGTGGCCATCAAGAGCATTTCTCTCAAACTTCAACCTTTTCTTTCATGGACAGATGGGAAATTGTGGCAGCAAGACAAAAGTTTTTACTCCAGACATTCACCTTCATGTAGAGTGTAAGTGGAGACAACTCATAATGAGACATTTGAAAAGATAAAGTGAACTCAGTGTTCAATACACATGAATAATTATAGGAAAAAATCACAAAGACCAAATACAAGCTTTATCTCTAATTTTCCTTTAGATTGTGAACACAGTTAAACAAACATTCATCTCCACCTCAAAACTAGCATTGGTACAAGACCTAGTTATATTTTGAGTAGTGATTTGTAGTTTCCTGGCCACTTGGAAAGAACATGGTATGAATATAGTATCTAATGACCTTGAACATTTGCTTTCCTGTGCTTGGAAATCCTGGTTTTGCTGGAAGTGTCATTAAGCTACACAGCACAGCTATACAAGTCCTACTGGGAAAAAAGGCTTGGAGGAAAGGAATAAAAGAAAGCATTTTTCATGCAGAGATTTCCTTTTTTTAATTTTTTATGAAATGAATTGCAGAAGAAAAGCACACAGCACTTTTGCCTCTTTAAACTACACATTCAATGGAGAATTCAGAAAATGACTCAGGTTCCCAACATCATCTTAACCCCATACACTTAAAAAATGCTAAAATAACCCACAAGAAAACAGACACTAAAGAAGAGCATGTTCCACTGTGCTCCCTTTGAGATGACCTTCTGGGTCATTTTTTCAAAAGGACTTTTTGAATGACTATACTCAGCACTAGCTCCTTTTTGAATATACTGCATTATTTATTCTCACGAGACAGAAAAATG
This sequence comes from Serinus canaria, assembly GCF_022539315.1. Lineage (NCBI taxonomy): Eukaryota > Metazoa > Chordata > Aves > Passeriformes > Fringillidae > Serinus > Serinus canaria. Next base: position 19,904,382 of record NC_066319.1, read on the forward strand.
CAGCTATTGTAAAGTGAAGGATGGTAAATCAACTCATGCTGCTTCTCATGCTCTCAAAGAAATATGAAGAAATATTGAGAAAATAAACATATTTTGTGTCTTTAAACATACACACACAAAACATGACTTTCAAAAGATATTTGTACAGTACTTTTTCCTTTCTTGTTTACCCTCTCAAAAACCAGGTTGTTACCATATCAAGGCTGTGTCTGTCAAATCTGCACCAGATTTTTCACTCCCATTCATAGAGGTTGTGATCAAGCTATCCTCTTGGTTATTGAGTTTCTCTGTGCAAAATCCCTACCCCGGTGGTCTGTGAGTTCCTAGATGCAAAACGTGTATCTACACATATACACCTCCTTTGTGTAAAGATTCTTATTTATTATTGAGCTCTCAGTAGTTGCCAAAAGACCCAGAGAAATTCAATAGGTTATTCTTGTCCCAAAAACATGCAAATAATGATAATCAGTTATCCCTTTAAAAGCTTCCAGTCTACTTTAAAATGAAAACCAGAATAAGAAAGGATAATGATGTAAGACAAATAGTAGGAAATCTATGAATGCAACATGTCCTGAAATTGGTCCCTGACCCTGTTTTTAGTAAATCTTAGAGATACAGGTTATGCAGAGCACTGTTGGTGCAGTTTATACTTACAGATGATTGCCTCATCCACTCTGTCACATGTCAGAAACACAGTGATGATATCTACTATTTGTAGATTCATTGAATACAGATTCATCTGTAGTCAATCTTTAGGCATCTGTTAGCCCATTTCCTCAAGTCACTATTCCAAAAAATGGCTGTCATGAGTATGAAAATACTTTCCTAGATACCTACAGTATTCATCAAATCCCCATCAGCTGGAGCTTCTAGCTATCCACAAATCAGCACCTGGTAAGTTTTTCCTTTGAGGTCTTCCAAAAAAAAAACCCAACAGCTAATTACATGTTTATTTATGAAAACACACAATATTGTCTGAGTTTTTTTGAGAAGAAAATGAAAGGAATAGTAGCAACGAGAGAATCAAGTTAAAACACATTTAATTCTTAATTCAAAGCACTGCTCAACACATGATCAGATCTATTGTTGCTGTCACACTTCTCACTTTGTATTTTTTCTGCTGCAAAAATAACCTGCTGCTATGAATTGAAAAATCCAGACCTTTCTGTGATTCTGCCTTTTACTGCTAAGATGCAATCTCAAGAATTTTATGTTCTGGATTACTTCCTTTAAATCTTTAATATATTGAGATTACTAAAGGAATAATCCAAATTACTTCCTCAGGAGTGGTGCAGCTCTCCCTCCAGTAAAATCAAAGAAATAGTCTCATTAGTACAAGCAGAAGGAAAAATGAAACTCTTACCTTGGAATGTTGTGGAAGAGAGTGAATGGACACAGCAGAGTGCCAGACTATGACACTTTCTCTGGCCTGCCTCAGCACAGCAAGCAAGGTATGAGCATAACACTGCAGTTGTAGCATTTTATTTAATAAGAAAAAGATAGAAATTGCACATAGGAATAACCCTTTATAGATTAAAAGTTAAAAAGTTGGAAATGAAAAGCTACATCTATAACTTTGCTCTGTAGCACTTTTCCATGGTGCCTTTTGTTGTTGACTTATGTCTCTGACAGTATCCACTCACAGCACTTTCTTGGCTTTTAGTTACCAGGTGATAATGGGTCTAAATCAAAATCTGAGAAAATTATTGGGTTAAAATTGCATCACTGGGGAGAGAAATACTTCTACTGGTCAAACAAACAGTAGATGAGTCGCTGTGCTGTCAGCAAAAATAGAAGAGATAAATGTTGGGAGTCTTTGATCTCAGTGATTTCATCCAGAGGACCAAATTTTTTCTGTGCAGTTTCTCTCCTTAACCTCCCTAATTATGACTCAGTATGGAAATTCTGCTGAGATCATATCAGTCTTATTTTGGTGACCTAAGATTCGACTGAAATATGTGGGTAGATGACAGTAGCTGATATAAGACTTTTTTTCTTTCTAGTGTTGTCTGTCCTAGTTTTTGCATCTTTCTTTTTCAATATAAGGAATAGACAGATTTGAAAAGAGGAAATTCCTGCTCCAGCAGGAATGGCTGAATGCAGAGGCTTTATATATGGTAGATCTATGGTGCCTCAGCTCTAGCAAGACATGGTGCTAAACCAAGTCATGTATAGTGATACACATAGGAGCTCTTAGTGATAATTTCAGTGCCATATTTAGCATTATTTATATTAATGAGAAAAACACAAGAGACATCACCACAGTTAATGGCAAACATTCTGTGCCTTAGAAATGGAAAGAGCAACAGTTCTGTGCAGATGAAACACAAGGCCAAGCCAATGCACAAACTAAAGATAGAAAAGTAAATAATTCCCCAATATAGAATGCAGTTAGATTAAAGAAGGCTTTGCTGGGCAAAAAAGTCCAGATGGAATCCTTCACAGAGACTGCCAGATTGGGGTTTCCCAGCATCCTTTATAAAATGAAAAAAGCAACATACACAACTTGATTTCTGCTAAATGGAAAGACAGAAATAAATAGTTACAGTTGTTTGGAAATCTCTTCTATGTGTGAAATTGATTAAACTTGTTCTATAAATGCATGTTTTGACCTACTTAACTTAGAGGGAAAAGAGGAAGGAAAAAAGGAAACATACTAATGGGAGCATTTAACCTGAGCCATTGTATTTGCCATGAGAGGTACCAGCTGCAATGTGTAATACCAACTGCCTGCTACAGAAACTTTAAGATTACAGACTTCCTGAAATAGCCTAAAAATATTAAATGAAGGTATAATTACCAGGGCTGAATAGGTACTTGTGCTCTGGAAGACTCAGTCATTAAAAGTTGCCTAAACTACATGGCAGTGAAGAAAAGGTTCCACCTTTGTTCCATCTTTGTTATTTTCAATATAGGCACAGATAGAAAACAATTTAGAGGTTCTACCCCCTTGTTTTCCAACACTAATTTGTTTTTAACAGTGGGACAGTGTTCAAAGGGTTTTTTATGTCCAGAGAAGCTATTGTGATATTTAAAAACAATAACCTACAGATGCATTTGAAAACTGTTGGTTCTGTTCTCTCACATGACCCAAACTTTACAGATTTGAGGAATACACACTGAATCTAAACAGAGGCTTAGAAATAGAAATAACTTGTACAAAAGAACTCCTTGGGAGATTGGAGATAAAACTCATGAAAGAAGATTAAAAAGATGACCTTGTTAACAAATTCAACTACTAAGACATTTTAAAGCAGTCTGGAATTTCTAAAAAAAAAAATAAATTAAATGCCAACAGGATTTTTATATGTTCTAAAATTACTATCAGTAGTTTTGTTATTTTAGTGCTGACTTTCTAGTATGTTGATGATACTCCCCCTCTTTACACAGTTCTGATAAATTTCTTGATAGTGTAAGCCTATATCCAAATGCCACACTCTATATTAATTTTATTCACCTATTTGAATTGTTGTAAAAAATCACAATTAAAATGACATACCTAGTAAAAAATACTATTTCAAATTGTCATGCAGAGAGTTTTTCTTCTGTCTCAAATAAATACAAAGCAATTTAAAATGCTTAAATTTTCTTTTTTTTTTTGTTTTGTTTTGATACATCTGTCACACAAAGAGGTTTTTTCATAAAAATTGTTTCCTAAAGCCTTTTAGGTCTCTTTCTCTTGACAACCTACTTACTCTAATTGATGTTGCAATGACAGGAGAAGGAAGATGTTTTCAGTTCCATTTTTGCTTTGCTTGCTAAAAACTCTTAGTACACTTAAATAAGGGAGATTAACAAATCTGCAAGAATGCTTTGGACAATTCCTGATATTTATATTTATAAATTCCAGGTATGGAAAAGCAACAGCAGTAATACTAAAAGAAATAAGCTACAGAGTACCACTATTTATCCAGCCAGAGAGTTTTCATCTTTATTGTAACATTATTGAAAAAAAAAGCAAATCACACGCATCTGAAAATAAATGTATGCCAGGTGGGTATCTTCCTTATGTCCTTTATTTCTATCACTTTGGCAAGCCTGTAAATTACATTTATCTATTTACTTATGTGTGATGGCAGCCAGAGACATTAATATATCTGGTGTTGTGCATGAGCAATTATCACAATTGCAGTTTGTATACAGAAAATCTGAAACAGAGTCAGTGTTTCACTGTAAGCCAGAAGCATTTGACTCTTCATTTAAACAATCCTGCTTTTAGAAAGGATAAAATGGACCTGGTTCCACTATTGAGCTTCACAGTGCTGCTTCACCAAAAACTGCACAGAAATTGAAATGGCTGCTTTTTGATAACCTGTAAGCTTTATGATTTACATGTGAAGGGTCTCTGTGTGCCCTGCTGCTTGGCCAAGGTTTCATAGCAGCCTGTTCCTGTGTTTTATTGTGTGAAGGGAAGTCTTTTTTATTTTCATAAAATACATTATAAAATATTTAGCACTATATTATGAAAGCATTATCATAAATAGTTAAAACTGCAGTTCAGTTGTCAAGAAAACTGAATAAACCATATTTTTTAATGCATCATCCTGCAGTGATAAAACACCATTTTAATTGTGTTCCATTTGTTTATTCACTAATGTGGCAAAACTGAAAATTTCTCAAGAGTCCACACTTTGAATTAAAGACCCTAACTTATATACTGAAAGAAATAATCAATTATGTCTCTGTTCTGCCAATCTAACTTTCAATTAAACTTCCAATAAACTTACTAAGACAGAAGTTCTGGTTCTTCAGAACATATTTCAGTAGATTATTTTATTTTAAAACTAGCACAACTCAGCTGATTCCAGATGTTGAGAAGACACTTCTGTTTGATTGGTGGCTGTAAATGCACAGTTTATTTCTTTGTTATAATTTATAAATATGTAACAAAGGAGACTGACAATTTATAAACAGGAAACAATAGAAAAATTCAGAGCAAAGGGAAAAGACATGTCTAGAACATTTAAAAATTCCACTGAATCAAAGTCTTTACTTAGTAATGTTGTGCACTGAAAATAAATGGAGTTGAAATAGTTAGAAATAATGTAAAGGCAATGCACTAATTTTGAATGTTGCTAGAGGAGCATTGAATTTTATATAAAGGCAAAAAATTGCCTTTGTCAGAACTTCTCCAAAAAGAAACTGAGTTAACCACTATCTTCACTCTGATTTCAAACTGACTTCAGTAACACTTGTAGACAGAAAGAAGCACAATTATAGCCAGTATTTTCCATGCTATGTCCTTTCCTGTGTTCTGTGTTAAAGCCAGGGCTGTCTGTCTGCATCTTAAATAAGATATAGCCTGTCATTTTTTAAAATAAGATATGTGAGAACTCTCACAATACATATTATTTTATAGCATCTGTTGTGAAATGCTGAGAAGAGGGAAAGAAATGCTAAATACATATTTCTATAGCTAAGAACTAACAAAATTCAAAATGCCTCTGGGTACATTTTTGAAAGGCTAAGACATAAAGTCAACGTATATCTGGTACAATTTGAGACATTCTGCAACATGCATCACTCTCTTTCCATTGTTCCAATTCCTCTCATAGGAAGTATTAGAGCTTGTTTTGAAACCTGTAAGTCAAGGAAACTCTTTGTCTTCAGGTGTAATTTCAATCCCAGCTCTGATATCACTGTAGAGCTAGGCAATATGCCAGCCTCATTGAATAACAGGTATTCAAACAGTGCTTATGAGGTTTAATGTAGTCAACCAGGATTAAATAATTAAGCTGCTGCCTATATAATTCACTGATACAAAAGTTAGGAACTGCAGACAAGACAACACACTAACAGGGACTCATTTACATGAACCACTAGAATGAATAACAGGTATCTGAATGCCTGTGCTGCTTAACAAACTTCATCAGAAATTAATGTCACAGGGCAAGTGAACAAAACAGGTGACAGACACATGACTTTAATGGTCCCATGGAGATCAGATTTTGCAATCCCCTGTCTGATTCTGAATCATGATTGAATGCACTTGGATACAGAATCATGAGGACTTCTAAGTAAAAAATGTTCAAGTACAGTATTCAGAAATATATCTGAAGAAGGGAAGGAAGAAGTAATTCATGTTTTATTTTAATTAACTGCTCAGAGATGTTAAACCAGCCAGTACAGCATCTTGTAAGCTGGCAAAAATATTCTCAATAAACCAAAAAACTTTGGTAAAAAGTGAACATTCTAGGATTGCACATAGATCACAATGAATAAATGAAAATAACAGGTCCAATTTAGGTGTTACTAGACTCACAAATCACATTCTCTTCCTCTCTCTCAGATGTTTTTAAATAACATATTGATGCTTAAAAGAGAAGACAATGGAGAATCTGTATTCTCTTTACAGCTCCCTTTCTCTTTGTGAGGCTGAAGGTGTCAAGTTCAGATCAGCTTTTATCAATGCATTAAAAAGGAAGGGAGGAAAATTCAATCTTATGTTCATCTGGCTTCATATTGATTCTGGGTTTGGGTCTGATAGGAATTTCTTTCCAGCAGAATGTTTGTATGTGAGAAAAAAGGATTTCGCCATATTTAGGATTTTTCATGTTTTATGTAAGTTTTAGTTATGATTCATTTAATTATGATGTAATTTCTGGATCTATAGAGACTATGCCTAGAGCAGAAAAAATCTTATTCATAGTATGACTGTGAATTATAATTATAATTAGAATTAGAATTAGAAGCTTGTTCACTTGAATTCAAGGGTCTTCCAAACTCTGATCAGAATTCCCTGGTAAAATCTGTGCCCTAACACATAAACATAAGCCAACATCTTTCTTCTTGAGATGGTAGTAGTTACTTATAACTTCTCTACCAATATTATCTCATAAATATGTTTAGGTGTCCAAAACCAAGAGGTTTGGGTCTCTCTGAATCTTTTAAATAGGTTTTGATATAGGTATTAGAGAATGCACCACTCTGTAAAATATTTTTGGGCCTCCCTATCATCTGCAGAAATGTAATTCATGGCTCTTATAACTGGTTATTAGCTGTATCTAACTGTCATAAATATATCGTTCTCTAAATTATAGCAAGAAAAGGTTTTCTCCAGGCCATGAAATATCTTGAAATAGAAGCCAATCAGGTGATATAGAAATCAGAATAAACTTAAAAGAAGAGATATGGAATAAAGAGGATTTGTAAATTCAGACATGAAACTAGATAATAGTATTTATAAACCTAAAAATTTTAAAGCTCACAGACTAATTTAAAAGCATTTTGGTGATAGTGCCAAATGAGAAGTGTATTAACAGGTTCTTTTGATTATCAGAGTGTTTGCTTCTGAAAATTAGAGCACAGCCATTTATCAGAGGGTGTCTCAAGGCTATAACCAGTTAAATATATTCAAGGACTGAGGTAATTTAGTATGCTGAATGTCACTCAAAGCAAGGCAAAACATGAAGCAATGTGCTAAAGCCAATGTGAAATACAGACATGCTAAGGTGACACAATGGAGGAATAGGTGAGAGTCATGTTCCTGGTGGGTTTCAGTACTTTGGACAGTCAGGAATGTGTGCATTCAGAGGATGTACCTGCAAGCTTCCAAAATGCAGCTCTGTATGGACTGAATGGTAACTCAGAGCAAGCAGCTCTGTCCTTCTGTGCTGACAGAGATCAGATCACCCTTTAGGCAGTAGCTGAAAGCAGTATGTAGCAGGAGGAGGACATGACACTTCCCCTGTGTGCTTCTGAATTTCGCATCACATCAGCAGAGACCCCGAAATAGGAACTCTGTTTCATGGCAGACCCATCTTCTAAGAAAGTACTTCAAACACTTCCATGGAACTGAAAATAGGCAACAGCCACAATAATACAATTATACTAGAGGTGGAGAGGCAAAGCAAAAACACAAGCTGACTCCTTAGTGCTCCACAAGGACAGACCTTGCCAAAATCCATCATCTGTGTCCAAGAGCCCTGTTGTTTCTCTCAAAGAAAAAAACTGTGTGTCCTCATAAGCTAAAGGCTTCTATTTCCCTTTAGATGGTTTTCCAGATTTCCTGATATTAAGCCTACGACAGCTGACTGATAAAGGACTGTTCAATTCAGAGGAATTGAATAATTAGTATTACTAAATTATGCTATGCTTTGGATTACAATTACTAGAGCTGCCTTTTTGACTAGGCATGTAAAAGAGCACATTTCTTTGTTAAGAACCTTTTTTTTTTGAACACAAGTTAATAAACTTGGGTCTTTTGGCTTGGTTTACTTGTATTTAGAAGATGCTGTACCTGCAGAAAGTTTAGATGGACACAAGGGACACTGAACAAAACTGACCTGAGGGCTACTAAATACTCAAAAATCTTTTCAAGTATGTCTTGAGGTAAAAATACTTGGAGACAAGTCAGAAGAGTATTATTAAAAGGTGTTATTAATATGTAATATTATGTTATTATATATCCTTATTTATATGGTGTTATTAATATGTAATAACATATTATTAAATATCCTTATATAAGGATATATATCCTTTTTTTGTCATACTATTGAGTATCTGTTTAAGGCTTTGTAAGACATTTTTGGAGCAGACCAAACTGACTGAACCACTACAGCCATTATTATATTCTTATTTGAATCATGACAGAAAAGATTGGAGATGCCTACTATCCATAATTTTCATTATAACAAACCAAATTTAAGGAAGAACTTATTTAAATAATGCATCTGTCATATAATAAAATGATGACAGAAGAAGAAACCAAAAAGCAAGGTGGCCAGACTTTTAGATAACTATGCTTATGGCTAGTATTATTTTACTTGGTGGTCAGCTGGAAGTGTAATCCCTCAGTCTATTAATAGATCCTATTATATTTAAATGGAAATTATCTATTAGAACTGTTAGGGGATCTTTTATGAGTAGCAGCTTTATCAGACTTCCAAGAAAGTACAGTTAGGGAAAATGTGCTAAAGGTGAAACTTCTACCTAACCATAAGCATGACTATAGGGTATCATTTTAATTTTTTTATTTCCTATGTCTAAATAGGAAAGATTCATATTTATGTGTCTTTCATTTTTGGAAAGGTACATATTTATGATTTTCCATCATATATTTGCTGTTGTGAAGGCTAGGCAAAAAAAAATATATATAAAGGTACGTAAATTCAAGGTATAAATTGATCACTGTGAGACAAAAAGGAGTGCTTTTGCCTGAATGTGACAAGCAGAATTAGCTAAGTAAGCAGTAAAAAATTGTTTGAAAAAGTAAGAGTTGGTCAATAATGGAAATAAAAGTAGGGTAAATAAACTAATGTAAGGAAGGGTGTGTAAAGTAACAGTAAGCTCGCATCCTTGCACATAACTCTAACTAAATAATCTCTCAAATAATAGTGCTTATTCATCTCAATAAAATAGTTCTTATTCATCTTTAAGAACATATCTAAATTAGACTTTTTTACATAGGTTTTCCATGTATCCTTCCAGGCCTGGATTACAATGAAATTATAAATCACAAATTTTTTCTGAATGAAAACCCAAAAGCAATTATACATATTGCATGGTTCTTTGCTTTTTAACTGTCACTTTCTTCCTCTCTTTCTGTCTCAATATATAACCACAGGGAGAAAAGAATAACTGGAAAAAAAAAAGATTTTTTGTCTTTTTTTTAATTGCTGCAGTATATTGTGAACATTATCAATCCACAATTTACAGTATTTGAACTGAAATTACCTGAAACTGAACAACCTTCAGTTAATAAAAATTAAAGAGTATCAATTACCCAGTGAAACTCTGAAAATGCACATTAATAGAGTTAAATGAGTACAATTTCTCTTCTATATTTTATTACAAGCATCAGTTTATTACCACCTACAAGTTCTTGCACCAAGACAAACACTGTATTGAACTAGATACGCTTCACATACCACAGTGCCTTTGTCTCAGAGAATTTAGATTAGAAAGACAAAGATTAGAAGAAAATTTACATTATTGATTGTGGTGAGAATGAGATAAGAAAGATTGTTCACTAAATGGAATTACATTTCAAGACATACAAAATTTCTATAGCTGATACATGAACTGAAGGTAGAGTTTCTAATTTAGAACAGCTAATTAAACATAAACCCTATCAACCCCAAACTGTAGCAACTGAAATGTAACATGTCCTTTGGTTAATCTTTTCACAGCTTTCTCCTCAGTCACCAAACCTGCTTCTCACCCATTACTGCTGTGCTGTGCAAGAAGTCACTATGGAAAACAGTGCAAATTTTTCTCAGCAGTATTTTTCTGATCACTTTCATTTGGCTACAATAAGGGCATTTGTGTATGAATAAACAGATTTAGTTCTCTAAAGTCATTGGCTGTATTTTTATCAAAAAAATTCCATTAGTTTATGTCTAGAGCAGAAGCAGTAGCATGTAGCATTAGTGACCTAATAAATAACAGAAATAACATTATTTATGATATGATGAATATACAAACTCTATTTATTTATATTATTACTAACTACAACAAATAAAAATAGCAGTAGTAAGTTCTATTTGTTGTCAGGTTCCAATGAGGATAGAGGGCTATAACTTTCAAATTATTCATTGGAAATACATTGTTATATCAGTAACTGATGTCTACTGAGTAATTCCTACCTCACAGCAGGATGTTGTTTCAGTTCCAATAGATCAGCAACAAACAACAAAGCTATACTTCAGAATTTTCTTTGGTGTATCTGTAAGAGATTACATAGTTATGGCATACCACAGAACAGGGACAAAGAATATACACTTGTTTATAGTACCTAAAGGACATGGATTCATATTCCTCTACAAACTCTGATTCCCCCTTAAGTGCACATGGACAATGGCTGTTTTTTTATTGACAAGAAGCAAAGGTATTAATACATATGATCCTCTGAAAGACTATTACCTCCAAAAGAAATATGGAGCCAGTTTTTAGATTATTTCACTGCAATAACTGCTCTCATGTTGTCATGAATAAATATAGAATCATTGAGCATAAATTTTAGCATTGTTTTGCACTTGTAAAGGCTAAAGAGTGTTTGGCGGGGTGGTATCTGAATAGAAAATGTCACAAGAACATGTAATTGCTCTGTGATCAGTAACAGGAATCCAGTAATATAAAAGAGAGTTTATATTGATCATGTATTTGTGAAACATAGGAAATACACAGGAAAAACTGATTCAGAGACTAAATTTAAAACATGTTCTCACTCAGAATTTACTGGGGTTATGCTTAAATGTTGTTGGAGTGTTGACTTCTACTTTTCAGGCAAAATGTAGTTTGAAATATGACATTCAAGTTGCTTAACAATTGCACCAGAATTTTCTAAAATTATTGCAGCATAAATTTCTCCTAATGAGGCATTTTACTCTATTTTGTAGCAGAAAAGTTTTCCCAAGTTGTGGTTTCTATGATGCAAGAAGTTACACATCTGTGACAGCAGAACTTTGTTGTCTGTCTGTTGAAATAGATAACTGCAGAATCAGGAAAATAGTTTGCAAAATCTTTGGGATATTAGGCGTTAAAAGGTGCTCTCCTAAATGAAAGTCATTATTATTTACCCTCAGTGAGCTGAGGTGTATGACCAGAGTTGCAGGGAAGCTTCTGTATGTTTTACTTTTTCAAGGTGTCTCAGTTGAAGTTCAGTAGGTTGAGGTACTTATCACAGAGCCATGGATTAACCTATCTGAGAATGTCGTTAAACTTCAGTTGCAAGTGGAAGTGTCTTACAAAGTCTTTCTCAGAGATCAAAACAGGAAAAACACTTAGAAATACACAGTGTGAGCAAAGACTGATGGCCTCTAAGAAAGTAAAGGCGAGCTTCACCATCTGGTTAGGTTTCTTTGAAGACAAGACTACCATAGGAGACAAAAAATGGAATTCAATGGACATCACATGTTCAGATTTCCAGAAAGGATTTGACAAAAGTCCAGCTCATGTGTTGCTCTTTTTTGCTGCAAAGTGGCTCAAAAGCACATGGGCTAGCTGCCTGTTAGCGGTGTCTTACTGTTCAAAGCGCTGTGGAGAATGGAGGAGGAACGAGCTGAGCTCTGGGGGCATCTGGGCATACTAACTGCTGTGAAATGTCATGCATTGATGTTTCACAGAGTAACATCAATTGTATTTAACCCCATCTCTGCTGGTTTCTAGTGCAATGGCCACATTTCCTTCTGGAGCACGGATTTCTTCTGAAATTCTCATTTTGAACTGCATGGCTTTTTTGCCGTATGTGTCTTAAGCATTGTCAACCATTGACTCTAAGATCTACTAAAAATGTTGGGTTTGCCATAATGGAGTTTATGTACAGAAGGTGCTGCTTCACAGCAATGTTCAGAGGTTTGTGCATATCAACAAAATAATCAGAATAAGAAGATACTGTTGAACTGTGGACTCATCCAAAATACAATGAAGTCAATGGAAAAGTTCATATGGATTTTAATAGGTCATGAGAGAGCCGTAACCTTCAAGCTTCTGTTGTCTTGTAGCAGGAACAGAGCTAAATGTAGCCAGTTTTATAGATGAAAGGCCCTGTGTCTCCAAGGACATCACATCTTTTATGTCTATTTGTTCAATTAAGTCCCAGGTTCAGTCGGTAACAGAGCAGATGTGTCAGTGACTTTCCCTGTGAAGGAATCATTGCACCAATACTTCAACTTGCTTTTCCTCCCACATGACTTCAAAGAGGAAGAAGCAATACTCAACTGTCTCACAAAAACCAGTCCACACATGCTGCTCATCCAGAACCTGGTGCCTACATGGCTGCTGCTCTACTGAACTACTATTAGCCACTATTAACTACTACTAACTACTACAGCAAGAATGCTGTGATCCATTATGGATTAAATGAAAGTGTTGCATTGTGCTGTGAGCATCCATTTATGGCATCCTTACAGTACTGAATGCAGGCAGCTGATTATGCAAAAAGCTTTGGAGAGGTGATCTTTGGAGATCATTTTCATTACACCTTTTTGTAAGCTATTAATAGATCTATGAACATAATTCTTTTAGCTCATTTAGATTTTCCCAACACAAATTGTATCAAATGCATTCATTTAGTCTGTGACAAATTGAATTCCTACTGACAGCAATATATATAATATATATATATATATATATATATATAAGAGCTCTGTGGATTTGGGTCTAATTTCTGAACATAAAATTCTTTCTGATGAGGCAGTTCCTTATCTTCTCTGAATGTACTATTTAACTACAGTCATTATTATAATATAATCAAATTAATAACTTCATAAAACCTTTTGTAAAGGATAATAAAAAATCTTATTTAAAAACTAGAAAAGATTAAAATCTTTGTTCAGGGCCTAAAAGGTTTCTCAGAGCCTGGAAATCAATAATAATTTATATCAGTCAAATGATATCAGCCATATTTGACAGAGTAAAAAGCCTTATGAGCAATTTAGATGAAATATGTTTTTTCTTGCTTTATATGCACCCTTTTTAAGCATTCATTTTATTGCATTATCCATTCTTACCCAGGTGGTCCCCAAAAATATTTTTCATCATGAAAAATTTGTACATCTTTTAAAATTCATCTTCCAAGATGCTGAAATAGTTCTAAGAGCTTTTGTACCTTTTTCATTACTGTTAAAAAAAAAACCCAAAAAACCAAAAAACCCTCAAGAACTATAAACCATTATTCATGTGAATAAATAATGAGTACAATTTACCGAATAAAATTTGAAACACTTTTAAGGTTCCAGTACCTTCAGAGTTTCCATGTTATCTCCATTTTTGTCCTCAATTACTGATACAGAAGCACATCTTGATTCTAAGCATGAAACCAGTATCTATCTTAAAATTCTTGCTTATGTGACTGAAGTTTGCACCTATGTGACCTTTTTGTTCTGTAACATCTATTCTTTTTATCATTGTTTTGTGCAGTGGCTAAGTATGAGAAAGTATTGACTGGGATTGCAAACACTAGAGAATAAACAAGATATTTTTTTAATATTAACATAATTCTCATAATCTTATGGAAGTTTTGCATGGGAACAAACAAGAGAAAAAAATCTTGATGCTCTATGCTCTGTAAGTACCACAACTTTGGGTCATTTTGAGCAACCTCTAATACATCCTGGCTCACAGCACAAACTAGTGGAGCTAGTTTTACCATTTGATCATTTGGACCTGAATTTTTTTAAATGATTGTTGAAAGGAACAGCACTGAAAAACTTGCATTAATTAAATTTACTGATTTTCTAAGTTAATAATAATATTTCTTTCCAAGAATTATTGCAGTGAAACAACCATGTCATCACGAAAATCCTGTAATTAAAACATAAAAAATGTGCTATGTAAATGTGTGCATCTTGTATCTTGAATTCTGAACAAAATAAGTTAGCATAAAATAAAGTTCAGCACCTGTTTTTCAAAGACATCAGGAATAGATAAACATGTGTTTGTAGGCTGTGTCTTCACAATAGTCACTACTCCAAAATCCACACAAGACAGTGGGATTGAGTGGGTCACTGGTTCCTAGTTTCTTTTTGGCACAGCTGAACTACTTTTAGTACCCAGCAAGCTTAAGTGAGACTGTGCTGGGCCATAAGAAAATGCTTTGTTATGTAATTAAAGGTCCTTTTTCAAAACCAAATTCAGATTTTAATCTTCCTAAATATCCACAGAAATGTAATTCCTCAAATCTGAGTCATTAAAAAAAGTTTAAAATAATTTAAAAAGGAAAAATCTACCTAGTTTTAGAGATTTTCACAGAAAAGTACACTGAAAGTGTACAGATTTGTTAAATTACTATAGCAATCAGAAGTCATACTGAAGGGTGACAGGTCTCACCAGAATTATTCTTAGTAACCTAACATCTGCCTTGGTCACATACATGGTGGTAATTGTTTAACTGCCTATTTCAAGCTGGTTTGGTGTTTTTTTCAAATGTTATATAAATGGGCATTTGTAAGCTCAGTGGATTTATCATCTCTGAGCTAAATATAGATTAACTTAGTTTGTGACCCAACAGGATTTTGCAAAAACCTGCATACCGAGGTAATTATCCTCTTCCTGATGACTTAAATGAATGTTTCTCTTTATGAATATACATATGCTATTATTGAGTCTATGTAAAAGCAGTATATATATGAATAGAGCTTTTCTCCTTTAGGAAGGAAAGATACTGAACACACTTAAAGAAGAAAATAAAACCTTGCCATACATGGCAGGTTGTTACATTTTCCATGACTTAAAATATGTCTAGGAAAATTTCATCAAATATATTTCCAACGGGGTTTTTTTGTGGATTTGTTTGGTAAGATAATCAAACCTCAGAAATCAATATGAACCTGTAAGGTGATTGTGTATTGGAGACACAGTTATTGCAAATGCTGAAAAGAAAGAAGAAAGGAATCAATATATATTTTAAAGTACTTGTCATTTGGCAGAATACTCTTTACTAAATCCAAACTTCTGGTCATGACATAATTAACATTAAAAAGCTAATACTTTCTCATCTAATTTTCTGCATATATTAAATTCTGTCAGCTACAAATATATTCTATGTTTTAAATGAGAGAAATGTTAAAAAAGGTCTGATAATTATTAATATTTACAAGAGAGAAAACCTTGCAATTATTATGATCTCAGTCTTTTACCACTTCAGCTGTCATGATTCTAGCTCGAAATTCTTCTGAAATTCTGCTGTCTGTAGTTTGAGCTATTTTATATAGTACACACATTCTTTCTTTTACCAGTTACACAATGATATGAAAACCAAGTCCATGAATCTTCTTTTTCTTCTTCTCTACTCATGGCAATGGTACAACAAAGCCATCCATGTGAGGAAGAAACCCCTTTATACTATAATGCACTGCAGTGCTTTTCTTGCTTGGCTTGATAGTACTTTTCCCACTTGCCATTGCAAGATTTTTTCTTAGCAGCTTTTCCAGCAAGTCTTGCACTGCTCTTTTCCTTATTGTGTGTCAAGCTGTGCCACATTTGGAATATATTGCATTATCTTTGGATGGCACCGGATTTTTCACTTTTATTTCAACTCCAGTATTGTAACTGATGGCAGAAGTGTTTCCATTTACAGCTTCAAAGTCCTCTGAGACTTGAGAGAGGTTTGTTACCTCCTTTTAGAGGTTCCTACTTAGCAGACAAAGCTCACCCAAACAGAAGCACTTCAGAATCCAACAGCAATTACTCAAGTGGCAAAGTAGTCCTGGTGTACATCCAATAACAGATTATAAGAAGATGAGGTACCTCTTTGTTACTATTTAAGGGACAAACATTCAGGAGCATCATCAGTGAACAGCAATCAGATAACATTAAACTAATGTTAGAGCAGAGAATTGCAATTGATTAAATAGTGACACCCAGATTCTCAAAGATATTAAGATGAGTAATTGCCATTGAAATTTACCAAAGACTAATTTTTAAATCTCTGCTTCAGTTTATCCTCTCTATTTATCAATTACCTAACAGCAAAATAATGAGACTAAATGAAATTTTTGTAAATCATAGGAAGATCTGATGCGAGATAAACATAAAATGTAAGACTGAGGAACCTCCTTGTTTAATCCAAAAGACAGTGTGCTGGCAAGGCACCTCCTAATCAACTCCCTAAAGCCTGAAGTGCTCCAGCTAGATCATTTATGACCTCTTATATATTTCAACATGAGTTTTTGAACTGGATGAGTCATCAGACACACAGTCTTGTATTTGATTGTGCCAAATGATGAATTATTGTCTGTGGGTTTTTTTGAAAACTGAGACAAATATTTAACTCAAGACAACTCCATTAACCTCAAGAGTGCTCATTCCAGGGACATGACTTGCCTTCTTATCAGAAAACCTGGGTCTAAAGAAAATAATATGCAAAGGTAATATCTGAAACAGAAGAGCCTTTGTATTAAAAGGTGATATTCCCCCCCACTTTTTTCTTTTCTTTTTGGGTGATCCAAAGGTTTCTACTGCCCAAATCTAGTCATCACAGAAGCTAACTTTGAATCAGCAATACATCTCATTTGGAACTCATTTGCATATGTTCATTCAGAAGAGTTATTTCCTAGGCTGTTGCAATTATGTTGTCTAGAATTCTGTGAATGTATTTGGAACTTAGTAATTAAAACTGAGACTGAAAAACTTTTCACAGTTCTTAACTGGAGAAAGTTAATGTTGATTGAGATTAGTCTTACTCTAGAAATCAATTTTTTTAATCTCTTCTTTCAATTACATTGTTAAGAGCTCCCTGAAAAATACCCCATCCCAACTCTCTTTAAAAGCTCATGTAAATCATACTATTAATACTTAGTATTAGTAGTTTTATTTTAAAAACTAAGGTAAATAAAAGATGGTCCTTTGAAAAAGAGTATCTGCAGATCACAATGAGATTTTTGATCTTAATTTTCATGTACCCTCATTGAAAAAAACCCAAATAAAACTATTTTTTAAAAAATGAGGATAAATGTTCAAAGTTTCACTAATATAGTCAGCCTTTACTGAATATGAAATTAATGAGGCATATGACATCAGATTTTTTTAAAAAGGAATTAAAAAACAGCAAAGGAACTGATTCCTAAGAGGAGTGTAAACAGAAGGTGTTTTTCTGACATCAGGTGAGGTCTTCCACAATGCTTTGTGATGGAAATAGGGAAGACCACGTGGCAATATCCCCTACCCATCCCTTGTTCTCAGAACTGAACCGGTGCAATTTTGACTAGAAAAGTGATTATGAACAAAAATTTACTTTAAAGCATGGTACAAAATGATTCCAAACCACTCAGTGTTGTTTGATTTCCTTGGATTAAGAATGAAAAAGATACTTATAACAAGCTCCATGAGTAGCCCCAGCTGCACTGTCTTGTCAGCCTCTCTTTGTGCAACAAACTGCCTGCAGTGAAGGGCATTTTCACCCTCCAGTGGGGCTTTACACAAGGAAACCAAGAGGGTGCTCCAAGCCAGCAGGCCAGTTTGCATTTTCTCTCTCAGAACTTGGTACTGGCTCTGCAGCTCATGGCCAATGCCAGTGAACAGTTTTACTGACCACAGAGCTCTCCTGAGTACTGAAGCTGGGCCATCTGCTTGTCAATGCCACTGGTTTCTTCACTACATATTCCTGATTTCTGGCATTGGCTCTTCCTTCATACCCTGGCATGGCCAGACCAACATCACCCTGTGTGCAGAGGAAAATCAGTTGTTAGAATATTAGTAACCAATATTAGTAACCATTTAGTACTAGCTTAGACAAAGGATTGTTTGGAAAATCAAATAGACTTCTAACCTCAAAAGATAAAGCAAGTCTAGAATGCTCCAGTTTTCACAGAGTTAGTTACAATAATAGTATATTTGTAGTATTTTTCATTCTGATGCCATTGTCACCTGTCACTTTCTTTTTCCTCTCTATTTCCTTTTCTTACTTAAAGTGTCTTTGAAATAATCGCATTTATAAATTCTGTTTGACACATAAAAATAAGAAGGACAGGAAATAGAGTTGACATCCTTCTTAATAGAAATCAAAATGAGATTTATTGCTTCAAATATTCAATCTATTTCCTCAGGCAGTGTTATAAATGCACCTGCACTACCAGCTGCATGTCATCAGAGATCACGAGCAATTTGTCCTACAATAAAACTGGAAAAGTACAATCACTGTTAAATAACACCTGTGGAAATCAAGGTGACACTAGTAATTTTGGAGAAGGTCATTCTATTATCAGTGCATATTAGGTAATGGAATATAACTGGGAATACATGTATAAACAGCTTCTAAATCAGCCAAGAGTTTCTGATTCTACAATAAATGGAGAGCACAACTTGTATAGTACAAAACTGTTCAGGTGTTTCCTCATATAAAAGAACAGGAGAAGGAATAATTACTGAGGAATCTAGTAAATTGGACCAAGCATTCACAAATATTTAAAGAATTGACCAAAATATTGACAAAAAGCATAAATCATGCTTAGACTGTAACAAGCAGCTCAGATAGTGTTCTAAGTATTCAAAACTGACAGATTGCTATGCTAAGAAACTAGATTCCTCACATTCTTTCACATATAAATATAAACATATATATATATATATATATATATATATATAACTTTTATTCCTATATATAAAACTGTAAGCCTGCATATGCCAAGCTAAATGAAGAAAAGAAAAAAATATTTTCATACATTTTCCAGAATTAAAAAGGAAAACAAAAAAGGTGTGTTAATTGCTGTTTAAGCACCAATTGCTGATAAAAATCAGGTGGGCTAGAGATGACCACAGGACCTTGAAGCAAACACTGTTTTTATTACATGAGAATGCTTTTCCTCTTTATAAAGAATGTAACTGGAGAGTAACAATATTCCAATTCCAGATCTTTTGATCCTCAGAAGGTGCACTTTTGAGATAAATCTTAACAGCTTCAGTAAATCAAATTCTTAAGGACAGCCCATGAAAAAGCAAAAAGAATGTGAGTGTGTTGGGGTGTGTGCATGCATGTATGTATCTGTGTGGCTGTGCCCTCTTCTTGAACAAAAACCTGGAGGCATTTCTAAAACAAGAGCATTTGAAGCAAGATGAAAAGAAAAAACAAGGTAATAGTTTCTGTCTGTAGGGATTATGTTTCTAAAGTCATATAGACTTAAAATTCAAGGTTATAAACAATTTTTTAAAAATAGAATGCACTGCTCTTATTAAGATGTACTTATTTATACCATACAATACCTTTACTGCACAATGAACTGTATGCACATTAAGCTTGGAGAACATGTAAATTTTTTTGTAAATTGGTCTTCAGAGGATACAAAGCCTTTGATTTATAAAGTAAACATTGCTAATTAAAACCATTTAAAGGAATGAGTCTATGAAAGATTGTTATTAAGAATATAAGAATTGTCTTATTCCTTCCAAACCAAGGATGTGATTTGGGGAGTGGGGCTGGAGAGAAGAACTTTGAGCTTTATAAGGCTCAAAGTTCTCAATGAGATTTATGTAAAAAACCCCTTTAATAACATATTTGTAAAACATTAATGAAATAAAAGCATAAATCTTGAAACAGACTTCCAGATATGAACTAACATTAATTTTGAAAGACTATTCCATCCATTCTAATGTGCATGTGGTCATGTATTATGCACAATACCAACCCCTGTCAGATAAATCAGCACCTTGGGTGGATGACAGCTATGTAAGCACATAACCATGAGGGTCAGTATGTGCTGAACAACAGCAATTCCTTATTTTTTCTCATAGTTCCAGAGGAAATGTTTTAAGGATTAACAGTTACGAAGCATCTCAAATACCTTGCACTGAAAGTCAGCATGATTTCAGGAACTTACAGGTAGCTCTTGGCTCAGGCATTCAGACATTGTCTCTCTGTTCCTGTGCTCATAGACCTGCACAACTCAGCCATAGCTCAGGCCAGAGCATGCCGTTATTTCTTTCTTGATATCTTTTTGAGACTAATGGATGTTTGTTTTCATCTCCTTTATGCTACCTGAAATTTAACAGTTATGGAAAAGGTAGAATGGTGTGACTTGTGTCAACACAACAGCTCAGGCTTCTTAAGATACTTCGGTGTCTAGAAGAAAGCTATATATTTTATGTTCACTATTTTGTAAACCTTTCAAGAGACAAACACTCTCTTCTGGTGATGCTTTAAATGTATTAATCTTTTAGGTTACAAGTGCACTGTAAAATATCATATTCAGTATTTTTTCTAAGCAAAACATCTGAAAACATGTAAAGATAAGCCATACTTATCTTTAAAGATAAGACATACTGCAGATATTTATTTCTTGCAACTAAATTAACTTTTAATATATTTAATAACCAGTATTTAATGAAAAATATCCTAGCACTTGAAAAGATTTTTTTTCAGAGCTGTGATGTATTATTCAGTCTATAGGATGATTACCAGCACCCAAACCATGCCTCCAGTCTCTCCTTTCATACATGATTTTTCTTTACTATCACACACCATTTCAGGACCTGAGTTTCAGCATCAAACATTCCTTCATGGATCACGTCCCAGAGAACATCATCTCCCTCCCTTCTCCTCTCCTAAATATTCACTCTTTAGCTTCTGCTGCAAATTGATTTCTCTCATGTCTGTATGATCCATGGACCATGCCAAATTTTTCTGAGGCTTTAAAGCTGGATTTAAGGGCATAGAATTAAAGTCAAGTGCAGGCTAAGAAAAATGAACATATAAACTGGAAATTCTAAATGACTGATGAGCTAGTGTCAAATGCTTTTGTCTTTTCAAACATTATTTTTACATTAAAATCTCTATCATGCATAAACTTGCTCTTACTTTCCTTTTTCATTACATGATCATTTATAAATAGAAGAGGCTACTAACAGGAAAACATCCAAGCATTTGCTATCTAATAATTGGTCTTGATCTCTACAAATCTTGGAAGTAATCACATGCTTGCTTCTGTAGTTCTATGAAAAAAATTCTTTTTGATTTGAAAATCTTGGTATGGAAGCAGAAATGAGCTAATGAGAAATGTGAAATTATATACACTCAACCCATAAAGCATCTTGGATAAAACAGAGTGAGGTGCAATATAATAAAACCAGGAAAGAGCACTCAAGGGACTCTGTTTCCCACTCAGCACACAGAGCTGTTTCTGAAGTCAAAGAATTTTGTCAAATATGTTATGATGTAGTAAAGCTTCTTGTTTCTTTTTGCTTTTAAAGTTATTCAGTGGAAATAACGCAAAATTGTCATCACTAAGCTATTAATGGAGAAAAGTTGTGTCAAATATCACTAGAAAATAAATAAGGGAATATTTGCCTTTTAAAATCAACATTTATCATCGTGTCATATATTTCTAGTATCTATTTATGGATTGTCACAGAATAAAGGACCACCAAAATTTTGAAATGTTTTGTTAAGTCATACATAGAAATATTATCTTGTGTTCAGGGCTGTGAGGGTTTTTTGACACTGATTCCTTCTTCCTTCATCAGAAGACCTTAAAAGGCATTATTTCAAGTGATGTAGAAGTGCTCAGCATTTCTTCAAAATCAGGTTCAGTAAGAAATGAGAGTGAAATAAATTAAGAAAAGTCTGTGCCTAATATGAATTTATATGTACCCAGAAAAGTCAGTGAAGTTGGATTATCTTGTTAAAAATGCATGAAAAATATCTAATGTCATTTTTATAATGTAATGATGCCAGAATTTAAAGATTAAGAATGTTTTGACTTTCAGAGCAAAAAAAATGCAACACAACATACAGTTTACCACAAATATAATAAGCAGCTTTTGGAGCATCCTCTATTTCAAATTTATACTAATATATTATTCAAAAATATATTGCAATTGGAAACACTGTAAAATAAGTAAACTCTAGTAATATGGAAGAACAGGAAAATAATCTGCTTCAGAGCAATTCAGGCACTTTGTAGTATCACCTGACCTATTTTCTATATGATGCATTTTACTGCATGATGATTACAACTGGTGAAAAAAAAAATCAGAGCAGTCTCAAATGCCTGCATTGGAAACTGAAGTCAAGAATGGAGATTAACACTGGAAATGTGTTCCTATTTTCATAATGTTTTTGACTAGAGTCTTCAATCAAAATGTTACAAAATTGTAGGGAATTTAAAGTACTGCTATAAATCTCAAATGAGAATGTCGACCTCCCTTTAAATGACAGGTTCCTAACCCATCTCCTCCCCTTTCACAAGCTTTCACAACCTTTTTCACCTTCATGTTTGTGACTAATTAATACTGTCATCTTTCTACCACCTTCCACAAGATTCAGTCAATGTCAGCAACTAACCTTATGCTCTGCTGCTGCTTATAGATTAATTTGCTTAGCCATCTGTCTGCTTTCTCTGCTCTGAGTATTTCCACATTGTGTGATATCTTAATAAGTGAAAGCAATTCAATCTAAAATATTGTTTTAAACTGTGAAAGTTGCAATGATTTGTCTGGAAATTGTAGCTGGCTTCATGCAAACACCAATAGAATCATGATGATGATCTCTCACTCCAGGTAGAAGAGACTAATCAGCTTTTTATTAGCCTTATTTATACTTCTATTCTCATTTTCTTTACTTTATTATTTCAATTATATTTTAAATTTTTTTTCAGTCATTTCCTGTCTTTCTCCTTCTGCTTCCACACAGTCTGACATACTACAGGAGAATTCTAGTGAGAGGATATTAAGGAATACTCACATTGTCCTATAAAAAAACAAAACCACACAGTGTAATTTAGGTATGGGAGCTAGAAAAAGAGCAAGCGTTGTCAGTCTCTTCTGGACAAGATTGTGTAGTACAGTCATTTAAACAAAGCTCTGTCAGATGAAGTTCTCAGCTATCTGATCTGAATGAGCCTGAATTTCAGACAGACACTGCACAGAAGCTGACAATGAAAGTATAAAATATGGATCATTAATACTAATAGCCACTCCCAGGAAGGCACATATCTAGGGAAAAAACAAAAAAAAAAAACAAACAAAACAACAAAAAAAATCAAACAAAAACAAAAAGTCCCCAACCAAACAAAAAAAAAACCCTGAAACCACCAGAAAAACTCTAAATTCCCATCACAACTGGATCTGAGACACAGAGTTATATGAAACTGCCTGTGAAACCACTAAATTTATTCTACATTGTCTTGCTCCCATTTTTCAATTGCAACTCAGTCTCCTTCCTGTTGACTATGCATTTTCTGAGACTAACAAACTGTGTTGACAATAAAGAAATTTAAAAAAAAATCTGGGCTTAAACTAAGTTCTGAAAAAGTAACTCTGTCACTAAAGTGAATGCCTTTGAGAATTTCTCTAGATGGACTCTGTAAATCTTAAAATAGATTTTAGAAATGCAATAGAAGAAAACTAATGCCTACAATCACATTAATTTCTGTGAAATGAGAAAAATCCAGACTGCACAGAGGATCAGCTGCTACAATTCCTAGCTTTTTGTTTAATAATGTCTGTGCTGGATAATGAGAGAGGAAGGATTGAAGGGCAACACTAGAAGAGAGGAGCACAATATCAAGGAGATACATCATTATCCCACTTGGAAAAGAGAGAAAAACTGTTTTTGTTTTGTATAACAGAGATTAATCATAGAAATAATTGTATTGGAAAATAAAACCAGATGTTAATTATGTGGAAGTCATGATTTCTAGCTTCAAGAGGTATGAAAGCTTTATTTCTCAGGTTTGTGTTTTGGAAGCATTTCATAAATGTTCCCTTGGGAATCAGGA
This sequence comes from Serinus canaria, assembly GCF_022539315.1. Lineage (NCBI taxonomy): Eukaryota > Metazoa > Chordata > Aves > Passeriformes > Fringillidae > Serinus > Serinus canaria. Next base: position 19,928,531 of record NC_066319.1, read on the forward strand.
CTGGAGAAGTCAGAGAAGGGAAGAGTTGGGCTGTAGGAAATGTGTCCCCTGTTTCTGCTCTTTATTGACTGCCTGCACCGTTCACTTTGGTGCACAGAGTTATTTCACTTGCATCAGTGGAAGGAAATTAAGCTTATGAAACCACTAATATTTTATAGTAAACACATTGTTTCTAAGCACTGCTAGTTTAAATGCCTTTCTTCTGCCATCTTACTATTGTACTCTAGAATAATAAAATTGTTGAATAAAACACTGATCTTTTACAAATGTGCTAAATAAAATACAAGCTATTTATTTTAGTGTTTTTTTCTATTTATTTAGAATTGAACCATGAAAATGTAAGTTGAAGGCAACATTTTTGTAACACTATGCCATATTTTTCTTGTGTCTTCATTTCAAATATATAACGTTACAAATTCTGAAGGCCAAGGGAAAGATAAGATTGACTCTTCTGGAGCTCATCCATTCCCCAGCTTCAAACCAACTCTGGAGCCTTTTCAGTAATTACTGCTCATAACAGAATCCAGTCTTTCATTCAGCAAAACCTACTTAGGACAGTTCAATGGGTTTCCTTTTTATAGTGTCAAATGGATCATGACAGTGGGAGCACTAGAACTGAGAGTGAGTTGAATTCTGAATCCATCTTTCCCTTTGCCTCTATTTTTTCCTTTCAATCTTTGTTGCAAATTCAATGGATGCAAATGAAATTCATCACTGTAGGAAAAGAGAGAAAACATTTTTTCTGCAAGCCTTTTAAAATGACTTAATGCTATGAATTTCATGCTTTTCTGTTCATTTCCAGGCAACTGTGTATGTTGTTAATATTTAAGATGTCCACTCTGAACTCCCTTAAAACAGTTTCAGTGGCAGAAAACAGCATTCTTCAAATAAAATGTCTTGACACCCTCATAAATACACTTCATCCTGAAAGTGCAATTATGGGAGAACAAAGCTTAAATTAATTGCATTTTTGTTATTCTTGGTGCCCTTTATCGGAGTCTTAGTTTGATTTTAATGACATTCAGTAGGTGATTCATTTCCAAAGTTTTCTGTTTGCCACTTGCCTCCTTTTTTAAGTACTTCCTTTGGAACTTGTATATCATATATTTTTTTAATCATATAAAGCATACATAACATCAGCTATTGCCTAAGTTTTTCTTATTTCACCTTTCCACTTCTGTGTCTGGAACATGCACTCATCAGTCCTTTCCTGAGAACTCTGATGAGACAACATAGTCAAGGTTTGTGTGAATTCATGCAGCCCATATCCTTTGTCTCAAGTGCAAGCAAACAGAAAGAGTGCCACTTTATGATTCCACAGAGATGGGTGGGAAGGAAAGTGGCTTCTACAACCACATCAAATTCTATTATGCTTCAAGATTTCTTTTAAAATATACTTAACAAAAATACATAATTAGTTCTGTATGAAAATCCAATTCAGTTCTTTCACTGTTTTTGCTATACTTTTTTTGTTGTATTAGAATTCAAAATATGTAAATATTTCCCCACCCTAAGAATGACACAATTAAATAAAAATAGCAAATCTAACTACAGAAAAAACCTGTATAATTTAGCTGTTAAATGGATTATAGTATTATAGACCATTTCAGTTCTCCTGGACATTTAAATGGAAAAATGATTATGGTTAATTGAAACTCTTAAAAACAAGATACACTTGGATTTATTTTCCATGAAAAAACCCAAAATAGCCAGTTATCAACTAGGATGAAAAAATTGCTAGCCATAAGCATAAAACATTACTCTTAGCCATCTGGTTTGAGCAGCATGCTAATAATTGGTGTATCCTGGAAAAACACTAGGGCTGCCTAGATTTTATGAATTTCTACAGTCTAAGTCCTCCTTGTATTTCAACTGCCATTTTAAGTGATGGGGAAAATTACTGAGAGAATATAAAATAACCTTTATTTTTTGAGAACCTTCTGTAGTTAAAAATTGAAGATATTTTGAAGTATCCAGCATTCCTACCACTTATGGCTTTCTTCCAAACAAGCATGTCTCCTAATACAGATAATAAACACAAGAGCATTGAAGATAACGTTAATTCTCAGGTAGGAGAACCTACATAGTTTTTCATACTCATGACACACCTAAAAAATTAGCATTTGTCTAGGTATTCTGCTTGAAGAAGTCTATTCATAAATTTCCTTATGCTGCTACATTTACTCAGATAGAAGAAATGAGAATTGTGTGTTTTTATTCTAGGTCTCTCTTTATAAAGACGTTCCGTAGATTCCAGTAACTAGAAAGGGTCTACTATAAAAAATAGAATTCTTTTGTGCAGCCAGTGGTTTTTTCATCAAGACTGATGTTTAAGATATATATACACCATAGTAGTCCCAGAGGTCAAATGCAGGTAAAGAAGAATAACAGAATAGAAATAGAAAGTAGCAGAATGAAAAGTCTTTTGAGGAGTGCTGATCTTGGTGAAAAACTAACAAAAACCAGGCTAGAATAACATATCAGGCAGGGACATTAGCAAGAAGAATCTCTCCATTAATTAGGAAATCAGCTGTCTTAATTAGTCATCCTGCAAAACACTGATTGTGAACCTAGCTTTCAGTTTTTAGTAACACTGAATGATTGCCTTACTAATGTAGAAATGAGAGATTTACTACATATATGAGAAACTGTAATTGAAAATTGACAGCTTGGGTGTTATTAGTAATATTAAGGAAATACAATATACATTCTATAATTAGCATAAAATATACCTTTTTATGACTGTCATGTACTTGAACACAAATTCTATAACAAATACTTCTGAATTTTTATTTCATTTTCATCATATTAAAATTAGTAAGCTGTATTTTCAAGGTCATCAGTATTTGGACACATGCCAAGCCAACAGGAAGAAGATCACATAACAAAAGGCTATTTCTTTCTATGCAAATAACAAAATGGTCATCAGAAATTACTATGTGAATACATTTTATAGATGAGAGAAAGTACTTAGTGACTTCTGCTAAGAATAAACCTGTGGTCTGTGATTATTTCTTTCAGGGTTGCTCAGCTTAGGAAGTTTGCTTGAAGCCTCAAAGTTATCTTTCTTATACATGGTTCAATACAGTCTTTTTAATTTTTTCAATAGAAAAGGTGCATTTTCTATTTTGTGATAGGGACTGAATACATAAGCATTCATGATTTCCTGTTTTTAAATAAACACTAAAAATGAAAACACCTTCTGTTGTAACATAAAGGAAAAAAAATCCATACTTCGATTTTTCCTCTAACTCAATGTGTGTTAGCAGAAATGTAATTTCACCACTTGGTACCTCAGTTTACAGTGAGTAGAAAAAGACAATGATTTCCTCAAATGGTTGTTTAGAGGCCTAATTAATTTAGCTCTTTGTATCATTCTGAGATCCTCAGAGGAAAGCAATTAGAGTGTGCATATGAAAAGTATTACTATCTAATTAATTCGTTATTGAAAAATGACATGATTATCTGACATATTCTGAATATAATTGCACCCATTACTATTTTTAAGGCTCCCTTTCAACTTGCATGGAATTTCACACCTGAGAAAGAAAAATGTTCTCCTAATTGAATCAGCAGTTCTATGAATAATTCATCAGAATGACTTTGTGCACAATGCATTTTACTAGGCTTCATTTTTCCTGTGTGCAGGAAAAAGAGGCAGCCTTGTCTCTGAACTGGAGAGAAATGGATCTATCTGATTGATGGGAGCACCACGTGGTGAATCAGGAATTGGCTGGATGGTCACTTCAGTTTGAACTCACTGTCCAAGTGGAGATCAGTGATGAGCGGCGTTCCTCACGGGTCAGTGTTGGCACCGTGACAAACCTTGGTTGGTGACAAGGTGGGACGGAGTTCTGAGGGAATTGACATCCCAGGGTCTTCTGCTACAGCACAGAAATCTATTCCTTTCCTTACTGCAAATGACTTTCTACTTCTTTACTTTTTTTGTTTCTTCATTTCCTTTTGTTTGTTGAACTCTGAGGTTCTGCCAATACTAGAAGATTGGGCAGATAATTTTTTATATTTAACAAATGGTTTTTACTATGGAAGAAACTATAAAAACCTATTACAGCTAAAGAGATATAATCTGTGATCCACACATTACTAGAAGACTTTTTCTTTTACAAAGTCCTTATGAAAATCATCCTGAAGTAAGACTTGAAGAGTGTTTTGTGTGACTGCATCTCAGGTGTGGTAGACATGTTCAGGCAATAGCTCGTTTAAAAGTTCACTGCTCCTCTGGTCCCAATCAATACTATGGGAACAGGTCAAAAAGTTATCCCAAAATAACAGAAAAAAGTGAAGATTTTTCCCCCATCATAGGTCACTGTATAAAGGAAGGCATTGCTGTAACTATGCAGATGCTTGCCATTTCTGTCTCCTGATGGCACACAGGAAAATAACAACGTTGAGACATGCTGAAAGGCAGGTCTGTGAGTTAAACAGCAGGAGCAAAATCTGGTGCCAGCATAACCTCCTTCAGTGCCTGTGAACTGTGATGATTATAGACTGAGGTTTTTAAAAATATCAGTAAGTCTCGCATCATTATACAACATGTGAGATTTTGTGAGGATATGGTTCTAGTCTAAAGCACTGTTAGAGACAACAGAAGTACTAAGACAAAGTAGGGTGGGGTCAAGGAGAATTTTACCTGTTTCTTAAATAATAATGGAAAATGTAAGAACAACTATTCTTTAATCATGTTTCCATATAATTTCAAAGTATGTGTACAGAAATACTGGAGAAGTACAAATTTAAAAACAAATTAATAGGAACAGATTAGGCAACTGTTTTCAGATAAAGTAATTCTAGAAATATTAATACTGCTGTATTTTCTTTTATAGAAATCACCTATGAGAGTAAAAAGGCAGGATGATCAGAAGAATTGGTGGCAACTAATGCAGTCTCCTTTCTACTAAATTTCTGGCAGTACTTCTAATTAGCACAAGAGCTGATTAGGAACAGGTCCTAGCTATAGCTCATCTCTGAATAAAGTTTGCATGTTCTTAAATATCATTGCCACTAAATGCCACAGAGGAGTCATCTGGCTAACAAAACATTATATGTGAGATTTCCCAGAAGAGAAAGATTCACCTTCTTGCTATAATAAACAGTAACAAAAATAACTGAATGGCATGTATTTATTCCCCCTGACCTTTAATTTTGCCTGTATTAACACTTTCCTTATAATAGAAAAAAATAAATTACATAAAACTGAGTATTAACATGAAGATTTTGTACTTCTATGAGAATCCCCTTGAAGAATAAGGTCCCAAATGCCAACTTCTACAGATGTTAATAATTCCATTTTTATTTAAAGTCTCGAGTAGAACCCTGGCCAAACTTATATTCATTAATTTCAGGCAAGATTCAGATACAATCTGAAGAAGGCCAGCTTTTTTTTTTTTTTTTTTTTCTTTACAGCAAATAAAAGATGAAGAAATTCAGGTTCATATCTATAATTCTGGCTGTTACTGAAACTTGAGTACCATTATTGAGTGTTATATTAATTGTGGGAATTTGTTCAGGATCACTGTAAAATTTATGAGGTACACAATTTAAAATGAAAGCAAATCTACTGGAAAAATGATGAATAATATAACACCTTCAGGTTTTTATCAGTTTACAGACTGGGCTAATGAGGATTTGTTGCCCTTGAAGAACAAGAAGAATGTGTGCCTTTTCTTATAAGACACATAATTTCTTTAATGTCTCAGAAGTTACTCTGGCCTACAGATTTTCCTCATGTTGCCCAGTTAGGATTATACAGTACTAATCTCCTAGTATAATAGTGAAAACAGAAACATTCTACTTAAGCAATTAAAATGTATTATTATGTTGTTAGGCAACCCTCTACCTATGTCATCAATTTACATTGCAGAAATATCTTTGAAGGCATATGCCTTAAAAGAACCTGTGAGAAATGGAACTAAAAAGGAGCTGTTAAACATCAGCTAAAGGTAAATTACTGTTCTAAAGTATCCAAATACAAATATTTCAATGTAAATAAGAAGTTGCTTTAGTGATTCACATATGTGTCATAACTTTTTATCTCATTATAGAATGTCACACTGATCTACCTCCTCTGATATTATTTCTAGTTTTACTACTTCCTTTGCATTAAGGCTATAGCATTACTTCAAATTACTTTCCTTACCACTTTTGGTACCTCATAAATTCAGAAGACAGTTAATATAGAGAAGTTTTACAAAGCATAAGCTCAAGTGTCTTTGATAATGAAATTATTTCTTTCTAAGTTCTTGCCTATACAGCAGTCTGAGAAAAGTGTGGGAAAAAAAAAGTTCAAAAAACTAAGGAGCAATGCAGCAATCCCAGCCATCCTACCATCTTCAACCATAGAAATACTTTACTGAATCATACTTTTTTTTCTATATTTTTGGTTGGATTTTTTCTTGTTTTGCCTTCCATATGTATAAGGGAAGAGATCCACTAAGTTGTGGAAGTCTGGGGGTATGAGGAATGAAGTTTTGGGGGTTTGTCCTACTTTCTCCCATGTTAATCACTGACCAACTGAGCTGCATTTGGGCCATGGGCTACATTGGATTTACATCCTGAGACCTCTCAGCACTTCACTATCCCTGTTCTTCACTGAGTGTGCCTAAAAGGAATTCTCTTCTGTTAATGTTCACTTGTTTGAAATACAATTTCCCTCACACACCATTTTTAAAGCACTGAAGCACATTCTACTCATACTACTTGAAATTTTGCACAAAATAATCCTGTAATATAAGTAAGGAACAGACATATTTGCTTTGGTGTGCAATTGTTTGATTCTGTCATATCTTTTTAAATTTCATAAGTACAATACAGTTTCCTAAGCAAATTGCTATAGTTAATATCAAATATATAATATGAAAAGCAGGTCACAAAAGGTCAAAATTTTTCTGCAATGTTAAAACATCTCTTCATTAATGTGTGGAATGCAAAAGAATAGACTTTGTTTCTGTTGGCATATTCAATGTGAATACATGGAAGCTCATTAGTTTGCAGTCTGAATTTGATACTACTTTCAGGTCAGCATTAATTTGTCTTAGCTAGACAAGAGATTGCATTCTGATAAAATAGAACTAATGCAAAAAAAGCAGAACATAGCAAGCAAACTGACTTACATTTGGAACAAAATACAAAAAGCAAAGCTGCTAATTGCAATCTGACCAAAAATATTTCATGCTTCATTACCAAGCATTATTTTAATTTCAATCAATAAAGCTGTACTGCTAAACTCAGTAGTACAAAATTACTAAATTAAAATTATTCAGTTTAAATTGTAATAATTCTAGTTTCACAAAATAATGTTACTGGAAGTTTCACTTCAGCAGATTCCCAGAAATCCCACTAGAATCATATAAGTAATATTCAAGTATTTGCACTTCAAGCAGGAATGAGTCTCTGCCATGAGACATCTATATTGTTAAACATGATAGAATAGACTAATTTTCTTGAAAATATCAGGTCATACATAAGTGTTGGAATAGGTATTTATATTGGACTGTGTACTGTAAAGTACCTCCCCTTTAATTAGGATTGGATTTTGTCCACAGAGCAAGCAGAGCTTAAACCTGAGCTGTAAACAAATTCCAATGTTACAGTGAACATTTTGAAAAGCAAAACTCATCATGCTTCCTGTAAAACTACCTAGGACAAAGTAACTCACAAATATTTGGCAAAGTATGTACAGCAAATAACAACTGAGTGAGCAGAGGAGCAGCTACTAATCTACTCTTCTTTTCAGTGAGGGATGGAAATTGAATCTACAGTAACAGCCATTCACTCTGAAACCATATCAAATGATAGTACTTGATTTGACCTCTAAAAATAACACTCAAAGATTAATTTGTTTAAAACCTGAAAAAATGTACTGGTATAGAAAATTAATATGGAACTAATAACTTTAAGGATATAGCTGAATGTCCCTGAATTTGATTATCTTTGATCATAAATGTTAATTAAAATCTGAAGTGATGACACATGAGTCTGCAAGAGGGGAATCTAATGTCTACAAGACAATTCTTGTTCAAGAAAACTCAAAATGGATAATTTCAATGATATGAGTAGCAAACAATGATCAGTTTCAAAGGACATAACCTACTGATAGAATCTTACACTATAACTTCATATTGTGAACAAGAATTCACAATATGTGAAATTATAAGGTAAAATGTGAAATTAAATGGACAAATGGACAAATACAGAAAGGGAATATTGGAGAGCAACCTGTAATGTCAAGCTATGCCATTTCCATTCAGAGCTGATGAAATTTACAGCAAGACTTGTTAATCCAAAGTTAAACAAAAGAAATTGAAATGCTATAGCTTAATATGCTATGGTGGATACCTCCATGAATTATTCTATTTCAGATAAAGATGATGGGAAACTTACTACTTTTGAGTAATATGCAGTGAAAAACAGTCTGTAACAATGCCACCTTGTTCAAATGAGTGAAATAGATATGCAGAAATCTGAAAGTGATATGTGCAGCAAAATGTAGAGAAACATTGGAGGACACATGGAAGATGTTTCAATAATCACTTTGAGAATGCTACTCAGTATTAGATACCATATTGCACTGATCATATGGTGTGGAGAATTAAAACAGAAGATTTCTGAAATAAATTAAATGCTTGTTTTATAGTCAGAGAAAAGCAAATTAATAAAACATAGCCTAGAGTAGCAGTTAACAATTTCCTCATTGAAAACAGTGGTTACCTGGAGCTCTCAAAACTCCAATTCCACATTAAACCTGAAGGCAAACTAGGCTTCATTAAAGACAGAACACAAGAATAACCTGAGTTTACAGCTGCTCAGCTCCAAAAATGTTGAATCTCAATTGCATTCTTCCAAATTCATAGAAGAAACTCCTCAGCTGGAAGTTGGAAAGTCAGGAAGAAAATTGGAATGGCTTGAACCCTTACAGTTTATGCCTTGGGAGCTGTCTTGGGGGCTAACTAGTGCTTATTGATATCATGTACACAGTGTCATGGCATCATTTCCACATGTACTCCACAATGCACAGGTTTAAAGGAATTATGAATGCTAGAAGAGCTCTTGCATTGGTTGGTTAGCACTACTTGTTACAAGAGTACCAGGATATGGGTAGGTTCAACAAATGAACCAGTGACACATTTGAAGACTGAGTTAACATGAGAGTATCTTAAGATTTAAAAGCTGAGCATTTCAGATGAAATTTCAGGTCCATTAAAATCAGTGTAGAAAATCTGCTATGGCATAAGGGGGACTAAGTAATCTGTTGCTTAAACATTTCCTAATTTATTGTTATTGACCAATAAATAGCAGAGGTACCTGTTTTCATGCTTCTTTATTTAAACCCATGCCAAAACCACAGAGCTTTGCCCTTTCAACACTCTCTACTCCCTGAAATTCTTATCACATAAACAGCAGCTTGTTTTCCAGAGGAATGTGTCTAAAGATGAAAGAAACCATCCAAAGATGTTTTTATGGTTCACCTATCAGCTGTTTAAAAGCAAAAGATAATTTTTGTTATATATTGCAAAATTGCTCTACACTCTGTGTATACTTATATATGAAGAACTGTGATGTTCACTAGTGGAAAACAAGCAATCCTGCACAGCAATCCCAACAGTATGCCTGGATGTGTGTTTCATGGATTGGGTGTTTCAGGTTTTATCTGGAGTATATTTGCCAACATTTTTCTTACGAAACAGGACAAAATTTCCTCTTCAACTAAGGTTACTACTATTTCCTGGGTAATAACAGCAGTGAAGATGTTGGCTGTCACTTTGAGACAAAAAGCCAGTTTTCCATCACTTTGTAAGATCTGGTTTTTATTCCTTGTCTTGACATTTTTTAATAAAGCCCTTCAATAAAACAAATTTTCTGTGTTGCAGTACCAGTAGATTTTACCTGTTTACTGTTAGAAGAGATTTTAAAACAGAGTGAAAGCCCTCTTCGATTTGTGGAGATGATACCTACCACAAAATTGGATAAAACAGTGAAAAGAATAGGCAAAAGAGAGCAAGAAAACCTTTCTCAAAAGTTTTTACTATTTATATCCTGCAAAACCTTACATAAGGCTTTAAGCTAGGGCTCAAGGGAGACTAGATATATCAATAAAATGCATGAATCCATCACCTCTCATGATCTCCCAGGAACACACTTGTCAGTTATTAAAAATTATTTCACTAGAAGAATGAATCACTTGTTTTACCATGCCCAGGAATCAGTAACAAACTAATAAACAAACAAACAAACAAGAATCCCAAAGCCCCAGTTAAGACAAAACCTGCTCCAGAAAACTTTTGTGACAGCTAAAATCATGGAATGGCTTGGCTTGGAATGGATCTTAATGACCATCTAGTTCCAGCCCACAGCATGGTTCCAAAATTTTAGGAAGGTTGCATCTAGTTTCAGCAAAATTTAGTTAAGCCACCTGCAGTCACTTCTGAAAATGTCAGAAACCTTCACTAACATTCTGTCTTAGGAAACAATGATTAATATCAAGATTTTAAAAAATCCATGGCATTCAGTTTTAAATAAAAAGCAGTTTGCTAGCAATGGCATGCTTTCCATGATTTGAAGTCTGAGGCATTATACTGATATCTCTATCCATATTTAAGCTTCTGATGAATAGAATTTATTTTCACAGAGAAAAGCCAGCAGCAGCAATTCACATTCACATTCACATTAGCCAGATATACTTAAGATCAAAAAATTAAATTATTTTTCCTTTCATTTAAGTGACTGACTTTAAAAAATTGCTTGATTTGAACTACAGAATATAAACTAATTTATTATTCCAGGGTCACAGGGCAAGTTTGTGTGAGAATTTAAAACAGTCACCAAGCCTTCCAGTTCTTAACCCTCTGGTCCTAAACAAAATCAATACTAAACTGTTTCCCAAGAAGCCTGAAGTTTAATGAACTTTCCCATTCATGGGATATAAAATAAATTAGTTTTTCCTTTTGGAGTCCCAGATCAGCCAGAGAACTGTGTTTTTTAACATAACTGTAAGAGGTTTGTAAGTCACCATACTACCCTTTTTCTTTTTAGTTATTTTACACATTCAAGTTTCTCTTAGTAAAGAATATTGACAAATTAGGTTTACACATGTCTTAAAGGAGGAGTTCAAGAAAAATAGTAAACAGCCTCTTAATTTAATGGCTAAACACTATGTTTAGTATATATACTTGAATTCTCATCTATCATACCAATGTACCAGTCAGAAGGAAGATCATGAGGATCCTGAAGGATCTGGAGGGGAAACCACAAGAGGAGTGGCTGAGGTCACTTGTTCTGTTCAGCCTGGAGAAGAGGGGACTGAGGGGGGACCCCACTGCAGTTCCAGCTTCCTCCTGAGGGAAAGAGGAGGGGCAGGCACTGATCTCTGCTCTCCAGTCACTCTGTGCTGACCAGTGACAAGAGCCAAGGGAGCAGCATGAAGCTGAGTCAGGGGAGGTTTAGGCTGGGTATCAGGAAAAGGTTCACACAGAGAGGTTTGGGCACTGGAACAGGCTTCCAGAAAGTGGGCACAGCACCAAGCCGAGTTCCCCAAGTGTTTGGACAATGCTCTCAGGCACATGGTGGGACTACTGGGGCATCCTGTGCATGGCCAGCAGTTTGACTTGGTGATTCTCTTGGGTCCCCTCCAGCTCAGAATACTCTATGACACAGGCATATTAGGTTACTAACCCTGTTCCCCCACATCATATATTTTATTAGCATAGCCAAGTCCTAAAGCTTACTTTTTGAACTTTTTGGTTGCAAAATTTGAAGATGGGAATGAATACAAGCCCAGGAATAAAACCAAAGTAAGTAAAAGGAAATGCCTTTTATTACCTTCTACCACAACCTCTGTTTGCTTTACCATATAGTAGAAATTATAGATAGCAGCCAATACTGTTCAGTAGAAAGAATGAGGACTGTTTAGTTAAAAAACGTCTTCTGTTTCTCTATTTTTTATGCTTCAGCCAAGAGCTGAAATAAATTTAGTTTACAGATCTAAGCAAAGAAAGACAAAAAGCCAAACTTGTATTTCTCTCCTCCTTTCCCTTTGACTTTCTTTTTTATTTTTTTTTTATGTTTCATCCACTAGTAAGCCAAGGGTAACAAAAAAAATCATATATTCAACATATTATTGGAAACACCAAGATATCAGCAACAGAGACTAAGAGGAAAAACTCTTTTTTATTGTTTATTAGTACATAAGACCAAAAAGGAGGCTTTAGATTGAAGGAAAAGATGTGTTTGTCAGAAACCTCGATTTGCAATAATTTATCAAGTTTCACGGAGCTATTCCTCTATATACTACTTTTCTCACTCTTTAAATATAGTAACACACAGGAATTTTTGTTTATTGTTTCTTCTGCACTGGTGGCCTGAAAATTATTCAGAGCTGTGATTGTGCAAAGCTGCCCTCAGGCTATGTCAAGTGTCTTTGAAGGAGGTGGACAAGTGTATATCCCAACTTGTCCTATTTGTTTAGGTTCAGTGCACTATTTGGATGCTTTCTTTGCTGATTGAACATGAAGTATTCAGTGTTCAGTCAATAATTCCAGAAAAGATTTATATACATTTATCTCTCTGCAGTCCCATACCTGAGTCCTTCCAAGTTAGGATCATATTTAAATACTGTCCCAATGCAAGACTAAATTCCCTTTACAACTGCATATTTACTTCACATGCTATCAAACAACACAACCACAATGAGGAATGATCTGAAATTTAAGTGACCTGCAAATGATGCCCTCAAAGCACACTCAAGCATCATTAGCTTAGAAAACAGTGTTCCACACATGGGATGTTAAGTACATAGTGCTCATTTTGAAAAAGCATGTTTGACAGCAGCCAATATAAAAAGTTGCAATGCAGGCTGCAGGTTTCATAGCTCTCATGTTAGTATCAATCACAGCAATAAGAGAAAGAGGATAGAGGCACGATTCAAAGTCATTCAGTCATGCTCTGTGATTAGTAGAGTAAAATGCATCTGATTCGTCTCTCTCCTACCACATAATGAATAGAACTAAACAGGATTTTTCTGATTAAACTGAGCTTTTGTCACAAAACACTCATTTGCCAAACAGAAGCATTTTGCAAAAACAGATTGGTTTTGATGAATTACTGAGTAAATGCAGAAAGGCTGCAAACAACAAACTGCCTGATTTTCTGTCTGCTCACCTTTGGGGATGCCAGAATCCAAGGACATTCTGGAAAAGCAAGCACTTCAAGCATATGTCTTTGAAAACAAATGTGGTTTTAGTAATTGTAGAGACATGGATTAAGAAAAACCAAAATCCAAAAAAAAAATCTTCCTAAACATAAACAATAAGTGAAACATAAGACAGACCAGCTATATCACACAGCATGATTATCACAGTTTTGTGTGCAATTAAAATTACTTCCACTGAATTTAGACCAGTCAGGAATGTGCTAGAAGTACCAAATATGTACTTTGTGGTAAGTCCCCCAAGACCTCTCTAGCAGTTAACCAAGTTTCCCTTTATGTGACCAGACAGTGTCAAGTTCACATGCAGTGCTCATTTAAGAAACTTGCACATATGAAATATTCCAGCTCCCCTTACAAGTGACATCACTCCAAATAGCCCTGCAGGGTTCTAGGTACACAAGACTATACATTTACAGGGCCTGAATGGTTTGTGCAAGGAGCATCCGTTCCAATAAAAGCAAAGACACAACTGCCATATTGTAAAAATGTTAATTCTGCATTGATATTGTTTGTCATAGGAAACTTTTAGGAAAAACTTTGATATCAATTAATTTTTTATTTTGACTTTGCTTAGTGTGGGAGAACTGTCAAGACTGTAGCAAGTAGTGACAGCAGATAATTGCTACACAGATATTTGCTTCTAGTAAAATACATGTCACTAAGAAGTACTCAGAGTATAATAACCTTCCAATCCATCACATGTTTGCTGGGAAATGCACTTTAAATTTTACATGCCTCCTGACCAAAAGTAGAAAGTTTCTTGCTGAGAAGACACCATGGTTTGCATCTACCTAGTGACAGATGAGCCCCCCCAGCAGTCAGACAGTGGCTTGCCTTGCATGGCAAATCCACATACTCACACCTTGCACTATCTTCTATCCACAGTGAGCAGTCTGAAAGGAAACACAGAAGCAGGCCCAGCTGCTATATAGAAAAAACTGTAGAAAAGCTCTAAATTTGCTCATTCACAATCTAAAATTACAGCTCCAAGGATGGAGTATTTCTTTGACAGTGTTGCTTCCGCTGACACAGCTTAGAGATGGTCAAAGTTAAAACCAGATAAGCAAAAAATAGAAAATGATCAGTCTGTCCAAACTAACCAGTTCAAGTGAGAAATTGAGCTCAATACTCAAAAGCTGAGAAAGGCAATTAGCTTATGCAAAGCACTTCCTTTCAGTGCTAGATTTTCTGTTATTCGACATTTTTTATTTGCCAAGTTATCTAAAATGTATCAACTGCCAAATTCACCATTTCCCAAAACATATCATATAAACTGATATCCTAGTTAACAGACCATTTCATTTCGATTCCTCTTTTCCTACCTATTACTCCCTTTGTTGCACTGAAAATATCCTTATTAAAGTATGCATCATAAAATGTGGTGCATCTATCTATTTAGAAACTTCTACTGCTCGCCTGTTGATAATTTCACCTTTAATTATATTTCTTCACACCACTTTTATAGCTTACTTATGAAATAACTTTGCCACAGCAATTATGAACTTCTATTAATAAAAATATCTTAGAGAAAAACTTGTAACTCTATTTTTTCCACAGAAGTATTCAAGAGAACTATCATCTCCTGTGCATAATGCACGTAAAGGTTTAATGCTAGTTTACACTGCTTCTCATTATTTTTCATAGAATCTCTCCCTGTGAATGAATATTGATATTATCTCCCCAAGTTTTTACTTTTGCCTTTTTTCTATCAAACAGTAGGGAAAAGTAGAAGGGCAAAGCACATTCTCTTACCTGCAGTGAATCTATATATTGGTTGCAAAGCCCACACATTCTGCTGAGTTTGGCCAGAATTAACCCAGGAGAGAGAAAGACTGCTCTCTGTGCCAGAATCCTGTGGAAAAGGCACTGACACATAGTCACTTTGTAGAGAGACTCTCTGTGTTGTTGTGCCAGGCACTTCATATTTAGTTTTAATGCTTTATTTCTGAAGCACAATATGGGGTTTTACTCAGCAGGAATTCTGTATCAAGTTAATTATTATAGTGTTATCCACCCTAAATAATCCAAAGAATTCCTAAATATGTGTGATAGAAAGTCAGATTAAATATGGTCTCATAATGAAAAAGAGACGTGTTATAGCTTATTTAACCGTTTCAAAATGTCAACAAAACACCAGCTACTGCAGGAACCCAGTGAGGGATTTTCACAAATACTTGGTGGAATTTCATTGCATCTTAACAATAACTGACTGTCATACTCTAAGGTCACCCATTGAGACATCAGCAGGGCAGATGAAAAACTATCTAAAACCCTGGTAAGCAACGTGAGTATTCAGAGAGAACCAATTTTAATTCTTTCAAAGCCCTGAGGCACTTAAGAGTCCATACTACATGTAGACATTTAATATTTAACAATCAATGTAACCAGTCCTCTAAAAGGATTTTATTATGGGTCCCAGGAGCTATTTGCATAAGGACTACCAGACCTTTGAGGTGAAGTGTTGGAAATGGGACAGCTATAGGTGTGATTCCTGTGACTTAACCACCCACAGAGCTTTCACAGGTAGTTGTGTCATCAAAATTTATTCTGAGATACAATTTTAAGGATGACATTAGATAGATTAGATAAAACTGGATACTAGGGAAAATTTCTTCACTGACAGGGCAATCAAAACGTTGGAACAGGCTGGCCAGGGAAGTGGCTTACCATCATTGCAGGTATTTAAAAGTCGTGTATCATTGTTATCTAGACATCTAGGGACATGATTTAGTGGAGAAGTTGGTAGTGGGGTTAGGCTAGTGATTTTCAACCTTAGTGATTCTAAAGATACTATGACCTACTTTTAACATCACTAATGATTATGTAATATACTGACACGAAAGGACATCCTCTGCAAAGTTTTCCTGAAACTTTCCAGGCATGGTTATTTAAGTCTCCAAGAACATAAAAGCAGTCTGGAGGGCAAAACATTCAGAGTCCATTTATAGCTGTTTCAGTCAGAACAAATATGCTCTTGTGGGACAAATCCTTGAAACAGAGGCATGTTTCAAATAAAGGCAGTAGGCTTCTGGTTACACCCACATTTCTGTTAAGATTTTCCATTAAAACCCCAACTGAGGGGATAGAATTCTGAGTTGGGAAAAACAGCTGCAACTACAATATTTTCTTACTATGGCTACTACAATCAGGCAAGACTTGGCAGTTACACTAAAATTATATTCAACATTTGCTTCTTGCCCAAAGTGCTTCTTGCACCATATTCAATAACCTGTTCTAACTGCCTCTGCAATTTTTTAGAGAGACCTCTTAAAGTTTGGGCTTTTTTTATTGCAGCATTTTTTTTTCACTTAGTTTTGTAAAAAACTTAGTAAAACTTAAAAAGAATTGCCAAGTCACCTCCACCAATAAATGAGCAATACTAAAAGAACTTCTTGTGTGTGAACATATAAGCCTACTTTTTTCGACACTTTGTGCTCTTGTAATTTAGATTCACATGAAAAGGCAAGACATTGGCAGGTGATGACATTGCTGTTTGCGATGCCTAACAAAATTTGATGATTATAAAGCAGTTGTGGATCCTCTCATTATTTTGCTTTTCTGCTTTTTAAATGTATCACTGCTTGCTTTGCAAATATCCAGTCTCTCACATCAGGTTCTGTCTTGGTAAATATCCCACTTCAGTTTCCTACTAAGTGAAATTGCTTTGATTGATAATGTTTCCCTAGAGAAATGCTGTAATAAATTTGGTTTCCTTAAAAATTTTTGTCCTCTTCTACACCCCTTTTAAGGCACCGATTTTTATTTTATTTCAGTCAATCAGTCTGCAAATAATAGGAGCTAATGCTTATATCTAACTTATTTTACTTCTTAATGGCCAAATACTTCCAGGTAATGCACAGAAACTGATGCATCATACAAGGGACACCTCATTAGGGTAGCAAAGGTTCTCATAAGCATTGAAAAATAATTACTGTATTTTGGTGAGATGGTTTCAGAAAATCAAAAGAGTAGGCAAAAACTAATAGATTTGTTTCAGCCAAAATTCAGCTATTGAATCAGCCTCTGATTCAATAGGAAATTTTGTGAGCTTTTTGTGTACACTGATAAAAAAGAAGCTTGTTCAAGTATAAGGAATCCATAGCTGATGGCATACTAGATTAACTCTTTCCCTAAAGTAACAGCTTCTATTCCAGCCTATATTTGAATATGAAACATCCTGAGTTAAAGCTAGAATCCTGGTGCTCTAGATAAAAATTATAATGAGATCCTAGCCTTGTGTATTAAGCAAATGAGGCAAGGTATGATGAATTCTCAACAGAGGATACACACACATGGAGGCTCTCTAAATATGGGCCAGATTAATGCAATTTCCCAGCCCACTGAAATGGAATATTACACTTAATATTTGCATGAAGCAGCATATGTAATAATGATATTAAACGCTGTTGAATTTATAGTTAACAGTTGAGCCAAGATTTCTATTTTATATTGAAGTTTATATTGCATAGTGATAGCAATATACATTGAGGGTCTACCACATTGGCTAACAAATGGCAAATGGTCAAGGAAACAAAAATCATTGATTTACTTGGCACAAATGCTATTATTTATTTTATTTACAGGATTCCAAATAATAGTTTGGGGGATTTTTGGGGGATTGGGGACAGATGGGTGTCCTTAAATGTTAAAGTACATATAATTCTTTGGGTGCAGAACTGAAGCATAAGCGTCAAATTCATGGAGCTAAGAAATTATTAAAAAGGCCAAATGACAATCTACAAAAAAACACAGAGGGGCATGACTTAGAAAACTTCAGAAGGTCCAAATACCTATCTTAATGTCACCTTCAAATATTTCCAAAAGTTATTTAGATCTGAAAATCGCATTCTTATTTCCTAAGTTGAGCAGGTATGAAATAGTAGTGCTTTCGTATCTCTAGAAGTGATTGAGAATGCTTATAATAAAAAATAACAAAACATTTGAATTGTCTTGTGTCAAGAAAGACCAACACTCAAAGAGACTCCAGGTAAATCAAACACGCATAAGGAGATTGTGTGTCTTTAAGAAGAGCCTGTATTATCTCACATACACTTCATGACCCAAAAAATGAGTAATACTACTTCTAATCTTTCTGAATGGAAGGTTGACCTTGAAATAGGACTTGAAATCAGCAGTATTTTTTCTTCCAAGTATAAAAGACAGTGGGAAGTCATGTTCAGAAAAACTGAAATACATCCAAAAAAATAACACTTCTGCAAGAAGCTGTCCCAGAACTACTGCTTTCACAAATGGAAGGCTGGAAATCTTTAGATTTATACAAAGTAATATGGTTGTCACAGACTGTTACAAAGTTATAAGTGCTTTCAACTTTTCCAGGGATTGGAAGAATATGTAAGGACAGCTAAGTGTCCTCCAAAAGGTAGAAGCAGGTATCAAAGAATTAATTATAAATACAAAAAGAACGGATGAATCTGACACCAGTGGTCTTCTTCTAGACAAGGACTACCTACTATAGCATAGTCTACATGGAGTTTTTCAGGAAATAATATTGATAAGACCCCAAGAATGCGTCCAGTGCACTTGATCTAAATTGTTGGATAGATTTTGCCAAAGGGAATTTGGACACAGAGTGCATCACTCTACTAGAGCGCACACATGGCTAGAATGATTTCTGTATATTCTAAGCTATTTTGTAGGAGATTTAAAAATGGGCATTTAATCTGTTTAAAAAAAATTATATGTTTTATTTGCTGTATATTTCGGAGAAGTCCATGTGACATAGAATTTAAATCTAAAAAATTTTACCTTGCAGAATTGTTAATAAATTTAAACATTATTCATAACATTCTTGTGAACTGTTATACCAGAAAGAAGACTTGTTATAATTTAAAATAAGGGGAGGCAGCACATTAATATCTATCTTCCTAAATTTTCTTATATTTATGCTTTTTTTGAGCAAGAGATGAAAGCTTTGATCATTGCTCCTTGGTTTGCCATTGAAAAATTTTAGAAGAGTGCTCTGTAACTAAACTATTAGGAATAGTAAAAATGACAGTATGTAATTATTTACAGATACATAATCTTTCTGACAAATACAAATATTTGACCTTTCCAATACACAGAAAATTATGTGATCAAAATATCAGAATCTGTACTTCAGTTAAACTACTGTTAGCAGTCAAATATTTCATCAAATTGCTGTTAAAAATTGAAAGCTGTTTGTGATTACAGTATTTTTCAAAATGTGACATTGTCACATGAACAGGTAGAAGGTGCTGGCAAGTCCTAGACCACAAAATAACATAGAATGAGATACATGCTAAAGTGCTTTATAATTGCTCATGTGAGCAAAATTTTTCACAAGTTCATATTCATGTATTTTTATGAACAGAACAATAATGTTGATATATCTTCTGTAAGTCTATGGATGGAAAGTAAAATTTTAGATATACAGAGTTTCTGAAAATATTGCAAGTAATTTTGTAGGCTAGATCATGGCTATCAGCAGTTCAATGCCCTGTGGAATCACTACAATCTGTGAAAAGCTTATTTAAATTGCCATATCTTTTGTGATGTCCCTTAGAAAAAAAATATATCTCCACTGTACTTCTGCTTTTCAGAATTACCTCCTCTGTTTTTGCAGATATTTACAATATGTGTTTCATATTTTCAGACTGACTTTCACTTCCATTGGGCTTTGAGTTGTTATTGCTGTCAGTTGAGTGTGTCTGTCACTGATACTTTAAAAGGTTTTTGTTGAGGATTTTACTCAGTCCTCAGAACACCTAAACTCCCATGGAGGTCTCCTTGTGTACAACTGCTTAAGAAATAAGTACGTTCTAGAATTTGAACCAAACCTCTGTAAGGCATTATTATTTCAAGCAATCATTTGGATACAAACACCAAAACAACACACCAATGATAAATGCATTCATTTATAAACACTCAGTGCTCCTATATAAGATGAATTGTTACTCCTTCCACAACTCTAATGAATTACATTTATTATGTGTTTTCAGTTTAAGAAATGTCCTTTCTTTTTGTCACAGCAGACCTTTGATGCCTATGACTAAGCCATAGCAATGCACAAATTTGTTCTTTCTACTTTTGCTCATTATAACCCTCCTGAAACTGCTGATCCCAGAAAAATATCCATTGATTCATTGTACCATGGAAGGAAAGCAGAAATATATAAGAATACATTTTCAAATGAACAAATTGATGTCTGAACATGATAAAGTAGTTTAATACAGTATTCTACCACTTTAAACAGTACTAGTGAGAACCAAAAGAGGTGCACAAAATGCATCCAGAAAGGCTACACCATTGGTGTCAAAATCCTCCATAGCTTTTAACAACATACTGCAAAAACACCTCAAACTTGGTACTGAGTAAACTGTGCAAGTGAGGAAAATCATGATGCAAAATATCAGTGTTATAAGCCTGGGATTATTTTCTAGAATTTTTTTTTAATGATAGAAAAAGTGTTTTAAACCAACTTGGAGTGCTCAGTCATGCGCAATGGAAAAGCGGAATTATTATAAGGTGAGCATGAATATAAGTGGTTGCAGTATAAACAGGAGGTAGAAAGAGCTGTCTGACATGATCTCAAAGATTTCAAGTTGTAATTCTCTTGTGTTATCTATTTTTATGCAGATAACCACATGGACTTGCTGGGATACTAATATATTTCTCAGCTGTACTGTTTTTTCTATAAGAATGGGGGTTCAAATAACAGTTTAAAAGGCTGTGCAAATAATTATAAAGATGTAATCCTTCTGATCCAGAAAAGAAGCAAAATACCTAGAAATTCCCAAAGGAATTGGCAATATTGTTTCTCTCTAGCGATTTTCTCCCTCTATCCCCTTCGTTCCTTCAGTCTTTTGATGATTTACACACTAGCAAAAATTCCCAGCCAAAAGAAATCATTTGAAGAACTGGTTTAGCAGCAACCTCTGTCCTCCACTCAGGTATGGGAAATGTAATGAAGTTAGAGTGACAGATTTTGGTCATGGTATTAAAATTGAATTTCAACTTGAAAGATCTCCAGGACTTTAATATTCTTCTACACTAAGAAACTTTTTCTCTTCTCTGCATGTCTACTGATATAAACATGGTTTTACATTTTTAGAGGAAAAGGCAGCCCAACCAAGAGGGCACAGGGAGAGATGGAGCCGCATAAGGCTCCCAGTGAGAGAAGGCAGCAGGTCACAGCAGCAGGCACCTCTCCCCTGAGAGCTGCAGGGGCACCCTCCCTGCCCTGACTCTCCAGAGAGGTGTGGCTCTCACCAGGAGCTCAAATCAAAGCCCTCACTGAGGGGTTACAAACCCTGTGAAGTACACTGGCTACTGGCCACTGCTCTCGTTTCAGGTGGGCCCTGGTGGTACAGCCAGTCTGAGATTCTGTGAAAGTCAGTGTGCAGCTCAAAGGGAGTATGTGAGTAATAAAGTGGGCAGGTCTGCAATCTGAAAAGAATTTCTATTTTGCACTTATAGAGACTCTAATATCTGCCTAGATCCTTTAAATTACAATTTACTTCTGGCAATAAATTCAGGTATTGAATTTCAAGATGCTTACAGCATCTTAACTACAATATTTTAGTACAAATTATATTGGCTTACTGCAGTATACACTCTCATTAATAATACTCTTGGTACTTGTTGTAGCATAGACTAATTTTAAACAATCTTACTCTCATAACTTTATTATTTCTCCTTTCTCCTTTCATCTTTTTATTTTGAACACTGAGTACTGTAAGATGTGTTTCTTCTTGTAACACCTAGAAAAACACAGTGCTCATATGAAGTATGCCTTTTTTTTCAACTCCAAACTCTGCATCTTTTTTGTCATACACATGCAGTAAGTCTTTTTGATATATCTGCTAACCATACACTAGAAGCAGGAAAAAAGAATATGTGAAATAACAATAAAATTCATTTGTCCATAATTTATTGTTAAATTCTCTGGACAAGGGGTAAAATAGGCTAGGTTTTAAGTAGTGGTGCCTAGTATCAATTAATTCCTTTAAAAATAGCCTAATTTTTTACTTAAGATCTCCAAAAATAGGATACTCATGTGCACTTTGTTAAAAAACATAATTACTTCTCTAGAAAAATATTTGTTTCCTTAAAAAAAAATAAATAAATGAACAACTGAGCTTTGGTTCCCCAGGCATCATATGAAAATACTTTTATGTTTCTCAAAATTTTAAAAATGCAATTAAGTATTAACAAGCAGCCTACACAGAGCTCTAATATTGACTAATTCTTCATGGGCAGATTGAAAGTTTTCCACAATTAAAGAAATCCAAAAACAGATTGACAGAAAAATTATGGCTAGGCAACAGCAAATTACATAGGCAGATATCATTCTGTCTCTTCAGTAAAAACAATATGCACCTAAAGCCATTAGCACCAAAAAAAAATTATGGCTTTTCTCCCTGGAGTCCCTCCCAGTTTTTAAGTTTCCATATTTCACCTCTAAAAACCTTCCTGTAGTTCGTGCATCAGTCCTCCTTGCTCAGTGTGGTGTACTGGTTTCTAATACAGAGATAACAGTCAAGGCATCAATGATCAAATATTTACCTTCTGTCTATAATCAGTAGGTATAAGGTTTGAATCATGTGCTGCACTTCAGAGGAAAAATCTAACCCTTTAAAGAAACTGCAGTTATTATACAATGAGTTTGTCAATCTACGTGGGATGTCCTGAATTTGACGCAAGCTGGAAGCAAACAATTCCTTCTGCAAGTGCTACTGACATGCTGGCCCACACTTGGTGCAGGAAAACGTAACAGAAGCAAGAAGTGAGGGACTTGCTGTGCCAGTTTCACAGCAAGGCAATGCCCCCACATCTCTTCCATCCACTCTCTGACATCCTTTCCACTGGCAGTATGCAACAATTTGGAATGCAATGGGGATTCAGGATCTAGTCCATCCAGTCTTTACGCTGAGAAACATTTGTTACAAAACAGACAAACCATACTGAGCCTAAGCACGACACTTATTTAATGCAAACATCCATAAAATACTCATTTAGTTGTATGCCTTACTATTAAAATAGAAACACAGTAAAAATATAAATGTGATTTAAAGTAGAGGAAAGATTTCCTAGAGTGTTTTCCTTTGAGATATAAGACTGAAGCACATTAATTTTTTTTTTTTTTCCCTTCACATTCCTCAATCATTCTAGTTGTCAGTCTGGACATTAGTGCCTGTAGAAAAAGGAAAATTGTTAGGTCTTTATTAAGCAAGAATCAAAATACAGTAGTTACCAGAGCTTCACTGAATGTCTTGACTCAATATCAGACTCAGAAGGCTCCCATGTTTAGTTTAGCAGAAGGGTGAGTGATAAAAACAAGATCTTCACAGACATTGACTGCATTTTCTCAAATTTTTTAGAAAATCTGCTGCTTAGAAGACACAATAATTTTTATCCTCCAAAATTCTGAAGGAGATGACACAAACCCACATTATCCACCTCTGAATTCCAGTCTGCAAGACTGTGGTTGCAAGTTCAGGAATGTTGTCTTCAGTTCCCCTCACTGGCACAGAAAGTGCTGGGAAGTAAATAGCTGAAGAATTATGTACCAGGAAAGTCCCAAGTTGGGAAAATCAAGGAACACACAGAGCTATCAGCATTACAAATTAATGCAGTGATTTATGGAGTGAGGGGTCTAAACAATACTGAAATTATTAGAAGAAAATATTTGGTAGTTCCACTGTCATCAGGCAATACTCCCTAGAAACACCCACATCAGAAACTCCCATTCAGGCTGCTGTTGCCAAATCTTTCTTTTTCTTTATATAAGCACTTCAGGCAAGCACAAACTCTTCAGGAGGCACTGTGCAACATAAAAACAATGCTGTTCTCTTTGTTTTAGCTGTAAATTTCAACAGAATTTCCACTGTCACCAGAGGTCATTCAGTTTTAAGGATCATATCAACTGATACATGCAAACAACCGACCAGCCATCTAGTCTGAAGAATGCATTGACATCAGCATCTTTGAGATTATTCAAGGGCTTCTTTTACACAAATACAAGTATACACAAAGACTCTGCAAGTATCTCCTCAAATGTATTTCATCACATTACATACACATATATAATCTCCAGTAAGCAAACAAGTCATAGGCACAGCTTTAGATATGTTAATAAGCATCAGAAGAACTACTCTAGTTTATCTTCTTTTACAGTTTTGCATCAGTTATGTTCCTCCAGAATTTTAGCCATTTTCCTCCCCACACTCAGTAGAGGGCATTGTTCACTTGGTGTGGAAGAAATAAAGTTTATACTTGTGATTGAGGCTACTTCAAGATTTCTCTATCCCATCTTAGGCACAGATTTTTTTTTATGCTCATATTTAATAGCAAGCACCTTTATGGGAAGTTTTTTCAAGAAAGCTTGAATATTATTTTTGATATGTATACTTATGACTTTCATATCTATTTGACAGACAAGAGGCATTATATAAGGCTAACTGCCCAAAACAACCACTAGTCAGTGATACAACACTAATACAAGTCCTTGCCCATAAAAGCTCAAAATGTAAGGAATTGACAGTCCCCCTCTAAGACAAGACACCCTCTGTGTAAGGTATACCTTATTAACACTGAGCTGTGACAGCATTAATAGCAGCAAAATGATAATAATTCTTTCATAGTGTAAGTCAGAAAGGAAAAGCAGCATTCTTCCACTGTCTGAACACTTTTGTTTAGCAAACCATCCTCAGTTCCCTCCAACACTCATTTTCACTGCACAGGAGCAGGAAAAGGTGCTGCCTGGTGAGACACAACTTTTTCAATGGACTATCCCACTGAGTCCTTTCTGCCTTTGTTCAACGTTTGCACTGCACTAGATGTTTTTAGTTCCTCAACAACCACCATGGTCTGCTTTTCTTCAGAAATTCCAAGCCTAAATCACACTTGTATATGCAGTACCCAGTTTCAAACAGGCTACATTGTCCTGAAATTTTAAACCATCTTGTGAAATTTTGGCCAACACTGAGGGATCACCTTGTTAAAAATTGGATCTATGTAAAGCTTCCTGTGCAGAGATGAAAAGCAAAGTTGACATTTAAACCCCCCCTTTCCCTAGTGAAGTCCATTTCCAGAAGGAACAGAAAACCATTTATTCAGCCATTTGTCTTTAAAAGGTGTTT
Organism: Serinus canaria; assembly: GCF_022539315.1. Taxonomy (NCBI): domain Eukaryota; kingdom Metazoa; phylum Chordata; class Aves; order Passeriformes; family Fringillidae; genus Serinus; species Serinus canaria. The sequence continues at coordinate 19,953,875 of NC_066319.1, forward strand.
AGTAAACAGCCTGCTGTTTCTCAGAGATATTCTGAGGAATATCGGAGGGAAGGAAAGATCATGCTTTCAGTAAATACTGCAGAACATAAGTAAAGGCCCCAAATAAAAATATATGGATTTATGTGAAATAAAACCAGCAGAATGCTACAACATTCCATGAGATAAATGGGCTTTCTCTCTCTTTAAGTCAGAAACTTTTAAACAATTTGGTATTTTAGTTTTAGGGTTTTTTGTTAATTAAGCTATGGGGAAAATATTCCTGTGGATTTGGGAATTTTCCCCCTGCAGAATAAGAAATAACAATTTAAAGTCTATTTCTCTGAAACACATTCTACCAGTGAAAAAGGTGAAGCCAGCCCCAAGAAAGATGGGAAGAAACTGCTGATGAGTGAAAATTGGAATAGAAACTGCTGAGAAAGCTTTTGAGTACCCCTGTAAATAGCTGTAAGCCCCAACTCTCAGCATGCATTTGGAGGGAAACTGCCCCTACTGTACCCAGTGCTGTGTTGCTCATACTTTACCATATTAATAAATAAATTGATTGCTGCTTGAATATTGGCATAGTCAAGTTTCTTGTCTATAACAAGACCATGAGATCCCAGGATTTGTCTCACTCCATTTTACATTTGTCCCTCCAAGTGCATGGAAAATCACGCTATGAAAGCCAGAGTCCATAAAGGAGACAGATGAGTCCTGCAACTTTACTTGAATAAATAAGAGTCCCCATGGGCATACAGCCACAGGGCTTTCTCTCTCAAGATTTCACAGCCTTTTTTTACAAATTCCCGGCTGCGTGTTGTCCTCTTCCTTACCCTTTGCCTGGGACACTAAGAAGGTCCAGCCTTCCCGAAGCACCTGCCACATATTCCTTCTTAAACATGTCACTTTCCCCCAAAGTTCAGAAACTCAGGCTTGGGAGGACCCACTTGTCTATTTCAGGAGTCAGGCTCTCTGCCTGTTTGTTCTGTAACAAACCTGCTGCTTGAAGCTGGTAGACACATTAAAACCCATTTCAAGGGTGTTAAAGCCCATAAGAGTCACCCATGAAATTATTTGTAAAGACTTCAGCACACATCTCTCCTATCACAGGTAATACCTTTTCCAGGACGCTAAGCAACGTCAATAAGCAAAGCTGTTCTCCAGACCAAGCTTTCAGGAGCACAGGATCACAACAGATCTGCTTTCCAGGCCACACTCTGCTGACAGCTTTTCTATAAACAGACATGCTCCACAGTTTGCAGAGTTGGATGATGGATGGCTTTATTACCACAAAAAATGTTTCCATCTAGTACTTCTTTTAGAGCCTTGGACTCTAAATCAGGTCATTTTCTCAACAGCTGCTTAGTGCATGCATATTTGGGGATTTCCATGAACGATGAAAAAAGCAGACCAGCCAAGAAATAACTGAAACTACATAAAGGACAGCAACTGGTGGAATGGCATGTGAAAGAACACGCAAGAGAACACCAAGATTGTACAGGTGTGTACAGAATATTTGTTACTTTGAAGCAGTTTATTCAGAACCATCGACCTACACATGCTGAAAGTTATGGAGCGTGCCCATACCACCAAAGCTGTTACTTTCTTTCCCTATCAGTGCCTATTATCCCTTTTGTTTAGAAAAACTCTTTAGAATGTACAGTGTCCCTTTGCCTTGTGTTGTTGGTAATACAATGGATTCTTGTTTCAACAGCAACCACTGAATGCTTTTACAGGTCAAGTAATGTTTGAGGTTCTTTTAAAAGTAAAAACTACTCACTTTCTTGTTTCCTTCCTACTTGAGATTAAAGAGGTTATAAACACACAAAATTAAATTAAAATAAACTACTGGTTCTGCAAAATAAAATGGGTGTTAATTTGTTTCAATTGACATGCTTAGTTGTTGTTTTAATGTTGATCTACTTTAAACTGATTTTGTTAAGAAAATGTATTTTGAGATTTAACATTAATCATTTCAGCAACCACAAATCAAGAATGCACAGCTTCAGCCAAGGAAACTTTTGCTCTCTTAGCCACTAACTCAGCGCAGAGTTTAAAACTGAGCTCTAAATCCTTGTCCAATTTCTCTCACTGATAAAAAAGCTGAAATTTAGCTGGCTATTTTTCTGAAGAAATAAAAGTAGAATCAAGATAGCTCTTTTACAGATTGGTTGAGCCTACAGAAATAAAATTTCATCCCTGACATAAAAGCCGCCTGATATTTTTCAAGATCAAAGATGTGAAAATCAAACTGAGACAGAAAGTTCCTGTTTTAAAATTATTTGTTTTTTAATCTTAGCAATTTCTAGTCCATGAGCACAGAGTCTATGCTGATACAAAGTATTGATAAATTAACAAACTGAAATCTAACATTATTTTTTAAAACAGAAGATATGATTTATTACAGATCCAAAATTGTCATTAGCTGCTGTCTGCTAGAGTGCATTTCTCAGCCAATGTGAACAGGAATACCAAATGTGCCCTGGATGAATTGAAACAGATCCATGTGAGGCTTAATATGCCTGTCACTTTAGATAAGTTAGGTGAGTTATAAATTTGAAAAATATAATACTTGTCTTTTGGATCATGTACAGTTGTTTGAACTTGTATCAGAAAATGAATTAGAAAATCATGTTTTTCCATACCCCCTCACCTACACTGGAAATGTAGGATGCAGGATCAACACCTCGTACCAAGGACAGAAGTTACCAGAGGAGAAGAAAAAACTACCATTACTTGGTCTTCAAGTAACTGTGGATTTGGTTCCTTCTTTCCCAGGCTTCTCAGTCAGGCTAGCTCATCTAAATTTGATTAGGTACACAGAAATATTGAATCTATTTTCTGTCTCTCAGTTAAGAAAGCATTGTAAGATAATAAGCTGTTTGAGTTTTCACTTTTGTGCTACAGCCTGTGTCATTGTTTTGGGTTTCTTCTTGCCATTGTTGTGTTTTGCTTTGTGTACTCTGAATGCATCAGCACAGTTCCATGCACATACTCCAGTAGTCCATCCACACACATGCACATGGACTGAACACCTTACAGATACACTCGTGTCTCACACAACTGAAACTTTGAAAAGTAACTCTAAATTCAGCATTTTCAGACAAGGCTTAAGAGTATCTCCCCCCCAGTTTTCTTCCAAGCCCCAGGTAGGAAATAATTATTATCTCCAAAGCTGCTAATTATGCTGTCCACAAACAAAGGATTATGCTTTCTGGTGGAGAATAAGCAGCAGGAGCAGACAAATAACTTCCTTTTCATGCAATTACCACTAGTAATGAATAAGTACACAGAAGGACTAGATGACTCAGAGGGTTTTAAATTAAAATTATGTTACAAGGAGGACTGACTTTGTTTCTGTAATGATCAAACTCATTAATACCTCAAAACTTAAGAAAATTGTGAAAATATATTTTCTTCCAATTATTCCTAGACAAATGTCCATCTTTCAAAAAAATGATCTAAAACTCCCATTAAAAAAAGTATAGAAATTGCCCTTTTTAGCATCTTTTAAACATTGAGATAACTGATACATGATAAAAATTGCCCCTTTAGGTCAGGATAGGTCTTCAGTACTTTGAAGAAATTAATCTTTTTCTACTTAAGCCAGTCTTATTTTCAGAAAGAAAAGTATTTCAATATCAGCAACAGAAAAAGAAAACAGAATTTTTCAGTATGTAAAACCAATTTTTTTTCAAAAAATACAATTAAGGTTTATGATTAAAAATTAATAGCAATTTTAACTTGTAGAAGTAAATACTGTTCTATTTGCAGAAAGCTCTTTCCAAAAAAGTTCTTAACAGCTTATAAAAACAAAAGAAATTGAAAAATCAGAAACAAAAATCTCAGATATATAATCTAAGTATATTGTTTATCATTTAAAGATCCATCAAAAAGAACAGCAACTTTCAACAATGGTGTAAAAGCAGTTATGGGACATATGATAGTCCATTTCAGATGTATTCTGAAAACAGAACGTCTCAGTTATGCAAAATGTGGATGACATCATCTGAAGAAACCAAATCAGTTATTCAGCTGAGGTCTAAATATGCATAAGAGAGACAAGGAAGGACATTGGAAAAGAAAATTCACGAAAAGTAGAGCTAAAATTTGATGAAATTTTACAGAAGTAGAATCAGCTGTGAAAAATTTGAAACATTTTCTAAATGTCCTTTGCAGTCAGCCTTTTCTCTGTTTCTCTCTTCTTAAGTATGTTGATTCTGTGCTTTGTACCTGAGCACAGAAAATTGCTGCTTTCTCACTTAAAATAATAACTGAAGGCAGTAGTATCTCTGCTTCAACACTGTACCCAGGTTCCTGAAAACCACAACTCTTCTGATTCAAGGAAAAAAAGTCAAAATAATCCAACACATGTGGCATGAAAAGCAACCCATAAGACAGACTCACTGACAACTGAAACTCAGTTTGGAGATCTTTTTTCTAATCCTGGCCTCTGACTTGACTTAAGATTTAACTTTCTTTGCTGATTTTTGCCTTGGAGTCCTATGGAGGTGGGATCTACTGCAACAGAGATGCCATGAGACAGACCATGCATTAAGTCAGAGAGATTCTGTTTGTGGACATGTTAAAAAAATAAAGGGCATTCAGCTATTGTTTATGTAATTTTTTATAGATAGATAGATAGATAGATAGATATAGATATATAGATATATAGATATATTGTTATGTAATTATACCACAAGGGCTCGTGGTGTCAATAATAAGAGAATATCAGAGGACAAGGTACTTTATCAAGTAATTCTTAGTCCAGTCAGTTGTGCAGGTCATTTCCTCATAGATTCACACCAATATTTGAGTATACAGTAATGACAAATACTGATTTATTGTATCATGTAAGTCTGGAAAATATATTTGACATCACAAAATTGTTCAGCAAAATGTACCTGCTCTGGAGCTTAGCTATTTGCACAGTGATTCACTCATCTTTGTTATTTTAACAAAATAAGTATAAGGATTCTTATTGCAAAGGCTTTTCAGAGTATAATTTGAAGTGCTCCATGAGCTTGTTGAAGGCAGAACTTAGAGGCCCACCGATGGCAGGGGACCATCCAGGCAGAAATGCAGATGATCTGGGTCAAACTATATTGAGTTACCAATTAATACAGCTTTTCTGGTCAGTGCAATTTTGTTCCTCTAATTGCAGGGATTTTACAAGAATCTCTAAGGGAATAAAGCTCCCAGTTACCATTAGAAATCAATACCAGCAGAAATACTATTAACAAGGAATGTTTTAAAAAACCCCACCACATAACTCAGTTAAGCTTCAAGGACTACAGTCTCTCATATATTAGTCTCGTCACGATGCACTGCTGAAGGCAGAGAGCAGCCAGGGAAAGTTGCATCCTCTTACACTGCAGAAGAATGTGGCCTGTGAGATTAACATTCAGCATCCACCCAAACTTGTCTTAATCACTCCTTAATTTAGACAGCTTTTAACTTGGTTATCCCTTGACTGCATCTGTACTGGATGGAAATGAGAAGCAGGGAGTGGAGAATGCCTGACAAATCCATGCACATTCAGCAAGTCGATGAATATGTAATACTGCTTGCAATAATACCTAAGTAATTCTTCCATTATGAACTCAATCCAATTCTACTATTTGATTTCAGAAATGGATTTTGAACACAGGGCCTGTTTGACTAATCATATCCTCATTTTCCCATTCTTTCCTATTTAAATGCTGAGTGACATAGTTCTGTTAGGGAAAGCAGTGATTTCTTTACACCAACAGAGGGAACTGCCATTCCAGCAAAGTGACAAGAACAGAATTGGCCTGAAAAAAGTAATTCTTCCTAGGCTGAAGAGATCCACATGAGGAATTCAAGTAAAGTGTCACTCTCAAACAATGACGACAGGATTACAAAAATCTAATTAGCTGTTTCATTAGCTGAATCTTATCTGTGGAGACAGAAAACAATGGGTTTTCAGAAGCTGTCCATCCATTTTTAATACAGGCACTGTCATGGAGATGCTGGGTCTAATGTATTTTCTGCATTGCCTCTATTTGCAGAGTGACTTCAGGGAGGTATTTCAGCTGCTTCGCTAGAAACAGTAAAGATTTAAAGGTGCAATGCATGTCTAGAATCACACATTGCTTGCATCCTACTGAAACAGTCTTCATTTCCTGCTTCCCAACCTCATTTAATTGATTGCACTTCTTTTTCAGTCTGTTTGGACTGCAGCAGAAATCTTCAGAGCTAAATACACATACTCAAATCTCCTAATAAATAAGTCTAATTAAGATTAATTGAACTGTTGGAGGTAAATGAAGATAGCATCCACAAGAGACTACTAATTTTTAAATGACTAATGTGGAGGAGGCACCTCTTCCTTCCCCTTATCAATTTCAATAATTTCATTTCCATCAAAAACTCCATTACCCATTAATAAAATAGTTATGATGGAAGCAAGCACTGAATTTTCTGGCTGGAATAGCAGGGATATTTTACATGAATATTTATTTTAGTATTTATATATATATATATATATATATGTATATATGCATGTATAGGGCTCTTCCCACTTTGGAATGTGGCTATTTACCTCTCTTATTCAATGCTCCAGGGTACTCCAGAACTTGCTTCATCCAGTGCAATTTATGGTTGCAGCAGCTTTTGAGGTTAACAGTGTAGGCTCAAGTATTTCAGGCCAACGTCTCTTGCTCCCTCAGTCAATGCTATTTTCCTTTCTAAGCACTTAAGTGGTGCCAATATCACCAGTAAAAGATAATTCTGATATTCCAGCTTAAGACCTTTGATCCACTCACAAACTAACCTGTGAAACTCTACTGTTTGAAAAGTAGGAAACAAAAACCAATCATCTTTACATCTGTAAGACAGAAGAAAACCAGGGAAAGATAATCTTAGAAATATTCACTTTTGTACTAGAGTAAGCCCTTCAACTTCAGAATTTAAAAGCATATTATAATACCACAAGAGGAAGTATCTTCTCAGCTGAATACCTCTGAATATTTTTTTTTTTTAATATTGCCTATCAGTGGAGACTATCCATAGCATCAACTTGCCTGTTCTCTTCATACTTAACCCAGAGAGGCAATGATCAATGTCACTTTTTTCCTTATTTTTTTAATGCAATAAGAGAAACTGAGGTACAGCAAACTGGAGATGATAGTACAGGTTGCAGCAGCATTAAGGCTACTAAGGCATTTCAAACAGATCCCAGTAGAAAAAGCAGATAAGAGACCTAAAAAGAGTAGCTGTGAACTAAAGTTAAATGCTTAACTTTTCAGTAATAAAAATTCACCAAACAGCAACACAGAAAGGGTTGAACAGCATTCATTTTGGTGAATTCAATTTTTAGTGCTTCGTTCTTTCATGAAATTCTATGAGCCACTTGAAAATAAATATTTACAATTAAGAGACTTTATAGTAAACAGTCCTGTATTAACAGCAGGGCTTTACAAGTCAGACAGAACAGAATCCAGCTCAGTAACTCCTCTGGCTCTACAGTGCAACCAGGAGTGAAAACTCTGTTTTGGAAAGAAAAACAATCTGATAAGCCTTTCAGACAGACCAGCTATTGCAAATGTATGAAATCTGAGTCTGCTTCATCCTCAAAAAGCTGTACTGTGAAACTTTGCCATGCCTCAGTCTTTGGCAGAGTGTTTAACAGAAAGCAGTTCAAGACACATATAAATACAGATTCAGTTGTGATTTAAGAGCCCAGGAGTCAAATTAAATACTCAGTGTTTTATTTTTTTGGTTCTCAGAACCAAATCTAAAGATAAAGGCTTTCTCTGAAGACTTGGGGAGATTTATATCTTATAATGATGACTAATAATAGAAAGCACATTAAACAATGGACTGACTGCCCACAGGCTGAACTACTGCAAGATTCATGGAGTAAAGCAGAAAATAGGCAGAGGGTGTCTGTTTAAGGCTTTCATGGGGTATGCTCCATTTTGATTGTTGGCTACAAAGTTATTCATTTTTTTTGTGCAATCATTGTCAAAAATGCAAACTGGGAGGGGAACAGATTTGGACCCTTGAAAGCAGTTTAGTAGCTTTTGTGAAGAAATTTCCCTGAACTATCAAGGGTCATCTTTATGTTAATCTGCATGGCTTATTAAAACTAATGCAGTGCCACAGCAAGAGCCTGAGAAAGCTGGGTAATACAGTCTTCTCAACAGGGATCTGTTTACAGCTTGATCCAGGATATATCCTTAGTACCTTTTCTTATGAATGTCTTTTCCATGTGCCATGGGCAGGGATCTCAAAAACCAACAAGAAACCACACCTAGATAGGTGATTTAACAGATTCTAGATTCTTCCTTCTTCCCTCTGTATCCTGAGAAACCAGGCATTGACTGGATTTGTGCAATGTCCTTGTTATTAAAAAGAAGCCACAGAGACAAGGGACAAACCCATCATAGAGAGGACACAAATTACAGGTCACAGCTAAAGGTCTTAAGAAAAACATCACTACCTAACAGTTTTCTTTAGATAGATATTCAAAAGTTGCTGCTTTCATTTGGGCTGATTTACTGTAAGTCAATATTGTCCAAAGTACTCCTCTTGTTAATGACGTTACCAGTTCAGTTGTTTGGATATTTTTAATGTGTGGTTTTGATATCCTACAATTCAAGATAGCCAGCATATGAAATGAGTTTCCAAAAACACAGTAACCTCTGTCAGGTCTACATCCCCACAGAAAAGTGCAGGAACTTTTCCATGTAACCATAGGAGCTCTTCAGTAGAATACAGGAAAATATGTCCCTGTTTTACCTTGGGCAGAGTCTGCTGCACTGAAGGAATACAAGTTAACTTGCCATGTTGTGCCATTTGTAAGTCCTTCATAAAATACCTGTAAAGGCTCTGTGTATATAAAAGACATGTCATATTAAAGTACTCCAACTTTGCAAGGGTATCTTGGTTATAAAAGGCTCTTAGTAAACTAAAAAAACTTCACTGGAAAAGTGAGCAACATCTTTCAATAATAAGTACTTTGCTGTACTTTTACCTGTCAAATTTTTCAATTATTCCCCAGGCTTTGAGTAGACAGGACAAAAGCATATTATTCTTACTCTCTAACTGCTGCATATTTCCATCTCAGTATTTTACCCCTTTGGCAGTCAGCTTAAAGAAAAGTAAGGGAAGAGGTTTAAAAATTAAGTGGAAAATAAAATATTGATCTACCTTAGGAGAAAAAAAAAAAAAGAAATAACACTGCATTCCTTCAAATTCTTTCATCAAGCCAAGCTGGGAAGTTATGTAGCCTTTATAGAGACTATCGGAGGTAATTTAATTTCAGATACTCAGAAGCATATACAAATGATCCTGCTAAAAATACAGTTCCCTTTTTGCCTGTAAGAATACTTCCATGGTCCTGGACCTATCTAAAGTGAAGACATTCACTCAGTGGAAGGAAATGAACCCACAGCTGTGATTTCAGCATTCTCATCTGCTGTCATGTTAACTTCAGACTTGAGGTCAGAAAGTATTCTTCACTTTGTTAGAGGAAAAAGTAACAAAAAAAAAACCCCAAAGGAATGTGCCACTTTCTGCAGAAGGTTCTTAAGAGAAGCAGAGCCATCACTCAGCATATTTGAAATGAAGATTGCAATGGAATTACTAGTCCCCACAAATGTTTCAATTCATAATCAAATTAACAGCTCAAAGTTTAGGGACTTAATTGGAATAGATTATCTTCATAATTTTTCATTCCTTCTTTTTATTTAGGAGATAATAATTAAATGTGATTTGAAATGGTATGTAATACAGTACTTCTTAGCAGTATTTCATGATTCTCAACAAGAATAATTAGATCCTCTGGTATTATTTGAAAACACACTACTAAACCCTCTATTAAATTTTGTGGAGCAAAAAAAAGGAAAAAGAAAGAAGAAGAGAAAGGTGAATTTGTCTGTTTTATTGGAAATCAGAATGAAATTCTCTTTAAATAGATCCATTCTATTTTTATTGCTTTAGTTGTCTGGGGAAATCTCATTCCATGCCTCCTCTACCTTTCACTAGAAGAAGATTTGCCAAAGAAGTTTGATAAAGCTTCCAATGGCATTTGTTTGGTGACAAAAATATAGTGTGAAAATGAAATCTCCAGGAACTGAAGGAAATTGACAAGGCCCTGAAGTAAGACAGGATGGAAGTTAGGATTAGTTAGTAAGACATCTGAATCACTCCTAACACCACAGCACAAATGCCTAATTAAAACTACTCCAAAACTCTCTGGAGTGCATGCTCTTCAGATGCTGGAGTTTGTTGACACGGAGGAGGGAAGAAGGGAGGACGTGCTGGCAGCAGAGCTCCTTGGCTGCCAGCTGCTACTCTGAAATCAATGGTTGGCCATGGGCAAAAGAGCAACAGATCTGTAGACTGCCTGATGTTTTATGAAATATGAAAAGGAAAAATGTAGAAAGGAACACAGGAAACTGTTCTTATACATAAATATATGATTTAAAATCTGCCCTAAACAGACCTTTTCTCTATGATAATTAGGCCTGAAACAAGCAATAGCCCATAGCTGCTGTTTAAATTCTGATTTCTTCATAGACAGATCTGCATGAAGAGGTCTTTTTCTTTTAATTTGTATGATAACATCATGCTCTTTGATAACTTTACTGAATCTCTTATATCTACTCTATTCCTTAAAAAAACCGCTCCTTTATTCAATGATAAGAAGGATCATGCAGGGAAAGAGACATTGCTATTAAGATTATTGGAAAGAAAAATAGCTGGCCTTGAAAGTGATCCTTTTAATTCATGCTGTTAAATTGAGGATTAGCCTTCATTCTTTTTCTATTTCTAATTCTTTCTTTCAGCTTTCATATGTTCTAAAGAACATAAAACCAGAGTTAGATCTGGTCTTTTTAATAAAAAGAAATAATCTTTTACTAAATTCTTCTATCTTTACATAAAGAGTGACTCCCTCTCCATGACAGAACAGGGCAGATGGACAAAAAGGCAAGCAATGCATGTGGTTTTGTTATAAAAATAAGGAAATATTAAAATATAAATGCTTAAAAGCAACATGAGAATAACATATCTTCAGGATACATTACTTTGTTTCCCCCTTGAAAGGAGCAAAACAAAGAGTACTGATCATTACTCTTATGCTTCTCCACCAGAAGCAGCCTGTGGATTTTGTTTCCTGTTACACAAGCATGTCAATGTCCTACTTTAACTTTGTCAAACAAACTTCCTTGCAATTACAAATGCATTCTTATAGAAATTCTGAGTTTGCGTCACCATTTATCTTTTCATCATTGTATATTTCCTCTAATAGGCTCAGAGAATGCACAGTTTACAATTTGCAATTTTTACCTGATATTTTTGAGCTCTTCTTCCAATATTTACAAAAGAAGCTGACTAATTAGTCTTGTGGTTATTAGGTCTTCTTTTTCTCAAAACTGATTAATAAAAATACAGTGAAGAAGCCCTTTAAAGTCATCAAAGATAGATAAAATCATAATAAGACCTAGTGATCAAAAGATAAATCATCTGTGCAGTCTTCATAATCTTTCATTCCTGTCTTTTATTTAGGAGATGATAATTAAATTTGAATTGAGATGGTATATCATACACAGCATAACAAATTAGAAATGTTTAAATTAGAAGTAAGTATTCCAGTTGACAATAATATCTCCTTAACATTGTGAAGAATCAAAAATTATTAGAGCTAATAGGTGAAGGTTTTTGTTCATTAATTGAGTTAATTTATCAGAGACACGGTACATTTCTAAGAGATAGCCTTTGGCCCCCTGTTGTTGACTTCTGTCCTTTCTACATATTAAATATTAAGTAGCAAAAACTAATGTCCTTTCTTGAAGAATTACCACACAAATACTAGTGCTTTCATGCTTTCGTGATCATAATACTATCAAATACAGCCCTTTCAGTTAGCCAGGCTGGGGATTAACAGTGTTAGAGATTCAGAAACAAATGAATTGACTACATGGTAGAGTCAAATTGGATCTGACAAGGTTTAATAGCTCAGCTGTATTTTATGGCAGAATAGCTATGGTTTTCCTAAGGCATGGAGAATGATGAGTCAGTCAATCCTGTTCTTCCTGTGCTGAGTTCCTGCTCGACCACCTTCAGTACCCCTGTATCATGTTCCTCAGTCTTCTGCAAAATCGAGGTAGAGACATGCCTGAACAAGGTTTACTGTGGATGTAGTTGTCAAGTTCTATTTGGGATATAGCACAGCAGCAGGTTCTTGACTCAGAGTGGCAGGAAAACAGCTAAACTCTATCAAAGAACTGTGGGAAAGTATATGTTAGATCCATGCGAGGTAAAGAAGTGTGCTGGTTTTGGATGGGGTAGAGATAATTTTCTTCAAGTGGCTAGTATGGGGCAGTGGTTTGGATTTGTGCTGAAAACTGTTGAAAACAGAGATGTTTTGGTTATTGCTGATCAGTACTTGCATAAAGCCAAGGCCTTTTATGGTTTCTGTACTGCCACACTGGCCAGGGGGCTGGGTGTGCATGGGAAGGTGGGAGGAGACACATTCAGGATGGGTGACCCAAACTGACTCCAGGGATATTCCAGACCATAGGACATCATGCTCAATATATAAAGTGTAGGGAAGAAGGAGGAAGAGGGAGAGGTTTGGAGCTGTGGCATTGGTCTTCTCAAATAACCATAAGTGTGATGAAGCCCTGCTTTCCTGGGGAAGACTGAACTACTGCCCATTAAGCAGAGAGTTAATTCTTTGTTTTGCTTGCTTGTATGTCCAGCTTTCCTTTACTTATTAAACTACCTTTATTTCAACCTGTGAGTTTTCCCACTTACTCTTCTCATTTTCTCCCTGCTCTCTCTGGCGGGGGAGTGAGCAAGCAGCTGTGATTTGATTTCTGGCTGGAGCTGAACCACAACAGAAAGGCAAAACCAAAGAGAGGTAAACTTAACAAGCAGAAGATTGTGAGCAGCTCAAACATTCAGAAGAAAATATGTGATCAGAAAAATTTATCAAAGCATTAAAGGAAAAAAAATAGGGATTAGGCAGACTAGCTCAGCAATGTCAACGCTCAACTTGATCCAAGGAGCAAAGAAGGCTGACTTTTCTCCACCTGATCCATGAAAACTTGGTGAAAGATTCATTATATTTACTATAGGGGTGGTGAACATTTAGTGTCTTGTTCCTGTAGCTACATGATGTGCTGTATAAACCAGTAGCTGGTAAGTATTTTTAAATTATGAATGTCTTGCACATGGTTTTGTATATGCCCAAAAGGAGCCTGAAGTGGGATGGTTGCAATATGGTCCCTGAAGCGGGATGTTTTTTATCAGATCAGTCTGGTGTCTTCTACACATAAAATTTGGTACTGCAAGTTCAAGATAACTAAACAGCTCCAGAGGAACATGTAGAAACAATACGGTTGGACCAAGCCAACTCAACAATCTGGTAAAAGAGATGGAGAATTCAGTGTAGGAATATATAGGTACCTCATTTGCAGTAAATTCACAGTCAGAAAAAAATCAATCAATGCTGAGCCTGAATAAGTAAATCCTATTTTACATATAAAGTTAGGTTGAAAAAGTTCCCCCTCCCCATCATGTCTGTGTTCACCATATTATTGGCCTCTGAGGAATCTCCAACTCTAACAAACCTGGTTTGTCAAATAAACACCCAGTATGTACCGGAGAAAGAGTAATAAAACAGCTCTAAAATAAAGGCTAGTAGAGGAGGGAATGTGAACACCATTTCTCTGAATATCACATGGACACCATGTCTCAGATAGAAAGCGTGTGGCAAAAATGACAATAGGCAGGAGATCCCACAAAGGTACAATTTGGTCATTGACAAGCTTTGTCCTCCTTTGTTGTCTCTCTGTGACAGGTTAGTAACACTTCTAATGGAAACAGCCAGGGTACATGAATAGTATTTCAGTTCATCAAGGAATGGTTTCAAGTGGAGATTTTCTTAACTTGTTTTTCAAAAGTTATTGCCCATTGTGGCTGATTTTCTGCTCAATAGAATGCTTGCATGCATCTGACTCTAGTTAAGCAATAAGTATTCGAAATTTTCAAAGCTGAGCATGGTATTATGACCAGAGATTGCTGTTGAAATTCATTAAAAATTTAAAACCAGTTCTGCTTTCAAAACTTGCCCTTACAGGTCTTAAAAATAAGGCAATATGTTCTAAGGACAAAGCCTCAATCTTTCCTCTGACTTCAGTCAGAGATTTGACATTATTTAAGGAGAGTTCTTTGATAAAGATTAATTTTTTAAATCTCCAATGGAAGAATAAATGCAGACAGATCAGTAAATAGACTTTTAGGCTGTATTTAAATTACATATTTATTTTGTTCCTCAGAGATTGAAATGGCTTGCTTGGAGATGTTCCAGTATGTTATGCAAACTTTCTTTTTAATGTATTTTATGTAAGAGCAGAACAATAGGAGTAAGAGATGGAAAAGACCTATTGGGTCATTGTATCTATTTTTCTGCCCAGACAGGATTGTTTCTATAAATGTTACTGGTCGTGGGCAAAGTAAAACAAAGTATATTTGAATAATTCCTTTTCTGACTGCCAGCTTCTGACCAGGATCCCTCTGTTTAAGGTCAGAAAATAGTTACCATTCAATCAAAAGAATCATTTGCCACCCTTCCTTTTTTTAATCTGTTATTTATCTGGGTCTATATTTGGATCACATTGATCAAGAAAGAATAAATTTAGATCTGACTCTAAATCAGCAAAGAATTCAATGTGTGAAAGAAATAGGAGTATAGCAAGGAACAAAATCTGTTTGTTTCCCAGTTGCTGTATACAACAGAGGTTTAATTGATTTCAAGTTTAGTTCTGGAGTTAAATAAAGTGCTGTTTAGCCTGCTGCACCCTTGCCAGCACTTAATGCATGTTACTGTTCTCAAACCTCCTCAGTACAAGTAAGATGTAAGTAAAGGTTTGCTGAGTAAGGTTTTTGGGCTTTGACATCAGCAGTGTTACATTTTAAAGCAGAAGTGGAAGGAAGATGAATATTATAATGACTCAGCATGCTCAAATGCAGCATTTTGTCCTAATAGAAATTTTTCCAGCTGTAGTAAGGCATCACAGAATTAGCACCCTTGAATTAGCTCTGAATGATCTGAGGATCAAGGATATTCCCTATCTGCAAGTCTGTATATGATCTCTGAATCTCAGAAGCTTCATCCACACGACTAAATTAAGCCCAGCATTGTCACCAGACTAACAGCCACAGAACAGACCATTCCTGTGACAGTAAACTCAGCCTTGGCTGGCTGTACCCACGTTGCTTACTGCAGTAATCCACATAATGGTCTGCCTTCTCCCACCAAAAGTCTTCAAACCTGTCCTATTCTAATTGAAATTAATGCCAGAACTCTCCTCCTCTTCCTGAAGCCCTTTTTCTTCATATCAACATTGAAGAAATCTCCTTCCATAGTTAGACAGTACAACAATTAATGAACTGTAATGTGCAATCCTCTGTTTAATTATTACTCATTAAGCTACTTTCACTCATCCACCTAATACATAAAAAAGCCCTGCACAAATATCTACAATATCAAAAGATATTTTAAAGGCCATATTAATTACTAAAACAGAAGTAGTACAAAGGCTTACTAAAAAATACTTGCAGAAGAACCATTGAGAGCACCAGTGTCAGCACAAGGGCTTTATGGGTCAAATGATGCATTTCTTTAAAGTAAATGAGGAATTTTCTTGCATAACTAACTGTTGTGTTGTTTGAGTAATATGTAAAATTGGAAGCTTATTTGAAAAAAGAGCTTGAAGATTTTATTACAAGGTGATTATTTAGTCTGGGTGATGTGATATTAGTTATTAAAGAGCTACAACAGCTCCAATCCACTTTGCATGAAAATCTGTATCTTCTCATGAGTTGGACAAAAGAAATAACTTTATTCCTATGACTATTTCTAAAATTTATCAACCTGATGAGATATGCTGATGTTTTTTCTATATACCCTTAAAACCTGTCCATTGAACATTGTTCTTGCTTTCGCAAGTTTTCACATCAAAGTTTTACTTTACTTTGGTGTATCATATAAAGCAATTCTGCTTCTCACTGATTTGTAAATTATTTCTCTAGAGTATTTTTCACATTTTGTGAAATTGTAATAGAGTTCAAAGAGTTCTGCTTCAAGTGCTGATATCTGTAACCTTTTGGGTTTCAGTTTGTTTCCCATTTACTAATATTCTTTTTAAAATAAACCAAGTAAAATTAAGATAACTGGGGAGCTGTATTGTGTATTATTTTCAGGTTGTGATACCCAGAGGCAGAATAGTACCTTGATATCCATAGTTTGAAATACTGGTTACAGGCAATGTCTTTTTTTATTATCCACTGCTATTTAGGATCCTGTTCCATTTATTCTTGTAAGATTTGGAAGCATTTAGCTGCTGACAACAGAAAAAAACAGTATTTGTAATAATAGCAACTTTGGATATCACTATTGTACTAAAAGTGTACATACCTGGCTTCATTCCAAAGTACTGACTTGTACTTATGTTTAAAGCATCCATGCCAATCAATGACATTTTTTTCTCTTACTTCATGGAATTTAAGAGCAGAAACCCCATCACACAAAGGCAGTAAACTGAATTGTAAAGACCTGCTTATTTCCAGAGATACAGCTGATTCCTGGCCACTGCAGTGAATGTCTGAGGATAGGCTATTTTTTTTACTAGGACATCTTTAATAAATGTTTAAACTATAAGAGTTGCAATAACATACAGTAGGTATTCTTCACATTTTAAAATATTATTACAGATTACTTACTACCTGATTACACATCATTGCATCTGGTATTTTAGACCTCTTAGAATAGTAACAGTTATCATCACTTAGGAGGGATCGTTAATACCTGTTTTTAATGCACATTTCCAACATACACATGTATTATGCATTAAAGTTAATAAAACATTGTCACCTGACTCAAGCAGAACGATTTTGTTCCCTCAATTGACATGCCCAAATGTTTTTGCAGTCCATAGAAAATGGCAAGTTCTCTACGAAAGCAGCGGAGAAAATGTAAAAACATTCAGGAACAATAGGAAGCAGCACAGGAAGCATAGATAGGACCAAATGTTAAGCACAAGAGGTCTATCTCAGTTTCCATTCCTGTCTAGATATTAGGATTTCTTTTAAATTCATGACTCAAATAATAATCTCCTCTTCACAAAGTGTTCTCTCTTTAAGAGAAAATGAAAAGAATGGTGATACATCAATTTAATCTAAGTTTCCATCAGAAAAAAATTGGAGATCTTGACCTGATGTTTTTTCCCAGAGTCCTTCAAAGCACCATGCACTATTTAAAGAAAAAGTTAAGTTGCAGAAGCATTTATAAAATGGTATCATAGGTGTTTGTTTCCCAGTAAAGCTGGTCCATTGAATAAGAGAAATCAAAGTACAGGGATTGGAGAAATAAGCAAAATACATTCTACTTCTGTAGTTAAAGTACTGCTGTGGGAAGGGGCATTTTCTCTGTAGAGCTTAAAAAATGCCAAGGCAATCAAAGGCTAGGATGGAAACCCAAAAATGAGACATATAAATTTCCTTGTAACTTAGGTACTCTTTACCGGGTATCTAAATGAAGGACTGGAAGTGCCTTGCTCTTTAAAGAATTTCTAAAATAAAACTCTTCATCAAGAAGGGAATATATTCTGTGAGAAATCAGCACCTCCAGTTTAGCTGATTGCTAATCTCTTTTAGAATTAGGTGTTTACATCTGTTTCAAAAAGTTTCTCCATTGCACAGTCACTGACCTTGGACACTTCCTTCTCCAGCTTGGCAAGCTTCTGCTGTGGCATAGGCACATCTGAAAGTGAATTATTGCTGTTCTTGTGTCATCACTTCAAGGAAAGCACTCAAACTTGAGAATTAGAGGTAGCTTGGGCTAGGATCATATGAGAGGTGGGAATGGGGATTTCATAATGACTAAGGAAAAGAGTTGGGCTGCAGTCACTCAAGCATGTAGGTAGTGGTGAAATGGGCTAGAATAACCCATTTGCAGAGACATTATTCACAATTATTGCCATTCTGACTCAGCAATGTCCTCACCACAAAATGACAGCAATACATTTCATAGAGGTATGTAGAGTGAAAGAAAACTGGTGAATAAATCTCAAGCCAGCAGTGGTCAAATCTGCCCCAGTTGGGAAAAACTGAACCCGTACATTGCTATAAAAGGATGTTAGAAAGTATGGAATCAGAATAATGAATTTAAAAAAGTCTCAAACAAATAAATGGTCAACACAGAAATATTCCTAATGTTGATCTATGTAGCAACTGCACAGCATATTTTGCACAATTTCCTTTTGTTTTCTTTGCATTAAGACAGGATGCACCTGGATTTTACATAATGAAAAATAAGTTAAAATTTACCTGCAGTGTTGGCTGCTTCAAAGAGCTGTTTTATACTAAGAACTTTGATAATAATATGGCTGTCTGGCAGTGAAAATTTAAACTTTTATATACTTCCAAAGTTAAAATAACACAGTGATATTTTGGGAAAAATTTCTTTTGTGCACCATCAGAACAGATGTCAAGCAGAACATATTGACTAGATTTGGGATTTTTTGTTTGCTTGAGAAACACACTTGTATGGTACATAATTACCTATACAATGCAGTATATGGTAATTAGGTTGCTCTAAAGAAATCTTGAGTATATAAAAGAATTGAGGAGCGGTTTAACACATAATGCACAAAAATACATAATACATAAAATAGATATTAGATTTAGCTCATATAAGTATCCACAGTAGAAGGATGACTATATTTAAATGTGCATATTTTTCTTCCTGTTTTTATTCTCACATTAACTGTCCTTGATCTAATATTTGAATACCTTTGAATAGTGCATTCAGTAGTTTGACTAGCATTTATAATGCCTTCCTCTTTTCATTCTTTTTCCCAAGGGTAGAATTGTGTGTAGTGGGATTTTATTTCACACAGTTTTGTTTTCTTAGTTATCATTAAATGCATAATCATCTCCCAACATTTCGCCTACAAAGATGCTGTCATGCCTTTCTTCTCAAAGAAGATAATTCTGCTCAGGCTTCCAGAAAACTCCTTTGCAAATTGCACATATGGAATGGCTAAACAAAAATAAAACTCAGTCCCCATTCACGTCAATGATAAAGACACATCACACTGGACAGCACCTCACTTAAGGTGGTACAGCCAAGAGTAGAGAAAGACATACCAAGGTATTGTTTTCTTAATACACTTAATAACAACCCAAAATTATGATAATATGTTGTTTACCACATAACATCTGTGATTTTTCCTATTTTTCAGAGAGAATAATATGGTCATGGCAGCACTATTAAAGTTGGGGTGGATATGTGTGTGTGTATATGTGTGTATTTCTGTGATTGGTATACAATAGACAACTCAGCAATCCAAAATTCATTAGACTTTCCTCTTCTGTGCTTATCAGAGTCTAAGAATGAATTGAACAAAAGCATTGCTTTAATTAGCAAAAATAGCTATAAAAGATGTGAAATTTTAAGCTATAAATGATTGATTGTGGCATGTTATGCACAAGCTCATTTGGGTATATGGCCCACCAAACTGATTCCCTTTTCAAGACAGGAAGCAAGAAGACAAAGCAAATATATATTCTTAAGAAGAATGGAGGGTAAAAAAACTAGGGCACAGTGCTGTAACAGAGAAAAGATGTTAGAAATTGTAAGCTGTACATCCACAATTCCTATCTGATGTATATATTAAAACTTGCATATTAAGGTGTACCCAGGTGTGAGTTCATTGATTTTATATCTCACAGAGAAACCATAATAAAGTCCTTCAGATATCATGATGCACTAAGTCAATAAAATATTGCATCAATGAAAATATCAGTCAAGAGAGACAGAAACATGTACTTCAAGCTTCATGGCTTAGCAAACAAACATTTGATATTTGGCAGCTGAAGATGGGGTGCATAGTGGAGCTCCAGCCCTGCTCTCTAGCTCGAGGATGACATTGCATCACAGACATATGGTCACATGAACAATGCATTGCTATAATCTCTTCTGTATGATGTCTAAACTGATAAAGAAAATTATGTACCATTTCAGTATATCCTGTCACAGTGATGTCCATAGATGCATGAACACTGCAACTGTTTACATTTTCTTCTGAGAGAATTAGTAGTAGTGCCTTCGTAGCTTTAAATGAACTGGGGACGCTGTACATAGTCACAGGTACATTTGTGATTTCTGTGCAGTACAAAAGGGCAATCCCTTTCTTGTGTATTGGAAAATCAGGAAAGGAAAAATGTAATGGCCAAACACATGGACAATTAGAATCTATTTCCAGGAAGTTACAACTACTATGCTTTCCTCAAAGCTTGGAGCTATCATTAATAACTTGGCAGTTGGGTGTTGCCATTATGCAGTATTGCAAATGTCAATTGAGCACTATTGATTTACCATCAATTCCTTTCTTTTCAGCTCAGCTGAGGCAGAGAAACTGCTGACAGGTTGTGGATTTGCCAGAGTCTTTGTTGATGGCCAAGTTCCTTAATCTACGTTGCTGTGTGGCCTAAAATTCTCAAAGATAAATTGACTTTGACACACAAGCTTTCAGCCTGCCATCAGTCTACCCTCTTGCCATGGAATATGCTTCATATTATCACTGCTGGTGATCAGGTTCTCTTTAACATGAAAGGCACTGATAATTTTAATACTGCAACTGCAGGAAGTCACCAGTTTTGTGAACTTCAGTTTTTTCCCCAACATTTATACCTTCCCACAGTTAGGTGAAATCTTCTGAGCAGAACGGAGGCTGAAAGATGACTGCACAGGGTGTCTGGAGAAAAAGGGAGGCACAGCACAGGAAGCTGAAGCAGAACAAAAGTGGAGGGAGGAGATGAATAACAGCAGAGATTATTGCTCCTGAAGATTGCTGCAGAAGGACACTTTCTTGCTCCTAGCACAACTAGAATGTCTGGATCTGTTGGTAATCAAAACCAACTAGAAAACATTAACTTAACACCAATGAGATATTTTACAATCAGAATTGTCTGAAAGAGTTCATAATCAGGATTCAACAGCTGTTATTTTAATTTAAATGTGAACAATCTGATTTTTTTCAGATTTACACTTATTTTTAAAAGCGCTGAGTGACATTTTGCTTTCACAAAGTCAGATTTCAGTATACAAACAACATCATTCATGATCCAAATTTCCTTATTCTCCTTCAGAGAAAAATTTTATTATCTACCCTAGAAATGACATTTTATCTCCTACATGAACTAAAGGAGAAAACAAATCTAGCAAACTAGTTTCCCTTCTGAAATGGATAAAGACAGTTAATGAGTGGCATTACCCATTTCTAAAATGTGAGTTATTTATAGATGTTGTGTTTAAATATGAGCAAGCTATGACTTGTGTATTGAAACACAGAATCTTTTTTGCCTGTTTTTCACCTGTCCATTTTGTAATTAAACCCCGAGAACAGAATTTTGTGTGACTGCAGTTTTATAGGCAATTTAAAACCTTTCAGTTGAATAAAGAAAGTTTTCTAATTCACCTTTAGTCTCAGCTTTATTCTGTGAAATTAGAAAGAGATGTGATGAAACAAACTTTACAGTAGCTAAAATGTAGCAACCCGAAGATCAACCCATATAGTAATGTGAGGCACCATGAATAAATTTGGTTCTAGCCCTCCCTAGGTTTACTCACATAATTCTCTTTATACCTTGAAAGTAATACCTCTGGCTTCAAGGTGAAAACCCAGCCCTTGGGTTTTTGCCAGACCCTGGCAAAGCTCCCATTGATTATAGTGCAGACAGAATTTACCTACTATGTGAAAACTAAATACACGAGTAAGTCTTTGTTGGATGAGCACCTTAAACTCACTGCTGCCATCAGGTACTGACACAAGAGCAGGGCACACCATGTCCCTTACAGCTGGGTGGCAGCGTGTTCCCACTGATTGTCTATTCAGGCAAGAAACTCCCGATACTTTGATTCATTCTCTGGGATGCTCACACAAATTTTCCACTCCATTGTTCTCCAATATTTGTCCACAGAGTTGACAGCTGAGCTCTGCCTTGTAATCACACAACATGTATATGTCATAGCTGCTGTTGACTATTAATTTAGTGTCAATTAACAAACATCTATTCACTGATTCTGCTATTGAAGCAAAAGAGAGACCAGATAAAGAAACGCTTAGAGAAACACCTCTTCTCCTTTCTTCCCACTTTTGTTCTCACTGTGCATTCAATCCAGACCCATTCAACTCTGTTTGTGAGGCAGCATGTGAACCTGGAGGTTGGTTCAGTGCATAATGACTGACATAATTTCATTATCCCTGCACGTGACTGCCCCAGTGGCCCTCACATGGCCATGGCCAAACTATTTTCAAACCAGCTCATGAGAGACACCCTGGGCTCCTCCAACTGACTGAGGTATTTGGCTTCAACAAGGGCCAGGCACTGATGGCTCCCATCCCCTCAGGAGCAGCTGAAACTGGCCTAGGTGGGTTGTGGCTTCCTAGTGCAGGACAGCCAGCTGTCCCATTACCCAAAGCCCCATTTATGCCTGCTGAAGGGCACAAGTGGGGCCACATGTTCCCATGGGAAGGGGAACCAGGGCTGCAGTGAGAGGTCCTTCTTCTTGGCTCCCACTCCCTGTGCCTTGACCTGTTAGCTCAGGACAAAAAGCAGCAGCCTGTGCACTTCTGAGAGCCTGTTGCTGCTCCTACTGTGTGGCTCGACTACACTGTGTCAAGGCTTCTCTGTACATCTGTTGGATGCAGCAGTGAAGTATAGCCATTTATTTTTTAATGTAAATTTATTTCAAATAATAAATAGCAACTTTTTATCTGTGTTTCTAGCACCATAGCCATTCCTAGGTTTTTTGAAGTGCATTTGCTAGGTGTTACAAGTTATTAATTTTTTTCAATCACTTTGCAATCAAAAGCAGATGGCTTGCTGAACAGTGACTTAGCCAAAAACTTATATTCACATCTCCTGCTGGTAATCTAGGAGGAAAGATATCAGCTAGATGTTTGATCTGGAGTTATTTTTGTCCCATTTTAATCCCCTAAACTGCCACTCAAGTTTATCTCAATGCAGGAGAGCAAAAAGAGGAATAGAGAAATCTCTTCCTGCCTCTTTAGGAAGCTGAAAGAAAAATCTTTGGAGCATTACACAGAGTTAGAGAAGAAAAGGGGAAAAAATTAAACCATGATAGTTTTTGAAGAAGAATCCCAGTGAAGATACAGTGTCTTTGGAAACAGAGTTCATAGCTTAGAGAGTTGAAAGGAGTTTTGTTATCAGTAAAATGCTGAGAGACCAAGGCACATAAGCATTCAATTAAAAAAGAATGGAGGTGAATGGCTGGAGAATTTGTGTGTCTGTATGTCTCTGTTTTGCTTCCAAACTGAAGGTGAGATTGCATTTCACAGGAAAGGAAGTCAATGCATCTATTGATCCTTTACACAATTCACAGGGGCAGCTTGGTGGCAACCTGGGTTAGAAGGTGATTATGGAATATTTCACCTCTTTTTCCTCTACTATTATGAAATATCAAATATGCCATAATCTGACAGCCACAGTTTGTAAAAATAAAATCACATTTTTCACTAGTATTTCACTTGATTTGATTTGCAAATGTCACACATACAAAGCTGTTTTTTTTTTTCTAGAACAAGATTCTAGTCTTATAAAATCATAAGACATCTAGGCAAGCAAAGCAAACTTTTTTACTGAAGTTCTTTTTCCCTTTTCCCTTTTTCTAATTGATTTTTACATCTCCAAAAACTTACCCTAAACATAAAGAAAAGAGAGTAGTATCTCTTCCAAAGGTACCTGCAGTGCCATGCACTGAAGAATTGAAAATAATGGACCAACAAGAAATTTTATATTAGGTCTTGGGCATCCTACTCCTAGTATTTTCTAAGAGTAAAGAACAAAGAGGAGCAGTGGGGTATGGATTGGGAATTTTTGCCAAAGTAGAGAGGACCTTTTATTTATTTATTTTTAATTTATTTTTAAACTACTCAGTGATTGAAGGCAGTTGATCAAGGGGTTAGGTCTGAGTTGCTGTGAAATATCAGGCAGAGCTTTATTGTGCATTATATAGATATTTACATGAAGAAAACCCTCCTGATAAGCTAAAACTGAAAATTCACTCAGAGGAACATTTTTACAAACGAGTGGTGGAAATTGCTTATCTTTGATGTAAAAATGCTTCCCTTTTCTAATTCTTGCAACTGCAAGTGATTAGGGAAAGAGTCCAAAAATGGGCTGATACTGTCTTTGTAGCAGTTGTGCTGTATTTGCAGTGTATAATTAATGCCTAGAAGTTGTCTGATAAACTACATTAATAATTTTGCTGTCTAATTGCCCCATATGCTTGGCATTTCCTTTTTCACCTAGCTGTCCTGGACAGTGAAATTTATTCACTGTCTGTCACTTTCTTGAGAAAGTTCTCATCTTTTTATTACCATAGATATGTGGATATTTAGGCAGGAGCTTTCAGTTTAGATCATAGCACTGAAAGATGAGGATAGATTTCCTAACTCAAGGAACTATTTCACTTTCACATTACCAAGGGCTATTTTATGTAGGATTCCTTTTTTTTGTTCCATTCAAAAACTGATGTATAGAATTTTAGCTAACAAATTGCTCCCACTTGTTTGCTTCCATAGTCTGAATGTCCTCATATCATTTTGTACTAATGCACTCTTAAAAATGATATTTTGTTTGAGAAAATTATTGTGCTCCAGTGGCATCCAACATGATTTTCTGTGTATTTGAAATTATCCTTCATCAACTTACATAAATCATTCCTATATCTGAACTTTGGCAAAGCTGGTGTGCATCAGTATTGTTTTATGCATCAGTTGTTTTTCCTGGGTTTTATTCTGTTTTAGTATTAGTAATGTTCTTATATCAAACCTTGGCTTTTACCTTTTTCCAATTCTCTTCTCCATCCCAGTGGACATGGTAGAGGTTGAAGAAGTGGCTGCCTTAGTTGTACTTAGTTGTCAGTCGGGGTTAAACCATGACATTTGGGTTGGTTTTGGAAAAATTACGTGTAGAGAAAAGACAGAAGGGAGATGATCACCTCCATTCTTCTGCATGTGGATAAATATACTGTACTCTCTTGAGGGCTCTGCCACACCTTCCTGCAATTACCAGGGAAGAGCTGCCTGCCAAATGAAATTTCCCTGATACCTTATTTTTGGAATTGTTTGGGGGTTTTTGTTTGTTTGTTTTTGTTTCTTTTTTTGTTTGTTTTATACTTTATATAGTTTTCTGACATCAGCTTCTCCCTTAAAACTCTATGAATCCCTTTCTTCCATTTCCAGCAGTGCAGGACACAGGTAGTAACGCTGAACCCAAGAGGAGTTTTTTGAGACAGTCTCAGTTCACTGAATGCTGAATGAAAAAATTTCCTCCATCACCAATTTTTTTTTTTAAATTTGTTTGTTTGAAACAAATGTATCATATTAGTGTTCTGCCTGGAGAAGCCTAATGTACCTTGAAATAAGTTTTATTATGATGAAGTAATGAATTGAAGTTAGAATGCTCTGCAAGCCAAGAAGGTTTATAGAGGTTAGTATGTCAAGAAAAATAACATGTAAAATAAAGGCATAAATCTTAGGGGAATATAGATATTGCTTCTGCTGAAACTGCAAGGATTTTTATAATAAAAAGCCCCCCAAAATTAAAGTAAGTCCTATGTCTCTTCTTATAGCAGCTAGCAAGTATTCTCTCAGTTCCCATGGCAATATTTCCTGTTAAGGATATAGCTAATCTGCTTTTGGCTCCCTAGCACAGATTCCAGACTTGCTTTTGAATCATAAACTAATTTTCCACTGCTTATTATTTAAACACATTGCCCACCTTTCTGAAAATGGGGACACCGTTCTTCCCTTGACTCAATAGGAGGCAAAAAAAGGGAAATTGTGATGCATACTAACATCCTAAAAATTGAATCATTCTCCCTGAGGCAATGCACCTAAATTCCTGGGCTCTGAGGCATAGAGAAATATTAAGAGGAGCTATTACCAAACTCACCCTTAAATCACCTTGATTCTGGCTTAATGGGTTTAAAATTTTCTTTCCCAGCAATAATCTGTGGAGGGGTTTGAGTAAATGATCTTGGGATCATCCTGTAAAGCTGTGGTCATGCACATAAACACAGGGCAGAGTCTTAAATAGTGATGGTCGTGTTTGACCCAGCCATGTTTTAACAGATATGCTTGTATATCTTAGAAAATATAATGCCATTCCAAAATATCAGCTAACTGCATACAAATCTAAACAATTAATCTTTACTCTTTTCCTCCTTTCTTGTTTTTGTTTTTTTTTTTTTTAATATTTGAATTAATCCAGGTCATCTCCACTCAGTCCACATACTGAGGATGCTGTGGATTTATGTGTGCCAATTCAAAGTTTCTCTGTTACTACTACTTTCCATGTCTACATGTGTGACTGTTTGGCAAAATACAACCCTCTGCATAGATTCTGAGTAATATCACTTTAAAGTTTGTCCTATTTGAAAAATTGAATTAGTCACCTAAAAGGAGCATCCTCAAGTAGTCAACAGTGAACACAAATTCTAAAGTAAATTGTACTGAAGACTGAAATATTTGTGTTCTTACTAACATGGATGGCACCAGGGCATCAGTTTCATTTTGCTTTGTTTTCTTTGATTAAGTTGGAGACCAGCATCCATTTTTCATCACTTTTTATGCAGACAAATGAAATTAATTATGACCAACCCCAACTAAATTCTTGCTGCCAAGAGGCCTCATGGTTACCAACATGTAAAATCCAGTGGGGTTCCCTGCCAGGATCCACAGAGCCCAACAAGGTGGTGAGCTGTGTTTCATAGACACACTCACACTGATACTGATACACAACTGCTGCTGGAGGGATCCCCTGACACACTCAGACAGACACACAGACACACAGAGGGATCCCCTGATACACTCACATACACACACAGCTGCTGCTTGGATCCCCTGATGCCATTACCATTACCATTGCATTCACTGCCCCCTTTCTCACCCTGCTTGTGTTATGGATGGGGTGGAGTACATCCCAGCCCCCAGGCGAGCTCAGTACTGGGGTATTAATTAAGAGTCAACAAGATTCAAGGTTTTATGCAGCTTGATGATATCATGTATTCACTCCCTCCCTCACTTGTAGTAGTCCCACATGATTTAAAACAGCTTTTCTCATGCCTCATGACCTCTACAGAATTCAAATTATGGGAATTAGCATGGAAACAACTGCTAAAAGAAGCCCTCCCAAGCTTGCAGGCTGATCCAAACACAGCAAAAGATACCAATGGCTTGCCAATTACCATTGAGCATCTCTCCGGTGAGGGCCAATGGTCTTTACCCTCAATCCAAGCTACTGTAATTCCTGTAGAAACACTCGAGAAAGTGAAAGATGCAGCTGAAAAAGCATTCTTTTCCCTCCAATCCGAGGGGCCTTTAGAGCCTTATAGTAAGATCAAACAGCTACCATCAGAACCTTTTTTAAAATTTGTAGAAAGGTTAACTAGGGCTATTGAAATCCAAGTAAAAAAAGAAAATGCAAGGGAAGAAGTTTTAGAGGAAATGGCATTTACAAATGCAAATGAACAGTGTCGAGCAGCAATTTTAAGTCTTCCCCTAGAACCCCCCCCTACACTAAAAGATATGCTTCTAGTCTGTAACAGGAAAGTGCCTCTGATGAGTGTTGCTGAAGACACCAGATCAAGATTCCCTCAGCGTGTTGCCGTTGCCAGCCCTGCGCCTATTCCCTCAGAACAGCAGCACCCTGGGCAGCAGCGAAGACCAGCAATGGTTGACCCCACGAAGCCATGCCTGCTTTGCAGCAACCTTGGGCACTGGAGTAGCCAGTGCCCCCTGAAAAAGCAATTTGATGAATTTAGAAATGGTGGGGGGAGAGAACTGCAAACGCTCCCAGAGAATCAACAACAACAAAAAAACTGAAAAGGGAGCGCCGCCGGCCTGCCAGGCGCACAGACACAAAAAGAGCAGGCCAAGAGAATGGGGGAAACAAAATAAACCAAGTGTGCGGGGATGTTACTATTTCTGTGAGTGAAGCAGATGCTTCAATGACCACGTCTGGTAGTCCATTGTCTACTAGTCCAAACAAACTTTGTCGTGACTTAAGTGAACCCATGTTAACCACATCTTCTGTCAATAAGTCTTACAGGTTGCTGCTGTCAGAATCACTCCACCTAAAAGACACTAACTGGCATTTTGTCTCTGTCAATCCAGAACAGGAAGGTACCTGGCACCGAGTTCACTGTAAGTACATCATCATTGGGGACACCAATCACACACCACAAGAGATTGAAATTGCTCCAGGAATGACAACACCAGATCCTGAGCAATTCATTCTCGGGCTGCACTGTTTTCACCCACCCCTGTTTCTTCCCAAAGGACAAATTGTTGCTCAAGCTATCCCTGTGCCGTGTTTACCTGAAAGCACCGAGAAACAAGGGCCCACAGTTGCCCGGGTCCAAGTTATTGGGAAAGATAAACCCAAAATCTGGTGTAATGTCAATGGGGGTGAAGAGTCTAAACGTATTGAAATGCTTGTAGACACAGGTGCAGACTGCACAGTGATCCCAGTACAAGACTGGCCAGCACATTGGCCTTTGCAAGATGTTGCCGGTCACGTTCAAGGTGTGGGAGGTCTGCAATTGGCAAGACAATCCAAGAGCGTCATCCAAATTGAGGGGCCAAACGGACAATTGGCAAATATCCGTCCATTTGTGTTAGATTATTCAGAACCATTATTAGGGAGAGATTTAACGGCCCAGTGGGGTGTCACAATTGATATTCCAGACTCCCCACAGGAATTTTGTACAGCAGTCATTGAACAGCGCCCCGCCCATAAACTGAAGTGGAAAACTGACAACCCAGTTGAGGTGAAACAATGGCCGCTCAGTAAACAAAAAATAAAGGCGCTTGAAGAGCTAGTAGAGGAGCAATTAAAAAAGGGTCACATTGTAGAGACCATGTCCCCGTGGAACTCTCCTGTTTTTGTCATTCAGAAAGCTGACAAAAAAAGATGGCGGCTCCTCCACGACCTCCGACAAATTAATAATGTAATTGAAGATATGGGTTCCCCCCAGCCTGGTATGCCATCCCCTACTATGCTTCCCCAAGATTGGAAACTAGCTGTTATTGATATAAAAGATTGTTTTTTCCACATTCCCTTACACCCTGACGACGCGCCGCGTTTTGCGTTTTCGGTCCCTACCATCAACATGGAAGCCCCTATGAAAAGGTACCATTGGACGGTTCTTCCTCAAGGACTGAAAGTCTCGCCAGCAATCTGCCAACAGTATGTCTCTTCCTTGCTTTCCCCAGTGCGTGCAGCCGCAGAAAAGGCCATCATCTATCATTATATAGATGATATCCTTGTGTGTGCCCCCAATGATGATCTACTCACACATGCACTTGACCTAACGATCGATGCATTGATTGTTGCAGGGTTCGAGCTCCAAGAACAGAAAATTCAAAAGACGCCACCTTGGAAATATTTGGGCCTAAAAATTGGAAATAGGACCATTGTTCCTCAAAAACTAGAAATCAATCCAAAAATCAAGACCCTTGCGGATGCCCACAAGTTGTGTGGGTCTTTAAACTGGGTAAAGCCATGGCTTGGTCTGACAAACGAAGACCTTGCCCCTCTTTTCGATTTATTGAAAGGGGGAGAGGACCTAGGTGCTCCTAGGTCTGTTACCCCAGAGGCACGGAAAGCTCTAGAAAAGGTTCAGATTGCAATGTCCACAAGACAGGCCCACCGATGTCAACCTGACCTGCCATTCAATTTTATCATCTTAGGTAAGTTGCCATACCTCCATGGAATCATCTTCCAGTGGGAGGAAGAACAAACACTTAAGGCAAAAGATACACCAAAAGAGGACCAAGACCAGAGGGACCCTCTCTTGATCATAGAATGGGTTTTCCTCAGTCACAAAAGGTCCAAGAGAATGACAAAGCCTCAAGAGCTGGTAGCAGAACTGATCCGGAAAGCAAGGACCAGAATCAGGGAGTTAGCAGGATGTGACTTTGGGTGCATTTACATTCCAATTGAGTTAAAATCGGGCCAAAACACTATGAAAATATTAGAACAATTGTTTCAAGAAAATGTAGTGTTGCAATTTGCTCTGGATTCCTATTCAGGACAAATTTCTGTCCAGAGGCCTGCCCACAAGATGTTCGAACAAGATGCTCAATTCACTCTGAAATTGAGAAGTGCTCTAAGTAGGAGACCTTTAAAAAAGGCTCTGACTGTCTTTACAGATGCATCTGGGAGGTCTCACAAGTCCGTTATGACTTGGAAAGATCCTCAAACCCAGCAGTGGGAGACAGACATTGCTGAGGTGGAAGGTTCACCTCAAGTTGCAGAATTGGCTGCAGTTGTTAGAGCTTTTGAAAAATTCTCAGAACCATTCAATTTGATTACAGATTCTGCTTTTGTGGCAGGAGTAGTATCCAGGGCAGATCAAGCAATACTGCAAGAGGTGTCTAACATCGCACTTTTCGAATTACTCTCAAAACTTGTAAAGTTAGTCACCCACCGAGAGCAACCATTTTATGTGATGCATGTCAGGTCACACACCAATTTGCCAGGGTTTATCGCTGAAGGCAACAGAAGGGCAGATGCTCTCGCTGCGCCTGCAGAGATGGCCACTCTCCCAAATGTTTTTGAACAGGCAAAAATCAGCCACCAACTTTTCCACCAAAATGCACCTGGCCTGGTTCGTCAGTTTCGCATCACTCGAGAACAGGCCAGAGCAATTGTAGACACATGCCCAAATTGCCAACAACATGCACTCCCTACAGTGAGTACAGGAGCAAACCCAAGGGGATTGAACAGTTGTGAGCTGTGGCAAACGGATGTTACACATATACAGTCATTTGGACGGCAGAAATACGTTCACGTTAGTGTAGATACCTTTTCTGGAGCGGTCTATGCTTCTGCCCACACAGGAGAATCGTCTATCGATGCCATTAAGCACCTCTTACAAG
This sequence comes from Serinus canaria, assembly GCF_022539315.1. Lineage (NCBI taxonomy): Eukaryota > Metazoa > Chordata > Aves > Passeriformes > Fringillidae > Serinus > Serinus canaria. The sequence goes on from NC_066319.1 coordinate 19,984,870, forward strand.
CCTTTTCTTTCATGGGCATCCCCAAGGAGCTGAAAACTGATAATGGACCTGTTTACAAATCCAAGGAATTTGGAAGCTTCCTGCAACAATGGGGAGTAGGGCACAAAACTGGCATCCCCTACTCCCCTACTGGTCAAGCCATAGTAGAAAGGACTCACCGTGATATCAAGAGAGTCCTGGATCAGCAACATCAGGTTCTGAAAGTAGAACCTCCCCACATCCGGTTGTCCAGGGCACTGTTCACAATTAATTTTCTGAATTGTTCCTTTGACAGCTTAAATCCGCCCATCCTACGCCATTTTGGGGGGAGCAGTCACATGTTGATGAAAGAAAAGCCTCCGGTTTTAGTAAAAGACCCTGAGACTTGGAAAACGGTGGGACCTTACAAATTGGTTACTTGGGGTCGTGGATATGCCTGTGTGTCCACCCCCTCTGGTTTAAAGTGGGTTCCTTCCAAATGGGTAAAGCCCTATGTTCCCAAAGTCTCAGAAGAATCTACTGAAGCGCCCCAGGTTGCTAATGCTGCCTGGAGGAGAAAACGCCGTGCGCATTCTCTGGAAGAAATTCCATTTAAGCCTCCTATCTGGAATAGTTTGTGATACATGTTTGTTTTAAGTTTCCTTTTACCGGTTTAGATCCTGCAGTTCGTGTGCAGTCTTGAGACGCCATGAGACCGAGCCTGCTCCTCGTCCTACTTGCGATCATTTCTCCAGCGATTTCCTGGATAGTCCCTCAGCCCAAAGCGAACGTATGGACCACCTTGGCCAAAGCCCTTGGGCAAGATCACATTTGTCTCTCCACAGCAACAGCCTCTGACCCCTTGTCAACTTGCCTGGTGGGAGTTCCCTTCAAATCCTCAGAGTTCCCAAATGAAATGTGGAATGCTTTAAATGAAGTTAACTCACTCGCACCTTCTCCTGGCCGCTACCCTGCTGACAATCCCTTACTGTTTTGGCAGGAGTGGGCGAGAACGTTACCAGTGCCAAAAGGGGAGCCACAAGAGTTCCATCTCTTAGGCTCCATGAATGCAACCTTTTGCGTTCACTTTAAATTCAATTCCCACTTACCATATCATGAAACTAAACATAACACTTATCCTGATCCTAGCAACCCACACTACACAGATAAAAACTGGTGTGAAAATTCAGTCCTAGTCATGCACTCATCTAGTGGTGATTATAAGCCTCGTGAACTCCCAAGAGGTGTGTTTTTAATATGTGGAGACAGAGCATGGGCAGGTCTCCCTCCTCGTCTGCTCGGAGGTCCGTGTACCTTTGGTAAGCTGAGCCTGTTGACCCCAAATCGAACAAACCTAATACATTGGCAAAGAAAAAACAACACACACACATTGGCTATCCAAAAAAGAGACCTAAGGCAATTAGACCCTGACTGTAATTCAGAAATTGTTCACTGGTCCAGACTTAAGGCCACTGCAATTACAGTCCTCCTGCCATGGATATCGGCAGCAAAAAGCATGGGAGAATTAGGCCGATTGGAATGCTGGGTTGCAAAACAGGCAAATCTCACTTCTACTGCCCTGAGTGACCTCTTATCAGATGAGGAAATTACCAGGCAAGCCACCATTCAGAATAGGGCAGCCATAGACTATCTGCTCCTTCTGCACAACCATCGCTGTGAAGAATTTGAAGGCCTCTGCTGCCTTAACTTGTCATCAAAAGCAGAGGACATCCATGCCACAATCGACAAGATGAAAATCATGGTGAACGACATCAAGAGAGAAACTGACGACTGGCTGAGTGGATTGTTCAAAGACTGGGGACTCTCGGGCTGGCTGAGATCTATTCTGAAAACTTTGGTTTTAGTATTGTTTATTTTAATTATCGTTATTATAGTTGTTAGCCTTGTTTTTAGTTTGATCAAACGCATGGTTCTCAAGTTGATTTCAAGCTCACCCCCCCGTTCCTGAAGTGTACCATTTAGAAGCCCTTAGTGTTCAAATAGATGACACAGAAGCCTCAGTAGAAAACACTGATTCTCCTGCAGAGGAGGAGCCAATTTACCAACCATGGTTTGGCAAATTTTCTGACCACAAACCCAGTTTTCTTCTTTTTAAACAAAACTAGGGGGAGATGTTGTGGTGTAAAGCTAGGTTCTTCCCCTCAGCTGTGACTACTTCCTCCTTGCCTGTCTCCTTACCAGTAAGTTCAAAAGATGCCCCTCAGGCTTGCGGTCATTGGCCTGTCCAGGTGTCATTGTTCCCTGAGACCCTCCCCCTCCCACCTGGTTGGTAGCTCACCTGTTCCCCCCCCCAACCTTCCTGTGAGCTTAAAAGGGGTTGCGGCCATGCGGTGGGGGTCTGTTCGGAGCAGTACTGAGATTCGGAACTGTAATACTGTGGAATAAACTCTGGATTTAACTCTCCGGCAGAACACACTCTCTTCCTCTTCACTATAGCCTGGACTTTTCTGCTAGAGGTAAACTGAGTTTTGCTTTGCATGGGCCTATCTCGAGTGCTTAATAGTAACTGCTTGCGAGCCGAAGGTGTCTCTGAGGAGAAATATCCCCAGTAGCCACTTGTAGCTCTAGAGAAAGCATCACTCACTCTTCCCTGGCTTGCTAGGTCTGCAGTCCCTGGCAGGAAGGTCCCTGCTGGCACAGGTGGTCAGGCTGAGTCCTGTCAGAGCCCTGCTGTGCTGCTGCTTGCTGTCACCTGTCTCGGGCATCATCAGCTGAGGCCCCTGGCTGGCTCCCAGCATTTTTCTCCATGCCTAGCATTTCTCTCCATGAAACTGTTTGATCTTAAGGATCTTTCCTCCAGCTATGATCTTCACTGCCTTATTTTCAGGTTCCCTTTTTCTCATAAGGATTACTTCATTTGGGTACTCTGATTTTCCATCATGTGCTCTGATTTTTAGAAGCCCAAGCTCTACATCTTTCCAAGCCAAATAATGCAATGTGAGAGCAGCCTCCTGTATTTCATGGCTATTTAACTGGAGGATTTGGGGCATGCCACTTGTCTTTAGAGCAGGTGTTCTCAAAATTTACAAGGAGTCCACAACAGCTGCAGCTAGCAAGCAGCAAGCTCTTCTTGAAGGTTCTTTAGTTCAGTTTCAGACATTTACCCCCAGACAGTTGTTAATGTTTACAGTTTGAGGGTTTTTTTGGTTTTTTTTCCTGTGATAAATAAGAGCTAGAACATGCTCTCAGGAAAAACTCACATGATTCAAAGGCCATGGTTAAATAAACATTTTATTTTAGTGGATCTCTGTCCAGTCTTGTTACACTAAATACTAAATTGTGTGGCCCAATAGGGCTTGAAGCTGCAGTAATTGACCTCAAATGATGACCTTTCTTCTCTGGAGCTTTTAAAAGCACAAATCTTGATTAAATGTGTTTTTTGCATAGTTTCTAGCATTGTTATAGGTCAAAATAGCATTGTTATGGGTCAAAATTTTATCTCTGAAAAATGTTATACAATGGAAACATATGACAACTGAAATATTTATATTAATTCAAAAGCACAAACTTCAGGGAAAAAATGGTTGCTGAATTGAAATTCTGGTAAACATTTTATTAGAAGATACTTCTCACAACAAGGCTCTGAAGGGGCACTTTTCTGTATTTCCAGTTGTGGCCTTACTGCTAAAGTCCAAAGCATTTGTCAAATACACTGATTCAGCTCTTTTCTATTGACAGTTGTCTGTAGCTCAGTTAATGCTCTAAAAGGAACTGAAGTTTTTTTTCTGATTTTGCCTGAACTAGGTGAACTGAACAAATTGATATGTCCTGCTAACTGACTAAAGGTTTGGTTTACATCAAAGCAGCTAATAGAGTCTTTTCCTTCTGTCTGAACAAGAAAGTGTGAAAGAATGGATCCTGCTCTTCTTGGGTGAAGTGCCAATTAAGTCAGGGGAAGAGCAGACATTTATGGCAGTTTGGCCACAAGCACAGTATTTCCAGGCAGCTGCTGCTTCTTCAGAGCTGTAGTTCAGCAGCCTTGTACTCTACCTTTAAAAGTCCTTGGTTTAGCAGTCTCTTTTCAGTGAGAAAAGCTTTCTCTGTGCTATATTTCTGAAGGTAACAAGCTTTTCTTTTTTGGAGAGGGGTGAACGAAGTGCGAAAAGGGGAGACAAACTATGTTGCAGAGGAAGCTGGTGATATTCTCTTTAAGAATTCCCAAAAGCACATGAAACAAGATCTAGTAGCCAGCTGTGATGTGCAGCACTTCAGCATCCTCTGCTACCATAGCAGTGTGCTGAAAATGAAGCATGCTTTAACTGGAAAAGTATCTAAATAACTGCTTGTGCCTTGTCTGGCCATCACAGAAGGGGATCTCTTAAATTTTTTATATGAATTGCCTGCATTTTCTTCAGAGTGAGTTAAAGAGTAGTAGCAAAGTGCAGCTGACTGCAGCACAGGGAGAGCAGCAGCTCTGTCATTACTGGGCAGACAGTGCCAGCAGTGTTCATAAGCACAGAGCAGGTATGATTATCAGGGCAGGCCTTTTACTTCCTGCTATAATTGGACAGACTGACCTGCTGGGAAAACCAAAACTCTTTCATCCAGAACTCAAACAAAACACATCTTATAAAAAAGTATTCCTAAGACATAAATATCTTCCTCAGGAAGGGGAGGAAAACCTGACTTCCCTCTTAGAAGAGGAAGTAGCCAGGACTAAAACTGCTTGCAGTTATTGCAGCAACTACTATGAATTACATTTATTAATTCCATCCAAAGGCTTGATGGGTGTTGGAAAGAAATAGCCATAAATCCTACATATTTATGTCACTGAAATATAAGGGGTCTGATTTTTACACTAATCTTAAGCAAATACTTCTGGGCTGATTTTATTGGATTAATTTCTGGCTTGCTTGAACAGTAAGAGAAATCAGAATCAGGCAGAAAAATGTCTACCTGTTCTTCTGTTCTCGCTAAGCTACAAAGTGGATGGCCCTGACTGCAAGTCAAATGGGGAAGCATGAATGAATTAACATCAAAACATTTTTCTTTCTTCCTTTCTAACTGAAAGTGCTTTCAGCCTGCTGAATTTCTAATGCATCCTCTGGTGATCACTTCCTCAGTCTCCCATTCCCTCTTTGCTCTCTCTTCTGCTCAGCTCTGATGATAATGCACCATGCAGAGGTATAAGCCATATTTTTAGATGCACAGACATTATAATTGATTTTTCCCCTTCAGTTCCTGTGAGGAGTAACTAGATACTTTGTCACTTTTAAGTCTAGAAACTTGCTATTCCTTTACCACTACCCATTTCATCAAATGCCAGCAAGGATTATGTGAAAGGGATGTATGAGTCCCTCCTGCTGAGCCAACAGGCTAACTTTTAATTGGCTTTTATGAATCACTTTCAAGATGTATGAAATTGTAGAAAAAGTTGAAAGTAATTTAAAGGGGATGTTGGTTGCTTTTTTGTCTTGTTTTTTTTTTTTTAAAGCATTTTACAATTGTACTTAGTTTCATTTTAAAGAGTTCTATTTTCTCAGATAAAGTCTTTAAATCCTTAAACAAATGTGTCTGGTTAATGAACACAGAGGAATTTTTGTCTATTAAAACATTAAAACACTGTAGACAGAGTAAACTCTTAATATTTTGTTAAAGGCAATATGAAAATGAGACCTAATTGCTATTACATGGTACCAAAATTGATTTTGTAGTACTTTGAATTACCAGTCAAGTCACAAGTCTGTTGGCAGTGCTCCTGCACTGTAGGAGAAAGTTTTCATGCTGTAAAAAATAACTTTCCTGGTAGTACATGCACATATCCTATATATTTTGAGTTTGGTTTTTTTTCTGCAGGATGGTAGAACTGCTAATGGAAACTCTGTGAATAGAATGGCAAAGAGCAGTGCTCCATGAGTGCAACTAAGTAATTTCATTACTCCTTTTGCTATTTTCTAACATAATAAAAATTTTTCCTTACCACTTCATGCTCCATAACACAACATCTCTGTTGCCATTGCTTTAATGGAACAATACATTACATTTTTCTAAAATCTGTTTGGCTTTTTTGTTTTTAACTTGAGCAGTTATCCAATGTCAGCCAGAAAAATCATCTGATACACGTAAAAAAAAAAATCCTAGGACTTTCTTGATACTTTAGGAATAGTCATATTCAGGAATAGTCATATTCTTTTTACTTATTAATTTGAATTTTCCTAATCAGTCATGAAAAGCCCAAGCTCGAGTTACTGTGTAAGCTGAAACAAGTCTTCAAACAGGATTGCAACTCTTGGTCCCAAATGCAGCAGAGACTTCAGAAAGAAATGTAGCTATGCAGCATGAAAGCTACAGCTTACAACCTCTGATTTCTCCTGGTGTGAGTCTTCTGGTGTTTGTTTTCCATAAGAACATTCCATGTAAAACAACTGAGACCTGAGAACCTTAAATGCTTCTAGTTAAGCCACACCAGACTCAAGTCTGAGCATTGGAATGAAGCAATGGAATGAAGTTGCCTGTATCTAATACAGAACATCTCTACAATAGAAATGCCATTTCTGTCTACTTAATAAGCTCAGTTTCTTGTCAAATGACTCTTCATGTCTCGGTAGCACCAGGAGGTTTTCTACTTGCTTTCTCAGACTTTCTTAGGCAGAATATGACTCCTTCTCTTTGGGAAAAGTACTTACTCATAAAAATGTAAAGTGTGTTAGTAGGAAAACATGGAGAAATATGGAAAGGACTGATGTGAGCTTTGGACTCCGAGAATCTTAGCTTAAGAAATTATATTCACCTAATGTAACCTATATAAGTGAACCACTACTGTGTTTTTTTCCTGTGGTAGCTGATTAGCTTTTTAAACACTTACTGTTATTGATACTATCAGTTGTGAAATCACTTTTTACCAAATAAAAATATAATGTGGTTATCAACTGGGAAAGGAAAGAGGAGAGAGCAAGAGGACATCTATCAGTAAAAGAGGTTTTTTATTTTATTTGAAACAAAAGGGAGCTACTGAGTTTACTGAAACAATGGCATCTCAGGTTGAAAAAAAAGGTATTTCTTATTTCCCAAAATATTTTGTATAACAAAACATACCAATAAGATTTATTTTGAAATTGTTTTCTTGATATGAAACTCTTTATCAGAACTATTAAATTTAAAACCCAACCAATCAAAAAACTCAATCAAAACCTGAACTGAAATAAGAGGGAGAGGTAATGGCAGAAATCTAGCATAGATAAAGACTTATCTGATTAGAGAAAATTCTGAACTTGTGAAGAAAGAAACACAATCTAAAAATTTGTGTGTTTCTGCATAATCTCAGAAAGCTACTCTGAAAACTGATACACTTGGTTTCCAAATGTGAACTAAATACCAGAAATAAATGTATAGCCAACTTTATCCCACACATTCATCTTTCTTTTATTTTTTCCTTTTGTTCAAACAGGAAGAAAATCACACCATTTCTCTTTTTGCTGTTTGAACTCAGCCATACCCAGGCAGTTTGTGCAGGAGACTACAGCATTCAGTGAGCAAAGACTGAGCCAACACTTTCAGGGCTCTTGCCAATTCTGTTAAAAATGCAAGTCTTTCTACAGGTCACTGAATGATGCAAACATCACAATATACCAAAAAAACTAAATTTGGACATTTTTCAAATTGTGCAGTTAGTCATGGGTCTTGATGAGTGCAGGATCCCTGGGCTGAACCGCTTGACAGAAGAAAGGGAAAAGAAAAAACTAACTAACTAATTATAATTTTTATTTTTTTAGTCACTGTGTTCATAATCTGTGACCCATTTTTGTCCACAGAATAAGTTATAAGGAATTCAGTCATGAGAGGTCTAAATATAGATCTGAGCTTACATGTTTTTATATTATTGTACACAGTCTATAAAACTACATTCCTTTACCACAGCATAAAACTGAAGATCACCTTGTTAAAAATACCAGTTTCTCTAAAGAAATGAAGATTCTTGTGATTTTAAAACTATCACCCAGCTAACAGAATCCCTAATGATCACTATTGGTATAAGACATCCAACTTGCACTCTGAAATGCACTTTAATCCCTGGGAGACCTTATTCATCTTCAAGGTGTCAAAGTTAGACACCTTGACTTGTCTCAGCAGTAAGAATACATCTAAAGGAGTTCCTCCCTCTGGGCTCTGGGAATTTTTATTTTTTTAGCCTGGAATTGTCATATTTGTCTCCTGTTCCTCATAAACAAAAGTGGTCAAAAGTACTCACAGACATAAGGAGGTGATATGGGAAAGGAACACTTAGCTGAAAGAATGTAGCTCTTATCTTGATATAAACATAGACCTTTTCTTCTGGGATTGGTTCTATCAGATAATATTTTGAATAAAATATCTCATTTTTATACAAATGTTGCTCTTTCCCAGTGAAAAACAACAGGCTAAATCAGACAGTTCTCAAATTCTCCCAGTCTGTGCTCCTGTCTCTACTCATTGGGTTGAGGCTCCAATCCATTCTGGCGCTTGGTGAACCTGATAAAACAAGCTCCATTTTCTGATGAGATTTTTCACATATTGACCCATTCCAAAGCAACCTTTTTTGCCATTTCCTCTACAGAAAACTCTTCAGTGCATTTACCCCACTCTCCATTCACGGTTTGAGATGAAGTTCAATATACATGTCCTCATTTGATGCAGATTTCCTGACGAGAATAACAGTGACTCATGACTGCTCCTGAGTCACTGCAGATTTTGCAACAACAGATGAAGGAAGAACTGTAGTGAATAAAAACAGACTATTATTTTCTGTCTAGGTGTCCTGGGGTGCCTCAGGCACAGCATCACCAGCTGGGAAAGGGAGGGGACAGTCCCACTCTGCTCTGCACTGGGGTGGCCTCACCTCGAGTGCTGGGGGCAATTTTGGGTGCCACAATATAAAAATGACATAAAGCTCTTAGAGAGTGTCCAAAGGAGGGCCATGAGGATGGTGAAGGGCCTTGAGGGGAAGCTGTGTGAGGAACCACTGTATGAGGTCACTTGTTGTGTTCAGCCTGGGGAAGAGGAGGCTGAGGGGAGACCTCACTGTGGTCCTCAACATCCTCACGAGCAAAAGCAGAGAGGCAGGCACTGATCTCTTCTGTGTGGTGACCAGTAACTGGACATGGGAAAATGGCATGAAGCTGAGTCAGGCCAGGTTCAGGCTGGGTATCAGGAAAAGTTTCTTCACCCAGACGTGGTTGGGTACTGGACCAAGGTCTCCAGGGAAGTGGTCACAGCACCAAGTCTGACAAGGTTTAAGATTTTTGGACGATGCTCTCAGATGTAATATTACAGAATTACATAGTGTAATTCTTGTGCAGGGCCAGGAGTTGGTTTTGATGTTCCTGATGAGCCCCTTCCAACTCAGCACATTCTATGATTCTGTGGGAGTTCTTGAATTTGTAAAGAAGATACAGTAAAGTAAAGTAGCTTCTATCTACTGAAACCTAGGCTTTCTAAAAGGCAGTGGAGGTACTTTGGCCAGACTGAGATGGTAAAGGACAAAGCAGGCATATGTATGAAGAAAGAAACTCACTACAATTGGATAAAAAGTATTTTTCTCTCTAGGGTTTTTTTTCCCTAATGAAATATGAATATATTTAATATTTTTCTTCATTTCCCGGCTAAAAAAAGATAATAACTTTACAAGCCCTGCAGCAAAGGTATATCAGAGGCAACATAAGTCTGACAACAAGCCAACATCTCTAAACATTTTTAGCCAAGTTTTTCAAATTTAACAGCAATCAGAGAAGAGTCATATGAATACCAAGCTCTTGGAAATCTTTCAGAATGCATAGTTTTAATTTAGGGATTCCTGCATGAGGACAGTTGCTAAGGGTGCATGTTAAAAGAGGTATTTATAATTAGGTATCCATACTGCTTTGTTATTGCATGTCAGATGAACTGCATGTCAGAAACATGCCAAGTGCACAATATATGTTTCAATACTAATTCACAATCCTCCAGAAAATCATTAAACATTTCCTCCTATAATTTTCTTTTACTACTACTACTACTCCTACTGCTGCCACTGCTTGCATTTCTTTGACATTGAAAAATAAATACTGAAAATTCTTCACACATTTGAGAGTGAGAGGACTGGTAAAGGGCAGTTGTAGAGATTAGTCACTCGATATTTTCACATCTACATCAGGAGATGCTTAAGGATATATTGAGGAAGAATACAATACTCCTTATAGGGGTAAAATTTAAGACTTAATCAGTCTTTGTTTCTTTCTGTTCCCCATGAATTCTTAGAAGGGAAATTTTGTTGAAAACTTGCATTCCCCTAATAGTCTGAATTATTTACAACCTTTGAGAGGAGAATTCATATCATATTAGTGCTGAAAAATCTTTCTAAAACCACCTATAGTCATCTATAAATGCTCCTGACAAACTAGCCTTTTAATGTTATATTTTCCCCCCAGTGGTGAAATAAAACATTAAGTTTGTCATTTTAGAAAACTTACTTCCTTGCCATTTTTCATTTTTTTGATGGAAAACCAAACCAAGCCTGGAAAAAACTCTCATGCTGTTCCTCTGTTCACCAGAGAAGGTAAATGTGGAAGTCAACAGGTATTAAGTAGCATTATATGCTAACATTAAATGACTGCAAAGTACTGATATGCTTTCACTTATTATCTCTTTGGGACATCTGTCAATATTAATACAGTAAGTGGCTAAGCAGTCATCCCTAGTAAATAAGTATCAGATCCAAATGCACCACCCTTCAAGCAATTAGATGGAGGCTTAGGGATAAAAGATTAACATACTATTATTTTTAATTACATTATTTATTCCCATTTTACTTTATGAAAATTAATAGCTGTCAGAAAACAAACAGCAAGGAGGCGCTAAAATCCTTTGAGACTTATTTTTTTTATTTATTTGTGCATTTAATACTATAATTCCCTCTAAAACAAAAGAGGGAGTCTCCAGTTGTTTAACCATAAGCCCTTCATTAGGTCAATTCATTTTACGTGGTAGGTAGAGTGCTGTTGGACTCCATTTTCCAATTAGCCACAGTTTTGCTAAATGACTTTGGGAGAACCATTGAATCTAAATATTTAAATGTGTTCTCATGTCTATGCAAATGGAAGATAAATATAAGGATCAGTTGTAGAGAATTTGGTAGCACACAGGTAATGGACTTCCCTCATTTCTTCAGAAGAAATGGAGTCTCAGCCTCAGATATGACAGACCATCTAAGTTCACTCACGTTTTTATCTACCATAAGAGAAAAAGCTGAAAGAATTCTGCACTGTAATATTGGGGAAAACATGGAGGATAACATGGAATTACAGTAAAAAAGCAAGACCAAAAGATATTTCTTTTAAGAGCTAGCAGTAACTTGATCAAAATTAAAAAAAAGATACAATAAGAACAAGCCCTTGGAATCTTCTGTATTAGAATCAAATTTATTAGTCTGGGAATATGCCTTTTGCTGCTGCCTTCTGAAAAAGGTCATCTTCTATTTCTTACAAGCACTTCATCATCAGCTGGCATTGAAGTGAAATTAATTTTTCCCAAAGTTTAGGTCCTCTGTCTGTCAAAGTGCAAGTACATCATGTGATATCATCACAAACTTCTACATTCTGTTGAAAGAGTTGATCACTTGAGCCAAGGTGCATGACATAGTGCAGGACAAATCTATAAGCAGAAGGTGCTTTGCTGCAATCTAGTTACATAATATCAAAATATTTGAGTCATGAAGTTGCCCTGAAGGCTGGACCACCTCTCCTGTGAGGACAGGCTGAAGGAAATGGGGTTGTTCAGCCTGGAGAAGACTCTGGGGACACCTCATTGCAGCCTTCTAGTACTTTAAGGGGGCTTATAAAAGAAGAGAGAGACAGACTTTTAACACAGATAGATAGCAATAGGACAAGGGAGAAGGGTTTCAAACTGAAAGAAGAGAGATTTAAATTAGACATTAGAAAAAGGTTCTTTACTAGACAGTGGTGAGACACTGGAACAGGTTGCCCAAAGAAGTTGTGAATGAGCTTGTGCATGACATTCAACCTGGGACTCCAGGACTTGCTGCTGCTTGGAAAAGGTTTGGGTAAAGCCTGCCATGTGCTAACCACAGTATGTGTAGAATGAGTGGTGTCTTTTAAATAAAGAGAAAAAAATGTTCAGGAGCAATGGTGGCTGTGTATCAAAAAAACCCCAAATTGATTGAGTAAAACCCTGCCTGCTCAACTGCTGAAGGGCAGCACTTTGCATACTGAGACTGGGGATTTTACAGGTTGGATGGAGGACAGACAAGGATGGTAAGATAGGGTTGCTGAGAATCAACATTACCACTTCTCTGTCATTTTAAACTTTCCAGCTCTGCTGCCACAACAGTGAGCAGTAATCCTCTAAGCTTGCACACTGATTATGCAAGATTTATTTCTATGGCTGTGGTCCCTCACTGCTATTTGCTTCGTCACAGTGAAGAGCTGGAAAAATATCTGTGAACTTTAAACAAGTTTGGACAATGTAAACTGCTGGATAATAACTTAAAACAGTCTGATGAATGTGGTTGTGTCAAGCAGTGTGTGACTAACTTGAAACAGTGAGAGTGGCAGGGAAATAAGATATCAGGGCCAAAGTCATGGTGAGCTTTCAATAGTGCTTGGAAATATGACATCCTTTCTCACATGTGATTTCTCATTAAGTCTCTTTTGACATTTCCCAAGCATTAACACACGTGTTGAGAAAATTAAGTTGTCCTGAGGGCAAAAAAAAAAAGTCAGTTTCAAACAGCAAATGCTGGAAGACTGCTTAGTGTCAGTAGAGATTGATGTAAATTTTGGAAAAATAAACACCTTCATGAAATAAGTAGAATTATAGAATAATCATAAAAGATACTTTTCAATTTCATCTGACCAAAATGAGGAGTAGTTATGAAGGGCATCATTTTATAGAATTAAAGATGCAAGAGGTATATTAAATCCAATTGTTCACATCAAAAAAGCAGGTTTGAGTGGATTCTGCTTTGTGTCCCCATTTCTGCTAGAACAAAGAATTAAATTAATTACTGTGAAAATCTTGAGAACCTCATGGGAGGTTTTTTGTTGGTTTGGGGGTTTTTTCATTGTGTGATTTGTTGTTTTGTTGTTTTTGGTGGGTTTTTTTAGCAACAAATTAGATCTTCAAAATATCTAAAAAGACATACTACTGCAAAAATGTATTTACTCCTTTTTCAGAATAAGGAATGAGCTAGAAAAATAGTAATACAGCAACATAAGGAAGAAAGAAGTCAGTAAATTGTTTTACATATGTTGAATTTGTATCTGAAAGTATATTAGAATACATACTTGCATAGGTCAGAGTAATATTTTCCTTTTAAAAAAATTGTTGATATCAAATTGCAACTCTTCAAACAGTTCTAGTTATCTTGCTCATGGAAAGTTTTAGCAAATTTCTACAGGGAAATGCCATGATACAAAGTAAAGGAAGGAATGCTCATGACTGGAGAAAACTCTTGCTAAAGCTCTTTGATCCATTGAGTATCCTGATATTAACATGAAAAAGAGCAGTGGGTTCAGCATAAATCTAACAGATATCCAGGAGGAACACTAATGTGGGAAATTATTAGAAAAGTATACAAATTATATGTGCTGATCTCTTCTAGTTGATTTTAAAATTAATTTGAACAATGCCATGTTTACTTAGAATACTTGAGAATAGTATATGCAAAGACTTTGTCATTTAGAATTACAGTCTTATATAATTTTTAGGGGTTTACTAATTTCATAAGAATTTCTAGCCTTTAGAATACAGAATCAGAGAATTGTTAGAGTTGGAAGCAACCCCTGGAGAGGCTCTAGACCAACCCTGCTGCCATGTAATGAGTGGTAACAAATGCTACTACAACACTTCCTACTGGCAAGCAAGAGTAGGCAAGTACTGCTCATTATGGGAGCCTCTGGATCGCTCGGTATGTTACTAATAATAATTTATTTTGTATTTCCAAACTCAGAATGTTCTTCTGTTTTTAGTGCACAAGAAATGTAATGATGCCAACCTAAAATGCAGTACATTGTTTTCAAAGATAATTTAAGGTTCAAAAGTCTTGCCTCAGCAAAGAACTTTACAGACCCAGTTGGAATAACTTCCTGTTTCATTTTCACAGATCACTTATAAGGAAGAGGGAAGTCTGTTAATTCAAATGGCAACTTTACTAAAACCAAGGAAGAACAAAAGCTAAAATATTGTAAACCCAAGGCCAAGGCTAAATAGGCTTCTGTCAAGCCTACCTACACTTACATTTGTTTCCAGATCTCCACAGATTTGAAGGGGCAATCAGCACAAAAATTTAGAGGCTGAGTGCACAGACATGATTGTTCTGCAAACAGAGATTGCTACTGTCATACTGAAAAATGTCTGCTAAATAATGAAATGGTCCATTTCAGCAAAATGTTTTTATCTCACTGACTCATCTCAGTTTACCATAAACTGTAGATTCCCTTAATTTTCCACTTTTTTTAGAGTGTAAATTTAACTTCTTCCTTTCCCAGGTAGCTTGTTGTTCAATAATATATATGTTATATTTGTCTATTTGCAATTAAGCATACATTATTTGAGATCTTTCTACTCCTAACTTATGCATGTAATAAAATGCACTTGTGCAGCAAAACTACACTGAAATAATGGAAAAGCTTCAATTTCTTTAGAGCATGAATTACAATTACAGAGAAGGAGACAGAGTTAGAGAATTAATTTTTATCCTGAGTATTCTCAAACCTGGTTTGTACTGAGGATACTTGAGGAGGGCAGTTCCTTGATGCTGGATCTACAGACCTCAAAGTTTTGATCATTCAGAGAGACAGTACTGCTGTAATTCATCTCAGGAATTCAGCTGTGTGTGATGCAAAGCCTGCCTTCCTTTAAACACAACTTTCTGACCTCGGCCCTTGTAGATGTAAGAGGAAAGAAAAGTTCTATGCAAGATAATAAAGACAAAAGCAGAGACAGAAATGACTAACTCAGTGATTTAAGCGAAAAGCAACAGCATGAAATGATATAAAAACTGAGGCAAAAAAGCATTTAGATGCAGCAATGCAGCAACACTTGGGGGAACAGAGAACCCACCTTCAACTCCTGTATGACTGTCTTGCCAGCAGAGCCTTATTGACATGCCTGTATCCAGGAGCATGCAGATGCTTAACCTGGAACATATCATTAGTTACTGTTCCCCATGAGTATTGATCAATAAATTCTTGCTGTGTGCTCCTAAACTGTGCACTGTGCCAGCAGAATTTCTTCATGTACCATAGGAAGTACTCAGAGAGTCCCTGTCAAAAGACTTACCTCTACATTATAGATTTTAGATCATTCTCATCAATCTGGCTGCCTGTTTTTATTACAGATTAATTAACTTTGGAAATCTGATATTCCTATGTTGCTTTAAAAAAATTCAGGGTGTGTTCCTAATTATAACTGATTTTTTTTCCTTTTAATTATCCTAAGGGTTGTGAATGCTCATTCAGCTTAAGTGGCACATCCATTTTACAGATGAAGGAACTGCTCTCAGAAGAAGATTAAATGAATTTCAACTGGATTTAGCATTTCTGTGAATAAGTCCTTAAGAGACTTGGAAAAAGGTCATTTGCTGAACTAAGAATATCAAACAGAAAATCTTTCACCAGACCCAGTCATCTTCAGTCACAAGCAAGCCTTTCATAAACTATTATATTCTTTTAAAGAATTACTTGGTCTCTGCCCCTTCTAATTCTAATGGAAATTGTTCAAGAAAGCCATGCTTATGATGTCTGAAAAATCCTCTAATTTCCATTCTAAATTTATTCAGAATTTGCTCCTATGCCAACATTAAATCTCTTCTTTAAATTCAACAGCTCTTTTTTTCCTCTATGTTTATTCTCCTGATGAAATGATAGAGAACAATCAGTTCCTTCTCAGATTTCCTTTTTTCTGGCCCAAATAAGCCAAGCTCTGCTAGTTGTCTGGGAATTAAGCTTTATCTTGTTAGTCACTCGTCCAAGTTACAGTCTCCTTTTAACATGCATAAGAAAAATTTTGCAGAGGTGTAAAACAGTGTGGAGCTTTACCCATGAGAAAATTAGTTTTGCTTTCTGAATGTCAACATTTCTCTTCTAAACTCTTCAAAAGGATTTTGAACAAACAGTCTCAGGCTTGTTCAGGCAGATGGAGATACATTGCATGGAGTTTATGCAGTTCATACATTACACCCCATTAATGTTTAACCTGTGTTTTGGGAAGTTGATAAGGACTTGAATGCAGACTCCATATCCTCCAGAGTATTAAAAAAATGCATTGTATGCCAGACAGCTCCAGGTTGGGACATGTGTGGTTTTTCTGGTTTCTATCTCAAAATGATACGTGAGTTCAGTTGACTGTCCAATTGTCAGTGTAAACTCTGGTCCTGGGCAGGTTCTTGTCCAGTAAATTTAGGGGAAGAAAAATATTACTTTCATCTATCAAAAGAGATAACAAAGAGAACCAGATAGAAATTTTTCCCATAGGTGATTTGAACAGGTTGCCCAGAGTGGTTGCAAATACTGGAGGTTTTAAAGACCAGACCTGAAGTTCCCTCCAGCCTCAGTTATTCTATGATCCTAGGTATTTGGTTAGTCAATCTATATCAGATTTTATTAGTGCATTTCACAATATAATGAGTATGCATATATTAGAATAATTACAATGAAATGAAAAGATTAAGGGTTAACACAGATGGGTTTTAAATCTGTATCTTGATTTCTTTGTCAGGAATCATTTATTGATTATGCTTCAATTGTATTTCTCTTCAGTTAAATCCTTTTCTTCTAAGAAAAATTAAAATAATTTTATAATAATAAAAATTAAAATTACTTCTTCCATGAATTAACAAAGTCAATTTAGTCATATTGATTGTTATGGAATTGGAATGACTTCCATAGAAAGAATGGCTGAACTAGACAGGATTGTGCAGTTTGGAAAAGAGAAGATACTAAAGATCTGTATAGCATAAAAGGCATAGGAAGAAGAGATTAGAATGAAATGAGAATATTCTTTTGCAATGCAAGAGCTGGAAGGTATCAATTTACAGTGGGGGACAATTCCAAGAGATACAATGAAGGTGACCATCCTGCAGCTGAGGGCTGAATTTTACAGCTCTATGCCAAAGCATGCTGAGGTAGCTAAGCAGGGGGGAGCAGGGGGAACAGGGGAATTAATGGAATAAGTGCAGGTATTTACTGAACACACAGATCATGCATCCAGCCCCCGTGCTTGACCAGTCCTCACGTATTTCTGTAGATGCACCTCTATTTTTGCCAGAGAAAATTGAAAGCTTGACATAAAATCCTTTTTGATTGGTGGCCATGTACTTTATTCAGTATTCAAATCCTTGGTCTGCAACAGGCTTTTGCAAAAAAGTGTTGAATGCCCCACCTAAAAATGTGATCATTTCCTGTCTTTACTATGATAGCATATATTTAAACTAGTCAATCCTGAAGGTAGAACTGTCAGCCAATGAGTTGAGCAGTGATTAAAATGTTCAAACACACCTTAAACCAGGAAAAGTTGAGTACAAACCATTTTTGGTAGAGCTAGAGCAAAAATTAAATAGTTTTTGTATCTGCATTTCTATTCTTAATATGACCGGAAATCTGAAGCTACTTATGAACTTTCAGGTCATAGAAAGCATCCATGTAATTCTCATTTCAGTCACTGGGGCATATAAACTATACTCATGTGTCTGAAGATAAAACACTTCAACCACTGTAATTGGCAAGAAGTTTATTCCTAGCCCACTTGAAGGAGGAATTGACATTTCTGTGTGTTCCAGAGAGGACACAGTTGTTAAGGTCATCAAATAGTTAATGCACTGGTGTTAAAACAAATGGAATGGTATAATGAGAATCAGTTACTAAGAAATCAGTCCACAGTTTTCTTACTTTGTTTCACAAGACCTGGAAAAGTTTTACATTTAAAAACAAACTGTATACACTTTCAGCTTTAGGCATTTTATGACTCTCCCAGTTTTGTGTAGGTGTTTGGAGTTCTGTGTGTTGGCTTTTGTAGGAACAAAATATTTATAATTCTTAAATGTATGAATCATAACATTTATATGGCGCTTCTGGAACAGATGCCACCAAAATCTTAATTAAATATAAAAGCCTACAATTAAAAGGCAAAACCAAATGAATAAACTTTAAAGAATGGTTTAAATTCTTGCAGCTGAGAACCTTGGAAATAAAAATGGAGCATGACATGAATATCACACAAATAAGTTACACAAAAAATACAGTCTAATGATAGGCTAACAAATGTATCATGAGAACAATTATTATTATACAATATCTTATATTTTAAAGCACTTTACAGCACTTCACAAGTTGTCTCTGAATAAATAGGAACCATTTCAAATTCTATTAAAATGCATGTCATAATATATGTTTTTTATTTGCCAACTCCTTTAGTGGCAATTATTTATGATGATACTCTATAGCATACTAGTGAATGCAATCTACCATATTTCTGAAAAATGAGACATCAAGGCACCATCTGCTATTGAATACCTACTGTAAAATAGGGAGATACACACATCCAATTATCCTCACAATTATAACTCAGGCAGTTTAGCATAAGGAAGAATATCAAGGTCTTCTAATTAATTTGTTTCAAAAAAACATATCTGAGGAGCTAATGTGGGCTGATTTAGCCTAACAGCTTCAAATGAGCAGATTCTTAACCCCTAAAACCTACATGAATAAAGGGATTAAAGAACTACTTGTCCTCTCTAACAAGAGCTACCCCTACATTTGTCCCAAATAGCAATGAGATATTTTTTGAGCTTTCAATGTGGATCTACATATTTGTATTAGATACCCACTGGGGATTAATGAACTCATTCAGACTGAATATGTTCTCTCTTCAAATCTTTTCAACAAAAGCTTAGATAACTTTCACAAGCTTTCTGCAAGCCTCCTTATTTCCATCTATTTGCTATTTCTGTGGAAATTAACTTCCTTTTTCCAGAGCTGGTGAGGAAGCAATTAAGAAAAAAATCTATTTGAAGTGCTCTTGATAGAAAGTTTCCACATTAATAATCTCAATTCTCATTGATCAAGAGGCCTATTTTTCTGAAGTTTCCAGGTCACTTAAGAAGATCAAGTCTCAAATAGCAGAGCTGAGTTATACACATGTGGGGTCCATATCTGTTCTATAAATGACAGTGTGCTTTTTCACAATGTAAAATTAGTAATTGGAAATCAGGGCTATTTGGACATATAAGGTAAAGAAGAAACAAAAGTTTGAGTAGAAGTAAGCATTAACAGTGTGCCTTTAATCTCCTTCTATTTTTAACCAGATGATTGTTGCAATATTTTTGACTCAGGAAAAAGCTGTGGTGTTTTAAATTACAGCTGCAGCAAGGCTGTCTTGTAGAAATACAACAGAGGAAGAAAAAGACTTACATTTCTTTGCTGAAAAGGATACAGTATGTGTCAATTTTAAAAATGAAGGGTTTTTTTAGGACATTTTGCTGTGGTTTTATGTCACTATAACAACTATCTGTGTTTCAAGTGACATTTATTACTCTTCAGAGATCTGAAAACATAGAACATTTTTGTTTCCTGACTAGCAGTTACACATGCTATATGTCATTCTCCCTGTTTTCTTGATAGTTGTTTTGAGACCAATTTGGATTTACTGAAAGATCACAGCAATACATAAAGGATTACATATTGCTGCAATAGAAAGAGAGACAAGAGGAATCATGAGGCCACATGAGTTGGGACACAAATACTTCTGGCCCATAACTTCAGTCTTGTCCAAGACAGTATAAAATATCCCTTGACACTCGTGGGGCTGCTCTGCATCTCTACTACTTCCTCAAAGTGAAGCCCACAGCCAAACTGGAGCTTAACCCCATCCTCTGTGGAGCCTTAGCAGGAAAGAACACCTATGGAGTTACCTCTGGACTAGTTTCCCTGAATGAGTTACTTGATGCTTGCATTAATTTTCACATGATTCCTGACATGTTTAGAATTCAGGCACACAGAAAATATTCCATTTCCATCTTTTCTCATTCTCTCCAAATAGGATTTACTGTTGCCATAATCAACTATCAGTAGAAATCAAAATGATATAATCAAACCTAAATAGCAAAAGATTTCACTATGTATGAAAAAAATTATCTTATCTTTAATCACACATTGTCTCAGTGCAAAACAATAGGAACTAAAACAAGAGAAAATTAAAGATCTGTCTGATGCCCCTAAAACCAAGATAAGATGTGATGGCACAAAATAACAGTAAGGGTTTGCCAGTTTTAGTGGCTCCTTTTATTATTCAGTATATCCAAAAGAGGTTGAAATTTTCCATGAGAAATAATAGCAGCCTTGTTACAGGAATAAAATAAAATTAGTTCAGTGAGAATGATCTCTCTCTCCTAAGAATATTCATTAATAAAATAATTTATCTGTACCATGCTGTTCTGATCAGGTGGAGATCAGACAAAGAAGCAAATGTATTAGCATGTAATCATAAAGTACTTCACTTACTACAGATTGTGATAAGCAAATTGCTGGTAATTACAGGTGCTCTGATCCCACCTGTGCTAAAACAGCTTCTTGCTGCAAAAGGTGTGGCTGACATGCTGGCAATGCATTGCTGCCACCAGCATTATCCCATCCCCATCTGGCATTCTCTTTAGGGTGGACAACGAGTAGACAACATCTCTCCTACCCTCCTGTTGCAAAGCCATTGTGTATGTCCTTTAAAGATGGGAGAAGTTTTCATCCCTGGAGCATGACCATGAAAAACAGAATTTTTGAGGTACCCTTAATATGAATATCTGGATTTATAATGCCAGTCTAAGTTTTTTGTGAATAAATTAAAATAATTAAAATACAGAAGCTATGCGTTGAAGACACAAAAGTAAAATTTCAGTGAGATGTAACTCCAATTGAATTATTTCCCCCAAAGATTTTGGATCTAAAAGAACTCCCCATTTTTAGTAAGCAATGTGGAAAACTGCAAAAGTACCCAGACATTATAAAAGACTTGGTAGCCATCTTAAGGTCCAGTTACTTTACAACAGGTGAGATCTGGATCAAAATGAGAATAAGAAGGTTATGCCTCTGAAAATATCCTCAGCTTTGCCAGGAACCACTTAGTGAAGGTCAAATATAGATGTTCTGTTATATATTTCAATAAGAAAAATAAAGCATGGAAATAAATATAGTATTTTTTAGTTACCCTCTTTCAATCTCACAATTAATCTTTCACATTTTTCTTTTTTGCCTTAGTTCATCCCAGAAAAAGTATCAAAGTAGGGTATAGTAAAACTTTTTAAACCAAATTACAATAGTTAAATTGATAATATTTTTGTGCTTTTTCTCTGTAAATTGCTGAATAAAAATTTTAGTAGCAAAAAGAAATATCACCTGTGACAATGGAATTTTATATTCAGTCACTTCCATTCCTAACAGAAATATCTCTGTCCACAGGTGCCTAAAGAGGAAAATTAATGACATTAAAAAGCTTTAGAACACTGGACAGTAATTCTCATTCTTTTCCTACAGAAACTAATAAGATTTTTCTGATGTTTTACAAAATTTGGAAGTAGGCAGTGAGCTGGAAGGGGTTCTTGGTGAAGATTCGAACTTTTTTCTGTTGGAGAGCATTGACAGTCACCAGAAACCATTCAAAGGAAAATAAAGAATACAGGTTCCCTGAAGTTCACTAAAGCTGAGGCTTTCAACATCTTGTGCCCCACTTTCAGGGAAAGGAGAACTCTCATCTCTAGAAAATATTGTATCTTCAATTAGCTGGGAACATGAGTGCTTTGTCAGATTAATGATGCATTTGAAGGAAAAACTTTGGTAAAAACTATGCTTGCCTTGCTTCAAATGGATAAAAGGCAAAGCTATGCAGATATTTATTTTACAAAGCAAAACTGGCCAAAAACAATGATGGAAATTTAATTATAAAAATAATAAGAATTAAATTTACTAATAAAATTAATTAAATTAATTAGGTTAAATAATTAAAGCCTAATTGTGTTGAGAATTTCACTGGTTCTTTAAAAGGAAAAATAGATGACCAGCACATTCATTATCCTTTTGTCTGACAAGATTGCTGTTCTAAATTTGCATGTTGAACATATCATACAACTTTTCCAAAATTTATAATAATTACAAATTTTTGTAAAAGTGTGTTCCATGAGTTGCTGTGGTTTTTTTGTTTGTTTGTTTGTTTTTTCTTAGAGCTTTTGTTGTTGTCTATTACTTTTGAAGGATAAGACATATCTGAGTTACTGCTGTAGGACTCACAAGAACAATGTAAGAACAAATAGAAGTAAGTGAAATTAATCTAGAGTGGCTGGAAATGTTGCAAGCTTGTTATTCTACATATGCCACTAGAATGGGAATAAGTATTAATTAAAATGCCCCCCTAGACAGTAATTAGGAATGAGAATTATAGTGAGCAAAGGGTTGAGGTGGCACAATTAAAATAATGCATTTAATAATGAGAAATAAGGGACACCAATTATGGTCTCCATCCCAAAAGTGGTACATGTTCCTTCAGAAAACTACATTATAATCATGTGATCTAACATTATGCTATAACACACACCTAAAAGAGAGCTTTTGAAATTACTGCTAGGTTTTCTCTCATTCTCCTGTTCAGCCTCATTGAAGGCCCTGCTTCTCTCAGTAAAACAGTTCTGTTTGTTGGACCAAGCTATAGCTATTACCTGATATGCTTTAGATGTCATCTCTTCACAGAATATGGATGTCCCCATTGCAAGCCAGGCAGTGTGAAGGGACTTTTGCTTTTTATTCCTTTGTTTTTTTAAAAACTAAAAATAAAATAAATCACATTATCACATTTAGAGTGTACTTCCAATAACATTTCAGAAGTCCCTTTTCAGATGAGATGAACCATGCCCCAGATGTGCCTACTATTATTTTCTCTAAAGGATAGAAAAAGCACAAATGGAGACACAAAATATACAGCTAAATTAGATAAACATCTCCTAAAAAATGCTACAGACTATTCAAGCATGACAGCACATGTAGTATAGATATTTCATGGAAGGGACATAAAAACATGGATTAGAAGGGAATTATATCTTTATCATGTAACTATAATGTTCTATTTTTTCTATTAATTTTAATCCATTTTGATTTATTTTCCTTGATAGGTGTATTTTCTACCCCAATGCTAATGCACTGTCACAATGGTGTTTATCCTGAGGCTAGGCTCTAAATAACAGATCTTGTGGTTTTTTTGCAAAACAGCTGATAGAAGAAAGGAACAACACCCTGGGTGTCTGTACATAATTCAAATTCTAAAATGAAAAGATAATAATTTCAAAGTAAGCTTGGAAAGTGACCTACTGCTGTATATTTTAAGTTCTGAGGAAACTAGAGTTGCCATAATACTCTATTGTGTAATCCTTGGTGTGAACATTGTTGAATTTTCAGTTTAAATTGAGAGAGATTACTGTGGTCAGGTGGACCCCATAGAGTATTGAGATAACAAAACTGTATACAGTTTCCAAATGGAAATCTCAATAGAATGTATTAGGGTTAAGAATCTGAGAAAAGGGAGGAAACAATTTTTTCTATTACAAATAAAAGAATGAAAAAATGCATTAAATACACTGAATGTCTGATGTTGTATTGAAAATGTCATTGCCAGCATAGTTTCTTCGGACAGAAGAGAACAATCAAGTACATTTTGCAAGATCAAAAACTGACTGGGATAATTTTATGCTTTCACTACAGGCTTTCTTCAGTGCATGTCTCAACAGTCCTTTCCTGATGGAGAACATTAGTCATCTACTTTCCACAGAAAAAATATTTGCAAAAATATTTGACTTCTGTCTAACATGCTAATAGCTGAAGAGCAGCTGAGCAAAAAATAAACTGGACCTGACAATATCAGTATGTAATAAACAGAAATTTTAGCTGAGATTGTGGGTACATTTTTCACTGCAATGGAAAGGGACAAACTTGCATAGAAACATCAGATCTTTTTAAAATGCCAGTCTTTGAGAAAATGTTTCTCACAGACTTCTAGTGTCAAGCATTATGGAATAGTTTGATTTACCAGCACTTGCACTCTGGTAGTGCTGTGTAGAGAGAAACTTTGTGGTACCACGATGAGAAATAGCCATGTGTGGAGCCATGAGTACTGGGAGGTGTGCTCCTGCAGTGTTTGCATTAGCAAACTCCTACTTCTGAAAATATCTCCTTTTCTTTCTAGTGGTTACATGATTTTTAAGGACAAATCAGAGAGGATGCATAACTTCTGCCATCTGTCCTTTGGTTTCAAAGTGCATTCTTCTAGTCTTTAATACAATAAGGGTGGGTGAATGGGTTAGACTTATCCATGAAAAGCACCTCAGTAACTTTACTATCAACATTCACGTTGTAAGTTTCAGAAAAACAAACTTTAACCACATTTTCAGCCTGGAAAACCTGATTGATACTAGAAAAAGCAGAACTGTTCAAAGAAGGTTCATGCTGAGTGGCTTTTCCACTTCCAAAATTATTACAGTGCCCACCCAACTTAAATTTCAACTGTTTGAATGCAGAAGTCACCCAGAACCTTGGCAAAGAAAATGACTCAAAAACTAGATAGTAAATCATTTAATATTGTTCTAAGGATTACTAGCTGGTTGCAGAATAAAATAATGCCTTTGAGTGGAAGCATCTATAATTGATGAGAACCCAATCAATTTTTGCGACTACACTAGACACCATCAGTTTCATTTGTTCTTTTAAAATAGTCTTTGATTGTTAGTGATTATTAGCAGTACCATGATATATGCTTACAGATTTTCAAAGTAGAGCTTTATGATTACATGTCAAAGAAATCTTGATATATGTGTAGCACATTAGCTTGAATTATCATGTTAATTTTTTTTAAATCACTCTAAACATCTCAAAAAAATCTTTTTAGTCTGTACAGCCTAGTGCCATAATCAGAATAATTTACCTTCATCCATTAGCTGTCAGCTGTTCCTATATATTCACTAAGGCCCAATAAATGTCAGTCACCACTATCAGAATTGCTATTAGGAAAACAGAATGATGAATATGACAAACTGTGCAACAGTTTTTAGAACATAAAGATTGCCCTCGTTTTTGTTGCTTGTTTGTTTTTTGTTAGGAGCTAACTAATAATGTTTATACACTCAGTATGAAATTCTCTATTTGCCATGTACAATAGCCCATAGGAAAACAGCATGTAGTAATGAAAATTGTGATAAAGTGTTTCATGCTATCTTTGGATGCTTGTGGCTAATGACTCTTGCAGTAGAACACAGAAACTAGAGCCCTAGCACTCAACCAGTTCATCTTCAAGAAAGATGAAGACGTCTGTGTTTCAATCCTGGTACATGTAAACACTTCAGAACTTCCTAGGGAAAACTGTTGGCCGAAAACTGAGGGAGCAGTGCACATTGAGACCAAAAATGCCACTACAAAAGTACTGACAACTGTAGGAAAAACACAGTCTTGACTCTCTAGAAATCAGATAATTCCTGTAGGTGCATGTTCAATTTTAACTTTATATTTAGTGGGTGAATAACTAATGATCATATGAAACTTTGGCTCAGACTCCTTTTTTTTAAGAGGAAAGAAACCCAACCCTTTCATGTGTTTCCTCTCATCTATAGGATCTGGTTGACCTCTGTATCTTAAAGAGTGTTAATTTTCAGAAGCCCCATGCTTTCTAGCTGAAAACAACTTTATACAAAGAAGAGAGTCATTGTGTGCTCACTGACCCACAGTGAAGCACACAAGGAGGTGTGAACTAAAATTAATACTGGATCCATATTTATGAACTGAACAATAGGCAGAACTAATTATGGAAGTTGTACCTTGCTGAAATGTAACCCAGCCCTAACACTGAAAGATAGGACTTTTTAGCTCAAGCCTGAAACCATTACTTTCCTGGAAGCTCTGTTGGTCAGAATTCATGGGGAGGTGATATGTTCCCAAAATATGCCACCAAGTATGGATCTTACCAAACCTTGAGGCTGCAAGGAAAGAGCCACAAGATGTGTATGTTTTTGTACACACATACTGCAGGTAAGCAGTTAGGACACTCCTATGAGCTGGCTTGTTTTAGAGCCTTCTACATCTGCTGGATCTGGAAATTGATCATTTCACTCTCTGAAGCTTGTACATATCACAAAAGAGGACACACATAGGAATGCCCCTTACTGTACACTCAGCTGAGATAAAGAAATGACGATGAAGCAAATGAACCTTTGGCTAACATGGTGGGGAAAAGGGAGCATTGGTGGGTATAGATGGGAAAGATGGTCCTAGAAGTGAGCAAAATTTATGGACACAGTTGACTATGAGAAGTATTAAGCTTTAAAGTTTTAAATGCATCATTTGACTAGTCTTTAATCTAACAGCACAATCCAACCTATCTGCAATAATTCTACCTATCCTCAAGGTCAGCATTGAGTGTGTACATAAACTGAATACAGCCCTAAGAATTTCTACATCAAAGGCAGCTGTTATTAAATATATCATGAGAACATTTGCTGGTAAGCTTATGTATTAGAAAAAATATGATAGATGTACTCCTATTACATGTTCTATAGATTAGATTTTCATAAGTCAGTAAAATTATTCAAATAAAAAATTCTATATGACAAGTTTATCAGCCTCTGAATAAACTGGTATATTATTTCAGTTGTTGGTTTTACTCTCAGGAGAGTTAAGAGTAACCACTGGAAGAACCATGGAGGAGAGATCCTGCTAAAAACTGAGTTTGGGACATTCTGATCTAATTTCAGAGATATGAAGTCAATACAATTCCAACAAACAACTGATACCTGACTTAGGCTTGAAAGTAAGGGAAAAAAAAAAATCAACATTTAAACTTAGTTGCATAAAATACATTCCCTAAAGAGATTATTTTGACTCATATTTTTATGTTAACAGCTTTGAACTGTTTCTGCTGTTTTCAGGCTTGAAGAACCTGGCCACACTAACAGCAAGGATAAGTGGTGCTGACTAGAAACAAAAAGGAACAACAGCCAAACTAGTTATCTAAGGTTCAATAAAATTTCATCAGGGTTTAGTAAAAGATGGAAATGGAAAGATAAAGATCTAAATGACATTCAGGTAAGCTATTTCATCTTTTTGCTCTTTGCAATGTTTTTGAACCTTTTAGAAGAGAATCCACTGTCAGTATAAATTCCTTTTTACTAGAATGCTGCAATACCAAAAGGTCAGATTTTTAAATTATTCTCACTATAAATCAGTGCAGGATTAGTCTTCATTGTACTAAATGAAGTGAACATTCCAGCATTCTTATCAGATTTGAAAAAGGCAGATGTTGATGGGATTGAGGGCTTAAAAACATTTAAGTGAATTACTTTTCAAGGATAGCCAGTTTATTTCATCAGTTTGCTGGACATTAACCTCGGACTCTAAATTTAAGCTGCTTATACACTTTTAGAGACACATCAGCATTAGATCATCTCTGCTTTGTCTCTGAAGGTTAGCAGATTAATTACAGTCTACATATTCAAGTGAGTAAGCTACAACCTTACCAGTCTTCTGATGAAACAGAAATAGAAGGCAGAAGGTGAAGGTCCACTGCCTGCCTGCCAGGCTCTAGAATGCAGCCCAGTATCCTGCCCTTTGCAGGCTGAACTGAAAAGAGCTGCAACTGGATCAGACAATGAGCTTCATGTTAGTAAAGTAGGCTATTTAACACCAAATGTGTTCACTACACTCTCTAACTCAAACTGTGCACTCCACAGTGGAAGGATTTTATTCTTCCTGTACCACTGATAATATGCAGAAAGCCAACTTGGTAGTTTTCTGGATATATGGAATTTTCTTTGGCTTGTTTTATGGCCATATCTACATGGCACAAGTACAGATACAGGAAGTCACCTAGGCTAGGAAATACTTCTGACCTTATATCAAATTATTTTAAAGGTTGATTTCTTTATCAAAATTTCTGTAACTACGGAAAAAAAAAGCAGATTGGTTTTCAGATTAGGAAATTTGTTCATTTCATTCTTTTCAAAGTGTTCTTAGCTGCTTACCTTCTCCTATCTTGGCAGTAGTACAGTTGACATGATGCACTACTCATATGAGGATGATACTTTGCTTGCTATATCATACTTGCAGTC
This sequence comes from Serinus canaria, assembly GCF_022539315.1. Taxonomy (NCBI): domain Eukaryota; kingdom Metazoa; phylum Chordata; class Aves; order Passeriformes; family Fringillidae; genus Serinus; species Serinus canaria. The sequence continues at coordinate 20,012,939 of NC_066319.1, forward strand.
CTCTGGGTCTCCTATTTCAGCTCTCACTTTATCAGGTCTTACAGAGGTTTGATTTCTTTGTTTTATATTTGACTTCTGTACTTGAGAAAAGTGCTAGGTTGGTAGCCCAGGAGAATTGAGTCCTTTGTTCATCCACAGAGCAATTTGTTTCAAGCTCAGTTGAAGACACAACCTGAGAGACTGGAAGGCAATATTAACTCTTGCCCACCATTTATTTGAAAGGTAGGACTATCCAGCACAAGAATACTGCAGGCTTTGTGTGGTTTGCAAAGAAGTCACAGAGAATAGTGCATTCTGAAATTTACCATAACTTTAAGTGATAGACAGGATTCCCCTTCCTTACATTCTGTCCTTCAGAAAGGGATGAAAAGGAAAAATGGATGGCTGCACTTAGAGTGTGCCCTTGTACAAACTCACAACTGACTGGGTTTATTGAGCTTTATGTTTGAACTGTCCTCCTTGACTTGTCATTGTGAGAAGTTAAAATACTTTTCCTCTTTCATCAGGAGCTTGGTTCAGTTCACAGGACTTCACCCACTCCCATTCCCAAGAAAAGAAGGACACAGAACAAAAAACATTTCCTGAAGTGTCACTGAAAATTAGCCAGCATAATATGAACCTGCTTCATCTAACACCCCCAGTGGCAATTTAATTTATTTTTCTGGCCCATGGTTATTTTCATAAAGCCAGTTTCTCCTTTATAACCACAGAATGGTTCGGGTTGAAAGGGACTTTCAAGATCATCTTGTTCCAAACACCTCTGCCAGGAGTAGGGACACCTTTCTCTAGACCAGGTTGCTCAAATCCCTGTTCAACCTGGTCTTGAACATTTCACAGAATCATAGAATCAGTAAGGTTGGAAAAGACATCCAAGATCATTAAGTCAATTTTTTTAACTAGTACCACCATGCCCACTAAACTATATTAACTATATTGTGAAATGTCACATCCAGTTTTTGGAGGTCTTCCAGGGATGGAGCAGACAGACCTGAGAAGAGCTGCACAATTTTCATAATTTCTCTGGTCTGACTTCAGTACTTTGGGGTATACACAATCAGTTTAATCTCTCCTGAAATGATAGTCTTTCTTAAAAGCAAAATGTCTGGTTCCTGTAAAGCTGTTTCAAAATAATTAGTCAACTTTAATAATTTATAAGGCAAATCATATCTATGTCACATTCACCACTGATTTTTAAACCTGACTGCTTGGATTTTCCTGGTTAATATTAGACAGCTCTCCATTTTACACCTTTCTCTTATTTACTTCATAGCCCACTGTTTTATAATGCTGCAGTTGTTTTGTGTGCAATGTGTTACCAACTTTTAAATAATAATTTTTTTCTAGGGAAACCATTCCGTGCACAATGGCTTCAACTCCTTGCTCTAAAGATTGACTAAATCTCAGTATTTTCAACACCATCAATACAGCACCATGACTTTTTCTTCAGTTCTTAAGCCCTGAGCATAATTATCAGCCCCAGGAATTTAATATCCTCAGTAACACAGATCAAGGTTAGAACTCAGTAAAAAAAATTGAATATAGTAAAAAAATCTGTACATCATCATAATCAGTCTTTTTCCAAATAGAAATAGCTTCATAGCTTAACCACATCTTTGGAAAAGTTACCCAGAAAATTGCATGTCAAGATGATAAATCTGTCAATTTTTAAAGCTGCTTATTGTTGTGGGCATGACACCAAGAGTAAAGCAAGGAAAACTTCATCCTGTATACAAGACACATATCCCACCTGACCTTCAATTACTTTATCGTGTGACTGGCTGTGTGTATTCATTTTATTCTCCTGTCTATAAAGTAAGAGAAAGGAAAATAATACATGCACAATTTCCTGCATGAAAAGTTGTTTGTCTATATAATAGGCAAGACAACACAACCTGCAGAGCCAGCACTCAGTGTATAAATAATATTCTAACTGCCAAGCCCTTGCTGTTTGTGTAAAAGCACAGAAGACCTGAAGTCTCAGTCATTGGCTAAATACAATTGTGATTGGGGCAGCAGATTTCACTGCTACTGGAAAAGTGTTGCTGAGTGGTGAAGAGAAGGATTTCTTTAAAAGTACTGTTAGATTGCCTGCGGCTGCAAGCGAGACTGACAAGAGATCCCAAGGAAAGGAGATTGGGTCCTGGTGCATTGTTACCAGTTCCAGTTCCAGGTGGTCTATTCCAGAACTGCAGATATCAAACAGCAGGTTTAGAAGGAATTTGACAGTCATATTTGTCTTTTATTTTTACGTGACAAGAAAGGCCCAGTTAGAAAGAGTGAATTTCAGTGTGCCAAAGGCCAATTTGTTCTACATTATTTTCTGGCTCAAAGAGATTACAACATAATTCCATCTCAGAGAGGAAATCTCCTTATTTACTTTAAGACTAGTGACAGCACTTGGAACTTCTTTCAGGTGGTGGGAACTCCCTTAAATACTATGCCTATTTTTTCAAAATCATCTTCCATTACATTACAAATCATCTTCCATACTTGTCCTAAATACATTGTCCTTTTTCGATTCATCCCTATTTCAAACATAATATTTTAACCACCCCCCCCATCCATTTGTAGCTTATTTGTTGCTAGAGGTCATCTCAAATTGTAATTTCCAAGGAATTAAAGGAAAACTTCAGGCATAAAATAGGAGCTTTTGAAAAGTTCAGGAATTATTTTATCTGCTAAACATCAGTTAGACAAAAACAACCTTTGCAATTACTTCTTTCTCAAATTCCTAAAATCCATGTGGCAAAATCTAGAGATTACTGATGTGGAAAGGAGATTGAAAAAAATATTATGGTATCTTTACTATGAGTTATTTTCTAGATGAAAAGATGCAAGTAAACTGAAGAGTTAAGATCAAGCAGAATATTTTTTGCATAAAATAGATAGGATTTGCAGATCACTCTTTGAAAAGCATTAATTATAAGTCTTAGCAGGACTTCATTTTAGATTTCATGAAGGCAATGAGTGTACCTCTCTTGCTGCTAATTATATATTCTGATGATCCTCTTTCATTCTGTTTGCAGGTGGCAGAGAAGTATGCCTAACTTCTCTTCCTTGAGATTTTATTTCATACTATTTTACTGACTGACAGACGTTAAAACTGTTTTAATTATATTTTTATACTTAATCCTTCTTGAAGCATGATTCAGACATTTCTTAATTATTGAGTGATATTTTTTTCTTTTCAGTATATGATCTGAATTTTAGCTCTGGCTCAGATGACACTGCACTACCACACACAATTCAGGGAACTATATTGTTCCTTTGATTCATTTGAACAGTCATAGAAGCTCTACACTCGTATGAACCTAATTTCAGAATCCTGAATACTTACAAATACAGATTAAAAAGTAATCACTAAATTAGTACTTGTGGTGAAAATACCACAGAAAAAATGTGTTTTGAATCTTGCTCTATTTTGACTGAAATTGTGTGTTTAGGAATCATAGTTTGAAAATTTGGATCAAGTAATGAAGATTCATGCCGATTTCTCATGATTGATGTGATGGCAGAGCAAGCTTTTCAGATGGGAGATAGTCCCAGAAGTCCCACTAAATCCACTACAAATGTTGCAGATGAGTTGCACTGAGCCTGTTACTTTAGTTAGGAAAAGGATATTTTAGATGATTTTAAAAGATGCATGCAGGCTTCTGAAGTGGTTTGTGTCAATAAAAACCTGGTAGGGAAATTCTTGAAGCTGGATCATTAATTTCATCTCCCCATAAATTCAGACATATTTTCAGTGTTTTGTCTAGTGTTATTTTAGTGAATCATTAGATGCAATATGTGTAAATTACTTTGGTAATATTTTACATTCCACTCTCCACATGAAGACACCTTTTCTTTCCATTGCATATTGTTTGTCTTCACCATTATCTTTAGTTCAACACCCACAGAACCTAAGCAGCTGCTTTTTGTGCAGAATGCTGATCTTTAGCAATTGGTAGATTCTGGTTTAGTAGCACTCTGCATCTTGACAGATCGAGGTACCTGCTCCCTGCTACCTCCTTCAGCTTCCTGCTCCTTGCTTCCCCCTTCCATGGTTATTCTCATGGCTGCTGTGACAGTCTGATTTCAGGTGACCCATTGGCTGCCCAGATACAAAAATAACACTTCTTCAGAGGTAGCAGAGCAGGTACACAGTAATGAAATTCTCTGCCACAGGCATCAACTCCAATGCCTGCTGTTCTGGGGGCCTGTCTTTCCTTCAGAGATGTCTCTATCTCCAGGTGAGACCCAGGCCTTCCAGAGGCTTTTCCAGAGCTCTCCACTCCCGTCTGAACAGACATGGTGGTGGCACAGGTTATCTTTCTGACTTGTCAAGCTGTGTCAGTAACCTGTACTTATCTCAAGAGAAGGCCTTGACATGGTAACCCTCCCCTCCTGGAGCAGGAGTCCTGTGCACATACAGAAACTCACTTACTCCTGAACCTTTTCCACGCCCTCCATCCTATTCCCATGTACCACTCTGAACTTTCTGGAGAGTCTTTTCTTCAACACCTTTCCCAGAGCTTTATCTTCTTTCCCAATACAGTCCCACAGTTCAGAGTTGGGCAAAACCTTTCCTTTTAGGGTTTCTAAGAACTGTAACTCTGGTAGTGATCCCTGAACTCTCAGAATGAAGGGGAGTCAAATATTGGAAAATTTTAGAAGGAAAAAATAGCCCTACTACAACAGTCTTCAAACACATTTCTTCACAGCTTCGTTTGGACAAGTTAGAAACATTTTTGTTTTTGTTTTGAATTTGATTTCTCCCAATGTGTAATCATCTGCCTCTTTCCTAAATTTCTGCTCTGCTGATGTTTCTCAAAATGTCCAAACCAAAAAGAACAATCCAGATGCTAAGTACCTGTTTCATGTTGATTGAATTTTAAGTATCATCCAAGAGGCATCACCATTTCATAATGAGTTTTGGAAATGCTTGTATTGCCATGTGAATATATAAAAGGAGGTAGTGTGCAAAGGCAATCATACAAGGGAATATCAACTGTATAAATACAGGGGTGGAATATTTTGAATTATTTGCTGAAATGAAACATAGAAATATAGAACTGGCTTTGAGAAATGTCTGACTACAGAAATCTTTTCCTGTTTTATTGCTACCAAATGTCAGAGTTTTAAGAGAATAGCATCAGCTACATGCAGCTACATACAGCTTCATTTGAAAGGTATAAGTGGACTCAAGTGAAATCTACAGAACCATAGAATAGATTGGGTTGGAAATTCATCTGATCCACCCCCTCTGTGATGAGCAGGGTGTAATCTCAGTGTGTACTCAAATGAACACATCCACAGCTCCTGCTCTCGGCAGACTTTTGCACATATTCTGAAGAAGCTGGTGAAGCACTTCCTGGTCTTCAGAAATTACAGTGTGGAAAATTCTTTTGCATTGGGCAAAAGTCATAACAGGTTTTCTCCCAAAACCCTCATGTGTGCCCAAATGAGCCACCCAAATATTGTATTTTTTTCCAAATATACCAGCTGTTTTAGTATATCTGTATGCTTTATCTTCACCCTTTTAATGACATCTTATAACACAATTTCTCTCTAAAACAAACTCAAAGCAATACTTGGGTTATGCTACTTCCAGAGGTTCATATACTTTGCATAATCAATTTTTTTCATAGTGTATTATTTGACCAAGGAGAAATTTTCCTTTTTGTTCTTGTATTACATCACAGACAAAAGGTTTACTAGCAAAAAAATCTCAAGTCTATGGTATGATCTTTATTAGACAAGTTGCTCTCTGTAAATTTAAATCACTGGGAAAAAAAAAAAAAAAAGGTGTGAAACACAACTTAAATGCCAGGGAGAAATTTACCACAGAAAAGAATAATTTTGATTATATTGATTCTGTAAATTACATCAAATTCTTGCCTCTCTCCCCTGGGAATCTTTTCTACAAGGAAACAACCACACAGACAGGGGCAGACAAGGTTTCCAACAATGTTTAGAACTAACAGAGGCAATCAGGCAATTTACTGTTGTGTATTTAAGGGCTCATTGAAACCCAGAAAGCTGTTCTAATCTGAAATTAATTACTTGGCTTAGGGTACTTCAGTCCTGTGGCCAGCACACCTCTCAATGCCACACCCAGAACATAATAGAGAAAGGTACCAGTGCTCTGAATGACAGGTATCACTTCAGGGGGAAGTTATATTGATTCATCACATCACATCTTGGAAAGATACAGGGACCATCAGTGCTTACATTGATGCCAGCAGTTTGCATTTACCTCTTGTTTAATTTTCCAGAGTTTAACAGAAGAGCAGAAACATTTTTCTTACTTCCAGATTACTGCATCTATTCCTACACACTGGTGACTTGGAACATGACTGGGATGCCCACCCAGCACATATGTGGATCCTACTTGCATTAGCTTCTCATTCTAATTACTTTTAGGAAGGGTAAAGAGAAGCATAGAGGTAAGTCACTGTGATCCTTTATTTAAAAGGAAATATAAAAGCTTATTTCTTTATTAAGTAATTTTTATTACTTTACATTACTCTTATCTGGACTCCACAAAAATCAATTTTTTTTCTCTGAAAATGTCTTTTCAATTAGTGTTTGAGTAATTATCAGCCTTTTCTTCAGCTGTTTTAGCACCTGGGAAGTTAGTGGGAGAAAAATCTCTTTGTAAGGAAGCCTTCTTTTCTTCTGACAATTTCTTATTTACTGCAGCTTGATTTGAAATCTGCAAACCAACCCCCAGGTGAGTAATTTCAAAGGAGAAAGTGCTACTTCACTGTAATTGGTGTGGCAATAAAATATCACTCATGACATGAGCAGTTTAGGCTGCTGTGACAAAATAGGACTTTTGTTTGTTCATCTGAACAGGCTACATTTTTTATGCTGAGGGCAACAGATTGTATGGGATTGCTATAGGGTCTTCTCTTTTCATCCATGTCACCAAATGATGGCAGTGAACAGAAAGATGTCAAGGCAGTCCTGCTTTATCTGCACACAATGTGTGTCAGCCACTGCAGCCGTGGCATATGCTGAGAACACATGTACTGTGAGTTTTAGACAGCACAGAAATCAGTCTGGGGCAAAAAATATATATATCTATACTGTAGATCCATTGCAGGTGGAATCACTGATAAATTCAATTAAAAAGGCTGTTGGATCACATTGAGATGTTGAGACTGTTTAGTTACAACTTAGGTTAAATTCAGGTGTGGTCTGGTGCATCAGATTTGTACAATGAGAACATCTTTTACAACCACGTAGCCATACACAGCCAAAGACCCATTTGTTGGTACCTCTGAACACAGTTTGTCTGCCCTTCCTCACAAAAACAAAACAAAACAAAAAAAAAAACAAAAAAAAAAAAACAAAAAAAAAAAAAAAAAAAAACAAAACCAAAAAAAAACAAAAAAAAAACAAAAAAAAAAAAACCAAAAAAAAAAACCCCAAACAGGCAAAAAATTGGTTCTGGCAACTCAGTAGCAAAGGGCCTCAGAAATTAAGCAGGAATTGTTGATTAACCTTGGAAATTAGGACTAGCAATGATGCTGTAGAAACAATCCAATTTACAAGACATCTATTCTTAAAATATGAAAGTATCATTCTCCCGGAAAACTAAGATTTATCCTGGAGAGCATAAGCTCTGCAAAGGAAATTATTCTGACTATACTTCTTCACCATGATTGATTTCTGCAGGGAAAACTCAGTGGAAGCTACAGGAACAATTTTTTAAAGTGAAGAACTTTAAAAAGTTGTGGTTGTTCAAGCATGGGAAAGTAATTGAAGGTAATGAAGGCTCTAGAACACATAAAAATAAACCAAACCAGTATAGCTGAGAGCAAAAAGAAATCTACTGGATCATAAACAACAATCAGTACTCAAAGGCATATGGTAAATTATTGTGTTTTATTCAGAGTCTTTGGAAGGAAAGAAATTCCTCCAGCCTCACTTGTGTACAAGAAAATTATTTATTAGTTTCTGGAACATGCAATGATGAATTAGTCTGGAATGGTGACTTCAGCATCTTTATGACAAACCTCTGGAATCAGAGAGGCTTTGAGGACAAAAAAGTCTTGAAGACTCCATATGATACAATAAGAATTTCTTCATGGGCTCTGGAAAGAGGCTGGGTTTATACTGAGGGTAGTTAGTGGCACAGCCTGGACCATGGTTGTGAGAAACTGCTGCAGGTCCCACCAGCTTCACAGAAAAATCATCACATCTGGAGAGATGCTGCTTGAGGAGAGAGCTCTGCTGGCACAAATGTGAGGAGGCATTATTGTATGTCAGAAAGCTCTTGAGCATTAAATAGAAACATCTGTAAAGCTCATAACTGAGTATCTGAAGAAGAGAACATAACCATGTGTTTCAAATTTCTCTCAGAGGTAGCAGGATTCCAAGGAAAAGTGCTTATCCAGGAAAAGCACATCTTCTGTCACTGCACCTGTCTTCTGGGAGGTGTGTGATCTATTCAGCTAATGCTCTGCTCTTGGAGCAGTTTGACATGGAGGTGCCAAGTGCCAGAATGTACCTGTGTGTCCCCCATGTCAGCTTCAAGTATCCTGCAAAGATTCCTGGGATAACAGATAAAGAAGAGTCTCAAGAAAGGAATAAGCTGGCACTTATGTTCTCTTTTTATTTTATAAGAAACAATCCTCAATCTAGAAAATAAACTATGATGGTTTTGCCATTCTGTATTTGGATCCTTGCTCTCCTCCGGTCTTTTTTCATTTGCTTTAAAGTATAGTTTCTTTTTCAGTAGCATCTGAATAAATGTTCATAAGGAAAACATTCTTACTTAGATGTAGGTGTTGGGAAAATTGCATCATGCAAAATGTAATCCATGGAGATTTTAGAGGTTTTTCATATTTTATTCAAATTACATTATATATAGTCAAAACTGTTGTAAACACTATTTTCTGAGGACATGCACCACCAACAAAAAAAAAAAAAACCCTTCAAACAAGATGAATCAGATGTATCATTTGCCCAACAGTACATCAAGAAATATTCACAAATGTTGCTTCCTTTGTTAGCAAAACTTACCAGCAATTTGACTGGAACAAAACTATTTTATATGCAAACAGGCAAGATTAAAAGAGAATCTAAATTACCTTTGTCAAATTCACCACTGAATTTCAGAGAACTCACAACCAAACTAGATCAACTAATCCTTAGATATAGGTCTGAAGATGTACTTTAGATGTGTTGGGTGCAATGTTTAAAAATTTAGTATAAGGTTTTTTGCTCTTGCAGTATATTTTACAGACAGGTTCTTTTTATCTTGCTCAAATCTCCATTTCACTGCCTTTGATCCTGAGGTAAACCAATGGGAAGTAATCAGTATCCTTGACCTCTCTGAGTTAATTCTATTCTTCTCTGAGGTCTCTGGGGTTAATACTAGTTTTATTATCTTTTTACTGAATACCTTTATTGCCTATCATGGTATAGCACTAAAAGCCATTGAAAAAAAACCAACACTGGAAATAGTCTTGATGGAGACAGAACACTGGAGGATTTGCTGAAATCTGCCTACATTTCTTCAAACCAATTTTGGAACATCCTGTCACCCAATGCAGGAAGGTTTACCAGATTTAAACAGAATGAGCTAACAATATCTGCTCAGAAGTTATTAACATAAAAACATTCCCTACTGTTTCATATGCTGCAGTCCTCATGCGTGTGATTATTTCCAATGCAGATTGATAAAAATTCTTCCCTGGCACATTAAAATTTAGTAAACTTCAATATTGGCAGAGTTCAAAGCAGAACACTTGTATGATTCTGCCAGCACTTGGTTTTGAAGCACTGAGTTTCCCAAGAAGTTACAGAAATAATTCATTGTCAGTGCCCTCCCAAAGTAATTTTGCAGCCAGGAATCAAAAGACCTGAAATCCCTACCTACCATTAAAGCATGACATTAGCCATAAACCATATTCAAGCAACTTTTAAAAATTAGATATTTTTAAAGAAATTCATGCAATTATAGGCTTTTGCCAAAAACAGAGCCCACAAACCTGGAGGAATGTACAGTGAATTGCAAACATAAATCCAATTATGCATGTTAATGTAATAGTCTCAAGGGTTGCTGGAAAATTAAGCAAGTATGGAAAATGGATATCTAAGGATTGTACAAGATAGAGGAAGTAGCAGATTAAGGAATAGTATTAGAAGAAGGATCTTATATCAATATTTTTCTAGTTTGCCCTTTGAAATGTCTTTCTTCAGTCTAACAAAGTTGCACAGGAGGAAAGGGTAGTAATGGAGATTACCATAAAAGAGCATATGGTATTTGCCAAGTATGCCCTCTAAGCTCTGTAATCTGAGAGAATCAAGAGCACAGAAAGCAAGGAAAATCACCAAATAACAATTATGTTCTTCCCAGACAGGATATTAAAGTGGAACTCCTTTTAGCCTGAGCAAGCCCAGAAAGAGCCATTAACTTGCTGTTTCAAGTCTTCACTGTCCAAAGTGCTGGGAGACAACACAATGGACAGGCAGCTCCATTCAGGTTGACAGCAGCTCATCATGCTCTGCTAGATTACATTTCTTTTCTTAAGAGCAGTGGAATTAGCCAGAAGACTGCACAGCAGCCATACCTAGCATGGTATGATCACCATTCCATGAGTGGAAAATGCCTACTTGAAAGTGTATTAAAAATGCTCAAGAGCAGTGCCTGAACACCTGCTCCTTATTTTGACTTTCATAGCCTTACAGTTGTTCACCATCTAAGAACAGGTAATTATGATGTTTTATTACAGATTCAGAAGTCTGAGCTTCACTTTCAGTGTTTTTTTTTTCCTACCCACTGTGTATACTATAATTATTTTAAAGTGACAACATCTTCCAGAATGACTAAAACACATTATAGATGTATATATGTATTGACACATATATACAATGCTTTAGCATTCTGCCTTCCTGTACATGATCCTGAGGTGCCATTTAAATTAATTCTGTGTCTTGAGTCCAAGACTGTTCTGGAGTTTTAGTTTTGTTTTTGTTTGTTTCCCCTCCACAGTATCCCACTTTGGGGGTGGTCATAATTTTAAGGTAACAGATTTTTTTTTTTTTTTTTTTACTTAACTAAACCTCTTGAAATTAGTTGAGAGGGGAGGAAGTATGTTACTGCAGAAAGGATGAAAATACAAAGTTGTTCTCTATCTGTGAAGCTCAGTTATATTTGAATCTGCTGTTATGTGCCTGAGTCAAAATTGGTATTTTTCACTGCTTGACTTTAACAATATGATTTTGGGGCCTAGTCTTCTGCCTGCCCTCTGAGGAGGAAATGAGCAGGTTCCTGGGGACAGATGTAGCAGGTATTTGTGGGATCTTCAAAAGCTAGCTGTTCTCCAGCACCCCTTAGCCACACAATTCTGCCACTGCAATTGTAAAGTGATGCTGATGGGGTGAGGAAGGTTGTTCTCCACCAGAACAATGTCACAGGCAGTAACCTTTATTTTAGTTCCTTCTTTGGAATAATTTTTTGTTTAGAACTGGGATATGTCAATGGAGATAAGTTCTTTCCTCTTTTGTCTTTGAATTTAGTGGGTCAAATATTGGATTAATGTGTTCATGATGAAGGAGGACGAAGTTTCGAGAAGAATCAGAAAAGACAGTGCAGTCAATTACTGAGAATTTCTGGTGTTATCTCACACAGGTACTTTGAGTGTGAGCTGGGATTTGCATGAAGGCTAATTTACTGCTCCAGGTGTTCCCAGTAATGGGTGTTTGATAGCCCCAATCTCAGCTGAATCAGTAGTGCCCCTGCTTTTGTCAGTGACAGTAAAGACCCCACTTTAACAAGCCTCTTCTGATAAAATGATCATGCTTAGGGTCATAAGGTCATGCAAGCACATTAATTTATCAATTTACCCAGAATATCCCAGGTCTAAAGACAATCAGAGCTGTGCTGTGCTTTTAAGTGATGACAGCAGAGTGTGTTTTGTGTTTCACTTCCTATTTTGGAAAATGGGGGCATTTTGTCCTACTGTAATTATTAACAACCTGTAGAAAAGCTGATCCTGCAGGTTGTGACACTGATATGGGCAGCTAAGGGAGCTGCTGGCAGCCACCACTGCTTTGCCAGCTGCCCACCAAACACAAATTGGGTGGATCAGGTCTGGAACAAATAAACCTGTATCCTCCTCCTTTGGCTGAGTTTTTGACTTGGCTCAAGCCTCCTGCTCCCTGCTAGCCTGGTGGCCTGCAGGGTGCAATCAAGGACTAGAGCTTATAGGAGGGGAGAACTTAAGTCCAGAGTTGTTCCCAGGCTGTCACGTAATGCCTGTGTCCTTCAGGAGCTATCCCAGCTCTAAATCCATTTGCATTCTTGTCCCTTACTGCTGTCACTTTCCTGATAATTCAACCATTTTATGAGTTTCTTTGTGAGGCAAGGAAGTCTTTTGTCTGCAGTGCATTTTACACCTGAAGCTCCTTACATAATACTTCAAATGTCATGAAGAGTATTAGTTGCACTGGAGTGCTGGACCTTAAAAGTGTTTTTCAACTGTGATCTTGACAAGTTGAAAGTTTATTAAAGCAAGTTTGTATGTGACAAAAACTTAATTTAAGTTATGCACTGCCTAATGTTTTTCTCCAGTGATGCCTCTCAAATGGCACCTTTTTGTTTATTGCACCTCTCAAAAAAAGGAGAGCTGTTCACCTGGATTAGCAGTTAAAATGCTGGACTAGCCTAGCTGAGAGTTCTAATGAATAATTTTAAATCTTCACACAGTGCCTGAGGAAAATTTGTTCCACTGCTTTGGAGGTGAATGTCCTTCAAGGCAGCCACTTGTACAAGTGAAGATTATCCCTCTGCCCTGTCCTGGCACAGGGAAACAGGGGAAGGTGCCAGGGTCAGGAACTCAGCCTTCAGGTGGGCTTCTAGCCAGGAGGGCCAGGAGGCAAAGCTTTGGCTCTGAATGCAACCCAGACAGTCACTTCATGAGAATATAGGTCCAAGGTGATAGAGGGAAAGACATAATCAAACCAAGTTTCTTGGAGAAGTGGAGGAAATGCATTAATGTAAAATATTACTCTAAACATGCTTCATAGCAGTTCAAAGACATAATCAAACCAAGTTTTTTTGAGAAGTGGAGGAAATGCATTCATGTAAAATATTACTCCAAACATGCTTCATAACAGTTCTCTGTGTGCAAAACAACGGAGGTAAATGAGAGGTCTTGATCATTTATTGCACTCATGTTACAGTGGCAGTAATCACCTAAATAAATTTTATTTGTAGCAGAAAATGTAGGAGAGAAAGTCCTCCAGATATTTCTGTTTCAACCCATTATACCTTAAAAGTGCTTCCAAATGAAGATAAATCTTGCACACTTTTAAAATAAACTCAAAAAGTAAATATTTACACTTTGAAGAAATAAAAATGTTTACTCAAACGTTTGGAACAACGGTATTTAAAAGAAAAATCATAATCTGTCAAGAAGGGTATTATTCTTTATTCGTAATTCTGTGGTTTTAGAGGTTGAAATAATTTATTCAAAATGAGAGCTACACTAGCTAATAATTACTCAAATACACAGTAAGATTACTTTTTGCAAGATACTGTATTGGCACTGCTCACATTAAATATTCCATCAGATAAAATGCAGTGAAAAAGAATACCTTGTAAATATTTGGGAATATATATCTTAATAAAATAATCTTTTAGAATGAATGATTTGTAAACAGAAAAAAAAATTATAACTATTCCTCTGTAAGTCCTGCTTCAAAGTAAAATAATTTAAAGGGCTCCTGTGAACTTCTCAAAAGAGTGATAGTTTTGCCAAAATGTAATGTTCCTTCAGCTACACTTGTTTTTCTAGTTGAACATGAGTACCTTTTATGTACTAATTTATAAAATGTTTTGACACCACTGAAAATGAAAAACTGTACATAACTACAAAATGTCATTATGACTCTATTTTCACCTTTTACTTCAGTGCTATAAAATCTCACAGCCTCTGTTTTTGTTAATGACTCTACTCAGGGGTGTTGAGTGTTATGCTGAAGCTTTCAATTTAGAAACTATACTGGTAGCCAGAGAGGAAGCAAGCACTCCTGTGTCAGCCAGATGATCTAAGCCACATAGTTTTTAGTACTATAAAGTAGCCAAGTATTTTCTTGGCAGAATAAGAATCATTCATTTGAACAATAGCTTGTTGACAGCTCGGAGGAGTAAGGAATTCTCATTTTCATCTACACCAGGGCTATGATGCAGAAATACATTCCTTTTCCTATATTTAGCAGGAATATGTTAATACTCTGTGTGCCCAAGGGAGGAAACAAATGAAATAGAAGTGATGCTCTAGCAGTGAGGGATGATATAGCAGTGAGGCATTTCAGGGGAGGTCAGATCTCTATTCCTGGATATGATAGTATTAGTCTGGAAGGGGTCCTGAAATCAAAACTGAGGTGCAATCTGACTGTGTACTAGCTGGAATAAAAATTAATGTAGGCTCTTGTCAATTTATATAATGCTGAACCTTTCCCAGTGGGTCCTGGGATGGGTGTTTTGCAATGACAGCTCATATGATATTATCTGCTTTCACAAACCCATCAATTAATTGCCATTATATCAATTTTGTGCATTGTCAAGTAGGTGCAAGCGACTGGTGCATTATTTTCTGTCTTAAATTTAATCTACACAGTCCTGAGGGCAAAACTTGGGAAAGTGAGGTGCTCTGACTTAAAGGCTGTGGACCTGATCACTATGCCTGGCCTTCCTTCCTTTCCTTCCTTTCCTTCCTTTCCTTCCTTTCCTTCCTTTCCTTCCTTTCCCTCCTTCCTTCCTCCTTCCTTCCTTCCTTCCTTCCAGGACTGGCAGGGTGTGGAAATATCACATCAAGAGCTGTATCATTTTTTTGTGCTGGCTGCACTGTTCTTGTCCTTAGGACATCCAGTGCATCAGACAGGACAATGGCAAATTCCTAACAACTCACCCTTGTAGGATACAATGGCAGGTGAAAATCCCTGTGGACTCCACAGTGGTGCAAACCACACCCAAACTCCCCATGCTATTAACCTCTGGAAGAATGTGTACCCAGGACTGGAGAACTGGTGTCCTCTGCCACCCAGTCCATGGCATAAGGTCATGGCAAAAGCCCCTGAAGACATCTCTTGGCGGGAGGGCAGGCACCCTCTGAAGGAGGCATGCTGTGGTTCCCAGAGCAGGCAGGTACCACTGTAAGGAGTGAGCGCACCTGCCTTGGCTCTGCAATCAACCTCCACCTCTCCCTGGAGCTTTGCTACAAGTTTGCTACAGCGTAGCAACATTCTTTCATATATAAAATAAACAAACCAAGAACAGACTGGGCTTTTTTTTTGGTATAACTAGGTGTGAAAGTGAAGAAAATGAGTGTAAATTCCGACAGGAAGAGACAAAAATATCCCAAACACCCAGACTCTTTTCCAATTTCATTACTGTGGTTTGGCAATAAACTTTTAATAAAGAGGAAATATCTGAGCCTCTACCTTCATGAGTGTTTGGGGACTGAATTTTCTTTCTTGTTCCAATGGGTGGAGGAGGGGAATCCCAGGAGTGGGTAATTCAATTTTTTCTATAGCTGAACACAGCTAGGATTTAAGACAGCATTTCCCAGTGAGCTGACAGAAGGGAGCTGAAATGTACAGGACTGACTGAAGGCATCTTGCTGCTCCTTGTGCTGCTCTGAATTCCATGTGAAGGTGTTGAGCACTCTATGCAGCACAAAAAGGCTCAACAGAGTTTTCTGGTCTCCATTTTTGCTTCATCTGCCTTTAAATAGGGTACTGGAATTCCAAATTCTTTTCTCTGGCCCTGAGTACTCTCGAGCAGCCCATTCATAGCACTTCTGGGTGAAAACCTTCCAGAGGTACATCTGTCTGGGCAGTGGCCAAGCCATTTAATCAAATTTCATTGCAGCTGTCTTCAACTTTAAATAAATCACACTGATTCCAGGTGATAGTTCATCTGTAACTATTTGGGGAGAATTCTCTGAAACACCTTCTGCATGTTGGGGTTTCAACAGAAATGAGTTATGATCCCCTAGAGATTTCAGTCCTGCTAAAATGAATCAGCACATTAATAAATGGCAAGGGCCTGAGAAATTTCCTAAAAAAGCCCAGTGAAGGATAAAACTTTAGAGATTTTCTCCTTGAATAATGAAAAGAAAAACCTATATGGGCTTAATTATTTCCACTCCTTGTCTTTATTGGTTGCCAGAAAAATTTAATTAAATCAGAGTAAGACTTCTTCCTGATATGACAACTACATAACTGCTTACAATGTTATTTTTAATGGCTTGAATATAGATGACATAGCAGAGCCAAAGCTTATTCAGCTGTACCTAGCAGAGTTCTAATGATTCCTGCTAATGCTGGAGCAGCAAGGATCCTTTGCCTAACAGAAAGGGTATGCATTTTTCCTGTTAAAGCAATGACTATGCATGCCATGGGAAAATATAAGCAGCATTTATAAAATTTGGGACTCAGTCACTCAAAATTTGCAGCAAAAGAGAGGGACAGATGCATTTGGGGTGTCATGAATTCCTGTTTTTCATGTTGCCATGCTTGATAATAGTCAAGTAAAATAAAGTAAGAACTCAAATTCACAATGTAAATTAAAGAAAATATTTTTAACATTTGACATACTGTGCTGCTGTGAACTGACAGTATTGCAAGTTTACAAACCAATTTTGTCACCACAGTTGGAAGAAAAATTGAAGACTCAATTTTTTATTTTAAAAATTTTGTCTCCCCATTGTTTAGAAAAACACCTGCAGTATTTGATACATGTGATTGACATGTATTCAATCACACTACTTATTTTATTGCTTTAACATTCTTTTCATTTATATTAATGTGCTCACATTTACCTTGATATTGTCCTGCCTGTCATAATACATGTTTGTGAAATAAATTCTAGCAAATTATTTTGCTGATAGCAAAAAAGGTGAAAAAGATGCTTCTTTTCATCTTTTCAGGATGGGAGAAGAAAGCTAATTTGAAGTCAGTCATCCCATATTCATACTGAAGTAAAATACCTTTGACACATATCCAGATATCTATTGGAAAATAACAGCAGGCATGCAAACCCCTAAAGATCCTTTACAAACCAACAGGCAAATCAGAAAAGCACCACCAAAGTGATACATAATAAATGATTTGTTGGACTGTAATCAAGCAGATTTGAAACATAGATTATTATGTAAGAGTTCACAATCATTTTGGTAGCCACAATCCTCATTACAAATCTGCAGGATATCTCAGGTCAAGACTGTGAGAGTTGCTTTCCTTGCAATTTTTTTTTTTGGAAGTAATTTTACTACTCCTGTGAATTCCAGGCTACTATGAATAATGTTTCTAAGCATGTTTTTAATTAGCTAGGAATGAGGGGAAAACATTAGGACTTAAACCATCACCTTGTCAGAGCTACCTAAGAATCCTTAAAACTTTATGACTAATGCCAAGAGATATTTAATCTGTGTCTGTTGTGGTGGTTTAAGACATCCTTACAATGCTTAGGAAGGTACTGCAACTGTATAGGATGCACACATCAAAATGTATCTCATAGAGAGAACATTTAGAGTTAAAGCAGGCAATTGGAAGGAGGCAGTGCTAGCTGAAATTTATTACTGAGTTTTCTGCTGAAGATAATTTTCCCCTAAAACGTTAAAAACCATGAGGTTTTTTGCTTGTCCTGTGCTTGAGGTCCCAGTCATGCCATAGTTTCATTATTATGGCTCTGTTTTCTTTACTTCATGTAAATAGAAACAATTATAGATATTATTGTGTAGGTGTTAGGCAATGTTTTCAGTAACTATTGTGACAAATTCAGATGTTGTTGGGCTTTGGGAAACAGAAAAACAAATCTTTTTCTCAGAAGTCAGGATGCTAAAGAGCTTTGCAAAGTTGTGTAAAGCAGCCCAATATTCTGTAGTAAAGGAACATTTATTCCCTAAAAGCAAATCTTTGTTAACAGCTTTGACTATCATATAAACTGAGCAGGTACAGCTCTGATAAAGGTATTTCTTGCATTGTTTTGGGTTGCATATGACTCAGATGTTTTCTAACTTAGTGTCTAAGTAAGATGACAGCTTTTTTATGCACTGTGATGGCATATTAAATATCATGTGCAGTTATTCTTAGAAACTTAAGGAATCATGCCCAGAGTAACTGACAGGAGAATCATTATCCTGATGGACCAACACTCCTCATTAACTGTGTCTCCCCTTGTCTCCAGTTCATCTTGAATTACTGAGATTGCACTGAGTAGGCTTAATGCTCATTTGCCAAGAAAATGAAATTATGGTTGCTTGTTGCATGCAGGCTTTGTATTGAACAACTCTGAGTTTCTGAGTCACTGATACTCACCAGACCATAAGCAATGGTGTGAAACCAGCCTTCTGCAAAGGAGGAAAGGCCTTTGGAGCTTAAGAGCTTTTCTCTGAACTTGTGTAAAGTGATTCACATGCTAATTTATGCTTCTCTGGGTGCTAATTTTAAAGAATATTTGTTAGTTAAAAAAATTTGGTTTTAAATGAGATACTGGAAAATGATTGTACAATATGCAAATTTCCTCTGTGGAGAGAACCTCTGCAAGGTCCAAGCACTGACTGGTGCCTCATTGAAGCACTTTCAAATGAGCTTTGATGCAGGATATGATGAAATTTATGTGGGGGTCTCTTAAGTAAGGCTTATTTCTGTACCTTCTCTGTACAACCCCAGGCTACATGGAAAGGTCTAACTCCATAAATGAAAGGATAACTCTCTGCTGAAACTGCAGGAAGACAACCATTGAGGCCAGCTGGGATTCTGCCTTTGAACATCCACATCTTGTCTTCTGAGACAAAGTCATATTTCTTGTTTTGTCCCCCCACCCCACTCCCTACCCAGCCAGTATGTCACATCTTGTCAGCCTGCATCTATCACACTGCATTACACTGGCAGTCCAGCACTGCTGATGTGACCTGACACAGCTCACCAACTGATTCCTCAGCAGGAAAGGTAAAGAGTTTTATTTTAAATTGCAATTGCTTTCATTAATAGATTTCTCTTCTCAATAATTCTGATAAATCACTCTGAAACAAACCCTCAGGAACCATTTTCTAGAACATTAGTAAACAGAGCACACTATGACTTGTCTTTTCCATTACCTAATATTTTGACAACTTTCCTGCTTCCAGAAGACACACATGTCAAATTAAGTGTATAAATATTAAAAATGCATTGACTTTTTTATTGCCAAGAAACTGTATGTAGAAAATCTATGACCCCATCTCTTTAAGAATATAGATTATGCACATATACTTTTGTAAAAGAATTACAATCCCCCTTTCAGTACATCACTTTGGGTATTTTACCTATTTATTTCTTGTGGTGTCCTGTTTGTTGGGTTTTTTCCAGAAACTTTGTGGTGAAATTATGTACCATGGTCAAAATTGTTTCCTCAAATTACATTTGACAAGGTTTTAAATCCAGACAGCTTCACTGACATCCTAAAGTGCAGTCACAGATCTGAAGATTGCTCAAGGAAAGTAAATTTACCACACTAACTTCTAGGTGTTATAACATTTTAATAGCTTAGGATTTTAAACTTCTCTCTGAAAGTGATGAGTATTCTTACTTGCTGTAGCTTGGTATTAGATCCTGATCCCACAGGCAAACAGAGACATACTTATATATCTTATATGTATATTTATATGTGTATATATATATATTTAGTACACAGGACTCTTTTACACCTTTTCTGATGTAAGGTTGTGTGATGTGCTGTAGTAGAGCTTGGGTCTGAGTTTTTGGCCTTGATGGCTCTCTTGGTGGTATGCCCTTCTTTCCCCACTGCTTCTCCCTACCAGACTATATTCAACTTTTTTTTTTTTTTTCTGGCTCCTCTTACTTTTACATCAGAAAGGGGAAATAGGGGATAAATCACTGATTGAATGTGTAAGCAGAAAATTAGGAGACATAGGTAAACACCTGACAGGAAATTTGGGCAGGGCAGGGCTATTTAATTGGCAATTTGTGCCTCAGAACAAAGGAGATTTACTACCAGCTGTACTGTAGCAAACACTGAGAGATTAGTGTTATGTATTGAAGCTCCTCAGCATATTTAGAAATCATTCAAGGAAATTAATCCTCAGTCTTCTCCATGAGTGTCAATATTTATTACTTCTAAGTCTACTCTTTCTGCAACATAAGCTACAATAAAAGAAAATGTTACTGCTTTTATAGAAACTCTCAGGGGCTTTTCAATGATTAGGCATACTTGGAACTTCTTATTCAAAAATAATGCTGAGAGGGAACTAAAAATAAAATAAAACAAAGATCTAAGTAGGGAAGAATTTAAATAAATCAGCTAACCCCAAAGTGTCAGGTTCTGTTTCTTTTTGTGCTTGGGTGGCAGGTAGAATAAATTAATAAATGAACTAACAGGCTTGGCACTGCTCCTCTATCATTGCTCCAACATGCTAGGGGACACAAATGTCCTGGGATGCATTAACAGGATACATCCTAGAAACAGTGGGAATGGGGTTGAAATGTTTCACTTTGCTGTGCTCTGCACAATGCTTTTTTTGTAGTGGTTTGCCTTTAATTTTACTGTTACCTGTTCCCATCCACAGAACCATTCCAAATCCCTTCTCACGTGGGTTTAGCAACTATTTACTTACAGTACCTACTCTGCTTTTCAACTACTTCTAAGCCCTTAAATAAATTTATAAGAAGGGACTTTTTCTTTTTTTACCAAGAAATTAAAAGCATAGTAGTTGGTTGCGCTAAAGATTTACGTTGTGTTTATAAACCCTTTCCCCTTACAAATTAAGGGAGACCAAATTAGCAGTAAAGTAACTTTTGGTTAGTTTAAGCAAGCTTATTATGAGAATGGGAGGTAGCACTAGTAAATAACAGGCTAGTACAAAGAAAGATTTGTTATTCTTTATTTATAATCTAAATAAATAATAATAAATAATAATAAATAATAAAATTAATAATAAAATTAATAATAAATAATAATAAATAATACAGCAGTGTGTTTGATACAGAATAAAGGTCCGTCCAGGGAAATTAAACAAAAGGTGCCAAAAGTTCTGTAATTAAGTAACTTTAAAATCTTTAATCTTTTGCATGAATGTGAGAAAAGGATCTTTTTTTCCAGATTCCTTCTCTCAGGATATAGCTATCAAATATGTCTTCAGAGATGAGAAATGTCAGTAGTATTAACTCTGGGGGTCAGGCAGGCTCAGTTCTCAAATCTCAATAAGGACAACCGGTAGGAAGGTTTGCAAAGGAGTTTGCATTCAGGCAAGTTTTGTCCTGTTACCTCTGCTGCTGGTAACTTTACATGTGAATTTACAAATATAGGTGTATCAACCATTCTGGTTACAAGCAGTTTGGGCTGTTAGCAATGTGTTCAGCATTGAATAGAATCCAAAACCAAAAGCATGACTGTATTTCCCCAGCCTGTTTCACTTGTCCAATGAAGTGATAGTCACTATACTCAGATTATAATGATGAATTTTTTTTATTAGTTGCAGAACTAGAGAGAGGCACCAGAATCAGAAGCTGTGCTGATACAAAGTAGTTAAATATTGTAAAAAATCAGGAATTCAGGATGAATTACATAACAAGGGCACAAGTGTAATATTTTCCTTCCATTTTCCTCTGTTTCCCCTGAAGATAATATTTCCACCAAAGCAGGTATGTAAATCCTTAGATTAAGTATACTTTGTGCAGTGTAGTGTATCTCAGTAATCTGAGGCAAACATTTGCCCATCTTTGGTGTTTGAAAATTAAAAAGTAATCTGATATTTTAATTAGTTACATTTCTTCATAGTGACTTAGTGGATATTTTGTTCTATTTCTAAAAAACAATTTGTTTTATTTACCATGGGGAAATACCATAAATGCATTGATCCAGAACAGTAATGATTTCAGAGCAATCTCACTGTGCAATTTGTGTTGAATAATCTGTTTTTCATACCATATAAACTCAGGAGTGGGTAGAAGAGAGAGAGGTAGAACTTCCCAATATAATTTCCCTTGTTTTCCTAAAATGTATGTGCTTATTGACCTCAGCATTTCAGTCCTGTGTAGTGCTTAGATTGCACTGGAGCCACACAGGCTCTGCATTGTGCTGAACTGCTGGTGTCTCAGAAGGAAACTCTCTTACAGAATAACCACAGCACTTCTGGCACAACTTAGCCATGCTTCACTTTGTACACATAAAAGGGATTTAACATGCTTGGGTTTTTTTCTTAAAAAAACTGCAAAAATTCGTGGAGTACTCATAGATTTGGGTAATTGCAATAATTGTCTTGCTGCATAAATTGTGATATAATGATAATAAAAAACTGGCTTTATTCACCCACATCTGGGAATTGACACTATCAAACTAATCTTCAGTAACATCTTAACCTTTTCTTTGCTTTAAATTATTGCTTTCACTAGATGGCACTTTGTCTCTCTTCATCACACTGCTAACATAGGAGCTTCTTAGTTCAGACAAATGACCTCTTCAGATCCTAGTATTTCTGTTTACAGACATTTAATGATGTAGTACAATCTGAAAAATAAATCCTTTTCAAATGAAAGTGTGCATAGTGGGAAAACTTTGGGCTGCTTCCTGCACATCCCCTGTAAAGCATTGGAGAACCCCTTAAATAGCATCTGATAGGAAAAATAATTGTGGGAGAGGGTTTGTTTCTGTCTCTTCTGAAAGACTGAGGGCAGTGAGTGCACTGTCTCTAAAGGCATTTGGAGACTGATGGTATTTCTAACAAGGGTGCAAGACAGGTATTAGAGTGCAGGCAACACAGTTTAGCACTGCCACAGTTCAGCCCCAGCTGGCAGCTAAGCACTGCACAGCTGCTTGCTCATTCCTGCACAGTGGAATGGGGAGGGAAGAAGAAAGGTTAAAATACAAACTTGTAGGCTGAGATAAAAAGGTAATAATAATAGTAATTAATAGTAATTAATAGTAATTTTAATAGTAATAATAGTAATAGTAATAGTAATACTGCTAATAATAATAATGATATGAAATAACAAAGAGAAAGCCAAAAGTCGAGAAAAACAAGGGATGCAAATGAAAACCAAGTGCTTATCATCAAGTTAGTGATGCCCAACCTATCCCTGAGCAGCAGCACCCCAGGCACTTTTCCCCTAGTTTATGTGCTAAGCATGATGTCATACAGTATAAAACACCCCTTTGGCTGTGTCTCCTTCCAGCTTCTTGTGTAACTCCAGCCTTCTTGCTGTCAGGGCAACATGAGAAGCCTGGAACTCTTGTCTCAGTGTAAACACCACTTAGTAACAACTGATGTTTTAACATCAGTGTATTCTCATCATTATCTTTGTTCATAAATCCAAAACTCAGTACTATATCAACTATGGGAAGAAAATGAACTTTGTCACTTCCAAAATCAGGACAATATCCAGCCATTACTTTGTAAATAGTATATGATGTACTATCTACATCATGTTCTTGTATCATACTTTCCAAAAGATCCCAGTTAATCCCCACCACCTTTCCTCTCTTTTAATTTATACCCACTGATAGCACTCCTATAGCCTACAGGCTAGACCTGTAAAATGCCTGTTGAATTACTCCATAATTTACAGTCATATTTTATTTCTGGGCAGCCCATCCAGCAGGTCAGAAGGCTTTTCCTCTGCACTGCCAGTTCCTCTGCTGTCACTGCTGCAGCCACCCCTGCAGGGCACGTGCCAGCACTCAGGAGCCAGCGCAGACCCACAGCACTGGCCACTGCTCTTCAGCAGCAACATCTAAAGGCAGCTGGAGAGCATTTGTTTCTGCAAAATGAATGTAATGTTTGCCAGGAAAAAAAAAAAGGCAATTAAATGCAGCAAAAATAAAAATAAATTTAAAAAAACTTCAGTCACAGCTGTTCTTAGTTTTGCTTATCCTCCAGGTATAGGCAGCCATAGAACTATTTTGTCCTTCATCGTTTCAACTTTCATCGTGATGCTGTAAACAACTTTCACAGAGCTTGTGGTGTCACCATGGAGAGCCTCACTAACATTTTCCATAAAATGAAGCTACAATATCTGTGTTGGAAAAAAAAAAAATCATTCATGTTTATAAACTATCCATTCCTCCACTTGAGGGCATTTTCTAAGAAACTGAATAATTTCTTACTATATGTAGTGTATATTGCTTTCTCAAGGAAAAGTAATTCCTTGGGATTTCTTGTAGGTTTGCATATAAGCACAAACAAACATTTCATCTTATTTTACCTATTCATATGGCAGTGCAGGCAAAAGTTTGCCTGCAGAACATTGCAAAATATCACAAGTAAATATTTTAGCCAATTGTATTCAGTTGTATTCCTTTTCATAACAACTATTTAAAATATCTGTGTTCCTTAAGAGCTTCAGGACCAACAGAAAGGATCCAGAATGAGTACATGTATTTACCATTTAAAAAATGTACCTCCTCTACTGCTCAAATAGATAGATATCAGTATAACATAACCACCATAAGAATATTTGTGTCCATATGAAATAAAATATGATTTTATAATAATCAGTATTCTGTCATAATTAACATGATAACATAAAACAAACCAACATCTCTTCATTATTTTTGTCACATTGATTTCGTAGTAGCTTCCATATAAAGAACAGTAAACATATTTCAAAATATTATGCTGTTGTATAACTGCTTTATGTTGTAATCTGTCAAGTCAATGAGTAAACTGTTTACCTTCCTGTTTTTTAGTTATTACTAGCTGTATACATTTGCATATATTACTAGATAAAATTAGTGCAGTCATCCAAAATTTTTCTTCATGGAACACTGCCAAGTTTTGCATGCTAGGGGGGAAGTTTTCTATGATGAAAGTGATGGAAAACCAGAAGTTTTTTCAGTCTTAAAATTCAAAAATAATTCTGACCAAACTGGCACTTCAAGTGTCAGATGAAATTTAGCTTGGTGTCATCTCTGTGTCAGGGATGTGTCTTTTGCTATTTCATGACAGTTTACTCTGATGTTTTTATTTTGAAAACCAGACTTCAACAGCTGCTTCTTAGTATTTAGGAGCTGAAATTATTTCCCTGCAATTATAATTACATGTTAAATTTCCCTGAGACAGTACTGACAATAAGAATGGGCACCGGGGCAGCATTTATTTTAAGTCCCAAGTGTTTGGCTGGGAAGAGCAGGAATTTGAAGACAGCAGTGCTAGTGACTTATCCTGAAAACACCACATGGTGACATCTGCTGTCAATACATTGGGGTTTTTAATTGTTTTATGTTTTTCAGTCCCAAAGAATTCCATATCTATCACAGCCCTTGCCATGGAATTCTGTAGAAAAGTGTAAGCATATAATCAAGGCTTCATTATGATGTGTGGGACCAGTGAATGCAATGAGCACTCATTCTGGCAACTTTCAAATCACCAACTCTGCAACCTTGGTCTCTTTAATGTAAGGCAAGTGCTTGTATGCATAATTTGGTATAAAATGAATGAAAACTACATACAACACTTCAGTGGTACCAGGCTGACATCCACCAAGAAGCCAATTATCATTCGTGACATTCTGGAGTGAAGGAACAGCAGATCAATCTTTCCTTAAGGGCTTTAGGACCCATTAAAAGTAAAATTTAAACTTACCCTGAAGAGAATGCTTTTGTGCATTTGTTTTCTGCAAGAGAAACTTTTTAAAATTTATGTATGAAATTGATTTCTCAAAGCAGCGAATACAGTCTTTGACAGATTTGTGACACAGAATAAACATTTCAGTGGAGACTATCATCTCCTTTGGGCAAAAAACTAGGCTGAACACTTCTGAGCATGCAGCTGTGGAAGAACACAACCTGCAAAACAACAAAGGAACAGTTACTGGATCTGTGCTTCATGAGTTTAGCTAGTTATGTGGGTTTTTTTAAACTTTTATTTTTTACACATAATAACACTGTTCTACTGCGTAGCTGAGTGATGGAGGATGAAAACCCCCTTCTCTTTCACTTATTTTTAATTAAATGCCTGGTAATTTAGTGAGGTGCCTCCTAGTTTCAGTCTTAAGGGGAACTGAATAGCTATTCTCTCTTCACCTTCTCCCTATTTTTCACATCTCTCTTCATGCCTTTCCCAAAGTGAAGAATCAAATATATATGGTTTTCCCTAAGTCAATATAATATTCTCTTTTGGATATCCTTTGCTTTTTTTCTGTATTTTTCCTATCTCAAATTAGCTCTTTTAAGATGAACTTTAGGAGATACTAAACTTTCACAGGGTTTATCGTTAGCAGTATATAAAGGATTTAAAGAGTGACTTTTTTTGTCAACTTTTTTTCCTAGTAAGTCTCAACATCCATCTCTTTTGACTACAAATTCATACAAATGACTACATCTTGATTGACATTTTCAGAAAGCTATCCATGAGTTCCAAACCCCCTTCCTGAGTATCAATACATTATTCAGAGCCATAACTGTATACATTTCATCTATGGCCAGATGTTTTCAGAATTTCCATTTGAACAACCCAATAACACCTTGGAAATAACTTTTCTATTCTCTGTTATCACAGGTCAGGAGAAGGCAGTGAGGGTGAGATCCAGCTCATGACTCTTAATTACAAACAGGTGTGTGAATTTGGAACCAGGACTTTCACAGCTGTGAGAAATCAGACAAGTCCAAGTAAAATTTCACAGTGCTATAAACTTAGCTGTCAGAAATAAAACACAGAGAAATTTGGGATAGAAAAAAAAATGGGTAGAAGGCAGAAAAACCCAAATAAAATTAAATACATTTATAAAAACAAGCAATTGTCGAATATGGCCAGGATGATTTCTAACTTGAATGATCTCTCCAAAATGATAAACTTACAAAACAAAGGTGTTCAGCAATACTTCACCTATTTAACTTTGCAGAAACAATACTGTAAGTTGTATTTTTTGGAATACACCATTCCAATAATATTTTTATTTATAATGAAGATACAAATTTATAAACAGAAATACAAAGAAACCAGCAGTTCTAAAAGGGGAACAGCATAATCCAATGCCTGAGTAACAAAATGAGGCACTTCATATTTTGTTGTTTTTTTCAATTTGTACAGTGAGTCAACTGCTGTCCTTTTTTCCCCCTGCCTCATCAGGATGTTGAAGATATGCAGCTGCCTGCTCAATGGAGTTTATAAATTCCAGCACAGGTGCTCCTGATTGAATTGCATAATGGAAATCCTTTTTCTTTGTCCCATCCCTGTCTTTGCCTCTTTACCCTTTGCATAAGACTAATAAGGTTACTCTAACAGTGATTAGTTTGAAGCAGTTAAAAGCTGGAGCAAACAGCTTCAGAGCAGAAGCTGAGTTTAGCAAACGTTACTACTTGTTTGCAACTTACAGTTTGAGATTTTTTTAACATCTGTATTGTTGAAATAAATTTTTGTGAGACTTTGAAGCATCTTGAAAATATGAGATGCTAAGTACCAAAGATAGGAAAGGGAATACTGAAGCTTAAAATACTGAGATCTATCTTTAAAAAATAATCCTGGCAGCAGGATTTTGTTGTCACAATTTTCCCAGCAAGTTATCTACAACCAGGAAATAATAAATTTGTTTTCAAGCTATGCAGGATTTAATTATTTGTTCAGCTTTGCAGGAATCAGAGTTGCCATTGAATGTATTCAGGATAAAAGTCATCTTCTATGGTTTGAACAAAGCAGATTCTGATTCAGGCTCCTTTATCAGATAAGCAAAATCTTAGATGTTCTCTTCAAGTAATGTGGTGGTGTTAGAGACCCTCTGAATTTCTGGAATGTATGAACAGAGCAAAAGAAATTTCAACTGTATAGTAAATCTCTACAAGGACATCCAGAAACATGCTTTGTGAGAGCAGAGCATGGGTGGTAAATGCTAGCAAACACTTTTGCTGGGATATGAAAAATGCATCAGAACTGAATAGGCCCTGTGCATTTGGTTGGCATCAGATTAAAGGAAAAAAGCCAACAAATTAGAGATTGTTTTGATTTACTGTCAAGAAATGCCAATTATGTGAATGAGGCTTCACAGTAGAGGGAGTCATGCAGAAGCTCCCCACTGTCAACACATTAACAAACAAAATGCAGCATGGAACTGTGATAAAATTGTTTAGTACCTCCCAGTTAAAACAAACAAACAACCACCACATATAAACAAACAAACAACACACAAGTTTTGAAAAGCAAATGGGAAAGCTGCAGTCAAGAAGATCCAAAAGAACTTAGTCTTGTACTTTCCAGTCACAAGCTGAAAGCAAAGAGAAATTACCTATATTGAGAAAGATGTGAAATTTCAGAAATGAGAAATGCTACATTATGACTTGTTCTGAAATGTTAACTTAATAGGAGATACCAAAAGGAAAATCAAGAACTGAAATTGTTTAAGAGTCTGGTAAAGCATAACAATCCTAGCAACTCTTTCTATTATGTGCCATTAGGTCTGTTAAAACTATAAAAAAGAAAAGGAGTTAAGACAGTTTAGCTAATAATTAATAATTTTAAGGAAGTTTTTCTAAGTGCAATTTTCCCATAGCAGGAATTCCAGACTGGAACTCTAATGAGATTAATATGCACAAGAGAAACAAGGTGAATAAATCCTACCCCCAGCTAACAGCTGAATGAACAATGCTCTCTCTTCAACCTTTCATTTTCAGGTCATGCTCTCAAGAATCAACCAAGCTCAGGTGCGGGGATGTGTAGAAAAATGCCCAAGCAATGGGGAGCATAGGTGACATGGGAACTGATTTAATTCTTGTAATAAAATTCCAGCTTATTGTTGGCACAAGAGGAATGCAAGAGCTAAATTAGACAAAAGACTTGATGCCCTTAATATTCCAGAGGAAAGGCACACTGAATACATGAAAATAAATGAAAATTGAAGCAGTGGCGCTGAGGTATCTTGTCTTGTTAGGTAGCCTTGTACTGTTCCAGAGATACCATTATTCCAATCCATAATGTGTAATTTCTTTTGTTGCTTCACAGCATGCCAACAAGTAAAACAGGTACTGTCTAATGGGTGTAATATGATAGTACCCAGCCTTCCACATGTCTCTCCATGTACCAGCACACTCTCCTACACAGTCCAAGAAAGGAAAATCTATAGGAAAAAAAAATCTGGTTTTGCTTAATGTGTTATTATTCATAAATAAATGTACTGTTTTTCTCAAAGCTCAGGCAGAGCCATATCTAATGCACAGTTTACAGACAAGTCCTGTGCCGAGCACCGCCAAGTTCAGCTTGCTTTTCTTAGTGCTTTATTTCTCATAAAATGACTCACAAGAAAACAACATGGTTTTTCTTTGGTAAACAACAGTCCCAGTTCCTCTAATGCCTGTTCCTTTCCACCCCTTCCTTTTATCTTTTCCATGGAGACTATATCACACAGCTCTTTGTTGGCTCATTTGTTGCTGTTTGTTTGCTGCTGTCCATTACGGTATCACCAGGCTTGCCCGAAGAGCCCAGGGCTCTGTTATTCTTCTCTAAGTAATTGCAATGTCCTCAAGGCTATGCAAAAGAGGATGAAAATTATCTTTCTGCCCCACAACTCCTAATCATAGAAGACAGTTAAGCAGTTATTTTCTCACAAGAGCTCCTGATGCCCTCAGACTGCAACTTTTCAGTAATTGAGACCTGTTCAAGAGCAGTGTTAGAATGCTTTATTGCACAGGAGTGGTAAAATAGAGCTATTATCTTCATTCTTCAAGTAAGAAGAGAATGCAAATATAACCTAAATGGCTTAAACTCAGATATGCTGCTGTTATGTTATCTGGATTGAGTTAGTTTTACCTGAATTAATTAGATCATCTGATCTCAGAGAGACTTTTTAATACATAGAGTTGCAATTTGGGAGAGTGCTAGCTGTTCAGTCTATTTTCAAATGGAGACTAAGAGGAAATACCTGTCAAATTTCATGTTTATGTCCCTATCAAAAGAGATTTTAATGATTAAAATAAAAAATAAGTACCTTAGGATTGAATGAAATGAGGACTCTGGATCCATGCTGTGATCATTAGGCTTAGCCACTGGCTAATCAAAGCTGTGGATTTCCGTAAATACACAGACATACTAATTTTCATGTGCAGAAATTAATGTCCACCTAAGCTTATCAGCAAAAAGAGAAATCTCAGTGTCTAGAGGGAATTCATAGTTTCACAGCAAGCCTCATATGCATAAGTTCTTTTGACTCCTTGTGAAGTGCAGTGACAGATTTATACTTCATTTTAAAAATGTGAGTGGAGAAATGCTCCTGAGTAAACAGACCAGTTACATCTGTATTGCCAGGGAAATGCTTATTTTGCACAAACTCAGAGGCAGACTTTCAGGGAAGGCATACTGAAAAGGGAACATATGAAGATGAATGGAGCATGTGATGTCAGTAACCTTGAAACATGTAAAGATCTTGCAGTGCTCTCCAGGCTAACAATTATAAATTCAAGAAAATCAGAGTCCAATATATGTGTAAAAGAAGGGAGAAAAATAAAAGGTAATATGCAATGAATGTTTATACAAGTGCATATTCAGAGTAACAAGAGATTAAACTAGAACCCCACAGGTATTTCCATCTCCTCATTACGCTTTCTGATTTACATTTCTGCTGGTGGAAGTGGAGAAAACGATGAAACTTTGGAGCAGAATTCCAATGGAATGGAATAGAATGGTAACAAGTAAGCAATCTTCTGACTCAAACAGTACTCTTCTTTTTGAAACCATTTCCATGTGCTCCCCTAGCAGTAGCACATTTCTTGTAACCAGAATATTCCTTTCCTCTTCATAGAAGGATTTGTGTAGATACACAAAATGAATCAACTCAGCCTATAAATTATTTGAGATGTTTGGATGGATCACATGTTTCAGGGAACCATTGATATAATTATTTTGGGAATCGAAATTTTGTTCTGTAGTTGTTCTTTGCTATATTGATATTTGTAAATACCACCACTCCATCAATGGAGAGGAAAGAACCCAAAACAGTCCACTCAAAAGAATGACTAAGAAAGAGTGCTACTTCTGTATGTCCATAATTAGCTGTTTTTTTAACAGCTGTAACTGAACTTGCTTGTATTTATTGCTTGCTTTAAATACTATTATATTCTCATTAATAAAAACATCTGTAAACTTAATTTACTGGAAATTTATATTTTTTACTGTATTTGATTTTCCCCAATAAAAATTTGTAATTTAAAAAGAAATGTAAATTTGTGAAAGTAGATAATTTTATTGATTACATTATGCCTAATTAATTTTTTTATGGTAGTAAGCTGAGAATGGCAGGAAGGAGAAAGAAAAGAAAGAATGTCTTCTGTATTTTTATTTCTGCCTACACTAATAATGCAATGAAATGAAGTTTGTAAGGTGTCATTCCACAACACATTTCTCACAGACATTAAAGGCAGTCAATTGTAGCTGTGCCACACCAGGATGTTTCTGTCTGTCTGGGAAGTATGAATAAGTAGTATTTCATTCACAGAGTAGCTTGCTTAAATCATTCTTCTCTGGATTTCAGTGACTGTGAAACAGATTTCCAGATTTGAGGCTGAATGTGATTATATGAATAGTCTTATCAATTTTTTCTTTTGGATAAAATCACAATGAATGGAACTGTTAAGAAGGTATAAATTATAAAGATAATGGTTAAGCTACTGTAATTCAAATCAACAAATGACAGGTTGGTTTAAAATTTTACTTTTAAATGCTTGCATTTTAATAGCATTGAAGAACTTCCATTAAAAATTTTTAAAAAAAGAGAGAAAATCTGCTTTTTATGCTAGTGGTTATGTGCAGCATTTTTTTATAGTAATATGCAAATTAATTTCCCACTTAATGTTTCTCTGTGGTGGCATAGCTCATTATTTGATTCAGAGATTACTAGGCATTACCTGGAAATTCTCCAACAGGTATATTCCATAAGTGATGGGGGCCAAATTACTTTCTGACTCTCTTGTTACCATCAGTCTTTCATTTTAACTGTCAGACAGAGAACAAAGCCAAGTACGTGAAATTATTTCATGTTAACTGGAGCTAAGAAACTTGATGATTTCCTAAGAAGCCCTAATTTTCTTTCTTAAAAATGTTATAACTTAGATTCTCTTCTTGAGCTTCTTTTTTCCACACATTTTATTTGCATGATGTTTTAGCTGGGGGACAGGAAAAAAGGTGGGGAAAGAGTTTGGTTGTTTGTTTTGAGTAGGATTTTAGTGTTAGCTCTAAAGATTCTGCATAATTTATTTTCTTCCCCAAGTCAATGAACCATGATCAATATATCAGCCTTCAACAAAATTAATGCAGTTCAACAGACTGAATTTTCAGATGGTGACTAATGCCCTATTATTTTCCTAGGGGTGATGTGGGAAGGTTTCTTGAAAAATAAGTCTCTAAAACTCCCTTGATGGAGAGAACAACAGAATTAGAAGATGTGACAGTCTTAGTTTTACTTGTTAATGAGATTTCACGGGTATGCATGAGAGAAAACCTTTGGCCTGAAGAGTTGCATGAGCTCTAGGAAAACATCTTTTGTTCCACACTTCAGTAAGATAGGTGATCCTGAATAATTTGAAAATAGTCAATTATATATAATTGTGTTCAGAATATACCACCAAAACCTATTATTGCCATGAGAAGACATATAAGTAATTGCAAAATTCATTGTCAGAAGACTGTAATTATAGTAAGAAAGCTTCAGAAGGGGAAGCGAGAAATTAGGGACACAAACTGATTGCTGTCAGGAATTTCTGGGGTTTGGACATCTTTTTAAAAAAAAAGTAAAGTTAATAAGTAATTTGGGAATTTAAAAAAATATTTCAGAGCTATGAAAAAGAATTAAACCATCATCTCCTCACTGCTTTCAGCCACAGGAGGAGGCTGAGCAATCATGCTAGTGGATGAGATTGCTGCAAAGCAGCAAACCATTTTAAACCCTCACTCTCCTACATCTCAGACATCTGTTTCTCTATTAAGAAAGCTGGACATAATGGATCGTGAGTGACTGAGTGAGAACCTTCTTTTTTCCCCTTCCATTTTTCTGTGCAGGTGGATGGAATAACTCCAGCTCAAATGTGTTACAGACAGAGATGGAACAGGCTGCCAACTGGCTAGAAAGGGGAGATAGATTTGCCAGGCTAATGGAAGAAACCTCCAGGTTGTTGGGAGGCATCCAAGAAATGGGCTGCACATGCTCCACAGGGAGTGGGAGCAGTGCAACTCATCAACTTAATTCACCATTGGATTTGTTAAATTATTTAATTCCTGGGTAGGAAAAAGACTTATATTGACTTCTCACCCTCCCTTAAATTTCTTTGTATTTCATTAACCCCATGCTGAGGTAGAGTGGGAGAAGTTCCCCAGACGGGCACAGCAACCCCCAGATATTATGCTCTGAAACCCAGCTCAAGCAAGGATAGGAGCAGAGAAGCTAAACTATCCCAGCATAAGGATTACTTGCTTGAATGGAAGTAATGATAATGAAATTATTTTAATTTTTGAGCTGAAGTGGAAAACCACAAATCAATAGTTTATCACATTATTTCAAGCTCTGGTTTGTGGCTGCAAAGGCATAGTAACAACGATGGTGAAGACCAGAATCTAGAGAAATGTTCCAGTTTTCTGAAGTTTGATTATTTTTGTTTTTTTTCAGATAGTTTTATGTTTGTTTATTTTTTCCTGAAATTTTTTAACAGATGCAAAACATTTGTTTTGCACATTTCTGCAAGAGACAGTAACAATCATGTCAAACTGCTATTCTCTCCATATGGACATGGCAACTGAAGCACAACACTACATCTTTAGTCCATTGAATACAAAAATACATTGAATCCATTTCTGGAGGAAATCCCATGGAGAATCCCCTTTGTTAAAGAAAAACTGAAGTCCTCACAGAGATGCTCACTGTCCAGTATCAAATGCAATTACCATGAGGCTTTGTAAAATAGGATGAAGCTTCTCATCTGTTTTTATGAGAACAGGTTGCTTTTTCCAATCCTTGGCAACTCAGACTGCTGGCCTGCAGCAAAAATTTTTACTGTGTGTATCCAGATAAATTGCACACATGAAGCAGAGATAACACTGTTATCAGAAGTTAATCCACACAGGAGTGCAATGGGCTCACTGCTGCAGACAGGATGAGTTTTATGTGTTGTGATTGCTTCCTGTGACTCTGTGTATGATTTATCTAGAATTGTGCCAGTATTCAATGTTGAAAAATTGTCATCTGTAATGTCAGGATGGAAGAAAGATGAAAGAGGCTCTGCTACAATCTATTTGCTGCTAGCACAGCATATGTTAGTGACGTTATGTGAGCATCACATATTAAAATTGCCTTTCTGCACATCACTGGAAGGCATGCTCATGTCAGTAAGAGCAGAATCTGGGTGTCAGTGCATTTGCAGGATTGCTAGCACCTTCCAATCAGGAGTTAGAGTTGCTCAATTCAGGTAGGAAGTCCCATTTTAGACAGCAGCCACCCCTTCTTATAATGCATCATCACACAGGTAGTCAGAAGAGGCTGGAGATTCCTGCTTGCAAGTGAAAATTTCATACACAAGAAATTACACAGGAATGAAGATTAGCTGGATAAATGTCCTGATTGAAATTGTAAAATCCCAGATTTAAGAGGATGTCACATTATAGCCAGTGTGACTGACTATAGCTGGAAGTCAGCATTATTGGAGATCAGAAAATAACCTAGTGGGCTTTAAGGTTTCTGTAAAAGGGAAGGTTCATGAATAGATACAGATTTAGAGCTCTGTCTTGCAGCTATTTTTGTGTGTCTTATGTTTCCACAAGAATCTGGTGATGCACATGGACAGACCTACCAATTTGAAATTTGTACTGGATTTCCTTCCATGCTTCCTTGACTATATCTTCTGAAATCAAATTGGGATTTTATTCTTTCTTAAAAAAGTATGCAAAAGTTCAACATTGTTTTTTTTTCTTCAAAAAAAAACCAGAAAAAAAACCCCTTTTTTTTCTTCAAGGTTTAAAAACCAAACAGGCCTTTGTCTAATAATCCTCTAATATTAACATCTGGACTATAGAAGAATTCAGTTTCCTGTTCTTGTTTTTCGTTATTAAAAAGACTTGCTGATTTGTTTTATGGTGGTATTTATGGTATATATGGTTGCAATCTTCCTGCTGCCTAACTGAAGGTTAACAATTTTCCTCTTTTTGCAGCATGATAAATTGTGCCACCAGGATAACTATAAACACATCCCTGTTTTGTGATAGTTGAACTTTTTTTTCTGGAATCTAGCATATGGTAGACAACACAAATAGAACTGCTTCAAAAAGAAATGAAAAGTAAACTAGTGTGAATGTAAATAATAATATAGACTTTTTGAAAAAAAGAAGATTTGAAAAAAAATCAGCTCAAATCTGAAAGTGTTGGAAAAAGCAAAACACAACTCTAATCTGCCCCAATTTTCTAAAGAAAAGTTGAATTAACTGCTACATGTTTGCTGTTTACAGTTGCATCACCAAATACATCATATCTTGACCTTTTGAAGCAGAAGCCTAGTTGTCTAGAAACCTGGAATTCTGTGCATCCAAGAACTTAACTCAGAATCCTTGCATCTAATCCATCCTGTTAATATAATACGTGGGATATAAAAATATTTTAATAATGAGCAACCAGCATTAATAGCATTTTTCACTTGCAAACTCCAGCCTCAAGCAGATCTCACTGGTTCCTTTGCTGCTGATCCATCCCATGAAAACCTCAAATTATTCTTAGCTAAGTACAGAGAAATTGTCCAGAGATGATGGCTCAGTCTGAAATCAATGGACATTGAATAAGCAAACTGAAAAAATTAAATATGGTAATTATAATTACATTTTGGCTTGCAAACTCTAGTGGGATAGTGTCTTTATTTAGACATTTATAGGGTGATTAAAAAGATTTACTGTAAGTCATATTACAAATTAAAGAGCTAACTCCAGTAAGTATAGTTGACTTTAGAATCTCACATTTCAGGGTATTTTCCCTCCTAATAAAAGAAGAAATAAATAAAAAATACCTTGTTATGGTTTCCAGACAAAGAAATAATACATGGGTTTTCACAATACACCCATGTGTAATGAAAACAGTAGGATTAACAGGTTTAGCAGAAATAACTCTATTCTATTTTCTAATGACAGCATGGTAAATATTCCATGACAATTTTTGCTAATTTCTTCTTCATTAGGTAACACAAGTTCATAATTTTCAACTACCTCGAGAGAGACACAGGAGTTTTGAAAAAGATTGATTCTATTTTTAATATCTGTTTCTGAACAGCATGTAAAGAGTAATTTTGCCTCCCTTTGAAGTGTTCTGGCCAATTCTGGCCGGATAGATTTTTAGAAATTTACTTCAAACCTTTGTTATTCATGGGTCTATTTGTCTATGAAAAAGAAGCTTTCTTATATTCACAGGGATTTACTTCTTCATTTTTTTGGAAGGGAAAACAAGGGAGGAAAAGTGAAATGCAATTGAAGCACACCAAAGTGCAGTATTAACAGAAGACAGGTTACATTCACTGGCTTTGCACTTCTAAGCTCTTTGGAGGAGAATGCACAGTGTTACAAAGAGTACCTAAACTCCCCAGTGTTTAAATTGCATGCCTGCTGAGAACTACAGACAGGGTGGCAGCTTCCCCATACCAGCTTGCTCAGCAGGGATTACACATTTAGGGACTATCTTCAGCACAGAAAGTCTTTATACACATAAGTCTTATTGAAACAGCCAGCCCGGGATAAAAGTTCTGCTTACGAAATCCTTTGGTTCAAAAAAAAGTGCTGGGACGGTCTCTGAATTCTTTATAAAGCTGAGTTTGCACTGTGTATCTCAGGGAAGCCAAAGAAAAATTGGAAGTCACTTGAGGAGACCAGGATTAGACCCTGTGTATGCAGGACTTTTGGCTTGTTTATAAGTCTGGTTGAGTTTCTTTTCCTGACCAATTGTAAAGATTGTTTTTTAACCTTGAGCTTCCACTTTCTGGGAAATTAACCTAAGAGACTAGCTTAAAGCATTGTCTGAAAACAAGGGCTAAGTGAGCCAGCTCCAGGGAAAAAAAGTTTATCTAATTTACCCTGAAAAAGGTGAAGCTTCACATATAAAAACTTTATTTTTCTACTTCCTGTATTCTGAAGTCCCACATGAAAAACAAAAACCCGGCTTGCTCTGTCAGAAATGATTGAGCAATCTCTTGTAGCCACATATTTGAAAGCTTTATTTAAATAAGTCTTTTGAAACACTTGGTAGGAAATTAAAGACAGATCAAAAACTAAAATATAATTACAATAACATGAATGAAGAAATGTGACTGTTTGGAAATATTCAACAACACATCTTTTCAGTGGAACTGCATAGTTCCTTAGTGTCGTGGTTTGAAAGGAAATGAAGTTTTTTGTGATGGTGTGGGCAATCCAATCAGTGTTCAGATTTAATATTGGCACCTGGTTTGTCCACTGAGGGCAGGATACGCCTCTGAGAACACAGGGGTTAAAAGCTGTGATCTCCCAGGGCAACTTCCTCTTGGAGTCCCGCTGGAGAGTGAGCAGACCCCCCCCTGCCCAGATCTGGCTGGGCAGGGGGGGAGGGGAGCCATGTGGCCGGAGAGAGAGGTAGGCCAGGCCTGGGCCCAAGGGTGGAGGAGAACATTGCAAGGGCTTCGGGCAGCCATCCTCCATTCCCCCCCCCCGCCCGGAGAGGGAGAGAGAGAGACAGAGCCGGTGCCTGTGATAGTGGCCCGGCGTGAAGGAGAAGGGGGGGTGCCCAGCAGGGCAGCCAGGCGTGGGAGTTGACGAAGTAAACCGGCAGAGAGCCTGGGACTTTTAACCCCTCCAAGGAAGATGAGAACCTTGCAAACGCTGAGTCTTCCTGAAGTTGATGAGATTGAGAAGATGTTGAGATTGAGAAGATGTTGAGGAAAATTCTAGGTGGGAGGAGATGATGAAGTGGCTTTGGGCTGGACTTTTCTTGTGTAGCCACAGCAGAACCACGGGTGTTTCTGTGCCACAGAGACTGCGTTCTAGGGGGAGGCGATGGCTCAGAGCCAAGAGAGTGCAGTGATGTGGAGGAGTGAACAGAGACGACGGGTGAGGAGGGTGTGGTGGTGCCCTCCACTTCGAAGAAGAGAAGAAGAAGAAGACGATCTCTGTTCAAGAGACCCCTCGGCCCCAGGGGGTGAAATTTGGGGGGGACAAGTGTCCCAGAAGGAGAAGGACTGTGCTCCCTTTGGAACTGGTCAAAGTATCCTTAAAATGAAAAACCCCAGAAGCAGCTCTGATCCATGTGCAGTGGTGAGAGCACTGGACATGGAAGGCGTGTGGCGCAAGAGGGACTTCTCTCTCCTCGAGAGACTGAGAATCGATTGTCTGAAGGGTGGCAATGAAATTGGAAATTTGGTGGGGGGAGGAGGAAGAATTTTGGAAGGTTTTCATCTTATGTTCTATTGTGTTTTGTGTGTCTTCCTTTGTAGTTGTAGGTTAATAAATGCTTTTTTTTTTTCCTTTTAACCTTAAGTTGGAGCCTGCTTTGCTCTGTCTCTGATCATATCTCACAGTAGGTGCCAGGGAAGTAGGTGTTCTCGTGGGGGCACTGGTATTGTGCCAGGCTTAAACCATGACATTTTTGGTTCCCTGACCGGGAATCGATTTTTGGATGAGTGATAAGGTGAACTGTGAGATGTGATCAAGAAGAATAAGAGCAAAGCATGTAATGTATTAGGTTAAGATGATAGATTAATAGAGGTTTTATTGTTTAAGTAGAGTTTGTCTATTGTAATTTGGATGATAATTTTAGAAAATGTGTTCTCAGAGGCGAAGGGTGGAATGTCGTGGTTTGAAAGGAAATGAAGTTTTTTGTGATGGTGTGGGCAATCCAATCAGTGTTCAGATTTAATATTGGCACCTGGTTTGTCCACTGAGGGCAGGATACGCCTCTGAGAACACAGGGGTTAAAAGCTGTGATCTCCCAGGGGAACTTCCTCTTGGAGTCCCGCTGGAGAGTGAGCAGACCCCCCCCTGCCCAGATCTGGCTGGGCAGGGGGGGAGGGGAGCCATGTGGCCGGAGAGAGAGGTAGGCCAGGCCTGGGCCCAAGGGTGGAGGAGAACATTGCAAGGGCTTCGGGCAGCCATCCTCCATTCCCCCCCCCCGCCCGGAGAGGGAGAGAGAGAGACAGAGCCGGTGCCTGTGATAGTGGCCCGGCGTGAAGGAGAAGGGGGGGTGCCCAGCAGGGCAGCCAGGCGTGGGAGTTGACGAAGTAAACCGGCAGAGAGCCTGGGACTTTTAACCCCTCCAAGGAAGATGAGAACCTTGCAAACGCTGAGTCTTCCTGAAGTTGATGAGATTGAGAAGATGTTGAGATTGAGAAGATGTTGAGGAAAATTCTAGGTGGGAGGAGATGATGAAGTGGCTTTGGGCTGGACTTTTCTTGTGTAGCCACAGCAGAACCACGGGTGTTTCTGTGCCACAGAGACTGCGTTCTAGGGGGAGGCGATGGCTCAGAGCCAGGAGAGTGCAGTGATGTGGAGGAGTGAACAGAGACGACGGGTGAGGAGGGTGTGGTGGTGCCCTCCACTTCGAAGAAGAGAAGAAGAAGAAGACGATCTCTGTTCAAGAGACCCCTCGGCCCCAGGGGGTGAAATTTGGGGGGGACAAGTGTCCCAGAAGGAGAAGGACTGTGCTCCCTTTGGAACTGGTCAAAGTATCCTTAAAATGAAAAACCCCAGAAGCAGCTCTGATCCATGTGCAGTGGTGAGAGCACTGGACATGGAAGGCGTGTGGCGCAAGAGGGACTTCTCTCTCCTCGAGAGACTGAGAATCGATTGTCTGAAGGGTGGCAATGAAATTGGAAATTTGGTGGGGGGAGGAGGAAGAATTTTGGAAGGTTTTCATCTTATGTTCTATTGTGTTTTGTGTGTCTTCCTTTGTAGTTGTAGGTTAATAAATGCTTTTTTTTTTTTCCTTTTAACCTTAAGTTGGAGCCTGCTTTGCTCTGTCTCTGATCATATCTCACAGTAGGTGCCAGGGAAGTAGGTGTTCTCGTGGGGGCACTGGTATTGTGCCAGGCTTAAACCATGACACTTAGGAATAAAAACTCCTCATTAATTGTTTTGATTCTGCTAGATAGTTTTAGGCCTGCTATAGACTTTTAGACTAAACATGATTCCAAAATAGGAAGTATAGAAAATATGCTTTATTTTTTTGTGTTCAGCTATCTGGGTGATCTCAGATTCTTCTGAGATTTTTTCCTACATCATATTGATTGACATATCTCATGCTTTAAAAAACATAATTTCTGTAACAGACATTGCCAAATAGCTAACTGGTTTTGAGTGAGTCCTAAATTACAAGTACAGTTATATACAGAAATCAGTAGATAGGACCATAGCAAATTAAACCAAACATTTAATTTTGTTTCGTTTTAATATAATTTGCAAAAAAAACCCAATAAACCAACAAACCAAAAAACCATTTGCAGTTTTATATTTGGTTTATTTGAGAAAAACAAATTGAATCATTATGCTTGAAAAGGTAAGACATAAGAAAAGTTGAGACACTTCAAAACCAAGTGTTGTTTAGTGTAACTGACATGTTTTATGAAAAATCCTTTCCTTAGGATTTTTCCCTCCTGAGAAGCTGAGAGGCCTCAGGAACAATCTGTAAACAATTCTTATCTGCTGCTGTGGAATGCCACAGGTGGATCTGGGATTGGTCTCATCTAATTGTTTCTAATTAATGGCCAATCACAGTCCATCTGTCCAGACTGTCTCAGTCAGAGACAAACTTTTGTTATTCACTCCTTGTCTATTCTTAGCTAGCCTTCTGCAGAAATCCTTTCTTCTATTCTTTTAGTATAGTTTTAGTATAATATATATCATAAAATAATAAATCCAGCCTTCTAAAACATGGAGTCAAGATTCTTGTCTCTTCCCTCATTCTAAGATCCCTGTGAACATTGTCACAGCTCAGTATGAAAAAACCCTTTCTTTTAAATGGTTTTGATTTTGAGCAGTATTGTATTTGAAAGTGTGGAAAGGACAATAGGAAACATGTTAAAAAGACAAAGATTTCATATCATAACAGAAAAAACATTTTTGAACCACAGGCATTGAAATTCATGCAGTCATTTAAATTAAATTTTTTAGGTCAAAATAAAATTCTTCTCATTCAATTTTTCTATTGCCAGACGTGGTTCTCTGGTATTTATTGCTCCCTCCAGGGTTTATTCCTTCCCCCTGTCTAATAGAGCCCTCAAACAATATAATTTTTCTGAGTGTTATGTAGCATGAAGATACCAAAAATAGATTTAAATTACCTCTCTCTAATAGTGGTTATATTCTAAATGGAACAGCACTACAAGCTGGCTAGAACTAGATTTTAATTCATTCATTAAAATAATAGTCAAGGCCAGAAGCAATGGCTCCACAAATAGTTCTAATGATTCCAGCTCTGGAAGGAACTGACAAGAGCTGCCAATTCCAAGCAAATGTGTGAATGCAGAAAAACTTAAGTTTATTGGTTTAAGGTGTCACCACTACTCATGTACCCTCACAGAGACACCACACTAACCCCAAGTGACATCTGTCCTGCTCAGGGG
The DNA here is from genome assembly GCF_022539315.1 of Serinus canaria. NCBI lineage: Eukaryota > Metazoa > Chordata > Aves > Passeriformes > Fringillidae > Serinus > Serinus canaria. The sequence goes on from NC_066319.1 coordinate 20,054,466, forward strand.
TGATGTACCAGAAGGCTGTGCTGCCATTCAGGAGGATCTGGACAGGTTGGAGACTGGGACAAAGGAGAATCACAAGTTGAAGAAAGGCAAATGCAGGTTCTGCACCTGGAGAAGAAAAACTTCATGCACAAAGACAGGCTGGGGGCTGAGCTGCTGGAAATTAGCTCTGCAGAGATGAGTCCTGGGGGACCCTTATGCACCCTTATCCTGGGGTACATTTGAAACAGCGCTGCTATCAGGCTGAGGGAGGTGATCCTGCCCCTCTGCTCAGCTCTGGTGAGGCACATCTGGAGTGCTGTGCCCAGTTCTGGGATCCTCAGGACAAGAGAGACTCTGAGCTCCTGGAACTGCCTCAGTGGAGGGCTGCAAGGATGGTTAAGGGACTGGAGCATCACTCTCAGAAGGAGCTGGGCCTGTTGAGCCTCCAGAAGAGTTGACTGAGCAGGGATCCTTTCAAGGCACACAATTATCTGAATGGAAGCTGTCCCAAGGGTGGAGCCTGTCTCTTTCCAGTGCCCAGATACAGAATAAGGGGCAATGGGCAAAAAAGGGAAGCACAGAGTGTTTCATCTAAATATGAGGAGAAAAGTCTTTACTCTGGGGGTGCCAGAGCACTAGAACAAGCTGCCCAGGGAGGTTGTGGAGCATCCTTCTCTGGAAATATTCAATCCCACCTGCACACAATCCTGTACAGCCTGCTCTAGGTGAACCTGCTTTAGCAATGGGGTTGGACTAGATGATCTCCAGATCCAGCCCAGCCATTCTGTGGCCCTGTGCTAACTAAAACAGTAAAAGCTGGACCCTTCTAAGAAGAGAATCAGGTACAAGAATGTGACAGACCATAATTCACCAGACAGAATTTTTCTAGTCCCCTTGTTTTCTTTCTTTCTGTACCATCTCCTAGATTTCTCAGTATGCAACTCTTTGTCCCACAATAAATACTTGAAATGATGCTTAACTAAAGGAATAAAGGAGAGTTTAATTTTACTAAATTGCAAATGATTTACAAATAAGCATTTTCCCATCTTTTTTACAGTGGAAGAGAATTGTTGCTTTAACATTTAGCACACGGCATTTAGGCGTACATTAAAAGCAACTACAAACCTATGTTTCAGCTGGGAAAATGGGAATAATTAGCATTCCCATACACTGATATATTTTAACTATCTCAGGGAATTTAAAGATGGTGGTTTTTTTTTATTTTTACTTTAGCAAGAGAATGTAAAAAAAAACCCAAAAAATATGACTGAGAAAGAAAGTAAAATTCATATTTAATGATGTCTTTGGGTAGCTAGCAGCAAATTAGTTGCAGAGATAAATGGCAGGTGTTTTGTGTTTTCCCATTTACACACTCATAAATATAAGGATTTAGTTGAGTAGAATGCAGCTCCCTTACTGCATATTGTATCCTAATGAATGAGAAAAAAAAGGACAAAGTGGGGGTTATAAATTTTTCATTTTCTGATTTTAATAATTTTGATTTGTACTCCCTGATCTTTTAAGGGCATTGTTTTGTATGAATAGCAAATATCTTGCAGAGTTCTTTCCTTTTATAACAAAGATAACACCTCTAATTAAATCATATAACAGAAATCCCTTTTCTAGACATCCCAAATGCTATTCTAATCCACTCCTTAATGAGGACTGTACTTAATTAAGAGCACCTAGATTTATTAACTTTTCTAACTGGAAATCTAAAATCAAACATAATTTCACTTAGCTGGTTTATATCACACTGATAAAACTGAGATTTCTGTACAGTTGTTCCTGGCTTCCCATCATGAATTCAAGTGGACTAAAAGACATTTGTACATGAAGATAGGTGATTTAGGTGTTCTTTTTCTTTTTAACTGAAACAAAGCTGTTAATGTTGGAAGAGCAGTGGTCAGCCAAGCTACATATTTATCAGATGAGAACCCTTTGAAAAGTACAACCGTGTAAGAGTTCATTTCAATTTTCTGTTGCATCCTGTCAGTAAATTAACATTTTCTCTTTGAAGCTGCAGTTGGTGTTGATCACAAAGGCAAGGCTTTGTCACCTGATGGCCAGTGCTGCTGATGCATGATTTCAGTGGAACAGCTGTTCAATTCACAGATTCCCAAAGTCGTTGTCTGAAGTGGCAGAAGAAAAGGTGCACTTAATATTCTTAACTAACAGTATGAAACATATTTATATATTTTACTGAGCACTTAACATCAATGTACCCTTATTTGTGATTATTGGAGTAAACTTTAGGTGTTACCTCATGGCTAGTATGTTGCAGTAGAAAAATAAGAGGTGAAAGTATAGAAAATTATATGAGAGTATAAAATAAAATCAATGTTTGTATAAAGATTAATAAATTTATAACAACAGCATCAAGGTAATACATATATAAATAACAGCAAATGGTTCAATAATAAATTTATGTATAAAAAATGTATGTGTAAAAACATGAATGGAACAAGAGGAGAAAAAGGCAGTATTTCAAGATCATGTGTATTATTATCAAAACTAATTGCAATAAGCAAAAGCTGCTTTATCTTTGTACTTACTTTCCAAAATACTGCAATTATGTTTATTTTCTTGTATCAATGAATTAAATCAGCATTTGGTGCTTTTGCTGATCCCTTTCTAATATAATTTATGTCAGGTGAGAAGTCTGGAAATTAGATTATTTCTGAATTGTAGAGTATAGAGCATCAGTTTTTAGTGCAATTATCGTTAGTTCTTTATAAAATGAAAACTTATTGAAACTATTTACTTAGGCTATGTTCCATATTTTAACATTAGGTCTGTTCCATGTCATTTATATTATCGAATGCAAAACTCAGTCTTTTGCAAAAGAGTTTAGTAAAATCAGACTAATTTATAATGGTTTCAATTTCCTTTGAAAATTGGTGATCTATATATGAAAGATATCAGCTTTAATTCCTTACCATTTGGTGAAGTTTATGAATTCTATATTCGAGGAATATCAACAGTAATATACACAAAAATAAAATCACCATATGAGCAAATAAAGACATGAGCAGACCTTACATAACTGGGAACAGCATTTGCACATGCTACCAAACTTTAAAAGTTCATGGTTGGTTTACCTAATTTAAATCATCATTAAACAGCTGCAAACTCACAGAAACAAGTCTGCTCTCCTTCTTTAAGCCATAAGCACGAGTGCATCCAGACCCACTACAATACTCCAGTACACTTTTCCATGGAGCCTTGTTACACCACAATCATATTTAACACTGAATTTCATTAACACACTGGTTTATGTAATAAAATACATCATTGTTCCTCTCTTATGAGTGAAGTGCATCACTGCAACACACCCCCTGTCTGCAGGTAGCAAAGCATGTATGATACATCAGGCCTGCCTTGTTATTATTATTTGGAGAGCTCTTCTAAAACTGGATGGCCTATAATAAAATTTCCTTATTTTCTCTTTAGGTGTATTTCTTTCCAGCCTCTCCATGTCTCAGTTACCCTAATAGCACTTAACATGTCTGTTCCAGGTTGAGCTCATCTTTTTTTATGACAGTAATCACAGGTGCACACAGCCTGCCACGTAAGGTCTTGCTGAAGATGTTGTACAACAACACTTCTGTTTTCCTATCTGCACTTTGCCTCAAGCATCTCAGAAGTGTATTGACCTTTTTCTCAGGTATATCACATTTATAAATCATAATCATCTTCTGGTAAGTTAGTGCACTTATTTTTTCAACCCTCTCCTTTTCAACTAAAGACACAGCAGCTTATAACAGAACTTTTTCCATTATCCTATAACTTGATGCATTAAATCTCTCCATTTTCATTATTCCAGTATTTTTTACCATTCATTTATTGTGTAATATTACAGCAGTCTTCTGTAGCTCAGGATCATAGGTCTTAATCATTTGTCATCCTTAGAAAAGACTCAAGCTAATAGCAAAAAGTTGCATGCTCTCACTTGTAAGAGACAGAGAAAAGAAGGAGTTGATTAACTCTGAATTCTTTTTATTCTAATAAGTAAATTTTTAATTCATTTGGAATAATTTCTCAGGAGCAACCTCAAAAATGAAGCTAATACAAGAAAACCTTCTTTATAAATACTCTTTGGTGTAATGACACTTTGTGTTTAAAAATGAGAACATCAGCCATGTTGGGTAAGTTGATTTCATATCCTGGTACCAATACCTGGTACTGTGTTGGCTTCCCAGTTAACACAGCATACCAAATGGATGTTTCTCAGAGGAAAATAAATAAGGAAAATAATCCATATATATGGATGTATATTTCTGCTATAAATATGAACCAAGCTTCTCTTAAAGGACTTGTTATTCATACATGCATTTCAGAGCATCTGGTATACCTTGCAATGAATACCATGAAACTCACATTAGGAAAATTCAGCAGTTTTATGAGTTATATGCTAGGTGGATGACAAGCCTGAAATTATTCTATTCCACAGTGATCACAAAAATTAACCAAAACTGAACCATTGTTGATCTTAAAAAGTTAGAAACAATATAAATATGACAATGGTCCAAGGCTCTTATGGTTTCCAGGGTAAGAAAAACATAAGAAAGCCAGTAACAAGCAGAAAAATAGAAAGGAAGTTCAGACTCCCAGGCATGATCAGCATCACCCTCTTAGTGAGGTTCCATGGGTTTAGAATGAGGTTGAGAAACTTTTCAAGAACTAAACTTTCAAATGGTTTGAGATTCTGCGCAAAATATTTAATGCAGGCATTACTGAAAAATTTAGCTAAAAAATTGTTTTGCTGGGTGCTCATCCAGTCTCCAAGCTGAGAAGGAATTTTTATGTTTTATTTATTTTCTTCCTCAAAAATACTTTTTTTGTGTATTTACTGTGTATGGCTTTATAGTCAGTTTTACAAGCATATGTTGTGAAACATAAAGCAGTGATGTATGCATGTTTATAGTCAGCAATTTCAACTTTATTTGTATTTCATACTAATGCTCACATTTGTAGTTGGTGATTTTTTTTGCTTAACAATTTGATGGAGCCAGGGCACTAAACTGAAGGATGGTTAGGAGTCCAAATGAAGCCCAAAAGCACTAATGCATCAGTTCTCCCTACATTACCATATGGGCACTGTCTCCCAGCTTTTTGTGCCATCTGCATCTTTTCACTCTTGAGTCCTTGATCTCCCTTCCAAAGAAAGCAGTTCAACCCATCACCCCAAGCTTCTGGCCAACTGCAATTGCATGGACACTGCCACATCTCACTTGGATTGGTGCCATTTTTGGCACAGAGATTTCAATATCAAATATATTTGCTAATTCAACCTTTTGCCTCTTCTAAAAACTTTGTATATGTATGTTTTTTTAACAGAAAGAATTATAAGAGACCCTTTAAAAATGTGTCTGTCTATGTCCTACTATCTCCTCTAAAGTAAGTTTTAAAATATGCATCTTTTTTGGTGGTGAAACAAAAATTTACTTTTTGGGCAGCAAAATGGATTATAAACATAACTGAGAGAGAAAAGTAATTACGGAGGGGATTCCAATTTGGCACAAGAAACGCAGCACATCCAGGGGACTGTGCCAGTGAGCAATGAAAGTATTGGTGCCAATGAATCTTGTAATGTTGTCATTAAGCCTACTTGTTATTGTTTATCTTCTGGTTGATCATCATAATTTGTCATCCAATTCCAAGCAAAGCATCCCATCGCACTCCCAAGTTGATTTCTCACTGTGTGATTACTCAGTGCTGGGATTGCCCAGTGCCTGTCTGCTTATGGCTGGATGCAGGCTGAAAGGTTGGCTGCTGTGGGAAGCTTTAGGTAACTGCCAAAATATGTCATTACTGCCAGTTTGGTCCTCATAGAGATTTCTGGGATTTCTTTAGATTTTGCATTTGCTTGCCCTCAGGAGTGTCTTTATAGGTACAATTTTTTTTTTTTATTTATAGTGAAGATTTGACTTAAGTCAAAAGACAAAAATGTGCTTGCTGGTGAACCATTCAGAGAGGTTGCCTCTGATTCTCTGTTTCTCCACTGAGGTAAGGTTGTTCCTTTGCATCTATATACATGTTTAAATTTGTCTTACATTTTCAGGTGAAAAAAATCCAGCCTACTCAGGAAAATTCAGCCCTACTCACAGCTGTAGATGAACAGTGAGTTTCTTAACAATTTTTAGAGAAGGGCGGAGACTGACCCTGAAAAATACATTCCCTGAAAACCCAAAACCTCCACGAGCATTCAGCCTTCACAACTGGAAGTTCAGCTTGTGAATCGCTTTAGAATTGAAAGAGAAAAGAAAGTTATTTTCCTCACCTAGTCCCTCGTATTAAAATGTTCTGTAGCTGCTAGGTTGGACCCCGAGCTAGAGTTACTCTAGAAATATAATAGCAATGCACACACACTTGCACACAAATATTTCAGCAATAAAGCTGATATCACCTCTGCTTCAAAATTCCCTTTTGCATTGTGGTTCAGAAAAAAAACCGAGAGGATTTTCTGCTACTCCACACATGCTCAATTGTTATTTTTAAGTAAAAAGATGGATGGAGAAAGAGTTCATCCATATTTACACCCGGAAAAATTTGTCCCTTAGTATACATATTAAAGAAGTTTCAGCAGAATCCCAGAAAATAAAAATTATTAGAAGAAACACTCTGTGTAACAGTTATATTGAATCGTCCCATCACAGGTGTTGCAAAGAACAAATCAATTAATTTTCCCCCAGTGAATCAATGCCAGGTAGAGGAAAATTGAGGGAAGTGGAAATGAATACACATAGACAAAACCCATGTTGCAGAGATGGTCCATTGACAAGAGTAGGGCGATTCTAGAAAAATAGGAGAACTTTTGGAGCAAGACATGATGAAGAGAGATGGAAAGTGTCATGGGAAACTGATATTGGAGGTAAATATTAGAAGGTTTTTTAGGAAGCATGGTTAGATTTTGCAAATTTCTCACAACAATGAAGAATTTCATTATGTTCTCAAGATTTTTTAAAAGAAAATAAGAATTATTTCTTACCTTCCTTGTTTCTGAGGTTTTGAAATACGTTAGAATGTAATTTTCCCAGCTTTTTAATACTGACAGGCATCTGATTTTTTTTTAAAGCTGATATGCTGATTTTAATTTGCTTCTTCAAGAGCTCAAAATTGCAAAAATTGTCATGAAAAAATTTATAAAAATCTATTTGCATCTTCTGATTAATTTATTCTTCTGCATTTGTACTTAAAAAATAGCAATCTCTTCTCACCTAATTGCAAGTGCATTAGTTATCTTTCTTAGATGCATTTATTACAAATAAATTATGAGCTACAGCATTTCAAAATTGTCTTTGACATAATATTTTAGCCTGAAGTCTCAGCTTTGCACCACAAGACATTTGTTGAACCAATATTATCCACACACAAATAATTTTTATGAATGCTGATCTTTACAAGAACATCCTGTTCCTGTAATAATGAATTATACACATTTTATTGTCAATTGGGATTTAATTTTGCAACCATCATACTAAGATTGATTAGTTTTAATACTGAGAGGATTGGCATTCTCTTACTAATTTCTTGTCATGTTTATGAACTTCAGGACAAATATGTTGTGCAAGTAAATTCTGCAGTTTCTATTAATTTTATTTAATTCATCATTAAAAAATATAATGTTTCATTTGGAAAAAAAATAACTTCACTGAAGTGCAAGTACTTTATATGTCATAGATTCATAGACTTTTTTAGGATGGAAGTAGGATTGTTAAAGTGAAATTTGTCACTTTACATTGTAATCACAAGGGTTGCTTTACTTAAATCTGAATTAAGCCTTATAACCAAATTTTAATTTTACATACTTCTAAGTAGAGCACAAACCAGCCATAAGTAGGGGGCTGCTTTTATGGAGAAACTCCATGGGGAACATTTTTGGAATGAATTCAATCCAACAAAGTTGTTTGACAAGGTACATTATATAATGAATTATAGGACCATAAGATGTTAAGAATGTACATAGAAGGTTTTTTTCATAAAGATATGCAATCTCTTATGTCTGTTTGCAACTCCATTATCCTTTCTCCAAGGAGCTCATGGTTTCCTCCCATCATTACTAGCAAGTGGCCCCAAGGTGCCTTCTGCCTGATGGCAGAGAGATAAAGATGAAACAGATCCATGAAATTTCATTCTCTTTTTAATGTAACACAGGAAATGTATATACAGTGCTCATCTCTGTGTGTAGATAGATGTGCTTAGGGGGAAGCCAGGAAAAAGAATAAAGAAAACAATGTCTTCTTGGACATTTAATTAGTTTAAAAAGCCTGCTAAATTCCTGTAGTCAATATATATGTGTTTAGGAATAACTTTTAAAACATAAAAGTTTTGGTTTTTTTTTCCCATTTTTTAGGTTATAAAATTTACTCATTGTACATATTGTTATTCCTATAGCAGTGGTTGTAACCTGGTTCAGTAAGAGTCATTTAAAATTAAGGAGAAAATGAGAACCACTGTTCCTGTCATATATTCAGTAGGAAAGGACTGGAGTTCTTAGAAGAAAATAAAAGAGTTTACTCTAAGTTTTAATTAGAGAGACCTATAAGGTCCAAATGGTTCTAATAAACTGCACCAAATCCACTTGCACTTCCAAACCAGTACTACTTTTGAAGATTTATTCATCAGTAAATTCCCATCCTTTTGTGCTGACTGACGAAAAATAACATATGGATCAATGTATCAAAGTGTCTGTCTGTCAGTATATTTAAAGAAGAGGGAAAAGGAAGACTTATAAAATAGAATGAAAAATGTCTATTCCAAGCTCCTGGAGTTTCTCTTGCTGCTTTCCCTTCCTGTAATGCTCAAGAGAACAAAAGGATTCCTTAAATCAAGGTTATTATCTTTTGAGCAGCCTACTGAGTCTAGATTCTCCTTGATGTATTATATATTTGTAGCATATTACATCATAGAATATATTTAAATTCAGCATTTTATTGTACTGGACAAAGAAGACATGGCCATTGTAACAAATAAAATGCATTTAGTTCTGCTGTGCTTTAAGCTTGGGAACAAAGTAATGCTCAGCAGTGCTTTTGCCTCCCTTCCTCCTACACATTTCCTTGCATCTACCAATAGTTTATTTGGCATTTATTATCTCAAACATTCTGTATGGCATCTCCAGAGCTACTTTAATCAACAGTTTAATGGACATATTTGAATCCTAACATCAATAGTGGTGTATGTGTATTATTAGCTTTCCAGTACTACTTATGCAGTCATTATTTTCTCTTTGGATCCCATCTGACACATAAGCCATAACTAGGCTGCACATATATGTAGATTTACAAGTCGTACACTGTAGGCTATAGAGTGTGCAAGAATGTTGAAATGAATTTATGATCTGTTTTAAGAAAGATAGAATATTTATTCAAGCAGCTGGAGTTAAGTTTCTCATTTATAATTGAAATACATCACTAGCAAGACTGCTCAAAATTTCATTGGGCAGCAAAAGAACTTTATGAACTATAGTCCCTAATAAGTACTAGACTTTATGGATTTGCCTCATTGTATTGCAGAGGTTTTACATTTATAAGTATTTCCATCTTCCTACATAGCGATTAGTTGTTGTCATTCCTGCATATCTAAGATATCCCAAATTTTTTTTAATTTTACAGGTAAGTTTTTTACCTAGAATGTTACACCATGCTAGTGTGACTTGAATTCCAACGGACTAAGGAATAAGTGTCACATTCTCCCTGAAACATGGTATCATTTATTAGGAATGGTGTTCACCACTTCAGAGTACTTATGAAAATCAAAGGCAAACAAGCATATTATAATATCTTTGCCTTTTATTACCAGGATAGTATAACACTGCTTAACCAGTTTCTGAGCCACTGCTGTTGTGGCAGTAACGAAAAATGTGAAGTTTCCAAGTGTAATACTTAGGGGTACACTATTCCCATTCCTGTTTGCTCCTGAAAATTTCAGGTATTCAGAAGAAGGAGGATTTGGCAGTTCTGTTTTATTCCATGGTCTACGAGGCACTTCCTTCTCTCAGGGAGCATCTGAAGTAATTTTGTGTCAGGGGAATGGTAAGAATCAGTATTGTCAGAAAACCTTGCAAAGTCTTCTAAGCACTGGGATAACAGCTGTTTAACTGCATCCCATAATTCCTATTTCTACAAAGTCTTCTTTCCTAAAGCCAGTTGCATTTAAATGCTGACTCTGCTGTTCCATCACTGCTGCCTATGATGCTCCAAAATGCTATGACTTGCAACGTAGTGACAACCACGAAGCCCCCTGTGACTGCAGATTTGTTATAACACATTGCATTTCTATTGATCCCAAAGGATACCAAAGTGTATTATACATCAGGCACAGAGCAAGCTCTTCATCTACCAGTGAATCAAACACCACTGGGGTGGAATACAGCAGATGTTTAACAGCATAAAGCAGTGTTGCACAACAGTTTTAAGACTGAAAGTGAAAAATGTCGTACCAAATTGATACTACAGAAGGAATTTAGGGAGACAGAATGTAATTAAACTAACTGCAGTTTATACAAGAAACTGATGGTAACAAATTATTCTCGCAAAACAATGCTGTGAGATCTTTAGCAAGCAAGAGAGATAAGTTTTCAGGTTTATATCTTACCTGCAAAGCCAAACTTTCAGTGATGCAGTAGCCCTTAATACAATACTAGATATAGATAACTGTCAGTATTTATCAGATGCAATTAAAGCAGATGACCAACTACTGAAAAGAATAAAACTAAATATCTAAAAAGATGATAATTAAACAAACCCTGATCAATAGAAGAGCCAGACACTAATGAGTGCTATCAGCAAAAGTCTGGAATAACTATTTTAGTCTCAGGGAAGTTATTGTGGATTTAAAATTATTAATCCTGTGAACTGTCCTAGAGAAGAGAATGAAATATGACCTCTAACTACAGGCATATTCTCAACAGTGGAGCAGAATAGTTGCAGATTCAAATAACCTAACTCTCTGGTCAATATGATAATTTTAGGTAATGGAATTGGGGAGGGGTATAATTAAAGAAAGTTATGACTTCAATAGATGATGCAAATGAGGAGGTCCTGTCAAATAGCCTAGTATAACTGCAACTGCTATAGCTGGAAAATATGTAAAGGCAGCCCAGGAGATCTTGTAAGGAGTCACCCAGGAAGCCAATCATATACCCAGATGCTACACTGGAAACACAAATTTGAGAGCTTTCCATCTGGGATCTTGGATCTGCCAAATTTGTCACATAAGTGGTCACAGCAGTTAGGTTCTGTGCTCCAGATGAGAGGAAAAGGCACCAAAGGGAGCTGTTTACCACCCTGCAATCAACAAGAAAATGCTGTGCCAACTGAAAGTGTAATCATATCTACAGCAATGTGCTAATGAGCTCTGAAAATGTTTAGCAGAATAAGAGAAGCCTCTAGAATACAGAGAAATCTGACACACTCCACACAGACATCAAATTACATGGTAACATTTACGATTAAAAACCTTCATTAGCCATAAGTTGTCTGTAAAAACAATTAAATTGAGCCAAAAGTAGAACTATGCTGGATTGCTTAGTTTGATTACATATGTGTGGTTCATTCTCCACAGGTAGCTCAACCTTTAATAAAAGCATTCACTCTTCCAACTCTTGCCTGAGAGGGGTGAAAAATAAGTTGATTTTTATAGTTAAATATTAGAAGGTAGGTTGGTCACTAAAAACACCAAAACCAAGCAACCAAACCCCATTTCCTAAATTAAACAGTAAAACCCCCAAACAGTCAAAAAAACAAACAAACCTCTGCAACTCACATAACAAAGCAAAACAAAAACCAGATATTTCAAACACTTGAAAATTTTGGGTTAAAATTATGAGAGTTTCACTCAAAATTTTTCTCCTGAGAGAAAAGTAAAACTGTCTTGTGTTCTGAGGTAACACTGAGCTGTATTTGTGTATGGTGAAATGGAGCCTTCTCTTCCTCCATCTTTTCTCTAGATTACAAACTGAGCTAAGGCCTGGCTTGCAATGCTCCTGTGCAGCACCTAGTACAGTAAATGTGACTACATAGCATAGAATCTATAAACAGATGGACAAAAAATAAACAATCAAAAACCCCAGCACAGAAACAGGGAGCCCTCTGGCTATTACAAACATAAAGAACCGAGTATAAATGCTAGTAGTCAGGAAATCCATTGTGACCAAAAGTAATAGACAATCTAGTATATTTTTAACAGCATAATTAGAAAATACAAATTATATATAAGTGTCATAGGGAGTATACACTTGACAAAGATGGTCAGTAAAACGAATTTCATGGGCAAGTGAATTGGTTGCACCTGTTGTACAATTTAACAAGAAACCAAAAACAAGCTGAAAAGCTTTCTCTTTGGAGATGTCTTAATTATTTGTTAGTTCTCTCGGAGGAAGAGAAAGATTGCCTGAAGATAGGGAGGTTCTCCTGAGCTGACCCTAGTAAGCCATGAGGCACACTCTGATGCCGCTAAGCATGTAAATAGGGGAGCCATATGAATTCCATTTGTTATTCTTGATAATGTATAGCCTTGGGAAGATAGCAAATTGAGGAAGCTACAGAGTGACAAATCATCCCACTCCTTCTGGCTGTTTGCTCCAATAGTTCATTAATTTATTCAACAAATGTGGGAAATATCAATACATCATCAATATTAATGTAGTACCACTATGTGTGCAAAATATTTATCTGGGACAGCTGGTGCTGGTGTGCTCTGTGTCACTGTCCTTTATGTCAGTCATCTGAGCCTGAGATAACTTTTCCTCAAATAACAATGTACTTGCCTTCTATTTCCCCTAACATGATCTGCCTGTACATCTCTTACAGATCTTGCATGGGTACAGCACAGATTTACAGAATAAAATCCCCTCAAAAGTAAGGAGGTTAATCATGCAGTACAACTGGCATAATTGCATGAGTGATTCCTGAATGTGGAGAACAATTAAGTCTCCTGTGGTTCCCTGGATGAGGGACTGAAACCTAAAGTCTAGGATTTTGACAGACAGATGTTATTAAAGGGTGATACCATCCAGGCCCTTTCTTTGAACTGTTTATACAAATACATCCTTATATTCCATGGAGGCTAGTAAATAAAGGAAGCTGAATTACAATATGTTCTAATGCCAGTTATTGCTTAAAATTTCAGCTAATGAAGCAGGGCAATCATACAAGGCAGGCTTCCTATTAACACACAGCAAATTACCTCTGGAACTACCCTGCTTATTTCCTACATGGATTTTCTTTAGAAGAATATCAAGTAATAGCTAAAGAGGATGGTAAAAAAATAAAACAAATAAAATCCAAGCATTTGATTATGTAATAGCTGATTAATGAACAATCTCTGACTGAGATGACTGTATATATTCCTCTTGAATGCTCTTGAATGTCCATTTCTTTTAGACAGGACTTGTTTTGCTGCATGCCATGAGTAAACTTGACAGTCTCTGATAAAGTTCAGAGTGGTTAAATTTTTTTAGGAAGATAGCACAATTCCACACTTCTTTGCTGAAGACAGGAATCTCTGACACCTCAGAAACTAATAAAAGTTTAATAAAAGTTTAATAAAACTTTTTAGTTTTAATAAAACTAATACTGCTTTGAACTCTTTCTCTTCCTCCTCCATCACCTTTCAAAGCATAACGATTTGTACATTAAAATGATACACAGAAAGAAGGGTTTACTGTTTGTTGTTTTATGCAAAGCAGTGGCTCCTGCAATATTCATTTGCCAATTACTAACAGACCTTTTTCAAGCACCAACAGATTGCAATAGGTCCATTACCTCAGAGAAATTCTTCACAGGAGCCATGAACCTGCACTCAGCAGAAGATGAGTAAGCTCTCAGTCAGAAGTGCTTTAAATGAAGGTGCAAACAGATGCACAATACTAGATACCATGATTTTGGAAAAACTCATAGGCAGTAAAAGATAGCAAACAGATCTTCAATATATAGCGTAAATTAAAATAGTATGTAAATGAAATAGTATGTGAATGGTGTCATAAATACCACAAACTTGAAGAAAAATTCATCCTGTAATAGTTCAGAAGGGAGGACAGGTTTAAAGAGAACAATCTGGGTCTTATGAAATGAATGCAATCATAAGAAAACACTCACAGAGCTAGAGAAGATTCTGAACATTATGGAAAAGCTGTAATAAAATAGAAATGGCACTGCTCCTAAGAGTCTGCATCACCCTACGTCAGAGACCCAGAGAGGAGCACTGTTTTGGCTGTTACAGAAGAAATAAAGAAAAACAGGAGGAAATATACTCAGTGGTGATTGTGAATGAATGTGTTTGTTGCCTAATTTTTACAGTATTTTTTCCTCTAAGTAGGATCTTATTTAACTTGGGACCTGTATATGGTCCCAAGGTGGAAAGGCTGTGTTTTCCCAACTCAAAATCAGGGACTATTCTGGAAAGACACTGAGATAACATTCTGTGCTTGATGTGTTAAGGGTTTTCCTTCAAGTGGAGTAAAGAAACATGCAGTGAACTTTTATGTAAATTTTATTTTGTCTTTTGGAAGATGTTTTATTAGACGCGCATTTGACTTCAACTTATTGTCTAGAGACATTTTTGTTGAAACTTCAACTTTGTTGAGAATGACAGTCCAGGCTCTCTACCTATCCAGCAGCTTTGGACTATTTTGCAAATGAAATGAAACAACAAACCCAGAGGTCGAGGAAGTAATAAAAAATAACATATTCAACATAAAATACTTAAATCAATATTAAAAATAGAACATAATTACTGATAGAATTGGTAACTTGGCTACCTACAGAGAAAGGAATCTGGAGTGAAATAGAGGGGTCTATGTTGAGAGGGCAATGAAGAAGAACTTAATCTAGCACAGCTTTCAGAACCAGCAATGTCACAACAGTATTTAGGCAAAGCTGTTACATGAAAAATGGATTAAATCTTAATAGAAACCTTCCAAAAAAAAAAAAACTGTATCGCTATATTCACATTTCACTTCTAGAACTGCTTTCACTTGAACAGTAATAATCTTAAAATTTTATCTGGTTGTCATTTTGCAGCCACATAGAATGACACAGAATGTTAAGAACAGGTCTTGAAAGCTGATCCTGTATTCCTAATGGGACAAAGTTCAATGTCTGTGTGACCTACACAGCTTTCTATGTGAACTGCAAGATCCTTAAAAGCATTTTCTGAACATGAAAAAATTCAAAGCTTCAAATATGGATATGAACAGGTCCTGGCAATCTGAAGATGGAGGGTATAGGAAATACTGAATCATTGGAGTTTTATCTGAAATTTTCACATGCCAATGATGACTGCAGTTTGAGATTTCTCAGTTCACAGACTGTATACTTTAAATGGTGATGCAGGTGTCTGAGGAGATAGACACATCTCAGAGACTGATTAAACCATATGGGTTTTATAGATGTGTATATGTGATTTTTTTATAGATGTGTACTTTAGAGCTGGTGTCAATAGTCAGTGTTTTTGAGAATAGCTGCAGAGAAGGAAATAAGGAACCTATTCTGAAGTGCTGTATTTATTTTGGTATGTAACTTGTACAAAATAGTGTTGCCATTCAACAAACTCAGGCAACAAATCAAGCAAACCTTTGTGTAAAACTGTATTATTAAATTATTTTAAACACACTAGGTTCCCTTTTTTAGTTAATTTTAATAATTTCTTTTTTTTTTCCTTTTTGTAGCCAGCACAAATTCAGTAAAAGTTTCAGTCCTACACCCTAAAAGCATGTGTGTGTGTGTGTGTGTGTGTGTGTGTGTCAGCACAGGCAGCCAGACAGAAGAACCACAAATCCATGCCTGAAACACGAAGACTAAATTTATTTCCATTATCTCACTAACTTCACGTCCCATTGACTATTTCTGGATTATATTTAAGGAAACCATGCTCATCAGTTTAGGAGTAGGAACAATAGAAATAATTTATGCAAGAAGATTTTTAAGCTAATAGGAAAACTAATAAGAAGACAGTAAGTTTTATTCTGTATTCTGGCTGTAAAGACTCCCAGTATGGAAGATGGAGTTGTTTTGAGAATGAATGGTACAGGTACAGTTTAAAGGGGTAGAACACAGCATGTGAACATGGTAGTGCAAAAACATCTACAGCACTCAGCTTAGCAGAAAGAATTCACAGGAATTTAGGAAAAGATTCCTAAGTAACTCATCACAATGAGAAATATTTCATAGTCAAACTTTATTGCAAAACCTAAAAATTTTCCTTTAAAAATATTAGCATTGTAAGATTCCTTCTACAGGAAATCTGTAATGCGATGAAAAAATTTTGGAGTCATAAATTCAGAACTCTTGATCACTTCTATGAAGAAATACGTGCTTAAATTCTTCCAAAGCTAGCAAGAGTTTCCTCTACTGAGTCACAATGAGCTGGAGATCCAATATAGAGTAGAAATTAACTTGGCTATTGAAGGGGAAGAAGAAAGGTAGCATTCATTCCATTCCTTCACTTGAAATTGTTTATTTTTGCTGTGTGCTATATGAAGTGCTCAAAGCTACTTGTTCTGGTGCTAATTGCCAGCAGCAGCACTACTCTTACAAGTAAAATCATCTCTGCCTGAAAATCAATGACAGGCTTATTTGAGGTTGTAAACAGGAGTCAGGCTTGCTATATTTCCCAACTAGCTTATTACAGAATCACAGAACAGTCTGAATTAGAAGGGACCCAGAAGGGTCATCGAGTACAAGTCTTAGCTGTGCACAGGACATTCTCAAGAGTCACAGAATGTGTCTGAGAACACTGCCAGAACAATCCCCAAAAATCACACTGTGTGCCTGACAGTGCTGTTATTTAGGAGAAATATGAAGTATCAAATATGATTATAGGATCCTATTAAAAAGCAACGGTTGCAAAGTGGTTGTCCTCTAACCAGATAGATTGCAAAAGCATTTTTCAGCAAGAGTTCTGACACATAAAAGCATTTGTGAAATATACTACAAGATACTGCAAAGGAAAAAAACTACAACCAAAAAAAAGGTGTAGTTAGTTTTGGAATAAATATTTACATAATGTTGCTAGCATTATTTTATTAAAATTATTTTATGGTTTTTTTTTTTTCAGTATTCATACGAAAACTATTGTTATCTCTTCAGAGTGCCTACAACTTCCTAAATTAACTTTATGGAATTCACCTAGTTATTTCCTCAGTATCTTTAATAGAAAAATGGAAGACAAAAAAGCAGATAGACTTTATAACATGTCTAGATTTCTAAGAAACTGAGTCCTAGACCAATTAATTGATAAGGAAGTTAATTTCCAAATTGAGGACCCTCACAGATAATCTGAGAGCCACCTTGCTGTTTACATTGAGAGTGCCAAGGTCAAGTGCCTGCTGCTGTCTACAAGTGTCCAAGTCTTAAAACATTAGGGGATTTATAGGCTAAAGCAAACACCATTAATTTAATCAGGAAACATTTATAAAACCAGTATAGATCAGGTAATTTTTACTCTGAATATATAGCCCATCTTTAAAATAATGTTTTTAAAGATAAATTAGCCAGTGAAGTAAAGCTCTGCTACTGCAGCAATGAACACCACAAAATAATCCATTTAAATAACGATTCATTTTGTATTCAGAACAAGTTTTCAGCAGAATGAAGTGCAGCCTCAGGCTTAATTTATATTGAACAACTATGCATTATTTTATTTTCTTTCAGTGTTCATTTAGCAAACACTGACCACCAATTTCTTTGAAGAAATGTTATGTAGAAAGTAAAAAAGCTGTTGTGCTGAACACCTGTAGGCCCACAGTTTTTGATAATTGGGAATGGGGCTGCTCCAAGCCTCACCTCCAATGGGCTACAGCTGTGCAGGGCAGGTGAATAATATTGACAGCAATGAGACCTGGAGTGCCCAAGTGCACTGACCAACCACCAAAGGGAGCAGAGGGCACACAGGGGCAATGCATCAACATGAGGGGTGTAAAAGGTTGGGCTAAAGAACAAGAGGAGCAGATGCTTGAAGCCTTTTGGAGTGTTATGGTGCTATTCTGTATGGGTTGAAGTCTTCTGAAATTGTGTGATGATACACAGAGTGTTGTGTCAGCTGTGTTGTATGCTGGGACAAACACCAAATACAGGCAATGTTGGTTCCACCTTTTTCTTACTGACTTTGACTTCTGCTATCCTTAACATTTTTTATTTTTTAAAGTATGCAATCATAATTTATTTATGGTTTTTATTGTCTGTTTTATTTTTCTAAGTCTACTAAGCATCATAAAGTACAGTAATGCATTGAGAGCAAAATGAAGTAATAATGGCTTCTCCTGGAGATTGGAAGCCAAAATGGGGAAGAACCCAGTAGCAGTAAATAAAAGGGACTGGTGATACAAATCTGCCATGGTAAAGAAAGGTAGTGGTGAAAGTGGTGCCAAAATCCGTCATGATCTCAGAGAAATGGTTCTGGTAGACCTTTTCACTCTGAGGAATTGTGGAGGGACAAACTCTCCTATAGATTTTTGGGAAGGGCCTGTAAGTTTTATGTAATGGTAACAGTTTCCATGTGGGTGAGATGTGTGTATGTTTGTCCTTGACAAGTTATTTTTTTGTTAAAGAGATGGTCACAACCACTATTGTGAAATCCATGTGAGGTGTGTTGTCTGTAAAAGGGTCAATATCTGCACACTGATTTTTGTGTTCCAGTGACAATTTGACAAAGAATGCAGGCAGTGCCTACTTCTCCCATGCACATTTCTATTTTTCTCTTCATCTCCAAATGCAGATTTATGTGCAAGAAAGGTCAAAATACAACAGCTTAGAAGGAAATGAAATAGGTTGTGCCCATGCAATCACGATGAGCCTTTGGAAGAATTTCTTGCAAAGGAATTCATGGCAAGAAAGCCAATAAATAATATTGGAAATAAGAAACGTCAAGTGAATTGTCAAGGAAAAGGTCATTGCTTCCTGGCAAGCGCTGACTTAAGAGATGGACAAGCCAGTTCTGCCTCATATCAAGCAGCAAAAGACAAAGATTACAAAAAGGGTAGCAGTAGTCATCAGAATAGTCACTATTAAATGGCACCAGTCAGACTGTTTTAACCACATCTGGTGCCAATTCTTGCAATTATCCCCACAGCTTCAAAACTTGATGTTCATCTTTCCTGGACAATCTATGCCTGCTAATTATGTGATTTGTTGACTCCAGAATGTGCCAGCACCCATCCCTACCTTCTGAGTGCAGCAGGCAGGCTGGGGTCTAGGAGGTCTCTCTGCCCAGCCTGGCGGAGGCAGCTGCTGCTGAAGTTTGCAGGCTCAGGCAGCAGCAGAGGAGAATGCATGCTCCAGAACCACACATGACACACCATCACTCACACTTAACCTGCCTGGCCACACAGACCCCCACAGACAGAGCTGAGCCTTCACCAGGGCCAAGGTCAATATCAGCAACAGTCACACCAACAGGGGCTGCTGCTCAGCAGGGCAGTGTTGGTATGCACTGAATAAAACACATCTTCTCTTGCTCGCTGCACTCACAAGCACACTCGTGTTCATCTACAAATCCCATGAATATTAGCACTGGCTCTAAATCCTTAACACTTATCTTACAGAATATGGCCACCTTACTGTTGTTAAGAACCCACTTGAGGCCAAAAGTCTACATGTTTTTAAACACTATTTTAAATGAGTTCTCATTTCTTTATTTACCTTTGCAGAATGCATTCATTGCATTTCTTCTTAAATTCCACTCTTTCAGTTGACAAAGTTATCTGTGTTCCCTACCCAACAAGAAACATCAGGCTGTTCCTTTAATGCTCATGCAAAAAATAGCTGCTGATGGATGAAAAATTTTCAAGAGGCTTCTATCTGCAGTAGAATTAAATCAATAAATATTTTTTTAAAAAATATATAAATATTTTTTTCTGTTCTATGGGTTTTCTCACTGCATAGGCTTAATCCTCTTGAAAGATTGTTTTCTTTTGATACTCAGGTACTGCATAGCACATACATCCAATTCATTATGAGATTTCATATCTTTTTTATCTCCATAGCTCCAAAATTCTCTCTGTTTTTTAATATTCCTCCTTATTCCATCTTCATTCAGTTTATTTTATCAAAGGTCTACAAAATAAATTTTTAGTTGTTTTCCAGTGTACTTTGGCCTGTATCATCTAAATCTGTTTATTCACATTCAAGACCAGTGACACTCATCTGAACAGTTCTGCACAGTGTTTTTTACAAAATAGCAAGCTTTCTGAGCAAAAGATACACAAGAAACTGATTCTAAGAACAAGAAAACTAAAATATGTCGTCTTGCATGTAGCAAACAGAAAGAAGACTTTGAAAAGATATATATGTGTTTCCAAAATTCTGGCAACTGTATGACTCAGTGAATTATATTATCTTGTGTTTTGGTCCACATATGATGAAGAATATTATCTTTCATGACAATGGCACTGACATTTTATACTGAATGTCAATTATTTTCTTTGAAGTTCATTATCTGTGATCAGGGTTTTAAAACTCTTCGGAGGAATGTGTCCAACATGCAAGCCAAAAGAGAATTTGCACATATGCTCAGCAATTTTAATTGTACTCCTTCTGACTTTAGGATAATGGTATTTATTGCTGTCAAAGTTTACTGAAATGTAAAATAATGAAAGAGACAAAATTCTGCAGAGGTCAGTTACTAGTTATTAAAAAATCTATCAGTGCTAAGCAGTAATACATAATTTAAAAAAAAATCTAAAAAATTTTCCTTGGAAAAGGTTGCATTTGGTGATGGGATGGAGGACAATTAAAACAATTGTCATTGAAAACAATTGATTCCTCTTTTGCAACTTTTTGAAATTATGCTTTCTGAGTTCTACCATAGTCTAAAGAACCCTGTACAAAACTAACTAATCATAATCAGAAATTGTTCTTTATCAGTAAATACAGCTTAATATTATTAGCTGTGTTAACAGGTCATGCAATGAGCAACAAAAAAGGACCCTTGGAAACTCGTGTTGTAGTAATTCAGTGGCAATGACTTCTAAAGAGTTATTTTCAGTGTGAAGGAGAGCTGGGGAAAGGGAGCTGTCTGCCACAGGCTGCAGGGGATGATGAGAGGGGAAGGCAGATTCTTTTTACAGGAATGGCATAAATGTAATATCATTAAGTACTAATAAGATAGTTATGAAATTTTCAGCCTTGGAGATTTTGAAGATCATGCTCTATAAAAAACCATCCTGAGTAATACAAGTAAATTTAGTACATTCTGGGGTAGAGAGGGCTATGTGACCTGCAGATCATCTTCATAACCCTAGAGAAGAAATAAAAATTATGTCAATGGAAGGTCTAATCCTGCCTATTCCTTCATTTATATAAACTGCTTCATATAAAGCCTCTTGTGAAGAGACCTTTTCCTTCCATTCATCAGTACTAGACTAATAAAACAGCAAATGTCAAAGCTGGAGTGTGCAGTCAACTAAAAGAGCTGGCATTCAGGAAATATATTGCCATTTAACAGCTCTACATTACTATTATAAGCAAGTACAACTGTTTTCATGAAAGATATGTGTACATTAAATCAGGAACTGCCCTTGTTTAATCAAGACTATATTTCAACAGAAAGATTTTTTTTTAAGCAATAAAAAGGATGGTGTTGCTGCTCCATTCAAAGATAATTGATGTAAAGAGTTAAGAGGGAAAAAAAAGTTAAATGTATATAAAAGTTATGTTCACTGCTTTATATTATATGTGTAAGTTTTAAACTTGTGTAACACATCAGCTGTTCATAGAATTACAGAATTTATCCCTAGCTGGAAAGGACCCACAAAAATCAAGCCCAGCTTCCTGCACAGCGCCTCAAGAATCACAGCATGTGTCTGACAATATTGCCCAAACCCTTCCTGATCTCTGTCAGGCTTGGTCCAACCCTTCCCTGGGGAGCCCTTTTGAGTGCCCACCTACACTCTGAATGGAGACCCTTTTCCTAGAATCCAGCCTAAACTGCCCCTAACACAGCTTTTTGTTGCTCTTTTTGCTCTGGTCACCAGAGAAAAGAGATCAGTGCCCTTGTGAGGAAGCTGTAGACCACAATGAGGTCATCCCTCAGTCCCCTATTCTCCAAGCTGGACAAGCCAGGTGAGCACAGATGCTTCTTTCATGGCTTCCTCTCTAAACCCTTCACCATCTCTGTAGTTGTATTCTGCCTCTATATGCAGAATGTTCTCTGCCTCTACATGCAGGATGTATTCCACTACTCTAATTCCTTTATATTTATATTCCATTGTGGCACCCAGAGCTGCCCCCAGCAGTCGAGGTGACGCTGCCCCAGTGTAGAGCAGAGGGGACAGTCCCCTCCCTTGCCTGGCTGGTGATGCTGTCCCTGATGCCCCCAGGACAGGGCTGGCCCTCCTGGCTGCCAGGGCCCTGCTGAGTCAGATCCAGCTTCCCACAGACCAGGACCCCCAGGGCCCTTTCCACAGTGCTGCTCTCCAGCCTCTCATTCCTCAGTCTGTCCATACTTCCAGGATTGCCCTATCCCTGGTGTAGAATCTGGTACTTTGTTAAACTTCCTATTCTTAGTATTCTTTCAAATCCTCCATTCAAGTCACTTAAAAAGGTGTTGGAGAGCTCATATGTATGTATAGATATTTAATTGTAGACTTCATATAGGCTTTCACTTAATATTACTATTAGGGGAAAAGAAGAAATTTTCTTTTATCCTTTATGGCAGACTATCTGGATTCATGCTCATGAATTTCAGATATCCAAGATGTAGCTTAGATTCTGCAGATAGTTGACACTTTGAAATAGAATTTCAGTACTCAGTGTTGCATAATTTTCTGTTTCAGTGGAAGTACTCAACATGTTTTATGAATGTTTGCAGGGCTTTTTTGTTATATATCCTGTCTCAAAGGGAAAGTGGAAACTTATTTGCCTAATGTCAGTTAATAAGTTTTACAGAATTGAATGCTCATTGAATGCTTAGGGAATTTATTTAGGAAGAAATAGAGAGCTCAATCTGCTGCTATACATGCACTGGATGGAAAAACGTGTAGTTGTATGGTTACACTTTCTTTCAACCCAAGATTTACAATCCAAGTGAAAGGCATGACTAGCAAGCATTTAGAACAGCAGCTTGGACACGGCTTCAACATCCAGAATATCTGTAGATATGAAGAAAATGAGAACAGGATGTATTACATAGTCTTATCGTTACTCTTTCTTTTACCAGTGATCAAATTCTCAATTTCCCTGCCTGTACTTGGACTTTCTGTGTAGTCACTGAAGTATGAGGAAAGTAAGGTTTGAAGAGAGAAAGAATTATTTATTATTTATTCTGCAGTACTGCTGACAGGTTTAGGACACCTATGTCTAGACAAAGACCTGCCCTGGAATTCTATTGATAACTCAGGCTTTCTAAATTGAAATGAAAATTTTAAACCTGTTTTTTCTTTTGTTTTCAGTCTTCCTTCCCTCAGTAGGGGCTTCCTGCTTTAATCATTTACTTAGCTGGATTTGTAGGTAGAGATGTAGTACCACTCAGTTTGTTAAAGTTGTTTTCACAGGTCTCTGTGTAAAGGCTCTAAAAATATTACAGAATATCTCAGAAACTGAGATTTTGCTTTTCTTATTGTCAGTCACTGAATGTATCTAACCCTACTGCCAATCAATCAAAGTGAAAGGTAGTACATAAGTACCTCAATATGTCTAACTGCAGTCCCTGGAAGAGCTATTGCAGGAGATGAATATTTTTAAAATCCTGCTGTAGCAAGAAGATAGATGTCTCATTTTCTCTGTATGTCAAAGTGAGTCTGAACACACATTAGGATGTATTTCTCCAGAGAGAAATACTGTGTCATCTGCTGGAAAAAAAAAACTATGATCCTGGGTTTCAGAAGTTGTTTTTTTTTTCCAGATTTCACATCTAATTAATAGCAGTACTTGCAGTCACAGCACAAGTGTATTTTGTTTGACTCTCTGACCAGGATTTTGTTGGACTAGAGTAAGCATTTTGTCATTAATAGAGTAATTATGGGATTTCCCCATCCCAGGTATTAAAAAGGAACTGCAAGAGAAGACATCTGATGAATTTTTATTTCTGAGAATTTCATACAGAACTCCACCTTCAAACAAAATGTTTTACTCTTTCTTCATTGCCAACATCAGACCAGTTTGTACTGGATCTTTGCTCAGACACACAGGGATGGACAGAAGACCCAAAGTAATCTCTTTCTCTCTTTTCCTGCAAAGTGTCCAAGTACAATCTCAAAACTTTTTTATCCTAAATGCAAAAGTTGTTTGTTTTGGGAGTATGTGCAATCTCAGTTCTCTCTTAATAACAGATACACACTAAAAGAACACTTTTTTCACAATTCTTATCAATTTATTTCAGCTAAAATATTAATAGGAGATTTCATCAACTAAGCTTTTTACACTAATTGATTGAAGAGAAATATGGTATCAAAGACTTCAAAGTCCAGTTAAACCACTATCTCACAGATCTTATAATTTCTCTACAACTACCAGAAAGGAATTTGCGGTAAGGTTATAGTCAGTCTCTTCTTCAAGGTAACAAGTGGCAGGACCGGAGAAAATGTCCTCAAGTTTCACCAAAAAGTTTTGGATTTGATTTTAGAAAAAAAAAAATTCTTCACGGAAAGAGTGGTGATGCATTGGAACACACTGGTCAGGGAAGTGATGGAGTCACTGGAAGTGTTAAAAAAAAACCACTTGTAAATGGCACTTGGAGGCACAGTTTAGTGATTAATAGTGAAGTTTTGGTTAGTAGTTGGTTTCCATGATCTTAAAGGTCTTTCTGAACCTTAACAATTCTACTATTTTAAGACAAGTATTTAAATCCACTGTTCTTTATAATGGAGGAATTTTTGGATTTGGAGTTGGTTCCTACATAGCAGTGAATTTTAGTATGGAATCAATCTCTGCAGACATTTTGAGAGAAATGTCATCAGTAAGATAATGACTAGAAATTTAAGAATAATTTCAGGGGGACCCATTTCTATGATCCTTAGATGAGTAAACACCTCACTTTCTAACTGAATTTTAAACATTACAGATTAAATGGTGACAGCTTCAAATAGGAAGATATTGAAGGACCTTTTTAAAAATTGGAGTTGCTTCCTTCTTCTTAAGACACTTTTCAAATTTGTTAGTAACACATTACAGAAACAGTCTTGCCTCTATTGACAGAGAGACAAGATTGTCTCTTGTCTCCCTTGAAAGCAGATTGTTTGTATCTGCTTTCAAGATTAGCATTGCTATACAGAAAGTTTTGGATTTTAGTGGGGGAAAAAGAAAAGTAATTTCTGTATCAAATAAGGAGAAAGAAGCTGTGTAGCATATATTCTTAGGATTCATATTTTTAACACACATCATAGTTCATTGCTTAAACCTCAGAGAAAACAGCAAAAAATGTAATAACAGTTAAGTTAAAGATCTACATGTAAAATAACAGAACCCTATGGTGAGAAGAATTGTTTTAATTTGGGATTTGGACAGCAATGTCAAATTTATGTAATTAGCTGTTCATCATGGGAACTCACATTCCTGATATCAACGTGCTGTTAGCACATGCAAGGGAAGGACAAAACAAATACAAACTTTAAATTAAAACAGCAGTGATAACAATTACATTGCAATCATTATATTCTGCCTTCAGCTAACATGCAACATTGTCCATAGAATGCTCCTTAGGAATTCACAGAAAAGAATAAAAACCAGCCAGTCTTCATCAAGATACGGAATATTTGTATCCCCTACAGAGTTTCAGCCTGAGAGACTCTCATCAAGGCCATAAAGAATAGCACTTTCTTTTTTCAAGTGGGAAGGAAGTAAGGGACACTCATATATATGTATGTCCAATAGTGTGGTGGACCTGACAAGGTGCTAAGAAAGAGTGCTCAGCTGAGCTGAGCCAGTCACTGTGTCCCGTGGTTTTAGAGAAACTCAGGCACAGGATGTGACAGTCACATGTTGCTTTTGCCCATCTGGTATCCACATTTGGATGGTGCCTGTTCTTCAGCTCCATCCTTACTGCTGTCAAGTAGCAGTTACCCTTCATAGCATTCTAACATTTTTGGTAGTGGCACTTAAAATGTTCTGCCTCAACTATACTCTTTCTCTTTATTAGCCAACAGCTGTTAGATGTTTTAAAATAATTTTCACAGGGTTTGTGAAAGTGTGTCAGCTAATTGCTTATAATTTCGCTTCAATTTTCTAATTTCTAGACCAACAGGATGTCCCTTTTCATAGATATGCCCAGATTGGTTTTAATGGCCTGAACACAGCTGGCTGTTACTGGTTTCCAGCTTTCCTTACCTGTATGGGTTCTAAAAAATCCTTTTAAAAACCACAATGAAATTAGGAACCTTTTAAAATTATCTGAAAAAGAAACCTTCACTATTTTTACCCTCACCCACCCTGAAAATGCACTAAGTAGAGCACATTTGCAGTAGGTAGATCTGTAAAAGCTATGTCTTTTCTCCCCATCATTAAAAAGTTTGGAAGCTTCAGCTGTTCTACTGAATAGCTCAGATGTTTTAGCCTTCATCAGCCTCAAAAACCATCGGTGCTGATTCTGCTTTTTGATATGCTAAATCAGAAATACAGGAAGATTGATGTTGCTTTCCCCAAACTGAAACAGGAATTGAACTGTTTATGGGTGGCTTAGTACTATTTTGTATACTTGAAATTTCAATTTGAGTTTTTATTTGATGGTTGAACCTCTTCTCCATAGAAAATATTAACAAAAGTAAGAGTTTGTTTTCAAGTAATGTTTAGGGCCTAGAATATCCACCAACTATTATTTTATTCTATTATTATTATATCCATGCTAATAGGACAGTAACACTTGGAGGTTGTAGTACCCTCATGTTAAATCCTATATAAAGCCATAAATGATCCACAAAAGAGGCCCAACCAGGAAAGCATTCCCACTTTTATACAAACCTTGAATGAAAACATGAATTTAAAAAGCTTAAATTACTTACAAGGTTCATCTCTTTCTTTCTCCTCCTCTGTTCACACTAGAATAAATACATACAACACAGCATAACAATTCAAACAAAACATTCCCTAAATTAATTAGATACAGAATTTTTTTTCCACATTGAAAATGGAAAACCCATACATATGTAAAATTGCCATCTGAGATTACACTCAGCAATGAAACTATCACTAATTTAGAGAGGAATAATTACTCCCATAAAATATTATTTTCAGATTTGAGAATGATTTTCCATGAGATGTGTTTGGGATTTCAGCTTGCATATTTAGCTAAGTATGAGCAGGGGTTTTTCCTCCAAATCTTCCTATTTGCAGTAACTCTTTTCAAGATTCTATTTCAATATGTAATATTAAGGTAGTATATAAGCCAATATGTTACAGATTTTTATGAGGTGTCTCTGCAAATGCACACATGCATTTTACTGTTAACACACTAGCACAACAAACAAATACCAAAGTATCTATGTGTTTAGAACAAATAGTTTTACTTCCAATACTTTTTTTTGTCCTTGTAGAGATGAGCACAAGCAAGGATTGCAGACTTTACTTTTAATTGCCTAGCAGTGTTTGGATCCAAGATTTGGATTCAAGCAAATCTTTGCTAAAAGTTTTGGAGTTAGCAAAACAATTAACTGCATATTTTAACAGTTCTCATCTTCTATTTTGCTGTAAGACATTATACCAAATAATAAATGCATCTACTCTCTTTCCTTTCAATTGCACCAAAGTCTTAACTAATAAGGAAATGGATGAGAATAAATCAATACTAAACCCCTTGATTAGAACCATTGTTTCTTGTAGACCACAGAATAATAAAATTAAAGAAGCTGCTTTAAGAAACTCTTTTTTTTTTTTTACTTTAAGATATCAAGAAGCCCCCAAAATCCTCATACTAGTTTGCTGAAGAAGAACAATAATGCCTGCTCAACCTTGTGCATCTGAAAAGTAATCAGCCCTGGTTAGTGGCAGAGCAACTCCAGTGAGCCCTGGCCTGTGAATCAATAGGCTGAATTCTCCTGGCCCTTTCCAAATTCTATTTCCAATTCTACAGAATGGATTAGTGTAGATTTATCCCCAATTGACAGATAAAACCAGCAGTATGTGCAGACTTACTGCTTAATAGACTGGATCTAAGGTATCAGTGGTTGCTGGAATGGACTGTCAGCTAATGCAGATGGGGAAAAGACAGGGAAAAGAGGAGCAGTGTCCTGCTGTCCTTAAAGCAATATTGCCCTTATTGTCTATCAGAAGATTTCTGCTTGGTTCCTGCCTTTATGTATATGTGCTTCATATACTAAAAGGTTTAGCAAACCCTAATTGCAAGAGTAGGCCATATGAAGGCTGCTCACAAATTTTAAATCAGGAAGGTTTTTTTAAAATGAAACTAGAATCTGTTTTATTATTATTTTCTGAATTTTAAACATTCTAGTACAGATTTTCATTTTAGTCTTGGGAGCAATTTCTATTAGGAGATTAGTGCCTGTTGCTGCAAATGTAGGTACTATTGCTTAGTGTTACTGTTGCTTGGCTTGAAAAGCCCAACATTGGAATAAATCAGTCAAAGCTGATATTACAGGAACAAGTGACCAAACACTCTGGAAACAATGGTGCAGTCTTCAAATCATGAGTACTGTTTTACTTAAACTTGCTTACACAGGATTTTAAATTATTTTATATTTAACAGCAACAAGAGCCTTATCAGAGTTCTATACAACTCTTTGTACTAAAATATTTTTTGAGTCAGCAAAGCTACATTTTAGGACTACATGTCTATAAGTATTTTTACTCTGCCTTTTTTTCTTTTTTTTTTTTTTTCAGGAGAGTTTATGAAATGTTTACAAACGAAAGTACTTTGTCCTTTTGTGGAGTGAGATGCCTTTTATGACATCTTTGAGTATATCACAGAATAATCAGAGAGAGCCTCCATGAGTTAATTAACATTGGACAAATGTGGAAAACAAGAATAAAATTACATTGTTTCTCTGACATATTCAAGGATGCTCCAATCCTTGATCTTCAATGAAGAGGACAAGTAAGTCTTTTCCCCTCCTTTTTTTGCCCTCATTATCAGGGAAAATGGTGAAATTTTAAAACAGTATTAGCAGTCATAATGAAATAATGGTTTTTTAACTGTTAGTAGAAATAGGAAGATATAACCTATCAACAACAGGTTTCTCTAATATGCCTCTGAAAACCATACAGGTTTGTAACTTGGTGGTATGAAGGCTTATGTAGTAGATGTACTTACACAGTTTTTATGGCAGAAAATCAGTACAAAAATATTGTAAGGAAGAGGAAAGTGCAAAGATGCTTCATGTGGTGAAAGAAATGATGGTTCATTATCCCTGTTCAGTTCTCCAGAGTTTCTACTGTTAAATAGCTTTCCATGGTTTTCTCCCTCATTCATGAATTTTTCAACCCAATCTATTCAATCATACTCCCTACAGAACATGCTAAATACTTTTGCTTAGCTTTGGCGTTTTCTTTAAATCCTTTGTAGCTTTACTGTATCTGTCTTGAGACCCAGGAAGGGAAATTTACTGTATATCTATTTGATGGACTCAATCTATTTATACAGCTTCAAATTAATGATCTTATTTTATTTCTTATTTATTTCCCAATAGTTTCTAGGACTCAGTTTGTTCTGGCTGCTCACAAATGGGCATTTTTGTAGAACTATTTATCATAACTGGAGAGACTCATTCCTAAATGGTGAGACTTAGGCTTTGAGCCCATTATTGTGTGTGTAAACTTAAAATTGATGGAGTGGAGAGAGGGGTACTTTGTATTTAACTACATTCAATTTTCACATTGACATTTTATTACTTAACCACGGAGTAGTGTAAGGAGATACCACAGTTCTTCAGATTCTGTCTCTACTCTCCCAAATAATCCAAAATCATAGGCAAATTTTGTCACTGCTTTTCACAGCATTTTTCATATTGTGAGCTATATAGATCTGTGGGTGTTCATGGTTGACCTTCACTGTGGGAGACCTGAGGTCATTGTTATTCAATATATCTTCTTTTTCTCTTTGGTGATGAGAACCATATCAAAAGTTGACTCATACTTCAAAAGGTGATATTTTTAATGGGTTTCCCTTGTTGATACATTTGCTACAGTTCTAGGAAAGAACTAAAGAAGACTTATGAGATGGTTTTTAAAATCCTGACAACCCTTCCCTAGTGTGCTGCTCATTTATGAGCACCCCAACTTTGTTTATTACATAGACTATAATTTCCTGACAGAAGTATCAGCTTTTTCAGTTACACTTAGTAAGTTACACTTATTCAGGCTTACAGAATCTTAGAAAAACAACAGTTTTATTTTACATAGTAGTATATTATCTATTTTATAGTTAGTTCCTTTAAAGTATGGGTAAAATACTCTCTAGTCCTGGCACCCATTTATTTACTACTTTTCTAGTTCTATCTGTGTGCTCTGTAGCTGCACCTACTGATTCTTTATTTAGAAGGGATCATCAGCTAATGAGTCCTCCATAAAGACTGGTGAATCCCTTTTAAGCTCTTGAACCATAAACACATAAGCAGTTCACTTGTACTTTTCTTCCATGGTAGTACATTAATTTTATACTTGGATTGTCTGCTGGGTTCACATAAACCCTCTGGAAGGTTCCTTGCTTTGACATAAAGACATTTTTACTAGATTTTATGCTTCATTTTATTTGTTCCCCAAACAGGTTTAGGCCTGACTTTTATGTGTTTGCTTTTAACTTTTCAAAATTTAGAACAAGTTATTTGCTTTTTTGTTAGCTTAATGTAGATATGCAGTAAGGATTCCTTCCCCTCATTTTTTGTACTTTGCCTTGATCATTAACTAAGCCATGTTCCTTTGAGTTTTTGTTTTATTTTCTCTGTATTTCCTACGTTGTTTAATACAGATCCTTAATTGCACCTGCGATTACTTATTTCTTTTTAATGCCTCTTTTGTTTTTATTTAACAAATTTACCTATTTCTATGTAGACTGTGTCTTCAAATTAGGCAAAATAGTAATGAAACAGAGCTAAAATCAGAATGTGCTATGAAACATCCTATGAAAGAACACAACAGTTAATAGAA
This sequence comes from Serinus canaria, assembly GCF_022539315.1. Classification (NCBI taxonomy): domain Eukaryota; kingdom Metazoa; phylum Chordata; class Aves; order Passeriformes; family Fringillidae; genus Serinus; species Serinus canaria. The sequence continues at coordinate 20,085,476 of NC_066319.1, forward strand.
ATAGTTTTAAAGAACTAGATAAAATAATTCAACACATATGCAATATTTACATTTTTTTAAACATTTTACAAATGAATTTGGAAATTAACTGGAGCAATTATTTGGCTGGGGAATGGAGTGTTTTTATTAACTAACACTGACAGTGTCCACGTACACTTTGTTCTCCATATTTTTACACATAAAATTCCAGATAAGCAAGGGGAGAAAAAGGGAAGATTCAGATGATCAATTTTCCAATTGAAATAGGGAAATAAGGTCAGTAGTTTCTCTGCCACAAGCTAACGACAGTTCCAGAAAATAAACTTGATTTTCACATCACCCAACTACGTGTCTTCTGTTCCTGAATCCAAATCACAGCATTCTCAAAGACCCTATGCTGTCAAGTAACAATTCAATTAAACAGGCAAACCATCTATCATCAGCATTGAGTGATTAAAATGTCCTTGTTATCAGCACTATCATCCATTAATTAAATGCAAGGTCTGCTTTAACAGAGGAAAATCTGCAAAATGAGTTGCAGCAAATTTGATAAATCAACTCCTAAATAACAAAAGCTGACAGATTTATTTTTATTTTTTTTTATCTTATTCTGTTTTGTTTTAAAAAAGGGAAATCAAAATCAGATACTATGGAAATACCTGAAGATAAAAATAATAAAAGACTGGCAATAATATGCTCACTGTTCAGTTTTAAAAACTGTATTTGTCATCTTCTGTGTCTTGGCAGTATTGGCCTTTTCTTAACACTTTGTGGAAAGCTTGAGATGTGAACTTTGCCAGAGATTAAAAAAAACTGCTTTCTTTACTAAATGAAATCATATGGAAGTAGAAGATCAGGTTTTCTGGGAATAATATCCTAGAGATAGCAGTAGTATCCAAAATCCAGAAGATTTTTAAAGAGAGTAAAATTGTATGAGAACATCATCTTGAGATTTGCTCACCACTGCAATGTACAGAACACACCAAGGAAGGTGCAGGTCCATTAGAAAGAGCATCTAGGAAGGTGAACAAGGTGTAAGGAAAATGAACTTTTGCTTTCTTTACACCTACTTTGTCATGCCAGTCACACACAAAGGAAAATACTTGGATGTGTTGAATAAGTTCTTTTCATATCTATGTGTAATTACAGTAAAAACAAAAAAAACACCCTGCTGGTTTAGAGGAGGACAGTGAGAGAACAGTCCAGGTTCACTGTCCAGGACTTCTAGGGCTCTCACACAAGTGAAAAGTTGTGTGACTTAGTCTAAGGTTTAATTCATTTCTGATTTGCTTTTGAAATTTTCTCTTTTTCTCAACATCAGGAATTCAGTGAGGTCAGAGAAGTAATCTTTATCAATTCAAGTCCAATAATTGAAGATTTGAATAAAACAAAAAATATCTCCATTTCTTTAAACTTTTTAAGCCCCTTATTTTACCAAATTTGTTTTTACCAGTCTTTAGACTTTATTTTCTTTGAAGACTAGACTTTTATCTCTATTCAGAGACACAGAAAATAAACTACCAAAACTTTTGCTAAAACAGCCCTTGAAAGGGGAATCTATCATCAACACACCAAATTTTGATCAAATAATAATGGTCGAGTACTGTTCGCTTTGTTACATGTTCCCTGATTTTCACATTTAGTCTTACATATGGGTATTATTTTCAGGATAAAGAAAATCTAGTTTCAAAGTCTTTGTCTTAATTCCAAGTTAACTTTGATTTTAACTCAAAAATTAAAATGTGAGGGAGATCAGCTACAACACTGGGTTGAGTGAACTGTATTGCTAAGAAGACTTTTCTTGCTTTAAATAACAAAGGTTTTACCTGAAGAGTACTGCAAGCATACATTCTTTAAAAACTTCATTAACTTCTTACAGTGAATTATTATTTAGAAGAAGACAGCTCTGTCTTCTGTTTTTGATTGCTTTCCACATTTGTGAACTTGTGCATAAATTTATTAAAATATATAAATAAATCTATAATATGTTCATCCTGGATGAATATGTTTCCTGTTTAGATAAGTACATTGTCTTAATCTTGCATTTATTTAGTGTCTTAATGTCCAAGAATTTGATGTGAAAATCCTACAATTATAAGCACTTGCAAATAGATCAGGTTTTCCTTCCTAATTGCATACTCATTAATTAACCTCACTCTAAAGCAACTGTGTTCTACCTGAAATGCTAATAATATACCAATTTTTGAAAGCAATTCCATGGAAAGAATATATCTGTGTCTACAGATTAATGACAAAATGATGGGCTTTAACTTTTCAGCATGATCTGTAAGGAGTAGACAAAAAAAAATTTGCCTGTCTAGGTGTTCTAGTGCTGGATTTTCTTCTCCTTCCTTTCTCCATTCTTCTTTCTCTCCCTTTCAAACCATTATTGGCAGTGTCAGATACTTTTATTTCCTAACTGCAAACGACACTCAAAAGGAACGTTCAACAAAAATAAATTGCTCTGGCTTTGGTGGAAAGCAGATATACTCTTACAACTTCATAACTATAGGGAACTACTTGTACTGATGCAGAAAACCCTGTTTCTTGTGCTCACTGTCCTGCCTCCCCAGGAGGCAGGTGTGTCTTATACAGTTGTCATGTGTGTCACTCTTACTGCAGATCTCCCACTGTGGGTAGCATTTAATGTTAATCACAACATCTCCCTCTCCATTAGAGTAATTGTTTGTCTCTCCCTCCCTCCTGTGGCTGTTTATTATGCCTACAGTCTATCTACATAATTGTTATGGGTTGTAAATGAACATCTTCTCTCTCGGTAGCAATTATATGGGTAATTCTTTACCTTGTTTTCATCACACTTATGACCAGATGATACTTCTGATGAGGAAATCTTGGAAAAAAAAAAAGAGAAAAATTTTAAAAAAGGAAAAATATTTTTGATAAAACAAGTACATCAGATACTGTTTGGCCTTTAATGGTTGCTTCTGTCAAAGGAAGCAAGTTAGTCCTAGCTATGGATCCTTCCTTGGCTTATTTCATTCCTATAGGGAAATTGTTACCATTAATGCCTGTTTTAAAAGAACCTGTTTAAACTTCCTGTTTCTCAACATTATTGGGAAAGGCTTATATATATATTTTTATTAAAAATATAATAGCTAGTTTATGAAAGAGACATTATTAACTAAGGAAAAAAAAAATCTCCTCTTTGATACAATCACTGATTCAAATCCAACAAATTGAAAAGTCATAGTTATAAAAAAGCTATGGAACATGATTTTATGGCCATTCATTAAATACTATATAAATGTCATTAATCTGTCACATAGATGATCCCATTAGCAAGAAGAAAAAAAATAATTCATCCCCTTAGCTCTAAGTGTTTGCTAACTGGCCTGTTAACAAAAGTCAAGGCTAAAGAAGAAAAGAAAGTGATCAAAACACTCAGAAGTAGAGAAGGAAAAATCTCTACACCTATGTACACACAGTTCTGTCAGAGTTTGCCAACACTTATAGTAATGGGATTAATTGTAGGCAGAACCATGTAAGAAAGTAGGAGCACAAATCAAACAGAAATTTTGCTATAAAGCATATTCTAATAATTAACCTTTTTGATTTTAACTAATTTGTCTAGAGACAAAGAGAGAAAAAAGAAACAGTTCATTAGTAATTCACCCCTTACCTATGATATTATTTTAGAATAGGTCCTTGTTTTCAAACTTCTTTTCAGCCAGCTCTGACTTCTTTAGAGTCAAGAACTTTAGCCCAATACCTTGGGAATTTCCTTTACATCACTTCTCAGTCCTGCCTATTGGTTTTCTTCAAAATCTGTCTCACTATGAGCTTCAGACTTGTAGCTCCTTTTTATGAGTTGTTTATTCTTACGTAGTATAAGAATATTCTTATGAATACTTTATTTTTATTGTATTCTTATTATTCTGTATATGAGAGTCCTGTGTCTCTGAAACTTCTCTCATCAAGATGTGCAGCTACCCTCAAAAGAAGAAACAGAACTCCTCATTCCAGAGGTACCGATCTGAACTAATAATTCACCTTTCCACAGTAATTTTACAATACCTTGACAAAAACATTCACCAAATAACAGAAAATCCCCTCTGCTTCACACCAGTCAACTAAGCTTTTAAATGATGAGCCCTTCTAGATTTTTGACTAAGCAAGTTGTCCCACAGCCGAGGATTTAAACCAATCCTTTCTTTTCTTAACAATAAAGTTTTCCATTTCCATTTGTATTCATATGTGTATGTGAATATATTTCCTTTTTACTTAAGCCCTTGCTTTATCCCTGACCTCTAAATGAAACATTTCTTCCTTTTACAGAGAACCCAGCTTTTCACTGGCAAGGACTGATATCCCAAAATATGTGACTGACAGCATAAAGAGATGGTGGAACAGGAAATGCAGTCTCTGTTGAAGTGTGTCCAAAGAAGTCATTAGTATATAGATTGTCAATCCCACATTACATTACTTGAAAACCTATTGAAGTAAATAAAATCTCAGTTTGGTCATGTACAGTGTAAATATGAAGTTAAATTAGAATTTTAATTTGCATTTTAGCTCTGTGTTCTCTATTTAATTTATTTTCACTTGCAGGAGTCCATAAAAATATAGAATTTAGTCTATATCTCTGCTATGGAAATATTTGCATTGTGATCTCTCATATCCCTGTTCCATCCTACAAAGGGACTAAAAGTAGTTCACTGCCAAAGGCATCTATAAATTAAGATTTTTATTGGAAATTACATGAGACTATGAATAGATTTATAAGATAAGGAATTTATGACCATAATTAAAAATAATAATGTAAATTCTGCTTGCCTCTATATAGCAATAAAAATCCCAGCTTTGCCCTCTTGGTCTTGACAAAACTTTTTAAAAAATGTTGGGTTCTATTAAGGGACTTCATACTTCCAGGAGTGTATGGAGAGAAAACGAGAAGGACGAGAAGGTGAAAGGAAATAAATAACCATACCCCAAGTCTTCTTTACCAAAATCATATAATTTTTTTAAGGTTTGTGGAATGTAAGAGTTTGTCAGCATGAAATTATTTGCTGTATTTAATTTTACCCTTGTACATATTAATAGCCAAAGGACTGGGCTAAAACTGCATGTGTTCAGTCAAGATTTCAAATAAAAATTATTCAAAACTACTTTTCTGTTAAAAAAATGAAATCAGAATGGCAATGGTTAGGAAGACCTGCAGGATTAAGATGGAATGAAAGCATGAATTTTAATTTTAAATTCAGGAATTAGGTGCTCAAAGTGAGTTGGAAATAGTGCTGACATGTTGGCCTCCTTAGCTTAACAAGAATTTTCTTTTTTATTCACATATAACAATATAAGCATATACAGTTATTTTCAGTTGTAAAATTGACTTATATATGGTTAATGACATAAAGCATTTATCACATACCATGATACATTTTCCACATATTGATATTAATTACAAGTAATGTTTGCCTAAGGAACTTGTTCAATATTTTGAAGTCATGCCTGAAAGAAGACTCAGTGCAATGTGTTCACATTACTATGTATATTGGAACACACTGAGCTTTCTATAGAAATAGACGTACAAAGGTATTAAAAAGCAATGTGTATCAGATATCTAATTCCTTATGAACTACAAAATTGAGAACAAAATACAATAATTACTTCTGCAGACGTTTTTGATTTTGTTTAAACTGTTTTTGAGATTATTTAGAAAAAAATTCTCTTTCACCCTATAAAGAGGGGAAAAAAACTTTACAACTTCATATGATTTTTCTTTTACCCTTTGGCAGAAATGTTTACCTTTTATTTTGTTTCACATAATTTTATATAGAAAAAAAAAAAACAAACAACTTGCCACAAGATAATCAGACACATATTTAAAGGCTAAAAGAATTTGGTTTTTTCAGCCTGGAGAAGAGGATGCTCCAGGGTAACCTTATTGTGGCCTTCCGGAATCTAAAGGGGACCTATGAGACAGATGGAGAAAGACTATTTACAGGAGCATAAAGGACAGGACAAGTGGGAATGCTTTAACTGCAAGAGGTCAGTTTCAGATTAGAGGTTAGAAAAAATGTCTTTGCCATGAGGCTGGTGAGGCCCTGGAACAGTTAAGGCTGTCCCATCCCTGGAAATGTTCAAGGCCAGGCTGGATGGGGCCCTGAGCAACCTGCTCTAGTGAAAGCTGTCCCTGGCCATGGCAGGATTTGTCTCTCTTCCAACCCAGGCCAATCTATGACTCTATAACATTTAAGTCTAGGCCATAAAACAGCAAGCTCACACCACTGTCTGCAGTCCTGCAGAGATTAGATGCCATTATCTCCAAAATAATTTACAGCAGAAGTATAGTAGATCTTCATTTCCATTGTGTAGAACAATAAAGTTCATAAGAAAACTGCCATAGAGAGTCTCAGATGATGCCTATCAGACTCTGTCATTCCATACATTTTGTGATCCAGGGAAGTTTGCAAACATGTTTTAAACATGCATGGAAAATTTTATGAAGCAGTGCACAAACAGAACTTCTTTAATGGAGAGTCTCCATCCTCCTGGCCTGTGCTCTCTTCTAACAAGCCAATATGTTAACAATCTTGGCTCTGACAACTGTGCAAAACTATTTAATATTCTTTTCATGTGGAAGCTGTTGTCTGATCATTAGTCATGTTTAGTTGCACCTGCAATTATTTTTTCATATATTTAATATGCCAATTTTATTGCAGTGACTGCTCTCAGGAGGTTTATAATAGTGATTAAAGCAATGTTAATTGTTGTGTTAATTTCAGGACTGCTTCAATGTCAATGTGATCAATGGTGATATTGGAAAATGTCAAAGTTTCCACAAGTTTAGAAAGCTTTAATTAGAATTTGCTACCTTTTTAAAACTTTAATTTCCAGAATTCAGACTCCATTTCTCTCCAGACCTCCCCAAAATATCCTTTCATTAGCATCCAGTGGTTTTTTGCATTGTAAAGAATTTCCAAAGCTTCACATATTGTACAGGCTTATAGGTGAGCACATATGTCCAAGGACATTGTCTATCCTTGCTGTTACCTTGCCATCTTCTCTATTTCTTTAGAAGTCTGCATCTTTTCCCCTTGAAGCTTCCTTTACAAACAACTGATAACATCTGAACGTAGTCAGTGGCTGATCTAGTGAAATAATTGATTGTATTTGGAACTCAGGCATTTAGTGTTGAGGAAAAAAAAAAAAGATTGAGAGAAGAGTTGGCTGTGAGAAAGTATTAGCTCTATATTGAATGTTGAACATTTCTTGAAACATCAGGGCCTCAAAGGATTTTTTTTTATTGAACAGGCCTTAAATTTCTTGCCAGCTGTGTAAGTCAGCACACTTGCTTGTAAAGAAAGAACCACTCAGTCTAGATGATTTCTCCAGTATGTAATAGATCTCTCAAAACTGGCATTTGAAAATGAAAACAAATATTCACGAACACTCTTGTTCCAGGCAGGCTGTGCAGAGCTATTGTTCTATAGCATTTTATAATACTGTGCAATATAGATGTGTCAGTTCACTGAGGACCTCTCTGCAATTTGTCCTACTCTCAAACTCAAGAGTCTGTTTTATGGGGGTTTTGTGGTTGCAGTCTGAATATTATTTCAGCTTCTAACAGACAACCATTATGCCATGGAATGACAGTTACAAGGACTTAGGAATTTCCTTAAAAACCACCATCCATTGCCTCAGTTAAAGACTTTTTTTTGAATTTGTGACTGGAGCAGGTCAATATTAACAGCAGATTAATGTTCTTACTGATTGGGCAGTTAGAACGGAATGTGCTGAGGATAATCCCCCACATTATTTTTAACTCTGACCAGAGAAAAGTAAAAGCCTTGAAAGAAATGAATTTGTTAAATTGGTAGCACAGACAGTTTTATCGCTAGTGCACAATGTAATAAAGGATAAGTCTCTAGATAAAATGAAATTAATTATCCTAGTCATCTATTTAGAGAACCTGATGAGGATATTTCAGTGGACCTGAATCAGTTTCTCTTTGTTTAGGTTCTTCAAGGCACAGTTTGTCTGTTTAATTGACAAATTTCACTCAATTTACATCCATAGAGAACAGCATTTATTGAATTGATTATCCTTAACTGTCTTTCCCTGAAGAGGACTAAAGTCCCACTGATTCTTTATTCCCATTAGCTTTTTCTCTCAGGCTAGCAAGTATCTGTGTCCAGCAAACAACTGCGTTCTGCAGCTATGATGAAAATTTTATGGTCTGTTTACAACAGTCTTGCATGGCAAAGTTTTGGCAGCAGTGGGGGCTGCAGGGGTGGTTTCCAGCAGAAAATGTCAGCAGCTTGCCCTGTGTTCAATGGAGGCAGCACCAAGGGGAACCTGTAACTGGCCAAGACTGAGCCCACCTGAGATGATGGTAATCCCTGTGGGAAAAGTATCTAAGAAAAGGAAAAAATGCTGCACATCAGCAGCCAGGAGAGAGGAGGGGGAATATGTGAAGGAAACAGCTCTGCAAACACCAGGGTCAGTGAACAAGGAGGTGGAAGAGGTGCTAGAGATACCAGAGCAGAGATCCTCTGCAGCCTGTGGGGAAGGCCATGGTGAGGCAGCTCTGCCAGTGTGTCAGTGATATTGAGCCTGGAAAGAAGGGAGAGGTGAAAGGAAAGTGGTTTAAGATTTGTTTTTACTTATTATTACCCAGTCATGATTTTTTTTAGCAATAAATCAGATTCTCTGAGCTGAGTCTGTTTTGCCCAGTCAGTGAGTGATCTCTGTCCTGATCTCAGCCTCGAGCCTTTTGTTATGGTTTCTCTCCCCTGCCTGGTTTAGGAAGGCAAATGATAGAGTGGGTTAGTGTTACCTGACATCCAGCTGAGATCACACCAACACAATGAAAAAGAATATTTTTTCTTCCTTTTAAATACTAAAGTGAATATTGGTTCAAAAATGAAATTTTGTTGGTAGGCTACCTGATGTAGCTGGTTTGTCCAGGTAATCGGGACACGAAAATCCACTAAAAATCAGAAGTGCTTGTTTTGCTTTTCCCTCCTAAATCTTTATATGCTTAAAATAAGATTGTATTAACTGGTTGCTTGAAAAGGCAGTGGAATGTAATCTTTCAGCCTGTTGATTCCTCTTAGATTTTATAACTATATTAACCAACTCTGCTGGGTGTCTTGGAGATAAAGGGTACAAGGAGGACAAGGTGATGAGTGGAGGAATGAGAGCAGGGTACAATAATGGACATGGTGGTTTGTATTTTGATTATGCAGACACTACTTTCTTCATGTACTTGCACACACAATGCATTAAAATTATCTAGGAGCTAAGTGACAAGATTATGGATATCTTTGGCCAAACCATTGGGTGAAATGTAAGGAAAGGTACTGGCCACAAAAAAATGTCTCCAGGGTTCATTGTCTTTTTAGGGGTCTTCACAGTATACATTGGGTTACCCAAGAAAGGAATGTGCTAATATTTCTTGCCAAAGGCAATTTTGAAAATTTTATTGGGCTTTCAACATCTTTAAGTACTTTTATTTTCTTGGTGCTTCTATGGCTGGGTTTTCTTTGTTTGTTTTACGTTTTTTGTTTTGGGGGATTTTGCAGTTCTTTTCTCAAGTAAATTAAATAAATTTAATTCAACATGACTATAAATTGAGAGAGATGTGTCTGACAAAAAATGTTAATGTTATGGAGATCATCCTGAATGTGAAGCTGCCCTAATCTGTAACCTTTTGAGGAGTCCTTATTGTAAACTAATGTAACAATTTTAAGGGAGAGAAGAAAATGCCACCATATTTCATGCTGAATGTACACCTGTGTCCCTTCCCCTTCAGGCTCACTACAAGCATGTTTTGAATTGAGGCTGTGAAATATAACAGTTCCCCTGGAGATGTGCTTCCGCTCCTCAGTTATCTCTTGTCTAAACTTCAGAACAGATCTTGACAGTTGACAAAGAAGTATTTCTAGCTCTAAAGTACTGATGATTTAATATACACAAATATGTGATGTAATTTGAACCTTATGCTTTGTCAAAATTTATCTGATTGACAATTTTCTGAATACATTCAGACACATCTCTTCCATGCAAATTCCCTAACTGAAGCCAGAAATTAATTCCCTCTGAGAAATGCTAAAACTGGATATTTATAATACAGCTTTATTGAAATCCCATGCTAGTGTCAAGAAATTATTATTAAAAACCTAGGATAGGATGCTCCCTTGGTAGTTTGGTTTGTATCAAACAAAACCAAGTTTTTTCTTCTAGTCTTGGAAAAGCTGGTCATCTGCTGTTTGGGCTTTTATATGAAGTCATAATGTCAGAATGCACTCTTAGTCTGAGTAGAAATTCACTTAGCACAAGTAGAATAAATGTCTTCTGGAAGCTACAACACAGTAACATAATGTACTCAGTTTCCTTTTAAGCTAAGCATTGCATATGGGCTGTACAGAAACATAATATGAAGAGGAAGAGTAGTAGAAGTCTAATTGTTTACAAGGATTTGCTCTTCTAAAAGGAGGCATCTTGACCCCTTTCTGCAGTTTGCTGCTCCTTCTCTCCTTTTTTTCTGATTTCTTGTCTTCATAGCAGAAAATATCACAAATACTGTTCAGTTACAGTTTTGGGTTTATAGTAACTACATCTGAGCAGTTGATCTATCCAATCCAGCAACTAAACAGTTAAGGAGGTTAACTGATTTTAGCAGTAACTCTAATATAAGTCTTATTTATTTTCTCATCACTGAAAGAGTGAAAATACCCTTAATTGCAAGTCAGTGACACTAACTTTAATTGCTCACTTTCCCCCATCCTCTGGAAGAATGACTAATTTATTGTCGTCTTCACAGGTGCTTTTAGCAGGGAAATGTATCTCCTTTGCCAGCTCTCTGAGGACTTTGATGCAATGACAGTCAGCTGTCAAATCCAGCCTCTAAGGTGAGGGAGAAGTTACAGTTGCCTTTGGGCTCAACTTCATTTATTATGAAATTTGTGATGGTGGAGGTTGGAAGAAAGTCTTAGATTTGTTTTTGATGAATTCAGTAAGTACTTTACACTTCTGTATTTCATATTATAATTGAACTTTTTATTTGAGCTTCTTAGGAAGCAGCAGCTCTAACATTCTGATCAAGTTCTGCATAAATACTTGATTTTAAATGAATATATACAGGTAGAGGATGTCAAGTTATGTATAGAAGTTTCCTTGGTCTTCCTATTAGCTTGCTTATGGAATGAATGAACTGCAGTTCTGGAACTTTGAAGTGAGTATGGCTAGAGCACCTGGGAAAAGATTATAAAATGTAGAGAGCTCTCATCTGTCCTTGGACTTGCATCACTGGTTAGCTGAAGGTAGGTTTAAAACATCTTCGACCTTCGGTAGTTCATTAGGAAAATTAAAGAAGACATGAAAGTTCTCTAAATATTATTTGGATAATCTTATTCAGTTTAGAAGCCACAGAATTTGAAGAAATACTTTAGAAAAACTCTGACTGACCAGAGCCCTGCAGATGAAAGCACTTAAGTCATAAATGTGTACTTTACAGGACATATGGTTCCATAAAATATGCAGGAGGTGTAAATGCATCCTTTGATAAAATAGAACAGTTTCCAACATAAAACAGACTGAAGGTTTGAATATTCTCAATAGTGCTAATTATTTTAAAAGTTAGTTAAATTGTTATCCAGTATTGGATATAAAGCCAAATAAAAAAAATAGATGATATCTGGAATAGAAAATAAAATTATAATCTGAAGTATAAGGGATCACTTGCATAAAACTGGGACAAGGCCATTTATTCAATCATTAATTGTTTCTATCAGTCATATTCTTCTCTGGCTCTTAGCTGTTGTCTTCTGTATTTTCTTCTTGCTACAGAACCCTCTATGATATAAATCTATTGTCTGCATTTTATTTTATCACTGAGTTCCCTTGCCATCTCTCATTGCTACGTCCTCACTAGAAGATATCTGAAATTGTGAAGAATCCTATTTCATTTCTGGCCTGTAAAATAATCTTTATAAGAAATTCAGTCTTCCTGCTCCTCATGGCTGTTTGCTATCTTCTCAAAATCAATTTGCTCATCATACCAGGTAGTTGAGAAGCACATGCAAATGTGAGCAAATTGCTACAGAGGACGTGAAGAAGTTATTCTATTCATGTATGTGCCTTTTGAGTTTATATAGCAAATATTTCGATGGGTAATAAACTAGTTTGCAAAGAGCATTAAGAAAAAAACAGAAGAAATGCAACATACAGTCACTGTTCAGCTGTTCCTTTGTGTTGATATTAGCAAAAAACAGGAAAGACATGCTCAGGCTCATATGAGATCTTTGATTGTAGTTCTGACTATATTGCTCAGTATTTCCAAAAGTTTTAGCTTGCTTAGGAAATATCTGTTTCTTATAGCACATAGTATATCTTCAGCTGTGCTTGATCAGAACTTCTCATCTCTGCTTGAATAATGATTAATTTATAATAAGAAAAAGCTAAAACTCAAGAGTTTTGAATACTTTCACAGTAAAGCACTGTGATGTGTCCTCATTTCAAGTAAAACACCTCAGTAAGAGCCTACACACTGCCAAATATGTTCTTTTATTTCTCCCTTGCAGTAAGAATGAGTGTTAATTGTTCCAAATTTGATTTTTTGATGGGTCCTTACCTAATTAACACTTAAAGAGCTTTTACAAACATAAAAAGATGTTCTTATGCAGAGACAGAAGATGACTCATTGCCATTTTTGCATATCAGCACAAAGGCTTTGTAATAACAAAAAGATACATTTTCATATTCTTGTCTGACCTATCAAATATTGTGATTTGAAAGCCTCATTCTTGGAACCTGATATAACCTTAATGTAAGATATGTGGTTCTATTGTGCTGACTATTAATTACTCTTTGTAATTATAGTATCTTTCAACAATAATCATGGTGATAAGCTGCATAATAACAGTTGAAAGGAAAGAAGTGCCTTCATCTGCACTTGAGATTGAAATGCTCTCACTTGATGGGCGCTGGTGAAAGAAAGATATCAATTTACAATAATGGACTTATTCTTATGAAGACCAAAGTGTGACTTCACCACATCTTTTTTCTTGTTCTCTATTCAACTTTTCCAATGAAAACATTAATGCCTTATTATGGCAAATCAGCTGGAGAAGTTCTTTTAAATTGAATCCTTGACATATACTACATGACAGTATTACTTTTCTTTCTGGAGAGAGAATAAGAAAAAAAAAAGCATGTCAGTAAAAATACTGTAAAAATGTCAGTAAAGAGACAGTTAGTACTAATGGTCATTCATTGATCCATTTAAAATAGCAAATCCTTTTTTGTTTCAACTACTGTGTAAGCCTATAAGTCTTCAGACTTTCTTAAGTGAATAGTTTTTTTTTTTTCTTTTTCTGATGACAAGTTCATTTATGTGGGTGTTCCTGTATATCTTTGGCAGATAGATCTGTCTCCATCTGTCCACATCATATTTAGTAATTTTCATATTTTTAAGCATGTGTTATATTTGACTAGATTGTGACTTATTCCTTACCTGAGAAACATATTAAATGCAGATTTTGGCTGTTTAAGTCTTGCTACATATCACAGCTGAAGTAAATACATGGAAAATTTTGTAGCATTATGCATATGTAGAAAGAAAGTGTGACATCTTTCCACTGTTAGAGGAAGATTAGGAACAGGGAAGGATTTGATACAACGTTTTATGATGCTTTAGACTTGTTTGAGTAGGGAAATTAGGTGTAATTTGACTGATGGAACTAAGACTGTTATATTTCATAATCAGGCAATATAGATAATGCATAACAATTTCTACTTTTAAAGATATATAAATCTCTACACTGTTTATAAGGAATTTCTAAGTTTGTGTGTATATATTTATATGCATATATATATACATGCATGTTACTGTGATCTTTCCTCTGCCTCCTCCAGCCCTTAACTAATATCTATAGCAGTTGAAAATTTCTTTACAGCTTGCATTCAATCTTCAGAGTTGTAAATGCTACTCAGGTTGGAACCACAAGTTAGGATGAATTACAAATCGTGTAAAAGCACTACATTTTCTGTTGTTCTGTGTTTTGTGTTATCCTCTACATAAGGCTGCTAAAAATGCCAGCATTTTTCTTCTCACTCATTTCAAAAGTAATTAAAGTTCTTGGCATGAATTGTGTAACTATTGATGTTTCTCTCTGTGTTTAAATGATATTTTAGTGGTTTCAGGCACTAATACTGCACCCCAGGAAGTGAGAAGAGGGTAGGAGATAGACTTATGTAAACTGGAAAATAGTCATTCCATTATCCCAGGCTGCACAGGGAAATAAAAATTAGACCTTCAGCAGAGTGCACAAAACCAAATGCTCCACAAGAGCTACCATTTTGCAGAAGTTATCCAGCTCTGCAAAGAGAAGTTTTCATGTTGCCTTCTGGCTTAATATTGTACACAAAGACTTAAGAATACATTAGTAAGCAGTTGCACAAACTAGGGCCTAAAAGTCTTTCATTTGTGGTTATTTATATAATTGAAAATTTAAAGTGTTTAACTCCTATGGAATGAAGTGGACTGAAAGGCAAAACACTAGATTTCAAAACACTATTAGAAAAAAGTTTCTTTTATTATATTAGAAGTGAAAACTCCTTTGAATTTAAAGCTCTAGTGTTTCATGTTGCCTTTTTTTTCTGTTGAGCAAGGTTAGTATCAGAGATAGAAAGCATTCTTTCTTTTTCTTTTTATTAAGACCTTAATTTAAAAAAATGTTATCATATGACTGATTTTATTCCCAGTTTGATAAAAAATTTTGGAGATCATAGTTGAAATATTTTTGTTTCTTACTATTTCAGGATATTCCATTCTAATTGAGCCATGTTCTTACAACTATTCAAATATTCACATCTTCCCCTCTCCTCCCCTCAACTCTCTGGTGACAGCTGAATCTGCTCAGGCATCTTGTTTCTCAGTGACTCAGAGCAAACAAGTGGTTTGTGGCAATCACCCATTCGATGTGCAATAACTTATTTTGTCACAATAATTTCCTGTTTGTACTCACACAGGAAAAAAAAAGCCCCAGTGAAAGAAAAAGTAAGTTTTGAGTCAAGGTGGGATTTTTTGAAAATTCTGTAATCGGTGTTTTTCTATGGGTACTTATTTAATATAAATTCCACAAACATATATTCCATTTAAAAATTAAAAGACAACTCTGCTGAGAAAATGAATACATATTTCAGTTATCCTTAAGCATCTGAATCTGTGTTTCCTACTTTGCATTGTGCTGTTCTGTTTTTGCTCCCAATTTTAAGCTACACGTATCTTTTACATGAAGGAGAGAGATAAACTGATATGGATGGGAAGGAGCTTCATCTATGTCATATTTTTATACTCAGACCATGAAAAATATTTAATAATGCTTTTAGGTATCATTCCTAGCCAAGGAACATGCATTTCAATCCTAGTAGAGTTCGCCTTTTACTACATCTTATTTTGGAAGCTGATTTGGAAAATGGTTGCTTTTCAAAACACATATAAGACAAATGTCAACAATTTTGCTATCACAACAGTTTAACATGTGTTCCTAATTAATTCTTAAGCAGATAATCAGCTACAAGTATGTTGTGAAACCAGATGGCCTAAGATTTCCAGGATATCTGGCAGTAAAGAAAGCTTCATTATAAATCCCAAGTTGAATCCAGGCCTGCTCATGGGCATGCAGTGTGTGTTCTAATTGAAGGTGAACTAAATAACTTGGAAACATCAAAAATGGAGAAAAACCAGATTCATTTTTCAAAGCTTTTATTCTCAAGTAGGTTGCTCTTCACTTTTTCCCTTAGGTAAAGTATGAAATGAGTGTAAGGCTTTTATTCTATGCCAAAACTTTTTTACATGTGTTTTTCAAGAATGCTAAACACATCCTCAGTTATAATACTTTTCCAGATAATCTGCAAATATATCCAAAGATATTATTTCTGCCTTTAAAAGTTAAGAAGCTGTACCCACCTGGCAAATCAAAGCACAACACAACTGGCAGCAAAACAATTATATCAATTTACTATAAATAAATATAAACATCTATTTGTTACTAGCTGGAAGAGATTGTAATAGGTAAGAATTATACCTTTTTTATAGATTTCCTTTTCTCTCTTCTTTTACTATGAAAATACATCTGCATATTGAGAAAAAAATATCTTCAGATTTTATGGGAATTACTGACAAAAAATGAGCATTGACTTAGAAAAACTTGCAAGAAATAGCTAAATAAAAGTGAAATACGTCTTGTTCCAGAGCAATACAGAAGAAGTCTGACTGAATTCTTACACTGCTTAACCAAAAAGAGAGGTGGAGCCATTGCTGATTTAGCATTTAAAACAATTCTTATGCCATAGTGTCGCTAACTTAAAAGTCTGATTTAATATAGCCTCTATAAATTTACTTCAGTTTATAGCAGTCAGATAACTAAAAATGCAGCAATATTAAACAATTTTTAGTTTATGGGTAAAGTCTCTCTTCATGTGGTTTATTGGAAGCAGAGGTCTTTACGGGCAGGTATTTTAGAGAGCAAATGAATAAAAAAAATTAGGGAATTTATTAAAAAAATAAATGGAGCTACTGTTGGACAAATACATTATATTATTGTTACTTCTACAGTTCAATTAACTTCAATCCATTTATTATTTAAACAAAATTACCTGTTTGCAGCTGGTGGATCACATAATTTGAACAGTAAGCCTTACTAATATTCTATCAGTCACAGAAGAACTAAAATAAAAACTTTACTATTCAAGAATGTTTAAGGTAAAAGAAAACTTATATTTCAGTTCTCAAGGGCATCATGTTATGTTAAGAAAAGGGAAATTCATGTACTAACAACTTGGTACTTCGAACAGGGTGAGCAATAATGCCTAATACTTATTGGAATGGCAGGAGTGTAGGCTCCTACAACCTGAGTACATGGACCTCCAACACTGTATTTAAAGAAAAGCACTCAAATTATTTCTCTTTTGATGCTTATTTTGCACCAGATAAAATAGGAAAGATAACAATATTTATGGAAGTTGCTTCCTCATTATCATTGAGTAGGATTTAATCTCACAATTGCTGATGGTATAGTTCAAAAAGAAAAGCTGGAGTTGGGAGCAGCTCTGTGTGCAACAGCTGAGGGACTTTGAAGTCTTTCATTTCCTACATGAATATTTTGACCACAGAACTGTCCCATATGAGGATAACTGTCCTAGAGGCCTGAAAACTGACATAACAAAAATGATACAGCCTGAAAGCCAACCACAGCCTGGTCTGCAGCTAAAGAAGTGAGGCCAGCAGGTCAAGGGAGGAGATTGTCTCCTTTTACCCCTCTCATGAGACCCAACCTGGAATGCTGTCTCCAGCTCTGGGGCTCCCAACACAAGAAGGATGTGGACTTGGAGTGAGTGCAGAGGAGGCCATGAAGATGATTGTGGCATTGTGTGTTTTTAGAATCGGTTATTCCTTTTGTAACTCAATAATGGTTCGGTCCTTGGTTCCCCCCGTGTGCTTCCCTCATAATGGTTCCTCCCTATTTCCTCCCTTTTGGAGCTGCCCGCCCCCAGCCCTTAAGAGGGACCTAGAAGTTTGCCAGAGAAAACAACCAATTTTACAAGGGCATGTCAGGGTGAGGGAGAATGGCTTCAGACTGAAGGAGGGCGGGTTTACTTCAGATTTTAGGAAGAAATTCTTTACAGTGAGGGTGGTGAGGCACTGGAACAGGTTGCCCAGCGAAGCTGTAGATGTCCCATTCCTGGAAGCAAATTAGAGCAGCGCTTGAGGAGTTCAGACTTCTGGTTTAGGCTTCTGACTCCAGGACCTGTCTGAGCAGACAGTTACTAAGTTCTAAAGTGTGCTGTCTGTCTGTAGCAGCAATGAAAAACAAAGTGACATCTGAAGAAGAAGAATCTGTTTATTCGGAAGAAATAAAGAAGAAAGAAACACTAACAGTTCTCATGCTTCCAGAACTGAAAATGTCTACAGATGCAGAAAGGGACTGTCTCCTTGCTCAGTGCTTCTCCGTGTAATATCTGGTTTTCAATGGAAACAAGTTGACTTAGTGTGCTTCCTAATATTGGTGCTGTTTGTAGGAGCATCACAAATTCACCACAGTAAATAAATGTTCACTGTGACAGTGGAAAGATCACTGCTTCTCAAGACATGGGTTAAGACCCCTTTTTACTCTGTGTGTAATGTGAAGAAAATGTAGGGTACTGGTTTCAGACATACAGTCTCTGCAGCGTTTCAGCATCTCAGCATTTGACAGTGAAAATGCTTAGCTATTCATAAGTGGGTCAAACCAGTTATTTTATCTGCCTGATTTCTGACACGGGCCAATGACAGATATTTCTGAGAAAAGCATAAATTGGAATATGTAAAGTACCTTCAGTAGTTGCATTAACAAAAATTGTACAGTTTAAATTTAAACAAAAAGAGGAATATTTAGTTACCAGTCAGTAGGTAAACAGCTGAAACAAGATACTGAATCTTATTGCTATGCTTTGCCATAAGACTTCTGACCACAATTATATTCCCTATTAACTATGCTAGTTTCAAGATAAGTTGTTTTTCATTTAATCTACTGATTTAAACAGAAACAAATAATTTCCCGATTCCTGAACTTGCATTCCTTCCTTTAATTTTAATTTGGGAAGAATCACTTCATTGAATTGTCCTTTCATCGCCAGGTGGGCAAGGAAGGTGCTTGTCCTGCTTTGTTCTGCATCGAATATTGTGTGCAGTTTTGGTCACTGTAATGTAAGAGGGCTATTCAGTTATTAGAGATCATCCAAAGAAGGACAGTGAAGATGGTGAAGGGCCTTGAGGGAAAGCCAAGGAGGAGCAGCTGAGGTCACTTCATCTGTTCAGCCTGGAGAAGAGGAGACTGAGGAGACACCTCATTGCAGTCTGCAATTTTCTCCTGAAGGGAAGAGGAGGGGCAGGTACAAGTCTCTTCTCTCTGGTGACCAGAGACAGGACCCAAGGGAATGGCCTGAAGTTGTGTTAGAGCACATTTAGGTTGGATATTAAAAATGTTTTTTCACCCAGCTGGGCACTGGAGCAGCCTCCCCAGGGAAGTGGTCACAGCACCAAGCCTGACAGAGATCAATAATTGTTCAGACAATGTTGTCAGATACATGGTGTGAGTCTTGGGATGTCTAGTGCAGGGCTAAGAGTTGGACTGGAAAATCCTTGTGGGTCCCTTCCAACTCAGTGTACTTTGGATTCTATGTGATTCTTCTATATTACTTGTAGAAAATAAAATTATTTCCAGATTAAAGACCTATGGTGTTGATTTCTAACTCATTTTGAACATCTGCAATAGGAATTTCAAAATATTTAAAAGAAAAAGTAATGAAGGGTGTTTGTCCTCAATACATACTCATAGTATGGATAACAAAGTAGGGATGATAAGACTAGTCATCTATTTATCCATTTTCAGAGTAGAATTACCCTTTTTCAGGTTTTCCATAATCTTTCTGCCACCTTACTGTTACAGTGGTTTTCTGGGGTCCCAGGATGAGGGAAGAGACGAGACAGTTGACTCCATGCATCAGAAGGCTTGATTTATTATTATATTATATATAAGATATAAAAACTATACTAAAAGAATGAAGCTAGAGATTTCACTACCAAGGCTATCCTAAGTATAGAAAAGAATGTGTAAACTGAAGTCTTCTCAGCCCGAGACGGGCCGAACAGGTGAATTGTGATAGGCTCTTAATTGCAAACAGTCCGACGGGGCCAATCAGAGATTTTCCCGTTGCATTCCACAGCAGCAGATAAGAATTGTTTACAGTTTGTTCCTGAGGCTTCTCAGCTCTCAGGAGAGGAAAATTCTTAAGTAAAGGATTTTTCATAAACTATGTCGGTGACACCTTACCTTTTCCTGTTTATATTCTGATGCCTCAGTATATATTCCAAATAAAGATTTACCTTCATTACTTTATTAATTTATTACTCAGGATACCTGAATTGTATGTTACATTGCTGCCTGCACATTCTTTTTTATTTTATGGTTTTTGCAAGCTGCTACAGCTTTTCACACTAGTGAGGCTCAAGCACCACCTTGGCAATAAATGCACCACCCTTCTGGAATGCTGCCACTGCAGTGCATTTGTGTCGCTTCAGTTCTGACAAAGATTTACAAGTACTTGACCTTCTCAGCTGAGAAAAAAAAACCCTTCCATTTCTGAATGCTTTTGCACTTATGCTAATTTCAAGTTCTGTTTTTTAACAGACTATGAAATTACATGACAGAAACTAATGGCATTAACAACTCTGGGTTTGTACCAGATGAAATCTAGACCCTGACTAACTGTATAAGTAGAGTATGATACATGAAAAACTCAGACATGAGCACGAACTTGTGCTTTCTGGACAAACATTAAAAAAAGGAAGTTTGAGTAACTGTGACTGGAAATTATGCTCTGAATAAGTTTGATAAATTTGTTATTTTTTTGGTAATGGATGTACAAAACAGCCTTCATGATTGCAAATGCATGTATTTGATACATAAATATTCTCTGAAGGGCTTGGATATATAATTGTGGTTTTTTGTGAAAATATACACAATATTTGGTGTAGTGATTTTCTGAATTTTTTTTGGCATGAGTGTGCAGACATCTTGGAGAGTATATACTTATTCTCCTTCTCCTGGATTTGCTTAAAGGCGGAATTATTAACAACAAAATGATTGCAGAGGGTTACTTTTGTTCCCAACTGCAACCAAGGAATTCACATAATTTCAGAAGGAAACTTTAGTCTTTGGGACCTCTGGAGCTGTAGAAAGCATATGGAAGGTAAAATGCATATCCATGATTAAAGCCAGCACTGAACACAGTCTCTGGATTGACTCAGGGGAACAAGCAGAAGGGGTATGAAAGGAAAAATGCTGGAGGCCCTCAAATTGTTTCTGCTGCAGCCACTGTTATCATCCACAAAGAGGAGCTGGAGACCCATGACAGTGGGGTGTATAAGGTGGTGTCTACTGCAGGGTGCCCAAAGAAAAATGAGGAATGGTATTGTGGATATTACAGCATTTTCTGCAGCTCCTCCTGTAACTGCAGTAGTGTTAATATCACATTATCCAAGTACAGATTAACTTCCCATCCAGAGGGCATAAAGTCTTTCGAGGAATTCTGAGCTGGCTGCATTGTCAACAAGCCCCACTCACAACAGTAACCTGACTGAAGGAATGTTGACAGGAGCATGATGCTTTAGAAATGTTACAGCATGGATATACCTCAAATCTGCAGTACATAATAAAGTGTTTCATATAGTAGCCCTGTCTTCCATGGCAGCTAAAGCAACTCCTCAAACCCTAAGGGTAGGAGTAATTGTCCTCCTATTCAGAACTGGGCTCTGAATTTCTTATTTGAAATAGAAATAATTCTATCAGAAATCTTTTAGTAAAGAGATCGCTCCTGTTTCAATATGTGAATAGATTTTTCTTATTGTCTAAATAGGGAAGAAAACAATCTCTTGCCTCGTATGAAACCTAATAAAATTACTTCTTAGCTGGATCCTCTGATTTTTATCCTGCTTTCATACTCCATTTGTGTGGCTCTGTAGAAACCCTCAAAACACAGATTTTTGATGAGTAGAAGAGTGGATTTCCATTAGTAAGAATATGTTTTTCCTTTCAAAATAATCCTTTTTCCATCTAATAAAAATTCATGTCATATTGATGTTCATATTATGATGATTTATCTCCAATAACATTAGTTTCTAAATGGCCAGAGATCACAAGTTTTGGCAAGAGCTGTCATGCTCTCTTACTTCATTTCATTTCAGTGTCATTGTTATTCCAAGCTTTTTGCTTGGTTAGCACTCTGAATATGAGCAAATGCTCCTAAACACATTCACACAGATTCACAGGTTAATGACAGTAATATAATACTCTTCAGTGGTAATTATGTAGTTCAAGAAATAACATTGTTTATCCAGCATTATGTTAATAATAAACTCTGAAAAACTTGCTGAGTATGAAACATGAGAACTTTTCAGTAAAATCTACAAGTAGTCTGAGCATTATTTGATTTTCTGTTGTGTTGTACATTAAGCTTGTAAAGAACTTGTAAATAACACTGAGTAATTCTATCCAGAAATATAAGGAAAGCAACATTTAAAATCAACTATAAAATTCAGAAAAATTCCAGAAAGTCTTGGAAGCATCTGTTTGGATATACTTAGTATCACTTCATTATCTGGTTCTTAGATAGAAAGTCATAAATTGGAACCCATATATTTATTTACAGCTAATATATGTAAAATTATTTAATATGAAATTAGCTTCATCTGGGTGAAAAAAAATCCTCAAAAATTTTTGAGAATTATCTGCATGGCAAATAATTCACACCAGGATCTTTGTAAAAACAGACTCATTTCCTACTACGTCCAAACCAGATTATTTTATTTTTTGGGCGTAACATTGACTATTTGTCTTTCCAACATACCTTATCTGTGAGTTACTACCAGATGCTTAATCTTTGCATTCTGCTACAGTTGTGTGAGAGTTTGTTTTGAATGAATTCTGTCACTGCAGCTATAATTATCCTGTGTTCTCCTTTTTTATTTTTTTTTTTCCTTCTTAAGAGTCTTAATTAAGTTCTTTGGATATAATTTTATCTCAGGCACGTTCTTCCTTCTAAAAGAGGGGGCTGTTTGTTTCATGAAGATTTCAAATGTTTAGGAAAATTTGCAGCATCAATGTAATAGCTACAGAGGGAGAAGAAAGAGAAGAGGGGCAAAAAACTGAAGGCAGAATAGAGGAGAGGAAGGAGAGGACTGCAAGTAGGAGTGGAGGGAAATGCTAAGGAGAGGGTAAAATGGAAGGTTAAGAGGAAAACAGGAAAGGGGAAGGGAAAGGAAGAGGATACTGACTTTCTAAAAATTCCTACATCACCATAGTTGGATTTTAGACATATAAAACTATTAAAGATTTGTGAAACTCAGATGGCATACACTTGAGAAATAAACATACTGGCATTTTAAATGTTGTAAAGAATCTTAGTTTGGGGAATCCTATCTGGATTTTTACTTATCTAAAAGACATACAACATGAGGACCAATTTACAAACCTACCTTGCCTGTCTTGGAGCTCAATGGGCCACAAAACTGATCGATTTTAAATGCCAGGTGAAATATTTTATCATATTGGCTTAAAAAAAATATTAAGATAACATTTCATAGTCTGGAGTTTCTTGATGAAATCATATGTGCAGTAACATTAGTTGGTCTCTAAAGAGGCAACATCCATTTGAAGAAGATTAAACAGATTATCACTTGCAAGTTAAATCCTGCAGAAGGCAGAACCTATGAAAAACGTTCACACTGGTCTCAGTTCATGGAACAGTTTCATATAAACATTGAGAACACAGAGTGGAAACTGGGGGAGAAAGAGTAGAGAACTTTGGTTTTAACTACCCTCTTTGAAGATGAGTTGAATGAGCCATCTCAGTCACAGACTGAGAACATCAAACTCTGTGGGTATCAGAGTCTGTTGGAAGCAAAAACCATAGTTTTTCCAAGGCTCACTTAGGATGTTGGATTTATATATGATTTTCAATTGTTGATAGAGTACCTGGTAATTAAATATACAGATAAATAAACTCATGCCTAGCATTTTAAAATGTCCTTTGTCTTTCAGTCTCCAAATACTCTCATGGCAGCAGCTTCCAGTCCATGGCAGAGTGATCTGGTTGTAGTCTCCTGTGGTTCATTCCAGGAATAGCTGTATCCATGGCCGCTGTTGCATGGCTGTGTTTGGATTTGTGCTAAAAGCAGTGTGGCTGCACAGGGATGTTTTCATTAATGCTGACCACTGCTTACACAGCCAAATTCTCTTCAGCTGCCCCTTCACTGAGGACACCAGGAGGGGATGGCAAGAGGCTGGGAGAGGGCAGAGCCAGGACAGCTGACCCCAGCTGACCAAAATGCCATTCTATGCCATATGGTGCCATGCTAAGCGTATAAAGCTGAAGGAACATGAAGGAAGGACCTTAGAAGCTCCATTGCTTGTCTTCCCAAGCAGTCATTACACATTCCAGGGGATGACTGAATGCCTGCCCACCAATGGGAAGTGGTGAAATAATTTCATATTTGCCTTTGCTTGTGTTTGTGTGTGTTTTCCTTCATGTATTAAACCATCTTAATGTCAACTCATGAGTTTTCTCACTTTTATTCTTCTGATTCTTCTCTGGTTCTTTACCCCGGCAGGGAGTGAGCAGGAGCTTAGTTGTGGGCTGGAGTTAAGCCACCGTGACCAATTGCTACTTTAGACAGCTATATGCTTTAAAACTCATGTACAATGTTGATTGGAAACCATCCAGGAGAAGATGGTCCAATAATATGGGAAATGTTGCACCATATTTTTCTCACCATATTTTTTTCTTTTATTCTTTTCTCCTAATTTTCTGTATCTACTAAAGCTTATAAGGAATTCCTCACTAAAAAAAATTTAAAATCTTCCTTGCTTTTATTAAAACCACAAAAGATAATCTCATTATAAGTATAGAGTTTCTATTTATATTACATTTTGGGCTGCTGGAAAAAGAAAAAAAAATTGCTGACATAACACAGTAGATGATCTAGAAACAATTAGGATTAAAAAAAAGGTAATTAAATCTGTCCTGAGATTTCCGACATCGATGAGCATCTGTTGTCTGTTCAACCATTCTGGCTGAGCAAATATGGGTCTAAATTTCTTTGGAGTATTAATTGATTGGAGATTGTAAATTTTTACTCTTCCTCATTTCTCCTCCACCAGTTCTTATTTAAAAGACCCAAGAATAAGATTAGTCATTACAAAAAGTGTAAACAAAAATTAGTTCCTCACCAACAGTAAAAAAATCTATCAGGTTCCTTTACTGAGAGCCAAATGAGTACTTAATAAGGTAATGCATGCCAGTCTTTTAGTCAGTAGTGAATATCACTGCACAGTAGTTTCTAACTTTCATCTGAAAACCAAATCTGTTTGTCTTCTTTCCAGCTGCATTGGCACCTAATCATCTCTGACAGTGAGAGCTGAGAAACACAGAATATCTCTGCACGTCTGAGCTGAGGAGGCCCAATGCTGCCTCAGCCCATTACAGAAACAATGGCAGTATGGAAAGACTATCAGGGGACTTTACCAAATTTAGATCCAATTATCTGATCCTAGCAGTTGCATATTACCACTAATTAGATTGAAGCAAATACTCTACTGAGGGTCATGACATATGTGTCTTACTTAACATGCCTTTCCTAGTAAAGCTGAGAAGCCTGGGAAATGTACAAAATGAAAAAAGCAGTTTTGTCTTTAAGACAGGTAAATTCCAAAACCAGTGCTACAAAGAGCTGGACATGAGTCAAACTAACCATAGCCAAATTGCCTCAAAAGCAAAACACTGCAAAAGATAAACACAAAAAATTCTAAATTGAATTAATATTGAGCTAATATTAGGAGAAAAATTTTATTCTCATATGGCTCATATCCCAGATGGTCTCATTACTTAATAAGATAACAGTTAGTAGCAGTAGGTTGTAGAAGGACAGATTTCAGATTAGTTCATGGATGGGGAGTACTTGGCAGGAAATTGGTTCCTCTTTTTTAGGCTTCAAAGACGGCCCACTCCTTTGAAATCTGATCTTGCCATAGATGGCATTTCACACACTGCAGAGAAAAGTGGTCAAACTCAGTCAGCTTCCCATATGAGTTTGTATCAGAGAAAAAATTCCTTGTTGCTACTAACTGGTACCTTTACAGGCACTCATAGGAAAAACTAAAACTATCCCTTTTGCAGAAGCAGCAAAGCTTCTTGAAGATAAGGCTTGTGTTGATCAAGATTAGACAAAGATAACAGTAGATAACAGTGAAAAACTTTATTGCATGGATGCCTGAGACTTAACTAATGCAGTGCAAAGATTATCCAAAAAGTAATTTATCTAGAAAGTTGTAGTTAAATATTTTGTCTGAACTTTGTGACACATGCAAGTGTTCACAATTCAACAGACTCATCAAAGCTAAAGATGGCTGAAGGTGTTATTTGGTGTTTACTCTGCCCTTCCAACAAAGTAAAGCTAAAATTAATGGCTTCATGGTCTGTAAAATGATCTGCATCTCTATTAAAGGCAGCAAAATGGAACAGGCTGTCAAATATCTACATCTACATTGGTGAAGGATTTTGATGTCTTTTTTTCCGATCCAGTGTTTTAGCAGTACCAAATTAATTTGATTGCAGGGAATGCAATGAGTTAATTGATATTAAAAATTCCACTAGCAAATCTATTTCCTAATTTCCTCAATGAAAGATGCTTTCTTTCGTGCAAATCTCTGGACAGATAGTTGAGCACACTAGAAGCTATTTCCTTTTAATTCATGTTTATACTATATTAGTTTCAGATGGCTAAGCAGGTAGTACAGTATTTTGAGCAGTCATTTGTGCATTTATGCATATGCTAAATTCTGTGTCCAACATAACATAAAATATTGTGTACGTTTTTGAGCTGTCTGATATCTTGCTTCCTGGTGCTTCTCCCTGTCTTCTAAACAGGAACTGCTGGTTCAGAAGAAAATGACACTTGCCCTTTTTAGGTGGCTCTGAAGGAATTGTAGCATATTCTGGCAGTAGCAAGAATATGCTACTGCCAGAATATGCTACAATTAGGATCCTATCCTAATTTTAAGAAAGCAGCATTAAAGGCTAATAAGGATTTTTCTAATGTAGATTGTTAAATGTTAATGCTTCAAGGGTGAAAGAAAGTCGCTGGTGCAAATTACAGATAAATTTGACAAGCGCCAGAGTTTGTTCATGGCAGAGCTGTTGAATCTGCTTCATTGACAATTAGATGGACTTTTAAAATGTTTGATGTTTGAATTTGTTGTGCAAATTCATTCAATTTTTTATTTAAAACCAATTTTCATTGGTAAGAGCTGGTAGCAATTACATGGTCAAATTAGTAAAATTATGCATGAGCTTATATAATTTTATTAATGAAATAAAGAGGAAAATGCTACAGCTGGTGCAGATGAGATTTTCTATGCATCCTTTTTACTTGTTATTCATGCAGCAATGATTTACAAATGGGCCCACTGTGCTCAGTGATGCATTCTTATGTCACCAACACATGGTTGCAGGAATGACAAACATATTTTGTGCAATGAATACATTGAACAAAGTTGTTCTGTAGAAAACTAATAAAAACCACATCTATATGCCTGTGATAATCTGTGTAATAGGGATATTTCAGCTTGCTCCTTGTACTTAAATTCTTAGTTTCCTGTATTATGTTGCTAGAAGATTTATGTACATCCCTTCTTTTACAAGAACACAATATTTCCTCAAAATATTTCCTTTCTAGGCAGAACACAATATTTCCTCAAAAAACTAATAGATATGATACAAACTGAATAAAAAAATTACACTTTTTGACACTTCCTATATTTTAATGACTAGCATAATCAGACACTGCCCAGAAAACTTCCAATCATTTGTTTTTAGAGCTGCTGTTGTAGACTAAAAGTGCAAGAAGCTATGCATGCATACCAGTGATCACCCTGCATTAAATAATGATAAATGATCCATTTTCCATGCAAACAATCCCAGGAAACCATGTATCAAAAACACCCCTGAAATCCAAACCGCACAATGTTATGTACAAGTGCCAGAGTTGGTTCTTATATTGAACTTCTCTGAATATCCACTCTTACCAACTTCCGCCTCTAGCTTGCTCAACTATGATATATGGCTGTTGGGGAATTCTGTCACCAGTCCCAAATCAGGGACTACAAAGCCTATAACACAGGAGAATTGTACTTCCACTTCTGTGGTTCTAGTGCCTTGCTGTGCCAAGGTGTCATGTTATTGTAAGGAAAATAGATGGCTCACCGGCTTTGGACTCATGCTATCAACTCAAGGGATGCCCCTGTGTATGGGCATACCAGCCTTGGTCAGCACCTGCTGAAGGATCTTTGTGTAGTGCAGGATTGTCCTAGTTAGGATCCTATCCTAATTTTAAGAAAGCAGCATTAAAGGCTAATAAGGATTTTTCTAATGTAGATTGTTAAATGTTAATGCTTCAAGGCTGAGCTGTCACTACAAGTCAGATTCTAATTTTCCAATTTTTACTATATCAGCTTTATCTTTCCTTCAACCCTTTCCTACTTCTTGCCCTTCAACCTCTTCATAAATCCAACTAGTCTTAGGCTTCTTTTTTTCTTTCTTTTTTTGCATAAAACTGGATGGATTGGACCAGTAGGATTTTGAAGCAGTAGTACAATAGTGTTCCCATTTAGAGGGTCTGTTGTGAGCACTGTGTTCAGCAGTTGCTGGTGACGTGCTGGGTCATGTTAAAATAGAAGCACTGTCATTCTTCAATGTCACTCTGTTTTCTTCCTAGGCCTTTCTTTGGCTTTGCATTCTCTCTTCTAGAACCCATGTTTATTTCCCAGTTTCATTTTTCTTTCTTCATTTTAGGGCTCTTTGTATTACTACCCAAGGATCCCCTTTTTCTCTGTGTTTTCTCCTCCAATTTAAAATCTGCAGTCCAACACTTCTTTCTAAGAAGCTAAGACAAATTTGAAAACTTTTCAAATGAAAAAGAGTCACATTTTATAATAATGTAGACACCTTATAAATGAAGCAAACCAGCTTTTATTATAATTCACCAGGATGAATTAATTATGGAGAATCAGAATAGTATTATAAAAACCCATTTTCCTGGGAAGAGAGTACCCTGAGAGCAAAGTTTCAGATTCATCATATTAATTGCTTTTGATGTAAAAATATTGATTTTTAATTTTATGTGCATACAATACTATGTAACTCTGTGCAATTAAGATGGTCAAGTCTGGCACTTTTAGGAAATCCCTTACCCAAAGAGCAATAATCTGTGTGTTGGAGTCCAAACCTTTGATGCAAAATTCTGTGGTACTTACATCACCTACCTGAAAGTGTCATTCATCTACATATTTTTGAGGCAACATCTTCACTAAAAAAGTATATAAATATAAAAATATAAGATTTTTTTTATAAACTTGTTGAGTTTAAGACCAAAGAAAAAACCTAGAGCAGGCACCTAAAAACAGTACAATTTACTATAACAGTATGATCATTTATATTAGGAAGAATAAAAATATTTATTACCAAAAATTGAGAGCAACTTTTGAAAGGAGAAATGCGTACGGGTTTAATTATGAATATATATTATTTTTTTGAAACTGAATACTGTTTCTGACTTTAATGGGAAATTTAAGTTTTTCATTTTTTTATTCCTTACTTGGAGGCAGTTTTTTTTTTTGCTTGAAAACAATTTTCAATCTCTTTTTGAAAATTTGAGAAGGGATTATATTCTGATCTTTACTCTAACAAGGGGTTATCTATTCTATACAAAACCATAGTTGAATATTACTTAATACTCCAATTAACCTCTTTGTTTCTGAAAATCTGATAATTTCTAACTATCTTTTAATCTCTCTGTGAAGAAGGGGAGTCACTTTCCCACAATTATTGAAAAAATTTTGTGTTATGGTATTTGTGGATGAGAAGACCTACAAAAAGAAAATAGTATTCTTAGAAACAAAATTGAATGGAAAAAATGCATTATTTTTTTGAAATTAAAATATTTTATAATCATTTTTTAGATCAAATGGTTATCTTATAGCATGTCTCTAACTGGAGTCATTGGATTGGGAATACATCTTTTGATGTGTTTATACAGGATGTATTTAATCTGATCCTTTCTCTGATGGACTAACCCTTATTAGAGTCATAATATTAACATTTAAATGGATTTATATCTTTAATTTTCAGTGGAGAGCCATTGAGAGTATTTATTCTGTGAATTTTTTACTCCTATTTTAAAATCAGTTATGGTTCTAGCATGTATACATTCCTGAAGCAACTTCTACAAAAAATTTTCTGTACTGTAGAAAATAATTCTTTGCTTTGCAACTACTTGAATTCAAACACATGACAGGTCCATGGAAGTAGGTAATTAACTGAAATTGAGATATGAAATCAAATATTAAAAACTAGAATGAATCACAAGACAATTCCTACTCCTTCAAAATACCTGCCCTATGTTTGCAATCTAGGTCTTGTGAAGGAGTCAGGAATAGTGGCTGCTTTTTATGACTCTTATAGTCATGCTGTTTTGTTTAATAGCCTTGAGTCCTGGCTCAGGTTGAAGGTGGGACTAGTCATCATCATACCCTAAGGCATAAGACTTTTATCATGTTATAAATCAGAATAAAAATCATATGCACAGGAATAGGGATTGGCAGTTTTGTATAAATAATGAGAACTTAAGTTTATATTCACACAAGCAGGTAAACTCTAAATTAAATTGGATGTGAAAACTTAGATCATACTTAGATTGACTTGCATTAAAAAATATCTTTTTCTTAAGATTATGTACAGTACACAATATTGTTGACAGCAGAATTGCTACACTATGTGTTTTCTTCAACAAACATTTCATCAGACATTAAGAACTCAGTTGTCAGATACAGTGAAACAGCTACCAGTGCATTTCCTGCAGTTATTATAAATTTCCTTAAAGTCTTAAAAAGTCATTCATGTTGCAATGTGCATAGAGGTTCCTTCAAATCAGTGTCAAGAATGTTAGTAAGCCAAGAAATACAGGAAATAATTGCATATATCCTCTGAAATTATCTTAATGACCGTTTCAGTAATGAAATGAATTCTTTCTAATGAATGTATGTAATGAATGATTTCTAAGTTCATTGGTAACTGCAATCAGATAGATGGAACTGTTTTTTCTCACTTGTCCTCATTTTTTCTTTCCTTCTCCTTTGTCAACTGCCACCTATGGAACAAAATGTACAGTCAAATGACTGTTTTTAACTCAGCATACTTTTGTAACAGATCCAGAGTTTTGGCTTGTTCTAACAAACATTTCTTGCTCTTAATAAAAAAAAAAAAAGTAAAAAAGTTTATTCAGAAATCCAGGGCAAGATGCTTAGCCCAAATGTGGTCATTTTGATATACACCTGTCAGAAATTTCAAGGTACTTCAATTTTGAAAATTTTGTTCTGGTTCTTGTAAAGTCATAGCTTGTGAGACATATGTGGATCTACAGATAGATGTATACATAGTATAGTTCTGTATTACCTCCTATGTTAGGGCTACCATCTGGAAAGTGGCTGGGAAAAGCAATCAGAAACACATCTTTGCTCAGGGCATAGATGGGCACTAAACTGGAAAAAATTCTTGGAATAATTTTGGATAAATTTTAATTTATTTTAGGAATAATTTTTAAAAAGAAATTAAGGCATTGGGCTTAAGAATTTCTAAGAGGGACCTAAGGTATTCTCACTCCTTGTATTTTGTGTAGTGAAATATTTCCCGTGCAGTAGTTTCACTACTGCAGAAGTATTTTTTTCTGAGCTGCCAAAAAAAGGACCTAAGGCAGCAACATCAAGAGAGTTTGAATATCACCTGATATGTTTGTCTGTCACTGGCCCCACTGGAAAAGTTTCACTGGAACACTTGTGCACTTGATTTTTCAGAAAGGGGCTTGAAAGGAATTTCATCGACTTAAAAATACAGCAGATAGAGACCCATTCTCCCTTCTGAGAATAAGCTTTAGCTTCTTGAGCACACAAATAAGTTAGAGAGATTCAAACAAATTTCAAAACTAGAGTTCTGATTCAGACTTACCCCATTTCTGATTAGACTGGAAATACTGTAATACCAGATTACACCTTTGTTATACAGTAATCTTTTGAGTAACAGCAAATGAAAACAAAGTAATTTAAGATTCATTATATGAACCCTAATGAGACTTTCTCACCAAATTCTGAAAACTTAACAAATTGCAAAGGATGGTAGCTTTTCAGTGAAGCCCTTAGCAAAATCAGAGTTTCCTTGTGGTTAATGTGCAAAAGTTTCTCTGGAGTTACAATTCAACAAATAATCTTCTTTGCTTCCTTTATATTTGATTTTATTTAAAAAGGTATGTCACCAGTTCTAACCTTAATAACCAGATATCTGTAACAGTTTATTATGTCTCCAAGGAAGATCACATTTTGACTCACAAATCTCAGTGCTCTTTGATAATAATGTCATTCATGGTTAAGAATTCTTAACTTTGGTATTGCCTTGAATGTCAAAGAGCAGAATATTAGCCATGAACTTCAAGAAATTAAAAGAGAGGAGGGTGGGGGAGGTGAGAAGAAGAGAGAGGTATTATGAACATTCACTATTTGAGACTAAACATGTTGGGCATTCAGAAAGCAGAATTTGCTGTTGTGAGAAAGAAAACTTTCCTTCTGCATATAAAAAATTTCCTTCAGTTTCCATGTCTGTGTACTTGACCTGCACTACCTGAGCATGCATCTCTAAATTAATTCCCACAAACCTTTTTGCTTCAGTTTCATAATTACACAATGTAGAACTTCTCTTTTCAGGGTAGGGTAGAGGATGGTTGCTGTCTGTAGTCATTTTAAGCTTCCTACATTTTGTTAGTATTATCTAATCAGGTGTGAATTTTATCCACAGAACCATGGTACTCATAATACAAAAGCAGAACACTGATAAAAGATTATATGCTAAGATAAAAAATTTCTTGAAGGAATATTAAATCAAATAGTATTCCTTTTGTGTTTCTTATACTTGATATACAAAGAGCTGACACAGCTTAATTCTTGCTCATTTATAAACTTGAGTTTTCTTCAGAGACTGTATGGAGCTTGAGTTGAACAATGGAATTTTATTTTTGATAAAGTGGCACAATAAAACGAAACAATGTCTTTCAGCGAGTCTTGATAGTTTTCACATGATGTTATAAAAACCTTCCATCCTTGCCTTGTCTCTTGACATATTCTTCTTTTGCTAAAGTTTGATCTATTATTTATATTAGTGGTCCCAAGTCTTTGTCTCTGCAAGAGAGAGGGCTGAGATTTCAGAGATGCCTTTGGAGACAAAAGTGCTTGGGAGTTTTGAAAGTGACAGAATGCCCCAGGGTCCCCACAATTCTTCCACAATAAAAAGCCTGCTACTGCAATCAGTGAGTAGCTTCATAGTTATCTATTCATTACACAGAGAGGACAGATAGCATGTGCATGCACTCATTGCTTCTTTGCTGGAGACCATGAAACTATTCAAAAATGTGGAAGTGAGTTTTCTTGTTTTACTCTCCTGAGATCTGAAAAGCATAAACAGTTGATTTTTGCTCTTCTGTCTTTTTTCATTCTCTCCCCATCTTTCTTATTAGAATGATTTATAAATTAGCTAATTAATTTACTAAAATAAAAAAAAGCACATTTCTTCAGTGCTCCCCTACGAACATGTGTTGTGAGTGGGATGCTAATTACTATGCACTATTTATTGTGAAAAACCTCAAATAAAGCTATAATTCAGACATAGCAACAACAGGTAGGGGAAGGAAGGAGACAAGAAGATTTCTAAAACCTCTAGATCCATAAAGAGTTCTCATGAGGTATGGCCAGTCCTGTGGGAAATGAAGAAAAAAGGCTCTGAAATGAGGGAATTTCATATACCTGGCAACAGCATTGAAATAGGTAAGGAGGTGGGGAGGGGAAGGAAAATTCTTTTTTGTATTGGTAGTAGGACTCAATGTCAAGAAATTGGTAGAAAACTCCGACACAATTTAGAAAAAAAAATGGGAGGAAAATAGTAAAATATGTATAAAGAATAAAACAGTAGAAAAATCATAGACTGCATAAAAAGAAGATATATATAAATGGCTATGTAGCACACAGAGATAAGGATTCCAAATTCAAGGTATGACAGTATTTACTAGACTGAAGTCTACTACCTGTGTAATGTTCATGTTGCAGGCCTGTGTTTGATGTATTTGGTACCTGCAAGAAAAATGAAAGAAACAGTTTTGAAAATGTGATGATTTGTGACTCATAAACATTCATTTTTATAATCTGTGAAGCCCTAGGTCACTAAACTGATCCTTTGCCAAGATTTCCCAAATTCCAAACAGCAAACTTTCAGAAAAAGAATTACATTTCAAGATTGATCCTGCTCATAGGAATGTTATTTAACTCCAGCTCATGTGTCTGAAGATACTTCTCCAGCTCACAGAGGAAACCCTTGGCATCTTGAAGCTTTAAAATAAAAAATGGAATAGTGTTAAAAAGCCATTCGGTGACCATGTCACTCTTTAGGAAGAGACATAAATGCTTTAGTTTTACAAAATTAGGTAGACTTTTCAGAATCCAGTTGAGTATGAGTTGAGCACTCATACTTTTTTTTTTCCAAAACGAGATAATAATATTATTAAAATGATGAACCTCAGCAAGATAAAGTGCAAGTACAGTCTGAGAATATTCCTCCCAAGACCTGTAAACTAAGTAAACAAAATATATGAAGGAAGAAAATAGTAATATTGAAAATTCTTGACTAGGTACAAAGAGCAGACCCAAGAATGAGTCTCATGGTACCCACAAAAACCTTCCTTAATCAAAATATTTCATTTTTATCTAGAAGCTGAAGTTTATACATCAGCTTCTAAATAAATTTCTTCCTTTTTCTCTCCCACTCTATTCACTGTTCACTGTTCAGTCCACTCTTCATTGTTAAGGTAATTGAAAATTCAGTCATAATGTACAACTTGATAATAAGCATTAGATGAAGCAATGGCTATAATTTTTGGTGAGGCCTTGTACTGTAAGTGACTTTAATCAAGTGAAAAGGGAGAGAGATTAACTTGTCTAAGTGATCAGTTGTCAGTGATAAATGTTTAGCAAATCAAAATAGATATTAATATGTATTTTGAAAGAGAGTAATAACTTTACTGTCATTTGTATATGAAATGTCTATTCATGAGAAAGTCCTATGAATTGTAAAGATTACTTAATATCTGGATTTCATGAACATTTTTGTTTAAAGACAGACAAGTGGAAATTTGTTCTACCAATTGTATCTGACCAATTCTATATGAAATTCTGTAAATAGACATCACAGAATGCATGTCATAATTATTCTGACATGCTCATCTACCTTGTTTCAGCAAGTTGCTTGCAGTCTTTCATGATAGTAACACAGTATTCACCCACTAGAATTTAGATCCTTAGACAATCCAGGATATTTCAGTTGAAGACTGACTGGTGAGTTTCTTTTCCCATAAAAACAATGTACTGATTATCTGTGTAAATGTGTCTTTGGTAGATTGATTTGTCATTAATCAGCAAAGAAAAGCTGAAGAAACTCTTGTAAACAGCTTTTGACATGAGAAGGCAGAAAGAAGTATAAAACCTCTGAGAACACAACATTAAAGTACATGAAAGCATTCTTACAGCAAATGAAAAAAATTACAAATTTTAAATACTCTCCATAAATTTGCCTTTATTTTTTTTACATCATATTTTGCAAACTAAATTTATAAAAAAAACGTTTTCAAAAATTTAAGACTTTAATGTACCTGCCCAAATATTAGTATATACTTTGCAGGGAATAAGAAGTTAAAATCTAAATACTCCTCCACATCAGCAAAATTTCTGTATGTAGAGGTTGCTTTTCAATACCATTCACCACTGAGTGGTTAATAACTGGACGTGGAAACAGAATAATATTCTTTGTGGCTGGTGAGAAATTTATATACTCTCTCCAAACAGCCTCCAGCTCTATAGCTGATCTATATTAAATGTGCTTTGACCTAGAACTGTGGCAGCAAGGATATGAGTCTTCTCTGTATCAAGCTCATTAGAAATAGAGAAAAGAATGATGCCCTCCCTACAATTTATTTAAAATTTACATGTGCTGACTAAACTGACTGTTGGAAATTAATCAAGATAATGTCAGGATGAAGGGTTAATCTAGATTAAAGCAAGACAAACCATCAGCACGATATCACTGGTTGACTTCTGTGTTTCTTGTGGTCAAACATTATCAGTGCCTTCATTCACCTGGTCCATTTAAATTTTTTTGCCCAGCTCCTGAATAGGATACTTAATTGAGCTCATTATGTGAAACATATAAGATATTTGCTGATCAAATTTGATGTTGAGAAGCACACTCTTATATTATGTTTACCTTCATATTTATCTGTTCTTTTTTTTCCATGGTAATTGCATCTATAATAGCTGTACATGCCTAGAAGTACCTATTTTAGGTTTTAAAAGTCCTAATAAAACCACTTATTTCATAGTGTTTCAACACTTATTTCAACATTTATTCCTTTAAATAGAGGAAATCTGATTGGAAGAACATCCTTTAGTAGCCTCAGTTTCAAAAAAGAAGGCAATGCTCTCCAAGCTCCAAACTCCTCCCCAGGAGCCAAACTGCCACAAAAGAAAGGGAGAAATTGCTTAGCATAACTTGTACATCTAAAACTGTATTTGAGTCTTCTGTCAGCATTTTTGGATCTGCAAGGTTTTTTTTTTTTGCTTTTCCAGGAAAATTTGTGGGCTTGCTGTTACTTGTGCCCTTTTAAAAGAAATACATATTAATTTTGTCTGTTCATTTTTATTCTTGCCTATTTGAAGGCTCTTGTGGCAATTCTCTCTATCTGGCATTTTCCCATGCAAAATCAAGATCTTTGTAGCCTTTGGTTTGGTTTCTCTAAGCTATATGTTAATAGAAATTTCTGGCAAAACATCACTGAATTTGGTGATTCTTTCTCCATAAATAGATTCATTCAGTAGCATTCTTTTGGCAAGTAGTTTATGCTTACAATTCGAATGTGATTGACATAGTTTTAAAAGAAAAGGAAAGAAGACTTTGCTAAGGAAATAATAAGACATTTTCTGCTTTGGACTCTGAGTATATCTGAGTATATCTTGCAGGGAGAATAGGAGTGAGCAAATTACTGTGGAATGCTTTGGTTTATGATCACTTACAGAAAAAGGTACCTGGGAAAGACAGAAGTGTGTCTGATCACATTTTGAAAATGAAATGCTGCAAGAGAGGTGTCTTGGTTTCTACTGTGGTAGAGTTAATTTCTCCTCAGTAGTTGTCACAGTGCTGTGTTTTGGATTTAGACAGAAAATGGTGTTGATAACACACTGATTTTTTGGGTTTTTGCCAAGTCATGTTTATCCTAAGTAACTTTTTCCCTTCTTTTTTCCTATCTTTATTTTCCCTTCTTGCCTCATGCTCTGCCAAGCAAGGAGGTTCATAAAAGAAACTGAGAGATAGTATAGCCAAGGAATGTGCTGCAAAGTGACCAAAGGGCTATTCCAAACCACAGAATGTCATGTTCAATGCATAAACTGGGGGGGGTCATCCAGAAGTGTGGCTGATCTGGGTTCCAGGAGAGGATCTGGCATCATTCATTGGGTGGTGAGCAACCGCCCTGTGCATCACATGTTTTTTCCCATTATTATTATAATTATAAACAATTTTTTTATTAACCATTATAATTATATTTTTACTTACTTTTTAATTATTAAACTCTTCTAATGGTAACATGTAAGTTTTGCTTTGATTCCCTCCTGATTCCACTGGGGTCAGAAGGTTGTTGAGCAAGCATGTGCGTGGTGTTTTATCTACAGCTGGGCTTAAAACCATAACAAGAAAATGCTTGATATGAGGGAAAAATATGGATTTTCACCCTCTAAACTATTACAGCTGTAAAAATGATGCATTTATTTTTTTGAATGAAGTAGGACATGTGACCTTATGGTTAGAACAGAAAGCCCACCTAGTGAGGGCTCCCAGAGAAGTCATGGTCATTTGTAATTGGCAGGAATTTTTCCATCAAGTACAGTAAGACAAAGATTTTGTTTTAGGAGCAAGTCATAAAATAACTTCTTTCTCTTTATGTGATTTCTTGTGGTTGAATGGAGTCCACAGACTTGTGATACTAGAATATTTTCTGGGCTTAAGAATGATAGTTATACACTCTGCATTCTTCCACTGCAGAAGTAGAAAGAACAGCAATTTCACTTTGAAATTACAATAAGCTAAAACAGTTCTGTCATTCTGATGGATGGCTGATTTTTTTTTACTTCCTTTGATAAAAAAACCTGAAATTCAAGTGATTTTAAATTCCCTAGTATGAAAACTAGGCACTGGACTCAAAGAAGTTGTTGGAACATTTCTCTCTCAACAGGGCATCCAAATATGACAAGATATGTGGGACCTTTTCTAGGTCTCATGCATGCATAAGAAAGGCATGCCTGATATGTATTCATGTACATACATAAAATGTAGCTATGTATAATCTCTGTTTGCTTCATCTTCCATCACTTACATTGAAAAATGAATGTCTATAACCTGTCCATAGATATTTAAAGATGCCCTCACAGGAAATGTAAGATTATATTCAATATTTAGTTGTCTATATTGAGCTAAGATTGCTAGGATTCTGAAATCCAAGAAAAATTACACATGAACTGACTAACAGTTCATATATAGAACAATACAACAATTTATTAAAAAATAACATAATTCAGTATTTTTGCAAATTATAAGCATCTATCACAACCATAATTACTATGAATGTCTAAATTTAGATTTATACAACACTGAGTAACATTATCAGAATAGGTTTATATTTCAATTGATGGTAAATTTGGGTGTAAGCTGCTTAGCAGAGTAGAGTTATAATGTGATATATTCTGGAAAGATGCATACAGTCTTAGCACTAATAAATTCTATTTTCAGGCTTCCTATGCCAAAAAACAAACCAAACAGCTTCTGTCCTGCAGTGATGTAAATAGGTTGCTTTCTGCTCCATATGAGGCCATTTTCCAAAGTCAGGATGTTTTTTTAGTTCATGGTAGAGAAAATATTTAGTGCTTATATGCACATACATAAGCCTGCAGTGAAAAATGAATGGTAAAAAAAAAAACCCACACTAGTTGCCCACACAGTTTTGACAGTGAGGAACTGCAGTCACTTCCCCCTAGGTAAGTTTAATATAGAAATTTGCTGAACAGGAAGAAAATTGACAACTCTGTGAAAAAGATGGAAACAAAGACACCAAGTGATCAAGATAGATGGATAGCTGACAGTGTGAGCAGCAAACAAGCAAGCACGTTTTTATTGCTCAATAAGAAGTACTATTACCCTCAAGAATAAATACATAGAAGGCTGGCACTACATCAAAATAAGAAAGTTTTGGATTCACTTATATGTGTTAAATGGAGCTATTACCTAGTGCAAGCAGGTTACCACACCTGCTCACAATAAAGCACTGCTAAACAAAAAAGAGGCTTGCAGGGTTTGTGGAGGGGAGATTTGTGACTTGGGTAAGGCTGCAGCTGACTGAAAACCTACTAGAAGCAGAAGTGCAGTACAGTAATCTGCCTTATCATGAGGAGAAAGACCTGGCCCTTTGGTGGAGTGAGAAAAGGAGGCCTTCAGAAAGGTGAGTTTCAGGCTTTCTCTGCTGTAAATCTTACCAGGTGGATGGTTTTCTATCTCTCTGGGTGTTTGCAGTGATCTATTTATATCTAAGGGAGA
The DNA here is from genome assembly GCF_022539315.1 of Serinus canaria. Lineage (NCBI taxonomy): Eukaryota > Metazoa > Chordata > Aves > Passeriformes > Fringillidae > Serinus > Serinus canaria. The sequence goes on from NC_066319.1 coordinate 20,124,800, forward strand.
GAAAAGCTCTTTGAAGTTAAAGAGAAGGATTGGCAGCTTAGTCTCAGAAAAAATCCACTGAGGAGAAATGATGCTCAGTATGTGAAATAGTTATAAGTTAAAAGCCCTTGATTTTTATTATTATACTCTTATTTTAAACTTTTATGCAAAGAGTTTAGATTTCCTTATAATTTTTACTACCCAGGAAACTGAAGTAGGAAGGAAGTTCTGAGACCTGCCTTCAATCAGAGGTGCTTGAGGCAGATTGGTTCACATATCTTGGGGTAGCAGGCTCTGCAAGACATTCTTCTGAGCCTCCTAGGGAAGTTTAGTTGGTCTAGGAACAGCAGAAGCAAGCAGGTCATTGTTTTTAAAGAAGTTCTTTAGAAATACACTTTTCTAGATGGAAATTGGCCCAAAGAAGAAAATATGTATTTTGACTAGTGATCATTTCCAGTCTATACATTACTACTAGATCTTGTGGTGTTTCTTGCATTTTGATTGCATCTCTGAGCTACCTCATAGCATTGTGTTAAATCAAAAAGGAAGATTCCCTACAAGCAGTAAAAACTGATCATATATTGTCAGTTTTCATTGTTGGTGCAAACATCTATAACAATTCTTGCATTCTCTTTGCTAAAATTTCATCATGAAATAAAGGATGAGGAGACAAAAGTTATCAATATCTATGAAGTGGATTGTGGCTGATGTTCCCTAACTTTCTCAGCTGTGCTATAGGTGCATGTAATTTTTGGTTTTTTCTTTGCTGGATTGCTAAATGCTCAAATCAGAAGATTTGTAACCTTCAAATCTATTGTTCAGATAGTAAAGAAAAAAAATACCGTTTTTTTTTTCCATTTGTTCATTTGTTTGGTTTTTTTTTTTTTTTCACTGATGTTCATTACATGACACAATAGTGACTACAGAATGCAAATATGTTCCTTTTGACCTAGTGCATGTTCTAAAGCAGAGCTGGACCCTTAATTTCACTACAATGCAACAAAAGTCAACACTGATAAAATTATACAGCAACAGGAGGAAAATAGTAAGTTGTCTGAAGGTACAATGAGACATGTTTATTGTCTCATCTCCAGGGATGGATTCTTAAAACATCAGTTCATATCTGTTGGTGATGTGTGAATAAAGTTGTGGGTAATGCCTTATCTAGCACACTTCATGTTGTAAAGTTTGCACTTGGTAGAAAATTTCTATTTTCACTGACTCTATAGAAATGCTCTTTTCAGGCTCAGCAAAAGGCAAAAGTATTACTTGAGTTAAGAAGTTATTCAGTACTGTTAGTAATGTTATTCAACATGAGAATGTTTAACTACTTGTGGATTAATTGGCATCTTACACAGTGAAAACAAAGGATTTGTCACTGCCCAAAGGCTATTTTTTTTTTCAATTATTCCTAGAAAGCACATTCATTTTCTAAAACAGCTTTTCTTGTTTCATTAATATCCTATTTTAAACTGGGATCACTAACCAGATGTGCCAGGACCCTTGATAATGATGGATTTTTAGGGGTTGAATTTAGAACAAATAATAAAGTCTTAGGTTGTTTTAAATAATACATTGCTGAAAAGAGAAACCACTGAGCTCATGAGTGTGTTGAGAAATAAACTGGTTTCTTATCTCTGGTTTCTTCTTTCTTAAGATAAGTTTAAGTTCTTATCTTAAACTGGATCTGTAGCGTTGTTTACCTGGAGAGTACCTGAAGAGCCACTGGAATTAAAATAATTAATGGCTAGGAAGTGGGAATAGCACTGCTCATTTCCACAGTTGTTCATTTTTATTACCAATGTCATGATTTTTGAAAAGCATCGGCATAAAGACAAACTAAAGATGGACTAGTATTTATAATGATGCATTAAACTGAAGATGCTAAATTAGGAAGACTCAGATAACCTGATTCTCTCCAACTTACAATTTGTCTTGCAGTGCCCACGTTTTGTACAGAACAGTGCCCAGGCCTCAGTCATGCATCCTCTTGTTCTACCAGCTAAGCCTTTGTAGCTGCTTTGTGTCATTAAAGTGGATCAGGGTTATTTCCACAAAGTTAGGGATAGGCTGCATGACAGTTACAGCAGCTGAGATGTTGGGAAGCTCTTCATGCTCATCCTTTTTTTACTAATTATTGTGGATTAACTTCTAGAGTAGTGTTCTACCCCATGACAGAACAAAAAATGAGACTAACTCTGAAATAAACTCCAGTCTTAGTTAAAGCTTGCACTTGCCTGTAAAGTCAAAACTTGAGACTTCTTGGATTAAAATTCAAGATGCACATCTTCTGCCATTCATTTGAAATTCCATGAAGATGAAGGATGTGATTCTATAACTCCTACCATCTAGCCAAAGGTTTCTTTTTTTTTTTTTTGAAAGGTCCAAAGTAATAAGCCATCTGAAAAAAAGCTCAGTGAAATTAATCAAACTGGTTGCTAGGTCACAACATATGTTGTGGGATCAAAACAGAAATCTGCAAACTTAATTGTTGGTGGTTTTTGGGTTTTGTTTTTTTTTTTTTTTTTTTTTAATGTAGTACGGTGGTAGAAAGCAGAGAGATTAAGTATGCTGAAAAAGCCATTTTAAAAATCTTCCTGTCTGGTTTACAGAGGACTTGCTTAATCTAAAGGTTCTAGAACAGCAGATGTGTTTCTAATTACATTCTTGAAATGAAATTCTGTTATTCAGAGTCTGCAGCACAGGAAATATCCTTCAGCAAAGGGCAACAGATGCAAAACAAAGAGATGAGCTTTAAACATTTTTCCAGTGATTGGCAGGTTTTTTTGCCCCTTTAGGCCTTATAAAGTTTATATTTATTCATGTAAAATGTAAAAGAGGTTTTTTAGCTGCTTTAAAATACACTAAGCCATTTTGCCTATTCATATAGTAAGTGGCCTGAAATGAAAGAAGACAGTGGGTACCTGCAGTACAAGCTGTTGTGATTTGAATGAGCAGTGTATTCCAGGTAATAAATGCCTCAGTCACCCAAGCACTCCTGAAAACAATGATATGCTGACATTATTCATCTGAAGAGATTCAGTGTTTCTGTATAGGTAGTCTAACTTTTAAAATACATCCATAGTGCTCATTGATTTTGAACTAAGGTGAGAAAAATATTAGTAGAATTAGAGACTAGCCAAAAAATCATACCCAGCAAATTTACATGTGTGACTGGTTATGTAACCAAGAGAAAATCTTTTGTGCAAAACATATTTCTTGGTCATTGTAATAAATACTCCCTGCCAGTTTGAGAAATAAAGGGTTTTCTGTATCAAACAAAACTCCATTCACTTATGATTTCTGCTCACTGCTTCATGGTCTTTGTTTTACTTTTTTTTTTTGGTGCTTTGTGAAAGGGAAAGAAACCTATCTATGTGAAGAGAACATTGTCTTTTTCTATCATTAGAATGAATAGATGTTGAACTAATTCCTGCAAGAACCAGGTTTTCACTTGTGTTCTCTGGAATGGGTTGGTTTAAGACACTATTTGTTGTTACTTGGGAAAGTTAAGTATTGTAAACCCAGACCATGGTGATAATCCAGTCTGCTAAAATACAGGTTATGTAGAATCTGATATAATTTCTAATAAACCTTCATTGAAATTTGTGGCAGAAGAGATACTGGTATTATAATATTATTATCAACTTTATTGAGGCAGATGACTTTTTTCATAAATATTTCTCTCCCCCAACTCTGTCCCACAGAGCTCAAAAGAAAGGGAACTTTTTGAGACTGTGGTAAGGCAGAAATTTGTAAGGCCCAGAAGTTGTATTTTCAATATTTGCAAAACTAATTTAGTTACATAAGTTTTATAGCTGTATAAATTACATAGCAGCAGTATCTTGTCTTAAGAATTTTCCATTTGAATGGTTTGTTAATTTTTTTTGCACATATGTGTGACATATACTTCCTAAACTTTCCTAAATACATTTTATTGATGATTCAATGGCTATAAGATACAGAGAGATCAAGGTATTTTCTCAGGAAAGAAAATCACATTTTTGCCAGGAAAGGACCACATTAATACCTTTTGTGTGAGAATTCCTCCCCCTTGCAACTTCATTTTTGCTCTGCCAACACAGGATTAGAAGTGTTGGACTATCAAAAGAAGTGCATAAGGGATTTGTGATTTCTGCTTCACTGGACTAAAATTATATACTGCACAACCCTATTTTTTGTGAAGCAGATAAAAAATATCAGCTAGTTTTATTGCTGGGAAAAAAATGCAGAGAGATCAAGTGAAACAGAAATTATTAATTCCTTTTTAAATTCAGTATATAGTGCCTGAGTACCAAAAGTACCCCTGAAAACCAATCACTTTATAAAAGAAGCTGGAGGAACTGATGTTGTCATTGTTTTGCAAAAAAAACATAAGGAAATGGAGGAGTCTAAGTTGAAAATAGTGTTGAAAGTATGCATGCATATTCCTCTATAGAATTCATAATTTAAAAAAGGATACTTTCTCAGTACCTAACTTCAAAATTTAATCTTCTGCCTGCATAGGATTATACTGACACTAAATTTTAGGAGATGATGTTGGGCAAATGCATGATACTGGAGAGAAGAAAATAGAATATTATCTCCAAAGAGAATGTTGATGTCAGTGATGCCTTGCACAAAGTATTCAGGGTAGTCACTGGTGAAAAGCTGGGCTGGACACAAACTGCATCCCAAAGCACTGCTCCCCTCTTCCCCATTCCTGTACCCCAGGCTCCTGGGTCATGGATTCCTGGGAGCTGGTCTTGCCAGTGAAAGCAATGAAAAGAAGGTGGTCAGTAACGCTGAACCAGATCCCTGCTCCCTTCATTAATTATCCTTAGTTTTCCTTTTGGTATTGGTACATTTGAAGAAGCCCTTCTGGCTGTGCTGGACAGCCTTGGCCAGATTTAATTCTAAATGAGTCTTTTGTTTTCTTCTCTTATTTCTACTTTGACAATGTCTCTATATTCATTCCAAGTCGCTTGTCTCTCCTCCCACTTTCTGTGTATCTTCTGCTTGTGTTTGAGTAATGACAGGAGTGCTTCTTTTTCCTTCTTTTTCCCCCAAATGGGTCTCCTTATTTTCCAATATCATGGAATTACAAACTCCTATGCTGGCTCAAATTTAAAGATAACCTAGAACTAAATATCTGTCCTAGAAATAAATATCTGGAGGCAGGCAAAACAGAATTTTTTAAGACAGAACTATTACTACAATGTAACAATTTATACAATTATACACTGCTTTCCCTCAAAACAGTTCAGACTTTTATTGGCCACTCTATCACAGGTGAAGTTTAGTACTTAATTTTGAAGCTAGTACAGTACTCACAGTACATTTGGGAATATTTCTCCTCTTTTCAACATATATAATATTATTATGTATATGAAATCAGAGCCAGTACCTATACAGCACATACACAGTCTTCCTATCCTGCTGATTCTTTCTTTAGAAGTCACTTTAAATTATAAGGGTGCATATTAAATTATACTCCCTGTGTTGCATTATTAAATGCCAAAAATTCCTGTAAGGTTTTGCAGTGGTGATTCATGTTATTGAATTAAAACAGAAAAAAAAGCTCTTTTCTGGCTAAAAATCTGGTAATTTAGTTATGATATGGTCTGTTTGGCCATTGCCCATGAATGTTTATGTTTTGTTGCATTCACCAAAAGATCTTTTGTATTTGAGATTTCACCAACTGCCATTTCTTCTCAAGACATCTTTTTTCATCTCTATACTGGGAGAAGTGTCAGTGCAAACAAATTATCAGTGAGTATCATTGGATAATTTGTGTTTTATGAAGCTTCTGCTCAGATCACCTCTGATGAATTAAAATACTATCAGCCATCTGAACAGCACAGTACATAGGAGCAGCCAGAAAGTTGTGTAATCATAAGTCATTACGTGGCAGATGAATAATTTTGGTGACAAAAGGCAAAAAATATTAGGTGTAACTACCCTCATTTTCAGCTAGCTTAATGGATAACGAGAAATATTCTGAAAAATTGCACTTGTTTTCTTTAAGAAGATGTTTCTTCAGAAGATCTGAGATTCTTTTGAATTGTTTGCTTTGGTGTTAATTAAAAAATGGAGTTTTATGAAAATGTGTGTATTTATACATTGTAGAACAAAAATATTTCCCCATTATAGTGCAAATACAAATGAAAAAATCATGACTTTGTGTAAGGATGAGAAACTGCTGACAAACAAAAAGTAATAAAAGAAAGAGGTTTGCCCCTTTCCACTGCCTCATCTGTGGGAATTCTGAAGAGGGTGCAGAGGGCGAGAACAGAAGAAGAATATTCAACATCAGTATTAAAGTGTGATATTAATTCAGGCGAGTTCTCTAGAGGAATGATGATCTCACACATGATTTATAAAGCATTTTTCATCCCTATATCTCCTCTATTACTTCTTTTTATGAGGAAAAGGACAAGAACATAATCTGCAAATGACATATAGTGAAAGGATACAAAACAGTAGTAGCAAAAAATAGTAGCTTTAAATCTTACAGTCTGTGAGCACAATTCTTTTCTTTAAAAGAGAAATTAGAAGTTGAAAAAAGAAACTTTAGTTTTGTGATAACTGTTGGTCCTATATTTCCCCAAACTCTCCTGAAATGCATCTACATTTTGTTTACTTTTTTATGTGTTTTGGCAACAAATGTTCCCTCCACTTGCTCTTTCACACTGCCATTAAATATTCTTATTTAATATTCTTGCACCAGATTTAATTGAACATACTGGTAATTAATACCATAAAATTTAAAAGACTCTATAGACTTAAAGTAGCAATCAGTGCAATTGCAACTGTGATGTAACATAATTGTCTCATCATATTTTCCATAGGTTCAATAGCTCAAAAGATATTTCCATTTATGGGTGGCTGGGCCATTGAAATTATGAAGAAAATAAAAACTCTTTACTAGTTGCAGACACAGGCAAGAAAAGCCTCTTTTTTTCAAGGCAGGTTCTCATGTTACACTTAGGAACAATTACCTACTCAGCTTCCATTTTATCTCTTTCAATTGCCTCTGGAACCCACAGATGTCCATTATTATAACTATCTCCCAGCAGCCTGGAAGATTTAATCTTTTTTTCCCTTTTCCTCTTTTTATAGTACAGACCAATATATAATTTTTTGGGAGTGTCCATGCTATTAATCAGCCTGCATGTGAAAAGTAGAGAATGCTAAGTCTCAGTAATGTCTTTGCACTGTTTTCTATAGCTAAGTTTCCTGTAACAACCTCAAGTCAATAATTAGTATTTCATCCTCAAAAACTAATTAACTGTTCCAGAGTCCTAAATTTTTTATGCCAAAACTGTGGTGTCTTCCCTATATAGGACATTCATAAAATGATGAAGAGTTGGATCTTTCAAAATTGTCTCCCCATCAGCACCTCAATACTGAAGAGTTTTCATAATTTCTATTTACTTTCCTTGCATTTCTAATTTCATATTTCAGTAAAGGTAGAGTAACTTTAGTCATTAGCATATCCAAGGGCATGAGGAGCAATATGTACTTTTGAGCTAAGGAAGCAAAATTTATCCTTTGATTGCCATCTACTAACCTCAACCTCCCCTGACACAACTTCAGGCCATTCTGTCAGAGAAGAGAAAACACCAATATTATTTTGAAATGTAAAGTGAACAATTTTCAACAAGTAAAAACTGTTTAAATTTCTTCTGATTCTGCCTATGTGTAAAAATATGTTTTCTTTTGGGTTTATCTGAAGAACCACACCTCTACTCGTCAGAAGATTAAAAAGATAGATGAAGCAGCTGGCATATTCTGCATATAGATATAGAGATATGTATGCATTTCTATGAATACACATGTATCTATGTCTATTTTTATTGTTTTCCTGAAAAAAACCCCAATATTATATTAATTATTACATCATACAGTGAAAAACAAATCTGTAAGAAATCTCATTTCTGTTTCTTCATTGTCCTCTCTTGAAGTTTTTTATGAGCAGGATGGACTGTCATTGTAAATATAAATTTTAAGTAGCTCACAATTAATTCAAACTTTACCCTGTGTCAGTGTGCAGGGAGATTTTAAAAGAGATTTCCTTACTTTTGGAGATTATAATCCATGAAAAAAATGCTACCTAATTCTAATTTTTCATTCCAGCACTGGATTTCACAAATAATTTCTCAGTTTGCTCCAGTCACGAGAGATAATCTTAATCTGTTGTTGAGTTTTGTAGAACTGGAGTGTGTGGGTTCTATCCTACAGTGTCTGAGCATGAGCCCAATTTAAAGGTTAATTAAATCTGTTTCTGAATGTTATGCATTGTCATGCTTAATAGTAAGTAAATATTTTTTAAAAACTCCCTTACATTATGTTAAATGACCAAGACTCTAGACAAAGTTTCATATTAAAGAGTTACATTGAGGTGTTTCAATGTAAATTTCTTCTACAGAGACCTTAATGTCAGATAAAATTTTATTTCTCACTTTGAGAGAAATGTAGATGCACTTTGAGTTGGTTTTGGGTAAAAACAGTCAGTGCTTTGTTAATGCTGGTGCTGCTGAACCAGCTGGATTAATTCTGTTGTTTCTTAGTGTCTCACTTCCTGAAGCCCTCCAGGGCTTTCTGCATTTATTTTTAAATACCCAACATTTAAAAAACAAACAAAATACAATACAAAATAAGTATCAATATGAATATAAACAAGATTTGTAGCTAAATTCTAGAGATGAGATGTCATCAGGGATTTGAGGAGTAGTCTAACATATGGTAATTACATTAAGTGAACCTCAAAGAACTGGCAAGTTTAAAAGCACCTGGAAGAGAATTTCAAAGTTCAACATTTACAAGTGAGGTTGAATTTTGAATATCTCAAATCCTGTTCAGCATTTAGTCAGTTTTCTATAACAGGTAAAGGAAAAGGTAATTAATGAAAAGACATTAGGTTTTGCAAACATCTCTGATATTTCAGAAACAGTTCTCTATTATATGCCCATTTCTCTTATGATCCTAAAAAGGGCTACTCTCTTTTATTTATGGCATTTTTTACTTATTTATTCCCACAAGAGTATGTAAGAGGGGCAGTAGAGGGGAAATTTGGGTGCCATTGAATGGCTGCTTATTTCTTTGTACTTACTGGGAACAGAATAAGTTACACAAAGTACTGAGGGGACAGAAGGAAAACCTTAGCCAAAGCATAAGCAGGAAAGGGATGTGTGTGACAGATAGGAAAAGGCAAGATTATAGAAAACAGCAACACCCTAGGGAGCAGGCAAGGTGACAAAAAAGCTGAAAGTCCTTGAACTGGCCATTGCTGTATATTCTCAAGTTGTGGATCTAACAGTACTTTTTTAGCTCTTCTTTTTCTCTCCTATCTTCTCCTTTTGTTTTCTTCCCCAAATATTACATTTAGCATCTCACTTTCTCAACCCTTTTTTTCTTTTTATTATATTTTATCTGTTTTTCAGGCTCAAATCTTATAATCACTATACTTATACAGCTGCCCCAAGTTTTACAACTCTTAAAAAAATTGAGCAGAGAATATTAATTTTATTTCATCTGCTCTTCATTTCTATAAGGGAACAATTCAAGTAATCTGTTCCATTCCATTCAAAATGCTAAACTAGCTCTTACTCAAATTAGATGTCATCAGAGATATATAGCAGCTATATGTTAAAAAATTATGCTTTTGCACTTTTGTTTTATAAGCATTTAAATATCTTTTTATAAAAGATGCAATAATCTAAATTAATGAACACCCTGATAAGTATGATGCCCATATCTTGTCTCTGAATTACAAAAATCTGTTTCATTGATAAATGAGGAGCCGTCCTTTCTTTCAGATTCAAACTTTCACTGTTAAGATTGATTGTTTTTATGTAACTATTTTATTTAGAATTTTTTCTTGTGTGTGAAAAAATGGAAGTGCTCTGAATACAGAAAGAAAACTCCATAAAATTCCTTAATGAATGTTGTGTGTATGTTTTTGAAATTTATTGCTGTACTTATGAAGTGCTCTAGTAAGTGAGTGAAATATTGCACTGATGGCATTCAGACTTTAATTCTGGTTACCTGGATTTATAAAACTTGTGCAAACAAATTACTGCATGTAAAAGCACGATGAATTTTATTTAAATGCCTTTTAAATTTCTGAGTTTTAGTGGCTTATGGACTCATGATGGATATTGCTGCATTATGACAAATTCTGAACCCCAGCAGCACCTTGGCAAGGAAAATCTACATTCCCTGTGCTCATGAGGGGAGCACACTAAAAGCCAGCATCTCTTTCCTCTTCTCAGTAAAGCCAGACCAATACTAAGCAGCCCTAAGTGTTTAATAGGAAAGGAAAGCTGTTAAATCTAGATCTTAAGTCGTTATTAAGTTTTACTAAGTAGAAATGATCTCCCACTCTCTTCACTGGAAGGCCTTGTGTTACTCTGTCCTGCAACAGAAAAAACTGTCACAGCTTGAAGGACCCAGTGGGACAGAGAATGGAATGGAATGAAGGAGAAAAGAAATTAAAATAAGGAACTTTTCTAAATATCAATTAAGAGCAGAGGATGGTCATTGCATTGCCATTTATGGTTTCATTTTTGGATTATACTTTCAGCAGTGAAATTGATTCTTATTTTTTCTCCTGTTAAGATTAGGGAAAGTTTGTGCTTTTGAGTACCTGTAAACAGATTTTTATTTCTATCCAGTCTGCATTCTGTCCAGTATGTGTCCTATGACAATTCTATTTAGTGATATGATTTTACAATGAAAGTTTATGGATATGATGCAATTCAAGAGTGTCACTCCTATCAGTTTGTGTAATAAAGACACAGACAGACAAATACTGTTGTTATTAGTGCTGTAAACTGATCTGTATATATAGAAAGGAGAAAAACAACTCTTTAAAGCTAGGGATTTATGCATCATTCACCTGGCTTCTGTGTCTGAATTAAATTCTGGTGGAGCCAGGCTTTCTAAATGGATTCCACACACACAATTCTGCCCCCAGAGAAGCCAGGCCATACCATGAGAGAGTGGCAAGGGCAATGAGCACAGCCCATCCCACTTGTCTGCACAAGTTATTGATCTTTGTGAGTGGCTTTCTGAGACAAAAAATAAGAAGCCATCGAAGTTCTGTCTCTGTTCACATGTGAGATATTGCCATGTAATCTAAGTCATCTCCCAGGGAAATTTACTTGAAAAAAACTGTTGGCTCTAGTCATCAGTAAGAGGAAGAACAACTTATATTTGAAATCAATGTTCTTTTGGACAAATATATTCAAAACAGATTAGAGGAAATTAATAAAGCCCTGAGGTTGTCAGGAAAAGCAAGCAGTTTAGCAGTAAGGTTTTTATGTCCAGGTGGGTAGTCAAACCCTTCTGCCATAAATTATGAATTATCTGAATACTTTATCATAATGACTCAAGAAAGTGTTTGTAACTGTGAATATGTTTTTACAAACATTGAAAAATTGCCTTTTGTTAGCTCAATAGCTCCATTAAGCTGGGAATTGTGAAACTAGAGTTATTTGCATACTCATTTACTAGCAAATGTATCAACTTAATAGTTATGATGCTTTTCCATAAGTTAAAGACACCTCAATTCATTTACATACTTTTCAACTCTTGATTCTGCTATACCCATAATCAGTCTGTTATAAAACCTGTTCTGAGTCCCAAATGACATTAAGGAGTTTGTCACAAGAGAGACATGTGTAATGAACAGTATACAAGGTAGCATTTCTAGTGAACTTTTGGCAATGAGCCTGTAGACATCATCAGGACATTACTGGGGAAAAAAAAAGAAAATTTAGAGCAGCCTTTATGATTGCTCTGTAATTTAAAGGCAGTTAGAGGGTTTGGGGTTTTTTTCTGGTTCATCATCTATACTTTTGGAATATGTGGAGATTTGTGCATTTTAGCATAATTTTTAAAAGTACATGAGATTTTACAACTAAGTGAAAGAGACAAATACCAGGGTCTTCTGTTCTTCCCCTACACCATCCTTGTATCCTCAGAAACTAGAATCTGTTGGAATTGATCATGCTTGCCAAAGAGTGGAGGTAAAAATTTATTTTCCCTCAAGTATGAAGAAGTTGATACCTGGTTAGGAGATAGATAGGATGTCCAGTTCCTAAGTTCATAGCTATAGCATATACTTCATACTTCCATACTTGAATATGTATGGGACATGAGGAGACAAGTAAAAACTTGTGAAGTGTATCTAGGAGTGAACTAGGTAGAAAATACTTGAAAGAACACAAGGACACAAAACAAACCTACAGGGAAACTAAGTTTTGCTCACTCTGCTGTTGCAGCAGAATGACTTGTGTGTCTTATTTTTTTTTTACTTTTAAAAAACAAGACTATGAATAACTATCCAAACTATGTCTTCAGAAATACCTGAGGGAGTCATGTATGCATGATGCTGTTGCTAGAAGAAGGTATTGTGGGTAAGATTTATTTTATTTTCATCACAGGTGTTTTAAATAAGTTTGTACTACTATGTATAAAATATTTTACTACCTTATATGGATCAAAGTTGAGCATTTTTCTTAATATACAGATATTGTGAGACAATTTTTATAGTGTGTCTTATATGTATAAGTCTATCACTTAATGGAAAAATTTTGTCTAATGGCATTTCTTCTTTTTACTGATTGAAGTCTGTCTTGTGCATTCAGCAAGATTTTTAAACCCCTCTCCTTATTCCAGAGGAGAACTTGTGCAAACAGGAAGAGTTTACATATCCTAATTTAATTGAAAATTCTAGCCTTTGTGGATTATACCTGTGGGATGCAAGTGTGTTATTATTTTATGCCAGTGGAGGTTTTGGATTTTTTTTTTTGGTGATGTACCAACTTTACTGCATTCCTCCATCTTTATAACAAAGAAAGGAAGACTGGTTGTGCTGGTTATAAGCACAAAGTCAATTTGGCACCATAGTAAGGCACCTTCCAAATTAATCTGCTTTTACCTGTGCAAATTTTCACTTTTCTGTTTTTTCCTCTGTGTAAGGCAAGTGCATCTCAGGCAAGTGAATATAGTAGAGTATAAATAATAGAGTGTTTACTTCCTGCTTGCATTTATCTTGGCAGAGCTACAATAGTATTGGCGAAAGAGATTGCAAAAGATTACTTTTGTATTGCCCTTTAAGCAGTGTGACTTTGCATAAACTATGCATTTTGGCAGAGTCTGCTACAAGCCTTAGTTGGAAAAAAATAGATTAAATACCTTTAAATGTACTGAGGATCTTGGTGGCCTGTGCAGAATTTTCCTGCTATTGGCAGAAGTTTCATATTGGCCTTTGTTTCAGCAATAAATCATGTTTCAGACAATCTTCCCTCCAGAGAGTGCCAAAGTCTTTTGCTCTCATTGCAGGAGTGTGGTTCATGGCTAGCTGTCCTTGTGTCTATGACACAATCCACTGGTTCACTGAGAGCCAGGATAATTTTTGACATTAATTTTGTAACTCATACAAGAGGAATGTAAGTATTTCTTGAGACAGATGCTAAGGCACCAAGAAGTCTAATTTACTGTGGGAGATGAAAATTTAGCCAATGGCTATTTAAAACAAGAAGTGTGAGCAAAGATGATTGTTCTCCTGTCATCAGTGATTGAGGAAAATTTAGGACCAAAAGAGTAGGAAAATGGAAGACTAGAACTTGAAAGACTACAGTTTAAACTTAAATGTTTTTTATTTCCATTTGATGTTATAATATTAAGGGACAATGAGCTATATGAAAGCAGCTACATTGTTCCTCCATATTTTAGTTTTATTCTTTTTATTTTCCTAGCTTCCTTCTAAGAGAAAGGAAAACCTTGGAAAATAGAGAACTCTGCTGAAACAGGAAGACCTTCAGTGTTTTTTTCCTGTTATTAACCCAGCTGTTTTAATACAAATAGAAATATGTTCAATAGGTTTAGGGAGCTAATCCATGGCTTAATCCATATGTGAATTCTTAGATGAATATCTTGTCAGAGATTTAAAACATCATTAGAAACAGTTTGTATTTAAAATCATCATTTAAAAATAATTATCTTTTTTTTTAATCATTATTTATTTTGATTGTTAAAGTGTTTTTTTCTTTCTGGTAATGTAGAAATAGAGAGTGAGAAAATAGTTATGAAACTTAGTCAAGTATATTTTGGTTTCTTTGTGTTTAGGCAAGCACAAGAGACCTTTTAAATATGCATAGAGATCTATGGACTGCTGAAGAGAAATTTGTTTGAGATATCATTTCATGTCACAAGGACTGAAACTAAACAGTACTAGAACTTTAGTCATAAGAAAAGCTTTAAAAATACCAGCTTTTGGCTCCATTCCTGATATACTATGAAAAGGTGAATTTTCTCACAGTGCAGACACACTATCACTTTCTGGAGTACAAATATATTTAGGTTGAAATGACCATTAAATCACAAATCTTGATGGATTTTGCATGACCCTAACCAGTTACCTCTATATTACTGTGCTCAGCTTTGGCAAACATGTACCATTGGACAGATGATTTGTGTCAGAAGTTATTTCTGATGTAATTTCACATCTCTTTATTCATACAGCATGAGGTCATGACAGAGCTACCTTCATCTGTGCAGAATGTTAAGATGATTATTACTTTGGGATTTTGAAAGTGACAAAGTATTTCCTTGCTTGTTTTATTTGAGTGGTCAGGCTGAATTAAATATAATCTGGAACATTTCTGTGTTTTCTCAGACAGGGATAAAGCAAAAGTACTTTTGTGTGCAAAATATACAAATATGGTTATGCAATCTCTCAAAGGTTTTTAACTTAGAGAGTGCAAGGCTTCAATTTTGCCTTAACTAATTTTAAAAGTTAAGATTAATTTTAAAAACAACTCTTTGTATTATTATTTATATTTATATTAGTTATTTGGATTAAACAATGAAAAAGCAATAACAGCTTAGAAAGCTAGGAACAATTTGTTCAGAGATGAAGATAACCAACCAGAAATCTCTTTTAAATCAAAATTTAATCAGTAAGTTATTGTATATCTAAAGATTTAATATTTAATAAGAAAATGAGCTGAATTACAGTTTGATGGTGTTACATTTGCAAAGTGCAGTTCTTTAGACCTTTTTGAAGCAGATTTTAATTTTCTGTGAAGTTCAAAAGAACCTAAGAAATAGTAATCTAGAAAATCTTGGGTATTTGGTTGCTTTTTGTTTTTATGTCATTGACAGCTTTAAAAATGCATTAAAGTAGATGTTACTATACCAAAATGTATTATCATGCCTATAAAGTTCTGGAATTTGGTGGAGTGACCTTGGCTGGATACCAGGTGTCTTCCAAACCCCTCCACCACTCCTTCTTCACAGAAAGCAGGAGCAGGAGATAAGGGGAAGAACATCTATGGGTCAAGATAAAGGCAGTTTAATAAAGCAAAAGCAATGGTTGCATGCATGAAAGAAAAGGAAAATAAAATATTTTATTCCCTACTGCTGATCAGCAGGGAAAGCCCAGCCACTTTCTAGGAAGCTGCTTTTCAGCACATGGTGTGGTTGTTCTGGAAGACAGACATCACAAAAACAAATATCCTCTTTCTTTCACTTAGCTTTTGCTGCTGAGCACTCGTCATATGGTGTGGAATATCCCTTTGGTCAGTTTTGGGTCAGATGTCCTGGCTGGGTCCCTTCCCAAGATCTTGCCCATTCCCAGCCTGCTGGTGTGTGTGAGATGAATGTTGGGGGGACAGCTCTGCTCAGCAGTAGCCAAAGCAAGGGGGTGTCACCAACACCTTTCCAGCTACCAACACACATCACAACACTCTGGGGGCTGCTGTGGGGAAATGAACTCCATCTCAGCCAGACCCAATAGGCTGAATCAAAAGGGAGGGCACATTCAACTACAGAGCACAGAGTAGTCTAAAAGACAAAGTTTTTCTCCTTTTAGAAGCTGTTGAGAAGGGAGAGTGCTGAATGTCCCTGAACAAATTGTTTTGTAATTTCTGACTACTCTTCCCAAAACCTTTGCAACATTTCTTGCAGTTGGTTTTTCTGCAAGCAAAAGGCTTGAGAAAAAACATAGATACACAGGAGAATGAAGCCAAACTTATTTCCTTTTTGAGAAACCACATCACAATACAGGAACTTCATGCCATTGTTGGCATGAGATATTTGTCAAGCAGTACCAAGATTCTGGAGTATTTTTCTTTATTTTAGTGATTTCAAAAGCTACTGAAATACTGTTGTGGCTCAAAGCAGTAATCATGTTTAGTTCAATGTTGTTTGCC
The DNA here is from genome assembly GCF_022539315.1 of Serinus canaria. Classification (NCBI taxonomy): domain Eukaryota; kingdom Metazoa; phylum Chordata; class Aves; order Passeriformes; family Fringillidae; genus Serinus; species Serinus canaria. The sequence continues at coordinate 20,140,984 of NC_066319.1, forward strand.
CCTGGAAATTCCAGCCACATCTTGATGGCATAAGGAGAGCACACAGAATGAAGGGTTGTTGAAAGAAGTACTTCACTTGTCACTTGTGTATTCTCATTTCTAGAAAAGCTGAAAACATTCAAAAACTCTCAATCTTAGTGGGCAAATCTTGAGAGACACTGAAAGTATAAAACAAAGACTCATATCTCTGAGTTTAAGAGAAATGAGTGAATTGCTAAAACATGTCTAAATGTCATTGAACATTGAAATTTTGCAGGATTGTTGCTGTCTTACTGTAGATTCTTTATTTGTTTGAAATAGATTTTTCACTATGTTAATGACATATTTCATATTCCATCATTATTTCTTGTGAAATAAGTGAAATTATCAACCTTCAATGGTCCAAGACAAAAATCTACAATATCCAGGAATTACAGAGCTCTGTTTAAAAAAGCCCAAAACTAAATTAGTTTTAATTCTGAAAAGTGAGATTTTAGTACAAGCAGTACTTTTGTCAAAACTTTTGCTGCATTCTCTGTCCTTCTGAATTTCTCTGACAGCATTCTCACAAGAACAAACTGAAAGCTCATATGTAAAGAGCATGCCTCTGTGTCAGTAATTTCTCTTTATGTGGAAGGAGATAATTAAAAATTGATGCATAAAATTATTTATAATCATCCTGGAAGTCACAAAACTTTCTATGATCTTACATGCTGTCAAAAAGCTTTATGTATTTTGTAGTTTCCAAACCTTGAGGTCACATAGTGGGAAATAAAAAGGTGAAAAGAAAAAGAAAATTTGCATGAATGTTTTAGCTTGCACTTTTTATTGCAGCATTTTGAAAAACAGACAGATTCTATTTCAAATAATACTAAATCCTTGGCTACAAATAAATTAGCTTAATTTATATACTTGGACTAATTACTGAGAGAAATTAACATGGACATTACATTTCAGATTACAAAGCAGAAAAGAAGAATATGATAAATAATAACTCTGCTGTCCTCTTTCTTTTTTAGTGATTTAATTATTGCAGTGCTGCTTAATGCTCAATTTAATTGTCAAAGCTTTAAATTAACATGTAAAATTAAATCCAGCAAAACAAAATCCAGCAAACTGGATGAACCCTGCTCTGTTGGTAAAGATTGTTTTCCATTTTAAAGTACAGAGGTTGTCAGAAAATCAGGAGTTTGGGACTTTAGTTGTTCTAGCTTATTTATTTTAAAACTTAAAGTGAAAACATCACACTTTTGTGTCTCCATGGTTTTTTTTTGTGTGAAATAGAGTTCTAATACATTTTGATTGTGTAATTCCGACCAATAGTGTTAGCAGTGCAGAATATGCTCCCAAAACTCTCCAGCAGTGCTGTATGATACTGATCTTCTTCCTGTCAAACCTATAAGTCACTGGCCCTGAAAAATAGTCAAGAAATTGAGAGGTAATTCCTTAAATCACTGATCTGAAAAACCTGCAGACTGTATCACCCAAAATCTAGCTTTCTTAGACAGACATATATTTTTCTTCTAAAAAATGTTTTTCTTAGCAGGAAAATGCAGTTTTTGGTGAGCAAAATGACATTCATTATGCTGTTTTCTCAAGAAACCCTACAAAAGATCTGAAATTTTCCTACATTTATTGACTCACTTGGGATCCCAAATGGATGTCTTAGTTGAACTGGATTTGCTTGTAACCCTACTAAAGAGGTAGAAAAATGCCCAAAAATGATGGAAAAAAAACCCCCAAACCTGTAAAATATTCAAAGGGCTTCTTGGCTGTCTCCTCCTTTGAGCCACCAAGAAGGGAATTAACCACATTCCCAGTGTTGTACCCTTCAAGCCTCTCTAGATTTCAGTACATTATTTTACCAGGGCCTGTGCAAATCCTGAACATATCTGTAACAGAAGCTGCCCAGATCTGTATTGAAGAGCAGGGAGATCAAAAGGATAATCATTGTAAATTCAGGAAATAAAAGCAATTATCTCTGAATTTCCTTCACTAATATGAGGTTACTTTATACTTGCACTTTTTCTGTAGCAACTTTTTCTCAGATTTTATTGTATTTTTTTTTCTCAGCACAAAACTTGGTCCATTTTCACAGCAATGTTTTTTGCCTTCCCTTTTGTACCTCCCTGCTGACAGGTTAATCAGGTTACTTACATTAGCTGTGCTAGCATTCCACCCTGTTTGACTCTGTTCAGGCTTCTGCAAATTCCTAAGCTGGATTTTTCAAAAATACTCAGCATTAACTTCATTCCTCTTCTGAAAACAGCAGATAATTTCAGCAGTGTGTTCAGAGGAGCAGATTTGAGCCAAACTGCCCAGAGTTTCTGAATAAAATCTTCTTGATATTGAGCAAGTTTGGGAGTCTAATGCCACATTACAAATTCTCCACTGACACAGCATTTCATTACATTGCTCTTTCCATGCCAGAAACACAATGTTCATTCTCATTCTATTTTCTTAAAAGCTCTTCTTCTCAAGGTCTTGCTGATGTTTTTCCTTCCTTTTCTCTCTTCTGGTACTTCCAAGAGCTTTCCAAAAGAGAACACTGCAGCACAGCAGTAACCCTCAGAGACAGTGACTGTCCTTGGCAATTTTCACTCTGCCCAACACTTCATTGTCTCTTTCTCTGAATAAGCAGCAAAGTGAATCTCACCAAACCAAACCATTTTTACTTGGAATGTCAGTACCTTGAGAGAGGAAGAGCTGGAGAGGTGTGTTTGCAAGTTCTAATATGGGGTTTATATAAAACTAGCCAACCACTCATTTCCTTTCAACCTTTAGGCATTGCTGGTTGTAAATGAGTCTAAAAGTCAGACTGCAAAAATGGCATTGGAGGAAAACATGCCAGTGAATGAGAGCCATTCTTTTACCTCTTGAGTCCCAAAAGTGCGAGAAGCGTCTAAAATCACAACTTTCAGGGATCATTCCAGCCACCACTTGGCAATGGAAAACTCCCACAAATATCTGTTCTATCACACAGGTATTTGCTGTGACAAACAGCTCATATGACCTGCAGGAGGAAATTTTTAAAACTTTCTTACTCTTAGAAAATTCTTTAAAATAGATAAATTTTATTTTACACTCTGCACAGTCTTTTTGTTTCTGTAAAAATTCCAGAAATTTTGGGTTGCATTTTTTGCTGTTTTTGAGCTCAGATATTTTAAATTACGGATAAGTTAACCTAAAACTAAATTTAAAAAATGAAAGGTAGCTAAAGTGTTAGGAAATTTTAAGAAAAAGAAATTCACCCCAGAAGGTGGGTGTAAAGCTTTCTTTATGTAAAGCTGAAAAAGCAAGGTGAGAAAGATTGAAGAAATTGAAAATATGACATGGAATTGAATGCTGTCATATTGAATTAGTATTACATAAGCACTACCGATTTATTTTCATAAGAATGATTTATTTTATTTTTAGTAGATTCTGATAGAGTAGAATTTTTTAAGTTACCATTCTATAAACAAAATTGCTTTTCAAGTTAGCAAAGCTGTCAACACCTTTTTCTTTTCTTTTCTTTTTTTTTTTCTTTCCCAAAGATGCAAGGGATTTTTTCCTAGAATAAACTTAATAAATTTTCTAAACTGGAGAGTTAGGATTTAAATCAGTTTGCTAGTGAGTTTTTTATCAGAATCCAATTACAGAACAAAACAGAAAAAATTATACTTCTTCTTGTTCAATTTTTACTCTTATAATGCTTAAGCATTTATAATAGCTGTGGAATAGGAACACTTTTACCATAACAGCAGAATGCTGTAGCTATGATTGATCATAGTCTATTTACATTCAGGAATTTCTTTGGTGAATATATTTGTAAACTTGCAAGCCAACCCATGACTTTTCTAACATCCAGCACTGAAAATTCTTATGAAAATATAAAACAAGATTTTTACTTTTTTTTTTTTCCCTTTCATAAACAATGACTTCAGAACACATCTCATGTGGCAGCTGGTGATACTTGATGCAAGATAGAACCCAGTTCGCTCTGGGACTCTGCATCTCCTGCTATTAATGAAGTGCACAGCAATTTGGAGCTTAATATTTCTGAGCTTGTTTTAGGTCAGCTCTTGACATGGATGAAGCAATTAGGTTTCATTACTTATGCAGTTTAGTGGTCTTTTCTTTGGCCATGACTTTTCTTTCTTCCTGTCATAGCAGGGCCTGAAATCTGCTCCTCTCAAGCAATGACGGCACAGCAGAAGTGATTTAACACAGCAAACACATCTCTGCCTTGTGGCTGGGGGACTGAGCTATCTGTATTTCCAAAGGGATTCCAATGTAGGGCTGAAAGTTTTCAGATCTCATGGTGCTCTTTAATTCCCAGATAAGCTGCTAGTTCAACTTTCTCATCATGATGCAACTTGAACTTCAAAAAAACCCCTCCCTTTGATACAGTTCTATTTTCTGGAATTATCTTCTGTCTGATGTGACAGCTTCTGTATTTTCCAGGTATGGAATTCCCCAAAAGTGAAGGAAGATCTCAAAATTAAAGTGACTCTTGGTGAATCCAATTAACACATCTCATTCCAGAAGGGATTTGTATTTATGCATTCATGAAAATGATGCCACATTTCTATCCTTGCTGGCTTTATGAAGGGCAATAATATCCCTTTCAAATGATCTATCACAAGAAATGTATTTTCCTAGTATTGTAGAGATATAATAAAAGCATAAATATTATTTTAAAAGAAATATATATAAAATGTTATAATAATATATTCTCTCATATATACATATAAAAATGGTATGATAAATATTTATATATATACACACACATATTTACCATACTGGTTTTCAATTCCTTTCAGAGTTTCATCTTTCACATTTGAGGGCTACAAAAGGGTTTATTTTCGTTCTGCAACTTTAGCTTCTTTTGTCTTTAACGTTTGTCCTGAGTCTAAATGCTGTCATCTGTGTCCAAAGAGGAAATTGCATTAATGTAAATAGCAAAAAACCTCTGTATAGGCTCTTTAATTTATGAAAATGGAGATTTGGTGATTGCTAAGGAAACAGAAAATGTCCAACAAGTTTGACCATGCACCTGAGGCATTATCAAATCATTATAGACCAGAAAAAGAGATGAATCTAAATATTTTGGTAACATGATAGGCATTTTCCACCCTCTTCTGGAATCCTTTGAATGCACCTCTGATAAGGTTTTTAAAACTGAGGTCCATTTTGTCACAGAAGAATGTCTGTGATACATGTGATAAATATTCATACATGTTTATTAGTGCATTTGTTAATGTCTCTGCCAACATGGAGTACATCATGCTTCATTGCCAATAATAGATTTAACCTCATGAATATCCTGTGAAATAGTGGGAGATGTATCAGAAATAGTGTGATGTATAACTAGAGTAAACCCATTAGGAGAACTGCTTTGTTTTTATTTTTTGGTTTGGTTCCATCACATCATAGGGTAATAGCAAGGAGTGAGAATTGCTCTAATTTGTAACTTTCATTCAAAGGAAATTACAGGGAAGCACAGCATGCTGGCTTTGGTGTTCATTTGGGGTTTTTTTCTGAAGCTCCTAGAATGCTCCATTCTTGCCTGCTTCAGAAATCCCTTATTAAGAATCTGGTGATACTGAGTTTGTTCTCTTCAGGGAGTTTTGGATACCATTAAACCACTTAGCAAAGGGAAGGAACCAGCTGCTAACAGTGACATGCAATCCTCATTTCCTAGATTATCATCTAAAAGGGAGTTGTTTCAGAGCTATGAGGATTATAGAAGTGCAGGTATTTAAATAAGCAATTATGTCCAATTAGTGAGACTTGGAACATATACCTACTTCACCAATTTTGAACAAAAATTAGCCATTAATATGTTCAACTAAGTTAATATTAAAAGTAACAGACTTCATCTTCAAAGTTTTTACCACCTGTCTTTTTTCCCCCCATCTCTTTGTTAGTATCTGAAAATTTCTTTATTCTCAAATTATTTAATGAATTTCACATTAAATTAAAACATTTACTATTTCCTTTCTTATTTTGTGGTGAAAAAGAAGCAGACCTGATAAAACATTCTAAACGTGTACTGAACACACAAAACAAGCCCAACATATAAGCCTACTGCTTTCACTTTGTATTTGAAGCACCATCTCCTCATGATGGTACAGAAAATAATCAATTTCTTTTATTATATCCATGGAACTAGAAAATTGTGTGTTTTGACACACTCTGAAGTGTAAACACAATAATTACCTGACCACAGCAATTGCTCTAAGTCATAAAGACCTGATTAAAATACTGATTAAATAGAAGGGGAAGCTGCTCCTCAGAGGGCTGAAATTTTCTTTTTAACCAGTGACAAATGAATTCTTTTTTCCAGGCTTAAAAACACAGTCTTGTGATTTTGCTAATTTTTCTTTTTGTTTTCCTTTGGTTTTTGTTGCACAGAGGTGTCTAATATTCTTTGGAACAATGGAAAAATTAAAACCAGGTCAAAGGAAGACACTTAAGATGTTGCAGATCTAATAAGCACATACACATCTTCTTAGTATGAAAAAGTCAAATAAATCTTACAGACTACATTTCAACATGTATGAGGGCCCCAATTCTGTTAGCCATACAAGAATAATATTTTCTTGATATCAGTTGTGAAATCCTCATTCTTGAACTGGGTTTTGGATTTACTTTAGGAAAAAAAAGTGACCTAAAATTGTAACAGTTGAATCAGACTAAATAAAAATTCTTTATTAATTTCCAAAAAAGGAACAAATAAATTTGACTTTCAAAAAAAAGTTAGCACCTTGAAGTGCACTATCTCAATTTTTCTATTTTGTGCTCTTTTCTTTGGGTAGAAATAATGTAAAACTCATTGCAAACTAGTAACAATCTTTATCTCTTTTTTTTTTACCTCAATCTCTACCAAATAAACATGCAGGTGAATACTAGAATTGATTTTTTTTATTGTATTCTCCTGTGTTCCATAAACCTGAATGCACTGAAATTCCATGCTCATCTGGTGTAATCTTGGTGGAGAAATTCTAAAAGGTCATTGCACTGTTACACTTTTTATATAAAAGAATTGAAATATTCTTATTTGTTTTTTTTTTTTGTTTAATAAGCTTTCAAAAAAAAATTAAGCTTTCAATATAAACACTAAGTAATGACCTTAAATGAACAGTGCATACCACATGCAATCAAAGAATCACAGTTCACCATTTCAAATCCTTTGTAGCCATTGCTTAGGTCAAAGTGAACAAGAGAGGAGCTAAATTTTCATCAGACAAATATATCAGAATGGGCTCTAAACTCAGGACTTTCATAGACCATTATGAAGACCTTCTATTCAAAAGCAATTTTAAATAATCATTAATTAATGCAATATAAGACACCTGCCCAATATTTTGTGAGGCAGATACCCATGACCTAAAAGGTGGTGTAAAATCAAATGGGCAAAATGATCAGAAGTCTGAAGGTTTTTGTAGAGGTGATTGAGAAGATTGAATATCTCAAAAACCTTATGAATAAGGATGAGTGGGGTAAATGCAATTATAAAAAGTATAAAGACTGTAGATTGGAAAAATATGGCATAAAATGCCAGAGGGACATAAAAAAATTCCAGTGGCAACCTGATCAGATATACTGTGGTCCCCAGTCATGTGAAGTACAACCTGATTACTGAGAATTAAATGTGGCAAGATTAAAATAACTGTTTAGGAGTTGGAAAGAATGGTTGGTACTACTGGGAATTAACAGGCAGAAGGCAAGAGTGTATTTTCCTATTTTTGACTTTCTCTGCATTTTCCAGGAGTATCTGTCCAGAGACCAGCACAATGGATGGGCAATGGCTACAATTCCTGCATGAACAGTGGCAGAAGCCTTACAATCCAGCACTATCTCCAACATGGATTATTAATAGATGATTCAAAGAAGATACAAAAAATTCTATTTAATCACCACAAGTAAGTATGAGCAAAAAATTTTGTATATGACAGTTATGTGTATATAAAATATTTGAACACACATTTGTGAAAAATAAATAGAATTATATTTAGAAATAACTTCACTCCCTATGATTTAATCCCAAGAATCTAATTTTTTAGTCCTGTGAACTTAGAAATACGTTTAAAAGGAAAAAAATGGTGCTTTGTTTCATATAATTCAGCACTTCATTTAAATAATTTTTGTTAAAATAAAAGAAGATTACAAAGTGCATAAAAGAAGAGGAATAAAAACCTGGTTGTGAGACAGTAGAGGCAGTGGAGTCTTAAAAAATTAAGATAAATTATTTATTCAAACAAGATTTATTTTATAAGTCAGTTAAACCAGACAGACCAGTTAAACCAATTAGAGCTCCACCAACATTTGAGTCTGGATGTCAAATGGAGTTGACCATACCTGACTGAGGCAAGAATTCTGAAGGTGCTGGAGAAGGAAACCCAGCCTGTGCTGTGTCTCACATGCTCAGGTGGGGCCACTCAGCCTTGGGGAGCTCCCTAGGGCAGCCTCTGGACCAAGGGGACAGTCCCCAACCAGCCCTGCAGCTCAGAGGGAGAACAGCCCAACCCAGCCCCAGCAGGTCTGGGTGAAAATGTGGTCCCTGCTTGACCCAGGGACCTGTCCCTCTGCCCCACAACAGCCACCCTACAGACCCCATGGGGCCACACACCTGAAGCCTTGGCATGGCTGGGGCCAGGTACAGGTCCCCCTCTGGAGAGCCTGGGTCCCTCTGGGCAGGGGGACCTGCCACAGACCTGCCTGTGAGGATGGCTGCCCCAGGCCCCAGTACCCTGAAGCCTGCAAACCCTACTTTCCCTGTTTTCAAATTCCCTTCTGCTTGGCTGCTGTGCCCAAAAAACCAAAATATTTTGGAACACACTGTCCTCTTTCAGCACTTCATTGAGCTGGGAAAGACTCTGTTTCAAATCAGCAGATTACACACACACACAGAATTTCATTACAGGTAATGGTATGTTCACCATCTCCATATTAATGTGGCTGAAAGAATAGGAATTCAAGAGGAAATGCAGCCATGGTAATCAAATAAAATGTGGTACTGTCATAATAAATTCTGATCCAATAAGGATTATTATGGATAAGCAGTGTTTTCTGTGGTGCATGGGGACATCTATTTTCCACCACTTTCCCCACTAGCCCGTAGACTTCTGCTTTCATTTGACTGAGCCAACTGAAAGACAAACAGCTACTTCCTTTGGCTCTTAAAATTACAAATGATTTGATCTAAGGAACAAAAATAATTGCTTTCACAAAACAAATGTGGTCTGTAGACTGAGCTATTCCACAGGTTTATGACAGTCTGTTTACTCTGATTTATAATCAAGATGTTCTTATTACCTTCATGCTTGCTTTCTGTCTCTTATGCTCCAGCTTGGATTAAGACCCTGAGTGAAAGGGAATGATACAATGAAAGGCTAAAGCCTGGAGAAGATTGAACTATTCGGTTTCCATAGATGGGAAAAAAAAAATGCTTATAAAAGGAATGAGGCAAATGCACTGATTATTTTAATTATATTTTTTATTTATGTGTTTGTTAGGTCAGTCCTAAATTAAGACCGATTACAGAATAAGCCTAAGGTCACTGAAAAACAATATTACGTATTCAGAAAGACAAATTGTTATTGCAAACAGAACCTGAAGGGGCATAAATGAAAAGTCATAGTGAGATTTCCTGGTGCTGTAAAGCAGAGTAGTGTAAGTGAGAATGCCATGCCATTTGCCTGTATTTGCTTTGTTACTGTAGGAAAATACAGGCAAATGACATGGTATTCAATAGCTGTCAGGAAGGCTGAGACCAGGTATGAAAGTGTACCATGTAGTGATTAAGGAAAGTTATATTTCATACTGGGACATAGAGAATAAGCTGCTATTAACTTAGTCCTCCTCAGACCTACTCCTCCTCATGAAATGCTGGTGAGCTGAGAGCTGATGCTGCCCTTCGTATGTTACAAGGCTAATGACATTGGGGTGCACTGCAATTTATGCAATTTAATTTGTGTGTGCTTACCATGGCAATAAAATGTCACTGAGATAGGGTTTTCTGAACAGCACGGTGGTGATCAGCAATAATCAAATATTTTCAGTCCTTTGGAAAAGAGCTTTGTGTTTTCAACGTGTAAGGCAACAGACAAGCATAAATCCCACTGTGGTCTCTATACATTAGTTTGGAAACAGAAAAGTGCAGAGATGTGGAAAAAGATAGAAATGCTCTAATGTTGTAGGGCTGTACTCCCTTTCATGAATCTAAGTTTAAACAAGATTTATGTATCAGCCATTGTAAGTCAAAGAAGTTCAAGAAACTCATGATTATGCTGACATAAGTCCTATTTATGTAGAATGGATGTAACAAAATTAATTCCTTCCTGTAAATTACAGTGATTTGGTTTTTTTAGCAATTTTAGGAAAGAAGGGCATGCTGTAACTCTTTACCAAAATCACAGACTGCACTCCAGTGTTTAGCTCCTGAAGGGTGGACTTCCATTTTTCATGGGCTGCATAGGTTGGCCACCTTGGACGGATACCTTGAACTGATTGAGCCAAGAAAGCCAAACAGGTGGAATTTTGCTTTGGAATCGGATAGAAATAATGGATTGATTAGACATTGCAATTCCTTTTTCCACTGTATCTTTAATACTCTCTGGTATGCAGCCGTAATTTTCTTCTAATTTTAAATCTGGATGCCTATTAGCAAGTCTCTTAAAAGAAGGGTTTGATTTTGAGAAGATCCAAATACACACTAGGACACACAAGAAGCAAATTCTTTTTGAGTCATGTTACTCTTCTTAAACAGGTATTTATTATGATGAAGCTTTATCTATGTTTTTATGAGGTTATTTCTCTTTCAACAAGTTTGATTTTAAGAATGAGATTATAAAAACACACTCTCAAAATATAAGTTAGCAAGATAGCTTGTGTCTATTAACTGAATTAGTTACATGACTTCTGTTGGAGTATGGTTAGAAATATAGTAAACACCATATGTCACCAATACTGAGCTGGAAGAAGATGCAGGATCAAAACCATAAAAACGATGTGTGAAATTTATAAATAAAAAAAGAAGCAGAAATACATCTGCATTTCAATTCTGATTTCATGAAAGACACGAATTCAGCAAGACAGACTAAAGGGAGTTTAGAGCAACAGGCCCAACCATGTACCTAGAGCCAATATTGCTCCCTCAGAAAGAGGGATGAATAGAAAAACTGAAGTTGCAGCAAGCTTAATGACACAAACCACCATGGCTAAAATATCCCATTCACTTCAAAATGTTCACTCTGCCATGGGCAGAAGCACTGTGAGATCAGGGAACAAAAAAGTCAAGGTCTAAACCAAAACTTTTATCCAACCATTATGACCTGAGTGAGGCTCTCTCCTTGAACACCTTCTGTATCCACAGTGATGGGAAACAGCCATGTGGAAGCACTGAGGTCCAACATATACCACTTAGCTGAAAAGTTGTCTGTGGGGCTTTTCTCTAGTTTGTCAAAAGCAAATCAATAGTTACATGTAAAAACAAAGAAATCTGACATTATTTTGGTACTAAGAGATTATATTTTCTTGTCAGAAACAAGAAAATTGTAAGTAGATCAACACCCCAATAAACAACTCAGTGTCTCAGAAGGCAAATAAGGATTTTAAGAATCAACTCTTTTCTGAAAGATTACACTTGTGTAGAGGAAATAATAATTGCCCATGGGATCAAAAGTGAAAAGAAGTAAGCCTGTTATTAATTGAAAGGACAGCAAGCAAAAAAATTCAAAGGTAAAGTAGATAATTTATAAATCTCAGATCTTGGTTCATGTTTCTATTAATTTAATTCCCTAATTCATGTAGACATTGAAGAAAAATTTATGTTTTTCAGTCTCATTTGATTAAGAGAGGAAACACAGGCAGTTTCTAAATTGTTTTGGTAAGGGTTTTTTGTGGGTTTGTTTTGTGATTGCTTTTATTTTTTTGTTTGGGCTTTCTTGAAAGAGTTGTAATAAGAGAAGGTGGTTGTGGTAATCCCCTAAATATCAGGATTGCTGTTAAGTGAATAAGATTGTCAGCTTTCCCTGCACTCCAGCCATTTGTTACATGCATGCATGACATTTTCTTAAAATCTGTGATGACACCCATTAATGCGCTTCTTTTAATGTGTGTGTTCTGGAGGTAGACATGAAATAGTAAATCTTAGATTTATTCATTGTTTCAGGTATAAAGTGAAAATTTAACTTTGAATGGAGGATATAATACTTGCATTTTAAAATTTATGTCTATTTTGACACCCTCTGGGCCATGACAAGTACCAGCTGCTGTCAATACAAATTATAACACTTACATAATACTGTGGGATACTTGAGTAAATTCAAGCACCCATCTCTACTCACTGCGTCTTACAAGGGCAACCACATTTCACATCTGCCTTCTCCCTTTTCATATTATCACCTCCTTTATCTAGAAAAAATAAATTAATATATTACCTGTGAAAATCCCTTTTCTGGAATGGAATAGGCAAATAACTTTGCTTTCTCCTGGAATTTCTGTGCATGAAAACCCTTTAATAATCTTATGGATTTTGGTCCTAAAGGCAACCACGCAGTGAGAGTGGTACATTTCAGTCCTGCCTTTAGAATCCATTTATTTTACTGAGAACTTTTCCCTTTCTTTGATTTTTCAACCATTTCACTCAGTACTGCACTCTGATCATACCTATTTGCCAGAAATAATATGATCATATTTTGCTGGGCTTGAAATGATATACAAGAAAATAGGTACCTTTCCTTAGTATTTAATTTGAAACAAAATTCAAAAGAGACAAACAGAGCAAAATGAAAAATCAACACCAAGTGATGTAACCTTTTTCACAGTACATTTATATTCTCTTACAGATCATGAGAAGAGTACCATTACACCATCAGCAATAATCAGGATGATGGCTACAGTGGGAGGTTTTGGGTTCCCTAATGGGAGCAGTACTAAGCTTAAGTTGAATTAAATACAAGAGAGGGATAAAAAATGGAGTAACTTTGATGGCAGGGTCTGGAATTTACATGTATTACCCACTACTCCTTATCTTAAATAGTTAATATCAGTCTCTCCAAATGGCTTACCTTAATCAATGCAAGACTGTCTCAAGACACTTGTTCCAAATTTTTGAAGTGGTTGGCCATTAAAAGAAAAACTCATTTAAGACAGATGGCTAAATGTGCCTGAGGAATGAAAGTAGAATTGAATACCATTATTATGAAATTCATTAGCTTAAATGGCTTTGTTGGTTTGAGTTTTTTTCTTGTTTGCTTGGTTTGTTTTGTTTTAATTCAAAGAAAGTGTATCTGAAAAATAAATATTAATCTTAGGAGCCTCACCAGTACTTTGTGATAGACTTTTTGTAATTTCACAAGGAATTTTAAATGCTAACATAATTTGAAATTTTTAAAAAATTATTCATTTTTCCTAAAAGTGTATGAACAAAAGACATATACAGATAATTACTCACATGGATACAAATCACATGCAAGCCCTGTCAGCCAGGTGTTCAGCTGAAGTTTTTGGAAACAGCTGCTAGAACTTATCTACAGCATCAGGTCCATGAAGATAATGCAAATGGTGTAAGGGAAGCAGTTGGAAACTAGGATATAACACTCCTCAAAAAAAAAAAAAAAGAATAAAAATATAGAACACAGCTGCTGCTAAAGGGCAACTTTGTTCCAATATTCCCACTCTCTTGCATAAAGAACAGCTGAAATTTATCACAAATAATTCCAGGAGTTTAAAGCCCAGGTGGTTAAATAATTCTGGTCTTAAAAAATGCTCTCAACTGTGGGCAAATAAAAAAGGACTGTCTCAGTGAATACTGTTCACAGGACATCCTACAGGATTATTTTCATTTCTTTGTTTATCAAGTCTTGAATTTTTCATGTCTGTCAGAATATCTCTGGGCCACTGGAGGGACTCAGAAACTTGCTGCAGAATGTTCTTGCTTATCATACTGGTAAGTAGACTCACCAGTCACTCCAAATATTCCTGTTGGAAACAACTGGAACATCTTCTAGAAGCAACATAAGTCTTAACTGGTCAGGAACACTTCATTTGGAAAATCTCCCTCAGATTTTTTTTTCTTTTTCTCCCATTAACTCCTGTTGTCTTTTTCAATGCACTTTTATGTAGCTCACAAGTCCCTTTGGCTCTGTTTCTGTATTTCCATTCCAGATAACATTTTTACTCTTCTCCCATATTGTTCCAGAATCTTCTTACCAGTTTTGAGAAAATGCAAAGAATGTTAAAGTTCTCATCTGATATGAGGTCTGAGCAGGCTATAAAATTATTATTTTTTAATGCAAGCAGATATTTTCCAACCACAAGAGCTCAGTTTTATATCTATTCACATTTAATATCACCAGCAGCACACATTGGAGCAGCATTATGACCGAGTAATAACTCTCTACAGGAACCTTGTCTCTACTAAATTATTTCAGTATATATTTTCTTCTTTCTTCATGCTACAAGACCTATTATTGTAAAACACAAGTAATTACAGTCCAAATTCTCATGTCAAGGGCTCCCAAACAAAGTAAATATTCATTAGTAATGGATCCTTAGCTGAAAAAAAAAGTATACATAATAAAATAAATATGGACTTATAACTTAGGGAATGACACCTAAAATTATCATGGTCAATTTTTATACAAGAATTGCAGACACTTAAAGTCCTCCTAAAATACAGCCTGGCAAAGACAGCACACAGCCATTAAGTGGCACTCTGTAGGACTGTATTGGATACTGGGAGACTGGTCATCCCAAAAGAGTATTTGGTGCCACTGAGTCCCTCCCATCCCTCTCATGAAGGACCAAGCTTTGGAAGGGCTGAACACCTAGGGGTATCGTCTTCCAGAGAGACAAATTACCACAGAGTATTACCAGGAGTAATTACCACAGAGTATTACCAGGAGAAGCTGGTCTGTTTGAAAGGCAGCATTTCTGAGCTCTGAGTGTCTGTTGTCACACAGAAACCCTGTAATCTGGAAAAGACAAAAGTCAGTCTGGCATGCCCTCAATTAAAGGTTTTCAACCCCAATACTAAGGTGGATGCACAGAGAAAACCTTACACAAAAAAGAATCTTAACTACCAAACACTCTTTTTTTTTTTTTTTTTTTTAAACAAGCTGTAACATTTATTTTAACAGCAAACTATAATAATTTCAGGTCTATGTCTCATGCAGATAGTTTTCTGCAGTATAATCTGAAAATATGCCTTACCTGAGACATAGTGCAACTGAATGAATTATAACCACCTTAGTATTCACAATATTAAATTTCTAATGTGTTTTCAACATATTAGGGTACTGGATTGACATTTCCTGTATTCCCATCTTCTACTCACCTTTTCCTGTGCAATCCACTTCACTGATATGGCCTGTGATATTCCATACTGCAGAAATTCCTCTTATTTAGCATATTAAAAGTTCAGCACATTCAGTATTTTCTTGAGCACCTCCAGGGATGATGACACCCCCGCCTGCCTGGACAGCCAATTCCAATGCTTAATAACACTTTCCATGAAGAAATTCTTCCTGATGTCTGAACTTCTAGTTGCCTCAGAGAAGAGGCCAACCCCTACCTTTCTACAACCTCCTTTCCGATAGTTTCAGAGGGGGATTTAGGATCCCTGAGCCACCTTCTTTCCAGGATAAAACACCCACCTTCCTCAGCCATCCCTCATATGATTTACTATCTATACCCTGCAGAAGGTGGGCTCTTATAAGAAATGTAATAATTATTGATGAGTCTACACATGCCTTGGAGGTGTAGCTCCCTAGCTCTACATGATATTACTTTTTCACATGCATTTGAACATTTCTACTTCTAAACTTCTGAAACAAAAGCTAAGACTAAAAGGCTAGCCAGCTGCTATTTTCCCTTTGCCAATAGAAAATAAAACATATCTGAATATAGAAGATAGGAGAATTCCAAAAGCAATGAGATTACCTACAGAAGTGCTTCAAACAGTCAAAATGCCAATGAAGGTCGTATTTTGAGCAGAATAAATAAATAAATAAACAAAATATGTCTGCAGTCTCCTTCATGGTATCTCTCCATTTTGCAGAACATACCTATTCAGTTCTCTTGCTCTTTTGAGATGATAAAATCCAGTATGTTTATTTTTATTTATTTTTCTGAAGAGACTTGAAGGACTAATTTTCTTAAACCTTATTTTGAATCCACGGTGATTTGCTCAGTTTCAATAGATATAAGCTGAAATAATCATTTACATTGCACAGGAAATTTCACCATGGAGGGCTGTTTCTTTAAACACACAGCCTAGAATTCAATGACCAATTCACTAATAACTTAAATACAGCATTAATAAGTCTAAAAGCCCATCTTACATATCTGTGTGTGTCTTAATGATAACATATAGTTTTGTTATTGAAGAAATATTGTGAACTCCATTGGATATCAGCTAAAATAATGGCAAATGAAATGGATATTGGCTTTGAAATATCGATGTCGTTTTCTGGGATAGTTCCATTTGTATCTAATACAGCTGCTATTTTAGTGTCAGCATTTTATCTACATAGTTCTGGACGTGCAACAAGATGATACAGTGTATTCAAACACATGCACATATCTGACACTCTTAGAAAACATTTATTATTTAAAATATTTGAGCCACTAAAATAAGAGCTAAATGTAGATCTCTCACTTCGCTATGGAAATTTTAATTCGTCTTGACTAAGTCTACTTTTATCCTCCTCCAGGTTAAAATTTCTAGGTGGCAATCTCCTTATGCACCTTAATATGCATACCTAATAGCAAATTTAATTTAAATTTATGCATTTGGTGGAGATTAATGTCTCCAACAGCCCAATAACTTCTGAGTGTAAGCTGCTGTTCCTGCAAATAGAAGCTTAATTCCTATTCAACACTATGATAAATAACTCACAAAAAGTAGTAGCTTGAGAGAAAACCCACTGATTGCACATTTTCCCCACTCCTTTGTGGATGACTGCTCATTCTCTTTCAGGGCAAGACATGATTATTCTGACCAAACATTTGTAGGTCTTGGCTTTATGCTGACAAGCTTTCCCAAGCTTCATTAAAGTGTAGCCAAAAGCTTATTAAAACACATGGATAACAACAATTAACTTCAGTGTGGTTTCAGGCAAGGTTTGAACTGGATTTCAATTGTAAAGCCATCAAAGCAGCTGAGCTGGGAGTTACCTATAATGCACATCAGAAATGCAAATGTGCTGCACAGAGTTCTACGAAATAGCCACATTATTTGTCATATTTAATGCATTTTAAGGTCATAGAAAAATATAGCAGCAATAAAAAGTCATAAAGTGGTGAGATACAGTGCAGTCTATATTGCACAGTATATTGTTCAGAATGATAAGAGGCTAGCAATAAGTCATAGAGAGGAATAGGCTAAATGACCCAGAAAAATTAAATTAGTGGCGCCCATCAACTCAAGTATTTCATTCTCAGGAAAAAAATGTTAAATCTTCCCAGAAGTGACTCTAAACCAAACTTTTCAGAAAGAATAAATTCTAAGTTAATTCATCAATTTTTTTTCTCCTTATACTCTGAGGTATAATCTTTATTCTGTGCTATGATATGAGTGTTATGCCATACTCTGAGCTGACAGACTTGGGGTTTTGTCATGTATTTCCTATTCAGATTGATCTCCTTTGGCATTTAATATACAGAAAATGGATCCTGAAAGTACAGATGTCACAATGCAGTAGTGTGCATTCATATTAGTTTAGTAGCCTTTGAATTGCATCACTTATGAAAGAATAAAAGAGGTTGACCTGTATGGTAAGTTTTAAAGTAAACTTTTAAGTTAAACAAAAATAAATTAAAGAACCATAGCCTAATTATTAAAATTCCAATCCATGCTATATTTTGCAAAGCATCCAGAAAGAAAAAAATCCCTATATTTTGGCAATTATCTGTAGGATATTTAGTTTTTAATTCATCTTAATTTCTTTAACAACCAGCAGATACACAGACACTGTGCAGTGACTGTCACTTACAGCTAGACTGCAGAATCCCTGGTAGCTGGGAGCAGTGGCAGCTCCCCAGGGAGCTGCACAGCCCCTCACCTTCCAGGACCTGCCCCACTGCCATACTATAGAAAACAAGACTCTCCCAGCACAAGAATTCCAATGTGGAGTATATATGCCTGTAATAAGAATTCAGAATAGCAAACTTGTTGTTAATATTTTACAGTCATAACAGTGAATTTATTAATCTATTAAATTGTGCTTGATGTTGTTTGCAGTTTATGGCAGAATTCTTTGTTGTTATTACCGTGAGTACTCCTTTTATTAGCTGTAGTTAGAGGAATTATTTTCAAAATTAATTTTAAGAAAACTATGAGCAGAATGGAATTTTAATTATTTACAATTAATAGCTTGTGTAGCTAATAGTTTATACATTTACTAGTTAGTTAATTCTTGATAATGTGGAGTGGGCAGCGTGGACAGTGGCACCCTCAGCAGGGCTGCAGACACACGAGCTGTGTGGTGTGCTCCACATGGTGGAGGGAGGGGGTGCCATCCACGGGGACCTCAGCAGGCTTGAGAGGTGGGCTTGTGCAAACCTCATGGAGTTTGCTGCAAACTTTGTTGAGATTAAATATATTTCTGCAATTAATCTAATGACGCTTTATTTCATTTTATTTTCAGGTACATTTCAGAGTTGGGTTTCCAGCTCAAAACAAGGAGCAATGGGTGTCCTGTGATATTGTGCAGCTCATCACTGATGACTAAATGGCAAGTTACTGAAAATAGCCATCATTGTACTCCCTTTATAGCAAGCCTTTGCTTTGAATGTCATCTACCATTCCTAGCAATAACATCCTGTATATGTTTTGATGTAAGATAGCAGAGCTCAATTGTGCCGAATGACCTTTTGAAAATAATGATTTGGTGCTTATTCATGGTGCATGGTGCTCTTAAAATTACTGGTCGTATTTGTATTGCTATCTCTGAGCCTCCAATATTGCACTGATAAATGTTCAAAGTTGTACTGAGAAAATTTCTCCCTGAGCTCTGGGGCACCCCAAAGTGGCAGCAGATTATGTAGGGAGTTACAAATAATAAAGAGAACGTCAGAATATCACCTTCCTCTTTCACTTGCCTGCCTCAACCAGACTCCACATTCCTCTTTTTCCTGAATCAGCTACCCTTGCACTCAGTTGGTGGATACTTTTCAGAAGAAATATCTTTTTCAATCTCTTTAAAGAAAGCCAAGAAAGGGAGTTATGATATCCATTATCTCAGAGAACTGGATGTTTTGACAAAAAATAAAGGAAACATTTCTAAAGGCTGCTCCCTGTGCAAACAAGTCTGTATTCAAGAAAAAATTGGTCATTGTAACTGAAAATATAACTCCCGATGTCCATCTTGCAGGGAAGCATTTGTCAAAGATGCAATTTTCTCAATGATGCAATGTTTTTGAAACAAAATATTTGGTTGGGTTTTGTTGTCATTTTCATTCCTTTTTATGACATTTTTCTGCTCTTTTTCTCCAGCAGGAAAGAGTTATGTGATTCATTATACAGATGGTGGGGTGAAGTAGTGCATTACATTTGTTTGGGATAGGAATGATTCTATTCATTCCCATTTGCATGAGCACTTATCCCAAATACAGGCTTTTTCTTCAGTAGCGTACTATTCCAAATCAAAATGTCCAAGATGGTTCTGGGTTTTGCTTGAGACCAAATAGGAAAACATGGAGAGACTGGCATGACAGACTTTGGTTCTGAGCCTGTTTTGCCTTTCCCCTCTCTTTCCCCATTTGGCTACTGCTTGAGATTATCATGTCTCCTATTGTCTGACAATGGCAATGTAGAAAAAAGAATGTAAGTAAACCCAGAGTTCCACAGGCCATCTTTATCCTAACTTTACAGCTAGCATGAGAGTAGTCTTGAATAAAATGGAAATGTGTTCTGAAAATGAGTCTTGAGGCCTAAAACATCTGATGTAGTAGGAAGGAGGTATAAAATGATGCATTTTGACTGGTCCTGATGCATTTTGCCTGGTCCTTTAGCCAAAGGGAAGTCAGTCACACCATTTAAAACTTGAGTCTCAAGGAAGATAATTGTTAAATTTCTAAACCAATTTATGTGTTTAATATAATTTATTCCTGGTAATATTTAATTGCTAGAGGCCCAAAACTGGACTATTTTTAGAATAACTTAGGTAAATATGCAGGCTTTTGAACAACATGCTCTGAGTGTACATCTGTGTGACATATCCATGAAGTACATCCAGCTATCTTAATGAGCCCTTGTCTTGCTGTCTGTGCCCCTGAGGACAAGCTGATGTTGTAGATGCTGCTTCCAGGAATCCAACCCCCATTTTGAACAAGTGCAGTGAATGACTTCCTGTCTTCTGAGTTGAAATTTGTGAAGCAAACTCACATCCCTAAAATGTGGCTTTAATTAATAGCAAATGGGCCCTACTGTGCAAAGGTGAATTCAAGTCCTCCATCTCTTGAATTCTCAATGGGCCTGGTGAGTTAGATAATGGATACAAAATTGTTTTCAGGATTCTGTTCGATGTCATCCTGCCCTTTCATGTGCCATTCTTTCTGTTTGTTCAAAATAAACAAATAGACTTTCAAGCAGGAAGGAAAAATCCATATCTGAATCCATTTCAGAATAAACTATAGTCCCTTCTATGAAAACAAACTTTATAGTTTATTTCTAAAAACTTAAATTGTTCCACAACTACTCTTAGGAAGCCTAACTACAATAACAGTTTCTTGCTAAGTTAGGTTTGTACAATTATTCCTTCTCTCCTTTGAGTAGTTTTACTTCTTATGCCTGAAAAAAATTCACTTAAAAAGGTAAAGCTTCCAACAATTCAGAAGATATAAAATTATTCATAGTTAAAATATAAATATGATAATTTTGAACATATTTTTCTAATATTTTATTATTTCTTGATGCTTAAAATATAACTACTAAAATAGCACTCAAGAAATCAGTGCTGTATAGAAAGGGTATATATGTGTCATTTAATCTTCTTTAACCAAAAGGGATTAAAATTTTTATAACCTTAAATATGTAATCTAAGAATGATTTAACACAGTTATTAAAATATTTTCCAGAGTTGAGACATTATACTGTATTTCAAATCACACTTTTTAACCAATGTCAAATACCAAGAATGAATAAAATGTAGAAAGAATTTTTTATTATTAATAGTGATTTTCCATTTTAATGAAGTATCAACTGTTAAAAAAAACAAACTCAAAGGCCAATCTTCTGTCTTAAGTTGCACTCAGTCAAAAACCACCAAAATCAATGAACTATGAAATAATTGAGACTGTAATTTTTCTAATCTGTTTATCCTTGGTTTAAAAGTCTCCATTAATTCATATCCATGAATTCTTCTCTAAATTCTTCTAAATGTAGCACTACTGAGTGTTGATATATTGATAAACTGGATACAAGTGGTACCACAGTTCCAGGAAGAAGGCGAGTGCACAGGAGTACAGGAAGTACAGGCTTTGTTGTTCACTTAGACTGGTGTGCTGTGGCACTCATTTTGCTATTCCATGCCTCTTTCTTTCCTTAGCATGATCATAATTATCTTTATTATGGTTTCTAGGTTATTATAAAAAAAAACCCACCAGAACACAGAAGCAGGAAATGCACCGATTTTGTCTTCTTTTTTTTTAATGCACCTCTGGACCCACAGTAATTTATCTGGTGATTATCATTGATTTGGTGTTTGTAAACACAGGTCTTCAAAGTTCACTGAAAAAATTATTGTCAAGTTTTAACTTTCTTATTGGAGACATAAGTGCATGAGGGCATAATTTTAATAAGTCAAAATACACGCTAAGTTATTTCTACAGAATTCATCATATTTATTTGATTCTTAGACATAATATGGCATTAGGGTGGTTTATATTGAAGTTTTGGAATACTGATAAAACTGAGGGTGCTAGATATTGTGCAAACAGCAAGAAAATTATCTGAAATCAAAAATTATGCACACTAATGACTGATGAATTTTTTTAGTTTGAATTCTGTCTACAGTTGATTGTACACTTGTCTGCTTAGGGCCTGCTTAGTCCTTCTAATATATTTTTTGAGATTGGTTTTTGTCTTTTTCCAAAATCATATATCAAAGCTTTATTTCATGTGAAATATAAGTTGAACACCACATATTTCAAGAATGACTTTGACTGTTTCTTGGAGTATTACCTTGTGCCAATAAAAAATTATATCTCAGGCTTTTGTCTTAAAATTCAGTTTCCCAGGTAGAAGTACAGTTTAACAGAAGTTCTTATTATTTTTGGATGATTAATTAGACATGCCAACATACCACATATGCACTCAGGTACTGCCAATATTTTATTCATGACTCTACAGGTTGGGGAGTTGTATAATTTGCTCTGTTTATTAGTAACTTAATTATGATTGTGTTGATTTATTTAGGTGCACAAATGTAGCCTGTCTAAGCATCCTTCACCAACATTAAACAGAAATTTATTTTTTTGTGGACTCCCTGTCTCTTGAGCTGCTCAAGACCTGGCTGGACGGGGCTCTGAGCCACCTTGTCTAATGAAAGAAATCTCTGTCCATGACAAGGGTGATGGAAATAGGTGATCTTTAAGGTCCCTTCCAGCACAGGTCATTCTACAGTTCTCTGATTTCATATGTTAAAATTTTATCAGGAATAAAAAGTTCCCACTAAGCTCTGTAGAGGACAATGGTTCAACTTTGTGTAAAAGTTAAATGTTTCCTCCAGCCTTCTCTCCATGTTGCACTCAATGATTTGCTGAAAGGTGCCAGCAGAGGTTGTCAGTGCCCTGAAAGTAGGAGGGGAAAATCAGATGGCAGGGCAGGAAGGAAATAGGAATTGTAAATGCTTTTCTTCAAAGACAGTTGACAGAGAACTTTGATCTGGTTTATACATAAATGGAGCTTTGAAGAGCTTAGATATTCCCTACCTAATTGGGTGCCAAAGTTCATTATCATTCTCACAGTCCCTGACTATTCCAAAATTTGGTATTTTTTTCCGAACATTGATTTTTATCTAAAAAGTGCTGCAACGACTTTCCCAGAGGCAAGTTCCACCTTCTGGAGTACAAAGAATTATTTTTGATTTGCAAAAGTCATAGAATACAGTGTCTTTTTCTCTTTGTCATTGTAAGCTTTGGGTTTGTTGTTTTTTTAGTTTTTACAGTTTTTTCCTCTGGTGAGGGATCATTTGAATTATGTTTTAAGTCTGAATTGCTAGGGGAACTACTGCAATATGATTGTGTTTGCAATGTGTTTTCCAGCTGAGAAAGTGAAGAGGGGTGGCAAGTTTTAGTTCACAGAGTCGGCTGTGCAACTTGGACTTAAGTTCTGCTATAATTATATTAAATTGAAATTAAAAAATAATAGCTGGTAATTTTAGGTGTCTCTTATGTGGGGAGGGATTTTCCTGCAGGGAAGTATCATCTCCTCTGTGCTCTCTTCCACAGGCTGAAGGAGAATCTCTGCTCTGCCTGGAGCAGCTCCTCCCCCTCCCACTCATTTGCTGACCTTGGTGTTCACACTCTTTCTGTCATTATTTTTTGCCTCTCCACTTGGCTTTCTGACATTTTTGCATTTCCTTAAATATGTTCATACAGAGAGGTTTTTTTATCCTCAGCTCCTCTGGGAGTTGCTTTTTATTTTTCAGGCTTACAACTACAATTATTTCCTTGTCTTTGTTTTTTTCCTGAGGATGTTTTGGGTCATTTTTAATATAATTCTCTTCTATACTTATTCTTCAAGCTCCATAATATTGTCCCATTCTGTCCATCAGAAATTATTTTTCCCAATTAGTTCTGACTTTATCCTCTTTCCTTTGGCCTCGTCAGTTAAAATCCAAAATATTCACCTTTAGAATTAACCTATCTCCAAGATCATCTGTGCCTTTTATTCCATCAGAAATAATATTATCCTTTCAAGTTCATTTTC
This sequence comes from Serinus canaria, assembly GCF_022539315.1. Lineage (NCBI taxonomy): Eukaryota > Metazoa > Chordata > Aves > Passeriformes > Fringillidae > Serinus > Serinus canaria. The sequence continues at coordinate 20,164,889 of NC_066319.1, forward strand.
TCTTACATCTCTGCATGGGAGGATTTTCTCTGAAATACAGTTCTTGCTAACTCTCATGTTTAGTGTATTGTTTCTACACGACACCATAAAAATTGGAATGTGCTTCCAGATTGAATGTATGGAGACAGAGGAGGAAGACAGCCCCCAGAGCTGTTATGGTTCATCAGTAAATACCACTGCATAACCCTATGATTATTTACAGGATTGGCTAATCTTCCATTTTGATGTGCATTTATCCTTGCCAAATAACAACATTTCACATATATAAGTCATTTGCTCAAACTCAGACAGGACTGGAATAATAATCTTTTAAATTTCTTATTTTGAACCAAGAAAGCTTCTGTTATCTTGAAGAGTAACTAAAAAAAAATAATTAATTCATAAAACTTGCTTGTTTCCTAAAGTAAATATCAATGTTTGCTTAAGAAAACTTCCATTTAGGGCAAATGAGTAAACAGTCCCATTTCAAAACTACTCATTAGTGGTTGAGATTAATTAGTGTGAGGAATAATGAGGTATCTGAACTAAGAGTACCAATAATTAAATTGATTGCATGAATTCTTGGATTAATAAAATCCAATTATTCTCATATGTAATTGGCACAAATTTTATTTGTACCTCCTTTATAATGTGTTTGCTAATGCCGTCAGAAAATAAACAAAACAAACTAATTGTAAATTAATATGAAGTTCAATTAAAACTCCAAACCCTGCCAAGCCAGCTTTGTGTACAGATTAGTTCAAAGTCCTTATTTATCCATGAATGCATTCAAAGCTAATGGACACAACAATACTCATTTGTGAGGGCATGACAAGGGGAAATTGGAGCGGCATCTTTCATGCATGTGGAGACAGCTGGGTTTCTGGGTTCTGTAATGCTGCACATTTTTCAGATTGTGACATCATGGAACTTTACTGGCTATACGAGGAATTGTAGTTGATTTATCAAATCCCTAAGATTGATTGGCAGGAGCTGAAGCCAGTTTACAATATTTCAAGGGATCAGGGGATATTTTTATTTTAATTTCAAAAAAAATCATTAAATCAATCCCCTTTGTTTCTGCCAACAGATTCTGTTTTGTTAATCAACATTGCAGAATGAGAAAGATCAAGGAATTTCTTAACAAGAACAATCTGACCTAGAACAAAAAAAAAATCTCAAAAAATATAGATGTGGAAGGCAAAGAAAAAAGTCATGCTCAGCTCTCTGGTAATGGTAATCAAGAAGGAGGAGGATATCATGGTAAGTTCTATTAAAGAAATAACTATTCAGGAAAGAGGTGAATAATGTGTTTGGGTTTTTTCTTCTAGGCAACTACAAGCATCATTCACAAAGTAGGACTTGGAAATAATATGAATGTTTAATTATTGAATATCTGTTAGCAAAGCAATGTTCAGATAACTTGAGATGATCCTGGAAAATCTTGGGATCAGCATTATCATAAACTGTAGAAAATTATCAAAATTATCAAAAATTTTTTTGTTTTATATTAAATTTTGATCAAAAGTTCTAGAATAACAGCAGAAATTATATTCAATAGAGTGTCTGATATTATGGTTAGGAAGAAGTGATAGTGAAATGATGACAATGGAGAAAAGGTGGATCCCAAATACCCGAGGAGACATTGTTAGGGACATGGGACACTGTTGGAAGGGATAAAGTGTTGTAGCAGACCTGACAGATATTGAAAGGAACCATATCAATGGTTCAGCAATGGCAAACTGACCCACACCAGAAGAAAGACAAGGATCCTAGTGAGAGTTCCATAGGGCTGCATCAGGAAATCTTGAGCTTTCTAGAGTTAAAGATTGAGAAGACACAGGGAAAATAAAATGAAACAGGATTCAAAGAAGAAACTCAGTCCTAAAGGAAGGAAATAATAAGAAAACGCCAGGCTTAATACATGAATTTACACATAAAAATAGATTTAAAATACAAAAAAAAGATGAATAAAAAGTAAAAAAAATATCTTTATTCCTAGGTGGGAGGATATAATACTGATTATGAGAAGGGTTAAAACATTCAACTCTTGCTTAACTTAATTCCTGTCAAAATATGTTAATTATAACCACAAAATTAATGGAATTAATTTTAGCAGAATAATACAGGATGAAAATGCTTATTGTTTTTCTTAGTGTCTTGGAAACTTTTATTAACCAGTACTACAGAAAAATGTAACAGTCTGATTACAGCAAGAAAGCCTCTTCCATTTTGCAGTTTTATGGTATATTTTGTTTCTAAAAATCCTCCATTTTTAATTTGCTTTGTAACAGACTAATGTTTATGTCTTATTTGAGGCTATCCAGTTGTAGTGCACACTATCATAAACTGAATTAGTTACTATTTTTTTACATGTCAGATAAAATGGCTATTATTATCTTATTGTTTTGTGCTTATTCAGTATTTGTGTGGGTGGCAAATCATAAGGGGCTCCATTTTACCTTTCTAAACAAGAAATATCTAGCCACGGTCCATTCTCTGAATTTTTTTACTTTAGTCATTTGCCAAGTTCATTGCACTTATATGAATAAATTCATATGAATATTAAAGATACTGTTGAAAAAGGAAGAGTGAAGGAAAAAACAAATCCACTTTTTTTTTCATATGAAGAATATGAGGACAAAGTACACATAGGCAACTTTTCAGGTTGCCACTGTCCCTTCAGGCTCTTTTGGGTTATTTTAAAGTATTTTAAGTTTGCATGAAATATCTATGATTAAATATAAAAAAAAAATCTGCTCTAAAAAACTGCATGTCCAAATTGCCTGAGACTGTTCCCAATGAACTGTGGTGAAAATAGCAGCCACAGATGTTTTGGTCTGTTCTTGCTTTGTCTACTGCTTTATTAATTCATAGATATTATACCACGGTTTCGGTGCTTTGACACTGTTTCTGTTCAAATAGATTCATTCCTTTTTCAGATTTACTTTCTAATATGGAAAAATACTGAGTTTCTAAAGTTGTCACAAATGCTTAATGCCTTCCTGATCACTCAGAATCCATGGCAAAAACCCCATAATCCTAAACAGAGATGAGCTGATACCCTGCTAGAAGATATTACTGCTGCTAAGTTTAATAAAGTGGAATTGACTTGCTTTCTCTATCATGACCAAGATCACATTCTTATAACAATCCAAATGACACAATAAGAACTGCTACTGAAATGCAGAACTTGGAGACTCAGTCCTGAGTTCAGTAAAAGCCCTTCTGCCAAGAGCCATTTGCTCCTCTGCTGCACTCAGAGCACAGACTCTCTTTCCTGTGTAGTCAGGTTGAAGACACATTTCCAACTCTTTGAAATAGTCCTCAGCATAACTTCAGTGTCAGAAAAAGCCCCCTTGGTTTCTTTTTGTGTAACACTACACCTTCAGCAACTGTGATCTTGTCTCAATTCTCCAAAGAATCCACAGGAACTGTGCTAAAGTTCCTGGAGTTCCTGAAGAAATTATGTGACCAAAAAAATTGCACTGATTCATGAAACCTTACCAAAAAGAAGCAATGTATATTAATTAATTGAAATACACAATACAAAGTGCTACTCTTTGCAGAATCAAGCCCTACCCTAATTTGGACTCACTTAGCAAAGTGATTCTGCTTTACTTGCCCAAAAAATCTTTCTTTCTCTGTTCTGATGACTGTAAAATTTAATAGCTGAACTGTTCACACTTGGATCCTGGGCTTCCAGTCGTTCAAATCACGATGTCCACTCATTGTTCCTTCATTTCCATTCAGAGCAACAGAAGGAATAACATACTATTACTCAGATTTTCACTTTTCTCAGACCTCTAAAAAAAGGAATGCTCCCCAAGAAAGACTCTAGTCATTCAGCTCAGGTGAGTAATTTTACAGGCAGGTGAGTACATTCAGTAGAGGATCTTGTTCAGAAAAACATTACGAAACTTCTCCATATTGTACTTAAAAATTTTAATTTTCCCTGCAGAAAGGAAGAAGTAAATAATCTGTTTTACAGTGAAAACATTAAAAATGAGAGTTCTAGAAGTTCAGCCATTAAAGGAGCTTCTAAATGTTTAAAGGACTGACTATATTTAGCTTCCTGAAATTTCTTGTAACCTGAAAAATGTCTTGGGAAATCAGGGAGATTGATTTTTTATTTTGTATCATTTTCACTCAGTGAATGTTGAATTTCTCATATTAAACTTGAGTGCAAATTTTAAACCCATAGAAAGTAAAAATTAGGTTAAAGTCACAAAGTGAATGTTGACAACATTCAGCCATCATTTCTTTCTGTTTTTTTCTTTTTTTCTATTAAGATTTACTTTGATGACTCATACAGATGCATTCTAATGAAGGTTTATTTTCCTGGTGATGTATTCCTGTGGAGGCACAAAGATATCTGTGCAGCCATCTGTAACCCAAGCAATATTAATGGGACATTTGGAGCACAGTGCATCCAAAATACTGAGGCAGAGTTTATCACAAGTTGCCATGAATTTGGCAAATTTTTGTTCTCCCATTTAAACAAAGTAAAAAACTTCATAAGTCTGTATGATAAATAAGCAATTATTCAAAAGCCCAAAATATTTCTTTTTTATTTATCTATTACTTTTTACTTACTAAATGGAAGCTGCCTTAGGAATATATAATTTATTCATTTTAAATATTATACTGATCATCTATTGTACTCTCTTGTTGGCCACACACACAAATGCTTTCTCCCCACACTGCAACCACCAAACTTCCAGCACATCTTTGAAGTTGTTAGAGCTATATAAAGCCAAGGTTTATCAGTTATAATTCATGAAGTCTCTTCTAGAGTGCTAAGTTAAGGATGCAGAGTCTCAAGCAGAAAAATACAAAGAAAACACAGTTTGAGAACAGAATGCCTTTTTTAATAAAGGATACCAAAGATAATATATCAACGATAAGAACATTCTTTTTCTGCTAAAACACTGTCCTTCCACTTTTCTTGTTGCTCTTCTGTTCCCAATCCAAGCAGCTTTTCAATGAGCATTTGTTTAGCCTGGAACATTGAAAAGAACACTCTAATTGCAGCATGCCAGCTATCAGCTCCTCTTCCATTCTAAAATCAGGATGCAAACTCTTATCTCTAAGATCCCACTAGGACCAGCTCCACTGTGAAAAGTAGGGTTTCAATCATTATACTAAACCTGCTTTCTAGTTAGGATTTACCAAACACCTGATCTAAGTCTGCCCAGTGGTTTTCTGGTGTTGGTTTATTGTCAGAACAATAAAATGCAACATCATACACATATATAAATTAGTCATTTAGGCTGAATTTTCCACTGATATCCAGAAATAGAAATAGATGACATATAGTATGGAACCTTTTGGCAGAGCCCTCAGAAAATCCCATTCTACACTGGTATTTTATTGTCATCTGCAGTGAAATGTGACTTAAACTAAGGTCTATGGCTTAGATCATTCTTTCTATGGCAGATAAGCTTTTTTGGCATATTATTGAAAACATAGAAAATAAATAATATCATTTTATATCTCCAGAAAATATACTTTAAAATTAAATGCCAGTAACCTTATTACTCCTCCATCCTTTTCTCTTTCCCTCCAAAAGTCTGCCAATTATTTTTATTTACCTATTTACACACACAGAGACTTTATGTTGCACAGAGTATGGCTCTGCAGACCTTCCATTTAGAGTTACATTGCATTAAAATATCTGATAACTTATTTTCATCAGTCATTCAAGGAGTTCACAAAGCCTGATGAAAACCACAAAATATTTGGTATGATGTTTTGATGTTAGACCAAATAATAGGAGAGGAAAAACATTAGTTTCTTATTAGAATAGTGTTAAGAGACACAAACTATTTCAATCAACTTATTGATAAAAAGACCCCAGCTATGATAATCCTGAGAAATGGCTAGTTATACTTTAAAAGATCAGAAACTTGAAGTGACTAGAATCTTGCATTGCTTGTGTATGAAAAGTTATCTTAGGCTCCTTTGGTTGCCTCTGAAAGGTTTTCATGTGTGATCTTACATGACCTCTTTCTTGTCCTTGTCTTAATATCTTATATTTTCTTATTATGCCATATAGAAATGTAGCCTAAGTTGATTACAGAATATCCCTTTCCTTATTACCAATTTCTGCTTTCTACTAAATTGCTAGAGAAGGCAGGTTCCTTTCTAGCCAATATTAGGAAGTTAAAAATGATGTTTATTGCTCATTGGAACCACCAGCATAAAGAATATTTGTGTATTTTTGCCTATGTAAGGAAAATTATTTCTTCACGTGCAAAGTAGAAGCCTTTATCTTAGTTACACAAGACTTCACCAGGCAAAGACCTGACACTGGCTGATCTTTTATAGCCACTGTTGGCTTTTTCACAGAAATAAATGAAAAGGATTCATTTTACATTCTGTTTCAAGATGAGACTATCAGCACCCAACCCACACACCAGCAAAACCTCTCAGAAAACACCAAATCTTTCATGGGGAAACAACAGCATGGGTCTAAAGCAATGGAATATTTACTGTCTGCCTTGCTGCTGTCCTCTGCCATAAATCCCCATTAGCTGCAGCAAGGTAAAGAGCATCTCATTTGATGTAATGAGGAACGTTATAATTTCTTAAGTGTAACAAATACAACTGCAGCATTTGGCTTTACAAGTCTCTCTTCTGTTTTAATTGACAGTACCATAAATCTTGGAGCCAAAAAAAAAATCTTTCTTCTTTTCTTTTTATTTATTTTTTTTTTACCACTTGCTGGGATTGGTAAATTTGAATTTAAAATGGAAATAAATGACAAAAAAGGTGTCTGGTGGCTTTTTGTTGCTGTTGCAAGTATATCCAGTTGCACCTAAAGTATCTAAAATATTTTCCTTGGTATATCCTAGCATAATATATATTATGTAATTTATATTGTTACATAGGAATATAACTATATTAAATAATTGACACATTATAATAATGTGTAACATAACATAACTTTAGATATTTATATAAAAATACATATGTCCTATTTATAATATAATGTGCAGTTGGGAAAAAATTTTACCTGAGTGAAGGGCTCCTCTTTTCACAGATTTTGAGTCTCTTTACTCCTTTTGACAATGATTGAAATTGTGATTCCTTGAGAGTTTCTGAAAATTGAAGTTAAGCCCAAGAGGGATAACTGATCTTTTACTTAGGTCCTTAAAAATGTCCTACTAATTCCAGCAAGAGCAGAATTTTTCTTTCAATCAGCAGGTTTGGTCCATCTGTAAATAGTCCAATTCCTCCTGTTTAATACCTCCAAATAAAAGGTTAGTCATGCTCCAAAAATAATGTAAATGCAACTAAAGGTTAATCTTCCTCCCAGGATTACAGTGCCTTAAGGTTACACATGCAACTTCTTTAAAGAAGATGTGTTCAGGCATATGTAACCTGGCTGTGCTTGGAAAAACATCTGGAAACAGTGATCTAGAGTGGCTAATGCATTATTAATTCCAGAGACTGGAATAGAAAAATGAGGTAGCTTCCTGGGAAATTAAACTGAGATAGATCTTGTCTTCTGTACTTTGTTCAAAGGATCTAAGAGAAGTGATCAGAGATGTTTAGTGCTAACAGTTATGCAGAGAAAACCATCATTAAACTAGATTGTGTTCCTTGGAAACTATTCTTAATAAAGAATAAAATGTTTCTGTCCAGCTCCCAGATTACTTCTGGAGAATTATTATCAAATGTCCCCTTTACTACCTCAAAATAGCAGTTTTGCAAAACTGAAAGAGGTTTTAAATCAATTGTCTTTTCTTATAGTTCCTCTCTGTACAGCTGTGCATTCAGGACTGCCTTACACACTGAGACAAGGACTATAGAGTGAAGGAGTCTTTTCTTGGATAGCAGAAAAGGTGTCTGCAATATGCCATGTAACTTACTAACAGGATTTCTGAGAGTTTAACATTATTCAAAATATTTTGAGGTTCTTTACATATAGCTTCCTTGGAACTACAGCATTTCCATGGTCACATTAAAGCTTTTATTACCTTTTCTCCCCTTGTTCATGCCTCTCTGTTATTTAAAATATTTAGGGGGGGATTATGAGCACTATGTAAAATAACTGTCAGCATCTGCAGCTTGATAGTAATGTCTGTGTCAGCTGCACAGAAAGCATTTTGCAGGTGGCTGTGTGAAATCCTGCTTTCCAAAAGGGAGCTGAGTCCTCCCTGGTCTCAGTGTTCCTGCACAGCTGACTTCAGCTACAACATTTAAGCAAGACTCACAACATCAGACCATATGTTTGGTAACTGAAACATTTGCAGCAGGGCAAAGCCTGGGTGTGTGTTGATCACTTGGCTGCTGGGTTCTACATCTGCTGTAACAAAGGAAGTACATGACTAATGCTGCACCTCATCTGAAAGGAAAATTAGTACTTCTGAAGTGGTAATGGTCTGATAGATTGACAGACATCTAAAGGGGTGCTGCCAAAATCTGGTCAGCAGAGGATCTGCAGCAAGGATCATCTTTAATGGGGTTGAAGTTACTTGTTTTACTGAATAGAAAAATATTTTAGCCCTGTATGTCTTGTATATCCTGTATATCCTGTCTTGTATGCCCTGTATATCTATGTTTTGTATGTGAGCATACAAAATTGGTATAATGTCCTTTTGTAAAAAAAAGAGGAACTGCATGCCACATTATGAAAAAACAACAGTGCTTTACCAGTTATAGCACCTTCCTTATAAGGATTAAAGTATGTTTTAATGATCAATATTGAAATCTCACAATACTCTTCCTAGAGTCAGGTCTTTAAGGAAAAGAGGGAGAAGAAAGCAAACATATTTGCAAAACTACATTAGGGACAAAACAAACATACTGAATCACCACTTTCTTAGTATGAGAGCTTGTTTTGTTGTTGTTTCCATTTTGCTGATCTTTTAAATAAAAAAAAAATCTCATCACAATGTTTTTGCATTTTTCATTATTAAAACAAAATAATAAAGTAAAAGCATGGTTTGATTTAAGTTCTGGTGTTGTGAATTTCTGTGCATTCTAAAACACATGCTTTCAACAGCTATCTCTGTTTTGTTTGTTCTTTGCTTTCTAAGTAATTCAAACTTTAAGGCAATTGGACACTGTAATTAGTAATCTACACTCTAGTTATGTATGGCTCTTCCTTCATTTATAACAGACACAATTGCCATATGGACTTAAATTTTTGTCATATTCCAGATGAAAAGTTCAAGTCTATTTCAGAGTATTTTTTTTTTACTTAAATTTTATGACATAGTAGAAAATCCTTCAGAGGATGGTACTGTATATTAGTGCTGAAAACAACTAAGAAATACTTGTTTAAAATGTAGAAGTACTTGTTCACACCAAGGAAAAGAATTGTAAATCACTATTTACTTTGTATGTGAAATAATATAAACATAAGTGCAAATGTTATAGATAATATAATCTAATATAATCTTATTTTTTTATACCAAAGGCACAATAATTTTTTTGGAGTTGGTTAGATATTTGCCTAACAATTCATAAAATTCTCCTGTCACTGTGTTTGTGGGGGTTTTTTTGGGAATTTGCTTCCTCAATAAAACAAACCAAGCAACAACCAAACCTGTGGGAACTCAGCGCATCACCTCGGATGCTCTGAGTCCCAGGGAGACCCCTTGGGGGGCTCAGAAGTCCTGGAATGTAGCCAAAGGCACCTGGTGGCTTGATTTTGACCCTTCAAGGGTCGTGCTATCAAAGCATGAGGATATGGAAGTTTCAGAGGTTTGAATGGTGTAGGGCAGGTGTTTTTATAGAATAGAATATAGGTTTTAAGATTTTGGTACAGGGGGGTCTAATGGAGGCAAGATGGAGGATTCAGGCCCGACCTCGTGGCTTTTCTCCTTCTTCTTGTCATCCATCTTCTCTGTGATGTGTGCATTTTAGATTGGTTCATACTAAAGGTGCACTGTTTAATAAAGGTGATGGGTATTGGAGAAAAATTGTAAATATCACATACGCAATTATCAGTATAAGAATGTGCGACCGCCCTAAAGGGGCAGAGAGTGCTTGTGGCTGCCTTGCTGGTCAGATCTCGGCTGGGCAGAACAAAAACCTTAGAGATAAGCTTTAATAAACAACCAGAAGACCGAACTATAGAGGAGTCCAGACTCGTCTGTTCATCGCGGGCTGCCTGCGAACCGTCCCACGCGAACCACCCCACGCATGTCCGACAGAGACACACAGCCGATCGGACATCTGGCGTCCCTGGGTGGGCACGAACCACCAACCTTTCGGTTAACAGCCGAAAACAAATGTTTGGGAAGCTTTAGCTCAGGCAGCAAATTTGGATAGTGTTTGCCTGACGCACTCGAGACCGGGAAGACCATTTACAGCATGCATGGTTGGATTGCCAGTGGATGAGTTGCCAATTCCAAGGCACACTCCAGTTAAAATCGCACAGATCGTTAAAGATCCTGTGAATGAGTGGTATGCTTGGATGCATCTCCTTCCTGTGGCTTCTACCGAGCCTCAGGAATTGGAAATCTTTGGGTCCATGACAATGGAGCTATGCATGCAATTCAAAATTTCAGACACAACAAAAATAAACAAAACTATTGATATTACCCCAAATCATGAATTTTACAAAAACGCATCAACCTGGTGCAAAAACACAGTAACAACAACCAGGGGGTCACTCCACGTTCCAGTGCAGTTGCCAAGAGGAGTCTTTCTAATTTGTGGAGACAGAATTTGGCACGGTATTCCTGCGAATGTCTGGGGAGGTCCATGCAGCATTGGAAAAATTTCAATATTGTCACCAGATTCAAAAATATTGAAAAAACAAAAGCGTAGGGACAAAAGATCTTTGCAACCTTACGCTGCAGATTGTGATGATAGCGTGTACACTTGGGACAAGGCAACGAGAATTGCTACAGCCATTTTTTCACCCCAAACAGCTTCGGGGGTGGCCTTGACCCAATTGGATCACATGGGATGCTGGTTGAGCAAACATGCTCATGCAGTCTCTCTTGCACTGAGTGACATGTTAAAAGACATAGACGGTGCAAGACAGGCGGCTCTCCAAAACAGAGCGGCAATTGATTATCTGTTGCTTGCTCACGGGCATGGGTGCGAAGAATTCGCTGGGATGTGCTGCATGAATCTGTCCGATCATTCGAGGTCAATTCATGAAAATATTCAACAAATAAAAGATAGCATAAAAAAGCTTGGCGAGATCACTGGATCTTGGATTGACGACGTGGTGAAGTTTTTTGACCTTTCTCCTTTATGGAGAGAGCTTTTAAGAGTAGGCTTTTACATTTTTATAGTTCTTGTAGTTCTCACACTTTTTGTGCCATGTGTTCTTCTGTGTGTACGACGTGCAATGAGTCAAGTTACCAGACAAGTGCTTTTTGTGCAAAGAGAGGGGGGAGATGTGGGAACTCAGCGCATCACCTCGGATGCTCTGAGTCCCAGGGAGACCCCTTGGGGGGCTCAGAAGTCCTGGAATGTAGCCAAGGGCACCTGGTGGCTTGATTTTGACCCTTCAAGGGTCGTGCTATCAAAGCATGAGGGTATGGAAGTTTCAGAGGTTTGAATGGTGTAGGGCAGGTGTTTTTATAGAATAGAATATAGGTTTTAAGATTTTGGTACAGGGGGGTCTAATGGAGGCAAGATGGAGGATTCAGGCCCGACCTCGTGGCTTTTCTCCTTCTTCTTGTCATCCATCTTCTCTGTGATGTATGCATTTTAGATTGGTTCATACTAAAGGTGCACTGTTTAATAAAGGTGATGGGTATTGGAGAAAAATTGTAAATATCACATACGCAATTATCAGTATAAGAATGTGCGACCGCCCTAAAGGGGCAGAGAGTGCTTGTGGCTGCCTTGCTGGTCAGATCTCGGCTGGGCAGAACAAAAACCTTAGAGATAAGCTTTAATAAACAACCAGAAGACCGAACTATAGAGGAGTCCAGACTCGTCTGTTCATCGCGGGCTGCCTGCGAACCGTCCCACGCGAACCACCCCACGCATGTCCGACAGAGACACACAGCCGATCGGACACAAACCTCCTATTAAAGGCTTACATAGAGTAAATATCACCTTATAGGTGCTGCACGGGCAATGAAGGCACAAGGTCCTTCAATAGCTTCAAGTCTTTTATTACTAAAATTCAATTTCTTTGTGTCTGGCAGTAATTGTGCTGCTCACCATTTCAGGTGAACATGCAGGAAGTTTGGAATATCTGCTCTGCAGAACACCAAGAGAAGGGGCAGTTTGTGATGGACTCAAACCAAAATTTGTTTAGTTATCTGTGGGATGCTGTTTGGATCTGTCCTATATTGCTCAGTAAAAAGGAATATTAGTGAACTGACCAAGTTTGATGACAAAAATTGATTCAGAACCACCAAAACTAAAACTGTCATGAATTACTTTTGTACTGACTGACTTGGCAATGGAATGGCAAATGAAATCCAGTGTCATAAGTGCAGAATAAGGCATGTAGGTGAAAAAAATCCTGTGAAACACTAAAAAAGGGGGGTTTTGTTTGGGATTTTTTTTGGTTTTTTGTTTTTTTTTTTTACTTGCTTAAGAAGATGATTTGATGTGTCACTCTCAGCTGAAAATTCAGTAATGTTAAGAAGAAAAGAGCTCCCAGACTGAACATCAGCAATTATTACCAAAGGAATTGAGAAATGAACAGCAGAAGTGCACTTCTAACTGAAGCAAAACCCAGGGTACTGCATGCAGGTCCTTCAAAATAAATAAAATAGAGTTACAAAGATAGGGAAAAAAAACAGTAAAATGCTGAACTTGGGAAAATTCTGTTGTATGAATTAAGAGCTATTTAGCAGATGAGGGGACAGGAAGACTAGTCATGAAAAACTTGTAAAAAGAAAACATTATCCCAAAACAGAAGCTGCAGGGAGAAAGGTGTAAGCATAAAATTTAGTGGTCTTTTTAGAAGTTTAAAGGAGATTTATTTTTCCAACAGTATGCAACAGTTTTACTGCGAATCACTGGCACAAACATGTTTTTCATGGTTACATGAATGGGTTAAAAACCAAAACCAGGCAATCTTCTTGAAGGAAATGGAGTAGGGATTATTATGCGCAAGATGCATTGATGGGGATGGAACCTCAAGTTCTGCAGAATATTTGTCTAATTAATCTTTGTCTGAAAGGGGTTTGATATGTACACAGGAAAAGAAAGCCTGATGGGTGTAAGTTGCCTATTTTTATGGAAATAGTAGATATTTGTAGTCAATGATGGCATGAAACAGAAAAAGAGAGAACTCTTTCTCTATCTAGGTCCTTTCTCCCAAAAGATGGTCTGAACCTGCATCAGGTACCCTGTAAAAAGAATTTATGTCCAGATTATATACAGGTTGTGTTAAGCAGAAAAGTGAAGGAGAATCAGAGGGAAAAAATGTGTTGCAGTTATGTGAGGGAAGGGATATGAAGGGAATCCAAATATATTTTGGATTTTTGAGATGTCCACTCTGGGTACATTGCCATTGGTACTACTAATAATAAAATTCAACCAAATGCATTTTAGGAGGGACAGTTTAATGCCTATAGGAATTCCTTAATCCATTATTAACAAATAAATCTTATACCAATTGCAGGAGATCTCTTCTTGCACAGAAAAAAAACAGCTTCGTCCTGTTGATAGCTAACTTTCTCTCTGCTTTAATCACCTTCATATTACACACATAGTACTGGATTCGTTCTGTCAGAGCAAGTGAAATATTCCCCAATTACTGCATATGTCACCAGGGCCAAGAACAATGGTATAACTTCTCTGATGGAGTTGAGAGAGTTTTGCAGAAACCTGCTTGGCCAGCAAGTTTTCTCTCTCCCTCTCTCTCCCTCTCTCTCCCTCTCTCTTACTAAGCTTATTATGTAAAGATGCAGGATGATCTTAAGCAAAGGAATTTAAGACTGAACACTAAAAAAAAATTCCTATGATGATGATTCTGTTAACTTCCTGAGAGAAATATGAAATATGTGCTACTGGACTAGGTAAAAGTTTGGTAAATGTGACTTGGGAACATCTGTCCATCTCTCTGGTATTGAAAGATGGTAAAATACCCCAAAGTGTCTTCTTTATCTCTCATTTCTGTGATCACAAGAAACCAATGGAATAATGCTCCAGAACCATTTTTCATACATCCTGAGCTATTGCAAAATGCTGTGCCCATGTTACCACACATTTGTCCATTGTTGTGGTAAATGCCAGAGGATATTAAGGCAGTGGGAGGGAAAGCAAGACAGGCAGGAATAAAGCTCAGTATAAACTGAGCCTGCCTGATTTGCTAAGCCCAGCCTGCTCAGGAGAGCTTCTGCAGCTCCCTCTCTGCTCAGGGGAGACAACACAGCAAGAGAAAGAACGGCTGTGGTGTGGTATAAGCACAGCCTGAGCGACAGTGAAAGTGTTATGGTGGAGAAGGTCTGCATCTTTTTCTGTCATGATTTTGGTGGCTAAGCACTTGCTCAGCAGTGAGGGACGTTTTGGAGATCATGGACGAAGTCATTGTTCCTGTTTATACATGGAAATTCCAGGGCAAATTACCTGTGGGAGAAGAGCACAAGATTGAGAGTGGCAGTCTGGGAAGTTCAGAGACAGATGAAGGCAAAAGTTTTCACAAGGAAGCTGCAAAGGAGAAAGTTAATCTGGCTTGCTTTTTTGTGAGGGCCACATGGTGGGAAACGGCAAGTGGGTGCTACTGTGAGCCCAGATGCCCATGGGAGTGGGCATTGCTGTTCCCCCTGTGACTGGGAAATTCCTACTGTGGATGTGTAACCAAGCCCACTAAGTTACTGCCATCTTGTTCTAGAATCTCATTAATTATGAGATGCAAAACTTCTAGAAAATATTTCAGTTTCAGGCTTAATTGCAAAGCTGGGGGTGTATTTAATTTTATCATTGCAATAGACATTGTCCAAGTGGAGAAATGGCAAGGAAGGAAATCCCTTTTAGCAAATTTTTCTATCTTTTCCTGAGGATTGGATAGAATTGTGCCACCCTTACCCTCATACCTATTAGCACATCGTGGGAAATTAGTCTCATAAAGTCTGCTCTCCCCATCATATTTTTCCATTTCTTTGATGTAATATTTTTCCCTTTTATTCCCATGAGTAGTGTCTGCAAGGAAGTCACAGACTTTTATATACATACATATATATATATAATATATATATATATATATATATATATATAATCAGATCTTAGCTATCTTAGATGTCTTGTTTACTGTAGCACAGTTTTCTGATAGGTTACAGTTCTGTAAATGAGAACACACGACTTGTTAAATCTGGCTTGATTTCTTTCTCCCAGATCAGTTTAGAATAATAGAAGTGAGCTTCTCATTTTGCCACCACTCTATGCCTCATGGTAAGCTAACACCAGGACTTTTTAAATTTGAAATTCATCTCTGTGTCAAGCAGAAAGATGCTTATATTAAACACAGGAAAACAATTGGATGCCTGAGGCACCTGTGTTCTATTTTCTCATCTGTCATTAATTCACTACGTGTCTTAAGCAGTTCACTTAGACCAAGCTGTTTACACTCACTCAGCTAAATATACCTGAATAAACAGCATGATTTTACAATTTTTTTTAGTATACCCAAAAAATTACACTTCACCAATAGAAGCTTTCGTGTGAATTTAAAGTCTTAACTATTTAGAAATTTGGAAAGTTTAGAATGACAATGATTTTTTCCTTGATTTCAAATATGTTTCATGGATATGAAATATTCACATTGTAGGCTGCTTTAAGAAATACTTGGCTTTCTAAGGGGATATAATGCCTTCAGATCAAAATATTATCTAGAAATATTCGTGGAGAGGGAAAAAAATTTAGAGTTTAGGAAAATGTTGGGAATAAGTAGGAAGTAGCCATGGAGTTCTCTTCCTCCCTGTTCCATCTACCTCCCTCCTACAAAACCAGGAACTCCTATCCTGTTTCCTGATCCCTATGATTCTCATTACTGATCAAGCTCACTGATGATTTTCTGCTCACCAATGTTGAATGTTGCACCAGAGCACCATGATCTGGATCAATTTCAGCCAATTCAGTTATTTGCATTTGACCAATCCTATAAGCTTACAAATTAGCACAAGTTACAGGTTTTTTTTAATGAAGCCTAAAAATCTCTAAAACGTATTTTTGGATCAGAGACTAGGCTTTGGACTGTGCTGAGACATTGGGTAATACATTCAGATTCTGCTTGCAACCTTATAGTCTGCATGCATTTGAAAATATTTTCCAAGCTCAGCTACATTTTAAGTGAGGATAGTAAAAGTCAAGAATATCTTTAAAGCTTGGATTCATTCTGCTGATGTTACAAAAATATGAAATAAAAACACCAAACTTGAATTACGCTTGTGTCAAGAGAAGCCAGTTACTAAGTGCTGACCATACAACCTGTGCTCTGGCTACCACAAACAGATGGGATTAAAAAGCCTCTATATAAACCCCAAGGATCAGATGGATATGAGTACTCAGATCCTGTTTTCCCTGACCCATCAGCAATTTCTCATCTCCTCCCATGAAATTAAACTGACATGACCTTTTGGGTTTGACCCACTCGTCTGCAAGTCACTAGTTGTATGCTGTGTCTTAAAAATGTTTTCTGGTATAGCAACAAGTGGTGCAAAGAAAGAAAAGTGTTTCCACAGGCAAGAATATATAAAGCACATTTCTCTATATTATGTAAGCCTTTTTATATTGTTATATCTCCAGATGGCAAGTTAAAATAGTCCAAAAAAATCTAAATCTGTAAAAAAATATTTGTCACTTCTTTAATTTTTGTATTTCTTCTAGTTTTTTTTTTTTTTTACTTTTTTAAAATAGTTTATCAAGCCTCCTAGTTCATACAATTTATTTACAAGATTAGATTGTCCAAGATAAAAGCAGATATGGCAGATAAGGCTCCAGTGAAATGACTGTGAGAATATGTTCCACAAAGTAAAAAATATATCATAATATGTAATAGATAACATATTTTCTTTTTAATCAAACCTATTCCAAAATCCTAACTAGGGAATTTTCATTTTATTTTGTACCTATTTCTATGGCATCTGCCTCTACAAGTTTGATTTCTGTTATAATGAGGAGAGAAAATTTAATCCTATTCTTCCTGTGGACTTTAGAATAGGTGTCCGAAAACCACAAGCTGCTTCTTGTCCACTGCCCATAATATTTATTATTTCATCAGGAATCCCTTCAAGAATAATTCTTGTCCTTTTTTTCCAAGGACATGTCTTTCAAGTAATCAGATCTAAGTATTTCTGTCGATTTTTTCTCAAATCAATATTTTTCTGCTGTTTGGGTTCTCCTTGCCTAAAACGTCTTTAGTCTGAATTTACTAATACTTTAGGGCCCATAGTGTTTGGCATATTTTCATTCATTTTTTCCTGTTTCCAAAAAAAAAAAATCTCTAAATATTCCAGGAACTGTAGAGCTTACTTCATATATTCAAGCCTAATAATTTTTTTGAAAACCAGAATTGACCAATTACCACCCAGCATTTTTAACAAAAATCAAATTAGCATGTTCAGCCTTTGAATAATTAATTATGTGTAGGCATCCTTGTGGTTTTTGTTAATTTCAGTGTAGATGGAGATAGTACTTCATGTACTTGTTACAAAAATCATTTCTCATTGAATTGGAGAATGAGTCTGTTAGTCTGCCTCATTATGCAGTCTGAAGAGCAGGGAAAGGAAACTTCTGAAAAAAACATAAACCAAGAGTCATGATTATACACTTATGATATGTCCCAATTATGTTATGTCAGATAAAAGGGATTTATGTCCTGGAGTTATATACATGTAAACTGTAGAAGTCTTACAGCTGAGCACACACCATCCCCCTTCTGGATTTCATTATTTCTATAATGCCTCTGCAATATCAGACATGTACTGCCAAGGTAAGCCTCTTCATACTTTTGAAATGATCCTTCAAAACCTGTTTTCTTCAAGTACATTCTGTCTCATAACACAGGGAGACTTCTTGTGACCTTTCTTTTTTCCCCTGCTTCTGATTTATAAGCTAGATGATTTTTTCTGATTTATCCTTGACTGATCTTTAGTGTTATCTGTACTCAGCTGGCAGCTTACAAGTCAGCCAGTGAAACACTCCAGAGATGCGTGACCCAAACATCAGCATGCAACAGAGTTACCCATTTCTGCCTCTTGGTGGGTGAAATTAGAACAATAACTCTTTTGCTTCTAAGAAACTCAGACAAGGATTTGGGAGGTTTTTTTTGTCCTTAGCTACAGTTCACCTAAAGTTAGTCATCAGTTTTTAAGGAGTAGCACAAGGTATTTTATAGTAGTATGCTGACGACATCTATCAGCTAATTCTAAATGTTTGGACAATTCCACAGTGACTTGCTGTATTTCTGTAATACACTGTTGAAACTGAGGCAATTTTAGTCAAAATATTGTGTAAAGAAAATGTGTTGCCATCTAACTCTGTGAGTAAAAGCCCAGGGCTCTATGGAAAACCAACAAAAACCTCATGGCATCACTATTTAATGACCTACTGTCCTTCTGTATTCCTAGTGTGTTCATATTTTGAGTGAATGTGAAATAAAAGCAGCATTTCTCAATACTGCTATCTCTGGTTGGTTGAGAACATCAGGCTTATTTCCAAATTGATAATAAACCTGAAGGACACATTCTGACTGATACAGCATGGTGTCAGATAAGGACAAAATTGGAGTGAGTATCTAAGCAGCAACAAAGAAACATGAAGTTTTTCTGAAAATCTTCAGAAAATTAACATCCATTATTTCTGACTTAAACTTCCATAACCAGGAAGTTTCACATCTTTATCTGAGAATACTGCTAAAAAACAAAAAAGGAAAAAAAAAAAAACCACCAAGAAATAAAAAAATTCAAAATAAATTTTCACGTGCTAATGAAGCTCTGGAGTGATCTCACATGAGTTTGTGAAAGGGATGATTTGTGAGTGTGGGAGGCCTAGGAAGTGCCAGATCCTTGCTGTCCGCTTTATGGTTTTATTTACCTCACAACTAGTGTTTTCACTTTAGACTTGGCTTGTTATTCTTCTGCACTGATTATGTACTGTTTAAACTGCAGGAGGAAATGATCTTTGATAGATGATTGCAATCAGGATGATAATATATAATTTTGATTAACCAAGAGAGTTTGATTAATTTTGATGTTAGAATTAGAATAATCCTATGCTGGAAGAAAGAGCTGCTTGCTGTCATTTAAAAAGAGTAATAACATAGATAGAAGATTGTTTATTTACAACTCATCCAAATACTGAGCTGCAGCTTTCCTAAATTTTATCGGGAAAAGGTAAACATGACAGTTCTGTAAAGTGAATTCAATATCAGTGATGTGTTTACAATAATATATGTTGTCTGTATTGTCTGCTGAGCTCTCTGGAATAACCCTCATTTATTTGTGTGTTTCATTTCTGAAAAGACTTCAGTGACTATTATGTTCAGTATCACTCTTCCTACATTTTTTTCTGTGCTGCCTGTGGTGCCATTTCCACAAAATTCACAGGAAGTGCAACACTGTGTTCTCCTCTTGATGGTCTGTCATGTACTGTATGCATGCATCAGAGTCAGTTTTAACTGGAACTCAGTTCTCTGTATCCATTTTTGCAGTATTGGGCAATGCACATTACATTATGATCCAAAAATTAAGGAAAGGAGCCCAAAAAGTTATGATGGGCTGCTGGCTATCATTAAAATCAAAGCATGACCTTTGCATTCCTATTAATTTGAGAGCAACTAGTAGGATAAGTGGTTATTCAAATAAAACAGGGGAGGTCCCAGACTTTGGAGGTGACACAGATTGTAGTCCAGTAAAGGGCTACAGTTTTAATTGCAGCATGTGTTAAACTCACATTACAGATTGACTTTATTTCTCCTTTATTTCCTGAATTAATTCCGTGACAATAATTAACTTTATTTAAAATATCAATATTCCAGTGCCAAGCAGAATCACATCCACTGTGACAGAAACACACTTATAATGCATTTAATTCTGTTTTATTGATTTAGTTGCTGTTTTCTACCATAAATTTAAGCAGAACTGCCAGGGTTACAAAGACTAGGATAAGTGATAGAGATACCTTTCAATCACCTTATGTGCATGCCTGGATGGATTCAGGACACAGACCATATGTTCTAAACCAGATAGACACAAAGTCTATTCTAAAAACACAACCTAATACTCCCTCCTGGCCTCAGTGTTTGGTCTGGCACATGGACATTCTCACAGAGCTAGGAAAAGTGCACTGAAAATCTGTTATGGTAATATCAGTATTTGCAATTGCAGCTTATTGGAACACTGCTAAGTGTTGTGCTTTAAGGCTAGCATGCAGTGATAAATAGAAGCACTTTTTCACCGCTGGTGCTCCATACACAGCCAAAGAAAACTGAAGGTTAAATACAAGTTGAACCACAGACACGAGATGTGAAATGCATTACAAGTTTTATTACTGTTGAAATAATGGCGAGGAACATTCCAGTTATAATGGATAAGAAACACTTTAAAAAGGTGAGAAGTTGCTCCTAAAGATAAATTATAAATTAATTTGCTCATACCTTTTGGCTGCCACACGTGTATGTAAATACAGAGGCTTGCAGCAAAAAAATGAGTCTGCAGTAGAAAAAATTAAAACCTAAGTAGTAAATTGTTATTATGAATTGTTAGGTATTGTTTTGAATGCCTCTTGGTGGCTCATTCTGGGGCTTACTTACATTCCTGCCTGCCCTCGAGGGCATGATATGAGAATGGCTGCAACCACCATTCCCCTCAGAAAGAAGGAACTCTGGATTGCAAGGTCTCAGTCAATGCATTCACTCCTCAGGGTTCTGTGAACTCTCAGAGGTGCTTTTCAGTATAAGCAAATAACACAGAACTCTAGACTGGTGAATTCAGCACACAGATAAACCAGAGAACCATTTTATAATTTAGATGCAAGACAAAGCATCACATTTTTGTCCTGGTTTCAAAAACAACAAAACAAAAAAAAAAGTTCTACAGTTCATTTTTTATGGTTTGTAAAAGTTAAAGGATAATTGGATCAGACTACATTAATTTAAAATGCTAAAATCATGAGCTTAGAGAACAGTTTAAATACTTCCTAAAAGCAAACTAGAATAGTTTAAATGCTTCACAACCCAGTAGTTATACATAATTTGAAACTGAAAAATCTTTCTCTTAGCTCCTTTTGAATCAAATTAGTAAATTTTTTGAGGGAGTTAAAAGCCAACTTTAAGACAAATATCACTCAGCAGTAACCATATAATGAATTGGAAAACATTTCTTTAAATTTTGTAATAACAGGAATTTTGAAGGGGGAAAAAAACCCACAAACAAAATAAAGCAGAACAGGCCTTTTTTTTTCTTTTTTTCTTCAATTAAAAAACAAACAAACAAACAAACAACAAAACCAACAAATAGCAAACACACAAACAAAAAACCATAAAGAATTCACAATCCAAAAAACAAGGAACACCCATATTGTTACAACTCAAAATAGAAG
Organism: Serinus canaria; assembly: GCF_022539315.1. Classification (NCBI taxonomy): domain Eukaryota; kingdom Metazoa; phylum Chordata; class Aves; order Passeriformes; family Fringillidae; genus Serinus; species Serinus canaria. The sequence continues at coordinate 20,186,348 of NC_066319.1, forward strand.
TATAATTTTGTTATGATTTTACTCTCAGTACCAAATTGTTGGTTCATATCAACTAAAAACAACCACAAACCACCATGTTGCATTTTCCGCTCATTCTGTTATGGCAGGAACTGAAGGCTGCTTTGGCAAGAAAATTTTCTACTGTTTGAAGACGTTTGTACCCTTTCTTTTATATGAGCTCCATCAGCGTATCATGTTTCTGTGTAGCCAAAAAAACCTCATACAAAACGTTAGGGGAAGGGATGGTTTGAAGGTTTGTTAATAAAACTCATCTAATCAGATTCAAGTTCCTAACTGTCAAGGCAAGAATATGTTCCTTTATTCTCTCTTGCCTGTTTGACAAAGTTCTAAGCTTCCATTTTTCTATTGTGAATTTAAATATTTTAAGGGAAAAGAAATAATTTCTATATGATATGGCACAAAAAAAGGTCTCAGCTCCATTTGCTAATGCAATGAGCTGCCTTGTAATGCACAGAAGTGAATGCAGACATTGACAGAGGCCTCCCAAACATTACAGACTACCCACACAGCATGGAAAGCTTTTTTCTAAGAATGCCCAAATGAGTTTTGAAGGAATACTTTATTTTTATGTTCTCATGGACCATTATATCTTTTTGAAGCAGTATTATTTTGAATCAGTAAGTTTTGAATGCATGAAAGTGTACAGTAAGCTGAAGTTTATACTGAAAAAAGCATTTATTATTCAAATATGTCTTTTCTTCATCATTCATTCACTAAACAGTATTAACCTTGGTCTTAAAATTGTGGACTATGTTTCCACAATTTATTCAGGCAAATAGGCCTTTCAGGTTCTAGATGCAGTGTTAGACACAATTTATCCATGCAGGCATTCTCATTAGACTCTTGCCATTTGATATAGTGCTGGTGAACTTTTCCTTCTTTTGCTCCATTTTTTTATCACAGTTTTTGAAATGAATATAATGTTGCACTATTGTCAGGGAGAGACCACAACTGCAAGTTCTGTTTTGGGTCAAAACTTTGCAGAAGAAATAATAGCAGTGGAAATAGTTTCAATACAAGTTTATTTTTTCTGAGAAAATTGTTGGGTTTAGATCTTGAAAGATAACGATGAGCTAATCCTGGCTTCCAGATCTTGCAGCACTGAGAAATCAGAATCAACTGGTTCCCACCTATTATTGAAGTCCCAATCAGCAGTAAAAACTTCTTTGTAAAATTGCATAATTTTGTCACCATGAACATTTGCTGCTCTGGCTGAATTCAGCACTCAAAATGAGCTTTAATGACCAAAATTTTCTTCCACAGATACAGACAAGGTACCTGCAATCATCTGAAATAACTTCTCATAGCTTAAAGATGTTAAAGTAGTGGCTAAAATATTATGACATGAGACAGGCAAGAAAGCTCAGGCTCTAAAAAGATTTATTTGAGAAAGCACAGGCGAAATAAGAGAGTTATCATTTCTTACATGTGCTGAACCAAGGGAAAGAGCTTTAGTGAGAACCTTGCTCATAACGACGCTTTATGCTGTGAGCTAAAACCTGTGCCAGGACTGGGATGTGCAACCAGTACTCCCAAGGTTTCCTTTTGACATCTAAACCTCAAGGATAACCTTCGTTTATTCTACACTGCGCTAGAAGGATTTTATTTACTGGAAGCAAAGCCTCATCCTCCTGTTAAGGCTTGGGGCAGCCAGCGTGTTTTCACATTACAGCAGAGCAGCAGGATTTGTTCATCTGCACAAAAAAGGTGCACACATTTTCCTTTGTATCCCAGAAATGCAGTGCAGACTCCTGGTGGTATTGCACTCCACTATAGCACGGGTGAGCTGGAAAGGAATGGGAGCATCATTTGTGGTGCTGCCTCTGCTGCCAGCTGAGCACAGCCAGCAGTGGGGCATCAAACTGTCCCTTGCTCATTGTCCTCCCACCCCTCTGCCCTGCTTCACCCCAGCAGGATGGGGGAGAGCAACTGTGAGAAAAAAAAAATGTGGTTCAAGATAAAGATGTTTTAATAAATAAAGTAACAAAACTCAAGGCGTCATTCACCTCCTTCCACAAGTAGGTCAATGTCCAACGAAATGGTTACTTTTTAAAGATTAGCCCCTATTTTTCTGCCCTGAGGATGAAAAATTGAGATTATCACCAACAAGTTCTGTCACCTTCTTTGTTTTTTGGGGTTTTTTGCATTTTTTTATTATTATTATTTTCCTCTGCCCCTCTATTCCTTCTCCAAAGGAATTATATTATTAAAATAAAATCTGACCTTATAAATTTCTGATTCAGTTTTACAGATCATGAGGTTTGAGCTATTCAGATAATGTCAGCAGCTGTTCTTTATATTTATTTTACCCAGTGTGAACTGACCCTAAACTGAATGTTTCTCACTAAGAAATAGAATGCTCTAATGAGTTTATTATTCATTGTTAAAGTTTTTCTTTTTGGAAGTTGTTTTCATGCACGTGCTTGGCAATACTTTTCAACACAGTAACTCAGAATGTACAGGAGGGGTCAGGTTTCGTTGTATTAGGTACTGTCATGCAAAATACTGTATTTTTGGGTCCTTTGTCAGTGCACTTGTAAGGGAGGGTTGTAGCTGAAGGAGATTTTAACTTTTGCCATCTAGGACTACTTCACCTTGTTAGTTTAGCCACTTGACAGAAGAAGCCTGAACATATTTACAGAGGTCATAAAACTTAAATAACCATTCTTGGGGGTGTTAAAGTTCTGGATTACTGACATCTAACTGAGCCTGAGAGTTTATACAACTCACCTTTTCATTGTTCATTTTCCAAAAGACAGTAAAAAACCCATACACCTGAATGTCTTGACAGATGTCTACCTCAGACATGTAATTTTTTATGTTCTGAGGCTTTTATGTTCTAATGCAATTGGTTTTAATTAAGTTCCTGAAACAGTTGGACACGTCAGAATTTTCTTGGCCTAAAATTCATGGGTGTGACAATTTAATTTTCAAAATGTCAGTTATTAAGTCATAAAAATTTAACTGTCAGTATGCTGTTTAGTATACATTGGATTTTAAGATACAAAACTATTATTTTATGCTTACTGCCCAAAAACTTGGGCAAGAACAACTATTGTTTTCATAGCTTTACCTGACAGCTGTCTGTAGGTGTCCTTTGTGTCTCTCAAAATAATGATGCAAGAGGCTTTTACCAGGGAGCAGCAAAAGAGGCTGCTGTGAGCAGAGAAGTGAGGTGGGAGCCAAGGAGGAGAGGTGGGGCCAGTGCCCTCCCAGGTGAGCAGTGCAACCCCAGCCCACCTGACCAGAAGGGCAGGGCAGATCTGGAGATCAGCCAACACCTCAGTGCTCAGTGAACACTTCTGCACTGACAGAGCAAATCTGAGCTCGGGCTCAAAGCTGAGCACAAATGCAGCTGCCACTGGCCAGGATGAGCCTTTATAAGGGTCAAGGGCAAAGGGCTGGGGGTAATGCAGCTCCCAAACAAGGCACCATGAGAATGTAGACAAGGCTTCTAATAATTCTGATGGCAGCATCTTCCAAGGACTCACAGCTGCCCCTTATCAGACTAAGGCCCAGAGGTGAGGAGATTGCAGGCTCTGCTGATGCAGGTGGAACCCCTACAGCTGTGAGGTACAGCGAGTTTTATTTAGACAGTGCAGAAGTGGTGAAGGCTTCTCATCTGTTCTGGCAAATTTCAGGATCACTACAGTGTTAGGGTAGATTTGGGTGGCAGAAGATGGATGTGTGAAACTTTAGGTAAGGTAATGTAGCTCACAGGGTGGTGCAGTAAGAGGTTCTTTGCTTCTTGCACTCTCTTCAGCTGTTCTACTACATTGCTTGGTCTGGGCTATTTGCTTTCAGCCTGGATTTAAATATGCCACTGTGAACAACAGAAGATTTTGTGCATTTTAAATGAGCAGCACCTGGTTACACTGCATCATTTAGCAAAGCCATTTCTACTCAAAGATTGCTTTCAGTTGTAAACACATGAAGAATTCATGAAGGAAGTGTTACGAAAAAAAATCTTCAGGAAGATATTATTCTGACAAGGCTCTGCATGGAATACCTAGTCCTTGCTTGGTTACATATAAAATCTAACTTCAAAAGGCATAAGTTCTGTGGATTTGGAGGTTAGTTGCTTTTTGTTTATAAGAATCAAAAAACTACTTTCTAAACAAAGCCCTGCAGTATCAAATAAAATGTGAAAAGCATTTGGTCTAATACTGCATTTTTAATCCCCCCCCTTTTTTTTTTTTTAATTCACAAGAATGCAGTAACAGAACTGCATCTTCAAATGCACAGTAAGTTCAGAACTCTTGCCTGGACCACAGGTGGCAGTACATGTTTAAATATGAACATATCTAAGCATCTTGTGTTTGTATAGCAGATCTGATTTTTTGCTTGTCCTGGTTCAGCTAAAAGAGATCAAATATTACATTTCTTAGACTGTATGAAGACAAACCTGAGTTGAAAAGGTTAGAATGTGTGTAGTAAAGTAACACTGCAGCACATGAGAGTGTCCTAAAGTAACTGTGGTTACAAGTAGTGACACTGTACAATAGGAAAAGGTTCTTTATGGTGTCTGTTCTGAGTTCTGGCTGGCTTTTTATAGGCAGATGAATTAGTTAATGAAAGCTAGACATGGACGGATTTATTTGTGGCCACATTCCTACATGTGCCTGTAAGAGCATGAGCACTTTTCTTGTCTGCTTTGGGTTTGTTTACATCTTTCCTAGAAGTAGGTAGTAATGGCTAACAGCTTTTGATATAACTGCAAGAGGCTGACTCAAGCTTTCAAGATTCTGTTATTCTAAATTAAAGTATGATAGAAAAACTGAGGGAGCTATCTGCAACCAGTAACAAAACATTGTTTTTGTCATCTGCAATACTTTAGTAATACATCTTCACTAACTAAATACTTCCATCATTGTAGCACCTGTAACTACAGGCTATCTGATAAATTCTGAGATATAACGTGGTTAAAATGTTCGTAGGGAAATCACAAAATGGAAAAAAGTCCAAAGAGAAAAGCTTTTAGGCTTTATTTTTACATGTGAGATTGATCCTTCATTAGCAAAGCAGCACCTAAACATTGAGGAAGAGGGATACAAGGCTTTCATTCACCTGCTAATCTTCCTAAATGGCCAGAGAGCACTATGGAGGTGAGAGTGTTGGAAAAATGATGTAGCTACTGCACCATTATCCCATATTCTTCCAGATATAATTTACTATTTCTTTTTATATTGTCAGAAAATAGGGGGAGAAAAAGTTACATTTGCACATGTGAGAATAGCTGTAGTAGAATTTCTTGTCTCTGGAAGGAAAGGATCTTCAATTTCTGCAAAATACTTAAAAACCATTTTATTGCAAAAGGTTTTGTCTTTTCTTATGTAAAGAGGGGCTGGTTTTTTTTCAAGTGTAAAGAGAGTATCTGGCTCATAAATCTGTTTATAAAATGCCTTCATGACACTATTTTCTGATTCTAATGACAGAAAATTCTAGTCCTCTTCTCTCCCTATTTTGGAAGGTTAAAATAAAAGGAATGAGGATTAAAATAAATGAGCAACTCTCCAAAGACCATATTTATGAGTCTTTCCTTAGCATTCTCTTGATTAATTCCTTTTTCTTAAATATATGCATATATTATACGTTGGTATAAATGAATATATATACGTGTGTGTGTATGTATATATAAGGTGAATACAATATTACATTAAAACTCCTATCAGCTTTGTGTGCAATGTATTTATCAACTTACCTCCTTCAGACAAAATATCTCACAAGAAAATGCACAGTATGTCCTAGGACTGCATTTACCTTCTCCACAAAACTTGACATTCAGCCACTGATTAACTGTTATTCTGCTTTTTTCTGGTTCTACTATTTCCAATTCATCATCTCAGAAAAATACTTTAGCTGTGATGTCTTCAAGTGCTGAACTTTGAATGTAATATCACTACACTTTTAACCTTTGTCCCTGTAGTATCAAGCCACCTCAAAGTAAACTAATTTTTGGTTGGGTTTTTTTTTTGTGGGGTTTTTTTTTTGCTAGGTTTGTTATGTTTTTCAGTAACAGTGTTGCTCCTGTTTTTAATCCTAATGTATTACATTAGCACTCCTGGCCTTTATGCAAACATCATTAATGAAAATGTGCTTAAAAATAAATCTCCAGGTATAGAACAATGGATCTTGTGTAGATGGGGTGTTGTGTTGTTGTAGGTGCTTAAACAACCAAGTAGAAGATTTATATGAACTTGTATATAGCCACGCTGTTATGTTGTACATAAAATCTCCCCAAATTCGGATGTGTATACTTCCAACAGTGTGCCATTAAAAATGTTAGTTTTGTGTTTTGGTGGTTTTTTTGGCACTGGGAAAGGTTGGAAAAAAGTTTGAAATAACCAGTCCTAGTGTTCCATCTGCAAATAACTGTGTGCAAGTTTAAGTGGTTTTGACCTCTACTTACTGTTTTCCTAATTTTCCCAACAGAATGCATATTCTAGCAAGGTAATATATAGAACTCTTCCATATGTGTGACAGAGATTTTATTACAGCATAAAGTCACTCTTGCAGCGTAAGATCATCTCTTTTGAACACTATGTACCTGTGAAATTTTCCTTTTACTGCAGAGTTTTTCTATGAGCTAAGGAAATATTCCACATCTCCACAAATTGCTGGACTTTCACATGTTGATTCATGTAACATTCTATATCATTAAGCTATCATTAAAAATGTAACTTCAGTTTTTTAATGTAAAGGGTGCAATAGGTGTAAAGCATTTGATATCACATTGAGAAAAGAATGGAATAGTCTGGCAATTAATAATAAATGCATCTCTAGAGTTTGACCTAATGTTAGTGAGTGTAGTTTACAATATTGAGATTTTAGAATTTCATGAATGCTGTGCCCCACTTCAGATGGTGTGAGAAAAGAATCAATAGTCTTGACTAGAGTGAAGGGCTCAGATACTTGGATATATCTAAGAAACATGCTTTAGGGGGTTCAGTCACATTTAGATTTTATTTGTATCGTCACATCATCTAAACCAAAAAAGAAAGACTTTCCATTAGCTTGAACTTATTGCTTGGAGTTGTTTTTATTATTATTTTTATTACATATCTCTTGATTATTGCAAATACAGAAGGACTGAGAAGCCACTACAGCCAAACAATTGGTAGTACATCTTGAAGGGAGGTTTGATTAAAAATTTCATAATGAAGGCCCAGTAGAGGAAGATTTTATAATTGAAAAGCATCTGCTAATACAAGATATTGTTTAGTTACTTTTATTTTAAAAATTAAATTCAAACCTAATCAATATAGAGACAGAATTTAGGTCTGCTTAGATTTACTTCTACATTTTGAAATTGCTGGATCTTCACTCAGTAACTCTATTGTATATCATGACTCATATTTCAGATTCCTAATTCTGAATTATCTTCCTTTGGAAAGCTAAAATAATTTCTTTTTTCATTCATCTTACAACTAAACTATGACATAAATGCAGCACACTTGAACGGTGCACCACAAACCTCTGTGTTCATACAGAGATGAACACTCGTAGATGCTAGAAAAGCATCTCATGGCTTCTATTAATAATTAAATAAGAGTATCAGATATGCTTTTTCTTTCTAGAAATAATTTCTTAATGAAACCCCTTTGATGTGGTTAAGTGCTTTACCCATGGTTAAAGGCCTAATCATTAAAATGCAAGACTTTTCTCTCTACACTCATAGAGGTGCTGTGGATACTACTGTCTCACTGATTAAATAAAAAGGAATAGAAAAAGTTAGGCTATTTCATACACAGTTTTTGCTCTGTGTGCATGAGTGTTTTGCCCTGACATCCTAATTGTAGCCAACATCATTAATATCCCATTTCTGAAGCATGAACTTGACAACAAAACTTGTAGGTATTGAGCCAGGAATACAGTTTACTATATTGTCATTTTTGTAACTTCTTGTAAAGAGGTAATTGGTGACTGTGCTCAAACAACTTTTACACTTCTAAAATCCAAAAAATATAAAAGAGAAGACCAATGCCAAACAGAATGCTTCAGGGGTCAATGAATAGGAACTCTTCTCCTGCATGTTTTATAGTTCCCTTCATGATTCAATGCAAGAGTGAAAAAGATCAGCAGAGGGGAAAATGGAAAACCCAAAAGTACAGCATTTTTCTGGTCCTGCTTGGTATACCTTGTTAACTTCTTGGCCTGTTTATACTTCTCTTGATAGAAGGCACAGTTTCTCCGTGGCATCCTTTTTTATTAAAATGTACTGCATTTTAAGTTATTGTTTCCTCTGCTCAAACTTGTTATGTCTCACCCTCTCTGCCCTTCAAGTGAGAAACAGTAATTCATTACACATAACTGTGATACACAAGCAAAGTAACTTCTCCTATCAGTGAAATTGCCTTCCACGGAGGTGTTTTCAGGGCAACTTTTTTTTGGGTAAGAGAAGAAGAATACTCAACTAGCTAGAAAAACATTCTGTTGTTTAACATGCAATTTTAATATAGTAACAGCTTGCAGAAGGAGTGTTGTTTTCCAAAACGAGCTAGTTTCATCACTTTTTAGGATCTAACTGTACTTTCCTACCTCATGAGATTCAGATGTGGTACCCCACCATATTGCCTATTATTTGTAATTCTTGTTCTGAACCTCAAATACAGAGCATGGAGAATTCCATGGCTTTTAAGTCATGCCACTTTGAAAATGCTAACTCTGGCAGCTGAACTGCTCTCTTCTTTAGCTCTTCAGTCCAGGGCTGGAAGTTGATACTGAGTAAAAGCTGGATGAAGGAGAAATGATCACATCTCTCCTCTGTGTTACTGGCACAGGAACTGCAGAGCAGCTAACGGGGCAATGGAAGCGATGGCACATTCTGTACCTGCAGGCTGATGAAGCTGCTCAACTTCAAATTACAAAAAGTCTCAACTCCCCAAAACTGCTTTTCATCATTTTTTACCGTCAAGTGTCCAGAAAACAACAGGTGCCAGTCTGTATTTAGAATGCCAGCGATGTCCAGAGTCAAGGAAAGGTGTGACAGTGAGGTGTGGGCTGCTGTAACAGGGACAGGAGTGAATGACTGAGAGTGAGGAATGCAACCAGCTGTCAGCATCCTGCCAACATGCAGCACAAAAACACTGCTGTCCACCGCGGAATTTGTAAGCTGCCGTCTCAGCCCCTGAATACAAGGTAGTGATTTTCACCATACTGCTGAAACGAGAAGGGAGAAAAAGAAAAAGCTTTCCCATTCCCAAATTTTCACGTAGCACCTCTGCCTCTGGACAGAAAGTAACAGGGACTGCGGTGACTGAAATTCCTCCCTCTCTTCCAGGGAAGCACAAATTCTGCTCCTCACTGTTGCCAGTGTCACTTAACAGTGAAAACTTCTCAGTGCACTTTGTATGTTTTCACTGCCTTTAAATGATAATCGATGTCAATTGCCAGCTCATTACAAAGCTTTTTCATGGATCATCAGAAATGCAGTACCTGAGGGGATGGCCTTTCTTTTTCCACTGAAAACCAATTGTACCTGCTATTTACTTTGAGGCACAGAAATATAGTCTACAAACTAACAGACCAAAACAATGACTGCATCAGACTCTAATTATTTCTGTTGGGAAATCTTACTTTCTCTATGGGCATAAAATTCTCTAATGACCTTAAGCAAGAAAGAATTTAGCAATGACAGTCCATCTAAAGGAACATCATGTTTAGATCTATGGGGTTGTTTTTTGCTTTACATCACGAATCTCAAATAGAGGAAGAACATTGCCTTCCCTTTCAAACTCATGCCATGCTCAAAAATAATTACAGCATGAAAATTGGATACCTTTACTAAGAACAGTTTTCTGTTTAATATATTTTGCATAGCTTGGTGGGTTTCTTGATTATGAGTGGTGAATTTTTTTTCGTTTGTAATTTTGTGGTTTTCCTAGATTTATAATTCATATATTTGTAATTGTCTTGATGAAAATGAGGTCAATTCCTTAAACTGTGCCTTTGAGCAGCCAAGGAGTTCAGATGAAGTCAGGAAAAGAAACAAAGGTGCCTTTATGAACAGGCTATGTGGTTGTCCCCATATTGTAAATCAAAGCAGTTTTATGATTTACCTTACAGTAGGAGCCAGTTCACTGTGGAGCTGTCTAGCAGTGAAGTGCTCAGTCATGGTTACAAAATACCTGCTCCAGTCTTAGGTATTTTTGAGAGATTCAGATGTTGATAGTTTGAGATTGTTCTGCTAGTTCATTGATATATGAGGAACTGAAGCTCACTGTGAGAAATTCCCAAGCTGGGGGACCTAAAACTGTTAGGGGTTTTTGTGTTTTGTTTTGTTTTGTTTTTCTGGTGTAAGAGCAAATCCGTGTCTCAGATACAGTACATATTCATTTATCACAGCAGAGGTCTGAGGTTTAGGAAGCCTGGGCTCTGAGGAAGAAAATATTCCTGTTCTGTGACAGGTTTATGAAACAAGCACGTTGTCATGCATTATTACTGAAGTATGCTTTAGTTCAACACGAACACCATAACCCAGGCCACTCACTCAAATATATCAATGGATAGAGCTGTTGTTTTCTGACTGCAGCCCTCTTTTTGGAAAACATTCCCCCTTGTTACTGAGATTCTGAAGCAGAAAGTAGCTGTGCCAATAACTGGAGCAGAATAAAATTTAAACAAGTAAAAATTAATATATTTTCCTTATTTCTTCTTTCCTCTACTATTTTTTTTTCTCTCTCTCTCAAGGCAGGAAGAAAGTGAAGTCTACATTTTCATTAAGCAGAGGACATAGTGAGCCATGGCTGGCAAAGGGATCAAAATTAAGCCTCTGTTTTAAATAGGAACATTGTAAATGCCTGTCTTTTATGCTCATTTCACACTGTAAATTCATTCTTCTAATTACTTACCACATGTTCTTCTACTAAGATGGAGCTGTACATTTCTGTTTTAAGAAATATATGTAAATACATACATATCAATTGAAAAATATCAGTAGTGGGGTTTATTTTAATTTTAGTTTTAGTTTTTCTTTGGTTTCATTTTTAAGTGGAGGGGTGTTGGTGGATGTAGGAATTTTTGTTGCCCTTCCATTTTTTTGAGGTTCTTTAAAGAAACAGTCTTAAAATTTGGATGAGAAATAAAATTTGAATTTAATAAAAGCATATGGTTGTACTTATATGTGGAGTATGGAGTATACGATAAAACTGCTGAAAGCAGTTTTAGTAGAGTTAAATGACAAGACTATGAAATTTCTTCTTAGGTTTTGATCTGTATTTTTAATCACTGAATTTTGAAGTGTTTATTCTCTAGGCATCTCTTAATGTAATTTTGTCCTATAATTCCCTGTGGATTAATAATGAAAGCTTTATATAGCACCATAAGCCAGAGTTTAAGAAATAAGAGCAGTTAAAAATCCAGAAAGCAGATATAGGGGCAACGTGAAATGAGAAGCGCATATTAGTTGTAGTTTTATAGAATTAAATAATATGCCATGTGTTAGCAGTGACTTTTCAAAGCCTATTACTCAAGCTACCAGATAAACTGAAAATCTATAAAACCTCACTTGAATTGCTCTGGTTTTGAATGGTGCTTTTCAAGGGGACTCTCCTAATACTTCAAGCCCTGTAATGATTTTCTTCACAGTCCTCAACAAATTAGCCTGTTCTTTTGATAAGTAATCAATGGTTCTTACATGTACTGTACAAACAGGAAAAAAATGCTGTTGGATTACTGGAAGGGTGGTGGTTGTTTGGGGATTTTTTGTTTGTATTTTTTCCTCTCCCTTTAGACTTTTAAAAAACCAGAACCATGATAGCAGGATTCCCTTTAGCTTATGAATTCATTTCAAAACTCATGAAAATACCTAGAAAAGCACAGGATTGTATTCCTTGGGATATTTAACATCATTCTTCTTTCACAACACCTTCACAGACACGCAGAACTTTGGCGCAGTCCTTGGAATGTGCTGCTTGACTCATCACCTGTGCCAAGTGAGATATCTCTGGTTACACCAATCTGTGAGCCAGAAAATGCTTGAACACTGCACAGAGATCTCTGTGAACTCAATGAATGCTTTCTACTTGTTCATACAAAGTAATCATATTGGTGTATCCTGCATGCAATTGCAGATAACCCTCGGAAAATGCATTCTGCTCTACTTTTTACTTCCCACTCTTCAAACCTCACTGGGCCTCTATGTTCTTCTCCAATATATTCCTGCTTCCTGGTGACTGCAGTCTTGGCTTGTCTTTGGTCAGAACTGCAAAACTGCAAATGTGGAACTAAATAAAAGGCTGCAGCCCAAAGATGACGGTATTTGCATTTCCAGATTTGACGTACCTCCTAAGATGCCTCTCTAGTATATGATGTAGATAATTCATGCTTTGTAACTGTATAAAAATTATAAAGATCCAACCATGCCTCTGATCCCCATGGCCAGAAGCAGGGCTTTCCTTTCTATTCAAAAGATTTCCCAGACTCACCCAGATAAAATCATGGCCATTAACGAGCTAATGAGTCTTTCCTGGGAGATCGTCGACCATTTCCCGGGAATGTCCAGAACATTCAAAACAACACCTGGAAGAGATTATACATATGTAGGGACTTACAGAAATCTTAGGTCATCTCTGCTCCAGGCAGAATAAACTCTATATCAGCTGGCTACCTGGAGCAGTTGGGATGACACTCTGGGGAGATGCTGGCACTACGTCGGTCTGACCCAAATTCACCCAGCGTCAAAGTCCGGGGTTGATGCTGTCTTGGCTGTGGTTGTTTTATAATATTCTATTTTTTGGTTGTTGTTCTAATAAATTTATAGATTTTTTTTATAAATTTGGTTGCCGATTTGATCATTTACAGCACCTCTACCCTGCTTCCATTTCACCTATTGCTTCTATGGTACTTGTGAGTTAATGAAAAAAATGAAGAGAGCGAATAATATATTCAGGAGACAAGAAAATTGTGTGAATTCTACAAGGTGTTATTGTAGCTTTTTTGTTCTTTATTTTCAATTGTACCATTAATGAGGTTTGATATTCCCTCTAGGCAACAACTTGACATAAATCAAAAGAATTTTAATTGCTCCAAGAGAGACAATTGATTAGAGCAACTTTTTCTTTACTTCCATGTTTGTTCATTTAGAATTTAATGCAAATTTTTATTTTAATTACTTAATGTTTAACTGGCTTTAGAGGAAGGCAATGAGAACAGTAGAAATCAATATTTCTTTTAGATGTATACAGCATACACAATCTGTGAGCACTCCTTTAGCTTCATTTTGAAGACTTCTATTAGATAAAATGTAGTTAATATTTTGCCATAATTAACTTTTCTTCTTTAAGGTCAATTTGAAATGGAATTTTTGGCTTCAGTGAACCAATTTGCAAAATCTGGGACAAAACCTGAGGCCTCCTTTTCAGGTACTTCTACATGCTACACTACTGTAATTAGAGGACAGAACTCCTTCTCATGAACTGGTAAATGTGCTAAAAAAGCAATTTAAAACATGCACACAGCTACACACACATACACCCACATATATATATATGTGTGTGTATACAGTAATATCTGATTTCTGCTGCTAAAGCTGGATTGTTGTGAGTGAGATTCGGAAACCTCTGTAAAGAACTCACTGTGGCAGGATGTTCTAACCATAAATGACTTTTAAAACAATATATTGGAAGTGTTTCTTAAATCTAGTATTTTGTTAAGGAAATGTAGTGAACATTGGTCCAGAGCCATAAAGAATGTTTAATTTATTGGGGTACCGAACCAGTATTTAGGAGTTTTAAGCTTTGATTTTTGGTTTCTTAATGCAATTTTTTTTATTTTTTCTATACTAGAACCAGTAGTTGCATTTGTCAATGTAGAAAGTACTTAAAAAGGCACTGAGAAATTTTCTACTTTATATTCTAGCTCTGAAGGAACTTACATTTTTGATGTGCTTAGTTTCCATATTCTAATGATTTAATTTCATTAGAAATATGACTAATGAAACTCAGGAATGTGTATTTCATATTTGTAGACAGCTATCAGTTCAAATGAAAGAGTTTTTCTACTTACTTCCAAATTATGTATGAGAAGGTTTATTTATCTGATAGTATTTGAGACAATTAAAAAAAAACTAATATTTTTCTCTAGGCAACATTAGTCATGTGACTTTTCAACAGTGGACTAGTCAATTGGGTCAAAAAATTTTTACCTGAGTTGTTAGTTGGAAAAAATACTTCCAAGGAGAAGCACTGGAAGGACGGTTATTTTGGCAGATGTCAATAAAAATAAAAATTTATAAGGGAGGAAAACCTCACTATACATCAGTGTCAACACTAGCATGGAATTCCATAGTTCATGTGGAATAGAGTAGAAAGCAAGGTTGGTTTTGAGAGTGAATGAGTTTGTATCTGTCCTCAAAAAGTGAATTTACAAGTAAGCACCATTGGCAATTCATGCTGAAGTCACATTAACTCCAAATTAATTCATCTTGATTAATGTTGCTCTGATGAATATCAAAGACATTAAAAATGATTAACCTATTTATTGCAGCATCTTGCAACCTGGAATAATGTTTTGTAGAACTGGCACTAGTGTTGTGCATCTGTCTTTGCTATTTATGTAGACCTAGATGTAGAATAATTTATAGGACAACTGCTATAGTTCTAAAAATGTAGGCTTCATGAGCTTGGCTGTTTCCATGCCTGATTGCAAATTCACTGGCACGTGCCAACAGGCTGAGTGAATACCAGATGTGTTTCTATTTCTTTGTTTTCTAAGCATGTGGTGTTGTGTGTCAATAGATTCTTATTCCTGACTGCTCAAAAGTGGTGAGCTTAACTTACATGATCTAGGGGTCTTTTCCAAGGGTCATATATTAAAAGAAAAAAAAAAAAAGTGTCTTTATGCCCATTGCTCACCACTGGACTTCAGAAGATACTTTAACCTCTTTGAAGTTATCTAACCCACTCAACAGGATTACTAGATACAGAAAAAGGTAGATGTATATACAACTCTACAAGTTTGAAACCCTCAGGTATTATTTTGTATGATATCAAAATTTTAATTATTTCTCAAAAGCTCCAGTTTGTGGATAAAAAAGTAGTTTTTCTGTTGTAATAACACCTAGAAACAACTGACTTTTTTCCTTTTTTGAAAGATCATACAAATATTAAGGACTTACATCCATTAACACATTTCTAATATAAATTAGTCCAGGAGACATGATTTTACCAAAACAAGAAGATGTGAAGAACAAAATATTTTCCTCTCTGTTCTTTTGTAAAAAAAGGTTCATAAGAATTTGACATAGAAACAAGCAAATCTTATTTATAAATAAAAGAATAATTCAGAAAAAAGCTAAAAAAATTATGATCACAAAGTAGATGAACTCTAATACCACAATGAAATTGTTTGTGTTAGACATCAGGAAGAACATGACACATATTTTGGTTTACCATTTCTATAATAAAATGTGTTTGGGAGGTTAGGAAGTAGTGCCATACAGCAGAGAAATAAGCAGAAATGTGCTCTAGACAGCTGTGAAAGTTGAAAGGCAGGGAGGGTTGTTTGTTCATTTGTTTCTTAATGCAGGATGCTGTATTTGGGAAATGTTAATAAAAAGGATTACTTATTTTCTTCAGCTTTAACTCAAGCACAAAATAATAGCATGTTAGAGATAATGTGTGTTCCATTAAACAATTACACTGCTTTACAGTGGGAGGAATTTTATACTTACATGTGCAGTTTTAAGGAGTTCATCTGCTAGGGCCTGTTGTTTTAAATCTGCAGTCTAAATTATTCAGGGAAAACAAATTTGTGAAAGACTGTAGAGCTCATTATTGTCCTTGGGTGCATCCTTGCTGTATTAGGTGAATAATCCCTTCACACTCCTCCCAGAAAGCCCCAACACTAGAGTGAGAAAGCACAGAAGGCACTGAAATTTCTTTCTGGTATGACATTATTATGCTACTGAAAGAAGTATGAAGGTAATCCTTGTCTCTGAGGTGTCTCAGAGCATTCATGGTCCTGCAGTTCCTCCTCCTGTAGCCTCATTGTTTTAGGGGAGGATTTTTTTTAGTAACTTACCAGTATAATTTTTTTTTTTTTTGGGGGGGGGGGGTAAGGGGTGGGACACAATAACAGAATATTTTAATAATGTGAAATTAAAGATTCCCTGACCCACCTCAAGATCAGCTGCACCATATGCACTGTGTACATTTTCAACAGCAAAAACTTTAAGTGAAAAATAATTAAGGAACATGAATGTTCTTTTCATTCACTTCTTTCACCCACTAGATTGCCTTTTGGTAATTCTCACCTTGAGGAGAGGTCTATAACCCACATTTCCCATTTCTCTGATGTGTCTGTACTGTAGCAGGGGAGGCACTGTGAGGACAAGTGAGAGATGGTACAGGGCTGTCTCCAAATTTCAATAAGAGTGGCCTGGCAACAAATGCTTTCCTAAAATGACTACTTTGATAAAAAAAAAGAATTAGAAGAGTAATAAAAATAGTGAGGAAATGCTGCATTACTTCAAAGGGTAAGCATCTCCCATTTGTGCAGATCCTGGATGGATTTTCCCATGGTGTGCTGCACAAAGTAGATGCTGTCCATGGAGAAAAGCTGTCCCTTGGGGTTACTGTTGTGAGCTGTTATACAATTACCTTACAAGAAATCTATTCCTAAATTATGTTTTTATGTTTCTTTTCAGTCATTACTGCAGAAGGTAGAGATGGACACACAGGCACAAGGTGTGATTCTTGGGGATGTCCTGTGCAGGGCCAACAGTTAGACTGCAATGATCCTGGTGGATCCCTTCTCACTCAGAATATTCTATCACTCTATGATACAATCTTTTACTGTAAGTGAGAATATGGGCATCTCAGGAAAATGGGCAAGTATAAAGAGCTTTTGCTGAGATATATCTAAAGATAGGTACTACTTTAGAATTTGTTTCATTTTAAAATTCTTTAATCAGTGGAAATGTGCCCTATGCAAAGTAATGCTCTTCATTTTTTTGTTTACTTATGATTCATCTTTTGATGAATCTGAATAGATTCCTGTTGGAACTGGAGTTTCTTTTGAAAACAATATTGAAGCATAATGCACAATTACAAGAAATTCACCATTACAACACTGAGTTTTTCTAATAGTTAATTTGCACTTTAAACAAGGGGGGGTTTGATCTAGTCTGTATTAATCAACCTACACTAAGTGATAACCACTGTAGAAAAAAAGATAACTTGGTTGATGGCTACCAGATCATGAAGCCCTCTCTTACATTTCATTTCCAAATTTATGTTCTTTTTAGGATGCTGCAGTAGCTCCTTGAGCTTTTTTATGTAAGGTTCTCTTCACATTATCAACATTCATTCTGATTTATTAACAACATTGTTACAGTACTATTCAACAAATGTCAAATGAAAGATTATATGTTCCCCTTAATCTTACTCAGTGTTCTCCTTTTTGCCTATTAAGGGATACCATTTTTTATTTTTGGCACAGCATGGCACTGAGAGTTTTTTTTCATTATCTGTGAGTCTTTTTCAGAATCATTGTTTCTTGTAGCAAACTTTACCATGGTAGGTTTTGTGATTATGAACCTTTTTAAAAATTATTTCTGTTCTGTGAACTTAAATATGAATGTGTTATAACTTTCATTTATTAGTCTGCTATGATTAACTTTCCAAGAGAATATGAAGAAAGGTTCTGAGAGCCAACATCCTATAATTAATACTTATATAATTAATAGTATTAATACTAATGTTAATACTCTCAATAAACAAGAAGTTTTGTCCCATATTTGTCAGGCATCATCCAAGAAACCTCTTTTGACTTTAGCCAAATTTGATACCTGAAGCTTCAGTGTAAAACTGATAGAAGCCAGAGAATCTGTTAACCTATTTCCGCCAATAACCCACCCCATATATTTAAAAATCTAGTCAGCAGGTGGTATGGCCAAAATGGAGTAGATTTGTAAGAATAAAATGGGTGGTGATAAGGACCTGGCAGCCACAAGCAAGTGCTTGGGTGCAACCTATTTCAGGTTGGCTTTAATTATTAGCAATAAATTAAGCTGACATTTTTTGATGATATCATGTGACTCCATTAAAGACACGGTATTTACGATGAAAAAAAGGTCTACATTTTCCTACTTTTTCAGTAACCTGCAGATAATCCTAACTTTTAAAGATTCAACATTATAATAATGCAAATCTTCCCAAGAGGTATGGATAATAGACTAGAATATATTCTTATAAATAGAGCATTCCAGACTGTATCCAAATTATATCTTTATATCATTTTTAGGTGAATAAGTGGACTATCATTTGCCTCATATTTCTTTCTTCTGGTTCTTACATATTGTACATTAAATTAAGTTTAATCATTTTCTCTGAATATTTGGAGCCATTTACTTAATGTGCTTGATTCTCCTATGCTGTGGACTGAGTAATTGATTTTCTAGGTCAATATTTTCCCTGGTGTCTAATCCATTCACACAACTGGAATGGTAAAAATGTCTGCAGTCTCTATGATGAAAGATGCTAATGGCTGGATGGCTTCTGAGCATTAGAGCCTCCTCATCCTAATGTCACCTTCACATCTCTCATACTGCTGGAAATTCCTGACTGACAGGCAATCTCCATTTCCATGTGACCTTTTTCATTTTTCCTTGAATCATGAGTACTATTACTCCTCAAGATACTCAGAGGTTTCCAGGACTGGAGTTGATCAATCGAGTTATTGTTACAATCTGTCTGTTATCAAATTAATCTCCCTCTGGTAAATTTCAGGTCTCCCACTCGCCTTCCCACTGACTGGCAGAGCTACACCTGTGGGAACCTTCCATCCTGAGCATGTATTTGAGGTAGGAAAAGTCTTTCAGCGCTGAAGCAGGAGAGTTTGGTCCCCACCAGAGGTTTGTTGTTGTTACGAGGGGCTGCACCAGAGGCATCTGGCAAACACTGGTATTTGCATGTACAGCAGTTTTTCAGTCTGATTCTCCAAGCATCTATGTAACAGAAATTCCAAGAAATTTTTAAGCCACAGTGTTGCTTAAAAATAGGAATATGGAAATACATTGATTCTTCACAAAATTAAATATGATGGTGCCCAAAGCAGCATTTCATTTGCAGGTTTTTTAATGTTCTCTGAGGGTGAAATTTTTCTAAGAGAGCCAAGGTGCTTTTATCTTACCTTTCAAGTATGTAAAGCAACACCCACGTCATCTTGCATGTGTTCTTCTACAGTCTCATATGGTATATGGCTATTTCTCTCCTAAACCCTATCTTTGTAAATTCTTCTTTGGACACACCAATAATTAGATTACCTAAACCAAAACATTTCTCTAGCTGCATCCAGATATGGCAAAGGCATGTCACCTTCTCCCAGCTCTGGTGTTTGATGTTGTGGTTTCGTGCCTCATTTCTTCTATTCCTTGCACTTCTAAGGGATGTAAATGGCACAAGTCAATAACAACATGAATCAGGGTAGGTGGGCAGAGGAAGAGGGCAGAATTGTACTGATCTAAGACACAAAAACCTGCTAGTACAGTGTTCCTATTTATTGAATTATACAGATTGCATGAACATTTTATTGTTTGTCCTTTTGGTGGTTGTCTTTCTCAGATCATCGTTTCTATTTTTAATTATACTACTGAACCATCATTGGCTTTGGGGCAAATTAATGATGTTCAATAGTGTGATTATATTTTGTTGCTTCCTGCAAAAGAAATCATGCTAGCCAATTTTGAAATGTCAGGGTAGGAATTCACCTTTCCTGTTCATGTATGCTACAGAGCATAATTCATCTCTTGGATATTTGCAGGTTTAAAAGTGTATTGTTCAAAAATAAGTTAATTTTTTATATCTCTTCCATGGTCAGTGGAGAGAACTCTACTTATCTTAGATACTTGGAATGAGCTGGAATATTCAATATTCCTCAAATACTCTGGAACTGCCCATTTCACATCACCAATTAGAAAGGGAGCCAAAGCACACAGCAGTCATTTATCCAACTAACCTTTCTTACTGTGAAAGGTTTTGGGCTTTTTTTCTTCTGGAAGGCTAAATCTATCATGATCTATATCAGCTGTTTTGGAGGTACATGTGGACAAGTCAGAGGATTGTAGTTTGTCAGTGTTAGAGATGCTGATTTTCCTGTTGAGTTTATAAGTGATTTTAATTTCCTTAATTATTGTTCTAATTTTTTTTTTTTTTTTTTTTTGTTTTTCACCTGAAGAAACAGTGTTTTGAAAACCCCCAAATCTTTCTAGTGGCTCTCTAGAGGACGCCTAATCCTCTTCTGGTATGGTTGGTGATTTAAGCATGTCTATCTCAAATAGTCATGGTGTATTCAACTCCTCTTGTTAGCAGTGCAGGATTCACAAAGGCACAGTGCAAAAATAAAGTACTGGTGACTCCCTCTAAAACCCTTCAGATAGTATGAGATAACAAATAATTAACTGAGCCAAATATTTGACATCTCATATACAAATGAACTAGTTTATCATGACTAGTCCTGCTGTGTTTTCACAGCAATGATTAACAGTCATTTTGAAAGCAATTAAACATTGAGGCATAATTTCAGTATTGACTGTTTTCTCTCCAAACACAAAGTCAAACACTTTTTGCTTTGCTATTTCTGATAAAACCAGGATGTTGTTTCATGCTGTTTACTACTTAATTTCAGCATCTTTACTGAATCTTGGTTAGCATATGATGTGAGATGAGAAAAAAAAATTCCTCCTTCTTTAAAATATTTTAGACGTCTCTTATCACCATTTTACTAATTTTCTTGTTGTTTAACCCAGTCTTAAAGGTGTGAAGTTCAATAAATTCATTTATTATACATGCCCAATATCAGTTATCAATAATTGAAGTCCATGTTTGTATAACTTTGTCCTCTTCTGTGAGATGTTTGCAGTGAACATGACAAGGCATAAACTTCTAAAGTCAGATAAATTCTCTTCACCTTTTCTAGAATTGCAGCCTAATCTGTGTAAAGTCTGATTCACTAGATTTGAACCCATTTCAGTTCTTTAATATACTCTTCTTCTATGCTCCCAAGAGCACAGCCTTTGAGATCTTTGAATATTTCAGGATGTTTGGGAGTGCTGTTTTGATAATAAATGAAAAGTCATCCTCCTAAGTTAACCCAAGAGCTGAAGAACCAGTGCACTTGTTATGGACTTTCTATTGCCTGTTTTACTTGCTAATTCACTTTGGGGTCCATTTGCACTGCTTGGCAGACCTACATAATAATGTGTATTAGTAGATAATACATAATATTATATTAACTGATTATAAAATAGGTGAGTTGAAGCACATTTAGAATGGCTCAAGATCAACATTTAGATGATTTTGGAAGTTTGGTCTTCATCGCTGTTATGTATATATTGATTTTTTTATAGTTTAAAAAAATATATTCAAGTACCTCAAATGTTTTTTCAACAAAAGTAATCAATTATTTTAATTTTAAAGCAGTGAAAAATGCAGATAAAATTATTTTAATACCATTTTAGGTACCATTGAGACAAATCAATTAGGCTTTTTGCTGAATTCAAGATTTTGGGTATCTCTAATAAGAGCTAAAAATAGAAGTGAAGGAACCATTTTCCTACATAATGAAATAATTAGTACTTCTGAAATAATTGTGTCATAATACTGCTGCTGCTGAAAATGATCTGCCAAATCTTTCTTTCTTTCCTGAAGCTTCAGAATGAGTGGTTTGTCTCAAACAAACAAACAAACAAAAAAGTTATTCATTCCACAGGCTACAAGAAACAGCTGTGATTAATATATCTTCTGCAGCTCCCAGTAGCTGCATATAACATTCCAGGGAAAAGCAAAAAAAATCTTAATGCCTGAGGTACTGTTGAAAACAAGGTCCTTTGAGGGGATCAAGTGAGCTTGGTAAGAACGGAGGAAAGCTGTTGCTGACTGGAGTGGAAGAAGCCACAATGGAGAGTGCAAAGATGAGAGAGAGAATATTACTGATTTTCAGACTGCTTTTTCCCCTTTCTGAGTTCCAACTCTGAGTCTGCACCTCTTTCTCTTTGTGTATACATGTCTGCTATGGGGGGCATGTGGGATGGACTTTTTTCATCTTTTTAAGATCAGTAGGTTTTCATTTTGTTGGAATGTATTTTTGGCCAGCCATCAGCTTGATGCACCAATTGGTAAAGGCCAAGTGTGAGTTTGCTTGCCAACAGAGCTTATGTATTTCTGTCAATTTTTGTCTGCTGAAAACACTCCTTTCTGCAGCAGCCAGCGACAGCAAGAACAGAAGCCAAGAATCAGTGATCAGATCTATCTTTCCAAATTGTATCATGTTTCACAGTTAGAACCTGGAGGGCAGGCAGATGATGTATCTCCATTTTTAAAAGACATTGAGACTTATCTGAATTATATTAGTTTTATTCTGATTATTTTAAAATTTGTAACAGAAGGCAAACTTCATTGTTACGAACCTTATGGCAAATAAGTCACAACTTGAACACACTGAACTGTATGTTTTTCTTTGCTTCCCAGTAAACCACTGATATTAGATTTAAAGCTTTGAAATATCAGCATTGCAAAGTTAGAAAATATTCTCATCTAATTATCACAGAGTAGATTGAGGTATGTCCTGCCTAAATGTGAAAATATGTGATGAAGTTCTGCATTTGAATGAAACAGTTTGAAAATACACACATATGAGAAAAGATATATCTAAATGCACAGAAACATTTGCACAGATTTCTGTGAATCAGGACTTCTGTATCTGGGGTCCTCAAGAAGCCATTTTGTGTCATATCACCTGTTACAGATGCTGCTTCTTAGAGAACCTGTTTTCTAAATATGAGATAAGGAATAAATAGGTGTTATTTAATACTGTTGAAAAGAAAGTTGATAATTTTTCTCTTTACTCTGGAAAGTGGGATTTTTTTGGCTTTCAAGAAAACCCCAAGTAGGTTAGGCCACCCCCACCCTTAAGTCAGTTATGTTTTCATATTGTTCAGAGTATATCCATTAGATTCTAATGGAACCCAAAGAAAAGATAAAGTAGTAGTAGAAAATGACTAATCTTTTGATATTGAAGCAACTTGTGCTAAGAATTGCCTAGAAAGTATAAAATATCTCTTTGTTTTTCGTTTTTTATCTGAGATGGCTTAGGCCAGTCTTCATCCCAGAGAATTAAGTGATGTGAGATGAGGCTGTTTTCCATCCCTCCTGTTTAAACTGTGCTACTGGACAGTCAGGACAACAGGTTTCCTGGGATTTAGACTGTGCTCATGGGAGCTGAGGCTCACAGTCAGTTTGACACTCTCCTTTGAGAGTTCTTGTCTTCTTCCCAGTTTTATGTGTTTTACCTGATAACAATTTAATGCAAACACATAATTGAGACTCTAGAATTTAAGGTGATCAGATGAGATTTTTACAGTCAAGTTTTACAGCTCTCCATGAAAAACCAAGCTACAGTCTAGTGCTTCCCCTGGGCCCAATTAATCTTGGTTTCCTTTTTAGCAAGTGAACAACTCCAGCAAGAGGGCTGCATGCAGGTTGTTTGTAATGGTCCTCTCAGGGGAGGTGGGAGATGCAGGTTCAACTCTCCTGGGCAGGAAAGAAAACAACCTAAAAATCCCCTGCATCCCACACACACTTGAACTGCCAAACAGCCATAAAAAGGTTGAAACCATCACTAACAATTTCCTTCTTAAAAAGTTATGCAGAAATTGCCTGGCTTCATGATCTTGCTAATGATTACATATGAGTTTATAACTGAGATAATTAGCCAAGTCAAAGCCACTGCAGTTAGAAGCAAGATGGAAGCATAATTCTAGGTGGTAAATCTTTATACTTACCTTAACTAGGTATTTCAGCATTTTTATTTTATTTTAAAAATTCCATGCATGTCCTGTTCTTGGCAAATCCATATGTTTAAATCTACTGTTAATCAAAAGAAATGGTGAAATGAAGTTATAATTTAACCAGCTGCACTCATTTCAAATCAATGCACTTTAGCACATTTAAATCTTTAGAAAACGTTTCTGTGATAATGTTCCTTAACCTGTACACTGAAATGGGTATGGATGTGGAGGCTCTAAGAAAACTGTGCAGTGAAATTTTTATTCTATAAGGTAAAAAAAAAAAAAAAAAAAAAAAAAAGAAAAGAAAGAAATAAAAATAGAAAAAAAAAAAAAGAAAAGGTCATCTCCTCAGTCCCAATGGAAAATACTGAAAAGCTCAAAGTTGAATATTTACATGTAAATCAAAATTTGGAAAGTTTTGCCCTTCTGAAAAGGTGCATAAGTCTAAATGATTCATTAGCACAATTCACTTATTAAGATTAATTTGCTAATAGGGAAAACAAATCTGCAGCATTACTAACTGGAGGGCCACATCTGAGATTAGATGGATGTGGGATAATAATCATTAGTGCTCACTTGTTTAGGAGTTTAAAACAACATGCATATATAAGTTACAGATACAGGAGAGTTAAAACATGAGTTATGAGCAGAAGCAGAGTACATGCAAATGCTGTAATTTTCATAAAGAGCAGATTAATGCAAATATTTTAACTGTCATTGCTCTAAAAGCAACCAAAAGTACTGCTAAACATTTGAAGAAAACAATTTTTAGATAAATTAACTTTCCAGCTAATAGATATCATTGCTTTCTAATTTCTCTTGCCAACTGTTTAGCAGCATGCTGTTTATTGCGTATCATAAATAACAATATTTTACTAATAGCTTTTTAATGAGCAATAAATAATTGCTTTATTAATACAAAGTGCTATAATTTGTTGTATTCTTGGATTCGTTCCTGTGCTGCTTGTTATGCAAATATTTTTTTAAAAAAGCAGTGTTTGAATTAGTTTTAAAAATGCAAGCAATTCTGAGCTAGCTATCTGATAGATACTTCCTGACAGGCTGATACTTTAAGGACATGAAGATGATGCAAGTTCTTCCAGTTTATGACTTTGCTTTACCAAATTGCTTCCTTTTTTTTTGTCAGTCTGTTTTGTTTTGTTTGGTTTTTTTTCACTGAATTTAGATTTTATTTACCACATTCATTTGGACAGAAATAAAAAACAAAGGTCAAAATATCTACTTATTAGGTCAATTCTCAGTGAATACCTCACTTGCATAAAAACTACCATTCCATGAAAATTATTCAGCATAGGGGGAGAAACAACAGATCAAAACCCACAAAGTTGTGATGTAATTACCAAATAGTTAAAATGTCTGTGAAAATAAGTTCAAGATGAAGTTTCTGTTATCACAATGAAAAGCACATAACATTAAAGAAATCACTCAACCAACATGTTGAGTTTATTCTTTTTTCCCTTCTCCATTGTGTCCCTCTCCATTTTCAATCAGTCCTCCCTCCAAAATAGGGCCCAATTACTTTTCATTTTGGGCATAATTCCACTAATTCTTCCTCCAGTACATGAACACATGTAGGAAGAGTTCATATCCTTTAACTCAGCTAAGATACTGGCTGAGTGAATGCCGAGAATAAATGAAATAAATGCTTCAGATTCCAGTTCAGGAATAGGATTTTCTCCCTAAAGTAGAGGAGAATCTGGCATATTTTATATGAGATTAAACTTGAAAATCCAGTGGTCCTAACTGGTACACAATTTTATTTCTTATTAAGATGTATGCAGAGATAAGAGTCTTTCTTATGGGAATATATTTTAAAGTACACTTAACATGCAGGTATGGATTTCTCTTCATTTTAAGCTCTGAAAACATCATAAAAGATGCACATTTGTTCTGTGGTTGTATTAGTATTGTCTTGTTAAATTGGTAGCTGTCCTCAGTAGTACAGGATAATGGCATGCAAAATTTTGTGTGTATTCTTTTTGTTTTCTGAGCAGATTCTTCTCTCCTATGGGGCTTCATTTTCCAGTATTTTTATGCCTATAGAATTCTTCTGTCTCTAGATAAATTTTCTTTGTGACACCAAATGACAATTCAGGGATGAATGTAAGCCTATGATGATAATTCTGGTTTTGTTTAGGGACCTTCTGTGGATGTTTTTCCCCCTGCTCATTTGTGTGCTTTTTGGTTGTTGTTGTTGTGTAAAATAATATATATAAAATAATATACTATTTTCTTTTTGTTTCTAATGGAATGCCCTTGATCTCACCCTAAATTATATTGCAGAAATTGAAGCTGTTTCTTCTGCTGACAGAAATCTTCAGGTCTGTACTGACACAAGTCTATATATTTAAAACTACCCTCTGGGGTGCACAGGAATTTTGACAGATTTACTGAGGGAAGGCCCTGATTCTTCCAGCTGTTTTGTACCTTGCTTTAGCTAAATAAAAACAAAGTCCAGAGGAGGGCAACAGAGGTGATGAAGGACTAAAGTATCTCTCTTATGAGGAGAGACTGCTGGAGCTGGGCCTGTTTAGTCCGGAGAAGACTGATGAAAGGGATCTAATTAATGCACATAAATATCTCAAAGTCAGGTGCCAAGGGGATGGTGTATCCAGTTCTTGTGGTTTGAAAGTATCAGTCATGCAAATACTGACAAAGAAAGTATGCCATGTGTATCAATAGATGTCTACATTAAGAAATTTGAATGCTTTATTTCAAAACATGGCACCATGTGAAGAGAGATGCTCAGGGCTTGAAATATCCCCTCCAGGAATAAGAAGATCTGCAAATCCCAATATATGAACCATGGTTTCTTATATTTTAGGTGAGTAGCCTAACCATTATTAGATATTTGTATTTAAGTATATCCTGTCAAACATTCTTCAGCAAAAATTCTGTTCAGCACATAAAATAAAGTGATGCAGCCTAAGGAAAATAAAGCAACACTTAATATCCTGAAAGTACTTAGTGATCAGAAAACTATTTTCTCTGTCTTTTCTTATCATTCTTCTTATTATTGCCCTAGGAGATGCCTTAGAAGAATGTTGCTTTAGAACATGCAATTCAAATTCTCTGTGCACTCTTAGCATGGATTTGTGATTGCCAAGGCACTGTCACAGGTGGGCAAAATGCCAGACTGCAGAGCAGGGAGCAGAGGAAGCAGTGTGAGGCCAAATATTCAGCCTCATAAAGATATTTACTGAATTGACACCTTCTTTTCAGTGTCTCTAACCACAAAATGCATAGCACCAGCAGGGGAAAAGAACATAAGTGAATATATCAATATTTACCCTGGTGTCAAGCAGTGGTGTTTTATTTATTTAAATTTTCACACAATCACTTTTCCAATTATTTAGTTTAGATTGCTGGTGACAATGAGTACAACATGAGAAACCGGAGCAATATTATGTCGTTATCAGATTAATTTAGATGTTTAATGATAAATATTCAATTATATTACATCTTCACTTCCCCTGCTTCCAATTTAATATTGTCTCTAAGAGTAGATAAAGTAAAGTTTATTGGCATCTCACTTCTGAGAGTACTCTGCAAATATAATTTCCCTCAATATAGAGTGAAATTAGATCACCCACATGGCTTCACTGAGTATTTGATTGAGATAATTTGATTTTAGATTGTTAGTTTTAATATAGAATATCTTTTTTTCTATTAAAATTGTATCATTAATAAATTGTAGCACACAAACAGAACAGTGGAGACAATTCCTGGATCTCCTATGTGGATGTATAATTTCAACACCTGGCATGCAGAAGTCAGACCATCTTTTCCAAAATCTTTCATGTGACTTTTTCAAGCATTCCAAAAATTGCTTCTTAGCTCCTTAACTGAGATACCCTACACTCTACATATATTATCATGTTTGTTCAACAATAACTGTGTTAAAATTCCAGGCACGCAAGATTCTTTATTCATCAGCTCAAACCTTCCTAATTAGAATATTCTAATTAAAATAATTAGTCCCTCTCCTGAAGGGCTAACACATTGATCTGTATTACTTCTGTATAAAGCCTTGAACTAATGCCCTTTCCAAGATGAAGACCTATCAATAATAAAAGACCAAGAACTAAATGCTGATTAAAGACGTTTCTAATTTTGCATGTAATTTTATTAGCAGGTGTTTGTATCAATAATATTCTGCTGTTATTGCATCTTTCATACCCACAAACTGCTCTATGTCTGTATCTACCTAATGGTTCATGACGTGTCTTCTTTTTTTGATGCTTAGAAGTGTGTCGTAATGTGGATGTCTCTCATTTTCTTTCTCCTCCCTCCTTTTCTGCCCAAACAATATCCCACTAGGCTGAAGGAGAATTTCCAGAATGGAAAGTGTCAGGAGAAAATTTCAGACTGAACAATTATTGTTTGGGAACCAAAACCTATACAGCTAATGTTAGGCAAATTTAATTAAAGACAGAGCTTGCCCTTCAGCGTTTGTGTACTGTGGGCTGAGCCACCATCTGTGGAAGGTTACATTTCAACTCACTGCACATATATTAAATCAAGTAATAATGAGTAAAGCAGCTGTAATATTGGGGTGTGGGGGTGGGTGGATTTCTCTCTGCCTCTCCAAAAGTAGTTGGACATCAAAATGTTCCAATGAAAAAAGAAAAAAGGGGGATATTCAAACTTGCTCAGCTCTGCTCATTGTTTTTACAGCATCTGAACATAAGAGAATGCTGATTTGTGCAGGCTGAACACCTTCTAACAGCATATTTATAAATGCCTTTATCCAAATGTCAACATCAATTTCAGTGAAATATTATTTTGATTTTTAAGTCTTAACCCTGGGAGTCTGGTATCTTGTGTCTATTTTTGTTTTTCTGCACACTTGCTCCCTGGCTCGCACTCACTCTTTTGAACAAAATGTTTAGAAACTTCATCTGCATTCCTAAATTGAAGGGTGAGCAACTCACAGTAGAGTTTCCAAAAAAACTTACAGACCTGAATCTTCTTTAATGAACCTGGAAAATATTCTACAATATCAAGAGTCAACACTTATAAAGGGAGAAGGGTAAACTTTCTTTTCTATATTTTTCCGAGATATTACAGGACATTTCACTTAGTAAGGAAAGTAAAAAATGCTTTAATTTTTCTTGTTAATAGCTTGTTGGCCAGTTCCTTTTTCCAGATTATCAGTATACCTGAAGCAGATGTGTTTTTTCCAACTTAAAATTATTTTAAAACAGAATGCTTTTATGCTATGAAATATACCCTGAAGTAGTATTGCAAACAATAATTTCTATCAGAGCAGCCAGTACAATAGGACTCCACTACAATAAAGCAGCCATCATGGAATTTGTCTTTAAAATCTAAATAATAATTCTGCTGTTTGAAAAGGAACACTGCCACCCTCTGTGCACACATTAGCTAGAGAATCTAAGATGAAAAAGCCAGTGTATCTTTCCCATACACAATCAGAAGCACACAGTAGAGGAAAAGCAGCAGAATGAAAACACCTCGGGTCAGAGAAAGACTGAATAGAAAGAAAATGTGGGAAAATATTAAACAGAGGTTTTTTTACAGCTAATTCTACCAAAAGAAAGAAAAATTTAGCTTCTGTCTTTCATTCTGAATCTACTGTGCTGGTCCTTGTCTAATGCCGTAAATATTGTACAGTAGGTTTTCCTTGAAAAATTACAGAGAAAATTCCATGTAAATCTGCAAGAGAATTCAACAGAGAAAGTCAGATCCTGCTCACTAACAGCTACAGGTGGCAGGATTCTTTCCAGGGCAAACAAATCATCAGTGTTTAAAATGGTAGAGTAGCAGCAGAAAGAAATTTCTTCAACTTTACTGAATTCTATTTTTTCAAATTACATCACTCACGGTTCCTTGTGTTGAGACAGCAGGAAAACATCCTGAGTGCTTTTGAAATTAGTGCAAGTTGCAGGCTGTGCAGAGGGACTGTCATGCTGGCAATACCTGGGTAATTAGAGAACTACTATCTTAAATTCACCCAGTCCAATTAAATGTTTCTGATTGGAAGTGGACAAAAAAAATTCACACTTTTTAATTCTGTGACAAAGTATTAACAAGCCTCCGAAGCATTTAAGAGCCTAAACTTCAATTGGCATGGTTAATACCTGTATTGCTCTTTGAATATTTGTATCTATACAATTTAGAAGAAAAAGAAAGTTCTAGGTAAAAGTTACCTTAGACACCTTGTCATGGTCATAAACACCCACTTGTCCTCTGATGTCCCAGAACCACTATTATGCTGTGAACATCTAGTGAGAGGCATCTTTAGAAATTCCTTTCTTTATGCTTTAATACACAGTTTGGCAGTAGCCTTGCAGAAGGAAGAAATCAGAATACCTTACATAAGAGCAAACATATGAACAAAAAAATAAATGTAGGAATATTTTCATACGTAAGACATTATTAAAGTCAAAACTGAAGGACATTTAGAACTGTAATTAAACTTTCTATACCCTTAAATGGGAAAACCGCAAATTCATAGGATCAATATTTTCTGGTAAATTAATTTTAAAAACTTCTTTCATGACTTCCTTTATGCATTGGTTTGATGTGTCTAGACCTTACTTTTAGAGTTATGTGGTGGTAAGTTTTAATTTAGAAACAAAAATAGTTTTGAAATGAAAGCCTGACAGAGCTGATTCTGAGAGGAAAGCACAATATATTTGTGGAGATTTTCCTTAGTAACAGTTTAATGTTATTCTTATTAGAATTCTAAAATTCTTAAAATGAAAGCTTGATAGAGCAAAATTAGGTTTTGTTAAACATTTTATGGAGAAAAAAAATCTTTCTTCCCCGTCATGACAGAATTGTTAAAGAAACCCCTTTGGACCTTTAAGACAGTTTTTTATAGAGTGCACCTGGAAAAAAAGTGTGCAAAATTGAATTCTTGTCTCATGTGAAAATAGAATTTCTCAAATGGGAATAAATCTATGTAGTACATGGCATTTTTACAACAATGAGCTGAAATCCCCTGCCATTATGAGAACAAGACTTACACTGAACCACTTCTGCTTCAGACAGCCCAATTTTGCAAAATTTCAAAAAATACACAGATAACAGCAGAGCAATAGTGCAACTTGTAGAAGCATAAAATCTAGGGCAAATATGCCTTCACTGAGATTAAAGGTGGCATTTATGATTAGCTCTGGAGTTATGCTACACAGAAATCTGTGTAGTCACAGCTAGAGCTCTCTTCTGTCAGGGGCAAGGCAGTGTTCCCTTACATCCTCCCAGTTGGAAACTTCTTCCAGGAAGAAGGAGATGAACAGAAGGAGTAAATGACTGGCTGTGTGCATGGTGCCACACTCAGGGCTTTGGATTCTGTGATCTGGGACACACCTTAGATAGTCCAGACATGCTGACCTGGGATGGGCCACGCCCGACCAAAGGGAATAAGGCTGTTCTAGGTTGGAACCTGGCTGGGTTTATTAGCAGGACTTTCAACTGGATTTGGTGAGGGAAGAGGATGTTCTGAGTGACTGAGAGGAAGCAGGAATCAACAGGGAAGTACCTGTAAGTTGTCCCAAAGGAGGTAAGAGAGGGTTCCTCCATGAGTTGAAGAGGTGGATTTCCTGGCTGAAGAGCCTCTGCACCAGCACACACAGAGGGGGAATTCCTGCCCTGGGGAGCTCAGGGGGTTGCAGCTTGGTCTGACAGGTCTCTTCCCACCCACACCATGATCCTAATCACACCATTGTAGGTCTGTCTATTTATATCACTCTTTCTGCAGGCTTTTTCTTCTGAAAATAGCAAATATTAGAAGCTGCTCAACCACAATTGGAAAGTTGTAGTGCATTAATAACTGAATTCTGTTTCGTGGTGACACTGCTGTCGTTACACAGGGGAATTTTGACTCATGGCTGTCCATGAATTGGCATCCATTCTAGCAGCACATGTTCCCCAGTGTGGTAGCTCCTCTCCCCTGTCTGTGAGCTGTCAGTTTGTTACCATTTCAGCCTGATGAAGGCTACAAAAGACATGACTAGATGCTCTTTGTTCATCTGGGAGCAATACCGTCTAGCAATAATTCTGATAATAGAACATATTTTCTATTAATTTGTTTTCATTTTTAGCACATGTAACTATATTAAAAAATGACAGCAATAAAAGAGAAAGAAGAATAATTTAATATGAGTAAAAGTGCAGCTTAGTCAGAAATGAAAATCATCATATTGAAATCACAGGTGGATAAAAGCAGTGCTTATTGCTTCCTTTATTCTGGTTTAAATAATTTATCAGCTCTGTATCCTATTTATTGATTCTCTGAGCATGTCGAAGGAAAATGAATTTAAAATATTTGATGCACTTTCCTCCATTTTTAGCAAATTCGTGGTATGTAATTGATTCATTATTTCAAATAGGAGAAGCAAGTAACGTTTGTTCCTTCTCCCTGATGGAAACACTACAGAGTACATCAATGCATTTTTTTAGGAAACCTGACATTTTTCAGAAGGTAATTAATTCTTCAGATTAAAGATGGAATTTGTACCATGATTTGGCCTAGACTGAATCTTCAGGAACATGGTGATTCTGTTTTGCCACAGTAGGCACGATATTGAAATTCCAAATCAGTTTGTTTTCTATACTGCAAAATAGAAGTATTATATCTTTTTTCTTCTCTTGAATCACCTCATTACTATTTTCTAGACATGCAAATACATTAATGTGGGACAAAGTATCAAAAAAAAACCCACAAAAATTGTTCCCACTCTTCTTATCTCTTCTGATCTTTATAGGCTGTTTGATTCTGTTTTAGCTTTTCCCAAGAGGGAGTTCATCATACTCTTCCCTAACAGAGGACATGCCTAAGATAGCGGTGCACAGGAGATGAGATGGATCTTATTATTTATTTCCTCAGCAGTGTCTTAAAGAGAATTACAACCAATTTATCAGGTTTCTGTTTCCAAGAATTGGAGTTTACCCTAACTGCCTTCTTCAAAATGACATTTTGGTTTTTATAAGGTCTCTGTTTACATTTAAACATCCTGTCCATCTTACTGAACATGAGCCTTCTGCTACCACAAAACTGCATGTTTTACTTTGAAATGCAGCTGTGAAGAAAGAATTCCCATGCAAACAAAGAAAAAAATCCAGATTAAGGGGGAAATTAAAAATAATACATATTAGTTTAGTGTCTTTACAAGATTTGAACTGTAGTATAATGGAAAAAAAAAATCTTATTGTATTTATCCTTGCTAAAGTAAAAGTTTGCAGGTGGGAACCAAATCCTTGGCTATTACCTATTAATTGCTTTGATCATAAAAGAACAACTCTGACTTACACTGGCTGGAGGTGTCATCCCAATGATTTCAACAGAAATGGGGCAGGTCTCTCATCATCACCACAGAGTAACAATTTTTCTGTTTGTGTCACATTTTACCAAACTAGAAGAATAAAAATACTGGCCATCTTACAGATACAGGGAGAGGAGTCCTAATTCTCTTTTGCAGAACTTCTAGCAGCCTTGAGTGCATTATGCATGTATACCCATCACCATAACAACAGAAACAAATGAAGGTGGGTAGCAATATGGAACTTTGCTCTGTCTGAAGGAAACACAAGGCATATTTCACAGAATAAAGCCTTGGCAGGCAAAAAAAAAAAAAAAAAAAAAAAGAAAATAAATTTTACATCTTCTCAGAGCTTACTTGAACCAACAGGAGGCTCAGTTATTAGCTGAGACAAGTTTACACTTGGAAGACCTGAAGAGGAAAAGTGGCTTATTTTTAAGCCACTTTCTTGGTCCCCCAATACTGTAAATTGCAGCACTGTGCATGGAGTGCCAATTTAGCTTCAAAGAAACCAGGTATCACATCAAAAGCGCCGTAGTCATAGCAGCACTGCAATTGGCACAGAGAAAAATAAAATGCTGGTAAGTAGCTTACTGAAAGGCAAGAAGAGCACAAAGGAGTCTTCCTGTGCTGCTGGGCTGTCCTCTGAGGAGATGCCTCTTGGTTTGGGTCAATCCTATAAGTGAGAGTGTTTTCTGTGGTACTGGGGGTCTGGAGGGGGATGGAGGCAGTAACCTTTTTGTGACACCTTCTCATTTCCTTCACATACCTGACATGTTTTGTATAAGAAAAAGTTGGGATTTGAGTATTTGCATTTCAAGATGTAAGGTTTCACTTCCTGGAACATTCTGGTACAGAGAGAAAAATTTTGTCTGTTAAAATCTATTTCCTCTAGTATTTGTTATTCTGCAGTTTTACTGTTTAAGACTCCTTACAGTTCTAACTCAGATTTTCCATCAATAAACACCAAGTAACATGTGTTGGAAGTAATTATATAAGCTTTTTGTCGCCCCTAGGTTCTTCTGAAATGAAATCTTTCAGATATCCTCTCAGGGCAGATTTGTTTCTTTTATCTCTGAACAGTGCCAGCCAGCTGGGGCACAGACCAAAGAGTAAGTATAGGCACCTTTCTTATTGCATTGTCCAAACAATGTATAAAACTCAGACATTCACATGTCATAGATAGAAATAGATATGTGCTGTTTTCATCTCCACACTTAAGTGTATTGTGTAAAGATCTTCTCCAGCTACATTGAAATATAAGATTTCAAGGCCCATATACAAATTTTGGGTGCTGTAGGATACCATGGATCTTATGGACTCCCCTTGGGAAGGGATGCAAAAAAATTTCATTCAGGTAGCAATATTTTTACTGCTCTTTTGTAGATTAGAAGTGTTTCTGTATTTTTTCAACTAGTTCCATTAATTCAAATTTAGATTTTCTCACAAGAAATAATAACTTTAAACTATGGCAAACTTTTCTGAAATATCCTTTTAGCATGTCAAATGTCAATAAAGAAAATAAATTGCTATGGTCTTAATTCCAGTGAGGTTGAACTAAGTCAGAAGTACACCATCACTAGACTCAAAATATACATCAGATGATTAAACATCCAAATGGCAAGTCCAACTCTAATTTTCTCTTTTATTAAAAAAAATTTAGAACCCAAAACCCCCACAAAACAAAAACAATCCAACAAAAAATGCATATCTTTTTTCATTCTGCTTTCTCATTTTCAAGTAGAAACAAAGACACCCCTCTTCTTTACCTCCCTATACATCTCTACCATCATGGAATTGAAAAAAAAATCAAAAAACCAGTAAGAATAAAAATAAACCAGATAAAAACTACATCTATTTCTTCTCAGAGATTTCAATGTCAGTACAAGAGTTACAGACTGAACAGTATAGTGCATGTAGACTGAACAGAATAGTAAATTTTAACTTCAATTTTCAACTCTCTCTCCTGCATTCTTTTTCCATATATTTTTTATAACTGAAAAAGAGGTTGGGAGAGAGACCACAGCTGTGTCTTTTTATTGGGGGCATTCTATTTTTATTCAATTTGTATGAAAAGAGAAGTAAAATCTTCATGTCACTCAAAAAATTTTGCTAGCCAAACTACACACTCATAAATGTCAATCCTCCTGAGAAAATTTTTAAAGCACCTTTTCATTTTTTTAAATATAATTTGTATTTTATGGAGCCTTACAACTATAAAAAGTACAGGCAGTTTTTATTATTGAATCTCAGTGATTTTTTAAGTTAATGAATTCTTACAGCAGTAACCAATTTACAAGACCAGAATTTTTCCTCAGTGTCAGTACGTGTTTCTTTTCTGCTTCCTAATACAGTGAATTTTCAATAAATAATATTCAAGGAGCTTTTCTCGTTGATTAAAATAAATTGGCACATGACTATTAATTTCTCTGAATAAGGATGTGACTGTAAATTCTTTCAGGTGACTACATTTTGAGCAGCATGAACCTTCTAAATTATTTATTCATTAATAACTAAGAAAGAGGAAATGGTGTGCAGGTCTGTTAGATTTGACATTATCAACTTGCTGACTGATTTTGAGCAGCATTTACAGCATGTTCCAGGAAGCCTTTCATCACTTGAGTATTTTTACTCAAAACATTCTGTATTTGAATTACCCCTTTTATGAACTGGATTTCAACTGGCCCAGGGGCTCTTGGGAAACAAACAGGATCCATTGCATGAGTTGAACTGGCTGGATCTTTGTGTCAGAGAGAAGATTGTATGGCTGCTGTGTCTTATTTGCCTCTCAGGGATTAAAGATGTAAGAAGAATGAGGAGAGATGGATTTGTTACTTCTAACAGCCAATCACTGGAATAAGTTGTGTTTTGAAAATTATTCTAATTTTTGTGTGTGGCAGAGGGTTGCAGAGGAAGTTAATTCCCAGCTTAGGATTTGAGGATCATGCCCCAAGTTGCTGAATCTCAGCTATTTGCACAGAGAGAAGGTGTGCAATTAGTTATCTAATAAATACATTTAAACCATTTTTTAAACCACAAATGAGAGATTATTCTGTTTCCTTGGGTAGACATAAATGCAATTCTCTTCACTGCTTCACTTTCTTTTTCTAACTGCAATATTTATTGTGTGGGCCCCCCTATAACATTTTTAAACACCTGGCAAATCACAGTTAATGATTATAGTATGCTACATACACATGATTCAGCTCAAGATGTTATCAATGCATCTCGCCCTGTGTGGACTTTAACCTGCCAGAAAGATTTGTGCTTGTTCCATAGTCATGGATAAGTAATTTTACCACATGGAGAAGGAATCTCACCCAAAATGGAAGGGTTCAGGGTGCAATGAAATCTAGGTCAGCC
This sequence comes from Serinus canaria, assembly GCF_022539315.1. Classification (NCBI taxonomy): domain Eukaryota; kingdom Metazoa; phylum Chordata; class Aves; order Passeriformes; family Fringillidae; genus Serinus; species Serinus canaria. Next base: position 20,222,828 of record NC_066319.1, read on the forward strand.
CAATGAATGGGGTGGATTTAAGTGTCAGATTCATCTCTATACTGGTACTGATGTGAGACAAAGGAGAAATGCATCTGCTGCACAGGGTAATTCAGGAATACAGGATAAGGTTACTGGTGATGAGCACCTCAGAATGCCAACCTCCTTCTCAGCCCATGATGGCTGCAGCAAGGACTTTATATGGGACAAGGAGGTCACAGAACTCCAATTATCTCATGGCTCTTGTTCATCTCAGTATGGATTTTCTTCCACACAAACTTCAGCTCTGTGTCTTGCTTATTCTAAAATGTGTGCTATCTGCATATTTTGGTTGGATCCTATAGAGTTTAGGGACACAAATGTTTTTTTCTCAGAATTAATCTCGAAATTACTAGGCAGAAAAAAAATCTCAAAATTACTACACAGAAAGAGAAGGTTGTCACTCTGAAAAGAAAGAGATATATGATTTAGGAGAAGGACCTTTAAGAAAAGGGGGTTTTTATGAGTCAAATATTTCATAACATGGAATACATAATTTCTTACTTGATTTAATAATCAAAGTTCATTGATTACTAATTTCATTTTGGTGTGTTTTAATTGTATTTTATGTAGCACAATACAAGCTTGAATAGACAAAGAACTTTTGACTCTTTCCCTTTATTTTTCTTAGGCATGTGGATTTAGACATTCGATCTTCTCACATTTCAGTAGCCCTTTGTTCATAGGCAATGTGCAAATATAACTTAGAATAAGGTCTGGTGTTCAAATGAAGCCTATCAAAATACTTTGAGATGGGAGAAAGAATAAATTCTTGTCATTGTGTTTCTTGATGGTTGGTTTTTTAGGTCCAAAATAGTATGGTGACTTTGTGGCAAGTAAAACAGAATGGACATTATTTCACATTAAAAGAGCTGCTGGAAGAAGAAATTAGATGCATTGGATACTTGGAACAGAGAGGACATTGTATTAAGAGTTATGTAATCTTTAGCAAAAAGATACCTCTTTAGACAGACATCAAAGTGCTTAAGCCAGCTCAGTGCCTCCTTGTGAGGCCTAAAGAGCCCCATGAATCATTTCTCATTGTGTGCATGACCAGCACAGTTTAGTTTTAACGTTCCAGGCTGCAGGCAAAGCACCCCTGTGTTCCCTGTGCAGTACTGGAATGGGAATTTTGGATATTTAGAGTGTGGTCTTCTGGTGCTTTGATGTTGGGGGGATGTCAGGTTCCCACAAAAGCCACTCTGTCCCTTCCCTCTTAGGCTGCACAGAAGAGAGAAAATATATGTTCTAGAAACCAAAACAGGAGGTGTGTTGTAGGGAAAAGCACAATAATGTTAATAATATTATCATCCATTCTAAAAATGCTGCAGAAGTGCTACTCCTATGTATATAGGAATATTATTTCTCTTATTCCTAATAACATCAATCTAAATAACATGCCAAAAGCTGATTTTTGAATGGAAACCATTTTCCCTTCAGAAGTACTTCAAATGTAACTCCATTGCAACAGCCAAAGCTTTTCTCTTCCCTGTGAAGTCTGCAATTGATAAAAACCTAGAAAACAGGGAAAAAGATATTTTCGAAAGACAAAACAGTTTTAAACAGACACACTGAAAAAGTATGAACTGGATTCTCAGGTTTTCAGAGTGCACACTTTGTGCTTTCAAATACTCTGCCTGAGTGCTGAGGTTACAGTCATGCTTTTATGAGAAAAGTGGCATCACAGCCAAAGCAACTGCTAAAGCTCTGTGCAGGTAGTCCCTTTTCAGATCTAGAGTAACCACCATGTTATATATTTTGTATTTTAACCAGTGTTAAAATATAAAATCTACAGAAGCATTTGAAATATGAAAGAGAATCTGCTCTTAAAGAAGTTGGTGGGCAGTGTTCAGATTGCTGAAGATATAATGATTTGGTGGGTTATGGAAAACAAGATGAGACACTTGGGTTTAAATAGATCCCAGACAGTGTGATTTTGGGCTGGAGATCATGAGGGTTATGCATAATTCAAAGACACAGTTCAAGGAATTCATAGGTTTCTAGCACTGTCCACAGTATCACCCAATCAATGTCATTAAGTTATATGTTATAGAATATTTTTTATTAGGGAGGTCAAAAATAGACCTCCCTAATAATGAAGACAAAAAAGCAGAACTCTGCATTAAGGTTAGGTTTTGCTTTACCTATAAAATATCTTTAAGATTTGACTATCAGTATTTACTCCATCTAAAGAATCTTATGTGTATTGAAATTCAAACAAAATTACAGATCTATATCTGTATTTCTGTAAAAAACAAGCCAAACCAATTATTTGACTCAATTTGGAGCATGGCAAGTTATCAGGAAAAAGAAAAAGCTGAACAGGAGAGAAAAAGGTTGCAGCAGGTAAAGTGGAGACCATATTTTGACATTCCTAGGCATCATTGAAGTTCATCCTTCAATTCTACCAACACACTGCTTGTGTTCAATCCAAACTTTGAGATGCCAAGACCATTCTGCTAATGTACTGCATTTATACACGAGAGGGCTGAACCTGACATCTGAATTATCCAGGTCATGTCCAGCTCAGCAGCTGGTGCTTCACTATGTAACATGTTTGCTGTCATGAACTGGGTCTTTAGCTGCCCTTGTCTTCCTGTGTGTTGCATTTTGTGATGAGTTAAAGAAATGTGATAGCTTCCACCTGATTTTGTGAAAGACCAAACAAGGAGATAAAAACACAGGATATTATATTTCACTGAGTCTGGAATCATAATCATCATCATAAACATTAAACAAATAAAAATATCTTGGATTTTTGTAGGGTAGTGATATTGACAGGGCTCCATCTATCACTCAACCTCTTCAATAAACTTGCCAAAAGCACAGAGAAGAAAAATACACTAAGCATGTTGACAACACTTAAAGGATGAACATACAATAGCCATAGTGCAGGATCAGAAGGTAGAATTTCTGTCATTGGGTTTGAATGCTCAAAAGATATGACAAGTTTAATCTGAATAAAACTGTGCATCAGAGGTGAAGTTTGATAAATTTTTGATATACTCATGTGGAAATAGGTTTTCTTTGCATTTTTCTATCTAAGTCCACATTCATTCTTTGTTCTGGCTTTATAATAAACTGCATATTGGCTGCAGTAAATGCTGTAAGGGAAACCACTTTGATGTAGGTTTTGGTTGGTACTTCTATGGACTGCAAATATAGACATAGAACCCTTAGATTTCTTTCATGGAAATGAATTAAAAATTATTTTCAAAATCTGGCTATATTGTAATGAGTTAATATATAATTCTGAAAAATCTTTAATGACTATTGTCCCAACTGTTTATTGTCACTGGCCAAAATAAATTTTAACGTGATTTAAAACATTATTTTAAAATTTAAAATATCAAAAACTGTTGAGACTTTAAACTACACAAATTTTGTAACAAAAAAATTGTGCCTCTGGAACTATTTAATATTAACATGAAGAAGAAATTTGACAAGTTACTCATGCAAAATTTCTACTTGAATAAATATTCAACAATGTTAATAATAATGAGTCAAATCTTCATTTGAAATTTTTTCCTGCACTATCTTTTTTATTTTTTTCTTCATGAAGTGATGAAATGGTAAAAGGATAATTAATTTTTGGAAAGTGTTCTTTTTTCTGAATTTTGGTTTGGGATATTTTCCACACTCTTTGGAAGCTACTAGCACAAGTAGTATTGCTGCTCTCTAGAAAAATTGTTTCTTCTCACTTCATGAAACAGAACACATTGCTATTGAGAAACAGATTTTACAAGATCACAGGTTGCTATTTTATACATTCATATTAAGCTTCAGAAAAACAAGTGACTTGTAAGCAACACAGTACCCCTCCCTCACCTTATTATCTACTTTTTTTTCAATGAATATATCAAGATTGCCTTGCACAGGGAAAGTTTAGGAAGAAAATTAATAATTCACCAAGTGGTAGCATTAAAAAAAAAAAAAATTGAATCATTAACTTCCATAACTCTTTCACCACTGTGTTAGTTGAATTGGCTAATCTTTATTTTCCATTACCTTGGTGGCAGTAAAGAGAAGAACCTGACCACCCTGAATCTGACAAAGGACTGTCATTTCTGGTCATAATGTAGAACAGAGTTGTTGTTTATTTTGAAGAACGTGTACTGCTATCTGAATTTGCTAGTAATGTTACTTATGAATTGATTTCCATCAGTAAAATTTTATTAACTAAGATTGCCATAAAAGTGCATTATAGGAGATAGAGGGTTTTTCATAAAAAATTGCAACTGTTACTGTATTTTCTTCTCTGCCTCTTCTTTCCCATTCCAAACCTGTCCCAGTGATGTCAGAGCACATTCAGAATTGTCTGAGCTAAGATGTGACAGCAGTTTTCACCATCATGAAGTGTTTCCATGATAGAATATATATCTGGCAGATACCTAAGGCGATCAAAAATCTAGAGTAAATGGTAAACAAAAGTAAATATGAAATGCCAATACTGACAGCACACTTAGGAGATTCTCTAGAAATTGTAGTGTCAAATTAATTTCAGTACCTAAGCAAGTCTGGTATTTGTATCTCTGGAAAATTAACCTGACTGAATTTGCTATAGGGGAGATATTGTCTTTTGTAAAACAGGCTGGAGAAATAATCAATGTATCGTCTCCATGGAACTTGCAGAAGTGATATCTCTGTTTCCCTCTGTCACCAGTCAATACATTTCCCATAGGGTTGTAGTTAACAGGGTGAATTTCTGTAAGCAAGCTTTGGACAAAGTTTAGTATTTGCTACAAATACTGACAAATACAAATAATACTTCAAAAAGTATTTTCTACAGAAGCTGCAATTTTTACCATCTCTACCACTGATCATGATCAGTTGAAATCCTGCCACATCCTATAAACTGAAATGGATGGAGCTGTGTCTGTACCTGGCTGGGGGACCTCGAGCTGCCACCTTCCCATTACAGCATCTGAATGCCACTGACTAGAGAACATGACATTCTCTTCTTTGGCTTGTCAGTGAATGTTTGGCTGAAGGCCAAAATGTACCTGGAATTGCAGATTTTTTGGATGAGGCATAAAGGGCTTTCTAGAAAATTTCACTGTGCTTTTCTTTACAGCATTTAAAACCTATTCTTCTGGGTAAGAGCTGACTAACATCTCTTTTCTTCCTTTAGAATCTCTACCAGAATTTTCAGTAGTTAGTAATATACTAAAGGTACTATGTCATTTGTGGTTCCAAGCTCTTGACTAATTCCTGACTTCCTGCTGTAATAAAAGCTGCATTCCAACTTTAAATGGCTGTTTAGTTTAACACTAACGATTTGAGTTATACCTAATATAGATCTGCACACAAAGTGTTTTGGGCAAATATCATAGCTGGTTATGATTCAACTTCATATATTAATAAATATTGAACATGCATAGTACTTAAATTCATTCATATTTGCAATGAAGTGCCAATGAAAAGAAGCTTAAGGAACAAGACACTTCAGAGATTAAGCAATGCAATATAACAAATTCCACATAAGAAAGTAATAAGTTTAATTCAGTTATATTGCTGCTTTATTACTGGACAATTATTTTGTGACCTGCATGAAATGAAGGTTGTATTGTCATAGTTTGGTGCCTACATCCCAGCAGAATACCAGAGTTCACCAATTGGGCTCTACTTTTGGCAGGCTCAGATGATAACTTTGCTCTGCTTGTAAAAAACTGGCCCATTTTCTGGACGTCTATAGTAAATTCCTCCAGAACCAAGAGGTTTTTATTGAAACTGCAATTTTCAGTGATGTCATTTTACAGGTGTTGAGTTAGTGATTAAACTATTGAATGCCTGAGCAAAGCATACATCAGACCTTGCATTGGCTCTAAATGTATAAAGGATTTAAAAAAATTCACTACTGAACAGATTTGGCTTCATAATCTTTCTTTCCTTTATAAATCATTTAAACAATGGCAATCACAACTAAATACTTATTTGCTCTTAATACCAAAGTTCTATCTGTACTCCTGCTCAAAATCTCTGGTGTGATACATTTGACATTTTCCCATGGCTCTCATCAAGTTCGAAACTTGTTCCAGCTTATGCCCTTATGCTTTCCTTTTTTTTCCTTGTCGTTGTTCCTCTTCTCAGCCCTCGGTGCCAATGAGTAATTGGCAGGGTTTGCTGGTCTTCTGCACTAGCAGTTACAGGGTTTGCTTTCCCAAAGTGCTTTATCCCTCTCTTGGCACAGGACAATGTGTACCCTTGGCCCTGCACACACAGGCGTGGAGCAGCCCCAGCAGCCGGCTTGGCACCAGGAGAGGCGGCATCAGGAGCCTCAGCAGGAGCAGAGAACACTTCTTGTGCTCTCTCTGCATCACAAAGCCAACATGCTCTCGGCTCTCCTGTGCGAGGGAGGGACTTCTGGGTTGATTAATTCTGTTTCAATTTCTCTCCATGGAAATGCTTATTTAAAGAAGGAAAAGAGGATGAAAGCTATTTTTTAATGTCTTTTTAAAAAATGTATTTGAGTCCTGCTATGCAGGTTTCTGTTGCAGAAGTACTTTGTAAATGGAACCCACATGCTTCTTTAAATAGATCAACCACAGTAAATGAAATTAATAAAGCAGAACAGTACAGAAACAGAAACTGTAGATGAAAATAACAGCCTAAAAAACTTAGTGCTTTCTTTTAATGAAAGAAAATATTACAGTGGTTTTTCCAAGCCACTTAAAATTTGCCAAGTGAAACAACTCTATGCACTTCCCTAGTGAGATTGTTCTGTTATTTAACAGATCTCAGGAAATGTGTGTTTGATATTCACTTTATATTTTCACCCTCAATTTTACCATAAGCAGTGCTTTTACCAGCTAGTAATGCTCCTATGTGGACTGAACCGTTTAAAAATTTAAAGCCTTTGCCTCATTCTTTTTAGAAAAATTATTTCATTACAGGAAAATTCTGATGGAGTACTAGGTTGAATCAAATTCCTACTGTAATAAATTTATATGAGTCAGAAAAGTAATGAAGACTGCTGATGACAGCGTTCTGTCAATTTGTAAAAAACAGTCAGTTTTTTAAAAAATATCAAGTACATTTTCACATAACATCATTATGTCATGAATTACTAATACAATGATGTCTTTTGTCTTTCACCAAATCTAGATATTTTTACCTTCAGTATTCTTCAAAACGATTTCCAGCATTTCTACTTCTGTTTAATAAGTACACGTTCATATGAGTTAAACAGTTTGAGCCCAAGTGAGAAATAGCTGAAATGCCTTCATTCTCCCAGTTCAGGCTGAAATCACTCCTACCTATAATTAATCATAGCTCTATGGCAAATGTTGCTGGACACCATGCAATTCAAACAGATAGAAATGAGTGGTGAAGTAGGAACTAATAATTTTCACTGGGTTTCACTGTTAATAAAACCAGAAATAAAAGTCGTCCATTTTTTCTGCATGCAAATTTATTGTTTTACAGCATTTCTACTATTAATAAAAAAGACATTCCTTATAATTAATTTCTTTTCTAAGCAGAAAAAACTGGCTATGTAGCATGCCAGCAAGTGAAAAAAATATCGAATTATGTACGTTTTACAGAGTAATTTCTCTTACGGGTTTGTTGTATCATTCCTTCATTCCAGCACTGGAATATAATGAGGAAGATCCCCTCTGAGAATTTATAAGAAGAAAAGCTATCTAAGCCATTTTAACAGAATCAAAATTACTGTAAGTGAGACTAAATTAATTCTATCCCAACATCAAGATGGAATTTCTATCTTGTATTTCTAGAACACCAGCATTTCTAAAACATTCCTGAAGGTGTGTTAGGGTGTGAGGGAGGTCTCTTTTTCTCTTACAACACAAAAAGTAGTTGCCACTGGTGTCTTGCAACATATCTGTAAATAACATCTTGCAGCAATTATGTTTGTGTTCTACTGCCATGCAATAACATGAAATGCAGCAGTGGGCATGACTTACAGCAGAACACACCGCTTGGGTTTCTACAGTTGGTAAGCAGAGAAGCATCCACTATTAAACTTCATTTCAACTTTATGGAGAGGCAAGTGATGAGGACTTGCTTGCACAAAACAAGAAAGCTGTGGCTAATTTTTTATAACAATATTTGCCTAACAGAATTGTAGTTTTAAAAGTCAGCCTAGTAATGGAAATAAGATTTCAAGAGAGAATTGTTCCTTTGCCTTTGTTGTACCTGCCCACAGACAGTAGAGTGTTGAGTTTTGAGCAGAATCTTACCATTTCCATTTCTCCAAATATGAGTTTAAAAAAAGATCCAACAAATCAAACCAAAAGAATTCTTTAGCATATATTCTACAGAAAAAAAAATAATTAAAAATCAACAGTTTTCAGAGGCTGAATTTGCAAAGACAAAACCAATAAAGAATCAGATCACATGTAAGCACTAAGTGTGTCTTTTTATATTGAGTTTATGAATGCTAGTAAAGCAGAACCTACTTCTGGTACTTCTTTTTGGACTCTTTTTGAGGTAGGTGGAAATTAAATTAAAGAGTATTTGTGTTTTTCTTCATGCTTCTGCCTTCCCCTTCCCCTGTTTTCAGTTCATTAGAGAAAAACGTCAGAGATGAGTAGATATGAAAATTTTTCTTTCTATATTTCCAGAATGAAAAACTTCACATTTTTTGTCAAGACAGATGTTTTGTCTTTAGCTCAGTTCCTATGGTTACAAAATTCTTCAGTACCTTCTCTACCAAACTGATATCAACTGTGAAAGTCTCAAAAATAAAGTACTTGACTGAAAAGAGATAGCACAGAAACAGCCCTAGGGGCATATCTAGAGCTACAATTTTAGAACAATTCCTCGAGGTTGACAAAACTAACCTGAAACCTCTAGGTACAGTAAGAAAAGCAAATATACACAAGGGGAATAAAATCAGTGACTCTACACCTGCTGCTTGACCCTTTTCCTGCATTTCATTCTGTAAGAATGCTGAGTGTTATCTTATTAAAGCAATGAAGGATACTGGATCTGAGATTATATGGGTCAATCAGGAAAGCCTCTCCATTTTTACAGAGCTGGTACCACTCTGGTCTGTTCTTTCATGCTGATCCCTGGGAAAGAAATTGTCTTGCCCTACTTCTTGAAGATTTTTTTGCAATTGCTTTACTGTCTGCGAGCACTAGGATTTCACACAGTTTTCTCTGCTTTTCCCTTCAACATTTTATCTTTCTAAGCATCCCCAGTGCTGATGTCTCTTCCTGGAAATACTCTTGCTGAATTTCTCCTGCTTAGAAAGGTTTTTTTTTCCTTTTCTTATCTAATCTCAGCAAGTTTTTCTTTGGCATAGGGGTCATTTCATCTGTTGTAAGATATCTTTAGTCAGCCTTTAATAAGAACAGTAGTCTATTCTATATTACCATCTCTCAAGATTTCCTTCAGTTCTATCACTGCTTTCCCTCATTCCTTTGTTTTCTCTAAACACAAGATGTTCAGTTACTTTTTGCTTTATCAAGAGCCTGAAGTTCCAAAGGAAGGAGAACACAGAGAAATTCATATCTGAGTCACTCAAAACTATTTCAGCACTTTCACAGACTGCATACAGTCTTGTTACTTAATGAAGACAGCCTCAGTTCTCTTTCTGATGGCCTTTCCCTGTTCTAGAATTTGCATCAAACATTTGCAAATCTTCAGAAACAGATTTAAAATATTTACAAGGCTTTGAGTGTTTTTCATTTACTGACACCTTGTAACATTATTGATCTTGAATGTGGGTGCTTGCCTTGATTTAGCAATGCTTAAAATATTTAATGTCTATGGTTTGCTTTGAGTAAAACAAAATGAAAGAAAGTGTCATAAAGGAATAAAGAGTAAATTAACATGTTTCTAAAGAAAAATAACTTACCTCATGGCATGTAATAGAGTCTCACATAATGCTCACTGAACAAGCCTTTAGAAAGACTTCTCAGGGAGATAAATTTAGGAGCACAGAATGAAGGAAGAATATGTTAAGAATGCAGAAAATCTCTTCCAATAAGCAATGGACAAGAGATGTAAAATATAAAGGATTCTAAAGGGTCTTGTAGTCATTGTGCTTTCATTAAATCAGAGTTTTTAAAGATTACAGTTATAAGCTTCCATTATTGATATTATTACTACTGCTTGTCTATAATTATATGATAAGATAAGATAAGATAAGATAAGATAAGATGAGATAAGACTGTTGCCCATTAAATATCTGCCAGACAGATATACAATCACCTCTGTATACTGTCTGCATACGAGACACACCAGGGACTAAATCTGGAACAAGTTTGCACAATGCCCTTTATAACTTGCAGAAGAATGCAGATAAACTGTAAAAAATACCTTTGTCAAAGTATTCCTCTACTCTAAATCTTAGTAATTAAGGTAACCTGTTGCTTCTAATGTCATTAGGAAAATAGGAACAAAACCTTTCAATTTTGTAGCTATATAGATTTTAAAACTGAGCATCCCTACATTCTTTGGAACCTGAAACCATTTTTGCTACACCACAGCAGTTGAGCTTAAGGACCTACATTGCTCCTCCCTTCTTCTTTCATGTCACGTGTAGAGCTGAGGGAAAAGTGATCACTGCAAACAGGAAACTATCGAGACTTTGGAGACACCATAATTTGATATGTGCTACTACAACATCCTCCAGTTGCATGATTTTTCATTCTAGTTTTTATTTATGGGATATAGGAAGCAGAAGTTCAAGTGCTTGAATCACTGGTTTATTATCCACTTGTAAAAAGTGATTGCAGTGGTGATGTTTTTATTTTCTTCCAAATATGGAAGTTTATATTTGAGTTTGTACCCATCATGACAAACAAAAAACCATGAAACTGGCAAAACCTTCCATGAGACATCTCTTCCACAATTTGGTTTGTCAATCTATCTTCTCAGGGTTTTCTTGAATATCTTAGAAAGAGATTGGAATATTTCATGTGTGGTAGAAAATAGGATATAAAATTATGCAGTTAAGAGAAATTAATTTATTTTCTATTAGCTTGTATATCACTGAATCTCATTATTCTTCTGATTCTTCCAATATCCATAAATGGTGAACTATGGCAACTACAGGTAGGATTTTAGAATTTTCATTATAATGTTTTTAGCATATGTTTAAAAGTACAAAACCATGACAAGGCTGTTTTAAGAACATAGAAAGCTTAAAGTAGTTCCTGTGTCTTTAGAATGCGATAACTTCCTGAAATGAAAATCAAACAGAAGAAAAAAAAAAGAGCAAAACTAACTAACTAACTAAATAAATAAATAAATAACACTGAAGTTAATGCAGCCAGGATCCCCAAACCGGTGTTTTGCTATCCAGGCTATCAATCCACAAGCAAAGACTAGCAGAAAGTAGTTGGATTCATATTTTCAAGTGTTTCTAAAAAGGCAGATTTGAACAAGCAGGTTTGATGAAAATTTTCTACAACAAGTTTATTAATTTCTGAGTGATATTGTATCAATTCAAGCTAATCCATCATGAAAGCAGGGAGAGCTGATACTTCTTTTATCCTGTGGAAGGATGTGCATGAATCAGTAATTACAGAGCATTGCTCAGCTCCTCCATTTACTTTCATCTTGTGAAGAGATTAACAGCCATCCTTGAGACACCACCTGCTTCCCATTCATCTAAGGGATGCCAGGGGCTGGAAGTTCTGCTGGATGACTCAGGGCCAGGAAGGGTTTGATGAGCTAGCAGCACCTTTGGACTCAGGGAGGAAGAGGAGGAGAAACAAAGGCCAGTTTGTACACTGGATCCTCCCAAACATTCCACCCACTCCTTATTTTGACACAGGCTTCTTGTCCTTCTCTGCTTAGCTGCTTGTCCAGACCTCAGGCAAAGAGATTGTGCTGTTTCAAAGAACTGTAGCTGAATTTCCTTTGAATGTCTCTCCCTTTGCTCACTTGTCACACCTCAACAAACAATATGTAAAACTGGTTGCAAGTAGAGTATTGTGAGTCATGAAATTTAAATTTGGACAGCCATTTTGCATTTCATATCTCTATTTTCTGTGACTGCATCAGATTCAGGCATCTTTCCATTTCAATTTAACTTTAGACATGACATGCTTCTATGTCTTTGTCTTCTGATCAAAGTCTCCCCAAAGTCAAAAACAAATGTTTAAGTACTGTATGGTGTTTCCTTTGGATTTATTTTTAATTTTTTTTTTTTATTTTGCTGTTGATGTTTCTTTTTTGCCATTTCTTCTCAAATATGAGTAAAAGATTGACTATCTTGGGTGACATATTAAGTGATTAATCTACACTTCATCTTTCATTTATATTTCTCCAGACTATTGAAAGGATTGTTCTTCATTATCCTGATAGCACCTGGATTTAGTTCTGTTCTCAGCTGCAGTAAAGATGGTAACATTGGTCCCAGTAACTTAAGAATTATGAAAAAAGGATTTTTGCAGAACATTGAAATTACTGATGGTTTTCTGTTGATGATAATATTAGAGATAAAAGATTTTAAATTTACATTTGTATTTAGGCACAAAGAGAACCCCACTTGGCTTAATATGCTTGAGATTTTTGCAAGTTTTCTATATTTATATTCAGTAACGTGCACAAAAAAATGTTTTGAATATTTTTCCCAATTTCCCGTTTTTCATTCTTTAGTTAAAGTTCAGCTACCAGGGTTGAGCACTACATAATCCTTTATGTATTCCCAAAGAGGAATTTAGTGAAGTGCTTGTTCTGATAGTTAAAATGTATCTTTTGAAGTTCATCTATCTCACTATTTTATTTCATTAGTGGGGAAAAAAATTGAAATTATAATGTATATGTAAACTTGATAACACAGTTCACAAAATACTATTTTCAAATTCTTATGGTAGTTTTCACAGGTGAAATTTGCATTGTATTATTCTGGTCATGGTATGAAAAGAACTCTTTTCTGCACTGTGGAACTATTATCTGTTACTTCGACTGAAACAGAATAATTTTCAAAATATGATTACTGATTATTTTCTGCAAGCAGCCTACAGTGAAAATTGCTGACAGAAATTATCTGGCAAGATAGAAAAATAGATAGTTTGTTTCAGAGGATGAGAAATATTCATGAGTAGCAGAATAAGCAAAAATAATTAGTATTACACTTTTCAAGATTAGCCCAGTTCTAAGGGAGCTAGTGCTTTTTTTTCTCCTTTTTAACACACTGTGAAACTTGACATGCAAAAGGATCTTAAAATAAGGTTCTCTAAAGGTAGTCAATTTGGAAAAGTAAAGTTTTGCAAGACTCATTTCTTTGTAAACTATTGTTACTCCATAAAAGCCTGAACTAATATAAAGATTCCTTTTATTCACAAGGTACTTTTCTAAGGTTTCTTAAGGTTTCTAAGGTTTCTTGTTTTCCTGCTTAGGAATAACCATATAATTAGCTGTAACACAGCTCTTATTTATGTATTTGAAATGAATCTGAGCTGTGACAGGAACCTTAACAGTAGGGAAGCCTAATTTTGTTTCCTGTGTTCTGGTCATGCACAATTCCCTAGAGGCACAGTATGACCCTTCTAGAGCCTTCCTCATGCAGGAGTTTTCTCTTGGCACATTGATGATCTCCAACCTGTTTCACCCAGGTTTAGGGTTTGTGGTTTTTGGGTTCTTTTAATCTAGTATACTTTCTTCTTGGAAATAAAAAGACAAATGAGATCATTATGTATAATTTTGCTTTATTGTTATCCATATTACATTATAGTACATCCCTGGGCAATACAGGTACTTATGTCATGTGGATATTATTGCAATGAACTTTCCCAGGTGAAGCATAAATATAATATTATTTTCATTAGAGTTAATGAAAATATTAGAGATTATTATTTGATCAGGGAAATCTGAGACACAGGATTCCTGCTTTGAGTAAGAAACAGTCAAAGCATAAATCTGCAGACAAATGATTTGGTAAATTTAGATTTTTTGCTTTTCTTGCAATATGCGGAAAAAGACTTCATTCTTTTGTCTCCTGTTGTACAGAACAATTAACAGTTTTGTATGAAGCTGTTTTTATGAGATGAATTAAGTAACTGTGGTGAAGTTACATGTGATTATTTCCTTTAGCTGTGTCTTTTGCAACTGTAACATCAGTAATCTGTTTATTGGCTGTGTGGGTACTAATATTTCTTTTACTTGTTTAACTCAGAGATTAGTGTTTTCAGTTTAGACACATTAAAATCACTGGTTTTGCCTCTCCTTCTGGAGTTATTAATTATTCAGATCTGCATCCCAAGCAAGAACTCTACATAAAACAAAATGTTACTGAAATCCTGAAATTTTGTTTGCTCATTAAAATTTAACATATTAAAATAAAAATATTTTGTGGGAAAAAAGACCTAAAGAAGAAGTGAAAAGAGATTTGTAGCCTAGATGTAGAGTACCATAATCTTTTTGTACAGTTTTTTGTTCTGGACCAGATTACCAGTACTGTGATCCAGAATCTGAATTTGTGTAAACTCTTGGCTTTAAAGCACTTTGAAACACTGTATTCACCATAAAAATAAAATTTGGAAGCACAGGTGAAGCCAGTCATAGAGCTAAGAAAAATTTTTTTAAATTTCAGCCTAAACAAAAATTACATGATAGCTGTAAAAGCAACATAGAAAAAATTAGGATGTTGCAAAATTAGTTATTTGCAACCCTTTTGTTTCAGGTCATTTCTCTCAAAAGACAAATAAATGAGCAACTATGTCACAAATTATAAAGATTAGGAGAGTCCAATGATCCTTATTCAGTAGACTTTGAATGCTCAATAAAAATGTCTGAAGACTCAAGGAATATTTACTGGATATCCCTAGAGGAGTTTGCAAATAATCCTTCCCGAGAGTTGGTATTCTCCAATACAAAAATGTATATAGTGCCTGAAATATTCATCAGGTTTCAGAAGTAATCTAGGAGATATAATCACTCTAATATGCAGTGATAAGATGCTCAGAGTGAATAAATGTGCTTTGGGTTCAACTCTCCTCTACCTCAGCATCAGTGGGATTTGGCTTGTCACACTTGGGCAGCTGCTCTCTTTGCCTTCTTGTGTCCAAGCTGCAAGCACACACCATCAGCAGGGCACCACAGCAACCTCAAGCCATCTATTGATGGCTAAGCCAGATCCACACAATGCAGGAATATTTTCCTTTTTAAATTACAAGCTCATTATTACATGTGTATGTGATAACAGCGTTTGAATGAACATGATTGCTCAGCTAATAAACTTCATCCACATTTCTATATGTCTAAAGGCAATCTGGCCTATGGTATTATTTTTGAGTAGTTTTTACAAGTTGTTACACAATTCTAAACAAAGTAAAATTCTGTGGTCCCTGCACAATATTGCTTTCACCAATAGCAAGGTGCTTTTTCTTTCCAACACCTGTAAGGGTGCAGCTTCTTAAAACCTAACTAAAGGCTTCACTGGCTCAGCTGAGCCATGGGTGTGTCCTGGTGTGGGGCTGGCCTTGGATGGAGGCCAGGTGCCCACCCAGCTGCTCTATCAGCACCCCCTCCTCACCCAGACTGGAGAGAGAAAAAGGATGGAAAACAACCTGTAGGTTGAGATCAGGCAATTTACTATAGCAAAAGATTGTGTTTCATGTTTGTTCATTCTCTCCCTTTACTTAGAGCTGAATACTAAGTTTTTCTATGCACTACTACCTAAATATTCCTAGGTTTGTTTTTTTTTCCAAGTCAAATATTATATATATATTCAGTCCAAAACATAATGTATAAGATTTTTATTCATGCAGGAGGAAAACAAGTGCCAATTGAGCAACGTGAGTAACGATTTATAATCTAATATTGGTTGGAGGTTTACAATGAGAGTTCCAGTTGCATAAGTTTGATTTCATCTGTGCTCTTACCAATTATTTTTCATGAGGATCCTTCACAGTTGCAATAACTCTGTCATGGGTGACTACATTTCTACATTTTTCTCTTTGCAAAGAAAAGAATCTTGGCCCTATAATTTAAAATTAAATTAGTTCAGACCTAATTAATTATTTTCATAGATAAGAGCTACTTATTATTTTTAATAACATTTATAAAGACTAGTTACAAAGAAGGACACGTTCTAGTGCTATAAAACCCTTCCAGGGAGTTTGGGACTGGGGAGCAATAAAACCTGTAAGCATACATTGGAGGCTCTTTCTGCACTAGTTACTAGTTAAAATCATCTCCTGGATTTTCCAGTAGGAGGAAATTGCTGATGATCATCCAGGCTTTTGATCACATTAAAAAATTCTTCTATGGAAAGTAAGCTGAAGGTATACACTGTAATGCTACAGAAATTATAAAGAGGGAAAAAGTAGACTTTTACCTATATTCGCTTTGAGCAGACTCTGGCTATTGATTGTAATTAATGCATTTAAGAGAGTACAAAACCTGGTTTTGCTGCTGCCCATTATTCAATGATTGTGCACCTTTTGGCATAGCAAAGAGGATATTCACCTTCTTCTCACAAAGGCACTTTGTCTTTCTGATTAATCACATATGTCAGACTTCATTTGAAAAGACATTATCATATGAATATAAATGATCCTGAGAAATCTTAGGAAAGGAATGCAGAGAATTCTACTATGGGGAAGAAAATTGGGAAAAAATATTCAGAGAAAAAAATATTAAAAATTTACTGCTTTTTGCAAGTCTTCTCTAATGGTTCTTGTAACCTCATGACAATAGCAACACTTTTTATTAATTAGGAATTTGTATGGCTCTAATTTTGCCCTTTCATAGAGAAAAGCTGTCATGTTTACATCACTTCAATTTTGGTTATAAGAACCCTCATTGCGTGGACTTTTCCCCTTTGTTTTTCATCTTGCTGCCTTCTGGGAAATATATTAATACATGAAACACTGGGATTAAGGCAGCTGCATTCTGTCTTTTGACTTTCTGCCAGCCTTTAAAAGTCCTAGAGTCCACAGAACTGCAGGCTGTTGTGTGAGAATAAGGCCACTATTCAGGATGAAGGATGATTAATGTCCCTGCCCTGCTGGCCCAAGGAACTGACCTTTGCACGGGTGAGACCTGGTCCAGTGCAAAATGCCTAACTCATCTTTCATTAACATTACCCCTCGTGACCACAGAGGGGCCAAGATATTGCATGGTTAAGTGAATCACAAAATGAATATTTTATGAATAAGTGTAAGCTCTCCATGTATGGTTTCTACAAACAGGAGCTGTGTAGGAGCTGAGGCAAAGGAAATGTGTATGAGAAGGAGAACAATGCATAATGTATGGTTATTTTTCCTTTCTCTCTTACGTGTTCCTAGATTGTTCAGCTGTAATATTAGCAATTACATGAATCATGCTACTTGATTTTAACCTTCTCAGTTGTTATATAACAATGGCTTAGGAGCTTTATAAATCACTTTCATTACGGCTGTGAAACTGTTCAATTATTCAATTTTTTAAGAACAAACTATTTTCTGGGTCTTCTCCCTATTGCTTTCAGCAAATTATCCCAGCAAATCTATCTGTCATCCTCTGGCACTTCTACATCTTAACAATAATGCAATTAGAGCTCGTTCCATTTTTTTTAAATTCTTTGTTATGTTTATACCTCATTCCCTAAGCATCCACTCTATGGACCTCTTCATCAGCAAACTCTGTGTAAGCAGTGTCTGCATCCAGTATTTTCAGAAGTTGTTTGTTTCTTCTGATATTTCTGGGAAAGTTTATACCATCTAAAGTCAATGAGTAGAAGAAAAATATCCAGTGAAAAAGCCTATCAAGTCAGGTTAGCCTATCAGGTTTAGTCAATATCAAAACAGCCAATGGCAGAAAATATTAATGAATTTAAGAGTACAAATGGAATTCCTGAATGTAGCTGTGATATTGATTAATTACTTTACATAGAATAGACATAGAGAAAGGTCAGCAATCAGTAGTGAGTGGTCATTGCTGTAGACAAATTTTTTTCTCCAATCAAAAACTTCTATTTGATAAAATGATATTTTAATATACTGAATTTAAAGCTTCTATTTTAAGGAAGTCTTGAGTCCCTGTATTCTTATAGATATGTGACATAATAGAAGATGCTCTATAGCAATCTAGGTTCCAAATACTGATGGAAGCTTGCATGAATTTTTCAAATCTGTTTTCAATAGCATATTAATGTTTGTATCACAATGGAAAAATAATGGTTAAAGAATTTGCCTTATTTGTATTTAGGATAATAAGAAATAAATGCCAAAGTTGTTCAAACTGCATTTTTAAACTAGAGTTGGGCTGACTGAAGATTCCAAAGGAATAAATAAACACCTATATCAAAAAGCATAAAATCTTAAGGAACTGAAAAAGCATAGCCTCAGAAGAGTGCTGAGAGAGATCATGCTGCTTTTTGGGACTCTTATTGAAATTCTAATCGCTTTTTTTCCCCCTGATAAATATTCTGTAAGGTTTGCTTGTTTCTTTCTGCAGAAAAGTTAACAACATTTTTTTTCAGAAATTTTCAGTGTCATGTATACTTGGGCTACAAACTGTAAGTGTTCTTTCTAAGATGGCTGCAACACCTCTGACAGGCATTTTATATTAATATAAATTAATTTAGATTGAACAGAAATAGTGTGGACTTAAACTTGATATAAGGAAGAACCTCTTTTTTTCTTTTTTTTGTTTAGATCTGGTTTTATTTGGTTGGTTATTTATGAGAAAATCCTTGGATATTCCATTCTTTCTCTCCTTCACCTTATCCAGAGATTTTAGGAAAACCCACAAGTATTCCATCTCCTTTTTCCTTTACCAGAAAGTCCACATAACCATTTACCTCGTTCCAGCTGACCACTAGTTAATGCTAGAGTGAGCTCAAGAAAAGAGAGACATTGAAGGAAGATAGGTAGCTGTGCTGCTTTGTGGCTCAGAATTATGAGTTCCATGTCTAAAGTGCTGCTCTGAACTCTACCTAGGCTTTCATTAAGTTCATATGCTATTCACTTGCTTGCTTTTCTGCAATACCTTTTTGAAAGACAGTGCCTTTTTTTTCTCCCAAGTTGAACAATTATTCCCTCTGTGATGAAAGAAGGAGCCACAGTGACAAAATTTAGTTTGCAATTTGACATTGGTACTGACATTGTGTCCTCACACTGCAAATAATAGTACTAGATAAACTGCTGAATTAATCATGAAAAATAAAGGTCTCTCCAGGAAATTCATTCCTTATCAATTGTTTATAGTCACATTTATTCACAGTAGTCTATGTGAAATAGACAGTTAGAATCATTATCTGAAAAACCAGAAGCATATTTACTTTTTAAATGAGTATTTAATATTTTAACAGTACTCTAAAAATGAATTTAACACTCAAGAAAAGTGTTGACAGCCTTAGAAATTGATTTGTATCTTGCTCTACAGAGGCCACATCACTAACTGAAGTATAAGCTTCCATCATAATTCTGTAAAAATAAGGCAGCTGAATTATTTGCTCTGCTCCCTTACTGGTCTTTAATTAGAAAATTATACAGGAAGAAAGATTATGCAGCTTCATGAAAAGAAAAAGCAGAGATGGAGGGGAAGAAGGAAAGATAACTGACAACACTTTCCCAATTATTAGATTTCAGAATTGTTTATGATGAATTTTGTAGATTTACGGGTGTACACAAGTTAACAAAATAGCTTAATGAAAGACACAGCATAAAATAATTTAAACAATATTTTTCTTTTATTTTTATTTTTATTTTAGTGGAACATTATTCTAGACCCTAAATATTTTTTTTACTGATACAGACAATATTCCATCCATATTATTTACTTGCTTCTCAATATCAATATATTTTTCAGAACTCCAGGATCTGGGTATTTTGGCTCGGGAGACAGCATGGTACAAGCTCTGTATGTGTTCTGCTGAGTTTCAAACTAACCCATTCTTGGTTTATTTTTCAGTATAAACGGCAGCAGGCAATATATTAATTTATATAATAGCTCTGAACACTTTGCTCTTTACTTTAAAACCAGTGATTTGCACTGGAACAATACAGTTGGTAGCAATGTAGAACTTAGCAGAGCCCCAGCTCCAGAACTTATGTACCAAAGAATTATCCAATGGTTGGGCTGACCATGACAGGCTGCTGTGATAGAACAGTTTCAAATCTGTCAGAATGAATCAGACCTTCAGAGACTCTTTTCCCCCAAAAAAACTTCAAAAACTATCAGACAGTAACAGTTTTTATTCACTTCCAAGCCAAGAGTGTATATTCTTAAAAAAAAGAAAAAAATCCCAATTAATTTATTTGGCCATAATAAATTCACTAAATAGTGAAATATAAATACACTTACAAAAACAATTAGCTGTTTTGAGATCTTGCTTCACAATTTGAAATCCTATTAAAATCTACAGTTATCCAACCAATTATTTAGGTAATTATTTTGACCTATGTAATTATTGCATTAAAAAAGGATTTAAGCAAAAAATATTCCTCCAGCAATTTAATTTTATTAGTGTAACATAATAAAGTAATCAGAGATGATAACAGCAGCAGTGAGTTTTTCACTTAGAGCAAATAAAATGGACCTTTTTAAAGTATATAAAAGTACATAGTTAGCAGTTATGATTATGAATAATGAATTATAATTAAGGGTCATATTAGAATAAACATATGCTTCCAACTCACATTTATTTTGCACTTCTCTAAGCCTCTGGTGGTGGTTTGAAAAATCACAGCAGTACTTCTGTGAGACATGCTGTGGCCCATGGGAAAGTTAGGATAAGTTCTGGAGTTTTGAAGGATGGGAAGTGGTAGTCTATAAAATAGGAACAGGAGTTCATGTATGTTTTTGGGTAGTGATTATGGAATTATACATATAAAAGATCCACAATTTACTGTAGGGAAAATATATCATTCTTATTAATTTTTATTTTATTTTTTATTTAATTTATTGGGTTTTTTTGAAAATCAGTTCCTCCAGCTCTTCTGTAAAATTTTTGATTCTTCCCCTTTGCAGAACAGTGGAGAACATAAGACTTGGGAGCATATGGACCCATCAGAGGCCACAGAGAAAAATATTCCAACCTACACATTTTAGCTGCCCAGCAAAGTAAATAAGTCCTCAATACTGTAAAGAGCTTTGCTTTGTCCAGAACAGTTTAGATCTTGAAAATACACTTTATATTTTTTGTGCATATGTAAAAAATGAACATAAACTGTAAATGCACGGGGAAGTACATCCATAGAAAAATTACATTTTGAATGCAACTAATAATAATAATTTGTTTTGTTATAAAGCTTTTGATTAAGTAGTGTATTAAAAGGTTCAAATTCTACTAACATTCTCTTGATCCCAATTTTTACTCAAATACTAATTCCTCCAGCATCACAGTGAATAGAAACAGAATACATCTAGAGACTGCCTTTTTTTCAATTCATTTCAAATGCTGATGCTTTCTATTTGAAGTAAAATTGCAGAGGAGCTTTTTCCATTTTAGTTTTCATACTTAACTTTTCACTGCTAAAGTACTGTGCAAATTTATGGTAAAATTTGTTAATGTTCCCAAAAGTAAATTTTTCACTTTAGGGAGGCACAATATTCTTCATCTGGGGACTGACTGATTGATATCTCCTGGTGCTTTATTCACAAGCTGGAAAAGACAACACTTTTCCCTCCAAGGAATCCTTGTTTTCCCTTTTAAAAGTAGTCATTAACTTGCAAAAAGAGCTGTCACTGGTGCTGACAAGATGTCCTACAAACACTAGCAAAGCATTTGTAGGATATCTTGAAGAGGAAAATCACGAATATTAAAGACAAAGCAAGGCCTGAAATAGGAGATAAATAGTAGGAGACAGTTTCAATCAAAGCAGACTTTCAATGAGTGATGAGATCACTTTCAGGTACAAGTCCTCATATTTAAGAACCTCCCTTATGTTGTAGCAAACAGTAGTAGCTTGTCTGCCCAGTCCAGTTCAGGAAATGGATTAACAGGGAACATAGGTTGCAGCTGATATTGAGGTTCCCACATACATTTGTAGGGAGTAGGAAGATTTCATATGGCTTGTGCTATCTATCCTTGAGAAGTGATGACTATTTCAGGACAAGCCAGATTATCTCTATAAAAGTTAATTTGGGACAGCTCTCCTTTTGGAGGTTCATGTCAACATAATTTGGGGGCTGGGAGACAATAGAGAAGACAAGAAGCTGGTTCTTGAGGGGAAAAAACCTAAAACCATCAATAAAATAAAACATAAAACCAATTCTGATAAAAAAGCATATTGGGAATATAAAGCATATTGGGAATGATTCACAAGGAAACTAGAAACTGATTTTTTTATTGATTCCATATGTATCTAGCTATACTTTCATGCACATTGCCTGTTGCAGTCTGCATGAAACCAGCTTGCTTTTTAGGGCTGCTTTTGCAGTGCATTCCTTATAGAAGACACAGCTGAAGATAAAACCCTGTGTGGGATCTTAAACCTGACTTGCTACTACATTTTTTAAGTGGGCAAAGGTTGACTAGTTCTGCAGAGGAGTAAACACTGAACCTGCAAACAAAGTAGGAAAGGACATGGTCAGACTGCTTGGAGAATTGCATCACTGTTCCCATGGTTTATGATTTTGTACCATGAAAAGGCATGGGAACTCCTTCTGGGTATGAAATAATAATCAGTAACAACATGGTTTATGGAGTGGTTTACTTTTCTGAGGAAAAGAAATATAAGGTAGTGCTGTGTACTTAATGATGAGCTGCTGGTGATAGGGATGTAGCTGTTTTAGTTCTCTTGTGCCTTCTAAAGCAACAATAAGAACAAATCAATAACACCAATAAAATCATGTGCTATTTTACAAGTTTTCATTGCCCCATATATGTAAAAAATAGAATGGCATAATTTTCTTGTCTCCCTCTTGCTATCTGAGTGGTACATAATCTATTCTGTACTGATATATTACAAACTGTCTGGAAGGATAGGGTAACCATATTTACAATGGTTTCTGAGGCAACATAACTAATTTTTAAAGACAAACTTAGTGATTTATTATCTAGCCTGTCTACCGTGTATGTTCAGTGCACTTCCACACCATTAACTCATTTCTTGAAAAATCTATACAAGCTCCATGTTAAAATGAATTATAACCAGCCTGCCCTCCAGAAAGCCATCATGTAAACCTCCTCTCTTCTTATTGTAATTTTTAATGTATTAAAAAAGAACAACAAAAATTAATAATAGCATTACTCTGTCAGATTAAGTGAAAAGAAATATTAAATTTAACATATTATATTTTTATATAATTTGAGAGAGCATTATTTTGCTGGTTATCTCAGAAAAATGAGTTTCAAAGTACTTTTTATTTTTTTCATAACTAATTTAAAAACAATGACAAGTATGCCACAGTGAAAAAATCCAACTAGGTTTGTCATGGATTGAAGATACCACTTTTTAGAATATATTTTATAAAGTATGTCCTTAATGGTTTACTCAATCATAAGCACAAATATCTTGAAATTCTACTTTTTATAACGAGGTAAACTTGGAATTTCCTCTGCTTCAGCAGGAAAGTAAACTACCAGGCAGTTTCAGGATCGATGAATCTCTGGTTGCTATTTTGAAGACCTCTGGTCTTTATGAAGACCTTTGTATTGAAAAAACCAAACCAAAAAACTAAAACCAAAACAAACACACAAAAACTGTAAAGAGAATGGTAAAAGAATAAGAATAGAGGGGTTTTTTTTGCCCTGGATACTAGTGGACACTGAAGAAGATTTGAAATTGTAGGAATTCCTGGAACAGCTTGACAACACTCCCCCTAACACATAAGCACCTATAGAATAAAATCCTGGCTATTTTCCTAGGAAGGTACAGCAGAACTGAGAAGCATACAAAAGAATTAAAGGAATGAGAAGAAAGCAGACTAGTTTTTCTCTTCCAAAAAGAAAATAAAAAAAAAAAACCAAACCCCTAAAATAGGGGAGTTAGGATCAATATCCTTACAGTTAATTATATGATGAAGGCAAAATCAAGTTTTACTTTTATATTGAAAGAAATGGAACTTAGTAATGTCATATGGTTAAAAAAAAAAAAAAATAAAAATCTGTCCTTTTCTTTGTTTCTG
This sequence comes from Serinus canaria, assembly GCF_022539315.1. Lineage (NCBI taxonomy): Eukaryota > Metazoa > Chordata > Aves > Passeriformes > Fringillidae > Serinus > Serinus canaria. The sequence continues at coordinate 20,246,828 of NC_066319.1, forward strand.
CCTTAGAAACTCACTGCTATGGACTCTTTGGAGGCCCAAAGTACAAACAGATGCAAAGAAGGCTTAGGCAAGACTATAAAAGACACAAATATTGATCAGTACAAAGCAGAACAATATGGATGTAATCTGAGACAAGGAATTTCTAATCATGGATTAATGGAAGAGTGCACCCTAATAAATATAATATTTCATATGTTTTGGGTTTTTTAATCTATTCCGCCATTTTCTCTTCATTAGTATAAAGTTCCAGAATAGCAGACTAATCTGTAATAGAATTTTATCTGAAAAGGAGTATTAATATTCAAAATTTCATGTTACTTCTATTATTTTCTTGAGACATGATCATGCCTCATGAGTATGTGGTAAATTCCCTGAAAATTAATCCACTATCTATGTCCATGGTTCATTCAAATACTTTCTTTTAAACTAACAGTGTGTTCTTCAAATATATAAGGATTTATTTATTCAATGAGAACTGAAATTCCTGGACAGTGTTCAGACAGCAGCTAAGCATGGAGGGAATGTTTCTTTTCATTCCTTTCTCAGACCCTTACCTGGGGATCAGCATATTCAGAAGATCTCTTGTAGCCATCACATCAGAGAGAAAGATTTCTAACAATCACTGGTTTCTTACAGCAGATGCTGATAGTACTTTGCAAAGATTCTAAGAGATCTGAGGGGTGTAAAGTAAACCCATATTGAAAGCAAAGAAAACCAAGAGCCTTTCCTAAAGAAGAAAAGGTTGCCAGACCATTTTCTGAAGAAAAAATTTGTCTTTTTCTGTGAAGAATAGGCTTTGTCTGTAAATTCTGCAGCACTGGGGATGTCCAGTAATAAGTAAGAAAAAATTGAGAGGACTTTGTTTGGTTTCCTGATGTTTCAACATTTTCTGTAAACAGCTAGGCTGTTGTTTACATCTATCAGCTGGAAAAAGCTGTAACTTATATTGTCTGCTTTTTTTTGCCTTTTGAGGAAAAGGGGATTTTCATATACCCCTTTTGTAGATGATGGATTTTGAATGTAGATTTTCTTCCTCATATTTTAATTTTTTCCATCTGAAAAGCTTACCTACTCAAAATGCAGTTATGACTGACAGCAGAGAGACTTGCATATGCTCCTTTTGGTCTTAAGTGCTGAAGGTTCTGATTTCTTTTGCACACTGAACAGTTGTTTGTAAAGGAAAAGATGAGTTAAATGTGGCCAGGCCATTAACTGTTAATTGTTGCTCAGGTTTGAGGAAAACATGCTCCCCCCAGAATTGCAGCAGAATAAATACACAAAAGTCTGCTTCTGTATTTGTACGTGAATTTTAAACTGTGCTAATTTTATACATAACAGTTGTGCCAGGCAGACTCTATTTACATTATTCCTGTAGTTAGCAAGACATTGATATTTGCTGGCAGTGAGTGTTTCCAGAAGAAAACCTGCTATTGTGGTGCCTCATTCCTATGCATCAGTCATATGTTATTATGATTTGGGAATGTCAATTAAATACAAGAACTGAAATTATAACAAATTACAGATCTTTTTCATTACTTGAAGCTAGAAATTTGCAGAAGAGAAGTATAAAACAAAGAATGGTGAAAGGAGCTAATACACAACATTCAGATCTTATGAGCTTGAACAGCTTACAATGTGTGACTCTTCTTGGCCATAAAATAAGATCTTTCTGTCACATGAAAGAGAAATAGAAAACTGACTCTACAGGAATGATCCTGTCTAGTCCTAACAACAGGCTAAATTAAAAGAAATCTGTAAAATTTATGCTATGATAAAATGATGAAGAGGAGGTGTTTAATCTTCATAATCAAGTCCTGGGTTTGATTGCATTTGGCTCCCTGTGTTTGTCAGAGACATTTTTCTTGTGGTCAAAGAATTTATTTTACTTTTTGCAAAATCCCTGCTACTCTTATAAAAGCATAAGAAATGCATTAGTTCATCAGTGCAGATTAGGATACATGCAAATGTGGTGTGATTGGATACAAACAGGAAAATGCCAAAGTTCAAAAGGAAGAATTACGAAGACCACACTACAAAAGGAGCTGTATCTGAAAGCTACAAGTAAATTCACCATGGAACCAAATTTGACTTGTGTTCTCATAGGAAGAATTGCTGAGAATTTAATCCTGTGGAGTGAGACGCTCTCAAAATTTAATTATGATTTCAGGTTGAATGAGTCTGGGCACTAAAATTATCATCCAGAGCTCTCATTTTTGTATGTGCACAACAGACCCTTTATAAAAACACAGAATGTGTATTTACAAGCCTACATTTTATCTGAAACTGCAAATCTGAAATTCTCCATTAAAAAATGTGAAACTTCATATCCTTGTTTTTACTACTACAGATGTGGGTATACCTTCTTCTCTAGCACAGTGGTCTAACTGTTATTCATGTACAGAAAGATAAATATCCCTATTAACTTTTTCTTACCACACTGCAAAATGTATGTTTAGCTTGGATTTTTTAACCACAGATTTCACATTTCAAAGAAAAATTTCTTTCTCTTATTTGTATTTCAATAGAGTTTAGATTTAGTCAAGAACTAGATTTTGATCCTGAAATAAGAACATCATTGGAGGTTTTTACCCTGCATTGCAACTCAGAATATTGCATGATTTTGTGATTCTGTGATTGCATTTCTGAACGCTCTTTAAAAAGCTGGGCATAGAATCACTAAAGCTTCAAGAGACCAGAACCATACTGAAATATTCCACACCATAAGGGTTGAAAAAAATTTGAGAGTTATAAGAATTATTCAGCTAGATCAAAATCTGGGAAGAAATTTTCTGGAACAATGTCAGGACAGCTGAGATTTTCCTACAGTTCCCAGGAAGGGACTGGTAAAGGAAGGGCAGCTTTCCCAAAGCCTAGGTCACTTAAAGCTGATTAGCTACGGAGTAGATGGGAAATAAAAAAACCTTGGGATGAAGAGAGAAGTCAGCAGGGCTGAACCATGGAGAATAACCAGAAGAATGTTATGACACAAAGGTAGGAAGAGCCAAGCAGAGATGAAAAATGTAGGTAGAAGTAGCTTGTACACAGATGTGAGAAGATGGACCTTGGTGAATTATTCATGGGCAGAAAAAGTGCTGAACAGCTTATCAGCCTTTGGTATGGGGAAAAGGATCCATTATTGGATCCATGGATAATGGAGTACTTCATGAGGTGAGACTGTGTTTGGGCATATGTGTAAGTTATTTGTCTTGTAAGAAAATGTTTACCTTGTGTCATGTGACTTTGGTATGACACCAATGTTCTCCACAATAGTTATTCTTTGTACATGGGGTTTGCAAGATTCTGCTTTTAGTACTACAAAATTCATTGTTCATTTACTATTTGTTGTTAAAATGCAGTATTATCTCTGTTTCCTTATAGTGTTTCCCTAATCTACAGTAGTTTCTACTCTGAAAAACAGTTCAAATAATCATTAGCAGGAAAATGGTTAGTTCAGCTAAGATGTAACCTTTTTACTATGACTTCTAATGTGATTAAAGGAAATGGGAAGGGTACAGCTAAAAGCTAAAAAAAGAATTGCATTCATTTTCTGAAAACTTTATGCAAGTACATTTATTGAGAGGAAATGATGGTGTGCAAAACACCCTCCAGTTAGACTATGCAATAAACTGAGAGAAAATATTATGCCTAACTTCACTTTTGAAAATTTACTCTCATGATGAGCATAATGGAGACTTTCAATAGCTAAAAGTAATTTTTGCTTATGCATATTTTGTGCATTTCTATGAAACTGCTTTTATTTATTTATGAATGATCTATGCTTTGTGGCAATATTGCTGAAATACAACTAAAAAATTCTTTCTTTGCACTTATTCCAGTCTTTGGAAATAACCTGGCTATATTTTATGAAGTTGGGTAGCATTAAATTTATCTTAGTAGACATGCCATTTTTTTAAATGTAGCTTATGTAATTTTCCTTTCTTGCCACAGATTGACTGAGTATCTTGTAATACCACTAAACTGTCCTGTATCTCATAATAGAGAATTAATTGTTTAGCAACTTTATGCTTATTTGTACTTTCACTATTCAGCTGTGAAGAGACTCACCAAATTACTTCAATTTAGCAGTCCTCCTGTCTGACATAGAAATCCCAGTGGGCAGACAAAGGGTGTAAGGTAATCCAGTTTCTTATGTGAATGGGAATCCTCCCTTTATCCTCAGTGATTCAGTTAAAAAAGAAAAGCCATGCTCTACGTAGATGTTGTGGTTGTAATATATTCATCAAATTGTTTGTAACCAAAAATAACTTGCTTCAAGCTCTGTGAGATCACCTTTAAAAAGGCCTCCTTTGATTTATAATAAACCCATTCATTTTCTACAACTACATTTAAAAAAATAATTTAAATATCTGCAATATTTCATAAAACCCCTGGCATTATCTTCCTGTCGGAGGAGGACCATCACTAAGGTGTCATTTCTGACTGTGTCTAAGGTGTGGTCTCATAGGCATTTAGGAAAATGCAGGAAAAGATAATTAACTGCGAGTTTCTTAAACCACTGATATGCTGTGCTGAGGTCAGCTTTCTATGGTTGCTTGCACTGACTCTCACTGATTCTTTATGGCATCAGATGCCATTTGGAAAGAAATTAGAATCAAAAACCATTGTAGGGATGATTTCTGTGGTCCTTAGAAATTGTCTATAGTCACCAAACACTGGAATTTATGTTCTTAGCTGGAATCAATTGGCTCATGCTGCCATAAAAAAAGTCAGTAATACAATTGATCTTTGGAGAAGGCATGTTCCTTTGGGGGACATACAGTGTTTGAAATCCTACAGTTTCTTAGAGAATCTTGGTAAAAGCTCCAAGGGACATTTTTCATGAGCCCAAAGGAGAATGCAATTAAAGGCTGAAATTCCTATAAAGCAAAGTATTTCATGGGATGATGCAAGAAACAAGAATAACTTGGGATAGCCTTTGATTGGTCTGGAACAGATTTGGTTGTGAAAGATGAAACTTAATAACTTTTTCTCTTGCAAAAATTTTCAAGTCATAATTTTCAAATATTGAGCAAACCAACCGATGTCTTGTGCTTTGAGACTGTGTTACTGAAGGAAATGTTTTCTTGACCCCTTGGTTGCATTTGCTAGCACCTTTTAGTGGCATTTCCTCATGAATTGTAAAGATTCTATCAGTATTATTCTGATAGAATCAGTCCTAGATTTATTTATTCACAAATATGTCTACATGACAAGGTAGCAGTTTCAAGACCTTTTTTATTTATCTTTACTTATTTTTATCACTTAAGTAAACTTTTTAATTTGTTCCTCACAGTTTATCCCATGTTTCCAAGAAGCAGGCAATAGGGTCTAAAGACTATGGCAATGCTTCTCCAGTTGTTTGGAGCAGCACTTCCAGTCAGAAGTCCTCGAAAACATCCCAGGTGGAAGGGCAGATGTAGCATGAAGTCCCCTGTCCGGAGGTATTTTTCTCATGATAATGTCCACCATATCAAGTAGAAAATCTCCAGTTAGGTATCCTAATACCTAATATTAGGTATTAGGATACCTAATATTAGGTATCCATTAGCATGACCTCTGAGATAATAAGGAAGGCTTTTAAGAGAGGCACGGTTTGACCAAAGGCATAATTATGGAGTGCACTGAAGTGCCCTTTCCAATGACATCTGTTTGCTGATACATTTTGCTGCATCTTCCAAGTGGGCAATATTGCCAACATAATATTGCTCAGGCAAAGAAGAAACTACTGCCATGCTAATCTAAGAATTATTTCATGTTTTATTTTGTGGAGGCTGACTGTACTGGCCCTCAATTACCCTTAGATGGTTTATTGATATTCTGTGTTGCAAACCTGCAATTAGTAACTGTATCTGCTGAAAAGCATAAACTATTTGACATCATTGGCTAGGCAAGAGCTCAGCAGGGATTTGCTAAGAAACTGATATTTTGACCTCCATCTTGGAAGAAAATATGTAATAAGGAAAAGTTATCACAGTTAAAAAAAAAAAAATTAGAATCTGTTTTATTGGATTGAGACAAACCCTGTGGAGAAGGACTGGTGGGTGGGTGTTTGTTGATGAGCCCAACATGGTCTGGCAGTGTCTGCTTACAGTCCCAAAAGCCAACCACATCCCAGGCTGCATCAAAAGAAGTGTGGGCAGCAGGTCAAGGAAGGTGACTGTTCCACTCAGCTCTGCTCTTGTCCACCTCTGAGGCCCCTGACTTAGGAAAAGCATGGACCTGCTAAAGAGAGTCCAGGGGAGGGTGACAAATACCATCCAAGGGCTAAAGCATATCTCCTATACAGACAGGTGGAAAGAGTCGAGGTAGTTCTACTGGAAAAGAGAAGGTTCCATCAGACCTTAGAGCAGCTTTCCAGAAACTAAAGGGGGCCTAAAAGGAATCTGAGGACGGAATGGTTTTGAATTGGAAGTAGGTTTATATTAAATATAAGGAAGAATTTTTTTACTTTGAGGGTGGTAAGACACTGGCACAGGTTGCCCAGAGACGTTGGTGATGTTCCCTCCTTGGGGGTGTGCAAGCCCTGTGCTCAAGGCTTTGAGCAAGGTGCTCTGGTGGAAGGTGGCCCTGCCCATGGGAGGGGTGTTGGAACTATTCAGCCTTTTCGGTCCCTTTCAACCCAGACCATTTTATGATTCCTTGATTCTAAGTTAGCTCTAAATAAGACCTGGTATGTCCCAGGCACAGCCTCACCTCCACAGAAAATTTTCCTCAAATTTTCCTGTCTCCAACCAAAAGCAGAACTTACTCTAAAAGACAGGACAATAAAAACCATTTTGCAGAAGGAAGTGAACAGAGGTTGGAAAAGAAGGCATTAAGTATCTCATCCTTTTCCTCATTCTCTGTCACTACTTACTGCCTGCCCCTTCTAATAAAGGATGGAGAATCTCCTTAGCCCTCCTTTTGTTGCTAACGTATTTATAGAAACATTTTTTTGCTGTCTTTCAGGGTGGAAGCCAGATTAAGTTCCAGTATTATTCACATAATACTTGTGTTCTGCTATCTACAACCCATCTGAGTCCTGGGTGGGATTTTAAAATTTTCATAGTTTGATAAGTCACAATTTTTCTCATATTTGATGGTGTTGCGCTTCAATGTAATTGAATACTCTGAAAGAAGTCAGAACTGAAACTGAAATTAACAAAAATTATCTCTGTGAACAAAAGCAAAATATGCTCTTTTTTTTTTTTTAACATGTGATTAACTTTTAAATAGCTGTGTTTATTTTACTTTAAATGCTAACAGAATTTTTATAATTGGTAACACTGAGAAAGCTCAGGGACACCTGCCTTAGCAGGTGTAAGTGGGTGTGCCTTCTTCCATTTGTGGTTGTGTTTTCTGAGTTAAGAAAGAAATTTTCTATCAATGTAAGTACACCCATAAATAATACTAGGCATATTCTTTATAAGTAGGATGCAAGGAAACATTTGCAGCATTTAATCATAAGGTGTGAAATTCTTTGCTACAAGGACTCAGTAATTGACATTCATATGTTTCTCACAAAATAATTTTAATAGCATTGGGTAATTTCAGATCTTGTATAGAATGTATTTTATGGATGATCAGATAAAGACAGTCAAATTTTGTGTTTCTGGATATAGGCAGACCAGTGTAAGAGCTGAAAAATGTACAAACCTTTCTCTCCTCTAAAAATGTACAAACCTTTCTCTCCTCTCATGACAGATACCTTAGTGTTTATCACACTCCTGATTTCCCATTTTATTTTGATAAAATTGGGGGTGAGGGGGAAATGGACAGATGGGTATTTCCCTCTTTCTGTCTTAGTTATTGACCTCAGAATATGCCAAAATGATTTCAGGTACTAAATTAGTTGTCAAGATGTTGTAGCATACACTGGAAAATAGCACTGGAAAATAAAAAGGGAAGGTGTAAATAAAATGACAAGTTTGATCAGGCAAAAACTTAATACAGTACAAATAAAACATTTCTCACATTTGATTCTATTTTAAATATTTTAACTACTTAAAAGTCATATTGCCTTGCAACTGTATTATCTTTCCTTATGTACAGGAAAAATGAGTGTCTGTCTTTTGCAATAATGGTAGGAAATCTGCCTTCTCCTCAGATTATCGTATTCTAGCAGTAGTTGGTGGAATGTTATCAGTAAAAGAGAATTTAATGATCTCAATTCATCTGTGTTTCTGTTCAAATTAATGCAGTGTTGGAGGAAGTAACCAACTTAAAAAGTACCAACTCAAATCCCAGCCTGTTGTTTCTTCCTTTGAGCCCAAAGGTGTTAAATGTTACTCCCCCGCTTCTTACAGCTTCAGTGATGTGAAGAAATGTATTTTCATATAGAGAACACAGGATCCCAATTATGTCAGTCAGCTGAGGTAGTATAAAGCCTTGAGTCAGTTGCAAATAACAGATAACAACATTAAAGTCAGTCTGTCTCATTACTCCAAGAGCATATGATGTGTTCCCATTCTTATAATTACATTTCTTCCTATAAAATATTCCCTGAGATCTTTCAGTGGCATCCTCCTTTGGCAAGATAAAACCTGAATGGTCAGAGTATGCTAAAATATCTTTAGACCTTTTTCATAGTACTGTAAAACTCTTCCACCAAAAACACACAAAAAAAACCCCAAAAAACTCCAGTTTCTGTAGTTCTTACTGCTCTAATTAGAAGGCAGAGCTCCAAGACTTCTTATGCTATTGCAATTAATGTGCTGGACTAACACTGAGGAAATTTGAGTTAATTTCTAGCTTTTAAAAACACTCTTTCTAACCTTGTCCTCAGATCATGGCTAATTTTTTACATTGATATGAGAATGATTTCTATTCCTCAGTCTCAGATGATTCAAACTTTCATGTACTCATGCTATTCTGACAACCCTGGTTGAAGCTACAGAACATAATATCTGTTAAAAACCATAATTTATGTGTTGTAGAGAACTTTAAAGAGCCTTGGATGGTGGGAGTGTGGTGCCTAAACTGAAACCAGTTTTGCCTGTTGCTTGTAATCCCAACCCTCCGCATTTTGGGCATGTTGGTCTCTTTTCACCATAAAGCATTTATTACCTTGTTTTACCTCTTCCATTTAACAGCCAGTGTATCTGACCATGGCTACATGCTTTCCAAAATCCATAGTGAACTACAGTTTGTTTTCTCTTTGACATATGACACTCTTAGAGTTCAAACATCACTGCAGCTACACTGAGTTTATTCATGGGGGGGTGAAGAAAATGAAGATTTTTTTTTTCCTATTGATATGGAAATATATAATGCATGCAGTAAAAAGTTCACAAGACAGTGCTGTGTAAATACTGAGTCTGAAAGTACTTTTATCTTTTATCAATGCCTAAATAAGTTTTCCTTAAATACACAGTGATATATAAAGACTACTAAAATTACTCAGGATCTCAGTGTCTCTGCTAAAGCAGCATTTCAAGAGAGATGGTAGCCACAGCAAGTTGATGGCTAAATGCCAGTTAGAAAATTTTATTTTGAAAATACACTTCACAGTTCATTTCACAACCATGGACAGACATGCTTCCTGCCTCTAGAGGCAAAAAAAAATTCTAGGCTAAGAAAATGGGAACTATTCTATAAAAGGAGGATGAAACCCTTTTTCTCTTGTTCTATTTTTCAATAGTTGTGACTCTTATTGGTTCAAAAATCTCTACAGATAAATTTTAGAACTCCTTTATTCCATACAGGTCTACATTACATAATATATAAACTACAATCACTGTAACTCCCTTTATTTAAAGTGCCTTTTTTTTTTTTTTATTCTCATCAGTTTTTCTCCCTCTTGTTCTTTGTTCTGCTTTCATTTTCTTCTTCCTTTCTCAGCTGAATATGCCTGCTCTTCATAATGGTGAAGCTATTAACATAATGGAATGTTAATATGAAATATATGGTTTTAAAAAACAGGTCAAATGCTGCCGAAAGTTTAAACACTTACCAAGGACTTACTATAGGACAAGTGCTACAGATATTCCAAATCATAATGTTCATAATGGTAATTAATGAAGTTGATGCTGAATTCCAAGTTTTGTAAGAATACTCTTTGATATATCTGTGTTGTGCTGAAAATATCAAGATATTTGCCACAGCTGGTAAAACCCATATCTGTTTAAATTTTGTGTTTAAATCACACTAGCTCTGAGTTCCAAAGGCACAGCTGTATTTGTACAGCAGCCAATGAATGCATGAAGCAAGGAGAAAGAACCAGGATCTCTGGGTCTGTCATCAGAATTTCCTTAGAAAATGGGGGAGAAGTAGAGCACTGACATTACTTCTTTGTGCAGCAGTAAAATAAATAAATAAATACAGAGAACATAAGATGGCCAGAAAGAAAGAAGAAAAGTGAGCAGCTTACTCAAGAGCGAAGCTGAAACTATTCTTTTTTGCCCTCCCTGACCTTGGTTCAGCACTGTAGGAGCATTTCAGCTTTTACAGCCGGTGACCAGGCTGCCAGCCTCAGCTCAGTTCAATGCTTCCATCTGCTCACAGTCCGTGGGTTTTCCACATCTCTATATATGGTACTTTTCAGCTGAGTTTTGCTACAGTGTAACCTGCTTCTATTCTCTTTTGTGCACTGACTGAGGAGGAAAAGGAGTCAGTTTAATTTACTTATTTACTGTGATTAAAAGGCAGTAGAATTAAAAACGAGCCAAAAGAAACCCCAAAGCTTTTACTCCTGTTATTAAGTGGAACTCAGTTGTGTCCTGGTCTCTATCTAGTCCCTTTATTAAGGTCAAAGGAATGTCTGCATCCAAGTCCTTCTGAACTTCACTCTTGGGAGGTTGGACCTCTCTCTTTAATAATACCAGCTTTTTTTATTTTTTGTTTGTTTGCTTTTTAAATACACAGAAGGAAAAAAAATATGATCTCCTTGAATAGAAAATATCATGCTTGACAGAACTTTTTTATGGTATGGAATAGGCTGCTGTGACTACTAAGAAATCCCGTTTCATGTGCTGTAAGTACAGCCAGGAGAGATCCTGAAATAGGATATGCTCAATAGGGCAGTCCCCCTGCACTGAATTTCTGTTGTGCCACAGTGTGTATTGTCAAAAAGTCTTGTGGTTTCTTCTAAAAGAATAGTAAGCCCTGCAGGGGCTTCATCACTCTCATTCCTTTACAAAAGTCCCAACACCCAACCCCCCCAAAAAACCCCAACAAAATAACAAAAACAAACAAGCAAACCCCTCCTTCCTTCTGCCATCACAGAATCCTTCAGGGAAAGAAGATGCCCCTGTTATTTTCATGCACTGCAGAGTTTATTAACCAAAGAACCAATTCCTACCACCATGGCACCTTTAAAATCTTAATAAATTACAGCAATAATTTTCTGTTAGCCATGCTACTGATCCCATTTGGATTTAAAGTTATGGCTCGTTATGTTTAGCATCTGCTTTATGCACACTGTTTTCTCATTATGAATAAATCAATGAATCAATTAGGGGCAGTGAGCTTTGCAAAGGCTTGCAGTAGAAAAATTGAAGATTATGTTAGTTAACCCATGATGCATCAAGTAACTCTTTCCCTACTACAGGCCTATCCAGGAAGGAGAGAATACTGAGAGTGTCAGGATATGAAAAATAAGGTATTCCACAGGACATGGGAAGAGTTTGGCATCCCTCTGAATGAGAATTTCAGGCTACCTGGAAGTTTAAAGTAAATAGGCTTAGGGATAGGGATCCTGGGATTGTTAACTCTTTTCTGAGTCCATGTTGCTTTTGCCATCTGAATGGATAAAAAAGTGTGGGAAGAAGATTACCTTCCCCATCCCTACAGAGGACTGATTCCCTCTTTGTTGCTGTCAAATTCTCAGGATTATTCTGGCTTCCATCAATGCCAATGTGATGGGAGAATACTGAAGTGATAATACTAAGAATTTTTGTACATCTCACATTTCCAGAGATGCAAAATTCTCCCAAAATTACAGTTTGTGGGTTGTTTCTCCCTCTTTACCTCCTACCTCACAGAGAACATTTGAGTTTTCTTTCCCTAAAACCCATTTATAATATTGAAGAAACACATGTATAGTTTCAGGGGCATTTTTAATGTTCATAAAATGAAATTTTGTTTGAAATTCACATACAAAAGTACCACAAATAGTCCATTAAAACCCCTTATAGCTTGAACTGAACAGTCCCCTGATAGTTTTCTGTGCTTTCTCTGTCATTTCTTCTCTCTGCTCAGGTGACATTGTGTTTCCTTGGAATGGGGAAGATCAAAGCAGCTTCTGACCTCAGGTGGTTCTTGTGTTGTGAATTATGGAAACAACCACAGCTGCCTTGGAGGCTTCCACATTGCCTGCAGTTTCAGCTGTAAATTTAGCAGTGTAGCATGATCTTGAGAGTCAAGAAAGGAAAAGCACTTCTGGGAAGAAGGGAGCCTGTGAATTTATAAATTGTCTAGAATGAACTAATACATTTAAGTACTCATGAAAGCTTATCCTAGAGCTAATTTTTTCTAGGCTTTTCTTTACATAATATATAATGTATTTTGCTGTTCTTCACAGAAGAGGCAAGATAGTGAGTTGTCTAATTTGTTTCTGTTCTTCCTATTCTGTCTTTCATGTATAAACCAGAAAATTGTTCTTTTGAAGTTGCTTTTTGGTTGTCTGGAAATTTTGCTCTTTCTACATTTTTCATTAAGTTAATAGTTGCTTCTCAAATCCTAATCCAATAAATTGCGTGATTCTACCTTAGAAAAATAAAGAAAAAAATAGCCCACAAAAAAACCCCAAAATTAAACAAACAAACCCCTAAACCAAAATAAACCCAAATAAACAAACAAAAAACCCCAACCCCAAATCTCAAAACAATATTTCACCTAGAAATAATTTCTCTTTTTAATATTACTTAGGTGTTGAGGCACTGGGGCAGGATGCCTGGACAAGTTGTGGAAGCCCCATCCTTGAAAGTGTTGAAGGACAGGTTGGATGGGGTTGTGAGCAACCTGGTCTAGTGGAAGGTGTCCCTGTCCATGGCACTGGGGCTGGAACAAGATGGTCTTTCCAGTCTTCCAACCTAAACTATTATGTGATTGTATAAAAGATTTTTTTTTAAACAAATACAAACGTCAATAAGTGAAGACAAAGAAAAATTTACCCATGATGTTTTTTTTTACTAGAATTTTAATTTTTTTATCAATGGCAATCTGCTGCTTTAAAATATGGAAATATTTTACATGTTCTTTGCATGTCAACCTTGCTCTTCCAGAAAATATGGCAAGTTTCTCCTCTACAATAACTTCTCCAAAGTCTTTACTTGTTGTCATAAATACTTTCTGTAAGTACCAAAGCCTTAATTTGTAATATTGATTAATTTTTATGTTTATTTAGCTTTCTCTCTATTAGTGTCAACTTTTATTTGGGACTTTAACCATGTAGTAAAAAATTGAGCAGAACTGGATATTCTTCTTTTCTGCTTCTTCTGTTTATATACCTTAAGAGTTTGACTCCCCTGCCTCAGAGTGTCTTTTTAGGGAAAAAAAAAAATACACATTTTTTGCCGAATTTGTGCACTATTTTAAAAATTATTTTTAATGGTAATTAAGGTACTGTGGCCTCAAGGCTTTGAAGATTTGCTGATTTGCTCAGGGCCTGGACTAAAAGGTTAATTTGTAGACTTCTTCAATTAATCAAGAACAAAATCTCTTGCAGGTAAGCCGCAAAGGAAATGTGATTTGCTTCTAAAACAGGTTGTACACCGTGGTAGTTTATGCTTGGAATGTGCTCCTGAAATTAAAGCTTTAGAAATGCAATTCAAATAAAAAAAAGAAAAGAAGAACCAGAAGAGAAATATGACAAGATTTGAATTAGAACCTTCTTTGGAAATAGGTGGCTAATGTGTGGCCCCAAAATTTAGATGCTTTGGGATGCTGTAGCTCCCAGCACTTGGATGGCTGTGTCCAAGTTTTCCTGCTGAGATTTGTCTGTAATATGTCTTTGATAGAATTAGGCTAATATTCAAATACATTTCCTGCCAGCACTAGTTCAACTTTCAAGAAGTATGAAACCTAAAAATGCTTTAGTCCCAGATGTTTGCTTTTCATTGCAACTCAAATAGTTGTATCTTCTTAGACAATAAAAGCAAAATTTAAACTGGAAATATTTTTTAACTTTTTTTTTAAAACAAAACCAAAACCAAACCCAAGACAGAAACTGCTGACTTTGAATTGAGTGATGTGCATTTGTGCTCCTGAAAGGTCACTTTTTGTAGTTTTTTTCTAAAAATTGAGAAACTCCCACAAACGTCTGGGATTCAAAGTTTTCTCTTTGGAGGGTGAAAAAATATATCATCTGTAAATCTACACTAGCAAATCTCTTTCTTTTTACCCTTTCATATTAAGACTTTCCATTCAGCCTGGAAGGATCTGAGCCCTTTCTAGATCTCAATTGCCATGGTGCAGCAGAGCCCTGTAGCAGCTGACCATGAGATTTCCAAAAACAGAGTCTGAGATACACACACACACACACACACACACACACACATATATAAATATATATATGTATATACATGCACCATACTATTTTCGAGGAAAATAAACAAAGGTGGCAGGACTACAGAGAGAAACATGAGACTGAGATAAAAGAGGTGCAACTCTGTCGAGGCTTACAGTGACATGTCAAAATTGAAGTAACCAATTTTTTAATTCTTTTAGCTCTTTGGTCAGCACCCAGATGTTTTCAAAGGACAGAACCAATCCAGTTAACTCCTGAATACTGCTGTTTAGAGAAAGGAAAGAAAGAATTTGTTTAAGCCCAATGAACATTTTGCTATTTGAATTTTGCCCTGCTCTCAATTTATAATGGCTAAAACTACAGCTAAATGGACACAATCTTTTGAAAACAAATCCAGCCATCTAATCTTATTATAACTGTTTTCTTTCTTGTTTTTGGAATGCAGCATCTTGGGAAGGAAGTGCTTATTAAGCAGGTGAGCATAAATTAAAAAATAAATTCTAAGGCTCCTTCTTCAGCCTTATCACACTTTTAAAAATCGAGAGTATTCAGTTCTCTGAAAGATAATGTCTGGTAAGAAAAGCACCATCTCACCTATTTCCAAGTTTCAATTTTTATCAAGTGCTTGAAAAATAGCGAAAAAAACCCCATGATCTGTCAAAAAAAATGCCCATGAGTTGATTTTTTAAATCAATTTGCACAGGAAATTTTGCATGACTTAATTTGAAAAAATATATAAAGATTTTGACACTAAGAAATGGAATGATGCTAAATTAATTGCATAAAAGTTATCTAATTTTCATACAAAGGTTACTTTACATTTTAATTTGTCTGTGACATAGACGTGGAAATCTGCTGCAAAATCTTTCTGTTGTTTTGTTAAATTATTATTTATCTTCATGGATTCACTCTCTTCTGCCTGTATACATCTGACAGGCATATTTTTTATCTGTTTCTATAAAATCAAAGAAATTATATATCTCTCTTAGCAGTCCTAAGTAGCATGAGAAAAATATTGTGTTAATAATAATAAACATCATCATCATCATCCTGGGGTTTTTTACCAATATATCTGATATGGGTTATGTCTTCTTCATTCCTGTAGTTAGAATGATAGCCATGAAATATTAATCAACGTCTCTGAGTACTGATGAATAGTAATCATCTTTCCCTTGGGAGATGCTTATTCATTTTTTCACAGTGTCTTTATGCTGACATGAATCAGTGTTTGTTTAGAAAAGAATGACACTACAGGAACCAACACTTTTAATTGTTGGAACTCACACCTTCCAAATAAGTTCATGCACTTTTTACAGTAATGGCAACTAAATATTGGAATAGCTACAAAGAGAGGTAGTGGATTCAACACCTTTTCAGATCTTTTCAAGCCTGGATGCTTTTCTAAAAGTTTCAGCATCAGAGACAGTTAAGGGAAAACAAATTGGTTTGAGTAGTAGAAGAGTAGGCAGAAGGTGGTTTGGGATTTTCTCCCAGCTTTTTTTGGCAGAAAGGGCATCTTTTGCTATATCACATGAAGATTTCATTGCCCCATTTCATAGATTAAGAGGAATTGTTGGTGAAATTCTGGCAGCACTCTAGTGTTCCTGAAGTTGACGTCCCCATATTCCTGGAATCACATTTCTTAAAGATTTTTTTATATTGCTACTTGAAATCCTACTGCTATTCCAAATTCACTTTTGTTCCCTGCATCACAAGCTCAGGAGGAAGTAAAAATTCTCAAGGAAAATAACTCTACAAACTTGCTGACCTTGTAGTCAGTAAAATTTTAATAAATAGCACGACCAGAATTTAATTTCTTTCCAGGATTGTTATATATATTATTTATTTCTAAATAAGTCAAGCCCAAAGCTTGTAAGAGACAAAACATTTGATGCATCAATATTTGATGTGAAACAGGACACAGACTAATAAGTTCTAACCCTTTTTGAACAGCAATGCCCATATGCCTCTTGGTTATGTCTTGAAATTTCAATATCCCTTGACATCAGAGGATCTGGTAATTTTGGCTGAAACAGAATGAAAACAAGACCTTTATAATATTATACATATAACCATATTAATATATTTATTAAGTAAAAGTAGTTTTTAGTGATATTCTTATATTTCCTAGAATTTTTGCTTGTTTGTTTTCTCATTTCTTTTGGCAAAGTTTCTTGCAGCATAATCTAAATTCAAGATGTTCAATATCTACATTTTCCCTTTCAAGATTATCATTAGAATGATACCTCACTTTTTGGAATTCACAGCTCTAGTCAGCTAAGTGGAAAAGGTTCTTCTCTCCATTATTTTCATTCCCTGGATTCTTAAAACAATCTACATAGAGTTCTCAGATATCAGGATCTTTCTTGGATCTCTAAGGTAATTCCAAGTCCTTAAAATCCTCCTAACCCATGTCTCCTCTTTTTCAGGCATCATTTAGCTGTCAGGTTATTTATGGCACATCTCCTGACAGGAGCTCAGAAGCAGTTGTCTGTCATAAACCATTGGGAGGCTCTGGAGAAGTTGTGGAGATTGGACTTGTAATAACTCCTCTGTTTGGGTGGCAGCAAATTTGGCTCTGACACTGAGCAGCCCGGCCAGGCTGTGATTGCTCCCGTGGCTGTGCTGTCACCTCCTCCTGAGGGATGGGGACAGTGGCTGCCCAACCCCTCCAGCAGTGACATTCAAGGGGACAGAAGGGGTCACAGCACTGCACACAGGAGGAACAAGGCAGGCAGACACCTTCAGACTGCCACCTTCCTAAGAGACCCTGGCCCTCAGAGGCAAAAGGTTCATAAGTGTCAGTGCTGCTCTGTGAATCACAGAATTCCCCTCTTCTGCTCTCTGAAATCAGAAAATAATGTTTTGTTCTGGCCTTGGCTCAGCTCAGCCAAAAGGAATTTTCCATTTAAATCAAAGCAGTAAGTTCTCAGTAATTGACTGCAGAAATCATGAAATAAAATCCATTGCCTCTATTGAAAACTTTGTAGCAATCAAGAAAACAAAATTGATTTTAAAAAAATTTAAAAAAGAAAAGAACATTTTTCTCCAGCTGACTACAACAAGGCATTGAGGTCCATCTGCTCAATCACTGGGTAGTAAAACTGATATACAATTATAACCAAGGATTTATTACTATTATAACTAAAATCCAAAATTCTAACAAATTACAGTTTCAAATTCAACAGTACCTTTCCCTACGAATTATCACTGAATGAACAGAGCCTGCTTACAGATGTATAAAAACTAAATATTCCTTTCCACATGTATATAATTTACTATTTATTTTAATGGTCAGTTTTGATGGAACGTTGCTGTTACATCTTTATGCTTGCCCACCTCACGTGCTCCATAATTCTTTGGCTGATATTCTGTGTAAACCTGTTCACTGTAAAACCCTGAGCTCTGTCACTGATGCCCTTTGCACAAGCTCACTGGGAAGTAAGGCAAGTGAAAGCAAGGCAGCTGCCACACTGTATTTTTGCAATACACTTCACTTTTCTTGTGTTTGTGCTGTTAAGAAAAAAATATTCCAACACAAATCTATTATTATTCAGACTAATTTCCAATATTAATAAATATGAATTTTCCTTGAAATGAAAATGGAGTGAAAAATAGTAGTAAAACTGTTTATAATAAACAAACCTAAAATTATGTGACATCTCTGCCAGTTTTCATATAATATTTTGACCTCTGATTGAAAAAAAAAAATTAAAACGTGCATAATAACTGTTTCAGTTTAGCAGCTGTGATATACACAGACACTGTTACTGAGCCTTAGGCTTGATAAATACAAAATGTTCTATCATTTTCCTTAAGGTCATCTTTATGCATTTCCTAATTTCTTTTAGTTTCTAGGAAGAAGATACATAATAAGTAACTCTCCTTCTCTGATTTTGATTTGGAAAGGGAACTCTAGGCTTCCTGTATCACAGTAAGGCTTTCTCTCCTGATAAGGAATCTCAGAGTTCAGCAGGTCAGTTTTATTTCCAAGGAAATATTGAGGTGCTGCAGGGAAAATAAAAAGAAAATTTTAATTTATACGTGACAGAAAACTGATTACAGAAATAATTTTCATACAATGTAACCAATGTTTAAATGGTGCTATATGAAAACATTTTTTTTTTCAGTTTGATTGGAAAGGCTATAATGAAATACTTGTTTAGGAGAGCTCTACAAAGACCAGTTTATATACATATTTCTTGTTGCTTTCAATGATTTTTTGACCTTGTGAAACCAATTCTGAAGTTCAGAAACGTATTGACTTAAAACAGGGCAATTTTGCAAAACTCAAGGTAAACCTTAAGTTTTACAGAAAGTAAATGATCTGAGAGTGTGAAATGGGGAAACAGTTGCTATGATATAGACAAATTTTGTTGGGGTTTGAAAATATCTGCTGAGTTTTAGCTTGTTTGTTTGTGTGTTTGGTTTTTTTGCTAAACAGAAAAGCACCTCTTACCTTAATGGTGCCAGCTGAGTGGCAAAGCATTTAAACTTCAGCTCCTCTGACATTTTGAAAATTAATGGAAGTTTCAACACATCATTTCTGCTGGTTTAGATGTGGTTGTTTGCATAGTCTAGATAAATTTCAGATGAGCTCTCAGATCTCTAACGTCTATCAATATCTGTCAACAACCCAAAGTTTCAGCACACTTCATTTCATTTATAAAGCTGTACTGGAGCACCAGTGTTTGCTTGATCCATGTGTTTCCTGAATGTTGTAATCTATGTTTTCATCACAAGGTTGAGCATTTTATTACATTGAATGCTCAACAGAATGGAACACTAGTGAAGCTGAAAAACTGCTGTATTACATTTGTCAAAAGAAATCTGTTTGGATGATGGAACTGAATCTATAGCCCTTGTTTGTTGTTTAGTTGTCTTAATAGAGTTTTCATATGGAAGAGAGCTTGTACTGAAAAATACTGATTGCAAAAATATCCCACAAACCAAAATAATTTCAAGAGTGTGCTCATGTTTTGGGGGTTTAGTTTTATTTAGTTTCTGGGGTTTGTTGGGGTTTTTTTTTAGGTTTTGGGTTTTTTTTTTTTTTTAGTTGGTTGGTTGGTTGGTTGGTTGGTTTTGGAGTTTTTGTTTGGTTTTTTTTTGTTGGTTTGGAGTTTGGGTTTGTTTTTGTGTGGTTGGTTTGGTTTAGTTTTTCAACAGCGATGAAAAGTTACATTTCTAAACTCCCCTGGCTTCTTTGCCATGTATGTTAGCCTGACAATACTGGTGAACACAATGCCCAGCTCTCTCCTAATCTGCAGCCCCAGAGAGGTGAATGGCCAGAGAGCTGAGCCATTGCTTTGTGCTGTGCCTAAGCACTGGGATTTGAACTACTCATATGGTGTGGCTTAGAATAGGGAAATCCAGACCTTAAAGGACTTTCACATACTCTGCTACAGAAGTAAAAATTTGGAAGACCTACAAATAGTAAATTCTTTCAGGGTCATACTGTTGCAAACCTCCCAAGGAATTCTGGTGTTTGATTGGATTTCTCTGGCAGTTGGAAAGCAAACCATGAAACCATCCTTAGTAAAGAATGAACAGCCTGTCAACTCACAAAAGAGCATTGTGATAAAGCCTGAAAAACTATCTAAACCAAACACTTGTAAATTATTGTCAGCTATAAACCAATCTCAGGTTGGTTTTTTTTGTTTAACCAGTCAGATTTTTCAAACTAGATATAGAGCATTGTATGGTCAGATGAATCACAGATCTGGGAGAGGGAAACTTTGAAAGCAAGAGGAATGTCCAGAGAGAGCAGAGACATTCCACACAGTATTGTAAGAGGTCGAAGACACAAACATAGAGAAATAAAGATTTTAAGGAGAGATAAATTTTTTTCGGGCAGAGTAAGAAAGGATGAAGAAAATAATAGAAATAAATGAGAGTTATTTCAGAATGGAGATAGTCAGAAAAAGAGTCACTAGTATTTTCCTGTGAGCCCTGCAATCCATAGGATTTTATTATTTATGGAAATTCATAAAAAAGTAATCAAATCAGACACCACTTATAGATGTTAAAAGCCAAACCCTAATAGTTTGGTTGCCTTAAAATTTTGTGGAGTTCCTTTAAGAGTTTGGACTCTCTGTATGAACTTTGGGAAATGTGGTGAAGCTGCCATTATCATCTGTTGACATTTAGAAAAAAGTATTGTGTGTCAATTGTGGATTTGACAGCAACAGGCTAGAAACCTTAGTTATCTTAAGAAAGGCTAGGTTTGACATCACTGCTAATCCTCTTCTTTGTATTAATAATAGATACTATTACTGCAGAATAAAAAAACAGGAAATGGCTCATCTAGAAAAGACAAAGCTCTTCAAATACAAATATCTAATTTAATAGAAAAGGATGGAAAAATATCACCAATTACCATATGACATTTATTTGAGTGAGGGGTGTGTGTGTATCCTGGTGCCCATTTCATCTTCTCTCTCACATGAAAGGAGGTTTTAAAGTGCCACACCAATGGACATATAGTATAGTAAAAAATATTTTTTTTAATCAGTTGTGCATATAAAAGTTTCAAGACAAAACAACCTTTTAAAATAAAACAAAATCATCTGGCTATGATAAAAAAAATAGTCTGGATATAATAGTCCCATATAATAATTTTGTAACTTAATCCTCTTCTTCTACCTAAAGAAGTTCCTGGGATTAAGAGGGTCCCACCATTTATTTAGCCAAATGATGTGTGCTGCTTTTTAGAAATAGCAGCAGGGCTACTATTGGCACCACCTCAATTTGGCACTCAAAGCCTTTGGCATTAAGGTAAAGGAAAAAGTTTTCTAAGTTTACAACCTTTGGGGCAAGCAACTCTTTTCCAGGGTACATCTGAGCAAGATATTCACTGCTGTGAATCAGTTCTCCAATATTATCTGACATTTACTGTCTCATTAAAGCAGCTCTTCATCAGGAGAACAAGCAGTCTAACTAAAATCAAGGAGACAAAATCAGCTCTTAGAAATTAAAACCAGTCAAAATCAAATGCTTCTCTGGTTAACTTGAAGGCCAATGGAGTTGTGGGAATTGATGAGCATAAACAAGCTACTGTTGCTGAAGAACTGGCTGCTTAAGTGTCAAAGATGGACAACATTTTGTAGTAAAAAACCACACTAATGCATCTTCTTCATTTTATTTCATTAATTTGAAGTACTGTGTTCTCTAAAAAGGATGACCTATCTTGCTGAAGTAGCTGGGAAAGTACTTAGTGCTAGGCAGAAAGACCAGGAAGCAGCAGTGTGTTTAATTTTAATGTGTTAGAGTGTTTAAATAATGTGTTAAAGTGTTTGGGGAGTTTATGTGTTGTCTTTTCTAAGGCAAACAGTTACAAGCATTCAAATTGCTCTGACACAAAGAAGGTAGAAACAAAAAATTTTCTTGATAAATTTCAAATTATATAGGCAACTGCTAAAATTTTTGGTAGCAGGAACTCATGAAAGGGTCTGTTGCTTTGTCCAGTAGGAGAGTTATCCTTCCTTTCCCTTTCTCAAACATTAAGGGGAATGTCCAGGGTTCTGGCCTTCATAAGATAAGAAAAATATTTCTGGTATCATCACTGGCTCAGTTATCCTGGGCAGGTTAACATTGTCCACTGCAGAGTTGGAGGCTCACAGCTTCTGTCTGACAGGTGGAAGGGCTTTGCCAGCACTGGGGAAAAGGATAAAACTGCACAGTGAATGGGTATCTATTTCATTTTAGGCATACTGAAGAGCTTTAACTACAAACACAGCTTTCAAGAGCAAGTTTTTTGGAACAGACTACTCCAATTTCACCTGTGGTGACTTTTCAATGTAAGAATACTGTTGCTGTTGGCAAGACAGCTGTATCAGGATTAACATATTTGAGAGCCTTGCTAAGATGACATTTTCAGCATGCAAAGTTAAGGGGCAGAGGTCAGAAAGCAACCAGCAGAAACAGAAAGTTATTTTGACTACCAGTGATGGTATTTTCTGAGCAGGAGAACCTGCATGGTAACTTGGTTATACAAGTTGACATATACCTGCAATTTAAATGGCCTTTATTTCAGATCATGGAATGCAAGAGCACAGGGATGATGATTCATATAATGAATAAATTCTAGAAGTACCAAATGTTGCTTCCCTGTCATAGGTGCAGGATAAAATTAGTTGGTATTCCAAATTCAGCTAGTAGTGGAAAATACAATATTAAATGACTAGCAACTAGGCTGGCAGTCTGTACAAAGGTGAAAAACCTGAATGATAAATGACAGATGAACTGTCCTTTAACATACTGAGTTTATTTTCAAGGTAGACTTGAAGAAGTTTGGAGAGAAATTGTAGAAACACACTTGTCATTTTCTACTTCTTCCCTATGGAGAGAAACTTTTCAATCTGGCAATTTACAAACTCTCATGTAAAAATCTTTCAAAGCTGCAGTCCTGAGACACTCCTAACTTTTTGACATTGATAAAAGGAAACGCTTTCTTAATTATTTATCCATATGTCAGAAATATGCAGAAAAGTACAAAATTATCATTTCCCATAGAGAGTGTTTTATTCCAGTGATCAAAATAAAGAAGATAAACAGGAGTTTTTCCATCTCCTGACACTGCAGTTAGTATATAGACAAAGAGATTACCTACAATGCCTCCTTGTCCAGGGACAATGGGACAAGGCATTTTTCTTTCATATTTTCCACTTCTCTTTCTTCTCTTATAAAATCAGATATCAACTGGATATTACAAATTCCAGCTTAATTTCATGATGAGTAATATCACTGAAAATTTAAGAGAAATGTGTTTAAAAAGGACAAATGTGATTTTTTCCAAGTGCTGGTGTTCAGCCTCTCGTGCTCTGAGCATAAAACTGCCTTTGAGACTCTCCCCTTTCTCTGTCTGCCTTTTCATTCTTATTCCTGCAAGCACACAATATGTTCTTCTCTGGCTAATCTACTTAAAGTGTTATCAAATTTATTCCACTTACTGTAGCTGTTTCTGCCTATTATTTGTAACATCAGAGATATATGACCAGTTTTCAATCTAAGGAAGTCATCTTTATTAATTTTAAATAAGTCCTTAGCAATCCCTTTTGGATTTTTCTCCCCTTCAAGCTTTAATGAAAAGGAAAGGAACAGAGAGACATTGCCATCACCCTGATCACAGAAAGCTTGAGCTACAGACCTGGGTGCAGACTAAGGTTGGCTTTCCAGGTGGCTGAATGCATTCATCAGGGCCCCAGGGACATAATCAGTACCTGCAACATCTACCCCAGCCCCTTCTAGGGACAGAGCTGCATGTGCCCCCCCAGCTCTGAGCAGTCACAGCTCAGGGAACAGCACACCTCTGTGATGAGCCGGCTCAGGGAGAGCTGTGGGGAGCCTCTTGGGGCTGCCACCCAGCCCCTCTCCTGCAGAGCAACATTTAGTCCATCCCTGAGTGTCATAGTGGGTTTTTTGTGCCTGGCTTTGTCTCTTGCACCTTACACTGAATCAGAGAATTATAGAATGGCTTTGTTGGAAAAAACTTGAGGGATCATCTGGTTGCCACCCCAGTGCCATACACAGGTACACCCTCCCCTAGACCAGGTTGCTCAGAGCCTGGACCAGAGAAGGCTCAGGCATGACCTCAGTGATTCTCTTCAGCTCTCAGACAGGAGGCTGTAACCAGGTAGAGATCAGCCTCTTCTTCCAAGCAACCAGAAACAGGATGAGAGGATATAGTCTCAAGCTGTACCAAGAGAGATTTCAGCTAGATATTAGGAGGAATTTATTCACAGGAAGTGTGATTGGACATTGCAATGGACTGCATAAAGAAGTGGTGGAATCACTGGAATTAACATCCTCAGAGGTGTTTAAGAGAAGACTGGGAACCCATTGCCATGAT
The DNA here is from genome assembly GCF_022539315.1 of Serinus canaria. Lineage (NCBI taxonomy): Eukaryota > Metazoa > Chordata > Aves > Passeriformes > Fringillidae > Serinus > Serinus canaria. Next base: position 20,271,121 of record NC_066319.1, read on the forward strand.
CTAGTTTACAAGGTGGTGCTTGAAGTTCTCAGAGGTCTTCTCCAAGCTAATTAGTTCTGTGAGTCTGTGAGAGCCTTTTCCATGTCCTGGATAATCAGGTGTCCTGTTTCCATGTGTAGAGGGCCCACATTTTCTTTTATCACCTATCCTTTCTTTTATCACCAGTGTACCTATAGAAGTTTTTTGTGTTGCCTTTGACATCCTTGGCCTGATTTAATTCTGTATTGTGCAGAGATAGAACCCATTTCACCACATCTCTGATGCCAATAAGAACACGGCTCTGCAGGCACAGGCATCTCTACCTCCTCCAATTCTCCTTGCCATGTACATTTGCATAGAGGCATTTAAGCAGGATGCCAGTGAAAATGACTTACTGGCTGGAGTGACTGGAATTCCTTGTTTCAGCTCTTCAGATATCTCCTGCTGACCTGCAATCCCTCTCAAGGCTCTGGTCATCACTTGCTGGCCCTGGCACCAAATTAGCAGAAGAGGGGTTCATCAAGGTTTCCCTCCTTCCCAGTCCCTGTCAACTGACCCTGGGACCATCAGGGGCTGAACCAAAGCCAAGGGTGTCTGCCTGCCTCTGGCCTCAGCACTCTGCTGCAGAAAGGCATTTCTGTTTGGCTCTTCTTGGCAGCAACTACACCCAAGGCTGAGGCCAGAAATGATGGCAAACAAATGGCAACAGAGACTCTACATGTGTAAATTCCCTTTGGCAGGCAGCATCCTCAGGCACTAGCTGTGAAACATCTATGTCTCTGCTCTTGGGGGCAGGACATCTGGCCAAGGGTTCTGGATGTCATTAGGAGGCTTGGGTTTGCTTTTTTTGTTTGTTTAATTATTTATTTGTTTTCTTTACAAAAGCTGTATGAGGCTCTGAAATAGAAATATTTGGTGTTCATACTAATATAAATACCAGTGTGCATCATCACTGTGCATAAATGCAATGCTGCAATTGGGTAATGGCTGTTCTTTATTTATCTAGTGGTAATGAAAGGACATTTTTTTTCCACATTCAGTGATGAGGAGGAGCTGTCTAAATCCAGTGGCAAAAATAAGTAGAATGGGATTTACTTTACCAGATGCTACTTCTGAGACACTGACTGTAGGTTTTTTTCCTTATTTCTGTTTTTGCAATGGAATGGAGAACTACTGAAATGAGAGGGACACTGTTCCAAGGTCATGGCAAGAAGAGCAAACCTAATACTAACTTTGAATGTATATTGCACATATTTGAAGTAGTAGGGATAACAAGCACTCAGAACAGCCTCAATTGACAATGCACTTGACAGCACAAACCACAGGTTTGCTTTACTTCTGGGTGTTATTCTTATGGATTTTCTGATTTTGATTAGAGTAGCTAGCCATGGTGGGTCACGCCTTGAGCTGATATCAGTGCTTGAACTGGCTACTGTTTGAAGTAACCTTTAATGGCTGACACCACCTGGTGGTTTAAAGATCTAATTTGTGCACTTTTATCTTTCTGTGAAAAGACCATGGATTATTTATTTTAAGAGACTGAAGGGAAGCCATGTTCAGCCTTGATTTTTGAAAAAATATCCAGCTTGGAAGACCAGAAATGAGCTAAACCTCCATTTAAGGTCAAATTTTAAAGCTCTCCAAAGCCTTTAATAACAGACCCATCATCACATGAAATTTTTTTCAGGGTTTTGTGTTTAATTACCTTCAAACGGGATTCACGTAATCTTCTGGGAAAAATAAAATAACTCAAAATCATTATAGCTGTCTGTGTCAAAAGAACTGCAAAAGAGTTATATCTCTGTGAATGAAGGGAAATATTCTGAAATACACTTCATTGTGTACACCACAGAAATACCACCATTATTGTTATCAAAGCTCAGTGAACACAAGTTTATCAAAGACTTGAATATCTCTTGCAAAGCTCAGAAAAGTTGCTTTTAAAATATTTTTGACAAAAGATTTCTGGAGATAAAAGTATATTTCTGTCTAAAATTGTCTGGTTTGCACCTGTTTTGAATTTTGATTTTACTTATTCATTTGCTTGTTTGTTGCAAGGGCTTTTTCATTTGTTTCTAAATAAATCTTAAAAAGAAGCTGCATTAAAATTTTAAATTTATGGGATCAACCTAGAGCAACAGACCTCAGAGCCTAACCCTGAGCTTGCTATGTCTCTATCATTTCTCAAAAAGCATTTTTTAATTTCAAATAATTATCTTAGTTGTAGAAACTTCTTTAGCTGACTGATGCTTGATAATATGTGGCAATGAGCTTGTTTTGGGAGCTTTAAAAAAACAAAATTCACCTTTTAATCTGAAGCTAATTAACACATATGAAACACCTCCTCCAGACAGAACCTTGATAAAGATTGAGGTCACCAAACCTTTCTAGTTTGCTTGTGATGAAACTGAAAATATCACATTCAGCTTGGCCTTTTTTCCTCAGAATTACATGTTCACATTGAAATAGATATTTTATATGTGCTTGGGCAAATGTATTTTGCACAGACTTGTGTGCTCAGATGCATAAATACACATATTCAATACACTTCTTTTAGTAAAGACAACACCATTTGTTTCTGAAATGGAGAAACAGGAGTGCATCCACCTGCTCGGGTTATGTTGGGATTCTCATAATCACAGTTCTACAATAGCTTGAAATAATGAATGTCAAAAAGGTCTGAATGTTAAAAAACTACCAAGTCTAAGTTTAAATATTGTGGAAAATTAGCTGAATTGAACTCCTACACACATTTAATTTGAAGCATTTCTTGCTAAATTTTACTTATTTTTAGAAATTGGAGTTGAAACAACAACTCATAAACATAAAAAATGCAATTAAAGTATCTGACAGAAGTATCAGAGGTATGCAACTTATGATCAGTACAACTCGAGTGAATAAAAATTAATCACAGAATTTAAGTTAGTTTTGCACAGGAAATCAATATGGTACACAGGATATTAAATAATAATATTTTGTACTTTTTTGTATTAGCTACAAGCAACTAATTTAATAAAAAAGATCCAAAAGTGGGAGTGGAGAGAGCTTTATTTTTTTTCAAACTAACATTCAGCCTTTCTACAACCAGTTTTTCCAAACTGTGAATATTAGATTTTCTTCACTTGGCTATGACCATACATTTGTCAGTGATAGATAGGAAGTGTAAACTCTGTAAACTTCAGTGAAGGAATCTCATTACCTCCATCATACAAGTGTTATATTCAATGAAATAAATCCACCGCTAGTAAAATTCAAATTTAATGATTTACATTAGAGATTATTTTTTCTTACAGTTTCAAAATCTGCTAAACTGGATGAATTTTTAATAGAAATCTCTTTGTTGAGTTGATACTTCCTGCAAAAACAAAGTAAGTTTGTGTGGTGGGTTGACCTTCAGTGGCTGCCACACGCCCACCAAGCCACTCCATTACTTCCCCCTCAGCAGGGCAGGGGAGAAGAAAATGAGATTAAAATGAACTCAGAGGTCAAGATAAAGGCTGTTCATCACTTTTATACTATGTATTTATGTAAAAATTACCTAGAGATGGAGGAGAGCTCTATTTGTGTTTAGTGCTCGTATTTTCAACCAGTACTTCAAGACCTGGCAGTTAAATTTCACCACTTCCTTTATCTTCTCCTGAGAGAAATTTACCATAAAATTTATCTGAGCTTGCAAATTTTCAACCTTTTCAACCTCGTAAATTCTGGAGCTCACAACTCTTTTCTCTTCATTTTCTGTGCTTTCCATGTTTAAATATGTGATTAATGCAAATTGTTCAGTCTAAGGGACTTCATATAAGAGTCTGTGAAAGTCTTGGATTAATATCAAACCCTTTTGGTGAAGTAAGCAAGAGGTTGAAAAAATATTGACATGGATGGATAGATTTTTATCAACTGTATTTTCAGTCCCTTAAAAATAAAAAATCTGTTGGGAATAAAGCTCTGCCTAAGACAAAATTCTTGCAAGATGTGGAAGTAGGGGGGAAAAAAAAAGAAGACAGGTTTTTTATTTAATGTGACTTTTCTACAGATCATGTAACACGTTAACACAAATAATGAAATTTAAATACAGAGAAACTGTGCAAATATAGTGAGGACTCCCTAACCAACATAATGAAATTAATATTTCCTGTATGGCTTGGCAGAAGCTTTATTTTGACCTTTACAGCACAGCAAAATTCTTATCTATTCTTTAAAGTACTTATTTGAAGGATTGGCTCATGTTTTGATGGTGAAAGGACTGTGGGTAGGGTTTTTTTCCCCCTTCCTCTACTTAGACAGAAGCCAAAAGTATCAGTTTTGTACTTTTATGTATATTATATATTTTTTGAGCATAAGATGGTAGAAATGCATTAGATCTCAGAGCTCCCTTGGATATGTATTTTTAAGTTTACTTTAAGATAAAATCTAATTCACAGAATCAAACATTTAAATTACCACTGTTGCATTCACCTACTGTCAGCATTTATAAAGGTGTAAAGGACATATAAAAGGTTTTTATTCAGCTTTGGTTCCACATAACTTTTTTATTCACATTGTATAACATTGTAAAAGTGAAAAAAAAAACATAAAAAGAAACAATAGAAAGAAAATATGAAGAAAATATTTAGATAAATCATTATTTTATTCCTCAAATCTAGAGTCAAACATTGAACCACACTTATGAGGCACCAGAATTTCTAATTAAATTAAATGTTATCTATAAATGAAAAGGAGTCACCTGACATGATTTTTAAGGCACTTGAACAAGGTCCTTAGTAACACGATTGATTTTACTCAACCATGAAGTGGCCAGGCAGTTGAATTGGGTGATAGTTTTAGGTCCCTTACAACTGAAATATTCTAATCTATATTATTTGCTTCGATTCAATTTGATGTGATTGAGTTGCAGACTGTATCTTACCCTGTTCCTTATACTGATTCGGATTTTTCAAGGACCAGTATCATTTACAGTGCTGCCTTTTTTGCCATTTTGATTTTCTTTAACCTGTGGAAAGCATCCCATTCTGCCTTTAACCATACAGAGATGCCTTCTTGCACACAGACTTCCTCTGTACTGACCCAGCAGAAATGAAATGTTAATTTTCTTTTGTATCAACAGAGCTATATATCTCAGAATGAGAGTGTTAGAGACAGAAGCTAGTCTACATAAAGTTCCATTCCAAAATCTTTTTCAGATAACCCTTACAAATTTAAACCAGAGAGATTTCCATCAATTCACTGAAAGACAATACTACAGCCTGTTAAAATTCACCACAAGAAATTAAGGTTTTTATGTGCTTTTTAGATTAACTTCCAAAATTATACATGTGTGTGCCTAAATCAAAAGACCATCTTCTCTAATGATAATCAAATTATTTTCTTCAGCTTCTTTGTCTGAAGCCAAAATAGAGATATTAATTTTAACCACCAATTAATATGCTAACCATTTGTCAGGAAGACCTGATGACCTAATCATTGGACCATAATTCTTTAATTTATCACCTCATTCCCTGCAGCTGTTCACTGCAGCCTGCTAGCAAGGCACACACAGGCTGCTGCCAAGGCCAGCTCTGGGTGGCAGGGGAAGGCCCTGGGGCCAGGCACCACAGAGTCCACAGGCAGAGCACTCAGTCCTCCAGACATTCTCCAGCGCTTTTCAGATCTTTTGCATGTGTGCAGTAGAAGGCTTCTTATTTCCTGGTATTTACACAGTGATTTGCAGGGATAGGATTTCAGAGCATCTCATGTTTCCGAGGAACCCACTGAGTTCCCACTTTGTATGGCTGCATTCTATAGACTTAGGGTCAAAACAAAACCCAAGTGTCCTCTGGTGGCAGACCAGAATCTAAAGTATGGATTACATTTCCTAAGTTTTGAGACCTCTTTCTGCTCTCTTTTAGAGTTATTCTGATGAGGTAATAACTATTTATGGTTCAAGGACAGAAAATTGGTGTTCCTGTTGATTTTACTGAAATGATCTATGAAACCTAACTGGTTGTGGACATCACTGGACTGATAAAACATACTCTACAATATTAACATTCATTGAATGTAGATACTGAACACTTCAGTGATGTCCAAATTATTAAGTAAATAATTATCAAGAAAATATATATCATCAAAGATTAAAAAACAAATTTAATTTTTTTTAAATTGTTTTGTAGTTAAAAAAACAACAAATGAAAGAAATGTATGTCAAGATGTATTAAACACAAAGTTGAAGACAAAGTTTGACATAAGATACAAAATTCCAAATTGTTGGAAGTCTTACAGTATGAATTTCTCAGTTCTGATACATTTTTTTCCTAAGCATTCACAACTTTCTATTTTCAGAAACATGATACTAGGCTGAAGGGATTTTGATAGCTGTTCCTTACATTCTTTGGCAGAATAAATCAGTCTTAAAGAGAAAATTTTAAACATATCCAAAATGCAGCCTTCCCCACCATTAGTTATGCAATTAATACAATAAATGAAAGGAATTGCCTAGTTTGAATCTACAGAAGAATGTAAGTATTTTTTTAATTAATTCACCCTGAGATTTAATTAGCATATTAGGTTCAAAAATTTATTTGTCAAACACACAAACAGGAAGAAAAAAGAGAGAAAAAAGTGTATTCTTTCCTTATCATGCCTACATTTTAAAATAGTATGAATGCTAAATTGCAGACTTGCTGCTTTCTGGTGTACTAAATAGTCATATTTAACAAGTGAGAGCACTGCAGAACAGAGTCAGCCTCCTTCCATTTGGTAGTGGTGGTAAGTGGTGATAGAGTGTGTTTCTGTTCTTCCCCTGTGTATCCAGCCTTGCATCTTTGACAAATGTGAGCATCCCAGAGGACACACAGCCCTTGCAGACCTGCTATGACTTTCCACTTATCCTAGATATCCTAGAGCAGTAATACTCCAAATACTGTGTGAAGCACTTACCAAGATTCACAACTGCATGGTATAGGGGAGGTTATGGGATGGGAGTGAAGGGTATAGATCCTTGGGTACCTCTGAATGATAGTATTTACATGAACATCCTGTGGAACAGGTAGAAAGTGCTTATGAAGTCCTGAATACTCCTGCAACTTAAGCTGTAGTTTTGCTCTCCATTCCCAGCAAACAATCCCAGCTTATTCTTGGCATTCTGTTTCTTTGCATTTTTTTTCAAATGTCCTTTAAAATTTGCATGCATTCCCTGACTTATATCTAGTTATTATTCATTTTTTGCATTAGCAAACTACAGAGATTCAATTGCCAAAACCAAGGCCACAAGAAATAAAAAAGATGTGGTTATACCTTCAATGTTCAAGTCATATTTAGACATAATTGCAGAACACATTATATCACCTCTATATTGGATCAATCAATCTCTATATTGGGTATCAAAAAATCTATAATTTTTTTAAATCTATATCAATCTCTATATCAGGTATCAAAAAATATTAATTCAAAGAATTTAAATTGAGCAAAATAACTTCTCTCTTTCACTCTGTCATCTGTATAGTGAAAGACTGCTGTGAGAACACTTAAATAAAATCAGGAAATGTCACCTGAATTTACCACTGATGATGATGCTTTACAAATCAATCTCCTCTATTAAACTGTGTAAGTTTCAGCAAGTCCAAATTCTTTTTTTAAATAATTCAGCTCTCCTGCCAAAGTAATTTGCATTGTATTGAAATTTTACTCTTTTAGTGTATCTTCTAAGATTTATGATGTGGTTATTAAGGCTGCAAATCTTATGTCATTGTTGTTGTCTTTTGCTATACTATAAGCATATGGTTTCATAAGGAGATAAAAGATTTTTATTTTTTCCCTTTGGTTTTATGATTTGATGATTTGTGTTTCCAAAATACAGCTAGAATTCCCTTATTCTTTTCCTCTAACTGCTTTGCTTTTCAGAATGCAAACTATAATCTACACTTTCCCCCTTTAAAAATGCAAACCCATCATTTTAATTCCTGTAAACAAGATTGAATTCGCACTTTGAAATGTAAACATCACAAGATCTTTCAACAAATGTTGGTTAAGACCAGCTGAATAGTGTATTTCTGAACATTATTTCCCCTTTCACTTGCCAAGTACTTAAAAGCAAAGAGATGAAAATAATATTCCTAGAACAATTTAATGTTTAACTATTCTTACTTTTCTCTTTTTCTGCCTTCTTTGATTCCAAACAGCCATGAAACATGGGATTTGTCTTGTCTAGTTCCAAATGTCTTAAAGACTGTCCCAATCTAAGCCAGAGCAGTACAAGCTGTCGTTATTGAGAGAAGTAGACATTGTAGGCAGACAATTTGTCCAAGCTGTCCCAGATGCTCATCTTCAGTGAGATGAATCACTCCTTAAAGGTGTTTATTTCTCGCCATTGACTAAAAAGGAAGACTAGATGACTAGTTTAGATGACAACTTTTACTTGTCCAATATTTACTGAGGCAGATCTAACACAAAGTGCCCTGAAGCATTCTGGTTTATGAGGCACTGGAGTATTACTTCTTAGAATACCAGATTTCCAACAAAAAATCATCTACATTTCCTGAGATGGACCAACATGCCCCTCCTGCATTCCATAAACTTGATTTTTGGAAATTAAAAAAACAACAAATAAAAAAAAAAAAAAAAAAAAAAAAAAAAAAAAAAAAAAAAAAAAAAAAAAAACAAAAAACCAAAACAAAAACCCCCCAAAAAACCCCAAATGACTTATAAATGGCTTGGCATAGAAGTAGAATTTTGCCCAAGAGTTTGAGTTCAGTATTCTTAAGCCATATTGTAACGAAATAAATTATGTAAATAGAAAAAAGATCAAATATTATAAGAATACCACCATATATTATAAGAATCCTGCTGTATTTCTTGATGAGAGTCCCCTTTTGGGTCAAGGTTATGATAATACTGAATAGATCAAAACTGCCTTACCGATTTATTATTTGCCACCAGCTTGCACTTAATCTTAGCTCTCAGTCACCTACAAATCACCTTTTTATATAGAGGTTTTAAAGTTCACACCTTGTCTTGCTTCTGAAAGTGATGGGATATAATATAAATCCATAGAAGTAAACATTAACCAAAAATTTATTATTTTTTGTCAGTGTTGCAAGGTTTAAGTATTTCTCCTCTAAGTTCTTATAATTGCAGTAGTATCTTCATGGACAATATTGGAGTGCTCATCCAGTGCTCGCATGAGGCAATTTCAGGAAGGTTTACAAGGGTCTCTGGTAAAACACACCCTTCAGAATATATACAGGAAATGCTGAAGACTGACAGAACTCACAGAGCTCTTGTAAAGGGCTGCTGAACTTGAATTTCAAGCATTGTTAAAAAAAAAAAAAAATCAAAAGCAAACCAACCAAACAAATTAAAATATTACAGCAGAGGTCAAATGCAAACAAAACAAAACCCAGACTGTTGACTGGTTGTTTTTATATTAATGGGATTCCCATTAGCCTATGTTTACATTACTTTAACTTTTCAGGTATCAACCACTACCTTTTGTTAGGAATAAACTAAACCACTCAGACTGGCTGCAGAGGCACAGTCAGAACCTGAGAGGATGGCACCCACCCCCACTCCCATAAGAGATGGCTCTGGGGATTCAGGTGTGGCAGTTTTCATGGAAAGAGGATGGGGAGGATGCCCCTCTGAAGGTAGAACATTGCTTTGTCTGACTGCTCAAACTGGGCTCAAGGCAGATTGGTGGGCACCTGTTAGAGGAGGTGGCTAGGCCACTATCCCTCCTCTTTGAGAAGTCATGGAATTCAGTGAAGTCCTCACTGACTGCAGGAGGAGAAATATTACCCCCATTTTTAAAAAGAGAAATAAGGAACCCCTAGGGAAGGATATAGGCCAGTCAGCCTCACCTCAGTGCCTGTCCAAATCATGGAAACTATGCTAAGGCACATGGCAAACAAGGTGATTGGTGGCAGTCAGCAAGGTGTCACTAAGGGCAAATCATGCCAGATGACTTTGATGGTCATCTGTGACAAGGTGACAGTAATACTGAATGAGGCAAGGAGGACTGAGGGCATCTACCTGGATTAGTGCCGAGCATTTTGCACTGTCCCACACAATACCCTTGCCTCTAACCCGGACAGATGTGGAACTGATAGATGAACCACTCAGCAGGAAAAGAATAGCCTGGAAGGTTGCCCTCGAAGAGCAGGGTCAATATCTCAGTGTCCAAGTGGAGATGAGTGCCAAGTGGCATTCCTTAGGGAGCAGCCCTGGCACCGATGCAGTTTAGTGTTGTCATTGATACGGACAGTGGGACTGACTGCATGCCCAGGGCATTTGTTGCACCAAGCTGTATGGTGTGATTGACCTGCTGGAAGGAAGAAATGGCATCCAGAGAGACCAAGACAGGCTTGAGAGTTGGGACCATGTGAACCACTTGAAGTAATTAGAAATTTTACATGCCTTTCCAACTCTAGCTAATACTTTTGTGTCATTTTTACAATGGTATTTCTGTTCTCTGTTCTGATGGGACTGAAATGAATAACCTGTGATATGTTTTGTTTTCATAAACTCATCACCCTTCTCTGAAAAGAAAATAAGCCAAAATTACCTAAATTAAGGTATCATGAGCTGAAGTCCTTACACAAATTTCAAAAATGTTTAGTAGTCACCAATTATTATCAAGGTTCTTGATTTTATTGCTAGTAAAAAGGCATAGCACTTTGATATAATGATGGGAAACTTGATGTATGCAATATTAGAGGATTAAAAATAATATTCTTGTATTTGAACTGTAGTCTTATTGCATAATTCAATTAATTGAAGGGTAGTAATAGCTCTCAAAATAGCTCATTTGTTAACAAGCTTTTAAATAAGTTATAAACTCTGATGACCATTCAGTGTAATGTCTCATTAACGCATATTGTTACTTTGATTTGGTAAATTATAAAAAATCAAATTTGTAATCCGTGTCCCTGGAGGCACTCTTATCTTTTAGGGTGCAGAAGGATAGAGGCTGCTATTATATTTTCCTCAGAACCTTGCAAACAGCAGTTCATCAGGGCTAACTTTTAAGCTGTATGATGAAATAGATTGCACCCATTGTCTTTTCAAAAGCAATAAGAGCAGGGAATACTCTCTGTTATGTAACTGTGAAACAGAAAACAGGTCAGCATCTTCTCAACTGCTTTAATAATTACATTTGAAGCACTAGTTTAAGTTTAAAAATACATATCAGTACAACATACTAAATCAAATTGTACAAGTTCTGGTTTCACCCAAAGCAATAAGGTGACTCATCTATAGTCCTGCTGATGAAAAATGTGAAAGTTCGTCATAACCCACAAAGATTATAAAATACAGTCCAGAAGATCACCTTTTAAGCACTATTTTTCTATTTCTATCCTCTACAGGGAAATAACTTGAGCATTATTGAACACAATTCTGACAGCTCACTTTCGGTGTCCCAGGGGAAAAAACATTCTGCAACTGAACCAAATAGATTTATTTCAGGCCTGCCATACCACATTTGGGGTATGGCCTGTCAAGTAGGTGAAACCAACATCCTGATCAATGCTTACCTGCAGTCATCAGGTAGAATATATCTCATGTTTGCACAGGAAGATTGCTGGCTTTAAGCATGAGCACAGGGAGATAACAGCACGTATATACATGCACGTATGCATGTAGGTAATATCACACAGAAATGTATATGATGCCACACAACATATATTAAAGACACTCTGAGATGGTGCAGGTTCTTATGCATACTTGTAGAGTCTTTAAAAGTCTATTTACACAGTGCTGAGGTGAATATATTCCAACATTATTGCAGAATTGTAATGAAAGTCAGTGAACCAGCAAATGCTCTGCTTAAGATCCACCTCAGCCTTCCTGTACAGCTGTGCTCAGGAGAGATCCTCTCCATTGTGGTGGAAAGTGGACAAAATGTCACTTCCTCTTCATGAAGCTGCCCAAGGAGTCTTTATCTAGTTCCCATCAGGAAGCACACTCTATGTGCAGCCTTGAAAAGCACAAATGTAGCTGCTTGATATTTAAAATTGAGTCACAGGAGAAGGAAAAGGTGGTCATGCTTCACTACTGTGCTTTTTTAGGGATTCTAGCAGTCAGTCCAGTCTGTCACCCCAGCTCTTTTACCACAAATATGTTAAGCCTCACTGATTAACAAGTTGATAAAATCCTAAAATTTTGGGCTTGAGGTCCTCCCTTCAAGTGAGCTTAACCCTGAAAAGGGGCCACGTGAACCCTCTCATTCTAGTCACAGTGGAACACCTTCAAGAGCACAATCTGAAGGTAGTTTCAATAGGTACATTTCAGTCCTTCTCTTGAACAAGCCCAGCTAATCAGATTTGGCTTTTTTACCCCGAGAATGAAACTCTGAATAAGCATGAGTGAAGTACAAAATCAGAATAAGGTGTCCCAGATAACTCTATAAAGAGAAATTTCTGTGGAGTATTATCCTGGAATAACAGAAGAGAAAAAAAAAAAAAGAAAAATCTGAATAAAACTACTGTCTATAGAACTGAAATTTCTCTAAGTTTTTCAAGCTGCCTATGATGCTGATCCCCATTATAATTGCACAAACTTTAAACATTCCTGCATTCAGACAGTCAACACCCCTGTGAGGTGAGGGACTATTGCTAAGCTGATAGAGAAGGAAATTGAAACTTACATAGCCCTGTCAGAGAGGCTCAGATCTTGAGTTTGGCTTTTTACCATCTTCTAAACTTTCCTGATAAAGGAAAAAAAAAACACTGATGAAATGTTAGACATTCTGAAGAATGACTGGCAAAGCATTTTTTCCTAATGAATAATTTTTCCTTACTGTGAGGGGAATGGGTCAGTCTCAGTTATGCTAATACTGGTATCCCTACATCTTCCAAAACTGATCTCTTTTTCTTCCAGAACCTGACTGCTCCTAGTAAAACTGACTCTTTTCCTCTTACAAGTGAAACTCTATCAAATTCCTTCAGAAGTTTATATGTGTACTTGTTGTTGAAGAGAAGTAATCTTCAGAATGTCAGAAATCACATTGTTTCAGTATGTGGGAAAAGGGGACAATCCTCTCATAGCCCTTGTCATTTCTGAGAGAGGATAACACAAAGTATAACATGCTGAAAGAGAGGATTGCATTATTGGCCTTTTTATCTCCTGCTATCGCCCCAAACTCCTCTGAGACCACCACAGACATGATGTTTTGTATGGCTGACAATACAGGAACAGAAATATTCTGGATAATGGCAGCCAGATATGGAGACTTTAATTTTGTCACCTTAATAATTTCAGATAAAGTTCATAGTGATTAAAATACATTATTACTTGTAGACTACTCTTTCATAATGAAATTTGAATGTGTCTATCCATTTCTTAATAGAAAAAATATTAGTCCTATTTGAAAAAAAAATTGTTACAATTGGCATTAAATAACCCTTTTCAAAGCTGGACTCACCACGGTAGAAAGACATGACAAATACATTTGTTCCTGAAAGCAGGAAGAATTGAGGTTTTTGAACATGTCCTTAGGATGGCTGGCATTGGTAATGCACCTTTACCAGAATGAAAGGAAGAATAAAAAGAATATGAAGATCCACCATGCCATCTCAAACTGTGCTTTTCATAAACACAGACACAATTCTCCTCTTTTGAAGCATAATTAATTTCTTGTTAATAACATGCAAATACAGTAAATACAGCTGCTAATGTGTTATTCTTTAGTCATTTGTTGCACCTGATTAGGGAGAGAAATGTAAAAGGTTAATTTTCTAATTGCATACTCCCCCTAGGTAAATTATGCATGTTATCACACCCATTGGCACTCTATAATGGGCACTTTTTATCACAGAGTGATTTGCTGTGAAACTGTGTATCTTCCTATGTTTTATTTTTAGTAAGCAAGATGGAAGGAAGGAAAAAAGAATATCCATCCTATCAAAATTCCTTAACTCTGTCTGGAGAGCTTGCTGACAGGATATTAAAGCATTCCAAAAATATATCTTCTCCCTTTCTTCTCACAGCTCATTTTTAATTTCCATAAAACTGTAATAAATTGAAGAGGAAGAATGAGACTGAGCAAAAAGACACACTAATGCTGAATGCCTCTCTGTAAAATTTTGAAAAGCAGCAACATCTGAAATGCATATTGAACAAGAATTTCCTCTGGATACAAAGCATGTTCTCCATGACAGAGCTTCCTGAACTCTCCAACAAAAAATCTTCTTATTGTCAGCCAGGTGCTGACCACACCTCATCTGAAAGCTGTCTTTCACACTCCTTGTGCTTTCTAAAGCGGGGTCAGTGAATTAAGATCAATTGTCCCAAAAGATGAAAAAAGATTGTTTTGTTAGGTTACCTGCTAGACCTGTCAATTACTATCCCAAATGGTGGAACAGAAAAGCAGTATGGACACAGATGACCATTAATCAATTAGGATGTCAGCCTTTTTTTCAGTCTAAAAGCAGGTGGTTTGTATTTGATAGAATTGTAATTTATTAAGGATAATAAATTAAACTGGAGAAAACAAACATAAAAAGGGAGATTAGTTAAAAAATTAGGAGGATATTTCTCTTTGTGTTTTTCCCAGTCTCAGAATTAAAGTTGTTAAAACTAGAAGTATGTTAAAAGAGGAGAGCAAGAGAATGTTATGCTTTCATATAATTTGAGTCAAATTTAATCATAATGATATAACACTGATATATATATATGTATGTATGTATGTATGTATGTATGTATACATGGTAGATTTTTTGTCAGAAAACCAATTTCCAATCCAAAATTGTTTCAATAAAAATTTTCAACTATCTCTAATGAACACATTAGCATAAAGTAGAAATATTTAGTGTTCTTATCACCCAAAGCAATGTTATTCTAAAAACTTGCTAAAAAAATCCAGAACACTAAAACTAATATAAAATTTTGAAGTGGCAGATTAGACAGGAGAAAAAAGCTGGAAAAGAACTCTGAGTTAGTGGAGATCATGGCCTTTTTTCATTCCCACTGACAATAATCCATTTTTCATGCGGCCCTGGCACAGCAGCAGTTCTGTTCCCTTTCCCAGCTTTTAATATAAAAAGGGTTAATGGTCCTTTGCTACCATGTAACTTTTGTATCTCTTCAAACTTTAAGCTCTTCAACTTTAAGCTGTGTCTGGTGTAGGCTGTGTATTTACTATATCTAGTCCTATGGAACTAAAGCAGGATAAACAAAGTCTTTAAATTTAATTTTTCAGTGTGTCTGAAATGCAGCTACTACTAGTGGATACAGAGAGGTCTACGGAAACTTAGTTGGTTACACCAATAAAATATTTGTCCCTCCCATACTTTTAACATCAAGCTAAATCTCTGCTCTTTCTCTCCTTTCCCTTCTATTCAAAAGGGAAATCTGAAGAGTAAGCTCTGAAGTTTCATTTATTTTGTTTCTGCCATGTCAATTTACCATAACTTTAATACAGGAACAAAACTATTTCTTTCCAAATTTTGATGTTTTACCTTATGAAAATCAGCCAGTATCCTTCTCTCTGCCTTCTGGTACATAATTCTCAGATTAGTCAAACAGTGGAAAAAAGGTTGTGATTCCAAGTGATAGTGACTGATGAAGGTAAAAGAACAGAAGAACACGTCTCCTCAAGCTATAGAAGATCAGCAGCTCAAGTAAGAAAGAAACCAAAGGGATTTTTCTTTGTTTTTGATTAAATTAAGGTTACATGAAATGCAAGTGTCAAAGCCTAAATGGGGCTTAATAATAACAATAACTCTTAGGAATGTTTTTAAAGGGTTATTGAATGTTTCTACTCTATGACACTGATCAGCTGTATAATTAATCCCAGTTGGGATGAGTAGTTTTTCATAACTAAGTCTGGGTCTGTTTCAGTCTTTCATTATATGAGAGTTCTCTTGCAAGTCCAACACATTTTGGATCAATCCAACGCAGAAACAAGCAGAGGTCATCTCCTTTTAGGTCTTGCCTTGATATTCACTATACTGTTGGTAAAATGATCCAACAGTATTTCCTACATATATATGTGTGTGTGTGTGTGTATATATATATATATATATATATATATATATATATATATATATATATATATATGAGTATGTGTATGTGTATATATATGAGTGTATATATCTATCTATATATATATATATATATGTATGTAAGACAGAAAGTTTCTGGAATGGGAACTGCATCAAAAGCTACATGAATTTATAGAATTATTAACTGAGTTAGTGAGACTGAAATTTCAGGGAACGTTTGCTTTTTAACATTCAACATTATTTGTTGTATTTTGGCAAGGTTGTGTGAGTTTAATACCAAAATTGGCTGATGACAGGTAAATCCAATGAAGTGTATTCAAGGAAAACACTTATCGGATGGTGATAGTCCCTGTGATTATGGGTTTATTGTTCCTTTGTTGTATCAATAATGAAATTAATGTTGTATTTTTGAAGAAAAAAAATTGCCAAAAAAGAAACAAAAATGTCTACATTTGTCCTAAACAGCGTCAAAGAGAGCAGTACTCAATTACTGAATGTCGAGTTCATTCTTTATAAATCAAACTGTTTCCCCCCCACCATGAAATTTCTTTGTATTTCACATTTTAGATCTTCCAGGAAGGCAGATGCCACCATAATTTACTGCTCTTGTGCACACTTACCCACCAACTACTTCGATCCCTGGAGTAAGCACATTCATTCTAATGGAATTAGACAAAGCATGAATTTGGCCTGCTTTATTTATTCATGCAGTAAATGCTGTGGCTGTTCACCCATCAAACCAAACCCAGGATTCACATACCCCCCATTCCCAGTGCAAAGATTGCTAAGCAGCTGGTGCAAGAGAGGTGACTGAAAGCCAAGAGCCTCTGATATAGCATGGTTTATATGCAGTCTCCTGTGACCTGTATAGATTAGCTGGAAAATCCTAGAAAGCAATAATCAGCTACTGAAAGTGCCACAAGAATGGGTATCATTACAGAAGAGAATCTGACATCTTTCTTTAAATCTCTAGACATTGTTTTTAAATAAATAAAATTGATCTCATATAACGCATATGTGGATTGCATGTATACAAAGCAGGGAGGGTCTTCCCTCCTTGAATACTAGATTGCAAAAATTTCAGCTTTGATCATATCATAAAACTTTTACAGTTTTTGTCTTATTTCAAAGCTCTCAATTTTCTGTTTTCTTCTGCTGAATAATTTTTAAAATTCACATTAAAAATCCATTCAACTCTCCTGGATTTTAATTTTTCTGCACAAAAGTTTCAAGAAATGAAGTCTCTAACATATTTTGTTTCAGCAGCATATGAAACAATATCGCTATAACTTTGTATGCCACCCGCTGAAGCTACTGACATCATACTTTTAAAATTTTCATTAAAACTTGTTCTTGATGCTTGCAATACACAGACCAAGGCTATTTGGTTTACGGAGGTTTAAGCAGTGATAATGAATCTTAAGAGCTAAAGACTTGTTGCACTGTTCTATTAGATTTCACAATATCAGATTTATTGCTTGTATTTACTATGAAAGGTGTTTTGAAAATCTTAATGTCTGCACCATCCTATTTTAAATGGCATTTAATTCTAATAAAGCCCATTTTATGCTGGTAGCAAGGCATACTTTATAATTTTTTATTTGAAGCTAATCTACAATGATGGAAGATAAAAATAATACAGATGAGAAATAGAGGTCTTTTAATTTAGCTAAAATCATGGGTCCCAGCAAACTAAGATTCCAATCCCTTCTCTGAACTTAAGGTTCAGGCATTTTTTTTTAATTCCTAAATTTTTTGGTTTTTTTTTTTTTAAGATTACATGATTATTTCTGTTGGTTTTAATTGATACCATCACCACTCAAAAGAATCTGAAATCAGCCTCATTGTAATGCTAATTTCATGTCTCATGTGTTTTAAATTGGCTGAGGATTTCAGATTTTGTCATCAAAATTTAAATCTTCTCACAGGATTATATTCAGCAAATATAGATTAAGGATGCATCACTTTATCAAAAGTGGCTTGAAACTTACTATTTATCAGTCTGCACTTAAAATTTTAACCTATGTTCTCTGGGCCATCAACCACCATAATCATCCTGATACGTCAGAGTATAAATGCAATCTGCTGAAAGGTTTTAGGGTGTAAATTATTTGATTTATTGTTTCCCCCATTCAGGGATTTTTGTACATGAGCTGAACTGATGAACAGGAATTTTGGTTCTTTTGTGTTAATGCCTTTCGTGACTAAGCAGTGTTACATTTCCTTGATAACTTTGATCACATAATCATATGCCTGTAAAAGCTCTAACATAGTTTGCTGCAGCTTGAAAAGACAAAAAAACCAAGGATAATTTACATAATCCTTTTAAGACTAGGAAGAAAATAAAAAAAGAAAAATAAAGGAAAAAGAAAAGAAAGTAAGAATTACTTTTTTCCCTGCAGACTTGATCAGAGCAGGTGAAAAAAATAGCAACTTTCAGGAGCAAAAAATTTACATCAGAATTTAACAAAAAATCTCAGACATGTCCAGGAGAGTACGGAAATTTAAGCTACAGGTAGTTATAAATGTGTTTCCTTTATTAAAGAAATATTTTTTTGCAGTAACATAGCACAGTGTGTTATGCTTATCAGCTGCCACATGTGCCTAGGGAGAGAAATTTAAACTATATCAGAACTTAATGAGAAATGTGTTTAAATACTTGTGATATTGTAGGAAGAGCAACTCCTGGATGAGTTTTCTTTTGTTTTTCTTGTGTTTCTCTTGTTTTTATTTTCTTTTTTTGAAATGAGTCATAGACAGCTTTTGTTCAATAAATTTTTTTAATAAGCCACGGAAAATGCTGATGAAATCTATTCAAGACCAAAAGTGACTTAAATGGCTAAATCCAACACAGTGGTCCCTTAAAACCCCTGGTGGTGAATGTTCACTGCATGGTGAGTCTCCTATGTATTTGCTTTGTGTTTTTTGCCAACTACCAGAAAATTTTGTATCTTTCATAAATGCATGGTTATCCAAATTTGTTCGGGTTTGAAACTCAGAGGGGCAATGAGAAATACGTTTCTCTCTAATTCCAAAATGAGAACATTGCCCTTAGGGATTATACGATGGTCAAGTAGTTATTGAAATTTCAGCAGTGTTCAGTAGTTTTCTGAAGAATTTTGTTTCAGTTTGTGTGGAGAAAGTTGGTTGTTTATCCCATTTGCATGCTTGGAAACAAAAATTAGTATTTATTGTACGGTTTGGTTAGTGTTTGATCTAGTTCAGATTTACCCCCACTTCGTTCTGGAAAGAAGACTTGCTGAGTCAGAAGATACATGAAGATACATGTTACTCCAGTTCACACTATTTTGAAAATGAGGTAGGAGAATAAACTCATTTAATAATAATCTAATTATGCATTTGGCTTGATTTGTGAAATGCAAGAACAAAAAAAAAAAAAAAAAGCAAGCATTTTAAATGAAGTTACTAAACTTTTAAGATCCTTGAAAAGCTTCAGTGTTTATTTCAACTTCTTCTTCAGACTCAGTTGACTCTAAAGCACTCACTTACTTTCAGTCTTCTTTTAATTAAATGCTTCCTAAATATAGAACTGCTGGCAGGAATCTCATGGTAAAATGTCCAGTATGTCTTTAAATATAATGGAGATATTCTTTGTTTAGCCCTGCCAAGTGGCTGATTGCTGGCAGCTGAAACAAGGGCCAGATGGTCATCCAGCACTATCTGCACCCTATTGAGATGAATAAGTGACAATCTGCAAAACACTCAGAACTAATGTAAACTGGTTTAACCTCAGGAAACCCAAGAGTCTCTTAGGTTTCTTTGGAGGTGTGTAGGCAGATTTTGTGCTTTCTGATGCAGTGTTCTTTGATAAAGGTCTCAGAGCTCATCACACAAATGCAGCCCATTATGGCCCAGCACAAAGACAGCAAGCTGCTGTGAAAAACCTGCAAGGTCAGTGCCCTGCAAATGATACTGGGCACCATGCAGAGTTTGAGGATGCACCCATTCAAGGGATTCCCCAAACACCTTGTTCTAAGATGGCACAGTACTGCTACTTCCTTAGGCCATTTGTGGAACCAAACCCTGAAAGTTATCAGGCTGTTGTCCTAGGCATCTTGTCAGAAGAGATGGAAGTGGAAGACCAAAGGATAACTGCAAGAAAAATTAGTAGCATTAATGAGTTTAAGTGTATCAAATTTGAACTCAGAATCATTTAACAAAACGCCTCTAACAATGGATTGACACAATTCCAAGCACAAATAAAGGCTGTGTCAAGAGCAGACTAACAGGAGACTTGAGGACAAGGACTTGAAGTTTTGGTGTAGAAGCTTAACATGACCTGGCAATATGTGCTTGCAGTCCAAAAAGCCAACCATACTCTGAGCTGTATCAAAAAAAAAAAAAAAAAACATGACCAACAGGTTGAGGAATGAGATTCTCCTCTCCAGCTCCATGCTTGTGAGACCTGGAGTTTGCTATGATAGAGTCAATGCTAGTTGTTGTATTACTCTTAAGTCGCATACCAGTCTGTACTCCTGGAAATGAGGCATCTTTGCTGGTGAAGTAGGAGTATTAAATCCAGACTGGTACTATCTAAGCAATCCATACTTTAAGAAAGTATTTACCAAGGACTCCAATCCTTTATGTTCTTCCAGTCTAATGGGATATGGATTTACCCTCACTGGCTTTGCTAGTAGCTTGAAGTGAAGTCACATTCTTTCCTTTACTTGGTTGCTTCGATACCCAGGGAATTACCACATTCAATGCCACATCAGGGACATCATCCTCAGGTTCTTCCAAGGTCTGGCTCATTAGTCAGTAGATCTAAGCCTTCCATTGCATTTCTTTTGGGATGTGTAGCTGTCCAGAGTTTTCACAAGTTATTTGAGAATATCACTTGCATACAAATTTCATCTTAACAATGGAAGAAGACATTCTGGCATATATGGAATGTAAAAAATCATAAATCACTTTAATATGTCCAATGGTACATTTTACAGATTGTAAGAATGGCCACAAAGTGTTTATTCCCATCTCTGCAACAATTGATATTTACTAAGTGGGCTCTTACAACTAGTTATTACTGTCTCTGCTATCTATTAAAAAAAAAAAAAATCCATTGTCTCATTTCCCAGCTTTATTGGAATTAGAAGATTGACTGGGGATGCCATTATATTTTCCCCTGGTCTTCCTCAGTCATTGTCAGAATACTCCAGCACCATAACATTAATTTCCTCTGAGTGATCCTTCCCTTCCCTTTTAGAACATTAATTGTTCCAATGTCTTAGCTACTTACAAAGAGCACATTGATTCAGTTCAAAAGGAGATGACTTTCAGACCCCAAAACATGTGTATATCCTTTCAACTTATCTTGTTCTAGTCTTTTTTCTTCTGTAGTAAAAAGGCATTTAATATAGCCGGCATTTCTCCTCAACCAGGGCTATGAGGCAGCATGATAGTTTCCAAGAGTTGATAGTTTCCTCCAGGGTTCTCTTGATGTGAGCCAACACATCATTTCCAATTCAACAAGTCTGAAGTACTAAATGTAACATGTACAAAAAATGGTAAACCCTCTGACTTCACTGCCTGACTTAAAGGCACCTCTATTTTTCTGTGTATATATGTATAAAAAAATATAGAATATGTATATACCCTATATCACTTGCACTCAGCTCCAAATTCATCAGCAAAGGTTCATGTTCCCTCAGGACTGAGCATCTATGTGGGAAAAAGGGCTTCCACCTCTTTGTACCACTTACTCACTCACTCTCTGCCCTGATGCATCAACAAAGGTGCCTTTTCCCGATATCAAGCAGCTACCTGGTAGAAAAAATTTCTTATACCACTTTTCTTTGTGCACACCATTGATTATTCCCATGGAAGAAATGAAATATACTTGTCAGTCAAGGAATCCACAGCTATTTTATCCTTGCTCAAGTCTCTGGATCTTTGCACCTTTGAGTCACTTACCACCTGCACACTGGAGAGAATGAGGGGGAGAACCTGATAAACTGGTTGGTGTGCACTGGAATTCTGTCTGATCCCATTCTCCACTGCTTGGGAGAGTAGGATGATCTCCTCAAGGCTTTATAGCTGTTCAATCTGGGTCACAAAACTGTTGTCCTTAAAGCAGGGCTCTTTCATACGGTATGTGAGCCAGTCAGCACCCTGAGTCCCTGGTGATCTTGGTCCAGCACATTATAATATAATTTACATACATAAATTACCCTCAGGAGTATGTTTTTAAACATTATAATGATCTAAGGTAATCCAAGGTGGCATTTTCATCCTATCAGCCACCACCAAGTTATTATCTAACCTTATACTTCATTATAGTTTCTGTTTGAATATTTCTGAAGAATTAATTGTCAACAAAATAAAAACTTAATGTATTTTTTTTTTCTCTTGGGAACTCTTCACAGCTCCATTGCTCTGGCACCATATTGTCATGACTTCAAGATCTACTCATAATTGCTGTGAGGCCTTTTAAGTTTTTCTGACATCAGTGCCACAGGCAAACCTCAGCATTTGTCATACCACTGATCAATTTATCCATTTATACATTGGTTTATCAATAAGGCATTAGTGCAGAAAAGTCCACTTAATACATGTTGGTTGCACCATGAAAAGTTATTATCATTGGGAATTTCAATGAGTGTAATTGAACATTTTATAAATGTGGCCAAGTACAAGCCCAATTTATCATCATTGCAGAAGAACACTTGGAATTATAATTGCTTAAAAGTTTTCTAAATATATTTTGTCCTTGAACAAACGTGATCAGCCATTGCTGATCAAGATTAGCACAAATAAAGCAACAGGACAATACACCTGAATGTGAGATAAAACATTTTTACTACAAGAGGGGTTGAGCACTGGAAAAGGTCCATGGAGTTTGTGGAATTTAAATCCCTGGAGATATTAACAGGTTACTGGCAGTCTTTGGCAGTATGCTGAAACTGACCCTGCTTTAGCAGGGGTCTGGGAAAGAAGAATTCAAGCCTTCTCTTCCAGCCTCAATCGTTCTGTGTTTAGTAACAAATAATGGCCTTTTCATTGTTAGTTACACAAGTGAAAAGCTATTTGACAAAAGAAATCATAGTGACTGTGAACTCTGACTACCAGGCCTACTCCTTTGAACTCCTTGTTCAAATGAAGGGCAAAACCAAACCAATACTGAATATGTTGCTCAGGATCCCTTCATTTTTTTTTTGTGGATACCTGAAATACGTTATTAAGTACAAATATTTCCCAAAAGGATTCATATTCCCTGAGCACTAAAAGCTGAGGATCTTATGTAATTTAGGTCATTGAGATTGTCTAAAATCAGTGGGAAATTGCTTTTAAAGTGAAATTAATGTCAATATAGATGGAATCAGAAATAAAGCTAAATAAGTCTCCAAATGTGCAACTCTCTGCTTTCTGAGAAAAGGCCAGCATAAAATATATTACCTTGAAATTTTAATGCTTTTAGAAACAGCTGATATGTCTAAATTTTCTCCCTACCCCTGGAGGAGAAAAACCCCTGGATGTATCTGTGGTTTTTTGTCATTTGGTTTGGATTTTCAGAACTTTTTAACTCTTCAAAAAATCAGAACAGTCCTCTTCATATTCAAAGCCTGTATAAATATAAAATTTTTATCAAATCCCTATTAGTGTGTTTTCTCCTTTATGACTTCTATTTTCTTAAAGTGTTTCTCAACATGATTATATAGCCTACTATTTTTAATGTGCACAATGTCTGGGAGCATATTCAGCCTGAACTTTTTGAATACACAGAGACAATATTTTTATAATTCTTTAGTACTAAAAACCACCTTCAGAGTTGCTGGGAGAGTGAGTGTGTTAGTGTTTAGTATTAAGGACAGGACTGGAAATGCTGCTCAAAAAATGTTTTAGGCAGACAAGTAGATACAGGTAGAAAAAGTATTTTTATTTAAATAATTTTGATAAAGCAAGAATTCCCAAAATATTTCATGCCTTCTGTTTTGAGTTTATCCAAGCATTAGCATAAAAACTAGAATGAGACTGAAAAAGCCTGAAGTTGTTCAAGTGTGTCAAGTTAAATGGTTAGATTTGGACTAGTGTTCATGTTACTTAAACATTGTTTTAAAACTTTCAAATTTAATTGACTCTTTCTAATTATGTCTGAATTGAAATTAAAACTTCTGTGAGGTTTTTTTTTAATTATTATTGGTACAAACATGTACTTTAGACTTCAAGTAACTAATGATGGTTTAAATTTACCTGAAATTGAGTGTTTATGCAATCTCACCATCAACAACTTTACCATAATTGGCAGGGAACCTGAAATACACATTATTTACTTAGCTTTATCATTCTGGATCTTTAAGGGTCTTCTGGCAAGTGCTGTGATGAGTTTACTGATGATTTGCAAGGAAATGACTCATGTTCAGTTTTAATTTCACTTATAACAATGGTGTAAGAAATTACATCGGTATTGCTTCCAAACATTGGATAAACGCTGTGCCTAGCGCCGTGTGCCAGCCTATTCAGAGTAATTAACAGGTGTGAATTGTTGTTTGCTGGGATAAGCCTCCCACTGTGCAGCACTCTGCTGGCTGCAGGCTGCTTTCCTGCTGTATTACTGCTTCCAAACGAGTCAATCTCACTTTAATGTAAGATTTCACATATGTTAGTTCTTTGTACCCTTGTCTGTGTTTTAAGTAGTTGAGGCAATAACAGTGAATCTTTTCAAAAAGCCTGTATTTCTGCAAGCTTCTGTTTACTTTGCACGTCTCCAACCTGTTTTGTCTCTCTCTTTTCAGCAGGCTCTCATTCAATTAAAAGTTACTGTTGTAGTAATTTGTAGGAATATCAGTATGTCTCCTTAACTGCATGACTGAAGCCTGTTCTGTGGTTTGTAAAATCAAAATCTGCTGCACTGGATTCTTAAACATTATATAAGAGTGGTTACCATTATATAAGAAAATTACAGAGATTACACACAAGCCTAGAGACTTCTGTATCTATGGATTCTCAAATAGAATCTTTAATTTTGGCTTTGAAATTCTCATAATTTTTGCAAATTCCAATCGGCTTCACCAGTAAAGACATGAAGGAAGTCCTCAGTTGTAAAAAGTTTGATGTTTTAGAAGCTCAAATAAAAAAGCCCTCAACTTTTTTGCAGCTTTGACATGAATTAATATTTCTTTATCTAAATCTCACATTAAAACTTGTCCATAATGATTTTCTACTGTTTGTGTTCTAAATTTAGTTGAGGAATGGCAGGTCCAGATATAGAAAACACACAAACTAGTAACTTTCCCCATGTCCCTCTTTTGCATCAGAATTATGTCACAGAATGGTTTTAAATGGTTTTACATTTTTATAATCCCATCAAAAGAAAAATTGAAGTGTCATACTAGTTGAATCTGTTTTCTCATTTAAAACAAACAAGGTGTCGATTTAAGTTATTGTAAAAATGACACCTTTACCATATTTTATGTTTTTTGTCTTCTTTGTTAGTATAGGTCTAAACACTTCTAGAGGTTATACTTCCTGTTTTTAGCCAAATAAACTGTTAGGTAAGCAGATCTCTTTTATACCCTCAATAGTTTCAACCTCAGAACCGAAAAGTTGGCCTAATTAGGAGATGTGTGAAAATTTCTTTTAATGGGACCTTGGGACAAGAACTTTTCCTTGAACTTTCTGATGCTGACTCATTGTGCTGGTGACTTTTTCTGCCACTTTGGAAAATCCGGTTTGAAACTTACAAGTACAGATAAGTGATATTATTTTGGTTTGGTTGTTTTTTCCCTGAAGCTAATCTAACACCAGTAATTTATTGTGGCTGAAAGCTTGTTTTTTTTGCTGATGTGTGGGCGGATCCCAGGGCATCTATTTTCCCCTACTATCTCTGGCATCCAGGAAATGCTGTTTTCCTCTGTTTAAGCTGTATATGGTTTTTCTGTACTCTGGTGTAGTCAGAAGGCTTTCCCTCCCCCCCCTTTCTCCACACAAGGACTGTTGTTATCTCTGAAATTCTCTGAAAAATGTTGCAACAACTTAAATGTATTGTCCCTTCTCATATTTTATTTCAGATGTTATTATTTGTTGTGCTATGGAAAACTACAGGTGTTTCATACAAGAAAGAGCAAATCTAAACAACTACCCTCAGATTCCTTTCTCTGGAGAAAAAAATATATTTATGACACACTATATTTTTTCATTTCTATTGGACTGCTGGGTCATCTGTGGTCATCACATATTTTAGACACACATTTGCTAGAAGACTGTAATCTGGACAAATCATCCAAAGCTCCTTAGAGAGTGTTGATCTAAATGAGGCCAAAGAGATCCAATTAGGGTCTTCAACTCCACCTAAAAGAGAAAAAATAAAAAGCCTTTGTTTTCTTCTGTTAGATGAGTGCAATTTTATTGTTAGATTGTTTAATTATTTGATAGTATGGAAACTAATTTAAAAATGCATGGGATATCTGTTTCGCCACCACCTCTAATCCAGGATTCAGGTTATCAACTAGCATTATTCTTTAGTTTTTTTCCTAACTACATCTCACAGTATTCATCTGTTCTTACCTGAGTCCTGTGGGGAATTATTTATTAAATTGTGTTTCAGGGTTAGAAGATTAACAAAATGTTTCAACAATTTCACATTTGCACTGGTAGAGTTGAATTATGAGAAGAGCCTCTTGTTAATTTACAGAGTTGAGATCTGTAGAAATCCCCTAAGTTTGGAAGAGGGAAGGAAGCAAATCTCTCTGCAGAAGCTACCAAAACTTGTGCAGCTGTTGATACTGTCCCGAGTGTGGGCTCCTGGTGTGCAGCACAAAGTCACACACCAAGGCAAGATGTTTCTATTTGCATTTCCAGTTGGTGCAGAGAGGGGAGCTGCCTGGGAAAATCCAAGAAGAAAATCTAAATCAATCTACTACATTCTTACATTCAGGGCATAAATCAGTGCTGGAGGCAAAAGCTGAAGAGCTGCTTAGTTCAGGATTTTTGCTTTTTCTGGCTTCTGTGGTTTTTAATATGGCTGTCAGGTATCATGGTGATGAGTTCATTAGAGAGAGAAGCAGAGGATGAATTATTATTCCATCTACCGAAATCCCTTGACATTGGATGGAAATCTCTACTTCTCATCAAACAGCTTTACTAATATTGTTGGGCAGTGCAATATAAAATCCTAATTTATAACACCAGAAAGAGCTCCATGTGTGACCAATGTTAAATATGTACACCTCACCTTTTCAAATTGATCCTGGTTACTTGCTCTAAATAAGAATACCCAATGCAATGTAGTCACTGCTTCTATGTGATTTCTGCATGCTAAAATCAACTTTTGGAGGAAAAGGCCCTCCTTTATACCCACTGAAATGCCTTCATTATAAATTAAGAACATACCTTTTGCCATCTTGCTTTATGTAGAAAATAAACTTTCATGCATTTCTGTATGTCTTTTCAAGCACATATACTCCATAATGAGCTGCCTGCACTTACTTTAAGGCCAAATGTTTTGAACTCCTGAAGGGCTTTTATGCTGAATAGATTTTTTTTTAATTCTTTGGAAAGTTCAGTCTTTTGAAGAACCTTGGACAAAGTTTTGCAAATGTGCCTTTACTCAACCTAGAGTTTCTGTATGAAAATTTATTTCTATCATCCATTTATGTTCATAACAATAACACTTCACATATATTTTCAGACAATGTACACATGCTGATAATTTATACAAGTTGGCTAGAAAAAAAGGGGAAGAAAGCTGTCAGAAGTATGTTCCTCTCTTACTCTCAGAGAGGTTTTCTTCACCTTCATAATTTAAAATTATGAATATTACATGACAATTACTACAGAAGAGATTTATCGATTGGCTGATAGACATTAAAATTATTTAGTCTACCTTGATCAGGATCATTGGTTGGGATCACCATGAGGAAATATTTAATGAAATTATTTCACTGCCTGAAATACTTTGGAACAAGTCAGATGTAAATCTGTAGACAAAGTTACACTGAATATTTCAAAATATTTAAGTGAAAAATAGATTAGATCATTATATATCATTAGATAACTAATGATCATTAGATATTTTTTCCCAATCTCATGTGCTCTCTCTCTTAGTCTCTCTCACGATAATTTCTTCTTGCTCATGTTAATTACCCAAGACAAATACAGAAAAAAAAAAACCACCTTTGTTTTAAAAAGAAGATATTGCTTTTGTATTTATTTGTGCATTGATAAACATTTTGCTGGTTTTGCAGATGTTGAAAGAAAATGATTGTGTTGGGAAATGGATCCTCTTTGTTAAATGTGCAACAAATTGATGTTGCATAGTAAAATACTGGCACTAAGCAAAAATATGTTGTATTTCACTGTTATCATATTACATTCTCAATATATACTATTTAATTTTAAATCTCATTCTCAATTTTTATTCTTCTTTTCTCATCATGTTTTAATCATAAAAGTTGCTGCCAAGTGCAGTCATAAAATGTGAGAAGAGATAGAGCATTTTTATTTTTCATTAGGAGTACTTTTCCAATACTGAATAATGTCCTTTATATCCATCATAATACATAGCTACTGAGACTGGACACATCTATTGGCAAGTGGCTAATAGCTGGATTTAGAATATGATATTCAGGGAGAGTAGAAATAGGCTAGCTGGAACATATCTCTGTAAAGACTGAAAATCCTTTCAAGAATCTCAGTAAGTTACCAGCTTGTTGTCATATTTGTAAATAAACAGAATTATTTTTATAATAATTCAGCAGTGTGTGACATTTATTTTAGCTAGAGATCTGAAGAACAGCTTTAGGGCTGAGCAGTGACTATATAAATATAAACACTGAGACAAGCAGACAGATTTTCTCTCTATATCATAAGAGCACATGTTGTATCAATGCCAAACCAACAAGCTCTATATGCAAGAGAATGACTTTTAAAAAGAAAAAAAAAAAAATAGAAAGGCAGCATTGACCTTATGAGCTTCTGGCATTCTCTCTTCTCTGATGAAGAAATGTTTCCTATCTGGATGGCACAAAAATAGGTTTTATGAATAATTGCTTGGCATACTCATTCTTTCAAGTTGCCATGTTGTGCTGGGGTAATCGAGTGTCCCATTTCAAGTTAGCTTGATTTATTGGGACAAGTAGAATTATTGACTGTAAGAAGAAAAATATAATATTTTCCAGTGTTATGAATGCAAATAAATTTAATTTTAGAGTGGGTTTAGAATGAAATTTTAGTTTGGGAGAGTTTTTTGTTTTCTGTATTATGTCAGGGATGTGTTCTGCAACAAATTTAGTATTTCAGCCATTGAGTCCTGTAAGCATTACTCCTGAATACTAGGAAAAAACTCTGATCTTAGTCCTGTTTCTGCATCAAAATATATTTTGGTCACTGGCAGAGCCAAAAGAAGCTTGAGGAAATTCCAAGGGGCTCAGCCCATTTCTAAGGTAAGATTGACTTTAATAACTATTGCCTGTTACAATACCAGTGTCAGGTATCAGAAGCAGAGTTGGCTTTTAGAACAGTGCATACCCATACCAGGGTATGAAAGGTGGGTATGGTGTGGGTGTGTGTTTGACGTGGAGCAAGTGGTGATAAGAGTAAGGGGAAAGCTGTCTAAGTGCCAAGACCTTAATGAGAAAAGCTCAGAGTATACTTCAGACTGAGTGGAAGCATTCAGCAAGTTGTTGAAACCCCTGGTCTGGGACATCCCATTTGTGTCTATTGTCTGGCTGCAGATTTGCTCCAGGCACGTTTGCCTCCCAGGTGGACTGCCATGAATACCCTGTCAAGGAATGCAGATCCCTTTATAAATGATGTCACAAAATGCTACTCCTATAGGAAAACCCCAAGAGCAGCAAAGCTTGAAAATGAAATCAAAGTGTAAAGGAGGCCCCAGCACCAGATCAAAACCAACATTAATGAATTTATAGAGATCTGAACAGAATTGTTTTACAGCTTTTTCTCAATGTGGTTGGGTTTTTTTTTATTTTCTTTTTATTTTTGGCTTCCTGAATGTTTACTGGTGTATGTCTTATGAATATCTCTTGTACCCAGTAAAAGATGGGAAACAGTATGTGACAGGACAGGCCGCCATGCAGCTTCTTTTTTAGGCAGATATATTGGCTTATTGACAAGGACTTGCTTGATTCTTTGCACAGGGGCAATTGATCATTAGAAAGGCCAAAGACCTGTGCTCTACTCATATCTAGATATATCCTCTAACAAAAAAAACTATCAGATATGAAAAAATATGTTTATCTTGGGCTTAGAGGCATACACTTCTAAGCAGTATTCTGTAGCCAATCTGCTTCATGCAAATCCCAGGAGGTCTCGGTTTTGGATGGCAGAGTTTATTTTTGTCTGAGTAGCTGGTGTAGTGTTGTGGTTTTTGGACTTAGTGTGAAAATAATGCTGACTACACACTGGAATTTTGTTTGCAGATAAGTAGTGCTTATCCTAAGTCAAGGACTTTTCAGCATCTTGTGCTCTGATAGGGAGGAGCTGCACAAAAAAATGGGATTGAGCACAGCCAGAATGGGTGACACAAACAGGCCAAAGGGATATTCCAGAGCACTGAATGTCATGCCCAGTATAGAGACTGGGGGAACTTACCCAAAAAGGGGGTGATTGCTGCTAGGTAGTAGGTTGTCACTCAGGGGGAGATGAAAAATTGTGTTGGGCATCACTAGATTCTCTTGGATTCTGCTACTCTCTCTCTCTCCTCAGTCCTACAATTATTATTAACATTATTGGTGTGATCAGGTTGTTGTTATTATTATTGTTATTTTATTTTTTTTTAATTATGAAATTGCTCTTCTCTCAAACCATGAGCTTTATCCTTTCCCTCCAACTGTCCTCCCCGTGAGGGCAAGGTGGAGTGGAGTGAGTGAGCAGCTGCCTGGTACTTGGTTGCTGTCTGGGGTTAAAGCACAACATAAGGAAAACCCTAAGAGGAATGACAGCTATGACACCAAATAGAAACATTTAACACATGAGCAAATTTCTGTTCATACCATCTGCTGGAAAGGACCCAACAACCTCAAAATTTGCAGTATACTCCAAACTGTGGTTCATGGAAACTGCTTTTCCATAGGACTCAGGGAGCTGAGCTAAGACCAGTGAAGCATTATCTATAAAAATTAATTACAGAGCAACCTTGCTTTCTCTGTAGACTATAATTCCTACATACTTAAAGTAATAAAAAATGAACATAAGAATATTTCTGGTGCTTTATGATTTAGTTTTCTTTTTTTTAGGGGAGGGGGGGAATTACTGCACTGATCAAAAATGTAGGATTGTTACTGCAAGGCAATGAAACTGCAGTTTTGCATTTACCATATCCAGGCAGCATCTAGTGAGGAAGCATCAGGTGACAACAATTTTTTCAGGGCAAAATTATTGTTGGCATTAAATAGTGACCAGAAAACCAAGTCTTGATGTTTACCTCAAACTCTTGGAGTTTTTATTTGCACTGTTTGAATTGCATTGCAGCCAAGGAGACTTGTGACATCTATCAATTGCAATCATTTCTGCTAAGCAGGCAAAAAATACTAATAACGTGCCTTGGACCTAAATATAAGCATCCTAAAGCAGTTTTAACTAACAAGTACTTCATAAAACTGTCACAACATAACCAGACCAATGGATAAATGTTTTAAGTGAGCATGAGCAGGGTAGTCACCAGGAAGTGTGAATCACCAAGGACCACTCTGATCATATAACATTCTATACCCACAGGTCCTTTAGCAGATAAAGGTTTTGTGATGAGTGAGCTTGGTAAATTTGTTTTAAAATGTGATTTTAATGAAGTATAAGTCCTCTACACTTCCACCACAGTGATATCTAATTCCCTAATGCATATATTGCCTAACATATTTGCTTGCAACAAGAATGTCACGAGACATTTTGTTCCCTTCTTCCTGTGGAATCAGTTATCCTTATTTTCACACTGGGTCATTAATGTGAACACAACTTAGAGTTGTGGCCTTTTGGCCCAGTCTTCCCATTTCTTTATGGAAAATGGATGTTTCCTTCCCTTTCACACTCAATTGGTTAAAATAATATGTTTTATCAAAGGCAGAGAAGTGCAGCAAAAATTGCAGTCTGTAATCTATCCCACAGTGTGATGATAATAAGGTAGAAAAAATTGTTAATTTGTAACAATTCAGTGACAGGTCATCTAGGTCAGGATAGTACTGCAGTCAGATTTCTTAAAGAAAGATTATCTTTGAGTAAAGAAAGAGCTTTTATTCCTGTGCATGGGAAGGCAGGTGACTGTTTCTTGCATCTCGGTGTTAGCAGCCATGAATGATCACAAAACATGAAGGCAAATAAATAGGAAAGTGGCTGTTATGTAAACACTAGGGATGTGGAATGCTCTCTCTGTAGAGCTGCAACTGTTTGAAAAATGTGTTTAATAAAGCCTCACAGTTTTTTAAACTGACTAGTATGTTAAGGCACAACTCAACAGCAAGGTCCAGATCACTGAGCTATAGCTCAGCTTCTTAGCTAAGACATCAGTTGCTTTAGAAAAGTTGTTGGAAGGCTGTCCAAAACAAGAAAGTACTATTTTTTGTGCCTCTTTATCCTTCTCAAAATATGTGTGTGCCTATGTGTATCTCATTACCTGCTCCTGAGCAGCATGGCCATCCTATCCATGGTGTCATTTTACCACATGCTTCCCTGTCACCACAGTTTATTGACACTTTAAGCCTAGGCTCTGTGGTTTAAGTTTGTTAGTCTGCAATATGCAGCAATCCAGTAATCTATGTCTCAGAAATGTTGATTTCCAAGTGCCCAATGGTTAAAAAAAAAAAAAAAAAAAAAAAAAAAAAAAAAAAAGGAAGAGTACCAGGCCATTTATTCTTTCTCCTGTGATTTTCCTTAGATGGAAATGCCTGACATTTTTATCCTATTTGCTCTCTGCTCCCAAAGCATGGGTTCTCTTTCTCCCCACACCACTTATCACCATTTTTCTTTCTCCAGGTAGAAGCTCCCCCAATTTGCAATCCAATTCTTTGTTTGACAACTCTTGTCACTTCTGTGCCTTCTGTGTAAAAATACACCTTTCTTTCTTTTCCCATTTGTTGGTCACATGCTCACAGTTAAGGAAAATGTTAATAGATTCTGGGTGGCTATGCCATCACAGTGTTGTAAAATACCTTTATAGACTTATTTGCAATCTCTATTTATCTTTGTCTTCTAGGCTCAGTAATACCAATATCTCCCTACCTAATGCACATCATATTTATAGGTGTCACAAGTCAGCTTTGGATGCATTCCTGCAGCCTTTTTACTTCCAAAGGTGTTAAGGTGTCTAATACCTGCTGAGAGATGTATTTTAAAAGCATGTCTCTTGTGCTCCATTTTTCCAAGATGACTTCTTTTTTTAAGCCCTAAATGATCCTACATATTTAGGTAGTTATCC
This sequence comes from Serinus canaria, assembly GCF_022539315.1. NCBI lineage: Eukaryota > Metazoa > Chordata > Aves > Passeriformes > Fringillidae > Serinus > Serinus canaria. Next base: position 20,304,454 of record NC_066319.1, read on the forward strand.
TAGGATTCCTCTGGCCTAACTTTAGCTCAGATTAGATGTCTTATTTTTAGATGAATACTCCCTTATACTTCATCCATAGTCAAGAGAAAGAGAGGCACAACAAGAAGTGATTAATCTCTTCCTAAAATAGATGTTTCAAGTAGGTGGGCTTCATCACAAGTAACTAGCACTTCAGCTGTAAAAAATTCAATCTAGATTTGATTAAAAAAAAAAGACATAGCTATCCATAAAAGGGAATTTGTAAGGTTTCTACCCTTTCCCATGCAAGCCATAAAAACTATAAAATTAGACTTTGGTTATATCATTCTCTATCATTCAATGTATGCTAATGCTCAGTTTTCATTTTTGCACTGAATAAATTAACTGCTGTGCTATTGCAGGAAGCAGATGAATGATGCTGCTTTTCAGAGCCTATAAAATAGATCCATAATTAACCCTTACACAAGGTACAGACAGTGTGCTAGGTAAAATGTTAATTACTATTAAACCAATTCAAATTTCACTGTACTGCAGAGAGTGAAAAAGCTTGATTCATTTGCTGTCTTGCCAGTACCAGTGTTGCTACAGCTACTGGAATCTTTGATAATCTGAAATACTTAGAAAAGGTTTCACAGGGCATCTTTTTCACTTAATGATTGTGGTGAAGTCTTGCTAGCATTGCATAGGGGTGACAGAAGGGGAATATATTAGTTAGTATCCAGTGCAGCCTTGGACAGATGATTCATGCTCTATCAGGATGAAAGTATTTATGCTATTATTGTCTTTTAAAACTTGAATAAGAAAAATTTGTAAGTTCTATTATCCTATCATGCAGTTCTGTAGTTCAGCTACTGCATTACAAAACCTGAATTCTGCACATTTCACATTGTATTCAGCTATCAGCATAATTTATCAGAAAAAAAAGCAAGTGCCTTCTAATTTTCCTCTTTGGGGATAATGGTAAAACTTCAGTTATTCAGTTTCTATTTGCATTCCCTGGCTGCAGTCCTTTCAGATTGTAACATGAATGTTTTTCCAGAGAGAGCAAGCAAAGATTTTTAGGTGCTACTCTGTATAAGCATTGCAAGCTGCCATTACCACACTGTGCTTTCAAACAGGAGAGAATTCTTCAGTTCTTCATCACAGTTTGACATTTTTGAGTTTTCTTTTTCTGATGACAAATCCTTAGTGCATGAGAGTCTCCATTGAATCTGTTTTGTGAATTGTACAGAACTTAGCAGGTGATCAATGATCAAATGTGGTGGCTTCCTTACCTGGTGATAAAATCCTCTTTAGGAGGTGTTTATTCTTGACTTTGATATGAATTTTATCCTTTTAGCTCTTATTGGCATGGAGATTTGTAGTATACTCACTGGGGACAGTATGAAGAGAGAACAAATTATAATAGCAGGGCATAAAATCACAAGGACAAAAGGCAGGTTTTGCTGCCACGCAGACCAACAGGGTAGCAGGGGCACAGGATATGCACAGGCAGCAAACCCAAAACAAGGGAGAGCCTCTACTGTGCATTTTGTTTCTTTCACCTAAGAGTTTTCTCCCTGAAAGTTTGTTATTTTGTTATTTTTTTAAGGTGACATGTTTTTTCCCCCCATTGTACAAATTGTTTATAATCAGATAAGGCTTACACCAATCTTGGACAAGCAATTAAAAATCATATGTAAATATGAAATAAAACAAATTTTCTTTTTTTTTTTTTTTTCAGTATTATTAGCTACATTGCCTATGACCTTTTGGGAATTAATAATGGCCAAATTGTATCTCTTGGGTCTGTAGAAGTACCCAAACTGTCTCAAATTCTGTTGTTTAAGTGTATGACCAAGTTGAAAGTCCTGAAGGTAGTTACATGAATATTCATTCAGTTTAGAAACAACAAGGGTAGTATCCATTGTTGATAAATAATTGTATTATGGAGCAGAAGTGGACAATTCAAGTAGTTTAGTTTCTTATTAGGCTGTTCACTTACTGTATTGTTGATTCCAGTGCAGATTCCTGCTTTGTTGAGGCTGCAGAAAATTTGGAACACAATATGACAAACACTTGGAAGGCACTGGAAGAGTACTGATGTCTTGAGAGGCTGACCTACAACAGAGACTAGACAGAGTAAAAAGAATAAAGTAGGTATTTATTAAAAGGCCTTAAAAGATACACTTGGGAGTACAAGACCCTGGCCATGGCTACAGCCAAGATGGACCCAAAAAGGTCACAAAATGGACAACCAGTCATGAGGTTTCATACTTTTATAAGTTTTTGGTCCATTTGCATATTGGGGTTAATTGTCCCATTACAGCTTCAGGCTATGAAGTCCCATCCTCCCTGTCTGCTCTCTTCAGTTCCCCATTGTTTATCCATTTTGGCCTGAAGCTGCAATGGTGTCCTTGGTCTCAGGCTGGAAAAGGATGGTTTTGCCTGCCTATCCTGCAAAGAGAACTTGCTAACACTCAGTGTGAAGCTCAGGGCTACACACCTAGGCAGGGCAGAACCTGAAATATGTGAAAGCCAAACCTTGAGGCATCAGTACTACAGGGGCAGGATGCAGCTACCTGGGTCAGGATTAAACTGGGGAGATCAGCTCTTCCTCCCTGACACCTACTTACCTTGGAGATGCTGAGAATTCCTTCCTTAAAGCTCAGGAATTTAATATAGAGTTTCTAGGCTCCTATTCAAGTAGGAAGACATTCCATGAAAAAGGATGGCATGGAGGGATTGAGAAGAGGTTGACCTACAGGCAACAGAGGGGAGAGATGGAAAAATTCGCATTACTAAAGAAGATAATTAGGTATGTGACAAGTTTTTAAGTTGACTTTTACACTCAGGTCTCATGAAAGACATATGAGAAGCAAAAATGATAAAAAGCTATTTTTTTTCTGACCAGAGCATGATCCATATGGTAGCTTCTTCTTAATCTTTTCTTCCAATGTTTTAGATGATCAAAGACTTTCATATTATTTTAGAATGTTGACATCTGGACAGTTCAAAACATGAAATAAGAAATTCTCTATTTAGTTACTAAGTAAATGTTTATACTTATTTCACTTTCTCATGGAAAAACAAAAACAAAAGAAAGAGTAAAAAACTTTTTGAAAATAGTGCATACAGTTACCATGGCAACAAAAGTTGCTCAAACCACAGGAGCCTCTGTTAGAATCTTTAAAATATATAATTTTTAATTCTGGCCAAGGTTCTTTACATATAAATTTTAATATAAAGAGATTATTCTCTCTCCAGTATTATAAGAGTAATAACCTGGGATTTATCTCTAGTGTACACTGAAAAACTGAGCAGATTACATAAATTTAAAGGGAAAAAAAGGAAGAAAACAAGCTGCCTTGTCACAACCTCACATAAAGTGTTGGCTATCTTACTTAGTAAATCGTTCTAAAATATCTCATCAAACTTCTATAAAAATAAGAATTGGCATGGTACTAAACAGATGTTAGAAATCTAGGCCTCAGTCAGTCTCCAAACAACTGACATATATTACATTTCTAAATCATTCTTTCTAAATTCCACATGGTGCCATGGCATAACACTTAAAAAGTATATTTTAGTAAGCCTGACATTTCATTTTATTTTACCAAAACTTTTCCCAAGACTTTGTCAAATGCTGTTCTTCAGTATTTCTCTCAAAAGAAATATCTTTCTTATCAGGCTGAGCAACTCTAATGTCACACAGATATTTTCAGTCTGGGAAAATTTGATGTTTCTACAGTTTATCTCAGCCACTGCAATTTAGGACACAGAGAAGAAGATTCTGATTTTGACTTAGTTCTTACAACAAATATTCACTATAGAAATTAATTCCAGGTATGTTCACTGAATGCTAAGATTAGGAACATTCATCAAATTACAGGTATCACAGATGAGGATTTGCTTACATGACAGCTTTTGAGTAAAAGGTGAAGAAAGAAGGAAGGAAATACTGCCATGCAACATCAAAGCAGAGGTAACATTGTCCTTCATATTTAGACAGCCTATCTGTCAAGTTTGGAGGTAAAATCATGAAGTGAACTAGATGATATGCTAAAGTTTCTTCTAAACTTTTATATGTGATTGATCTACTTTAAAATTTTCTTTCTGATCTGTTTCTCTAACACCTCTCTCTGTAAGTGTTCTACATACCTTGTTTCTTATTCCCTTGGATGTTCCAAAGGAAAAAATGCAGTCTATTCAAACAAGAAGAAAAGTTACCACCCATTCAATTAAAAGTGCATTTGAATGTGAGTAAGGGAACAGATTTTGCCCTTCTTCAGCTGAGAACAGCTGAAAAGTTCATTATGAAATTGTCATATTAATGATGTCCTTGTTCCGTGTATATTTTAAAAGCTAGAAAGACAAAATGTCTGACAACATAATTCCATCAGAAAATACCTTAAAAGAATTTTTATCCTCAACCCACACCTCTAAGAGAATGAATCTTTCTATACCAAAAGGCCTTGTTCTACCTAGTAATATTATCTTTGTCCCCAGGGTAGTCTCTGACTTTCAGAGCCTGACAGCTTCATCAAAGTTTTTAAATTACTTTTTTTTCCTCTGTTTCAAAGAAGAAGATTTTTGCTAACCTCTAACTGGAACCAGAGCACCAGCACTCAGCCACTGGAGCTGATAACATTTTAATGCTAACCCTTTCACATCAGTATTTTGTGTTGTCCTCATTTTTAAACCATATTCATTACAATCGATGTAGGTGGTTGAGTCAGAATGATTGTGTAGGCTTGGGTGGGATAGAAATGAAAACTATGTGGTTAAATCATGGTATTTGGAGAATTCACTGTTGCATATGATGTGCTAGACTCAGACAGAAAAATGCTGCTGCTGCTTTAAGGAGTGTATGTAACAACTTCTGATTGCTTTGTGTCTGTGTGTGTGTGGAAATCACACCAATGTGACTCAGCCTTTCATTTTAGCTGCTTGGGTTCCACTGCATAGACACAATATTTAAAGGTGTAATTGAAATAAAACTGCAATTTTTCAAAGTCTCAGAAATTAGACACACTTGGACATGGTGGCTGTTTTTTCTTGCCCAGTTAAACTGGAAGAGATCTGGTGCAATTAAAGAAACCTGTTGGGTTTTTCATCACTAAAAATCAGGCAGAACACCTGCAACAGAATTTAACTTCAGTCCAGCCAGGACCCATAGGCCAGAGCCTGGCTGTTCTTGGAGTGGGGTAAAATGGACAGGAGCAGAAACACCATGGCAGAACACCTACAAGACTGTTCACAGCTCCTGCCAATATGCATGACACATAATTTGTTCTAAACAAAATACAGCTCATTAGAAAGGCTCAAAACAAACTCTTACAGTCCAAACCAGACAGTCTCCCATTCAAAAGGAGTGTAAGATAATAATGTCTTCAAGCTACTTCCTTTTTAAGTGTTGGAAAGCTATTTTCTGTCACGTCTGCAGGCAAAGTAAAGAAACACTTTGAATGCACAAGCCTGAACACATTTCATACAAACCTTTTCCATAATGGGAATAATTCTAACATGCACGGGAAAAAGAATGAAAAGTTAGTACAAATATTTGCAATAAAAAACCTGTATGCTCAAAATAAGAGGCAAAGATTTGAAAATAAAACTTCTTGGTATTTCTAATAATCTTCTTCTCCTATCAGTCATTATCTATAAATTCATCCTTGTAATTCCTTTCTTAATTTCCTTCTTTGCCATCATATTAAAGCTCTCATTCTCACCTTCAAAGCTCTGCTGAATATTATGTGACCTTATATCTCAGTATATCCCTCTTCATTTTGTTCGTGCTGCTGTAGTTACTGATGCCAATATTCCTATTCATATTTTCAGACTTTCTACCATGCATTTCCATGTCTAGAAAGCAATTTATAAAATTCAGACTTTGAACAGAGATTCAAAATCTAAGTCAAAGACAACTTTTCCACATGTAGAGATTTTATGAGAAAAATATCAGTATTATTAAATTTCAACTCCAAGTTGACAAATGTCTCAGCATGCTCACTTTTTTTTTATTTTTATCTTTTAGGCTGAAATATTTTTGTTTAAATCCTGGTAATATGTACTCGAGAGGACCAAATGGAAGTTAAATTTCCATAGTTGAAAACAGAAGCCCATTGCACTTTTTCCTTTAGCAAAGCAGTGCTTCACTGAGGACTGAGACACAGTTTAGGACTCCAGGGCCTCTTACACATGTATGTGATGCAATGTCTGGATCTACTGGTTGGTCCTGATTTTATAACTGATCTTGGTTTAGTAGTGTGGCTATAGGTAAAAATCACATGCTGTGGAGTATTACGTTAAATCCAGTTTGAGAGATTAATCTACATATGTAATTTATGTTGAGAATAAAAGTGAGAAATTCTTCAGAGCTCAAATTCAGAGTAAGTCAATGAGTTTCTGGAGGGCTCTAACTTTTTCTTTGCTGCAGAGGGAACTTTAGCATTATTTGGCTAAAATAAAACCTCTAAGTAAGGAATTTAATATTAAAACTTTCTGATTTTCCACCAGAATTGCTATTTTAATTAATAAATTGCCAGCTAACATATTTTTATATTTCTTTAAAACCAGATCCCACTGAATGTACAGAAATTCCATTCTGAAAACAGTGTGTCAAAAAGGCTTTACATTGGTACCTCTAGATTGGGGGTGGTAGCCTGGATAAAATTAGTGCAACTGTCACTCATAAACACTCCAAGATTATAGGGGAGTGGAAAAGTCAGGATGAAAGTGGGTTAGGATTCAACAGGAAGTATCAATTATGTGTGTCATCACTGCCTTTTTATAAGCTGAAAAAAGTTAAGCAGTTCAGTTTTGTTTATTTGTGTGCTGTTTAGCTGGTCTCAAGTCAGAAAGGGTAGAGCAAGAACCAACCTTCTCTTCTATAGAGACAGTAGAGACAGTAACCTCTACTTCTCCATACTTGATACTGGAAAATGTGCATCATAGTAAAAAACACCAAAAGATAGTAAAACAAATGCCAGGTCACTTTAGTTATTTATTCTTCATCCTTTCCAGAAGATCTCAATCCATTATCTGAATCACCAGGTAGTTTTTTCCTTTGTAGCACTAACTGAATAACTTGAAATAGTTCAGTGATCTGGAGCAGTACTTGTACTATTCAGCTGCAAACACAAATTACCTCATTAGTAATTATAAACCCAAAATAAACTGAAGTTTTGTGTGTGCTCTGCAGCCAGCCTTCATGGTATAGCAACTTGGTTGATTTCAGTTATTATTTCTGAATTAGATTCAGTTTGTACCTGACCAGGTTAGCGTCAGGTTAGAAAGCCTGGACTGTCAGAACAGGCTCAGAAGAGAGAGGACAGTGCAGCCTGATGGTTCCTGCTTCCAGAAGTCCAGTAGGAAGTGGAAGGCACAGGCACAGGCAGAAATTGTGAGGATAATGTCTGCATGATGATAGGATCTGTTTCTGGCAATCAAACATGAAAACAACTGGACCACTAGGTACAAACCCTCTGCAAAACTGATAGTTTCTTATGCATAGTCTTTTTGGTAAGTCCCTGAAGTTATTCCCTTTAAAAAAAATCCCTCAATCCTGACCCTGAACCCTAATGACAAATTTGGGCACCCATGGCCACACTGGGTGCCACGTGCCCAATACAAGTGCCCCATGGTAGCCCCCTCTATCCCATTACCATGTTGGGTGCCCATGACAGCCAGCCCAGGGGTACACCTCTCTTTAGGAAAGCACTGTAAGGTGGGAAAAAACACTAAACCCTTTCCACAGAAATGTTCCTGTCGAAATCATATTTTGACTTCTTCCTTCATTATATGTTGCACTGTTTCAGGGTTGCCAGGGAAAAACGTGCCACCAGAGGATTGTAGTATATCCTTAATATCCCAAGGGCAATTACACATGGTATCTTTCATGTTTTTCTCACAGATGGCATCTATTGCTGTGGTGTTTTTAAAAATTCCCTGAGGTAAAAATGGATGACAGCATCATTCTTTCAAACTGTCAAAAGGACAAAATTCAACACATTTATAGGTGGATGAGAACTTTCTTTTTTTGTTGTGCTGTTTAAATTTGGTTTATCTGATTCCTACAATGTAGCCATCACTGGGACCAAGCCATGATATTTTCTGCATTTTCCTCCTGTGCCCAAAGCTGAAACCAATTAATGAGTTCTGAATTAAAGGGTTTTTTACAGGACATTAAATTCTAGTTTCTGAGTCTCCAAGTTATCAAAAATTAATATTCAGATTAACCTTAATTACCTCTATAGATCTAATACTCCAGTGCTTAGAATCTGGCAATTTTTGAAGTCAGAACTATGTATTTCAAGATTACTAGCCTGCTACAATCATGAGTGTGGGTGAAATATTAGACTAGGCTGGGTGGAAAGACAGATTCACTGAATTCAGATTAGGTATATGTTGCAAAAATTGTACATACCTCCAGCATGAGCATCTCATATTTCTTAATGATAAATGGTATTATGAATGGTATTATCATCCATCTTACATATGTATTACATTATTTGCTTTTCTTATTTTTCTCTCTTTCCCCTCTGCATTCTGTTGAAAAAAGGTTGGATTGACCAATTTGCTTTTATTTCTTTTGTGATTACTGTTGCTGTTGATACTAGAAGACTCAATTGTTATGACTGACATTGAACCCTCCCTATTCCTTTTACTTTATCCATGAGTTATGCCCCAGCTAAGAGACAATAAGCAGTTTGGGAATGGACTATTGTTCACAACCAGTTTGTACATAACCCTCACAACAGGCCTAGAATTGATTGTGAAATTTATATTCCTGTGATGGGAATACTTAGCATATTTAACATTGGTAGAGCTATAGAAAAGGTCAGTTTGGAGGGATTTTTTGTTTGGTTTTGTTGTTGTTTTTGGGTTTCTTTGTTTGTTTGTTTCTGGATTGCTGACTGAACAAGCCAAACAAAAAATAGAGAAGGGGTGGAGGGGAAATGAGGGGGGTTTTAGGTAAAACAATGCAACCTGAGATTCAAATGCTTAGACTGAACAATATGTGCTGCATGCACAATCACTGGAAACAGGTTTATTCAAAAGATGATTCATCCTACTTCTGTGAAGAGCTATATAAAGATGAAAAATATTTAGAAATAAGTCTCTCACTTTTCAGTAGCTTCAGGGCAAGAAATAAAAAGAAGTGCTCCTAGAGATGCAGACAGGTTAGATATCTGAGCATTATTATTTATTTGGCCAAAGTTAAATGCAGTGAATCCCATTTTAAATACCTGTCCTAAAGGCTATGAACATACGTTCTATTTCTAAATAAAATACTGTTTAATCTGAGAACCATCTTTATTTCTTGGTCAAACTGATTTGTTAAAAAAAAATCTAAAACCAAAAACAAACCCTTAACTTCTTGTTTTACGTGGATCAGAGAAAAATTTTATCCAACTCTATTGCTTTTTATAATTGCTCTCTTATTACAGGTGTTCATTTTGTTATGGTTGATTGATTTATTCTTTCAAAACAGGATTCTATTTGCTCATATATAATTATCCTCATGACATTTACATAATAGAGTCCAAGTATTTATATATGTGTGGCAGACTACTGAAGAAACAAAGATGGTATTTGGAATGAACAATGTCTATGTCTTGTATAGTGCTGAATTTTCAAGACAATTTTAACCAGCACTGCTCACAAGTGTGTGAACTGTGTGCTTCTGAAAATCTGGGCTCTTATGCACATCTTCAAAAACATTTGGAGAAAAGTACTGCTGGTGGCAGCAGTCCATCTGTAGCTATTTTGAGCTATCAAAAAATGAAATTCTTATTAAAAGTCCATCTCTACCTCTCACAGTAATTGGACCAGGGGGATTTATGCACAGATTTCTAAGGTGATGATACTTTCAAGAAAAGGGTTCTCCAAGAGCAATACCCAACAGACCAGACACAGTTTGCTCTAGATTCCTAATTTCTCAAATACGAAGTCTCCTGCAAGGCTGCTGATACAGGGATGCCCAGGGAAAAAGGAAGCAAGTGAAATCAACATTCAGTTATAAATCCCTATTGTCTGCATCCACAAAAATCATGGACAGGGTTGACATCATTGCTTTTTCAGTGGCATCTACCTGTGCCTCCAAACAGCACTGCCAAGTCTGGAAGCAAAACACAAAGGGATCAGCAGCAATACAAAAATGATGGTGCACAGGTAATCATGTGGTACTTTATGAAATTTTCTCTGTACTTAGTTGTAAGTAATAGCAGCTCCAAAAATTGGTGTTCAGCTTGGACAATCATCCAGACCAGACACAACAACTTTGAGGCCAACTTGGTGCTTTTGCCATTGAAATACAGCAGAGGAATCAGATGGTTTTCTCTAAAAGTATTCAACAAATTGCCTGAGCACTTCAAAGATTCCTTTTCTGTCAGAAAACACCACAGTGATAGAGATAGAAATATTGACAGTACTTAAGACAACCTTTAGGATCTGGAAAAAGGCACTTTCCCTTGAGATTGTACTTTCACATTTCACATTATTTTTGAAGGAGGAAAAAAAGCAACAATCAGATTACAGTGTTCTGGACTTTTCTCTCATGGAGGCATCAGCATAGTTTCTGAGCTTTGGCCCATCTCTCTAAAAAATTATGTCTAAAATAGTATCTAGGTGTTTGGGACTATCATGAGAGGTGACTAAGCACTAAAGAAAATAAGATCTTAAGAAAATTAACTTGTGGCAGCTTCCTCCTCATTACCTTTATCATTCTGTGTTATCAGACACAAGACAAACTGCATGAGTACATTTAATCACAATCCCTGCTCCTTGAGGTTACTGGTGGCCAGGTGGCAAAGAACATGAGGGCTTTACCAAACAGGCATAAAGAAAGATCAAACAAGGGTCTTCAGAAATTTCTGCATGAAATTATTCATATCCCCTGGACAGTTGTATTACAAGATCACAACAAATTCAGCACACTTGTGGTATTTTATATTTCCTTGAAGGATTTGGGGTATACACTTAAAAGTGACATTATCAATAGAATCCAGGGAAAAGCATTAGCCTTGGAGCCAACTTAAGTGGCTTCTTAAAGGCAGCTGACTAAAGGCAGGAAGATCTCTCAAAAGGCCTGAATAACTCTGCCAGAACAATAGCTCTCAGCAATACCAGGGGTCATGATGCAAATGGAAACCTTTATTTACTTTTTATTCTTGAAAAAAAAAAAGCTAAAAATATCTTTTTCTAAGGGGAAGAAAAAGCATCACAACACATGAAGCATCCAGTTTACAAGAGAGAAATTCTCATTATGATAAGGAATAAAGAAGCTAGAAAAGCAATATCATAGCAATAATTGCACATATGTCTAACAGTGTAGCAGAGGTATTAAGAGAACTGTTACTGATCACAATCCTGAATTATATGGCTATGAATTATGGGAGCCAGTCCAATGTCATTGCATTTCAACACTGTCATTGCTGCTAGAGCAGAATAGAAGTAGCACATTATTCTCACTAGGTCTCAGAAAACAAAAAAACTCATGACTCCCAAAAGCAAATTTGAACATTTTAGTGAGTTTTCTCCTTTTCTTGCCAAGGATTTCTCCTTCCAGTCCCTTTAGCTGCACAGCCCAATTCCAGAATGCACAATCCAGCTTGGTTCCAGAGTAAATGTCCTGTTTTTAAAGAGGTGTATTCCATTGCCTGTAGAAACCTTGTTAAGGAGCTGTTCATTCTTCTTATTATATGCAATTTTCAGTAAGTAGCAAACTTAAAGCAGATTTCAGCTTTCCCTGAGTAGAGGTCAACATCTTATCTTGGTTACTTTGGTGTGATGCTGAAGACAATTAGAGTTAAGCTAAAGTTTACTTAAATTGGTATTTCCCAGATAGGAATTTGATCCCAGCATCTTCTATGTAGGAATTGCTTAAGCAGGGAGATTTCATAATACGAATGAAAATTTCTACACAAAGGAGTTGATCATGGAAAGAAGAGGTTTAAGATACTGACCTCAAACTGTAACCACCTGGTCCCTCAGAAGGAAATACTTTGTAACTGATGACCTTCTAAATTTAGAGGGCTTTTTTTATCTTTTAATAATCTCCAAAGCTCTAATGAGTAAAGTATAACAAATGACATTTTGGTTGCCATAGAGACATAATTTTTCTTATATGTTCCTAGGCTGAATGCCTTCTTCTTTTCCTTGTGCTTTGTTTTAGCAGGATAAAGGCTACAGCTATAATAAATTCAACTTCATTATTCTCTATTACACATAAATGAAAGAAAAAGGATATATGCTCTAATAATAGAATATGTTCATACCTAATTACTGGGTGCCATTATTTTGAAGGCGTAACATTGGTGACAAACATAGTGGCTCACTGCTCCACAGAGTAATTAATAGTGTTGTTTATTGTACTATAAGTTTTTCTCTTTTGTCAGACACAATTTGTTAAGTAAATTAGATAGCAAAATTCATGTGGGTTTAAAAATTAGTGAATAATAAAGTATTAGCAAAGATATAATGATACTGAAATAGCTGGAGAGAAAAGTAGTAATCTGATGCAAACAGTTTCCATGGTAATGACTTAAATCTTTCAATACTGAAGGAAAAAATATCATAATTTAAAACCTGCATGCTTGTGTATACATTTTTAAAACAGGCATGCATCAGGCATGCATCAGCACTCAATTTCAGACAAAATCTTTCATCTTCAAGATTTACTGCAATCCAGAGCATCAGTGGCCACATATTTCTGTCACAGAATATCTGTCATCTCTGCAAGAACAAATGTGTTTTTTTCCTCTTCAGCAGAAGCAAGATTGTTTAACTAAAAATCTTTTAAAATCTTTTAAATTTAAGACAAAAAAAAATCCACTGTAGGAATGAATTATTTCTTTATTAACACAAATTGCATGTCATCATCTAGCTATAAACAGGTGAATCTTTTCTTCACAGTTTTGTTGTCCTAATTTATTGTCCCATCAAACCATGGCTATGAGTTGTGAAATTCCTCTGCATCAAGGAAATTTGCTTCCCTTGAACTACCTCTCAATACATCAAACAGATAGAGAATAATTAATAATAAAAGAGACAAAGATTATTGACTTCAGCTTCCCAAATGAGATCTTAAAATGTCTCTTCCAATTAATAAAAAAGTAGCACCTGCATTTGTTACAATTTTTGAAAACAAGTACAGTCTTTCCCATTTATGGCAAATTAATTTAAAAGTTTAAAAACAAAAATATAAGTCTTCGTTTATAAATGGTTATTTCAGTTTGCAAGGACTGTAAACATACTGTTTACACCTTTTCTATTTATACATTTTCTATCCCAGGTAAAGCTTTACTTCATGTCAAAAAAATTTGGTTGTTTCAGTGTTTCCCTGAAAGGAAATCCAGCATGTTGGTTTAGAAGATATTGATCATAAATACTTATGACCAGGAATATTCTGGCTGAAATTTTGTTTCTGAAGACTATATGAAGAAAGACATTTCCCTTTTGACTAGAGACAGAAAATTCCACCTAATGACTTCAAAAATGTATCCATGTTCTCTTGGCTTTTTACAACTCCCCATGTTCCTCTCACAAAGGGCATGACAACATTTTATTCCCTTACTTTGTGGTTTATCTTTGAAGAACAAAGCCATTGAGACTATTAAGTTTCTCCTGGGAATCTCTAATTATTCAGCTGAATAAGTGGCAATGCTCATTATAATTATATGTCCATACAAATAAGAGGAAGAACCTAAACCCCTTAATTATCAATTTTCTTTGGTCAGCAAATTAATTTGTGATCATTTCTATTTTAAAAAATCATATTGATGAAGTTATTCTAAGTCTGCACCAAAACCAACTACCCACTACAACAGAAACCTCACAATGGACCAGGAACACCAGAAATGAAGAATTTTATTTGCTGTTTATAGACTTAGATTAGAACTGAGTTTGCATTATGTGCTGACCTGAAATCAAAAACCTGGGAGGTTTTACAGGATGGATATCAAGGAAACCTAAATTTTTTGTTAGGACATTTTTCAGATACTCTTAAATGCTAGAAACATGTAGAACTGTGAATGTGATTTTGAACAAATCAATTGTGTTTTTCATTTTATTTAATAATAGTGGTATCTGTTAGAAGTACAGCTACAAATACAGAAATGTAGATTGGGGGATGGAGGTTGGGGGATGGTTCTGACTAACCTTCAGATCAAAACCAGTCAAACTTATATTGAAATTATACTTCAGGTTATTTAAAGTAAACATCAGGAGTCAGAAAGAATTACACTGAGCTCAGTCATTCTGTAATTAAATTCAACATTGATACAACTTATATTGCAATGTTCTTCAGTGTAAATTATCTAATACTGCTATTATTACAAAAATGTTATTTTCATATGAAGAATCACTTTTGAAAAAAACATTATTTCAGTCATGTATGACAGCATTAAAACATCTTTATAAAGCAGAAGCTTTTATAAAACAGATGAAATTAATAAAATTGCTTTCTTTTACATACAGTGATTTGCAGAAAGGGACTTCAGCATGCAGAGCTTAAAGATCAGAGAGAGAAAATGACATGGTCATCATTTTGTTAAGGGAACCCTCCTTCTTCAGCCTCTGTAATGATCAGTTTTACTCCTTTTCGATCCCTACCTGAATGAACAAAATTACATAACAGAAAGGGAGTGAAAACAGGATGGCTTGTACACCTTTTTTGCATGTATTTACTCCAAATGCTATTCTGGCACAGTACTGAGGGGACCTGCTGCAAACCAGTCTTTCATGCGTCCTATAAAGTCTCACCCACACAGAATTTGTCATATAGCCAAATTTGTGCAGAAATAATGAAAATACTCAAAATTTGTAGACAAATCCTCTGATAATTGCCAAGGACAAAGGGACCACAGCTGTTTTGATGCCTATTTGATTTGTGAAATGTATGAAAGCATCTCTGAAGTACATGCACTTTTTTTTAAAAAATGCCATTTTTTATTCTTGCAATTTAGAGTGGGACTAGAGAGTTGGAGAATTAGCTGATTTCTGCCAGGAAATTCACACGAGAAGTTTTTAGATTATTAAAACCAAAAAGATTCTTTTCTTCTCTTACATATTCATGTAACTCTGTACATCTATAGCACATACATACTTTTTTCAGGAGTGGAATGCCTGCTGCTGAGAACTCCTCCAAAGTCAGGTTCTGCATTGTGCATCCTCAGCTAGGAGCAGTGGAAGCAAATGTTCAGATGTGCTGACTTTAGTCAACCCCTGCAACCCACTGACTTAAGTGTGTGAAGCTGGATTGGCTGAGTGTTTCTCCCTGATAATCCTTCAAGGGAGTTTAGTGTAATAAAATTACCAGAAGAAAGTAACTCTGTATTAGTTCATGCAGGAAAAAAAAGCTTTCTCTTGAGGACAGATTGCTAAGTTTGCCTGCATGAAATGAGACACACTTTTAGCAGAATAAGCATTGGACGAGGGAAGGAAATGGAGCTAAAAGTTTTAATAAACAAATAAAGATATGAATTTCTTGATGATATAAGTAGACGAGTTATTCCAAATTTAGATAGCAAAGAAACAAAGACCTTAGATGCTTAAAAAATAGGTCTCATAGCTGATATTTATTTATGACCCTGCTGCTGTATGAAAAAGAAATGAGCTGTTCTTCTCTCATTCTAGCACCATATCCACTTCTGCATTCAGGTGTGTTTAGGTCCAGGGGGAACCACCGGATCACTTAGTTCACCATAAATTATCACTTAGTGTGCATAGTCCAATTTATTAAGTGAAATATTTTTAATCAAGACAGATTTGCACTAGACAAAATTTGAAGTAAACATCTGGAACACCTGTGACATTATTACCTGTATTTGGTTGGTGTTATGTTAAGAAACAATCCTACTTCTCACCAAAAAAGACACACCAACAGGTTATTTATTTCTTTTATTACAATGTTGATTCTGTTTCTTATAACTCAGAGGGTTGTGCTTTAGTATTCTTAGCAGATTTTGAGGCAAAATCAGCAGAAAAAAGCCTGAGGTGTTCTCAAGAGATGCTATCCAAATGATCATGACAAGTGTGTTATGTATTTTACAGAAAGGCTGGCAAGTGAAAGCAAAACCAGCATTAGAAATTTATCAGTCTAAACAAGAAGGAAGTTCCTGTCTGACTCTAAATTAAGTGAAGACTATAATCCTGAGCATATAAGCAAGGCAAATGAATCAGACACTCCAGGGAGATTTTCATATGATATCTAAAAGCTCATCTACCATAACATTGTATTTCCTTCTCTGACTTGCTGAGTAAAGAACCAGCTAATGTTTCACACCCTGATACAACAACATCATCAATACGACTTCATTTATTTCATCCTAGTTGCTATCCCATATCAGAGAAAAAAAAAAGGTAACTTTGAACAACAAAATTTTGTGGAGATTTATTTCTTTACTTCCATTCTACCTGTATAGTGAACCAAGATATAACCTATTAAGAAAAAAACAACCCTGCAAAAGTTCCAGAAAAAAACGCTTAATTGGTACTCTAACTTAAAACTCCACAGAAACACCAATGCATGCCTTTACCTCTGTTGGAATGGGTTTTGATGAACATGGCATTATGCCCTTCACATACACCAGACACATACAAAAACACGGCTGTAGTGATAATATATAGATCCATTGTGACCTGTATTTCATGTACCTTACATGTTATAGCTTATAAAATGGAAAAGGCCAAAATAAATTCAATTTTTTTCCAGTGCTCCAAACTTAAACGTCAATTTTTTTGAGCCAAAAGCTTTGAATTTGTGGGATTCAGATATTTATCTTCCTTAGAGCATATAAAACTGGCCAAAGACCAATAAAAATGCATGAACAGACAGAATTAAATCTTAGATTTTTATCCTTTTGCTACTTACTGCTTTTTGAACATTTTTTCATCTTTTCTGTTTTATTTCTCTAGTTTCTCCATTATCTTCATAGCTTAAAAGTAACAACAGATAAAAAGTGCTTCGTGTGAGTAGAGATTTTTCAATCTAGTAACTTTTCTGTGACTAATCATTGTTTTAATAACATTTAAGTGATTGTTCTTTCCATTGCTACAATTATTTCTCCATTGTATTTAATGCTCTGGTTTAATAAAACTGAAGAAGTCTAGAAGTCTCTAGGAAGTCCTAGAAGTCTCTAGGAAGAATTTAACATTCTCACACATACAGTATATTGTTCTAATGATAAATGATGGTTCCTTTTGCTTCAGCAGTTGTTCAGTATGTTGATTTATTCAAGAGGAAAGGACCAATTTTCAATGGATTCTTTGGTGACAAGCAATGGTTAATTCACTTTTGATTAGATACATTGGTTTTAAATATTTATTCCTGTTAAATAATGCATTTCAGGTCAATTATTCAACCTAATCTTAATGAATAATGTTATGACTGTAGCACCCCTGTTTTGATAAGTAAATTTTCTGAAAAGCAGCTTTTTTAGCCCCTATTTGTTATATATCTGTATGTAATCAATAAGTTGATTGAGAGTTGTTAATCAAAATCTGTGAAATACTTTGCTGAATGCACATTAGGCAGTGTAGTATTCAGAACTTCAGATGTGCTTGGTTACTTGGGTTATGCATCTTCATTTTGGATTCTTGGAACAAGGGAATTCTGGCTGGTGAATATCAAGTGCTACATTTCAGGGATAAATGCTCAGGTGAAAAGAGTCATCAAAAACTCAAAGCTTAGAGTTTCATTGTATGTATTTTCATAGACCTTATCCAAACACTTCTCAGTAACAAATTATTATTATAAAATGAAACCAAATACTACTCAATTTAGTAGTTTTCCTCAGAAACATTCACTCAGCAGTTCTTTTCCTTCATTGCAACTTGGGATTTGTACCTCAAAGGTCAAATTCAAATTGATTAGTATAAAGTGTAGGTTTATCTCAAACTTGTCCATACTTAAAAAAGTTCAGCTCTTCAGTGTGATAGAAATACTCTGTTAGAACTTCTTTTATGAACATAGTATTTCAAGTATTTTTCTCTACCTCATCATAAAGTGAACTATGTTCATACATTCTTCATATACTGTTCACACATGCACATATGCACCAAGCATGTGTTCATATCTTTTGACTTCTACATTTGAGCTATGTAGACATGCTATGAATCCAGATTACTTTGCTTCAAAGTAATTGTTTTCTCTTTCCTGGTTCAGGAAATGTTTCAAATAACATTAGGCCAGGACCTTTCCAGCTACTGTAAAAGTAAACCCTGTCCTGGCTGAAACTAGGACAGCCGTGTCTGTCCCTCTAAGTTGCCTGAAGTTCTGTACATTGGAGGAGCACAAAGGGACATTACCACTCTCTTGCAAATTACACAGTTCAGCAAGACAAAAAGTTTTCCATAACAACTCAAGAACAGAAAGTTAAAAAGCTTAGGGTATGAGATGCCTGTGAAAAGGGCATCCTGTTGATTAAAGTTGTATGTGAAACTTTTTGATGGCATCATGCAACAGAGGAAGCCACTATTTTTAATCTTGGAAGGATTGCTAGGGGCTAAATCAAGTAACTTAAGAGTTCCTATCTGTAGTTGTCATGCTACTACTGCAGTTTTTCTGTGACTCAGTCTTGCCCTGATGGTGCTGGAGGGCAGATGTTGAAGTAGAACAGGTGTGGGTGGGAGATATGAACCTAGAATAAGAATAATTTACAATTTTATTGCCTCTTTTTCAGCCTTTACTTGTTTAGTTCCTTGAAATATGAGTAAAGGTGATAAGAGATTAAAATGATGCATTGGAGAATCTAAACGCTGGACAAAAAATACTCTTGCAATTCTTTTCCTACTTCTACTGTATGGATAGCTTTATATAGGAGGGAGGGAGGGAGGGAGGGAGGGAGGGCGGGAGGAACGCAGGAAGTCCTGAGGAGTAGACTGAAGGAAGGAAGGACGGAATGAAGGAAGGACTGTAATCCTTGCACTTCGTTCCTTCCTATCAGTTCCTTCATTCCTTCCTGCCTCCGTCCGTCCTGTCCATTCCTGCTCCTTTCCCCTTCCTTCACTTCCTTCATGCTCATCCTTCCTTCCTTCCTTCTTCCTTTTCGTTTCTTTCTTCTTGCTTTCGTTCTTTCTTTACTTCTTCTCCCTTTCTTTCCTTCCTTCCTTCCTTCCTTCCTTCCTTCCGTTCCTTCTTCCTTCCTGTTCCTGCTTCCTTCCTTCCTTCCTTCCCTTCCTTCCTTACCTCCTTCCTTCCTTCCTTCCTCCCTTCCTTCCTTACCTCTCCTGTCCTTCCTTCTTCGCTCCTTCCTTCGCCTGCCTTCCTTCCTGCCTTCCTTCGCTTCCTGCCAGGTCATTCCTTACCTGACTTCACTTAAGGAAGCCGTCCGGAATGCAATAGTAATCTAATTTATATCAGAAATAAGGATATGAACAAGAACAAAACCAAAAATCTAGTATAAACAGATGCTGGTAAAGATACCACTGACTAGTGGTTCAAAGCATGTTTTTCTAGAACACAGTGATAGATGCATACAACCTCATTAAAGATGACTTGAGAATCAGATTATGGTTTTCAATGCTGTTGGTGACAAAATTATTGCTGAAAGAGTGAATGAGTAGCTTCTGTTCCCTCCCCTGCCTTGTACTGAGTGCATCAGGAAAAAATACTATGCTGCTTCTTTTCCTTCTAAAAACTGTATCAGTCAGAATTAGATGCTAAAGATATTTTTTTATATTTAAAACAATGAATATATACTGTGCAAAGTTTAGGCTGAACTAAAGACCCATATTTTGAATTCAAAAGTCATATTTTTCATATTTTTAACCTGTAGTTGTGTAGATAGAAATGCGTGCTCTTAGTTTCAGGGAATGAACATAATAGCACTGCAGAATGCTTTTTCTAAAATATAGATCAGTCTTCCCAGTTTCATTTCTCTAGAATTAAGTTAAATTGTTTTGACTCTCATCCTTCAGGAATCACCTTAATCGAGATTACATTGTCCAAGAAAAACATTTTGTCAAGCAGCATAATCTTCCTTGTCCAAATGTAAAATCCAAATACCCAAGGGTAGTGTGCAATGCCAAAGATTCATTTTTTCTAACACCGCTATCTTCTTGATTAATCAAGGTAAAAATCCCCCAAAATATTTTATTCAACTATCTTCTCTCAAATAATTTAGAGATACAAAAGAAACTGTGGTAAGAAAAAAATCCTAACTGATTTTCTGACAGTAATATTGGCTGAAGTCCTATGTCAAGGAATATTTCTGCCTTTCACAGGCACAAAGATTTTTTTGTGTAATAGTATATGCAGGGTTTAAATTACATGTATCTCAAACAGTGGGGTTTTTTTACATGCACACTTAATTCAGTCTGGTTTGTAGATCTGTCACTTCTGCTTCCTGTTAGCTCATAAGGTTGGCAGCAGCAGAGACTAAAAGCTAACATGATCTAGCAAAGCATTGCTCTAACATTCTGAAATGGCCTTAGTCCAAATTACCTAATCTTGTCCACATTTTCCCTTGAACTTAACGGGACTAGTAATATTTGGGTACTTTCATGACAGAATGAATTAGCTAAAGTTGCAATTATTATATAATTATCTTCTTGTCAACAGGAGCAGGGGGGCTGGAGGAAAGCTTGCTTTCGTGTTTCCTGAGTCAGCACTGCCTGCAGAGTCACCTGGTCACCTGCAGAGTACCCCATGGAGCTCCACACCACCCCAGAGCATGGATCCCACACATATCCCTCAGCTGCCTTCAGCTGAGCTGGCACATCTGTATGGTACAATACACATTTAAACAGCTGCAAAGAGCTTTCTCTAACTCCATCAAAAAAGTCTTCCTAAGCAAAATGATTCCAGCACGTGGCTACACGATTGATTCCAGAGTGAGTGTGCTGGAAGTACTCTGGTCTGCCAAGGAGCACGGAGCTCTCCTCTGCCAGCTGAAATTTCTGCTGTCATTTATGATTTCTGAGCTCTGTGCAAATCCCGAGAGCAACAAAACAATCATAAATATCAGCATCATAAATATGGCTTTGGTCATGTGTCACGTTGGCTCAAAGATAACATCTGAATTCAGTGCACGCTGCCTTTAGTTTAATTGATAAGAAAGGGAGAGTAGATGTGGCTTTGATAGGAGGGTGATGTCAACTAAAATATCTCCTTCCAGTGCACCTCTCTTTTCTCCTAAGGAATTTCAGATACACAGTAGTGGAAAACATCAATTGTTTAAATTGTTGGTCCCTTTAATGTTTTTATTCCCTGTGTCTATCTGTGAGATCTTTCCACACATTATGAGAATTGCATTAAATTACATTATTGCATTAAATATGCAATATTGCAGTTTTAATACAGAAGATATGTTGATGAGAATAAACTCCCTCTCAGAATGGTTTACTTCACCAAATCCCTGTAGACTCTTAAAATGCGAGTTCTCTGAAGTCCTTCAGAGCAATTATCAAAGAAAAGCAAGCACAGACAGGATATGGGGAGTGAGGATCATTTTTTGTTTGCCTTGTCTTGTTTTCTCTTTATGATGAGAGATTACTGAGCCAGAAAAAGCTATTAGGACCCAAACAGGGGGGTTTCCTGCCTCCTACTTATTTGGTGGGGCCATGGCTGTGTCTCATTCATATTCTAGTGGATTGGCCTTTTGTGGCCTGCTGAAAAGCCATAAAGGCAATGACAGCAAGAATGACTGCATTGCAAGTGCACCCTTTCTCATTTCCATCTCTCCTCTCCTCTGAAACTGACATGATTAGAAAGTCAAATGCAATGGCTGCAGGGGTTCCTGCTTTTTCTTTTTTCCTTTTTTTCCCCTTTTAGATTTTATTTCTTTATTTCATGCCACAGCCCAGGCTCACTACATTCCTGTTCACAGTCAAACTACTCTCCAGTGTGCACACATACATCAGTGAGGTCTGTCTTTCCTATTCTCTGTTTTTTGTTTGAATTTACTTATTCAAATCTCAGCTGTTGTTGTTAGATGGCATTTAAGCTTGAGTGTTATACTTCTCTAATGATCTAATTCACAAAAAAAAAAAAAATTCTAAGTTTAAAAAAAAATAGCTCAAGAAAAAAAGTGGAAAAAACCCCCTCATTCCTATCCATACACTGAATTTACTCTGATGATGAATTAAAAGATGTATTTGCACACTAATGCTTTCATTAGGATTGAAGCTTAATAGAATTATAAACTTATCAAAGGACATCACTTGACTCAGGAAGATTATTTAACACTAATTATACCATGCAACTCAAGAGTGTAATGAGAATAAGTGGATGAAACATGCAAGAGAGATTTAACACTAACAGAAACCTGATTACATGAACAGCTCTCATCTGAAGATTTTGAGACAAGTCTTATTTTGTGCATGTGCATGAAATATTAACCTAGCTCTTTAGGCACAAGACACACCTGACTTGTTTTTAGTAATAGGTGTCACAGTAGAAATAGGGGAATAGAGGTAGTAGATAGGCTAGTTAGTGACCTTTGCTGACTGTCTGTACATCTTTTGTAGAAAAGCTAAAAATATCTAAAACTTCATGTGAGAGAAATAGCTAAAAGAATGATGTGGACAATTGACATGCAAAAAAACCAAATCTCTGCACTGGAATGGTGAATGAAGAAGAGCACTGTTGGAAAGATTGTGTTTCATGGTAAACATTTAAACAGCATATATGGAGCCAATAAATGGAATGCCTCTGCATTTATTGCACATTGGTCTTTCTGTGCTGCGTGGACATTAAATAGCCTACGGCACTTTCACTGCCAGCAGGATTTGTCCCTGAGTCCTTGACCAAAATTTGTCTCTGCTTCTCTTGCAGGGCTGCATGCTGATTTTCCCTGATCTGTTTGTTTGCCAACATTTATCCCTGAGCTAAATTTATTTCAGTGATGACTGTGGATACACAGCTGTAGGACAAAATGTTATACAGAAGTTATGAATGAAAAATGCTGCTGTTATTATTTTTGCTATTATTATGTCATAAACACAGAATTTGAAATTCCAGCTTACATTACTTAAGTTCTTTGATCCAGTGTTTGAGATTTGGTGTTCTTGCTTTTCTGCCTAGCTACCCTCTTAGTAAACAGAGTTAAAGCTTTCTTATTTCCAGATGCATGGCCAACTTTTCATTGTGTAACAATTCTGAATTCTCTCCTCATTAGAAGATAGAACGTAAAAAAGAAAAAAAATCTTTTTTAATTAAAAGTAATAAAACTGCTTTAGACCAATGCTAATTGTACAAACCTGTTTAGATAACATAACATAACGGGTAATACACCACCACCACTGAGCAAAATCTCACTTTGTGAGAGAAATTCCTGACACAAAAATTATTGACCTGCATGAGGTAGACACACAAGTGTTTACCTAAGTGTTATAAAAATATATGGAATGCAATTGGTTTCTTTCTTCATGAATCTTCTGTGATGGTCTTTAACCATGATCTTTTATGAATATCACCCAGCTTTCACTTCCCAACTTAGAAAAGTGCTTATCAGCAGATAGTCAAAACAGTTCTCATCAGTTTCCATGAGATCTGGTGAAACAAAAAGCTTTTATCTCCTCTGCACATGTTCAGTTCCTTCTTCCATCAAAAGCCTAAAAAGGACAAGACTGTGTCTCTGTACACTTGACTTTCATGGTGCATCAGAGCTGACTTGTGTTGTTTGGGGATTTGGAGATTGTTGCAGTAAGTAGTATGACTACTGCCTGGAGACACTGCAAGCCACATCTTCATCATCAGTGTAACTCTTCTCCCAGGTTCAAAAAGAGGACACTCCTGTTTCTAGAGACTCATTATATGGTGGACTTTTTTCTTGACTTGGTAGCTCCCTGCACAAATGAACCTCCATGCATTTAATCCCTCTGCCCAACTCACAAGTGTTAGAAAGCTCCTGCCCTTGTCCTCAGCACCTGTCAGCACAAACCACCCACAGCCAAAAAAATACAGATCAAGTGATACTGCAGCCCAGAGTGCCTGGCAGCTGTTGGCCCTTTGGATGCATGGAGAGTTGCTGGTGGGTGATGCTGTAAGATCCAAGCCCCAGCAGGGCTGGGCGAGTGGTTCCCTGTGCAAAGGAAGCATCCAAGGCATGCAGTAACAGCAGCAAAATCCCAGAGCTGCTGTTACCGTGGAGACTGCAAGAGAGAAAGGGAGAGAGAGCATGCAAATGGCAGGGAAGGAGAGATGGGCATTGGATCAAGGAAGGAACAAGAATTTTCTGGCCTATTTTAGATCTAGAGTTACCAGTTTGTTCTTCTTCACCCAGTCTTGCTGCAATTCTCCAGCCTTCAAATGGGTAATAGCAACAATTCCAGCAGCAGCTCTGTACACAAGGTCATATTTTTACTATTTTTATCATATTTGCCCCTTTCTAAACAGATCATCATAAGGAGTTTTTAGTACTGTCTTGCAGAGGTACTAGAAAAAGTGGAGGAAAAGTGGGATTGAAAAGACACACAGATTGCAGTTTAATTAGACATTACTGCTTACCAAAAGTAACTCATGCTGAAATATTGTTTCATATTATATAACAAATATTTCCAAACGTTTCTTCAGCAGCTGTATGAACTCTGAGTAAAACTAAGGACTCTGCAAAGGTCGTTGTTACTGAAGGAGGCTGAGTAGAAATTCCTCTCTGCACTGTCCTTTCACAGTTCATTTCTGTTCTTTATGTGCTGCATTCTGTCCCTGTGATGTCTTTGCCATTATGTTAAATGGATGATCTCTGTATTCAGACCTTAGAAAAGGTTAATGGTTATTACTGCTATATGGTCCAGGAGGTAGAGTTCAGAATGATAATTCAGATTCATGCCCATGTCTATTTATACAGACGTTTGTCTGAATAACAGCTGAGTCTCAGCTGCCTCCCTCCATCAGCCCAGCTCAGCCTTGATTTCTCCCTGTTCACACACAGGGCTGCAACACCACAAGGTTCTTGTACCTGCTAAACCTCCCATGCTCTGGGCTTCATTGCTCTTGGTGGAAAGCAGCCAATGCACCTCCAAGGCTGGACATTCCACAACAAATATTTTCCATTTTATGGTTGTTCAATACAGCAGAATAAATCAGGGCTAGCATGAAAATGTCCAAAGGGAACAAAACCCCACGTCATTCCCACCCAGTGGTTGACATATTGTTTTCCAAATATTTTAACTTTGAAAGAACTGAGATGCATTTTATATCAGAGAAACACATGGGAGACAGGTATACTTGCTGACTTAGAGTGGCATGACTGCCGCTATCCAGTCATAGTGGCTCATGGATTTATTTAACAAAATCCCAGTTTGCAATTGTCAACACTTTTGCTGATTTTAGTATTTTGGGCTGAGAGATACCCTTTAACATTGTGTTATCAGGCCAACTCATCTGGAACCTCATTTGAAATAAGAGAGTCTGGTGCTTTATAAGCATTATTTTTTCCAGATTAAAAATTCTTCCATCTTCACCATTTTGAACTTGTAGTGCCTTCCTGCAGGATTGAGGAAGACGTCTCACTTTGGAGCTGGAAGTTTTTTAGCTTTTGTTGTTGTAGTTACGGCTGGAATTTTGTTTTTTTTTTTTTTTTTTCTTATTTAGGGAAGTCTTATTTATAGAAAATTACAAAAATCTCTGGAAAAATATTTCTTATTAAGGAATCAGTTTTTCAGACAAGTAGTTCTGAAAGGCACATCAAATTATTTTTAGGAACTGTGTTTGTTAGCCAGGAGGGAAAAGGAAAGTGAAGGGGAGGAAGAAACAAAAAAAAAAACAGTGAAAAGAAATCAAAAAGCTAAAATATTTCCCTCAGCTGAGAACACTGACCAAGATCTTGAAATGGATTCTCCAGTGCAGTCTGGATGTATTGTCTGGGGATGCTTAAATAATGAATTTTTCTTATATGATCACCTGGTTTAAAATAGGAGTAATTTTCATTTTTGCTGGGTACAGGTGGTTGCAGTAAGTTAAGAACCTTTCCTTGATAACACAGATTGATGGATCTCTTTCATCTACCACTAGATGTCATGCACTGATATCTGTCCCCACAGTGTAGGCCAGGATTACAGGCACAGACAGAAATGAGGGAAAATTCTTCCCCTTAAACCTTTTCATTTTTTGGTTGTAATTTAAAATGTGAGAACCTTGACCTCTCCTGATCAATTGATTCTTTATTTTAGCAGATTTTTTGCTCATGTTTTCTGCATTTCTGATATTAGAAAACTGTTTGCCCAAATGTAAATTGACGATCTGAATTTTTATTATACTGCATCTACAAATGTTCATTGGTGGTAAGCCAGAAGTAAATATTATAACAAATTTGGAAGTGAGTAGAGAGAATCTTAGAGATCAGTTGGACCATTAAATCTTTTCTTTCCCTAAGCACTGAACAATAACAGAATTCTAATTTACTTCCAGCATAATTTATCCCATCTCCTCCCTGCCCATATTTCATTTTAGGCTGCCTTTTTTGGTAAGATATCTCAGACATACAGTACCAGAACTGATAAATATTTCCTCCAAAGCACCTTTTCCCTAGCAGAAAATGATTTATTCAATACCTTATTCTTTTTTCCCTCTAAGTTCCTTTTTACTGGGAAAGAAGTGGGGTTTTTTTTCAGTTTCAAGCCAACTTTTTGGCAGGAAAAGGCAATTCAATTTTGCTTTTACCAAACAAATGAAACCCAACTATTTTCAAAAAACAGTTTCTACAAGAAAATAATCCACCAGAAATATGCATGAAGAAGTAGGGTTTTGCTGGTGGCTCTGCAAAAACCTCATGCCATTTTTTAATGAGGTAGAGTGATTTGCCTCAGTTCATAGAATGCCTTGGTGACAGAAGCACAAATAGACCCCTAGCATCCAGATTCCCAGTCCTTTAGCTGGTTATTCCAGGTTAAACAGGTAGCAATACAATCTGAAGGCCCCATCTCTCTCAGATTCTGTTTGCCACTGCCTGATAATTCCTCCTCCCAAAGATATGTATAACACCCAATTTAAAAACAGACTAGATGTGTGGAGAAGCAGAGAAAACCATGGAAACAAGATGAGGTTAGTGGCAGAAGTCCATGCTCTATATATATATTGAATGTTGCAGTTACTTCTCTAAGCAACAGCTTAGTGTACGGTGTAAAAATAAAAGGTAGAACATTTTAAAATTCTAGATTAAAACAAAATGACATGCAGAAGCACAAAATCTTGCTGGCAGTAACATTACTACATTGATAAAAATCTTTGCTGCTGACAGAGCGGGACCTGATGCTGTTTGTTAGATTCTCAATTGGCTCTAAAGGTCATGAAAGCCTCTCTATATAACATGATTACAGAAGAATAGAAAAAGGTAACTGACTCAATGCTCCAGTTACTGCTTGCTTTTATTGAATTTCTGTACTCATTTTTGCTTAATTATAAACAAAATTAAATTTATTTCAATGCCAAGTTGTTGCTGCTGTTCTTTCAAACCACATTAAAAAACAAGATGAATATTTGCAGATAATATTTATATTAAAAAAAAAAAATCTGCCTGTTTTTTTTCATCTGAGAAAGTTTATGAACTGGGATTGATGTCCCAATCTACTCTGGGTATGTAATGGTGAAAATTAAATGATGTATACTTAAACTGAACCGATGTATGCTGTGAGTTAGAGCAGACTGTGATTTTAAATGCTCTGTTACCATCTCTCACTATAAAGGGACAAATTTTTTTGCTAGTAGAAATGAAGCACTTCATGGCCCTGTGTTGAGCCATATGTGTCAGAACTAGTAGGAAAGCTGCTGAATGGTCAAATATGCCAAGTACAGGAAAGTTTGTCAGAACCCAACAGAAATTCTTCAGCTGAAAAATCATCCTTTGGAGAATGTAGATTCCTCAAAATCAAATATTTAACAAACCCCATTTCAACACTATCAAGGTCCTGACAGAAACTCAGGAAGGCTCTGAATAAGTCTTGTCTGCCAAAAACCTGTCAATACCTGACTGCAATGCACTCATCCATTTCCTTGGGAGCTACTTTGGCCAGGGTGGGTGGGGCTGAAGGGCTTTTGTGAACCAAGCTTTAGGTTGAAAACCTTGTGCCAAAAGACTGCCCTTCTGCCAAACTTCTGCCCTCAACAGGATTGTGGTCCCTGGCTTCTCTTGCTGAAACCTTCAGGTTCAACAATTCCAGCTTTTGGCTGCTTTGGAGGTTCTGAGCTGGGGCTGTGCTGTGCTCTGCTCTGACACACCTTGCTACCCCTAAAATGCTACAGGAAGACTCTGTTTGCCTGCAAGGGCACAAGCTGGTGAGCACCCAACTGGTTTGGCACAGGAAGAGGTGCCAAAACAGCGCTGCCTGTGCTCTGCTGCACTGAGCCTGTGCGTGCACCAGGCTCTGACTGCACACCTTGGTCTGCCAGAGACACGGCAGTGATTCACTCCTTGATGGGCTTGGATAAGACAACACAGCCCTGACACATTATATGATATTTAGCTTGTCACTGGTGCCTTAAATATTCTTAACCAGGTGCTTTGCACAGAAAAGAGAGAAAGTCTTCCTGAGCAAGATAATTGAGGATCCTATAGCTATGTTCTTTTGAAACCTTTGAAGAGGTTTGTACAAACTGAGTGATATTTAATAGATAGCTTGAAGCTGCTATCTGTAATTTAACATTCATCATCCCAGCACTTACCACAGTAGCTTCATTGTACATGCAGAATAAAATAAACCTTTTTCTAAAAAGAGAGAAAATATTTAGGTCTTGGCCTCTGAATATCTTGAAACTCTTTGATATGAGCCCTGCTCCTATCTCTGATAACTTTTCTATCAGACTCTGTGAGGTCCTAAATGTCTCCCCAAACAAGAACAGTCTCACAGGCAGAAGAACATCTGGTGTAGAAAGCAAGTAATAACATGACATAAGATGAGAGGGAAGTTTCTCGGTTATGTTTCTGCAACAAATGTATTTCAGGAAAGTTAATATTTATAGCACTGCTCTTGTTGATAATGGTAAAAGGAAATAAAATGCTGTAGGCTAAGCTTTATGCTTATGCAAAAGAGCAAGGCGAGCCAGTGGGTTCTCAGCATGCTATGGAGAAACAGAACTGGAGCATCTTAGGCATAATAACATTCTGGCAAAGCCACAATTATCTCTTATTAGCATTTTTAAATTTTATTAATCCAAAAATAGTCTGTATATATTGAATTATGAGCATTATGAATGCTGAAAATTAGTTTTGATCCTAATCATTTTAGGTAGAAACAAGGAATGCTATTCCTCTTTCTTTTCATCAAATGAAACTGTTTATAAAGCCACTCTTTAAAAATTACTCTCAGTCATTAGATGCTGTGTGATACCAAGGAAAGTATTAAAAAGTAATGTGGTAGAGTGCTTAGGTCACTGGCACTTTTCAGTGAGAAGTATTTGGACAGCAAGCAAAAGCAAAAATGTCATGCTTTGAAAAATAAGAGTTTCTATTTTTACGTTAAAGCATTCCATGCATCTCCTCAAGTGCTAAATATTACTGAGGAGAAAAGACATATTTACTGATTACTTTATCCTGACATCTCACATTGCTCTTCTGAGCTTTGTGGAAATGCACTGTTTCATTATGCCCTGGTGAAGATATTTGCTAAGAGTTAATGGAATCATGTAATACAGGTTAGGTAAGCACAGATAATTATGGGAATAGAAATTCCAGTAAGCACACCAGCCCCACTTAACAGGTGCCAGAGTTAAAGAAACTGCATGCAAAGGCTTCCTTATTGATGGAATGACATAATCCATAGGCATAGATAGTGCAATGGCCTCTGAACTGGGCATAAGAAGCTTTCATGATGTTTTTAGAAGCCATAAAGAAGCAGAGAGTGGATTCCTACGTCTCAAATTTGCACATGGATATGTACCTAATTACTTGTCTTATTCTGTGGGAAATAGCAGCTGTGCTAAATTATCCATGCCTTGTATGATTCAAGGAAGAGCCCTGACATCTACTTTCTTCCTATCACTCCCTGGGTATGTTGTTTTTTCTTTTTACCTTTCTAAATTTCTCCCTTGAAGGCATTGACAGCTTTGAACTACCTTCCCAAAGATCTGAAGAATCCAAAGAACAGCGGTTTCTCTAATAAATAATGTCACAGATCCCTATTGGTTTAAAGCACTGCAGAGAGCAACCACAGAGGACTGGGGCAGCCAGAATCAAAGTCACCTTGATACTAACGTTGTTAGGAAGCTGTTTTTAACTGCATGAGAGCATATGGTCTTTGAAAACACATGAAGAGACAAAAGTTAATAGCTCTATCAATTTCTCTACCTTCCCTTCCTCCTTAAAGTTGTAGCAATGCATGCTATAACCGAGCACTTCAACCTAAATTTTCAGAGGTTATTGCTTTCCTTTGCATTCAGCTCACATGGGGTGAAGTCACCTCTGATCTCTGTGCTTCATAGTCTGGCTGTGCTACATGCACAACATCTGAAGATACTGGTTAACCTACATGCTCTCCAGAATGCAAGAGAATTCCAAAATGTCCCTCTCATGCTGAGTTCACACTCTGTCAATCTCTTTCTCTTAGGAAATGCCAGAGGAAATATTTTCTAGATGGAGTGAATGCACCAAAATCACCTTGAAGTCGGTTTATTCTCTGTTAGGAAATATCTCATGTGCAATCCTTATATTGTTTTGGCTATTTAAGTATAACCTTTTAAAAAAAAGAGGTCAGATTATAAACAAAAGGTTTCATCATAGCTCCATAGAAAATACGGATTTCCAGTACTGAGGGTATAACCTAAAAATGGTCTTCTGTGATGCCTTAGAATAATTGCTTAGAAATACAACTTGTATATTTTTTTCAAGGATAGAAAAACCCAACACAAATATTATGGTCTGTACACAAACACACACACACCCCCATACATGTATATATGTTCTTTACTCACGTTGTGATGTGCTAGCTAAATGACAAGAACTAAGAATTCAGCTGTATGTCCCTAAAAGGCTTTCTGTCTGTGACTTTTCCTCACAGCTGCTTTATCTGAGATTATTCTCTATGCTTGAGTAATTCCCATTGGCAGAGTTGCAGGCAAAGTGCTACTGTCTGCCAAGCTTCTGAACTAATCATTGGTGAGTATAGTAGCCCAGGAGTGAGAACCTGGAGGCCGAAAATTTACATGAATCCTTTTTTATTTTTCATAGCTCTGGCACTGAGCAAAATGCAACAGAGCTTGATCTGTGGCATCAGCTTTGCTTTTTGAAAAACAGAAAAAACATTTCTTGTTCTCATTTCTTTCCTTTGGTGTGTGAGCATTTTGAGGTTTTTTATTTTGTAATTTAGTTGTTCCAATTGTTATCTGTCACCATTTTGTATGAAGTCTGCTATTTCATGTGAGCATTTCTGTCTGTCAATAGCTGTCTAAAAATAAATACCCCTAAATGAGTTCTGAACTTTTCCCTCACTGCTGTAGACAAACAGAGAAACAGAAGAAAATGTTGCAGGCGAGCCCTGAGTGTTTCAGTGGAACACTGGAACTGGAGGCTGAGTAAACCCAGATGCACCTTTCCCCACTTGATACAGCCTGCAAAACATTAAGGAAGAAGTTTAATCTGTGCAAACCTTAGGTTTTAGAAACTGTTTCTCTTACAAAAAGAATGAGCCCATTAGAATGGCTGATAACCTGGACTGGAAGAAGGGAGGGTTTAGGGCATCTGCCAGGGACGATTTGAAATCCCAGGCTGTGACTATTAGCTGAGTCAGGAAGAAGTGGGGTGAGGCAAAGGATAGCTTTAAATTTAATTGAGTGCTGCAATAACCAATCCTTTCTGAAGTAGATCTTATTTCCAGCTCAGTTCTAGAAAACATTCCCATCAATACTTTGGTTACTTTGCTAAACCCATTATTTTCCTAAAAAAAATATTCTGAAGACAAATTTCCAGTAAGGTCTATCTAGTATATTTTTGTATTAGTCATTGAGTCTTAGACAGAAACCTGAGTTTAGGGAAAAAAAAAAACCAACAAAACCACCTTTCATCCTTTTCATGTATAGAAAATAAATTGAATCTTGTAGCAGTATTCAGGACCAATGCTGAGGCATCTAATATCTTATATTTTTAATATGTAACTGGAATAAGAGGACTTGATCTGCATAGTAAGGCTGTACAGCATCTAGAATATACTGCATACTATTACTTGCTGTCAGATGGAGCCAGATAGACTTTACCTCTCCAGCTCCTAGCACCTCAGATTCCATTGACTTTACTATATTGGATTTTGCTCTAGACCAGTCCAGCACTTTGCAGGAAAACAAGCTCTGTGGGGTTATTTTTGCTCCCTAGCACTTTCTCCAGAAAGTGATGTTTTCATTCATTGAGTTATTCTAGTTGGTTTTGCTGGAATGGCTTCTAGTTTTTCCAATGACATTTATGTAAAGAGTGGACCATAATTTTTGTAAGAATTAAAATAATCTGTTTTATTAAAGATCATGCACATACATATATTCAATTTCCTGTAAGTATCAATGAAGTTTTTAACTCTCCCAGCCTTCATTGCTGAAAACAGCACTTTATATGAAAAATGTTCCAAATTTCCCTCTTTATGTATTGCCAACCATTCCTCTTTATTCTGTCTATTGGGCTTCCTTAACAACTCTGTTGAATATTAGCAGGACCTGTTAGAAAGATCTGATATGCTTCTATCAAATTTTGTACCTGGGAGATTGTCATGTTGTATGGACTTCCTAATTACTTTCAAAGATGATTGATTACCTTCAACTAGCTCTCCAATAATCTATGTCTAGACATTTTCACTTTCTAAAACATGCAAAACAGCATGTCAGACGTTATGACGTGAAGAATATAACAAATGGATCTGCCAAGGAGTTTTACTGAAATTGATATTGCATCTGTAGTTCAAAGTCACAAATTTTAAAAGCATGCAGCTGCACTGAAATTTTTAAAATGTTCTGGTATACTTGTAATAAAATTACTGTATATAGGAAAAATGTAACATTTTTAAGATCAATATTGGCAGTATTATTCAGAAATAACCTTTTGAAACATTAAGATTTTTCCTACTCTGTTATTTTTATTTGGAGAACTGATACAAAATTTTAACATGACCTATTTAAAAACAAATCCTTGCACTACTGTAAATTTATAGACAGACACACCATGCTCCTACTGCAAATGGGAAGATTGCAAGATCTTTTTGTCAAAAGACAGGTAGAAGTAGGAGACAAAAATTGGATAAAACTATTATTTAAAATCAGACACTAAGGTAGCAAATGAACCACAAGTAACACTCAGGGTATTTCAATAGCATGTTTCCCACCTTTAAGTACTTCATGCTTTTGATCTCCTTTGCCAGGTTCAGTTTATATTCTGTAGGAAGAAGTCTTTGTTCCATTAGCACCTTGTACTTTCTTAATTGATTTCAGTGCTCTTTGACTTTCTTTTCGAGAACTTATTTTCAGTGAAAAGAGCATTTGACCTCGAGGTCATTCTTTCTAATTCTAGCTTCTACTGGTAAAGTTATCAAAACACTCAGAAGAGGAAAATTGTTATTATAACATGCTAAATACTGGAATTTGATGGAATTTTTGGAGTATGGATGGAGTTTTGTGTTTTTTAAAAACAAAGGTAATGCTGAAGTTTTGTCAACTTTGCCTCATGTTGTAGAAAGCCTTGGCCATCAAAATAAGGAAATCATTAATAAGAAAAGATTAATTAATGTAATTAGTGTTGTAGATAGATCCTCCAAAATCTGTGTCATGAAATTGAAGATTAATCATCTCAAAGAAATGAAACAAAAAAATCCTTACCTTTTAGTCTCACCCAAAAAACCTACATCTATGCAAAATACTTATATTTAATATTTTAAATATTATCTTTTTGGTGGGGGTGGATTTTAAAATCTTAATTCTTCACTCACGGAGGTTTACATAGGTGTTAAATTAAGCAAGATCTACATGTCTTTTTGTGTCTCAGTAAAGCAAAGGAAATAATGCTTCTAATGTAACTCAGATGATCTGAGAATAAATCCACTGCTGATTATAAGAACTCAGGCACTAATATGATTAACACTGCTCATAAGCTGTTAAATACAGAAATTAATTCACAATTAATGAGTTGCCAGCTCACTCCCACAACAGCGATTGCTTCTCTTCCTTCAATTTCAGACCCTGACATGAAACTCTCTCAGCTACCTACCCAGCCTAAGCTTTAACTTCAGATTTCTCGTCAGTTCCAATGACATTTGTTCTCTTATTGCCATCCCTACCATCTCCTATTTACATTCATGTACTATTACCACCAGTAGACTGAGCAAACAGCAGTCAGGGCTATCTGTTAGCTGACTGGGAGAGGCATTATTATGGTTGCTTAGCAGCCAAGAAGACAAGATAATACATAACTTTCATACAGGGAATGATAGAGAAAGCAAATTTAGGCAGTTAGAATATTAATAACCAGTTTAGGCCCTAGTATGAAAAGTCTGAATCATGAATTATCTTGAGAGATCAGCATCAAAACTTTGCTTCAGCTTAAAAATATCTGTATATCCTTTATGAATTTTATTTCCTGCAAATATAGCCTAATTTCACTGAGGGCTTTAGCAGCACCATGCCATGCTTTTAAGGTCTGGCCTTCCCTGGCCTCCTAGGCTCCTAAACTTGTCTGCAGATGGGTAAATCTGATATCTTTATCATGTAAATTGAAAGAATGCTTTCTAAAAAGGAAATTTAAGGGCCACATGGATTAAAAGTTATATATTGGTGAAGAATCAGCATGACTCATGTCCCAAAAATCCAGTGAAATTCATTGAACAAGTTTATAAGCATATTGGCAAGAGACACTTAGCTGGTGTAGCCTGCTTTGATTTTCAAAAAACATTTTGCAAAGTCTTTCATCAAAGCCTCTTAAAGAAATTAGGCTGTCTAAATGAAAAGAAACATTTTCACATGGATAAATATTCTGTAACATATAGGAAATATGGTGAGAGCAGTCAGTTTTTAAAGCAGAGAAACATCTCACATGTGGCTCTGCATTGGTATCTGTGTTGTTTCACATAATCACAAATTAATCAGAAAAGGAGATGAAATGTGGGAGGTGGCCAAGTTACAGTAACAAATGAATTACTAAAGGAAAGAAATATGATGGTCTGCAGCAAAGGACTTTTAGGATTTCAGAATACTGAGGAACTTCATAACAAAAGAGCAGACAAAATTAAATATTAATAAATATTAAGCAATGCATATAGAGAAAACCATATTCTTAGTTTACTTGTGTATAAGTGGGATCTAAAAAAATTATTATTTTTAGGATTGTAATATTGATTTATAATCATAAATTCCAGAAAGTATAAAGCTATGAATAATTATTGAGAAAGGAATAGAAGGCCAGGAACTATTTCAAAAGGAAAAGAAGTCAAAAGAGGAAGCCTTGATATGCTGTAGCTAAATCCATGGTACATCTGAATCTGGAATATCTGCTTTCTATTTCAAAAGAATATGCTAAATGGAGAAGGTAAAGGGAAATCTGGAAGTGATGTTGAAAGACAGGGTATGGATTTTGTATGATGAAAAAATATATAATTTATAGTTTTCCATCTGGAAGAGAAGGATGAGCAGGGAACATGATGAGGGTCTGTATAATGGGAGGTGGCATGAAAAAAATAAATAAGACTTGTCTCCTAAAAGAAAAAAGAAGAAAAAAAGATCATCCTAGAAGGTTCAAAATGAATGAACAGAAATACTCCTTGATACAGCAGCTTTTTAATCTGTGCAATAGTTTAATTGTAATATTTTGAGTGTTGAAACTCTTCCAAAGCTTTTTTAAAAAGTCTGGAAGAAAAACATGCACATCAAGAGCTATTTAATACAAGACAAAATGCAATTCAGGAAGTCTCTGAACCTCAGATTGCTGAAGAACTGGTGAGTGCTGCAGGAAAGGAGGTGGTAATGCCCACTTCTCTAATGCCTGGAGGCTGTCCTAGGCACCCACGAGCAGTCACAGCTGAAGACAGAGTGGGTGATCCCTACATGAGGCAGAAGAATCATTTTCCTGCCCAAGGAAATGTGTAAACATGAATTCATCCTTAGATGGTTAGCTTGGTGCAGACTGAGCTACTCTAGGGAGCATTCAGGAGCAGGTTTTTAGGTGCTCAAGGAACTTTACTGAGAGGAAAAGGAGATGCTGTTGGACTGTTGGAATATGAGCATTTGCCAGGGCCACATAGCAGCTAAACTGAGAACTGACCAATATCTAAGGCTTAGGAGCATAAATCTTTTTATGGGCATAGCTCAGAATATTTAATTCACATATTATTTTAAGACATTAAATGCCTGGAACACTGAAGGAATCCATATCAAAGCAAATATTTTAATCCACTTAAATTCAATTGAAGTTCCAGCATAGTAGAACGTGCCTCTTCCTCCTTCCTCCTCTGCCACCTACCCCCAATCTGGTCATGTAAGAATTTCCAAAGCAATGTAAGCATTTCGGAAAAAAAAGTATTTTTAATTTTAGTTGCTGAAATGCTTACTATGTTTATGCATTCCTTTATGGTAAATATGCAGCAAAATATATAGTAGCACAACCCTGAACAGCTTCATTGCTCCTTAATATTTTAATAAATGCTCACCATAAATCTTAGCACCAGACTATGCACGTCAAATCCATTTATAGAGAGGATGAGTAGATTTAAACTCCAAATATATTATGTTGATAGCATCACTTTGCTGATTGTAAACAAATATAAAGAAATGTGGGATGTGCTATGAACCTTTTCTTATTTTCCAAGTCTCACAGAAAACAAACAAACAAACAACAACAAAACCCAAAACCAAAAAATGCCAGAAACGAGACCTAAAAACTCGTCAAGTTCTGATTAGACTGAACTGCAATCAGTATGTGACTAAAATTATCTCTCCATTTTTCTTGAATAATTCATGATCAGTTTGATCTGTCAGTTCACATCTATCCCCCCATCCCCATTTCTGGTATTCTTTTTTGTGATTTAACATGAAAAAAAGATAGGAGTATATAGAAATTTAAAATTACAGAGCTTTTTGTGACACAACACACACATATTAACTTCCAAGAAACCTCAAATTTTTGAACTGCTACAGCTCTCCAGACACACTTTAGACCATATGGATTCTCCCTTCTCAAGAAAGAATTAATGGGTAGATAATACCATGAACACTATTAGAAGCAGATGAAAGACCTTAGAATTTAGAGGTTTGAGAGAGTTTTCCTCACTACAGTTCAATGATAAAATTTATATTGATTTTAACGTGAGATGATTGTGCTCCAAACCTTTGATGAAAAAAGCAAATTATTTTCAGGTTTTACTAATGCCAGTTCTGACAAAGAAGCCATGCTAGATACAGAAGTGAAATTTGGCTTTCATTCTTCTTGTTTAGAGGCAATTACAACATAAAATGAAGTAATCTGGGAAAAGGGCATTTGTGTATGTGATATGGAACTCCTGGAAAGGCATATTGTGCAGGTGTTGCTTTTAAATCCATTCCAGAACTTGTTTCTTATGTAAATTAAAAAAAAAAAAAGTAATAGGGCTTATATGAGGAAATATACCATCATAATTAGATTGGTATCATCATACCAATGTAATTCTCTGTTAGGATTATCTTTAAATTTAATTCATTTGCATTTTTAACTACAGTAATACTGCATTAGTTATGTATTAGAGCTCTTGTGGGTTAGATTAAAAACTGTTCCATGCATATGGTTCATTAAACATAGCCAGAGCCTCCTTTTGATTTCTTTTACATGAGAAAGCTGGTGTTCAACATCTGAGGTTCTCTTAGGTGGAATGACAGATGAACAGGACAAAACTGGACTGTGAGAACACATAGCCATATTTCTGTGTAAAACACAGCATCTGAAACAGAGCTCTTGCTGACTAGTCTGATTTGGGTCTGATACTTGCACTCTGATCCTATAGACCTAGCCTTACTTTGTTGAGATCAAGGCACAAATAGTGGCTTGGAGGAGAGGTGAAGGCCACTAAGCTAGTCTCCTGGTGGAAAGCCTTTTCCTCCTTTTTGTTCAAGAACAATCAGCCTAGTCAGTGTAAATCACAGATGATTAGTTTAAAATTCTTGATTCCAAGGGAAAACAGAAAAAAAAATTGCTTCAAAAAAAAATTGATGTCAAAATTGGCCAGCCAGGGCAACATATTTGTGTGTGAACAGTTTTCCACTTCTCCTTACCCATAGTTTAACCTGTCCTGTTTGTCTTCTGGAGCAGAATGGAAAAGAGAAGTGCCTGCAAACTGTTAATAAGCAAGCATCACCACAGTACCACTTCAGCCTGCAGAGACCAGAGTTATTATGCCTGTTCCACATCCCAGCCTTTCCCTGACCCAAGCACTGCAGAAGGAAGAAGGACAGTGAGACAGGATTAGTGCATTGGCTCTGCAAATGGCACAAACTCAATTGGCTGTGTAAATT
Organism: Serinus canaria; assembly: GCF_022539315.1. Classification (NCBI taxonomy): domain Eukaryota; kingdom Metazoa; phylum Chordata; class Aves; order Passeriformes; family Fringillidae; genus Serinus; species Serinus canaria. Next base: position 20,342,792 of record NC_066319.1, read on the forward strand.
CAGGCACAAACTCAATCTCAAGCCTGGTCTGAAAAAACACACCAGAAACATACAGATATTGTATGCCAAATCACTCAAATTTTGGACAACAAACAGGGATTTATCTGTTCAGATGTAAGCTACACAATTTTTTGGTTTCTGCTTTGCAGCACAGTAGTTTCAGATGAATTCTGACTGAGCACTTGCTCTAATTAAAACCTGAAATTGAAGTTAGCAGCAGAAGAAAAGATCTACCAGGGACAGTAAAAACTCCAACCCTACTTACTTGAATTATTTTGCCTGCTGAACTAATTTCTGCCATGAGTGTTATCAGGAGTGTCTTTCATGCTGCCTGGTGGGAAACATCTCAAGGATCTCTTGGTGGCCATGTTAGCACTAACTTGGGAAAAGAAAACCTTTACCATTAGTATCCATATGTCTCTTTGGCACCGATGCCATCAGACCTCAATGTGCTTTTAGATCACCACAGATGCATCCTATTATTAGTTTTAATTGAGCAAATACTGTATGTTGGTTCAGCAATTTGATCCTCTGGAGCAATTACAAAAAAAACCTTTGGGACATTGGTGCCAAAGGATGACATTTTTATTGTTTGTCCTCTGCCAGCTTCAGCAATGTGCCTGCTGTTCCTTCTTTTCACATCTAGGTTGTGTTTCCTTTCTTTGTTCTCCTTTTCTACTCTCTTGCCTTAGGAGATACAAAGCTTTATCCAACAATGTTCTTTGAAAATCCCTCTTTTGTCTAAGCCTTAATACTTTCAAGAAAGAAGAAAGAAAAAAGAGTTGAGAAAGAAAAGAAAAGAGAAAAGAAAGGAAAAGAAAGGAAAAGAAGGAAGAAAAAAGAAAAAAAAGAAAAGAAAAGAAAGAAAAGAACAGCCAAGACAGAAAGAAAAGAAAGAAAGAAGAAAAAAAGAAAGAAAAAAGAAAAGAAACAGAAAAAAACGAAAGAAAAGAAAGAACAGACAAGAAAGAAAGCAAGAACAGACAAGAAACGAAAAGAAAAGAAAAGAAAAGAACAAAAGAAAGAACGAAAGAAAAGAAAAGAAAGAAAGAAAGAGAAAGAGCACAAATCTCATAGCAAAGTTTAAGGTGCTTCCATTACTTCTGAAACAGTGGTTTTTTGTAATTTTATTTTGACTGATGATATTCTGATGCAATGCAATAATTTGGCAATTCTGTTTTCCCATGGGTCTGCCTGGGAGAAAAACACTGTTAAAAAATATGCATTCAAGAGTAACAATTTACTTATCAGTTCATGTATACATTTTTAGGAGCAAAAAATTTTAGATCTGTCTGCATTTCAGGGGCACTAAAAAATTTAATCAAATCAAATCTTTGATTTTAAAAAATGGCATCAATCATCTCAAAAGGTATCTGTAGGTAGGGAAAATAAAATATTATAGGTTTGTATTTATTTGGTTTATTTTGTTGGGTTTTCTTTCTTTCCCTGAAAGTGATATATTCAGTAATAATACACAAAGTTTAATATTTCAACTGGCAGCCTGTCACCTGATGGAGCATGGATGGAAGATAGGGAAATCCCTTCCAGAAACTATGAAAATGCTTCTGTAGATTTATTCAAAACATTTCTGGCAGAAAATTCAGCTTACCAATTCCTAAAAATCTCACCCCCAACTGTCCAATCCTATCCAAGTATCACTTTATTGCCTCTTTATCTTACAACAGTTTTAAGAGCCTTAATATAAACTGGATGGTTCAAATCATGATCAGAATTAAATAAACAAACTCTTCAGGAGGCTTCTTTTAAACCTGGAGAGGAATTGTGAATTCCTCTCCAGGAATTTGTGAATCTGCTTTTCAACACAATCCTGCACAGAGTTACGCTGACACAAGTGTACAGGCTGCAAATTGTGCTGGAGAGCCTGCAATAATCAACCAAGCATGAGAACTTCAGTTCCCAAAGCAATTTTTAAGAACAGACAGTTAAATTCACGTGCTAAGACTCATAGAAGATAAGCTGGCCTCCCACTGGCAGATCTATCAATGAAATTCTGGAGTCCAAAGTTCTGCTTTCCTGCCTAACTAAATAATACCTCTGAAAAAAAGTGCCACAAAATATTTGCTAAAGGGTTTTGCATCAGTATGGAAAACTGAGTTCTCTTGTCTACCCTGAGGAACTAAATCTGAATTTAAGTACACCTTACAGTTACACTCTCTGCACTAAATAAAGTCTATATTAAGTCCTTGCCACAATAATATTCCCTTGCAAGGAATGTATCAAGAAAGAAAAATCCGTATTTGTATTTGTTTAAATATGTATCCCAAAGCTTAGCACAAATACTGCTCTCAGTTTTGTAGTTGATCAGCATTACCATTGCTAGCTCCAAAGCTCAAGCTCACAGAAAGAGTAAATGTGATCTCACCATTTGCATGTTCTGATTGGCACTAGCTATGCTCAGCCTAAAATTTGGATTATTCTAGGGATGTTTGTTTCTATTTTCTGTAGTGTCTTTCTTCTGATTTATTTTCACATTGACCTAATTTTAAATATTTTTTTCCTCTATTGTTTCTAATTAAGCTGCTGCTATGTCTTATGAGCTTCATTTAATCAAATTAATTAAGGAATTTATTTATATAAAAAAGATAACCAATCCACCAGGCTTGTTTTCCCAAATGCCCACAGCTCTAATAGAAAGAAAATTAAAGGTACCTATTTTAAAGTTAAGTACCTGCAGCACAGTAGCATTGTAATAAAAGGATCAGAAATATTTTACAGATATTTTGGGCATTTTTAACACTTTTTTGTCCCCTCAATGTTTAGAATGTGTCTTCAGTAATGATGGAGTAATAAGAAGGTCACCTGCTCTCCAGTGAGAGGTCTGATCCACACAAGGTGGAGGAACTCTTTTTCACCTTCTGGGCTCATAACACATGAGTGAGAATTTTTGTTAGAATGACCTAGGATTCATACAGGAAGAGAAATCACATAATAGTAGGGACATAGAAATAATTTCATTTTCTAATATAATTAAGATAATGTTTAAGTTACAATGTTGTAAACTCTGATCTCCGAGTGCTCTGTTCAGTGAAAGATTCTCAGTACTAGCACTGTGCAGTATCCCAGAGTTGGCAAGCATCAATTCTATGCCAAAACTGGAGAAGTTTTATTTCACTGTACTTTGAAGTTCTATTTCTATACAATCAGGGCATAGCCAACTGGTTTAGAGACAAAAAAGCATTTCCTAAATATGCCTTTCTTGGTAACAGACATTCTACAGGCAGATCTGGATTAATCATTTCCATCATCACTGCAAAAAGTTATTAAGTGTTTGCCAGACAAGCAAGATTTAATTCCTCCAGCTGGATGCTGCCAAGCCCTTTACAGCACATTGCTCTTGTCACAGTGTCTGGGCATAATTTTAAAATACATTTACTTCAGCCTCAGGCTAGTGTGCGGCCTTTTTGCTTGTTTGCTTTTCTTTACCCTCTTTCTCCCTAAACAGTGAAAGGAAGCTGTTGGTAGGGAAGACTTTGATAAGCCATGTAAAGCCAGGATAGTTTAAGAATGCTGGTAATAATTTATCCATCTTTCCAATTTATTTATGAGAAATGAGGTTAGGGTTTATTGGGGTGGGGGAGGGTGGATGGTGGAGTTGAGCAGTAAGAGGTCATTGCCTACAGTTTAATCATTGTAGTGGCATCCACTGGGCCATTGAAACACCTGTGCAAACCAAATGTGGATTTCCATGCTACCCTCTCCCCAAAGCCCCTCTCAATCCCCTTCCAACAAAACCACTGCCTGCATCATAATGTCCTTATGGACCATGAATGTGTAGGAGCACATAGTGTTATTATAGAATTATAGGGCGTCATGAGTTGGAAGGAACACATGAGGTTAAAAGTCCACCTCTTACAGTGGTGGTAACTTTAGTACATTACATTAAAAATATTCCTATGAAAAGGAAAGAGAAGGTGGTTACAGCAAAATTTCTGTCAAGTGAATAACAGGAAGGCTCTCTCAGAAATTATGCAAGATAATAGTTTCTGATATCTGCACCATAACAGTTCTACCAGCTGTGATACCATTCCCTGCCATAGGTACACTCTCATGGAAGTCAGTAGCACTACTTTGAGAGTGAGGGAATAAATAAGGATGCTGGGGTATTACATTGTGCTGCAATTAAAAGCAGAGGTAAATTGGTCAGAAACTCAATTAAGCTCAGAGAGCATGATAAGCAGCTGAAAGGATTCTCTCACTTCACAGACTGCCTAAAGACTGATGTATTAATTCTGTTTTTTCTGATCAAGTTCATCTGTATTTGTTTGTTTGCATTAAATATAATTTTGATCACAAATCATAGGCCAACTCAACTCTCCACTGTGCATTCAGCCATACACCATGAGCAGTGTTTTCATGAGATATTAAAAATTAAGTAGGGTTGAACTAGGTCACCCCCTAGGTGTACTGAAACCCCAAATGAGAAAGAGTCTGAATTATTTCTTCAGTCTACACATCTGCTTGGAAAATGGCACTTACCTTCAGTAGAATATTTGGACATAAATTATGTAATAAAAATAAATCCATAGAGATTAAAACTTTAAAAAATCAATTCATTTTTTTTATAATGACTCAATGGAAAATATACCTCAAGTTACCTGGAAGTATCCTGTTTGGCTCAGAAGTAAAATTGACTGTATATATTTATTTCATCTAAGAGATTCTTTTTCTGTGTTTTTGATAGGAGAGAAAGTGATTTCTTTAACAACCCTATTAAAAAGTAGATGGAGCATGTATACTTTGTCCCTGAGATAGTAGCTGTATACTCAAGAGTCTGTTTCCTGTTTCTCCACTTTGCAATGCAACAAAACTTTAATCCACAAGTAACCACAAGCCTATAAGTATGGGATTATTAGTGTAAAGGTGAGACTGTATCTGCAGTGACAAGTAAAACAGGGCCAGGTGCTATTTCCCTAAGTCCAAGTGGCACTGGCTGTGTCTGCTCATGACAGAAGTTATCCCTGGCTCTGCTGTGGCTTTAGGTTATTGTTAGCCCTATTTTACTCTCCTAGTCCTGTAGGTGTAGTGATCTCAGGGCACTGTCACTGTGCATTAACATGTTTTTAATATCATGAGCCCGAGGGAAAGTGCTGCTTGCCACTGGTTGTGGTATGAAGACTCATAATGTTAGCTGGGGGGGAAATTTCCAATAATATTGAATAAAATATAAGCAAATTAATAGCAAAGTGAGTAAAACTTGCAGTAGTCCTGTTCATACTGCCTGTTCAGAATGCTTTGTCCTCTCAGCTGTACAAAGATGCTGCCTTGAAGAGCTCCATTTCACCCACAGCAAAGCTAAATAGAGAAGGCACTAATAAATAGTAAATAGACACTAATAAATGCTAAATAGCTTGCTAGTAATGTGCCCTTGTCTGGCTTATATTTTACATACATAGAAATATATGTCAATATCCTGACCTCACGCTAGCCTAGACCTGTACAAAAATCACAGCAATTATTTGAAATGAACTTTTTCCCATAAAGCTCTTTAAAATATGACTATTCTGCAGAATTCCCAGAACAGCACTGGTGGTTTTGCATAAAGTTTCACATGGCTATTCTAAATATCTGCATTCAAACTACTAAATATTTTAATGAAGATATTGCTCATCTAGTTGTACATTTGGACTTATGGCTACAAAATTTTCTTCATTAAACATCTCCTTAAAAGAAATTCAAGCCAATAGCTTTTGCTGTTTTTAACAAATCATTTTCATGTAAATAGTTGCTCAAGTGAATAACAGTCACTGGATTTGGTTAATAATTACCACGTTTCTAAAAAAATAATGTGCCTTCAAGTACACCATAGAGCAATGTTTGAATATAAAATGGAGACAAAACAAAAACTATGAAAATATTTTAAAGAAATTAGCCAAAAAATTGTACTTCTTTTCTTAATTATACTGTTTTATAAGTACAAGGACATGAATAATACTGGAATTTCTTCTCTGGATTCACAAATGTTTTTACAAACAAGTCTTCCCCACTTTGTTAGCAATTTACTTACATTTTTATTCAATTTCTGTAATCTTCATCTGGTTTATAACCTGAAAGTGAGATACTTTGCTGCAGAATGCAGGGCTGCAGAGCTGTAGCACTCAAATCTGCAATTCAAGGCTCTCTTAACTGGCAACAGGGAATCAATATATGTCACAGGATCACAATAGTGGGTGTGATGGCATTTCCTTCAAGATGGCCCTATAGACAGTTGACAGATGAAAGAGGGTACAAACAGAAAGATCTGCATGCTGATGATCCTAAAGTCCCTTGGAAAGATAAAAACTTTTGCTGTACTCTGCAAAATTGTAGGCAACCTCGCAGTCAGAAGCTGAATCCAGGCCAGGTGGGAATCAGTAAAGCTCCAAAATGGGACTGCTTGAAGAAGCTTAGAGCCAATCAATGCAGTTTTAATATCAGAAAATTTTGGCTAAAGCCAGGAGCCTGAACCTGATGAAACCTCACACCATTAAAAACAGGAATCAGTGGTTTTATACCTGTCTGATCTTCTACCTACAAAAGACAACAGCTGCTGTAAATCCATGCTGACCTACCAAATTAAAAATTATCCATGTGTCTTTTGAGAAGTATATCTGGCACCCTCTGATGATGCTTCAACAGTTGTCACTAAGCAGTGACAGCACACTGGCACCGACAATGCTGACCAAACCTCTGCAGCAGCTACCAACCCAAGGAAGAGACACAGGCAATTCCAGCCTCTCATCCTTTGGCTGTTAAAACAATAGGTACAGAACAAATGCAAGTTCTTATTTTTAAAAAATCTCTAGTTTGGAAGCTGCTGTTTTATCTGTCTCTGAAACTAAAACATCAAAACAATGATAGCACTCACTTTCCTCATAAGATTGGTATAAAACATAACTCTGCTTCCAAAAACTACAAAAGCATCAAAACTTTAAGCACTATAACACCATTTTGACAGATGTCCTGATGTCCTGTGTACATCTCTCTGCCTACAGCAGAGAAACCAATAAGCAGACTTTTCAGGATGATCTGAATTTTTATTACAGTGATGCCCAAATCTGCGTTCCTCTATTTTTCACCTGTGCATAAATGATGTTCTAGGATAATCCAAAAATTAGAGACAAAGAAATGGATTCATCAGTTCTCTCAATGACTCATTTTCTTTAATATGATATGTCTTCCACTGTCAGTACCTGCGTCAGGAGTCAAACAAAGAAAAAAAACCTGGTGGCCAATACTAGGAAGGAAAAACCCTACAGCTCTGGAAAGAGTAAAATTTCATAGTAAACAATCCCAAGATGCCCATTGGTGGTTATGCAACATGACTTTTTATTACAAAGGCTCTCAGAGTCCATATTTTACCAGTTACTGCATCCATTGCTGCTTGGAGTTAATTACCAGGATAGGTCATGCTGCCCTGACAAGACTTTGCACTTGTTATCCACCTGTGTAGAGGGACAGACAAGCCCAGGCAGCAGCTGCCATGCCCAGGTGCATTCCCTGCTGCAGCATGGCTCTGCTTCATCTGCATGTTCCAAAGGCTTTCAAATCTTACCTAAGCTACCAGTCCTTTAAACTCCTTAAAAGCCAGGGGTGTAGGCATTGCAGGATCTGGACCTTTGAGCATTTGAGCTTGAAAGTGAAAATGAATGAAACAACAACACCCCTAAAAGCAGAGTAAATCCATCAAGGTGTCCCAGAAGCCCAAGACTGTTAGCACAAAGATATTATCTACTGAGGAGGAATCCAGGCTTCACTCATATCACAGGAAGGCTGCAGTAAATTAAGAATTAATGTTCTGAAGTTAATTAATTTAATTGATTTCAAGCTGAGTGAGGGATTTAGGGCTGGTATTCAAACAGAGAGAGAGTATTTAAATTTAGCTGTCATTAGCAGGCACGCGTTGCACTCACTGTCAGGACTTTTTGCTCTCAGTACTCATTGAAGCCACTTGGAGTCTTTTACACTTCTGTTTCCTTCAGCAGAATGGGGAATAGACTCATTAGTTTCAGACAAGGCAACAAACTAATAACATGAGACATGCAGTTTTAGGAAATAGAGGGGCCTATTGTTGTCCATTTCCTTTGACTGTTCTCCATGGAAGTTTACAGCATTGGTTGGGTCAGGGGGCTGAACCACATTTTATGGCAGATTTCACTGTTTTTGAAACAGGTCCCAAAAGAGGCCTAAAAGAGCTTTCAGACACATAACTATCTTTAGGAAAAGCATTGCATACTGGAAACCACACAGGTAGGATTAAACTAAACAAGAAAAGCAAAATACTTTAAATGTATAAAACACAAAAAGAAATGAAGAGTCAGAAGAATACTCCTATGAAAAACAGGTGTTATTTCATATTTTTTTACTGAAACTATCTTAATGATTGAAAGTGATTCTATGTTATCTTAGACATAAAATACTAGATAACCATATTGATTTTCTAATACAGTAATCAAATTCAAGGGCTTTTTTCTCAATTCCACTCTAAGCTTTCTACCTTTGTCTTTAAATGAAAATGTCATGATAGAATCTGTATCTCAAAAGCCTTCTTGATATTCATTAACAATAAACAAAAAAGGAAATTAAATAAAATTGAAGCTCTACAGAAACATGTAACTATTGGAACTATGAAAAATTAATGCAAAGCAGTGACTAGGACACCTATCTTTTCAAAACAGATTTATTATTCATGCATCTTGCTTCACTTTTTTATTATATAAATGATGATTAAAATTATAGTAAAGTCAGATGCAATATTATTTATACTAATAATATAGAATTTACATTTTATTGAAGAGAAGTTTAGGACAAACAGTTTTTACATCATTAGATTCCAGTGTTAATATGCTACAGATTTCCTGTGAAAATTGTATAATTACAAAATAACTAAGTGAAAGCATTGAAAAAACAATAATTTTCAGCCTCAGACAGCATTTTAGAGATTCAGTTGCCTGTAAAGCACTTAAAGATGTCTGAGGAAAATGTACTATGTAAGTGCAGACAATTTTTTTTGATGTTCAAGCACCATATGACAGGTATAAGACAGACAGATTTTCAGATATCATACAGAAATAATGAAGCTATATAAAAATTTAAGGATCACAAATTTATGTTCTGAAATCTCCTTGTCTATTGTTCCTGTCTTTACTGACTGTGAGCATTTGTGTGCATGATATTTCTTTGGGTAAACTTTTGGGAACAGTTTTTCTCACTTCAGTCTGCAGCATTCAAATGCACATATTATGGTATACATGGGGCATTTGTTTATTCTTCAGGAAAGGCTACAATTAATTTAAAAAATGTTCAACATGCAGTCATAGAGTAGAATTACATTTTAATTAGCTGGTTTATTTAATGTGGTTACTATTATTTTAATTTTTTTCATATTTCTAAAATATATTTTTGGATACAAATCATAAGATCTGATTTCATTTCTTGATAACAAACATGTAGTAAATGTTGTTCCTGCTCCATGGGCCTGAAAATTACAGCCTGAATTCAAAGACAGAAGATGAATACCAGGACCTAGATGAGAACTGATGAGAAACATTATAGAAGTACAGCTGAAGATACAGCTGAAATGTGGTTTAGCTACAGCTCTATTTCCAGGATAAATCTCTACAAGATTTTGTGGCACAGTTCAGCAAGTGCTGCAAGGATAAGAATCATTCAAAAACTGTGCTACAGCTGTAAGAGTGGTGCAACATAGCGAGGACTTAACCTTTAAATATGTGCTCTGGCTGTAGAGCCTGTGGTTTCACAGCTCTTACCATAAATTAGAATACCTCAGATGCACATTGACAGGTTTGCTGGCAGTTGAAAGCTTTCCACTAAAGGAAACCACATATTTTAACCTACTAAAATTTTGGGTTTAGGATTCTATCTTTATTTGAACCCCAATAGGATTAACAGTTGCTACATATCCACTTTCAATTTCATGCATTCCTGCAAAATATTTGGATTGCAGCTTTTCTTTCAGTTGCAAAACTAATGCAATATCAAATAACTGATTTGAATATATTGTATATATTTGAATTTATTGTATGAATTTAGAGTTTGGAAACTTTAAAAGAAAAAAAATTAAAAGTGTCAAGAAACACAGCAGTCACACCCCCAGTGAGGGTGCTAGAGGAAAGGACAGGACCTTGCAAAGTTTGATCAGCTCCACTGAAGCATGTACCAACCCCAGTTTTTCACATCTGTGAAATAATGAAGAAAAGAAAAATAACCCAAGTTATAATTTCAGTGCAGGTATGCAGTACTCAGACAAAAAAATATATTAACATCAGCCAAATGAAACCAGCAGGAGGGGAAGAATTGAAGAGAAAAATAAGTCAAACTCAGCATAATGAAAACCAATGGAAATAGTGTCAAAGTTATAGATGAGGAATAAGTATAATCCATATTCAAGTCATCTCTTTTCAGTTTTCCTGAAGGAATAAATCCCTAAAACAAGAGATAAATCATTAATAATTCCACTGATGGAATCATGTGAAGGAGAGGCCAGAGTTTTTTCTGAAGCTAGAGATCCGCCATGTGTAATTCCACAAAACATCAAATCCCATAGACTGTGTGGCCTGGGCAGATGAGATGAAGACTGTAGCTCACTTATCAACATCACAACTCTGATGCTATAAGAGCAAGTAAGCATTCTGTCATTTTTAAAATAAAGCTTTAATTTTCCCCCTTTAATATACATTTCTGTTTGATAGGGCTTCTACACTGGTAGGGTGCGCTTTAATGTGATTTTTAAAATTAATGACTTGTAATAGCAATTGTAAATTGATACCCATAAACTAATTATAATTTTATGTTCTTTACTTTGAAACAAACATGCAAGCATTTGTATCAAACTAAAAGATTATTTTTATGCCTAAACAACAGTGATTCTAATCTATTATTCCTAGTGCAGCCTTTTGAAGTTCTCTGTTAGGAAAAAAAATTGATTCATAGTTTATGCCTAACACAGATTTTCCAAGGCAGGTTATACCAAATAAACCATGGCAATGTCTAAACATGGTCTTGGACACTGAATTTAAAATGGGAGATGAAATTCTCATGGAGAAAGTGTGTGACTCACCAGGACAATAGTTTCATTATATTTTGTCCCTGGATATCACAATGTCAATATTTGCCTCTAGCAGGAAATTCTCCAACAGGAACGAAAAAGTCACTTCATTCTCTGATTTAGCTCTGTTTGGGGTTTTTTTACATCCATATAGATTGCATGTAGACCAGTAAAACCTTACACTGAAAACTTTTATCATGAATGTAAATCAAAACATACAAGCCTTTGCCCATGTTTGATTAAAGAGAAATTTTACAGCTTGTGTGGTATTAATAAAGCACAGTTTTGGTTTTACATTAATTAATGAAATCCTCAGTGATGTTCTGCAATTATGGAATGGTCTACAAATATATTTGTGCCTAATGGGCTGGAAAGAATTACAATGACCCTCTCAGAATAATGGGATCATGATTTTTGCCCTCTCTCTTGAGTGCCTGCTGAAAGGCAATGAACTGACCTCAATACCAGCACCCAAAAGGAAACAGATGGGAAACACCTTTTTAAAGGCACATGACAAAATCTTCAAAGAGTCTTCTCAGTCCAGCTGTTTCCAAATGAAATAAATAGGTGTGAAAGACAATATCTGGTTTTCCTCTTCCCCTCCCTGTTCCATGATCACTTTCAGCTCTCAGAAATCCATACTTATTTCAAGAATCTGCATTTGATTTGGTTTCTCTTCTGCCTTTCAGCATGGACTAGAACACAAGTCAGCCTCCTTCCTCACCATGACAGGGACATTCAGCAACATTTGTGCACAGGATGGGGATGTTCTCCTGGAAATCAACTCCCCTCCAGCTCTGCCTCCAGCCTTCCTAACAGTAACTGCCTGCCTTCTCTACTTGAATGTTTAGTTAGTCTTCCTCATTTTCCTGCCATTACTAATGGAAATGATTTATTTCTCTAGTGCTAGTCCATCTACTAGCTTTTGAACAGGTAGGTTTGAGTGGGGATTGATGCATATATTAACCTGCACTGCCAATTTGCACAATTTTATTCTGAATAAACTTGATCACTGAAGTTCAGGGTAGTTAGTCAACATTTCGTCATTATTTCTATCCATAAGCTTCTCTTAATGAAGAGGAAGAAATATTAAAATTAATAATTTCTTTAATTATTTAATACATTTTAATTCTTCACTCTGTATTTTACCATTATTTCTGATTAGGAAACTGAGTAATTGGTTTGAAAAATACTTTTTAGGCTACTTACATTTTCCTGGATACTTTCTAGGGAATTTCAGATTGTTCCTACAAGAAACATGAGTGAAGAATTAATTTTTTCTTATTTGCAATTAGATTGTTTTCCCCTCTAGATGTTTTGTGATTTTAATTTCATTCTCATTTTTGAGATCTCTCAGCTAATAACTCCAATAATATAGATGAAAATCATATAGAACTGGCCCTTAGCTGCAAAGTTAGAAAATGCCCTGGAAAAAAGAAACCTGTGGTTACTTTAGGAAAATAAAAAAAATTCTAACAGATATTTCCTTGGTTTTAATGCAATGAACATAACTCTTATTTAGACTGGCTTTTACAAGGCATGAATGATCAGCATTTCAAGATGCTCAAAACCCTTCAAGCATGTAAAGCTCCAGCTGTGAAAAAAAAAAAAACAGAAAAAAACCCAGAAAACAGTGTGAAGGGCTTGCACTGCTTCTTCTCCTGCTGTCATTGTTTTCCTAAGATTCTATTGACAATCTCTCTTTACTTATCACAACTCCTGTCAATGTTTCATTTGCATCCTCCTGCTCATATTTCCTTTACTACATTTACTCCTGCAAGTCAGATAGAGGGACAGCACAATGGCTCCTTGCACAATTTGTTTTCATGCATTCCTTCATTATGAAACTCATTTCAGCTGGACCTTTAAATAACTCCTAAGCAGCAAGAAAGAGGCAGTGCGTCCATCACACAGTGAATACAAAGCACTCAATGCAGATCTCAAATCTGTTCTTTTGGTCAAATGCTAATTTTTATTTATTTCCTTTCCCCAGGAGGCTTAGCAAGTAAAAATTAAATTCATGCCAGTGTGGATTTACAACACAAGGAGAGAGATGAAATAAGAAAGCTGAGCATACTGCATTAGCTATTATTCATAAACTATTTCTGCTTGTCAGACGTTTGCTATGAGGCTGAGAATGCAGTACTTCACCTCTCTCTCAGCTGACCATAGCTGAGAAGTTGCTTCAAGTTCACACATCACTACAACTGAGAATAAATTCCATGACTAAAGAGACTAATTCCTGTTCCCTGGCACACTCTGTACCTCCCTCTTAAACAAAGCTTAGTTAATATTCTAAAGGCAGAAACCCAGACAATGTCTTCATAAACATAAAAATTTTCAAAGGAAAACAAAAATTACTGCCTTCTGGGATTTTGTTCTTGATAGTCTTGTTTGGCTTTGTTGCTGTTGAGAATAAAGTAGGATGGGGCCAAGGGAGACTTCAATCTCAGTTTAGATTTCTCTGTTCCTTTCTTAAGTGAAGCCCTTTCATATTACCAAATTGATTTAATGTCAATATGTTGCCTGAAGTTCAAGTTGTGAAAAAGTGATGCCATATTTCAAAACTTTCTAGGTATACTTTCATCTTTTCAAATAACAGACTTTACCCATAACACTCTCTTTCTTATCTTCCTCCAAGCCCTCTATCCCCATAAAACCTCACAAAAAATTTTGGCTCACAATAGTTTTCAGCTTTTGCCCACAAATAGATCTACACATGGTGTCATGTGTTATTTTTTACAGACATAATTGTTTTAAAATATCAAGGCATCATAGCTTTTGGCATTCTCATTTGCTTTTTTCTTTCTGCTAGTCATTCTACACATTTAAGCATCTAAAATATATAGAGGAAATTTACATATGAAACAGTCTGAAGAAGGGAAAGAATTTTAATTTGGTTTTAGAGTAATGATAAACAAAATGTGCTTTTTTATTGACCATTCGACAATTTTCAATCTGTGAATGTGTAACTAGATAATATTTTGAGTTAAAAATTAGGAAAGATGTGTTCCTATATTTTCATTACTCCTTGGTTGTTATTGGCATTTCCAGTATATGAGCTGAATCTTGAAAATGTCTACCCAGTAACATGCAGAGATGCTCTGATTTTTTTAAAAAGAAAACCTTAAGGGATGCCACAATTAAAATGAAATATCAGGAAATTTGCCAGTGGTAAAAATCCCTCATGTCAATGGTTTGGCTCAAAATGTTATAAAATTTCTTTTGTCAGTGGCAGCTGAGTATCATCTAAGCAGGCTCCAAAATGGAAATCCATCCATCCATCCATCCATCCATCCATCCATCCATCCATCCATCCATCCATCCATCTTCCACTTTCAGGATTTCCACAGAGTCTAAGTGACCTGAAAACAACATCTGATTTGGGGAAAAGTGTATGCCAGGAGTGTGCAGTATTAACACTCAAAATCCAAAATATAGGTGTTTATATATTGCTGTTTGTTACTGTATTTTTGTACGTGTGCTTTGGAATACCTCCCTTCATTTTAGGGATTAAAAATGCAGGGACTAATCTCTTTACCTCCTTACCAATTTGATCTAATAGTTGCAAGAGAATATTCTACAAACCTAAACTCCTAGTACAAGACTCCTAATACTACTGAGAAAAAAAATAAGTGCAATCTGTTTGATGTTTATAGATATACACCCAGCAAGCCAGAAAAACCTGCTGGGGATTATAGGTGAATATCATTGGGACACTGAAGGAGATCCTCCCAGTGTTTTATGGAAACTGGCCTGCCTGGGAAGGGCAGTGGATAAAGTTGAGGATTAGGAGGCAAAACATGCTTCTCACAAAATTGGCAGTCATGCTTCTGAAAGTGTCAGATTGAATTCCTCTTGTCAACCAAAAATCTGTTGGCAACTGACAATCAGAAGTGGATGCAGCCATCATGGTTTGCCACTTAGCATTACTGTCCAACTCCTGTAAGCCAGGATTTCAACATGAAGATAACATCTCCCATGAAAATTTCTCAACAGTCTCTTGCTTCTGTTGTATTTGCTTCCTTTCATTTTTTCTGTTTGTGTCAGGAGACTCAGGCATAAAACTTTAAGGACTTATTTTTTTAGCAAAAAAAACTGGCAACCCAGAAATCTGTCAGGGTACTTTATTTGATGCCATGGTCTCAAAAGCCTCTGGGGATGTACGTGCTGGGCATTACAGTGTTTGTAACAAACCCCTCTGAGGGGTCAGTGTGCACCAGTTCTATTACTTTGTGTCTTAATTCAGCTTTTTTCCCCTTCTTTACTCCTGAATGTGTAGAGATTTAGATGTCACAGTAGGCTGTCTAATAGATATTCCCTTGGGATTTACCTGCTGGGAGAACAGCTCAAGTTTTGTGAGTTAGGGTTTCATTTAACTTGCTGAAATTCACCATGGCTAATCATTATTGCCACTATTATTGCATCTAGTACTGGTTTGCTAGGGGGAAATGCCTAAAGCAGTTTGTTTTACTGGTTTTGGTTTTTTTTTTTTTGTTTTTTTTTGGTTGGTTTTTGTTTGTTTGTTTGTTTGCTTGATTCTTTTTGTTTTGACTTGGTTTTGGTTTTTTTCATGCCATCCCTCCTCTCGTATTTCCTGAGAGGGATAAATGAAGGAGACTGGTCTCTGCACTTTCTAGGATATTGTTACTTCCGCAATTCAGCAGAAAGAAGCACAAGTGCTTTGCATTGGTAGAGTTAAAACTCCACGAAGGACCTTTATCTCCAGACCATATTCCATGCAAAACCAAATCCATTCTGACTCTGTAGTGGGAAAGCTCATTCCCTTGAGATGGAACAAGGACCCTACCTCTTACAAAGAGGTTATTTGTTGCACTCTCAACATGAAGGCTGGAGAACTTGCACAGTAGCTTCAGGCTGAACATTTTGGAAAAACAAACAAACCAGCAAACTCCACAATACCACTTGTTTCAAGCTTTTGTAAGTTCTCAAAGTTTCTCTTGCTTTCTGAATAGGTTATCTCACCACCATGAAGGTGGCTTGTTCCATCTATTCTGCAAAACAACCCTTTCCCTGAGGAGGTGGCAATCTCCCAGGAAAAATTTCGAGCTGTGTGTTTCTTGTCACTGTGTGAAGATTGAAAGCATGTCTCTGTGACTGGTCCTATCACAGTAAGACAGGAACTATTAGAGGCTAGAAGGCATTAAATGCATTTATCTATCGTGATTTTGACAACTTTCATAATTTGCCCTTCCTAGATGAGAAAATTCTGCATTTTCATACCCACAAAAAAACCTCACCACCACCACCACCACCAACAAAAAATGAAAACAGCAAAAACCACAAACAAAAAACCACCAAACAACTAAACAGAACAAAAGAAAAAAAAAAAAGACAAAAATATCAAAACCAAAAAACAAATCTAAAACCCAAAGCCCTGGGAGAAAGAAGCAGTTTTCACTCTTATTAAGCCTGCATTTGTTTTCTTTCACTTTAGAGCCAGACAACAGCATAGGGTAAATCAACTATAAAACTTCACTATTCTAAATGATAATGATCACTCATATTCCACATTCTAGAATCTGCTCCTTCTCTTGGATACAGACAATCTGGTTTGTTCCTTCTTTTTCCTTTTCAAAAAAACAAAAACAAAAAACAAAAAACCAAAAAAGCTGTATCATCCCTATTAATTAATAAATTAGAGATAAATTAATGAGAGAAATGGTAGATTTACCCCAAATGATTGAGTTTTGTCTCTGTATTTCATGATTCACCAAGACACTACTTCCTGGACTGTTTGTAACACTTCACCCAGTGAAAGCATCAGCTGACCAGAGGGTGGCCATTGTAATTTTGCAAGGAAATTATATTTTTTAAGATCACAGATTATTTTAATATATAACTCCTTTCTGATAACAAATATTTCCTATTTGATGATCTTACTCTGAAAACTACTTTAAATCTTCCTGCTTTCAGGCCTGGACTCCTAGGAAGCATGGGATTCTGCCATCTTTTGGGACAGTAACATCAAGAGGGGCACCAGGAACCAGATGATTTTTAACAACTGCTTGAGCATGAACTAGTTCAAAATAGGAGTCTTTTTACTTGGAGACAGACAAAGAATATGCATTTTTCTGCATCTGAGTGTCTGGCCAGGTGCTTTTTAAGGAGCAGATGCTACTGCTCCTCCAACTCAGAAAAACAGTCTCAGAGCTTCAAGAATTCCTTTCCCTCATGGAAATTCACTCAGCTTTCTAGGACCTCCTGATCTGGATTTCCAGAATTGTTATCTTATTTTGTTCTTCATTTTTCTGAATAGCCTAAAAGTGTTCTGAAGGTTTGTGCAGCCCAGGAGGTTTGTGTAGCTCACTATAATGCAGCAGAAGATTTTAGAAGTGATACCAGATGTGATGGGGCTTATTTCCTATTGAAAAATATCAACATAAATATCATTACTTTCCCCTACAACACTTTATCAGCTGTGTTTGTAAAATAGCTGCCTATTGGTATTAGAGATGATGGAGAGAAGAAATAAGAGAAAAATCCAAATAACTATTCACAAAATATAGATACGCAGTACTGAAAACTGATTGCACTCTTTGTGCTCACACAGATTTAAGTCCACACTCTCCTTACCATGTAAGGAATGGAAAGAAAAAAATTAAAATCAGCATGACTTCTCTGAAGTTAACTCAAATGTTTGTGCTGAGTTTTCCTCTATTCCAGGACTGGTAATTTCAATCACCATAGATGAGTCACTCATTTGAGAGGAGGGTTGCAATCAAGGGATGAAGGGAACTGAAGAGCTAGAGGTAAATGTGTGCATCTAAACAACAGCCCTGCTGAATACAGTTGGATTGAGACATTTTGAAAAGAAATCAGGGTTAATGGATGACCTTGTAAAAACACTGGAAATATGGGACCACATAATAGAGCAGTAGTTGTACAGCACCTAAATAGGTTATGCTCATCCAAGTAATATTTTTAGCTTGTTTTTCCTCTTATTCCAAATGTGCTTTTATGTATTTTTAGTCCAGCTTTCTGTCTCTTCATGCTGAAAAATTGCTGATGTTTTCACTCTGCAGAAATTGAGGACATTTCTGCTCTCTATGCCATATGAATCAGCAAGTCTTCCTCTTAAGAGAAATTGAACACTTTCAGAACAAAGGGGGAATAAATAGTGATCTTTCAATTATTTTTTTCTTCTGCTTTTGACTTAGCAGAGGAGAGATTAGTCCAAAAATTGTATCTATAACTTCTTTCCAAAAATTTCCAAAATTTTCTTTCTAAAGCTTTTTCTCCCTCAATTGTTTGCACTTTTGGATTTTGTCCTATTACTATTTTTGAGATGATTATTTATATAGGAGATCAGCACAGAAAACTAAATCTCAGCTTTTGGAGGCAAAAGCATGCATTTCAGATCCAAAGTTTTTTCTGTTAGAAAAGATTTGGAGTTTATTTTGAGCATACTTTTTCACATGCCTTCAGCATGATTTTTTTCAGCTCACTTTTTCTTTACAACACACACTTTGGTATTCTGCCTAATTTGGTTTAGCGTGTCATACATATAAAAGTTCCTTTTCCTTTCTTGGTGTTACTTATAAATATATAGAATGAAAGCAATTAATATTTTCCTATTTTTAGTACCATTTTTGTTATTTTTAGTGGCTTTGTCAAGCAAATAACTACCAAAAATTGTTTGAATCTTTTTTTTTTAACATATATATGTCACTAATTATTGGTCAGTAACTACATAAAGCACACCAATGCATAATCTGCATGTGAACAAGGTACTAAGAAGAGCAGAGAACAATAACTTCAACAAAAAGCCCTTATTTTTTGGCTTGCCTTCCTCAGTATTTGGGAAAATGTCTTACAGGGCTTTTTTCTGGAGGGTTGATGATCAGTATTTTTTCCAAATCATGCTTCCTTTCTGTGTTTCTAACTGGTCACCCAAAACATGAGTCAATAAAACTTCATTATTTCATTTGAAAGGAAGGAATCTTGAGATTTCAATAGCATTCAAACCCAATTAAATAAAAGACTTGGAAAAGACTAAATCCCAGACCTGTAGAAAACTGCTTTTCACTTGAGTGGAAAGTGGCACTTTTACTTTAGAACTTCAGAGACTTACAAACGAGAAGGTGGCAGCAGGGGACTGCTCAAGGAGTAAAACCATAGGAGAGCATTATTTCATCCTGCAGGTTACAAAACTTTAACCCAAAATTCACATCTCCACTGTGAGTTCTCTGGTCTTTTGAGCCATCTTCTGCTTGCCCAAGCAGGAAGAAGTTAGGAAGTAGTATATGTTTACAATTTCACACACATATACTACTAATTGATGCTCAACCTCATAACACATTCTGCAGAAGAAGGGTTTTTTTTTTGGTTTTTTTTTTAAAGGTTTTTTGGTGATATGCAGCCACTCTATGGTGGCCTCTGAGAGAAGGCCAGTAATTTTTCTTTTACCACCCTAGGTTTATGGGTTTTGTCCCATGTCTCAAGAACTGAGATTTCTGGGATTGACAGCATAATTTAGGAAAGTCACACAGAAAAAGAGGAAAGAATAGATCTAAAAAATTATGTATATATGCTTCTGGTTACCACTTCTATTTTTTGTCTACCTCTGCTTCACAGAGGAGAAATACTGTACAGGCCCTATAGGTTCCATTGTTGCAAACTCAAGCTCAGCAATTTGCTGAATACCCCTAGCACCTCCTAGAATTTCAGTGTAGCTGTCCTGGGGTGACATTTATATCAGAGCTACATCATTTTAATGATCAGCAAAAGAACCAGGGCTTGTATGGTATCCAAACAGGCAAATGAAAACTAGATCTCACTTGGAAAGTGAGATGCTAAATAGTCTGTGATCCTCCCTGTAGGTGGGTGGTGTTTCCTTCCATGCTCCTTGAGCACAAGCCAGCACACAGCACTAATGATGCCTGAAAGCAACTAAGGAGAGAACAGCCAGATAGGATCCTCACCAATAGCTCACCAGTCTCTGAATTATTGTAATTTCTCCCCTATTAGATTCTTACTACATCTGCACCATTTAAACCTGCAATTCAGTTGACAGTGGGACCATTATGCTGCTACTCTGTGTGGTATCTGGATGGAGAGCAAGGCGTTTTGCAGCAACAAACTATAAAATGTGCCTCCAAGTCATTGACTAAAGTGTTGTCTCTTTTTTAGGTGATAACAATGATACTAGCTGTGGCTAAGTACAAATGCAAAGGTAGTCTTATGCATATAAAATACTACAAGAAATAATAGACATAAAAAGATGGTAGCAACAGGAAAGTGAATATTTGAAATTGTTTTAGGCTTCTTTGACATACCTCTTTTTCTCTTCTGTCAAAACACCATGGGAGAGAAGATATTGGGACTATATTTGCTGGAATTGAAGAAAAAGAGAATCTTTGAAAGAATTTCAATGACAACTATAGAAACTGCCTTTGAGAAATCACAAAATTAATTCCAGACAAAGGGGAATAAGCAGTGAGGAGAGAGTGGGCAGAGGACAAGCAGCAGACAGCAGGCAGTGTTCACAGGTGGAGGTGGTTCATGTGAGTTCAATGTATTCTTATATTTACGAGGTTAGTATAACTAATAAATGTTTTCAAAAAATTTGTATTAGGGACACACAGACTCAAGGTGTTTATATCATTGGTCTCACTCAGAACCATTCACAGAATCACAGTAGATCTGGAGTTGGAAGGGGTGCACAAGAATCACCAGGGCCATATTCTGGCCCTGCACCAGATGCCCCAAGAGTCACCTCACATACCTGAGAGCGTTGTCCCAACACTTGTTGAACTCTGGCAGGCTTGGTGCTGTGATCATTTCCCTGGGGAGCCTGTTCCAGTGTGCAAAGCTTTGTAGTTGTGAGTACTTGGCATCATTTATTTTTTAAAGGAAAATAATTGTAAATGTATTTTTAATATAAAATGCATGAGCAGGCTCTGATTCAAATTAGTACTCAGCATTTAGTTTTACTAAATTTTTGCATTGGATTGCTACCTTGTTTTTAGATTGTGCTGTTTAACCTACTCTCTTCTCCTTTTCAGGTTAAGCATTTTAGAGATTTATGCTTATTCCCCACCACCATTTTTCTGTTGTAGAAGAAGGTTTCAGCTCCTAAGTTTGTTCTCACTTAACAGTCATCTTTGAGAAGCAAGGAATAATTTCACACAAAACCTCTTTCACTGGAAGTCATCCTGCACACAACATCTTTGCATCCTGCAAAGGGTCACACATGGTGTTCAATCACATTATCACAGAATATTCTGAGTTGGAAGAGACCCACAAGGATAATCAAGTACAAATCCTGAGTGCCCTATACAGGGATCAAACCCACAACCTTGCCATTATTAGCATCAGTCTCTAATCAGCTGAGCTGATCTCAGAGGCATATTTTCTCTTTGACCTTTTTCTACTATTTGTTAGAGTTTAGAGTCTCTCTCTTTTTATCATTTGGTGGTTACATAGTCTGGTAGCCTTCTTTTAAAAGTCATGTCAAAAAATTTGCTAACTTGTGACAAATTAGTGACAATCCCAAAGTCAATAAATTGCTTTTTTTTTTTTTTGTACGTGTATGCCAATTATTCACCAAATAGTGGTTTGTTTTTTTTTTTTTTTTTTTTTTTGGTTTTTTTTTTTTTTAGGCTATTAGAATGTGGTTACCCTGGGTTTAGACTTTTGTGTTTAGATTTATACCTTTCTAAAAAAATATATAAATGCACAAAATTGAATTATAATTGATTGTCTACCATTGCTATAGCTGGTTTTCCACAGCTCTTGTATCTGACACACATTCTGTGACTTAATTTTTTAACAATGCTGTTTCTGTCTGGTGTCTTGGTTTTTTTCACCAGTTACTCTAGTTATTTTAAAGTTCACAGTTCCTTAGGCTTAAATTCTTCATTGTTATCTTTTTCTCAAAAAGAATACATTATCTGATACGTCAACAGTAGCTGACATAATTTATTTTCTAAAACAATACCAACATTTAAAAATGTTATTTTACTTAAAAATAAATTTTGGGTAATAAAGTAAAAAATTATTTGCCCCATACATATTCAGTTATCTTTGTATATGCTCTATTTCTATTTTCTCCTTATTATTTTGCCTCAGGTATTTATCATACTGGCTCATGCCTCATGCCCTGCTCATATGTCCCGTTCAGTGAGGTCTGATTCTACCCACAACTGCCTCTTGAATAATTTCCAGTAGTTACACATTCCTGAAAAATAATTTTTCTTGCTCTCTCACATACAGTTCTGTTGGGTTTTTTGTCTTTCCTTTATATGTTGCAAAATGTTTTTCCTTCTAAGAAGCACATCATCTTTGTACAACAGCAGAACAGTATTGGCTTAATGAAGAGAAAAAAATCTTGTTTCAACATTTTCCATTGCTCCCCAAACTTCTAGGAAGTTCAACCTGCATAGCTGAGTACATTTTTCTTCCTGTGTTGAGTTCCATAGGATGCTTTCACCCCATCTCCATATTTACAGCATGAGTCCATCTCTACAAACCAGTTTTCCAGTCTCTCACTGGAGTCAATGCCAACCTAATACACTCAGTATAATCTAAAAAACAATTCACCCAGTCATCAGGAAGACATCACAACTTGATGTGATTAACCTCCCTCCAGGCTGTGTGACTGTTCCACTTTTCTCATCTTTTGTAACTTTTCAAAATCGACAAGGGAATGTCTTCATAAACAGGAACAATTATTAATTTGTGAAGTGAATACCCTGCAATATTGTTCAATTCTCAGTCCAAAATGTTCCATCAGCTTGAAAAATATAATTGCCATTTTTAGTTCAAGACAGTAAGTTCCATAAACCCTTATGGTGGTTGCAGACTTTCAGTCATAATCTAGATTTAAATTAGGAATCCTTCAGATTAATGGTTTCAAAATGATGAAATACATTTCTACAAGCCTTCTTCCTCCTTATTACCTATATGAAGCCAATATTTCAAAAAGGAAAATCTTTCTGGCAGTGCAGTATTTTTGAAAATTCTTTATCATTTTGATAACTGGCTGTGTCTTTCTCCTGGGCCATTAAAAATACTAGTTTTCATCACACAAATATTAAAAAAGAAGAATGACATAGTTCATTTTTTTCAGAGGGTCACTTAATTCCATGACATTCTGAAATTTCTTTCCTGAAGTATTATTCTGTTAATATCTTTGGGTTTTTTAGCAATTTAAACCTTATTAGAGATTGATACACTTAGTTCAGGAAGCTTTCTTTGTGTCTGACTTGAAACTTTTCAACTTTAGTGCATTTTTCCTCTATACAAGCCTGTAGCTTTGGCTTCTTAAGGAAACTGTTTTCCATATAGCCAAAATGATATCAGGTAAAATGCACATGAATGCCCAAATCAACAGGTAGAACTGGACTTTTCAGGACCTGCCAATGAAAACAGAAAATAGAGAGAGCTTATTGTCAGGTTATATTGTAAATTATGTACTAATATCTTTTCAGGTCCAGCCTGAAACTGTCTCAAGAGTCCTATGGACTGGAATCCATTCTGACAGCCCAAGTCTGCTGCCACAGCTGTGACAGCTTATTGCTAAAGCACAGGCCAGTGGATGGATGTTTTCTTGTTCACTGGATTCCAGCTTGCAGCACAGGCAATAGCCAGATTCATAAAATTTATATTGTTCTCTTCTCAAAAACTGGTAAGTGACAAGCTAGTTCAATGTTCTACTTCTATGGAGATTTATGTAAAAGTAACATAAATGGAGTATTTTAAAGTTTGAGTATATCCCAGGAAATCTAGTAATTCAGGCTATCTTTGGTTGAATTTAAAAAAATAAAATATATCTGTTGGAACTGCGCAGCTATGGGATACAGAAGGTCTTTCTCTAATTTTTTCTCTTTCTAAACTTTAAATGTTCAAAAGACTGCAGCCATTAAAGATTGTAATTTCTCTCCTTCCTTGCAAACAGAACTTGGGGGCAAGGTTTCCATTTCATCTGCAGACCATAAAATCTCCCAACCATTTCTTCTTTTCCTAGTATTAAACTACTTCCAGCGTAAGAGTGGAGTTATTTTAACTTTCAACTATGACTTTAAAATGTCATAAAATCAAATCATACTTTCTATCATACTGCTGTAAGAATTCCTTGGAAACTGCAGAGAAAGAAAAGCCAGAAACTGTTTTGATTTTAAGAGGTTTATTTTTAATCAAGCATTTTGCTGTTCATCACTGGTCTGAAATTCTCCTGAATCTAGAGCACTGTAAATATAAAACATTGAACACTGGAGAATCTTTAAATGCTCATAAACCCAGTAGCTGCAATGCTTTATAAGAAACCTCCACTCTCAAAAGTATAGCTCTCCTTTCCATAAACCAATAACCTGATGCTGGGATATCTCTTCTGCAGCAATAATAACTTTGTATGGTACTGAGCCATTTGCATGTTCAGCAAAGGAAAAATAAATAAATAAATAAATAAATAAATAAATAAATAAATAAATAAATAAATAAATAAATAGACTTTGGCTGATCATTGTTTTCCCCTTTCAATTCCTGTGCAGCAGATTGAGTGCTGCATTACTGGTGCCAGGTTTGCAAACTCAGAAAAGGGCAGGGGTGTAAGTTCATTATGAAATGGAATGTATTCAGAAGGTAGGAAGGCAAAGGTGCTTCTAATGTTTTACAGATATAATGGGCACAGGTTAGCCCTGCCAGAATTCTGATGTTGCTAGGATAGCCCAGAGAAGCCCTCACATCCCAGGCATAGATCCACAGAATATTCTGAGTTGTAAGGGACACACAGGATCATTGAGTCCAACTCTTAAGTAAATGGCCTGCCTAGGGATTGCAACCATAACATTGCTGTCGTTAGCACCATGACCAACTGGGCTAATTGCAAGGTAGAGCCAGGCCTTCTGTGCAAAATCTGAAATTGCAGGATCACATCTTAACTATTGCTTGAAACTTTTACAATAACATAAAAAAGTAAATTAGCCAGAATTTAAAAAAGAATTGCATTCTGATCAGATTTCATAAATTAAGCTACAGTAGGTCAGCCCTTAGAAAGAATAGACATGTGCTTGAGGAAAAAACACGTGAAAAAAATTCAGTTCTCAGCACGACACAGATTTTTTTTCCTTTGTCCTTAGGCAAGACATAAAGAATTTTAAAAGGTAAAGGTAGATCCTGGTATCTTTTTGAGAACTTCTCACTCCCTCCCACATTACTCTCCAGTTTCTCTGAAGTGGAGCACAGAAAGCTATGTTAGGCATGTACTTCTCCCTGCATTATGCAAGACCTCTCAAAACAAAATCAAAAGGCAATTGGATACTGAAAAGAGACACATTTAGAACTAGCTGAGTAAAAACTGAGCAATGGCCATTTTGGAAAAAAAGCATCTGACATTCCTCCCCAGAAAATTGCCTTCTAAAGCTAAAATCTTTCAAAGATAGATTGAAAATGATTCTTGATATTTTAAAAATACAGCATAGGCTGAGAAAAAAAGAGAGAAGAAAATCGAGTTCTGATTTCTAGTCATCATTCCTGGACTTGCTTCTGTATTTCTCATCCACGTAAAATTTTTTTATGAAAAACTTTGCTGAGTAGTTATTAAGAGCAAAATCTTCCCCACTACTAGATAAATTTCTCAACCACAGGAGTACAGGAATTTTATTTTGTGTATTTTTTGCTCACCACTTCAGCAAGAGAGGAGACATTTGCCTGCTTTTAGTGACAGCCTGCCATCACTGAGCAGGGCTTGATTGAATGTTCCTTTGGTTGGATTAGCCCAACACAGAGTCTAGAGTCCAATTCCACAAATGGAGAATAGCAGCAAGTTAACACTGGCAAATTTAGGAAAGATCTGTGGGAATAAGAGAACTGACTGCAAGGCAAGTCCTATTAATATGCCTCCTGTCACATTTGGATATAATATTAAGAAATCAAACAAACAAAAAATCCAGCCAAGAGAGTTGGATTATCATAAGAGGCTACTAAATTGGATAAGAGACTACTTAATAAAAGAGTACATTTCCTTTATTTCCTCATTATAATTTGGCCCCACTCAGGGTTATCAGCTGAATGAAGTTTAACGCTGATGTAGCCAAGAAAGAATTATTTAAAGCCTATGCATTTAGTTGCTGCAAAAAATCAACTAAATGCTGAAGATAATTTCTGAATGGGAAAGGAATAAGAAATGCCAGTGCTAAGCATATTGTCTTCATGACAGCATCTAATTGCTGACCCTATAATCCTATTGTGCCAAATGACAGCGGATCTTACTGATGGACTTCCTGATTCTGGAGAGCAGAAATTAAATTAAAATCTTGGATCAGTGTGCTTGCTGATCTGGATGGGCTTCATCCTGGAAGATACTGAGTGCTGCTATGAGGCAT
Source organism: Serinus canaria (assembly GCF_022539315.1). NCBI lineage: Eukaryota > Metazoa > Chordata > Aves > Passeriformes > Fringillidae > Serinus > Serinus canaria. The sequence continues at coordinate 20,369,204 of NC_066319.1, forward strand.
GAATTTTGTGCATCTTCCAGCAGAGAGCTGAGCATCTTTCCACAGCCCCCCAGGACCCTACTGAATGAAGCTTCCTATCCAGGTCTTGGAAAATAGCTTTGGGAATAATTATTGTGTATTGTCTCCTTCCTCAGGATTTAGCATTGATGGCATCTGGCTGTAAACAAATCAGATCAGTTTCAAACCAAGACTCTCACATAACCAACCTCTAAGTGATTTCTTCTGACTGCTGCCTGAAATTTTTCATTTATATGAGGCCTGCATGTCATGTGTCTTATATACAGTGTGATGCCAATACATGTAGGGGTAAATCAGCCTTGTTCACCTGCTCACATTTCCTGCTTCTCAAATGGTACAATGCACTGTACAATAGCACTTAACTGTGTTAATCAATATGGAAATTCTGTTAATAATATAAAACACAAAGATAATATCTACAGGGCCAGTAAGTCAAATCATTAGTGTAAAATGTACCTGAAATTTAATTTTGCCAATGGAAATTAGGGATTCCAACATTCTTAGCCTAAAAATCATTAAAGGCATTAATTGGTGTGAGACAATGTCATCTATAGTTTAGAACAGCAAGAAGAAAACAGAAAAGTGAATGCTGCTGTTGGGATTGCCTGGTATTGGTTACTGCAGAAAGTGTTCCTGTGAATAGTAAGAAAAAGAATGATATCTGTAAGTGACCTAATATTCTACTAATCATACATAAGGTATACATTAGATGATGAAAATTCTCTTTTCTCTCAGCATTTTTTTTCAGGACAAAATTTGGTATCTAATGCAACACAGTTCAGCAATATATTCACACACTTCAATTCCATTTTGCATTTCTTTTCTTGATATCAAATAGGACACTGAACTGAATTTTCGCAAATATTTCAAAACAAAACATTTTATCAATTCACATTTTATCATTCTATTTTTTAAATTATTTTTCTGCTTTTAAGATGCTTCATTTGGCTTCACTTTTTTTCAATTATTAATTATCATTCAAATGAAAAACTATTTGCAAGATATGTGAAACTCTTGTTGAAATATGCAGGCTTGGCCTGCTTCAGAACTCTGTCAGAATGTTTTCTAAATGGAAAATTTATCAAAACACATTCCTGGATGTGATGAATATGTGTGTTCCTTGAAAAAGGTGATCAAAATATTAAGCAGCTCCACTGTGAAGCTTTATTAATGTTTGATCAGCACTTTGAGTGCTTAGCTACAGAAGTGCAAATTGCTCTGCATATGATAACTACAATCTCATTGCAAAACAAGGAGACAGGAAAAGTTGAAAAAAAGCAGGAAGGCGACAGTAAGGATGAGGAACTTAGAGTAATTTCAGGAGTCTTGAAGCAGGTTTGTTGACATGGTAGAATTTTGGCCTCTCAGGATCAGTGGGGGAGAAAGAAAACATGGTCAGAATAACTAGAAATATAAAAATTACATTTTAATTGTACTTCTACAAATAACTCTGGTGAACACCTGCAGTGCAACTTGAAAAGATCAACCAGGTATTATTAAATACATTGCTCCCAATATGAAATAAACAGATGTCTCAAAAAACCGTTAATGGCAAATGTGGATTTCACATTTTTGAAATATTACTAGCTCTCACTTAACTAGAACATGTCTAGAATTTTCATACAGACCAGTCATTTCTTACTCCACAGAAGTTTGCTGTGCTAGATACTAGAGTTGAATAAAGGCTTCTTCATATCACAGGTGTCAAACTAAAGCAGTAGAGGCAGAAAGCAGGATACAAAAACTGTGAAGAGCTCCCTCACATAATCAGGTGACAGAGATGTTGCACCTAAAGACTATAAGGGTTGGTCTGATACTGCTGCTCTGCAGGTGTGCAAAACACCATCAGCACCAGAAATCAAGTGCAGGTCCCTTTTGTTCATGGATGTGAACTGGTGATAAGAGCTACCAGCATTTCCAGAGCAGCAGCCCAGCTCTCCAAGTACCAAAAGCAATTGATCTTTCATGTTTGATACCAGTGAGAAAAGGTTCAAGTTTTGGTCCTTGCTGCAAGCATTTGCCATCTCCATGCCAACTCTAACCCACAGCAGAGAGATATTGCTTTTAAATAACCCCAGCTCCTCCAAGGATTAAAATGTGCAGTACCTAAACTGAGAGCAAGCAGCAATCTCAGCAATATCAGACATGCAGCATTTTCAGGAACACAGTGTCATGCAGCAGTCTAGGACTGCTGTAGCAGTAGTCCTGCAAGCAGTGCTTTGCAGTATAGCACATTACAGAATACTGGCTGGGTGTACATGGATTGTCAGGGAGATACTGCAGACTGACTTACCTTTCTGCCTGTCCAAATATTTGTAAGCTTTGTAATGACCAGAGCAGTCTTCTTTTTTTATCTACTATCTGTGCTTTTATCCAGCATTTTTTATACATGGAGCAAATCCCCCTGAGCTCTGGTGTTCCGCTAAATAACAACACAACATTTAAAGTTAAATTGGAAACTCATCCCCTGAAAATAACTAGATTAACGAATTCCCAGTTCAGCTCATTTTTTCTTCATTTTTAAGTTTGCCAAAAAAGAACCACAGCAGACAAAATGCTGGTGCATTTACTAGCTGGCTTTCCAGTAAGAATGACACATTTTGTCCAGAAATGGCAAGTGCCCCAGTTTATACTGTAGCTGCCAACCCTCTTTAATATTCAGAGTCTAATGTCTGCTCAGTTATCAAAGGCAGACACTTGTTTCTGCTCACTCAGGCGAAGAAATATTCCAGCTAAAACTACAGCCTCCTTCCCTCGAGTTTTTAAAAATTCTTTCAAATAAATACGTTATTTAAGAAATAAATTAAAAAAAAAAAAAACCTTTAAAGCTTTTCTCTCTTCTATCAGACAATGCTAGATTAACAGGCTGCTTTATTTTTTTGACATGACAGAAACCATATGAAGCCACCCTTTAACATTCATTTCTTTTTTGTGAAAAGTAGAAATCTCCTCCTGATCAAACACCTGACACTTTGACTTGTGAAAGAAAATTGAACATATATGTCCACAGGAATGAACAAAATAAATGTATATTTATCCCCATGCACCTATAGGATTAAATTTACCTTATTTAGTTCAAATAATATGAAGGTCAAATTTGCAAGAAGGTCATTTCCTGACCAAATAAAAAAAAATTCAAAAAATCTGACCTCTGCTGAACACCTTATGTGATTCCTTACCTTCAGTTTCCACAGTATAAGAGGCAATGATTGTTGCTGACCTCAGTGTTTCAGCACATATCTATCCAGAGAACTATGCAGTAGCTCTCTTGACAAGGTCTCCACGCAATGGGAATTTCTCAGTTGTTTCCCCCTGTCTGTAGTTTTGTGCTAGCAATGCACCATTGATTTTGATTGGGCAGAAATAGGAATTTGAAAAATGCAGGTATACCAGCACAACCTTTGTATATCTATTTAAAAATGGGTAAAACTAAATTATTTAAAATCTGAGTATAAAACATTACTTTTGTCTCAGAGACAGCTGAAGTAAAATGATGCATTTTTGTTAATTCATGAAGTATTTGGTAAGAAAACAAAAAAGTCTTTTGAGATTCCACAAAGACAGTCAATGAGATAGATGTTAAATTCTATCCTGAAAACATTCTAAAATGTTCAGCTCTAATGTTTTTGCTAAATTGGAGTACTGTGCCTTACTGAATCAAACCTACCTAAGTTCTCTGGAACTCAAGGGGGTTCAGGGCTCCAAGGACCCCTAAGGTCCAGTATGTTAATTAAAAATTGTGGAGCACAAATAAAGTCCATTCATGCTTGAAGAAAAGAAGAAAATGTGTGATAGCCTTACGTTGTCTTGTACATTTTGTCTAAGCACTTCCATGATGTATTATGTTCCTTTCTAGACCTGGATACATCCCTATCTTGATTTTGCTGTGCTTTAATACCCGAAGTTTGAAGAAAAACTAAGGCTTAAGAATGATCAGGTTCCAATATCTACAGTTAATCCTTTTTTCCTCTACTCACTTTATCCTGTGGGTTAATGGCTAGGATTGAACCAGGCCTTATGCATAGAAAAATGCTATTCCTTTTCAAGACAGCAGAATCTAGCCTCAATAAAAAGAATAATTGAAGATTTAGCTTATAAATATGGTGCTTGTAATCTCTCTCTTTGAGGAGAATTTTTTCAGTCATTTAAAAAACCCCAACAAGCGAGTAGTCAAGTTAAGAAGAGAGCTCCAAGGACTTTTAAATAGACTTCATACTTCAGTTCAAGCTGGAAGTTCCCATATTTAAGAGAAATAGGTTTCTTGGGAAGTTTCTTCTAATTAGGAGATTAATTACTGAATCCTTTGGATGTTTTTCAAAGGTATTCATGTAAAAAGTTGGTTTTTTTCAAAACTGCAGAAAACTAGGGAATGATTGTGCCTATTTCAACCCAAGCTGCAAATACCTGTAGCTGCCAGGAGACATTTTTCCTTTCCTTTCATATTTGGAAATTACAAAATTAACGCCTTGTGGGGATGCATTTATGCTTAAAAAAGCACACAAAAATCATATTTCTCTCCCTTTTGTACTCAAACCACAGGAATACTCTCTTCCAAACAAATCCAGTCCAAGCAGAGGAATGTAAAACCTAGCAGAGCTGCATGGTCCACCACCCAGTCACCACAAAAGCCATCAGACTTTCTTGTGTGGCACATGAGCTGCATTACCAAATGTTAAAACTGTATTTTTTACTGTTGGATTTGAAAAATGGTTTTAGCTTTCCAAAAAGTTGATCCTCTTCACGTTCCTTCAGCAAGAAAAAATGGGTCAGATTCTGACACCAGCTACATGCAAATAAGGTAAGAAGGTTAGGTAAGCAATGCAAGCATGTGAGTTCAGCTGTTTTCTTCATGTTTGCACAGCTTCAAGTAATGGAAGTCCTTGCAAGTTCTCCCATATCTACACAGATAGCTTGCACCATCAAAATTCTCTCCCTGGTGACCTTTAAAGTATAAGAAAAATTCTAAAAAATTACTAAGTCTTTAAAAAGCTTCATTTGCTTTCAGACCCTCATTTCACTACAAGTTAAAAAGCAAAGAAATATAAATAAAACAGTCAAGGTAAAAAAACCCCAAGATTGCTACTTTTGCTTCTGAAACATACTTAAATGGTCTTTTTTTCTCTGCTTCTCAAACCCTATTGACACAAAGATTGTAAGCTTTTATTATTGTTCCCTCTGCTGTTTGTTTTTGTAATCCTCAACATTAAGAGGAGATGCACAATGTAGGAGTTGCTCTTTGTTCCTACAGCACAACAAATATCAACACAAGTAGCTCAACTCCTTTCCTTTATTTTAAAGGGTCTGGTTGGTAGCATTTAAAGTAGAATATAAAGTCTGAAGACTTTTTTGCTTTATCTCAGGCTATTTATTCAACAAACCCATGGACTAAATAATTGGCATTACTTCCTGCATTTCCTTGATTTTTCTCGTGGATGTTGCAGTCAAATGCCAACAAAGTCCAGACCGTAGGGTTCTAAGTGAATAGCCTTATGTAAATTGACTGATTATTCCACCAGTAGAGTTCTGCTTTCTACAGCTGAAATTTCAAAATTTTCCTTGGAGTGACAATTGAAGAACTTCATTAGCTCTTTTTGACATCCTTGTTAGAGAAGAAAAATTTAAGGCCTTAAGAATTCTTGCTCTTTATTCTGAGAGTTTTGTTACTTTCTTCAGCCTCAGAACACAACAAACATCTGTTTTCTTTGGTACACTGCAGTAGTTTTCACCCTTAAATGTTGAACTCTTTTTTGCAAATTTATGATTGAGCTTTTGTCATTTCAGTGGTGGCTCAGCTGCAATATTGAGCTGACTGGAATAAAAAGTTATAAAAATGATTTACTAGAAAATACTTCTGTTGCAGGCAATGTCATAACTTTCCCTTTCTTTTCACCTGCATTTACTAGAATAATTCTAAGCTTGCTTCAGTTTTAAGTCTTCTGACCTAGTGATAAAACAATATGTGAATCTGGAAATACTGACAGGAGGAAGTGAAAAAGCTAAGAGCAGCAAAGAAAACTTGTTTTTTCCTCTAAAGAAATAACAAATTTTATAACAAAGTAAGTAAAATTTTCTTTTTTCAAAAACTGAATCTGGTTTTAAGTAACACATTGTTGATATGACCCTAAAAAATTACCTATGCCAATCAGCAAAGCCAGATAATTTAGCTAAATTTCACAGCTGCTCTCACTGCAGACAAAACTCCACAGATATTTACAGTAGTTACAAACACCTACACTTCCTGAATATTCTACCACCTCTGGAGGAAAAGGTATAAATAATAATGAGAAGGATGATTTTTCAGATAATTTGACTTATACTTGTCCCTGGTTTCTGTCTTATTATCTGCTACATTTAGGGATCAACTGCAGAAGAAATCATGAGCTGTTGAAGGCAGCAATTCAGAAGACAGAAATAAGTTTTTGTTTAATACCCTGCCAATGCTGCCACTGTGAACACTAACAATCAGGAATCATCTGTGCCAGAGTCTGCAATGGATTCAGTCCAGGGCTCCAGATCCAAAATCAGTCTGTCATTGACTCTTTGTTAATATATAAATCATTTACTGAAGCATAGCCAGTCAAAACAGAATACCATTTGTGTGCACGTGAAGGCTTGGCTGTTCCTGCCAAGAGTGACTCATGTTTAAGGGGCACAAAGAAAATGAGGGCTCAAAATGAGTATTTAAGGTCTGATTTTTTTTTTTTTTTTTTTTTGCTTGGAACTTGTATCTGCATTTTTACCTGTGCAAAATACTGCTTGGTTGTTCAGAAAGTGAAACACTCACAATAAGGTAGGAGTAGTACAAATTGTTAAGGAATCCTCAAGCTCACAGATTATACCCTGCATGCAAAAAAACCCCCAAAACCAACAGCTTTAAAATTATTATCATATGTGGATAAGGTTAAAAAACTAAATGTTTTTCATTATCTTTTCTGTATATCATTGCAGAAAAAACAGGTTTTATAAATTGACTCATATACTCATTGTTTTTCCTAGCTGCTGTACTAACAGAGACAGAAGAGAGCAAGACAGAACTGCATTCTGTGATCATCACTTAAGGCTGGCAAATGCAACCCTTAGCTGTTTATTACCTATAGTACTGTAATGAGCAAAAATACCTCTCAGGATCAGAGATGTGTTTGTTCCAGCAGCTGTACATGCATAACAGAGACATGGCCTCTCTCTGTGTGAAGGCTTCTTGGCACCTTAGATGCAGAGAGTTACAAACAATCTTCATGTGTGTCTGTGAATCATTCACATGGCTGCAGCATGGAGAATATTCTGCATGCCAAAGATGATTGTGCAGTTTCCATGAATAGTTCAATAACTTTAAAAAGTCACAAAGTAAAAGTGCACATTTTTCAACTATGACCCTACATGCAAGGCAAAAGCCCCCAAAACAATTCTGGTGCTCCAGCAGCAAAGGGGTGGCTGTGCTCCACTGCAGCCTCAGTGGCATTTCATTAGGGCATGGCAGCACAGATGGCAAACCAGTCAGTAAAACCACCATTGTATTTCAAGATGCCATCAAAAAAGGCCCTCAGGAAGATTCTGTCTTGACTATGCTTTAGGTTAAGCCAGAGAAAATCTAGTTTGGAGTTTTAAAGAGTGAAATCAAATGCAACACCTCGCACGCCTCCTTGCATTACAGTGACATTCAGTCTTCCCCACCCCATCAGGTAACAACACTGTGTCTGTACAGGAAATATGAAATATGAATGGGACCTGCTGGTCTTCTCAACAGCTATATTGGCTCTCACTGCTGCTGATTCTTAGTCTGTTCCAAGAGCTAAAGAGATACAGCAATTAGGTGCCTGCAATATTTACAGTATACAGGTTTTGTTTATTTTGAATCAAAAACCTCTTTAAAGTCAAAATTGGGAAGTTTTCCATTATTATTATTCTTTTTGGGAAGAACAATTAATAAGATCAATATTCTTTATCCACCTAAACTTGAGCAAATATTTTATCATGCTTCAATAAAGTTGATGACATGAACATGGAGATACACACACTGACAGAGCGGAATCTAAGAAAATGAATACAGAATTAGTCAAAACTAGGAGTGCTTTACTTCAGTTTGGGAGTGAAAGGAGGATAGCCAGTGTAAACCAGTAGAAACTTGGAAGAAACAGTAAAAAATTGAATGAAAATGGCTTTGAAATTTTGTAACGTCAAATCAAAGGGCACAAGCTATTAATTCCTAGTCTTAATTTTAAGAATAAAGAGATTAACAAACACGAAAGAGAAGATGATAATTTGCAAAGATGCCCCAAGAAAGGCAGACAACTGCTAATTTACCCCAGATTCAGTTCTGGTTCTGTGCTCTGTCATTAGGATTGAGACTCCCTCAGTTTGATGCAGAGGGAATGATCTAATGAAAAACAAGATATGGTTTACTTTAAGATTTGTGGTACAGAAACACCTCTGGAAACCATATAATGATTCTTTCTGACAAGTATCCTCAAACATCCAAACAGAATTCAATTTAGTTTTATATGAGTGTTTATATCAAGTCAATTCAAGAATTTCATTAAAAATATTTTTTAGGTTTATAACTTTAATAAAGTTAATATGAAATTTAATTAAGTTAAAAACCAAATGTACTAATTTTCTATAATTTATCCATATCTGATTACATACAAACAATATACATATTTGTAGTATTTTCATGGTTTTAATGTAGAAAGTAATGCAATATATTTCATGAACTCTGAAAAACTGAAAAAACCTGTATTGGATTATAAAACATTGGACCCTAAAACAGCACAGGACTTCCAAAGAATTATAGAATTGTGGAGTGGTTTGAATTGGAAGGGACTTTAAAGGTCATTCAGTTCCAACTCTCTTGCCATGGGCAGGGACATCTTTCACTAGACCAGGTTGATAAGAGCTCCATCCAATCTGGCCCTGAACACTTCCAGGAATTTACATATTATATTAAACAGTTCTTTATGCAAATAACTCACATTATCCAATCTTTATCAAAATTTAATCTCTGAATAAAACAAAATGTTCCAAAAAAACCTTTTTATTTTTTTCTTTATTCCCTAAAAAGAAGTCCATAATTCAATTTAACGCTGAAAAGGACTGGTTTACTTTTTTTTGGTATTACTATCTTAAACAATAATTTAATAAGAAAGAATTTTCCATATGCAGTTTTTAAGGAAGTAGCTCAAAGATATGATCAAGTGTAACTCATGTACAGCCAGATTGGCTTAGGTGTATTATCTGGTTTAGTTATACATATAAAGCTATATTAAAAGACATTTTTAGGATATCATTAAATAACTTTTAGACAGATGAAAAGTATTACAGAATGTTAGCTAAACTGCCATGAGAGTCAAGTCATAATTATATGTACTGTGCTTTGTTATGCTCTATTCCATGTGAACTGGACATTTAGGTGAGTGAAAACATTCCTTTTCCTTCCTCCTTACAGTACAAAGAGTGTCATAGCTAAAGTCAGAAATATCTCTAACAGCTTCATATAGTGATTCACTGCTAATTTTCAAATGTTTCACAACTTATCTTTTTAATGCAGTTTCATTTCTGACTACTACATGAACAGACAACGAGGTTATTTCTTTTTCATAGCTGGTAACAAGCAGCTATTGGAAACGTTTTGCTATTTCCATGGCTTGAGGGAGGAGTGCTTGCAGACAAAATACATTTCCTTTTAAAATAAGAAACAATTTTAAAAAACAAAAAAAAACCACCCCAAAACTACACAACCCCTACTCCAAGCAAACCACTAACAGTTTTCTTCACCAAAGGATACATTTATGCTATACTGGAAATTCACAGAATTGTTGGATTACCAACTAGTACCAAGATGCCAGAAAAATGGAAATCAAGAGATCTAAATGGATAATGTCTGATGAAATAGAAATAATTTTTGTTGCTTTGTATTGGCCATCACATCTTTTGTATTTCTAAATTGTTTCATTTTTAATAACTAATATTTTTGAAGAATCCTATTCCTGCACTCTACACCAGAATATTTTTAAGTGCATTTTCAGTCTTTAGGAAAATGACAACTTATAAAACTTCTTTAATCTCTTCCTAGTTCTTTGACTAATTGTGGTTCGCCAGGATTGTGTCAGTGGCAAGATCTGACTGCAATACTCTCAGATATCATAAGAACACTTTTAAAGTTTGTACCTTTCACCAAATTCCTCCCCTAGGCAATAAGAAACTCAGAGCTCTTTCCAACTCCACTAGAAGTTCCAAGGCTGCACTCTGAAATCTCACTGACAGCTGAGAACAGATCAGCACTGCAATGTAGACAAGTCCCCAGCAAAAACTGCTCACCATCAATGAAGGTTTTCAGGTGCTTCTGGTAAGCCACTGAGGTCATATCAGAATGAACTGATTTACATTATCATTTGCAAAGTACTCCCTGGTTTACTAATGGTTTTTTTCCCTGACTAAAAGCATTATTATCTCCATTTGGAAGGAATTGACAGTTATTTTGTTTTTTAATGAATATCATTATAAACTTTCTTTCACTGTTTTGTTCTTTTATATATATGTATCTTGAAATATAAAATTCTAAATTTGAGTACAATATTTTTAACAACTGGGTGCAGATTTAACTCTTTCAAAACTCTGAGACTGACATTGTTTTAGTACTGTGTTTCTTTAAGTTTAGCTTGACAATAAAGCAAAACTTACAGCTCACAGAGCAATGCCATATTCTTGGCAGCTATGCTATTGCTCTACAAAGATGTACTCAGTGAATTCAGTCTTCAATTTATTCACACAGTAAATGAATTAAATGAGTAATGCATCTTATATAAATGGGAGGTTATCAGCCTGTTTGGACCAGAGAGAGGGTGGCTGGTGCTCAGTCACGACCTATGATGAATGCAATTTGACACACGTGGGATAGTCCTCTTCTTGTCCTTTCCACTCTGCCTCCTGGTCTGTTTCCTTTTCTCTGTAAATCAATTCTTTTCCTGAGGGAAGAACAACCAAAGAATAAAAAGGGCCTTAACAGACCATGCAGCAGTCATTTCTAGAAAAAAAAAGCAGAGAGCCTAAATTTAGTCTGTTTTGCAGTTCAGAGCTTCCATCTAGGGTTTATTAGCATACCATAAGATCAAGAATTCTATTTTCCTCCTTGTTTTGCATGAACTTTGACCTTGTTCTCTGCATGGAACAGCAACAGGATTGCATAAACATCTATGACCCTTTGGTCCAGTTCCATTCAATTAAATTTACATAGTGCTAAAACATTCTTGCTTAGATTTCAGTTGTCTATCTAAATTTAACAGCACACTTTACCACCTTTTATGATATAAACATATGTCTACTGACTGCATGTTGGTAATACTAACATAATAAATTCCACAATTATGTGTTGCACCACTTTTTTCACATCGACAGCCTTTAGTGCCTATTTCACATGACTTTAAACATGTCTGCCACTTTTTAAAAGCATTTTAAAAACTCTTATCTCTGTTTCCATGGATTAGCTTTAAAATGACTGTAGTTCTTCACAAATATTAAATAAATATTAAATACATGACCAGATATACTGGTAATTATTTATTTATACATATATATAGATATAGTTACATACATCTAAAGCATGAAAATTCAGTAGATGGTGGCTTTTCAAGAATTAAGACAGAAGATCTATTACAGAGGAAAACAAAAGCTCTGTCTTTCTCAAGGACAGAAAGAACAGGTACAAAGTTTATAAATCAGTGAAGTATGCAGAATATTTTGCAATTCAAAGGCTTAAAAAGAGCCTTTAAATCCTGGAAGATCATTATCATTACACATGTTCACCTACATCAAGGGCCAGAAGGAGGATCTGGGGAGCTATAGGTCTGTCAGTCTGACTTTAGTGCTGAGGAAGGTCATGGAGCAGATCATCCTGAGTGCCATCACCTGGCATGTACAGGACAGCAGGAGATCTGGTCCATCCAGCACAGGTTTAGGGAAGGCAGGTCCTGCCTGACCAACATGGTCTTCTTCTAGGACAAGATGACCTGCCTAGTGGATGAGGAAAAGGCTGTGGATGTTTTGGAGGTTGTAGAGAGGTGGGTCTCTTTTCTCTACCAAAAAGTGATGGTACAAAAGGAAACAGCCTCAAGCTGAGCCAGGGAAAGTTTAGTTTGCATATTAGGAAAAAAATTCTTCACCAAAAGGATTGTTAAGCACTGGAATGGGTTTCTCTTGGAAGTGGTTGAGCTGCCATTCCTGGAGAAACTTTTAAAAGGTAAACTTTTAAAAGGTAAACTTTTAAGAACAGGGTTTATACTTGTTGGACTTGATAGTAGTATGTTTACATTGGACTTGATGATCTTAAGGTCTTTCTCCAACCTAGATGATTCCATGGTTTGCTCCCTGATTCAGAGAATCCATGCTGTGACTGTGTAGGACTTCAGGACCCAGAAACTAATGTTGTATTCACAGAGAGAGAAGCACCTTGAAAAGCTCATGTTTTTTATCATAACTTTACTTAGGTTTTTGGACTGTAATGGTGAAATATTGTAACAATGAAAGCCACAGCAAAGGACAATATTGGGTTTCAAACCCCCTCACACAACCCTAGAAAAATAAAACCCCCTTACAAAGCTATTCTTTGAATTCATAGATCATGCCCTATCCATGTTTTAGTCCAATAGTAATTAATAATGGAAGTACATACCATCTAAAAATGTTCATATGAGTATTTATATAATGCTTATGTTTCTCTTAATTTTTTCAGAAAGTAACATTTGGCAGATTGGAGTTTATTCTGAATAAATGCAAAGCACATAATTTCCTATCACTCAATGCACTTTAGGCATTTAATAGCAATGTTCAACCATAGAAGAAGATTGTTCTGTTCCATATTCTAAGGGAATGCAGGGGCAAGGGTGGGGGGGTGGGGAATGCAAACTTCTATGTGCATTTCAATGCTTTTAGCAGATTTCACTAAATTTTTCCAGTTTCTAAACTATATGTCTATGGTTGAGCAAATCTCTGGTAGAGATAAAATTCTGCAAATACATCTGTTTCTTAAGAAAGGTATTTATCAACCACTCAGTGCAAATATCTGTGAAATGCTAAGCTGTCTCAGCTCCCTTTCATGAAAATGAAGGCTACTCAGCACCTCAGAGAATGAGCCTAAAGCTAATGCAGTTGATCATCCATTGCTGCTTACATTTCAATGCAATTCTTTAGATAAAATAGAAAGAAAATCTTTGAGAAAGCATTCAGTTGATAATCTACTGCAAATACTTAATTTATAATAAGTTCTTCATTTATCTAAAGATATCTGTACCTCACCTGCTCCTATTTGAAAAAAACTAGAGGTAATTCATGATACCTCATAGAGCTTTCCAAATTACATTCATGTTTATGAAAGCAAGAATTACCTGGAAAAAGTGGGAAAGCTGAGGATCAAACTTAAGCCCTTTCATAATCAATTATGCATTCATCCAACAATCATATTTTCTAGTTTCATTACAAAAAACAAATAAGCAAACAACAGAAACAAGTATAGGACATAATTATGCAGAAAAGCAGGCTTGACAGAAATTTCTAAATCAATAGCTCAAATCTAGGGAGAGCAGAGAGTAATATTTAAAATGAGCTCAAAGTAGTCTCAGAGTTATTGATTTGATTCCACTACAGCATATTTCCAGCACTTCTATTCTCTGCGAGTCTTATGGGTATAATTATTCTGTCCTTCAGGAACTATACTGGTTAAAGCAAAAATGACAAAACTGAATAAATTTTGTCTTATTTTTTTTAGTATCACATTGCCCTTTAATACTGCGTAGGAAGGATTTTTTATCTGTCATTTTTTCATACTTAACAAAGAAAGAATGATTGAAAGTGGGTAGCTCTTGACAATTTTCAGGTAGGCTTATTCTTTCATAAGCTGTGCATCCAATATTCTTACATAAACCTAGTATGCTTTCTGTTGTCAGGGCATCCCCAAAAATAAAGACAACAATGACTTCATTTTCTCCTGTCAGTTTTTCTACTTATAAGAGAGGATAAAAATTATATCTACCAGCTAACAAACTTACCACACAAGATGTATGGGAGGATGAACTTGTTGACAAGCTACATTCTGGAAGCCTAGTAAAGATCAAACAACTATTTAAATTTGCAATGCATGTGGATTTCTATAAAATTGTATACATGTCAGTCCCCAGTTATAATCTGAAAAAAAATAGCTGCTCAAAGTTGAAATTCTCAATCTTTGCTAAATACAAAAGTATTTGTAGGCTTACATTTCAGAGCTATTGAACAGCTGTGAAAATCAGGACACCCTGGGAGTGTGCAAGCCTGCTGCTCTATGCAACACTAACACACATTCACAGGAGGCACAGTGCTGTCAGGACATTGCTCATTGTACTGCTGATGGAGTGTGCTGGAAATTACATTACATTATGTGTGGAATTCTCATCCAACCATCAGGAGAATGGGTTTCCTTCTTTCCTTAGGCCAAACAGCATCCAGCTCACATACTATTCTGTTTGAAGATGTTCTAACCACGAAACTGTGCAAGATGCTCTCCTCCTGCTGTAGTTAATACACGTTCCTGTAGGGACATTAGACTAATCAGGCCAGTGACAGAAAATGCAAGACAGCTTATGACTAGGTTTCCTCTTTTAGACCTACACAGAACTCCTAATTAGTATTTAAAAATGTTGCAGTGTTATTGTATCTGATGGAGCTTTAGACTCCCTTGAGTTACAGCACGAGTAGAAGAGTAGAAACATGAAGTGAATACACACTACAACATCAACAATTCTGTACATTGGAAGTTCTCTGGGTTTTAATGGCTTATCCCTTGCTGTGCCTCTGGTGCTGCTTATGGAATTCTCTGCACTGTATCATGTGCCATGTGCTGTAAGATTTAAAGCGACAGATTAAGGTAAAAATCTTGGATATGTCCTTTTTGAAATTTTCACCAGGATCTAAATAAATGAAATCTCTATCTCTATGTGAACCATTTTTAAAAATCTTGTTAGGAATTTTATTCTTCTTGTCTGAAAGAACTTGAAAAGGATTTTCAAAGCAATGTAGTGAAAGTGAAGCATTCAGTCTCAAAAATAAATTCTCCTTCACCAAAGTAGACTCATCAGACATAAATACTCTGTAAGAATAATTTTTGTACAAAAAATTTCAGTAATTTTCTATGTTTGTGCCAAAAAGACTTCATGCATCTTGATATGCCCATGTTCATAAACACATAGACATATATATATCACAATACCTAAAAATTTCAGACTATATGAAGTAAAGACTATATGAAGTAGAATGCTGTCAGGCAGGGAGCTAAGAGAGAGATTGAGATACATCCAGTGACTATTTCATCTACATATAAATATAGTCCAGTTTCCAGATAGAATTGTTTATGAGCATGGCATGATTTTGTATTCTGATCAATTATAAAAATTGGCTTAGTCTGTGCAATGTGTTAAATGTATTTTAGTTCCACATTTGTAATTATGCATGCAAGTATATCACTTGATAGCGAGACTGTTCAAGCTGGCTCTGCCAATTGAGATCATTTATGGCAAACATCTCCACTATTCTAGTTCTCAATAATGAAAATGTTTGACTTTGATTTGTTATTTGTATTTTCTATCAAAAAAACTCATTCCTCTGTCTTGGGAAATACTGGTATTTCAGATGTCCTCATTTGTTCAGAAGACCTACTCAGCAGAATTTTGTTATTACATTATCTTAATATTATCCCCTAAGTCTAATCCTCATTCCTCCTTAGCTAACTTCAAGGATAATTAATGAATATTTCAAACAGGTTTTATTGAGAGTCATCTATCAGTTGGAAAGTTACAATTTCTATATGTTGCAAATACCCACACATTTGCATCTCTTCATTAGGAAAGATCCCAATTCTACTGCACCTCATTAGGGCATATAAAAAGATTTTACTAGCAGCTAAAATAACTTTTAATTTAATGATTACAGAGACCTTGTTTTCTCCTGAACAGTCTAAACTACCATAAATCACAGGAATCACATGCCCTTTCTCATTGACCCCACTAGATTATAAAGTTAGTAAATTATAGTAGCCTGAAATGAGAATTTGACATGGCTTTTTAAAGATGATTGAAAAGGAGGAAAATCCAATTAGTGTAGGCTGTAATGTAAACATTATGAATATACAGAGAACTTCAGAAGAAAAAAGTTTTTTTTCAGTAAAAAGCTTACACTGCTTGTACTCAATCCTGTAATATTTAGGTGTTTCCAGCTTTTGTTTTATGTATTTATACTTGCATCTTAGATGTAAGGGTTCAAGATAAATGAGAGTTTCTTTTTTAAATTCGGCACAAAAAAATACAAACTTGTTTGTAGAAATATCGTTTAAAAATGAATAGGAACATTATATTTCAAAAATTTTATTGGCATAGTATGTAAAGACTTGAACTCTAGTATCTTATATTCTTATTAGCAGTAATCTCTTAACAAACAGTCATATTTTATTTAAAAATACTCTAAAATCTAGTATGATTATAAACTTTTAACAGAAATTGCATATCACTGTAGAGAAATTAAGATTTTTATCCAGCATCCCATGAAGCCAATACAGTATTTACATTCATGATGCACTTATTGGCTATTTGAGTGTTAAAGACTGAAGAAAACTCTCTTTCTAAATTGGTTTATATTTCCTGCAATATGTAGACAGTAGCTAATAGAAATTATTTTGAAACAGAATGTAATTAACATGATTTATCAAACTTTGGCCCTTTTAAAAATTAAATAAGTTAGATAAATCTGATTTATCTGAAGTCAGTAACAATGTATATGAGATACAAAAAGAATCACTTAGGAAACATTGAAGAAATTGTTCAGAACTGGAAAATTAAACATTAAGAATTTGAGGACTGTTTTTGTTGTGAGAAAAAAATGGGGTTTTTTTAAGTTTGTTCCAATGTAAGCCTCTGAACTGGACATTTAGGGTTTATACCCTCCTCTCAGGCTAGCAGGAACTAATTGTGTACAATATAGTTAAACTGACAGCATGTTTTAATCTCTGTCTGGGTGTGTGTCTCCATCTCTGTGTCTGTCCTTGTTTTCCTTATGTTTAGAAACAATTAAAAAAAAAAAAAAAACTGTGTAGTTATTTCTATTAGCACTGAAATGGTTGAATACATCCTGTCATTTTTGTCCTATATTTACTAGCTTCTTTGATTGCTAAAACTGCCTGCACAAAGCTTTCTATTGAAGCTGCTGCATACTCAGTGCAGTAGTCTTGACCTCCATTTAGTTCCCATTCTTTTTCCTCTCCTGTTCCTGCCTGTTCCCTTCTCTTGACAGCTGCTGGATATTCTGCCCTGGCTGCTGTGTACTCTTACCTTCTCTCTAGTTCTGCTGCAAGGTGCAAACATTCATCACCTCCTTCCCACCTGTGCTGAGGAGAGCATCATGCTGGGATGAAGTTATGAAATCCACTTTCTTCAGAGTGGCCTGTGTGGTTCTGTGCCCTGGTTTAAAGGCTCAAACAGGGTTGATAGCACACATGGTTGATAACACAGCTCAGTGCTGTCTCCTGTTTCGCTCTCCATCACCTCTGCCTCAGCAAAGTGAGGAGGGGGTGGGCAAGAAGTTGTCAGGGAGCAGACAGGACAGCTGACCCCTACTGACCAAAGGGATATTCCACACCATTTGATGTTGTGCTCAGCAGTAATAACTGGGGGAAAGATAGAGAAAGGAAGGAACATTCATTTGTCTTCCCAGCCAGCCATTGTATGTGCTGAGGCCCTAATTCCCAGAAAGCAGATGGAAATCTGCCTGCTGATGGCAAGTACTGAATCAATTCCTTTTTTCCTTCACTTGCACAAGCAGTTTTTGCTCTTTTCATTAGAGTAATCTCAACCCAATTCTTTTTGCCTTCCTTAGTTTTCTTTTTCCTTCCCATCTCCTGGGACAGAGGCCTGACCTAAAGGGTGGGAGTTTATCTGTTGGCAAAGGGCAACTGACTGCATGGCCTATTTTTCAACTAATCTAGATTTGTGTCACTTATTGACACAAATTAATCTTCTATTTCTATATAAATTATTCCCAAGAGCCCCAGTCCTTTTTTTTTTCCAGTGCAGAAAAAAAATATCTCAAGACTAGTCGTGAGTTTTCCTCATGGATGTCTATTTGAACACAGCTAAAGTAATTCTCTGACTCCTCCCTTCTATTAAACCTTACTTGTTACCATCTTCCTTGAAAAATCTGAACACCTACAATATCTTCATAAAAAGAGCATTGACTTTGACTGCAGTGCTTCATGAATAAGCTATGTCAAAATCCTCATCCTTTTTTTAAGAGGAATAAGATAAGCCCCTTTTTGTTCATTGTAGCACCCATAAACGTTATTATTATTATTAACTACCATCATATCCTTCCTCCAGAAAAATTCTGTCTTGACCCAGTTCTATCCATGCTAATGCCAGGACCATTTTCCAAGAAAATTTGGTGTGCACTGTTTCAACACATAGAGCCTAATCTACACAAAATACATAATTAGGCAGATTATCACAACTGTAGCAGACATGCATTTAAGCCTTCATTCAGCAAAGTACATATAGTCAGAAGGGTATTTAAGCATATGTTCAGACAGACAGTAAGACAGCAATTAATGAACTACTGAACCATACACAGCACAATGAGAGAATATTTTGCCTGTTTTTTCTTCAACTGTCCTGAATGAACACTTTCATATGCAATGAATCAGACAGCTACTATCTGATTTTCTGAAGAGATTGCAATATTGAAAAAACGTATTGCATCTCCTTCATGGTTGATTTTGAAAAAGGAGCACTAAGTACAAATCTAGACCCACTAAGTTATGTGTTATGTGCAGTAAGATGGAGCAAGCAGCATGTTCAGCATGAAGAGAACCTGAGAGTGCAGCAGATAACTCTGGCAGGGAAACTGATCACTAGAGCTGACTGGACATTATAAAACACAGTATTGTATATTTATTTAATGCTGAATTGCTGTCTGCTTCAACAATACCCTTCTTATTAAGACTTATTCATGCACACTTTTGGAGGACAGATCTAATTCTCATAAATTTTGAAGAAAGGTCATCTAGTCCATAAGGTCTTATATTCACAGGTGACCAAAAGCATCTGTGGCACAAAAAAAATCTTCTCTTTATTAAAAATAATGTTATCTTCACAGTCAGCAACCATAATAAACCAATGATTTAGAAGATGTAGGAAAGAGCCCACACTCTTTAAATAGCATTTCTAGAGAAGAACATATGCCACATGTCTAGGTTCCAGATAACAGATGATCTGAATGTCCACCTACTTAGTCTGCAGATACTTCTAGGCATATAGAAGTGCCAGAAAACAGCTTACTATGGAAATAACTTATATCTTAAATTTGTCATCATTTTTGCACAAGTGTAAATTGCTACATCAACAAAAATTGATGAAGTATGTTCTCAAAGAAGACTAAAGAAAATGCTCAATTCTTGTTGAGTATTCACTATGATTATTTATTTATCTCCTGTCTTCAATGCAATACTATGACCCCCTTTCAGTGTCATCCACTTTCTCTCGTCTATTGTGAGTCCTTAATGAAGGCAATACCCAAACATTAATGGAAAAAGAAAGGTCATCTATACCATGACACACAGAGTCAACACTAGGTATCTTTCCTGGCACTAATGAATTTCCATCGCTGTGAAGCATCAATGATGGAAAATCTTGGCACTTTTATGAATTAAAGAAATAGAAAAAGGAATGGAATGGAATGGAATGGAGTACCCCTAAGACTCCTAGTTAATTTTTTACCTAGCTCTGCTTTATTTTAACATTATCTTTGTTGTATATATCTATATGATTCCTTACTTTAGATAGGCAAATGACTTATGATTTGAAAAAGTCATTTAGAGTCAGCAGAAATTACATCTGTGCCTTGAGAGAAGAATAGGCTCTTACTGTTTATAACTGATTCATTAAGCATGTGCACAATACTGTGGGCACAACTTTAATTGCCTTAGGTTCAGATGGGAGTCTGTCTCACCATTTCCTATAGCATTTACATTTTCTTCAACTTGTGCAATTTGTGATGTGCTCATGTGTGCATTATGCACTTGTGGAAGGACATTTCAGGTTCAGAAGGACATTATCTCCTGTCACATTAAACTAGAATATCAGCAGCTTTCACTTCCTATTTCTCACCTGTCTCCCTGTCAGGGTATTCACACTTCCAAGGTGCATGCCCAGGATGCCTGTATAGTGCATGTTTAACTAAAAAAAAAAAAAAAAACCCAAACCAAACCAACAAACCCTCCCCCCCACCACCAAAAATTAAAAAAAAAAAAAAAAAAGATTTCTACAAGCCAGGAAGTCACAGTTCCCCAACACAAAATACCAAAAAAAAGTTGCAATTCTTTGCCTCACTTTCTCAACCATTGAGATACTTTCTGCCAGTTATTACTCATGGCCATGTCTTTACTGGAGTTAGACACCTGAGCTATATTTAACCTATAAAAAGACAGCAATACTGCTGCTTCCTAAATGCTCAGCTAGGTCAGAACATTAGCAGATATAAGCTTTTACACTTACTGAGAAGTGTCACTTCCATTGAAACTCTTCTACATTCTAGAAAATATTTAAATAATCGTTGAACCATGGAGAATGGGGAAATAGCTCTGTAGCCAATGAAGCAGCATCCTTGGAAGACCTTCAGTCTGCTCCCTGCATCAGTGTCTAAGTATAACATAATCCCTGTGCTCTTTGCAAATTGTTTTTTTCACAGCTGAACTTTTATTAGAATTAAGCAACTTTCTTTTTCTCATTTACAAACCAAATGGACCATCCCAGGCCTTTTCCACTTATTTCTGGTAAGCACAAATCTCAATAGGATTGCCTGTGCCACTCAGCAGCTTTCCAGGATAATAAACACAGAACAAGGTGTTTCTAAGACAAAACATTTTTTTTTACAGAATAATTTTCCACATGTTAAGAAGATCACAATCTTATACTTATCATCTACTATAGAACATTCAAAGGGCCATTTTAAGTCCTGAATCAGATATTTATCTTTAAAGTACATCTGTTTTCTAAAGTGTGTCACATGCAGCTACCATGGACCTGAAGGAGGAGCACACACAGAAAGAAGTTCACATTTTAATTTCAGAAACTCAGTTGAGTCAGAAGCTAGAAAGAAATCTTTGAAAAACTTTTACACAATTCTTCCTTATTATGAACACCCATTTTACCCATTTTTACATAAATAGTTTTGTTTGGGAAAAAATTGGAAAAGACAGGAATCTGGCCACATGCTTTCACCTACTGTGTAAGACCAGAAATAGTAACAAATAATGTATGGAAGAATGTTACCTCTGTGGGATCTTACACTGTTTTAGTGCCTGAGATAAAGAAGAACCTTCACTTTCTGAAATCTAATGAATCAATCTCCTAAATTCATTCAGGAATGCATTGTCTTGTACAAATACAGAATCAAAACACTTCACTAAAACTTGAGGCAGAGTTTTTATTCTGGAAAACAAAATAAGTAAAATGGAATGAGCCATGTGTGCAAGTGATTTGGTTTTACAATGTTTTGATCTCACTGGAGGTTTTCCCTAATTATAATAGGAAGTATGTAAAATTGTAGTTTGTATCTGTTAACCTCCTCTCACATATTTTAATTTGGGGAGTGACATTCCTTGTCTTTGTTATTATCTTTTTCTTTGTCAAAACTTTTCATAGGTCTATAAAATCAAATACTTGTGTTTGTCACTTCATAAATCCATAAACACCTGAAAAAAGCAGAAACTCTTGCTCATCTATGTGTAGACACATATCATAAATGTGGAAAAGAGGAAATGTCCTGACAATTCAGTGGTTTCAAAATTTAATGTTTTTCCTCTCTGAAGAAACTTTTGATTGCCTGACTCCCTGAGATGCTTATGGGGGCTGGAGCACCAGTAGTATAGACTGCTACACTCTGGACTTCAGACCCAAGAGGATTATTGCTGGATAAAAGGAGACCTTCTCTGCAAAATATTCCAAAAGGGATCGTTGTTGGCTAAGATAAACCTGGAGATGCTCTCTGCAAAGGACTGTGTCAACATGTCTTGACAAACCTGGAGATGCTCTCTACAAAGGACTGTGTCAACATGTCTTGACAAATGTCTTGAGGTTTCAGATGCTAATAGTCTAAAAATATTGAAAATAATTATTACTGAAGCAAGAAATTTTAATTGCTTGTGCTATTGACAGGTTTTTGTGACATCTGAGTCACTCAAGGGTATTGATTTTGCAGCAAAAATATCTGGTAACAGGAATATAAAATATTATTCCTACTGTGGAAGGAAAAAATAGCCTGACAGGAAGATGCATTATGTTATTTTTTAACATGTGCACAGTTTCTGAAACACAAATTCCTGATCAAATATAGATACATTAAAAAGTAAGACACATAAATTTAAAAAAAAATGTAAACTGCTTCTCTCTTTTTGAAGAATAAATATTCTGTAAGATAATATTAAAGTAGTAAGTTTTAAAAGATCTTTAATTGTTTTGAATGTGTTTTTAAAAAAGAGAGAAAAACATATAAAAAGTCTGTACATAATGTCTAGTCTACTTGCAGCAGCCAATCCCAAAAGATATCATTAAGACCAAAATTCAGACTTTAAGAAAAGATTAAAAATTGAAGGTTTATATAGCTGGTAATACAAATTTTAAAAGGATTGGGGGGAAGGTGAAAGTGTGAGAGATCAATTTTCAAGGGAATATATAGAAGTTAAGTGTTTAATTCTCCCTAAAATCTGAGCTCCAGGTTTATATATATTTTATACAGATAGACATTAAAACTATGAAAACCCTTCCAAAATTGGAAATTAAACACTCTGGAAATTAAATGACATTTTGACACCGTGTACTATGCATAGATAATCGACAGCATAAAGACAATTTCAAAAATGTCTGAAAAAAGAATTAAGCTGAATCAGAGTTACTACCACTCAAACACCAAGAAAACCAAGAAAAATGAAATTATTTCCATTATTTTTTTTCCTACTTATCATCTCTATTCACAATTACTAATTTGTGATTATCTAGAGGATAGCTTCATCTATTTTTTACATTTGTAAGACTTACAAAGATTCATAAGAGAAAATTCCTACGAAGAGGCAGAAAAAATAGACCTTAGATTTTTTGCTAAACCAATCATATTTGTGAGCAGCAAACAACTCACATTTAAATTTTGAAGTGTAAATGTGTACTCATCATTACACTTTTAATAATTCATTAACATTCAGATATGAAACATGAAGCCCATTGATGATAAAAAGGGAGGGGAGGAGGGAGGAGACAGGCTGGAAAGACTGGGAATTGTAGCTGGATGACTGCTTTTGACTGTGGGGAAGGTGAATACTAATGTGCAGCAGACTTTTGTCTCCTAGGACATTCAGCTAACAAGTCATTCCAACACCATTTTTGCAGAGCTACATTACTCACTTGGTGGTTTCCTTGCAATGAAGTTACCATCTGTGACTTGGAACCTGATAGGCTGGAGCTCCTCACCATGGCTGGCAAACCTAGTATAAAAAAAGAAATATTGTCTTACTCCCTTTCCCAAAATTCTTCTTTGTTTTGAGGAAACAAGTGGCGTGATTAGAATGTTTTAGCTCTTTTCTGAGATCACAGGAAGAAAATAAATCCATATTAATACTTCTCAATACTGTGTGTGGATTGGGTCTGTTTATCAGGATTTGTGACCTCCATCTTGCATTTTTAGCCACTGTGAATACACAAAACCCCCCCACTGACCCAGGTAGATGGTTAGAGTCTATGTGAGATCATCCATGACATTTTCAAGAGCTCTGAAGAAGAGCTGTTCAGTTCATGTGACCATAAACTTCAACTGAAAAATTATCATGGTTCAATATCATGAACTGATCTACAGACATCACTCTCTCAGTTGCTTCATAACAGTCAAAAATATGATGTGTTTTCATGAAAATTGCGCTCTCTGAAAGCAAGCCTTTTAGGTCTGCCTTCAGTATAAGAAGTATTTAATTTGCATGTACTCATCTCAGTTTGTGAGAGATAATCATGTACTTATGACCCTGAAAAAGACAAAAGGATATAAAAGTTCAGGAAGGATCACCTCCAGTTAGAGATTACACCTTTGAACACTTCAAAATGTATTGCAGCTACGTTTTAAATCATCCTGTCATCCCTCTGGTATTAATACAGGTTTAGCTACTCAGGGTGTCTTTTTTATTAATGCTTTCAAATTTTGCTTTGATTTGAGGAGTAACACAAATATTTCCTCATTATTCACTGTTCTTTCCATTCCTAAGATGTCGGAAATTTTATTCTTGTCTTAAGTACCTTTGAAGACAGATTCTCCTGATTGTCAGCAATGAGGCAGCCTAGAAGAGCAAGCAAGCGTTGACAAACAAAGGAAATTTTCCTTTTTACTGCCTATTTGATAAGTGCTTTCTGCAACTTCCATATGTTTCATGTTTTTTGCCCTCCTGTGTGAACATGACTCCCCCAGTTAGAAACAACACCATGTTCTTTTGGGTCACCCCTCCTGTGTTACGTGTGGCTTGTGCTACCATTCAAACACAAAAAGGAACAAACCTCGTTCCAGCTGGGGAAAGTGTGCTCACTGCTCTTGAGCAAAGACTGAGAGAAGTCTTCAAATTATAGAACAGCTGAGCCTGAGGAAGAAAGAAGCAGAACACTGAAGCCCTGGCTTTACACATCTGAGTAGTCTAAATTACTTGAGAGGTTTTGGTGGATTGGGTGGCTTTTATTGCTTCTACAGTCAGAAGGTTTGGATCTCCTGCCACAATGCCTACTGCAGTGCCAATGAGGCTCACCCAGTAATTGCTGCATGAGGCATGAAATGCCAAGCCTTGGGTGAACAATGCAAGTTTACACCTTTTTACTCCAACAGTTAGAAAATACAGACTTCACTTCCAATCTAAACTTAGAGTGTTTATGCTTCACTCTCCAGAGGTTCCATTTCTTGTTATGTTAGAAAGCCATGAATTATTAGACAGTTCTTTTTATCACTTTGACTTTATTTTAGATGAATATAAAAGAGCTTTTTAACTCCTTATAAATTTCAAAACTTTCTGTAACTGCTCAAATGCATACTAAAACTGATGCTACTTTTTCATCACAGATAGAGCAGGTCATGACAGAATATCAGAAGTCTGTAGAGTTTAACATTTTAACAAGTGCCTAAAAGGTTTTTTTTTTGGAAGCATTGAACCAATTAATGAGGGCCATAATGTTTCAAGCTGTGTTTTCTCTGACCATGAGAAATTGTAATGTGATCTGGCAAGTTTTATGAAAAATGAATCTGCACAACATTCAAATACAAATATAAACTGATATGCATACTTGTAGAATGACAAACTTGGCTTAGAGAAATTACCATGAAATTAAGGAGAGGTTTGAAAAGTAAATTCATTCTTTAACTGAAAATGAGTGTTCCCAAATACTGCTCTGCTATGTTTGTGCAGCATTAGTCATTACTGCCCAATTTTAATTCAGCAGTAGATTGCATCTAGATGTGATGTTATCCTGTTCAATTCAAGTCTTATCTAGGCAGTTTTGCTCTTCTGTTTTATTGCAAAGAAGTTTTTGATTATGTCACATAAACTGGAGAAATTTGGTTTATGTTAACTATTGGAGAAGAAAGAACCTCTTCAATTACACAATTGCAGATGTCCTAGGTGGATATCTGTGGTCTTTTTGTTTACTCCCCACTTCTACCCTTTAGGTAACAATGTCTCATTTGGAAAAAGCTTCTCTCCTTTTTCATATGCGCCGTTGCAGCAGAACATGCCATCAAAATGAACAGCTCACTTTTGGGATTTACACCAAAACATTTACATCTCTATCAGGCTCACCTTGGAGATTCATTTCTATTTATCAAAGTATTTATTATTTTAATATTCAGTTTAGTATTTTAAGCATCAGTCAGTTTCTTACATATTCACAATAAAACAAAGTTCTAAAACGCTAGCATCACCAAGAGCAAAATGTAGTTTTCCTAAAAGCTAAAAATTTTGGGTTGCAAAATTTTGTGGTGAAGACAGAGTAGGAGGAGAGCTGAGAGAGGTGAGTAAAGTGTGAGGGAAGAGGGGGAGGACATGGGGAAAGCATATGGGAAGGGCTTTTCTCTCTTTTAACATTTCAGTTCCTGACAAAAGTAAAACCTGCTGTTGTCACTGTTGGGGGAAGAAAGAACAGTGGGCTAGATGGACCTTCAGTCCCACATAATAGAGCATTTTTCAGATTCTCACTTTTTTCTCACTAGAAATTTTAAAAATTGATATTTTCTGGTAAGCACAGTAAAGCACTGAGAAATGTATACACTTAAATACACATGTTTTACTTAGGCAAGTGTCATGCTCAAAGACAGAGCACAAGTAACAAAAGTTAAATTGTCAATCAAAGCCAATGATTTATTCAAATGCCAACCTATCGCCACCACCAGATTTTAACCACATGATCCATGTTCCCATGACTGTCTGTAGCCACCTCTGATGTCCAACTCAGGACTACAAAAAAATGACTGAGAAAACAGACTAAAATCAGAAGAAAGTCAATGGCAAATCCTAAACTGGAATTAGTAAAATTCAGGACACCAGTCCCTAAGAGAACACAGTAGAATTTATTTGAACCTTCTCCAATTTTCATTATTATTCCCAGCTAGAGCACATGAATTGAATAAAATATACTAATAGTAATTATGGCAGCAAAATACACAAATATAAAATAGGCATTAGTCCTCCCAAGCATAGTATGGAAGGAAGGCCTTTGAGTCTCAGTTTCAGGTCCCCTGCCTAGAAAACACTGCTCACATTCCTGTTCTTTACAAACTCCTCTCTATTTGAACAATAAAATATTCTATTTAGTTATGCCAACTAATAAATAATCCAGATGGTTTTGTGCCAGGGACATGTCTTTCCTATCACTAGTTCAAAAACTACTGCATCACTTTTAAACTTTGTCACCTATGATTTGATGTACCCCTTCCAAGCCATGGATTTTAAACAGCACATAGGCAATGAGCACTTACTGTGTTCTCTCCCTGAAAATACAGCAACTCAGTTTGTGGTGCATTTTTCAGACCTGCTACTTTGCTCTTTGCTACATCGATTTTGTGTTATTTTTCTCTCTAAATTAAAAAGTAATATTATGCTATACTATTACTACTGTGAAAATCCTTCCCTCTTAAAAAGTTTCTCAAAGATCTGCCATTAAGGGGGGATTTTTTTCCTTCCTTTTATCCATTTTCTATGAAGTAGTTGTATGACCTTAAATGCTGTAATTTTCATTTTTTCCTGGTTAGTTATCCATTTCCTTCCACTTCTACTCTTAACAAATACATAGTTTAAAAAATATGAGTGTTTTCAACTTCTTTCTTTTATATGATATAGTGGTTTTAATGTGACTCCCAGAAACCTTTTGCATTTTTCCTTCTGGAATTTTTTCTCTATAATATTTAGATCCCAGTTGTTTTCCATAATGAAGTAATTTCTAATGAAAAGTTTTTCTTACACCTTGGACCACTTCGTTTGACTGATGATTATGTAATCCAAAATTTTTAGAAATTCTAGCAATATTTAAATATTGGTAAATATCCTAGCAAGCCTCTCAGATTTCAATCCCCTATGATAATGAAGGTGTGCCCTTTTCTTTTTTTTTTTTTAAATAACAAACATGTCCTTAGAGAGCCAGTCATCATCTTTCAGCTTCACACAGAAAGAGACTTCTTGCATAAAATGTCTCCTGATTCTTTTCATCCCCTGACACAGCCCATCTTCATTAATGTCAGATTTCTCATATATGTGCTCATGGATAAGTAATTTCTCAGGCTTTGGATTACAGACACCCCAATAATTCCACCAATGAATTTTTTGAATAATGAATTAATCGCTGTGTCAAAATTTTGAACTATATCTTTCATCTTTCACTTTTGCATTGTGTTTCAATGTCTTCTATCTCCACAAAGCACTTCCAATATGAAACCACAGCTGGTAAAAAGAAGGCCCTGGGCATAATACTGTGCCACTCCTTTTTAATGCAGTTTAAGCAATGTTTTGCAGTCTTCCATGTGATAATGGACTTTTCACAGGGCTTGCCCAGTACACTAAGCCCACACTCCCCTTTCTCTCTGAACTCATGTGTCATTTCATGATTGCCAGTTATATTAACTGTGTTTGGTACCTGTTGGCTTTTTTTTTTTTTTTTTTTGCTAGGATGCCTGCACAGTACTAAAAGCTCAAAAAGCATCAGAAACTGTGCTAATGGGATGTAAGTAGACTCTTAAAACCATATTTTCTTCAGTTCATTTTCTCCAAACTACCTTTCCTTGCTTTCATATTTGTTCCAAAGCTTAAAGTTTAACCTTTTCACACCAGGGCCCATACATTCATTTTCACTGCCCAAATCAGCCTATTTGCAGCCTATTTTTACCTTTCTGAGTTGATCCAACCAAAACAACACTTGCCTAGCAGTGGCATTCTGTCCTGTGAAGTCTGTGCAATCAGAGTGGCAGTTTTCAACCAAAGCAGAAGAGCCATCAATCAAGCAGTTATATCATCCTGAGCATTTGCTAAACTGTTCACTATGGCAATAAGGGGGAAAAATGATTATTTTTATGTACCTTGCCAAGCTGTCTTAAGAACTTAATCATAAAACCACAAATAATGGTGCAATATGTCCTTTACTTTTTTATTTATTCCTTTATATTTGGTGTAATAATTATTGATGTACTTCAATACAATTAAATCAGACACAAATTTGCCACCACTATTAAATCTATAACTAACAATTTTCCATAGAATGATGATGGAAACTCTGCTGATTGCCTAGTTGTTCCACGTCTCTCTTACCTAAGTAATATTACACCAGATTTGTTCATGCTTAAGGCATGGAGATTACTCCTGATGCAATATCAACATTTAAACTACAAAATGTCTTTGGTAATAATAACTCTGTCCTCTGTAGCTGCAGGGATACTTGACAATGATGGCTTTACATCATGACATACTGGGAAAAGTGGGATCTAGATTATAAAGTCACTTTTATTTTCTTTTTATCAGATTTTTTCAATCAATATCTGTTCTTAATAAAAAAATGTTGCCTCTTAAAAACTCTTTACCAAATTAAGGAAACAGTTTGTGGAAGGAAGAGTAAAAAAGCCTCCAAAACTGTAAATAAAGAAAATTTACTGCATTTATGTATATTTACTGAACATATGTCTTTCTGGTATAGTCAACATGTACATTGGAGCCTGACATTGCAATAACATAGATCAGTGTAGAAAATGTTCCTCAGGATCATGGCATGCTTCTAGCCATCATTATCAGAGAAGATACATACATCTCCTGATGCCTGCAGAAAGAAACTTGGATCTGCAACCACCCAGAGCAAATGAATTATAAAACAGAGAATATAATTCTCTGCTCTTCTAAGTGACAAGCAGATGCACCAAACTTGAACAAGTCAGACCTTGATCCAACAAGATCCTTTCCAATTTTGATTAAACACACCCAATGTTTAACTGGTATTATCTCTGACTACATTTTTTTAATGTTGGAGGACATGATTGTGTAAACTTAATTGGATTTCTGTGGCTAAAAAGAAATTTCATATAATGGTGAAAAATATTTGCTTTTCATATCATTCTGTCAAACACTCATATTTGGAGATGATAAAAGGTGAATAGAACAAGCTCTTCCAATCAGTAAGTGGCAATCAGGTTATGTGACATGTTGACAGAGATTATACAGTTCTTCATAATATAAAAACTGAGAATTGTCTGTCTTCATCAGACTAAAAGAAAATTCCTACTATCCTATTCCTAATAGAAATGTATTTCTGACAAGATAAGAGAATTTTAAGCACCCTGGAGAAGAGGTCAGAGAAGCTTATTCTAAGTACCCATCATCAATACAGAGCCACACTGTCTTCAGACCATCTCTCTCCCTTAAACAAAACCACAGATGAAAAGCCACCAAATTCCCAATCCTTCTAGGCACAGCTAGACTGCAGCTCACATCCAATCACTGTAAATGTTATTAGGTTGTGTGTTCCATTTTGCCTGTTCTAGCTGACTGGATTGTTGAGTTAGTGCACAGAAAAGCAATGCACTTTGGTTTGCTTTCAAGGACTATGGATTACCAAGTGACAGAGTCATTAAAAAAATTCCTAAGGAGAAAAAAATACAATTGACACTAACAATAATCTTGAAAAAAACTCCATCAAATTAAGTTGGCCAGAGGCACTGACTACATGTATTTTAAAAAATCATTATGAATAGTTCTTGGACTATTTTAAAATCACTCAGATAGGAAAAAATGCAAGAAACAAAAATATATGTGAAATGATGAAAGAACAAAACTATATTGGACGAAGGTAAATGTTCTATGAAATAGTAATGCTATCTATATGGGGGCTGAACATAAAGGGAAAGGAAGAAGCAACAATTTCAACTCTTCAGCAGAGAGGAACAAAAAACATTTTATAGGACAAGATTACAGGCCTGAAAAGAAGCCCCAGTTCTACCATGGATAAAGGAAGGAAATACAGGACTGGTTTGAGTCAGACTGCCCATGATCCAGGGTTATCTTTATACCTGAGCCCAGCAATGTGTGCAAATTCAAGTTCAATGAGCCATTTCAGATCTCAAATCTATCATTTTCCCTTCAGTTTTGCTTGATCCCATGAAGTCCTATTTAGTTTCCCTATTGCCCTTCTGATGAGATTACCACAGTCCCTTATTTAAGACCATCGCTACTAATAGTGTGTGCAGTGTCCAAAAATAGAGAGACAATCATTACATCAACCCCTATGGGATCCTGACAGTACAACCATCACAACAAAATAGAAACAACTGCTATTTAAAATTAAAATGAGACTTGCGGACAACTGCTAAAAAGAATATTTTTAAATGGTACCTTTCTCTTCTAGCAATAATCCAAGATTTGAAGACAATTTCTTTTAAATATGAAGATAAGAACAAAATCTAGCATATGAGCAGCTAGTAAAAATGTCTCTGGAAACAAATTATCCACCAACAATCCAATTACTTGTTGCTTGCAGAACTTCAATCTGTTAATTATCTCCATTCATTCTGAGTAACTTCTTCATTACTGAGATTCATTACAGGTCCATTCAGGTCTCTGAAACTATTTAACAACTTTTGTGTCCAAAAAAAGTACAGCATCATCAAGCTTTCAAACCTCAAAGGTAGGGTTTTGTCCTTGGATACATTTATGTATTTCCTATTGCAGTCAAATAAGTTAGAGCACAGTAACTGATCCAACAGTTTTACTACTTTTTCAAAACTTAAAAGATTCTTCATGCATTTTTATGATTACTAATATCATCTGGAGATTAGAGATTGTTTGATCCCTGTCTACCTAAATACCTGAAAAAAACCCCAAATCTAATATCCACATCCAGTCAGACCTTTTTGATTTCATTACACTGGCCCCTCAATATGGTTCAGTACATATCCAGGTCAGTTAAGTTTTCACATAAGATTATTTTTTGAGAATGCATGTCCATGTAATTATATAAAAATTCAGATTTGAATGGAGGTATTCTTATTGACACTCAGTATAAAAACTGCACTCAAAAGACTGCAATCACCATTAGAATCTAAACACAATGTAAAATGTATTCATTGAATATCCAGAGGAGCAGTAGGATCTTTGTTGCAACACAACAATTAGGAGCAAAAATTGGGCATAAAATCAAAAAGAACATATCCATTCCCACAAAATAGCAAACTGAGCAGCTTTTTAGGAAATATTAAGGTTTGGGAGATGCCCAGATCTATCCTGTCAAAAACCCAGAGAAAGCAAAACTCAAACTAGAAGTAGATGCTATATTTACTTGGGATTCACAAGAACTGCAACAAATTTAATCATTTTGACTTTGATGAGAGAAGTGAGAACAAATGACCTTCATTATTTTAGTAGTTGAACAGTCATCAGAGAAGAGGAAAATCGGGGTATTTATTTAGTAAAATAGCAAGCCAATGATCAATGGTAAGCTGAACATGAGTCAGCAGTGCCCTGGCAGCCAGGAGTGTCAGCTGTGTCCCAGGGGACATCAGGCACAGCTTCACCAGCAGGCAAGGGAGGGGTTTGTCCTGCTCTACTTGTTCAGCCTGGAGAAGAAGACACTGAGAGGAGACCTCACAGCAGCCTCCAGCTTCCTCACTAATGAAGTGACCAGTGCCAGGACCCAAGGGAATGGCCTGAAGTTGTGTTAGAGCAGGTTTAGGTTGGATATTAGAAAAAGGTTTTCACCCAGAGGTGTTTGGGCACTGGAACGGGGTCTCTAAGGAAGGGGCCACAGCACCAGACCTGACAGAGCTCAAGAAGTGTTTGGACAACACCCTCAGGTACAGGGTGGGATTCTTGGGGGGTCCTGTGCAGGGCCAGGAGTTGAATGATGGACTTTGATGATCCCTCTGGGCCCTTCCAACTCAGAATATTCTATGTTTATATGATTTATGTGTATATTATACATCATTTTATTATCAAAACATATATTAATACTTTCCCTGCGTTTCTGAAGCCACATACCCTTCAAGGTGGTTGTAGATTTCAAGTGCTCTGAATTATGTGTGAAAACATGTCACCCATGGTTGCATATTAACTCAAAGTAGTTTATCTTAAACAGTGAAGCACTGAAAAGAACCCATCATCACCCAGTTGTTGGTATGGTTTTCTGAGAAGTCGAATGTTGCAATCAAATTTTTCTCAGTACAAAAAGACAGATCTGAAATCCATTTGTTCATATTGCAGAATTATTCCAACTGTGCAGATAGAAGTTGCCTGGAGAGGTAGGTGTTGTCTTCGTCATCTGTGTGTTGTAAAGACACCCTCAGTAAAATCCCTGAAGCATCTTAGGTCCTCACCAAAGCCAAAAAATACTTTATTCATAAAGCACTCCAAAATCATGAAAATATCTCTGTGCACTTTAGTAATTAACCTCTTCATACACTCTATCATCTACATGTCTGGAATTGTGTAGGCAATATTACCTACTCTGCACTTGGATACTAACTATAGTGATACTGGTATTTTCTAAAAACTTAGAAAACAATAATGTAGGCAAAACAGACTTCTTCAGTACTATAATTCTCTTACATCCCAGATTTTAAAAGCACTGGCCCTGTTATTACAAAGATGCCTGGAATTTTTTTTTTTAATTAACTTATTTTACCCACTTTAGGTTGTATTTGAAATAAGGAAAGCTGAATTGCCATACTCTGTATCTTACTAACACCTGTCACAGTGTGTTACAGGTTAAATGAAGCCAAATGACTAAGACAAGTTTAGCTTTTGGAAATGTGCTGCAGAAAAAGGAAATTTCTCTTTTTTACCAGTTTGCTTTATCTTAACTGACACCAGGTAAGTGGCTCTGCAATGCCCTCTGTGTATTTCAGTGTGAAATTTCACTTACAGCCCTGTTCACAATCCTTGTTTTAATAGATTGCAATATGGTTTTTAAGAGTTTAATAAATGGGAAAACTTACAAAATCTTATAAACATTTCAGGAGCTCAGAAGAGAAACGTTTCTGTGGGAATTTTAACTTCCTTAACAAAAAGACATTTTAGAAAGTTTCTAACAATGCATTCTGTACATCATTGCCTGATTTTTCCAAGATTACAATTGAAGTTTTAAAATTTGTACCTTAGATTTCTCAAACATTCATTCTGCTAGAGAAATATTATTTTGCCCCTATTGTCATGTGAATACAACTGTTGAGAAAAGTATTTGAGTGTTTGTCTAGAGGTTCAAGCTTTTTTTTTCCCCATATGCAAAAGAATAAATAACAGCAGCTGAAGCATATCTTCCTTAACACTCCTCATCAATATTACTGTAGTCTATAAGAGCACATTTTTGACTTCCCCCACTTCCAGGAGAATAAGATTTGTGCAGACATCATGGAAATGGAATTTGGCCACCGAATCTTTAAAATCAACGAGTGTGAAACACAAAACACCCGGTATGAGTAGCAGACCACAAATTACATTTGTAGATTTAAGACTCATAAAAAAGAAACCAAATTATAATAAATAACCTAAAAGAGCATCCGATTCCTTCTTCCCTAGACAGTCTTCTGCCTACAAATTGAAGACATTTGATCTGCAAGCTTTCCAACACAGTGAAAAACCTCACAAGACTCCCACAGCTGTTTTGATATTTTGGAATAATTACTCTCCCTTAGCATGTGAAGCTACTGATTATCTCTGACACTGATTTCCACAAGAACCTGAGAAAACATCCAACCCAATATGGACTTGGTCTTTCCTGCAGTACTGTCACATAAAAACCTGGAGAGTTAAAAAATAATTTAAGTGCACCAGAGATACATTCATGCTGCTCTGACAGCCACAAAGATGCCTTTCCAGGACTCTCTTGTTACACTGAGCTAGGAGGCAGAGCTCACATTTTTCACTTACACTATGGTTTGACAGATATGATAATGGATCCTATTCCAGTGTTTATGAAAAACCTGCAACATGCCAAGGATGTCTTACAGCTTTGGTTGCATAACAGGCAGCTATGAGCTGTTGGCGTGAGCTACACAGAGAACCTTCATGGGGTTAAAAAGCTTACTTCAAAAATTAAAGTGTTTATATGTAAGAAATACTTCTTTAAGATTGAGGAACTGCTAATACCAAGATGGAAAAATGTTTGTTGGAGCAAATGCATTATATTGATATGAGAACGAGCTTCTAAACTTAGCTCTGTGAAAAGGATGTAATTTCCAATAGCTGATCAAATCAAATCTATTTTGAGATATATTAGTCAGCCTTCTTGGAAGTCTACAATTACTGAATCATTAGTTTGGTTGTCATATGCAAAATCTGATGCTAAATAGTTTATATTTCTTACATTTAATTTTTTTTAAGTGAAGTTAAGGAACACAAAATGAAATACAGCAGTGTATGTGAATTAAAAGACTCACTAAAGTTTCAGCTCATTATTTTCAGTTACAAGAGGCAGAAACACAGACAATGTCATTTCTAGATGGACATGTGCATATCTATTGAGGAGGAAGGACATGAATTCACAGGGTGGCAGTGTCAGCCAATAAAACATAGGAAGAAAACCCCATTAATCCTCTTCCAATTCTATCACAGTCCCAAATTCTTTAAGCCATTTACTTCAACTTGCACAACTGATAGCTGCAGAACAGAGATTTGATGTTAAAGTCACTGCAGGTTAAAGGGTGGTAATTAGTCTGAGGGGAACATAAAAAAAGAGGGCAATGCAAGGTGTGTAAGGAGAGTTATTGCTGAAAAAGGGCCAATGTGAATTTGTTTAAACTGTGTGACCCCAGAGAATGTCAGTCTGAACTTTATTCATTTGTGTGGCTGCCTTTGATGAATCCAGTGAAGAAACCTGACAGGCTCATGCCAAGTAGCTGGACTGAAGCTGTCCAATGAAGACAGCATAAGTGAAAAGAGAAAACAAACTAAAAAATCCAAATAAAGAATGGAAAGTTTTCCAACCATATGTTAAAAAGTATCTCTGGGAATTAATAAAAATTGAATGTTCAGTGTTATATCCCTGCCAGAGCATATAATTATCCCTGTGAATTTATTGTTAACAGAACAGCACCAAAGGCATGCACACATCTACCAGTAAATATTGCAAAAGACTCTGCTATTAAATTATTACTTCTAAACTTATGGGGTAATGGTATTGCCAGGGCATTTCTTAAACTGCTAGGTCTTATCAGTGAAAATAATTCATGTGCATGTCCTTAACCTTGTGTATATCAGCAGCCTCTGGCAGTGCTCCATTTCAAAGGTCCATTGTCCTTCATGTTACACATTTGAGCACACAAAGAAAGGCTCCAGGCTCACATTCCATAGCTCACACCTGAATTTAGAATGGTCACATCTACATATCTGTTAGGAAATGCTCCCCCCTGATTATTCCCAAGGAATGTTTGACCTTGCTGGCATAGATCAAACCCCACTCACAGAATGTGCTAAGAGCTGTTCCCAGTTGTCACTTTGCATAGCAGAAACATCAGTTTGGGAACAAGAATACCGTTTGAGAATGTCGAAGAGAAAAGCTGTGCCATTCGACTCAAGAGCCAGCAAACATTTCCTGGGCTAGGTTCAAGAAGCATCCTCAAATCTGGAGCCTAGTGATTAGGATTGTCTTCTAGGAGATAGATTTTAGCTCCATCAGGATAACTGAATTTTCACTTTTTTGTTTAACAATTGTTACAATTACTGTTATAATCAGGAAGGTAAGAGGACCTCATCTCCAACCACAACTGGAAAGATTATCTTTGATGTAGGTATAAGTATTTCCTAACTGCACACAAGAAGCAGAGCAGAATTTTCTTGCAAATGCCTGAGCTCTGGGGCACAAGGAAAAGGAGTGGTTGAATAGGATCATATGGTCATAACATCCTGCCTAAAGTTGGAGTTTAGTGTTAGTTTGTACAGAGGTACTTCAATTCTTCCTGCACTGTGCTGCCTTCTGATGCCAGAAAATTCCTAAGAGAGAGTAGGCCTTAGTATTTTTTTACTTGGAAATGGAATTTGGCCACCAAATTTAGTAGAGATTCAATGCATTTGCAATACTTTGTTATTCCAAAGTATTGCAAATGCATTGAATCTCTACTAAATACTGGGTGTGCTTTGAATTTGATGGTGTAGGAATTCACTCATTCAAATTCACTCACCTTGTATGCAGCATAATTGTTCTATTAAAAAAACCCTATAAATTTAACAGGGAAAAAATGAATAACATACTTTGAGGTTTTCATTAATATTAGTAACATCTTGGAGAGTGGCAGAAATGTATTCATTTTAGATTTATAAAAGACACAAATGAGGTAATTTACTTAACTGAAAAACAAACAGAATAAAGATCACTCTAAGACTTGTTACCCCTGGTGCTAGAATAAAATGGAAATGATTCATAACATTTGCAACATTGAATGTAAGGATTAACACACACAGTCTTCCTTAGACCAACTAGAAATGTTGATTCCAGTGTTAGTGACCCTCAAGCAGGACACTTACCAATTTTGCATACTTTCTTGGGACTAACTCATAGGTTCATTTTGTTATAATTCAGGAAAGAAGTAAATAAATTATGCTTCAGTGAAATTGGGCTGGCATAAGCAAAACATGTGCAAAGCGAGAACATACCTTGTTTTCCACTTGTAATTCAAGACTACAAGCCCTCAAACTTTGCAGTCTATGGAATAACTTTTTGCATTATCTGTATCTCTGCACTACTTGTCTCTAGAGACGCTTATAAATGTGATATATGAGCTCATAAGGTGGCTGCTTCAGATCTTGTGCAGTTTAGGATCAGTGTAAATGTTGTATAAAGCAGACAGCAAGAATTTGGCAGTCACCCGCATGTGAATAATTTTTAAAATGAGGGTCAGAGGTGTAAAGTAGGAAAAAAAAAGTTATTAGATCATAGTTTCCAACTTAGTGAGTTCTCTGTCCCTGTAACCTTCAGTCCTCAGATTGCTGAGCTGCATGAAGAACAGGGCTCCTTACAGCAAAATAAAATCTTTTAACTCAAATACAATACATGCAGGATATTTCAGCGTAACCACATTTAACACAACAGGGCATGTTGGCAAACACAGAGCACCAGGTGTCAGCACCCAGAGCTGACATGGTTATTCTTTGTTCAGTTAATGATCTAGGTTGGTTCATTGCAGTATTGCAGCCTAATTAGAGTAGAAGTTATATGATCATTTCTTTCACCGATCCTTTGGCTCTAAGGGTCAAAGCTTTGTTTCAGGAGCAAAAAGTCTCTCATTTGTATAAATTTTGAGCTTGAGTTTCCAGAGACAAGAACTGGGACTAATTTTCTCATTCTTGTTCATAATTGTAGTGACAGAATTTTTTTGGGTTTTACACTCTTTAAGACTACCACTTCATTTAAGGTCAACAAAGTTATATGTGGTAGAAGTGACAATTACACCTTAGACTTCCTTCTAGAGAACCAAATACTCTGAAATACTTGGGTCCCAGGAAAGGAGATATTTTGTAATTGCTCTTTTGAATGTAGGATCGATGTAGCTCTCAACACAGCAATCACAGAGGGGACAGCCTCAAACATTGCTTTGAGTTGGTTCACAACTGGAATAGTATGTAACAGGCTCTTGAAATTTGACAGGGATTGAAAAGTTTTGACTTAATAGGATTAAATAAGGTTTTGTGTTATCAAAAGCCAACCCAGCCTACACATATCATTTTTCTCTTCCTACTGAGAAGCAATGGAAATTTCATGAGACTCCACTAATGAAGCAAGATAATAGTGAATATTACCTTTGGAATAAAAAACAAGTTCTCATAAACACTGATCATGACAAGTATATTTCATGTACTCTGCATGGAGAATCCCATCATACATGCTGGTCATGTGGAACTATGTAACTGAAAGACATAGATTTTTCTTAGATGCTTTGGGCCTTGGGTAATCTCTTTTTACTTTCAGACTTCTGTCATTGTGTATGGATTTCAAAACAGTTCTGACTGTGTTATTTAGTCTGGAAAGGGCTGGGAAGAAAAATGAATGTGACTATATTATGAAACCACTTTTAAGAAAAGTATTTAACAGGCACTTTCTAAAAGTATTATGAACATTTTGAATGTTTATCGGAAAGGTCATCGCTTGCATCTAGTTTTTGCACATGCAAAGAAATGTTACTGAGCCACCTTGGAAACTGGTGTTTGTCCTTAATGAACTAAGAAAAGGCTCTACTACAGACACTTGTGCAGAACTTCTCTCTGATGTGGCACTGCATCACACATCAAGTAGTTATCTCTTCAAATTATAATATAAAAGTCCATTTATAGCACAGAATAATGGGCATATTTTATTTCCAATTAAGATTACTCATCTGTTCACACCCACTAAGATTTCTACTGTGCTTTTAATTTATCATTGCTTACTTTAATGCACCCAGTTTAATCACACTAGCATCAGAAACCAGATCATTATAACCAGAGCTGTGCTGAACTAATTTAATCTTCTTGGGGAAAAAAGAGAGTGTGAGAGAACATTTTAGATACAAAGTACTTGAGCTTTTCTTTTTGTAAAATTACTTACAATCTCACTTCATATTTCAAAATTGCTTAAAATGATGAGGCTGGCATGCCAGTTTGACTGTGACCAAAAAAGTGTCAGCTCTCCATCCAGAACCCTACAAAAGGAGGCAGATATGGCAGAGAGAGTTGGTTTGATGTAGAGCTCACAATCAACAGCAACAACAAAAGAATGTAAAGACAGGAATAAAGTTCATTAAAATTCCTTGCAATGCTCGTATTTTCTTTCACACTTTTGGATATTTCGAAAGCACCACAGAATTTTTTCAATGTCTGTGCATTTCTGTGCAAGAGAGATCCAGATCCCAGCATGGTCAAAGATTGGGACTGAGGTGTTCTGACAAAGCTGCCTCAGGAGCACAGGAGAGTTACTTTAGGAACCTGCTCAGGCTCAGATCAAACTGATTCATTGAAATAGTAGAGAGCTGCAGATAAGAATTACTGCTGTTTGTGGTACACAGAAGAGGTGAAGGAGCATGAGTCCTGACACTGGGAATACATGAAGGGCTTAGGGCAGCAGTGAATCACAGTAACAGCTGAGGGATCCCCTCTCACAATTTTCTGCTACAAAGGCATTTCCAGGACTTTAGTAGCATGGTTGAAAGATATGATTTTAGAAGTAAACCCAGTTTAGGGCTAAAACTCTGCTGCTTTTAACTCCAAAACTTTCACTCAAGGAAACAGAGGACTCAGGTTTGTTTCTTTGGTAAGAATTATTTTGCACCATGTAGTGGAGATTTTTTCACTATAGCAGTTAGTCAGCAAGAACTTCAACCAGCAGAGAAGAAAGAAAGGTTATTTTCCAAGGTGAATGTTTTAGGCTGTGAATATCCCCTGGCTTAGGAAATGCCCTTTTTGTTGTAATGAAACACATCTTCGCTGCCTACAATGTTTCAGGTAAGTCTCAGGAAAGGAGCACAGAGCAAGGAAATGTTACTAGAGCGACACTTGACTCCATATCCACTTTGAATGGCAGTCAGCATAAACAAACACAGCCTTCAGGATCTAACCTGGTTAAAAATAACTGCTGAAGAACTGAAAAATCATAAACTGGGATAGGATGGTATGCTGATCTCCATCAGTAGTGAAACTGTGAAACCTTAATACCAGTACCAGCTTTACTTACATGCATCTCTGCCAAAAAGTCCTAGCAAAGAAAGAAAGAATGTGAAGGAGTCACTTGCATTAGCAACACGTCTCAATGGCACAGAAATAAAATTTCAGAAAGTGTTTCAAGTCAACAGTAAAATGCAGTGTTTAAAGAGGAGTTGAATAAAAAAAAAAAATGAAATCCAAACAACTAAGGTATGCTGCAAAATGTAGAAATGTTCATCTACTCTTAAATACTTTCAAAGGCCAGAGATAAAGCAACGTGCACAGCACTGCAGCTCATGTCAGGAAATGAGGAACAAGTACACATAAGCAATTTTCATTAAAATAAGTTGTATTTTCCTCACAGGCTTTGTGGCACTAGTTGCTTGCTGTATACCAGCTTGTTGCTCTATGGGCAGTGAAGCTTTTCCTGTCAAACCCAGGAAAAGACTTCATTACTTCATTACTTATGGTGATGAACAACAGCCTTCATTACTTATGGTGATGAACAACATTGTTTTATCATTTGTCTCTTCTTAATGTCAAATGATACTGTATAGGAGGTGATGTACTTCTTTCTGTAAAGCACCTCTGATTTTCGAGCCAGTTTGAAATACCTTTTCTTGTTCATCTGAAGTAGATTAAACTAGTCTTAATTTTTTTTCTTGCAGGTGCTTTACAAATAACATTGTCTTTATGAATTAAAGATTGTAGGAAAATGGACACCCATCTGTCATTCCTACAAACAGTTATCACTAGCAATATACAAAATATCGCTACAAATCCTCAAATAATTCCTGTATAGATTTTGGAAGATTCCAAGGAACCATACACCAGATATACAAGTGAATGCACTTCCAAATATTCTCTAAAAATCTGTCTACCTTCTTAGCAAGTGCCTGTTAAGAAAGATTTTCTTTTCCTTTCCTACAAAGAAGGTAAAGCCATCATGGTCTTTTCCATGTTAAATCCATTGCAAGGGTTGGATGGTACCCTCCAGCATTCCAAACCCATTGTTATTCTAATAAAACGTTGACCCTGAAAGTTTCCAGAGATACTGTGGAGAGACAAATCCTATCCAAATACCACAGGAAAGGACTTTGGGAGATAGAGAAAAGGATTAGAAAATAAGAACAATGTAAATCATTAAATTCAAGACAAATCAGCATTCTGTGATAAACTGATCTTTCTACATTGATTCTGCTTGAAGTTGGAGCACACTGGGAGATATGGGTAGCAGGTGGGGGGTCAGTTCAGTGCTCAATAGTGCTATAAGAAAAGAGAACTTGATTCTTCAGTTGTCAATCTGGCCTTTCCACAGAACATGAAATTAATTAAATAACAAGACCAAAGCATTTCTCTGCCTCCATAATTCCATTTTTCCTGGAAAGTGATAGAATATAATTATGCTCACATATGTAAGAAGCTCCTGTAAAAAGCAAAATCTATTAATCAGTTAATCAGGCCACACTTCAATAGAACTTTTAATGCTGTGCATCCAGGGGTGCTTCACCAAAAGGCAAATTAGAAAGTCAATTAATTATGAAATATTTTAATAAATTGCTTGTAAGCCTGGATTAAAAGGAGATATATGTATGCCAATGCATCAAATTATTATTAGTATGGGAACCCCAAAGCTATCGTAGCTGCAACTGGAAACTTCATAAGCAGAGGAGCTAAGGATTGGTTTAATCTGAATCTAGAAAAAATCTGAAAGCTACTGAGTTTTAAAGATCCCAATAGAAATCTAACCCTGCAAGTCAAAGAGGAGGAAGAAAGTACAACGTATAAACCACGTAAACTTTCTAGTGATCACCAGCATGCCAGATACTTTCAAAATCCCAAAATTTACTAAGAAAGAAAAAAAAAAAGGTTTAATGACTATGAAAAAGAAAAGCTTACTACAGGATTGAAGTAGGTCACTTCATATATGGTCTAATACGAACACAGACTGAAGCCAAGTACATGAGTGAACATCAACAAGCCCTTGCATCTCCCTTCCTAGATATGTAATTACTGTGCCATATTGCCATATTCAAAATGTGAAGCTGTTGCTGTATCACATTCTTGTGCAGGACTAATGTGGAGATTTGAATGGTGCCTACCAATTTAATAATAATCTGTTTTTATGTGAGCACACTGTGTTGTCTTTAATGTCATTAAATATAAATATATATATGTATTTAGGCCTTCTATTACTTGAATAGTTATAATTTACTAGAAGCTTTGTTCATCTTACATGAGAAAAAAATTGTAAACTGCAGTCTTCATAATTCTCTGAAATACTTAAGGGAGCTATGCAGTCAGGGCAATAAAATGTTGCAAAATGGCCTTATTTTTATGAGAAAGAAAATAATTTGACTATCTGTGGTACTTAGGTATCATCAACTTTGTGTCTTTTGGTTATATTGACATTGTCAGCAGCACACAGCCTCACTTCTGTCAGCCCTGTTTTAGCCCACAGTGCCTCCTTACCCTTTCCAAGACAGTGAGCACTTATAAATGGCTCTGACACCTTCCCATTGCTCTACTTTGTCTGATAAGGTGGTGAAAGCTGCCCCAGGCTTGTGACCAGACTTTCAGAACACAGGAAAGGATGACTCAGGAGATGTAACACCATCTTTGATGGGAAGGAAAAAAAAAAAGAAGCTAAAAACGTAGAATGGAGAGAAGGAAAGTGAGCAAAATCTGGGACAACTTAGTATTTAGCTGGACGTCACAGAGGCATAGAGTTCTCTGTGAGAAGAGAAAAAATTAGAAATTCTTTTCTAATCTTTTAGATTGGAAAATCTTTTCTAATCTAAAAGATTTTCAAGGGGAAAATTCTTACCTTACAGCAGCTAACATTAAAATATCAATCTGTCATCTTCTCTGTAGACTGTAGAGTCAAGTGAAAAATCATATATTGTCCCAAAATTGTTCCATTGTTTTTTGGAAAATATTTTTCCCAAATGCAATTTTTTTTCTGGCTGAATAGTTTTATAACATGATATACTACTGTGCTCAACTGAAAGATTTTAAAGGATTACCAAAGTAATTGTTTTATCATTGTAAATCTTCCAGCCCTGGCTTGCATGTGAAAGACATTTTCATTTTCTACTTCCATTCATTTAACTTTTGGTTTTTACTAA
The DNA here is from genome assembly GCF_022539315.1 of Serinus canaria. Classification (NCBI taxonomy): domain Eukaryota; kingdom Metazoa; phylum Chordata; class Aves; order Passeriformes; family Fringillidae; genus Serinus; species Serinus canaria. Next base: position 20,412,554 of record NC_066319.1, read on the forward strand.
GTACCTTAACAAAGGTACTTAAATTACACTTTCCTCATTTTTTAGATTTTTATCACCAAAATTGCACATACAAACTGGAAAAGATGAGTGACTTATGATCAAAAATCAGAAATAAATAGCAGGCTGTGTCAAAACAAGCAGCTGCAGTAGTCATGGTGTATTGGTACCAACCCATAAGAGAATTGTTCCCCTGTTGGAACAATTCAAGGACTCAAGGGTAGGAGGAGAAAATGAAAACTGCTAGAGGGTGTAGAAAGAAAACAGACTTGGGAATATCAGAGAGCAAGTTACATTTGGAATTTATTATACCCAGCTGGAAGAGGCCAAAGAGGAACCTAAGTCATGAAGATTTCCACAGCTTCATTTACAGGGCCATTTTAAGTTTAATTTACCTCAGGCAATGGTTTTTAAATTGCAAATTAGAACAAGGCACTGATATTTTAAATTTGTCCCATTGCTTTGTACTCATCAAAGGTGGTATTAAATCTCCTGAGGCCTTTGCATGATTCAAACACCACCATTTTCATAGAGTGTTTTTCAGAAACTTACATTTACTTCTGGTTTGCACTTGATGACCTGAAAGATGAGGATGCATTACACAAAATGTAAATACAAACCTGGATTTCGTGCAAATGTCAGTCTAGCCCCAAAATCTAAAATAAGAGGGTTTCTCTGCTTGAAGCATTCAAGCCCAGAGATAAAACTTATTATAAGAAACAGAATTAATAGCATATACATTATATCAAAGCTTTACTTACATGCATCACTGCCAAAAAGTCCTAGCAAAGAACTTTTATAAAATATTCAACAGTATGGTTTAAAATCAACACTAGTCAAGTTTGTTCTTTCAAAGGCCATTTCTGTGAGTTTCAACACCTGATAAATTGTGGTGAACAAAGCATCCCTGGAGGAACACCTTAAAACACTCTGATCTATCACCAACTTACTGTAAATTCTCTAATTTACTGTTCTTATTCTGTTCTAGTTCATAAATGACATAATCAGCAGCTGCTGAACTGCAGTTCTAATAAGTCACTAGTGCTTGCAGCAAACTTGGTGCCAGGCTTTACATAATTTTGTGACATTTAGTAGTTTTAATATTTATCATGATCATCAATTTATTTGTAACAGTATTTATTCTACCTTACCCATGTACCATACTTTCCAAGTCAAAGACAATTATAGGAGCATAGTTCCTAATTTTATATACAGTGAAATTCACAAATTGGTGCCTTTTCCACCACTACCTTGATCTCAAAGGCCTGTGGTCATTTGCTGTCCAGAAGCACTCCTCCAGCCTTTTAACTTCCCATCCCTGGGGTCCCCAGACACTCAAGATGATGCCAATCACTTGCTGACCATGAGCTGCAGCAAGGAACCTCAGCCTCAGGGAGGGACCTTGGGAGGAGCCCCCACCCAAGGGAGATGCTGGTGTGCAGCCTGCTGCTGTGCAGGAGAGCTCTCTGGTCCCTGGGCTGTCTGCTCTTTACAAAGCCAGATGATTCATTTGTATTTGCACACTGGCAAGACGTCTGGGTCACTGGTGCACACAGCCCTTGGCTGCCCTGCTGCCATCCATGCCCCAAAGCCCAGAGTAAGCTGGATGCAGCAGTCACCACCCCCACTGCTGGCTGTGGCTCTAGCAGGGCAGTGGAAGGCAGGTCAGACACACCATCACTGCCCCTCTTCCTGAAGGTGTTCCAAGCATGAGTGGGGCAATCACAATTTCAATGTCCAGCTGAGACTCAGCAAATGAGAGATGATGAATCTGTGGGCCTACATCTGAGGAACAAGGGACCTTCAGGAGAGAGAGAAGCTCTGAACTTTTTATTGCCATCGATATTTCCTATGAAATAGCTTGATAGCTATTTGAGAAGTGGCTGGAATTTGTCTGCTGTTCAGACCAATAAGCCAGCAGTCCAGGAGGAAGAGCACTACAGAAATCAGATTTATCAGGGTCACACTGCCATGGCTTAGCCCCAGCTGGAAACTGAGCCCCATGCCGGCCCTTGCCAGCTCCCACCAACCCCCTCCAGTGCAGTGAAGGAAAGAACTGTGAGAGTTAAAGTGAGAAAACTCATGGATTGAGATAAAAACAGTTTAACAGGTAGAGGCAAGCAGAGCCAAACAAGGAATTCACTCACCAGTTCCCACAGGCAGGCAGGTTTTTTGCCATTCCCAGGAAAGGGGATCACACGTAACAGCTCCTGGGGAAGACAAAGGCAGAGGACTATTGCTCTCTGGTGATCCAAATCCATCGACTCAGGTCACAAAATTGATCACAATAGCCATTTGAGAATTAGGAGGTGTTAAAAAAGGTCAGGTATTCTATACAGTGCAAGTAATTCTTCCAAATACAGGAACTAACAAGCAATGCATTTCTGCAATGCATTTCTACTCAACCCAGTAATCTGAGAGATCCCTTTGACACTTACTGAAATCAGTATGCATTGGCAAAACTAGCACAATGAAAGAATGCTGAAGTGGTCTAAGATCACACATGCTTTTACTCTACTATAGAATGAAACAGAATAATTTTGTGCAGTATGAGTATTTACCTAAGCAAACTGGAAAGTTGTTTTTTCTACCACTTACCTTAACCACAATAAAATTTGGAAAATGGTCACATGATCCTATCTCTGCAGAAAATGGGAAATCCAACTTAAAAAACTATTATATTGACAGCTTTTTTTTTCTCATTTTTCACTATCACAGGATTAAACTGTGTTACTCATGGACAATGGGAAGCTTACATTCTGTTAAGAGTATAAAATGGGCTGAATGTTTTTTTTTTAAATCAATGATATTCTGAACTTTAGGAATCAAGTTTTGAAATTTAGAAAAAAAATGAAATTCAGAATAACCTCTGATTCAGGATGAGTCCAAAATGATAAAAACAAAGACAAAAATGGATGAGGAAATCTTACAGTTTGGTTTGAAACATTAGTTATTGGATGTTATTGTATTTTTTTGAAATTACACATGCCTACACTCTCACAAATAGAACTTGGATCTGGTTCAGCACAGGGAAAAAATCCTTGATTTCTTTTTATTTATTTTTTTTTTTGCATTCAGTTTATATAGTAGTGGAAGAGGATTTGAGAGAATTTCTACAAGCAAAATAGGAATAGAATGACTAGGAATATTGCACAAAGTATGGGGTTTTTTTAATTTTCTGTAGTTCTAGTTTTCCTATACTTTATGAGATACATATGCTTGCTTCAAACATGGAAATAGTAATTAGATATATTCAAAATAATAGGTACTTAAAATAGCTTTTGGAAGAGAAAAAGCTAACAAAAAAATTGCCAGCTTGCCAAAGAAAAATAAATGGATTCAGGCTTGACTCTTCTTAATTTCTTTCCCACTGGGTGCAGTCTACTTGGATTCTCCTCAGGGTTGTGACTTAAGATGCACCATTGCAGCACTGCTCACAAATAGTGCTCCCTATGCTGCCTTCTGATGGGCAGTGCACCTTGTTATTAAACTTTCAGCTTAACTATGTGTAGTGAGTGATGGTCATTGATAGGATGATCTCTGGATGCCCAACCACTTTGAAAACACTTGGATTTCTCAGTTCTGAAATGTCTCTTTAGCTCTTCTCTGACTTCTGAAGGTGGGAACTTAAGAACACTATTTACTTTAGAAACCTCTCTGCCCTGAATAATGACTGCCACATCAGTGCTCCTTGGTAAATCACAAAGATTTCTAATTTAAATTTGTTCCATTAAAAATGTTATTTAACATCAAGTAATAATAAAATAAATTCACAAATCACAACTTATGCAAAATGTTAAAACTATGATTACTGGAAGATAGATACAGAAGCACAAGGGCAAAAATAAAACAAAACTTTAGATATTTTCTCAGCTTCCTTGCACATTCTGTTTTTAAGAAGAACAGTTTTAGATTCTTGACTAATATTAAGGTGTTAAAGACATCAAATACTTCACTAATGACTTGATATTTTTTATTGCTATATTTCTGAGGAAAAAAATAGTTATCAATGAACAGAAAATCATGTTTGAAACCATCTACTGTGCACTCATCAAAAGATTGTTTCTCTAGGAAAATAATCAGGAAAAAAATTTGTTCCCCATAGTGGCAAAATTAAAGATTTTTTTTAACTTCCAAGACACTACTTACAAGCAAAGTAAATAAAGATTAGTAGAATACAGTGAGTAGGCACTTTATTACTCTGAAACAACAGATGCCTCAAAGTACTGTGGCTGCATGATTGCTGTTATTTCCTTCATGTGCTCCAAGAACTTTATTTCCTCTCATTCAGAAGTGGAAATTGTTCATCTTGACTGTCAAGAAATTCAATGAGTTTAGTGCTTGGCCTGAAAAAGTGCTGGGAACTACAAAGATTAATGCAAATAGAAATTATGAGCATACTCTAGCAGTCATAGATGAAATACAGAAATGTATTTCCTTAATTCTGCCTTGTCCATGATACTTTCAAAACAGATACCTTTCCCTCAAGGCAAAAAAATTAGTACTTGCAAGAAACAGTGTCTGTAATTCTGTGAAAATAATAATTCTTTTTTATTCTACCCCACTTTATGGGCATGGAAAAAAATATCCTTCAGGAGGGCAGAGCTAGTATAAAATCAATGAACAATAAAGCTGGATTTGTTTTTGTAGTTTATCACTGAGTATGAGAACACAGGTTCAGAGCCAACTTTTTATTTGGCAGGCATAAAGCCCTTGACAATCAAGAAACTATTGGAAATTACTCAAGTTTTAAGAAATATATCCTTTTGTAAGACTAAATTTTAATATTCACTAAAACTGAAAGACAATTATTTGATTTTTTTTTTAATTACTATAATCCTATAACTTTATAATAAGAAATAATTCAATCCATACAAGACTCCCTTACCATTTCAGGGCAAATCATACCTAAACCTTTGGCTAATTGATATTTTTCTAATTTTTAGCCGACTGGTCACTTCAACATATATCCTGCCCCACTTTAACCAAAATAAAGAATTTTCCAAAAGTGATCTTAATAGAGTAGTAAAAATGAAAGGAGATAGAAATCTGGAATGTACATTAATTATCTATGATAAATGTGAGAAACAATCTCTTCAACCATCATATTTCAGAAGTTTAATCTCATAATGCAGACTTTCCAGAATGAAAAAAAAAGAAAAAGACAAAACAAAAAAGCAGCAACAAAAAACCCCAAATACAGCAGCAAAAAATCCAAAAACAAATAACCAAATGCATATGCAAAAAAAAAAAACAAACCCAAAAACAAACAAACAAAAAAAATCTGACCACCAATAACAATAAAAATTTATGAAATCTAGTTCTTTTAAAAATCAATAGCAAAAAATTCCGTTGACTTGAACTCCCATCTAGATCTGAGTAAATATGTATTAGTATCCTTATTACTTAATGCCATTTAATTCAGAGAACTTTACATAATGTTTTCATTGATCTAAGATACATTGAATTTACATAAGTGACTCTGAAACACATTTTGTTCCTGAATATATTGATATAAATTAGGGTTAACTTCAGAGAATTCAACACCAAGATCAGCTTTGGAGAAGCCAGCATCAAATTTATGAAGCTGCTATTAAGAGCAAATTCCTTTTCAGTTGTTGCTATCATTCACCATTCAATGTCTGGGTCCCATTTACATGCAAAGCTGAGATACTACAAAGATGTGCATCACCCTTTTTTATTATTCCATTTTTAAATTACCTTTGCCAAGAGTTCCAGCTGGATTGCATGGTTGAATTAAATTTCTTTATAATGAGATGGACATGTTTAAGTCCCCAAAAAGTTTAATGTCATCTGCAATGTATTATGAAACATACATGACACATATAAGTTAAATCATTTTTTTCCAGGTTTTACATAGCTTCCAGAGTCTTTGTGAATCCTGAATAAATCTCTTACCACTCTATGAGGCTGCAAGCAATCTGGTGCAAAGGTTTTAAAAACAAAAAGATATTTACAGAGAAAATTTTTCAAAATTCTGTGAAGATCAATGCTGTCCTTATCCTCTAAAGTATAAGGATGGAAAATTGAAGGTCTCTGAGTGGTCATTTCACTTCAGCTCCTCCTTTGAGTGGAGACTTCTTTGTGGGTTCTCATTCACAAATAATTTAAGTTGATATAACATAGTTATATAACAAGAGAAAGCCTCATTCCAGCCTCCTTATGGGCTAAATTCACTCCTAGTCAGTTTATCTCCATTTATTCTAGTGCTTAAATTGTCCTTCAGCTGAAGCAGTTTTGTTCATCTCTGATGTTTATCCTGTGAGACATTCATAGTGAACAATCCTCTCCCCTCTCGGTCTCAGCTTTACTTGGTTGAACATCACATTATTCGAGTCTGTAAAACAGGTTCTCTCTTCCCATGATGATTTTATTTGCACTTGTCTTTACCTGCTCTTCTTTGAATTTAGCAGCCATGGACACTTGCTCTGGATGCATTCTTACTAGTGATTTGTACAGTGGTATCAACATTTTTCTCCTCGCACTGAAACTGTTTTGCCTGTTACTGAAACTATATTTGACTTTTGAAAACAGCTTCCTGTTGACAGACTTTAGTATTTTCTAATGGCATTCCCCCATGCTGGAACAAACATTGTGGAACAATCTAATCTGACTTGATTAAAAAGTAATAGGTCTGAAACTATCAGCATGTGTTCAAACTTAAGTAGTATATGAAGTTGTTAAAGAGATTCTTTTTAGCAGAACAATAATATACCTAAATTAAGGGGTTTATAATCACTGAGACAAAATTTGCTCAACAAACTTGGCACAGCATGCAGTGTCCAGCCTCAGGCAAAATTTTGAGTGCACTTGTTTTATGATTTTTGAACAAATATTTTATGATATTGCTCTTTTCCATAGGATTTCAGCACTTCTGTTAACTACAATACTTTGGATTAGAGTATTGCAATATTTTTTTTTAGTAATGAACTCTTAAACTTTAAGGAAGCTTGAAAGATCATGGTGATTTGCATTGTCTCAAATATTTTCCATGTGTAGAACATTTTTGTCACTCTATTTAAATCTATTTAAAACTGTGTTAATGCTCTACTCTGTGTGATGTCATTAGGGCTCTCTGGGTTAGAGCAAAACACTCAGTGCTAAGGACTCAGAATCCACAGAGACATTACAAATGGGGTTAACTTTGGGATGAAAACATGGCAGGATGACTTGCACAACTGGAGTGCTCCAATGGGTGGCTACAAATAGGGCTGAGCATTTATGGATAAGAATCAGGGGAAAGGCCAGCAAGGCAGATATCCCACTGGGACTCTGTTACAGACTGCCCAGCCAGGATGAAAAGACAGATGAAACTGTCTATTCTACAGGCAACTGGGAAAAAATCTCACCAATCACTGGTCCTTGTTCTCATGAGGGACTTCAACTTACCAAATGTCTGCTGAGAGCACAAGACGGCAGAGGACGCGAAAGCAGCCTGGGAGGTTCCTGGAGTGTGTGGCAGACAACTTCCTGACAGTCGGGGAAGCTGTCCCTCTGGACCTGTTGTTTGTGAGCAGGGAAGGACTGCTGGGTGATGTGACAGCTGGAGGCCACCTTGGACACAGTGATTATCAAATGATAGACTTCTTCCAGGCAGCAGACCTTGTTCTGTTGATGAGACTGGCTGAGAGAGTCCTCTGGGAGGCAATCTTGAAGGGTAAAGGAGTCCAGGAATGCTGCACATGCTTCAAGGAGGATGCTTTAAAGGTACAGGAGCAGACTGTCCACATGTTCCAAAAGATGAGCCAGTGGGCAAGAAGACCAACCTGTCTTAACAAAGAACTTTGGAACTCAGAGAAAAAAAAAAAAGTTTATAACTGTTGATGAAGGGACAGGCAACTCAGGAAGAGTAAAAGGATGTTGTGATGTTGTGGTGGGCCAAACCTCAGCAAGAATTTAATCTGGCTGTTTCTGTAAAGGAAAATAATTTTTTTTTTACAAACACATAATCAGCAAAAGAAGGTCTAGAAAGAATTTCCATCCTTTATTGGATGAAGGGAAAAACCTAGCAACAAAGGATGAAGAAAAAGTTGAGGTACTTAATGCCTTCTTTGCCTCAGTTTTTAATGGGAAAACCAATTTTTTCAGGTTCCCTTCCCCCTGAGTTGACAACAGGGACAGAAGGTAGAAACAGGGAACAGAATGAAACCCCATAATCCAGGAGAAAATGGTCAGAAACCTGCTGGTCCACTTAGACACACACAGCTCTATGGATCAGATGGAATTCACCCAAAGGTACTGAGGGAGCTGGGGTTAGAGCTTGGCGAGCCAATTTCAATCATTTACCAGGAGTCCTGGCTCACCAGAGAGATCCCAACTCACTGGACGTCAGCAACTGTGATGGCCATGTACAGGAAATGTTGGAAGGAGGAGTCAGGGAACTACAAGCCTGTCAGTCTGACTTTGGTGCCAGGGAAGGCCAGGGATCACATCATCCTGAGTGCCATCACATGGCATATGCAGGACAGCCAGAGGATCAGGCCCAGCCAGTGCAGGTTTGGGAATGACAGGTCCTGCTTGAGCAGCCTGATCTCCTTTTTATGAGAAGGTGACCCATTTAGTGGATAAGGAAAAGGCTGTGGATGTTGTCTGCCTAGACTTTAGTAAAGCTTTTGACACATTTCCTGGAGGCAATAATTGTGCCAGGGAAATTGTGCCAGGGAAAGGCTAGATTGGGAATTATGAAAACTTTCTTCACTGAAGAGTGTCAAGGCAGTGGAACAGGCTGCCCAGGGAACTGGTGGAATTCCTGGAAAATGTGCTTAAAAGAAGTCTTTTCCAAAATCATTTTTTGACGTCAAAGTGCTGTACAAGAAAAACTGCATTTTCTTCTCCACAGCACAAGCCCCAGCGAAACTTTGTTGGTCAATAGTGATGGACTTCAATAACTGTTAGTTAAAGGATCTACTGTGTGTACTGCAGAAACACTTGTATGACCTTGTCTGAATTGATTAAATGTGCCAGTGACTCAAACAGATCAGATCCATATCCTTTTGCCTAACAGTTGCAGAAGAAAACAGACCTTCCTAGGGAGCCACAAAGCAGGCGAGCCAGGAGACAGGCTTTCCCTTACAAAGCATTTACTTAATTTAAATCTGGGGTGAAAGTAAGGTTAATTATCATTATGCCAGCATTTTGTTTATGTGTACCTACACAAACAGATTGTGGTGTTTAATTGCACTGTACCTAATTTATTAAAAGCTTATATAATAGAGGAACATAGAAGGGGTTTTTTTTAAGAGAATGGTTCTTATCTCAGGAAAGACTGTCATATACAGATTCATATAAATATATGTGTGTAGAAACTTTTAGCATTTAGATGCAATATATACTTTTGGTAAACACTCACATCTGTATTAACAGTTGAGGAACTTGCCATAATCTTTTATCTTATTTCAGCTTGAACTAAGAACATGTGCAGTCTAAGTCAGTGATTTACAGTTCTTTTCACCTTCCAAATCTCAGTTTGTCTGTCTCTAAAACTGAACTGCAGGTAGATATGGTCTTTCGTCAATAACCTATGGAGCACTTGGGACCTATTTTAGCATCTATGTATTACTGCCTATAAAACTTAGTACATACATTTGAGGACATCCTTTTGGGGGAGAAAAGATTTACAAAATTGGACTGATGCACCAACCATAATGGAACATAGCTGGGTAGTGACATGGCAGATTGTTACAGCTTCCTAATTTCAACACCTATTAAAGTAATCTCTGACAAATGCCAGAAAATACAGTGCAAAATACTAGGCAGTCTCCTGCCACATGAAGTTTGAGTACAAGGACATTGTTTATTGGTGGGCTCAAGCAGCTAAAGGCAAAGGGTTTTTGATCTGGTTGGCAAAACCAATGCACTTTAAGCCACTGTGTTCATGCAGAATGAATTTGCAGACACCAATTACAGGCAAATTATCACTGCTGGTATCCCTGATAACTGACTGAAAGATGCCAGCTGCAAAAGGAATTCCAGCACTTTTTCCAAGGCTTCATTCCCTCACAGACAGACAGGGAAATTATGGTAAAACCTTAGAGTCCAATTAAGTTTACAGACTCTTACTTGGAGCACAGGAAGCAGACTAAGGGTTTGTTCAGAACACAGCTCTCCATAGGATATCATCAGGGGTTGCCATGGCCATGTGGGTCCTTCTGTGCTGCACAGTGCCACTGCCTCTATCATCATAGTGAGGGCTGTACATGTAAAAATGAGCTGGCTAATTAATCACAAGTCTTACTAAAACATTAACCAGAAATAAAAGTTCTGGTGCCACTTCTCAAAAGTATTAGGCTGTGCTGATTTTATTCTACTTTTTCCCATCAATTATGGAGGAGTCATTATATAAAGGTTTGGAATGAACTAACTTGCCCTACTTCCCATTTATCTCAGTATGATGTATTTACTTCGGAAATGGTTGATTACAAACAGATAATCCTGAAATTATAAAAGAGACTATTGTGGGTTTATTTTAAAATACATTTTACTTTTTGATGTCTCCAGGTACCTCTCCCATAATAATTTTCCTCCTCCTTGCGAATGAATTTCCTTATGCAATTTACAAGTCTGTTTGGTATAATACACCCTAATAATCTAAGATAAGTGAAGATAATATCAAATCTATTGAAATAATGAAGTTGTGAGAGAAAACAAAGAGACAGAGGATTTTTAGCAATCAAAGATGCTGAAGATTAAAAGTCCATTCCCTTCATAGTAGAATCTCTGAATTCACCCAAAGAAGCCTTTGGGCTTTACAGAAACCATTCACAATTAAAAGACAATCACTTACAGAGGAGGCTGCAATACTGAATTCCTTGCTTGATTTAATTTTCACCATTTACCTACAGTCCATTTACCTACAGTATAGGTATAAAGTTCCCAATTCTGATCTCATTGTCAGCTCTAACCTCCATTAACTCACCTCAGCTTTGGTGACAACGCTGACTGCTGCTCAAGGTTTCAGCTACTGCCTGAAGAATGTCTGGCCATTCATTTGTTGATCCATCCTGTGCTTTTTCCTGAGATGTGCTTGGTCCTTCCTAGCTGTCAGCCAGGGCTGGAGGACAAACATCCCACAGTGGTGATTTCAGAAGCTTTGGGCAGTCCCAGCAGTAGTCTGAGGCCACAGTTTATGTTTCTTGGCATTTTTAAACTCCTTCACGATGAGGTTTGTGAAGTGAAAGAAGATAATACTTCCCTACCACAGACATTATTTAGATGCTGTGATGTCTGATTCTGTAACGATTACCATCAGAAGGACAGATAATTTGACACCAAGGAGCAGGCAAGAGAGTTATATTTGTTACAGGGGGAACTCAGTACTCTGGAGAATGGTGTCTAGTGCAGAAGGACTTCAGAACTCTGACATGAGTGCATTAAAAGCAGATAAAGGAGCAAATGCATAATGCATTCTAATAGGTACTTACATGGTAAATAGTGGCTGTATATTATTCTGAGACATAGCTTTGAATTTATAAATTCTTTGTATTTATATATTTTTAAAGCTTTTTGATACTACTTTTTTATAATTAAAGCAATGTGGCCTAAATGTACATAATAGAAAGTGGCAGAACATACCAACACACCTTTGGGAACATGACTGTGTTCTGCTTTTACAGCTTTGTTTAGTCTCAGAAAATTAATGCTAACATTGATAAGCAGCACTCATAAATTCGGGTCAGATAGTGCTGCTCTGTTTCATTCAGAGAAAAAAATCATTTCAAAGACTTACTCTGCTGTGCTCAGAAGCTTGAATATCACCCAGTGCACTCAGACAAGGGCCATCAGGGTTTCATCAATGGATCATCAAATTAAGCTTTATTTTAATGCCAATTTGCATGTGTACATGAAGTTGTAGTGAGAAATGAGTACAGTTTCATTTGACACTTTGGCATCTGTAAATAACGAATGGATTTGTTTCTTGGTAGCAGGATTGGTGACTTTTTTTTTTTAAATATTTATCTTCCTTTAGAACTCACAGGGAGAAAATGTATAAATCTCTTATTTATTTTCAGGTCTATGGGGAGCAGAGCACATATTTCAAGATAAATAAATTTTGAATCACAAATGGATCTGACTGGGTAAACTCCAGAGACTTCTAACAAGATACAGAGCATTTCACTCCTATGACAGTGGTTTTAAATCAGCCCAGGTGAACAAAGAGCAGGAGTCATTTTTGTCTAATATCTGTTCAGCAGCCTACACAAAATGAGTTGTTGGGGTTTAATGCATGCATCTCCTTGGGGTCACACAGCTGCTTTTTAGAAACCAACATTAATCAGCAGTCAGCCTGAATTATGAATATGCACTGACAAACTGGCAAATAACCCACACGGGAAAGGGACTACTCTAAGTAAACATATACAGCAGCAGACTCCAATGGATCTGCAGCAATTCAGGAGAAAAATCTTAATATCAGCACTGGTGTTTCTTTGAAATCATCAACTCAAAGCATGAAGCTCAAAAGCAATGAGAAAGGCAAACAGATGTTCAAAGCTACTAGGACATATACATAGAGAACAGGAAGCACTATCATTCCAATGATGTCAGTTCCACACCTGGAGTATTATTTTCTTTTTTTGATTGCCTCGTCTTAAAAATGATGGAGATCTAGAAGAGTTCTTAAAAACGTTCCTAGAAAATGCAAGAGAGCAATGAAAATCTGAAGCTTGGTACTGATTGAAAGTAGAGAAAAATTAGACAAATCCTCAGTCTGAAGGAGGGTAAATGAACAGGACACATGAAAAAAAAGTGATATCATGGATGGCATGAAGAGAGAGAATAGGCCTGTTTATTCATTTTTTCCACATAAGAGAAAAACTAGGAGGCATTAAATGAAATAACTAGGGAGCAGGTATAAAATAAACAGATGCACTTTTCCGTGCTATATGTAATTAAATTATGGAACACATTGCCAGAGGATGTTACAAAACCCAAATGTGTTTATAAAGTGGCTAAAGAAGTCCATGGAAGTAAGGGCTATCAAGGATAATTAACACAATGCAGTTGCAACCTCTTGTACTGGAATGCCCAAGCTGCTGATTACAAGTAGCTTAGAATATAAGCTTGGGGAAGTGTGTTTCTATGCTAGCATTTCGTTTTTATGGTTTCCAACAAGATATTTCTCCCAGGCATCTACCATTAGCTCTGTCAAGAGAGGCTACTAGGTTGAATGGTGTGGCTGTTTCTACAACAGTCTACTTGACTATTATTATTGTAAATATATTCAAAGCAAAGAACCAATTTTTATTGTAGTAAACATGCTTAAAAAGTATTCAGCATCTGATAAAAATTAGGATAGGAAGCAAATTATTTATCAAGGGCAAAAAAACCTCTTAGAGGGTTTTTTTGTTGTTGGTTGTGGTGTGGGGGTACTAAATGCAGCAATTTTCATCATTAATTCAAAGGTGCTATGACAGTTGAATCTCTAAATATGCAAACTGAAAAATATAAGGTGAACTTACTAGAGCAAAACCATTAAATTCAGGGGAAAATCTGTTTAATACTTCAGGAAAAAGAAAAAATTGCCTTCAGCATCTTGTACTTCATAGGAAAAAATATTTGTTTACAATTTAACTCTACAAATTCTGGTATTTTATAAACACCTAAAGAATGAAAGCACTCCTTTCAGATTAGCTCCTGTAGTATCCACTATATTATGATTTAGAGATGAAATGAAGTTCTTTTCACACTGAATTTATCTTGTTCTTTATATGAAATGGAATTGTGTATTGCAACATCTTCTTACCTTGTGTTTTCAAAATGAGAATTGCTGCCTATACTTGTTGTAGAGGAAGTTGCCATTCTCTGTCTCCATGGAACCAGCTATGTACAGACATAGCATGTATTCCTGCTGTACTTACTTTCCCTGGACTTTCTAGTTTCTCAGTATTAGAAACCATAACAATTATTATTTTTTTTTTCTTTATGTGCTTTTGTACATAAGTCTGCCATATATAAAATGTAACCATCTAGTTGTGTTTTCAAAGAATTTTTGAGCATCTGGTATAAAAATGTCTGCATTTTGCTTCAACAGAAAGGACATCCCAATAAAAGTTACATATGGGTCAAGACAATGGCTGGAGGAACAGGACCAGTTTTGTAAGTCAGTCAATTCTCCAACACCCTTCTGCATGAGGGCTACAAACATTCATATCTATATTTATATATTACATTTTTTCTCAAAATCTTTAAAAATATAGCTATCTTCATATAGCTATCTTTAAAAATATAGATAGCACCTCACATTGAACTCCCATAGGAATATTTACCTGTCTATATGTTTAAATTAGGAATTTTTAACTTTCTATTTCCAAAATTTCCTAAGGAAAAGAAGGAAAAATATAGCAGTTTCACATGTTGGCACTAGTAAAAGAGTGCATCAGTAGAATTTGCCATTATTAGAGTAATCAAATTTGAATGTCTGGATCATTATCGCACATAATGGATGGAAAATTTTTTTAAGTGTTATTTCTTTCTATTTGATTTGAAGTACTGTTATGCATCATGAAAAAGGATGCTTGAATATGAAATCTGAACTCATCAGTCACTGGGAGCTGCTTATCCAGGCTATTAAAATAATTTTTTAAACTGCATATCTGGTCAAATTCGAAGCTAAAATGGAGATTTTATATCTTCTAAATGTCAAGAAACAAGGGAGCTTAATCATATTTAAGAAAGCTCACAAAAAAATAGCAGATCAGTGCCAAACAATGAGAAGCCACTGACAACTGACAAAATCACTTTAAGGCTTGAAGTCCTAGCTCAAGAGATGGAGTAAAAACTTTACACTGACTCTAAATAGCTTAATGAACAAATAGTAACATGATAGAGAATAGTCAAACAGCACTATTTCTTCTAAAATATGGAGATAGCTTCAGTTATCTTCCAAAACAGCTACTAAGACTAAATTGTTTCAGAAAATGATAAGATATACTTGAAAATTTTTTGCAATCTTCAAGGAAGAAGATCCAATCAGCTTGACAACTGTCTGAAAGTTAACTTCTGCAGAAATGCCCTTTAAAACTCCAGTCACCAGAGGCTGTACATCTTAAAAAAGAAAATGCAGATGTTAATGATGTGAAGATGACAGATAATCTTTACCAACATATAATGAATACTGAAACTATAAATTCTGTACAAAAAAGACCCAAAAAAAATCACAAGTCGAGGCAATATTCTATAATCACTGCCTTCCCTTTTGTGACCATGCTATACTCTCCATCAATTATATCTATCTTTGAAAACAAATTCCATTCTGTATTTACTTGTGTTCAATAAAATTTTATTTTCACCTGTGATAGGATAAACTTTTCTGGGCCTTCTATTATAATATTTAACCAGGAGACTGAATAATTACACAAATAATGCATCTTATTTCTGTCTTTTACTTTTGTAAGACAAGAAATCTCACCTCATACATTGTAAGAAATTATGAAGATAACAAAATGAAATACATAATAAAAAAAATTAGTGTTCTACTCAATATATCCCTTCTGCTGGGGTAGGGGGGCAGTCAATGGAGAAGGACATATAGTGATGGGACAAGGAGGAATGGCCTTAAACTAAAAGATTAGATGCTGGATTTAGATTAGAAGTGTCCAAGGCCAGGCTGGATGGGGCTTTGAGCAAGCTGGTGTGGTGGAAAGTGCCCCTGCCCACGGCAGAGGGGCTGGAACTAGGTGATCTTTAAGGTCCCTTCCAAGCCAAACCATTTTCTGATTCTATGTGGAGTGTACAGCTCTGCTTTCTGAAAATGAACAGTGCAGCCCAACATCTGCATGTGTGACTATGGAACCGCATCAGTATGCAAGTCTTTCTATATTTCCATATTTTTTGCCTTCAGTTAATTAAGTTCTCCCTAGAATGTCTGACTATAGCAAGATAATCTCTACTTTGCAAAGATTAACCCCATTAATACCAATTAACACATAACAAAGAAGGCTTTTAATGTTTTACAGCAGCGGGCTGAGGAGGATGGTTCTGAGGAGGATTAGAGGGGATCACTTGTATCTGTAGTTTATGACATCTCATTAAATAGTTTATAATAACCGTCAAACATTTTATAGTGATGAAGTTGTAAATGTTTAAGCAGTGGGATCCATTACTACAGTGAGGAAGAGGAATTTCTCTCACACAGTTTAATACAAGGGAAAAGAGGAAAACGGCAGGTCCTACAGAAAGCAAAGAGTCAAATATGGTATCAGCAGCATCACAGGTTTTCAGAATGAAATCTAAGTTTGTTTTCTTGTTTATAGAAAAAAACCCCAACAACCTACAAGAAAACCACCCCCAAAGAAACGGCCTGCACCCACTTGAAAGCACTCCAAATTTCATGGAGAAATTAACGTTTTCCTCATAATGGATAATGACTACACTGGTTCAGTTTCTTTTTCGCATTTTGTCCTAGGCAAACCTCTGACCAATGTCAGTGAATTAGTACATTTTTCAGAATTAGAACTTCAAGCATTTTGTATTTTTTTTGTTGAAAATTTCAAGTATATATTTAAAAATAAAAACAATAACATTCTTCCTAACACTGAACTCTTACAAATTTTTACTTAATCAAGAATAAGATTCTTCTCTGTTATGGATCTCTACAACAATAATAAGGAAGGACCCCTGTCCTGTGGCTTTTACAAGGGACATACAAAAAGCAGATATTAAAATGAAATCTTACTATCTTATGTTTATTGAATGGATTTAAAACCAGGAACATTTATTATGTTTTCTCAAACTCTACTATAACTATTTCTCTTTCCACTTCCCCACCAATATGCTCAAAGTCAAAATATTGGAATATAATGATATTGAACATACTAACACCAGAATTTATTTCATAAACAACAACTGAATCAGTAGTTTGTGGGTTTTTAGGTTTTTTTCCCTTTCAGGCACAGAAGTTAAAAATATGTCAATGGATAAGTGCATACTGAAATCCTTGGGAGGTATATTTGATATTTTTAGTGCAGACAGAAACTGAAAAACTAACTTTTTTTCTCTGTACAAGACAGTACTTTTACAGGGCATGAGAAAAATAGAACCTTGCATATTTGATAAGAGCCAATTAATCTCCAGTCTAATGCTCTGCTCTGTTCTGCTTTGCCATCCTCCTCTTCTACTGATATTTTATTCTTGTTCCAAAGATCTGAGGATATATTGGGGATGAAAGCTGCCACTCTGGCAGGTTCATGTGAGGAGATGCTGCTGTCAGGCCATGTCACACTCCCAGTTATTGCATTTCAGTAACTACATTAATTTAGCAGAGATACCTCTACAAATGCAGCGACCTATATAAAGTCTGCTTTGCTGAGCTGACACTATTGCTGCTGTGTATTGCCTCAGAGCCCTCCTCCTCCTCCCCCACTTCCTGCTTGTTGCTAGGTAACCAGAGGGATTTCATAAGCCAGCCCAAAGCAGGCTTTTGGGTTTGGGCATGAACTTCAGTAATTTGTTAACTAGCAAATACAGAAATCAGAATTTGCCATCAGACCCTGCTGGTAAAATTACATCTCAAGGCTGTGTGTGTGTGCCCATTGCTGGCCACCAAGGCAGTGTTTTTGTCAGAACGGAGCCGTGGTGCCTTTTCCACATATTCCACAGGGATATCAGCTGTAACCATCTGCTGAAAAATTGCATTATCTCCTATCTGAACATATTGTACCTTCTCAGAGTTTCGAGAGGCCATTATGAACAGTGGGCTGTTCCATAACTGATATGTCAAACATGCTTTAAGACTTCAGATGAAGTAATAGAACATAAATAAATACACATGTTTATGTGTATGCCTTCTTCATACTTTCATGTAAGCATATCTCAGATTATTGTGGAAATATTGAAATTATGCATGTGTGTGTAGTTTTTCACTTCCAGCAGGATTCAGAAGCACCTTTGAGGAAACAAAAAAAAAGATGTACATCCACCTCCCACAACAAACCTGGTTACAGCATATTTTTGCCTTCATGGTACATCCACCGAGGGTTATAATGGCAATGTAGGAGTTTTTTAATCTCTCTATAACTGCCAAAAGGGATTTTACAGCAATTCAGTTACTCAGTTGGTCAAGGTGGATTTGTATCATGTTCATTATCTTCTTCCTTACCACAAAAGTGCTCCCTCCAAAACTAATTTCTGTTTCCTTCTACAGCACTTGCCACTGAACTTTCTAATTGACAGCATTTGAAAGCCTGGAGACTCTTGTGTCCGCCCCAGTCTTTAACTATCTACTTCAGGCATTTCCTTTAAAAGATAAATTTTCTAATAGACTAATAGTCCAAGGTTGCCCCCTTGCTCTTTCATAGGGAAACATTAGAAAATCACATAACAGTGCAAATTAGACAGATTCCTGCAAATCACAGATGTTCTAAGAGGTGATAAAATAGCACTGTTCACTCAGTCACCTGGCTTTTGCTAAATCCCATCACTTTAACATTACATCTCTTTATGAGAAATTCACTTTGACCCCATTTTTCCTCTTTTCTCTGTTCCCTTAAAAGAGCAGTAGTGACAGAAGTCTTCCAAGCCACAAACTAGCACTCAGAACAATAACACAATGATCAGGAACTGGGAAAAAAAAAAAATAATGATGCTCCACCTGAGTCCTCTGCATTGTTTGTATCATGTAAATTGTAATGATGCCAAACAATGAGCAAGTGCTCTGCAGGTCCTGTGCTCAGGATGACATGCTTGCTTCTAGCTGTTGAAATTGCTATAAGGAGCTAGAATAATGTTCCTGCACAACTGACAACAGCAAATATTTTCAACCCCCAGAAATCTGATCACACATAGTTTACCATAAAAACTTCCTTTTTGACATATTGCATTTTAAATATGCCATAGAATGTATAATTTTATCAACTCTACCATCTTTAAGTCCTCAGTGTCTTTGAATTAACAGCAGAAATGGAATTCTCTGTTTATGTAAGAAAACAACGAACCAACCAAATACAACTCCCCCCCACCCGCTGTATTTCCTCCCAGCCTTGAATATCATTTAAATTGCTTCTCTGTGTTTCAGATATGACCCTGAGTAGTAAATATTCATCTGGGAGAAATGTAAACTATACACTTCTAGATGGTTGCAATTGTCAAGGGGATTGTGATGCAAAGTTCTCTTACCCTGGAGGTGTATAATTGCAGGTACTCATAATAGATACAAATGCCTATCCAGCTTTTTATGATGCTCCATGATCTGCTTTATTATTTCATAGAAATAGAAGGACAGAGAAAAATTTAAAACAAATATGTACAGTGGGAAGAGTGGCTAGTAATTTATCTGGAATCACACACGGGATATTTGGATTTGATCCTGAAGTGCAACTCCTGTGAGGTCAGTAGACATACTCAAACCTGATTTTCTGAGAATCTGCACACAGGAGCCTGTATCACCATTAGAATATCAGAGAGCAACAGCATAACATTTAGGAATTCCTTGTGCCAAGTCATAGCACCCATTGCTTCATTGTGAGCAGACTTGGTCATCTTTTAGTATTGCCTGTCTCAGCACAGGCGAGCTGCCAAGGACCAAACACAGCTCCAGTGATCCCCAGGGGAAGGTGTTGCTCCAATGACAATGTGAAGAGCATTGCAAACATGGAAAGGATTATTCATGTGTGTAACAAACTGCTCTCATGCTTGGGACTCACATCAGCATAGGGGCTTCTGACTCTAGTGCAGAAAACACAGAAATCTGTAAAGAGGATATGAGCAGCACTGTGTCAACATGGTAACGTCATCATAACTTGAGTTTCTATCTCAAATTTTCTTTCAAACAAAGAAAACCTGACCTAAACAACATGTCACTGACTCTTGTTTTCAGAAAACCCATGAATGTGAATGATTGTACACCTCAACCCAGGGTACCTCCAAAGAAAGGAACTGCTTTTAAATGATTACATAGTTCTTAGAGAACAGAATTAACCTTGAAGAATAAGTTCATTAAATTCACTAAATCAAAAGAGGGAAGCATTTTTCCAGGACAAAGAACTGGAAAACCTATGAAATGGTAGAATCCTACTATAGTCAACAAAAAACATCCAGCAGTTTCCAGTAAAACACTGATAATACCTGTCATAGCTTGGATTCAAGTTTGCAAAACACTGCATCAAATACATTTTATGGAAAATATTTTCTCTCATTTTATGTGAGAGAAAATATTTTGCATTTCACATTAAGGGTTAAGCCAAATAATATATTCCATTAAACTGAAGCCGTTCACTAGCAGAATTGTGCTGAAAAAAAAATAATAGGATTTGATTTAAGAACTCTTGATAGAAAAAGCTTGAAAACTGTTCAGTGGATTGTTCAAAGACAAATACTTATTTGTAGCTCAGTGAAAGTGACTTTAAATAGTAGCAGAATTTTCCTTTGAAAGCAAATATTCTGGAAGACAATTTCATATGCCTTTGTTTACTTTTTTCTGGTATTGGCTCCACTGAAAAACTGTAAGAAGAACTGCTCTCCATTGACAGCAAAGAAATTAAACCAAAGCAAATTAAAAACAAATAAACAATCATACCACTAAAAATTTGTGATAAGCTTTAAAAGAGTCAACATGAGATGAATTTTGCATGGGGCTTAATGTTTTCCTTTATGATATATGAAAGGGTTGGCACATCCTTCAGCATGATTCAGCTCCCATCAGGCCATTAAGATATATAAATATTACATCTATTTCATTGCTTCTCTAATGATATTTGAAAGTACTTGCTTTCTCCCAAGAGAATGCTCTCAAAAAGAACAAATAAATAAGCCCAAGCTTTTATTTTTTTTTTTCATTTACACTTTAAAGTTTAGGCTCACTTTGTGACAAAGGACTACAGATTTGCCCCAAAAGCTTTATAGGCTTATTAAAGAAAAGTGTTATTCATTTCACATGCTGCACATGAGAGAAAAGAATGTTGATAAGACTGTTTTTGGTTTCATTGAAGATATTCATGAATGGAGTTCCTCATACACATGTACATACTCACATTCCTCCCAAAGAGGCTCAATCATCAACCTCAAACCAAATAAACATATATTACAAGAAATTAAATCTGTCTGAGCGCTCTTCATAGCAGTACTCTTCATTAAAAAACTCTAATATCAATAAATTTGTTCACAAACTGACAACTGGAAAAAAAAACACTTTGAAAAAAGTCTGTAAAGTCCAGCATAAACTCATCATTTATCTTCATTCTAAAGCCAAACTTCCTAATAAGTTATTATTATTTTAAACCAAACATTTATGTTTTCAGACCCACTCTTCCACTTTTAATCAGTTATATAAAAGGTACCGCATTCCTCTGGAGATCATTGACCTCCATGTGTCTTTTCTGCATCTCCAAGTTTTAGTTACTTGCTTCCTGGAAGAAGTGGGACACCTGACATGATTTCATGCAGTTGGATTTCATCACCTTCTGCAGAATTCTATCTATTCTCTCCCAAATTGCAACTTCATACTTAGTCAACAAATTGCATACCTTTAAAATTTTTGCTTGGGTTCGTTTTTGCCCTAGCTCCTCTCCAAGGTTAGGTTAACAATCTATCCATATTAACTACCTGAATGCAGCAGTCTTAGCAGGGCTTTTTCAATTTGTCTGCTGTTTCCTTTTGTATTTCCTTGTTCCTTCCCAATATTTTGCTGGTTTTCTATGTATTATATCATATTTGTATTTGCTCTCACATGCATATGGAAGCTGTGCTCTGCAGTCAACTTTCTAATTTGGGCAGCTCTAATCAAAAACACTTCAAGCTATTTTAGCTGCAGGAAACTAAAGATGCACAAAGGCATATATAAATATACAAGAATATATGCATATATTTATATATCTATTTTCATATACATACATATTCTTGTATGTATATATTCTGGTACATATATAGCAAAACTGGGATTTGAGAGTGGGAATTGGAATGCATTGGAAAAAACCAAAACAATGCACACACAAACACCAATAACTTAAGGAACCAGAAACTTTGTTACAGATCAAAGGTGAATGTTCTATGGAACTACTCTTTCTTCTGTAATTCCTTATTTGCTAATTTTATAACTAACAGATCAAACTATTGGAAAACAAGCTGCAACCTAAAGAATAATTTTTCTAACCTCTTTGTAGGTAACAGTCCCATGCCAAGTTGACCACTGGAAACCTTCCTGTAGACTACACAGCACCTGTGGAATTTCAGAACAGCCCTCATCACAGACCTGGTCAGGCACTACTTTCCTTCAAATTTCAATTGCAAACTACTTGCAGTACAGGAAGGAAAAGTAAATTGGAAACTCAGAAAGATGAAGGAGAGCCAGTTCCAATATACAAGGTATGCATCTTGCTACCTGGACTTGAAAGTCACCCTGGTTTTATTGCTGGAAATTATTATACAGCCATTATAAAAGAGAAGGTGCATCATTCTTATGTATTCAAATAAGGGTACAGACTTAATTTACAGAATTTCAATGATAAATGAAAGTGGCTCTTTGCAACACAATTCAGGAGCAGCACAATTCAATTCTTTTTGGTTACAAACATTCTCTGATGGGTGAGTTAAAGGTCTTTCTTCCACATTGCAGTGGAATTGATTCATTGACAAACCTGTGCAATTTAATCACTTCTCGTCTACAGGGCTTGCAGCACAAAAGAGGGTTAATAATCTTAGAAGCTCGAACAGATTTTAAATACAGTTTATTCAGAAGTGAGAGTTCCAGTCTCTTGGGTATTGCCTCACAATTCCTGTTTGTATCCTCAAATAATTGCTGTCCAAAATATACTCGAAACTAGCTCAGTCTATTTCTTTATCTATTATTTCTGACAGTCATTGCATTGAGGGATACAACATAATTGTGTTATTTCAGGCAATAAAACGGTCATCCCCCACAGACAAATAATCAAGCAATTTAAAATGTGGTCATGGTTGCCTGAGCAGCCAGATTCTGATTTCAAAAGGCCTGGCTACATAACCCTGAGTACGTTGTGCTTTTTAAGGAAAAATCCTTTCACAAAATAAATATTGCCTGGGGGCATGGGGGGAAGGTAGTGAGCATTTATTGTTTTTGCAAACATCTCTTTTGCTCTCCGGATATGACAACATCAGAAATTCCTTAAACTCCGGTGTTCTGCTTCTCACACACACTCACAGAGTTTCTGTCTGTTTTCATATACACACACAGAGGTTTTGGGTACTTTTGGGTAGGTTTTCTTTTTGGTTTCATATTGTTTTTAATCTAAAACTTTGATCTGTGGGCATTTTGTTAATTTATTATGATACTGTGAAAGCTATGGGAAGCAGTTAATAAATCCTACAGACAAGGAAGTCGTTGGAGAAGGCTGAAAGACAGATGATAGTTACAGTAAGAGGAGCACGTTCTTCATAGCATAAAATTTATTTGTACAGCCATCACAGCCAGTCCTGAGGCACTGAATTCAAATGAAATTGACTGATGCCACACATACTAGTTACCAAGCTAGAATGGACAACTTCATCTACCAAGTATTTGAGGTTTTTTGGTTAAGACTTGTTTTAGTCTTCTTGAAGAGTTTAAGCCAGCTGTAGGAGTTAACAGATGATAACATTTTGATTTGGACTCTTTTAAATGAAGCATCCATATCATATCAGGTAGTACAATTCTACTAAGTGTTTTAGAACACAAGACCCATTAGATAAAGGAGGAAGGGGCTGATTTCATCCTTCTCCTTTACTAATTTCCTTTTGACCATCAAATCTGATTTCCTGCAGGCCTTTTCTCTGTTGAGAGATATGTTTTCTACCTTTCTAAGACATGCATCCCACTCCACTCCAGGACCTGCTCTTTGTGTCTTTCCCTTAGCCACAGGATCTGCCCTCTCAGCATTCCCCCAGCACCATTTCCACCTCAGGATATGCAGAGCTTGATTTGAAGGCAAAACCAATGTGACCCAGCATCACAAGACTGGGCAACCACCAGCAAAAAGGAAAATGAGCAGGACCTCAGACATTCACTGAACAGCTTTGGCATTGTTACATATCATGAATCTCAAACTGTGACTCTATTAAAGCCCAAATTCACCGTCCAGCACCAAGCAGCAAAGCAGCATGCACAGTGATCACATCAGACTGGTGCTTGATGAGATCACCTCTCCCAGTAGCCTACAGCCTGCAGCCCTGACAGCTCCCTCCTCTGCATCAGACCAGCTGCTCTGCTTGCCCTCAAACCCTTCTACAAACTATTCTCTCTGCCTTCATCCAGGATAAGGCTTTCTCCTCATATTTTATTGGAATAATGAAGTCCCCTTTTCTCACAGTTCAGTAGCCACAGACAACTGACAACAGCTCAGTTTCCTTAATGGACAATTTTTCATTAAAAAGATTTTTAAATTAAAAAAAAATTACATCTGAATGCTCTTAAGTCGGCAAAATACCCAGAAAACTATATCTATAATGAAAATAAGTCCTCTCAGATATTTTGTAAAATCACAATAAATTTTTCATTTATCTCAAAAAAGAAACACTGCAAAGGTTGTATTCATGCCCACATTTGTCGTTGACATTTCTATCTTAACTCACTAAGACTATGACAACAACAAAATCATATTTGCTTACATGTTATTCTTCTACACAATCATTAATGATGGCTAAAAAGAGTTTTTTAACCACACAACCCATTTCTCCTAAATTAAGAACTGAAACACTGATGCAAATATTTTGTTAGTGACTTTTCATCTATTTCCAAATTATTTTTCTTCAATGACATTGTCCATTAAATTTTATACTTTGTCTTGGGAAAATGATTTTAGAGCCAGGAAAACTTGTAGCACTTTGGAGAAGATCACCATCCCCTAGTTTTTTCTCTGGGTTAGGCTTTTTGGGTTTTTTTGTTACTGAAATAAAGAGCTACAGAATATAACTTTCTTTTCCCCTGCTTCTGGAAATGAACAATATAGAAGACAATGAGTCAAATTTCTCCCTCATATCCATGTCAGATTTTTATCATATACTGGTAAGGGAAAATAAATAATTTTACTGTTGTCATGCATAAGTTTGCCTCATTACATCTTCTTGGTATTAGACCAATTTGCTGGTAGTAGCAATGAGACAAGGTTAATCATCAGGTAAAGAAATGCACTTTAAATGTTTAAGCTGTGCTGTTTATGCTAGATTTACTCAGTGACTCCACTGTTGATAATAATTTATTATAAAACTAAGACTTTTAAAATATTTTAAATACAAATAACTTTCATAATCACATTATCTTCAGCACTTATGCTGCTCTTTTACACTTAGCCATTCTGCTTTGGAAAAAAAGAAAACAGTTTATTTTTAGCTTTGCTCTGAGTCAACACTGAGCCCAAAGATCTTGAAAAATATTCAAAATACAAGAAATGAGACTTTAAAAAAAATACTAAAATAATTTGTTGTCTAAACAGATAAAAGGAAACAGAACTGATACTGGAATTATTTACAAATACATTTCCTTCCCCTTGCTCACTGTGCCCTTCACTCAACTCCCTGCTAGCTGCAAACTCTGAGACACCTGTGAGTTCCTGGCAAACCTGCTTTTCCATCAGAGAAGAGCACAGCTCAGCTCAACATCCCTGCAGTGTCTCAGCAGGATTGTTTCTCCTCCCATCCACGAGCTACCAAAGCTTCCCCTCCCAAAACCTGCTGGGGAAAAGCCCCGGCAGAGGAACCCCCGTGGCCCAGGTGTTCACCACACTCACGTCTCATCGGGAGGAAACAACCCAGACTTATTCACAGCTTCCCTCTGACAGCTGAGGAGGAGGGAAATTGTGAACAAATATTTGTAAACTGCCTGAACAGCTCCTGTGGAAAGATTTAGCCAAGCAGTAAATGACAGCAATTCCTCCTTACCCCTATCAGCATGAATTTCCACTCAGTTTACAAGACAGAGTTAAGTTCTAGCTTAATGTGTTGTTTCCTTTCCATAAAGGCTTTCTGCCCTTTAGTTGAATCAATTTTCTTGAAAAGGGAACACTTCACAGTCCATATTTAAGATAAGATTGAAACAGATAAGCCTGATAGTGCTCTTAAAGGGCAAAAAATACCCACAACAATCTACAAAAGCTTACTTATTCAAGAGAAGCCTTTTTCTGAGGAATAGAGAAGATATTTCCGACAACTTTTCCCAAATGGAACACATCCCCCTATCTCTGAGTCTCCTCATTGTTTCATGCATGTGTGCCTGTAGCTTTCCTGCATCCCCTCACTTTCTTCCTAGAGGATGGAATCACTGATTACTTTGCCCTTTCTCTCAAAGATAATGGTTGAGAAAGCTACAAGAGAAATGAGGGTGTTCCATTACTTGCTCACATCTCACTCCACATGACTGTACTGTCAATGCCTTTGGCAGTGGTGTCACAGGTGCACAGCAGGCACAGAAGCCATATCCTTCAAATACCATAAAATCCTGTAATAATTTTACTTGGAGACAGTGGCTCATTGACCCTTCCACTTGAAATTCTCAGAGAGGAGCATTTAATGCTTGAGAAACACAAAAGAAAAGAAAAAATGGTCCAGCCCTAGCAAAGAGAGCAGCAGCAGTAATGACTCAACATTCACACTGCTTTTCATGTCTGTTTCCCAATGCATTTTGCAAATGGGGAAATTGCTAAAAAAGTGAAAGGAAGAATTTTACATGTTAATTAGAAAGACCAGTGGCAAAATTAAAATCACTAGAGGAAGAGGTATTCACTTTCTCCCACTTTCAGATACATAAACTTGAGTACCCTTTCCCACTGTTTATACATAAGGAGCCATGGTGTCCTGCAATAGTCGATCCTCCAGACTCACTGCACTGTGTACATGGAGCCAGCCCTTACCTCAGGGACAGAGGGACTCTGCCCACACCAGAACTTTTACCTTTGGTGAAAACCTCTCTGTCTCATTTTCCTCCTCTGCCACATATGCCAGTGGGCAGCCTAACCACCCAAAGAGAAGTGCACTGCATCTCCTCTGCATCTGCATTGCTTTTCAGAGCATGATTGATGAAAAGCATAAAAAGAGTGAGTTTGTGTGTTTATGTTTATATGTCTTTGTGTGTGTCCACAACAGAGGAGAGAATGGATTTATATTTGTTTCTAATCATTTGTGTCTTGACTGATCTGTTTCTTGTAGTACTATTTTTTATGAGCACTTTACCCAAACATCTCCCCTGCCTAGATGATCTATAAGTTCCCTGCCAAGCCAAGCCATTCTGTGATTCTCTGATTATCTGGATGCACATGTTTTCTGGAAGTAAAATCACCAACTTCTTTCTTCTATGCCATTCCTTGGAAAGACCCTGAGAAATGAAATGGAATAAAAAGAATTAATTGTGCCAATGATGGTTGCAGAGAAACAAGAATATTGGAAGTTTCCACAGGGGATGGAGAGAGAGCAGTTTGTATCTGAACAACAGACATATAGTGATGACACTTTTAATTCTGCATAACTTACCCTGCAAAGACAGGCTGGTGGCTATCAAACACTTTGCAGCTGCACTGATAGAGCACTTGATAGAAACTTAAATGAAGATGCAGAAATTTAACCCTAGGCCAAACTCAGAAGCAAGAGGTATCAATACTTATTACCCCATGGTGAATATCCTGTGGCCTATTTGCAGTGTGTCTGGTGTGTGTCTGATAGAGTTTATATCTCAGAGTAAAAGCCCAGACAGAGATTTGCATCTGTCCCAGAAGACTGCTTGGAAGACATGAACACTTCTCATGTGCTTCTCATATACCCTTAAAATCAAAGCTGCAACGCTGTCACAGCAAAGCAATGTGAAAGACTTGGTTCTCAGCCCATCAATTCCCCTAGGACTTAATTAACATTTTAAAAGAACAAAATAATTTCCCCTACTGAACCAATATAGCAACACATCTCAGATCACAACTTTAAAATTAAACTAAAGCAACAGACCACTACCAGTGGATTAGATGTGATGAATTTGCACAACTGTAAAGTTTTGGCAATATTCCAAGCAACATGCCTCCATAGCTGTGCTATCAGTACTTAAAAAGCATTTAAAAAAAGACTTATAATTATCTGTGATCAGCACAAGGAAAATCCCTTTAGAAGTAGGCTGATCCAATTCTTCAGTGATATCACCTAAATGACAGTCTTGTGGCACCTCCATCAACCATGCATGAAGTATTGTCCCAGTAATCTAAACTTCCAATAGATTTCTGAATTTCTAAATTAAAAAATCACCTCAAAACAAACAAAGAACCAAACAGCTTTTTTTTTTCACTTGGGTTGTAAAACACACTTTAGAGGAGACAGAGCATAATTCTTCTCCTCTTCAGAGGTAACATCTCCCTGTGTTAAGATATGCACAAGAGATTAATTACCTCACTCTGGACAGGCTGTTCTGCTGACATCCTGCAGCCAAACCACAACTGCCAGAGAAACCTGAAAAGTTTGAATTTACCATGTTTTGCTGCTAAGCCTCAAAACAAGTTCTGCACTTCCATTTACTTTGAAATTCTGTGGAGGAAAAATTCCTGATGACCGTGAAGTCTGACTCTCAGTTAGAGACAGAGAGTGGTACAACCAAAAAATGCTAGGAGGGCACTGAATGAGACCAGATTCTACCAGGAAGTTTGGGATGAAACAGAGCATCCTACAACCCTGCACCATGGAGAAAACACATAATTAAAAAGACTCAGATTTTCAACTAAAAAATATGCTGAGTGAAAACTGAAGGTACAGAAAAAAATTGAAACTGTAAATAGAGACAAAGTAAAAGGCTTCTATTCTGAAACATAATAAAACCCATTGAATATTAATTTGATTATTGAAAGAAAACAGCAAATTCATAACCTAAAGAATCGTGAAAAAATTTATAAGTAAGACTTATTTGAGCTTCCTACCCTTTTGTGACAGCAAATTAGAATGAAATTAGGAAAACAGTAGGGACATATACATCTTGTATGAAAATAATAAGGATATTATTATCTAAAATTTCATCATAGAGACAATTTTTCTATTTTATAATTTTCTTCTTTAATTTTGTGAAGGCAAGAAAAAGCAACTTAAAATTAAACAAAAGCATGCTACAAAATTACTCTTTGTTTCACAAGGCATCTTTCCTTTTTTTTTCCTCCCAATGTTCTAGTACTGGTTTTATTAGACAGCCTAAAATGTTATCCCCATTCGAGAGGATAAAGGGGAAAAATGTAAGCTTCTTCTTAGTTCCTAATGAAAAATATTGTATTACTAAAAATAACTTCAAAGGATAAAAATGGAAAGTTCTACTAAATAAATTATTTCACTGCTGCTATCTTTGTCCATTCTATGCATTCCAGAGCTTCTTTCAGGTTGATTTTTATAAATCCAATTTTAAAATGAGCAGAAGTTAATGCTAAAATTATACATACCTGCAGAAGTTGCCAATTGGGTTCTCCCAGAATGCAAATTTCTACGTTTTCTTTTGGGAAATTATTTTCTACTTGTAAAGTATGAACAGGGTTTTTTTTTTTTTCAGAGTTCCAACTTAAATCTCTAGCTACAGTAATCTTTAAGTGTCCTAGTAGAAAATCATAACAACTTAAATGTTGTTATGTGACTTTTTTGACCCACTCAAGTCTAGCGACTTAAGGCTTTCATTCCTTTTAAAATAATCCCTAAAAGAGTTTCCAGTGTGATGTATTTAAAATTAATGCATCAATGGGTTTAATTAGGATCCAGCTATACCAAGGAACACAATGCACAAAATGAGAAGGAAAGAATAGTTTCACACTCTTCCTCAACTTTCTTCATATTTTCATTATATTTTTTCTCCTCCTGTAATGTTTATTTTCTCAGGACACTTCCCTTCCCATTACCACTTCATTTTATTTTATTCTTCATTGCCTGGTTCAGCCCTTTATTATTTTATTATTGTGTTAGGTGAACAAAAGCTTCTTTTGCAGTACAGAATTGATTGCTTCCCCACAGGAGTGTCAGAAATCAGCAGGGAGCTGAAAAAATAAACATCCAGAGCCAGTGTTTCTCCAGAGAGAAACAGGAGGAGACAATATTTCCAACAATAATTACTCATGTCCATCCTGATGGAAACATTCCTGACATAAGAAATTGAATTTATTCTGAAAATAAAAATAGGAGAACAGAACAATCTCTGTCCAGGAAGTTTTAGCAAAAGCCATGAAAGTTGTCAGTGTTTCTGTTTTATTCAGTCTGTTAAGGTAACAATAATTTTGTTTAGGTATTTGCTTTCTACGAATCTTAGACTATTCCTATTTACTGCCTTTTTTTTTCTTCTTAAATTTAGTTTTGTACAATTCATAATCTTTATAGTCAGAATATTACACAGCATTGCTAAGTCTTTCTTTCAAGTCTTTACAATTTGATCAAATTCTTGATTTTGATCTTTCTTCATCACAAAGAAGCATATATTCCAACAGGGGAAAAAAAGAAAAAAAAAGGCTCTTTCAGTGTAGAAGATAGTTAATTAATACATGGCATGTGATCAACAACCTTCATCTCACATATAATATTCAAGACTTGTGCATTATTTATGAAACTACTTTGCATTATCAGCTAGGAATGAATTGTTTAGGAATTAGTGCCCCTAAACACCAAGTACTGCAGGGGCCCTGCTCAGGAGCACAGCAGGGACCTGTGCCTGTCTCACTGACCATTGGAACTCACTCCCAGGGCAGCCTGCATGGGTGGGTGCCTGGGAAGGCAGTGGCAGAAAATCATAAAGGAACAGCTCAACAGCAATGGCAAGCCCAGGAGGGCAAGGAAGGGGAAAACCTGCTTGATATCATGTGGGTACTGACAAAAACAGAATTCATCTTTCCACCTCCTTTTTTAGACAACTAACTGTCCTTTTGAGAAATTAAATGAGCAAATTAGATCAAATTGAATTACATCTTATGGAATTAAATTAGTTATAGGGGTTTAATTAACTCTGTGGTCCAGTAACTCCAGTTCTGTTTTACTAGATTCTCTCTTGGCTCATTTATTCTCTCTTATTTTCTTTTTATAAATTTCTTCCTTTATTCCTTTAAACTCACCTGTAGAATCAATTTTCAAATAATACACATATACAGACCCATCTGCATGCAGAGCATTCCAGAAAAGTTTCTCTTTTTAAATTTTTATTTATTTTTTATTTTTTGAATTTAGTTGCACTTAACTGAGCTGCTGTGAAAGGAACAGTAGTATTTTTTCAAGTCAATAGAATTTAAAATGTTTTACTAAAATAAAATAAAATTGCATCTTATAGTTTTAAATTTGGTGAAAATATAATCCCTGCAAAAACTTCTCCAAACTAAGATATTAATCATATATTGCTATAATAGCAGAGAATCAAAGAAACTAAGGAATCTCTCACTACACAAGCTATTCCAAGTAGGTTGAAGAAAGCCCCAGAGAGTACCAGACATGCACCTTCACTGAGTGGAGTTTGGATGATTTAAGAGAATTTCCTTTCACACTCTGTGTGAGAACTTGTTGCAGAGTTGAAAGCTGGGATTTTATATGCATGTACTGCAAAATGCAAGAAGAAAACAGGAAAGTGTGCATAAAGCAGACAGAATCCTTGTAGAAGCTTCGTGATACACAAAAAAATAATTAATTTATTGAGTTTACAAATTATTCTGGTAGAAAATATGTAAAGGCTATCTGGGATATAAAACTCCCACTACTTGCTTTAAACATTACATCTTACTGTTCCTTTCAAGTCAAATAATACTCTGATTTATTCTGGCTTGTTTGGGCTTTTTTTCCTGCTAAGAAGGTCTATCTTAACAAAATATTTTCAAAGTTCTCAAAAATGACAAACTATTGTTCTCTTTCTTATTTTATGAAAGATGACCATAATATCATCTGATGATGTAATCAATTCAGTGTCTCTCCCTCCTTCAAAAATTTCATAACTCACTGGAGTTACACTACATGAAAGACGTCTCTTATGAAAGTCAGCCAGAATTCACTGATTTGGCCCTCTGGAGAGCACTCTGATTATCAGACAATCTGGGTGTGTGTTATGGAGTAAAACCAAAACAAATTAAACTAAATATTTCCTTATACATTTCTCACCTAAAAAAATCACTGTTTATTCTTATCGAAATAAATAGCATGTAACTATTAAAGTACAAATCTCATTTATCTTCACAGAATTCACAGAATGACTAGGTTGGAAAAGACCTTAAAGATCACTGAGTCCAACCCATGCCATAACACCTCAACTAGACCATGGCACTGAGTGCCACATCCAGTCTTTCCTTAAACACATCCAGGGATGGTGACTCCACCACCTCCCCGGGCAGATCATTCCAGAACTTTATCACCCTTTCTGTAAAGAACTTCTTCCTAATGTCCAACCTATATTTCCCTTGATGCAGCTTGAGACTCTCTTAATAGAGTTAATACTGAAAAACCTATCCTAGAGTGCTTTTTCAAAGCATGATTTTTCCATTTGTGTAAAAGTCACATTGAAAATCTGTGACTTTTTTTATTCTTCAAGTATTCCATTGTTTAGTGCGCATTTAGCCTTACAACCAACTTGTGATTAAATGCGGTAAACAAATAAAAATTTTTCCTCATTTCTAATAATACACTGCATGCCTGGACCTGAGCTATTGGCTGTTTGCTGATTACTGCTGCATCTATGCTCTTAAGTGAGGAGCAGTTGATGAAGTTATTCCCAACCCAAATCTCTTCTGCCCTGCTGAGCTTTTCCATCCACAAACTAGACACAACCACCGTGTTCTCACGAGGCACCACCATAAGTGAGGATGCAGGGCCAACAGGAATTGCAGATTTACCTGGTAGGCTTCCCAGAATTTCCCCAAGCCCATTCCCTGCTGATGAACCACTTCTATGTCAATAGTGGTGGCTCCATGTGTTAGTTTTTTATAATACTAATATGTAATATCACCTCTGCAATAAAATGTCCGTCACTACTCTTGGACTAACTGCAGATTAAATTTTAGAAATGAGATTTTTCTTGGCAACACCTGCACAAATGAGAAAAAGATAAATTAAATTGTTCTACTAAGAAGAAAAGAAACCCAGGCACTAAAGCCTAACTGCTTTTATTACATCTAGGAAATAAGGGTAAATTATTTCTTCATTTACTTTTTTTGGTATGAAATTGCCAGGTAACATTTCTTAGACCTTTGCCTCCTAGATTTAAAGAAAAACAGTGAGAATTTCAAAAATAATGTATTTAGGTCATGTAAAAATGGAATATAACCTTTAGAGAGGGGGGAAAAAGTTGAAGTGATTTTCCTCATTGAAAAGACTGCACTAATGGTCTACCTGACATATAGTACCTGACAGTTGGTAAGAAACATTTTCATAAGACTACAAAGCTGGTATATCAAAGTACAATATTAATTTGCTTGCCTTTTCTCTAATTCTGTGTTCTACCTGTGTCAGTGGGGACAGGGAATCTTGAAATGATTAAATATATTTTTAATGTGTTAGAATATTTTAGCAAAAAATACAATTAATCTATTACTTTTCATACATTAAGCCCTTTTAGAAGGAAAATAAAATGTCCATCTTCTATGATGAGTTGAATGGAACTGACTTGGTTTGCTTTTACACATGTTATTTCTGCATATGGCAAGATTCTCAAGACTTGATGAAAATTCCAGAAAGAAAATGCTTTGCAATTTCTGTTTGTACAGGACCGCAGATAAACATCTTCAAACTCCATTAAATCAACTGGAGAACAGTTCATCATTTCTCATGAGCCCACTAGATCATAATCAAGAACACAAATTTTTTTGCACAATTGCTTTACATCACACACAATGTGGCACCTGCAAGAGAAATTTCATTAGAACTTTCTGTCAGTTATGCTCTGTCATACAGGAGATAGAGGCTTCTTTCTTAACATTGCTGTCTCTGGAGCAGTGGCAGGAGGCATTGGCATGTGATTTGAGCATCAAAACCAGAGAGCACAGCACTCCTTTCACTTTATTACAGAGCTCAGTTCATAATTTAAACTGTGATCTGGTATTTAATTCACCTGCAAAGGTACTGTTTTGTAGAAGTGGGAAGGAATCAGAAATATCTGTGGTTCCAAGGATAGGGAACATGATGGGAAAATCATAACTAATATGACTGACATGTAGCAGATATATACTTACCCAACCAAACACACCCCAATGCTTTTCCTTTGTGATTATTATGAGCAAGCAGGAATATCTGGTTTTTTGATTAGCCAATAAAACTGGATTTACACTCAGTAAGAATGAATGTATTGCTTTAAAACAGTCATTGAAAGTATTTTGTATTACTACGAAAGAGACCAAAGATTGTCACTGATCCAGTATTGTACTTGACAATAACCAAACCTGTTTTCTTGTAGGCCTCCTATCAACCTACTTTAGGGGTTAGTAAAATACTAGGTGTTTATAAAACCATGTTGACCATAACTGTTTTCACAAATACTGGTTAGAGTAGCCATAATTTGTTAACATAAACCCATTGATTACAGTTTTAAATAGTCCAGATTTAGGTTCCCTGAATGGAATTTTTTTCAATTTTCAGATTAGCATTGGCCGTGGACAGACTGTTCCCAGCCAGGTGGGCAAAGAACGCATAGGAATGTGGAACTGAAGTGGTTTTGTACACAATCTATCACAATGCTTTAAAGAAATCACCAATGAAATACTCGATTGCACTTTGAAGAAACAAACCTAAGAATCACAGCTGCAATATTTTACCTTCAGGTCCATCTTTGCCCTCTATTAAAATTCCCTTTGAGAAGATATTATTTTTCATGTAGCACATCAAAGGATACTGCTTTGCCAAGTGTTTAGTAGAGATTGTTGTAGAACTTTGGGTTACATTCGGTGTTATCAGACTCCTTGCAGGGTGTGATTCATTGTCACCTATCTCCACTGCATCCTCTTAAATCAGGCCTTTGTACTACAACATTCACTTGCAACCTTGAGAACTGTGCATCCAACAGGAGATGTTTACCTCTTCAACCTATCGGAATTCCATCTTAAACTTACAGAATAGAAGCATATTTTTCATTGTGGTCTTCATCCTGCATGCAGTTCCATACTAGAAAGATGCAAATGGATTTTGCTAGGAATTTTATTTACCTGGCACAAGGCCCCAGAAACCCTCAGTAAGGGTGGTTAAGAAACAGGTGAAAATACATTCAGAAATCATATATAAGTTTCTTTTTTTTTTTGTCCTAATTTGAATAATCTTAAAATGCTTTTGTTCAGCTGCCAGCACATAAAGTTTAATTTGGCAGAACTTCTGCTTGGAAGAACACAATGTCCTGAAGTGGGTTTTCTTATGGAAAGCCTTCCTTTTAGCTTTCAGCAAGCACAATATACACCAGTCCTAGACCAATAAGCTAAATCCAAAGAATGTATCAAAACAGAAAGGCAAAGTGTGTGCATTTCTCATTGGTACATGAGTCTGAGTCTAAATTAATGGAAACTGGGTACTCCACAGGGAGTCTAATTGTCATACAAATTCCAGTAACTTAAAATATCCTCTGATTTGTCTGACTTTGCTCTTTCAATTCTTTAAACCCAAATCCTCAGATTTTTTTCCTGTGATTTACTCCATGAAGAGCATGTTGATTTGATTTTTCACATAGGGATACAGCTCTTATTACAGGTATTATTATGGCTAAGCTTCTTTCATATTTGTGCCTAGAAGTCCCAGAACAACTGAACTGGAAACCACTAGCTTCAATATAAAGATGAATTTTCTTATTGATAGTTATAAATAATAAAAAACCAGAAAAACAATTTTAGTTTTGTCTAATAAATTCAGAGACAACTGAAGATCCTTGTAAAACTTTTCTGGCACTGTGAAAAGCATCTTGTGATATAATAGAGATAATTACACACACCATTAGAAGGAACGATCTCAATCTCGCATTAGAAATCAAACACCTTTCTTTGCCAGTATGTTGTTTTCATAAACTAAAATGAAACTGTGATATTTTTCAGTAATGATCCAAAATTATTTAATTATTCTCTTTAAAGTGACTGTGTTTTGGACCATTAGAGCAGATTATCATGAGAATTTTAAGAAACTTTTGTTGTTTAAAGCCACATTAAGAATGAGCTATATCCAAGTACAGAAAAAAACAATATTTTATTTATAATCTTAGTTTAGTGTTTGAACTACAAATTCTGGTTCTAGAATTGCTTAAAAGATCATGGGTTTTATAGGCTTTCACAAGTAAATTAATTTTTGGTTTGATTTTTTTACTTTTTTTTCATTTTTTTCACAGAATGGTGCTTTCGGTAAATACAGAGCAAATCATTACATGGAGAAAAAAAAGGTTTACTTGTTTTTCTCACTTGCAAAGTTACTGTTATTACTCCATTCTCTGTTGAATAATTTCAGAAAGGGCATGAGAAAACAAAAGAAAAAAGAGAAAGTGACAAAATAGACCGAATCTCACCACTAGAATTCACCATAAAAATTCCCAAAGTGTAACAGAATTCTTACAAAATTTCCTAGATCAGTTCTTTTAGGGAATCAAGATCTCCTATGAAAAATATGGCAAATGGGAGTCAGGGTAGGTTGGGCAGGAAAACGGGAACGAGGAGGGTAAATAACTGCAGCAAAAACAGGTTCTGAGGAATACACATAATTTTGTCTGCTTTAGATCACAATAGAATTTTTAATAAATAAATTTCTTTTTCTTTGTAAAGACACTTTTGAAACAGTAGATTTAGCCCAGTCATTTGTGTCATTTTTTTTATAAACCATCTTTTGTTGTCCCCCCACCCCACCCCGTAATGTCATAAATGTTTTAGATTTGAGTCTCTTGAACATTGTCTTTCGAGTTCATTCGAATCAATAACGGTTCATGCACTGAACTGTGTATTGAATTTATTGTGTTAACTGTTGTTGTGTGGTTGAAAGGAGATTTATAAGAGTTATAGTGATTTAAGTGCTCATGCTCTATTGCTGGCATGGGCAAATGACTCTCTATGGGTGTGTCACCTGTAAGCTCATCATCCACATTAATGATCTCTACAGTCCGTGTTGGAGCATGATGGTTCTGCCGGTGATGCTGTTTCCTCATTTTGTAGAAAATTACCAGCATCACAGCAGCCATGAGAGTGATAGCCACAAAACAACCAATTATGATTTTGGTAGTCTTCATAACCTCATCTATTCCTGGGATCCCGTTGTTTGTGTCCGTCACAGGAATGGTGAACGTTTTTTCTGTTGATCTTGTGCTCTGTGGAGTGAGTGAGGTTGTCATGTTAATGGTTTCCCAGTTGGTAACTGGTGTGGGCCCAACCTGCTCTGTGGTCTGTGCCTCATCCTGAGAAGGTTCCACAGTCTCTACCGTGACGGTTGAAAAGTACGTGTAACCGGGGTTATCCAGGGCGGTCACGTTCAGCGTGGCAGAAGCCGTGGTATTCCCAACAGAGTTACTCACCATGCATGTGTACAAACCCGTGTCTTGCACGGTTACCTTGGTAAAATTTAATGTGCCATCACTGAGCACAGCAATCCGAACTCTGTACGCCCCATGCGTCATCACTGATCCATTTGGAGTAATCCAGGATACAGAGGTCAGGGAGGTCGATGCCCGGCATTTCATCTCTGCAGCCATGCCTTCTGTGACGTTGAGGTCTGCTGGTGGCTCCACTATGACCGGAGCATAACATGTGAAGTAATTCAGGTCCAGCTCACCAATGTACCTTCCTTTTAAACTGGGGGGCGTGTGGCAACGGGCACAGCATGCAGTGTTGGAGGGTGCCTTGTCTTTAATCCACCAGCTGAGCCAAAGGATATCACAGTTGCAGTTCCAAGGATTGTGATGCAAGTGGATCCTTTCTAGGCGGAGCGGCGTGAACAGGTCATGAGGCAGTAGTGTTAGATTGTTGTGTGCCAGGTTGATCTCTACAAGCGACTGAAGGTTATCAAAAGCATTCCTTTCTATCACTTGAATCTGAGACTGTATCATCCACAATTTCTGAAGATGCATTAACCCTTGGAAAGAGCCTGGCCGGATTGCAGTCAGGTGATTCCCAGAAAGATCTAACTCATCCAGTTTTACAAGTGGAGTAAGGTTAGGAATCTCTCGAAGATTGCACATGGCAAGGTTCAAATACCTCAAGTTGGACAGACCTTCAAAGGCACCTTCTGAGATGTATGAAAGCCTTTTCAATTCCCCTAAATCCAACCTCCGGAGAGAAGGGATTCTGTTAAAAGCATAAGAAGGGATGCTCTCAATGGGGTTGTTTCTCAACCACAGTTCCTTCAGTTTTGATAGGTATACAAAAGCCCCATTTGGGATAGTGGTCAGACGATTGTCAAAGAGTTCCAAAGTGTTGAGATTGGCCAGACCATTGAAAGCCCCTATTTCAATTGTTCTGATGTGATTCCTGCTGAGCTGCAGGATTTCTAGATGCCTCAGATGCTTGAAGCTATTCACTTTAATGATTTGAATCTGGTTCTCATGGAGATTGAGTAGCCGGGT
The DNA here is from genome assembly GCF_022539315.1 of Serinus canaria. Lineage (NCBI taxonomy): Eukaryota > Metazoa > Chordata > Aves > Passeriformes > Fringillidae > Serinus > Serinus canaria. The sequence continues at coordinate 20,450,970 of NC_066319.1, forward strand.
GTTGGTGGAGATGCCGTCTGGCACGTCTCTAAGATTTTTCCGTACGCAAATCACTTTACTGAACTGGTTGCTGCAAGAGCAGACAGAAGGGCAAGTTTGAGCCCTCACTAGACCAGCCACCACAAGAAGCTGAAGAGCCAACAGCACCACAAGCAGGGGGTCAAATAGGGCCCTGTTAAACCTAGGACCTATCATTATCTGCTGTGGATGTAAGGTCATCTTGTTCAACATTCATAATTTATTTGGTGTTGGTCCTTCTGGAGTTTGAATCGTCTGAAAGAAAGGAAGAAATGAGAAGGAGAACATTAAATTAATCTTAAAAAATTCTGTTATCTCAACAAAGGCTTCTCAAGTCCTTTCAGTCAACTCTACCGATGTCTCAAAATTTGACAGTGAGAACAGGTATAGAATTTCTAATATTATGTTTCAGTACAGATATGTATGTCAGCTGCAACTGGCAAGGAGATAAGAAATAGCCATACATTAGTTCTCCTGCACATTCCAATGTACAGTGTATGCAGGTGGAGGGCAGATAAGAAGTTCAATCACAATGAATACCTAAAAGAAATGCAACTCAGGGAGAGTTGAAAGAAAGGACAAGCATCTCAAAAGGCAAAAGTTAGCAACATAGGATTCTGCTAAGATAGGAATTATCAGAGTATTCAAGGTGTTAACCTTTTTACACATTGCAAGAGAACAGATAATATGAAAATCAAGTTTCTGGTATGGATAAAAATCTCTGTCTGTCCAAACATGATTCCTGAATCAGAGTTTACCTAAAAGTAAGTCTCCAAAACTGAATCTCATGCAGATGACAGGGCATGATCTTGCCTATAAGAATTAAAAAAAAAAAATTAAAATAAAGAAGCATATTGAGCATCATCCAATTTAATGATATGGCCTCTTCAATTCTTTTGTTCGGCACCAGCAGCAGAGAAACACTCATCAGCAAACGTGTACTGAACACAGAAATGAAAATAGACATTTATTTAAATGGTGAAAAATATCCCTGTAGCTGCAGGGTTGTCAGTTTCATTGGCACCTTGAAAAAAACCTTAAAACATTCTTACTGCAAAGGGAAAAAAAGACCTTCACACTACAAATGATCATTACCATTTTAAGAACTTCAGTACTGATTCATGTGTGGCAGTTTTTATAGTCCCCAGCCTTCAGTTCATTTTCAATCTGCTGCTCAGTTCAAGATTCCTCTGTTGCCGAGATTAATGAAATTTCTTATAAATCAGCCAAAAGTGAGGTCTTAGAAATTACAGCGAGCTTAAAGCATATTTATAACCCAGAGCACCCAGATGGATAGTACATATATATTCATTAAAACAAAATACCATAAGGCAACAGTTTTCCACTCCAGGCTCCAAACTGATTCATTTTTTGTAAAAAATAGAGACCTTTCTTTAAAAAAAAAAGCCAAAAAAAAACCACCAAACCAGGAAAATATATTAACTTTCATCTCACAGCAATTCATTTAATGAAACACTTTTTTTTCTAATTGTATATTCAGACAATGTGTTTTTGAGAATATATTTCTGTATTTTTAAAATACCTGTTATAATGGTGCAGAGCTAGCAAGTGTTTTCATCTCATTTTGAATAATTTACTGCAGAAAAATCCAATATAATGGTAAAAAAACTGTGAAGGGAACTAAAAATTCTGGGCTGTATCTGTATGTTTGATCTCTCTATATGTGCTATTTATAAAACATCATTCTTGTTATGAAAGATTCATGAAACCAATGTGTTTTGCAACCTTGAGCAAGTCACTTCTGTCTCTTCAGCTTACACTTCTGTCCCATGGCTCTGGAGAGCCCTGTGGCTGCAGTGTTAGCTGTTGCTGCTCCCATCCCTCCATCTCTTCCCTCTGCCAACACCTGCACTCCTGAACATCAGCTTGATGGGCTTAGGGTAATGTACTAGACTAGATGAGGGGTCACTGCCCTGCACACCTTCCTTTGCACTGCAGGCTCACCAGGTCACTTATCTCTTCAGAGGTGCTGAACAGGATGTATGGAGAGACACTCTAACCACTAAAATTCAACTTTGCTTGCAAAAGTCCATCTGCAGTAAAACTATATTCAAAAAGCAGCTGAAAAGGCCATGGTTCCCATCTTTCTTACACAGTTATGAAGAAAAACCTGCCGTTGTGGTCAAAAGAATTGTATTAGAGACTAATATCAATTTTAGGGCTCTTAGTTAGGACCTGTGATCCATGATCCATGAATTTTGCTGCTGAATAGTAATTAACCATCATCTGTGATAGTTAATGTGATTGTACTAGCATTTTTTTCATCCTTTTTTAATTTTTAATTTTTTCTTCTTTTTTTGGTGCAGTAATTTGTTTTTCCTTTCTCATTTTCAAAATTCTTCTAAAACTTATACCCTAAGGACTTGGACTGAATAATGAATTCCATTAACAAGTAATAAAACAGACACAGAAACACAACAAACTAATTATTTTACCATTGCATTGGTGCAATGTTTTTGTCTTCACTGAAACTGGCCTGAGAACTCAGTTTGCTATGTTTGCCTTCAGAGCTGCCAGTTATCCTTGTGTGCAAGGCTGGTGAGGCACAGGGAGCACGCTGGGCTTGCAGAGGCGCAGGAATCTTCTCAGACCAATCCAGAACTAAAGGCCAGCTTTGTAGGATGTCATATAGTTTCTCTATCTTTCTTTTTGTGACTGTCTGGTCTCAATCCTGTATCCTGGATTCCCTGAAGGACCAGGAAAACCTCAACATTTGTAGAACAAAAAAGTACAGAGAAATAAGAAAGGCCATGGGAGAGCAAGCACCCTCAACATCAGGCTCTGTATTCACCAAGTCCCTTCAGCTACTCTTTTCTAGCCTCCATCAAGCTGATGATCCCAAGCCAAGCTGGAGGTACTCCAAGGCACTTTCCTCCTGTTCCAATTGCTTGAACCTGAGGGTATCTCCCAACATTTCCCTCACCTAGTTCTTCATCCAGAAAATCTTCCCTTGTCATCACTACACATATGCTCCATGGGGGGAAAATCATTTTACTTGAGTACATTACGACAATAAATAAATTATCCAATTATGAGACTGATCAGTAAATGTTGTCTAACCCAACCCAAAGTATTTACATGTCTCAGTTGCAAAAAGATTTTTGAAAGAAATGCTTTTATCTTCTTATAATAAATTCCCTATATCCTTCCTATTTTTGGTTATTGGCTGAAACAATGAATCATTCACATGGAACAGCTTTTTCCTTGAACTGAAGGCCAAAATCGCCTGTGGCTTTTACATTTACTGTTCTCCCTAGTCCTGTGCTAGGGATGTCTCAATCAAACATATGCCTCAGTACAACCATCTATCAAAGGCCTCCAGGGAAATCTGACACTGCCAGGTTTCTGTAAAATTCAAATCTGTGCATACTTCAAGTCCAGGTTTTGTTACTGGCTAATTGATAGCTTCTCTGACTCTATAATTCTGAAGATAGGATCACCATTTTGTGATATGTGAATACAAAGTTCTAGATATGTTTTCACATGTATTGGTATGTTTGATCTTTCTGTGCCTAAGCTGTATCTTGCTTAATATATAAGTAGAGAATACCTATATTGTCATCCCTCTGCAACATTTTCCAGGAGGCAGTGAGAGCAAATCTTAGCTTTTGCAGCCACTGTTTGATTTAACTTTGGATTTATTTATATTAGTTGTCATTTTGCCCTGTTCTTTGTTAGTATAGGAAGCGAACTGCACTTTTTAGGACAAGACCACACTAAGTGAACTTGGTGCTGCTAAAGTACAGAGGAGATGATGATCCAAAAAAGTGGCCATGACCAGCAGAAAGTATACCAGGCAATAACTTGCTAGTCCTCACTTCAGCTACTGAGGTTTGCATGAAGCTGACATATGGCAGTAAGATTCCTGGTAGCTGGAAGAATGTAGTAAAAATATCCTTTCTTTTATATTGGTTGTTTTTCAGGGCTCAGAGCTTAAATATTCAGCAAGTCTTGGGGCAGGTATTTCATATCAGGGCAATCTTAAATCATAAATATCTTGGAAATACCCTGGAAAAAAAAATTAACCAGCACAAAAAAAGAGTGGAAAATTAATTTAAAGCCTTGAAGGGTGTTATAGAAATATTTTAATGGGCTTTACATAAAGATCCATCTGGAGCTCTGTACTAGAGAAATTTGCTATTCAATTCCTATTTATGCTAGAGACACGGAAGGTTCAGCATTACAAGCCCACACATGGAACACAGACCATCTACCAGTTCCTTAGTCTTTGTTGACACTTCTTTGTCTTTTAAGTTTGTTTTTTTTCCATTTTCCTTGTACCAAAATAGCAACTCTACAGTCAATTCAATATCACTAGTGCCCTCTGCTGTAGAGACTAAAAATTTAGTTTAAAATGTTAAGAATTTCCTTACTGCACAGCCAGTTCCCCACACACAGTGCAATTATCAAACGTGTTTCCAAACATGGCCTTAAGTCTGTCTGAGGCACTGCTCTAATTACCACAGCATATATCATCTGTTTTTTTTAGCACAGTAATGTATATTCTCTTTATGGCCATGGAGACATTCCCAGACATATATGGAGAGCTGTTAATTTTGCTTTCTATTTTCACAGAAATAAAAAATCTTTTTTGGAATTGACATTTGATCTGCATGTTTTCCTCTCTATAGCCTATCGACTCTGTTACTCTCAATGTACTACACATTTTCCTCTGAGCTGAAAGCCCTGCCCTCTTAAGATCCAGTGCAGAAGATGAAGCAAGGAATGACAGGGCTAATTTACCTCTGCAGCTATGCTCAGTGCCTCTTTCCTTAGGGACAGCTTGGAGGATGCTGTGGTTACCCTATTGAAATATAACTTTGCCAAATGAGCATGCAGATTGTGCCTTCTTTATGGGCCTTGTAATACTACCTCCATTTTTTTTTTTTTTTTTTTTTGTTTTTTTGTTATTAGGTCTTGGATCTGATGGGCTTTGCCCTCCTTTTGCTATACTACCAAGAGAAAGTGACTGTGTTCCCTCTGATTGCCGAAGGTTTTTCCTGTAATGGGGATCTTGGATAAGAAAAGAGAACTTCCATGCCATTTGCAAAGATCTGCCTAATGAGGTATGGCAGGTGGCAAAGATATTTCCCCAAGCTCCAGTGACCCTTAGCTGGCACTTTAGTTGCTGTTGGCAACTCATGCTTTGCTTTCTGTCTTGTCTGTGTGTCTACAAAAAACTGTCTCAGCAGCAGAGCTGTGCAGTGCAAAGGCCATGGCTTTATCCCAATATATGGTTTAAGATGCAGTGTGATCTAGCACACTTTGGTTCCTGTCATGAATAAAATTGAGATGTGATGTTATATGTGCTGCATTGAAAATATAGACAGAACTTATTAAGTGTCAGGTGTTTAAACTATCGCAGTAAAATTACATCATCAAAAGTGATCACAGTTGTCTCAGCTGAAGAACTGTTAAATCACAAAAGCTCTCCCTCAGCCGTGTCCCAGAAAATTTCAGGATGAGAAGCATTCAAACCACTTTTTTCAATTTTTTTCAAGTTGACAAATATGTGGATGCATTCAGAAAATGCATCTTTGCTTCACTCTATATAGCAGAGTTATGTATGCTGTACCTCACACCCTTTTAAAGAGGTTTTCTGAGAGAAAAACCCTCTGCAATGATATCTGCATTTTTTCAGAGAACAAGCCACTCTACAGTTGCAAATTGAACAGCAGATTTCCAAACATGTGAAGAGGAGCTAGGTGCGTCAAGCAGCTAATTATGCTGGGAAGTCTCTTCCGGTAGCATCAGCACCAGAGAATTGGAAATAGTTTCTGTATGGAGCAGAGCTTGGAATACAGCAGTAAAAATAGGTCCAAATCCCAGGATGACCTTAGGCAGAAGTAACTCTTTTGACTCTCTTTTCAGGAACTCTGAATGCTCCAAGGGCCTGAGACTGATCCCCTTTTGGCAGCAATGGCAGCAGAAGCAGCCAAGGGAATTTCAGTGTAGACACGCACACAATATGCTTTAGCTCCACAAAGTACTGAAACACACGAGGGTTAGCCTTTGTCCCAGAATAGAGACTGAGCTGTGGGCAGGGAGCTCCACCGGGGTCAGAAATGCTCTACCAACATCTGCTCTGCAAATGCTCCAGCAGCCTCACATGTGTGTCCCCATATGGCTGTGCAGGGTTGGGCCAACGGAGCCACATTGCCAGGGATTCACTCACCGTTATCTCCTGCCCACCTCACCTCCCCCCTTTTCTCTCTGGAAATACCTTTCCACCTGGCTGAACCCTCAAGGACTTGAGCTCTCAGTTCAAGAGCAGTGCAAGCACTTTGCATGCTGTTCCCTGCCCCTGCACAGCACAATAACACCCTACTCTTTTTCCATGGGATGCTTTTGTCACTAACAAAGGAACACGTGCTATGCCCTTAACAGACAACTACATTGCATCATCATGCAAAATCAGTGAAATGGTTTACAGCAGGTTTACCATTTCTAAATGGTTTCCTTTCCCTAATCTTATTTTTTATTTCTTCATGGGTTGGCTCCAGTCAGAGGTGTTTGACTTTTTTAGAATAGATTGATCTACAATGAAATCCCACATCTATGACTATAGAACTGGGTAACTTTATCTACATTGTTAAAAATCAGTTTTCCCTTTTCACTGCTATAGGACTTTAAAAGTCTCAACAACAGTTAAGGGAGCCATAGCAATAATGTCTAAAATACTGTGAGTTTCAAAACCCAGCAGTTTTTTTCTATTTCTTTTTTATTTTATTTTTAGTTAAATACAATGGAGGCCAAAGCAGGCTGGATAGACAGCCCTGCAATGCAAACTAATTACTCATGAGGCCAGACAAATCAAAGCACTCACAATGCAAATTATTCTCCTCTTTGCATGTTTTGCTGCTTTGCTCTGGGACATAGTTCTGTGGCCCCTTGAAGCATTCAAGTGTAGGAGGCAGAGTGGATATTGCTGTACCATAGATACTTCCTAGTTCTCTCCTGCAAGCCTTTTAAGACTCAACTGAATCACTAAGACAGTGATCTGAAAGACCTAAATGTGATTGGACACATTCAATCCTCCTGAATCACCACTGATTTCAGGGGAGTTCAATCAAGGGTGAGTTTGACCCAGTCTGCCTTTTTCTTCTTGTCTTTCATTTTGTTACACAGAAAACATCTTTATTTCACCCACCTCATTTTCCAGCATCATTTCATGTTTCCTCTCTCATTTCTTTCTAAAGTTTAAGATTTTCTCTTTAACATCAGGTAAAAGAAAAGAACATGAAATAAACCTTTTAAAAATGAGAATCTGAGTGCACATTGGTCCAAGATAAAATATTTACATTTTAGCTAGAAAGTAAGATATTTTACAGTGTTTGAATCTCAATAAGTTTGGTATTTCTCTTTATTTACAAATATAATTTTACTCTTAAGCATCATTCACAATTTGTACCCTCAGTAGGACTAATTTCAAGGTAAAATCAGATAATATGTAATGAATATTTCTTTAGGACAAACTTAGATATCTTAAGAGGAATTATATTCTTTGTTGTCTTCTCCCTGGATGCCACTCCAGGGAGTCACTCCAAGGGTGATGAGGACAGAACAATCCTAACTTCTCTGTTCAGACTGTTCACAGTTGCATGAATAGGAGCAATCTATGAGCTATTCACCATGAGCTAAAATTCCTTCATAAAAGCCACCACAATTCAGCTTGGTTCTACTGCACCCAGAAACATTCTAGAATTTTAATTGGAATTCACTTTTAAGTGGGTTAATTCTATTGCATTAAATCTTAGTGTGGACATTCTTATTTAGAATTTAATTTAAGCTAAATTGAATCAAGGCCACAGTAACTTCAATTAAGAGTGTCCATAAAAGGATGTAATGCAGTTTAGCTAGTCCCTTTTTCAAAGTTAATTTGGATTCATTTTCTTGAGACCCCGTATAGACATTAGGAACTTTTGTTCTGTATTGATTTGGGCTTGATTCAAACCAATTACATAAAGGTAAAAAGGTTTTCTACCTCATCACTGATCCCCCTGGGTTACTGAAGTTCCATTTTGCTTCACTAATTCAGTTGATTAAATACATTTTCTCAATCATTTTGTTTGTTTCATCTCATATCTCCTTTTGGACAGATATTTATGTAGGGGAAAACAGCCAACTGAACAATAGATATTTTACAATAGCCTGGTAATAAAATTATCTTAATTACAGAAGTCTGCCATGGCACCTCATGTGCCAACCATGATATAAGAGGAAGTGAAACAAGACCTTCAAGACTTTCATCTCTTATGGCAGAAATATCTCAGTGAGCAATAATTAAACTGCCTTATTTCTATAACTATGCTTTTTAAATTCTTTTTTCATTCATTATCTAACTAAAATCACAGATCCATGTTAGGAAGGCATCTGAGAAGCACAACAAAATTAGCACAAAAACAACCCTTAATAAAAACTATATGCTGTTTGAAAGCACTGATCCAAAACAGTGCAGGTTTTAGTCATGTCATACTGGGGTCATTTTTGGAAATACCATAGTATTTTTTGGTTTTAGGGGCAATTGAACATCTATTTAGACATAGTACAGTGATACTTTATTTCAAACAAACTAAGTTTTGGTCTGGTGTAATATTGTCAATTTTTATACATGGAAACATTAAATTGTAAATTAACATCCTTTTTAAAAATGTACTAGAACATTTCAAACTGGTAGGCAAAAAAATCTGTTACTTTATGTAATATTAAAGTCTGTGTCTTCTCAAAAATGGAAAGGCAAAAATGTGTAAGGCTCATGGAATCCAAGGTATTAGCCCTGACTACTTTCAGAATTTTCTTGCCACTCACAAATGATAAAAAGAGATGTGGGAAATGTAAGGTGAGAACAACCTAAGAATGCATATATGAATGTAGCCAGTATAATGAAGAGAAACAAACAAACAAACAGAAAACTAATTAGAGTATATACTTGCACTTAAGAAAGTTTCATTCTAACCTAAGAAAATTTGAATCTAGTTTTTAAAGTCCAAAATATTATTTCCTAAATTACAATATTTGCACTTGTCTACTGAATGTGCTAAGGCTGAATAATCTTGTCACCCATACACATCATCCTCTGAGCCTTGCTGAGCTCTGGACCTCAGCAGATAACATACACAAGAAGACAAAAATATTTTAGTTTGATGAACATGTAATGCAGTAGCAGTTGTCTATACTTCTCTACAGTTTGGCAACAGAGACACCCTGGTAAAAGCCAAAGTAAATTTAAAATACTTGAAGATTACTTTGATATTAGCAAATCAGAGAATTGTCCATTTCAGTGTTATGAAAAGATCAAGTTTGTACAATAATAACTGCAGTTTTTCAAAATGAACTTTGTATTACATAAAACAGAGGAGAATGAGGGATGAAAGGAAATTATATTAAAGCAGCCATGGAAAACCTGCATCAATATTTTTCTGCAGTATGATTAAAAATAGGTATCTGCCTAAATACTTCTATGCCATGATGATGTGTCAAGAAGGCTGTTTTCCTGTTTTCCTTTTTTAACTGCTAAATTATTTGATGCTGAGTTGAAGAAGTGCTTTATAGGTATTTCATAACCTTGATAACGATAGGCTGTATGGTTAACATGTATTATTTCAAAATACCTTCTGGGAAAAACATACCCAGCTAACAACACACTAAAGCACCAGAGTCCATTTTGCATCATTGCACTTGTAGTGGCTAACTGAGTCCAAATTACTCCCTCATTCTGTTAATAAACAAAGCAACAAAGAGAAAAAGAGACATGAGTTAAAAAGTTAAGGCTGCAAATAGCCTTGAGTATGGCAAATGATGGTTAAACTTCTTGTCCTTGTAACTATGGAAACCCCTTAAGGTAAGAGTGGAACACAGGCACTTTGCGGTCTGCAATTTACAAGCTGTTTATTTAATTATGAAGGAATATGAAACTGTTAGGGGCAATGCAATTATCCTACTGTGATAGTGTTTTGAAAGAAAAAATAGGTACAGAGAAATATAAGAAGTTAATTTTTTGGAAAATTACTTGTTTTAGGACTTCTATGAAACTGCAGCACATTGTTTTTCACTGAAATCTGTGATTTTTTAATCCCCAAAGAGAGTGAGGAACCAAAATTAGTAATACGACATTTTGCCATAATATCCCTCAGTAGATTCATAGTAATTATGTCCATTCTATGCTTCATGAACAAAACCAGTGTCAGGGTGTATTTCAATTAAACCCTAGGTGTTACCAAAGTGCAGTACAGCCAGAATAGCAAGCACATTATTGCCAGCTCTGTCACTGCTGGGCAATGAACAGGTCACAGGTTCTCTTGTGCACAGCATTTGTACACCTTTAAATATCACAAGTGGGAGAATGTTTCAACTCAATTTAGGAGGCAGCTAGTGAAATAGAATTAAGAGTGAAACTATGTGGTGACTCAGGGGGACTATAACAACTACTTACAAGTATTTTCCTGGATCTGAACAGCAAACTTTGACCTGAGAGTTGTGTTATTGGCAATTGCTTGAATGTAGTGACCCTGGGGCCCTTTGCACACCAGTGGGAGATTTTGGCGTCAACCGTCATTCCCTGGATTGCCACATTAGATGTCAAACATAAACACACCCTCACAAGGCCTCTGGGAAAGAAACAGGTAATATTATTCTTTTTTACAGCTGAAGAAACCGAGGCAGTAGTGGATTAAATTAGTTATCAAAATTTAGCATGTGTATATAAGACACTTTGCAAACATGAGTTTCACACTCCACTCCATCTCCACTCCAGATGCAATAGGTGTATTATCAAGTATCTGCTGCAAGTTGCTGACATTATAAATGGTAAATCTGAATAAATACTTTGGGAGTTTGAAACTGCAATTTATAATGCTACTCCTACATGAAACTCATTGGACTCTCCTACCCAAACAAAAAAAACACAGACATCAGTCCAGATCACTTGAGACACAGTACAATCCTTCCAACAGATAATGATAAAATTACTACAATGATAAAAGCTGAAAGAAAATTCCTTCCATAGGATTGTATAACCAGCTAAATGTGGCATTCATTATAATTCGGAGCTATCCAACTAAGGAAATGTAAAGCCCTTGAGAAAAACAACAGTTCACCTTCAGAGAACCAGCTGAAGAAGGAAAGGGAAGACCAACTGGATTTAAATCCATTTAGCACCACTCTTCACTAGCCCAGCCACCCAGACAGATTTTTACCCAATGGATGGTTCACCTGTCCACACCATGGGAAATTAGTTTCTCTAGGAAAATGCTGCAGAAGACAGTGCCAAAGGCATTACTAAATTCCAGGAGGACAGCATCCACAGCCGTTCTGGATCCACTGGGTGGGTCACCTTGTCACAGAAGGAGATCAGGTTGGTGAAGTAAGACCTGCTTTTCCTAAACCCATCCTGGCTGGACCTGATCTCCTGATTATCCTATACATGCTGTGCAATGGCAGTCATGGTAATCTGCTCCATGACTTTCCCTGCCATGAGGTCAGACTGATATAAATGCTACAAATTTTATTTTCATTAGCTATATTCTCTCAAGGGTCAATTTTTCTCTAACAAAAACATGTTTCTGACCTGGTCAAAGACTCATGTTGTTTACAGTACTGTTGAAGGATAATGTTTCAAAAACAGTTTCACTCTAAAGTGATGAATTACTAAAGTTTTCATTTCTAGATTCCAATAATTAGTTCATAAACCCCCCAAATATCTTTGTATAAAGCATAACCATGGGGTCACACATGCACATATAAGATGAAATTTGGATTTTACCTTAAAAGGGAATATACATCCTTTAGCAAGCTTAGCTCAGTCAGGCACTGGAAGCAGAAATAATGAGACAGAACTAGGTCCAGTTTTGTAACTGTGTCAACCACTTTAACATGGCAAAATAAAATAATTATATATTTTTATTTTAACCAGTTTATTCAAATGTTAAATTAATTCTGGAATAACTTAATATTGGAGCATTGTGTTTCTGTATGTGCTGAAATTCAACACTAGCAAAATCCTGTACCATCCATCCCAATGTGTTTTCTTGAGTTATCCAAGACATAGTCCATATCTTTTCAGAATGTCATCTGATTCAAGAATTGGTAATATGGATCTGTCTAGCAAGTGATGATTAACAAAGAGATCTTTGAATGAAGCTTGGTGAAAATCCGAGGCTTTAAAGGAATTTGTGAGAAAATGTGGCAACATAAATGAATTATTCTATTTTTGTCCAGACAACCTATAAATCCAAGAATCATAAATTATAAAGATAGAATAGATCTTATCTCTCTGGAACTTCATACTACAGGAAGTCTTATAGAGAAAAATAATAGATTACTTTTCACATAGACATGGTGTTAAAATTGATGAATACGCCTTTATTTAATGGAATATCTTCACTACACAGTCTCCTTATAGCCTGCTTGTCAAAATCACTGACCAAATTCAAAATATTATTACACTAATGTGAAAGTCATATCAGATCTAGGAAAGCTAGCTTATAATACTTTAGCAGATGATAATTTTTACTACAGTGCTGTGTATCTGCTTCAAGTTACCAAAAGGCTCTAATGCCCAGTATCAGCAGTGCTGCCTGCTTGTTCAGCTGTTCAGACTCTTAAATGCTGATACAGTATTCTATGAGCATGAGCTCACCACACACTTGCATTTTTAACTAGTTCTATGAGAGACAATCCTAGGTAAAGATTTACTCCTACAGAAACCAAAGGGAGTTTTACATTTGGTTTCAGTGGAATCAGGACTCCATGCCATATATCAATAAGAATTTGCTCTATAGTGCCAACTGCAGATTATTGCTGATGCAAGCACTAGGGCTTTGATGACATTCTTTTAGGACAGTTTTCAGGGATATTAAAATATAATTTTCATTTAATTAAAACTGCCAGAGAACATAAAAGGAAAAAATAGTAACTGAGACAGCTAAAAAAGAGTTCCTATATATAAAAGTCGGCTATAAAAAACCCAGTAATACAATATTTTAAAATGTCAATATATTAATGCAGCTGATTTAAAGCAGCTGTCATATCTTATGGTAACAAATAGTTTCCAGCAGAGGAGAACATTACTGATAAGGACAAAGCACTGAATTTAGGTTATTTTTTTCATTCTGTTCATTGAAAGATACAGAGTTAATATAAGCAACACATGATCTGGTCAATAATTAAAGATAATACTAAAACACAACAATAGCCAGTAAAGTTTTCATTCAAACTCACGCATTTCTACATGCATAGCTATACCTCATACACCTAAAGACACCTCAACACTATTTTTAAAAAGCCACTTGTTTTCTGTCAAGAAAGAACTTTCTGAATTTTTGAATTCTAATTGTTGCTCTAGCCTGAACACATTAAAAATACAGTTGAAGGACAAAGGTGCTAATGTATCTAGTTCTCTTTGGCTCAAAATTATTTTCTGGATTTTTGTGTATTCTTCTTTCTACTCCAGAAAGATGCATAAGGACAAGGACATGAAATATTTCCAAGGTGCCGTTAGCAGGCACCCATGCAAGCACTTATAATGCACATGGATAATGCAGTCCTCCTGTGAAGCATCTGAAGTCTTTTGGCATCATCAGACACTCTCCCACCAGAGTATTTCACACCAGTCCCATGTACTTGTGAGCTACTAAAAGCAAGGATAAATGTAGGTGCTAATTGGAATTAAATATCAGTGATACACAGCATGTATATCCCCAGCACTGCCATGACATTCAGACCTGCATCAAGTCGACTTTTTAGACTGGAAGATTACACAATTTACTGTAGAGTGGATTTTGCTATCTGTCTATAGGTAAATGCATTTTGGTTTTGGCCTATTTCTAGATTTTTCTTATGCTTGTGCAAGAATGTCTAATGGCAGCTACTACCAAGTAATTGTCTGTCATTGTCTGCCTTTGATCTGCAAGAATGGTTTTAAAACTTGGGTTCAAGCATCTTCAGAAAAGCACTTTAATTTCTTTATTCATACTGCTGTTCATATGTTCAGTGCTTAAGAGAGCTCAGGAAGTGACAAAATGTAATCACAGCAACTAGAACCAGCAAAGACTTCAGGGAGTTCTGTCCCACATTCTTCACATAGAAGCACAGAGATTTCCTTTACTAGACCTGATTTCTGAACTGGGATCTAAATTGCAGAAGGATTTCATGGAAGACAGGACAGCTGCTGTGTATCAGAGATAAGGAACAAGCACAGATTTAAGAATTTCCTCTAACACTGCAGCCATGGATCTAAATCTAAGCTATGACTAGCTGGGAGGGAATGATGGAAAAAAAAAATATATAGGGAAAAGAAAGTGATATACATAACACATTCCTGTGGCTGCTCTTTATAACGTTTTTTCCTTTTCAGTTGAGTGAAGGCAACATTTTTCTCTGTAATTCTAGGAAATTGTCTGAACTGAGATCAGTTTCCCAGATGGGATAAACTGGAGTTGTTTCATTCAAGTCAATGAAACCAGATGATTTTTATTTCAGTTGAAGGTTGTGATCCTTGGTACCCTCTAAACTAAACTTATCCCTTCTTGAAAAATAAGCTTTCTTGGGAAACCTTAGAGCAGCCTTCCAATACCTAAATGGGGCATACAAGAAAGCTGGAGAGGGTCTTTTTACAAGGGCATGCAATAATAGAACATGAGAAAGTGGCTTTAAAATGAAAGAAGGGAGACGTAGGTCAGATATCAGGAAGAAATTCTTTACTGTGAGGCACTAGAACAGGTTGCCCAGAGAAGTTGTGAATGCCCCATTCCTGGAGCTGTTTAAGCCTGGCTGGATGGGGCTTTGGGTAACCTGGTCTAGTAACCTGCCACCAGCAGAGGGGGTTGGACTGGATGATCTTTAAAGTCCCATCCCACTCAAACTATTCTGTAATTTCATGGGTTTATGAATATCAAGAGGTTCAGACAGCCAACTGCTATGAAAATGGAGCTTTTATACAGTAGGCTTAGAATGGTAAAGACAAAACTAATTGTTTTAACCATGAAATAAACAATTCTGGGTGCTGAATGCTGAAAGAATAGTAATCATACCTTAAGAGTGGACCTTGTTTTAGTTGTCAAGAAATAAACTTTCTTTTTTCTGAATAATTGAGGTATTTCCTTTCTTTTTCCCTTTTTTCTTCCTTATTGCAATAAATTATAGGGTTGCAATCAAAATTATGAAATAAAAAGAGCAGACATAATCCACAACAAGGAAAGAGGGGTTATTATCTGCTCTTTTACAATAATGTCTGGTGTCCATGAAATTTAAGAAGTTTTAGCTTAGAGTTTTATATTAACTTTTTTTCAGGTGTTTCCCTGTGTTTTAAATCCTTCACTGAAAAACAACATCCATCCATCCATCCATCCATCCATCCATCCATCCATCCATCCATCCATCCATCCATCCATCCATCCATCCATCCATCCATCCATCCATCCATCCATCCATCCATCCATCCATCCATCCATCCATCCATCCATCCATCCATCCATCCATCCATCCATCCATCCATCCATCCATCCCTCTCTCTCTCTCTATCTATCACAGTTACTTTATTTTCCACTGAAACCTAAGTATTTCTGGAGAGACTCATTGCAGGTTTTTATAATTTACCATATTATATCAAGGAATACTGAAGGCTGCTGTCTTCTACTGAAATCAAAGGAAAACTTTAGAAAGTCTAGAAAAGTAGGCTATATAGCTATGCTCAAATTTGACATAAATTAATTAGGGTAAACTTCCCTAGTGTTATGGAAAATACATGTTTGGAAAAGGATTTTACTCCAAGTGGGGTGGATTTCTCATTCACCTCTATCATGTTAAAGAACAGTTATTTCTGTCAGAGCAGCACTAGAACACTGCTGTAGACTTAGATTTGGAGAACAAACTGTTTTTCCAAATTTGACAAAAATTTGTAACAGCAAATTTTACAAAATAGTTTTACAAATTTTACAAAAATAGTTTCTTGTAACTTTCCATTTCTGTCAGCAGATGCAATGGATCCTTTTTAGGAGAGACACAAAGCTAGGAAGCCAGTGGGAAGAGATTGGTACCCCGCCTGCTTTAGGTGACAGTAAGCTAAGCACACTGATAATCTTTATATCAGTATTTGCAGAAGCATGTTCCAGACAGCGTCTTTTCCCTGATATTTGTCCTGAGTGAGACAGGGTGTGAGAGATAACTTGGGAAACAGCCATCAATTATCTTACCTCTTCCTCAGAGAGTAACAACCATTTGGTGGGATCTATTAACATTCAGTATCTGCTGTCCAGACTGCCCCGAGCAACATTTCTTACTAAAACAGGTAACAAATTAATGTTCAGTGGCAAATACCAGGATTTAGAGTACACTCTACAGGTAATCACAAAAAGGGAGCAAAGCTATATTAAAATCTTCTCATAATACTTTACATATTTACATGTTTAAAGAGGGAACGTTTTCTGCAGCTCTACAAAGCAGCCCAGCAAGACCTCAGTATACTGAAGTCAGCAAAACAGTTTAATACTTACTCCTTAATGTATAAAAGTAGCATAGTAAGGCACCTTTCAATTTAATTAAGGATCTTCTAAGAACTGACAAAATTCATTTCTCCTTCTTATAGAATACTAAATCCTTATTTTAAAATTTAATTTACCTGCAGTTTGATGTCCAAGTTGTCAGCAATTTCTGTTCTTTCCTTAAGTGTAGCACAAATTGCTAAGTTTAAAATTATACAGCAGCAAAAAGAAAAGATTTTTTTCTTTTAATGGTTTGGGGTGCTTTTCTTCTCACCAGGATCCCTCACATTTATACTAAATACAGCTTCATTTCTCAAAATGAAATTTAACGAGCCGTACTTAAGAGTGAGAAATGCACTTACTAGACCATTTTCAACTGCTCTTTGATGTTATTCTTCATCTCCCAAAAGGCAAAGTAAGAACATACTGGGAAGTGAGAGGAATTTTATCAGTCACTGCTAAACAATAGGAACATACAATACAAAAACAGCAGACAGTATACCTGGAAGTTGGCACACAGAACTACTGCTGTCCTCGTGAAACTCTGATTTTCAGACTGTTGATTCAAGGATTTTGAGCTAGGCTTTGCTTCACTTTCTTTGTAGACTGCAAGGAATAATGACCAATTCCATTTTCAATCCAACGATCCTTGGCCATGCCAAATGATTGTGCCCGTTATACAGCGGCACAATCATCAAAAGCATGAGTAAAATTCAAAGATCCATACTTCATACTACAACTAAAATGACTTGACTTTTTATGCTTCTGAGTGAAAGGTCCTATTTTTCTGAACACATACTGAATTTTTCTATTTTTGGAATGTTCTCTCAATGGGAAGTCTCAATATCAATTCAGTGTATAGCGATCGCTTCATTCAACACCAAATTAGTTATGGATGCTGAGCCAGGGCTCTGTGTCATGAAGAATGCCTGTAGAAAGTCCTGACTGTGCTGTAATAGTGGTTACTGTCAGAAATGAAATTCATAGGCCAGATCCACAGCTTGTATAAATCACTGCAGCTTCACTGGTACCGGCTCTGTCTCACTGCATCCATTTAAATAGTTTCTCAAAGTCCTGATCCAACATTTTTGTCCAAATGCTGGTTCAGGTAACTGCAGGCCAAAGTACATACATTTAGGAAAAGCAACAATAACAACAAAGGATAGCATATCTCTTCACTGTTAATGAGCATAAATGAAGATTAGGTTTTTTTAATATTGGTCTGGTAATTAGTTCATTATATTCTTATAGAATTTGTACTTAATGCAGTATTTCTCAAAAGTGTTTCCACTTAATCAACACCACGGTCGCAAAGATCCTGTACAACAATTTCTGTCTCTGTCCTTTGCAATGACAAATTGGATTTCTGTCACAAGGAATAAACAAGGGGAGGCTCCTAGTAGATGTGGATGATGGCTATGAGGAATTCAATGTTTGATATGCACGAGAGTCTTTCCTCTGGAATGAAGACATGAAAAGGTTTAGATTATAAGTACTTAAATTTAAATTCCCTTTTCACTCCTCTTCTGATGAATTATGACTTGCCAAAGCCATGCCAAATTTAACAGACAAATTCAGAATCAAAAGTTCCAAGTTCAAGATTTCTTTTTTAATGTAAACAATGTTGTTTTCTCAATAATATTAAATCCACCTTAGATGTACTTTCATCAAGTGGTACTAAATAATCAGCTGTTTTGAACTGCAGAAGCTAAACTAATCACTTCATTTCCTCTATTTTCCCAGTCACCTCAGTCAAGGATAACTCATGTGCCACTGACCAATGAAGCAATTAAGAGGACTTCAGAAGAAAAGTTGGAATGTTTCTATGACACTGCTGTTTCCCACTTGTCCCTTCAGGCAAATGTCATACCCCTCAACAGTGTCACATTCTATTATGCAATATAAAGAAATACCACCATTCTGTTTAAAGTTACAGATTTATCTTAAACATGAATTAACATTTGGAGAAGGTAAGAGCTTTTCATTATTTTGAATGTTTGATCTAAATGAGGCCTAACAGCCCTTCAGTGAAGTTAAGAAAAAAATGTGTAAAACCATCAGGTCTGTATTAAAAAAAAGTACCCATAGTCTTTGATGCTGATTCCTTTCTCACAAGTATGAGCTATTATTTTTCTTTTGCTTAAAGCAGCTGGCTGCAAAATCTGGAAAATGCAAAAAGGCTTTGCCAAGAGAATGAACTTCAAAAATTGTTCTGTAGTTTCACACCTGTAGTTTATCATCCGAAATGCATTTAAAAGTGTAATATTGATATATTTTACAGTATCACTCAAAATGTTGGTATAGGGAAAAAAAATATTCATACTCACTTCATAGGGTAGAACTCTAGGTTTGCTGGAAATGAAAGTAGCATTTGTCCAAAAAAATTCAGCCTTTCAGGAACTTTTCCCCCTTATCCTTCCTTGCCTACGTGTAGTATCAGATACCTGACACATCTGAAAGATGAGTCTTCACAAGTTAATCTTAAACCTCTTATAGAAAAACAGAATTCAAACTCTGCTTTTGTAAGCAGTGCAGGGATTTTTTTACCCTGCCCCTTGTTCATTCACAGTAAGGCTGGGTGGTGTAAGTGACATTTGGCATTATTTGCAGCTCTTAGTTGAAGAAAACTATGTCCTGTGCCACTGCTAATGGGGCACTCCTGCAGTACTTGTACCAGAACTTTTCTTCTGCAATAGTGAGGATTATAAATTTATATCCTGCTGCTAAAATGTGCTGTTGGGGTCATTACTCAGTCTGAGCTAAAGCTGATTTGATCTTGAAACTCAGCAGAGAAGCTTCCTGACTCAAGATCATAGAGTTATGGAGTCTTTCTCAATAATGGGTCAGATAAAAAAAAATAATAAAAAGAAATCACAGGAGGGGGAAAATCAAGAAGCTCATTTCAGCTAATTACTACCACCATATCTGGCTCATTAGTGCCACTGACTCATGTGGTGTGAAAAACCAACTGAAAAGGTTGCACACCAGCAAACTAAACATGAAAAATACTCTTTTGTAATTATAAATGAAATAGAATAATTGATTTATGGTCGATTAGTCCTCTGACCATCTGTAATAACTTGTGGTAAATAGATAAATAATGCAAAATACATAGGACTTGTGAAAAAAAATAGAAAATGTATCTTCTTAATAAGCTTTAATTTTTTTTTTAATTTTTTACTTCATCTCTTCCACTCATCCAAAACTACTGCCAGCAGAACTTACAGAAAAATAGCCTGTTATGCAATACCATGAAATGTACACAATGGTTTTGATAATAATAAACTATTCAAAAGCCTGGAAATTCTTTTTGCAGAGCCTGGGGATAAAAATCTAAAGAATTTAATTTCTACAGACTTTCCAAGGGAGTTTTATCCATCCTACAAGATAACCCCCAACTACTATCTAAAAGTAATTTTAGTTATGTTTTGGGGAGGAAGTACTGGCCCCAGTAAAATAATTAGGAAAAAAACTTTCGTCTCACAAGAGGTTCATTACACTCCACATGTTTTAAGAAGAAAAAAAAATGCAGTCCTGTTCAATTTGCAGAAGTTCTCTATTCCTTTCATGCCTGTTAAATGCTACATTGGGATCTCTCTCACTCATATGTATTTTCTTGTGAGTCACTTAGAGATCAGCACAAATACACTGAGATTTAAAGGACTGAAGCCAGCAGGCTTCATGATAATCAAATCTTTAATTCCTAAAGTAGGAGTAAGGTATCTGCCTAATTTTGATGCTCTGAGCCAGAGCTACTCTTTGCAAGTTGTTTTTGCATTGTTCATAGTCATTTTCCTGGAGTCTTAAAGGCCTTCTTCTCTGGGTTCAGTTGAGTAATACATAGATCATCTATTTCTAAGCTAGAAAGAGAGCCATGTTGTGATGTCCTCTAATTTAGGGTCATCCATCCCTTTTATTAGGGTGTGTACTCCAGATAGAAATAAAAAAAATATGGAGAGGAGAAAGTGCAGAATTATAGCATGCAGTGGATGTTTATGCAGAGGATCTGAAATCATTACCAGTCCTTTGAGACAGTCCTGAGAGACTAGGATTCAACAACCTGAATATTGTGCCATGCAAATGAAACTGAATTGCTTCTGGGGAGAGGTAATGAAATGGGAAAATGAGTATCTTTGTTACCATTTTCTATTTCATAGAATAATCATGCCTCAAAGCTGCTGAGACCAGTTCCTCAGATACTTGTTTGTGGCTTGGGCTTCCAGACAAATCGTGACATTTACAAGTGCTGTTCCATCCTTCCAAAGATGCCAGCCAGCTGAATGTCTATTCTGTTGTTAGCTGAGAGGTGAACACACAAACCTACCAAAACATAAATATTTCATAGGGACACAACCTTAAAAAGAGATAGGGACTGGAATTAAGGTCTCAAAAGAGGAAATTAACTCACTTGCCCACTGACTCACCCTAGCCTAAAGTATGAAATTCCAGTTTTGTTATCAAAGAAATTTCGTATCTGACTTGCAGTTTTCAGAAGCAGGAGGCCATTAATCATCAATGCTATTCAGTTCCCATCAGTCCTTTTCAGTTCTTTAGTTCTTTAGCTTTACTTTTGAGTTATTTGTATAAGGAGATAAAACCAACTGGTTTAGCAACCAAAAAAAGCAACCAAAAAACCCCAAACCAGTCACCCAAACCCAAAACCCATATCTTAGTAAGTATGTGTAAAAAAGCTTACAGCAAATGAAAACCTTGCAGCTTTTCTCTACTCATTAGCCCAGCAAAAAGAAGCATTAGCTCAGAGACAGAAGTTGCCTGCTGTTTCAAAAGTTTAGTACAACTAGAAATTTCACTACTAGATGGTGGCAAGGACACAGATTTGGGGAAGGAGCTTCATTGGGTGAACCTGTAAAGTTTTAATGTCTTTAGACTGGCAGAAGCTGAGGGGCCTGATGCAGATTCAGCCAAAGGACCCTATGAGAATTTGTCTTCACAAATTAGGGCAGTCAGGAAAAAATCAAGGAATTGGAAGGGCATGTAAAATAGGCAGTAACACCAACACTAAGAGTCAAGCAACAGTCTTCACACCCTAGAACCTGAACTACTTCTTTAGCAAGAACAATGGCTTAACTTTCAAATGTTTTGCTGTATATGAGACAGAGGAAACATCTCTGTTTTTCTGAATTCTCTAGAGAGCTACTGTAAGCAATCAGCAACTTTGCTTGTTCCAGGAACCTCTTTTGCAATGTTTAAAATCTCAAGAGTTCATTAGAAAAATGCCAAAGAGAAAAATAAATTTTTTCTCATTTTGATTACAAAGGATTGCCATTTTGGGGTTTGTCTCCCTAGAGGCTTCTAGAACTGAATTTTGTAACTTTCCTCCCAGAGATTTTGTAAGAGGAAAAAAACATTTAATCATCAAGTACTCCATAAATATGCTGTTCATAATATTATCTTATATAGAGGGAGAAAGTTTTTTTTTAAAGAGTTATTATAGACCCACAGTTGGCAACTAGCAAAAATGAAGTCTGAGCAGTTTCACTGAAGCCAAAAACTTGCCAAAGTCATTGCCTAATTAAAATGACTTTTGATTTGAGTTTTTTTTTAGCCTTCCAATAATATACAGGAAATCAAGAAGGCAAGAGCAGGAGATTTGTTTCTTGCTCACACTCTACGTCTTTGCCAAAATGTCACCTTCCTTCTTGTTATGAAAAGGGATACCTAGCCCTGAAATTCTGTCTTTATTAGATGTTACAGCATTCAAGTGAGCACAGGTATTTATTGCAC
Source organism: Serinus canaria (assembly GCF_022539315.1). Lineage (NCBI taxonomy): Eukaryota > Metazoa > Chordata > Aves > Passeriformes > Fringillidae > Serinus > Serinus canaria. The sequence goes on from NC_066319.1 coordinate 20,473,232, forward strand.
CAACATGGCAAATGTCTAGCAGCTGCAAGTATGCAGAAAAAGTACATTTACAGGAGCAAGGCAATTCTCCTTATGCTCTGCCTCTGAAATGTGGGTGCTGCAGCAGAACATTAATAGTCATATTTTAAAACATCTGCGGGATGTTCCAAAGGAAAATAACAATAGGAGTTCCTGGAGGTTGGATGGAACACTTAAGGGATGGAAATAACACATTGTGATTTCAAAATTATTTACTTGGATGTTCTTTTGAAAGGGGTCATTGCCTCTCCTGTTACTAGCCAAAGTGGACCTCAAGCAGAGAAAGGTGGGATACCTTGGCACAGGCACATCAGTGGCAAAACAGGGAGAATTCAGATCTCTGAATTCAGCTTGATTACAGCTCGATTTATTTCCTCTACAGTAGATTCATTATTTACTAAATGGGGACTTGATTCATCCAGATCAGTGAGTACTTGGACTCGTCTTATTCCAGCAACCTGCATCTTACATTCCTTCACAGTTTTAGCAAACACAGTGCAAAATGCTCAGCCAAATGAGAACAGTTTTCTTTCTTTTTAAAAAGCCAATGATCCTTGCATATCAGGGTTAAAAATGTTAACTTTCAGTGGAGCAGTGAGGATCTAATTAAAGTTTGCAGATGCTGTGTTTCCAATATTTGTAAAAGAGTGTGAAAGATATGAAGAATAATTCTTACTACAGTATTACAAGTGCATTATCTGACAGTCTATTAATATTTTCCCCATTTTATTCCCTAAACTCAAGTAATGCCAATATTGTTCTCATGCATATTACAAAGGTTCTGCCTATTCTGTTCTTTTAGTTTTATAAACTCACATAAATTGGTGTCAACTATGTTTGTATAGATAAATATTATTTAATCCTTTCTCAACCAGTAAATAGGAGTGATTAAGCACTACTTGGGTAAAGAACTGTAGCCTCAGTTGTCTGCCCCTCCTACAGCTAATATTTCATTTAATGAAGTTACTCATCTTGCATTAGATATAACAGTGCCAGGCAAATTGTCAGTGATGCCAATAACTTGGCAATTTTCTGAAAGCTACTTCAGCTGTTAAATTGTCCTGGTTCTTCATTCTCATCAACTGCTGGAGGAATAATTTGAAAATAAGGGGATCTAGAAATCTAAAGAAGATATAAATAAAACGCAGTATTTTGCTCAAAGACAGGCTGAGGATGCCATTCTTGGATCCTGATCTTGAAAGTACTTAATAGAGCCAGGTTTTTACTTATGCATGAGATGAACCTACATCACGACATTAGATTCTTGTCACATACAAAACTGAAGTAGATTTTAATATAGAAAGGAAATTGAAATGGACAATTTGCTGCAGAAGTGCTCCCATATGTGTCTCACAAACTTAAACAAGGCCAAGTGGAAGCTCCTGAGCCTGGGTCAGGGCAACCCCTGGTGTCAATACATGCTGGGGGATGAAAGGATTGAGAGAAGTCCTGCTGAGAAGGGCTGAGGCTCCTGGTGGATGAAAAGCTGAGCAAGACCCAGCAATGTGTGCTTGCATCCCAGAAAGCCAAATATCTCCTGGGCTGCATCCAAAGCAGTGTGGTCAGCAGGGCAAGGGAGGAGATTCTGCCCCTCTGCTCTGCTCTGCTCTGCTCTGGTGAGACCCCACCTGCAGAGCTGCTGGGGAATATTTTACAGTAACAAACAGTATTAATAATAGTTCACATGTTCAGGACTCTTTAAGACTCTCAGTGCAAGATCTATCCCTCACCTGCAAACAGCACATTTTCACTACATGCTTCTAAACTGCAGACAAGGTTGAAAGGAAAATATTCTACATTTTTCAAGAGACTTATTTTAGAATGAAGAACTCCGTGATTCATATGGAGTATGAATAATAAATCTTTAAAATTCTCTTTGATGCATCTACGCACAAGAAACAATCATTACTTAGAGGTGCATCTGAGAAGTGAGAGAACTTAGTTATGACCCAAAAAGGGAAGCTTTATATGTGGGGAGAGTAAAACAAAGTAGCATTCCCAAATCCAGATGATATTGGGCTGAAACATAGGAAATAAATAAAACTTATTGCTCTGACTATTGCATATTTATAAAGCACCTTATAAATGGAACTTCAAAGGGTTTTTCAAAGGATTCATTAATTAGATCACAATAATCCAGTGAATTAAGTTTATGGTATTCATTTTAAACACCATTAAATTTAGGCAGCTTAAGTGACATACCCAAGAGTGTATATACAAAACAGAGGTAAATGAACAAATTGGACCCCTCAATTCCCCTGAAGATTATGGTCTGGGACTTCAAATTTCTTTTATGACCAAGGCAATAAGAAGACATAGGTGTTCTATCCATATAAGAGGGTTTTGAGCATTACAGATTTAAAAGTGCAATAAAGGATCTAAACTCAGTGAGGAGCAATGAGCATACTGAGCCTGGAAAACATAGAAATTAATAATAAGTTTCTCCTCTGAAGTGTGATTTAATTATCAACTGAGACAACAGCCTAAAGTGAACTGTCATTTTCATAGTAGAAATTAGCTAGATATCCACCTGATCACAAGAGGTAAAATGAGGTGGAGATGATAACTGAAATGCAAAACAGGCAGATAAAAGATGGCATAGGTTGCAGTCAATGGGGGATTTCAGCAGCTGCCCAGACAAGTGCTGGAATTCCTCACATTGAATTAAAAAATGTCACTAGTGCAGAAAGAAGTCAGACTCAGTTTATAGTGGTTTGGAATAGAGAAAAGATCATGTTTCATTAGGATTATTCCTGTTTCCTCTTAACATGGTTCCCAGAATATCATGGAAGAAGAGATACAGCGATATAGTTCCAATTTTCACAACTTGTCAGGTTTCTTCTATGCACGCACCACTGTCATTTCAAATACTTATCCAGAGCATATATCTCTGCTGCAGCTTTTTTTGCAGCCATGTAACTGCATCTCCCACACTACATACATCAGTTCAGAAAGCAGCTAAAATTTTAAAATTACAAATCCCTAAAACTCGGTTACCACAGAGCTCTTTACCAGACAATATAGATGCCTATCTTGCTTTCTTCAGCTTGCCATCTTTTCTCATTCTTTTCAATTCTAGATATTCACCACTGATCACTTGTTGCTTATTGTCCACAGAAGTCTGGTCATAGTTCCTCTTCAAAACAGCACACTATTTAAAGACATGCATTAAAGCAAGCTACTACTAAGACAATAATATCAAAGCAAAGTTTCCACATTAGGTTTTTATTGTTCATCCAAAGAAAAAAAAAAAGGCAAATCACAGTATTTTTAAATACTACCTCTCATTTTTCCCATCTTAGAGGCTCTAGCTCCCCAATAGCCAGCTTTTTGCATGTGAGGGTCATGAAGAAAGCAGCACTACTGATTAACTTCTCAATTATGCACATGCCCAGGTATTTTCTGAGCTCAGAGTGTAATAGGCACTGTAACCAGAGAGAATTAAATGCATTTTCAAAGATTATTTAAAAATAATTTTTATAACCTTGGTTTCAAAATGAAGCTAGTTTTTCCTCTTACACTTATAATATGCCAAATATCTAAGCCTTCAGATATAAAAGTTACAATTTTAGCACTATGCTAGAGATCCAACACTGGAAAGCACTGGTCACCCCCAAAGCTCCAGAACATAAAAGTACTTAGACCATCACAGTATCAGTTATTACTTGAAGGGGTACAGTAAAACTTCTGGGAATTCTATGGGGCTTATAAAAACCAGGTATTTAACAGAAAAGCACAGGAAACTGTAGTCAAAGATGAGGGATGTGTTCGAGTGGTGCAATGTCCTGAAGGAGATGACTGGTCTAAGGTTTAAACTTTCTGTCTGATCTTCTGGGGCTTCTCTACTGTTCCCTCTATGCTATATGGAACACTTTCCAATATAGCATCACATGGTGGCCAAAATGTCAAATCATTTGTTATGTGAATATATTATATGAACTAACACAATGACAGAAAAGAAACCAGGAAAAAAAACATAAGAAGAGTCCTTGTAGTATTTAGAACAGAGAAGGAAAATACTGCATGATTGAACTAATTTCAAATTATTGTCATATCATGTAAGTATCAAATTCTACCCTGCTAGAAACTTGAAAAAAAAATCAGTAAAGTATTTCAAAAAATCAGAAAGTTATTTATTTCATCATACCAAGCCCACATTCTGATCTTGAGGAATGTCTTGCAGCACCTGAAAATCTTTAAATTTACTAATAATTTACTTTGATAAGCATTAACAGCAGGAACATTTGAGATGAAGCCAGATTGGGATCAGCTCCAAAAGATGATGAGAAAAAAAAATAAACAAGCTTTTAAATATATATCCCTCAGTGGGTATATAAGAAAAAATGAAGTGAAGAAAATCAAACCAACCAACCAACAAAAAATAAAATAAAATTTAAAAAAAAATTGAAAAACGTAAATACAGGGAGAAACTGCAGTCTTTTTTGTCCACTGACAGGGAAGAATCTCACTCTTTGCAAGTGATATGATCTCAAACTCTAGATTGGAAACTAAGCCCAACAGTTTTCAGCACCTTCCATCCTCCTCCCCAAGTATAAAATTCTTGACAAGTCATAATCCTTACAGTGGAACAGAAGCCAGCTCCTCCTGTAGCAACACAGGTTTGGCACAATTTTATAAAACATATATCTCTGTCACTAAAACAGACTGTAAGATGCTAAGAGCAAAAACTAGGTAAGAAGGCACCATCTTTATGTCATCACTTGTCATTCCTTGTCCTGAGGTTCTGTCTTTTTGGATCTCACATGCTTGGCTCCTACCTACTCATGCTTGTTAACTTGAACTGCTTAACAACTTCTGTGCAGGCATGGATTCCCATTCCTGCCATAAATCTCCAAGTAATACCAGTACTCCATGTTGTATTTCTCCTGATTGTGTTCCAAAGGAGCAGAGGCATAAGAGAAGAGCAGATGACACATTTCATTCACAGAAAGGTGACATCTGAGACCAAGCAGGGCACCAGATTAGTACGGTTTTCTCTGACTGTGAGCCATAAATCCCTTGAAGGTCACACAAAGGTTAAAAAGAGAGCTATCAGTGAGCAACAGCTCAGTCCCTGCAGGGCTGTGAAATAAGAGACACTATTATTACTACTCAAATTTTACACTTCCCAGAAAACTCAAATTACCTTTAATTGCTGGAAACAGTTCAGCTCCTCTAAAATGAAGAAGTCAATAAGTGCAGCTGTTTTTCACTCCCCTGTCCTGGGGGGATTTGTTAATACTGATTAGTGGAGATCACGCCAAAACAGATGAGCTGAGAGGGTCTTTAACTTTCAGAAAGTTAGCTAAATGTAATCAATAAAGTAAAAGAGATTGTTTTTACCTCCTAAATCACTTCGAAAAAAAAAATCATGCTTGTACCTTGATTATGTATTTGGCCAAAATTTTGGTGCCAGCAGTAGAATTTGATGAGTTTTTGGATCCTTGATATAGTCACTGTAGCTATTAAGTAATTGACATGTAAATTGCCACTGCAACTTATTTTGCATTAAATATTAATTCTTTACTTATACCCCAGGATTCAGTAAGGTAGAACATCTTCCAAATGGAGAAGCTGAAATTGTAAAGCACAAATACAGAAGCAGAGCAAAACCTAAACATATGGAGAGAAGCCAGTCCCTGAAAATAATTCACTTTTTTCCCCCATAATTTTTTTTTTATTGCATGGTGTAATGTGGCCTGCTCATAATCTCACAACCAAGATGGACCTTGATACATCCTTATTCCAAATTACACATATCCAACACAGTCAAGGCAATTTCTGATTGTCTAAAGGCAAACTTCCATCTCTTTCCATCCCACTGTGCCAGAATTTTGCTAGTAAATATTTTCTAGTAAATGGTCATGGGATCTTTGGTTTCAGTTGGGTGGGGGTTTTTTATCATTTTTGGTTTTTTACTTATTCATTACAAATTCAGGAGCATTTTATGAGAGTGCTGCATAAGCACTAAACTTCAATAAATTTTGACTCAGTATTAGCCCAACTGTGGTATTAGAGAAATCAATGACGTGGGAGCAAGGACACTTTCAAATCTCTCAGATTCATTATAGACATAATCAAAAATGGAAAACCTTGGTGTTTACATTCATTGAACTCAATGTCTTCTACGTTTTAGAGTTCAAAGTAATTTTAGTTTCATGCTCCAGAGTCATACAGGCATTTTTGTGCACTCACATTTTAATTACATTGGTTTCTCCTCTTTTCTTTCTCGAGGATCTGTCACTAAGACTGAAATTGTTTTTCGAAGCACATCTAAGCAAGAAGGTGACTTTCGGGTTCATTATCTAATTGATCAAACAACCTGCTAATTAAATGTATCTGGGCCTAATCAAAGCAGAGATATAATGCAGCAACACAATGAAACTGTCAGCAAGGTGTGTGAGACTCGCACCATCAAGGAGAATGAAGCTCACTCTGCTGCTTAATTACATTAAAGCTAAGATCTTCCAGGGAGCCTAGCTGAGAGAATTGGCTCTGTATCTTACATTGCCCTGGATATGTAAAACTGTGGTTTGGAAGTGCCCTAGCTTAGCAATAAGCTCTGCTTCACATGACTGCTCTTGCCAAGCTTGCTCAGCTCCTACAGTCTTGACTCAGCACATTTGAGGCTAGTGTAAAATCTGGGCTGAATGACCCAAGTGAATGGGATTCTTCATGGTTCCACAGTCAAGGCCAGACATATAGATCTGCTGTATCTCTAGTGTTCAATAATCAGCCTGGTTTCTAGTCTTTAAAAGTAATGAGCTGCAATGAGATTTACACAAACTGCCTTGTGCTCGCCCTTAACTCTAAAGCCAGTTGTGTTTTCTTTTTCATTAAGGCCTATCCCCATTCAAAAATAAAAATAATAGCTGACTAATCTCTATAAATCCGCTGATGGCAATGACTCATCTGAAAAGAAAAGGAGATCAGGGAAAACTCCACACTTTTTCCTACTATAAGAAAAAACAGCAACTTGTATCCTCTGAAGAAAGATTTAACAGTCTAGATTGATAACATGGGTTGGAGACACATTAAATATATTCTTAGATCTATCTGAATAATAGGTAGGTCTTACTGACTGAAGGCTGATCTACTCAATCAAGGCTAATGTATACTTTGCACTCAATGTCTATGAAAAGATGAACTATATTTTTCATCATAGTTATTGCATTTATTGCAGTAACATCTGGAAATGGAATCATGATGGTAATGCTGAGAGAATCTTACCCCAAAATTGACCTTAAAAGTGAGGACAGAGGCAAAAGTATTTGTCTAATCCCATTAAAAAAAAAATCAAGAGGACATTTATGACCCAAGCTCTCCAGCATCAGTCTTCTGTTCGAACTTGTGGGCAAAACTCCAGTTGTTTAATGATGTGGATAAAAACTCTAAAGCATGGCTCTGCCTGGTGTCACTCCTGGTTAGTGACCAGTTGTACATTGCTGCAGTATACATTGCCCTGGAGCCAGCACAGTTTCCCCATTATTTTATAGAGTGGCATCTTCAAAATGGAAGAAATTAGCTGCTAATTATGATCACACACTGCTGCCAAATATCCCCTATTTTTTGAGTATTCTCAAACTTCTCACTGCTGTGAAAGATACATAGCTATAACCTCCAACAGAGAGAAATATCTTCTGCCAAAGAGGACATTTGCAGCCGTTTGCCTAGGTAGAGTAGAATCTCCAATTTTAATTCACATAGAAGTGTTTCCATAAGTCCAAATACAATGGTTCTCACACTGTGCCTCTGAAGCCAAACCCAGAAAGAGATAATATGGTTTTATAAGCCTGAAATAAATAAAAGCAGATTCCAAAATAAAGACCTAATGAAATTCACTTCAGTGCACTGTCGAGAGAATAGGAGGTAAGGATGGAAGAAAAAAAGAAAAATTAAAAGCCTATGTTTTTAAACAAATTTTGCAGCCAAGCCAGACTTCAGGAGCTCTACCCATAATTATATTCACAAACATTGTAATTGTTCCTGGGAAGCATCAGCTGGTTTTAAACCATCTTCCGTCTGAGATTAGCTCAATATGTCATTACTAGCTGACATACTCTGATTTGAATCTTAACCATTGGGGGTATAGGTATCTGAGTTTCCAATGTCATTTCATAGGCTCCAAATGCTGATACAGCAACAGAAATTATAACATAACCCTTTTAATTGAAAGCATTTTAATAACCAACAAAAAATTTGATGGAAAGTTCATGTGCATGTGAGCAAGAGAGCATGCACACATAGTAATGTAAGTTTGAATATGTATATGAACTAAAGTATGAAATTCCAGTTTTGTTATCAAAGAAATTTCGTATCTGACTTGCAGTTTTCAGAAGCAGGAGGCCATTAATCATCAATGCTACTCAGTTCCCATCAGTCCTTTTCAGTTCTTTAGTTCTTTAGCTTTACTTTTGAGTTATTTGTATAAGGAGATAAAACCAACTGGTTTAGCAACCAAAAAAAGCAACCAAAAAACCCCAAACCAGTCACCCAAACCCAAAACCCATATCTTAGTAAGTATGTGTAAAAAAGCTTACAGCAAATGAAAACCTTGCAGCTTTTCTCTACTCATTAGCCCAGCAAAAAGAAGCATTAGCTCAGAGACAGAAGTTGCCTGCTGTTTCAAAAGTTTAGTACAACTAGAAATTTCACTACTAGATGGTGGCAAGGACACAGATTTGGGGAAGGAGCTTCATTGGGTGAACCTGTAAAGTTTTAATGTCTTTAGACTGGCAGAAGCTGAGGGGCCTGATGCAGATTCAGCCAAAGGACCCTATGAGAATTTGTCTTCACAAATTAGGGCAGTCAGGAAAAAATCAAGGAATTGGAAGGGCATGTAAAATAGGCAGTAACACCAACACTAAGAGTCAAGCAACAGTCTTCACACCCTAGAACCTGAACTACTTCTTTAGCAAGAACAATGGCTTAACTTTCAAATGTTTTGCTGTATATGAGACAGAGGAAACATCTCTGTTTTTCTGAATTCTCTAGAGAGCTACTGTAAGCAATCAGCAACTTTGCTTGTTCCAGGAACCTCTTTTGCAATGTTTAAAATCTCAAGAGTTCATTAGAAAAATGCCAAAGAGAAAAATAAATTTTTTCTCATTTTGATTACAAAGGATTGCCATTTTGGGGTTTGTCTCCCTAGAGGCTTCTAGAACTGAATTTTGTAACTTTCCTCCCAGAGATTTTGTAAGAGGAAAAAAACATTTAATCATCAAGTACTCCATAAATATGCTGTTCATAATATTATCTTATATAGAGGGAGAAAGTTTTTTTTTTAAAGAGTTATTATAGACCCACAGTTGGCAACTAGCAAAAATGAAGTCTGAGCAGTTTCACTGAAGCCAAAAACTTGCCAAAGTCATTGCCTAATTAAAATGACTTTTGATTTGAGTTTTTTTTTAGCCTTCCAATAATATACAGGAAATCAAGAAGGCAAGAGCAGGAGATTTGTTTCTTGCTCACACTCTACGTCTTTGCCAAAATGTCACCTTCCTTCTTGTTATGAAAAGGGATACCTAGCCCTGAAATTCTGTCTTTATTAGATGTTACAGCATTCAAGTGAGCACAGGTATTTATTGCACCAACATGGCAAATGTCTAGCAGCTGCAAGTACGCAGAAAAAGTACATTTACAGGAGCAAGGCAATTCTCCTTATGCTCTGCCTCTGAAATGTGGGTGCTGCAGCAGAACGTTAATAGTCATATTTTAAAACATCTGCGGGATGTTCCAAAGGAAAATAACAATAGGAGTTCCTGGAGGTTGGATGGAACACTTAAGGGATGGAAATAACACATTGTGATTTCAAAATTATTTACTTGGATGTTCTTTTGAAAGGGGTCATTGCCTCTCCTGTTACTAGCCAAAGTGGACCTCAAGCAGAGAAAGGTGGGATACCTTGGCACAGGCACATCAGTGGCAAAACAGGGAGAATTCAGATCTCTGAATTCAGCTTGATTACAGCTCGATTTATTTCCTCTACAGTAGATTCATTATTTACTAAATGGGGACTTGATTCATCCAGATCAGTGAGTACTTGGACTCGTCTTATTCCAGCAACCTGCATCTTACATTCCTTCACAGTTTTAGCAAACACGGTGCAAAATGCTCAGCCAAATGAGAACAGTTTTCTTTCTTTTTAAAAAGCCAATGATCCTTGCATGATTTGCAGTTGCTGGATTAATTATAAAAAAAAAAAAAATTTACTTGAGATTTTTCTAAGCTACTCCAAAAGTAAAACCATTTAAATGTTGATGCAGTTTCAGTGCCCAAGAGACTGCCCCCAAGGAATCCCAGCCACTGAATCACTTGAAAATGCCCTTGTAAATTAGCAAGCATTGCACAAACACTGCTGGCAAATTCAATCATTTCTGTGTCATGCTGCATTGTTATCTCCTGCTCACTTAGAGAGCTGAAGTTCATTCTGCCTTGATTCCATGTAGGCTAGTGAGATGATACAAATGACTTTGGTTAAGTAGCACTGACTCTATTAATATTTAAATACAGAGAATAATAAAACCAGAGCAGAAAGACTTAGAAATTAAACTACCAATTGCATGGTGCTTCTTTATGTTCTTTGTTTTTTAATATCCAACATGTCTTCAACAGTATTTTTCCATTTTAAATATTCTTTTGTATTTAATGTACAGCTATTAGAAGAAAGAAATGCAAAAGATCGAGGTTCAAGCTACAGTATTTCTTATGTCTCTCAATCCCTATGGGCTTTCACAGAATTTACCAGGGTCAGAATTTTGAAAACAGATGCTTTTGCCTAAGCCCAGACATCAGCACCTTTTAGAGACGTTGTTCTAAAAGCACTTTTAGAAATCAGAGCCTTGATACAATAAAATCAATCTGTTGCTTATTCTTTGATTGCTTCCTAAACTACAGGAAACTGAGAAAAAATTCAAAACTTGAATACCACCTATATCCCTCCAACAACAAAGGCAACAACAGTATGTGAAACTATCATATGAGCCCCATGTCAAAAACAATTCCTACTATATTCCCACTACAAAACTCCTGCAAGTAGCAATTTGTTAGTTGAGTCTATATAGATAAAGGATAAAAATCTAGACTTTCAAATTCATTCTCATAAAATGCTTCCTAAATTTTAGATTTCATGAATTTGTACTTATTTTGATCATATTATAAACATATCTCAGTGTTTTATATAGATACATAAGTAAATGTTTAAAATGACTGAGGTATTATTGCAAATTAAATATAAATACAGAAAAAAAAGACTATGTTCTGCTTGTTCTGAGTATTTTTCCAAGATTAAGAGACAGTTTGAAATTTTATTAAAAAAATACAAACCTGCTACATGACTTTTCATCAGGGTTAAAAATGTTAACTTTCAGTGGAGCAGTGAGGATCTAATTAAAGTTTGCAGATGCTGTGTTTCCAATATTTGTAAAAGAGTGTGAAAGATATGAAGAATAATTCTTACTACAGTATTACAAGTGCATTATCTGACAGTCTATTAATATTTTCCCCATTTTATTCCCTAAACTCAAGTAATGCCAATATTGTTCTCATGCATATTACAAAGGTTCTGCCTATTCTGTTCTTTTAGTTTTATAAACTCACATAAATTGGTGTCAACTATGTTTGTATAGATAAATATTATTTAATCCTTTCTCAACCAGTAAATAGGAGTGATTAAGCACTACTTGGGTAAAGAACTGTAGCCTCAGTTGTCTGCCCCTCCTACAGCTAATATTTCATTTAATGAAGTTACTCATCTTGCATTAGATATAACAGTGCCAGGCAAATTGTCAGTGATGCCAATAACTTGGCAATTTTCTGAAAGCTACTTCAGCTGTTAAATTGTCCTGGTTCTTCATTCTCATCAACTTGCTGGAGGAATAATTTGAAAATAAGGGGATCTAGAAATCTAAAGAAGATATAAATAAAACGCAGTATTTTGCTCAAACACAGGCTGAGGATGCCATTCTTGGATCCTGATCTTAAAAGTACTTAATAGAGCCAGGTTTTTACTTATGCATGAGATGAACCTACATCACGACATTAGATTCTTGTCACATACAAAACTGAAGTAGATTTTAATATAGAAAGGAAATTGAAATGGACAATTTGCTGCAGAAGTGCTCCCATATGTGTCTCACGAACTTAAACAAGGCCAAGTGGAAGCTCCTGAGCCTGGGTCAGGGCAACCCCTGCTGTCAATTCATGCTGGGGGATGAAAGGATTGAGAGAAGTCCTGCTGAGAAGGGCTGAGGCTCCTGGTGGATGAAAAGCTGAGCAAGACCCAGCAATGTGTGCTTGCATCCCAGAAAGCCAAATATCTCCTGGGCTGCATCCAAAGCAGTGTGGTCAGCAGGGCAAGGGAGGAGATTCTGCCCCTCTGCTCTGCTCTGCTCTGGTGAGACCTCACCTGCAGAGCTGCTGGGGAATATTTTACAGTAACAAACAGTATTAATAATAGTTCACATGTTCAGGACTCTTTAAGACTCTCAGTGCAAGATCTATCCCTCACCTGCAAACAGCACATTTTCACTACATGCTTCTAAACTGCAGACAAGGTTGAAAGGAAAATATTCTACATTTTTCAAGAGACTTATTTTAGAATGAAGAACTCCGGTGATTCATATGGAGTATGAATAATAAATCTTTAAAATTCTCTTTGATGCATCTACGCACAAGAAACAATCATTACTTAGAGGTGCATCTGAGAAGTGAGAGAACTTAGTTATGACCCAAAAAGGGAAGCTTTATATGTGGGGAGAGTAAAACAAAGTAGTATTCCCAAATCCAGATGATATTGGGCTGAAACATAGGAAATAAATAAAACTTATTGCTATGACTATTGCATATTTATAAAGCACCTTATAAATGGGAACTTCAAAGGGTTTTTCAAAGGATTCATTAATTAGATCACAATAATCCAGTGAATTAGGTTTATGGTATTCATTTTAAACACCATTAAATTTAGGCAGCTTAAGTGACATACCCAAGAGTGTATATACAAAACAGAGGTAAATGAACAAATTGGACCCCTCAATTCCCCTGAAGATTATGGTCTGGGACTTCAAATTTCTTTTATGACCAAGGTAATAAGAAGACATAGGTGTTCTATCCATATAAGAGGGTTTTGAGCATTACAGATTTAAAAGTGCAATAAAGGATCTAAACTCAGTGAGGAGCAATGAGCATACTGAGCCTGGAAAACATAGAAATTAATAATAAGTTTCTCCTCTGAAGTGTGATTTAATTATCAACTGAGACAACAGCCTAAAGTGAACTGTCATTTTCATAGTAGAAATTAGCTAGATATCCACCTGATCACAAGAGGTAAAATGAGGTGGAGATGATAACTGAAATGCAAAACAGGCAGATAAAAAGATGGCATAGGTTGCAGTCAATGAGGGATTTCAGCAGCTGCCCAGACAAATGCTGGAATCCCTCACATTGAATTAAAAAATGTCACTAGTGCAGAAAGCAGTCAGACTCAGTTTATAGTGGTTTGGAATAGAGAAAAGATCATGTTTCATTAGGATTATTCCTGTTTCCTCTTAACATGGTTCCCAGAATATCATGGAAGAAGAGATACAGCGATATAGTTCCAATTTTCACAACTTGTCAGGTTTCTTCTATGCACGCACCACTGTCATTTCAAATACTTATCCAGAGCATATATCTCTGCTGCAGCTTTTTTTGCAGCCATGTAACTGCATCTCCCACACTACATACATCAGTTCAGAAAGCAGCTAAAATTTTAAAATTACAAATCCCTAAAACTCGGTTACCACAGAGCTCTTTACCAGACAATATAGATGCCTATCTTGCTTTCTTCAGCTTGCCATCTTTTCTCATTCTTTTCAATTCTAGATATTCACCACTGATCACTTGTTGCTTATTGTCCACAGAAGTCTGGTCATAGTTCCTCTTCAAAACAGCACACTATTTAAAGACATGCATTAAAGCAAGCTACTACTAAGACAATAATATCAAAGCAAAGTTTCCACATTAGGTTTTTATTGTTTCATCCAAAAGAAAAAAAAAAAAGGCAAATCACAGTATTTTTAAATACTACCTCTCATTTTTCCCATCTTAGACGCTCTAGCTCCCCAATAGCCAGCTTTTTGCATGTGAGGGTCATGAAGAAAGCAGCACTACTGATTAACTTCTCAATTATGCACATGCCCAGGTATTTTCTGAGCTCAGAGTGTAATAGGCACTGTAACCAGAGAGAATTAAATGCATTTTCAAAGATTATTTAAAAATAATTTTTTATAACCTTGGTTTCAAAATGAAGCTAGTTTTTCCTCTTACACTTATAATATGCCAAATATCTAAGCCTTCAGATATAAAAGTTACAATTTTAGCTCTATGCTAGAGATCCAAACACTGGAAAGCACTGGTCACCCCCAAAGCCTCCAGAACATAAAAGTACTTAGACCATCACAGTATCAGTTATTACTTGAAGGGGTACAGTAAAACTTCTGGGAATTCTATGGGGCTTATAAAAACCAGGTATTTAACAGAAAAGCACAGGAACTGTAGTCAAAAGATGAGGGATGTGTTCGAGTGGTGCAATGTCCTGAAGGAGATGACTGGTCTAAGGTTTAAACTTTCTGTCTGATCTTCTGGGGCTTCTCTACTGTTCCCTCTATGCTATATTGGAACACTTTCCAATATAGCATCACATGGTGGCCAAAATTGTCAAATCATTTGTTATGTGAATATATTATATGAACTAACACAATGACAGAAAAGAAACCAGGAAAAAAAACATAAGAAGAGTCCCTTGTAGTATTTAGAACAGAGAAGGAAAATACTGCATGATTGAACTAATTTCAAATTATTGTCATATCATGTAAGTATCAAATTCTACCCTGCTAGAAACTTGAAAAAAAAATCAGTAAAGTATTTCAAAAAATCAGAAAGTTATTTATTTCATCATACCAAGCCCACATTCTGATCTTGAGGAATGTCTTGCAGCACCTGAAAATCTTTAAATTTACTAATAATTTACTTTGATAAGCATTAACAGCAGGAACATTTGAGATGAAGCCAGATTGGGATCAGCTCCAAAAGATGATGAGAAAAAAAAAATAAACAAGCTTTTAAATATATATCCCTCAGTGGGTAATATAAGAAAAAATGAAGTGAAGAAAATCAAACCAACCAACCAACAAAAAATAAAATAAAATTTAAAAAAAAATTGAAAAACGTAAATACAGGGAGAAACTGCAGTCTTTTTTGTCCACTGACAGGGAAGAATCTCACTCTTTGCAAGTGATATGATCTCAAACTCTAGATTGGAAACTAAGCCCAACAGTTTTCAGCACCTTCCATCCTCCTCCCCAAGTATAAAATTCTTGACAAGTCATAATCCTTACAGTGGAACAGAAGCCAGCTCCTCCTGTAGCAACACAGGTTTGGCACAATTTTATAAAACATATATCTCTGTCACTAAAACAGACTGTAAGGATGACTAAGAGCAAAAACTAGGTAAGAAGGCACCATCTTTATGTCATCACTTGTCATTCCTTGTCCTGAGGTTCTGTCTTTTTGGATCTCACATGCTTGGCTCCTACCTACTCATGCCTTGTTAACTTGAACTGCTTAACAACTTCTGTGCAGGCATGGATTCCCATTCCTGCCATAAATCTCCTAGTAATACCAGTACTCCATGTTGTATTTCTCCTGATTGTGTTCCAAAGGAGCAGAGGCATAAGAGAAGAGCAGATGACACATTTCATTCACAGAAAGGTGACATCTGAGACCAAGCAGGGCACCAGATTAGTACGGTTTTCTCTGACTGTGAGCCATAAATCCCTTGAAGGTCACACAAAGGTTAAAAAGAGAGCTATCAGTGAGCAACAGCTCAGTCCCTGCAGGGCTGTGAAATAAGAGACACTATTATTACTTACTCAAATTTTTACACTTCCCAGAAAACTCAAATTACCTTTAATTGCTGGAAACAGTTCAGCTCCTCTAAAATGAAGAAGTCAATAAGTGCAGCTGTTTTTCACTCCCCTGTCCTGGGGGGATTTGTTAATACTGATTAGTGGAGATCACGCCAAAACAGATGAGCTGAGAGGGTCTTTAACTTTCAGAAAGTTAGCTAAATGTAATCAATAAAGTAAAAGATCTGAGCAGAGATGGCAAGGGAATAGACCATTGTTCCACAGCCATTTCTCCTGGCAACTTTTTCTTTCTCTGGAAGATCCTGCCTCCTGTGTCCCCAGCCAGATTTCCATCCCCTGAACACACATTTGGTTGTGCTAGTACAATTCCACTCAGTGCAGAGATTTCTGGAAAAGAGGGTTACAACTCTCAGGTTAATAACAAGCCTTCTTGTAAAGGCAGAGTAAGTTTAAAATAGTTCTTTCTATTTCATAGTGCAACCCCATTAACAGTCATAGGGGCAAACAGCAGGGACAGAATAAACTCAAGCAAAATGTACCACTCTATCAGGATGGAGGGGAAATAGAGCTAGAGGACACAAGGACAAGGACTAATTGCTAACTAGAACACCAATATGGAAGACAGAATGACAGAGGGTGTGTGGAAACCACTGTTCATGTCTGGAACAGAGAAGGACAGGGTGAGTCAGCAATATTTTTTTTTTTTTAAATCATTTTAATGCCAACAAAATCAATAAGATGATGGCAGAATTTTTTCCAAAAGAATTGTTTTCAGTGTTTTTCATGAGGTTTTTAAAAGAACTAAACATTATGAGGCTCTTGAAGACTGCAAGGACAGAACAACAAGACAAAGTGAATACAGAAACATTGATTAAATGCAGACTAAGAGTACATCAAAGGAGATCAACAACATCTCTTCAGAGTTGCAGGAGGAAAGAAATGGAAAGCTAATCAATTTTCCTTTTAGCTTATATAAACAATACCAAGTTAAACCAAATGTCATATTATAAATGCATACATCTTGCTTTTTTGAGAGAAACTGATGGAGTGTAAAATATGCAAATAGCAGCACAAGTCAGAGCATCTGGAGTATTTAGTCCTTGACATCTTTTTGTACTACCTTTTGTCAAAGGAAAAAAATCAGGTCTAGGGAAGAACCCTTCTTTCTCAGATGCACTGCTGATCTCAACTCAATAGTCTGCTTCCCCTCCATGTGCAGATCTCCTGCTGTTTATACTGGGAGTTATGAGTATGCAGTGAAAGGGTTTTAAATTCCAAATAATAGCAGGGAAAATTTTATTATATCTAAAACACAAGTAATGTGCTTTAACTAAAAAATACCAAAAAACAAACAAACAAAAAAGTTTATTTCAATTGCAAAACAAGCATTCAAAAAATATCCCAAAATGTCTTTGCAGCTCCTTTTTCAAGTCATCCTCTGCAACGAATGAGGCAAGGTCTGAATGGATGGTGAATGTAAGAGGAGGAATGACTAAAACACAATCACGTGCTTGAGAAAATTGTAATATATTTATATTGATGTATGCTGTATAATCATTCTATCCCTCCCACATTTTGCTGGAAATACAAAGGATTTTCTACCATAGCAATCCTTACCTATGTACCACATTCCTTTTGAAGTGGGGAAACAAAGAAGGTGAAGTATGGCAAACTTCTGGTTCAGAAAATGAAGAAAGTAAATAGTAGAGCTGTTAATGGACTGTGCATGCATGCTTCTATTGCAATTGTCATAGAGGTAACACAGCAAAATCATTAAAAAATATTAAAGTTTGAGTAAACTAATAAATCTAAGAAATCTAAATTAACTTACCATTAATAAGTTTTACAAACCTCATAAATTTACTTTAATTTTAATGATCCAAATGATTAATAAAGATATATATATAGAGAGAAGGGCAAGGATCAACATATTTGTCTATATATCCAGTTCAATGTAATTCCTTACATCCACTAAATTCATAGGCATGACTATGGAATATGGAGCCTTTTCAAGTGAAGAACTTGAAAGATATAATGTATAATAATGAGACTGAATTTGTCCTTTTCCTCTGCAGGGCACTGGAGATAATAACTCTGATGTCTTTGAAATGACAGCGTGGCAGGTATAGTTCTAAGCACCATATGTCAACGGCTCTAAAACTTCCCTCTGAACTGGCATAATTTAATTTTTTTTTTCCAAATAAAACTTAAGTATTGTAGCAAAACCCCAGCTCTTCTGCATTCTAAATTAGCCCATCCTATATTCATTTCACTTGTTTACAACACGTCAGAAGTTTATCTCCTTTTCGTGTAGTAATGTGGAAATCATCAAAATCCATACATACAATTTAATCAACACTCAAGAATTTTCTGTCCAAGCTAGCATGGCAGCAAAATAAGCAAAAATTTAAGTATATATCTTCACATACCTGAATATATGGACAGGCAATATATTCTAAAGGCAAAGCTCCAACACTCCTCTTGAAAGTCAGATAGTGACTTTCCATCAGAATTAAGAGGTTTCAAATCAGGCTATGTTCACCATAGTCTACTGTGTTCTGAAAATGTTCACTTTTTCTTATTCTCTTGTTTGTTCTGTGATTACTTTAGAGACCAAAAGTAATCCAGCAAATGCCTGGATAACATGCTGAAATCTGTTTCTGAGACTAAAAGTGGAAGCTATGTCCTTCATTATAATAACAAACTTTCTCATCTGAGTGATCCCTAAATTAGTTTTTACATGTTCCTTGATTATATTATTAATTTTAAAATAGAGGGATGAATATGTGATATCCTATGAGAACTTAGAATACTTTTTGTTAGGAAGTCAGTTCTAAGTTAGATAGAACAAAGTCTTCTTGTTATTTCATTCTATAGACAGCACAGCTTACAATATTAACTCCAAAATTCTCACCAAATTCCACATTAGTCTCTACTATAGATAATTCTCTGTTCACACTTGGCTCAGGAATATATGAAACTTTAGCAAGACAAGTAATGTCTAATATTCCATATTCATAAATGAAGGAAGCTGAAGAACACATTTAGCAAAGTGGAAGGGAGGATGCATGCCAATAAGTTCAAGCAAAGCACTCCTAAATAGAAGATCAGCTTTACATTTCTCACACATCAGATTAAACCCTATGAAAATCTGATTTCTCTTTTCACCTTATAAAACCTTATTCTCATAATGTTTTTAATCAAGCAAAGATAGAAAACAAAAAGATAAAAAATTATATCTATTGTGAATGACTGTAGATCTTGTTTATGAAGATTTTCTTATTAGGCTTCAGCTGTTATTTGAATCTCATTGGCCTGTTTTACTGGGACAGTGGAAAGGTCACCAGAAAAAAAATTTCTGGTGGCATTTTGTCTGAAGAGAACCATTACAAGAAAAAAGCCTGGGAGTGTTACAGAAGAAAATAGCAATGAAACCATAAAACCATATTTCACAAACATGGAGTTAAAAAGGATACAAAGCATCATTTGATTCTGATCGCCTGCTCAAGAGATTCATCAGCTCTCACTCTCTGATCACCCGACTCCAACATAGCAGAGGCACAGCAATGGTGTCATTGCTTTGCACAAATACCTAAACCCACAATTTTCACTCTTTTGCTGCTATCAGGTAAATGAGAAATTTGATGCAAGAAAGAATGATCATTGATTTCCCTCTGCAACCATCCAGGATGCACAAAGTTTATATGCAGTTTGAATTTGTTATTGCTAACACAGATCAATCCAATTCAGTGTGCAAGCCTCATTTTTCACTATTTTCTTTTTGGACCATTACCTTTTTTTTTTCTTTTTTTTTTTTCAATTACATTTTTAAATTATCAGTAATTCAGTATCAAATGACAATTTCTACTTACAGAGCCCTTCTTCCTCATACTGGTAATTTTAAATTTAACTTCTAGCTGCAGTAAAGGAATGGATTATGGTGGCTCCTAGATTTGTCACTAGTGAATATTTGACAACATTTATCATTATTGTGGAACTCAGCAGCTACTTGCAAGACTTAATATATGCTTAGAAGAGATCAGGATAAGAGAAATAGGACGATCTCTTGCTTATAAGTCAAAACATAGTGGACTGCATGTTGCCAAAACTTTAGTATTCCTGGCAAAACTAAATAGGGATACTTACACCACTGAACAATATTTTCTGGTTTAGCTATTCATCCCTTGCTATAAAAAGTGCTGCTTTATTTTCAAGGCAGTGTATGGGACTGGCAACAGGACCATCCTTGCCTCTCTCTGTGCAATGTCAGTAACTCAGACAGCTTTTCTCCGTTTAGACGTTTCAAGGTAATTTTCAATTGTAGTGTCTCAGATCCTCAGAGAGCTATAAAGATATGCAAAAATAAAATCAAAGTGGAGCTTTCTGTGGGGAAAATGGCCCAGATTTCCACATCAAAATCAGTAGGGAAGAGGTTCTACCCCCTGTAAGTTTCTTAATGCTACATCTCTGTGTCTTTGTAAGACTGGAGTAATGATCAAACAGAAGTTGCAAAGATAAATTACCTACTCATTTTCACTTATACTGCTTCTAAACGGGAAATTTTGCTATAGAATCATATTTTTGAATGCAATATTCAGAGAATTTGAGCACGTTTGTGCTGCTTGGTTATTAAATAAATTAACCAGTGTGCTGTCATTTTTGTTCTGGTGTAGCATATTTTTCTATATTCATCAGATACTCATTGTGTATAGTGATATTTCATGTATCAACAGGAGTGAATGACTCTGAAGCCAAATACTCTTGGATTCACCCAGTAAAAAAAGTTTGAAAAGAAATAGAAGTCAATAGCTGTAAATCAAGAAGATTAAATATATTGCTTCCCTCATTGCAGCATCTGAATAGTATAGACCTCTCTTTTATTTTGTGGTCAAATAGCTCTTTTCATAAAATATCAAAGGCACTGCCATAACATAACAATGTTATAAAATTACTAGAAATAATATTATGACAATATATTATAATCAACTTGGCCAATATAAAGCAATGCTGTAATATATTAGAAATATATTCACAGTTTAGTTCTGTTAGCTGCTATGTTCCATGTGGTATAAAATCAGCCTTATTTGTGCTGCTCATTTGCTTTAGATAAAAGGTGCAGGGATTACCCTCAAAATAATTTTCAGGTTTTTCTAAGTCAGTTCAAATATCTGTGTGACTGAAATGAACAATGACTTACTGGATTAAAGCAATCTTCAGCCTACAGAGGCACAGAATACCCAGGTCTGCCTGGTGATGTGGCCTTCCTCTTTGCCATCTGCTTCTAAGCAGGAGGAACAGAGAACTGTTCTGCCAGAGGGAATTCCTTCCCAAAGGCTGATACTTGGCATTCACAGTTCCCATAAGGATGCTGAACAGAGCAGCAGGAAGCACTCTCAGCTCTGGTGTCTCCAGGTGCAGCTCCTTTTCCACTGCACTCCTATTCTTCTGACCTTTTACCTCCAGCCCTGCAGACAGCCCTACTGGCTTGTTGTGATGCATCTTGCTCCTGAACATAGGACATGCTTACATAGAAAAAAAGTTACACCTAGCAAAATCTGAGATTATTTGGAGATATGCTTTATGTAAAGCAAGAAAACAGCATTGCAAGATAAAAATAAAGCCACCATAAATCACCATTCTAATCTAACCTTACAAGTATGCTTCATTCACATCCCTCATGCACATTTCTTTCAATCTGCTCTTGCTCAAAGGACATATAGACAGGAATTCTGTCCCTTCCCCTAATTTATGGGATTCCACAAGAATAACTTCCATCCTTGCTACTTTGGGTAGATTGTTTGGGTAGATTTAAATGTCCTGGGAAGTTCTAGCTGCAGTCAGATAATTTGTGTGTGTAAGGTGTATTCATCTGCTTTGTTAATAGTCATAGTGTCTAATCCAGACTGTTCAATCTTCAGTTCTTCAATCTTTCAGATTTCAATAGCTTCATGATAAATATTACATCAGACACTGGATATAAACAAAAGATGTTATGCATCTGACTTCTGGTATGTCAACAATTTCTCACCCAGATCTCACCTTCTACAGCAGATGCAAATGTCACCTCAATAAAAAGTGATCTACTTGATGCATTTGAGAGTACATTCTTTCCCTCCCCTTCACACAGTTTGAGTATATTCTCTTTTGCAAGTAAAAGTTTAAAGCAGTTTGAAGCTGATTTTTTGTTATCTATCAATTTTATATTGCCAAATCAACAACTAATGTTTTGTAAATCCCCAATATGTCAAGGAAATAAGGGAAAAATAATTCTATGTGGTAGTCAGATCAACTTTTCTACACCCAGTTTTTTCTACTGTAGTCAAAGCAAAATTAAAGGAAATGCTAAAAATTGCAGGACATAATTCTGGAACAGTGCAGGAACCATGATATTCAGAGGAAGGTACCTGAACATCCAGTCTTACAAAGAGCAAATACCACAAACATGTCCTTCAGTGTCAGATGACCAGTTTTCTGCTACTTATCACAACAGAACTTGAGAACTGAAAAGGGAAATCATGATTTATCAAACGAAGAGGAGAATAATTGGAAAGAAATTACATAATAACAGAGGAAAAATAAGAGAAAAAAAAATAAAAAGACAGATGAACAAATCCCAGCCCCTACAGAGATTAGGAAAATAAAGAAGTAAATTGAGAGACTGAATCATTGGCATTCTGACACACTAAAGGGACCAGGTTTTCAACCATTCTCTAATGAAAGAAGAATTTCACACAAGAAGTTTCAACAAAAAAAAATGAAACATAAGAAAACTATTATAAACAATGTTGTCAGCTGTGGAGAGAGTCATTTAAATGGCATTCAGTAATGCAGGTGAAGGCTGCCTGGTAGCTCATCTCTTTCATATTTGATTTCTCACATCATTTTAGAGATCCAATGGTCTATCCTTGTCATGTCACAGTCTTTAGCCCTTTTCTGAAATTTTGAAGGAATTGCTGCTGTCCTGTCTCTATTTGACTCTTAAGGGTTATTGACTTAGGTTCTGCCTAAGGGTTCTTTCTTCTAAGACAAAACCCTTGAGATCTCTTGGTGCTTTCTTGCCTGCTAGCAAGGGGTACTGCCAGTTTGGCATGCTCATGCTTTGTGACTGTGGTCTTATTAATCTCCAGCTGTGTAGAGCTAGTTTTGCCCACACAGACATTCAAGAGACAGGCTTTGTTCTAGACACAGCTATGGGATTTGTTAGGTGAAAAGAACTCCTGTTTTCATTTGAATATCTCATTTCTTCTGTTATGTTTCGAACTCTGGGGCATGCCTCATTTTCAAATGGAGATTTTCATTATGTTTAAGAACACAATTAATTCTGAAGCTGCATACACTTCACTTAATTTGAAAGGTTTGGACTTTTCCATAAATCATGGAAGACAACTGGTTCCTCAGCTGTTACAAAACAGGAAACAAAACCAATCCCTGCATTGGCTACTATGACTTTACTCTAAATATCCTCAAAGGGGAACAGTGATTGAAAATTCAGAACCATTAATCTTAAAATGTACCAAATGAAAATATTGATCAAGCAGACCAGCCCAGCAGCCACTTGTAAAGTGACCAAGACATGCACAGAAAGAGTTCTATTTGCCAGGACAATGTGAAACATTCGTACTAGAAGCAGAATCTGGTCAGAATTCAAGGATATATACTTAGTACTGATATCAGATCAATATCACTAGAGTCCAATGAAGATGAAAGCCTCTTACTGAAAATATAAATTACCTTTTAACATCAAGATCTCAAGTTATATTAAAACAGCACTCTTATCTTCTCCTTCCTCCAGTCAAAATGGAATTTCAAAAATAGTTCTCATGAAACACAATTTCAGCAGGGAATCAGAGACTGAAACATCAATCCATTAGGCTTCCTATTTCTCAGGAAGTCTTAAGAGTGGAGAAGTTCAAACTTCACTTAATATGTTGCAGATGAAGATACCACAATGTCATCCCCTCTAATTTCAATTTCTTTCCCTATTTGTCTTGAGGGGTTGTAATGTCTTTTTCCAGAGTAAAGCCTGAAATACAAATGATTCTCTATGGCACTGTTGGATTCATAGAACCATAGAATATCTGAAGCTGAAAGGATTATCAAGTCCAACTCCCTGTTTCTCACAGGACTACCTAAAACTAAGTCATGTGACTAACAGCATCATCCAGACGCTTCTTGAACTCTCTTGGGCTTAGGGCCATGACCATTTCCCTGGGGAAGCCTGTGCCAGTGACCAACCACCCACTGGGTGAGGAACCTCTAATCTGGAGTTCCCCTGGTGCAGCTTTATTCCATTTCCCTGTGTCTTGTTGCTGATCACTAGAGAGAAGAGATCAGCACCTTCCCTTTGCTGCCACCCCCCAAGGAAGATCTAGACTGCCATGGGGTCACCCCAGCCTTCTCCAAGCTGAGCAAACCAAGGGACCTTAGATGCTCCTCATAAGTCTTGCTCTCAGGACCTTTCACCATGTGTGTTGCCTGTGGACAGAGTCTAACAGGTCAATGTGTTTCTTTTGAGGTCCCCAAAACTGCACTCAGTACTCAAGAAGGTGGGGCTGCAGTGTAGAGTGGGACAATAATCTCCCTCAACCAACCTGGTCTGATGTACCCCAGGACACAGCTGGCTCTTTTGGTTACCAGGACACTGCACATTCAATTTTCCACTGCCCCAGTTCCCCATATCTCCTTCTGCAGGGCTGCTCTCCAGACTCTTCCCATGATTTGTACATACAACCACACTGACCAGTTCCAGTGGAGAATCCTGCACTTGCTCTTGTGGCTCAAATTGCAGAAGTTTGTGGAGAACTGTTGCCTGTGGGATGGACTCAGAATGGAGAAGTTCACAGAGAACCATCTCCCTTGGGAGGGACTCCACACTGGATTGGGGGAAGAATTCCTCTCCCTGAGCAGTGGCAGAAACAACTCAGGATACCCTGGTCATCACCCTCACTCCCTGTCTCCATGCACTGCTGGATAGGGGGAGGTGGAGCTGGGAATGAGGGAGGGATGGAGGAGTGTGTTTTTAAGATTTATTTTACCTCTCATTATCCTGCTCTGATTTTGTTAGCAATAAGTTAATATTATTAGCAACAAGTTAATTGAATATTGTTTGCAATCAGTTAATATCCCCAATCTGAGTCTGCTTTGCCCATGATGGTATTGGGGGAGTGATCTCTGCCAGCCCTTAATCTCAACCCATTAAATGTTCTTTATATTTTCTCTCTCCTGTCCAGTTTTGGAGGGGATTGACAGAGCAGCTTTGGTGGTTACTGGGCACCTGGCCAGGGTCAACCCCACTACACTGCTCATGCTGTGTGTATTAGTATAAAGGCATTTCAAATGTGCTCACCACATCATTGAGCAGACTGATGGACCTGCTAGCACACCATCCCACAAACATTGGCAAGTTACCCCCAGGCTTTTCACAGGTGAGCCTGGTTTTATCCCTTTCTCCCTTCAAATCTAGTTAAAGCTCTTTAAATGTCACCTATTAACTATTGGGCAAAGATCCTTTTTCCCCATCAAGAAAGGATTGTCACTAAAGCATCAGCAAAGGAATAATACAGAAGTTCCATGAGACTCTACCCACATTGCAGGTAGATAAATGCAACCAAGACACCTGAAACACAGTAAAGGATTGACTCTGCATCCTCTGGATCTCAGACCAATTCCAACCATAAGCAAGCTATTCCTGTCTTTTGTTTACAGTAAAGTACCTAAGACAAATTGCTGTAATTTTCTGTAAAGACTACTGGGCCCTTACTAAAAAAAGGCAATTAACTCATTTCTACTAGATAATAGAAAACCAAGTCAGGTCTGGAGAAGCTAGGTTGTTGAAAAGTAGATCATAAGCTGAAAACTATCACCAGATGTATAAATGCAGGAGGCAAGGCCTTCTTTTCTTGTATCAAACCTTTCTTCTGTGACAACTTTGTGAATTGTAGCAGTAGATTCTCTGAACTGTTTTAATGAATGAATGTCAGGGAACTGGAGGGAGCTCATCAGCAACAAAAGGAAGGTATTTCCCAGACACATTTGAAAGCCTAACCTAGTACTCAACCAGCCAAAACATCTATACTGAGCAAAGAAAAAATATTTCCCCCTTAAATGATATTTTATGGTTTGTCGGTGTCTCATGAGATGTGGGAATAGCTCCTCACAAAAACTTTTGCATCAAAAATCCCATTTTATTTTCTACCAGTGTGATTTCCCATTGTTATTTTTTCTTGCACTCTGCATACATTAAGGCACATTAATAAAGGGAAGAAGTAAGTCAGCCTGTCAGATATTTCAAAACGTACCATGGGAAATGATTGGTTTAGGATGAGTGAACAAAATCTGTTTGTTCAGCAAACTTCATTTTAGCTGAGAACCAAGAAATGTGTGTATAGCATGGACATATGATAAGTTAACTGGGCTCAAAAATACTCCATATAGCCGGGCTTTTGGGACAGCAGAAGATGTTTTGATGCTTTGTGGCTCAACTCTACCTTTTAACATGAAGGAGAAAGCATTACAGTTATTCTGAGGGATGACAGATTTTTAGTTTGCACATTTTCTTGGACTTCTGAAAAGCTGGGAACAAAAATATCCATAGTTAAGGCTTCAGGGTAGGAAGAGAGTCTCCACAAGCACAGTAGCTAAGGTGAAATTGAAAGAACCCAATAAAACATGATTATGTACTTTTAAAACTATTAGCTCTCCCTGTGAAAGAACATTATACTCTGCTAAATTACTGTAGGGTTTATAAGCTGGCATTTTCAGGGTTTTAATTCCTGTAAAGAATTTTAATTCCTATAAAATTCTTGGAAAATTACTGCAAGTTTGTGATTAGTATTCTCTAACAGGTCCACAGGAAAACAAGAAAAGCCCTGTAAGACACAGCATCCAAATTCTCTCTCTCACGGGGATAGGAATTGAAACTCAGCATAGTTTGAGAAACTTGGAAGAGATATTCAGGGGATGCTGTATGAAGAGTCAGACAACACCAAAGGCTTGTTCTCCCCTTCCCTACCAGTTTGCTGCCATGCATTCCAGCACACCCATGGGGCCTGAAAAGCTGACTTGCATAACAATAGCCTGACATGAATTACCTTTTCAGTAGGTTTACCGTCTCGGGATGTGATGTTTCTCCTCGTTTCCCAAACTACCCCTGGACCTTCTCATCCTACTAGCCCATTGGAGAATGTTCCACAGAGCTGCCTGGACCCCCCCACAGCATCCACCCTGTGGAAGAAACACAGATTGAGAAACCGTGACGCAGCAGTTCAATCTACTCCAGACATAAATTGATGACTTTGAGAGTGAATAACTCAGGTAGATTAACCAGGATCTCGAGCTGTCACAATCTGAGAATGGAGGGGAGTTGTAGGATTGCAGTGCCCCCTCAATATATGTAGGTGTGGCAGAACTGCTGAAGGCACAGTCCTTTCAAGAGGACTTTTAAGGAACAACTAAAACCAGAGATTTCAAAGGCAGCAATTAGCCAATAATGTGGTCACCTAATCTTACAGATGACAGCCTTGCCTTGCCTGTTAGAAATGCCTGTATTTTAGCATACTTAGCAGTAATACCAAGGGGGTGGTTACTTCTGTATTTCTGTAATGAGTACCTTCATCATACACCATAGAGGGCAAGGTGGTTGAATTCAGGTCGTTTCCTGTCATTAGTGACAGTGAAACATGTCTGTGTATATCTCTTGAGGGCAAGACATTCCTTCCAGCACTGGAAACCTTCTTCTTCTAGAGTCTCACATGCACACCATAGTAAAAATTAAAATTGGAAAAAAAGGTTAAAAAACAATTAATTTGATAAATAGTTTTCAATATATAGCCTCTATATACTGCATCAAATTTCTGTATCAGTAATAAGTAAAGATTATAAACAATAATCATGCATAAAAATTTCATAGCTTCGAAGCACAGTTAGGTATGAGATATAAAACAGGACTTTTTTTCAAATCTTTTAAAAAAATTGTTAATTTGCAAAAGAAAAATAAATTCTTCTGTCTCTTTTTTTAATGAAAAAAGACAATTGAGTAAATCATTACTTCAGAAAACCCATAAGTCACTGATTCTGTTTTTCAAAGACCTGCCTGCTTTCTATTCCTTTGGCCTTGGCTGCCTAGCAACCTCCACAGAGCTTTCTTAGTCTATACTAATTGTGGTGAGTTTTCATTTATATATTTATTTAAGAGAATGCCTATAAGGAAGATGCAGAAACAAAGAGCTGTTTATTCCTTCCTTCTAACAGTGGATTCCAAACATGTCATCTCAGTGTCTCAGTGAAGGGCACAGTCCTCAGCTTTGCAGAGGTACCAGCCTCCTTGATTTTGCTGGGGAAAAAGCTGTTTCTGTTAGACAAAAGCTTAGTCTCTGTAGGAAGCCACTGATGTAACAGGCCCTGGTATACCTTGCCCTCCCTGTTGGCTTGATTCATTGATAAGTTTTTTCACCCTGGATTCTTAGGTGCTTATGTAAGGTCTTTGTGCTGATGCAGCCTGCAGCTCTTACTTAACATGAAGACAGTTTGTGCTACTGCTCTGGGCCACCAACAGTTCCAGTATCATCCAAGGTCTAGGGGGAAATGGAGACTAAAACTGATCTGCTGTGTCTGTGACTCAGAGAGGGACAATCTGGAAGGCTTGGATGGCACTGCTTGTTATAATAAGTAGTTTGAAACAGGATATGGACTGTCATTCCCTGAGCCAGCCATCAGCTTTGCATGGAAAAGACTATTTCCTCAGGGGTTTTTCTGTTGGTTTGGGATTTTTTTCCCCTTCATTATAAGTGCAAAATTGGGGATGTCATAGAAAATATCTCTATGCTACATTGAGAAAATACACATTCTCTTGCCAGTTCTATTCAACCAACACTATGCAAATACTTTATGCCCTTATCAACACAGCAGCCTCCTCCAATCGAAAAGAAGGGGAAAAAAAAGAGAGAGAGAGGAAGGGATGGTCAAATATGTGTCCTGAAGAGCTTAACAGGCTCTCTCAAACGATGTGGTAAAGAAATGCCAGGTATTCATAGCTTGCAGTCATGTGGGGGGATGTAGGGTTTGTGTCTCACTACTCCAACCCTGAGCTCAGATGGAAGAGCTTGCATTTACCTCTGGATCAAACTGAAGCCTGAAACACAACAAATCAATATGTCTTAAGATATCTCAATATACCTTAATCACTTGATTCCATTTTTTTTTTTTCCTGATTAAGTTGACCTTTAGCTATGTTTTGTCCTTAAAAGAAATGCAGGGGATCTGTGACAGAACATAAATCTGAAACCAGATCTTCCAACTTCCACTCAATTTCTTACCAACAGAGCTACAGAATAAAAGATTAGGTTGTTGTAAGCTTGTAGGATTATGTAAGGATTTTTAAATCTTGGTGTTTATGTATACTTATGCATCAGTGAAAAATTTACTCCCAATTCAATACTGGGGAAAGAACAGATTTTAAAAAATCTCCTCAATATTGTAACAGGCAATAAAAATATTGGTCTGTTGGTTGGGCGGTATATTGGTATCCAATGAAATAAAATAAGAGCAACAACATGAATGACAGGAATTATTCAAAAACAATCTGCTGGTTTAAAGAATTACATTTTGTAGAACAACTTACAAACAGTGAAAATATTCAGAGAAACTAAAATGGGCAAAATTATTCAATGAATAGGAGAAAGAAAGTTACTGGAAGTAAACAGAGATCTAGGATTTCTTTTTTCTATTCATGGGGTAACAATAAACAATTTTTTTAAGTTCCTTTCCCTCTGTCATTCCACACAGTAATGTAAATTTGTAGTTAGCAGCAAATATCTCAATCTGTACTCCTCCGAGTTATTTTAATACAAATAAATTCCAAATATAATCCAAAACTAAGTAGTTGCTTATTGAAAATGAGTTTCCATACGTATGTTCATTTTTCACAGAGCATGATTATTGTAGCAAAACTTGAGCATGTGGTGTTTCCTTCCCTTACAAAGTATGATCACAATTACATATGTTTTTAAATGTTAAGTCAAACTCTCTGAAAATAAACCTACTGAAGAGTACCAGAAGCACAGACTTACATCTCTGTTTTCTCACTTACTTTTGTGAGAAGTCTGCTTTTAATAAGTTCAAGGATATGTAAATAGACAATAGATAAAAAGACTTCTTTATGCATTCTTATTTAAAAAAAAATAGGGTTTTCTACAGAATGAATAAAATTGAACCATGCCAAAGCAGCTAGAAAAGGAAATTCAACTAGAGAAAATGAACTTTCTCAGGCTATATGGAAAAATAAGCTGAATGCAGTCCCATTCAAGATTTCAGAGACTTTAATTGGGTGCTAAATCTACTACATTTACACTGGAAAACCTCACCTGCCATGCACTTCTGCTCCCAAAAGAAGAGAATATTAAAGGGAGAGATAATCCTCCCTCCCTCCCTCCCCAAAGAGAGAGATGCAAAATGCCTTCAGTTTCTGGGTATGGGCTACAGAAAAATGAAATGCTAGGGAGAGTGTGGAAAAAGGTAATTACAAATGAAATGAAGCTTTAGTGGGAAAAAGAGAAGAAGAAAATTATCAATAAGAAAGCATAATCTTTGCTTGAATAACTAACTCACCAAGGAGAATTGCAAGATACCTTTTCGGAACAATCAATAGTATTATTCCAACACTCAGCCCCTCATTTCAAGGGCACTGATTTTACTTCAGACTTAGGCCAGTAACTGATCAAAATTTGGTCGAAAATATTTAAATATTTTCTAACAATTCCTTATGGCAATAAGTAAGAAAAACTCATTGAAGTTATAACTGGGCTTTAGTAATAATTCTCAAAGCAGCTATATTTTTATAGATTGCAAAGGGATGAAAAAAGCTGCAGTAAAAAGAAGATTAATTAAAGAAAGACAAAACATAGTAACATATGCTACCATGATGACAGTAAAGAACATAAATAAGCAGAAGAGAAAGAACAGTTACCCAGTTCCTGCTATTTTTAATAAATATCACTAACAGGGTAACATTCAACTGCCAGAAGAAAGGAGGTTGTTATACTCTGTTACTACGTCTGGCCCTGAATTGGCATTCCAAAAGAGCACCAGTTTCTTGTAGATTCAAGGCCTTATCTGCCTGCTCCTGTAGTAGCAGGATAGCTCCTTGGGTAGCCTGGGATGTGTGAAATAGCATTGGATTCTGTTATTTATGAATCTGAATCACTTGCAAGCTGTTAGTAGAAATGCGTGTGAGCTCTGGGTACTTACACGTTAAATAACGAGAATAAAATCCATAAAACAGAAAATCATAGTGTGCTATGCACATGTAAGGCTTTCACCTCAGGCTACAAAGAGAAAACACTAGAAAGTTCCTTAAAGAAAGGTGTCTGTATACAAATTCTATACTAGCAGTAAATATGAAGACCTTAGAGCTAAATCTCACCTCTGACTGCTGACTCACTGTGCAGTAAAACAAGCTACTGGTGTTTCCTTGATGGTTCAAAAAGGTATTCTTACTAGCTTTTATTCCCTTTAGTTTTTGGCATATTCTGCTGTTTCAGAGCTCTATTTTATTAAACATGCTTTAAAGGACAGAACTTTTTTAGACTTCAGAATTGGCCAAACCTCCAAAACTCCTGATTATTCATGGCCAAGGTCGTAACTACGTTTTTTCCTGATCTTTCATCTTAGTTAAACCCTGAGTTAGAATTACTCTCTTGCATAAAACCTGTACTTTCTATATATACTGCACTTCTCTTTTTTCTTCTTTCAAGAATGCCGGATGAAAACAAACCAAAGAATAGTTGTATGCCTGGTATGCTAATTTTTTAAAATATTTCTGCATTTGAGTTAAGCATATGAGGATTAGGTAATTCTGCATGGCTGCCTCTCCTAAACCAATTCAAATAAGGTGTACCTTCTAAATTCTGAAATAATTTTCCCTGTGATCTGCTGCAGCAAAGATATTCACTCATACACTATTGATTGGAAATGTTTTTGTACATCTAATCAATAAATGAGTTAATATGTGTTAAACCAATCTTCTAGACTATTTGTCTTGCTCAGCCTAACTAATACAAAGCTGTGAGTGATTCATTTCAGAGCAGCAGTGCAGTGTGAAAACCAGACTGGTGTCTTTTTAATGTGAGTGTCTGTGTGTGCTTATAAACACAAAATGCCATTAAAAATATTTTCTGCTGACAATATTTCCCCCATTTTAAGATCAGTTCTATTGACTCTTAATAATGGTCTCCAGATACTCATCTGACAAATGGCTGTTTAATTTATTTTTTACTGTGAAAGATTTGACCTGGTTTGTTCATCTATAAATACCCATTTTTGTACTGTAGACACAAATATGCATTTGTTTTAGCTTTCATCCCTGCTGTGTTTGTATAACACAGTGGGATATTCACAAACAGAAAGAAGAGAGATCGAAGAACATTTGATAGTGTTTTCTGGCATTTTGAATACAGCAAAAAAAATAAATTAGTGTCTACTTCATCAAGTGCTAAATTCAGTGTAGCTGAAATGAAACAGAGAGTGGGCCAGAGGAAAAAAAAATCTTCATCTTAGGTGGAAAAACAACTCATATTGTCAACAAAGCAATAGGATGGGTGCCACTGAGTTCTACTGAACTGATAATTTTAAAATTATATTCACCTTCCCTACTAGCATATCTGGTATAGCACCAGCTTAGCAATAATTATAAAGGCTTTTGCTATACCAGAATGTAATATCCTCAAAGAAGTCTGTGAGGATCTCCATCTCTACAAAAAAGGAAGGTGACAGTCTTAACAGATCTAGAGTCACAGAAAGATTCCAAAAGCAATTTTGAGTTCCAGAGTCCTATTTTCATCACAGTAAGACACAAGTCATTATTTTTGAAAAGCAGCTAAACCCATTTTTTTTCTTTTAAAATGGAAGCTGAAATTCTCTACTGTTAGTAGGACTGTTATTGTTATTATTTATGTGAATTATTTTATTTTCTATTCCTCTGCTGGCGTATATATTGCTTATATCAAAATTTTACAAATCTTTTACCTACCTAATACCATTTTGTAGAGTTTTAAGTTATTAATTAAAAGTGAAGTTATGTAAATCAGTTTCAGAAACAAAGCATGGAAGACAAACAGCTGGCACTAAATAACCCTTAAGATCTTTTGTTATCCAAACAATTTTATAATTCTGTTACATGAAAGGAATTACAGGATGCTCCTACTCACTAGTTCATGTGCATACTTCCTAGTCACAATTCATTTCCCACATCAGAGAGTTTCAAATAAAGAAAATTGCAATTTTATTAGGAACACAAAAGACCTACCCCCTTATTTAATCTATTTTCTGCCCTTTGTACCCTCAAGGTATTGTAAAAGAAAGTGACATCATTTGCTGGTGTTGCACATGGGAAAAAACTTATTCCCTGAGTTACCAAAAAGAAAGACTTTGAAAGGTGCCTGCTTTGTAGCTGAAGAACATCTTTCAGAAGATTTGAAGAATATGATTTATCTTATACTAATGAAGAAGGTGATTTATTTTACAGTATATGTGCATAGTCACGTACCATTGTTACTCCCGAGGTGAACATAAGGTGGAGACTGACAAGCAGGGACTGAAGCAGACCTAATATTATTCCCTGCAACATACTGAGTAGAAATAGCTGAGCCTTGCATTGCTGGAAGGTGGCATGCACTGCAATAGAGCAGGGACAAGTCCCCTAATTGTTATTGAAAACTGAAAAAACCCATGAAACAATTGATGTAGAGCTATTGAAGATCAAAATATTTTGAGTGCTATTGCAACAGTGTAGTCTACTAGTACAAAATAAAGAAGTTAAAAATATAAACTGCTTTCTTATCTGCAAATTTTTCATATGTTAGTGATGCATTTCTCTGCTAATAATGATATTTTCAAAATGTTTCCAAAAATAAATACAGCTACAAGCAATTAAAACCTATAAATTAACAGATTGATTATGTGTCATTGGTCATACAGTACAATGCTGATGGTTAAGATGGGATGATCCAGCCTTAATGGCGAGAAACAGGCAAGAAAAATATTTGAACATTTCAGGAAAAGAAACTGAGGCTTTAAACATGAACAGGACATAAATATCATTTTTTCTCCTTTAAAGAGAAGGTGGTTTGGAAATTACGTTCAATTTAAAACAAGTTCTCTTCCCTCTGAAGAGTAAAATGGGAATAGTCACCACATCTCTACCAGGAACATTTGCTTCCTGTTACACTGATTACCAAGATGTGAAAAATACCATCAGTTCCAGCCCAATACTCCAGTTTTCCAAAACTGTCAAAACCGTATTCATGCAAAAGAAGAATCCAGGCAAGCATAATGAAACAATCTGATAGGAAATGGCACAAACAACCACGGGCAGTGGTGCCCAGCTTATGAACCCTCATTAAGATACATGAACTCAGCTTGTACATTTTTCTCTCCAGAATATGCTGCGCTCATTTTCACATTGCAAATTTGGAATCGAATAAAGTTAGCATCCTGTAGGCCTTATAAAGTTTCAGAGCAGACTTAGACTTTACAAACAGGTTATCTGGTTAAGCATTTTAGAAATATTTGCAAGCAGAATTTTACCATCTCAAGTATTAATTTCTATGGTCTGGGAATTACAGCTGTACCTGCATTAGCTATACATTAATATGACCTTTTTTATAGTGAATAAAGAATGTTACAATTTGCAGAAATATCCCTTTTACCCTTTTTTTTCAATTCTACACTGAAATTTGGTCTATTTTTTTAAATACAATGAAATGAATGTGTAATAATCCATAAAATTTTGTTTAACATAATTAAATGTGCAGAGTGCTCACACATCCTAGGGAAAAAAGAAGATTGGTTATTTAAAAGAGCAGCAGTGCAAACCTTTTTTTGCATATAGTCTAGTAGATAAAGTACTTGCAAGGAACGAGGGATGCTCAGTTGATATCCTGCTTCAGAACTGAAGCTCTTCCAGAAATAAAGTTTATTTCACAGCACTGAGGCTGGATAAGACCTGAATGATCACCAAGCCTAGCCATCAAAGAGCACCACCACAATGTTCACCATAAAACCATGGCCTCAGCTGCCAAAACCAAAGTCTTCTGGGCATTTCCAGGGATGGTGACTGGGTTGGAACCACTTCCCTGGGCAGCCTGATCCAACGCTTGACAACCCGTTCTGTGAAGAATTTTTTCCTAATATCCAGTCTAAACCTCCTCTGAAAAAACTTGAGGCCATTTCCTCTCTTCCTGCCACTTGTTACCTGAG
Source organism: Serinus canaria (assembly GCF_022539315.1). NCBI lineage: Eukaryota > Metazoa > Chordata > Aves > Passeriformes > Fringillidae > Serinus > Serinus canaria. The sequence goes on from NC_066319.1 coordinate 20,508,406, forward strand.
AGAAGAGAAACTCCCACCTCACTACAATCTCTTTTCAGGCGGTTGTAGAAGTGATAAGGCAGAACCACGCTTGCTAGCCATGTGAAATTTCTGGGGACAAAAGGAAAAGAGGGAGCACACAAGGTGGTGATCTGGACATGGAAAGATAGTTCTGGTTCAGAACTGGGTTCTGCTTTGTTTATTTGGGATTATGACTACAGTAAAAAGGCCATATAAAATGTGCCTTCAAGATCAGTAATCCAAAACTGGTCTGGCAATCAGTTGAAATCTTTGTTGCCTACCTTAGACACTGCTCATCAGAGTATTAGAAAGACCTTAATCTATGGATTTTAGATACAATATATTGATCAGTTTCTTGAAATACACTCCAGAAAATAAGTATGCTCTCCTTAACATCATACTTAAAGCATGGAAACCTTTTGAACAGAGCTCAAGAGATTTCATCTCAACTAAATCTAGAGTAGACAAAATCCCTGCATGTATTCTTGGTTGCCTAGTCTTATTTCAAGAAGGATGAAGAGAACACCTCACTGAGACCCAGCATATGTTCAGCCTCCCAAAAACAGACTGTTACAAGTTTTATCCAAATCATTATAGGCTATAAATTTTATCGCTTTTTGAACTTGAACATTCATAACATTTTGTATGAAAAGCCATTTTTTATCCAAGACAAGGGAAAGTAAAAAAGGAAGGAAAAAAATATAAATCACACCTTGTGTGACTGCAGTTGTCCAGGGCTGGACTGTAAAGGAAGTTGTGGGGCAATTTCTCCACAGGAAAGAAATTGTGCTGCACCACTGCTTAACTTGTCAAGCAGCAGCACACATTGACCAGTGGACCAAGTTTGGGACACAAGATATAAAATAAAACCTGGACCATGTTTTATGCTTGCATTCAGTAACATAAGGAAATGAACAATTATACTGGACTCCTGAGTGGGAGGGAAAGAAAAAAGTAAAATAACAAATCCAGAAACAAATAGTTACATAACTTTGCAAACATGTCAAACCACGACTTCAAATGACAATCTACATTGTAAACATTTCAGCAGGTATCATTGTATTAAAGAAGGAATCTCAGTTTTGTTAAAAAAAAACCCAAAAAACAAAACACCAACCAACAGAAGAAACCCTATAAAGTTAAAGATTGATAGCAAATTCCCATGATTTCCCCCCTTTCTCCAAATACTCTTTAGAAATAAAATTTAGTCTTTGGCTGAGATCCAGTATAATCAGTTTAACTTTCAACTTGAGAAGCAGATATTTTACCCAAGCAACTAAAAATCCCTAAGAAAACACAAACCCAGCAAATTATGCTGCTTTGAGACTTCGGAAATTTGAGTTCAGAGACCATCATATTTGTGACACGTGTTTGTCTAAGATGGTGTGTTTAGTGGTTTAGAGAAATATCAAATTCTCTCATGAAGGGTTTCAGACCTCCTCTTTACAGATCACTCTCTACACTTTCCCTGATTTCCCCTAGCCTAAGGCCAAAATCTCATCGCAGATGAGTACAGCACCCAAGCTCCTGACACGGCCACATGGAGACAGTGATTCCAACATATCCCATTCTCCATCTATTCTCTTGTCAGGGCTTACATGTTATTATCTCTAAAGTCTGTGTTTTCTTCATTTCGAATCATGCAATACAGTCACAGGGTAAAAGCTCATATTTTGTTGACTTTCTAATTAAGAAGGTAGATGGAGTACTTGAAGCATGCATTACTACACTTTTTTTGTTGTTGTTGGTCCTGTCAAGAAGTTTAACACGATTTGTGAAAGCTTGGAAATGCTAGGTGTTGTTTTTTACTCATATTTATTCATTAGAAAAATTAACAAAGAAAATTGTCATATAGTTCTGAAAGCCAGTTCTAGAATGAGATGGAAACTTGCAATCCCCTTAATTTCTATGCTTAAAGAATAATCAGTGCAGAGAAAGAATACCTAATTTACAAACATTCATTCAATTCTTTGCTTATCAGCTAAGGTAGTCAGGAGAAATGTCATTATACCAAACTGATGTTTGCTTCAGCAGCAGAAGGAGTGAGAACAGAACTCTTTATAAACACCTCCAAGGAATTGATAAGGGATGACTGCAGTTATCGGCATCAGAGGCACAGACAAGGAGCTTCTCACCCATTGCTAATGCCACAAGCTACCCAAATCACTCCATCTATAATGACACCCACAGGAAAAAATCTGGGACCCTACTCTGCATATTTTCAAAACATCCACCACGGAGCATTTCTTCCTCCTAAACAGATATTGTAAAAGAGTTTCTAAGGAACTATCAAATGAATTTATACGCTCATAATTCAGTGGATTCCTGAGTGCTTACTTCTTTCAATGGCTTAGAGTTGCTAGTACCTAGAAAATTGATTTTACTTCAGGTGAAAGAGTTCTCTGGTCTGTGTAAAAGAAGGATGCAAATTCTACATTGTATCTTATTAAGTTCCAGATGGTCACAGACAGCAGCACAGTGACAAACATAACCTTCCTGAGTAGTCACAAATATGCTAATAAAGTACAACATATGCAGCATACCTGGGCTGTTACCTTGACTGACTTTCTAGCTGTGAATTACTTCTCAGAAGTTAAATAATTGTTGAGCTAGCCCATGGGTTCATTGCTTTTCTGAATCACACATACAGCTAGCTAATCGTTCTGATTTCCATCCTAAGAAATATGCATAGCACAGGAAGATTTTGCTGTACTGCAGCCATGGCAGAGCTATTTAGGCAAATGAAAATGTCTCCTTAAGAGCAGGTTTCTTTCTGTGCTTGCTCGCATCACAGAGAAACAGAGCTAATGCTACGCTCCTGTGAGTGCTTTATGCATTCTGACAAACCAAACGAGGTTTGTCAGGAGAGGCTCTAGGCAGCATGGAACTGCTGCAATTTTACATCTCATTGATTACCACAATGGGAATTGAAAATGGTTCTCTGCTTTCAACGTGATATTAAAAATACTGTTGCAGATCTCAGAAAAATATGCAGGTCCTTCAGTGAAGGGAAAACTTTGTGCAGCATTGTTTCCTCTTGAATTTGAGTCAGACCCATCTGACCTTTCGGGAGGCTAATAATAAAGCAATCAGGTGACATGCAGTAAAGCATGTCGTTCTGTGAGTCCTTCTGCAAGAGGATACGTGAAACAGAAAGGCAGTTCAATACCCTGAGGCTTGGGGGATCTGCTTGTTTTGTGGTGTGTGCATCCTGCACACTGCTGGCTTTACACAGAGTATGTGGGAACCCACATGTCACAACAAACAATACTAAAACAACAAGGCCTAAAAACGACTGTAAGAAAATTAGGATTTATTATTGCTGTCACACTGTGTTTGTCATTGGCTGGTTTGATGTTTCAGAAAGGTTTTCTATGAATTTTCAGAAGAATGATTATTGCTTTTGTACAAAAAATCTGAAATCCTTTCTGTTCCCATGTCTTCAATGATTTATTTTTACAGAATCCAGCAGTCCCCATCCACAGAATTTTACCATTTTATGAGGGACACATTCACATTTTAAGCAGAGCAAAACAACCCCAAAAGCACAGAGAATAATCTACAGTGACAGCAGTAGAAGTTTGTTCTACTCAGAGATTGCAAATGACATATGTAGTACCATGTGCTAAGCAAGCTGTGATAGTCACTAACCCTTTGAGGTGCCTAGCAACCCTCAGCAGCATTCAGGGGGAAGAGATTTTCAGCACTCAACAGAATTAGATTCCTAATAAAACTGTTTACTCAGAATCCTAGCAGCCCTCATGGTCTCTAAAATCAGGCAGAGGGAAGCATACTTAGCACAAGACAAAGTCATTAGTTAGTGCAATTGCAGCACCAAAGCCAATTTAATTTAAAAAGGAAATCTCAGTGTTTAAAAATAATGTCAGGCTTATAGAGCTACCAGTGGACTGGTCAACCAACTGGGAATCAGAAAATCAGAGCTCTGAATTGAATATCTTTCTGATATTTATACTATATAATAGCTATATACAAATATCTATACCAATGCTTTACATTTGCATACAATTCAGACACATTTTCAGCACACACACCATAGAATCAAAAATTAGGATAACAGGCAACCTAATCAATGGAGTTTGAAATGATGCAAAAATTGAAAACCAAGCTTCAGTAAATTAATGACATCTGAGGTATTCCCACCTGTATATCCAGTCAGGGAAGTTGGATGCAGAAATTAAACACAAGCATTTCCAGTGACTCACATTAGGACACACTGGGATCCAGGTATCAGCTAAAACTAAGTCTGTATGATAAAAAAACATGCCATTCAATAAAAAAAAAAGCAGAACCTCAAATGTCACTCAAATACTATCAAGCACTCAATAAGAACTAAGGGATGTGTGTGGACAGCTGGTAGTTTGATAAATAGCAGAACAGGAATAGAAAACCCCTCTCACAGACCAGAAGTAGCTTTTGAGAATTCACAAATGTCTTGTCCTTGCTGGACAATAATGTGATAATAATAAAGCCAACAGTCTGCCTAGAAATCCAGTAAGTAATCTAAGTAATCATCTTAAGGACATTAAAGACTAAGAATAAATTTGTGTAAAAAATATTGTCTTGGATTTCTTGATCCTTTGATATAAAGCAAGATAAAGATAAATGAAATAAAGCCAGAGAAGTTATATGGGGATGGGTCAAGCCTCCTGATTCCACTTGAAAAAACTAGTTTTTCCAGAACAGTAGCCATCTGCTAGCCAAACCCAACAAGAATTTAATTTTTTTGTAATAAGAAACTCTTTCACAGGAATCTTTGTGATGTGTACAACTGCATCTGTGACAGCTGTTCTCATCTACTGGTAACTGGTCTGCTGGAAAGGAATTAATATGAATTTTAATACTAATGGAATCATTATCACCCTTGGGTTTTTTAATATATACATATATAACCTATCACCTACTACTTCATATGGTGGTGGTGCTTCACCCATTGCAAACTTTTTGGTATAAAAGAATACTCTTTTCTGGTTTGTTCATTTTATTTTTTGTACATGCCATATACCTACATAGACTAAACTTTATAATATCAACAGGAACTTATTCTGAAACACTGAATATTTAAAATAAAAAAAAAGAGTAGTACTTTATAAATTTCAAGTAATTATATTAGTTTCTAACACCATAAAGAGTTTTAGATTGGCTATTCTTCAATATAACTGGCTTCAGCTGTTCCAGAAGGTCATCAGGTGCTACAAAAGGCCTGACCTGCTGATAGCAGCCACTGAGAGCTCTGCAAACAGGGAAACAGGAATTTCATTAGTACAGTTCTTACACAGAGCAGTGCATTGGAATACCTTAGAACCACAGAATGGCTGAGCTGGGAGGGACCTCTGTAAATCATCTGATACAAAACCCATTCTCACCCTCCCAGATGCAGTTGCCTCTGGCCCTGCACTAGTGCAAAGGGTTGTTCCTCCTCAGGTACAAAACTGTGCATCCCTCTGGGTTGAATTTCATGAGGTTCCTGTCAGCCCATTTCTCCAGCCTTTCAAGATCCCTCTGGATGGCAGCACAACATGCTGAATGTGCATTCATAACACATTCTTGGGTCACTTGTTTAATACACTGCTAATTTTGTGACTTCACCTATTTTTTTCTTTATTTCTTCCCGTGAAATGCAAAAACATTAACACTTTCTCCTTCTTCTTTTGCCATTTACTGAATCAATAATAAATGCATTATGTGTCTTTCCAGCAGAGACTGAATTTTTTTCCTAATTCCTGGGAAGTATCTACCACATTACAAATGCTGCTATGAGGAAAAAAAAAAACAACACTGCAGCTTGGGTCTATTAGCCTCACAACAAATGCTCTTCATTTGAATGCATTAAATCATAAAAAAAAAGGTGATACAATAAATGAAACATCTCTAATCTTATCTTGTTGCCCTACTGAAAGTCTAGGGGGTCTAAAGGGCTGAATTTTAGCCAAAGGGATTTTTTTGTTGTTGTTTTAGCTGTTTCGGATTTTTTGGAAAAAGAAAAGAAATAAACTAAGGCACTAAAATTCTAATTTTGGGTACCCAGTGATGGAAACTTTATGGCCTGAACTTCTGGGTTACTAAAGTCACAGTGAATTCAAAGTTAGGCATCATCACTGTTCTGTAAATTCAGAGTTTGCAGGTACTTAAACTTGGTTACTTGCATACCAACACATCCAGCACAGAATATTAAATAATGTATAGCAATCCACTCCTCTGAAAAAGGATTATGTAATTTTAACCACCTTCTAAGAAGTGGAATGATCACAATCAGTGAAAATCAATAAAATATCTCATAAATGGATTTCTACAGAATTTTTAAGTGTTATTACACTATTATTCACATTATTTTATATTTAAATGACTAAAGATTAAAGTGGATATGAATTTTTTAATAACTTTGAAACTTTAAACTACATGTGCATTGTAAATACAGATATACTGAATCTCATGCTGGATTAGTGGCAGTCTCAGCATAAAGAAAATCTCTAGAAGAATGTTTCAAAGCTAATTGACAAAAATACAAATTTGCTCTCAAATTTGCCTTCAGGGCAGAGGGAAACCAAAAACTTGTCCTTTGTTGCAGCTTTTTTCCACTGACAAGGAATGATGGCCTCTGAGGAGGAAATACTGCCAATCACCACAGCCTTGAGCATGTACATGGCTGATACCAGCAGGAATTTTGGATTCAAAGCATTATGGGATGACAAAGAACTTTTACCAGTATATCTCACATTATCTTTGTCCATTGTCTCCTTCATACACCTTACACAAGTCTGATGCAATCGTGGGTGCCAAGTCACCCTAAGTCTAAGCAATCTTGCTACCAAAATGATAATGACAAGCAGGATATTCAGAGAAGAAAGAGCAACCAGAAAAGCTCATTTTAGAAGGACAGATTAGTCCAACATGACTAAATAAATAAAAAAGAAACAAACAAACAAAAAATACCCCACCAACATGATTTTATGAATATCTGAAGGTTACATATCTTGAGAAAGAAAATTTAGCATGATACAGCAAGAATGAAATTCCAATAAAACAACAAAATGAAATGAAGGTAACAAGCTGAATAGCAGCAAAACACTTCATGAGACTAAAATCTATCCAATAGAGACATAATTCTGTAAGGCAGGAACATTTGGAAATAGAGTAGACAAAGCATGAGACAGCATGAAACAATTGTGTACTGATGACACAGAAGGCTAAATCATCTATATTTGCCTTTTTGTCTTTGAGATTACTCCTTCTAGCCAATCATCCTGGAGCACCACTACATTTTAACACCTCTTTCTTTCTTTTTCTTTCTCCCTTCCTCTTCCTTTTGAAAGCACTATCAAAATAGATGTGACCTCATTTCCCTTCTTTTTCATCTGGCTTTAAAGGAACAATCTGTATAATCACCATGTTTACCCAAATGTTTTCACATTCACTTCTTTATATCTGAAAACCTATTTTAGGGAACATCTGGACATAGTGTTCAACATTCCTCTCTTAAAATGTAGTTTTCTGTAGTCACATGATTTTTATAAGGTCACCTATCACAAAAGTCAATGACCTTATAAAAAAACTAGATGAATGAGTGAGGAAAGATTTGGGCTGGAGAAAATGTTAAGTATCATGACTGTTTACCACAAGCATACATCCGTATAAAAAGTTCATTCACAAATAGACTAAGGCTCTTCCAAAGAGAGCAAAAAGCCTAGAAGCCTGCAAGCAATTTAGAAAAAAAGATTTAACGTTAATACAAGTCTAGAGAAGAGTATTCAAAAGTTCTTGATGACAGAAGAAAATAAATGCTTCTCTCTCCTTGTTAAAAAAAAAAAAATCAAACCAGTTTTGGCTTTATTAGGAAACTATTTGAAATACAAGAATATCTGTACAGTCTTGTTGAAATGCTCTATATCTGCTAAAGGGGATAAATTTCTATGATGTTTTTAGTAATCAATTTTTTTTCAATAATTTTTTTTTAAACATTTTTAAATGCCAAAGAAAAAAAGAAGGAAAAATACAAAGATAATTACTAGTATCCTGATAGCATATTTTCTGCCAACAGCTGCTAATATTTAAGTTATTTTAAAGAAGTTATGCCTCTTATGAAATGCTTGCCACTTTTTCAATACAAAAATTTTATATTTTGAGTCTCTGGTAACAAGTGTCTGAAATATAAGATTTTTGTATCTCAATCCTCTCAATATTGTCACTATTACACTCAATGTTAAGAAATGGAATCTTCATGTCATTCAATAAAAGTTTTTGGTCCCAATAAAAGAAATCTTAAAAAACCATTTTATTTAGTTTGATTCATTTCATTTTGACTTGTAGTCTGCAGTTGGAGGATTATGAAAAATCTTCTTCTATATTTTGGGGTATGAGCAATAGAAGAATCTTCTTATACAGAGTTGTTGAACAGATTTGATGGTACTTGGTGTGTAAGAGGAGGTTCTTTTAAAGGAAGTAAATCTTTCCCCACTTGTTTCTTCACATATGATGAAGAGTGAGGCATAATTTAAACTACTCTTTTTTTTTTTTTTTTTTTTTAATTCTCAGCAGTTCTTCTCATCCTTCTCACTCCAGCTCCAGGAAAAATAAAATTTTTTGGTTGATAGTCTGAAAATATGATTTAAACTCATTTATTTCACACCCTCTATTAAATCAGTCTTCAATGCTGGTGGAATTGAACAATTGGCAGAACAACTGAAGACACACAAGAATGGAATAACAGGGGTTCTGCATATCTGTGACTGTGTGGGAAAGAAGATGTGATAGAAATGTTTACTAAATAAAACATTAAAGGTAAGCAAATAAGTAATAAATAAGTAAATAAATAAATAATGAAGTAACCATAAAGTAATACTAAAATAAATTATAAGTAATAGCAAAGGAAAACATAAATAACCTGTGGCCCACTGATACTTTGTATACCAGAGGAACCTGCAGAATGCAGGAACTCTTGAATGAAGAATGTACAAAAAGTACTTGGAAGAAAATTTAGCCTTGTATCCCTGAAAAACTATATTTACTGAGCTGAGTCTGGAAAAAAAAATCCCAAAGAATACTATGGAAGTTTGGCTGGTTCCTGCTAAACACAATCACCATTGGTTGGAATGCCAAGGAGATCTTAAGAGTTTTTGATCTTTTATTTATAATACAATGAAAGGAAACTTGGAAATTAAAAGTCATGTCAAGTAGAAACCCCTCCCACACCCAAAAAAAAACCCAAAAAACCCCAAAAATCCAAACCAACCAACAAAAAAATCCAAAACAAACCAGCCAAAACAAAAAGCCAAACAACCCTAAGCTATTCACAATACTTGTATTAATTTCTGATGAACTGGAAGAAATGTTAAGACAGTCAATTGAAGTCAAGTAGAACCTGGTAGGTTTCTTGCCTTGGTAACCCTTACCACCTCTTGGGATAGGTATTGTGAGGTAAGTGAGCAATTCCCCTGGAAGAACAAATGGTTTAGAGTAACTTGACTGAAAGGCTCCATCATTTTTAAAGGACAGTTAAATATGAAATTATTACCTCCAGCCATTTTAGGGCAATCATAAGGAGCATAATACACAATGATATGTTATATCTATTATATATAAATAAGGAGGAGTTTTTCTGAACATTCTATATTTCCTTTTAGGAAAAGGGTTTTTGTTATCTTTACAGAACACTGAGAACAGCTAAAAAAAACTGCTTTACAATAAGTCCCAACTTGACAGATTTTGGAGTTTTGTTTGATAAGGTTATTCTCAACATGTTTTGGAAACCAGGAGCGAGTCCTCTGAGTAAAGTATGAGTGGCAAAACTGAATTATGGAGGAAAACCAGTCTTGCTCTAATGGAGATATGGAACCAAATAACTACAGCAGCACTTGGATCCCTTAGCTGCCACGTCCTCAGCCTAGGCACTCAGTTCTGGCTGAAAATGGAAGGGTATCCACAATATTTACCTTTGCTGCTATGCTTATAGAATGATCAGTCACAACAAAATCCTGTATATTGATCATACACTTGCAAATCAGAGAAACTATGTGAGTCTACCAAGGAAATCAGAGATAATAATGAGTTATAAAAGACAGTTATTCTTTTTCTTTCATGAAAAAGGGAAGCCAGCTCCAATTTCTTAAATCTGGAAAGAAGCAATCTAAGCCCAGAACCATATTTTCAAATGCCATTATGTGATCCATTTCCTGAAAGAAGGGGATTTTGAAAAAACTTAAGGCCTGAGTCAACAGAAATATCAAAAAGTTCAAGGAGTGCCAATGTCTGCAACCTGCAGGGCTCAGCACACTGACTGTTCAAGGAGAAACTCTGAGGGAGAGAACTGGGAGTCCCACTGAGTGACAGGCTGAGCACAAGCATTTCCACTGAGTACTTTGGGAGAGCAAGTGGTCATGATGATTTCTAATAGTCCTTTCCATACAATAATTACCTGATTTTATTTAATTATAAAAATAGAAACACTTGCATAGACATATTTGCAAATATTTTCTCTTAAATTCACCATAAAATTAATTAAAAACCTAAAATATGCAAGAATTAATTAGAAGTTTAAAAAAATTATGTAGTTTGAAGGGTTTAGGCACTCATGTTTGAAAAAAAGTCCATAAATCAGAAAAAAATTAGAAAAAAGCTTTTTTCTTATCTAAATGTCCAACTTACAGAAAAAGACAGGGGGAAAAAAACCAACTATGGTTAAATGGTTTTTACATAATGGATATACTTTTATAGGTATCATAAATTCAAATTTCTATGTTTTATAATCCAATATTATACACAATAAATATTATTTTTTTTAGTTAATAACCACGATTTTGAAAGAACAGAATCTTAGTTCTAAGCCTGCTTTCATTAGTTTCCCAAGGGTCTAAAAGGTGCTGAACAACTGCAGCCTCTAATGACTTCGTAATCCTATTTTGCACTTGGCTTATTATAGCAACTTGCATTTCTCTTCAATGGCTCAATCCTGCTCGGTAGAGAGATCTAGTCCTGGTTCAGGAAAACATCCTGATTCCTGCAGGGTGTACCCAGATCACAGTCTGCAAAAACTTCCTTTTCAGCCAGGATAATGGAAGAAGTAGAAGGGAGAGCCTTAACACTGCTTTGCCAACACAGAAGAAAGCTGAAAAAAGCTCATGTAAACAAGGCAATAAAACAAACAGATTGCAATAAATTGTTTTCTTTATGGATCAAGGCATTGTCTGATTTTAAACTGTAACTAAACCATAATTCCCTTCCTGAGATTTTTGGATATTCCTTTCCCTACTGAAGGAGTTGAAGAACTGTTCAGTCTAGCTTTTCATTTACTCTCATCTGTATTGTCATCTCATGAAAAATAAAATAACTTGAATTTTCAAGCTGGGTTTTTCACACAGGTGTGAGCCTTATGCTCACGAACTAATTACACTTTTTAGTACACTTCCTTGCTTTATATTTCAGTGACCAGTATTTCAAGTTTTGGGTGGCTTTGTTCCTCCATTTGTTATTAATTAACATGTTTCTAACCAAATAATGATCTATAATATTTACATGTAACAGCTGCTAATTTTTGCTGCACTAACTCAGCCCTGCCCAAAAGAAAGTATAAAATTAGTGCCTTTGAGGAAAAGGATTCCATTTAATGTTGATATCTCTGGGTTACTGTATGTTGATCACTCTGGTATTCCTTAAGTCCATTTTACCTGTACAACAACACAGAACAGTGCAGAAGTTGGGAACAACACAGAACAGTGGTAGAAGCATGAGAAAAAATATAGGAAATGGCAATTTCTTTTAAGAATTAGCACTGTATTAAATGCCTTTGGATGAAGAAGGGATGAAAGGGGAAAATAGTTATTTTAATGATTGGGGCACTCTATTTGGACTTAGATAGGATCTAATGCATCAATACCAACAATGAGAATAATTACTCAATGACTTTTGATTTAATTTTCTTGGCCAGCTCTGGGACACTGCAAAAGGAACCCAGCTGTTCCTTGATTGCCCATTTGATATTAAATGTTGTTATATTTTCCTCAGCGCATCACAGAGAGTTACTAACACAGCAAGTTGGTTACTATGTATGCTCTCTGGAATACTTCAATCTTAGCAAACTGAAAAGAGATTTTATAAAAGACTCAGGTAAGTAAGAAAGGTAAAGAATGTCCACACCATGGAAATGCTGCACATGCCACTCTGGCATATATACAGCAGGACTGGACTTAGGGTACCTGTGTTGCATATATATAGAGATTGCATCTAGCAATAAATGCAATTGCAGAGTTAAGCTAAACTACATTTATCAGTTCTATTTAATAAGTGTTTGTATAGCCTGTACCATCAGACTGTGACCATTCATCTTCCAGTCTATTCAAGCACATTGCCAAATCTAACAATGTAAGCCTTGAAAAGATAAACGTAAAACCAAGTTACACTAACTCTTTTTCATTTGAAAGGCAGGTCTGATTAAATACATGATTTATTATATAAGTCAACAGTTCTAAATGGTATCATAGGAGCTGAAATCCATGAGAACTGCAGCTTTTGAGATTCTTTGACACAAACTATGTACGTAAAGTGTTCAGATATAGGTTTAGTTGTCTTACCTAATGAACTGAAGATTCAGGGCTTCAGTTTGTACCCTCTGCTACCACAGATAATGGTGGTAGCTAATTCCCATGCCTTCTGGAATAGTGGTGATAAGGAAACTAGAAACACAAAGTCCGTAAAATTTAAATCGAGGATTCTTTGTCCCAAGGCATTAATATTGTGTATGCTTGTTGTTCAAAGAGAATTCACCCCAGACCATCCCTTTTTGCTTTTTAGTCATGGTGCACAACAACTGTCTCTCATTCACTCAAATTTCATTCACATTCTTTCAAGAAGAATGAAGCCTGATAGAAATACCTATGTATGCTGATTGGGTAAGTCTACTGGTGGCTTGAGCCAAAATATAATCATCTTTAAAATTAATTTACATTTTAAAAACCAGGATATTTTTTAAAATCTCAGCTCTTTTAAAATACTGCAGATTAGTATTTTAAAAATATTTCTGCTTTTGCACCTACTGCCTGAAGAATGATAAATGCTCAGTTTAATTTATTTTCCATCTGGTAACAGGCATTTACTTCCTTCTAAAGATGACTGATGTGCTGATCACATTTCAATGCAAGAAAGTATCACCAAATAAGGCCAGAATTTTCCATTAGCTTCTGTTGGATTTAGGCAATACTTGTTCTGAAGAATGTTCTAGTTTTTCACCCATATTTAGAAAACGCATTGTGTGCCATGGTGAGATAGTCTGATTCTTGCCAGATTTGAACAAAAAGGCAACACAACGTTAGATAATTTTAGTCATAATGATACCATTCAGTGGAATCACAGTTATGCAATGCTATGTTTTCACAGCATTGTGGAGTTGTGTTAGGATACTAATTTCTTGGCATTGTAGCCCAATTATTTTCATTTATGAACTCAGAGGGTGGAGGGAAATTTGCCATGCTAAAATTTGAAGCGGTCCTTCAGCTTTCTACTTTGAGTCCACTGTTGCACATACACTGTTCCCATAATAGCAGAACAACTCTGCTGTTACAGAAGAGGCAAATCAGATGGATTTAAAAAATAGAGGAACACTGTCAGGATTTTTTGATGAACAGTAAAGGAGAGGAGTTTAATGTTGAAAAGTCATGTCTGAAGCATATCTCTTTTGTGGAATGCAAACCAAAGCAAAATGCGAAAAAAAAGTACCATCTTGTTCTCTTCATCAACACAAGCTTATGCAGACATCTCTTAACCTAACACCCACCACAAAAAAAAAAAGAAAAAACAGTGTGTTTGGGAGACAAAAGTGTCAATTATTTTCTTTAAATTCCTAGACAGCCATGGTTCTGACTCATCCAATTTTCTCAGTTTAATAAAATATGACCCTGTGGGAGTAGCCTGCTGCAAAATTTACCATAACTATCTTCTGCCTCCAATGTGAGAACTGAATTCTGAACATGTGGACAATTTCTTCTTTACTTGGTTAGTTAACTATTGAGCTTCCTCTGTGTAACTTCTATCCTGATCATTCCGGCAACGTGGAATTTACGCGATGCACAAAATATTGATAAGAATCTCTGAATTAATGTAAATTTTCCAAGATCTTTTTAAAAAAAGATGAAATTACAAGGGGGGTGGGGGGGAAGAATACAACCCTGAATAATTATGAAATCAATAAACAATTTAGCAATTCACCAAAGCTACTCAAAGTACCACAGCACCAAAAGTCAAAGGTTCTACAATAAATTCCATTCATAAAAGATACTTAATGTGCCAAGCAGAGGCAAGCAAGCAGGTGATATCCATTTTAGTGTTTTAATTGTATTGTTACCTCCACAAACATAAATGAAAACAAAAGTAAAATCAAAAGTGGAAAAAAAAGGAGGAACTTAACACTACATTTATTTCCTTTCCCTAAGACTGATAAAAATGTTATTGTACTGAATTTGCAATTTATAAGCAGTGATTTATGTATAAGCACAGTACACTTTCAGACAAACTTCTGATCTTGAAAACCCCTTCTCAAATAAACAGTTTTTATTCATCAGAGTATTTCTGATGCAGTAGCAGACATGCCTTCCTGTGCAAACTCATGGCAACTGACAATGTGAGAAATCGAGACATCACCAAGCCCTTTGGCTGTGCTGGGAGTTTCCCGGGGGTAGGTTGGTCACAGTAAATTGTCCTCAGCTGTGAATTTCACTTTCCTCCCGAGACTCTAAATCTCTTGACCTCTGAGTCACATTTCAAAGTCCACATACTCTCCATCTGCTTGTTTGCAGAGAAGAGGGAGGATGAGTGTCTACAGAACTAGAGAGGAGATATTGAAAGGAGCTGTGTCCTGGGTTTGGGGTAGAAAGGGAAATCTCTATATTAATGGGATGCTATAGAAACCAGTCCTCCACCAGTAGGAAGTGGTTCATCTACTAAATGCATAACAAGCTGGCACGTCCTTTCAAATGGAAGCAACCAATATTATGAATTATGACAAAAAGAACTTCATATCTCAAATGTTTCTGAACTTTGACAATAGTCAGAGTATATAAAATTTCACAGTCCGGGAAAAGATTTGTGCTTTTCAACCATTTTTGTATATGAACTGAAAAGAAATGAATAAGAATTTTGGTGTAAAATATGTAGAAAGCCTGATAAAGTTTTTCTTGAATGCTCCTAATCTAATTGTTTAGAGCTAGAATATAAAAAGAGTATTTAAATAAGCCTATGTTTGCAATTATGTACTCTTAAGAGTAAGAATTTTGGTAGGCTTATAATCTTGCTTAATTTTAAGGAATAAAATTTTCGTTTTTTGGGGTGTTTTTGGTTTTTTTTTTGGTTTTTTTGTGCAATTTAATATATGTCCAGAGTAAAGTAAATTAATTGGGAAAATGTCACTAAGAGTCTGAATATAAAATAGGGGTATGAAATTGCTGGCAGATAAGGAAAAACCCTTCTTAACAATGCAAAGTCAAGGAAAAAAAATTGACCCATGTACCCAGAGTTAAGAATAAATGTAAAATTTAAGATAAAAGTTGCATATATTTTTTTTGTTTCCATCTCTTACTCTGCACTGAGACACAGTTTTGTGTATGGTGACACAGATTGCAATAAAAACTGTGCTTACAAAATGCCTTTTATTCAAGTACCTTTCATGCAACTTAAATCTTATGTTCATAAAATCTCTCCTTAAATCCCACTCCCACTTCTTAAATTACATTAAATTTGTTTTGATGTTTGACCTCTCATAAATAGTGTTGGCTGCATACATTGTGTCCTGCAAAATGAGAATGCAGTTTCTGGTGAGTTACAAAGTAAAAAGGAGCACATAGAGTCTGTGTGGTTTGTTTCAAACAATGAGCAAGAAGCCATAGAAAGGTCAGAGTTAAGACATCTCTAGAGCTGCCCCCTACAGTAAACAAGACTGATCATTCCACTATATTTAAATGCATATTCTAATTGCATTTTCCTTTCAAAATTTATAATTTGAAATGATAGAGGGAAGAAAGATGTCAAAAAAGATCTGATTTTTTTTCTTGCTTTTGGGAGATGGGTGATAGTTTCACTACTTGTTTTTTTCAAAAAACTTATTCTTAAATGTTTCTGAAAGCAGTTCCTTTTTTACCTAACTGCCATGTAGTTGGTGTTATAAATCATACAAGATCTAGATGACTAATGTGTGGAGATTTATATCCGACTCCTACAAAAACAAAAAAAAAAAATGGAAGCAGGTGTTTTGCTAAATATACACAAAAACTACTATTTCCCTGCTACTTTTCTACGATGCAGCCACAGTTGCAAAGAATCATCACTTTAATATGTCATAAGGTCAAATATGCTCCCAAGCTTTCAAGAGCAATCTATCCACTTAAACACACATACATACACTTACAGAAATATATAGCTTCAGCAGTGAAAGTAGCTCAGCTCATGCCAGTGAAATTAAACTGACAGCTCCTCTAGTACATTTTTGCCTCAATATAGAATCTGTTTTAGTTTCAGTGAGGCTTCATTTTGGTCCGTAGCTCCATCTGCACGGAAAAGCTGAAAAGAACAGTGTTGTATCCAGGAAGTTTTTAACTTTTCATTAAAAAGATCTACAGAAATGCTCAGAATCAGGCAAGGGTTCACTTTCTTCCAGTCTCCTCACACACTTCTCCCCAGTACCATGACCAGTCCCTCACAGTTGTAGTCTTCCAGAGACCTCTGGCAGCACAGTACTCTTTGGAAACACAGTGTGAGATAAGGAGCTCTGGAATTCTGCTGCTGCTGAGGAGAGAGATGAGCTATTGACAGTATTCATGAGGGCCCCTAGTCAAAGATTAAGGAACAGCCCTATCACAGTTAGATTTCCTGGGAAGTAATCCAGTTCTGTGTTGGTCTGTCTAATCCTGTGGCTGGTCTCAAGCTAGGTCAATGGTTTGAGAAGTAGTGACACCAACTTCTGACAAGAGACTTTGCAGAAAGGACTGGGATGGAAGTAAGAGAAAAGAACCATCTCAAACAGGATTTCGAATTCACTGGTTTCTGTTGTAAGGGGGCAGTAAAGAATATTCAGTCTCCTTCCTGAAAAATCCAGGACTACACTATATGGAACATATATGTGCAGTAATGCATAAGGATTAAGATGGGGTATGAATTTTCAAAATGCTGATTATTACACTGACTACCTAGACAGATATTCTCAGTCATTATTAACAGGGCTTTCGGATAATATAACCTAACTTGCACTAACTGTGCCAGCAGTATTAGTGAAAGCTCAGTGCAGGTTAGTGGTTTAGAGTCATGTGAAGCATGCTATTTTCTCCCATGAACAAGCATGTGAGATCACCTGATTCATTTTTATAATTCCTGCAAAAGTAGTGTTATTTATCCAAAGGCAAAGTAGAGGGAGCAAAAAGGAGAACACAGAAGAGAGTAGTGAGGTAAAACTGTCTCTAACCTCACCCAGAACTTTCTAACATCATTAATGCCCTTTGCTACCTCAATAGCATTCCAGGACCTTTTGGACTAACCACTCAGCTGTAACAGTGAAATGATACACTACTCCAGGAAGGCTCATGAATGGAGGAAACCCAATTTATATTAAAAAATTGACTTGGACTTCAGAATTCTAAACAGATAAAGTGAACATCTACCTCACCAGTAAGTATGAAAGGTGCATATTTATTTTAGATTTCCATCAGCAATTTTTTTCAGAGATGTTTAGTGCAAACAATGTCCTAGGAAGGTGAAGAGTAACTAGGCATATGAAAAGATAGCCCATTGAGACTGCATTTAATTTCAACCCATACTACCAAAAGCTACTACCTGCAGCGATGCAAGGGAAAGTTCACTTAATTCTTTCTTTCTCTCTGTCTTCCCAAACCTAAGACAGGAATTAGCAAAAGAAATAAGCAAAATCAAGTCCATAAATGGAATTATTTTATGAAGATAGAAATGCACATTTCTAATCTGAAATTCTTAGCAGCCATTCACAGCAAAAAAGGATGTGTTCAAAGCAATCTTTAGTGTTCTGTAAGCAGAGAACATGTTGAATGCACCATCTTTGACACCTCTATATTTAGTCTATTTCAGACCTGGAAGTAGTCTGGAATCTATTGCAAAATAGGTACCATCTGACCAACTAGAGCAGAAATTAATATCCAGATTCATATCAGAAGCCTAAACTGGATACAAGCTCAGAGACAATAATTTTGGTTGGGTTTGATTTAGGTGTTGAACCCTTGGGTCAGCTTAAAAATGGACCTCTGCAAGCTGGAGGCCCAGGTTGCTGAAAAGGCAGTGTTTCAGAAGTACAACACCTAAAGCTTGCAAACCTCTACACTAGGGACAGAACTCCAAAGGAGGTAGAAGCTTGGTCACCTAAATAAGTTTGTGGATTGGGTACTCAGAGACCAACTAAATACACACAGTGTTTGTTCACCCACAGCATAGCTTTCAAAATTCATCTTTACAGAACATTTCAGATTTGAAAAATTCACAGATTTCAAGGGACAGTTTTCCAACCAAGCAGAAGTCTGAGGCACTGAGTCAGAGTACTGTCATAAAGCAGCAGATGACCCAAAAACTTCTTTGGTGTTCTGATAACAATCTCAGCAGAGAGGGAATGATGAACTGCAGAGTGAAATCCTTTGGGGTATTTTGCTCATAGCTACACTTATCTGTTGATGACAGGATTGGAAGCCTGGTTATAGAATCCTTTGGGGTATTTTGCTCATAGCTACACTTATCTGTTGATGACAGGATTGGAAGCCTGGTTATAGATGCCCAGGCTACATTCCTTCTACCTGCAGGTACAGGGACCTCAGAATCATCTACTTTGCCTTTCTGAATTATCAAAATATACAAAACTCAATAGGGCACACTTTACTACAACAGTCTTCCACAAAGACAAGGACCCCTGGAGATAGATAAAATACTTCTCTGTGAATTTTAAAAATGGTAAATTATTTTCAGCATTAAAATTATACCCTTAATTTCTATCATGAGTTTATGAGACCTCAGCTTCCATCTATTGTTTCTTCTTAGAATTTTATTTGGTATATTGCAAAACATTTAAACATCTATTGTTTTCCTCTGCAACTAACCACATCAGTTCTTGAGCTTCTTAATGAATAGATTGATGTTAAAGTACAATTTTTTTCCTTTTTATTCAGCACTGAATATTTTTATGGGTCTATTCTTTTCAACAAAATTTATAAAATGTGGACAAATTCAAATGCAAACAGCATTCCAGTTTTCCCACTGACATTGGTAAAATCACTATTCTGTTTCTCTGGAATGTCATAATATTTTTTAACACTAGCACAGTGGGAGCTCATGTGGAAATTCTTGCCTGTTGCAGTATCAAATTCTCTTCAGAGCTGGTTTTACAGAGGAGTTTCACTCATTCAGAATTTGTCCTTTTTATACGTAACATTTAGCATCCAATATTACTCAGTATGCCTGTCTTATTTATCATGCTGCCTCACTTGGTCTCAAGGGAAGACTTCTCAATCCATGTGATTGAAATCACATCACTATGGCCAACGACATTTAATTAACTGGCACTCTCTGCCAGCTCAGGATCAACAATACAACTAAAACCCACCATACTAGACACTTGAAAAATGGCAGTAAATACTTAAAAACTTTAAAAACCCTTTATATAATTAATCCTCTAAAGCAACATCACTCAGATATCCTCACAGGCCGTGCTGGTTATGAGCACACCCACACTCCTGGGAGTGCAGGCTCCCCTGCCTCCTCACTCTGCCTCTTGACACATGGGTTTCCAAGCTGGGGGGTTCCCATGCTATCTGCCAGTGGACAGGCTGGGAAGAAAGCACTGCCACCTCATGCATGCTCTTACAAGGTGCAGGACACCCTGTGCGATGGATGGATGGATGGATGGATGGATGGATGGATGGATGGATGGATGGATGGATGGATGGATGGATGGATGGATGGATGGATGGATGGATGGATGGATGGATGGATGGATGGATGGATGGATGGATGGATGGATGGATGGATGGATGGATGGATGGATGGATGGATGGATGGATGGATGGATGGATGGATGGATGGAGTGGAGCCACTGGATGGATGTTGGTGCCTCACAGTGCCCAGCACAGCTTGGTCAGACCACACTGAAGGCTGCAGTGAAAGAGGTCAATGTCTGGCAGCATCACAGAAGTGGTTTTGCTCTGTTTCTCTAACCTATTTTATGTTAGCCATTTATGCTTTAAAAGCTTCATGCTTCTTTCAGACTCTTATTCAAGCTTTGTTTCATGGGGTTTTTATTATTATTTTTGATTATTGGAGAGATGTTTGTGCTTTTTTTTTGTGTGTAGTTTGTTTCTGGTTTTGATAGTTTTTTTTTTTTTTAATTCTCCTCTTTAGCAGTCACTTTTGAGAACTGTCCTATCAGCTCAGTTAATCTTATTCACTCAGTTTGCCCTCACATACCCATCCCAAGAGATGCTTTTATCAAGGTCATTTTGCTAACTGTGGGCTCTACACTTATATTAACTGTAATTTTCTGTCAATGATTTTTCTAGAACATTGGTATAATTATTGTAAAAAGAGTTACAATATCTATATTAGCCATTAAAAATATTTCCTCACAATACTTACTCTTAAACATCTTACAAGTGTTTCTAAGCTACTTGAATAGCCTATGCGTTTTAAAGTTTGAGTGTACTTTATTTCCATGGTAACTTCTATCTACAGCCAGGCAGTATAAAAGGGTCAAATTGTTTGCTTGATAGAAAATAATTCCCATAATACCATACTATTGACATTAAACTTTTCCCTGCCTTAAGTTTCTACCAGTTTAATCCTATAATGTACTTTCAGTTACTTTGCCTAAAATTTATGCCAGAGGAAATAGTCAATGGTTACCATGTCCATATAATCTTCACTTGTTGCATTAGAAGGTTTTCTAGACACATACTCTAGACAAAGTAAAACACCACTGTGGATTTAAGAATATTTGTCCCCTAGTAAATATACCTCAAAACCTTTTCACTTGCTTTCTCCTTTCACAATAAAAATTTTAATAATATTTTTCCAGATACAGAATAGAAATATTAATTGAATTATTCTGACAGTGATGCATCACTGCTGCCAATAGCTCTTCAGAGAATGAAGCCAATAAAAACAACAAAAAGAGCAGCAATACTCCCTTATTTCTGGTGTATTCTAAGACTACCACACAATCACAACACTGCTCTCCTGTGACATCAATTGCTCTCCTTTTGTACCTTATTTTTTAATAGAGGTTGTTAAATTATTTCATCTTTTCCCTACTATGTACTAATTGGTTTTCATATAATTTTTGGCGTAAATGTTAATTTTTATGTCCTTTTCCCTTGTATCAAAGACAGACTCAAAGTCAAATATGAACTCCTTTATGAATTGGGTTTTTTCATGGCAAAAAAATATATTCCTAGAAACGAACCAGTTTATATCCATAGCCTTCTGTTTATATGTCCTTTGCAATCAATTTTTCTCATAATTTTTCTCAGGTTTAGAAGACCGGTATTTCTGAAGCAGCTTCATTGATTGCTTTTTATCTTTGATTTGCCCAAAGGTAATCATCAACTCCACCTTTCTTTGCCACAGACACGAAAAAAATAGTCTTATCTGGGTGATATTTTAAATTAGATGAAATACCTTTTCTGATAGGAATTTATTACCTATACTTCTTTGCAACTCTTAATGACATTCTACTACTGCTGCATGACATTTTCATACGTATCCTCAAACCTGAAATTTCCCATTAAAAAATGCAATTATTTTTTCCACATGTTATGGAAAGTTACCTAAGGACTGAGCCATCCTCCACTACGGTTTGATTCAGTAATCTTTAACAGATACCTCCAGGCCTTCACTTAATGTATGTAACTCAATCTCCAGGGCCAGACCACTCAGGAAAATGCACATTACAGAAAGAAGGATATCAACATGAACATTCACTGAAGGTGAGGTTTTCTGACCTCTTTCTGGTTCAAAGAAGAAATCCATTATGGTTTTAATTCCCTGCACCATATACAGTCAAAATTCACACGGGCGTTAAATGCAATAAAACCCTTATTGAAGTAGCAGACTGTGCACTGCATATGAGCAGCATGAAAGGCTAATGGGGTCACCATCCTTTCCCTCTGGTAGCTGTGTCATCAACAACCTCAACAAAAAATGAACCTCGGTTCTCTAACGGAAGTAACAAATATAAAAGCTTTCCTCCAGAAAAATAATTTATAACCACTTGTTGGAGGAGCTGCTTGTCCAATAAGGGCTCACAAACTGAGTAGGGTCAGAGAAAATCCTTGTAAAACCAAACAGCTGAGCGAAGAACCCTTAACACAGCATATATGTCCTTTGGCAAAGAAGCTCCTGGAATTGAATATATTTGTGTGCATTTCATTTGAAACTTGCATGTATTGAGGGAAGGAAAAGAATGGTTCCTTAACCCACTTCCTTCTGTCCCTGTAAAACCTCTTCTAGCCTCCTTAACAATGAAAATAGCATTTTTGTTAAAATGATCCTAACACGTCACAATATTCAGTTATTGACATGAATAATCAATACACAGAGATTACACCATCCTAAAGACTGAGAATTCAGCCCTAAAAAATCTAACTTTAAAAAGAGCTACTTTTGTTAATATAAGATCAAGTTTTTCTATTGCAGTGAGATTAATTCATCAATTATTCCATTTCACACTGATGAAAATGATGCACTAATACCTGGAATGTCAGCAGGGAGGGCAAAGGAGCATAGAGCTTTTAGAAATTTTGAAGCTTGTAGCATATTAACTCAACATGGTGTTTGAATCATCTTTTTATATCTGTAAATATAAATGCTTATTCTATTATTTAGTTCTGTAAACAAAGAAAAAAAAAACATACAGAGCAAGATCCATCCTGCTGAAGCAATTATTAAATATCTGATTGAGATCAGTTGGAGCAAAACTGGGTTTACGTTCTCACAATGACAGATGAAAATAAATGTAAAAGGAATTAAACTGGTTGCACGGAAGGGTTATTACAGAGCAAACTAGTTCATACACTTTACAGTGGTAAATGATGACTAAAAAATGGGCAATAGTGAATAAAAAAACCCCAGTTCTTTTCATTAATTCCTGCAAGACAGAAATCTCACTTATACCAGTTGATGGAGAGACTGCCACCCTCTTGTCTTACATAAACAGTCCACTAATAGCTGGTTTTGGAGATTAACAAGAAAGTTAAATGTTGGTTTATAGCTGATGAGGATTCAGTATGATGAAAATTTCCTCCTCTAGTTCCTACCATAATAATTTCCAACTAAGACAATGGAAGCTGATGATCTTCAGTAACTTGATGAGTGGGCACAGTGAATGAGAAGTGAGGTGAGTAGCCCCATCCCAGCCACACCTTTTTGCCATTGCAAAGTTTCTGGGCTAAGTTCAAAGCACATGAACAGAATTAGTGCTTGCTTAAGGTCTTAAGATAGTCTTAGCTTGAGATCATGTCCAAGGTGTGATGACAGCAGTGTGAGGAAGCCTGCACTGTCATGATTCTTGCTGCACCCCCACACTGGTAACCAAGCTCTTTGTGTGCTTGGCTCTTTTCCCCATGTAACATGGCATGGGAGGGAAGAGATTATTGCCATGAAAGTGAAGAGAATTTCGTAAGCAAAATCAAAATGTGCTGCAGATCTGAAGGAAACTAATATTCTCTGGAACTTACTGCCATTATTTTTCAGCATCAGGTCAGATCCTTTAGGCAATGACTCTTATATGTACGGTGAAATAAAAGCAAGTCCTGGGCCTTCTAGAAGTCAGGCCATACTATAGTATCCATACAAATAGGAAAGGAAATCACATCCATATTTCTGAGGATTATTTTAATGCACAGGATGATTTGAATCCCATAATTCCATAGCTGTTAACTAACTGATCCCTCAGACACAAAAGGCAGAAATGAATCCTCTGAATTGCTGCTCTTTTGCAGAGAAAGCATCATTTATTTAACTTATCTTGCTGTGAAACTTCTGAGTAAGCTTTATCTAGTTGCAAATGAAATAATTGTTGATGGAATATTATGCTTTGTTTTGAGGGTGGTTGGTTTCCTTTTTAATTCTGCTGGTTCCTGGTTATATTGCTCCCCCAGAGTCCTGACATAACAAGTACAAGCTTGGCAGTAAAACTATGGTAGATTTTAGTCAGTGGTCTGATGCTGCCTCTCTCCCTTTCACAAGCAGCAAAGGCAAATCCTATCTTGGCACTGTGAAAACAGAATTTCAAGATATATGTTAGCATTTAAATTTACACAAGGTATGGTATATACCTGAAATGAATTTTAATATGCCCAAGGAATAGATCCACTCCTGGAAAGTTCATTGTTGTTTCTAATTGTCAGTGACTGCTACACTTTGCTTGCCTGCAGCTATCCAATTAACATATCACCACTACAGAAAATATTGTAATATGCTCCATGTTCTAATGACAACAAATCTCACACTCTACTTCTATCCAACAATTTCCTTCTAACTGGGTTTCCAACATATTAGCAAGTATTAATGAAGGGTATACAGGTATATATGCCATCAGATAATACAGCTTGCAAACATCTTTACCTATTGCTGTGCAAAGTTCTGCTGTGGAGATATTCCTGGTAGTTTAGAATATTGAGACAGAGAGAGAGGGAGATAGAGAGAGAGAGACAGAGAGAAAAGCAAAGCTCAACTCTAGAAGAGGAAAACATGTAACTTGTGCCCTGAGATATCACTATGGCAACATTTAAACAATGAACAGAAAGCCTGCAGGATTCTGCTCTCGCTTCCTTGGATACCAAATGT
Organism: Serinus canaria; assembly: GCF_022539315.1. Taxonomy (NCBI): domain Eukaryota; kingdom Metazoa; phylum Chordata; class Aves; order Passeriformes; family Fringillidae; genus Serinus; species Serinus canaria. The sequence continues at coordinate 20,533,246 of NC_066319.1, forward strand.
AAATCCTGATCCTCTTTTATTGTGTGCATGCACAAGCTTCTGATTTTTGCCTTTTTCACTAACAGATAGCAAAATATCCAGGCCCCCTACCAGGAACTACACATTAATTCACTTCCATGTATTGCAGCTAGTGAATATGCAAGTAAACACACCACTGGCATAATCATCTCCCATCTTGTGTCCCCGTTTCTACCCCTTAGGATCAAAAAATGACCATGAGAGTACAGTTAAATAACAGGTACCTTTTTCTTTTTTTTTTTTTTTTTAATAAAATCATTAAATGAACCACTCTAAAGTGTCACAAGCAAATCCCCAATGTCTTCTGCCATGACAGGAAGTAGAGGCAGGATCCTTTCCAAGGGCTGCTCCTTCTCTGAGCTGCTAGAGTCAAGCATACTGCAAGGCCACCTTCCAGATCAGCATGGCTGCTGCTATTCTTAAATTCTTCTCATCTGGGTTATCCTGTGGGGGCTGAAGGAGGCTTATTTTTGTTTATGACTTTCACAGAGCAGCTGGTAATGGGATGAAATGCCCCTGAGAATACTAACCCGAAATCCAGTCAGCTTCACTACTCTAGAAAATACTTAGTAGGTTCCAACAGCCTATCTTCAGAGTAATTTTCATCCCAGACTGAAAATGGCACTAATTCCATCCCCCCTTGTTCCCTCACAAGCCATCAGAAACAAAAGCATATCTGCAAGCCAAAAACAAAGACACTCTGGCAGGACTGAGATGGAGGCTCTCTCTCTCTCTCATGCTGCTGCTGAGTGCACAGTGCACTCCTTCAGTGAATATGCTGCAACTTGGCTAGCCTGGCTTGGGATTTTTCACCAGCAACAAGCACTCTCAAAATGTGCTAAAATCCTGTCTTGAGCCCCATCCAAAATCTTTCTGCCTCATATTGCAACAGCAAGAATCTCCACATCAAATAAGAGATGGCTTTTTAGGTCACAGACAAATAATTTTAAAGCCTTCGTATGGAAAGCCATAGCAACACCTCTGGAATCCCTTTGTTTTTCTCCAGTCCCACATAATTACTTGTATTGGCTCACATCTACAGCATTTTTTCTTAGGTCTCACCTAATTTTAAAGCTCATTTTTCACTTGTCAGTGGTATCAGGCTGGGAGATATTGTGACACAATTTGCCGCTCCAGCAAACTGAACCTGCTTCAATTCTAGATCATACAAATCATTCCTGACATGAGAAAAGACACAGAGCAGCCACCCCCTTGCATTAAAAACTTACACTTTGCCTGAAGTTTGAGGTTTAATCTCTGACCTTCTGGAAAACAATTAGACCAAACAGAGCAGGACCTTCTAACACAGCTTTATCTTTCCCCCTGCATCTAGTACCTAAATATACACATAATTGTTCCCTGTGCAGTGCTAAATCCCAGCTTCCTGGGGTCACTACCAAAAATATCATTCATGGTTTGAAGAGGAGACAGCCCTCAGAACCAGCATGTGCCACTGAATGACACAGCTGTGCTCAGACACCTGTGTGGGAAGTAGCAGAGACAGCCAGCTCTGGCCTCTGGTTGAGGAGATATGTTGCTTCTCTCTTGGCTGGACGTGTTGATGAGTGTTTTGGCTATTTATTTTATGATCAGCCCTTTGGGCTCTGGATAAGCCTCAGATCAAATGCTGAGAAATGCTCTACTCATTCCCACTTTGATATTGAAGGAGTTAAACTCCGGGCTGTTCCCTGTGTCTTTTGGCTACTGTATTAAGTGAATGATTCACTGAAGTGTGAAACTGTTGCCTCTTTGGAAGCAGACACACATCCCTAGTTTTTTAATGTTGATAAGATTTGCCTGTTTCAGCCCAAACTGGTGACTAAATTTTCCCAGTGCTTCTTTATCATGTCAAGAAAATACTCCTGCTAGTTATTGTACAAAATGAATGGGGCACCTATGACAGCTTTCTATTGGCCAAAACTGGAGCTGCTCTGTCAAATTTTCTGTTTATGTGTTCACTTGACAGCAATCTAGGGAAAAGCTTGGAGATGTCTTTTCCTTAGCCAGCTTCTTTTTCCTTCAGTAATTACTGAGCAGCAGCTTAACATAAATTTAGCTTTTCTATTACTGCAACTGCTGATGTAAGTGTAGCCCACAACAGGGTACAGACTTATCATGACACATGAAGGAATAAACAAGAGAGTTTTGCACTTGTTTTCAGATGCTGACACACTTATTACCCATTTTGTGTCCCACCAGGAAACATGGGCCAAGAGAAAAAAAGGAGACTAAAGCACTTCACACTGAAACAATTTAGCTATATTGAGAAGGATGAGAGCAATTGGAGGGGGAAGGAACAATTTTTGCTGTGTCTGCTTCCTTCTGTTCTTGAACACAACAGTGCAACGGGTCGGATTTTTTCGTGTGGCCAAACAAAAACTCCTAGAGATTTCCTTAGGAGCAGAATTGATTAATCCTTTTCAAATAGCCAGTGTTTAAGAGGCACGACCTCCAAACAGAAGCACATGGGACACATTTGAGGGGCAGAATTTCTCATTTCCATTATGCCAAAAGATTCAGGACATTTGCGTGAAGTAACAGTAGTGATGTAAGTGAATGAAGACGGGGGGAAAAAGAAAGAGGGTAATAATGGTTTATGTATTTATCCAGGGAAGTTACAGCTCTTTTTTATGTTATTTGCAGGCAGCTTGTGAAGTGAGAAATGTTGCCAGAAATTAAAAGAGCTAAAATCTGGATCTACCAACACTTCTTTCCTCCCTGACCACCCTCCCCTTCTCCAGAATATTGCTGCTAGAGAAAAGTAAGATGAGTGGCAAAGCTAGTTCTGCACCTTGCCTGCAAAACAATCCAACAAAAACCCATTCCTATTCAATGGCTCATTTAATTACTTGGTTCTCCCTCTCATTCTGCACCAGTTTTGGCCTAATACCTTCAGCTGGAACCTTAACATGTCAAGGCCAAGGTTGAAGAGGGCAGAGGTGAGGGAGGACAGAAGGGGAAGTAAAAGAAAGAAAACTCCCTACTCACGAGCTATACAGTCATGCCAGGAGAGGGGATGGAAGTAGCACTTTCCCCCCCAGGAAAACATGGACCTCTGTTTTAAACGTCATGTTATCCTCCCCTCATCCCACACTCCCACACGACATTTCTCCAGGAAGGGAGAGATATTCACTGGTCTGCTACACACCATTGCTAATTTCTGAACCCCACCATTCACAAGCCACTTTTAAATTATTTTCATTGCCAGCATTATAAAAAAAAAGTCTCCTGACACCTCAGAATCCTCTCACTGCTTTCCAATCAAAGTAAATCTCTTTCAACTGCCATGAAAGTCCAAGAGGACCCTGAAGGATTCACCACAAAATCACAAAGAATTTCCTAGGAGATCCGGAGGGCATGGGTGGCCAGTACAGCAATTCCCTAAACTCCCCTTCAACAGAAGAATATCCTCTCTCTGCCTGTTACTGTCCTTGCTTAGCAATGGGGTGTAAAACATGTAATTTCTCTTGGAGCTGCATCCTCAAAATCCACCAAAAGCCCCTGCCCCACACCCCCCCACTCCCGCCAAAAGCCATCCTTCACCTCCCTGCTTGACTATAAAATGTTCCTGTAAATATACCATATTGATCTGCAATGTCAGACTGGATACCAGCATTCAGATTAGAGCCTTGAACTATTTTAAACACTTAGCAAATAAATAAACCTCCTCTGTGCATCTAATTCCGTGCAACTTGCATCCGTTTGTAGAGACTGGGCAGTCAAGCAGCACCCCCCACTCACTGCAAGGGCTTTCTCAAAAGATTTCTTTGCTAACAAACATTTAAAGATGCTATAGAGACACACAGGCAGGTGTCTGCAACACCCTACCAAGGCTGGAGATTTAGGAATTAGGGCTACTTTGAGAATCCAGTTCTTCCCTCATTCCTTCCCTTCTCTCTTCTCAACCGCCCCCCTCCAGCCATTATCAAAATACAGCCAGGTTCTTTATTCGGGTGGGGGAAAGACCGAGAAAAGAGGAGTAAGAAGGAAAGAAAGGCAATGGGGCATATTTCCTTTTCCAAAAATAATAAAATGGAAAGTGTACTCACTGTATCCTCAAAGACTATCCAGCTGGAAATCCGAGTGATTATGAAAAACCAGGGTGGGGGAGGGGTTAGAAAACTATTTCATTTCAGCAACCAAACCAAAATTGAAAACAAGCAAGGAAATTAAAAAAAAAAAAAAAGAAAAAAGGATATCCAATTGCAATTCCCAGCAATTTCAGTCCATACAGGTGCCAATCCAACCCAACACTGCTGAACTCTCCTCCTCTGGCAATTTGCTTTCTTCTTCTCTGTCCTTATTTTCTCGGTGGCTTTCAACTTTTCTGCTTAAAATTTCTGTAGTAGTAATGTTGGTGGTTGCCTCCACTGAAGAATAGTGGTTTAAAATAAAAGGAAAAATACAAAAATCCTTGAGGAGGATGAATGGTCCTTTTCCTTTCTGAAACTTTTCATTCCACTGTGGATCATTTGCTTAGTTTCCTTTTTCTGAGGTTTTCTGCCTCTCTGGCTCCACTGCTCCCCATTGCTATTTGTTTTTTCTCTGGAGAGCAGAAATAACTGTATTTCCTTTTAAGCAATCCTCCATCTGCATTCTTTTAATGTAATTTTGTTGTGACACTTAGGATCCAGGTCTTGCCAGACAATTTTCTTTTTGCTCCTTCTTTGCTGCACTATCAATTATCCAATCCATGTGTCTCCACATTAGAATGGGGATTCCCATTCTTCTTTCCCTCTATGCCCCCACACTCCTTTAGAAAATAATCTCCTCTTGCATTTAAATTTTTATTCCTGTCTGTCAAAACAATAAACTTTTAGTCCCTCTCCCCCCCTCCAAAGATCTGATTAGATTTCCAATCACAACCCAGTGCGCAATTGGATTTTTGATTTCGGCAAGAAGCCAGCAATCCACAGCATCAGCACCCTCTCCTTGTTTCAAACTCCACGTTATATCCTTTTGCCTTCCCTCCAACTCCTCTGCATTTTCATAATTTCACATTAAATGAAATGAAGGAGGGAGGGAGTAGAGAAAAATTCAAGGTTCCCACCAGCTGTCAAGGATAAATCCATCACCTCGTTATTTTTTAAACACTTGGGATGGGTATTTTTAACGCCCACTCTCGCCTTCCCCCCCCCCCCCCCCCCACTTTTCAAAATCCTTCAGACATTAAAACTCCCCCGATGGGGCACAAAGAAACCCGAGAAGATGTGATTTGTCCTTTTAGCTGTAAATTTCAGCATACTTTGCTTTTCATTTTAGCTTCCTCTCCATCTTTTGTCCAGCAGCTATATGAATCCAGCAGCACTGAGACGGATAAACTTCTATTTCTTTGAGGAGAGAGAGGGAAAGAGAGGAAGGAAAAAGGATAAAAGCTCTCTCGTCTCTGCCTCCTTTTTCCTCCCTTTCTGTGTTTCAATGCAGGTCTGATCTCATTTCCAAGCTGAGCCCGGGGTATTTCAGATGTACAAGTTGGATTTCCCTTCTGCACAGCCGTGAGTTAGTCTCCCATCTTCTTCCACATGCCAGCTATCTTCCCCCTTTTCTTCCTTCCTTCCTTCCTGCCACCCTCCCTTCCAAGATGACACAGTCCCAGGAGCGCAGCCTCTTCTTTCAGCTTTTAGTTTCATCCCTGACACGCATAGCCCTCCGCACAGCCGAAACGCTTCCCTCCTCCTGCGAGCTGCAGCTCGGATTCTCCCCGTGTGAGCATGCAGGGACGCATGTGTGTGTATATCCAGCTCCTGACAGCTGCTGCTGTTGCTGGGAGTAGCTCCGCTTTTCAGTCGCTCTGGCTGTCTCTTACTCCCCACCTTTCAGTGGCACCCTAGGATTTGCAAATGTCCCAGGGCTGGTCGCTCTGGCTACAATCCTCCTTCTCCCCTTCCGTTCTCTCCCCTCTTCCTCTCTTGAGGTTTGTTTCTTTTTTTTTTTTTTTTTTTTTTTCTTCTTTTTTTTTTCTCCCCTTCTTCTCTCCCCCCCCCCCCCCTTCCTTTTTCTTTGCTTGTGATCAGTAAAATACAATTACCCAATTACCTCCCATCATCTTAGCACTGATTGGTCAATTGCATTAACACTTGATGTCAGGGAGAGGGGCCGGGAGCTGCTCCGGCGTGGCATTGCTGCCACCTGCTTGACAGACTGGGAACAAACCTAGGCTTACCTTAAGAAATCCCCAAGTCAGAAAGCAGTAATTGAAAAACAAGGGATCATCCTAAGGAAAGGAATGTCAAAACTCATTTTCTTAAAAGCCTGCCTGATTCTGACAGTTCAGCCGGTATTCTCAGGTTCCAGCCTAGCTGATGAGGCAGAGTAAACGACAGCAAAATGAAACCAGGTATAAAGTTGTCTTTGCAAGAAAAGTACAGGACAACCAGTATTCACAGGTACCAGCTCTGGCCACCAATGCAGAGGCACGATAATAACATGAAAGAATGTATAAAATTATCTTTGCAAAAACTGTTACAGTGAAAATGATTTGCATTGAAAGAAAAATCTGTTTTCCAGTTACAGAAATCAATATTTGTTTCAAATTTGTATGCACATAAAAATTACCTAAAATTCCATTTTGGCAGTTGTTCAAGGACAAAAGCCCTTTGAACAGCTTCAGGGTTTCAGTGAATTTAAGTGCTACCTTCAGTGGGCTGTGACAGCAATGCAACAATGCAATATCTAGGCTTACCTATCAAATCTGCCACAGTTTGATTAGAATGGCCTCTGACATGCATTTTGGAGCTTTTTGAGCTGGCTCTCTAATTTGGGTTGCTGAAATAGTGACATGTTTGTTGTGCTCTTTGCTGCTTACCCAGGTATGTTAGATGTACTTATCTATATTACCTAAAGTGCTCAGAATTGGGCTTATGTCTTGTTTCTCTCAGGGATCTCAGTTCAATGAAGATTTTAGAGAAAATTTTGCATGTGTAAGGTGAGATACACTACTTGCTTCATGGAAACAGAATTTGGAGGATGTATGTGCTGGCATTTGTCTCTCTTAAACTCAGAAAGACATTATTTATAGATCCAACTCCTCCACACAACCCAAAAAATTAAGTCAGGTGCTCTAATGGTAATTATAGCAAACTTCAAATATTAAGCAGTAACTGAGTTATTCCATGAACATAGTAATGTAACTAGCTCTTTGCTCAGTCCTGCCTCAAATAGTAAAGATATGTTTGGTATCCTTACTCAGGCTTCAGCTTTTGTGTGAAATTGACATATGTGAAAATAAAATAAAGTGTAAGTTCTGTGTCATGTTAGAAGTTTTTCCAGAACTATAAAGTCCATAAGCTAGCTGAATTCAGTCAAGCAACACTTACTGAATCATTAACATTGACTTTCAGATTTATTCTACTGACTCAACAGGCTTTCTGGTGAGAAGGTCCTGCTAGATACAAGTTAAGGAACTGGAACCAGATGCATTGAGCATGTGATCTTAGTATCCCTGAACTCAGTGGCAAACATAAATTACCTGCAATGGGTGAAAGGCTGAGTGTGTAGCAATAATAAATAACCCAAACCTAGCAGTCTTTCAAAAATGCTGAAAAAGTCTCTGGGTTTTTTTGAGGAAGGTTGCAAGTGTGGTAGGACATGAAGTAACAAGTTACTTGTTGACAAGTAACAATCTTTTCTCAGTTGGTGAGCTTATTTTGTTCCTGTCTGATTCACTGATGCTGCTGGTGTATTTTGGGTCTACAAACGTCTTATGAAAGTCTTTTTCTTTTAACTACTCAAAATCCAGAGAACCACAAGGTTGCTCCTTTTCCCAAAAGGATAAAAACATCACAGTCTAATATGTTTCCTCCATTGTTTTTTCAAGAAGCTCCTGAAAATTTTCCTGCTACTGTTAAAGAATCTTTGAGTGAAAGGGAAGGTTTCTATAACTGAATTAAACAAATATACAGGTGTACACAATTTTGGACATCCAATCAGAATCTAAGACACAAACCATGCTGTAGCTACAGTATCTCTGTTCATACAAACTGATACTTATGATAGAAATGTGTGCATTTTCAAATGACATCAAAATACACATTTCTAACAGGTAACTGCTTAAATATATTCCATATCTTTCTATATACAAGGAAAATATGTTTGCTGGCATATGTGTGGCTAAACAAAAAATGTATCAAAACTGCAACATGCTCTAGGCTATGATATGTTCTCTCTTAAAATTTGTTATCTTTAATACATCAATAAGGCTTTATCACCTAATAAACATAGAAGATAGTGTGATTAGCTTCTTAGAACATAAGTTTAAAGCCATCTAGTTTGCAATATTTATAGGATGACATTCCATGCTACATGAAAAAGTAAATATCCTTATACTAAACAAAATAATAAATATAATTGCATTATCTATTTTAGAAGCATATATGTCACATGTGTGTGAAACCTATTTAAAACAAATATTTTGGTGCCATCACAGTAACTCCTTTTTCAATCAAATGTTCAAAGGCTATAATTAACTCTGGAGAGAACTGTTATGTTTTTCCAACAGCACATTGTATAGTGCTGCCTTGAAACTGTGTTGTTTGTATATTGCTTTCAATCTTGCCCAATCCTGAGTATGGAAGGATAACAAAACTCAAATGTATGTACTGGCAAATCTTCACATAATAAACATGAAGAGCAGATTGTTATAAGGATTGCTATATAGCTTGTTTTCCTTTCCAGCAGACAGGGCCAGCTCCAGAACTGAGGCTCAGTGTATGACTACCACTGGAAGAGACTAGTGGAAAAGTCCAAACATTCACACTAGTCAGGCATTTGGTGGAAGAGAAACATGGCTAAAGCCTAAGAGAAAAGGATTCTGACCCTAAGCAAAGGAGAAGAGAAACATTGTAATTGAATAAACAGAACCAAATTTGGGGGAAAAACCAGTAAAAGCAATTCACTTTACTTAGACAAAGTGAAAAGCAATTGCAACATTTTCCTAAGTCAGCTGACAGTCCCACCTTCCTTTTAAATAAAAATTAGGAAATCATAAAGAAAACAGTGGAACATAATATTCTTTCTATTTTATTTAGTTTTCCTGACAAGAATCTGTTTGCATATGGAGAGAGTACTTGAATTCTGTTATAGCTTACTACTTTCAAAAGGGAATAAAACTTGCTGACAAACATACTTTTGACTGCACAGATCTAGGATCAAGCTCATTAATCAATTAATTATTCAATGGATCGCCTAAAACTCAGACTATATAAAATATATCATATATAATCTAACAGAAAGAATGTTAATTTTCTATTCTAATTGGAGCCCACAATACATAATTTCCTGTTTATGTGATTTCGCTGATTATTGTTAATTTTTTTTTAATACAAGAAGGACTAAAATGAGGTGCATACCATCAAAATTAGCAATTGACCAATACTGCCTCTTTTATTAATTTTCATGGGGGTTTTTGGGCTTTTTTTTCTGATGTTTACAGTTCTAGTGAGTTTTTTTGATGTAATTTCTACTAGGTCATAGCAGCTTGGAAGAAGATAAAAAAAAACTAAAACATCTTCCTTCCAGGACAATCTGGATAAAACCACAGCTCATGATTTTGGCACAGGGATTTGCACCTGACTGTTCAATAAACTAATCTTTTCATAATATCATAATAACAACTCTTTCTAAAAAAGATGGAACTGAATGGTGGGGTTTCTTGTTTACATTTGAAGGGAAGCGCATTCTCAAAACTTCTGTATGTTTACTGCATGTTCCTTGTGCAGTTGGGTAAATAGGACAAATTTAGAATTGTTGTACATTTGTAAAGATTTTCATCTCCCATGCTAACCATTCATGACTGAAAACAGCCTGCTGTTTAGAGAGATTTTCTAGAATTTCTTCCTATGGAACTGAGTCACATATTGTCACATTTTCTGTTATTGCAGAGACAAACCAATTCCTCAAGCTGATCAAAAGGCATGGCCTGGCTGCAAAGAGGTCTAATGGTACCCTGGGCTGCTCCAGGCAAAGCATTGCCAACAGGTGGAGGGAGGTGATTCTTCCCCTCTGCTCAGCCCCAGAGAGGTCACAGCTGGAGTGCTGTGTCCAGATCTGAGCTGCTCACTACAGGAGAGACATGGACAGGATGGAGAGAGTCCAACAAGGCAGTATAAAGACAACAGATAGGAGAAGATTTTCTTACAGGCAAAGGTTGGAAGAACTGAGGCGGTTTAGCCTGGAGAAGAGGAGGCTTGGTGGAATCTCATTAATGCCTACATGCACATGGAGGGAGGGTGCAAAGGGGATGGAGCCAGTGATGCCCAGTGACAGAATCAGAGGCAGTGGGCACACACTGAAACACCAGAGGTTCCCTCTGAATACCATGAAACATTTTTTACTATGACAGTAAGAGCACTGGCACAGGTTGCCCAGGGAGGTTGTGGAGTCTTCCCCCCCTTGGTAATACTCAAAAGCCACCTGGGCATATCCCCAGGCAATTTCATCCAGGGGAATCTCCTTGAGCAGTGGGGATGAATTATGTGACCTTAGAAGGTCCCTTCCACCCACAGGTATTCTATGATTCTGCAATTTAACAGTCCATAGAAGTCTTAACATATAAGGAAAATAAGAAACCACATACTTAACTGGTAAAAATATTTTTTCCAAAGTGCTCTTATTTTCTCTTATTCACTGTGGGCTTAGAAGAGTTATGTGCTTAGCATTCAACTCTGCACCAGCAAAGGGTTTCTTTTGTTTTCTAAAATGAATTATGCTTTGAGGAAAAAAATATGAGAAAGAAAAACTACTAACATAAAAAAGGTAAATTCTTAATTCAGCTCTTGGAATTTTGTTTCAATTCTGACAAGGACATATAAATTTGAAGTGGTTTCACTCTATAACAGCTCTAAGAATAGTACCCATTCCCTGTGATTTTCTAATGACACCAATTTCAGGTTTAGAATTCGGATTGAGAAGAATTCTCTCCTTTCTAGGACTGAGGGCCATTGACATTAAGCTGTTGTGAATTCATTCCATAGGGAGGAATAACTCCTTTGATGTCAATGGACCATCTCCAGATTACTGCAGGTGTAAATGAGAATAGAGCATTCTTCATTTCATATCCATGCCCCATTTAATATGTGCAATCTATGGGAAAATTACTGCTGTTTTGTATTTGGAAGATCTGAAGAGAGGCTGTAAGTAGCAGAAATATATTATGGATATTTTCAGCTAAGAGCAGTAGTACAAACCAGTCTGTTTGCCATTTCAAAACTAAGAACATATTTGTACTTTGAATGCCAGTACTAAAATGTGGAAATAAATTAATTTTATGATGTTTGAATATAAAAATAATCTTCACCTTGAATCTAGATGTCATCTATTTCATTTTATATTCACAAAATTAGTTCCTTTAAGCAGGTAATGTTTTTACTGCTCTACCTTCTCTCACAAGGTAGCCTGTCACCCTTTTTGATAAGCACTCTACATTTTTCAGGAAGAATTTAGTAATAGATATTCTACTGCTTTATGGTCTAATATTTCAGTGAGGTTTCCAATAACAACGTGGAAAAATGTGTTACAGTATAAACCCATATCCTACAGAAACCATGTCTGATATTAACCAACCCACATTCAGCATGGATTGCCCTTGTTTGCATCAACTTTTCATGGCCTGGAAACTTTTACTGTTCCCCCACTTCCATACCTCATTCTCCTCTTCTTTTCAATGTCACTTTTTTCAGTTCTTTCTGAAATGCTTGTTTTTCTAGACCTTCTTTCTCCTCATTGGTAAGATATGTAATAGCTCCTTTTTGAAGCTGAATTTCGAATTCCATTAAAACCCTCAGAAATCCAAAGCAAAAACACTGCATATAAGATCAAACAATGTGCCTTTTGTTCTGAAATTATTTTTTTTCAAAATTGATTTCAATAGAAAGAAAATGAGTGAAAAATTTAATTTATTTTGACACCAGTGTACTTTTTCTTTTTGATTTTGAATTTTAAAGGATTAGCTGGAAGATTGTACACATGCATGCATTCATAACTTTTGTCTTTCAAACTCAAAGGTTAAAATGCAAACTCTTTAAATAACCTCAAAATCCTAATTATTAACAGATACACAATTTGCCCTTAGGAAATAACTTGTTCATATAAAATTATTTTGTCAAGATTGTCATGTAAACATTTAAAAACTGCTTGTGAAAATGTCAATCAGTTTATAAGTGTTTTGTCCATATCATCAAGTACTTCTGGGTTGTTTTCTGCATCATATTCTGCATTGCTTTGTGAGATTCAGTGTTCAGTGACTCCCAAACCATTCTAGTAACACAGTTATTATTTGCTATTCAGATGGTCTTGTCTGTACTTAACATTATGATTTTTTATCCAGTTTTTCTTTGTTTGGTTTCCATTCATTTTTCCCATTTAAAGCTTCTTCATTAACAAGCACTACTGTGTCTTAGAAGGATGAAAGACCACATACCATTTTAATTACACTTGCTTAAATTAGCAATCCATCCCAGATACCCATATTTCTAGATATTTGTAATTTAGATCAGCAATTTAGGACACAGAGAAAAAAAAAACCCAATAAATAGTACAGAAAAAAATGAAGATGGAAAAATGTCACAGTATGTGACTCAGAGTGATGATTTTCAACTGTTCCTTCTACATTTGAAATGAGACAAAGTTGATGCATGACAAGGTACAAACAACCATTGCATGCAGTAATGTCTCTGTCATTCCCACTAAAATGCCTGTGTGGGTTTTATTAGGAGAGATAAAACTACCCTCTGAAAATATCTTTAAGTATATTGCTGGGTTTAATAAGAGCATTAGTGCTGAGTACCATCCTGCAGTGCTTTTTCAGCACTTACAGTACATGACTTTTTCAATCTTACATAGTATGAAGACTACATACTCTCTGTAACTGAATTTTAATGAGTAAAATGTCTCTGGAGAGAAAGTGAACAGAAAAAATTCTGTTACTCAACTCATCACATCATCACTGATCCTGAAACAACTCAAAAAACCTGTGTGTAACATTTAGGCCATACTCTTTGGATAGGCATATATAGAACAATTATATGTTACACTGACACTGATATTTTGGGTGAGGGAGGCCACATCTGTACTTATACATGACTGAGATCTAATCTGTTTTCCATTTTGCAGATTCATTTTAAGAATGAATTAATTAAAATAAGTGTATTCCTGTAAACTTAACCACTTAAGGCTGGGTTCTGGGAAGATACAAAAAGATTCTGACGTGTGCACTTGCTGAGTGCTTGACATAAGAAGGAAGCAAGGAATACTTCCCAAAAAAAAGCACAGAGGAAAAGAATTCTAAATATCTTATGTTCTATGCAATTCTCAAATCCACTGGGTTATAAGCAGAAACTTTTGGTACCTACAATTCTAATCAATAAATTAATTTCATAATAATTGCATTCATCTCAATGAATTTTTGAATTATATTTCCAACCAGCAGTTCAAGCTTTGTAAATGGTAACTCATAAATTAAAGGTCAAACAAGGACTTGAGAGCTCTGGTATTCAAAAACACCCCACAGCTTTGCATCCAAGGCTTGCACTTGGGAACCCCTCAGTGCACTACTAAATCCCAGATTTCTCAAACTCCTTGAATGATTCACTTAGCCTTGTTTGGGTTCAGTCCCTTTTCTTGTTGATGGACTTTCAGTTGTAAATAAATTCTTTCAGGATTCCTGTTTCTTCAGTCAAAGCAGTAATGTTAACATGACAGAGGCTTTTTAACTAAGAAGGAAAGTTTTTCTTCAGCTACTAGAAACCTTATTCTTAGTTTTACATTTTCTTGCATTTTATATAAAATTAAACTAATTCAAAGCAGAGTTTTAATACTGTGTGAGTCACACCTAATTGTAAATGTACACTCATTTTTGGAAGATCTAGTCCAAACACAATGAGACACTTATGCTCATAGCAGCTCTGTTTCATATTGAGAAGGATTTATAGGGAAAATATTCACATTAGCTGCATTTCCATACTAAAAAATCTCCACTGAACACCAATAAACCCACCTACCCCGCTCCAAAAAAATGCCAAACCAAAAAACTCCAAACATGAATGCCCAAACAACCAAAAAACAAACCAAAGTAACCAAGATCTAAGTGCCTTTCACTGAGATCAGTAATAATAGGATTATTATTAAAAGGATTATTAAAAGGATTACTTATCTCAGTGAAAGGCACTTAGATCTTGAAGCTCTAAAAAAATTTGGATGAGGATTTGCTAATTCTCTAGTTTTAGGATGATCTGGTTTTTCTGTAATTTAAACAGCAGAGTAATGAAGACAACTGTCAGCCATGTACTGAAGACAGCTGCATGCTGAACACAGTTTGTGTTTCAGTTACCACACCATATTCCTGCTGTCAAAAATCTTAATTCACAGGGATATATACAGTACAAAATACAGTGGTGTAGAAACCTACCAGAAGGCCTAGCAACCATTTATAAAGCACTAAACTTTTACTTGAGAATTTAAAATAGTCTATGGCTCCTGTGTGAAGCTTTGCACAGTGACCACTTCATCTGCCAAGATAAAGCAGATCTCCTACAGATAAGTAAGTAGCAAGCTATATGTAGAATAATTCCAATATCTGAGTGGTAAGTAAAACAACTGATTATAGTCTAATACTTACTGAGCACACCTAGAACATCTCATCAGGCAAGGGATGGTTATGTCTTTCAGAATCATCTCTCTGAAACTCCACCTCAGTCAGGTCCTAATCACCTAACTTTCAGGATACTTTTCTGATCTTGCACATGTGCTGCAAGAATTATTCGAAGTATTGTGTTTCAACTTCACTGCAGTATGACAAATAAACACCAACTAAATCTCACCATGGAACCATTAACTCCTCACAGCCCATAATTTTAACAACTAAGTCAGAATGCCAAATTTATCACCTTAGCATGCAATAATTTCACTCTTCATCCCCTTGAAAACCATCCCTAATTAGACAAAATAAGCAATGATAAGCTTGGGGGACAGAAAAATCAAGTTAGTTGTTAATAAATTTTAGTATTTTAACTTAATCTATTAACTGGGTAACTTGAGATATTTTTATTTTCTTCTTTAATTAAGAAATACTATGTTCTACACCAAGAAGAGATTAATATTTAAAATAGTACTGCTTATGAAAATAATAGATCCAAAACTCCACTGTTTTAAGAAAGGTCTGAGGCAATTTGATTGTGAAATTGCTGAAATATTCCAGAGGATCTAAATACTTAATTGACAAATCCAGTTTGCCTCCATGATCAGCTACCTGAAACATCTTATGTCCAGTAAAGTTTCTTTAGTGAATTGTGTTGACATGCTTATTTTAGTAATTAACTGATGAATAGCAGGAAAACCATCAAATAGCAGTGAAAGAGATTCAAAAAACTTCTACATTTACAGAGAAAAAAAAAAAAAGCATCAAATTCTGGCAAAAGCTGTAATGAAATGTAGCATCAAGTTAGAGATTGAAAGCCAAAGGTATTTTTTCTATTCAGTACTCCAAGGAAAAATCAGTCAGCATTAAAACTCAATTCTTGTTAATGCATCTGCATTCATAAGAGTGAACAGGACTCATTCATCATTAAAGTACAGATGGACAGACTATCTTGAAGTGGTTTTGTTAAACTTTGTGAAATCTATCTCAGCAGCCATTAATAATAACTGCTAGGCATATTTACTTGGGATCACCGGGTCACAAAGACCATGATAAACATAGGGACATGTTCTTGGCATGACTGAAAAATGAGTTTTGGCCTGGCTGAGGTCTCCCATATGTGTCCTGTAAGCCCAGCTAATGAGGCAGGACAATCATTAAACTTGGATGAATTAATATGACATGAATAGGAGAATCCACAGATGCAGTGACAGAGATGAAAGTAGGTCACATTCTCACCATTTAAATAGAAACAGTCTAGACAGCATTAGCATGAGCCTCGTAAGACTTGTGCTGAAACCCTTAGCACAAATCTGCAACATCTACTGTGGCTGATGATAAATATAAGAATAAAACCACTAAGAAAAAAATCACAGATATACATAACATGGAAAAAAAAGAAAAACTACTTTAGCCTTAGCTGGCATGAGTGGATTAAAAATGTTTAGAGCATACCCAATAAATAGGATAAAAACTAACCAATATAACGATTATTTTGAGGCAATTTCCCTTCAAATGCTGGTAACTCTAAAAACAATATACATCTCCCTGTTATTTCACAAGAGTGTTGAGAAGGCTTGTTTTCTTTAAATCTCTTGGCAGAATACACAATTTTAAAAAAGAAAAAAGCCTCAAACAGCCCACCAAAAAAGCTGTTGTATAAAACAGTAAGAGTTCCTCCTTCATTCTCTCTCTTCATCTTTACTCTTTGCTCTTTTTAAGAGGATAGAATGGCAATGTGGAATGGACAAGTGAAGCTGCAATGACGTGATGAAGACAAACAACTGAATTCCTAGCATGATAAACTGAGATAGGAAAAAACGTTCTCTGTTTAAATAAATGGAAGAATAATGTTAACACAAAAATAACAACTGTTGATTATCATTCAACACTTATGTAAGACATGGCGTGATCAGTTCCCAGATGAAGCTTCTATTCAAATTTTTTTGTACCAAAGAAACTTTTGCTGTGATGTGCACATCCCCTATCAAGAAATGGAATGATACAACAACCAAAAAATTTCCAAAGTCATGGATATTTCATGATGTGCTTTAACGAGAGGATATTTTTGCAGTAATAAGCAGGTCATCTTTTTAGTGCCTGCTCGATCTGTGTCCCAGTAGTAGAATACTTACTAACAAGAAGATGCTTCTCAGACTGTATTACCTTCTACAAGAAAATGTATTAAGCTTCACTGTATGGTCATGTTGCCATTTTGGATAGTTTTATTCCACCAAAAACCTGTACTAGGCTACCCCAACTTTATTTTTTACCTCACTCCAACATTCTTTATAAGAAATGTAAGATAGAGAGTATTGGTTCATTCCAATATAATATTGGTAATATTCACATTTTTAACATTTGTCCTTGACTTTTACATCTTCAAGAAACAAAAGTGTGTGGGAGAGGCACATTAGGCGAGGTGCTAGAAGTGAGGGAAGCTCTAACTCCTTGCAGCTATGACACATTATTATTCATTGCATGGCATGTCACTCAGACTGTCATAATGCACAGCAGAGAGCATGCAGGTTATCAGTGCTGAGCAGCACTGAGAGGGGCTGCAGAAGCACAGGTCATTTGGGGAAAATACCTCTGTAACAATCCAGGCACAAGTTTGCTGCTCTTTGTGAAATGGATCTGGCAACACGAGCAAGTGGATCATCAACTGGCTACTAACAATCACCAAAATTCATCCATTACAAATGGAGATGTGTCTAAAAGGGCTTCCTGAGGTAGGGTCAGAATTCTGTATGCAAAGTAGTCACAAAATATTACCCAACAAGATGTATCAGTCTTGGAGAACGTGATCTGAACAAAGAACAGGTCAAGTGCTCAAACGGTTGAATGGGTACCAATGTCAGCACAGTGCTTTGCACTGAGGAAAAAAGGTTTGTCAAGAGAAGGTAGAATCTGCAGGGTCAGAGAAAGCACAAATAGCAAAACCTAAAATCACCCAGGAAGAATGCAAACAAATAAGTCAGCAAAGTAAGGAAATAATATAAAGGCATCAGTTTCAAACACACGCACACACACAAAACAAATGAGTCAATTAGACAAAGAAGGCAGTCTGAATTTCTTGAATACAAAATTATTAGGTTATAGATATAAAAAAATAAAACTTATTTTTTATGTATTTGAAAATTAGCTTTTATGAACAAAAATCTATGTTTTTTTTCTGAGAAAAACTTTCCTCCTTGAGTATTTGCAGACAATGAAATCACAATGTGCAAGCTGATTTTTCAAGCCCATCTTTAAAATGATTGCAATATTGAGATAACTTCTTCAATTTTTTTGCTTCTTTCTGTTTTCTTTTCCCATACAGAGTAGCAGTCCTGTTTAGGGATTTTGGTTTTGGTTGACTTTAAAGTCAGGCTTTAGCAGAAATTCAGAAAACCCTCAAACAGAATTACCAGGTCAGAAAACCTTACTGCAGAGTATCACAACCAATCCTGCAGTGAGACTTTCAGGCAGCTGGTATCAGCACTTCCAAACATTATCTATACTTCACTCATGATATTTATTTTAGAATTCATTTGATAATATGATAAAAATCATATGGTAATTTTCCTTGTTAGGCCGTGAGTTTGAGCAGTAATGACTGAGGTGAAGTGCATTTCCAAGGAAACTACTAAGAGGAACTAATTATTATGCTCCTCTATCAAGAATATCAAATTCTTAGTAACATTTTAGCATTCATCTATCTATCAAACCCTGTAAACTCATTACCTTTCAATTAACAAAACACCCACACATTAAGTTCTACTGATGCAGGTCTTTTCATTGCAGTGTGTCTACAATCCATGTATGGGAATCATCTCACAGACCCACAAAACACACCAGCCTCAAAACTTCTGGTAGGTGTTTTGCAGTAGTTACCACACAGAACTTTCACAACAAGAGCAAGAATTGGGATTTGTGTTCAATTTCTTTCAAAATTTTAGTAGGCAAAATACAATAAAGTCACCATCATGTCACCCTCATTTTTTATCGTTATTCAAAAGACACCGATGACAAAGGACCTGAACAAAATTTTCTAATTTGATCAGGAGTTTAGTGGTCTAAGCAGTACAAAGCATGTTCCTCATTGTGTGACCATTTCCTAACTCACTGAACAATTTTAGAACTGTAAGCAAGCAATTTAGAACAACATGGCTGAGACCAAAGGTGATATGGGAAGGTCAGGATGAATATAAAAATGAAAACTAGAAAAGATTCATGCATTCATATCTTCATTGAAAAGTCAATTTCTTTCAATAAGCACTGCAACATGTATAATTAATTTTTCATAAGATTCAGAATTGTTATCTGACAACTTCTGCCAAACTTTTTATAAAAACTACCTCATCTTAACACTTTTTATTGAACAACCAAGGAAGTTAAAGACAAAGAAGAGAGGAAATATACTGTTGCAGAATGTGATTCTTCCTAGAATATTCTTGGTTTGGATTTTGTTGGTGTTCTATTTTGGTTTGTTTTGTTGGTTTGTTTTTTTCCCCATAAATATTTACAAGGGACAAATTAAATTACAGTCTCATCACTTTGGAAGGGAAGGGGTTATCCAGTCCAGTGTCATGTTTAAATATATCTGATTAGGACAAGGATCTCAAGGCACATCCAGCAGAGACATATAACACCTACCAGAGCCCACAAAGTCTCTGGCATATCTTACCTACTTTTTAACCACCCCAGAGTTTTAGGAATGCTGCCCATGCTGTCCATGTTGTCCTGGGAGCTGAATTTACCATTGCAGTGCTGGTAATAAATGTCTATTGAATAGGAACCTACTGCATGGTCTCAGAGGAATAAATGGCACCCACTCTGCCAATCTAGGCACTAGAAATATTTCACAAGGGACAAAATATTTCACTTTTAAATGTAGAAAGAAAATATTGAAAAGGCAACCCTAAAACCAGAACAGTGGGATCAAGGTATTAAGAATGAAGAGAGAACACCTGTCTCTCCAGTACCTCAACAGGTTTTAGATAAAGAAGTGATGATCTTTATGAAAAATTGTCAACAAGGCATTGAGGGACATCTGGTTTGATTTTCTGAGTTTTATTGATATCCTGTTGTTCATTGTGATACTCTGCTGTCCTGGATTTATTCCCTAAAATAAAGTTAGAATGAGTTATCCAATACAAACATGTTCATCTCAAGTCCCAGCCTTTCAAATACATGAAGTATAACTAATACAGATAACTTTTACCCAAATATGTCAGAAGCAGCTGTATTTTCCATTTCAAATTCCACTGGATCCTTCCAGATGAAACTGGCCTACTTTAGCCTACATAAATTTATACTGTTATTAGATGTGGCATATCTTTCTGAATTTTTAGATGCCAGACTAAAAAGACGTTTCATAAAAATGCGGCAAGTTTGAAAATCTTGATAAAAAGTATAGAAAGGTTTTTCTAATACACTGATATGTAAGTCTAAGTAAAATATTTAATCAAAATAAAATTATATAAAATACAATATTTAATCATATGTAATTTTAGGATATGAATATAGTAAGAAAGAGAATTACTGAGATTATAAAAAGATCCTGCTTTTGAATGAGACTTGAAAAATCTGAATGCATAAGACAGTTTATGGTCAAACATAGTGCATGTCCATTGAAATGGGAGGCCAAATGTACACCAAGGATTCATTCTCAGATATTTCTGATGATCACCAGCAAGTTCCTACTGGACCTCCTCAAGCAATGTATACACAATGACTTTGTCACAATTACCTTCATAAGAAAAGCTGAATTGCAGGGCCAGAGGTTGGACTTCAGTGACCCCTGTGGTTCCTTTCCAACTCAGAATATTCCATGGTTCTATATTATTTTTTCACCTATATAAAATGACTGCCAGCTATTCTTGTTTTATAATACATAAGTATGTGTGTATACATACACTTATTTCGTCTGCCTTGTACAAGCAGAGTAAAAATAATTTTGTGTGCAAATATAGCTGTAAATATTAACCTAGAGAAAATGACTGGGAGATACTGATAAAATTTAACAGGTATCATATGAGGATAGAGAAAACTAAATTATCAGAAGACATGAGAAATCAGCTGGGGATCAGCATATATGTTGGGTTTTTCCTGACAACTGTCATTCTTATGCCAAAGTTCAGACAAGCAATGGAGATGTCTCACTCTGACAGTCTTCCTCTGCTGCCTGCCAGCACCATCAAAGCATCAAGGCTCCTGAAACAAAACCAACTGATAAAAAAACTAGAGCAAAAGGAGACCAACTTTTTTCCTTATTATCTCATTACCTGTTTACAACAACTGTGTATGGCTAAGGAGGTTTATGTAACACGGTTTCATCAAGGAACTTGCTCTGTACAGGATGCAGTAGGGGAGACTGGTGCAGCAGAATGCACTTCTGGCTCTGGATACCTTTCTTCCATGTGTTGAGCTCAAGTCAGCAGACTTCTGAAAGATTCTGGGAGATTGCAGAGATGTATTGACCTATGCCTACTGGGTTGCATATGGATTATACTAAACAGGTAATTTAAAGAGTTAGGATGAGTTGTCAACAACTCTTAAAATATCTGTTAGTAATAAGTAAAAAAAAATGTATATGAAGTCTTAAAAAAAGCAAGAGTGATTTATATTTTTTTATTCCCCAAAAATTAAAATTATAACTGAAAAAGACAGTCCTGTATCTCCTCCAGAACACAGCTGATAGGAGAGAATAAACAAGACTAACTTGCACACTTATTATTATAAATCATTCTTGGAACCTGTAAGAGTTAAAGCAAAAATGTAGCTTAATTTACAGCAACAGAAGAAAACTGGAGGATTGGGGGGAAAAAAATTACTAGCTTTAAGAATATGTAACCACAACTTTCTTCAAACTGAACAGTAACCTTGGTTGTGATTCTTCTTCCAAAATGTTCAAATCACCAAAGAGAAATAAACAAACTTTTATGTTCCCCATTCCAGGTAAACTCAGCAATACATGAGTCAACTCTTGATTTTCTCCTTGCCTTCAATAACCACTCTAATAATACTCAAATCTCCTGCTGTGTAATGTCACTTCACAGGAAAAAGTGGTTGCACACAGACTTTTCCAAACATTTGTGTTTGCTTGACCTTAAATTAAAAAGAACGTATTTTATGTCAGCATTTTCCAGACGTTTTTAATTCTGATAGATGCAAATCAATTCAACCTTGAATAACTCTCAAGCTTCTAGAAAAGTACAAGACAAAATGAAGAAATTCCAATGTCACTTAAATTTGCCACAAATAGCCATCTTGCCACTAGAATTGGAGTAAAATCCCTGAGTTTCACACATATACTTGTTGGACTTGCCATGCTTTAATTGTCTGTATAAAGTAAGTACCAGGGGGAAAAATCAATTAATTTCCCTTAACAAAAATTCCAGAATATTTAGCTCAGAGTGATTTTGAATATTCTTGCAGTTTCTTCTCACAGACTGGCTCCCACATAACCATAAACAATTTGTTTGCCTCCTGAAAGTCACAGTCATAATTTTAAGCCACCAGTTTAATTATTTATTTTATTATAGTTTCTGTTTAAGGAAAACAACTCATTTCTGCAATCTATGGGAAAATTACTGCTGTTTTGTATTTGGAAGATCTGAAGAGAGGCTGTAAGTAGCAGAAATATATTATGGATATTTTCAGCTAAGAGCAGTAGTACAAACCAGTCTGTTTGCCATTTCAAAACTAAGAACATATTTGTACTTTGAATGCCAGTACTAAAATGTGGAAATAAATTAATTTTATGATGTTTGAATATAAAAATAATCTTCACCTTGAATCTAGATGTCATCTATTTCATTTTATATTCACAAAATTAGTTCCTTTAAGCAGGTAATGTTTTTACTGCTCTACCTTCTCTCACAAGGTAGCCTGTCACCCTTTTTGATAAGCACTCTACATTTTTCAGGAAGAATTTAGTAATAGATATTCTACTGCTTTATGGTCTAATATTTCAGTGAGGTTTCCAATAACAACGTGGAAAAATGTGTTACAGTATAAACCCATATCCTACAGAAACCATGTCTGATATTAACCAACCCACATTCAGCATGGATTGCCCTTGTTTGCATCAACTTTTCATGGCCTGGAAACTTTTACTGTTCCCCCACTTCCATACCTCATTCTCCTCTTCTTTTCAATGTCACTTTTTTCAGTTCTTTCTGAAATGCTTGTTTTTCTAGACCTTCTTTCTCCTCATTGGTAAGATATGTAATAGCTCCTTTTTGAAGCTGAATTTCGAATTCCATTAAAACCCTCAGAAATCCAAAGCAAAAACACTGCATACAAGATCAAACAATGTGCCTTTTGTTCTGAAATTATTTTTTTTCAAAATTGATTTCAATAGAAAGAAAATGAGTGAAAATTTAATTTATTTTGACACCAGTGTACTTTTTCTTTTTGATTTTGAATTTTAAAGGATTAGCTGGAAGATTGTACACATGCATGCATTCATAACTTTTGTCTTTCAAACTCAAAGGTTAAAATGCAAACTCTTTAAATAACCTCAAAATCCTAATTATTAACAGATACACAATTTGCCCTTAGGAAATAACTTGTTCATATAAAATTATTTTGTCAAGATTGTCATGTAAACATTTAAAAACTGCTTGTGAAAATGTCAATCAGTTTATAAGTGTTTTGTCCATATCATCAAGTACTTCTGGGTTGTTTTCTGCATCATATTCTGCATTGCTTTGTGAGATTCAGTGTTCAGTGACTCCCAAACCATTCTAGTAACACAGTTATTATTTGCTATTCAGATGGTCTTGTCTGTACTTAACATTATGATTTTTTATCCAGTTTTTCTTTGTTTGGTTTCCATTCATTTTTCCCATTTAAAGCTTCTTCATTAAACACTACTGTGTCTTAGAAGGATGAAAGACCACATACCATTTTAATTACACTTGCTTAAATTAGCAATCCATCCCAGATACCCATATTTCTAGATATTTGTAATTTAGATCAGCAATTTAGGACACAGAGAAAAAAAAAACCCAATAAATAGTACAGAAAAAAATGAAGATGGAAAAATGTCACAGTATGTGACTCAGAGTGATGATTTTCAACTGTTCCTTCTACATTTGAAATGAGACAAAGTTGATGCATGACAAGGTACAAACAACCATTGCATGCAGTAATGTCTCTGTCATTCCCACTAAAATGCCTGTGTGGGTTTTATTAGGAGAGATAAAACTACCCTCTGAAAATATCTTTAAGTATATTGCTGGGTTTAATAAGAGCATTAGTGCTGAGTACCATCCTGCAGTGCTTTTTCAGCACTTACAGTACATGACTTTTTCAATCTTACATAGTATGAAGACTACATACTCTCTGTAACTGAATTTTAATGAGTAAAATGTCTCTGGAGAGAAAGTGAACAGAAAAAATTCTGTTACTCAACTCATCACATCATCACTGATCCTGAAACAACTCAAAAAACCTGTGTGTAACATTTAGGCCATACTCTTTGGATAGGCATATATAGAACAATTATATGTTACACTGACACTGATATTTTGGGTGAGGGAGGCCACATCTGTACTTATACATGACTGAGATCTAATCTGTTTTCCATTTTGCAGATTCATTTTAAGAATGAATTAATTAAAATAAGTGTATTCCTGTAAACTTAACCACTTAAGGCTGGGGTTCTGGGAAGATACAAAAAGATTCTGACGTGTGCACTTGCTGAGTGCTTGACATAAGAAGGAAGCAAGGAATACTTCCCAAAAAAAAGCACAGAGGAAAAGAATTCTAAATATCTTATGTTCTATGCAATTCTCAAATCCACTGGGTTATAAGCAGAAACTTTTGGTACCTACAATTCTAATCAATAAATTAATTTCATAATAATTGCATTCATCTCAATGAATTTTTGAATTATATTTCCAACCAGCAGTTCAAGCTTTGTAAATGGTAACTCATAAATTAAAGGTCAAACAAGGACTTGAGAGCTCTGGTATTCAAAAACACCCCACAGCTTTG
Organism: Serinus canaria; assembly: GCF_022539315.1. Taxonomy (NCBI): domain Eukaryota; kingdom Metazoa; phylum Chordata; class Aves; order Passeriformes; family Fringillidae; genus Serinus; species Serinus canaria. Next base: position 20,557,883 of record NC_066319.1, read on the forward strand.
CATCCAAGGCTTGCACTTGGGAACCCCTCAGTGCACTACTAAATCCCAGATTTCTCAAACTCCTTGAATGATTCACTTAGCCTTGTTTGGGTTCAGTCCCTTTTCTTGTTGATGGACTTTCAGTTGTAAATAAATTCTTTCAGGATTCCTGTTTCTTCAGTCAAAGCAGTAATGTTAACATGACAGAGGCTTTTTAACTAAGAAGGAAAGTTTTTCTTCAGCTACTAGAAACCTTATTCTTAGTTTTACATTTTCTTGCATTTTATATAAAATTAAACTAATTCAAAGCAGAGTTTTAATACTGTGTGAGTCACACCTAATTGTAAATGTACACTCATTTTTGGAAGATCTAGTCCAAACACAATGAGACACTTATGCTCATAGCAGCTCTGTTTCATATTGAGAAGGATTTATAGGGAAAATATTCACATTAGCTGCATTTCCATACTAAAAAATCTCCACTGAACACCAATAAACCCACCTACCCCGCTCCAAAAAAATGCCAAACCAAAAAACTCCAAACATGAATGCCCAAACAACCAAAAAACAAACCAAAGTAACCAAGATCTAAGTGCCTTTCACTGAGATCAGTAATAATAGGATTATTAAAGGATTATTAAAAGGATTATTACTTATCTCAGTGAAAGGCACTTAGATCTTGAAGCTCTAAAAAAATTTGGATGAGGATTTGCTAATTCTCTAGTTTTAGGATGGTCTGGTTTTTCTGTAATTTAAACAGCAGAGTAATGAAGACAACTGTCAGCCATGTACTGAAGACAGCTGCATGCTGAACACAGTTTGTATTTCAGTTACCACACCATACTCCTGCTGTCAAAAATCTTAATTCACAGGGATATATACAGTACAAAATACAGTGGTGTAGAAACCTACCAGAAGGCCTAGCAACCATTTATAAAGCACTAAACTTTTACTTGAGAATTTAAAATAGTCTATGGCTCCTGTGTGAAGCTTTGCACAGTGACCACTTCATCTGCCAAGATAAAGCAGATCTCCTACAGATAAGTAAGTAGCAAGCTATATGTAGAATAATTCCAATATCTGAGTGGTAAGTAAAACAACTGATTATAGTCTAATACTTACTGAGCACACCTAGAACATCTCATCAGGCAAGGGATGGTTATGTCTTTCAGAATCATCTCTCTGAAACTCCACCTCAGTCAGGTCCTAATCACCTAACTTTCAGGATACTTTTCTGATCTTGCACATGTGCTGCTGTTTATTGGAAGTATTGTGTTTCAACTTCACTGCAGTATGACAAATAAACACCAACTAAATCTCACCATGGAACCATTAACTCCTCACAGCCCATAATTTTAACAACTAAGTCAGAATGCCAAATTTATCACCTTAGCATGCAATAATTTCACTCTCATCCCCTTGAAAACCATCCCTAATTAGACAAAATAAGCAATGATAAGCTTGGGGGACAGAAAAATCAAGTTAGTTGTTAATAAATTTTAGTATTTTAACTTAATCTATTAACTGGGTAACTTGAGATATTTTTATTTTCTTCTTTAATTAAGAAATACTATGTTCTACACCAAGAAGAGATTAATATTTAAAATAGTACTGCTTATGAAAATAATAGATCCAAAACTCCACTGTTTTAAGAAAGGTCTGAGGCAATTTGATTGTGAAATTGCTGAAATATTCCAGAGGATCTAAATACTTAATTGACAAATCCAGTTTGCCTCCATGATCAGCTACCTGAAACATCTTATGTCCAGTAAAGTTTCTTTAGTGAATTGTGTTGACATGCTTATTTTAGTAATTAACTGATGAATAGCAGGAAAACCATCAAATAGCAGTGAAAGAGATTCAAAAAACTTCTACATTTACAGAGAAAAAAAAAAAAAGCATCAAATTCTGGCAAAAGCTGTAATGAAATGTAGCATCAAGTTAGAGATTGAAAGCCAAAGGTATTTTTTCTATTCAGTACTCCAAGGAAAAATCAGTCAGCATTAAAACTCAATTCTTGTTAATGCATCTGCATTCATAAGAGTGAACAGGACTCATTCATCATTAAAGTACAGATGGACAGACTATCTTGAAGTGGTTTTGTTAAACTTTGTGAAATCTATCTCAGCAGCCATTAATAATAACTGCTAGGCATATTTACTTGGGATCACCGGGTCACAAAGACCATGATAAACATAGGGACATGTTCTTGGCATGACTGAAAAATGAGTTTTGGCCTGGCTGAGGTCTCCCATATGTGTCCTGTAAGCCCAGCTAATGAGGCAGGACAATCATTAAACTTGGATGAATTAATATGACATGAATAGGAGAATCCACAGATGCAGTGACAGAGATGAAAGTAGGTCACATTCTCACCATTTAAATAGAAACAGTCTAGACAGCATTAGCATGAGCCTCGTAAGACTTGTGCTGAAACCCTTAGCACAAATCTGCAACATCTACTGTGGCTGATGATAAATATAAGAATAAAACCACTAAGAAAAAAATCACAGATATACAGATAAAAGAAAGAATAAATACATCATGTTAAAAAGTCCGCTCCTGTAAAAATTATCCATTGCGAAAATATATTCACACGGTATTCGCAAACTTCCTTTTCCATAGGTCATTTCAAAGGACATGTACTAGTATGTTTTGAAAGGTTACATTAAATGGAAACACAGACCACACAGCACAAGTTCCTAACTTTATTTTTCTAAAGACAGACTGAGCTTCCTCCATAATCCATAACATTCAGTCAAATAGCTTTCTATGCAATAAAGGAGCAGAGAAGCAATTATTCACGATCCTCCTAGAGGTGACATAATAATGCAGAAGTTAAATTCCTGTCCTTTTACATAGTCTCCTTTATGCATTTACCACTCATTTTCAAGATAATTTGGTTTCTATAAAATACTTCCAGTATTGTCAAATTTTCATTTTTGTTGCATTGACTTATTGTGCCCAAGGCAGCAGTAAAACAAGTGAACAACCAACCTCCAGATAGATATGAGCAAAATCAACCTTTTTTCCATGGAGTCATGTCTTTTTGTCTTAGAAATTTTCTACCTTGTTTGGGCTGTCATGCTAATGTTTTTTACAGCATGATTGAATGAGAAATATCACTGCAGACCAGATATGTTCTTTCCCATACCCAGATCAAAATTAGCCACTTTGAAATACATTTTTTTAATGAATGAAAAATACTATGATTTATTAAAATATAATCTCCCCAGAACATTGTTTTATCTAATATAGTTGTTGTCTACCTGCTCTTAACTTTATTTAGCAATGCATTTTCTGCAAACTGTTTTGCTGGGTTGTGTGACATAATGGGGGTACAACACTGTTAACAAGTCATGCCACTTCATTTTTCTTGATGAATTTTTTCTGATTCCCTGCCCTGACTTTATTAGAATCCCAATGGATGGGAACAGCCATAATGTCACAATTAGGTATACTGGCTAGAATGCAACACAGAGACTGAGAAACTAACTAAACCAAAACATCACTCTTTTTATTTACACATTCAAGCCTTAGCCTTTCAGTCTTCTAGATAAATCCCCGTAGCTTCTTGTTAAATCTCCAAATCAACACATTTAAATTTTATCTGAGAAATGCTATAATGCAACAGAATTAACCTTTTGGCTAAACCACTACTAACTTCTCCTAAACTACAGCATCAAAATAGCATCTTCCAGGAGAAACCAGGTGTCTGTGCTCTGGCATTTAGTGACTAAGAGCATAAGTCAAATGAATAGATGAATTAGATAAAACTATGTTAAGGATAATTAAGTATTGATAACTTGATAAAGCATGATATTACTCTGGTGTGCCACAACACAGAATGACATATGGTAGAACCAAATGTCAATTTAAAATGCTGTAATGTGCTACAGACTTGAATCGGCATGGTGATATGACAAGAACCTAAAATGCAAAACAAAGATTTGTAAGAGTTGTCTCTAGTAGTGAAAACTTAAAGTTTTCAGTTTTATTTTAGCCTAATATAAGACTACAGGAAAAAAAAAAGTCCACGACCAGCAAAACCAACCCAAAAGCCAGTGAATGGGATTATTATATTTTCAGTTAATCGTAGCTCAAGAAAAAGACGTTAGATTTAAATATTTGAACTCTTGCTAGGAGTGTGCTGAGGACTATTTCAAAGGCAGACTAGAACCACATAAATGATTAGTTGACAGGTACAGTCATGACAGTGATGCACTCAGGAAGACCAATCGGGAAGTAATCTCATATGAATGGACACATAAACTGTAAGAAAAGTTTTCTGCTTTGGAAACTGTACAAGAATAAGAGCAGATACTGAGATTTTTAAAACCTGTACCATAGTACTGCCTTGGTGCCAGTGACAAATCCTATGCCTAACCCCGGTGGGGTTCGATCTGGCAATTACAACAGTCCTGTAGCCTTTAAAGAGAGCTATGTGCAAACAAACCACGAGCCGTGTCGGAAAGATGGGGTGTTCTCAAAAGAGAGATGTAAGTTGGAAAGGAACGTCAGACGTTGTGCAATGATGGGCACGAATTCTCTACGTCTAGCAGAAGAATAAGACTGTAGAAGCAGACATGGGGCAGGTTAACAGAGTAACACAACCATGTGATACATAATATGCTGCTGTTGTCACACACGTTTTCACTCTCATGAGAACAGACTATACCTTCTACCAAAATGTACAATCTTCACAAATTGTCAGGATTTGACAAGGGACTCATCAAGGAAAGCAGCAGAGAAAGAAAATAAATTATTTGTTCTATGTAAGCACTCGGAGGTTTGGATCTCAGTTGAAACACTCTGAGAAAGGAAGGCATGTGCTCTACAGAGACAGCATTAGCTTCCATTTACACAGAGCAAAGAGCAAGTAGGTGAAAATGTATTTGTCAAAGAAATACAATAAAAATTGAAAATATGTAAGAGGCTTGACTGCTACAGGAAAAAAAAAGCGGGGGTTAGTATGTAATGCTATCTAAACTGGCTGCCGGAGACTGATATAATTTTCTTTCTTTAGCCGGAATGCAAACAGAATGTCGTCACAAGCTTTCCAATGAACTAAAACATGTAAGAAGCATTTAAAGAGATGACAGACATTAAGTAATTTAAAAGCTCCTGAAAAGCCTGTTAGGAAAACACTATATGAACAAATTTTATTGGAACTATGACAGATTTATAACAGATCTTCACATTAGACTTTATTGTACACATCAATATCAAATGTTAGGCAAGTTGAAAGGCATCTGTCTTGGACATATCTTTATATAATTCTTAGTCATGGGTTTAAACCAAAATTCTCCCAGGGAGATTAAACAGCTTAACAGCCAGATGCTGCAGAGCAGTATTTGGCACATGTAGAACTGATAAAAGTTACTATGAAGTGAACAGAAGAGACTGCAAATATTCACAGTCCTTACAATCAAAACAGCAGAATGTATAGGTAAAACCTTTTAGCTGAGTAGAGTGTGGCTTAAAACAGAAGTAAATACCAACTGGTACATAGACATTTAGACTATATGAGTTGATATCCAGATGTTCCACTTTCAGTTATTCCAAGTTACACCAGATTAGAAAGTAGACTTCTGTATTTTGGAAGAGTTGTTACTTCTTGTTTCTAAAGTCCTGAGAACTCTCTAATGGGCCCATAACAAAGCTTTCAATTTTACAGAAAAGTATTTTAAGTATATAGAAAGTTGAATCATCTAGTTTCATAGACTGCCTTGATTCAAGCAGCACCATAGGGATGGCCCACATTGTTACTGGTGTCAATAATAATTTTTTAAAATTATAACATTTAATTTAAATATTCTATTTTTATGAATTCCAATTAATATTCTATTCTTGTGAATAATAATTTTTCAGAGAGAAGGATCCTCTCACATTTCCAGGGTCAGTGGCTGTATGACATGAACAGAGAAATTATTTGTCAGACACTGCTACATTACCTTTGCAGATAAGATAAAACTATTTTGGCTTTCATTGCAAAGTAACTTTCTAGATGCATCTTTGCTATGGATAACTGACATGAATAATGTCCTGATTTCCTTCATCAAAATACTTCATTTTGTACTCAACACCGCAGCCTGGAAAAACATATCCTTCTTCATTTTCAGGAGTAGAAAATTTCAGCAAAACAAGGCAACCATATTTTTAAAATTTCAAAAGTCTGCATTTGAAATACCTCACCTATAGTATTTGATAAATACTGCTGATTATTCTCAGTTCAGCAGTACAGAATTTAATTAAAAACATATGCAGAAAAATTTTTCCTGGAACACTTCCAATACCTTTAACTAAATTTCAGGGAGCAGGAAGCTAATTGCAGACAATAGACCTATATGTTATTCTATTATTTTCTTAGCAGTCACCTGCACCAGAGAGAACAGCACTCGCTTTTCCCCTCAGACTCACAACACCACAAATACTTTTTTCCCAAGCAAGTTTCATTAGGGACTGGCAGGCCAGCAATTATGGTTTCATAGATGAGGATATATTATATGCACTGCTGTAGTGACAAGACTATAGAAAACCCTCTATTAATAAGGCAGTGGGAGGAAACACTCCATCTACCCCAGCCAGAAGACAGCAGTCTTTACTGTCTATATGAAATTGATTAGCATGTTTCTCTTACCTCTCAAGAAAAGATGCCAATGTCATAGTCAACATCAAGTTAAAGCACTGGCCAGCATTTTTTGCAGTGAGACAAAGACTGTGATGCTCATAGAGAAAAAGGTTATGGTTCAACTCCTAGAAGCCATCCCTCTGGAGACCTCTTACGGGGTTTACTGAATGTCAGAAGGTTTTGCAGTTCCTGTCTGCTAGACTTGTGCTGCAGATAGACAGCAGGATTTCAGCATAGAGTTTGCCTCTTTCTATCAGCTTCTAAATTCTATTAAAAGTGCCTATGGCACTCCCCTGCTAGGAAACATTTAGCACTGTCACAGACACTCATTCCGAGAAGTCATTTCAAGGCACCAGAGTGCTTTTTAAAACCTCTGCTGTGTATGTATGAGCACCAGAGCCTGCAAGTACCTGCACACAGATCCTACCAGAAAAAACTGCTAATGACCTCCATACAGGAACCTAGAGGTGACAACAGAAGTGAAATCATGCCCTCAGTTATTTTGGTTACAGTTCTCTTATTTTGAGAGAACATTTCTGGCCACGTTCATATTTTATGCAAGACTCTTTTCCTCCTAATTTTGGTTTTGTTTTGTTTTTTTGCCCATCTACACTATGATACCTCCATAGAGAAGGGAGCAGTCATATATTCTACTCTGGCAGCAACATCTACCATGGACGTAAAACTGCAACATATCTGACATGTTATTTCAATTTCACAGACTCGTCACTTTTTCTACTGATACATAAGCAAATCCATGGTCATACCAAAGCAAACAAAATTGATGGGTTTTTTGACACAGTAAAGACCTCCAATCACTGGAGCATATCAGTGCCATTCTGCTTGCCTCCATATCTCCACTATTTACCTAGAAGAAAAACAGCATTTTAGGTCATCTACAGATTGAACATGTGTCTATATATGTCTATGTGTGTGTGGTGTGTGTGTGTATATGTATATATATATATATATATATATATATATATATGCATATGTATATGTATGCACTTATGTATTTAAAACACAAATAATAAGATTCCAATGAGATACAAATTATCTTTTGCTGAATATTATTTTCATTAGTCCATATTATTTTTATATGAAAAAATAAACTTCAATTTCTTTCCTAAACTGAATAAAAAAAACATCCTTCCAGTAGGTCTGGTAAGTAGTTATTTGTCAGAGATCCAGGTTGAGATGATAGTAGTAAAACTGCAATTCTGATGTATGTGTGGAAGCTTTACAAGATTTATGCATACTCTACCTTTATTTCCTCTCAAAAAACTTCACAGGGACTAAAGAGTCTTCATATTTTTCACACTGAAGTTATTTGTTTGGTTGGCAACAGAAGGTACAATTTATTCTTTAATTAAAGGCAAAGAAATAACAAAAAACTACCAGGAACAATTCAGCCCTCCAAACCTAATCAAGAAGTAAAGCCAGAGTGAGACTGAACAGTAGATGTGAAATATAAACATTCATTTAGTTAACCCACTTGAAGGTGTTTTCCTGGGTACATTCACAATCACCAGTCAGGTTGGAAGTTAAATTACTACCTGCTGGTGACTGTTTAGTGATTTACATCAAAATAGGTGGAGATATCAACTTCATGATTTCCAAATTGTTTTGAGAGGTGTCTGCTATTTAGACAATTCAGGAAAGAAGCCAGTGACAGGGATTCCTTCTGACTCAGTTATTTCAGTAGAGAAGGAAGTTTTCTTTAGTTTGTAGTTTTCCACTCCGGTAGGTTTTAAAATATCTCTTATGATTCAGATAAAGAAAGAGGATATAGAAAAGAACAATAATGCAAGATGCAGAAATGGCTGAAAACACCACAATGGTTGAAAGGCAAAATAGTGGTACATAAACCCCTTTTTCTTTTCATTTCTCTCTTTCAAGAAGAATTCTTTTATGACTGGAGCAGAATTTAATACGGTTATAATAGAAAACCCTGACTAACTGCCATTTGCAAATAGCATACTGAGAATCTTACAAAATTATCCTGACAATCAGACAACCATCCTCCAACTATTTTTCTGTAATGGCTAGCTGCACAATTCATATTTAAATGCATGATTAATAGGATTAAGAAGATAAATGCAGTTTCAGTCTATGAGAGCAACCTAGTCAATAGATTTATTTTATTTAGAAGTCAAATTTGTTCACAGATGAAAAATGTTTATATCTTGCAGTAATTTTAAGTGAATTAAAAAGAAGAAAAAAAAAGTGAATTATAAAAAACTAAACCAAACACTGGTAACAAAGGAAGTTTATTAGTTAGAGAAAAGTTTTAAATGACAATCTACTTTTGTCAGTGTTACTAATTAGTCTAGCCTTCTCACACAATCTTAAAAGCAGGATGTTCCAGTAAATGAAAGCCACTGTATTTACAAATTTAAGAGGAATCCTAGCAGTCCTCTATCCTTTCGTGTGTAATCACTGCTTGTGGAAGCAACTATTGAAGGCTGTGGCTATGCTGAAGGCACCTGGCTGTGTTCCTAACTGCACTCAGATGAAATGAGGCAGAGATGAGAATTACTGAAAGTGAAACCTCTACTATGTTCTTCCCGAGTATTATTCTGGCTTCTATCATAAATCAAAGCTAAAAAGCTTCTCTGATTTTTCAGTGGTTGCCAATAGAAACTATTAGCCACTCATATCAGGTGGGAGGCCAATATGTAATAGGATGTAACCAAGAATACTATTTTCCTAGAAATAACCTGACATGTAGAAGAGAAAAAATAATTTCTTCCTGCTCCAAACAGTCCTTATAATGTAACTGCATGAAATAAGGATGGGGGCAAACTTTTAGATCCAGGGCCTGAGATATCCAATATTTATGTCCCACTCCAATTATGCAGGAGGCTCACATTAGAGCTCCAGTGGTTTGCAGTGACAGTACAAACACCCGCTCACATGTCTGGGGAATGTGGGCCTAAAGAAAAGAGGAATCAGTTAACTCATTTAAATCAATTCTTTTGTGCTCCCCACTCAGCTCCTGAGCACTGCCAGCCACAGAGCTCAGAGACAGTCTGCTGTGCAGGCTTCCACAACAGCCTGACCTTTCCTCTAAGCATATTAGCCTACAGCAGTCCAGTCTCAGCAGTCCTTCCCTCGGGGCCATGGACTTTGCTGAGTTTTATCCCACAATCAGTGTTCTCAGCCCCAGGCAAATCCTTCAGTGCTGCTCTTCTTATCACAAAGTAATTACCTGGCCTTTCTTATGGCTGGTTTGAATTCATGGCTTGAACTCACTGAAAAGGTTATAGAGTCAAAAAATAAAATCAGAACTTCTTTTCAGTCAGTTTTCCTGACTTCATACCAGATGGAGTCAGCAACTTGAGAAGTCTGACAGGCAACTTGACTGAGTCTATCAGATGGTCAACTGATCACTTTCATGTTTGCCAGAACGTTTAGGGATAAAAAACAGAAGCATATTCTATTGACATTAAAATACATAGACTAGAGACAGATTTCTGAAATGACACAGTAAACCACTCTGGAGTGGGAGGATTTTTGCATAAGAATTACAGACTTTCTCTCTGAGCAGAATGACTGCAGTCTACAGGCATTAAACAGTTCATGTGGAGTTTTAGTCAGGGCACCTACTCTGTGAAACAGAAAAGACATTTCTCTGAGGACCTGATTTATTTGATTTCCAAAAGACAGTGTTTGATTAATTAGGTAGAGAAGCATGGACTAAGTCCTGGAATTGCTGTATGCTATGCTTTGTCTTGTTCCAAGCACACTTTTGTTAACAGCAAGCTGGACAAACACTGAAATCTGTGATATTTGAAGATCACAACTGGATTAATTTCAAATAAGTTCATTTTCCTGGACTACCTGAATTTATTCATTTGAGATGCTTCCATACTCAACACAGATCAAATAGGATCCTTCAGCAGCCTGTTATTGAGGGCCATCCTGCCCTCCCCTTTCTTCTCACTAGACCAGAAGCTTAGAAAGAAGATATATGAAGCTGTATACTGCCAGTAATCTTTTTGTTAAATATGTAGCAACTCTAACATTTCCAGATAATGCAATAGTGAGCTACATAGTAAAGATAGCAAATACTGCATTGGATGCATTGATATTTATCCTATTTCACATTAAATGGATTTAAATTTAAAAATCAATGGCAATCCTCCCTGCCCATCTCAAATTCAAATATATGTCTCAAATTCTAAGATGTAAAAGAAAAACAAAATTCAGTCTTTTGTTCTTAGAAAAAAGCCCCCCTTCACTTTACTTCTGAAGGATCTTTTCTGAAAATATTGTTTTGGTTAAAGTTATAGTAATTCCCATTACTGGATGAAGATAATGTTCAAATTATTGAAGAAATACTGTGCATTTAATCTCCAATCATATAGTTTTTCCATAAATAATTCGTTTAAAATATTAATTATAAAGTATTATAATTTCAATTTTTCATAGTGGGCTCTATGTTATCATAATACCTTGATTAAGATTTAAAATTGTGTAACAATACTTGTTATATTTGTGACTGAGGAAAGCAGACTTCTGAAAGCAAAAGCCCTCAAGAACAAAACATTAAAACTACACAGTTGTTTTTTTAATTCCTCCCTCACTATATATGTACATACATATATTCACCATATACTGTGATGCCTCGAGGGTTCCCAGCATAATACATGTCTTCCATTTTTGCAAAAAAAGACAGATAAGAAATACTTATTTTAGGACAGTAGTATTAAAGTTTACCACTCTTAGATTTTCCCACTTAAGGATTTTTTTCAAAATAAGATAATTGACTATAATATTTTTATACATCATGCAGTTTTCTTCACCCTCCTTGGTATTATGTAGGTTTTGGACAGATTTATGCAGATTTAATACTGTATCTGTGCTATGTGAATAAATTATTTGAATTTGGTCATCTGCCCCATGTAACACATCTCCAAGGCTATGCTCAGGCTTGCACTCAGAGGCATCAGGGAGGAGATCTAATGAAAGTTTATGAGGGCAGAAGATGTTCATTCATGCTGTTTGATATCAGTGAGATCTGGAACTTCACCACTAAGAAATCCAAGAATAGGAGTCACAAGAGCAACATGCAAGCTTCCTGCAAACACACTACTGATCAAATCACTATTAAAAATGGAAGGAATTTATGGGCAAGCAATTCCAGGAGCTTCACTGGCAGTTTCCTCCTCTTTGCTATATTCCCTTCATAATATACTCATAAACAGAACTCAGAACTCACCATCAGTCATGCCCTTTTTAGGAAAGAGGTGTAAGGATTTTGAGGCTTGGAGGTCTCAATATAATCAGAGCCTTCTTAGGATGAGGTATCTTCAATTAGAACACAGAGATTTACTCAACTGTTTATGCCTGTTGGACCTAAAATGTACTGAGTAGAATGCTTGTTTAATTCATAGAAAGTGTTAAAAAAATAGAAATTACATGTAAAATCAAAATTATATATAAATCACACATTCAATAAGTGATACCAGAGAATTGTGTGTCTGTTTTTTAGCAGTGAAATAGCATAAAAATATTCAAGTGCCTAAATTATTTAGAAGCATAAACTTTGTTTCCTGTAGTGTAAATCGTACGCACAGACCTAAGACTAATTGGTTTTCAATGGGCTTCTGGTTCTACTTATTTAATTAATTTGTGATTATGAGAATTAGGCTCCTAAGCCACTTAACAACCATTAACAAGTTTCTATTAATGAAAAATTAAATTCACAAGTACTAAATGAACACTTACATGACAGATGCACTGAGGGATGAAAAATTATTAGAAAGGATTGATTGTCTGTTGATACGCTTCCATACTGGTCTCTGAATCATCATTTTCATACCAAATCTTCCCAACTATCAACCTTTCTAGGAACAAACATGAGTTTGTTATATTAACAAAATTTAAGGCTATCTACTACTGACCTTTTTCTATGGCTTTTTCTTTGGAGTGGAGAAAGACGATTAAGGTACGGCAGTTTCAGTGCAGGAAACTAGAAATTTAACATCTACTAAGATCCATGTCGATCAAAATATAGATATAAATATTTAGAGAAGGAACCCCTCTCAGTCAGTAAAGTATTTTAGCAACTAGATTTTTACCACATACGTAAAAAATCTCATTGATTTCCATTACACGAGTGACTGTAATCTTAGAGGAAAGACAATGGAAAAAATAATATCGTACATTTTACTGGGTTATAGATTAAGTTTTTAGTGACCAACAGATAAAAGAAAGAATAAAATACATCATGTTAAAAAGTCAGGCTCCTGTAAAAATTATCCATTGCGAAAATATATTCACACGGTATTCGCAAAACTTCCTTTTCCATAGGTCATTTCAAAGGACATGTACATATGTATGTTTTGAAAGGTTACATTAAATGGAAAACACAGACCACACAGCACAAGTTCCTAACTTTATTTTTCTAAAGACAGACTGAGCTTCCTCCATAATCCATAACATTCAGTCAGAATAGCTTTCTATGCAAATAAAAGGAGCAGAAGAAGCAAATTATTCACGATCCTCCTAGAGGTGACAATAATAATTGCAGAAGTTAAAATTCCTGTCCTTTTACATAGTCTCCTTTTATGCATTTACCACTCATTTTCAAGATAATTTGGTTTCTATAAAATACTTCCAGTATTGTCAAATTTTCATTTTTGTTGCATTGACTTATTGTGCCCAAGGCAGCAGTAAAACAAAGTGAACAACCAACCTCCAGATAGATATGAGCAAAATCAACCTTTTTTCCATGGAGTCATGTCTTTTTGTCTTAGAAATTTTCTACCTTGTTTGGGCTGTCATGCTTAATGTTTTTTACAGCATGATTGAATGAGAAAATCACTGCAGACCAGATATGTTCTTTCCCATACCCAGATCAAAATTAGCCACTTTGAAATACATTTTTTTAATGAATGAAAAATACTATGATATTATTAAAAATATAATCTCCCCAGAACATTGTTTTATCTAATATAGTTGTTGTCTACCTGCTCTTAACTTTATTTAGCAATGCATTTTCTGCAAACTGTTTTGCTGGGTTGTGTGACATAATGGGGGTACAAACACTGTTAACAAGTCATGCCACTTCATTTTTCTTGATGAATTTTTTTCTGATTCCCTGCCCTGACTTTATTAGAATCCAAATGGATGGAAACAGCCATAATGTCACAATTAGGTAATACTGGCTAGAAATGCAACACAGAGACTGAGAAACTAACTAAACCAAAAACATCACTCTTTTTATTTACACATTCAAGCCTTAGCCTTTCAGTCTTCTAGATAAATCCCCGTAGCTTCTTGTTAAAATCTCCAAATCAACACATTTAAAATTTTATCTGAGAAATGCTATAATGCAACAGAATTACCTTTTGGCTAAACCACTACTAAACTTCTCCTAAACTACAGCATCAAAATAGCATCTTCCAGGAGAAACCATGTGTCTGTGCTCTGGCATTTAGTGACTAAGAGCATAAGTCAAATGAATAGATGAATTAGATAAAACTATGTTAAGGATAAATTAAGTATTGATAAACTTGATAAAGCATGATATTACTCTGGTGTGCCACAACACAGAATGACATATGGTAGAACCAAATGTCAATTTAAAATGCTGTAATGTGCTACAGACTTGAATCGGCATGGTGATATGACAAGAATCCTAAAATGCAAAACAAAAGATTTGTAAGAGTTGTCTCTAGTAGTGAAAACTTAAAGTTTTCAGTTTTATTTTAGCCTAATATAAGACTACAGGAAAAAAAAAAAGTCCACGACACATCAAAACCAGACCCAAAAGCCAGTAAATGTGATTATTATATTTTCAGTTAATTCTTATCTCAAGAAAAAGACTTTATATTTAAATATTTGAACTCTTGCTAGGAGTGGTGCTTAGGACTAATTTCAAAGGCAGACTAGTAACCAACATTAAAATTATTAATTTTACAGTTACAGTCATTGACAGTGATTCACTCAGGAAGACCAATCGTGAAGTAATCTCATATATGAATGTACACATAAACTGTAAGAAAAGTTTTCTGCTTTGGAAACTGTACAAGAATAAGAGCAGATTACTGAGATTTTTAAAAACCTGTATCCATAGTACTGCCTTGGTCCATTTACAAATCCTATTCCTAACCCACTTTTGGGTTCGTATCTTGGCAATTACAACAGTCCTTTAGTCCTTTAAAGAGATCTATTTTGCAAACAAACCACGATCCTTTCTTAAATATTTGTTTTCTCAAAAGAGATATTTAATTGAAATTAACTTCATACTTTTTCAATTATGGGCACGAATTCTCTACTTCTAGCAGAAGAATAAGACTGTAGAAGCAGACATGGTGCATGGTTAACAGAGTAACACAACCATTTTATACATAATATGCTGCTGTTGTCACACACGTTTTCACTCTCATGAGAACAGACTATACCTTCTACCAAAATGTACAATCTTCACAAATTGTCAGGATTTGACAAGGGACTCATCAAGGAAAGCATCAGAGAAAGAAAATAAAAATTATTTGTTCTATGTAAGCACTCGGAGTTTGGATCTCAGTTGAAACACTCTGAGAAATGAAGGCATGTGCTCTACAGAGACAGCATTAGCTTCCATTTTACACAGAGCAAAGAGCAAGTAGGTGAAAATGTATTTTTCAAAGAAATACAATAAAAATTGAAAATATTTAATAGGCTTGACTTCTACAGGAAAAAAAAAGCGGTGGTTAGTATGTAATGCTATCTAAACTGGCTGCCTGGAGACTGATATAATTTTCTTTTCTTTAGCCGGAATGCAAACAGAATGTCTCACAAGCTTTCCAATGAACTAAAACATGTAAGAAGCATTTAAAGAGATGACAGGACATTAATTAATTTAAAAGCTCCTGAAAAGCCTGTTAGGAAGAACACTATATGAACAGAATTTTTATTGGAACTATGACAGATTTATAACAGATCTTTCACATTAGTTCCCTTATTTTACACAGTTCTCCCAACAACCTCTTACAACCCCTTGTAAGCATTTCACTGCATAATACCAGAGACTGCTCCCAGCTCTGGAATGGGACTCAAAAAAACAACCAACCAACAAGGTCCTTACTATTCTGATAGTGGGTGAATATTCCTTTCTAACCTCACTGGCTAATGATTGCTATAGTCCTGACATAACTGATAGCAGACTTCTGAAACAAGCCATGCTTTCTACATATATTTTATGCCAGCCATTTTTTTAAATTCAAAGAAAGGAAAAGACACTTGCTACTGTGCTCCTCCCATGTTAGACATCAGGTTAAAAAACAGGTCTGTAAGGATATAATCCTTTAATTTATGTTTATGACCAAATAAATACATTGAAGGCACTGTGAATAGACAATAATCACATCTTCTCAAGGACATCAGCAGTTCAAAATTACATCAACTTAACATGTCATTAGAAGACAGGAAGAAAATAACAACTATAACAAGAAAAAGTCCTAAACATGCTTTTTAAAAAGAAAATCAGGTTCTGTGAGATTTCATATGACCTACCTGTCAAGCAAGGGATCCACTGACGTCTAGGTGATGGTTTTAGGTACAGGCTAGATAAATATATATAAGGAATTAGTTACCATATTCTTTTTTTTTTTGAGGATGGAGGTAGAGTACTTCTCCTATTCAGAGCTCTTTCAATAGAGTCCAACTTGTCCTGAATGATTGATATACTACTCAGAGTAGGCTACCTTTCTGTATAAAACAGCAAAAACACATGTAGTAAGAATTACCTTTTAAAATATTGAATTAGGAGAAACTATGAAGTAGCTAAGGCGTTATTCTAAATCAGCAGAAATAAAGATCTTGGATGATCACCATTGAGTTTTATAACTTAAGTAGGATTAATACTACACACAGACAGTTTTGGCTACTAAATATGAAAAGTAACTGTATTGGCCATTTCCTAGTATACTACTTCTAGGTATACACAGTGATGCCACAGCAGAAAATAAAAAGTTTCACATCATATTTATCTAACAAGTAGCATGGAGCCTATTTCCATAGCCTTGATGTCAATTTACATTATTGGCATTAAAGCTAAATGAATAGGATTCAGAGTGAAATAAGTGAATTTCTTGTTCATCTTTTCTGTGGGAGTCACCTGATGCTTGAGTTACAGTTGTTGTATGTTAATGTAAAAATAAAATTAATGTTTGTAAAATAACAAAATAGAAGATCCTCTTAAATGGATTGCCAAAACCTTTAATACTATAACAAAAAAGATTGACCTAGACAAGGAGCAGCATGAGAGACATTATTATTTCTAGCTGAACAACAGGCTGAGTTAGAAACAAGCAACTGTAGATGACCTACTAGCTATGTACCTCTCATTTTAAATGGCAGTACAAAAGAATGGATGGATTCAAAATAGAGATTGGACAACTAGAATACAGAAAAACATGGAGATCTGCTACCAGCCATCTGGAATAAGTTTCTTTTTACTTGTCTGAGTAGAATGTTTTAGGAATTCAAGCTGCAAACACATTGAAGTAACCCAAAAATCATTTAACAACTTGACATATAGATAGAGAAAGAGCCGAGGCAGGAGAGATGTGTGTGGTTCCCAGGAGGATAATCCACCTGAGTTATAACATTTCCAAATGTGCTGCATAATGTAAGTATTAATAGGACACAGGTGCCTTTGCTGTTGCATAGAAACAGGTGCACTGAGGCGAATCAAGTTATTTTTAATAAAGTAATTTCCATTTTAGACAACATAAGGTGGAGATTCTGGAAACAGCTTCCAAATTCTGAAGTGTCGGTTGCTGCCCACTAACACAAAAGTCTCCATGCTTTGCAAAAACACATTATCATGTTGGAATAAACATCAGAAATGGAGATAGGAAAAAACCTTGGTGCCAAAAATTAATCCAGGAAACACTACCATTCAAGCATATCTACCAAGATAAGGATCTATAAAAACAAAGAAATATGCCACTGGAAGTTTAACTGACAGGGAAATTAACCAAATTAAGTCCATGTCATAAACAGGAGGAGAAAAAACAAAAGGTAATTAGATATGCTACAATACTATCCTTTGCTTGCGCTACAGCATAAAATCTAAATAATTTTTTAAAACCAGCAAACTATCTTTACTGCAGACTGCTGTAATAATATTGCAATACAGTTTCAGGTTCTAATTGTAAAAAAATGCTAGAGCTGGATTAGCTATACTTGGATAGAAACATCACAAAAAACATGGGGTATTTCTGAATTCAGTATCAGTAACATATTAACCAGGTTGAAATCCTTTTTTTAGAGAAACAATCTAAGCCAACATATAAACTTGGCATGTAAAACCTCTAAGGAACACAACCTTTTCATCTCAGGTTCTTCACTAGCCACAAAAAGTTATTGAAATTGCATGCTTTTGGAGCAAATCTGGCAATCATTTGTTCTAGAGTCTTCAGAACTAATCACAGTCTGAGGAAATTACCTACATTTTAAGTCGCTTGTTTTCTGTTTCTTCACTTAAACTGTTCTGAAACTGTGCAGTGTTAACAAACAACTGTAGCATTCCAGCACAGAAATCGTTCATTTAACTGCTAAGAACATGATAAATAGCTTCAATTATTTGCAGTCCAAAGGAGCAGTGCTTTATGCTGATTAAAGATTTGGTACCTTGAAGTCAGAAGTATTTGCACTAATAGCATTTTGGCTACAGAATATAACTAACTTCTTGTACTACATTTGATCAGTAAAATCCAATTTCTAGGATACGCCTCCCAGTTTCTGCAGGATCTAACAGCAACCCCACTGCAGCTCTAGTACATCTCCAGTCCAACTGTATGCAAAGCTTTTTTATGGGACTTTGATGGTAAAAGATTCCATAAGAGAAATCATAATCACAGACTATAAAACTGTATAGCCCGAAAATAAAGAAGAAATGGAGGTGAAAATGAGGATACAGATGGGTAATTAACATTTTGTTTTTACATCTGTTATTATAAACCAAGACCTCATTAACCCTGACCATAGGGGAAAAAAACAATGCTGAAAAGCACAAGTACCTTCCAGTATACAGTGAAATACCAGATGCAGTCTACCTCATGGAGTTAAACACCAAACACAGCTTTCAGAACCAGTGTTAGGAAATAAAAGGCCTAGGGGATGGGAAATTTTTGGGTCATTTCTCATTTTCTGATTGAAAAAAAATTCATATTTGTGAAAAAAAGAAATCATCTAAGAGGGATTTTTCTTGGTTAATAGTTATGAAAAGAATTTGAAACGGTAGCTTCAAGAGAACAAAAATTACCTAATCCTCAAGCAGGGAACCCTTGACAATTATGAGCCCTTCATTTTACTATATATTAACAGCTTGTTATGGTTTCTGGAATGCTTATGCACAAGTTTCTTACTTCAGATAATGCATCTTTCTTACAAAAAAGGGACAATTTTATATTAAACAAACTGAGAGACTCATTTATGTTTCTATATCTGCTGTTGACTTCCTGTGTGATTTTGGATCTAATTTCATTGTATACATCCCCATCTGTTTGGAGAATTCTACAATACCACAATAATGAACATCACATAAGATACCAGACATATGTATTCCAGCCTTCCTTAGCAACAGAATACTCATGGCTTTTTGTCTCCTTGGGAAGATAACAATGGATGTGCAATCTCAACATCCTGAGAAGGAATATTTTTATCAGGGACTGTATTTCTTGATTAACTACATACCTATAGAACAAAAATAAATGTCTGGGCCATTAGGTGAGAGTGTGCAGTTTTTTTTAGTTCAAAGCTCACAACCCAAAATTGTTAGAGCATTACATATAAAAAAAAAGTTATGAAATATGTGTGTGTATAGAGTCTACACAAGTAATGCTCACACACAGAAAAGACTTTTGTAAGAACATTCTCAAATAATATCCATCACACATTTGGGTACACACCGAGCAATGTATGTCCTGATGGGATTAAGTTCTTGAGACCACAGAGATTAATCTGCTCATATTCTTGATAAAAGACCATTAATATTAAACTACTTTAACCAAGATCAATCGAACTTCTTAATTCTATCAGTGTTTGTATTCTTTGTAGCTAGGCCTTTGCTTAATTCTATTCCACACTCATCAGCAAGACCTCTAAAACTGCTTCAAAATTCCTTAAGATAATTTTTTCATTTCCTGTAAACACAGGCAATACAAAGAAAGGTATTTATCCGTTACCTTAGAAAGGAATGCAGAATAAAATTAACATATTTATTATGTTATTTATAATTAACATAATATTTCATTATTATGTTATTTATAATTAACATAATAAAATGTATTAATTACTATTAACGAACATATAATTTATGTTAATTTATAATATATATAATATATAAGCATTATATTTTATAATGTTTATATATTTTGATAAACATTTTCATTATTTCATTTTTCAATATATAATGTACATTAAATATTATAATGCTTATATATTATAATTAACATTTTTTTTCAGCACAGTGAGCAAGATAAATTAGATTTATACTTTTCTTTAGTGCAGGCCAAGGTATTTCAAGGAAATTATATCTGTATACTCACTTGACAGTCATTACTAATGTTAGGCAATATTAGTAATATTATTGCCTTAAGAATTTTCAGTGTTCACCCTCCAAATGGCTTTTTAGGGGTTAACTCAGCTAATTTCTTTTTTTGTTTTTGTTTGTTTGTTTGTTTGTTTGTTTTGTTTTGTTGTTGTTTATTTGGGATTTTTTTCTTATTTACTTTTTTTTCCATCTGAAATAGTCTAGTAGGCTTACTAGGAGGAATCTTTCTCAAAAATTACTGGCAGACTGTAAATATCTGCAGCAGGGTATTTTCAATTCATCCTAGGTATGTATTCAGAGAAGAAACTGAATAGAGATTTAGAAAATAATTTCTTTCATATTTAAAATTTCAAAACCCACATTAAGTCACTGCTTGTTGAACTACAGAAGAATTATTACTGTAATTTAAGCACCAAATATTTGCAAATAACCAATAGATTGAAGAAGATACCAATCTGATATTAGACAGGTGAAAATGTGTTGAAAATAAAGCATTACTTACCCACTCAGTGTAATCACATTTTATCCATCTATTATAAGTGTGTGCAGAAAATCACATAAACAAAACATAAATAAGACCTGTATGAAGAGGTTTATTATTGCAAGTTGTGAAAAAAAATCAGTGTTTATCTCTGCAGGTGAGTCTGGGTCTTCCAATCATGAGTTAATTTGGAGGAGAATCTGAGTTACACAGTTAAATATAGCCTAATTCTTAATTTCCATAAATTTAAAATTCAACCATTTTCTTCCAAAACTTTAGCGAAAATTAAAGACAAAATTTCATCTAGTTTTATATAGTACTAGAAGAAATAATATTTTTAACTAGTTAATCCATTAACTTTTTCTACCTTTTATTTACCTATGTGGGTCTCATACCCTGTCACTACCTTTCAAAGAGAACAAAAACACACAGACAGAATTTTTTTTCTAAGACTTGTGAGTCAAGGTGTGAGTATGATTTTTAAAGACAATATCACAAATATCCTCATTAATATTTGAGACTAGAAAGGGCAGAGACTAAAGACATTTTAAAAATCCTATTTACAAGCAATTACCTGGAATTCACAACCAGTTCTTTCAAGCCCCGTTACAATATTCAATCACAAAAGAAAAAATTTAGTTCAGTCTGTTCATCCAAACAAATATCACAGAGCTCTTAAGCTGACTAATAATCCTTTTGCAAAAAACCCAAATAAAGAAGAATATGGGAAAGAGAGTTTTTTGGGTTTTTTTTCTATAGAGATTTTGCAGTCTATCTACAACTACTTTGTAAATGAACAGGAATTACTTATGTTCTTAGACTACATGCTTTTGTGAGAAATGAATACACATGGGGAATGTAGAATGAAGCAAGTTTTATCATCAGCACCCCTAGAGTTCAGACATGTGGGAAGGATGTCTCCACTTTTCCAATGACAGCAGGAAAGAAGACTATGAGAAAAGATGAGACATGGACTTCCAAATTATGTGTTAAAACAGCTTCCTTTAACATCTGCAATGCTGGAAAACAGTTTGCATGTATACAAGACAAAGCTGCAATAGGATTAGAGCATGCAGGCTCACATGGTTTATCAGATACTATGGAAGTTCTGTAGCACTTTTCAAACCCAAAATATTTCACAAAGGAGATGGAAAATAAAAGCTTACACAAAAGATAAAACTCTTTCTGAACAGTGGTTTAAAATACTTAATAAAATGCAATTTTTCATCCTGTAAGAGGTAGTACCTATCATCATTAGTACCTAGAAGAAAACTATGTTTTATTAGTTAATCCAGGTATTGTCCTAATGCTGGCAATCCTGTGACGTAAGGTATTGCAAATTACAAAATTCAGACTCTTGCCTCTAGGGAGATGAAGGGATCAATTTTAGTTGTTTCCTCTTTATTCCTGGAAAGGTATGCACAGGAATTAGAGACACATTTCTGATAATAGATTTTGGATAGATTTATACTTTTGTCATTTCTTTGCAAGAGGTCTTTAATCCCACCAGACATCTTAGATTACAACTTGGAGTGTGTAGCACTTTGACACAGCTATTTTCAAAACAGCAACATCTGCTCTAGATAGAACAACAGACATTGCCACAGAGTTTTCTGATGCTGTGAAGATGCTGAGACCAACCACGAACTTCAATCAAGAGTAAAAAATCAACAAAACCAAACCACAGTCACCTCCTCATAATCCACAATCCACACAATTAGATAATTGGTATGATTGCTGAAAATGCTGCAAGCCAAGATAAACTAGGGGATTTTAGTGGAGGCAAACCCCAAGCCTATCATATTGATTTACTTGTTTGTCAGCGTTTGAAACCAGCCTTTTTTCATTTCAACTTTCCCTTGAGGTATTTAAATTCCTTTGATTGGTTGAGGTGTGCAGCATTTATTTCGTGATTTCTTAACAGCTGAACTAATTCTTCAGGAATTAAACATTATAGTGTGCTAGATTGAAGGAAGCCAGTACAGATCATCAATTTAAGGTAAACTGGTCTTTCATTTTTATTAGACTTCTTCTCTTTCTACCAAAAAAAATTCCAGTACTAGAGATTGACTGCAAAAAACATTTCTGCACTTATTAGCAACTAAAATCACATAAATTAGGAGTATATTTTATTTCAATAATAAACCTAAAAAACTATTAGCAAGCAGTACTTTTATAACTCTAAAATACAAGAACAATTCCATTGTGTAAACTCAATTATTACAGAGAATCCAGTCATAAAAAGGCCTTTTAATTGTCCAGAAAAAAAATATATATACGACTTTCTTACAACTCAACAAGGTTTTAAAATATTGGTCTGCTGAATTAAAGTTTAAAGTAGATATGCTGAAGTTTATTCTGCTCTTGGAATTGAAAAGAAAATTTTTTAAAAATCATCTTCAAGCAAAGGTTCCAAAGGATTTATTGCAAGCAGTGTTCTTTAGAGATAAGAAATACATATTGTAAAACATGACATAAGTTTCTAATCATTATTCAGCTAGGGAAGCCAAAGTTCAAACAATCACAAAATACTTGAAGGTGGAAGAGGACTCTGGAGATCATCTCATCTAAGCTCTCCTCTCAAAGTAAGGTCAACCAGAGCAGGTTCCTCGGGATAATACTCCACAACCTCCCTGAGCAATGTATTTCACTGTGTCACCATCCTGACAGTGGGCTGGGTTTTTTTCCTTTCCAATGTTTAAATGATATTTTGCAGAGATAAAAACATGCTGTAGGGCAGAAAGAGGGAGGAAGCTGGTCTTGGTGGCTTTCAAGGGCTTCAGAAAATGTGAAATGTTCAGCTCAAATAGTAATCAAGTTCAAGATGAAAAATTCACATTCTGGGGGGATATTTAGAGAAATGGTGTTCGTATAGTTTTACAGTAGGTATGGAAAAGGCTTTCAACCTGAAATTGACATAAAACTTCTGTGCTAAAAATCTAGAATATTGAATTGAGATTTGCACCTTGACTCAGTTACATCCATTTCCAAAGGATCCAATAAATCAAGTAATCTAAATTATGTTCCACTGTCAGGTTATTTGGTGGTGGTATTTACTTACAGTTTCTGTGGTAAATTGTTTTGGTATTTGGGGCTGATTGTGCCTGCCTCATGAAAGAGAAAGGCAGAAGAGTTGTCTGTTTTCAAGTTAGTCAGTTCAAAAGGTGTGTTCTAAATCCTAAAATTACTTGTTCTCCTTACCATCATTTGATACCAAGGTATCAAACAACCTGCCTTCTTTTCCTAAAAGACAGGATAATTTCTTTCTTTCTATACCCCAGGCTCTGAAAATAGTTCTCTGCAAAGTCCACATGGAGTCTGTGGCTGACAAGCACAGTTCAGCCATTGCAGTTTATATTTTTTAAAAGTGATTATACAGCTGTCCCTTTGATCCTTTTTCCAAAACTCAAATCATTCTGCTAAACTATATACTGCCTATCAGGCTCAATAAATTTTTTGCTTGTAAATCCTCTGACCTCTAATAATTCTCGTGGCTCTTTATCCACACCTTAAAAATGTTTATTCTTTGATCCTCCCACCTCTGAGATTTTAAGGTCAGATACTGATAAAGTTCAACATATGGGGAAGTATGCCAGCAGTGTGAAGAAGAGCACCAAAAAGAATGCATTAAAGGAAGTGGAGATTGTCTCTCACCACTGCTAGCATCTGCTTTGAGAATGACACCTCATCATAAAGACAGATAATCCATCAGAATAACAAAAAGGTAGAATAAAAATAAAACAAAGCAAAACGAAACAGAAAACCTAAAACAAAACAAACAAAAAACCCTAAACCCAAAACCAAATGAAAACAAAACAAATTAGTCCTGTATGAATTCTTTAATTTTCTGTAGAAAACATGGATTGGGAAAAATTTCTGGGAAAAGGCTACCTCTACATATCAATAAGATCTGCATGAGATCCCTTTCTTCTGTAATCTAGTTTATAACTGCATTCCATTGGCAATCTAGCTTGCATTTCTATCTCCTGCTGATTAGAGTGTAGATTGCTGCAGAGGGGGGACTAATTTAATCTCAATCCATGCCCTTCCAAGATGCTGTAAAAACCTTAGCAAATCTAAATCTATTAGATCATGAACTTCTCAGAAGAGCTGATGTACTTAAATCCATATCAAGTAGAATTATTGTTAGTAATGCACTAGGAGCCAAAAATTATTAGCATACCTTGTCATTATCTACTTTTTAAAAATAGATAAGCTGAGTCACAAAGTGCCAAGTGTATTTTTCCATCATCAAAGTAATTGGTAAGAACAGATTTTTTCCTATGTACCATGTGGGTACTTTACACTCAGATTCTACAGAAGCAAGGTTTGCCACAGAGATAAAGATGCACGAAGATGCACTACAAAAATGCAAAGATGCACTAGAAAACTACAAAACTGTCCCCAGTGTCAGCTGGCTGGGTGCAGTCTGCAAGTTCTTATAAGGTAAACACTGTAAAGATAAAATAGCCTGTTTTTCAGAATATTGGAGATATTAGGAGGCAATCAAGCTTGCCTAATGGCATCCTTCAGTAGCCAAATTCCAGCTCAGAGGCCATAGTGTAGTTATTAAAGACAAACATGGTTAATTTAGACTAGTATAGACAGAAAGTAAATATTTCAAGGAAATTTTGCAGGATATCATTTTCTGAAATAGCTCATCCCTTCAAGATAGGCTGAAAGTAACTGTAAAGGTTTTGTTAGCTATTTTAAGAAAGGTTAATCATTATAAAAGACACAGGAGTGGACAAAATATCTGCTCCAGAAACTGAGAGCCTCTAGCCAAAAGCAGGAATAAATGAAGATTTGTTCACTTTCATCTGACATTCCTTGGGCAATTTCTGAATAAAATAAGCTCAGCTTGAAGGATTGAGATTGAAAACACTGCTCAGCTGCCAGTCATAACAGCAGCTGAAAATCTTTTTCCTTGCCCATAAAAACACTCAGTATGTAAAAGTTGGGTTACAAGGAACAGTCAGAACAATAGGGGCAGGACAAGTCTAAAAAAACAGAAAAACTGTTAGGGACACAAAGAAATTCTTCAGAAATCAAGGATGAGAATAACATGAACTCTGTTGTCTGCCACTCTGATTTGTACAGAACTTAACATAAAAGAGTTTGTTTTGATTTGATGGTAATTATTATCCTGTAATAGATGTGATGAACAAGGCATTTTTGATGTGACTTTCAGAAAATGAGAACTGACTTCTTGTTGTATTTGAACAAACAAATTCAAAGCACAAAGAATGTTTTATGATATATTTTGATATGATATTTTAATCATACAGCAGTTGTTTTATTTTTGTATGATTTTCCAACCTTGTTTTTGAAATCTTATGTAAATTTTTACCTTCAGAATTTTGCAAAATAACTATATACATTTTCATAATACCTTAAGAAAGTAGCTAAAAAATATGTCAGGGTTAATTTCAAAGAGTAAAAACCCACAGCTTTTATAATAAAAAGATCCTGTTAAAATAACTTTTCATCTTCCTACTGCTGTAATTTCAGGAAAATTTCCTTTAAATGCATAAAAAACTCATCCATTTTCTGTATTTTCTTCCTCAAACATGTTTTTTCCCTCATAAAAGAACACAAAATTAGAAATTGTCTGTATTCTGATAAGATTTTTTTTGTTTGTTTCTTCAATCTCATACGTATCTACCCAGAGTAATGAAAGGGCTGAAACCCAGCACAGGCAGCAAATCCATTTTCATAGTGTAGGGAGATAATAATAAATCATCTTAAGATCCAGGTTTATTAGAAATGACTGAAATACATTACAGGGCAGCAATAACTTCAATGGTTGGTTTGCCAACCAGTGGTGTGGAATTAAAAATGCATTAAAATTTGTAGAAAGGAAAGTAAATAGCAGAGAGTTTAGATTGGTTTTGACATAGTTAAATGAAGCATTATTTCTCTTTGTGTGGTTAATAAAATAAAACTCGAAAGAATGTGAGAAACATTCTCTTTTCAAAGCTGAAAGGAGAAAAAAAAATCCATTATTAATTAAATTTAATGTTTATTCCCTCCACTGCATGCCAATGATGCATTTCAGAAGAGAAGTGCAATGAAAGATTCTTCTCTTTGCTTCTCCAGAAGCCACTTCTATAGATTTTAGCAAACACATTCTGTTCAAACTTTGTAGGCACAAGTGCAAAACAAACACACATTTGCACAGGAAGACCTGTTGTAATAATAACATTAGTAAGAGTAATAATAACATAATTATAAACTATTTGTTAATAATTGTTAATAATAACAATTATATAGTTAATCTGACTCTCAAAATTTCCCAAAACTATCCAGACCATTGCTCAAATTTTCCCAGAGGAGCAGGAAAAAATAAGAATGGAGACATCACAGGATGTACCTGGTTAAGATGTATTCCCTGTATAAGGAAAACTTTATGGGGGCATGGGACTCAATTTTCTAAGGGCTCAGTTGTCCCAGGAAAACAGGGTCTGGCAGTGAGGCTGAAGAGCTGTGCAGCTGTTGAGCTGAGCAAAGGATTTTTAGAGCTCACAGAACCACACTTTTTTTAGTTTCTATAGGAAGAGGTAAAAATGTCACTGACAGGTGATTTGTCCCATGCTAATGATTTAGGAAGTTATCAAACTCTCTTTCTATACAGTCTAGCCTATATCCTAGAGGTGGCATTAGCCAACAAGTGTGCCTTAGCTATGTAATAGGCACTAATAAGAATAAGTTCTCAAAATGTACCCTTTTTCTCAGCTGAGGCTCTAGGCATGGCAGAAGCCAGTAAATGCTTTTAATTTTCAGGGCCACTTCAGCTATTTCTGACTACAGCCATTCTTCATTAGATTTTACACTACAAAGAAATTTCTATCAGATAGGAAAAAAGGAGGGAAAAATCTCTATTGGTGTAATTGGGAATCTTTTATGCTCACTTTGCATTGACCAAGAAGACTGCTTGGAAGGAAAGAACTCAAATTAAGAAAGAGGTCATTCATTGTAATCAATAGAGAGAGAAGAATAAAATTTCAGGTGTGAAATATAATTAACCAAATTGTATTTGATTATGACATGAAGGTTATCCACTTGACATTCATAGTGTCAGAGTCTTATTTCATAGTTTTAACACTGAGCATGGTCAAGACCTTCTCTGTATGTCTAGAAACACTAATTAAACCATCCTGAAAATATTCCTGAAATATCCTTAGAAATATTCTGGGAAATATCCTTACAACTTTCCCACCCCACCTCCTTGATGACACATGTTATTTTCACCTATTTTCCAGGTTCTGTCTGCTCAGCTTCATGTTCTCATTAGGCCATTCATACTGTAGAAGAATTCATACTGTAGAAGTAGCTGACTGTGTAAAAGTCACATCAACAAAGAACATCAGCTTTTGCTATTGCATAGACTGGCCTCTATCCCACCCTAAAAAAATCTGTGTGGTTTTTTTTAACAACATATAACTGAAATTTTTGGCAATATCTCTGATTTCAAACAAGAAATCTGAACTCCCAATGATAAGATTTTTGTGATCATACCAAATGGCAAATCATGAAGTTCTTTACAAGTTCCAGTGATTTGTTTTAGCAAATAAGTAATTTGGAAAAATCCCTCATAAAACAAGATTCTAACTCTACTCTCACTGAAATAAAGGAAATAACATTTACAGGTACAATCAATATGTAATGGAAAGACAAGTGGTTTTACCTAAATAAAGGAAAATGAAAGCCTTTTCTCAATTAAAAATGCATATATCTATGAACAGACATCAGATACATCATCATGAGAACTGCTTCCATGCATCACTAAAATAAATCCAGATTTAACCTACAAAAATATTTTAAAAAATTAAACTATCATCATAGTAGCACCCAAATTTTAAAGATCTGTTTAAGATTGGAAAATGCAAGTTTGAATTTATTAATTTTACTGACAAACTGCACAACAGATACCCTAAAACAGCTGGAAATACTTTAATATGCAATGTGCAGTCAGCCTATGCGAGTTGGAGTAGTAATCCCTTATGCCTCAGGAATACAGGCTGCTAATCTCTGCTTGTCGTAAAGAAGACTCCAGAGCAGCAGTGGGTATTAGAAGTACACAACTCACAGTGATAGATGCTGGATTGCTTGAATCTTATCTTCATCTGAAAAGAAAATAATAACCCAAAACCCCATCTAAAAACCAAAGCACAAATCCGAAGAAAATGCCAAAACACTTCGGATTTTTAAGATGTGGAGCTGGCCATTGGATTGGTCAGAAATACATGGATGGCTTATACCAGGTTACATCATCAATTTCCATCCAGGCAAATGTCACAATTTTCTTTCATTTTTTCTTTGCTACAGTGTTTCTTAGGGCTAAAGGAATTACTGATGGGCATCCATAACACACCATCTATAATCACCTCAAACAAAGCAGGATGCATCCATCCTCATTTTTCTAAAAGACAGGGTGAAATGTGAGATGTGCCTATTTCCCTTAAAAATATTATAGTGTATCTAAGCAAGATCAGATCCTCACTTGCCTTTGTATTCCCTCAATTTCTCAAGGTTTCCAAGAAAAATGAACATTTACCCTTTGATATTAAACACAAGGTCAGACAGAATAAGCGGTTGCAAATGTCCATTACTTTCCTGTCATCTGCTCAATTTAGGTTTCCAGCTGCCAGTGTCTAACATTGCCGCACCATTAAAAATTAAGGGACATTCAGATGCATTGATCTGTATCCAAAGCGCTTTAAGGGGAAAGAAAAAAATAAAAAAGGGCAGAAATCATAGTTTTCCTAAAGTGTCAAACTATTAGATGAAAATGTCCCAAGGAAGAAAGGAACAGAGGACTCCCCCAGAGCTGCCCAGATGTCAATTGGTGCAAATAAGTTAATTGTGCTGCATTCACCATTGCTCCTCACCTTTGACCAAGCACCTTAATTTGGTCAGAAAGGGGAGACATTCTAGAGTACACAAAGGGTGTGTATATCTAGGTTTCCCAGGAAAATACATTTTCATTTTTATTTGGCACTTCTAAAATAAAACTGACAAGGCGTGTATTGAGGAATAAAAATATGTTAAATATACCGGAACCAAGGGCTAGAGCACAGAATTAAACATTGTAATGGTAGAATATTCTGCATATAATAACATTCAATTAACGTTTTATTCTCTTCTATTTTGGAAGTTTTCCAATCAATTGAAACAAAATTACCTTTTTTCTTTTTATCACATCTGGAAAAATCTTATTTTCCAAGCACTAATATAATCAGTCTTAAAGAAAAATGTTACCTCTATATATTTCTGCTATATCACTTTTGATGGGCTTCTTTTGTTCTGCTTCCTATTTTTGTCTTTTAGAGTCTCTTATTACAAGTTAACAGAAGAAAAAAATATTTCCTATATTAAGAAAATATCTAATATAAGACTGTCTTTAAGAACAAAATAGTGTTTGAAAGGCAGTAGCCATTATAAAAATATAAATTCTAGCCCCTGAAAAGTAACTATAAAAGAGAGAATCATGAACAACAGATTAATATATTAGATATTATTGTAACTGTTAAGTCAATATAAATTATATGTTCAATATATTTTTTTGCAAACTGAATGTATGTATAATATAAGTTTCTTATTTCATTAAAGCTGTGTCTTTAAGCTTATACTAGGTCAAGTTCATGGCAGGGAATGAGTAAAAATTTCAGATTTTCAGTACAAAAGGATCATATTATCAAATTTATTTAGTCAGATTAAACCAGACAGGAAGCCAGAGAGGTTTAAGGAAGATCCAAAACAACAACTTTCGTCTAAGACCTTGATGAAATAAATAAGATTGATTCTTGTCTAATACTCTTTTCCTGGATGCCAAAACACATTTGTATATCTGCCCTGTTGTTTTTACAAATTGGAAATCTCTGGAAATTGAAATATTATTTCATTTGTCACCTCCAAAGAAGCAGCTGCTATACAAGAGGAGAGTCTGCTAGTATTATGCAGTAAGGTGTGTGCACCCTTAATTTCCAGTTCAGAGCAGAGGAATACTATTTGTCCTGAATTATGCAAACCAAGAGAACAGCCATTCTTTTCACCTTTGGGTTTCTTGACTATTAGATCAGATATTCACACAGGTGACAAACAGTACATACTTGATTTCCTTCCTAAATAGAGATACAGCAGAAATCTGTTTTTATACAGTCATTGAAAGTTTATGTTGGGATTTTTTCAAAGTTAGATGAGGCCAGCTGGGATAAAATAACTTTTAGATAACAGTCTAGAGACTTTTAAATCATGTTGACAGTATGTGTAGGTAAATATATATAAAATTTTATTTTATAGAATACTTCAAGCAATATTGAATTCACTATGATAATCACTACCTCCTGCATTAGAAGATTTCTTTTAACACGTCTGTTTTTTAAACTGAATATAGTGCTTTCAAAAACACAAGTCAGACAATTATGAGTACAAAAAATCTTGTGAGTAGGACATACTGTTTACATATTTCATTTAGGCAACTAGTCTAATGCTGAGCAACTCAGTTCTTCTTGCCAGATAATTAAAGGTTTGGAAACCATTCAGATGCAGCTGTTAGGCACTATTAGTGATAGTTCAGTAGAATTTATAAAGATAGTGAAATACTCTTGATCAAACTAAGAGTTGTAAAATGTTAAAGGAACCTGCAGAGTTAACATCAAATTAAGTTTCTATTAGTTCCAGGTTTAGATGCACGCCATGTAAGGAGTGAAAGATTTCCTAGATAGTCTAACTCCTCTTTCTGCTTCTGTGGTGTGGTGGGTTTGTTTTTGTGACACAGTCTGGTGATATATTCCTTCTGGTATGGGAGGTAGCCCTTACAGAAGGAACACAAAAATAAGACTAATACTTGTTGATACAGTTCCAGAAAAAAAAAGAGTCAAACAAGATGAAGTTACCTGTCTCAAAGCAGAGACTGGAACTGAACTCAACTTGCTTGCATAGATGGGAACTGAACTGAAGCCATCCAAGCCTCATAATGCTGCTGGTCCTCTCCTATGTTTCCTGACCTCAGGTAACACCCTTAGCCACCCTATGGACATTTGCATGAATCACCTCGGATCAAAGAGCTCCATGAATGCAAATTAGCATGAATATACAGCCCAGAAAGCACTCTGCTGTGTAATGAGTACACCTGGTGTTGTTGCTATTAGTCTTCAGTTCCATGTTCACTCAGAGGCAAAGCTAGCTCATTGCTCCTGCCTCTCACAGCATGCTTGACGTGCCATTTCACTTCTCTTGTTTTCCAAGGTGCAATGGAAACAACAGGCAACTGTAGTACTGTATTGTAATGCATTATATTGCATTCTCTTCCCTTCTGTTAAAGTCAAATTGATCTTTAGAAAAGCTGACATGACACTGGCTGGCTCAGTAGCAAGATCTCCCGCCTGTTTCCCCAAAGTAAATTCAAAGAATTAACTGCAGGATGCAAACATCTCCCTTTTACTCACCATGCTGACTATAAAACTTTCTCATTATCTAATGAACATTTACTGTTCCATGGGTAGTGGAAGAAGTAGTGATACCTTTCCAATGGAGGCAAAAAATACTCTATACTTTGATTTGAACATTACTTTAGAGGAGGCAGGAAAAGGATGTTTCTATGGTTATCTTAGATAATCTTTAAAAGCCAGTCCAAAACAACAGTTTGGTGGCATAACAACTAAGTTTGACATATATTGTATTTACTACAAAATACACTCTGCTTTCACTATCTACAGAGAACTATGTAGATATTTAGGAAGTCTGAAGTAAAGCCACAATTAGCTCAGTACAGACACACATGAAAATACTTTTAAAACAGCACAGACACAGGAAATACTTTTAAAGCTTTAAATTTTTATATCTTTAGGGAGAGATTAATCTCTATTTGAGAGTAGGTATAGAAATACTACACTCTTAAACCCTGACTTCTTAGTTGGTGCACTGATTTTGTACTAATGCTGTGTTTAAGAATGACTGTCCACTTGTGTGCCTCATTTTATCAACAAAGCAGGTAGAGTAATTGCTCTCAGGACTACTATGAGAGGAAATTTTCTAAGTGTTAATGATCTTGAAATTCATATACAGTAATACCTGTCTAAATGCCAAGTATAATCCTTTAAAATGAATGTCCCTCAAGCCTGGAGTCTGGATACACTGTCCCACTGGGAAATAGGCTGTGAACTGGAATCACAAAAAAT
Source organism: Serinus canaria (assembly GCF_022539315.1). NCBI lineage: Eukaryota > Metazoa > Chordata > Aves > Passeriformes > Fringillidae > Serinus > Serinus canaria. The sequence continues at coordinate 20,590,711 of NC_066319.1, forward strand.
CCTCTTCGTTTTCCTCTTGGATTGAGAGCAAACCTCACTCCATCTGAACAGCAGAACCTACATTTCCAAAGCTCTATCCTAAAATCTACAGCTGTGGGATTAGGTAGCAAGGTAGGTGAGGTTGTGCTCTCACTACACAAACACTGATGGTGTAAATAGCAAAGCAGAGGAGCAGAGTAATTAAATGCAGGGGGATGGCTGGGTAGAGAATAAACAGAGTTGAGCCACAAACCGTTGCTGATTTCTTCATTGTTTTAGTATTTTCAATGAATACCCATCTTTCTATTATTGTGGAGTAATTACATATTTCTGTTTTGCAGAAGAAAACCCTACACACTGACAATAACCACTTTGAAACCCTTGAGGTTTGAAGCTAGCAGGAGAGTCTATTCTTCTCATGATAGGCTGGCAGTAGAATATTAGTTCATGTTATCACTGCTCAAGCAAGGGTCACTGAATTTTAGCATCACTGTGGCCTTCTAAGACCTTTTTAAAATTTACAGTGAGATGAGCCTGAGAGCTCACTGCAGTATTATGAGAGTCTGGTTGTTTTCCCATTTTTATAAAAAGTACAGGTAGGTACTTGAAGCAGGAAACTTTGTTTGTCATGATGAGAAAGTTGATTAATTTAGTTGCTCATTTACCACAGTAATTTTCTAGCTGACTTTTCTTTCTCCAGCATGGGCATGAGTATTAAAATACAGAGCTCTGCAGTACTTTGGAATAAATTCAGATTTTAGAAGGGGCTGATCCAACATAAACCCCACAACGAGAAAGAGAGAATGCAGACAGATCACACAGGCAATTAAAAGAGTTAAAGAAATGGAATCTGGCTTCTAGCTATGCCTTATGGATACCAGCTTGAAACTGTAGCATCCATAAAAAAAATCCATATTCTATTAGGAAGGCTAAGCATTGCTGGGCAGCCTAGTTCTGTCCCTGTCAGAGACTGAACCATTGGTCTTCCAGATGATCATTAATTTAAAAGAAATGATTATTAAGAGTTTCTAATCAGCATAAACTCCAGGCAGTAAGATGAATTTTACTTATAGTCAATATATAAATTTCCAGCCATTCAGATAACCTTTTATAATTTAAATAAATTGCTTTTGTCATGGTTGACTGCATACTTGACCCTGATGCTCCTCCTGTCCCACATTTTTCCTGACTGCTGTACACTGACCTCTCATGATTTTTACAGTTCTGGAAGATGGTAAAGAAAAGATGAATACTCATTAACAGTGTCAAAGACAGAACTTGTCAGGGTCATGCTGCATATATCATCCCCACTTCTCTGGGACCCCCACAATTTAAGTCTGCCCTTACAGTCAGCTAGAAAAGTGAATACTTCAAAATGACTCAGTGCTATCATTCAACAATTATTCTTGAGAGAATAAAAGCTCAATGAATCAGAGTAGATATAAAACACTATCAAACTGTATTATATACCATAGATCCCTCCCATACTGTCTTTTTAATGTTTTCATTTCAACTTGCTTCAAATGACTTTATAAAGTACAGAGCAAGGCATCAAAGATTGTCATGCTGATTAATGACATAAACGCAAAATTTTAGTAATCACAGTACTAAAGCAAGGCAATTACAAGTCAAAAGAAAAAGAAGAAACTCTCTAATTTGAAAAAGTATAGAGAAAAGTACTTAAGAAATTAGAATACAGTTTTTACCTACTTTTGAATTTGTACAGCATTTACCATAATTTATAAAAAGAAAAACACTACAAAAATTGTGCGTATATATTAGTAAACACAAGCAACTCCTACTTCTTACAAATGTTTGGTTTTAAATTTCATTTGGAATTAATTTAATATTTTCTATTAGTTTTAAAAGCAATTTCAGAAAAACACCAGGTAGGTATTTTTTCAGTAATATGGTATATCAGGTATCAAAATAGTTTAACCCTAAAGAAGATCATGATTTTTTTCACAGCATCTACTACAGTAACAAGATGAATTCAATCAGAAATAGAATAAGCATCTCAACTGCCATGAACAAAACCCAACCAGAAAGCAAAACACGAAAATACCTGGAAATCCACAGCCATGTGTTGTAAGAAAATATCCAGACCCATCAATCACCACTGAGCTCTATTTACACTCAGCTTTAATGGGCAAATTCAGCGTAGCCACGCAGCAGACTAGCAGCATATGCTGCCCAACTGCTACCACCTTCATGTCGTTATAGGAAGCAGCATGTGCACACACATGCAAGCTGTGCCTGGTCCAGAGATCAATGTGGGCATCAAGGGATCCTCTGATTAAAAGCCACAGGATATCCCAAAGAACAAGCCCATCAGTTTTATGGAAACTGGATCCAAATATTATTTTTGGCTACTTTTTGCTACCTTCTATGAGAAAGAGAGAAATCCCAACACTTCATTTATTCTTTAACCCTCAATATATAAAGTGTAGAGGATGCATTTTCATGAAAAGAAAGATCTACTCCTTTAATAGAGTCAGTCTTGTGATATCAGAAAACACAGTACTTTGGAATCTGGTTTTATAGTCAACTTAGATCGTTATTAACTACCCTCAAATTTTCTGAACACCGTTATTTCTATAGAAATGTATTTTACTGGCCAAATAATCTATTTTCTGTCTTTTCAACACTGTGAAAATACCTGATTCAGGGACAACATAGAATCAATAACAAGTCCAGCAACAACAATATCATACATGTCACCATATTGAGATGAAAATATACAGGAAGTCTAAATTTTCAGATTTTAAAGTACAGATTTTCAGTGAATATTGGCAAACAGAAACCTCCTGGCTAATCACCCATGCAAAAGGAACAAAATGTTGGAGAGTGACATTGTTGCTTAACAGCCCCTTCATGTTATCTCTGCACATCCATTACCGTGGGTTAATCCAATCTTCCTTTTACAGAAAGTCTTTAGGTATAGAACAAGAATATTCTACTTGATGTCAAACAGGCTGTTGATATTTTCACTCACATGATAGCTGTCTCAACTGCATTTTCCTATGCCCCACCAGCAAGAAATGCCTTCACAGGTCAAAAAATATTTCCTTCAAATGGGCAGTATTGGAAGAATGAGATGGTAACATACTGTGTCCCTCAAGAAGTGGGATAGATAGAGTAAAACTGAAGCATTGCCTACGAAAACAATATCCCACAAAACAAATTCCTAACCTAGAAAAAAAAAATCAATTCAATTCTTAATAAAACCCATTTTCAGGTAAAGGAATGAAAGAGGAAGAGTGGAGTACTTTCCTAAAAAAGACAAAAAATCTGGAGGCCCTGAGTTCAGGATAACTACACTTCAGAAAGATTTCACTTCTTATATGTCATTCACAGTCTGATGATGATTTGAAAGATTTACCAGGTAGCTGGGAAGCTTTGGGAAAAGTTTATAAGCAGCAAATATCAATGGTCCACCTATTTTATTACAAGATGTTATTGGGCTGAGAATATATTGGGATGGCAACAAGGTAATTTTCATCATTAGCATCCTCTAGCAGGTGTCTTGGGTTTTTTCCCTGTAGCAGAAATTGCTCAGAAGTTGTGTCTCTCTTGTGCACCCATAAATTCATTATCTCATGTAATAGATGTCTTAAGTCTTCAAAAGTTTCACAGGAATTCTTCTGGTTCCAGTCTGATGTCACCAGTAAATAGAACAGTAAACTGTTGTCTAATCACTGCTCCCTACCATTCACTCCTCAGGCAGTAAATGCCATGCTCAAAATCCATCCAAAATTTCTATTATCGGTATGTAGAACTTGCTTTCAAAAGTTTCTTTTTGCACACTACCAGTGCTTTCTTCAAAATCTGTAATTGAAATAAGAAGTGCACACCTGTACTTGCAGGGTATTTTTGATCTCTGCTGACCAATTCATTTTATCTGCAAATTAAAAGCAATGCAGCAAGGAATATTAGTAAAGGCAGCAGTGATATTGATGGATGGCTAAAAGGACCAAATAACAAGAAGGGATATTCCCTCTCTTCAGCTGATCCCATTTCCCCACTCCTCGATCCCCTTGTCCCACACTGCCTCTCAATGTGTGACTATTTTTATAAATTTCTGTAGAAGTAGGTCTTATTTAGTCTTTATAAAATTTTCCAGTAGTAGAGCCAATGTTTAAGCCCATTTTTTGTCTTCTTTCTCAGGGCGGGTAGGACTTCAGTAGGAAGATGAGCAATTAGGATCATGTGTTGTGTTCTGTAGCAGATGTCACGAATCACTGGGGTGGTGTGTTTCCCCACCTCCTCAGGCTGCTCTAAAGTCTCAGGAATTCTCTTCAGTCCTCAGCTCTGAGTAATGAGTTAGGCAATACCTCTTCCCTTGACCTTATAAGAAACTCAGAGGATAACTTGGGATATCTAATAAGTAATAGAGTGAACATTGCCATAAAACTTTTTCCTGTTATTGGAAATTTGGATTAAACTGACTCTGCCACTGCTTCTTTAAGTGACCTAAACCAATCATTCATGACATTTATGTAAGAATCTATTATGAAGTAATGATTATAAATATATTAGACTGTATTATTTAAGGAACTTAAATAGTACAGTCTAATATATTTATAATAATATGAAAGATTAAATGCATTTTGGTAAAAAGCACTTTTACTTTAAAAAAGCCAGGATCTATATCTACCCTGGAGACTGTCATTTTATACAGTCATGAGAATTCCTGTGAAAGAGTAGTTTAAATAAAAATTCATGATCACCTGCCATTCTCCATCTATCTGGGAAACGATACCATGTTTTCCTATGTAGTACTCTGCATCACAAGTTTTTCCTTTAGAAGTAGTGAAAAAGATAAACAAGTCAAGTTCTTATGGTTCCAGACATTCCAGGATCTTCCTAATCCATATAAAACTTAAGGACTGGAATAATTGGATTGTGAACCTTGGAATACTTTCAAGCAGATGCAGACAATAGCTTCATATTTCAATGTCTGCAAAGAATCACTAACTGAATCAGGTTTATTATTAGTCATAGGATAAATGATGAAAATGAATGTGAGAAATTAATAGCAAGCACAGACAGACATCATCCTAAACTGTCATAGCTATGACATATCAATATGATTCTTTCAGCAGCCATGTAACTTCTCTCCAGGGAAATGTGCAAATATATCTAAAATCTAACAGGCACAGATCCTGGTGTCCTTTATCTGAATTGAATATCTTAGAATTGAATATCCATTAGTACTTTGAAAGGCCATAGCTTCATTACCATCTCAAGCAGACACATTTTGGAAAGAAGGCAGCTGTATCTGATCCAGGCTGCAACCCCATCCTATAGATTCAGGAAGTTTCATTAACCTGGCTTTAGCGTGACCAAACTAGTTACAAGTTGCTTTTTACTGATGCACAGGCAAAGCAAGCATTACTTTCCTGAAACATATACAAAAGAAATATAAAAAGACACAAAGATAACAGAGAACATTTGTGGTCATCAATGTCAACACTTTAAAGTTGGCAATCAAATCCACACCAATCTTGAAAGATGCCCATATTTTCAAATTGCATCTTCCAATGCACACATATTAAGGAATGCAAAACTTCTCCTATGATGTCTTCAGTAAGTTCAAAGTGATATCCAGGATCTCAATATTAGAAATTTCATGTGAAGCCAGAAATAGTCTATATTTATCTTTAAAAGAAAAAGTAACCAATATTTGACAATTAGTCAGTAATTTAACATCTATTTTTACGGTAAATTAATTTTCCAGCCCAAATAAAGATCTTCTTCAGCTAAAAGAGCTGGAGATGTCCCTTGGAAACTTATTTAAAATATGTCTTGTTTTCATTGACACAAGTTTGCAGGGAAATTTAAACAAATCCCTATTGCCATTTCTGCCAGTCTTGTTCAATTTCCCTCATTCTGTCAACATGTGTCAGGAAGAAAGCATTATGCCGTGTTTAATTATGTTACAAGTAGAACCTTCATCCCAAACTGAAAGGGAAATAATTTTAAAATAGCGCTGGCTAATAACCTCCTGTTGCTTTTCAAAACCCTGTTCTACAGAATCTAAAGTTCATCATTTTTACAGGTACCCAGGGACAGAGTCACTAAATTTCTGAATTCTCAGGCACAGGAGTATGGTATAAAAGGCTGTTGGTGTATAAGAGATTCCAGATAGCACAATATCTCTGCTTTTGTGTATCTGAATTAAAACTAGTCAGATTCCTGTCAGATGCTACACTGTTTGACTTGAGTGTTTATTCTCTAGTCATGCCTTAAGTGAACCAGGCTTTCAAGCAGCTTATAGCACACCAAGACACAACTTAAGAAAAGATGGAGAAATTAATAGGAAAAATTTTAAAAGCATATCTAGATTCCCATTACAAAACACACTGTATGGGAAGATTTAAAAAACCAGCTGGGAATTAAACTCCAATTAAACTGTAGGCACTGCTTTTATGAGTCATGCACTCCAATGGAGAGTTGTGCTTTTAAGTGCATTATCTAAGTGCAAAATTTTGAGCAAACTTTAAACAGCTGGTAAAATAGAATTTACTGGAGAATCCTAAGGACCCTCCCGATCTTAGTTCTCAAAAGCATATAGACTACTACGTCATGCTAATCAAGTATAAAATCTCAGCTGGAAAGGCAAAATAAGATGCAGATCCTCCACCACACAGATACATCCACTTAGATTCATGAACTGAGCTTTAACCCAGCTGTTTCTGAGGCTCTTTCATTCTCATTGAGGGTCTAGCAAAAATAACTTCCTTTCCATTTTGTTGGCCATTTTGTATATATTTCCCTATACATTAAGAAGCAAACAAGCATATGGCATTGATCTCCTCTGAGAAGTATAGGGACAAAAAAAGCAGAAAGCAATAAATATAGCATCTTTTTACCAGATGGCAGTCTGACATGTCTGTGCAATCCAGAAAACAACCTTTTAAACTAGGTTATTGGTTTTTGTTTGCTTGCTTCTTTACCTGTTAAGCAAATTAATATTTTAAACTGATTTCAGGTAGTATATCTGAGAGAAGACAAGGCTGAAAAAATAACTAGAACAGCTGGCAAAACTCTCTAAAATGGTTGTTTTAAAGAAGGGAGGTTGATTTGCCATACCTCCAAGCTTTTTAATTTTTTCTTTTTTAGTTAAGGACAGTTTTGGGTTTGTTTTTTTTTTTTTTCATTACCTTCCAGAGACAAATTCCTCTTGAGTTTGAGAAATTGCTATTGCATTTACATTTTGCTACAAGTGTTTTGGCCAGCACTTCCATGGTTACACGCTTTGTATAACAATTCAGAAAACAAACTATAGATCTGAAACCATAACCAAAGTTTTTTAAATTAGTTTTGGATAGTCTTTATGCTTAATCTCCTTTTAGCTGGGGCATCACTTTTTGCTTTTCTACCACTAACTGGTGTTGCATCTATCTCATTGCTGTTGTGGCACTTTCAAGTTACATATAGCCCTGAAGGTGTCATGTTTAATTTACTTAATGTGTATATGATAATTTATGTCTGTTCTGATGCTTGATAGTGATTAAAAGTTCAGCTAGTTTCTTCAGCTTCAATTTGTTTTCAAAGAAAAGATATCCTAGACTTGCATAGGTAGATGTAAATGACAGCACTTTAAAGATTGCCAAGAGGGTGGATAGATACATCTCCAGCTTTGTGACCAAATTCTCAAGACTACTGGAACAAATAATTTCATAAAAAGGAAAATATTCTCTATTCTAACTACTATTTTGTTAGTAGCATTTTAGTAGTTTTGAAGAGTAGTTTTTTGTAGTCTTTTGCTGGACAATGATTTAAAAAAAACAAAACAAAATTTAGTTTAACTCAAGACTGATTTTCTTAATTTTTTTTTTCTAAGAAATTCTACAAATAGTAAGAATTTTAAATTTCTGTTCTTGGTTATAGAGAAGGGGAATCTATTATGGACATCATCCAGAGCTTGCTCTGGAGCTCAAAGTGTGAAAATAAATAAATAACTTACTCTTTTATTATGATGGTAACTTTTTTTTTAAGGCAAGCCCTGCTGTCATTTACACTGATAAGAACCTTAGTATTTGGAACAAGTCAGTCTCCTTGGTGCCAAACATCCTACATCTTATCTCTCACTCTCCACCTTTAATTAAAAGAGTTCAAACAATCTTTTCACAATATCTCATAAAGGTCTATTCTAGCAATATCCAAGCTGATAGACTTCTGAAAGCAGGAAGTCACTAAAAGTTGAGATGTCACATAGAGGACCACAAAACTCATCTTACTGGCAAAAAAAATTCCACAAAGGTGATGTGAATTCATCTTGGACACAGAAATGGTACTAATGGACCAGTGACAGAAATGGACATGCAACTACTATTCATGCTGTGGCTTGCTCTGGGAAGGAGTCAGCATCAAGAGTGCACAGCTGAAGGGTTTTATGGCAGCTCATTTGCAGAAAGTTCTGCTCTCTGAGCTGCTGGAAGAAATATTGCAGCTGTTACAGCCCTGACAATCAACATGGTCTGCTGAGGATGGCTGCTATGCAAACACTCCTTGGTGGCATACACAACATACTCCATTGGCTGTTAAGTGGCAAACAAACCAGTTTGGGAATTCCTATGCAAAGAGCTGTCCTGCTTATACTGGAGAAAACTGGTTCTAATCCCAGTTTTACAAGCCACACTTCATAATTAAAAATCAACATGAAGTGTTGTGGGAAAGATTTTAATTTTTAATCTGGACTTATTTTGTTGTCTCCAAATGTATATTAAATGACTGAGAACTGCATAAGGTATAATCTGTGAAATGTCCTTTAAAGATCTCTACTCAGAGGAAAGTAAATCAGAACTTACTGCCTTATCATATGGAAAAGCTCATACCTTTCCAAACACATATCCCCAAGAAGATGAGCAAGTCAGGAAGCCCCAGGTAGGTCTCACAATAAATGGGCATGCTAGACACAAAGACCAGAAACATGATGCATGAGTGATTCTTCTGGTTCAAGACATCTTCCCAGCCTGAAGTTATGACAGATGGGCCATAATGAATAGATTACTCAAGTGGGAAACTGGGACTTGAAGGCTGGCACGTGAAGTACAGAATAAAAGACTTGAATAATATTCGAATGTAGAGGTGGTAAAGGCCTAAACCTATATTTATACAGTTGTTTCTCCCTTTAAGAATCATACGGAATTTTATAATAAAGTTTAGAAAAGTACACCCTGGTATAAAAAAATATTTTTATGGAAAGCCAAAGTGTAACTCTCTAAAAGAGAGAACAATAAAAAGGATTGATGTTTTGGGGGTTGTTTGGGGATTTTTGGCAGAGTAGAGGGTGGTGGGAGGGTTAGGTGTTTTGTTGTGTTTTTTTCCATTTAAGTACAACAATAGAGAGGTGTAAGAAAAATTTAAGAAAGAGAAACAAAATCACCAGGATTCAGAAGGAGGCTGAAATCTCAGGTTAATATTAGGTTACTTGAAAAATCTGCTGGTCAAATTCCTTCTATCAGAATTATAAACAGTCATTATTTTCCAGCTGCTAAATCTTCAAAAAGATGAGCAACAGCTATCGAGTCTCAACTTCTTAAAGCATCTGAAGTCAATGTTCCTTTTGAAATATCCTTAATGATAAAAAATAACTGTCCCCCTCACATGACAGCTATAATACTGTGCTTACAATAAGGATTTCTTTTTATTAAGGAATTTTTTTTAAGTCTTAAGAACTGAACATACAAATTATTGTATTCAGGTGAGCTCTTTTCTGCTTATGGCTGATCATATCAAATATCTTACAGTTACAGTCAGTGATGTCCCCATGTGTTCCTGAAGTGTCCCTCTGGGCTTGGCACCAGCCCTGTTTAGCAATTTTTGTGGGTGACATGGACAGTGGCACCTAGCACATCCCCAGCAAGTTTGCTGTTGGCACCAAGCTGTGTGGTGCAGATGACACTGGAAGGAAGGGATGCCATCCATAAGGACATTTACAGGCTTGAGGGGTGGGCCCATATGAACCTCATGAAGTTCAACAGGGCCAAGTGGGAAGTCCTACACCTAGATCAGGACAATCCCAATTCAGGCTGGTCCAAGAATGGATTAAGAGCAGTCCTGAGGAGTTGGGGTGCCGGTGAGGGAGAGGCTGGACATCACCCAGCAATGTGCACTCACAGCTCCAAAAGTCAAATGTATCCTGGGCTGCATCAAAAGCAGCGTGGCCAACAGATTAAAGGAGGTGAATCTCCCCTTCTACTCTGCCCATGAGAGACCTCACCTGGAGTAAGGCATCCAGTTCTGGTATTCCCAGTGTAAGAAGGACATGGACCTATTGGAGTGCGTCCAGCAGACACACTGATGTTGACCAGAGGGATGGAGAACCTCTCCTGTGAAGACAAGCAAAGAGCCTGAAGAAGAGAAAGCTCTTGGAAGACTTCAGTGTGACCTTCTTGTACATAAAGAGGGCCTGCAAGAAAGATGGAGGGGAACTTTTCATAAGGGTATGTAGTGATAAGACAAGGAAGAATATCTTTAAACTGAAAGAAAGTAGGATTAGATGAGACAGAAGGAGTAAGTTCTTTACTGTAGGGGTGGTGGGGTACTGGAATGTGTTGTCCAGAAAAGATGTCCCATTCCTGAAAGAGTTCAAGGACAGGTTGGATGAACCACCAGGTGTGGTGGAAGGTGTCCCTGTCAATGGCAGGGGCATTGGACCTAGATGTTCCTTAAAGTCCTTGTCAACCCAAACCATTTTATGATTACAGGGTTCTATCATTTCTAAGATGAAAAGTGAAACATTATAATTCTTAAATGTTAGATTAAAAAAAAAAAAATTATCTTCAATGGTCCCATATTATTTCTCATTGGAACAACACTAAGCTCAATATCAGTTACAAAACATCTTGTGAAAGCACAGTGGTCATAGTTCAAATATTCTTTTCAGAAAGTTCATTTAAATAATGAGTATCTGTAGAATGTCAGCAATCTGAGAACACTAAAGAAATTCCTCCAGATTGCGTGTTATTATATGGAATGGAAGAAGAATTATCACACTTAATTAAATATTGCAGATACAAAGAGCTTTGTTTTGCCCTTATGACAACCTTTGAGTTTTGAAGCTTATCTTCAAACTAGCTATTTATATCAGTAAACAAATAGGTCTGATTCTTCAGCATAGAAATTTCAGACTTTATTTTTTTTCAAACTGTTCTAATCATCACAGCTAGATAAAATGAAATGTATGTGCAATTTCAGCTACAAATGCAAGGCAGTAAAGAATTTGAGTTTTGCAGTATTAAATACTCTATTTGCATAAATTTTCCTTGGTATACACTGTAACAAAATATTTAGGGAAAGCAAATTTTTGATTGTGAACTAAATACAGCTCTCAAGGATACCAGAACTTCCAGATTCAGAAACTTTTCTTGTAGAAAAGAATGAAATTAGTAGTAACATCAACTTTACCTGAATATTACAAGTAATAATTTTTAAAGATCAAAATTATTGAGCACGTATAAATTGTTTCTGTTCTCTTCTCTTCTTATCATTTAACTGGCATGCTAGGCTTCTCAGTATGACCTGTAGTTTGCTGTTTGCCAGTTTCACCCTTGTATTAGAGCTCAGTACTACACTGAAACAATTCTTTTTTATCAAAACAAGCGACACAGACCCAAATACCTAAGGGGGACAAGTTTGGTGTCTTAGCCAGCTATGTGTAATGGAAGGATTTATGGGTCATTCCCAGAGGACGTGGTGTCACTCAGCCTTCCTTGGTTTATAGTCAAACCACCTGTAGCTAACCCACTGAACAGATAATTTTTGTTAACTATTCATTTCAGAGCGCTACACCTACTCTGGAAATTATTTCTTCTAGACCTTAATACCTTGAGAACTTTCTGGTAATAAGTGCTGCAGGTATTCTTTAAACATGGGCTTCTAGGAAAACTATACACTGATATTTGTATAGTCTTACTAGATACACCAGATGGCTTAATTATAAAAACAGAATTTACCAAATAAACATTACTTCTTTTTTTATACATGCATCTTCCTGTCAATAACTTGTCTTTCCAAGCAAAACACTTTTGTGTAATAGATTATTATATTCCTTGAGAAACAAGAAATCCTTAAACCCCGTGGCATTTAGGTCATCATTATTTCTCAACCACATTTACTAAAATTGACTAAATGACCTTTAGAATAACCAAAAGAGGAAAAAAATACTTTTAAACTACAGAGTAGCACACGTAGCATACACATTATTTGTTGTTTATGATGAACTTCCATTTCTTAGTCACACACAGAAGCAACTGAAAGCAGGAAATATGCACATCCCAACATAGGCTGTGAATTCTGCCCCCATGGAATTCTTGGAAGAGAAGTAGGTAATTTCTTATTAATCTAGTTAATTTCTTATTAATCCCACATTGTGTGGCTGCAGAATTTATTAATTCTGTCTTTGAATAGCCTTTTACTCCTTGCTATGTGTCTCAAGATATAACTTTGAAAGCAATCTCCAATGGATATATAGTACAAGATACTGTGGGAAAATACTATTCAAAAGTATTAAAGAAGGCCTTCCACTATGGAAAAAAAGGACCCTACCCTGGAATGTTTACTGTCCACAAAACATAGATATATTGGTCACAAAAAGAATATACTATCTCATCTGTTTTACCTAAAGGATTAGAAACTGCATCTGATCTGAGTGGAATTTCAGTCTATGGATATATTTGCATTGACTCAGCTGATATTCACATCTCTTTGCACACATCCAACCTCTAACATTCACACAGTAAAGGGAAATTAGATTACCAGATTTACCATAATGAAAGGAAACATTTTCCTTTATATTTTTTTTTTTTTATTATCCATAGTCCTTGACATATGGAGCTTAAGCAAAATACAAATCCATCACCACAGAAGAAACACGTGCTTTGCGGATGGCAAATTTAGTCCAGAGCTGGGAGAAGGTGTTCTAAACTTGACTTAGTACCTTCATTACCTTTAAGTACTTTCACACAGCCTTTAACTTCTATGCCCACAACATCACATAGCTTTCATCTATGTTTTTACATAGCTACTCAGGTATGCCTTTTGTTTTTTCTTTTAACTAAGAAAAAGATAACCATTCATTAAAAAACAGTACATATATTCTTTCTGAATTGGGATAACAAGACATGATGCAGCTGACTTCCAACATTGCACTGCTTATAGGACTTTTTATAGGCAAAAAACAAACATGGAGAAGCAGCCAGCCCAGAAGAGATACTCCAGATACTTTACATTCTCAAAGTATCTGGAGGAACTTTACTTTCTCAGACACTCTCCCCATACCATACATCCCGTTGCATTCTCTGGAGCATGGAAGCTGCCACAGAGGTGCTTTTATCTAGGAAAGCTGTTTTCAAACCACCCTATTATTCCTTACAGTTTTTATCTGGCTGTTACATGAGCATGAGCCTTTCTGCATCACTTGTCTTAAACTTGCATTTCATCCTAGGTGCACAGCAATCTTTAGAACTCCCCTAGTGATGCTTAGGTTGTACCAAACAAATACCACAACTAAAGGTATAGAGTCTTCATCTGAATCATGACATGTCTTACAGTCTGAAGGCACCAAGTGATGTGAGTTAATTACAGCCAGCTGAATTACCTGGATGCTACACACAGAGAGAGAAGAATCATTCTGCTAGTGGGAAAACAAAACCAACACAAAACAGCAACAAACCCCTTTAGCCACAAGCCCTGTGAAAATATAACTTCTCCCCACCTATCTTAACTCCTAACCTTCCTATCTTAACTATTTTCAAAAGAACTTTGTACACCTCCCTGCCTCATATACACACTTTGATGGAATCTAGGACATGAATGAGAAAGGAATAGGATAATAAAAAGCACATACCAAACACAATATGCAAATTTTGAAGAGGCAATTAAAATTTCTGAACTTCCAAACAACATTTTCACAATGTTACAACACATCTAAATATAGTTTAATCATGATTTGGACTTTGGCAAAGTGTTCACTGCTGCATCCCAGGAGTGCACACAGGTGTACTACCGCCAAATCATTCAGCACAGGTGAGGCTTCACCTGGCAAACAGAATCAAAGAATAATATCCTTGATACTGTGTTCACCATACCTCCCTTCCTCTTAGCATGATCTGCAGCAGAGCATTTCACAGTGCTCTGCTGCACAGAGGCTGGCACTGCACTGAAGCTCTGATCCAGCATCATGCTTAAACATGTCCTTAATCTTAAACAGCACTGACATCACAGAATGCATGAATGGGTTGTGAAGGGAGGCCCAGGGTGCAGCCTGAAGGGCAAAGCAGTCACCTGCCAGCATTGCTCACTCAAGAAAAACCTACAGGGCTGATCTGGCATATACATGTTTGTATTTAAAAGAAGTAACAGTGGCTATTCCAAATGCTCACACCAAAGTACACAAACCAAATGCTGTGCATCCTCAAGCAAATACCTCTGCCTTTGCAACAGTAAATTCAGGATGAAAAAAAAAATACTGCTCCTACTCATCAAAGATCTTTCTTACACTGATTTCTAAAGGAATTCTTAGGTCCCCAAATACAATTATAAATCAATTTTGAAGCAATCTAACTTCAGTCTTAAGCATAGTCCGTCTGAAAGGACAGATTTTAGATCTAAGAACAGTCTGGACCTCAGATTATGCAGCAGTGTTGATTTTAGTAGTATTATTCCTACATGCATGGTATAGGTTTCCTGTATATGTCCACAAGTTGCATTGTATAATGCTTTAGAAGTCACTCTGCTGAGATTCTGTAGGAAATCTGCTCCCCCACCCCCTCCCTGAACACGCTGAACCAAGTGGAATCAGCGTCCTGGTTCTTAGTCATGTAACAGTTTCATGTGTGCACTGGGAACAAACATATTGTGGAATGACATCAATACTGCAGAAAGGTTAACAAAATACTGCCAAAGATAGACAGTTCTTCAAAACCCTCACAGATTCACACAGACTTCCGATGAATCTATTCATATCTTTGACAAATTTGCACATTGATAAAGCATTCAGCCTATCCTAAAGAATTCCTTCTATTTCATCAGGAGGTAAAATTCTGCTGCCTTTTTTCTGTAATCTTTGTAGTAATTTCTCACTAATTGACACGATTTCTGCCTCAGACTCATATGGTCTTCACCATTTTTGCAGTTTTGCTTAAAAAAAAAATTATTTCACCTGAATTTTCTTAGAGAGACTGTTTCCTTCCAAACCACCTCCTTCCAAACGCATACATTTTGCAGAACAAGATGATGCTCAAACCAAAGCAAAGAAAGAAAGAATAAAATCTTTAAATCATTAATTGAGAATGCTTCTCAATCCTCACATAATTACCTCATTAATTGATTTAGCCATCAACAAGGGGGGTGGGGAGGTGATAATTCTTACTTAGGGTCTTGTGAGCCCTTCCCTGACAAGATCTGCTGGCAAAGATTTAGCATACAGATATGAAAGTGCTGGCCACATGAGCAAAGGCTAGATGAGGAGGTGTTCCTGCTATCATTTTGTACCATGGCATCTTGGACAAAATATCTTGATGTGTCTCACCCAGTGGTTTTGCACTACAGTTCTAGTTTTCATTTTAACAGAATATTTTCATTTTAGAAGTGATTGGTAATCACCACATCTGTAGGTACGTCTCAGTGTCATTTACCAATTTAGATTAGAAAGATTAATCTTAGTCCTACCTCTACCTAGAATTCAGGCTATCTAAACACTCTGGCACCTACATATATGTAGTCTGATTTCCAGAGCTGTTCAGGTTTATTATTTAAGGAAATGATGACAGTTAAGTACCGAGCACTTAAAATCTAAATCAAGAGATTCAGGGATTCATGATTTCACTACAAACCATCTTGTAAATGTAAGCTTGTGAAGAAGTCATGGAATCTTAGATCATTCTGTTCAGTGACTCAGCTGGAGGCTGACATGGTGGTAGGCAAGCATCTCAGACTACATTAAAACATGTTAGAAGAGTCAGGAGTATTATAATTTTCCAGGGTGATATAGTCAAAAAATATTGTCAAGTCTCACGATCTCCATTTTAGGAAGTACTACTAGAGACAGAGGTTAGCCACCAAATATGAATGATTCACAGACACAGTTGTAGGTAAAAAAGGGTTTTGCCTCTATATATTGAGAATATGAGTTGGATTGATGAGCAGCAATCATAACTCCTCCATCTTAAAAAATAAAAAAAACCAACAATAAAACAATTGTTTTGAGTATGATCATGTGAACCCATCAAATGGCAAGACATTCCTTTTCTCCCTGAGGGAACCCTGGGGTAGGTTAGACCAGGTGTGCTGTCTGACCTGGAGTATCCTGCCTTCTCACAGAGGCTGCATCATCTGTGAGACATCAGACCTAAGAGCATAGCACTGTTCACACTTCTTTCACTTCAGCCCCCTTCCTCCCACTTACAGCCCTGTTCTAGGCATTGTTTTTCACACATGAATGTCAGAAGTATTATAAAACTCTTTCTAGAAACACCAACGATTATAAAAGGTGTCTCATTCTTCCCACATAGGAGCTATGAAAATGGAATTACTGTGATACTCATTCTAAGGCAGCAAGCCTTGCTGAGAGTCGACGTTCACTGACAGCAGCTTGGGCTCACCATCACACTGAGTGCACTTGGTTTCCAATTAATACAAATGCAATGAGCTCACTTTTGTCAGCCTGCAAGGTCACACATATCTATTTGATTTTAAGGGCTGCAACAGATTCAGAAATCTGAAGTTTGTCACCACCACTTTCTGTCAACATTTCCAAGGTATTTTAGACTATTTTACCTCAGGTTCAAAGCAAGAATAATGGCAATCTTTTTCATCTCAGTACTAAATCTATATTTCATGTCAGAGGGTAAAATTGTGATGACAGTAACACTGATTTTCCTCTGCTATAGACCCATCAATTAAAATTTCCAAGTAGAGATGAGATGAAATTGAAAAACACATCCAAAATAAGACTATTCCCAAAAATATGCAATTTCCTAAAACTACTTCCAAGAAAATTCCAGATTTCACAAAAGTATTTGTTATGTAAATAATTATGGCTTTACTCCTATTATATTAGATCAATGCAAATCATTTTCACAGTGCTTGGTTAGCACATAATTGATTTTGCAATTGTCAAGTGTTTTCTTGGAGGGATTTTCTTTATCAGTTAGTGTTATTTAGATACTCTATTTCCTTCCATCACAAGATGTTTTTGTTTTCTGTCACCTACTGGGAAGTACAACGTGTCAAAAAATGACTGTTGGCTAGATTATGTATATTTTTTTGCAATGCAGAGTCTTAAATAATGTGTTTTTAACTTGTTAGCATGCTTTAACTTGTCCACTTATTGTGTTTTCTAGATTTTCAAACCATTCGTATAGAATACAAAGAATACTATAAGCAAAGGTTTTTTTTTTATCTCTCTCCAATTTTAGCACAGTCAGAAGTGCAAAATATTTTCAATATTTCAGAAAAATACTTTATTTAGGTTCATTCAGGTCTTTATACTTAATTAAAACACTGATGGTTATTAAATGTTCTGCAAAAGGTGTTGGAAACTACCTAAATCCTTTTTCCTCCTCATATCATTACTCTCAATCATGATAAAAATATTTTGGGGTTTTGTTTTGGTTTGTTTTTTTTTTTAATATGGTTGTATTTACTACATGTTGTTCTAGAAAGTAACATACTTGGATTAATGCAGTATTTTTGCTTTTTAAAAAAATTTTTGGCAGATCATATATTAGCAAACTCTTACCATAGAGGAAATATAGGAATGTAAAAGTCAATATCATGTACAGCTTTCAAAATACAAAGAAAACCAAAACCTCTATTTAAAAGCAAATAGTTTCAAGTGCTGTGGAAATTGCTTGTTTATTGGATTGTCAAACTTAAAGAACAGAATCACTTCTTCAAAATACAATATATTTGTTTGCTTAAGATTGGCATTAGGGATTGGCTTAAGAATATAAGTGAATTACTGCCCAGTTTTAAAGTGTGAGTATCTTCACATAAATTTACTTCATATTATGCAAGTCAGATATTATATTTTTTCTTCTGACATAATTTAAATGCTCTAAATCACCTTTTGGATACACTTAACTGATTCCAGGGACTACATTAGGACTCAAATTTTAATACTTTGAGTCACATTAGAGTCTATTAATTAGATGCCTGAGTAACCAAAAATTGATGGCAGGGATACACCCCTGAATATCAATTCCTCTCAACATGAAAAAATGAAAATAACTGCTTTTTAAACTTTGCTGAATAAAAGAAAAAAAAAAAAAAGTGGAGACTTTAGTATCTGAAAAACATTATCATGCATTAAGGACTATCAGCAGTGTATTACATAGACATTAAGCAAAAATGCATATTCATGAAATGAGGACATTACACTAATAAAATGATGCAATACCGTACATAATCAAGCTTAGAGCTAACTCTCTAGACTACAAATTCGAGTAATTCTCCAGCTAAAGGTATTCAGCATGTAGTGACACAAAACAGGCTTACCTAGCTCCTGTTATTCCACTTCCAGTCAAGTTAGTAGTGCTTCTTCTCTACCTTATTGAGGCCAAAAAACTCTGAAAGTCACTCAAATTACTCTTCAGCAAAGCATCCTGATTCTCAATACAAACACAATACCAGAAAAAAAAATCCTATGAGTAAATAAAAATCTTAATGAAATTCACAATTAATTATTCTACTATTGAAGAATAACACTAGGATGGGATTAGTGTGAATAAGACAAGAATCATAACCATAGAATGACTTTACTGTAAGGGACCTTAAAGATCATTTTGTTCCAACACTTTCCCTCCCATAAGCAGGGACAACTTTCACTAGACCAGGTTTCTCAGAATCCCATCCAATCAGGCCTTGAATACTTCCAGGAGTGGGGCATTCAAGACTTCTCAAGGCATTTGGTTCCAGTGCCCCTCCACCTTCAATAACTAATAACTAATCTAATAACTAATAACTAATTCCTAATATCTAATCTAAACCTACTCTCTTCCTTGTTAAAACCATTCCTTCTTGCCCTGTCAAGCCCATGCTCTCGTAAATAGTCTCTCTCCATACTTGTTTTATGTGAATCTTTACCATATCATGCTATTCTGGCAATTATTTAAAGGTTGTCTTTACTGTCAAGACTCCACATTGTTAAAGTGAACTCTACTGAAGTATTTTTGATACTCTTAATTCCTGTATCTCAGAGTGAAGAGCTGGATAACTTACAACATTCCATAAGTGCCTGAAAGGGCTCTACTCTGAAAGAATTTCATAAACCCCTCTGCTCAGTAGGTCACATATAAATATATCATGAAAATATTTAGGCAGGCATATCATGCTTCTGTTTTATACCTGTCTGTACAGGTATAAAGGAAGTAGAAGAAGAGAGGGTCTTAGTGGGTGTTAATTTATCCAGCCTCTCACCCTCAGTTTCTGGTGACCAGGGGGGGAATCACTCTTATGTTAGTACAACACAGCGCAATGTTTTCTGTCCAGCCCTTAGGAAGCTTGAGAAACCTGCAGAGAAGTGATGGTGCAGCATTGGAAACCCAAATGGTAAACAGGCTCCAGTGGGTTAGGTAGGGAGCAATAATGTTTCCCAAGATGAACCCACATTTTTAGTTCTATGGTCATTATGTGACTCTTTAGTCCATAATGTATTTACTGCAGTGGTCCAACTCAAACCTATTTAAATCAAATATATGAGCTGTTTCTAGCTAAGACTAAAACAGAACCACAACAGCTTCACACACAGCTGAAATCGAAATAGATTTGATGAATCTCCTTTGTTTGATTCCCTAAAAATGAGCTCATAGTCTACCTCTAATTTAGATCACAAATTTGGTAGCAATTAGGTGTGAATAAGGGATGAAGAATATTATCCATCATCTAGTCTCACGGTCTGGACATCTTCTCTAACTGAGCCTTCATAGCAGCAAACTGTTTTAATGTTTTTATAAGGAATTGTAGAGCTTTTTGTAAATTTCCATAAAAATGGAGAAGGCGGGTTGTCAAAATCTTATGGTCTCCTGATGAGGACACAGGAATTACAAGTTAGTAAACTATGGTCAAGTCCAGCTCCACCTGAATTGGAGCATACATTTTCAACCCAGATCACTTCAAATCATGCAGAACAACATCTTTATCTCATCCCACTTTAGATCCTTAGGTTTTTACCATAAATTTTTGCTTTCTTGATAAATGTTTCATTAAAACCATTTTTTTTTCCACTGCAGATTTTGGCTGCAATGAAAGGGTATTTAGACATTAATTCTATGGACAGAAACCTGCTGACCTGACAAAGCATTCAACAGGAATCAGTCTACTTCTTCCTTTGCAGTTTACTGAAGAAGTGGTAATTTCTGCCTGTATAAGGAGGTAAAACCCTTTTTGAAGCTCTTTTATTTCATCTCTCTCAATCACTGAGTTCTTGCATCCTGATCCCTTGACCTTATGGTACTTAAATACATTTTTTCAAATCTCACTCATATAGTCTTTTGTCAAGCTTACCTTTCATTTTACCTCTAATCCCATCATGACACAGCACCAAAAAAATTTTTCTTTCTTACATTAGAGCACCTAAATGGTCTTTCAACATCTGAAGCTTTCTTGCTATATTCCCCTGATATTTCCTCAAAGATGCTTTGTACAATAATGCTTCCCCACAAATAACTTCCAGTGCATTTTAAATTTGAATATATTCACACATATGTTTAGTGCCATCTTGTCAATTTCAAAACCATTTATAACCTGCCTTACCCATAGTCCTGACTGGCCACTAACCCTGACACCAGTCAGGTGACTAGTACCTGTGGCCACAGAGACCACTGCTCTCAGTAATCATGAATTCCTCACATGTTGCTAATGGAACTTCAACCCTTTTCCTCTTTCCTTTTTGGTCTCTTATGATATTTTATCTACAGCTCTGACTGGAGTTCTTTTGGGGAGGGCACACCTTTGTTCTCTGCCTACCCAGTACACAGTATAATGAAGCCTTTTTTTTGAATTTGACTTTTCCATCAGTGCAAAGAGTAATAATGATGCACCTAATTTCCAGTTGCTGATGGATGACTGTCTAATTCCAAATCATACCTAGGCACTCATGAAGGTACCTGATCACCTAGGCCCAAAATAGGGTCTCAGTTGGGATGACATAACATGCAACAGTTCTGCCTGATTAGCACCAGAGACTCAAAAATTACTATTCAAAAATGTTCTTTGAAGAAGCTTTAGAATATCTCACACCTTACACTTACACAACACATTCCCTGTTTCAGTAGGACCTGGAGAGAAACAGTGAATGATATTGCTTTAGTTTGTCATAAAAGTAGTTGAGGATCAAACATGGAACCATACTGAAGACCCTCCTTTGGGGCTAGCCTACAACTCTTGTTTGCAGAAATGTTTTTCTATTTCTATTGCAAATTTTTTTCCCAGTATAATTCAAAGAATTTCTTGTGTTTGCCCAGGAGTTTTACATGTTCAATTTCTTAGCAGAAACTCCTAAGAGACTTCTGGACATGCTGGAGACGTCTGCTGTACATGTAGCTCTCTAATCTACTATTCAGTCATAAGGACTTAAATGTTAATTGGAACATCAGATTATCAGCCTTATTTCTGTCTTGGTCCTACCCAAGAAAGCAATGTTTTTTAAATAATCTGGAGAGACTAAACCCCATAAACCAATGAAAAAAGTATTAGGTGTCAAATTACACGTTAGCGCGGCGGTTCTGCAGTGCCCAGTGATACAGACCACACATGGATTGTGCTGACACAGAAAAAAATCTTTTGATTGGAAACAACAGTTGCAAACCTACACCTTTCTGTTATAATAAGATATAGGCAGAGAGAGAGAAACTAAATTACATCTTCACATAGAAAAGCACTGCTAAATACGCAACCTTGTAGATGCATTTTTCTCTATTCCTTTCATCAGTGTTTGACCAAACTCCCACAGATCTCCCAGTATTTATTAGATAAAACATTCATCTGCCTTTTCACCACTCTTACAGCCAGAGGTATCACCTTAAATAAACTGGAATTGAACATGACATTTAATGTCAAGCTCAGCACTGCTAATGCAATCACAAATGTCTCTAGAAGAACCTGCAGAATGACCCCTCTCTGACATATGTGAGCTGTGTATCCTTCTTGGTGTTCCATTCCATTTTCCTTGCCTAGACATTCTACACTGCTGAAGATCTTTTTTTGCTCCATTTCATCCCCAAAGCAAGTTGTTAGTGCCATTTCCTCAACACTACTACCTCTTCCTCCAGTACTTAATGCATCCACACCTGCAATTTCACGTGAGGATGCATGCAACACTCAAAGATTTTTTCATGTGGCCAGTGAGTGGTGTTTTTTGTTGTTTTTTTTTAATTTATGAGGGGAAATAAAGAAATTTTATGCCTTTACCCATGAATACTTAAAAAAATTATGAACACACTTTTGTCTGGCAATAGCAGAGAGGGTCCTTACAGTACATGAGTTACATCAGGCAGGGAAAAGCAAGTAGAAGACACTGAATGGCAGCAGCTTTACAATTTCTGTTTCACCAGCGCAAAACAAAAAGAAAAGCCTTTTTGAAAGGTTTATTGAGATAGGATGTATTTGTATCAAATTATAAACTTATAATCTACTGCACTGCAGATGGTAACAAGGGGAAACTGCAAAGCACTCTGTTGAAAGCCTGTCACAGAAAAGCTGTTTTGGGTTACCTGATTTACTCAAAGTTCACAATTCTTAATTATCAGTGTCCTGGAATTTTATTTTTACTATTTATAGATCTGCAGTAATGATGAAATTTGAAGAAACCCATTAGAGTTCATTAAAAATAACACTGACTTTGGGGAGAAGGAAGAGAATTCTATTCCCATTTACGAGACACAAATGCTAGACAGAAAACAGAAAAGACAACTTGAAACTTTTTACAAACTGTGCACAGAAGGATGAGATAGAGTCCAAGCAGGTAAGATCCTGGTCAATAATGTTGTTTCATAGCTTAAAAAAGGGTGGAAATCTTTTGGGATAACACATTGATTTGTTGACAAGTAGAGCGCTCATCATGGGGATATTAACATAACTGTTGGGGTATCTGATTGTCACTTCTTCAAGCAAGGGACATTTCAGATGGCTCTCTTGAAAGCAGTATAAAGACCTCAAGAAATGTGGATAGTCATTGCAAAAAGTTGTTTGCATGATTTTCTGTTTCTCTGGGGATGGATGTCTTGGTAAACATAGTTTATAGGCAGAAAACAAATTGTTAAAAATATACACATGGCTTGGCAAAATATATACAGAAAAATACAGCAAAATATATACAGAAAACCTGATGAAACAATTCTCACTTACAGATGGCAGCAAACAAGTACCCAGCACTTTCTATTAGACTTTTAGAGGGGGATCATTTTTTCTCTCTATTTAAATACAATTCAGGGATTTACTTCTGATTTAGCACTTTACTTGCCTGTGGAATGAAACAGATTTCACACTATTTTCTTGTGTTCTGATGTTCCATGAAAAAACAAAGAAATTTAATTAATCAAGATAACGTATTAACTCCACCAAGGACAAAACCTTCCTCTTATGCAACTATTTTGGTGTTTTATATTGCCACAATTAACCACAGAGAGATTTAAACAGAAAATCAATAGCTACAGCAAAATCCCAGCATAGCTATAGAATTCTTTGTCCTGCTGTAGGTTAAAACTCAGCTTGTAGGGATAATGCAATGAGGCTGACACAAAAATAGTGGCTCATTTTTTTTTCTTTCCCTTATCATTATCAGCAGTGTTAGATGGATAACTTAGAATAGAAAGGACAAAAATTGTTCTTTCTAAATAATAATGGCAGAGCAAATTCATCTGGACTCCAGTGGAAGCCAAACCTCTGACTACAAATATCTCTTGCACAGAGGTTCACAGGGGCACCACAGAGAAACCTAGAGGGCTAAATTTGATCTTTGATGGAATGGATATTTATTACTTTTAGAAATATAGGATATGATGGATATGATTTACTAGAGTCTGTATCTTAACCTGGAGTGAGATTCAAAACTTTTTAAAAGCCTGAAATAAAGCATAAAAATTGCCATAATTTATAGTGTACCAAAGCTTTCATCTAAACTTACCAAGGAATAAAATGTGAAGCCTGAATTTCAATAACTTCAATTAAGCAGGACTCTGACTTTTGTAAAAGCTAGGGACAAGTTGCTTATTTGTGTTTCCTGTTTTTACCAGCATCTTATGTGTTTCCTTAATTTAAGCCAAATGCTTCTTTTCAAGAAACTCACTTCTGGTAAACATTCTGTTTTGTCCTTAGTCACAACAAGTTATTGAATATATTTGTTAGATAATTTGGTCCAGTTCAGTGAACTACAGCATATTCCTGAAGGCCACTGGTTTGAAGCAATTATTTTCTCACTTTTCTCAATTCCTTTTTTTTTTTTTTGTCTCACAAACTTTTCTTCAAGTCAGTCTGTTTTGTTTTTAAAAGAACTTCAACTTTTCCTAAGTCCCTTCTCTGCAATCGTTCTAACATCATTGCTAAATCTACCACCAGTAATTGCATGAATTCTAAGGCTGTGTTTTTGAAAAATCAGCATCAAGATACTTTATAATATTATTTTATTTACAAGTTATGGTGGGAGCAGCCTACAAGAAAGATGGACATGGCAGTTCTCAAGGGTATGTAGTATTAAGACAAGAAGAAATATTTAAAATAAAAAAAGAGGGTTTAGATTAGATATGAGAACAAATTTTTCACTCTGTGGGTGGTGAAGGACAAGAACAGGTTGCTCCTGTAAGCAGTGGATGCTCCATCCCCAGAAATACTAAAGGACTATTTGGATGAGGCTTTGAACAACTAGGCAGAGTAGAAGGTGTCCCTGCACATGGCAACAAGGGTGGAACTAGATGATCTTTAAAGGTCCCTTCCAACCTAAACCATTCTAAGATTCTACAACTCTATGATTCTAAATCAAATAGCAGAGCATAAGTGTGGTATATATAATTCCTGAATGTTAGCATATGAAGCATCCAGATTAGAATAAGTGGCCACACTGGAATTTAGCAACAGCAAACTCTGACACCTATCAGAAAACTTGGGCTGCAAATGATCATTTCAGAAAGTATTTTAAAGCAGGCTCAACGCTCAATACACCACCACTTCCCCTCCACCCCCTGAGAGATAGAGAAAATGAGATGTCAGCAATCAACACAGTCAACAGAGGCAATGCAGCATCTGACAGCATTTATGTTAATAGCACTTCCTTGTCCCACAGTCCCAAGAAATATGCTGTCAAAGCTCCACATGTAACTGGGACATCTCACTATGGCTGTCTCATCCTCAGATGAGGATCTCCTGACAAAAATTTGAACATACAATTAAGCTTTCTTGTTTACCAGTGAATTCAATGTTTGAAGAATCTATGATCCAAACTCAAGTCAGAGTAAAGATTAATTTTATGACACTTTTTTGAGCCAGTTGGACATATGTTTTTCTACTAAAATTTCCTAATCATGAGCCATTTAAGGAGGTTTTGATCCCATTCTGCTTCACAGAGCATTAACCATTTCTAGCCTCCTCAAAAGAAGTTTGTTTTCCTGAAAGATATTTTAAACCAAGATCAAAAGATGAACAGACAAGAAAATTATTTCTACTTATTTCAAAGTCTGCACTTAAAACCATTATTAGATGTCCAAATTATTGCAGAATTATTTCTGCTTACCTTGTACAATGGTACCAACTTTTTTAGCCAGGAAGCAAATTTCTCTGGGGTCAATCAACACACAAATGTCTCCTTTATACTAAATATAGGAAGCAAGATGAGTTATGTTAAGCAATTCCTCTACAATGTGTGACTTTAAATATTACAGTACATTGTTGTTAAGAGAAGAAAATATAATGGTGCGAGGTCTGGTAATTTTTAAAAATTTGGACCCTATGTTTATTTGGGAGGAGAGGAGATATATTCACTTTCTTCATGTGAAAGTCGGCTGTTAATTTTTATTTCAAAATGTACAAGGAATGTTTGAAAAACATAGGTATTTTTCAGATTCAGATTACAAATAGTTCTTAATCTAAAAGCATTTTCTATAGGAATTTGCCTATATTCAAGTTTTGAAAAGACATGAAACATCTGGAAAGCAAAGTGAAAAAAGTAAATGCTGGTTTTATTATGATTTTCAGTTTGTTAAGAGGGCCAGAATCAGGAGTACTGAGTAATTCTGATTTGCAATTCTATTTAGATTCTATGTGCTAGAAAGTGCAGACCCTTTCACTGTCAGAATCTCCTACAAGAACACTGTGTCATCTGCTTGAAATACCAAATCAGTGTTTACACTAACACCTGGAAGTTGTTTCAAATGTTTACTTTAGGATACTTTTAGGCCTAAATTATGTCACATGTCTTTATGTAAATGGATGCGTTGATGTTTGCCACCCTAGTAACAGGCAGATGCTTCACTTTCCAGGTCTAGGGGGTTATTTCCTTCCCATGGATCTCAACAGTACCTCCTGTTACAGAGGAACTGCAAGAACTGGATGGGAATTTTTTTTTTCCTCTACTAATATATTACTTTTCTTACTTCAAAAGAATTTTAAACAGAGTCAGGAATTTCACAAGAGGCTCAGCAGGGAACAGCTAAAATATTTCATTTTGCAGTCTTGATCTTCTTTTTTGATATTTTGAAATAAATTTGCCAATACTTCAAACTAAAAATCTACTTTTTCAAAAGAAAATAATTTTGAAACAAGACATTTTAACACTTTTAGAAATCTTCTCCTTTCTATTCTATATACTATTTCAAGTTGATTGATTAATCAAAAGTATTTCTGGTGTAAAGAATTCAGTTTCAGCAAACAAAAAACCAAAGTTTTGGCAAAGAATCAAAATGAGAGCAGTTTTCTTCTTTTAAGCAGAATCTTCTCACCCCTAAGAAAATAAATTGTGCAATCTACTTGTCCATATGAAACCAACAGTATCAGGCATTGTTTCTAAGGAAATTTCCATGCACCATATGATGTACCAAGATGAACCTCTTAAGACTCATTCATATTGCAGATAATCCCAGCCAATACTGTTCTTTGAAAGTTATTAAAACTTAGAATGGATAGGCACAAGATTATGAGGGAGTTTTTAACACTTGAGAGTATATACACTACATTTACCAGAAGTGGGGCTGCATCTGTAAGATTCCTCCACACTGGTTGTATTTTGAAAAGACCAGACCCTGGGTTTAGAAATTAAAGCATTTCTTAGAGTGTTTATTTAGCATGTTCTGTGTCTTCCAGATGACATGTCCACCTAGTACAGCTGATGACTGACAATATCCAGGATGTCTGTGTCTGCTGAGCAAGTGGACTGAGACAGCCTGCAAGAATATATTCCGTTACTCACTCATCTAGAAAAGATTTATTCTAGTGATTAAAAAAATAACCACTCCTGCAATTTTTTGAGACACCAATCCCTATTATTATGCAATTCTGGAAGCTGTCTCACTTTATGGTTCTAACTAAATAGAGTAGGATTCCCTACTGGATTCCATGAGGAATCAAGCTGGAAGCATGAAGGTTTTGTGTATGCCTGCCTTTCATCTGAGTTTTGCCTTAAAACATAAGAGGACAGGAGGTGGGCTAATGAATTTCTTTAAGATTTATGTAACTAAATTAGCCCACTTTACTCCATGCAAATTCCCAGGGACTGCTGAACCACTCACTAATGAATACAAATATAGGTAATTACATTACAAGTTGCTTGACTCTAGACTGTCTGCTTCAGCAGTCAGTGACAACATGGCCAATAGGAGCATTAACCATATTTTACTCTTCAAAAATGCTGTGTCCTTTTGCACATTAATGACTTCCTACATTCCATTCATTTACAAACTATGGTAGGTTGTGATAAAGCAGAAGAGCAGTAAAAATGCTATGTGTAGTAGTGCAGAATCTCAAGTAAATATTTTATGTGTAATACTAAATAAAGTGACGATAAATTTATAGACACACTATGCATGGTTGGGACAGGGAGTAGATGACACTGCAAAATTACATATATTTGTTTCTTTTGTCTTTTCACATTAGCTTTTCTAGGGTTTGGAAGGAAAAAGAGGAACAGTTTGACTTCCTGTGCAAGAGCACACAACCTTGGTGTATAAAAATATGAAAAATATAAGCTTTTAAAATCATTACTACCCATAATAAAAATTCTGACTTTTGCCAGAGGAGGAAAAAGTATGAAAATACTTAAAACATTTCTTCATGTCCAATAAGAGTTGCCAGGGTTCATAAGGATGCATTGAGGTCTGATAGGAAGACAAGCAGAGAGAGAGGGAAGCCTGGAAGTGCCTTTTGGAAGGTTAGTCTAAGATCCTTGTAGAAATGGCCAGATACCTATAGAAAAGGTACAAGGATTTAAAATATACCTTTCTCTAAATAGTTGCATGTTAAACAAATATAGTTTTGCCATGATGAAATTATTTTATTATAGAACATCACAGTCATAATTCGAGGGGGAGAATTGTAAAGTGCGAACTCAAATCAGACCTGCTGAATGATCTAACCTGAAGAGCACAATTGCATTCTGGGAACACCAGAGACTTTAGCTTGAGACTTTGCAGATATAATGAAAATATGTATTCAAAGACTGCATATAGTTTATGAACTCAGCTACCCCTGGAAAATGAAGTGAAATAATTCTGTATTATTGTATTAATTCATTATGTGGCTGCTTGCTGAACACATGAATGAAATGAAGGCAAAAAAAGCAAAGGTCTCAAAATTATAACTCACTCCCTTACACTCTCTGTTTCAGTTTTCTGTTGCATAAACTGCCCTTTGTTTTGTGTTTAGATTATTCTGGTGGCTTTGAGCAGCCAATAGGAGGGCTTGCGTAAGATAATAAAAGAAGAACCAAGCACATCTGTATTTATTTGCCTGAGCTAAATTAAAGCAGTTTAATTTCTGGTTTTTTTTTTTTTTTCCCTCTCAACTCAGTATATTTATAAGGCAACACAGAAACAGTCTCTGAAAGTTCACCCTGTTTATCAAGGGAGATGAATAAGATACAAAAGGCCACTGTCTCAGTAGAGCACTCAGATTTCATTAGTGAAAAAGACAGTCCTGTACAAAGAGCTGCCCTTACATAAACTTCAGCCATTTGAAATTATGGCTTATGTTGGTAGCAGAAACTTTCCAAATGCTGAGACTAGATTACAAGAGTACCAGCAGTGTCTGGACCCATGTGGAGAGTGTTTGCTGTTTATATTGCAGTTTCTCTGCACTGGAGGTGCAACACAGATGCAGGGAAAAGCAGCAGCTTTGTCATCTCATGTGTCTTTGCAATCAGCCTCATCATTGATTTTCTTGTAATTTCCTTGTGAACTTCTTCAGAAATCATTTATCCATTTTGCAAGCATGCCTTCAAGTGTAACGTATACAACCTGAATACCAAAGAGCATTTGTATTCCGAAACCATGGCAAGAATTTTCTACTTACACTATTATTCATATAGATCAGAAACACACAGACCTTGAAGGCAGTGCTGAAATGAGTCAACTTTCTCAAAGCTTCAATGCCAGACTGAATCATAAATATATTGTTTAGAGAAATTCAATGTCACACAAGTGCATGACAAGAGTTTTATATTTTCTTTAGGCGACACGTGTTTTATCTGTAAATTGTTGTAATCTCAGTGCCACACTGATCTTTGTGCTAGGCTAAACGAGTATTTGGTAAATAAAGCTGGTCAATAAAGATCTTTTTGATAGCAATTGTGAAAAACTCCAAGTGCATCAGACTACAATAATTTTCTTCAGTACTGATTAAATCAATAACAGCTAAATCATTTGGATATGGAAAATTATTTGGGACGTGTAAATCTTGTATTGAAAAGTATCACACAGGATTAGCTATATTAATTTCAACTAAGTCAAAAACACAAGGAAGAGGAAAAAATGTAAGATAATTGCTTCAAAAATAACAGTGAACAACAAATTTAAACACTAGTTTTTCTTTGGATGAGTAAAAAAAGTAACAGCTAAAAGTAACTTCATGTTAGGACACTAATGATATCCTGCAAAATCTGGGGTTTTTCCTACAATCAAATAATATTGAAGCTCAAACAAAACCACTGAGAACTGCACACAAATAAATCTACAAGGATAGCCAGCTGATGATAATTTCTATGGAGTCCATCACAGTCATGGATATATTCTTAACCTATTCTATTACCCCTTTATACATCAAAAATGAAGCTGCCTTTAATTTTCATGTGGTGCTTCAGTTTTATCCAAATTCTGCAGTACACAGTCCTCTCTTCTAAGATTGAATTACTATGACAAAACAAAGTTTTAGTTTGTTTGCTTTGTCCTTGCTTAAAACAAAACAAAATTTGTTCTTACATGCTATTTGTTCTTACCAATGAAGGTGACATTTCAAAAAAAAAAAAAAAAAACCAAAAACCCACAGACCCATAAAACTAACTGGATACCAATCACCTTTTATGCCTTATAATATGATAAAATTTCTACTGTCTACTAAAAATTAGAGAACACAGTAAAATTAAATAGAGCATAGAGTAAGAACACACCTAGACAGCCCTATTAAGAATTTATTTGCAGAGGAAACAGTACAGACAGGGCTGCTCAATCTCTGTAAACTGACTACTCAGCACAATAAAGTTAGATTTCTAGAAACAGCCTGCCCCACAGAGGTCCTCTAGTCTGTGTAAAATAGAGGAACTCACTATTGTTATAGTGACAGCAGAAGGACCACCCAATGCTTAAGGAAAACCAAATAATACTTTGCATGGAAATGCAGGTTATTTTTGTATGGAGAGACTGTTGGATTCCCAGTAAAGAACTGAGCTTACCAAAGGGAAAAAAAACCAAAAAAAAGTCAGAATTGCCTAAATATTACACTATATTTTTAAATACTACACTCCAGTGAGCTACCTTCCTCAGCAAATGCTCTCTCATTTTCAAATTGTTATCTGTCAAAGAAGTAATAAGAGTGGTAAGGACTCTGGAGATCTCCAGTTCTCCAGTCAAACACAGGGGTGTTTGACTCTATCTATACATGCAGATATAAAAACACACATATGCATGAAGGT
This sequence comes from Serinus canaria, assembly GCF_022539315.1. Taxonomy (NCBI): domain Eukaryota; kingdom Metazoa; phylum Chordata; class Aves; order Passeriformes; family Fringillidae; genus Serinus; species Serinus canaria. The sequence continues at coordinate 20,621,807 of NC_066319.1, forward strand.
TTACACACACACACACACACATATATATATATATATATATATATAGGTTTCTACATTTTCTATTTGTGTACTTCAGAGAAAATACCAGTTATTTGGTTGTAGAAAGTTCCAACCATCCTTTGCTCTTAACACAACACAGGGAAGGTTGAGGAAACATCCACATCACCTTTTTTCAGGAAAATCTCAGCAAAGCTGTGCAATTGTCCATTAGCTGGTGACCATGACATCCCTATTGCTCCACCCTGATATAATACAGCTCTGCAGCCAATAAAGTTATTTTAGTTTCAATACCTCTACATTTAAAATATGATAACTGAACAACAGTTATTCAGCTTATTTACTCATGGAATATTTGAATGGCAAGGGGACAAACCATTAAACTTCACAAATATTTTACTATTTGATTGGCATCCTGATTTCTTATAGGGAGATACTTGTCTGTGTTTTTGTTTTCAAAAAAGGTACAGAAACTTCTCTAGCCTAGCTAATATAACAACAAATCTTGATTCTCTACAATCTTTCCTTCTTCCTTAGTTTAGGTTTCTCAGAATCTTGACAGATATTTTTTCTTATGCATGTAGATTTTCCCCAAGAGTTTTAGGAAACACAATACAAGAGAGGGATTGTTGTCATTAAAACCACCAGAGACCCATGTCTTACCCATACAGCTATAGATAATCTCTTTGTCATAAGAAAAGTTAAACTCATACACTGTAGCAGGTCTACTGTATAAAACCATTAAAATACTCCTCTGGCAATATTAATTTTAATGCAAGCTTACAAACACATTGAGCTTCCTTTGCAGCTTTGGAGATGTCTGAGCATCTTACAGTTTTGTCCGTATCCTGTATCACATCATCCATCACAGATAGATAAAGCTAGTAAGACAACTCAAGTAAAAGGCACCAGGAGCATGGCTGGAGGCTGTGCATTTACTAGCTCAAGTTTTTGGTTGCTCACTGAACTCATATACCTTTCATGGTTGATTTCTTTGGACAACTACCTACGGAAATTAAAAGAAAATGTAGGGGGAAAAAATGGGCTTTGTAGGAGATGAATAGACAAAACACCTTCTCTGTCTCCAGCCAGTTATTACACCTCAACAGCTTGAAGGTTTACCCTCTTCTTTCACCTGCACTTCAATTTACACAGTTCCATTCTCAATAACACATCATTATCTACTAAGCAAACTCCCCTGATAATCATGCACTTTTCAGAAGGTCTGTGCATCCTCTAAGGTGCAATATCTCGTTTTCAGAGCTGAATTTAATATATGGCTATATCCTATTATATCTTCTTCTTCTGCAATACTTATTTGTGGTATGATACAGTCTCTAAAAGACAGATCATTGTTCCTGCTATGATAATGGATCAATATTTTGCCTTAATTGTTCTGATTCTGATGGAGTCCTGAGTGTTTCTGGTTGAGGAGAAGTCAGGCAGTTGAGGCCTAATTAAATAAAAATGATACCTGAAAAAAGGCTTCAGTAGTGTCAGTCACGACATTATTACCTTCATTTTTTCTAGCTGAGTTAGATTTAGATAACCTCAAAATTAAAATGTTTTAAACTATGTATAAGCTTAAAATGCAGTAGAAGTCGTGATATGGAATAACTTAACACCACCAATGACAGATTATTGTTAAAACAAAGCTTTTTTTTTTGAAGTTTGGAGAATGGAAAGCACATCAATCAATCAATCAGATGATCTCTTCATGAGGAAAACCACGGACCTGTGGCAGTGAGATACAACATTTCCTAGTTACTTGATAAGAGCACTAATCACCCTGTATACATTTTCTGTCAATAAAGGAAGTAAAACATTCTTCCTGCTTATTACACATCATCTAGTAATCAAAAAATTCACATCCACTTTTTTTGCTAATTAGACTCAGGCCCTGCTGATGGGAGCTGACATTACCCTCTGCACAATTAATTTCTATGCTACGGCATGATGAAGTCAAAGGAAGACATTTTCTGAACTTCCTACCCCACAGCCCTAGGTTTCATCTGGAAAAAGTTCTGTCTGAGCTACATGGATTACTAGCATAGTCAATTCAAGTGCTGACAACCTTAACTTTTTTCTCTAACTGGAATAATAAAGCTTAGGCTATGGCACAGAAGCCTCACACATTAAATCATCAGAAACACTTTTTTAATGGTGGGTACCTTACAGTGTTTTCACATTTAGAGCTGGCAGTGCTCATGTCATTCCCTAATGAGAAAAGAGACATGGCACAAAGACATGGGATGTAAGTTTTTTACCCATCATCTTTTTTTTTTTTTTTTGACTTTTCACTTTAGATGTACAACAGGTGCTTGTAGGAAAACCACTACTCCAACTTAATCATGCTCACTGAGATAAAATGCTAAGAGGCAGCTCTGGGGGGAGAATGACAAAACACATTTGCATAGCTTGCACTACAGATTTTATTTAATTTAGGAAGAAAGGCCTGTGAGGCTTACAACATTGTCAAAAGCTGTAAATATAAAAGTGCCTTCAGTATTTCCTCAAGTGCTAAGTAAAAGGTCCTTTAGATTCAGAGGTTAAGTTGGACTGATGAAATCAGTCTTCATACCCTTTCAAGCTCATCTTTGGAGGGCAAATATGGCATGGGTGAACTATATCATCTTGAAAAGAGTTTCAGCTACCTCACTGGAAGAAAATCTCATTCAGCTCTGGACTTCCCAAGTACAACCACAAAAGTCTTGTTTGTGAATTAAAATAAATATACACACAGAATAATAATAATTTTTGTCCTTCAATGAAAAGTCCTAAATGCCAACAAAAAGAACTAGATCACCACCAATACCTTCTTCCACATCTATAATGGATCACAATGTATTACATGCCTATACCACACATGTGAAATAGTTCATTCAGTTTTTTCTCCTACCATGGTTGATCCAAGTATCTCATGCTTCAATATGCATTCAAAAAACTTTCTAGAAGAGGCACATTATTTAATCATCAAATTATCTAATTGCTTTTTGAACAAACAGATTAACATGGATACTATCCAGATCTGACATATGATTCCTAAACTCACTAAAAATAACATCAAAGAAGAAATGGAGTAAATAAAACAGCTTCAGAAGGAAGGCCAAAAAAGCACGAAGGTGTTTACTTCATATGGGAAAGGATGGATTACAGTCTCCTTTTCTTGTTTGTACTCCCAGAGTATTCTTACACAAAGGCTGATGAAGAGAAAATGAAAAAAAATGAAGGGAAACAAGAAGTGCCTGTTAGCTCTCTACTAGTGACACAAAACTTCACCTGTGGAGCAAAGAAAAGTGTCCTTTGGTGCAGCTGTCAGGTGGGTCTAAATCCTATGTTAAAATACATAATCTGTCTTTGAATATAAGTACATCAGGAGTAAAAATGCTTGTTTAGTCAAAACTTGTTTTAGAGTAATTTCTGTATACAATAAGCCTTTCAGCTAAGCAGTGAATAAACTCAACTTCATAAAATTTTCTTCTGTTTCAAATAGATTTCAAAAGCCCAGTCTAGACTTGTCCTTTGTTCTGGCAACACATTTTAAAAGAAATTTCAATGTTACCAAAACCATTTTGTTAAGGACCCTTTTTTTAATCTGCACGCTTGAAGTAGTTTCTTGTGCAAATGGAAAATCCATTACATTTTTTATCTGACACTTGTAGAGGTTTCATTTTTAACATAATAAACAAAGAAAAGCTGAAGCCCACTTTTTCTCTTTTATTTCAATCTGTGAGAAACAGGCATAGATGCTTGAACTATAAACCGTGAAGATAAGTGGCTTTAAAGCTCAGAAACTAGAGATGAAAGTCTCAAAGTGTGCTGCATCATTTTACAACTCACGTTCCCATCTCAATATTTGCATTCGTCTTCTTATGATATTTTCTAAGGGAACATTTCAGCTACTAAAAATATGTAATAAACAGAAGTGTAATAAACTGAGAAAATGTTGCCCTTGAGCTTTAGAAATTTTTATTAAAAACCATGCAGCCAACTTCCAGCTAATATGCTATGCAATATGATGCTTACAGTACCTGCTCTCTCAAATACACATAGGCATGATATCATTCTGATGAACCAAGCAATACTTGTGTAATAAACACACATGCATTCACAAGCTACTTTCAGATGTATTTAGTTATTGAAATATGTAACAGTCTAATGAAAATCAGTATCTACATTACTTAGTCTTCAATTTCCATCCAAGTATTTTGCTGATTGCATCATTGACGATTTTAATAATGTCTTATTTAGATATAGGCTGTATCAGAGGAACTTCAGAAACATTTTAGGACTAATTTTTTGAAAGAAGAAAGGAAGGAATCAGAACCATTCTCTTTCCAAAGGCATTTTAAAATCCAACCCATACTGAACTGACACAACATGCCATCTGAAAAACACCATTACTGCCACTTCTACAGTATTTCAACTTCAGGACACATCGTACCCTAGCTTTCACTGATGGAAACCCTTCAATCTATCCTTCCAAACTCAACACTGAACATTACAGAGATTACAACCATCTTAATTATACCAAGTTAGAAAGGATACTCAGTGATATTTCACCAGAAACAGTCTTATCTCTTTTGCAAAGGAAAAAAAATCAAACAGCAAAAACTTAGAATATTAAAACACTCTAGATAGCTTTGGGGTGTACTTGTCTGACCAAATGGATACAGCAGTTTTGTGCCAGCCAGGACAACCACTGGACGACAGAAATTTTAAGATCTTTTCTGATTTAGGAAGGTGTGTGTCTTTAACATACATCTTACTACACATACTGTGACATGAGTATATATGACACATATATTATCAAACAAAGTCTGTTTTTCTAGAACAAGGTAGTTTTGAAGGTCAACAACTACAATAGTCATGAGCAAGAGCAGTACCCTTTGGCTATTCTAGACTATATGTTAGAAACTTTGTACCAAGTGTAAAGGTTCAGTCAATAGTTGTATAATACACTTCAAGTAGAAAGGGAGAGTAAGACAAGCCCTGGCTGCAGAGTATCCAAGGGCCTTGCCATGAGATCCACTCCAACAAGAGCAAGAAAATCCCAGCAAGTGAGTACGCTTTCAAGAATTCTTTCCCCCAAATTCATAATCATTCTACCAGAAGGACAGGTAAACAAAGTCTTAGCATTTCTATTACCCACCAGATTTCCATTTCTCTATCCACATTCCAGAGCAGGATTTGGCACTAGCTAATACAGGTCTTATAAATAGTAATGAGGATTTCAGAATTCTTTCCAATACTAAATCCAGGAACTTACTCCCGGTAACATTCTCCAAACGCAAATAAAACAATTGCCTAGCTGGCTTGGATGCACTTGTGCAAGACCAGGAATTTGTGGAAATGATATTTGGTACTGGCTGGTCTCATATCTGGTGTGGTAAGCCAAAATTATCTCCACAGCAGAGCATTCCTTAACGCAGTCAGACTGAACACACAGAGAACAGATTGAGCACAGCAGCAGGGGGCATGACAGCAATCAGTGATCCATACTGACTTTAGTCCATACTCCTCCCTTTTCCCAGTAACTGCAATTTGCCTACTGATTGTGACCCAGTGGTCTCAAAAAGTACTACATGAAAATTTGGTTCCACAAGACATGTCACTATTTATGGGTATTTTCAAAAACTACTTACAAGACAGCTGCCCATTTGCAGCCCAGTTCCCAAAATTAGAATATCTTCCAGGACCAGATTTGTTTTCAATCAAATTCTAAGTGTCTTAATACATCCCCACTTATTTCTGTGGCTTATTTCAGAACTGAACTTTTGCTTTCAGCTTATGTGTTATGTCTGGCGTGGTAGAGAGGACACCACTCAAATATAAAGAATGGTTTCACAATATTCTAAAAAGGGTTCTAAAATATGCCTGTATTTTAAACTCTTTGCTTTCTCAGCATGCATTGGACCATCATGTCACAAAGCACGATGAGGCAGCTTTCATAAACTATAATTCTCCTATCATTCCTCATCACAGATCTGAATGCAGAATGATCATGTGACAAGGGTTAGCTGCTCCCTAAGTGATGAGGAGACAGAAGCCAAATGAGATAAAAAGGTTAGCAAAGATAAAATAACAGGGAGATGCATAACCGTAGGGCAGGTCCCAGATCAAACCAGGAAAACAGTCAGTGGGTCAGAAGAAACTGCAGATAATCAGGGTGAGGTAGTATCCAGAGATCAGTGAGCAGGTTCAGAGGCACAGAACAAGTCAAGATAGGATGCCAGTCCATGGGTTAGGACCCAGACCAACAGGATCTGTGTCTGGGTACACAAATGGCTGAGCCAGCCAGCAATCAACACTGCCAGCACAGCTCAGACAGAGGCTGAGGACTCCAGACTGAGCCAACACAGAGCTCTTTGGTTTACAGACAGAGATATGGATGGAGGCCATAGCTGAGGCTGCTCTGGGCCATTAGAGATATTGGGACACTCAATGCCCTAACATGGGTGATCTTTGCCACCTGCTCATGATTTGGAGATTACCCAACAATCTGTGGTGATTAGACAGTTATGTGGACAATGCAAAAGAGATACTCCAAACTTGGCAACCCTCACTGGGAGAACTTCCCTAGAGATTCTTTATCACTCAAAGAAGAGGGCAATATTCAATTTAAGCCAAAAGCAGGATTTTTTTTTTTAGTTTTAAAATGAAGCACCCTTAATATACAGTTTTAGCTGTGCTAAGATAGCACACAAAACGAGATTAATAGCATTCAGATAAGCATTAGACTTAATAGGCTTAATGAGAACATGTGAAATAGAATAATTTTACAGAAGATAAAACCTCAAGCTCTAAGGCATATTTCTACCAGGAAATGAGAGAAGCTAAAAAGTTCATTCCATTATGATTCACTTTTCAGAATAGTTATGATCAGAAATGAGCACTTGAAAAACAAAGAAAACAGACAGCCCTCTTCAGTTTTTAAAAGGAGCAACTTATATGCAATACAAGCTGTTCTCATACTGGAGGGCTTTTAAAGTTCCCCTCTCCTACTTACTGTTATAACTATGGTTGCTTTTTAGATATTGCAAATATATAAACTCTAATGTTCAGATGCCTAATTTCATAGATTGTCCAAGAGTCAAGAATGTCTCTTGATGGATCAAGCATTCAGCCTGTGTCTAATTTCCCCATTTGTGCTACAGCATTAATAACGTTTTTCTAGTTCACAGTAAAACGAATATTTTAACAATTGCAATAGATGAAGATACTAAAAATTTAGGGTAGAGGACAAATAAGTGTTGGGTTAGCATTCATTAAAAAACATGCAGACCACCAATGATCAAGTTTCAACCATTACCTTACTCTCCCCTCTCCACCTACAACAGAATATCTCAAAATTTTCAGCAAGGATTTAAGATTGGAGAATAATGAAATATTCAACCTTAGGAAGACAGAAGTGTCTGGGAATGACACTAAATTGAGAGGGAGAATTCAACTGCTGCAGGTAGGAAGATTTTGTAAAAGGATGAGGAAAGGCTGGGTAGATGGCCAAGACCAATGGTATGAGGTTCAACCAGATAGTGCTGGGTCCTGCACCTCAGTCACAACAACCCCAGGCACCGCTACGGGCTTGCACAAGAGTGCCTGAAGAGATACCCAGCACAAAAGGACCTGGAGATGCTGGATGGGAGCCAGTGTGTGTCCAGGTGGACAAGAAGGCCAGAGGCATCCTGGCTTGTAGCAAGAATATTGTGACCAGCAGGACCAGGCTGTGCTTGCTACTGGTGATGATCTGCCTCAAATCCTGTGTTCAGTTTTGGGCCCCTCAGTAGGAGCCTCAAACTCTGGTGCTGGAGGTCCCCCATACTGAGGTGCTGGAGTGTGTCCAGAGAAGGGCAACTGAGCTGGGAAAGAGTTTGGAGCACAAGTCTCATGAGGAGCAGCTGGAGGAAGGAGCTGGGGATTTTTAGCCTGGAGAAAAGGAGGCTCAGGGGAGACCTTATCACTCTCTATGAGTCCCTGAAAGGAGGCTGTAACCAGGTAGGGATTGATCTCTTTTGTAAGGCAACTAATAACAGGAGAGAGGTCATAGCCTCGAGTTGCACCAGGGGAGGCTTATGTTGGACATCAGGAGGAATTTCTTCACAGAAGGAGCTGTTAAGCACTAAAGTGGGCTGCTCAAGGGAGATGGTGGAGTCACCATCCTTGGAGGCATTCAAGAAATGAATGGACATAGCACTAAGTGCTATTGTCTAGTTAACAATATGGAAATATGACAGCAATTGGACTTGTTGATTTTAGAGGTCTTTTCCAACCTAAAAGATTCATGTGATTGATTTTGTGTGTGATTATGTTGCCAAATGCCTTAAGACCTGGGTCTTTATCCTGTGTTGACTTCATCAACATCCTACATAAACAGCCTTTTAGTCAGTTCCTTGATTTACTTAATGATGAAGGCTCCTGCAGGAATACACCTGACTCTTCCCTTACACACTTTTAATAAGCTGTTAAAACACATAGTTCTGATGATTAGATTTTGTCTGGCATTAGGTTTTATTTATGTTTTCATACTTGGAGGTATGCTTTCTCAAAGCCAGCCTCTTAACTATAAGAAACAAGAAGATTCATTTTTGCAATGCATTAGCACAAAGCGCCCCTTAATGGCCTGACAGCCTGCACACTAAACTGATAGTCTTATTTGCATAAGAAGAGAGGCAGGAAGTGCATGGAGACAGATGGGTGAATATTAATTAATGTTTATAGGGCTGAGGAAAATAAGCAATTTGAAATTTGTAATACCCTCTTCCCAAAAAACCTTGACTTATTTACATTATAATATAATACTAGAAGACAAAATGTACTAGATGCATAAGGAGCTAAAAGCTTTATGTTAAGTATTTCTTGAAAGATAAGGACAGGAAGATGCACAGCTAAGACTGTTCCAGCTCAACTCTTCCAGCACTGGAAGAGGGAAAAGTAATTTCTCACATGCTAGAAATATCTTCTAACCAGAAAACTATGTCATTTAAACTTGCCTTTAGGTGAACATCCCAACTAAAACTCACTAAATATTAGAACTGTAATGCTATTACTGAAAATCTGATCAGGTTGCTGATGAAACACCACAGACAGAGCTATGAATATTAAAGGTTAGAATGTCAATATAAAGACTTATTGTCCATGGTTTCCATGTATTCTATCATTCTGGCAAACAGTTACCATTACTGAGAAGCTGTGACTTTCTCACTGTCAAATTAAGCACAGCACAGCAGCTGTGATTCTGAACATGTGCCATGTTACCTCAGAACAGAGATGATCAGGTACAACCAAACATCACATCTACTCCAGCTCTGAAAACTGGGGCGTGTGACCCTTGCACATAACCAGCACGTTATTGAATATATCATGTAAAGAATGTGGCTGCACTTCCCCAACACAGTCCACATGCTGAAAGGCCACACTAATTATGTCTATAAAGGACAACTACTGTGCTAGTGTGTGCACTAGATACTGGCACACTAATGTTCTGCTGATATTACTGCATTCTTGTACAATTTTTTTTATAAGCCTTCATTAAATACCTATTCATCATACTTCAGTATGAAAAGGGCAGCTTTGCATGATTTGAAGTTGATGGCAGTATAATAAGTTAGATGAAAGAACAGCCTTGAAATGAGAATAAATTTTTCACAATTTTCAGGCTTCATTTCTTTTTTAGGCAGGAAGAACAGGATCTAAAATTGCATAACTGCATAAAAAAGCTATATCACTGATATACAATAGGATGTTATTTTATTCACACCCAATAGTAACTCAGTGGACCTGTTCACATGTAGATGAGTAAAGTCTAAAGTCCTATAAATTTTGCTGTGAATTAATTCACAATGTGCCTGCAATGACTCTGAAAAGTTGATAACTTGGAATTGTCCTTTCCAACCCAGCATATTCTGCAATTCTATGATTAAGAGTCCACATCGTTTCCACTGCACAGATCTGCCATTGCTACTAAAAAGGTAAAATCAAGCCTTAAAAAAGAAATGGGGAAAAAAAAGAAAAATTTAAAAGGAGGGAAAAAAAAGGAAAAAAAATCTAAAAGCAGAAAAGGAGAAAAAAAAGGACCAAGATGGAGAGGAAGAAGAAGGACAATAAAAGTTTACTTTTTTTCATTTAGTTGGGTAGATCCTTAACCCAAGGGAAATTGAGACACTTCTGTTAAACAGGCAGCAACTATTTTAAAAATTAGAATTCTATCCGTATGCCATGTTTACTGCTCTTGATGGAAAAATTACACACAAATTTTTTTAGAAATACTTTTCTTCTTTCTTTTCAACTAGGATCATCAGTTTTTCATTATGCTAAAACTGCAATTCCTCTTAAAAATAATAAAGAAACTTTTTTTTCCTGACAAGAATGTATAGAGAGATCAAAATTACATACATGTGTGTGTGTGCATGAATTCATGCTTGCTATAAGCAAATAATGTATGGCATATACTCAAGGTTCATTTCTAAATAAATCAAGAAAAATATTTAGACATGAAGCACAATAGATTGCTTGAAATCTCATTAGAGTCTTTATTGAAGTCAAAACCACTGTCAAGCTTCATGCCCCTCTTTAGTCAAGATGCAGATGGGGTAGAGCTCCCAGACACCTGCACAGCTTCTCATTCTACACAACAGTCTGTCCCCCACACTCCTGGGAAACACGGAGAGTGGGTTACCCAGGACTGTGTACCAAGAAAACATGGTCCCCAAGAAACAGCACAAAAATATTTGCCTGTGATCTGTTGAAAGTTCATTGACCTGAAGGTGATTTCAGGACACACTTTCAATTTTAACCTACAGAGGTTCCCAACAGAAAACGGTGTCACAAGACTGAATAGTGAAACAACAAATGCCACTAGTTTAAACAACCAGATTTTCCTGGGTTCTAAGTCCATGGGTGTTGGTCGACAGTATGAAATTTCAGATAGAAATGTTAGTTTGAAACACGTAAAACTTTATTTAACTGAATCAAATATGAACTTATGTATAATTTTTTGTCTTAGATTCCCTAGTGCCATTTAACTATCTACAGTATTATGGTAGTCAGCCTCACTTCATTCACACATTCTCAGGCTGAAAAGTCTTTTTAAAATTTGTAGTCTTCACTTTTGGCAGTATTTAATCCTTCCTTTCAATTTTTCATTTTTTTTTCCTTTGGGTTACCTCAGAAAACTTTCTCTATTGGACTTTTAGAGCCTTACATCAACAAATCATCTCTATTTTTTGCAAGATGCTCCTGCTTCCTTAAAAGAGTAATTCTTTGAACCTAATCTGAATAAAAAGAGTTGACATATTGCCATTTTTTTTTTTTTTCATTTAGACAACAGGTTTCCAACTCCAAATCATGTAACCTGTTAAATGTCTTCTGAAGACAAGACATAAGGAGCAAAAATATGACAAAATAATAAAAGAGGATTGACATATAATCACAACAATAATTCACAGACTGTTCACAGATTGACTCCCAGATCTATACCTCAATATAGAAAAAGGATGATGCAGACAAAAAAACATTAGTATATTTCTGTACTTTTGCTTTATATGGAGGAAGGAAAATAACCCAAGAAAACCAACAAAACAATTTCAGACCGTTGAAAGCTGTTGTTCTTATTGCACATGCCAAGACTTATTTAGTCTATATCCAATTTTAAGACTCTCAGAAGATAACAGCTAAGCTCTACTCCTCCCTAGCATAGCTGGTTAGTGTTAAAATGGAATCAAATACCGATCATCCCAGAAGTACTAGCAGTCAGGGTTTTAGAACTGTTTCTAATAATAAAGAAAAGATAGAGATTTTATATAGTGGGCAGAAAAACTAGAGAGAGCAGTGGAGGTGGAAAAGCAAAAGCATTAGAGATAGGAATAAATTCAAAATTGTTCTGTAGTCACTGGAGCACAAATGCAGCTCACCTAAGATTATCAGGCATTTATCTGTCTCAAATATTAAAAATAACATGTAAAATAATGTTTTGATTTGCCTTAGAAGACACTGCAGTCAAATAGATCCCCTAGCAGCTGTAGCACCAGTGAGTATAAATCATGTGATGCCCAGTAAAATTAGGATTTTAAATTAAGATGGAACAGTTCAGAAAAGAACAGTCTAGTCAGCTCTGAGATGTTTTAATCCACATGGGTAACACGAGGGACGAAGAGGGACGGGGAATAAAAAAGATTTGTCCAAACCAGACAGAGAGGAGCTGCTTTTTCCTCTGTATTCCTTGATAATAAACTTAGAAGATCTTGTTTAACACTACTGCTTTACCTTTCATAACAATTGAATGTGGGTTCCTATTTTAAGCCTTCATTCAAATTGCTCCCTATATGATTAACAGAGATGCTGGAGAGTTTGAGCTCATCAGTTGACGAAATAGCTTGAAATGAGAACTGCTGGATCACTTTTCAACATTCATCACAAGTGCTGGACAATCATGTACATTAATTTATAAATGTGGATTTAACTCAGAACTTTAGAGTGTTCAGAATTATACTATAGCCATGCATAGTTTAGTGGTTTGATATCTCTCAGATGCATCTGTTAAACACACACAGGTAATGTTGAAAAAAAGAACATGCACTGCTAACATGGTTTTGAAGACAAGCTTATTAACAGAAAACAGGAGAAGGTCCTGGCTGAAAGCTGCAAATGGAAAACAAAAGGTTCCATAATACTCCCCAATATATGCTTAGTCTGCAGTTTCCAGTGTTGGCATAACTTGCACATGGATTTTAGAACAGGTTGCATCATTTGCTTTCTCCTTACAAAGAACTTACAAAGCACTATCATCCTGAGAGACCTGGCAATTTGAGCCTGTAAGCATTCCACTTTGTTCCAGTCTAGAGCTAAGTGCATATTTAAAGGTAAAATAATAAACATTGTACACAACAGCCCTTAGGTACTCCCAAAGAATAAAAGGTTGTATGCAAAAGTAAAGGATTGTTTTGCTGTTTGAAATGAGCTAAGATAGATAATAACTGGTCACATTTAGAGAATGAGATGTTAAAAACAGAGAGGCTTTGGAGCATCAGAGTTCTAAAGCTTCTGCTATTACAGCCTTTTATGATTGAATCACTACTGCTTGATGGAGCATTTACTCTTAAATTACACTGTTGAAGACACTAATGAAGCAGGAGACCTGGTGAGATAAATCAACATTTTTAGCTTTCAAAAGTTATCATCATTATTACTAATTCCAACAGCAAAAGTATAATACCTAACAAAAAACTATCCAGAATAATGCAAAATTGCATGGTTGTTCATTTGAATGACAGTGAGGCAAAGAAAAATCTCTCTTTGTCTATGCCTAGTCTATTTGTGTGATAGAAAATTTAATCATTCATCCATTCCAAAATCCGCTGTCTCAACTTATTAAACCTCATTGAGAGGGCTGGTCTCAAGAAAGCTCTTATTTACATAAAATTGTTAAAATGTTCACACACAAAATTGTTATAAAGTTTGTGAATTTTTAAAAGAATTGACAGAAGTTAATGTCCTTGCATTCTAAATCCAATCCAGAAAATTGTCATTTCAAAATCAGGAATGAAAATATTCACCAGTAAGAATAACTGAAATCAGTATTTATTTTTCCAGCTCCTTTAACCCTTCTCCTGTTTAATAGCTGATACCACAAAAATACAATCAGCTGGGAAATCATGCTTGTTACACAGCATTAACAATTTACCACCACAGTAGATGAGGATGGGAACACAGGTTCCTACACTCATGATTACATGTATAATTTTTATACTTGTATTCATTCACACTCGTGGTATATGTTAAATACTTAGAACAGAACTGTTGCCATCAGTTTAACAGTTTTGCATCCCCATTCCCAGAAAATTAAAATAATCTGATATTTGAAGTTAGATATTATAGCAAGTCAATCAAACACTATTTTATACAGAGATCTCTCTGCTATATTTTAAAATGTTCTCTCACTGTACTTTGAAGATAGAACCTAAAGATGGAATATATTATTTTGTTGCTTCTAAATTTTGAAGAGGATTCAACAGAGAGCTCATGCTAAAACCAAAAAATTATTTTATCTATAAAAGTTTCTAGACCCGTTCTTATTAATAAATGTCAATAATAAAAATGAGGAAATGTAGAAACTATCAATATATTTGATTTGTTGTGTGCAATATATTTGATTTGTTGTGTGATGATAATAGTTATTTTATTAATCCACTCTTCTCGGAATTTTAGGTGTCACTTGGAATACTCCATGTATTCTATTCAACTCTCCTAATTATCAGGTATTTTTAACACATGGGAGACTTGCATTCACTCCCATGACTGTGATATCAAGGAAAACCAATTAATACCCCAAAATTTTCAGTCCAAGAGATTTCACAAGATACAGGATGACTGCCACAAAGATAATTCTTATCCTGACTAGACCAGATTTTCTGCAGCCTTATGTCCCTGAAGTAGTGAAAAGCAAATACAAGGCCAAAAAAAAGCACATACAAAAAGCACATACAAGGCCAAAAAACCACTATAAAGCAGATGCTACCACTCTGTCCCCAATCTTGTCCCTTCCCCCTACACTGATATTATCCTTTCACACTACACTTTAGTACCTAAACACTCTTTGCTCATGACACCCTTTACAAACCTAGAGTAAACTCAATATTTGCATTAAATGGAGTGGAGATAAATGCTCTCTGTTGTTTTAAGTGAGCAATGAAATTATAAATTAATGGCAAAATCCAAAAGCATTGCAGCCAAAACGATCATCGTCCATGCCCAAAGTCTCCAACTTTCACTACATCTACTCAGCTTGACAAATTGTTTTCTCTGCCTAGGTCACCCAAAGATTTAATTTTGGTTGGAACATTCAGTCAACATTCACATCCTTTATTCGTCTCCCCATCCCCTCCTAATTAAAGGCTTACCATTGTTGGTTTCAAGACTACTCATTTGTTTGAGCATGCTACTCAAACATCAGGTTCATGACCCCTTCAGGTGCCAGCAACTCTATGAAAACTCTAGCACATCTTCCAGTTTTGGTACAGTGCAAGGATCTCATACACAGCTTTTACCCCAGGTCATTCTCACTCCTTACATGACCCTACAAGAGTTTCTTGAAGATATTTCTAAGTTAAAATAATGGCTGCCTAACAAGATTACAAAACCCTAAGTACTCACACTCCTTTTAAGCAGGAAGAATTCTCAGGAAGAAGAGAAATTTAGCTCTTATACACAAATAATATTGAAAACCAATAATATCTAGACCATGCAATTATCAAGGCAAAGTCTTTGCACATATAGCATCTGTTACTATTTGTATATGCAAATTATAAATAAGGTTTCCACAAAGAGCAGACTCCAAAAGAGGCCCATGTGGATGGTGAGGGCCTGTAGGGGAAGTCATATGAGAAATGGCTGAGGTCACTTGGTCTGCTTAGCCTGGAGGAGACTGACAGAAGACCTCATCATAGTCTATGACTTCCTTGCAAAAGGAAAAGGAGGGAGATGCTCATCTCTGTCTGGGGACTGGTTCTGATAGGAACCGAGGGAACAGCAGAAAGCTGAGTCGTGGGAGTTTTAAGCTGGATATTAAGAAAAGGTTTTTCCTCCAGAGAGTGGTTGGGCACTGGAGCAGGCTCCCCAAGGAAGTAATTTCAGCATCAAATCTATCAGAATTTAAGAAAGATTTGTACAACTCATTCAGGCACATAATGCAGTTCTTGGTGCTGTCCTGTGTAGGGTCAGGTGTTGGACTCGATGATCCTTGTAGGTCCTTTCCAACTCAGGACATTATTCTATGATTCCAAGCACAATTGTTATATGCTTTGTCTACTGGCATGAGCTGATCCTGAGAACACCCATGAAGAGCCACAGATGTTCTAAAAGTGAAATAGCTTCTCTGAGCTTTACAGCTTTTCATCTTTCTCTGTGGTTCTTGAAAGAAAATTTCTCACACATCAGAGTTCTTCCTTTCAAGCTGGCCCTTTACATGGGATTTTACAACTGCCATTTTACTTTGTACAGACAAAAAAGAGACAACCTATTTTGTCTGCATCCAATTACTTTTTTCCCAGTGAAGCAATAATATTGTAGAAAGATCCTCTAGCAGTTTCTAAGTCTACATATACTAAAATATCAATCCTATACTGGGTAAAAAAAGAGGCATTTTTGTCAGAATTATTTCTTGGTGATTTCTGTAGTTCTTTTCTAGGGCTGTTTGGCCATCCATGTGTAACACAGCAAGAGATTGAATTCCACCACTATAATGAGCCACAGAAAAGGAACAGACGACATCAAAGACAATTGTAATATCGTATCCTATGATGAATGATGGCAAGGAATTTCTTTCATACAGTTTCCAGATCACCCTAGAAAATGGAACTATACATCCCTGGGAATGAAGAGAAGAAAAAGAAATCCTCAGAAGACCATCACAATTTAGAAAAAGGACAGAACAAAAAAAAGACAGCTGTACTAACATACTGACCTGATAGCCATTTAACTTGAAAGAATGAGATGGAAATTCATTCTGTCCCTAAACATGGAGAATAACTTAAACCTAAATTTACACCAACAAACCTAAGGATACACTAACAAAACAGGAGAATTTAACTCCAGTGTAACTTGCTACCATACTACCTTCTTTTGAGTTTTAGTTCTAGTAATTTAAAAACTGAATTTTGCAACTGCAGCAGAGAAAGGAGGAAAAAAAACCCACACATCTAAACCACCTTCTTGACCTCAATAAATGACCAGGAAAGCTTTGAAGTTTAAAATTAACACAAATAAAAGTGTGAATTAGAGGCTGCCAACAACATCCTTTCAATAAAATGGAACATCAGATATCAATATGTTCCTATTTATGGCAGGAATTTTTAGACATATTTACATAACCCTTATTTCAAACCTCACCTTAAAACCATTAAGTTTCTCTGACTCTACTTAGAAATCATTTTAGAACCACACTTCATGACTTATTGCAGACCTTCTTCAGTTTATGATTGGTTAATAATAACTTATACAGTTTTATTATTGTCTTTTAACATAGTTATTCTCCCTCTCTAATATGTTTGGAGAAAAGCATCTCTCAGCTTCATCTGGACTGCACTACACAGACCACATTGTCTCATGTTCTCTAAACTGCCATGTTGCTCTCCCTACTCTGAACATACTTGAAATCACATTATTTCTTCTTGATATAAGTATCTGATACGTCACACTACATATTGCCTATTAAAAATTACACCAGTGTTCCTCTAAGGCAGGTAATAATTCCCCATGAATGCCTTCTAGACCCTGCTTTGTCATTTCCCTGCTACTTAACAGTGTCAGCAGGTAGCCATTCTCTGACCAATATGTTCAGATTCCCTCCTTCTCCCACCACCTCCAACTGGTAAATCCCTGGATTTTACCTAAATTCCTAGTGGAGGTGTCCTGATGCCAGACTTTATTATTAGATTTCAATCTAGAGCAATTATTGAGAACAAGATCTCTCCCTGGTTTTCACTGTTGAATGATACCATCAATCTGTGCCTAATTACAGCTCTCACACTTTTGAGTGCAGCCTTGTCTAAGAAATAATTTATCATATTAAAAAGATATGCAGTCATATTTTTTACCTGTACATCTGAATCAGAAATAAAGGTACAGGTTTTATGTTTATTGCCTTTATTTATCTGCCCTTTACTAACAAATCAGTATTCTTTTCTACTAGAACTACTTGTACATCCATATATATGTATTTACCTATAGTTACCTAAATATCTTTTGAAATGCCCAGCACATCAACACACACAGACCTTAAAATCTGAAGGTGAAACACTGTGCTGTTTAACACTTTCCTATAAATTTTTTTTAAAGTGTCTCCAAATGATATTTTGAAATTGAAATTACTGGAGAGGAAAGAATTCTTTCTAGCATTAAAACGTGTAAGAAATTTTAAAAATGAAAAAATGCATAAAGTCTTTTTAAACAATATAAAAAGGCATTTTCACCTTACTCTGTCTGTAATCAATGTCTTTTTTGTTCATTTAAGTATATGGGGAATTATTAGGAAGTCATCAAAATGTTCTGAATCATTCACCAAATATTAGATCAGCCTCAAGCTAGAACATTCAATAAACATTTTCATAACATTCCAATAGAAATTAATGCACACAGTATATATATGGAAAATTCTGAAACACAAATAAAATGCCAAAAGCAGCAGTTCCTTTCTAAAGTGCTATTGGTATTAATGACCTTTTTTCTATGAAAAAAATCCTTTCAAAAGTAATCAGCTCTACAGACTATTTAACAGAAATGCATTTGGAATGGCTGGGAACTAATCAATCAGTCTGAGTGCACAGAAAAATGACATGCTGCATGAATTTGACACAGATGACATGGCTTTGTGAGCAAAAACATTCCGTGGGCTTAGTCCAGCTGATGAGGTTGGGGGAAAGCTTGCTTTTCTATTTGTCACACATGTCCAAAGCAGGACTACATTTCTGGGACATTTACTTCAGAGCCACTGCAAGTTCTTTATTCAGAAGAACACAGCCATGAAAACTAACTTTCCAGAATTGTTATATGCATGATCTGGAAAATCTATGGTTATTTTGTAACAGCTTTCCTGTTCATTTCACATCCTCTCCTAACAAATCAGGCTCATAATAGATAATTTATTATTACTCTCAAGAGTCTTACCAAATAGGGTATGATGTTTGAATCAAAGTGGGGTGCTGAACATGTGCCAAGGAAGGCAGCAAAAGAACTACTTCATCATTTCAGCACTTCAGCCTTCTATTATGATTGCACTGGCACCTTTCCTAATGTGTAAGTGAATTTAATCTGCAGCAGTGCTATATGGAAGGTGTGTTGTATGAACCTTGAATTTTAATGTAAAACATTCTGGATAATTTTCCACACACTATATGAAAATTAGTGAAGTTCATACACTTGGCTTCCTCTAAATCTGAAAATTTCACAGATCTGCAGGAAGAGTTGAGCAATTCTGAAAATTAATGACTATCACATATGGCCATAAGATATTTCTAATGAGTTAGTGACTTCAGGTTAGTGACTTCAGCTATGGAAGATGTTTACCTCTGCAGCAAACCTGCACTTTTTCCTTTCAAAGTTACCTAACACCCAGTGTTCAAGAGAAGAAACACAGCATAGCTACAAATGCGAGATTATTCCACCTTCCCTTACTTAATCCACTGTTTTTTAACAAAATGGCCAATGGATCATTAAATCTTGAGGCCATTGGCTTAATTCTCACTTTCCTCTGTATGACAGCATTTCAGCTTTGCCCTCTCTTCTTATGTGAACTAGAAGAGCCGACATAAGGAAGGAAAAAATTAGCAGGAAAGGAAAGGAAAAAAGGAAAAAAAAAAATTAAGGAAAAAATTAACACTTCTAAAGTTGTAATACAATTACTTGTTTTTAATCACTCTCATTTTACTATCTTAATGATTTTCTTTCTGTCTCTCTGCTCCCATCACATTCTTTCTTATATCCTCTGCTAGACTGTCTCACTCCTGTGTATCATAATCATAGTTAGGTCATCATCTATGTTACAAGGTACATGATAGCCCTATTAATAGAAAATATTTAATAATACTTTAGATAACATTGAAAATGAATAGAGGTTGAAACTTTCTATCTCAGCACCCTAGCTCACATCATCCTAAGTTTAATAAGAGTTATTAACAGGTAATTTGGTGCAATAGCAAACAAATAGAAAACCAGATAAAACTAAGTCCTCTGTAAATAAATGGTTTCATTTCACCCCAGATCAAGAACTTCACCATTGTTTCAGTCTCCAGCTGCCCCATCACCACAGCCCTCTGCCCACACCCCACAGCTGAGGGATGCACACTCCTCTCAAGCTGCCACACCACCAGTTTTGCAAAACAGTTCATCTCCACAGTTTGCAGTGGACTGCAGCACTCAGGAGCCCTCTCTTGGCTGGAGGCTCAGTGGGTATCTCAGACTGCAGCTAGATCTCCAGAAATGGAAGGTCAGAGGAGTAACTTATGAGTCTTCATTCCCAAGGCAAGGCTTTTTCTAGCAGAAACAAAACAGAACTACATACACAGCAGAGGTACATCCCTCCTGTACCATCCCTCCCATCCTAACAAAATTCAATCCTGAGATGACTCAATTTGCATAGAAAGTATGATGCTTGACAGCCTTATGACCTGTTAAGATCCAGCCTGATGGGTCAGTTGTATCATTTCCCAAGCCATCTTTAAAAATTTCATCAGCAAAGGAAGAAAAAAAATTAAAAACTGAAAGATTTTTTGGTTTTTTCTTCTTTTTTTTTTCCTTCTACATGGAACAACTACCATTTTAACAAAGGAAGCCAGTACTGAAATGTGTGTCTATGTTTCTACATAAAAAAAGCAAATCATAGGTTATCAGCTTGGATATGCCACGCTTCATCTGATCATTGCTAGATGTGAGCAATGAAAACAGAGTTAATGTTCCATAGAGAAAGCAGAAGTGACAGTAATGCCCAGGAATGGACTTTTACACAAAGAGCTCACTGGAAAAGCTCAAATGTCAAGTGTAACAGAAGTTTACATGACTTCAGGTTTTTGACTTATGGCCCATGCTTCCTTTTTTCCTATCCATACAAACATACACAGTAAAACAACTCAAAATCTGGTTAAGCATAGCACTGTGTTTTTAATCATTATCTGCAGAGTGAATAATCAGGACTCCCAATGTGTGTGAAAATTCCTTGGAAAAATAATAACTCTTATTCTCTTGCCTTCATGGGCAGTATGTGCCTTGAGGATGGACAGATCACAGTACAGGCAAAATTCAATTGGACCTGATATTGTTAATGCTCCTTGCCTGAACTAGAAAGGGGCTAAATTCCAAAGTAGTTTTCTAGCCTCTTCCTACTCCCTGCTGGAAAAGAATTTGTATTTAAAGCTGCAGCAGATCCCCACAGCAAAGCTTGTACTCAGTTTCCCCAAACATTTCATAGGTATTATCCAGCCTGTACCATCTGTTCTAATGCACTAAATCTTTATGAAATGCATTAATTAAAATACTGGGATCTGTACATGGTTGATCATAACACAGAAAATATATCTGAAAGAAAGCAAGTTTTAGTAATTAAACTAGAATGAGAAAAAATGAAAAGAAAACCCAAAAAACCAAAACCAGGACTCTCCATAAGCTGAATTACATCTGCTTACACACACAGCTCTGTAACTGTGGCTAGGGTGGTGGGTGGGCTCAAAGGCTTTAAAATACAGCAGAATTTAATTCTTTTATAAATGCCTATGACCTATTAGAAATCACGGGCCTGATTTTCAGAGATACTGAGCCTGTCTCTTCCACTTACTCTACCCTGGGATGTGTGTGCTCAGTCAATGCTCCTAGAAATCAAAATCTAGTAACTTTACATTATATCAATGGCCAGATTCTCTGCCTTCAAATAAAGTGCACTGACTTATATTGGCTGAGGCTGTTTCTCATGCTGTTTTTCTGGATACTGAAGCCTCTCTGCTTACAGTAAAATAGAAATAAGATAAATAAAATATACAGAGATAAGATAGATAAATGAGATAAATTAAACAATAGATTAAAATAGACTTATTAGACTATCACAGAACTGCTCCCTCCCACAGACTCCTCTCCATCCTCTCCTGAAGCTCATGCTGCTGCCTTCTTCATTTGCCTTTGGCAAGCTGCCACTGCCAACTCCTTCTTACTCCCTGGTTTCCAAATGCAGTCAGCTTGACTGGACACAGGCTGACTGCAGGACATTCAAAGCCTTTGCACTGAAATTTTCAGTTCCTTGATCTAGACACACATATGCAGACTGGCAGTAAACAGAATCAGCTAAATCAGCTATACTGTATCACAAAATTTATTACTTGCCTTCATGATACTGAAACACCAGATTTTCAAAGGTCACTGTTCATATAAATCTTCATAATATTCAGCCAATGTACGTGAGAAGAGTGTTTCCATGGTTTGCATATACACATTTACACATTAACTTTTCATTTTGAAGTTACACACCCAATTGGCACTTAGTATTTTACCTTTTGTCCTATGAAAATTTGCCTCAGAATGATATAGCATGATGTGGAAACAATCAAGATTGTCCACTTAATATCTACCAGAGGTTTTCCAGCCTCTGATAATAAGCTGACGTGATTGAATGATTGCAAGAGACTATTAAGGACTTGCAGTTTTGATGTGACTTGGATCTCAGACTGAGAGTTTAGGAAATTCCCCACTGTATCACAAGGGACATTGTGCTGTACACGGGACCTCTTGCAAAACTCATTTCTCTATTTGCATGCACTTTATAACTAAAAAAAAAAAAAAAAAAGGCATTTAATTCTGGAAAGATGAACTGTCTTTTGTAAGTAGGAATCCTTCCTCCTAGTTCTAAGGTATTTTACTGAAGTGAGGACAGATGCAGACATGAACTCCTGAAAAGCCATGCCAGGAAAAGCTGTTTCTCCCGCAGTTCAGAATATGAGTGTGCTCGTGCACTGGGGTGAGATTTGTTTTGATTGGTCAGACATTCACTTATTCCACTAGACTGGTTCTACAGGGGCCCAGAGTTGTTGTGTGTGGCAGTGACACATGGAGCTCCTCTGTGAAAAGAATGCTTTCCAATTGCATATCTATGTTTCAATGAAGGAGAGAGAAGATGCAGTGTTTTCTGTTTTCCCCTACTTTACATTACTTGTCAAAAGAGAAAAAAAAATCTCACTTTGTCAAGTCTATAAATTCTTTCCCCCTTAACTGTAAAGAAAGAAGATACAGAATTAGAATTCAATGACCAACAAACCAAGTCTGAACTCTCTACCTTTTCTCTGTTAGACTCATCTCTCTCAGCCAAGAAGAGGGAGCATCCTCAACTTTCAGAGAGGTACCAGCCTCAACTTGCTCACACACTCCTGTTGCCCAGCCCCTCTAGAAAAGGCTGCTGGTTGTTACAGATTTTAGTTTCCAGTCACCACACTTCCCACTTGAGCTGCTAAAGTGACCTTCAAACAGTATTAGTAAGCAGCAGCTGGAGATTAGAATAGTTTTAACTTTGTGCTGTGCTTATACCTGCCATCATCCACCACCAATGTATCTACCTCATTTAACACCTAGCTTCTATGCCCAATTTCTCTTAATTTTCTCATTTAAAAGGATTTCACTCCCCTACAGTGAATGTTTATATACATAAGGAATTAAATTGGCTGAATTAACTGAGCTAATTTCTGTTTGGTACCACCTATCTAATTTACCTCACACAGTTGCAGAATGAAACTCTGTATTTTAACTATAAAAATAAAAACAGAGCAAAAAAAAATCCTCAAACATTAAAACAATGTTGGTTCAATTCTTTCTGTGTTATATAAACAGAGAGGGGTTTTACTGAGAGGCTATCTGAAATTATAAAACTACTTATTAATAGATATAAAAATTTTACTTCCATGTTAAAGATTTTAGGCCCAAATTCATCCCAAAAAAATAACTTAACCCCTTTTTAGGTCCACAGAGCTAGCCATTTAACAACTTGAATCTCCAGACTTGAGAAGATCTTTCTTCTCAGCATGGATATACTTATAGCCATGTGAGTTTTAGCAGTTGGTCTTTAGTGCTGTTTCAGTTGATGATTCACATATTCTGTAGGTAGAAATAAGTATAGCTAATGAGATCACAGAAACATTCTGACAGCTTTGATGTGAATACAATCCCTATATTAAGAGCAGTGTGTGGAGGAGTAAAGGGTGGGATGTTCTCACTTGTAATTTGAAATAAATTTGGTGGATCTCAGCACAGTGCATAGCAGACTGATGTTCAGAAAAACCACCAGTCAAACTAAAATGGGCACCATTCTTAGCAACTGCAGCAAAAAGTAATGATTAAATGAGCACAGTAAGATCAAAACAGACTTGCCATGCATTTGCTGAAAGCAAAGTGTCTTCGGAAATTTGGTGTCAATCCCATCTGAACAACGAAACCATGGTCAAGCCAACATCCTTAATGACAAATAATTGTAATTTCTAAAATATAACTAATAAATTTTCAGATAGCCTAATCTGCCCTGCTCTATTGACTTCAAGAAAGCTGTGCTATTTTACAGAAAGTTTTCAAAAAATATTAGTAGTTACCTACCACCTAAACATTTTATTTCTTCTAGTATGGCTATGCTAATTTAATGGGTTTTTTGTCTGAGAGGAAAACCCCTAAGAAGCTGTTATGGTCCTCCACCCATGAACTGCTGTGCTAATACCCGTTCTCTGAGGTACACTGTATACATCTTGCAGCTCTCAGACACAGGAAGATTTTGGCATGGGTCATACCAGGATCAGAAATTTTGTGACCCTTTTTTTAGAATAAAATTTTAAAGTACCTTTTATGTAACCACTGTCATCCACCACAAAATAGGCAAGCAGGAGAGTGGCTATATGAAAACTCCTTCTCAGGTCTGAATGGAAAGGAGACTAAAGTTAGAACAGTGCATTACAGTTTTACTCTCCACACTCTTCAAAAAACCCAGTAACAGCATGGAAATTTTAAAGTGATGCAAACACTTCATGAATTAATAGTATTAAAGTAAATTTCCTTTGGAGGAAAAAACCTTATAAGCTCTCCCGGGAATGACAGGAATGGGAATAAGTCTGAAGACACCTTGGGAAAATGAAACAGACACACTGATCAGCCCCAGACAAGATGCTACTGCCCTCATCTCCCTCTTCCTGGCATTTGGATCCACTTTGATAGCATGACATCTAAAAGCCATTACCACAGTCCACACCATGACAATACTTGCAGTTTTGTTATCTTTCTCTCATGCTTTGTCTCTTCCTCAGAACACTCTGATTCCTTATTATTCCAAATATAGGAACCTTACAATTGCCAGTGAATTGCATAAAAATCTAGTGACACTGGACTAAACTCCCCTTGATGGGAGACCTAACCTGTTTTTATGATTGAAAAGAAGAAAAGAAAAATGGCAAAGCCTGCAGTTTTAGGGAAGTGTAATGAACTTAAATCTTGCTTTGTAAAATCGTTTAGGAATGATTTTACAAAGCACAGGTTGTTCATTAAGCTAAGGTTCCATAAAGACAATCCTTAATTTACATCTATTAAATTTTTACATATCTAACAAAAAAGAGCATGCAAATGCAAAAGCTGAACAAAAGCATTCATTTCTTCCCCCTGATCCCACCTGCTTGTTACTCTGAAAGAATTCTAAAGTTAAAAAGTTGCACACAGCCTCCCAGTAATTAGACTCAGTTTCACAGTCAGTCTTTATTTCCTTGTATCACCAGAGGCTAAAGGATTGAAGGTAGCCTGATTCAATGAGAGGGAAATTCCTCAGGGCACTAGAAAGATAATAATTCCAGAATGCTGGCTTGAACTAAGTCCACACACTGTCTGTATACCTCATGCATCTGTTGAGAAGGACAGATGACAGAGTGAGGAGCTGTATGCCTGCCATATTATCAAATGTGAGTGAATACAGGGCTGCATTTCACAAAACCACTGTGAAATTACTTTCCCTTCACTTTTTTCTCCACTCTGCTATTTTAGTTTTTTCTTGTTTTGTTATATAAGGTATGCACTTTGCTAGATCTATAGCTCTGTATAATTGCAGGAATAATCTCATGAGTGATTTTTCCCAGTCATACTGGCAGTAACCCAGAAAAAGCACTACAGCAAACATTATGGTTTTAACTTCCTTACTTATTTTTTTACAAAGGCTTTTACAAAACCAAAGTTCTTATAGCCCAAATCTGTAAGGCTACAAGAATCTGGGAATTTCCTATCAACGAAATTGCTAAAGAAACATAGATATATCTAATGCCATCAACCATGGTTAACGAAGAATTCTAACTGTACTGAGCAAGCTCTCATTTGTCAAGAAATAGGAGGAACCAGATTAATAATAATAATAATAAAATGTAACAGAGAACTGTATTTTCATATTAGCATGAAATGCAAGACTATTCTGAGGATTTCACAAGTAATCTGATACAGATTATTTAGACATAAGAAATCTAGTGGATTAAAACTTTGCATTTGGGAACACGACAAATAGATTAGTGGACACTAAAATATTTCTATAAAGAAAAAGTCCAGTATTTTTCCAGGCATATACATTTCACAGAATTCAAATCAGTAATTTGTGGCTTTTTAATTAAATTTGTTGCTGTTATCCATATGTCTAGAAAAACCCCCAACCCTGTAACTTTCATATATAAGCCCCATAGTGCAAAAATTTATCATAAAACCTAATGGATGGGTGAATAGTTAAACTATAGTTTAGTGAATTCAAGTTAAAGTTAAATCATATAGACAGACAGAGTCTTGAAATGAAGGTATTCACAAGCTTTTCTATCATAAATCGTCAAATTTCCCAAATCAAAGCAGTTTATATAAAAATCAGAAACACAAAAATCTCTATCAGCAGTGAATTATGAACAATTATACTAATTCTGGTGGCAGCCATAGTAAGAAGCTGTTCCTGTAGTGCAGGTGCAGATACAAGCTGCATCATGCTACCTTTTTATACATGCAGATGAACTGGACAGTAAATGCTGAGCAACAAGAACCAGAACACAGCAACACAGCAGACAAAGTAGAGGAAGCTACCAATCTAGAGAACAATGGATCTCTGTACACCAGCAGTTGGACATCAAAGAAAACCATTCCATGCACCATGGAAAAAAAGCTGTAAAGAGACCTTGTGAACAAGTCACCTATAAAGACATTTGTGGCAAATGTATTGAAAACATAAAGGTTGATCTGGGAGGAAAACCTGTATGGGACAAAAAAAAGCCCAGGATGCAAATTCTCACTAACAAAAAAAACTGTATTTTCAAATGCAGTCTGTTATATTTGGTAAGGTAGGAGGAAATTTCTTCCAAGCACAAACAAGCAGATGTTTGTTAGAGAGACACAATACAGTAACTGAATTCCAAATAAAGATAGAACAGCTAAAAGTTAGTATAGCTAATTAAACAATTTTCCAGGATTATTATTGCATGCAGTCTTCAAACTTTTTTTCTATAAATCTCAGTATGCCACAAACATTTTCACATTTCTCTGTATAGTTGCATGTGTTACACATAAATCAACATATATTTCTGAAGTCAATTACAACAGAGAAATAAGTGGGTCAGTAAGTGTTTGATTGCAAAGACATAATTGAAAATCTGAAGTCTTCCATGTGCAAAACAGTTAATAGGCATCCTATTATACTTTCTTCTGCTTTTGTTTCTTCTGTTTAGATGCCTTAACACTTATCCAGCTGCATCCATAGCATGACTTAATTTCTATTCCCTAAAAGTGAAGTACATGCCAGTTGCACTTGGAGCTTACTTGTTGACAAAAATAACTTCTGCCATATGAATATCCATCATTCAGAAGCTGATATGATCACCACTACCACTAAAAATGTAAAAATATAATTATTTTTCATAATACTTTCTATACAATGAATAGAATAATCTAGAAGGAAAAAAGTGAGCTTCCAGTTACTTCAGTCAATCACTTATTAATACGAAACTTCCTTAAAGATATGGGAATTTGAAATATGCTTTTATATAGTACATAAAATATTCAGAAATTTATTTTATTTATCCATACCTGTATCCGTAGATAAAAATAAAGTAACTGATTCCCTGAAATGCTTACTGCCTTAGCTTCTACTGACATTGGATTTTTGGGAAATCAACACAGCTGGAAATCAGATCAATGACTCCAATGCATAATCTCCTAAAACTAATATATCCCCCGAGAATAAACAGGCATTGGTTCAGGATAAGAAAAAGTGTTTTTTCTACTTCACTCACAAGCCCATATACTCCCAAATCCAAACTGAATAGTTTTTTTACAGTTAAAGAAATACATGAGCCTACTGAGGTTTTATTGACCCAGTAGGCTCTAAAAAAATCCCTGATGCTTTCTTGGCACTTGTTATCACTTGTGACCTTTATTTTCTAAGAAGGATTATCATTACCACCTTGCATTCTACAGTTCCCTACAGGATATCACCAGCCATATGTCAGCCTTGCTCAGGGGGTTCTCATATACAACTCAAACAATTCTACACCTATTTCTAGTGTTCACTGAAAATTATGCCCATTTCTTTTTGTATTAATTCCTTCTGTTTCAATTGAATGTGGACTTCTAATATGCAGTTAAAGACACAATAACTTATGTAAAATTCAGAGACCTACTGGTATCAGTAATTTAAGAGCACTTAGTTTTCATTAAATCACACACATGAAGCCAGGTTTGTGAATCAAGACAGAAGAAAATAATATTTTTAAAGACCTTTCTACTTAGCCTTGCAACTAATCATTTGATCATATACCATTTTTTGTGATGTTCCCATGATAATGCACTTAACCATGAAGCTTGGATCTTCCCTTATACCCTCCACTTTGTTCATTAATTCACCTTCACAGTCTATAATACTGTCTCATAAGCCATGACAGACACTCATGTTCTTTATATTTATTTCAGTAATCTTCATTCCCATGATGTGGGAAATTTTCACTCCTGAGTCTCTAAGTTTTGGTAACCCATGATTTTGCAATGTTGGAAATATGAAGGGTTGTGGGTCAAAAAAAAAAAAAAAAAGAAGAAATAAAAGAGATGTACATATGAAAGAGAAACAAGTTATGTATTCAATTGGTTTGGATCTCAAATTGTAAGACATCTATGTGCAGACCAATAAGAGAAACAAAAGACATAAGATTATTTTGCTACTCAGTTATGCTACATTCCAACAGGGTGGCTGTTATCATATCTAGGTTGAAACACGTGGCTCTATTTGCACTGGTTTGGTTTGGTTTTCTGAACTGTGGTGAAGGAGTTCTGAATTAAAGAAATGAGGTATAATTAAGAACTGTATGAGTTCCAAACTTAGTACATTCAGTAGTTTTAACAGTACTGATCATTTTCCTAAACAGTATTATTTATTTCCTGGTAAATGGAAACTTGAGAGGAGTCTTCCATAATAACTTTGTCATGCCCTTCCACAGGGAATTTAGGCTGTAGGAGATTCTAAGTACAATGTTTGACCAGCAAGATAATGATGTAGCTTCACGTGAAAACTACCTGGGATGGCAACAGGAAGAGTGAAGTGGAGTGGCCATTTGAGTCCCAAAGTTATTGCCCTAATGCAGGCAGTGTAGTGCAGAGCATAGTCCAAGCAAGGCAGTCCACACCTTCAATCAAAAGTAGAGCTGGCCACAAACCTCAAATGCCTTAGGGAACACACAATACCCACAGATTTACCATGAATATTTTAGACACTGTGGGAAATGTAAAACATGAGTCTCATGTATTTCAACTAGAATTCTGCTCCAATTTTCACTTGTGAAAATGTCCTCTTGGACTACATCAAAAATACAATAAAAAAAGAAAAATAAGATGGATGTAAAATACTAATGTCTATAATATTTCCATTGCTCTAATTATTTTCTTCCCAAATAATTAATTTTAGTATTTAAAGGACATACTATAATCCAATATATGTTTACATGTTGGGAGGGATTTCTGTTGTCTTTTAAATTCAACTATTACAGCTCGATTTTTAATTTAAAATGATATGAAGTTAAAAATTTGAATATCCTGGGAAATTTCAGATTTCCCTGCTTTCACATTTCATCGTAGTTCAATACAGTCCAAGTTTTCTAGAGATTTTCAAGCCATACTGAGAGGCATGGATTCAGTGGCAAATGATACCTTTGAAAAGGAAGAAAACCCATGGGAAAAGTTTTAACCACAAATATAGGAAATCTTGAGGACCAGGATAAAGTTTCACTGTCCTCAAATGTTATTAAGTGAGAGTACAAGAGAGCATAATCCCGCAATCACGCCAGGGAAATGTGCAGGCAGAAGCTGTGAGCCAGGCCCCAGGTAGAAAGCAGATTCACCTTTCTGCAGATGAACAGTAAGAAGCAGGTGTCATCATCTACTGGCTGCAAGAATTGATACTATCTTCCAAAATACCTTCACCTGCTGATGGCAGGTCAGTTCCTTGGGGACTAACTGAGCACCTTCAGCCAGTTCTTCACATTCTGAAATAACAACTGGAATAACATTCCTCTTGAATATCACAGAAGGTGGCAAAAAAATGTTTCAAATATTTTAAAATATATTTGCTTTAGCTTTTTGCTTTTGACATTTGGACTTCTGTACTTCTGCTATTTTTGCCCTCCCCCATTGGTCACACAGTAATTAGTTTCTTCCTGCTTCTAAGTATGAGAAGCTAAAGAGTACCAGTAATCACTAATATTGAAGTTTTTAACATTTCTCAGCTAAGAATAGAAGCTGTTACTAAAATAGCTGTTGCTTTGAAATTTAGTCAGTTGGAAATTCTTAAGCAGGAAGGACTATTTTCCAAGAAATTAAGGATATATGAATTTATGATTGAAAGGTTACCATTTCAGATTTTTCAAGCGTCAGTCTTTAAGCATAGTACATTCATGGTCAGTCTGATCCTTTGGAGCACATTGACAACATTTTTCATTTTTCATATCACAGGATTTTGAGGACTATAGATCTGGATTACAAAGTCACAAAGCTGCAAAGTACTGACCCATTATTTTCAATTGCTATTTTGTACACAAAGCCTGCAGAACCTTCAAGCATTGTATCTGCCTTTCTGACAGTGCATTGGTTCTCATCCTTTTGCTGGGGAAAAGCTCCAAGGAAATTTTGCTGATGCAGATGACAAAGGTTCAGTAGATCCAACTAATTACCCAACATGTGTATGAAATTTTGAAAATAAATGCTATTTATACATCATCCTTTGATAGTTTATACCAGCCATTATTTGGAATGTTTGCTTTGTCTTCCCTCAAAAAAGGTTAGTTGTCTAAGACTTTGAGATGCATTCTGGAATTTGACCCATAATAACCCAATTACTAAGGCACTTCTATTTGTCTCCTAAGTGATGGAAGGTATAGCTCAACCTAAGGGCTTTCTGAGATATATTTGAGAAGATTTGTTCTGTTGTAAATAACTTGTAGATGGGCCAAGTCATTCAGAAAGCAGATTAGATTTACATAAGCCCATTGCTGTTCAAAAGTTTGGGAAATTTTCAAGTTTATCACCTTGCAAGTCCTCAAGTTACACCAGCTGAAGAAGATAAAGTTACTTTCTGCTTTTAAGACTTTCATAAAGGAATTGTTGCTAAAGTACATATAATGTACTTGATATTTTTTTGCAATAAAATCTGTCATAAATTCCAATTTCTTCTTCCATCACAATAAAATATGTTGAAACACAGACATTATTTAAAGCCAAGCCACCCATGAAAAAAGGCAATATCATAAATGTACTTAGTGCACTGTATTTTAAATGTTATAGGCTTGTGCAATTTATGTTCAATATTAGATAGTAAGTTTTGTTGATCCTGGAGATCTGGCACACCTACCATATGAGATAGACAGGGAAAATAAATAGATTACTACTGAAATAAATCCCTGCATTATCATGGCAAGCTGCAGTGGGTTGACCCTGGCTGGATACCAGCTGTCCCTGAAGCCTTCCTATCACTCCCCTCCTCAGCTGGACAGGTGGATCTGCTCCACTGCATGCTGAAGGAAAATCTCTGCTCTGGTGCCTGGAGCACCCCCCTCCTTCTCATTGTTCACTGATCTCGGTGTCTGCTGGGCTCTTTCCTTCATGTATTCTCTCTTGTCACTGCTGCTGCCTGTTGTGCAAGTGGATTTTTTAATCCCTTTCTTAAAACTGTTCTCTCAGAGGCACTACCCCCATGGCTGAGGGGTCAGTGGTGGGTCCATCCTGGAGCCCGATGGCATCAGCTCCATCAGACTCAGGGGGAGGCTCTGGCAGCTTCCCACAGAAACCACCCCTGTGACCCTCCAGCTACTGAAACCTCGCTGTGCAACCCCAACACAAGCTCTAATTTTGTTCAGAAGATAACAGTATGGGTAATTAGAGGATACAAACAGCATCCATGCTATTTGTGCTTCCTCAAGCATCATAAAAACCTACATCATTCAAGCAGAGGTTTGTAGAATGCTAATTTTAATCCATACACAACAGTTCTCTTCTGCAGTGCAACAAAGCAATCCCAGAAGGTATTTAAAAAAATATTTCTGTAAATATAAGACTGAAAGTGATACTACCTATACCCAGACATATGATTTGAGTAAGTTTATATGGTAGCCAAAAAAGTTCCTGGTATGACTATTTGGCAAATACTACTTAAAAATAAACAAACAAACAAACAAAAAATACCCACACACAAAAAAACCTCACCATAACCAACCAACCAACAATACCCACCAAACAACAAAAATCTGAAGCTCTAAGACATACAAAAATAAAGGAGCAGAATTCCACCCTGCAGCTCATGTACAGAATTGAGATAGGAATTCTCACAGACAAGTGGCAGTAATAGAACAAATAACTATAGAAACACATCAGTTTTAACTCTTTTTTTCCTACAGGGACGAGAACAAAGGTCTAAATATCAATTCAGACAGGTCTACTTCCTTGATGCTTTCACATTTATTTTGAAAATTTAGCTTCTATCTTTTTCATTTTGCCTTTAAATTAATACCAACCTACGAAAATTAATTCTAATTTAGCTCGTCACGCTAATTTCTCTAATTGTATTGCATCAACACACCGAAAACTTTCTTAAAACACCTCAGCAGTCTCCAAAACATGACAGTCATCACTGCCCAGTAACTTCTAGTAGAATTACTAGAAAAGAGAGTAATATTCTATCATAGGACATACTAAAAACTGCTCTTCAGTAAAATGGTTTTCTATATATTTGTATTTTCTGTTTGAAAATGCTAAAAAGAAAACAAATTATTCTTTAGAAGAAAACAATGCTCTTTGATTTATAGAGGTTTTCCTTCTTTGAGGGGAAAGAAAGATAATTGAAAAAACCTGATATTTTTTTATTATCATTATTTAGAATTTTGTTAGGATTGGATTTTTATTTAACTTGAAAGTTTTTTTTGAGATCTGGATGGTTATGGAACTCAAAACACAAAATAATTCTCTCTTAATAGCATACTTGCATTTAGGATAATGTCTCAAAAAGTGTTATTATAAGGAAAAAAGAAAAATCAAAGCTGAATCTTAACCTCCAAAATGTTTTAAAATCTATCTATATGAAAAATGAAAATGTAAAATTCCCATTCCAGTGCTGTTAGCCATCAGAACTCTCTTTTCGCAATCATGACTGCACAAAAAAGGCAGTGAAACAAAGTGAAAAATCAGGTTGAAAAATTTTCTGCACCCTAAATTTCTCTCATGATTTGATATTCCTCTGTACAAATACAAAACACAGGACTGTGCTGCCATCAGCACACACTAATGTTCTAATAAAAAGTTCCATGCTTATTGCACCCCAAACTCCTTGGAATGCACGTAGACTTCTCAGACTGGTAGTGATTAATGCTTTGCTCTACTTTATACATTAAGCACAAACAAATGACTACAAGACTGACACAGATGAGTCACAATAAATTCATTCCCTATAATTTGTGTCTGCTCTCAGTGGAGAACCTACAGTTTCAAACTTAGAAGTCTTTTTGAGATCTGTTGTAAACACTGATAACAAATCACCCATTTATACACTTTTTTCTAATAAAACCTTGTGTGAATATATGAAAGTTACAAATGAAGAGGCAAGAACAGAGTTTGGGGAGAAGGTAATAGCAGACCTTAACAGACACACAGTATTAATGAATGAAAGAATGGAAGGAAAGTAATTTTCAGTTTACCTGTCCTCAGTAATTTGTGGCACTGTTAATTGTCCTTCATGTCAAAGTGATGTGCATTTATTTTCCCAGCAGGTACTCTGTGTCTCAGGATATGTCTGTATTAACAATCTCCATTGCACATTCCTTTTTTTTCTGGCAACCTGCGCATGTTGAGGGAAAAAAAAAAGCATTTCATGTTGTAGTGTGTCTCATACAGACAGAGCATGAGATTATCGTGTGCTTTAGAATGAACATAAAAATCTTGTTAATAATTATGAAATCAAAACACCTATAAAGTGCAAGCAGTTGAAATTTCTTAGGCAGACCACCTTAAACATACATAAACAAAGAAACTGAAAGAGAATTCATCTGGTTTTGACTTGGAGTTATATTCTGTTCTGCTTCTTTTAATCAATAATAATTTTAATACTAATGTGGAACCTGTTCTTGAGACACCACAAAGTGAGTAGTCTATGCTACAGTCATTATTCATTTACCAGGCAAATATTTGCCAACTCACACCACAACTCAAAGACAAAGAAAAATCATTATCCTTTTCTTAACTGCAGCTAGTTATTTCATTGTGGGTTGGGTTTTTCCAAGGTTTATAGCATTGCATAGCACTTGGCAGGAGCTCTACATTCAAGGCCAAATATACAATGCTAGGGAGCACCTGGAAACTTGGAAATTCTTTGTGCACAAACTCTGACAGTAGAGCTACTTCCTGACAGGAATTAAATGCTGGGTATCATCACCATGACATACATAAATCTTCCCTACTTGCTGCAGATCTGAACAGTTTGGGGGTTTTTTATCCCCTAGGAGAAGCTTTTCATCATACTGATTCCACTGCAGTTTTATATATGTGTGATGGTCATTAATGATTACTTATATATTTTGTTAATCTGGAGCTACTTTATAGTAGCTATGGGAACTACTACTTTATAGTAGTAGTTACTCTGCCAAGGAAAACAAAATCCTAAGGCAGGTGTGTACTATGTTAATTTTGCAATTATTCAAATACCTGGAAATGCAATTTCTGCTTTGAAGTAAAAAAACATCTGGTAGTAAACAGGGTGATCTCTAGCTAATCAACAGATCATATTTGACAAGCTCATGACAAACATCAAATACTTCCACAGAAAACGTGGAATCACTTGAATACCAGAGGGCTCATTTCTTCTGTGTTCAGAGGCAATGTGTGAAGGAAAACACAGAGACAAAAATACACTAACATTCCTTAATTTGAGATATTGTAATATTAGCAGTTTCTCCTGTGTATCAGCTAAACAGATAATACTTCTGAATTACTAAAATGCATACATCTAGGAAATATGCAGTGTGGATTTAAAATAAATGTTTTGAGCACTTCTATCTCGTTTTCTCCTGAGTCATTTTTCTGTCCCAAAGACACAGTATCACCTGCCTTTATTAGCTAATTGTGATCCAGTGGGTTTATTTATTAACTGTAAATTTTCTCTGCTGACTTATTTCTATGTATATAAGATAGATTAGCTTTGGTACCTAGAAAAGCAAAATCATCATTTAAAACTTAACTGGAGGGGTCTAGTAGTTTCTTATCATCAGAAAGAATTTCTTTTTGTGCATAGATGTTAAAAGTACATTATTTTTCATATTTATGAAATATAAAAATAAAAAGAGAAACACTGAATCTTATACAAAAAAATAACAATACAACATATAGGAAATAGAATATAAAAGTAAAAAAACCTGTCATTCTTTAAAGCAGGAAAAAAAAAAGCTTTATATATACACCTACACTACTGATATATTATTCATCTTCCATAATAAATGAGAATAATCAGGGGACAAAAATAGACACAAGAGAGAAAAACCCATCAGACACATTCACAGTCACAGATTATACCACAGCTTAATTTACTATTATATAAGGGAAAACTAAAAAAATTACAGCTGTTCAGAAACTTAATCAGCAGGATCATTTGAAATCTTCATTGTAGAAAGATATTTTTCTCCTGAGCTGCATGAGGATCAGAATTTGGCCTAATTATAACATTAAAATTATGAGAACCACTCTGTTAAAAAACAGAAGGTACATATCATCTTACAAATTATTATTAAAAATTACTAGATTTTAAATTAACCTCAAATATTTTGCCTGTCATTAGTAGCTTGTCCTTTCCAAGGATGACACGAACTACCTTTGGCAACAGTAGATGAAGGGATCAGATGACATTCCAGTCTGCAAACTAGATCACATACTTTTCTTCTTTGCACAGAGGCAGTGAAGATTATTCTATAATTACAACCACCAGATGTTACAACCACCTCATAGTAAACTGTTAAGGTGATGCTTCACTAAAAAAATTTCTAAATTGGTTTTGTGGTTTTTAATGTATCACAGAATCAATTAGCATCGAATATTAACCCAACTTTACCAGCAGTTACTGAGGTATTTCAACAACCACAGAGAGCTCACAATCACATATGCCTTGTATATCCTGGGAACTACTATCAGTCAGTTCCTCTTCTGCTCTGAAGTAGAGTTCAGGGAAAGGGATGCTGGAACAGGAACTGCTGACAGAGCGACTCTGACTGCAGAGGTTCTGTTTCTAACTCACCCTTCTCTTTCAAATGGGTCACCAAGGGTGGAAATGGGCATTATGCTTCGAAA
Source organism: Serinus canaria (assembly GCF_022539315.1). Lineage (NCBI taxonomy): Eukaryota > Metazoa > Chordata > Aves > Passeriformes > Fringillidae > Serinus > Serinus canaria. Next base: position 20,658,164 of record NC_066319.1, read on the forward strand.
AACACTGAGCATAAGGATTTTATCTTTTGGCCTAAGTTTTCCACCTGTAAAATGATAATAGTAATTCATTGTATACTTTATAGTTGTATGTGTAAACAATAGACAGAAGTATTTACAAAATGCATATAACAATGATAACAATCTCATACAGAAGTTCTCATAATAAAAGTAATAACAGCACTAATCAATAATCCCATTGTTAAACAAGAATTGTAATTGCCACTGAGGAACTGCCTGGAGTATAAATACAATTACACAGAACAAGTTTCATTCTGTGTTTGGGAATCACGGAGTCTTTGAGGTTGGAAGGGATCTGTGAAGACCATCTAATCCCAGGTTTCAAAGGCATGGAATGCTTTGAGGAGGTGCTGAAGTAAGCATCAGTTTGTTTCTCATCCTGCCTGTAACATCACAGAATACTATTTCCTGATCATGTTCTTACCATACATGGCCACTGAAGAAAAGACTGATCTTTCATCCACTAGTAGCACAGTGTTTTGTTGTTAAAACCTTCTGCTATAGTTCAGCAACCTGTCACTGTCTCAAAACTTTAAATAAATTTTTGACTCTTTAATTTCAAATTCTGTTTGGTTTTGCTTTCTGGTAGTTTGCCAGTGTACATATCACTACGTTCCATTTTCTCTTTTAAAAAGACTCTTTCTCAGTTTGATGTGATTTCTCTATTTCCACAGCAAAGATTTCTCTATTTCCACAGCTCATGAAAGGAAAAATTCTCTCATCTCTCACCATATTATATTTAAATAAAGCCTTACTTTCACCATCCTTCTTGTCCTTCCCAGAAATAGCAAGTTCAAATTATTTCACATTACAAATGCAAAAAATTTGAAAAATTCTTGGTATTATTGTTTCCTGATGAGGGATGGCTAAGACCGAATTATTTGGATTCTCTTTCCCATTGCATAATGCTATGGAAAAAAATAAAAAACATTCTGCAGGCTCCTCTAGCTATCCAGAATTTCCTAAAGGATGTAAATTTTCAGTACCTCATTCAGGGCTTTATTCCTGTTTCATGATGGTTCCATGCTGAAAGGAATCAGACTGCTAAATAGATAAGTCAACATGCCACATTGTAGAAGTTTTGGTTGGATTTTTACTTGGGATTTTATGGAAGTGATTCAACTGTTCCTACTAAGACAATAAATCATAGAATTTGTTGGCAGTCTGAATGTGGCATAAAATGTGCACATCTATTTCTCTTACTTATCACCTAGGGATGAAATAAATTAAAATGTGTTTGATATTCTAATTCTGAGAAAGACTTCTGGGACACTCAGTGAAGTAAGTTGATTCTGAACTCAACCATAATGTTTTAAAAAAGGAGTACTTGTTTACTCTGTAAAACAACATTTATGTATCACACAGAAAAATTCCTTGCATGCATGAACCTCTGTACAGCTTTTGGAGATACAGTTTCCACCCGTGTGAAATGGATAAATTAAAGACATGTGGACAAACCATTTCTTTACCACTGCATAGGGAGTAAGCCACACTTTAGGCACTTTTTAAAAGATATTTTTTTATTCTGCCATTGCTTAAAACTGCCTGATTTCTTTTGACAGGGTATTTCTCCATTCCCAACGTTAATTTCCTTTCCCTCTTCTATAAAAACTTCTCTATTTCTCCATTCCAAAGAAAACAAAAAGTGTGAGCAACAAAACAGAAAATAACTTTCACTGTCATGAACCACCTTTTTCAACCCATTCCCTAGTGTCTGGCTTTGAATGGAGTCAGTAACACCTGTGCAGACTTAATAATACACAAAGCACGTGGCAAGCAAATCACAATAGAAAAGTTTTATATCCATCTCACACAGGTATGGAAGATTCAAATGCTTCAAAACAGAGTGAAAATAGATATACCTAATTAAGGGGATATTCAATCACAGCCCAAGATGCAATTGTGTCCAAAAGAAAACAGGAGGAGAGCCTCCCCCTCATCCTTGCAAAGGAAGCTGCACAGTTAAAAAAAACTGTGAAGGAGCACCACCAGCTGATTCAGAATGCCCTCTCCCAGGCACAAAAGGTTTCCTGAGAGGAAAGTCTTCTCACATCATGTTCAAATGTGTCCCCACAACTCCGAAATGTAACAGGAACAGCTTGAGGTGCAATAGTTTTGGGATAGACTGGGAAATGGGAGAGTGCAGAAGTTTTTACTGGTTTTAAAGCTTTTAAATGATGGCTCATGTATACAGTTTGCATTAAATTTCAGTGTAAATACTACTGATATTTTAAGCCTCTGTATAAACATTCCTAACTTTAACACTGCATTATATTGATTTAAGTCATTTTTAGCTGGCTTTAACTAAATCAAGATATGACACATTCTGGAACATGAATGTCTACACTGGGGCTTACACAGAAAGAACTGAAGGTATGAGTCATTACAGGGCTTCAGAACAAATTATACCTGGACTTAAGTCATCTTCATATACTCTGGGAAAGATGATATTCAGTGAGAAAGTCAATATAGAATTCCCTTCCCCCAAAGAGGTAAACAAACTTCTGGACACAGGAAATAACCACATCACAATTAGTACTTATGTATACGGATGCTGCAACTATTTTTCACACCATGATTGGCAAATTTCAATGATTTAATTTATCAAGACAGAACAGTATTTAGCTTTAATCAGAAAAGTAAAGGCTGCAAAACAAGAAAAGTTTTATTTTTACATTGCTAAATAAAAAAACAACACTTCATGTTTATTCATCAGTAATTGAAATATATAAATCACAGAACTTATTTGTAAGTTCTGAATTCACATACATCTGAAAACCTTAATCCTTACCTAATTAAGGTCAAAAAAGGACTATCCTATTCTCATAAATATATAGATATATATAATTGTTATATAAATAAGCATGAACTTACAATTAGATTAGCCTGACTTCGTGGAATTGGTATTGTATTTTGCAAATACCTAGGAAACAGAATTTGAGCCTCATAGTAAGATGATATTGTAAAAAGTACCTTATCATCCCTGCCTTACAGTGTGCTCAGAATTAAAGCTGATACACAAACTGCAATTTATGAATGTTAGACAGGTTTATATCCCTGAGAAAGTCAAAATAAACCATGTCATCATTACTTAAATATGAATGAAATGAAAAAGGAAACAAGCCAGCAAGCAAACAGAAAAGCACCTAAAAACTATAACTTAAACTGCTACAGTAATATATATTTCTTATTGTCCTTTGCAGGTTTACAGATTAAGTTCTTGATGTTTTCTAGTAAAATTAATTCATATGTACTAGAAATAGCATAGCTCAAGCAAATATCAGTCTAGACCTCAATTTTCTCAAAAACCTTTGAGTCAAACAGAGGTTTCTAACTGGGTAAAACCAATATATCTTATCTTCTCTAGAATCCTTTCACAGGCAGCATAAGAAGGAGAGTTGTCATGGGGTTCTGTTTCTGTTCAGCATAATTTGATTTATTTCATTATATGCAGCTCAGAATGCTATATAAAAGCACTTCTTGCAAATACTGCCTTAGGTAATGTTACCCTCCAGAGATTAATTTCAATTAAAAGACATTTTTCACATCATAAAATAACAGCAAACACTTTTTGGTGAAAGACCCAAATTGTTGGGTTTTTTTTAAGAGTGTTTATTTCTTCAGCAATAAGGCATGCCTGTAGGTACATACTAAAGTAAATGGAAGACAAAGTTTTGGCTTTTTTCCAGAGTACCCACTGATTTGCAATTCCTTCCATCTATGCCCAGATCCATCTGTGAATAGAACCTGACCTCTAAGTGTGTGAAAGTACATACATGCTCTCCTTTAAAATATTAAAAAGATATATAAAAGCTATCAGAACAATAAAAAAAAATAGCACACAAACTACAGCATCTGCTACAATGGTTTCATCAAGGAGAAAGTTTTTATCACTCCTTTGTCCACAATTTTTCCTATATGTGAATCATTATTTCAACAGCTTGCAAATGATTAATCATAGGTTAGGGCCTATTATTATGGAAGAGATGAACTGTGGTGTGCTGGTTTGGGTTGGGATAGAGTTATTTATTTTCATAATACCTCTGTGGGGTTGGGTTTGGATTTGTGCTGGAACGTTTTGATAGCACAGGGATGTTTTTGTAACTGCTGAGTAGTGCTTTCACAGAGTCAAAAGAAAAGAAAAGCTTTTGCACAGAGTCAAAAGCTTTTCTACTCCTTATCCCACACCACCAGTGAGGAGCTGTACACAAGAAGCTGGGAGGGGACACAGGACAGCTGTCCCCAAGTGATCAAAGGGACATTCCACACCATATGCCATCATGCTCAGTGTATTAGGGTAGAAGGAAGGGGCTGGCCAGGAAACAGGATCAGAATCATGGCATTTGTCTTCCCAAGAAAGCTTTATGCATACAGCAGGGGTGAATGAATTCCTTGGCTTGGTTCCCTTGCAAGCATGATTTTTGCTTTATCTATTAACCTGCCTTTATGCCAACCCACAAGCGCTGTCTCTGTTGGGATTCTCTGCCCACTCCAGTGCAGCATGCAGGGTAAGGGAGGCTGTGAGCAGCAGCACCATGGTACTTGGCTGCTGGCTGGGGTTAAACCATGATATGAGGATTCCACATAACTGCCCTTGGAAAAATGAACCTGAGAAAAGATCAGCACACAGTGCATCGATCCCTGCAGCAATCAGCAGAAAATGAACACACATTGAGCAATGAGCGGAATAATCGCTTTGTTGATAACCTCAGTGAAGTTCAACCTCTGCCACTAAGTGGATAGACAGATAAAAAGAAAGACATGATAAAAATAATCTGTCATCAATGTTTGCTGCTTTATATGATCATCTCCCATTAGTCACATACATGTTCAGATGGCCACAGTTCAAGGATCATATGACACTTCTGATCATAGCAGTTTCTTTGTCCACAGATAATATGAAAATATTCCACTCATCAGAGAGGTATTTCTACTTGGTAACATGTTAAAACACCTTATTGTAATAATTAATATTGTTCTTTACCTCTTTTCCTCTCTTTACCCCCTTAATTAAATTCAGGAGAAGTCAGCAAATCTACAGTGGACATATAGTCCCAATTTATACTTGCAAATACTGTAAGATCCCATGAGTATTATATAACTGCTGATACACCAGTTGCACATGACTTTTTTAAATGCATATATTGCATAAGAAGGAAAACAGAAGAAAAATAAATCACTACCTGAGGTGGATGCAAAGGTGCAAATCAAGAAAGTATTACATACCCATTCAGAGATTAGATGGAAAAAGAGACAAAGATTACTTTTTTCCTGCTGAAGTAAGCTTGAATTTACCTAAAAGTGAACCTTGATAGGACATTAGAAATTTTATTAACTGTATCAAAAGATAACAATTTTGAAAGATAATAAAAGCAGCCAATTTTATTATTTTTTAAAATCCATAAAAAACAATCAATAATGCAGTGACATGATCTTTAAATCACTGCACTATTGAAAAAACAAGTGTGGAGAGGTGTTTACAACAGTGGAAAGCAAAAAAGTTACATGGAGGGATAAAAAACTTAAATGTTCATTGCTTCTTTGCATAGAGTCCATTAATCAGGCAGAGGTGTCAGAGATATGGGCTGTGCAGTCTGGATATTCAGCATTATCATAGGATGCCAAGAAATAAGATTATTCTATCATCTTCATTTGGACTATTTAGGAATTTAAATAGATTCACATGGAAAACCATAACTTTCTTTTGTGATAATTGCTTTAATTTCTGATTTGAACTTAGTAAAAGCCAAAGCCTCAGAAAAATAAAGAGTAAAAGAAGGAAGATCAATGATTTTTATACAATTTACTAGCACAGACATATCTCTATACACACTCATATATGTGCACATATATACATAAACCTATAGACATACACACACACACACACACACACATATATATAAATATATATATATATACATACAAACATATGATTCTATGTGATTATAGAAGAATATTATAGAAGAATAAATATAAAAGTTACTCAAAAGCAGTGGGAGAAATGCTCCCAAGAACTGCAGATCTGGGAATCCAAGACACAGATATATGTGATATGCAATACAAAGCAATGTAGCTTGACTGGAACTACATTATCCATTCCTATCTTGACAAATATTTTAAACAAGAAAATACCTGGGGTTTATTCATGCTTATAAGGTCTGATTATTTTATCTGTGTTTATTCCGGTATCTGAAAATGGAGAAAAGAAATTGGATGACATTTACTGGTATATCCAAGGTCCTTCACTTACTGAGTAAAAAGGATTTGCCTTAAATAATCCAATCCTATAAACTGTATATGGAAGGACTAAGGTGAAAAGTTTAATGCTACTAGAAATTACTGGACAACCAAGAAAACATGACCATAATGAATCAGTTGTATTGTTCCACTTTTAATGCAACTGTACAAAACCTAACCTGGACTTCAGTAGATCACAATGCATGTGCAAGGAATATTAATTCAAGCTATAGAAGATAACAGGATCATCATCAAAATAACAGAATCCAATCTTATAAGAGGAACTGGAAAATGCTTAGCTCATTCATTCTAGAAAAATGAAGGTTAAGAGAAGATACAATTACAGTCTATAAATGTATTGCCTTGTTAAAATTAGAGAGACACAGAGAACTTTTAGTGTAAAGGGCAATGTCATAAAATCAAATGTGCATACCCTAATGCATTTTTAAATAAAACCAGAAGAAGACTTCTGAACATTAAGAAGGTGCATTTTCTGTAATAGTCTTACACTCTGAAAAGTGGGGACAACTGTCTTTTAAAATTTACAATCAACAAAATTCAAGGAGTTTTGTTTTTTAAGATGGGCTGAATTGATTTTAAGAGAGGAAATACATGATCTGGTGGTTTTGTAGAAGACAGATTCAATGTCAGTAAAGTGTATTACAACAACAAAATCAGTTTTAATAGATTTTAGTCTCCAGTCAGCTGTATATTCACACAGGAATTATCATTCACATACTTATTGTCCATAAGTAATTTCCAAAACTACACATTTCTTCAGTTTTAGAATCAGTCAGTGACATAAGCCACTTAGCATATTCTATTATGATGCCCACGATTACCCTTAAAATACAGTATTTGCTTTGGAAATTAAAAATCTTTCTGAAGCTTACCTTTCAGAAGAAAAACCAATGGTGGTACTTTAGGCATGTATAAAATATAAAAGGTCTCAAAACCAGCCAAAAATCTATGCAAAATTAAGTCCAACAATTATTCCTACTTGCATGGCTGTTTACTTCAGTAGCTCCTACCATTAATCATTCCTCATCACCCTGGCATTACTGACGGATTTGTTATGGGTGGATACAATGATATGCACACACATTGAGTAGGTGTTGCAATATTCCAGACATTTTCTTTTACTGATTACACGACAAACAGTGAAAGTTCAACACAGAAACAAATTCTTGCTAGAATTTGTTTACTGAGCCTGTTTTTTCTACTCTTTTTTCTTATAAATGTTTCATAATAGCGGTGCAGCTGAACTATATGAGAAACTCCAACACAAAGTAAAAAAGTCACCAAGATCTACATTCTCCAGAACAACAAATGGGTTGAGGGGGAAAACCAGATTGGAGTTGGAAACCTTTTCAGATCTGCAGTCAAAACTTGGTGAGCACTAGATATAGACAGCTCATGGTATCAACCTTCAATGACTTACTGATTTAGCCCACTAAATATTTCTCCTCAGATAAAATTGTGAAGGCCACAGTAGTAACTTCTCAGAGAAAACACACAAATAGAAATAAAGGATCTATTTCCCTTCCTCCTATGGAATTATTTTATATTCAATGTCAGGAATTTATCCTATTGATTTTGCAAAATTAAATACTTACTCCTGTCTGAATCTAACACCCAAAGGAAAAAGAACTTTTGATTTCTATAATTGGAAAGAGAATATAAAAACTTTGTTTGGGGAAAAATTACCCCAGGTTAAATGAAAATGCATATATTAAACTGAATGAGAAATAACTCACTTTTAAACATTAATGAGATTTAACACCAAAGCATGGCAACACTGTCAAACCCCACACTATCTCATTCTTTGATTTCTTCACCTATATAGGACCTGCATCTTGGTCAAATACCACATTGAAAAGGGTTGTCAGAAGCAGATTACTCAAAAATACAGTATATTCACTCTCTGAATATATTGATTGCCATGGGCAAAGAAGAGGTGATGAAATGTCTTAAGACTTCATGTCATGGAAGACTACAGGAAAATAAGAATGTGAGCTAGAATGATAGGATGGCAGAGTCTGTAGACCTCCAATGAATGAAACAGGCTGAGGTGTCAAAAAGCCATTCTGTGACAACGAGAGCTGAATTAAAGTTTTCTTACTGCCCCAACAAATACCGTAAAAACAGTCCCTGGAAACTTTTGCACTATAAGACCACCATCTCCAGTTATTTGACAATAAAAAGCCAATAGCGATAAGAAAAGACTCTCTTTGCTAGTATAGAAGTTAAAGATTAAAAAAAACAGGATCAGATCGGTTGTTTATAATTTATAACCCTGTTTGGGGAAAACTAACACAACTTATAGATACAATTCTTGAAATTCCAATGAGAAAATATAATTGTATGTTTGTTTCTCCTCCTAAAGATAGCAGAACTAGGGAAAATAAAGGGTGCCAGCTTTTTTACCATGTGGGTTTCTCATCCATTTTTCTCTCAGAATGACTCACAGGTTGCAGGAAATTAGAGAGTATAGAGACCATCATAAAGAAAGAGTATGGTGTAAACACGTGTGTAACAGCTAAACCATGAATTTGTTCCATTTCCTTAGTACTGGTTGAAATATTTGTTCCCATTAGATGCTTCTACTTAGTTTCTGGAGGACACATTCATGACACAATATCATTATCAGACACCTTTCTTGGATAGGTAACTCATAGATCTCTTCACTAGAAGAAATATGCTCATTCTTTCAATGGGTTTTTCCTGTGTTAACCTTAAATCAGAAGTCCTCTCCTCTTGCTCTCAGAATTTCTGAAATGACCATGTCCCTGCCCCTAACAAGTATTCTCTACAGAGTGAAGTGAAAGTCAAACCAATTTTAAATTCATTCTGTCTACTGAATCAACTCAGAGATATGATAGGAACATTTTGGAATTAGGTTTTATTATATTGATGCCCGACACACACAGTGTGACAGGGAATGGCAACTATATATGGTTTTAAACATCTAATTAATAGCAAGTTTTCATAGGTATATTGTGAAAAGTTAAAGAAAAGGATAGAAATGCTTTATCAAGAGGAAGCTTAAATTATGATCAACATAGTACAGGAAGATAAATATTAAACTGATTAGTACAGTAAATGAATTTCATAATTCTTATTCTAAAGTAATAGCCTAAATTTGTAGAGGAACTCAGCTCTAAAATCTAACTATGCCAGATTGTATATGCTCAGATTTTAACTCATCTGTAGGTATCATACATTGCTGTATGCTGGCATGCAATGGACAAACAACTTTGAAAATTAAAAAGATGTAGGGAGCTTCTACAAAATTTGTACATGAAGAAGGTTTGTGAGGTAAAATTTTCTTACAACAAGAAACAGAAACAGTGTGCTAAACAGTAAGAGAAAAGTCTTTAATATAGTTTATTCTCCATTATTTCTCTTTAACATACTCCGCTCAGGAAAAAAAACCAACAACAAACAACTGATAATAAACTTTTTCACATACTACTGAGAACACTCATCAGTGTTCAGAATTTTAAATTCTCAATATCACTGAGTCAAATATTATAGCTAGATATCTAAATGCAGAATAACTGCATGACTAAATACATCTGTATTCATTAAGGCTAAATCAATGATAATCAAAATTCTTGTTTGTGCAGCAAACCAACTGCTACTAGAATTATGGAGAATTTTAGATCTTCACAAGTACTTCTGTTTTCATACAGCATTATGTGTTATCAGTTCTGTTGCAGGACTTGTTTTGAGAGATCAGATATGATAAGTGGAACTGACTCAGACTGAGACATGAATCTGTGTCTGAAATGACAACCACACACTCTTGCTATATTTTCTTTGTCGGATTTTTTTTTCTTAATATGAAGATAATGAGCAGAATTTAAAGTCTAATTACCTAAACTTGAATCATTGATTTCACATATCTAGAAATACTGCTACAAAATGACACAAAGACAAAAAAGCATAACAAGTGCATCTTCAGTGTCACACTGAAACACTTTGGCTAGATCTAACCTATTATCTATTTATTGCACATCCTTATGTATCACAGAATGACTCACTGAGCTAAAATAATAATTTTAAAAATATCTGAATTTCATTCTGGATTGACAGCCTTGGAGAATTAAATTTTCTCCTCATCAGCAGTGCAGAAACAGTGTCAGTAGATATACTACTAGCTCATTTTTATCACCACCCACTTGAAAGAGACTATTGTTAAAGGCAAAAGATTTCTCAACTTTACATGACAATGCCTGCAGCTTTGAGTCATATATGGCCTCTTTTGAAGGGTTGATAAGCACCTGCATTTCAAACTGACTTTCAAAGAAATTAAGGGCAACTTGAATCTATGGAAAGCGGAAGGACAAAATGTGCTGAAGTGATGTACCACAGATTCCAGGATCCTAAATTAGCAGTCATCTTGCAGATAAAAATAAATCCTATGTTTCTTAAATAAGATCACAAAACAAATTCAGTCAAGTAATTGCTTCAATGTGTTAAAGTCAACACACCATGCAGTTAAGCAAACGATCTGGTATCATTCTCTTAAAATTGTGGACAAAAATAATTTGAAGAAAAATATCTTTATCTCAAGAACAAGAATTGCATTACTGCTAAAATTTCCATGGAGAAAGTGCTGTTATATTTACCTGTTTTAAGATTAAACTTTGATTGATATAAGTATTTCAAAAGTATACACCTATATAGATACAAAGACATATGCATTATTATTTTGTGAAAAGGTCTTACTAAGATGGTAGTTGCTCCTGCAAATGTAAAATGATTTAATTATAATCCATATAATCTAAATTGAATAGTTTCTGATTCAAAGACTCGCTTGCATAGTGCTAAGAAGCTTGGTAATTTCAATTAGAAATAATATACAGCTGTTGTGCTTTCTTTCTGCAACCTGAATCTGTCATAATGAAGTTCACAGATTATTTTACTGTAGGGCATTATTAGTACTGCATATCATACAAAAGAAAAGGCTAGAACAGTCCTAAAGTTCTACTTACCTTTTACCATGTTTTTAGACATTGAGTCTCAAAAGAAAAATTAATGGCAAAATGATAATGCCTTAGCTATAGTCAAAACAAAAGAACTTATGATAAAAAGAAACATGCAATAATTATTAAAAATAAAAAACTGTCAACAGATATATGAATGCCAACAATCCAGAAGAATGTTGCTTCAAAACAAAAATTGAATCTATAATGATATTCTGGCAGGAGTTGACATTTTTATGACAACTGCTGAACATAAAAAAGATTCATTTAACGTCAAAGCACTTTAGCAGCCTAAATTCATTGTGCATCATTTATAAAAGACTTTAAGCTAGACTCATATGCCTCACAGAATAAAATGTTTATTCTTCCTGTGAAAATTATGTCCATATAAGCTTATGTTCACACACCTACAGAAATATGGTTTCATGTGTACAAGTTTGCATTACACTGACAGAGAAGCCTTGGTGAGACCTTGGTCACTCCTCATGGCTGAGCCCCTGAAGCAGAAGTGAGAAAGACAAGAGAATGAAACATTACTAATGCAATAAACACGCCATGTGCTTGTATTTACAGTTACACCTTGACTCAGAAAAACTTGAGTCAATATTATGTGTTGATACATGGCTTAGTAAAGTCAAAGAAGACTTAACAATTCAGTGGTGCCTGTTTGGCATGTCTAAATTGTAAGTTGGAAGTGCAAGATTATTTCTTTTAGATTCCAGATGCCAAGTGCAGCTGACTGGCTGCTGTGTGATAGCACTCAAAGGAGACTCCACTGGAATGCACAGATTTCCCATGAGCAGCTTTCCACAATCGTCTTCTGAGGTCTCTTCCCCAACTACATGAAACATAAGCGTAAGAATGTAGATGAAGTTCCTGAGAAAGGACTGGAGGAATGAATATTTATTAGAATTGACAAGCATCCAGAATTAAATCTGTGATCCCTTTCAATGCATTAATGGGGTAAAAAGACCTGAGACCCCATCAGTGTCCCACTTTCTTGGGTTCTGAAGAGCATGCTAGAGGGGCTATTACTAGCAAAACATTGCAAGAAAGGTATAGATGAAAAGTGAGTACTTGAAAACCCATGAGACTCTGTTGGTTTGTTATCCATACCTGAGACAATTATGAGAGTTTTTGGTTTTGGTTTCTTTTTTTTTTGTTGCTGTTTTTGTTGTTGTTGTTGTGGTGTTGGTAGTTGGAGGGGGGCTTTAAGAGCAATGGGACAAAGGAGGGATATTTGTTTGCAACAGAAGGGCTGATGCTCCAAGTGAAGAAGAAAGAAAATATAAGAGATATGACTAATAATGATTAAGAAACCTGCTAGGCAAATGAGACAGAAGCATGTCAACATGGTCACTTGAGTCAGAGGTGCTCAGAGCTGCTTTGGGGCACAGGACTGAGAGAATATTCAGAGCCCAGTCCATGTTTACACTTGAGGGGAAGGAGCAAGAGGAAAGGAAAGGTATGCACACATAGAAAAAACCAAACTCCATCTGAAACACGCTGTTAATCCTCACTGTCATTATTGTTGTGACATGGTCTATTGAATACCTGAAAAACCACAGATGTCTGGGGTCAAGGTGTATGAGGCATTGTTCTATCACATCCTCAATGTTTAATTCATAAATGATCTGTAGAGGGAAGAGCACCACTTCCTGAATCACATATGCCACTAGTAAATAGATTTTAGTTCTCTTTAAAGTTTTGCCATCCAGTGGTGCTCAGTTTTTTGCAAAAACAACTAATACACAATTTATTTTGTTTCAAAACACACATGAAATTTGATCTAGTTCAGGCCAGGCAATTCAGTTTACAGCATTTTCTTTACAGTCTTTTCACTTTCTGTTTGTGTCTCTGTTCTTCCTGCATTCAGTTAACCATTTTTATATGAATGAAAATTCTGATGCAATGGATGCTGGTAGAAAATTCAGATACAATGGATGCTGGTATCATTTTTATTTAGTTTTAAAAGTTGAGATGACTTCAAAAACTTCTTATATATATGCATTTGAGGTGTAAGTCTAAGAGGTGGGCTTGCCCAGCCACAATTTTACGACAGAGGGGGAAAAGCTCTAGACTTGCAAACAAATTCTCAATATATTAAGAGGAAAGAGAGGTGATACTGGAGATACCTATAGAATATACTCCACTTTCACAACAAATCAGCTGAACTGGCTCTGAAAATGAAGCATGAAACAAAAGCTTTTTTCTTTTTTTTTTCTTTTTTGGCAGGAAGTCTAGCATTGTCACCTATATCCTGGTTTCCTCTCTGTATATCCTTGGATCAGTCCTCTGTGAAACTGTTGACCAAGCACATTATTAATGCAATGTTTATGAGGAGGACGTTCAGGGACTCATGGAGTCCTGGCAGCTGTTTCTTACAAGCTTAGGGAAAAATATTACTGGATGGATTCCAAAAGCACAGCTTAAACCACTTTTAATTTTTTTTTTTTTCCCCCATGCAGACTCATTAGAGTCAACACATTAGAAGGAAGAGTATTACACTGACATTCCATGACGAGCAGGTCATGGCTGGATGAGACTGAAGAGTTTTGTATCCTCCTACAAACTCAGTGGTTAATTTCCCCATCATGTCTCTTCTTCAGCCATTTCTTTCAGTTCCTGTTACTGGTTCAAAGTTGAGACGGAAGAGTATGCTAACAAATATTGTGTAAACACTCAATGGATGAGATGTGTACAGTTGAAAATGAAAGACAAGGAAAAGATCAATCCATTTGGCAACCTTGCCACTGTGCCTGTTATGGTACGCTGGAAATCACAAAGGGAAACATTCAAAACAGAAGTTTCATCCTGGTCAGCTCAAATGCAAACCTGTGTTTTTAAGTATATTAACTCTTTTCTACTATAACCTAAGTTTGTGTCCATTTTACTTTTCTCTGACTCTTCAGGAATTTAAAATGTTTGTGGAATCCTGCCTCTGAAAATTTGGTTAGCTCTTGGGAAAAAAGTCATCGTTTTATGGGTTAAATGAGTCACAAAATGTACATCTGAAAAAAAAAAAAATAAATGCACTTCATCTTTGAACAAGCAGCATTACATATTAACTATGTATCCAAATAAAACCACTATTATTAATGTAAAATGCAGTTGAGCAGAGTAATTGCTGAAAAGTCCAGAAATGAGCACATAGAGACTTAAGAGGAAATTTTAGGCCTCATTAGTTCAACAGTAACATTACTATTTACTTAATGGAGTCAAGACCACTTCAAGTTTGAGCTGTAGCTCAGTCCCTTAAATCAGAAAATAGATCTCTATTTCTCTCTGAAGGGGTTCATTTTTATGTGACTCCATACTAGTTTTGACTCATGCATAGCATGGGCTAGGACTTTTAAGAAACCCATTAGTTTACAGGAAGGAGCTGTGACAACCTACATAGCCTATAGTCAAGTGAGACAGGAAACGTAAAGCTGCAGAGGTAAAATAGAGAAGAAAAGAGTTATGAGGCAGCTCAGGATTCAAGAGTAAAAGACACTGATGCAATAAAATGTATAAACACCTAAGGGGGAAAATAGAGCTAACACATGGCAATACAGGAGCATCACAGACCACCCTATTCCACAGAGCAGCTGCAGCTGACCCTGACCCATCCCTAACTGCCTCCTCGAGGGTGATGAAGCATGTTAGTAGTCAGCCTAAGTTTATTGCTAATTCTAGTTAATCCTTCATGTCTCAGTCAACAAATTGCTGCTTTTTACCTTTAAATGGAGCATATCCTGCTCACCCTCTCTTTCCGTAGAGCAAAAGCCATCCAGACTGGTCCAGAGAGTGAGGCACTATCTTCAATGGACTTTTACCTGTTCTCTTGTCACTAACTATATCAGTCTCTCCATGTCATGCCTCACATGGCACACATTTGAATCACCCATAATTCCATCATAATTTCATCCCATTTTTTTTGCAATAACTGCACTACATTTGATGAAAATTGTAGCATAATTTTTGCAAAGTAATTAAGCTGTTGTAGAATAAATAACTCATGAAACTGATTTTCAATATTTGAGCCAAAGAAGCTCAATGGTGCAACACTAAACGTACAAGAATAACAATATAAAAATCTAAGGCATTTTTCTGCTACTACATTGTTTAATTTCTTTTTGGCTTCAATTACTAGAGGAAAACTTGGAAAGGAGGAACAATGATGAATGCTTGCTTTTACCCTTAAACATATATCTAAATAATATTTTTTAAAGTGCGAGTCTCTGTCATTTTCATTTTGTTCTTCCTTTTCACTGAAACTAACAAAAGACAATATGAATACTCAAATATGAATCACTTATTTGCAAAAAGCACATATTTAAATGGTCATTAAATCTCTTCTACTTTCAAAAGACAAAGGCTTACAATTTTCTTTCATATAATACTTTTTAAACTGTGTGAATGTCATCATGCTCTTTAAAGGGCAGCAGAGAGAGGGCTGGGGAGAAGCACATAATTCCAGCTCTATATCCCAGCACTGAAATGGATTGCTGCCAACTGTAAACATACCTAATTCATGTCTTGGTAGAAGAGAAGATGAAGGCCAGTTGTTAGATACATTTATGGTACCATACAAATGTTGGCAGCAGTTTATAGTGCTGTTATATTCAGAAAAGCGGTAACAGAAAATATGACATTTAATACAATTGCTCTGTTCCTATCTGCAGAGAAATATCTCAACCACTTTTAACACTAATTTTCTGATTCTCTGAACTTTGCATAGCAAATATCAGTACTGGAGAGCAAAGTCTGTTGTACTAAGCTTCCACTCCTGAAATCATCCACACTATTGTGAACTAAGTTGTGAAAATAGTTCTGTGAGCAGAATGGTGGGATGGGGGTTGGCAGGGAGTAGTGAACACTAAGAAAGCATGGTCTGTTAACTCCAAGTGATAAAACATTAGTACTTCCACATTACATAGAACAGACATAAGAAAACTACACAATGATTCTTGAATTTGAACACTCATTTTAAATTTTCATTAAAATATATGGAAATGTCTAGCAGTATTTTACAGAGATTCTAGCTAAGTATAAACAATATATTTTTGTTTCTTTCCCCAACCTCAAATTGTAGCCTAAACACTTAGGAATCTTCATAGGAGTTGGACCAATTATACAAATGACAGAAATACACACAAATCATCTTGGTCACCATTTAAGGCAAATACACAGAACAAGAAATCTGTGCTAGTTTTGGTTAGGGCAGAGTTGATTTTCTTCCAAGAGGTTGGTGTGGGGATGTGTTTTGGATTTGTGCTGAGCAGAGGGTTGGTAGCACAGAGATGTTTTTGTTATTTGCTGAGTGGCACTTGCAAAGGTTCAAGGCCTTTTCTGCTTCTCTCCAGCAAGGAGGCTGGGGATGCATAAGAAGCTGGGAGAGAACACAGCTGGGACAGCTTACTCCAACTGACCACAGGGATATTTCAGATCATTTGGTGTCATGCTCAGCACATAAATGTGGGGAAAGAGAAAGGTAGTGTGGGGACCTTTGGAGGGACAGTCTTGTTTTCCTGAGTAACCATCACATGTGATGGGGCACTGCCTTTTATGGATATGGCTGAAAACCTGCCCACAGGAACAGTGAATTAATTCCTTGTTTTGCTTTGCTTGGAAGACAGCTTCTGCTTTACCTATTAAATTGTCTTTATCTCAACCCACAAGTTTATTCTCTTTTGCTCTTCTAAATCTCTCCCACGTCCCCTTGTGTAGGGCTTAGTTGCCAGCTGGAGCTAAACCACAACCCAAACAAGCAAAAAACCCCAAAAAACAACAACAAAAAAAACCAACCAAGAAAAAACAAACAAGCACAAATGAATTTCCATTGCCTGATGTTAATGACCACTGAACACAACTACTCACTTCTAAATGAATCTGCTATTTAATGAATGCATGTTTTTGTGCTGGAACCTTCAGGTTTTATGAAATATAACAACAGAAAAATCTGCAGCATCCCTGATTATATGATGTAATGTCACAGAAATCCAAAGTGAAATATGCATTATAAACTACTTAGTAGCTTCACAGACCAACACACTTCAGGATGATCTGAAAATTCCCTACAGAACTCTTTAATGAAATTGGTGTTTCTTGTTTTCAGCCCATGGAAATAATTTGCTATCCATAGCTTGGAAACCACAAATTTACTTCCTTTCTGCCAGGATAAATCTCCTCTAATTCTGCTCTAGGAACAATAATTATGTTACTCTATCTACATGTAATGCATAGCCCAGGTTGTACTCTAAAGGACAACCTCTCTTTAATGGGGAAAAAAAAAAAAATTGCATCAGTCAAATAAAGACGTAGCCTCTAACTTGCCCCTCTCATGTAATACTGGACAAAAATGCTCCATAGGGATTTTTTTTTTCCCCTCAAGTGATTTAGAGGTAAATACTGTATAGAAATGACATTTCGCAATCAAAAAAATCTTACTCTTGACATTAATTTAGATTATGAAAATTTCAATAAAATAATTTGGACTTTTTGGCAGATTGGCACCTTTTCAGGATAAAATATTCTACTAAAAAAGACTAAAAAATTTTTCATGAATGTGAGCAAATGCAGCTTTTGAATAACAACATTACCATGTTTTTGTGAGCAAAAGCAACATGATGCTTTCTCAATAACATAATAATTTAATTAGATTAATTTTAATTTATTACTTTTAACTTGAGGGTTGCATCACTTTCTGCAGGCCACAAAACACTGTAAGACAACAAGAACCTATACAGCTTTTCTTGTCTTTCTTCCAAGGTAACAGTGAATTCAGTTGCAATAAGTGAATCCACATCACATGTGGTCAGAATAGTGCCATTTCTTTCATTAACTCATATTCTCAGAAATGTTGTGATGGTTGGCTGCTCCCTTCACTCTGTAATGTGGAGCTTCATTTCAATGCAAACTTGCATCTCACATCAAATGTCTCAGTAAGCATATATGATTCATAATTTTGATTACCATTTTAATAATCACCAGCTCTCTGTATAAATTATTGTTCCAACAGCAGGATAAACCAGCAGTTAGCTATAATAAAAATTTTACTCATTATTTTGAAATCTGTTTCTTCATCCTGTTTCTGACTCATCTGTTTATACCATCAGAGGGTAATTCACTAACATTACCAGACATAAAGATTGTACTAGCTTCATTTTTCATTTGGACCCTCCCCTGTCCTTTCTATGAAATAGGTTTGCATACATTCCATCCTCTCTTCTATTTATGCTCTCCTTTCTTTCTGCCCTTCATACTTCCCAAATCTCTTTTTCAGTTTGAATGGAGTGACTTTTCCAATCTTTTTAAGTAGAGCTCAAATACAGTCCCACTTGAGCATGAGTTCAATATCTTACAACATTGAGAAGCTGGTAGTCCAACTCAATGACAAAGGTTATTTTCTCTTATGAGAACTGCACTGCTATTCTTGCTTAATAATATCTCAACAAAAAATATCCCTGGGAAGACATAAAAAACCAGAATGTATCAAAAAAAAAAATGTTTAGGAGCAGCAAAGTGATTTTTTTCTTAATAGACAATGTGTAACTAAAATGCATAATTTCATTATTATCAAATGTAAGGAACTTTGTGACTTTCATTAATACTGTTTTAGCAATGCAACTTGCTGCAAAGTATATTCAGAACATGTTAATCCTGACAAGTTTTCTTTCATATAATTAACTTTAAAATCAATCAAATACCTTGCTTAAAAAATCTCTTTTTCTTTTTTTTTTTTTTTTTTAAATATAGGCAGGCTGGTGAATGGAAAAAAAAAAACAACCAAGTTATCTACATGATACATACAACTCAGTAATGAATAATATTCCTATTGGTGTCCCAATTAAAAATACTCACTTGGAAGCAAGCTGATAAAAGACTGCAAGACATAAACTATGTCAAACTATCCATATATTGTATTTTACATGATTGTCACCAGTTTGATGTATGAATGGCAATAGGAAGGAAAAAAAAAAGGAAAGAGGGGAAAAAAGGAAAGGAACAACTAACACATTTTTATAAAGTTCAACTATTTTAATAAGAAGACACAAATTGATGACTAGAGAAGGATTTTGAAACATTACCAGGAAAGCCAATGGTTTTATATGGTTGCTAAAGAGTTTTTTCCATGCTTGAAGAAAACAGCAAACCACAAATTCAAAGTCTGCATTGAAAAATTTTTTTTTCACAACTTACTTCGGTTTCCCAGTTTGGATAAAGTGAGAAGTATTTAGACTTAAGAGATTGAACACCATCTCCATTTCAATCCAAGGCAAAGCTTCTACTGAGAAGAATATTTCTGTCAAGTTCAAATATTCTGAAAGACCATAATCAAGCTTTCTTCTACTTTAGAGCATTCTGTTTTGTTATTTATTTTTAACATGGAGACTAAGAACTGTCTTCTGAAGTCTGTCTTGCGAAATATAAGTCCAGAGCATTGAAATGTTTCAATGCTTGTGCAAGAAGGAAAGAAGCACGTTCAAGATCAAAATTGTCAGTTATTAAAAGTCTTATTTTGTGAGTAGAGACTTTAACTTCCAGATTAAATAGTCTGCATGACTTGAATGTGCTCTTTATCTCAATATGTACCTAACTTCATGAAAACATCAGAGTTGCTCTGGATGAATCACTTCTTTTCAGCTGTGACATCAATTAAGTTAGTCTGACTGGGGCAACAGCTTCTTTGCTTGAGGTGAAAATGGTTGCAAAACATCTATTCAAAGTAAAAGTGGCAACATTAATGCCATTAGAGACTCCTTTTATTTAGTGCTTCTTTTATTTCAATGTGTAAAAGAAGAAACTGAAGCACTAATGAAAAACATATGGTACAATATTTGTTTGTGGCAGAAGCGATGCTTAATTAATCTCCTATTACTCACTATTAGCAGTATAACACACTTGTAAAATGACATGGATTTTGATGAAAAAACATACCCTTAGAAATGAAATAGCATAATAATTAATCTAGATCGGAAAAAGTTACTTCAGTCTGCAAATATTCACCTCAAGATTCAATCTTCACAGTGCAAATAGTTTTATAGGTGCCTGTACTCACAGATACAGATATATAAACTTGTCACGGTACTTAAGTATGAACCTACTTCTTAATTTAAATCAAAAGATGTTGAAACCTGGCTTTGGTCAAACAATTGCAAAAAGCCCCTAGGCCTGTGTAACTTTCTGTTTTCCACCCTAACAACCTCCTTGCTCCAGCCTTCCACCCAACAACAGAAGTAACATGTAGGTAATGCTCCTCTGCTGCCACTGCAAACTGCTGCATGGAAGGATATCAAATGTTTTAACTCAAAACCACACAAACCACATTAAACTGCTTCTGAGATTCACTGAAAAATCAATCTTATGGCCCAAGACATGAGAGGACAGAGACTGGTCAAAAACACACGTCAAAGCAGCAGCACCTTAACTGAAGGACCTGCTAGTTTCTGCAGCAATCACTTGGCCATCATCCCCTGTTCTTTATAATCTAGTAATAACTTTGGCTGACCATTATATGATAATTACATACAGCAAAACAATCAAAAAATGTATTAAATTTCACAATTAATTATATTCTTTACATACCTGTTTATAATTTATGCTATCCAAATAACAGTGTACAAAAAAAAATATAATTTGCATGAAAAAAATTAAACAATCAATGATAATTTGATATTTTTCAATTTAAATATTAAATATTAGTTGCTATTATTTATAGAAAATTATTTGCACATGATGCAAATGATCCATAGACTAACCTGAATAAAAAGGGATCCACAAGGATCACCATGTCCAACCCACGGCCCTGCAGAGGACACCCCAAGAGTCACACCATATGCCTGAGAGCATTGTCTAAGCACTTCTGGAACTCTCTCAGGTTTGGTGCTGTGGCCACTTCCTAGGAGCCTGTTCAGTGCCCAAACACCCTCTAAGTGAAAAACCTTTTCCTAATAACCAAAATAAACCTCCCTGGCACAGTTTATTGGGATCAGAGAGAACAGGTAAACAGACCAAGTGTTCTCAACCTCCTCATATATTTTCTCCTCCAGACTCTTCATCATTCACCAAGTTACCTGCCAATAAAAATGATCTGATACATAAGGCAAGAACATTAATTAATTGACACCACATCACCTATTGTTAATACTACTTTGCATAGCTTTTTCTCTTCAAAACCATTTTGGCATTATGCAATATATTTGATTAATACTTGAGGGATTCAGGCCTGCAAGCAAATGTCATGTAAAAAACCCTGTTTTAATTTGGATAAAATAAAAGTAATATATTAGACACTGTGTGGAGTAAATAAGCTTCATTCTTCGAGGTGACACATTGTACCTGTTCTAATGTTTGATATGCAATAATGCAGTTAACAAAACAAGTGAACATTATGATTTTCATACAGGTACACTTCAAAAAAATGCTATCATGCCATATGACACGGCGTTTTATTTTAGTCCCATTTAAAAACAAATTATTAATTAAAATACATTTTAAAAACAACTAAAATATATAACATCACCCAAGTAAAATCACTACAGTCAATAAGCAAGAATTATTTCCACCAGCTTTAAAAATATCTGTTATCACATGAAACACAGTGCACAGAGATATATAACTCAGTACAGTTATATACCAATGTGACATATATTTTCGGTATATAGAGTAAATTATAATGCACAAGAGAGGTAGCCAGGAGTGAGTTATAAGTCTCTTGATAGATAAAGATTAATTTCATGCATAATAATGATATAAAAGAGCTAACATGTATTATAATGATATAAAAATAACAATAGTTCCTATTGCTATGCTGTCTTTTATCTCTGGAGCTCAGAGCACTTCACAAGCACTAATTGAAACAACACCCCAGCACGGTGGATACATTTTATTGTCTGGGTTCTACAAATTGGAAAATGAAGGCACAAAGTACTAAAACAGCTTGCCCCAGGTCACAGGGCAAGCCATCAGCTAAACCAGAAATACAACTTCCAAATTGAAGTTCCCAGTTCTAATTCTTTTTTAATCCTATATGCACAACAGTAATAAAAAAATAAAACTCCTAACTAAGCACCTACTTCAGTAATTGAAATCAATAGCAATACTGCTGTTTTCATTGATGGAAGCTCAACAGCATCACCAAACAATGGCAAAGCTACACTAACATCTTAGCACATAATATGGACAGTCTCCAGATGGCTTCTGAAAATCTCCAAAGAGGGAGACTCCATGACATCCTTTTCCAGTATTTCAACCTATCCCAGTGCTGTTTCTGATGTTCTTAGGGAACCTCCTGTGTTTCAGTTTGTGCCTTTTGCCTCTGGTTCTCTTACTGGGCAATGATGAAAAGAGCATATCTCTGTCTTCTTTACATTCTCCTTTAAGGTATTAATAGGCATTAACACATTTCCCTCCTGAAGTTTGTGTTCTTCAGGCTTAACAGCCCAAACTTTCTCAGCCACAGCTCATTTTAACTTTTTTTTTTTTTCCTGGGGAAATGTGTGCATGAATAATCTAAAACTCAAAACTGCAGAGGCAGGGGACTAGACCCCAAATCCAAGGATAAAAGAATTAGTCATATAATGTATTTTAGAAAGAATTAAATGCCCAAACAATTCCAATTATCTGAATGCAAACTATCTAGACAATATCAAAGTGACCCCCATTGTTTCTACCAATCATTATATTATCCAATCTAACGTTGTCCAGTATTTTACATGACAGCAGAGTAGCTGTCTACCACATATTAAGTGGAAGATTTATTCTGTTTGTTGAATGTAACAAGGTATTATTATTTTATAGCCACTTTGAAAAAATGTTCATAAAAATATTTGTTTCAAAGTCTTCTAGTTTTACGAATACAAACTTGGTTTTGTCTTCTCACAACCATATTTTCTTCGCATGTTCACTACAAATATGATAGATTTTAGTGTTAAAAATATAAAAAAAAATAGGAATATTTTGAATAAAGTTAAAACTGAAGCCTTGTGCAATTTTTGCTTGAGTCATCCTTTATTTATCCTGAGAAACAAAACTAATTATTCATACAACCCAGTTGCTGTCTTGAAGCACATGCTTTAATATACCAGTAAACATAGAGTACATCAGATTTTTCCTTTCTAAATAAAATATTTTTGAAATACTAAAGAGGAAAAACCATCAGAAATGTCTTAAAGAAAACAATCATCATAGTGTAAAGGAAATTAGGGAAACAGGGGAGACTAAAGCACTGCTGCCTACAGAATCTTTTCCTACGGTATAATATTGAGGTATTGCATCCTGATTATTCCAATCAGTTCCGACTATTTCAACTCCTACATGCCAAGCATCAGCAGTGCAGAGTATAATGGGAATATCACACAGCCAAACTCTAGAGACAGAACCAAAAAACCACCAAGCTATTTCTTCTCTACAAGGAAAAGCATTTACTGTACCGGAAAACACAGAAGTGCCTGTAAACAGATATGCCCATTAAATCAGTTAGTCAGCAAGGTCCCTTTCAAAAGAGCAACATGGAAAACATCTTCTCAGGTTTTACTTAACTTTCTGTTCAAAGGATGGATGTCGAGCCTCAGGGATCAGCTGGTGACATGAAAATCTATCTTCCAAATCACTGGGGTGTTTTTCAGTAATGAGTTCCCACTTCCCTATCCCTGAAAGGCATGGCAAATAGAGTCATAGATCAAAGCAGCACATAGCCGAGTGAGTACAGCTATGGAAGCTAAAATGGCAAGGGCTGCTGTGTAGTAATGAAAAGGGCCATCACTAAAGATTTACTCTAGAATTCAAAACTGTCACTTTCAATTTGAAACAAGGGGTCCATTAGCTTAGTGCACTTTTTATTGTTATTGATTTGCAATCTTTTACTTTCTTTTAATTTCAAACTGTCATTGAATGCACAACTGTTTTTTACTTCATGGAATAAGCCTTGATGATTTTGCTTTCAAATAATTATTCTCAAACCACGTTTTCTTCCTGCATCAGCTTCTTAATTAGTTTCATTAATATAAGTTTCCATTTACCTTAATTTTATTTTTGGCAATTTGCTTTTAGCCCCACTCACCTTACCACGGTAGTGTTTTGTCACATCCTCTGGTTAAGCCAGAATGGCCCTGGACAATTACTTCTTTTATGAAAGTGTGTGTGTGGGCAGGGGGCTAAAGTGCATGGACACTTCTATTTATACCTGATTAAAAAAGCCAAACAACCTCCCATCTAGCTGAAGTAAATTACAAGGAAATCAGCTACTTTCCTCCTCGGTAAGGAGAAACTATTCAAAACAATAAAACTAAAAGTGGCAGCAGAATTCCAGAACTGCAAGTCCCAAATATAAAAAGTATGACAATAATTTGAGACTAATATCATAGTGAATTATATTTACACAGAACCCTACCAGACAGCAATAACTCTGATATTTGATTTACACCTTTGCCCTGGTAAAACTCAGCCAAGCAAAACAATACATATTTTTATCTCAGTCCAGTGAAGGCCTCACACATACACCTAAATTTCAATTAAAAACTAATATAAGGAGATTATTCATATTAACTTAAATATAT
The DNA here is from genome assembly GCF_022539315.1 of Serinus canaria. Taxonomy (NCBI): domain Eukaryota; kingdom Metazoa; phylum Chordata; class Aves; order Passeriformes; family Fringillidae; genus Serinus; species Serinus canaria. The sequence continues at coordinate 20,682,951 of NC_066319.1, forward strand.
TTGTATTAAATGAAATACATCCTTACATCCTTCACTGCATCAGGATCATAGTCCCCTGCAAGACTGAAGCCAATGTTGTTCAAACTTAATCTGAGAAATAAATTTAGCACACTTTAAGATAAAAATACAGACACCTTAAAAGGGTTATGATCATTCACCAGCAGTAATAATACTAAAGATATTAATATAATCACTGAGTCACAAAATGTGTGTGAGTGACCACAGTAGGTTGTCTGGTCCAACCTCCATGCTCAGTCTGGATCATCCTAAAGGGCATGGCACAGCATTGTGTCCAGACAGTTCTAGAACATCTTCAGTGAGGGAGATTCCACAGCCTCTCTGGGTAATCCGTTCCAGTTCTCAGTCACCTGCACAGTAAGGAAGTCCTTCCTCATGTTCATTTGGAACTTCCTGTGCATCACTTTTTGCCCTCTGTTTCTTGTCCTATTGCTTGGCACCACTGAGAAAGGCCTGGCTCCATCCTCTGACACCGTCCCTTCAGATACTGAGAGACATTGATTAGGTCTGCTCTCAGTCTTTTCTTTAGACTGGGCAGGCCCAGCTCCCTCACCCTTTCCTTGTAAGAGAGATGCTCCTGTCCCTAAATCGCTTTTGTTGCCCTTCACTGAACTTGGTAGAGGAGCTCCAAGTCTCTCTTGTCCTGAGGAGCCCAGAACCGGGCACAGCACTCCAGATGTGCCTCACCAGGGCTGAGTAGAGAGGCAGGATCATTTCCCTCAACCTGCTGGCAGTGCTGTTCCAAATGCAGCCCAGGATCCCACTGGCCTTCTTGGCCACTGCTGGTCATGGACAGCTTGTTTTCCACCAGGACCCCCAGGTCCTTCTCCACAGACCTGCTTTCCAAGAGCTCAGCCCCCAGACTGTGCTGCTGCAGAGGGTTGTTCCTCCTCAGGAGCAGGACCTGCACTTCTCTTTGCTGAGTTTCAGACAGCTCTTCCTGCCCATCTCTCCATTTCTGAAGGTTTGCACATCACTCTGGGCTAAGCAACTCCTCCTGGCTTTGTGTCTGCAGGGAGCTCTGCCCCTTCCTCCAAGGCAGTGAAGAACTATTTAAACAACAGTGGGCTCAGTATGGAACCCTGATGGCCAGCACCAATGACACCCTGTGCTGATGATTACATTCTTCTGGGATCTGCCACTCAGCCAGTTCTCAATCCACCTCACTCTCCATCCCTCCTGAATTTGCCTACAAAAATGTTGGGAAAGACACTGTCAACAGCTTGGCTAAAGATGAGATTGACAATGTGCACTGCTCTCTCCTCATCCATCCAGATAGTTGTTTCATTGTAGAAGGAATTCAGACTGGTCAAGCATGATTTGCCTTTAATGAATCCATGTTGACTACTCCCAATCATTTTCTTGTAATCCCTGTGGTTAGAGAGGGCCTCCAGAATGAGCTGGTCATTAAGGATTGAGCTGAGTTTGACTGACCAGTGGTTCCCTGGATCCTCCTTCTTGCCATTTTTGAAGACTGTGGAAACTTCTTCTTGCAGTCCTCAAACATGGTGGTCTCTCGATCACCATGACCTTTCAAAGATGACCATGTGTCCTCTTTACTGCGTCTACCAGTTCTCTCAGCACAAATGGATACATTCCCTTGGAGCCCATGGACTTGGCAATGACAAATATTCCTAGGTGTCCTCTAACTCAATCCTCTTTGACCAAGGGAAAGTCTCCTAACATTCCTTTACACTTCTAGGTCAGAGATTCCCAGGGACAGATCTTGTCAATGAAGACCAATGCAAAGAAGGCTTTCAGTAATTGTGCCTCCTCTGCATCCTTTATCACCAGACCTTTCCGCCCCCCCCGCCCTCCATCACTCCTTATTTAGCAATGGGTCCACATTATCCTTAGTTTTCCTTTTCTTATTGGTGTTTTTAAAGCAGCCCTTCTTGCTGTCCTTGACACCCTTGACCTGATTTAAGTCCAGATAGGCCTTGGGCTTATGCCATTTCTACTTTCTCTGAAAACCTTTCTATATTCATCCTATTGGCCCCACCATGTGTATTTCCTCCTCCTACTTGAGGAATGACAGAAGTTCTTTATTCACCCAGGGAGGTCTTTTCGCCCCTTTGTCCAATTTCTCACTTATTAGGATGCATTGTTCCTAATCCTAGAGAAAGTGATCCTTGAATATCAACCAACTCTCTTGGACTCCTTTTCCCACATGTTCCCATGTGATTCTTTCAAGAAGATCCCTGAAGAAGCTAAAGTTAGCTCTCCTGAAGTCCATGGTTCAATCTTACCTGTTTCCCTGCTTCTTCCTCACCCCATAGTGAAGTCCACAATCTCATGGTAACTATAGCTGAGGCTCCTCCCACCCTTTATAGTAGTAAATTCTGTTTCTTGTAAATATATTTTATGACATAGTGATGCATGAATCTTTTTCCTTTAAAGTTTAACTAACAAGCCAAACCCAAAAGCATTTTCCAATTTTGTAGCTCTTCCTGTGTCATCATAAAATGCCTGCAGCACCATCTTTTCTTTTCTCACAGCCAAAAATCCAAACAGTTAAGCAGAACAGTTTGGATTTGCTTCCAAAGTTCTCTTGTACTGGGTTTCTGTAGCTGAAAGTACTTGGATACAGAAATTCCTGTCAAAAAATGCAAAGTACTTCATCTGCAGATAACTTAGTTGAGCTGAAAATTCTGAAGTCCATGTTCTTCCAATACACAGACTTTATGTTGATAAGATAGATGCAACCTGACTCCTAAAAAATTACCTGGTTCTGACCACAAATAAAAGTTCTTGTTTAGAATTTCTGGATTCCTGACCCTGAATGGCCATAAAAGTTCCCATGCCTGGAATTGTTCAAGGTCAAGTTGGACAGGGTTCTGATCTAGCTAAAGATATTCCTGCTCATTACAGCAAGGTTGGACCAGATGATCTCTAAAAGCTCCTTCAAACCCAAACCATTCTAGGATTCTATGAAACTCACTGACATACAGCTTCAGCTTTAAATATTTTACTGTGTTCTTATCTTTTACCTTATTTCAAAACTTAACTGAAATATGAATATTCAGGTTCACTTTATAAACCACAAAAGAGAGATACTTAAGCAGATCTCAAAAAGTGATTTCATAAAGTGAATTCTCCCAAAGAAACATGCTATTAGATTTTTCCCTCAAAATAGGTAGCAGTTATTTTTCTTAAGACTGTGATTCTGTAAAAGAACAAACAAACAAACCCAAGAAAGTATTACAGAAGTACATGGTTATGTCAAATAAGTAACATTTCTCTCTCGTAATATAACACTTATCCAACAGTATACTTTGATTTTCTAGTTGTAATCAATTTTCCATGATATTTAGGACTCAGGATGACTGAATTTTTGAATTTCTCTAGCATGAAAATTTTAGCCAATTTTAGATATTTAGGCCATGCTGAACTAGCCTCTCATGTTTACTTTCTTCATGCTCTCTCTCACTTCATTGTAATCTGTATTTTAGATGAGGACCTACATTTGAACATAGATATGGCAGCAGATCAAATACAATCAGCTACATAAGTTTTCTTTTTATTTGTTCTCTGGTAAACTAGAATAATTAATGTAGACAATCTTTCATGAAAATATTCCAATTAGGAGTTAAATGAGGACTGCTGAATTTTTGCACAGAGTTTTCTCATATGATTCATTTGATAAATTATTTTTTCTGTCTTTCATTTTCAGCACTTCCTTTTAGCATATCTAAACCACAAACAAAAGGAATCCTAGATTAAAAACAATCATTAGGAATGCACATTTTATAAATAACTGAGCCAATGAGGTGAAATGCATTATACAAAGAATTATTTTACAAAAATATGCATATTACCCTCTGATTTACCAGAAAGCATACAAAGAATGAAATAAAAGGTCCTGTCTCAAAGCATTTGCGGTTTATTTCAAAGCTGAAAATTGAATTCACTTCTGTGAAAAATTAAAAAGGTACAACAAAGCAAGCAAGATGCCTCAAATTTTCCCAAATTAACTTTTTTCCTCTCTCAAGTATTAGTTCAAAATCCCAGACACAGGAAATGCCTGGGATCTCACCTAATCAGAAAACTGAAGATGAATTGAATGACAAAGTTTGCAAAAATCTCAGGCCTTGATACTTCAGTTTAAATCCAACAGAGTTTAAAAAAAAATCCAAACAAACAAGCAAAAAAGTATTAGTTAACTGGGTAATTTATGCCTCTGTATACTAAGGAAGTTCAGGTGTCTTTTCCTCTGTAAGCCAAAGATATTTTAATGCACATGCCAGGGTATAAGACCTAGCTTTAAACTATTACCTGCCTATGTTAAATGATACAGTTCAGGAATCATTTGCATTCACTGACTAGTAAATATAACCCTGATTTTCTTCTGAATTTCCTCACACTTTCTGCCCTTAATATCACGAACAGATTTTCCAGAAATGTATCTTCTGCCAGTTATGAAATAGTATTCAGGAAATTCCAACATGCTCTAGTAAATTAAAAATATTCTTTCAAAACCCTCAGATATTTGGCTAGTCTTGGCTAACACAATATAAAGTTCAGCATGGATTGGAGACATGGATCCTTCCCCCACAATATGAGAGACTCATGTACCAGAACTTTTGATTCTACAATCAGAGCAAACCTATAAACCACCTTCAAAGACATAGACCAGAAACTCAAATTCATACAGACTCATTAGAGAGGCTTAGTTTTGTGGAACATTATAGTTTTTGCCCACTAAGGAATCCTTTTTTGTGCCCTAGGCTTTTCTAATACACAGATAACCAAATTTTCCTAGCAGATGACCTAAAATGAAATTAAACTAAGACTAATTATTTTTTACTTGTATTTAACATTCTTACTGTTAATGGCCATGATTACTGCACATTTTATTTAATTTAAACTTGGTCCTGTGAAGCAGTTGATGCCAAGTGCTTACATGTACAGAAAAAATTTTTTTAGAAAACATGTCAACAGTTGGCAAGTCTGCTTTCTACAAAGATTTTACAAATTTCTAAATGTCACCAGCATATAAAGAGATTTTATAGTACAGCTATAGTCAACTGCACTACATCCCCTTTTGGCAGATAACCTGTTCAATGTACATACATGTGCCTTTGTGGAGTGTATTTGACCATCACAAATATGATTTCTACAGCTGCAATTATTTGTCATTCCAACTTACACTAAAATTCACCCATGCAATCTTAGCTGAATTCACGGGAATCCACAACTCATTACAAATATTTTATAAAACTTTGTTGGTGGAGGAAAAGCTCCTAAAACAAGAAAGGACACAAAACTGACATATCTTCTTTTCATCATTCAAGAAATGTGCACTACAATGACATTTTCTGCGGCACAGAGGAATAACAGAACTAATACAGACATCCAAAATAACCATTTTGGCAATTGCTTATGTTTTCTTGTTTCTTATTAAATGCAGAATTTCTGCATCAGCAATAAACCAAGACGTTTACACTTTCTTTGCCTTCCCTTTCTGCCTTCCAGCACTGGAAGAGAAAGAGAAATTTCTGCTCATGACACTGTAACTCTTGTGCTGACAAACACAGAGAAGGCAAGCACTGGCTCAAAGTCACAGCTCCCAAAGCTCACTGCTTTACAAAGGGATGGTTAGGTCTGGGAAGGACAGTGAATGCCAGGTAAAAGAAGGGCACTGGTTTCATATGTTCATCTTACTTTCTTACAGTTCTTCTCAATTACCTCAGTTCTATACAATCCTATACCTTAGGTACAGATCTAAGAGAGAATTATTTTAAAAAGCAGCAATGCTAATGAGATGGACTCTTAGCAGCTATTACCACCTGCTCTTATGTGGTTTGCACATAAAAGGGGCTGGAACATATTTTAGAAATCTCTGCTGTATATATAATTCTTGTTCCTACCTTGGTCTAGATTGTCCTTGAATGGGTATTTCCTATTATGATATCAAAAATGCTACTAACTAAACTAAGATATTTGGCTTTGTCTACTTTTTTAATGCATATGTCCTAAAAATGAGTTTGTTTCGGTTTCAGAAAGCTCTTTAGAAGTCTCCCTATTTTTTTAAATATAAAATATAAACAAAATGTGTATGTGATTCTCTCATTACACAGTGTACAATTAAAGTATAAGCAAAATCCTAAGACCTTAATATTTAACCAAGAGTCATGCTTTTACTTCATCCTCTGCAGTAGCTCCTTTTAAATAAATATAATGGAAACATGAACATATATGACTAGGAATTGGCTCTAGGTAAAAATATTCATATAAATCTTTGATTAGTGAAAGTCAAAAGTTTAATTTAAAGGATAATCTTGCTTAGAGGTATTCAGTGTTTTAATTATAGCTACAAACAATAAAAAAATAGCTGGTCATATGCAACATATTAAAAAAATGATTATTTTTTAAATCTTTGAATTTAAATTATTTTAAAGTATATTTAGTAGCAGGTAATGCTTATTATTCAAAATTATTAATTTTGTATAAAACATATTTACAGTGATTAAGTTTTAGAGTAACTTAACTATCCATCAACTTAGATAGGTACCATGTCATGTGAGGCAAAGGGTACTGCTTGCAGAAGAGAAATACCCATATAAAAACACTCTAAGAGATAAAAGGTTAAATCATATCATTTTACTGTCAGCTGATCTCTCTAAATACCATTTTCTGAGAGCACAATAGATGTGTCATTAGCACAAACATTATTTCTTGCTCTGTTTCAAGTTTTCATGCAATTTAGGAATTTATTTCAAAAACTCCCCTGCTTTCAAAAAAAAAACCCAAAACAACAAAAGCCACAAACAAAACCAAAAAACCCTCTGAAATTAAGCATTTCTCATGCATCCATTAAACCTGACGTGACAAATGAAAAATTTTCTTGTTAGAGAAAGCCAAACCCATTTAATTTATGCCTAATTTCAGTTTGGCTACAAAACAAAGAATTAAATTATGTGAATAAATTATCTGCATAGCTCGACACATTATTGAGTCAAAATGTGAGCAAATATAAAACAATTCTTGATTGAGTGCAGTCAATGTGCCAACAGTTGAATGTCACACTATAAAATGTTATTGCACAAAAGAGGTTTTGGGGGTGAGGGTCATTTCAATTGAGCTAAATAAACCAGTGGTTTTTTTTTTTTTCAAGAGCAGGAGACAGCTACTTGATAAAATATCAGCAAATCTGATAGTACCTGATCAAAATTAACAAACAAGTATTTTGCTGCTATCTTAGGATCTCACAAGTTACAAGCGCTGTAAGTACTTGGAAGAAAAGCAAATCCATTTCTAATTTTGACTAGTAAACTAACAGACTATCAAGTTAAATATTTGTTGTATTTGCTACCTTTTAAAAGTAATGAATGAGAACAAGTAGTAAAAAAAGTAGAAAGACATTTTTGGTTGATTTCAACCAAATTTTATGAGTTTTTGAAGTACTGAATCTGTAACTAAAGCATAGGAAGAAGTCAAGAAAATATTGCTGGACCTCATAATTTTGAAAACAACTTATCATATGCTAATTTGATATAAGATCATGCTGCAAATAACAGCCTGAAAAGATGGCAAAGATATTTCCTCCATTCATCTCAATGAAGTTGTTCACTTTAACAATCATCTCTAAAACATCAGAGTTGGTTTTAATAAGTTACTGGAGAAATATGATACAAAAGTCACAAGCCTATTTTCACACTTCACTGATGTTAAGAATAAGAACCTTGCAGAATACACAGAAACTTGTTTGCACTTTAAGTACTGCATTATCTGCAACTTCAAATGGTGAAGTTCTAAAGGCAGCTTTACTTGAGTAGAATAAATTTTGTATAGGAAAGTCCTGGGGGAGCATAACTCAGTGCAGCTCTATTTCAGTAACTGCTTCAGAGAGCAGATTAACTATCTTCAGAAACTTGCCTAGTCTGGTTTACAAAGAACTGCTACATCCACTCAGAATCTGGCATACTGTCTGAAAATCTGTATTTTTCTGATGTCATAAGGGTATTGGTTGTTATCAAAATGTTTTTTCCAATGTGATTTTTTTTCTTAATTATTTTTAGATACTCAGAGCCCCTAAACCATTGAATTCCATCACCAGAAAATGAAATATAAGCCTCATTATTGCTTATAAACCCGCTGTCAAACCAGGCCAATGCACGTATTTTAATTCTTTTCATTTGAGTGTATAAATCTTCTTAACTAGTAGATGTTCACCATGTCAAATAAAAATGTTTGATTTTTCTGTTAGGAATAACTATAGATTTATACATTTAATAATCAAGTAAAAATAAAGATTAAATCAATAGGAAACTTCAAAAGTATATAGAAGACTCTCAATAGAGTTAATCAGTGGGGTGTTTTGTGAATAAGACTCTGAAGAAGTAGTTGAGGAATATTCAGAATATGGTCCTGACCATAACAGAAGCAGTAAGAATGAGCAGGTACTCCTGTTTCTAGGCTCTTCCTTTGTTATTTGGATTTTGATGTTAAATTAGTACATTTCCAAAACTATAAAATAATCAGGCCTCGAAAAAAAACATAGGGGAAAAGCTCGGAAATGCCTGGGAAAGTTTACTTTCTTTCAGGAAACATGATGGTTTCCTGCTAAACAATTAAAAGTCTCTGTTCAGTTTAAAGAAAACTGTTCAGAGTAGAGAGGAAATGATCATCCTCTAGATTTTTTGCTAGTCAGAGGTAAACTCAGAAATATACAGCTTCATAGCTCACTGATCCCAACGCTGAAACACCATCAACAGAAAAAGACAGCACAATCTGGATAAATAAATAAATATGATCATGTATCCTGATGGGTATACATTTCTCTTAGAAAAGGAGGAGGTTTATCTCTGTGGACACATGTTGGCAGCCAGAAGAAAAGTCAAGACATTCTAATATATTTTAAGTAAAACAGAACAGCAGTATGGACTGGAAATATTCCTTGTCTTAGGGAAGTCAGCAGCCTCGGAGCCCTAAGCCCATAAGGAACCAGTTCGTGCCACCCCGATTGTGCTTTCACTCTACACAAATTTTATTAGACAACTGCTTTTAGACTTCTTTCTTAAAATTAACACTGACACAGAAAGGCTCACAAATGTTAATTAATATATCATTTGTCTTTCATTAAAAAGAAAATTAATTAGATATAATGACCAAATTCACCCATTATTTTGGAGAAGGCAGATTATTTGAAAACAGCTTTATATCATTAGTAATGCTGACAAGGCTTATTGTTTTAGTATATTTTTTTATGCTGGGTTTATCTTTAAAACACTACTCCAAGAATGAATCTGTTTTGCAAAATCATAATTTTCATGCTTTTCTTTGTAACCAGATTTTAATGCTGCATGTATAAAGAGGTGAAAGAAAATAAAAAAACCAAACCCTTATGAAGAATTCCCCCTACAAAACCAAAGAGCCAAACAACCAAAACAATCACAAAACTTCTACTATCCAAGCACTTGGAGATTCAGAAAGTAAGAGAATGGAGGATTTTAGGATCTGATTCAGGGTTTTAAATGCTTTAAATGGTGAAAATTGTGCTAATTCAGTCGAGCACAGACTGTAATGTTCTGCATACTCAAATAACATCTAAAGAATAACATGCTATCTTATGCCAGGAAGCAGTTCCTGAAACAGTTTAATGTATGTTCTGATGTGTTTAATTACTGGAATATTTTGCCACTGTATCCTAGAATCAAAAGTGGTTTTTTGCATAAATTATCACAAAGAACATAGTTTATTGTAGCTTATTTTTCAGCAGTGACTTAATTCCTATTATTCTAAGTAAGCTTCATTAAACTAATTGACTTAGCTGGAACAGCTCACAGTAGTTAAGGTTTGCAGAATTGCAAGTATTAGCTGTACTGGAAAAGTTGAGAATAACACAAGTATTTCTGCCTATAGTGAATAAAACTAGTGAGCTATTTATGATGCATCAAACTTATAAATTAGGTAAAAACTCTAACTGTCATAGGTTTTATAATGACAGCTCATGCAGAAAAAAAATATTTATATTTTCTGAGCTTTCTGAAAAAAATCAGTAAGTGTATTTGTAACAATTCCATTTTCTTATCTAAAACCACCAACAAAACAGATCTATTTCTACTCAGATCCATTACTTCCAAGGAGGAAGAATGGTCTTGTGCTTGCAGTCCCCTCTAAATCTCCTCCAATGCTCTATTTCAGACTGTTTATGCAACCTCAAGCAAGTGACTTCATTACAGGGGGCCTCAGCTTTTTAAGATCCTCTCCATACTAAAACTGCAATTTGTTTCTGCAAGAATTTTGCTGGGTTTGGATGGTTGAACATTACAAAGCAACATCAATATAATACAGCTGCTCAATAAATGTACTCGAAATACACGACTGCATTTTCAAAAGGTCTAAGAGACTAGTAATTATAATGTAATAAAAATAATAATAAATAATAAAATAAATATACAGCTGTTAAGTCCTGTCTACTCATGTTTTGCCTCAGTTGTTTCTAAGTAAACAGATGCAACAATATTTTATTAAATCATAATTAATTACCGAGATAATTTTACTAACATTGGCCTACACACTCCAGAATATGAAGAAGGAAAGAAATCACAGAAATGTCAGCCCCTTCACTGACAAGCCAGTTTTTATTAATAGATTTTCTTTCAAGGTTTAATTTTAATTACCAATAAATCAGGCTTCAGATTTTCCATCAAAATTCACTACTTTGACATCATCATTTGCTCATGTAGCTGCAAACACAAAATGGATATCACAGTTATGGGATGAGACAAACCTTGACACCATTCAAAGCAGTCTGCCATGCATGACGATACATAGGAGATGTCAACGAAAATTCAGAAAAGCCCTTCTCTGATTCTTCATCAGAAGGATATCCTTGACAATAATCACCTTCTAAAGAAATGTCATCACAACCTAGTGACAATGCCCCTGCCATCTGTTACTTTCATTTTGAAGGACTTGTGAGGGCCATCAGTAGGAAATCACCTTTCTTTGTTTGCCAAAACTGCTTTAGATCCTCTGTATGTACCTTTATGTCTCCTTCTTCTTGTATGACTAATTCATGATCTGTCTCCTTCAGAGACAGTTCCAGCCTCATTAAAACTGACTCCTGTTGCCTTGGCTGAGTGTGGCTTCAATGGGAATGCAACATCTGAGTGCTCTGGTTGACCCAAAACTTACTCTTTAACTCCAGCCCTATCAGCTGTCAGAATTTTATCAAAAATGAGACCTATTGTAAGAAGGGAAAGCTTTATCCACATTACTTAATTAGATATGTTTTAATAAAGACATGACCTACTGCCTCTCTTCTCACCTGCAAGCACTATAATTAAAGTTTCTCTAAAAGAACAGCAAGCTATTTTAGTTCTCTTGCCCTTTTAAAAAATTGAATACAATTCTGCGGGAACTTGAGAAGTGAAAAAGGAAAATATGTCAGTCCTAGCACTATGATAAATCTCTATTTTTTTAAATTTTTTTTTTGGATACACAGTTTTTAAACACTTGAAACAGTAAACAAACAAAGGTAGCAGGCATTCTAGAAGTTCTGGTTGGCATCTTGGTCTTTTCCTCTAGTCAGTAGGAACATTTGTTGTGTAGAAGCATTGTAAATCAATACACATTTGTTTATTTAGCCACATATGGGTACTCAGGGTCCTTAGCATCAAAACCATCTGGACTTTCACAAGTTGTAAACACATAATGCCTCTTACTTACGTCAACATATGCGTAAAAAAATACAATAATCATACACATGATTCAGAGATGGTTTTAGGTATTAATCAATGCATATGGATCTGTTTGAACTAACAACTAACATGAAAAAAAAATGCAAACCTGTAAATGAATATGAATTTTATCTAAATGGAGGCAAACCCAACTACCTCATTTTGTAGTGTTTCTTTTCCAGGAAATAACTACCAGTGAATACGTTAAGAAAACATAGAATGTTGCAAAACTTGGGTTTCAACTTTGAAAATGATAAAAAGAAATAATTTCCCAAAATTTGTTTCATTTACCAAATTCAACACATGCTTGATAAATCCTTAAAATGCCATATTGGGAGAATAATTCATTCACAAACACAGATAAAGCAAAATGAATGAGCAACCTTATCCTAAAACTGAGAATCTCTGTTGTTGTTTATAGTTGATATACAGGGAACCTGAATTATGTACACAAGAGTCCACAAGCATGAAGAGTAAAGCAAAACCTAATGTCTCTAGTATAAGAGAGGCTAATAAGTTGAATTACAGACAGGCCTTAGTTTTATTCTTGGTGTTATTTGAAGAGACTAAGAGTCCATGGGTTTCAAAGAAAGCCATACCCAGTTACTGACATGCTACATGAAAGACAATGGTGATGTCAAGTCAAGCAAAACCAGATGTTATGAAAAGCCATAGGCAGGTTGATACTCTCAGCAGATTCAAGGAAAAACATCCATAAGTCAGCCAGTGAAGGTGTTTCAAATAAAGTGCTGTGAGACAATCTGCCTTACAGACTGCCCCAAAAGGCCCAGCACAGAGCCAGCATTCACAGCAGCAATGTGCCCCTTTAAACAAAACAGTCCCTGCTACCTGAAATACTTCATGGATAGTAAGCTTAAAATCTCACAGGTAGAAGGATTGTTGAGCCTTCAATCACATTTCTGAGCATAAAACCTAATCTTATCCAGCTGTACCAACAGACGAAAAAGCATATTTCCTATGGTTAAATAATTGCAACTGAACTCACTGACCTGTAAAGATCAGTGGAAAATGGAATATTGCAGGTCAGAAAGTGACTCAAGTCAGAACAAGCAGGCTTAATGAAAAAAGTAATTATGAAACCTTAAAACATAGACTAGAAATTGTCTGTGAGACAAAGGAAATTGTATTTTTAGTCTACTCTGCCCTGGAAAAGTTTCAACTCAAAATTATCTCTGTAGTGGGAAGCCACACTTCTAGACAGCAAACAGTGATCTAGAATCTGTACTTTGTGACAGCAAATGAAATAAATAGCTGTTATTCAGTTAGGAGAAAAAAAAAACTGTGGGATGTAAAAGACCACTGCAAAGAGATTAAAGTACTCTCCAATAAGCATTATGGGTAGCTCAAAAAGAAATATTATGTAATTCTCACAAAGACAACATATTTTAGGGTAATTTCTACAAGCAAGCATTAGAACGTATCACTAATGGATCACTAATGTTCTAAAACTCAGATTATGTTTCAGGAAGTGTACACTGCAGACGTTGTCATCTAGAGGACAAGGACATAGAAATGTCTAAAGATAGGCTGGAGGACCTTCTCATATCCTACTGTACACTTTGCACATAATTTTCTGGTGTTAAAATCTTATTTAAATGGTAATTTTTGTTTGAGTATATATCATTTTCAGCAGTCTCAGACAGAAAGTAAAATTTGGGATCATCAACAGTGCAGATTTTTTCCTCTTTCTTCTCTGTTACTCTGCTCTCTTACAAAAGGCCCATCATTTCTAATGAAATTATACTATTAATTCTGAAAAGCATACATTTCTTTTAACAACCTTATCCCCTAGGAAAAAAATAGGGCTTTTAAGTAATGGCTCCACTTTTTCACTCTCTGAAAACAGTGTAAGAAATTCAGGATTTCTTACTGAATTTCAGCTTTATTTAATCATTAGATTTACTCAGTCCAATTATAACAACAAATGGGCCTAAACATTAAATGCAGAGCATGTGTACAAAATCCATTGAGATATGTTTAAGGTGTGGCTGCCATTATCCTTCCCTGTTAACCTTGCTGTTCTCCATTTCTGATGAAAAAGAGGCACTTGCATTAGTAATATCCCTGCTAATTATTTGACAGCATTACAAGAGGAAGGAAACACAGCTTCTTCTACAAGTAATGAAAACAGTGAGGCATCCCCAGTAATGAAGAGCAGTAACATTACCTTTCAAAAGTATTCAGTGGAAACCTAACCAAAGCACTGAACCATCCCTGCAAAAGCTTCTGAACCATGAAACAGTGGATGCTCACGAGTTTATCTCAGAATAATGCTTTACAAAGGACAAAATATAACACAGAGCAAAACCAGCACCATTTCAAAGGGTTCTCCCACTCCAAGAGCAACAACACTGGCCTCTAAATAGCAAAAGACACAATAGGAATGTTCACACTCAATCTCTCCTGGGATAACACAATTTACTGTGTTACTAGTACAAAGATACTAGTTCAGATTCTGAATGATTCAATCTGTTTTAGAGCAGGGAGGTAAAGGGTTATGTGAACTTGTATTTGTATATAGTGTTATTTTAAGGAAGTCCAGACCTCCAAATATATCCAGAAGACAATAATTATATTGGCTGTAAAAATCTAAATCAAATCTGAATCCAAAATCAACCTTTAACAAAGCTAACAATTGCTGTGGTGCACAGCTAGTATAGTCATTTGTCTTGGTAAAATACAAGGTCTAGTCAGTATCACAGGTCAAAACAGCCATTCTTTCACTGAGCTGCCTCCTTCACTTGCTCTTTGCCTCCTAATTGGTCCCTTGCAAAGCAAAATAAAATCAATCCTTGCAAATAACCTTAGTTAGAATTTCAACCAAATGAAACTGTCAGATGTTTTCTGTGCAATTATCCACCTTTTCATTCGTCATCTTTCTTGAACATTGGCTTGTCAGCTATGAGTCCCTGAAGTATTTCTATTGCTGTTTAGAGCAGCAACTTGTGGAAACTCACATTTTGGTGTTTGATCTAGCCTCCTAGATATGATTTGTTGTGAGGGGCTATCCTTCATCACCAAGGTTTCCTCAAGTGTGATGAGTTAGGGTGCATGAGTGAAATAACTACAACCCATCAATTCTTTAAAATAACCTCGAGATTTCACACCTACATACCATAATAGGAAGACATTGGCATCAAGGTGGTCTCATCTTCTTTACCTATTTTTAAACTCTAAATGACAGTGGTGGGGTGACCCTGACTGCATGACAGGTGCCCAACAAGCTTTTCTATCACTCCCCTTCCTCACCTAGACAGGGGACAGTAAATATAACAAAAGGCTCATCAGTCAAGCCAAGGACAGGGGAGATCACTTGCAATTACCATCACGGGAAAGACAGACTCAACTCAGAAAATAAATTTAATTTATTTATTTAATTTATTGCCAATGAAGTCACTGCAGGATAATGAGAAATAAAAACTAAACCTTCTAACACTTTCCTCTCACTCCCTGCTTGTTCCTGGGGTCAGTCTTACTCCCACAATTGTCTCTCTATCTTCCCATGAAAATGGCACAGAAAAGGGGGATTACAGTCAGTTCATCACATCTCCCCTCATCCTTCCTCCTCAGAGGGAGGACTCCTCACACTCTTCCCCTGCTTCAGCATGGGGTACTTCCCATTGGATACAATTCTCCATGAACTTCTCCAACATGACTCCTTCCCACAGGCTGCAGTTCATGAACTGCTCTAGTATGGCTTTCCTCCCCAGGAACAATCCTTCAGGACCATGCTGCTCCAGCTTGAGTTCCCTGTGGAGTCACAAATCCTGCAGGAGCCTGCTCCACTGTGGGACTCCCACAAATCCACAGGTCCTGCCAGGAGACTGCACAAGTGTGGGCTTCCCACAGGATAGCAGCCTCCTTTAGACATCCACCTCCTCTAGCAGGGGTTCCTCCATGGACTGAAAGTAGATATTTGCCTCACCATGGACCTCCATGGGCTGAAGTGGAACCGCCTGACTCAACATGGGTTGCTCTACAGGCTACAGGGGGATCTCTGCTCTGGAGCACCTCCTGCTCATCTTTCTGCACTCACCCTGGTGTCTGCAGGGCTGTAATTCTCACATATTCTCACTCTGGCTGCTCTTCTGCAACAGGGATTTCTCTCCCTATTTTTGAATAAGGGATCACAGGGGTACTACCACTATTGCTGATGGGTTCAGCATTTGTCAATGGCTCTAAAGGTTTCATATGGCCAGGTTCCAGCAGCTTCTTGCAGAACCTGCACCTGTACTCTCCAATCTCAAAGCTTTGCCACTCAAACCCAATACAGTGATTCTCATCTTTAATTTCTATCAGATTAGCCACCAAGAACAGGAAGATAGCATTTTATTTTCCCTAGTGTACACTCTCTTGTTTAGCACATTCACTGAAATAGAAGAATAGCAAGTAGTTCAGCTTGCAAGACCTTCAGGCGAAGCACGAGCTCTCTTTGTACTGTGATTAGTTCTGATAACAGGCCACAGGCCCCCAGTACTGTATCATTGCTAACAGTGTGCAGTGTTGAGCAACCTTTAAACATTACTACAAAGCAAACAGTTTCAGGTACAAGGCACAAAAGGTGCTCTGTTGGTGTCATTCTCTTATTTGTATTTTCTAAGCAGATTCATGTGCTATTTAAATAATGGGTTGCTTTCAATTGTGGGACACATTCAATAGGAAACTATCAGCTTCTATCACAGAAAATTATATCTTCTATCCATGAAAACTGCTAAACACAGAGTATTTTCATTACACTTAGAAAACCCTCCTCCCTTAATAGTCTTATTGCCACAGAGAAAAATTAGAATGAGAGTGACAAATGTAGCATGTCAGGCCATGTTTTTTCAGCATCAAACACACTGCCACCCATAACTGAATGCCAGCTATGGAAAAGAGGCATGAAATGTCCCGTGTCCCCGTCAGGTACAGCCAAGCTGTTGCTGATGGGCTGCTCTATCAAGGTACTCTCTGGAAAGTAAAAGTTGCTCTTCTTTCACTGTATTTGAATGAAGATACTATAACACATATTTTTAGCACACAGCAAGAAGAAGCTACTTTCATCCACTACATCATCTACTGCTTTGTCTTTGAAACTAAATACACTTGAAAGGAGACAAGTTTCATAGAACAAGCTAAGCACATTGTACTACATTTCCATGCATGTATTTTTTTACCATGCATATTTTACCTATTTTTAACTTTCATTTTTAACTCTGGATAGTATTATTTACTAATTTCTGGCTATAACATATAGGTATATCATGGCATCATAACTGATCACATCTTAATATATTTCAAAACACCAGTTGCAAAACCTCCTGCCGTCATACTTCTTAAGAAGAAAACTTTCTAAGAAGAGCAGAATAATTGAAGATTTATTTTCCATCTCTGAGCTAGACTCCACAGAGTGCATAACACCCTTTGAATGAGTGAGAACCACCAGCAATTTTTTGTCAATTTTCAATTTTGATAAATGAAAGAAAGATGACATACTACAGTGGACAGTGTCGAAATTCTACTGCTAAAGATGGCACACGCTAATGAAAGGGAGATCAGAAATTATTACAGACACAAAAAGATAAGAAATATCTCAAAGGGTATTACTAACAATATTAAAAATGTTTCTTAGATTAGGTTTTATTGTAGACATAAAGCCCTGTAATGTAACTAAAAATAGCAATCCCAGAATTATTAAAAATATATCTATGGGGTTTTAGCATTTATTGAGCATAAGAATTTTTTTCAAAAAGAAAGTGACAATTGGGAAATATAGAAATCTAAGTTTTATTTTTTATATATGACTTAATAAATAAAGAGGTTGAAGATAATAGCTCATAGAGGAATCTCAAGAGTTTAAAAAAAGATCCATGGCATCTATGCTATAACATTTTGTATATCTCAGACAGGAGGGAGTTTTTAGTGCAAATTATCATTTTCAAATACTCTTGGAAACAAAAAATTACAATTTTCTGGTGATGTATTTATCAAAATTTCTGTATTTTTGTTTTAAATTCATGGCTTAATACCTGTTATCTCTCTAAAATCATTTATTCCTCTGAGAAGTGGAATCACATAAATTTCTTCACAAACCTCTCCCATATCTAAATTATGAGGCAGGATATGTCCAATTTGGGCTTCTGAACACAGTTTGGCAACTGAGAATATCAAGTACATGAAGTAATATCTTCATGAATATATCAAATTTGTGCTGACTAGCTAGGTTTGATTTTCTTTTGAACTGTGTGTGACTACACAAACTGCAAATACATCATTTCTCACATGCTTCTCTACATGAAGCAATAGGTAATCTCAGAAGTTATCACTGGCAGTGATTGTCTGGGCTAATGTATGAACATGTACAATAAATGGAAAAAGTTACATGGAAAAATGGAGGAAGAAGGCTCAGTGCTTTGACCAAGGCCAGATATCGTAAAGGAGTAAAAGTAAGTTAGCTTTTTTATATATTTAAGCTGGATGTTTAAGGTCTTCATTTATCTTTTCACAAATCTTTCAATTCTTGAATAAACTATATATATATATATATATATATATATATATATATATATATATATATATATTTTAATTACTATAAAGCTATATGCCACTTACTATTGAACCACCAAAAATCACCTAAAATGAAACAATTAGACGAAGTAAAACCTTTATCTTGAATTTTCTCATCAATATCTTTCTCTCACAGACCCACCTTCTACAAATATTTCAAATGTAAACAAAGTCCTAAAGTCAAGGTGTACTTGAGCTGCTGTCTGGTTTTGCAGATTCAGTAAAGCTCAAGAGATCAGAACGCATTTTGCTTCCGCAGGATTTATGCAACTAAACTCCAACCCTTTAGAGCTATTTCAAGCCCTAGCTGTTTCTGCTCTCAAGCCCTAGCTGTTTCTGCTCTCTTCCAGAGCAGAATAATCTCAAATGGTTTTCCAAGGGACAGTGAGGAGAAAGAAGTAGATTATTGAAGCCACTTAGAGACATTATCACCACCTTCCCAAACAGAGTAATTCAGCAGGATGATAGGCCTGTATTCCATTGCACCTCCAGTGTGTCCTTTGAGAAAGAAGCCGAAATTGCATTTTCTGTCAAATACACTTTTTTGTAAGAGATAAGTGAGGGAGGTGTTAGGCCATTTGGAGGGTTCTGAAAGCAGTGTTACACATTCAGCCAAAGAAGGAAAACTTGACCCTCCAAAGACCTGAATGCTTACTCTAGTCAGTGTAATAATATTCAGCACAATTCACCTGCTAAAACATCAGGCAGAGCAATGAAAAGAGCAGATTTTCTTAATGTCACTCAGGTGATTGGTCTATCTTTCAGTTCCTTTTGACACTAAAATGAACAGATTAAGCAGCAGGAAATGACACAGCAGCCAACACTTGCTGCCCATTTCAGCTGGATTGCTGAACCCCTCCCGAATCACACATCTGCAATGTATGCAATGCCCAAAGAATCTCTGATTAGAATTTGGGTTTTACCTGATATACTACTATGTGGCTGAGGCTCTTTTCCCTAAAGGAAAACAAAACCTTTAGCAAAATAAAGAATCACTCATGCAGGAATTTTAGGGTCAATGTCCAAAAAGATCTCAGATCCCTTTTCTCTACAAAGTCATCTCCAAGGAAAATCCTCCCTTGTTACTATGAGTACAAGGCCTACAAGGTGCAGTTAAGCAGTGCCCATTCAGCTTGAAAAATTTATAATATATCTACCATTTAACTGAAAAGGAAGCAGTAAGAAAACACTCCTATTATTGCTGTTTTCTCCACAGTGGCTAACCTGTGGCAAAAATAATAATTTAACTCTCTGCAAAGCTGTATTTATAGAGTTTGTTATCAAAAGAAATTTCAGATAATAGACTAGAAGAGATCCATTGGAAATGATAGTAATTGAGTATAAAGAAGGCAAGCCAATCATCAATACCAAATTATGGTACATCTGCATATTTAGTAGGGAAAAAAATATTTTTTAATGTGCTTTTATCTCTATTTCAGGATCTATGATAGAAACAATTTTTTAAAAACAATTGTATCAAACACAGGATAGAGAAAAGATTTTTTTCAACAACAGATAGTCTATTCTTAGATATGCTTTGCAGTATCTGCTAAGTTTAAAATGTACCTTGCATCTCTAAGTCATATTCTATAAAACATTCCCATTTAGCATGCCTCTTGGAAGGTTGGCCAGACTTCTCCTTGGACAGCATCTCCTTTATTTCAGCTTGAAATCTTGTGACCTATATTTTACACCATTCCAATACACACCTCACACTTTGAGTTCATACACAACATATCCCAGGCTAAACAACAGAAGCACAGCCCTGATTAGGGGAGACTGCAAAAAACAGTGGAGATGATGTTCCGTGAAAGAAATACCAGAATCACAGGTTTTTCACTGCTAGAGTCTTTTAACTTCCCTCTTACCCCAAAAAAACCCAAGGATTTCTGTTGACTTTTCCTCGTTAGAGTTTCTGTCATTCCTAGCATCACACAGAAGATTGGTACTGAAATGTTAGAGTAGTTGGTAGTAGAAAGCTAAAGTGACTGCTTAGGAGGCAGTAAGATTTTCACTCATTCAAACTCATATTTTCTGTCCTAGAGTAAAAGAATGAAGAAAATTTGAGGTAAAGTGATAGTTTGTGTGCAATTGCATAAAGGAAATTAAATTTAGAGGCAATAGGTATGCATTTTTTATAGAAAGCAGGGTATGAGTTTGAAATAAAGGATTTGTTTGATTTGATTTGTTGAAAATCAAAGAAAATAACTTACAGGAGAGGAAATAATTGCATTATTTTTAGTATTTTTTAATCTATCCAACTATCTGATAGGAAAATTAACACTACCCTAGAAGACACCAAGGGAAGGCACAATAGTATTTTTTATTGGTCACTCTAAACTATTTGAGTCTACATATATGTTCCTCTTTATCTTCCAAAGATCACCCTTACTAAATAATCTTTAAGATCCCTCCCAACCTAAACCATTCCATTATATTCATGGAGTTTTTGAGGTCTGGGTTTAGGGTTTTTTTTTGGTTTTTTGGTTTTTATTTCTGGGGGGTTTCTTGTTTTGTTTGGCTCTGCTTTGGTTTTTCTTTTTTTTTTTTTTTTTTGGTTTGGCTTTGTTTTTTTTGGGTTTTTTTGTTTGTTTTGTTTTGTGTTTTGTTTGGGTTTTTTGAGATGAATACAATGATATTTGGATTCCATAAATGCATTCATAGTGTACTTCTATAGAATATGCTCACTGGGATAAAGAAAATTCCTTTAGGTGGATGATCTCATGGATCTTAAATCACATTGAAGGTAGAACGTAAATCTTCAAACGTTTTTCCAGAAGGTGAGGGTGTGGTGGGGTGGGACATGTCTTTCCTTTGACTTTTGAAGACGTAGGAACAGATTGCTTCCCTCAAAACTCCACAAAAAAATTATTTGCTTAAATGATCTATGACAACTAAACTCTACAAAGAAAGAAAACATTAGGGCAACAAGCCTTAAAATACATGAGAACATAATTATTCATTTGAGAAGCATACTAAAACCAGCAGTATTAGTAACTATTAAACTGTTAAAACCAGTAGTCCTAACTGGTTTTAACTATATAACTAAATATAAAACTTAGAGGATGAAGGGACATTTGCAGTGCAGAGAGCCAGAATTCAAAAGGGTGTTCCTATAGTTTCTGTATGTGGGTGTATATGGGGGAAGTGTGTTTTATTTAAATGCATACTGACAGTGAAAATGTAGCAAAAACATTTACATTGGCTTTTGGAAATGTTTTTTTCTTAATTTCTAATTATTTTCAAACTAAGCAAGTGCTTAGGACTCTATTAAATCCCAAGGGAATAATGTAAGCAATACCTCCTGCTTATCTTTCACATGAAAAGCCAATTATGTGAAAGAGTATTAAAGAGTATGAGGGAGATAGTAGAAACAATGTAATATTTTACCAGAAATATGGTTGGTTGCAAATATTTGCCTTCCCAGGCTGAAAAGTTAAAATACAGCTGTTCTAAAAAACAACTGGTGCCTAACATCAGGCTTAGTTTTCGAAATTAAGCTCTTCAGGTTTTCAGTTTCTGTTGGTTTATTTTAGTGCTATGTATGCAATCTCCTTTTTCAGCCTTATGTGTACATGTAACAAATCTCAAATTGGGGAATTTCTGCTTGGTGTAATTTACTGCTAATTAAAGCAGTAGAGCAAGTGAGGCGTGGGGTAGAAAAATAACACAATCAAGCAAACACTTGGATGTCAGGGTCATTTACACAGAAGTTTCCTTACAACACTTTGTTGTTATTTCTGCTTTATTCTCCTATACTTTGCTTTTCCCCCTTTTCTCAGATGTTCTCTGCTCCTTCAGATTTTCCTGCAGCTCTTTCTTAGCATCCTTGCTGTAGCCACAGCCCTTCAAAGCTGTTGCTCCCCAGTGTGGTGCCTGGTTCCACAAGCATGTCTCCAGTAAGATGCTCCCACACCCTGCCTCTTTCTTTCCTAAACACTTTTCTCTAATGATGCCAGCAGAGCAGATAACACTGTGGTTACTTTCGGGCCACCAAAGAAAAATTTACATGTTGTTATTTACTTGAAGGAGCAGGAGAACTCCTGTGTTCTGTTTTCTCTCTGGTGCATTGCAACTGTTGCTACCACCAGGAATTATGAGAGACTGCTGGGATGACCAGTTCACACTTCTTGAGATGCTTTGGACTGAAGAACTGCAAAAAAAAAGCATCTCAACATATCGTTGTAGGATTTACTGAAAGAAGTACAAAATAGATTTCTACAAGTGAAACCAGAGTGGTGACAGGAAGACACTTTTCAGAGCTATAGGGAACCTTAAGTCCATATGGTTTAGCAAGAAGGTTATGAGAATGGAATATGATCCCATTCTAGCTTTCACTCAGTAGGATTATTGCCAGCTTCAAACACAACCCAAGTCCAAATTTACAGGAAAAAAAAGAATTTGCAGACATTCAAAGCTATTTATTTGATGCACATTTTCCCTCTGAAAAGACACTGTGTACCTAGTCATTTCCAAATCAGGGGGGAACAAAATCGATAAAAATGCCTATTGAATTCTGTATGTGCACTGTCTAATCAAAAATGTGCATAAGTTATGAGAAACCAGGGATGACACTTGTGGGCCTTGTAGCTAGCAGTGTCTTTAGGGTTTTGGCATTAATCTCAGGTTTCCAGCTAAACTGCAACCCATAGTGCATGGCTACTGAAATCTATTCACAACCAGCAGTTCTCAGGATTTAAATTGGAATTGGGGAAGAAGGGACCTATTCAAAATTCACACACACATGTTTTCCTTTATGTTTTCCAAGAGATTTTGAAATGGCTTTTGCTAACTGAAATAGCAGCTAGAAATATACTTGACATTTCACTTATTTTTTGAGTATTTTTAACCTTGGTGCAAATGTTTCATCTCTTACATTATCTTGTATACTGGGATGCAGTTCATGAAAAATTTATCTTCCATGTGGCATCCAATATTTGGAGATTATACCACCTGGAATCTATTTATTCAAACACACCTGGTGCTATCCTCTCTTTTTAGACTCTATTACAACTTAGCCTTGCCACTACCATGAATCATAATTTCTGGGCTGTAAAGAAGCCTATTTACTTATTTCCCAGTAAGTTACATACATTTTGGAAAATGACTGAAAATTTAATAATTCCCAGTGCCATTCTACTGGAGTTTCTCGACCAGTTTTAACAGTACTTTTGGTTTTAATTTGTAATTTTTTATGTTTGTTTCATAAATGCCAGCAAGGTAAAAAAGACTAGGCACTCTTAGTATCAGAAGCCAAACTTCTGTTACTCTTGAGCATATTTATTTCTTTGCTTTCTGTTTAGTTTCACTGCTCTTCAAAAAATTCCTCATCAGTGCATCCCCAGAAGAAACTACAAACCCTGAAATGAGGGATTTTTTTCTACAATTTTATGACAGAAAGTACTTAAAACTCTGTGCACCTTAATGCAAGTCTTACTTTGCCACTTCATAGAAATTCCCTCTGCTAGGGCCTGAACATAAAAAGAAATATTTTATGTGAGTTCATAGTAGATTGTTAAAATGAATTAAATTATTGTTCCAAAGCCAAGTACCATAAAAAATGCCATTACTATATATTGCAATGAGTATAATGTACATCTTTAGAAGCAACAATAATCCATTTTATCTTTATCCTTCGTTTTACAATCGAAAACAATCTGTGATTATTTTCCATATTCTGGTATTGTAAAGAGGACACTACAACATTTTATCAGCCTGCTTTTGCCAAGACAATTGTTTCTTCAGATCACTTGGTAAAGAAGTAAGTTTATTTCAAAACTGTCAGATATTTAGTATAAAATAAGAGCTCAAAGAATAAAAAGGCCCTCACTTCTACTGTCAAAATATTAACCATTTACACATTATTTTTAAATCACTCTGTCTGTAATTTGCTTCTATTTTTTTATGCTGTCTCTCTGATATTGGTTTGTCCTGAAAATAAATTTAAAATCCTGACATTTCTGTCCCTTTTTTTTTTTTGTTCATGAAGAATTACCAAAATATAGTCGGTGTTTCTCGATCATCCACCTTGAAGCAAATGCAGGGATATTCCTTTAAAGGTTTGGGTGAGGGGAGGATTCCTTCTCCCCTCTACATAAATAATGGAATTTCAAAGTAATTTGTGAGAATACTTCAGTATAAATTATTTGGGTCTAGCCTTCCCAAAATACCCCTGTCCTCATTTATCTGATATTTTTATATATTTTTGTTAAAACAGAACAAAAACAAAACAAACAAACAAAAAAATCACTGAAAAATCCCCACAAAAAAGTTCATATAAGAAAATAGTGGTAATCAAGACTCTAGAAGACCACAAACTACACCAATCTCCAGCACTCACCTGCAGTGTCATCAAGCTCCAATGCAAACTCTTAGACCCAACCTACAGCATTTTAGCATCTGTTTTCTGTGTGTCTGACTGTCACTCAATTCAAGCATGGTGAGCTACCAGAACTTTAAACACCCAGAATTCCATGGTTACTGCTCCCCCAAGACTCCACAAGTCTGACAATGTCTTCCTCATTTGGCCCCAGCACATCTACTAGATCATCTTCCCTGGTCAGCAAGAGACTCTAAA
This sequence comes from Serinus canaria, assembly GCF_022539315.1. Classification (NCBI taxonomy): domain Eukaryota; kingdom Metazoa; phylum Chordata; class Aves; order Passeriformes; family Fringillidae; genus Serinus; species Serinus canaria. The sequence continues at coordinate 20,707,800 of NC_066319.1, forward strand.
GGTGCCTTTGCAGAGGATGTTTAAGTGCACACTAAAGATTAATGCTTGTGATACTGACACTTTCTCTAGTTCTCCAAAAAGAGGCTTGATCTGCTTTTTCTTCTTGATCAGATTGTCTATAGCAGATGCCCATCAAAATGCCACACTTGCTGATCTGGTCCTTGCGTGTAAGTTCCCAAACAGCTCCTCTCTTTCCTGAGACTCCTGAGCTGCAGACTCCCAACTGGACAGAGCACATCTCCTCTTCCTGCCCATCCTGATCCTCTCAGCAGCATGTACCCACCCAAAGCAGCCCTCTAATTATGTAACCTATCCTTTACCACTTTGTAATTCCAATGAGATAATAGTTCTGTGACTGCACATCGACTTCTCCCTCCTCCTGTGAGATTCCCATGCTGCAGGCATTCATGCACTGAATAAATAAAACATAATGAAGGAAAATGCAAACTTCTTGCCCTTAGAATAGAACAACCTGTGCAACAGGATTCTCTGGAGAGAAAGAAGCATAACAGCAATATGTCCTTGCTCTAAAGATGACTTAAACTATACTAAGCTTGTGATCAGGAAGTTAAGACAAGTGATTATTGCCCTCCATTCTGTATCTTTGGGGCTACATCCTCAATACTGTGCTTTAATTTTGAGATTCCAAGTATAAGAGATACTGTCATGCCAGAATGGATAATCATTCCTGTAAATTCAGCAAAGGGTCAGCAAGATACCTCAGGTACTGGAGAACCCAATGTGCCAGAAGGTGCTGAGATAACTGGCTTAATCCTTTTCCTAAAAAAAAGAAATCTAATGTGGGATCTTATTGCCACAGTGAACTACTTAGTAAGAAGGTAAAGAGAGACCCTCCAGAATTCTCTGGAGGTACACAGTGCCAGGGGAGAGGCAACAGACACGAGATATTTGAAGGGAAATTCTAATTAAATATAAGGAGAAACCCTTTCACACCAACAGTGATCAAGCACTGAAACAGGTGGCCAGAGAAGCTGGGGAATTTACATTTTTGGACAGGTTCAGAATTCAACTGAACAAACTTCAAGAGCATCTTCATCCAAAATAAGCTGGTTCTGCTTCAAGTGTGCAGCCAGACAAAACAACATCAAGAGGCGCCTTCCAACCTAAAATATTCTTGGATGATATCACTATTGAGGTCATTAAAACACATCAGATAGAAATACTATTTTTTCCTTCTCTTTAGTTTTGTGAAAAGTGTTGAATTTCCTTCCTACAAAAGAGTGAAAAAAACACCCAAATTTCCTGAAGTTCCAATGCAAAGACATACAGTGCTACATTAATTCCTCATTGGCCTAAATATTAAAAGAAGTAACAATATTAGGAGCTGAAACCTAGAAAAAATTCGGGTGAATATATTTCATTGCTGTAGGAATACCTATTGTGTATTTCTGAAAAAAAGGTGACTGGAAAATTCTCAGTTTAACCCTTCTTCCTCAGGTTTTTTGTTTCCTGTAAAGTTAAAAAGTGGAAATAATAATAATGACAATGACAATGTATAGTTTAATACTTTTTCTCTTTTTTCCAGAATGTAAAATGGTTGAGGTATTTACCTATTTGGCAAGCAGTTACAAGATATTATACATCCTGACAGACCTCAAAGCAATTCTCAACTCTATAATAATAGACTAATTCCATTTACTGCTGAAGTGCAGCCAACTATGAGACAGAACACAGCAGTGGCTTAACAGCACAGATGAACACTGTCAGCCCTTTAGATTAGTAGGTAGATGTAAATATCTTATCCATTTAAAAGCCACAGGGTGCTTTGAAACAGAACAGAATTAGCCAAACTTCTAAATAACAAAGAAACCAGAAGTAATATCACTGGTTTTTGGAAATGTATTCCTTTTTTGCTTTTTGTATTTTCATTCTGTTTGGTTTTTTTTTTTTCTTGGTCTGGTGGGTTTTTTCTTTTTTTTTATTTTTTATTTTTTAATGTAGAATCCTTTGAACACATTATTTGGGATAGGCTAAAATCCTTATTCCAAATGAATACCGAATTTGACCTGAGTTTAGAAAAGCTTTCATATGCAACACATACTGATGTCTCCTTTGATGGCCTGCAGTTAAATCCTGACTCACAATGAACTCAACTACTGACTTTGTTCTGATCCCAGCTCAGAAATGCTTTACTTTTCCACAATGCTTCTTGAAGTTCCTCAGTAAACCTTAATGACATATACTCTTGGTATTTAAACATACAGGGCTCAATCTGTTGCTTAAGTATAAACGTCTAATGCTATTTGTCATGCTCCAGGATTATGTGAGACATTGTCAGGAGTCTGGCAGATATAACAGGATCTATGGGAGACTCATGCCCATCTGGAAAGGCAGCTGGAGGCTAGATTTAGGCAACTAAATCTAGCCTCCACTGCAAATTTAAAAAGCATCAAGCTGGTGCTACAAACATCACTCTCCCTTCTGTTTCTACTCATTTTATCTGGTGATAACAATTATTAAAAAATTGTTCAAATAAAATTTTTCTTGTTTTAGAAACTGTGAGGGCTTCCTGTAAGTGTATCAGTTAAAAATTGCAGATTTCACTGACAAAGAAATTGTGTCTAGCTCTGGCTAGGAAGTGTGTCCTTAACAAATTAAATCACTAGAATCTGAGGTTGAATTATATCAGCAAGACAGAGTTCTATAATTATTATGAATAGTTTAATATTGTACTTACATTTGTCATGTAACTGAGGCTATAAACTGTAGTTGGTGAGCTAATCTGGCCAGTGTCACTGTTCAGAACTGAGTGCAACCAGACTGAAGACATGTAATCATAAGGACCAGGTTTTCAATTTTTTCATTCTCCAAAGACAGTTAAAGACTAATTGTAACAAATAGAAGAAGTATAATAATTATTCTTTTTTTTGGGACAGCTTAAGAGTTCAAGAGTTAAACCTTTCTAATCTGAAACCAATAGGTACTGGAGAAGTATTAGGGGTTAATTCTTCACCCATATAGTCTATGTCCTTAAGTTAAATATGGTGTTAAGAATAAAAGAAAAATTAGTTTATATTCAATGTAGCTTGCTAAAAAAGAACTTTTGCTTCCTTTTCAACATATTAGAAGTGTTAATTTTTCTGAGTCAGTCAGCACCTATTTCTCTCTGATTTTTTCCTTTCTATGTGGCCATCTTTTTCCTAATTTCAGCACATATTTAATGAACTGACATATTGATAAAAAGGTCAAGAGATCTGCCTCCAGCTCCTGCATATATATGTCAAAGAAAATAACGTTACAGAAAGTCCAAATGGCACAATAAAAACTTCTTGCCATGGACTCATTATACAGTGTATCGTATAAACTCCATCTGTAAAAACTTTTATTGGTTTGTCAGACTTTAGATGTGACTTTTTTAATGTGGGTGTGAAAAAATTTCATACTTCTTTAATGTGCTTGTAATTTAAAATTAGAGAGATGAAAATACAGATTTTACAGTAATCTGTCTTAACTTTTGAAATGGATTAATGAACTGGATAAAAGATAGAAAACATGAAGTTGCCTTCATTCAAAAATTATTGCCAAATATTTACACAGCTACCAAACTTTGGGCAATTAAACTTCCTTAAAACTGTGGTGTTTTGTGGTTTTTTTTTCCATTTGTCAAAAGGTCATAAAACAACTGATTTTCCTTCCATAGGCCATCTTAATTGAATGCAGTTGTACAAGAAATTTTTAAAAAGCTCTCTCTTTTAAAGTTATAGATGTGCTGAATAAAAATATTGTCCAGTAAGCAATTTTTGATGCAGTTCCATCTGAGAAATTTACGTATGATTTTGGGCTTGATTTTTACCTTAATCTTAGATAAACATACAAACAAACAAGCAAAGTATATTTTCATTCATATTTGCTCATTTTATGCTAGGGTATTAGCAACCAGAGATGACATCCATTCCATAAGCAAACTCCTATCAAGCACCTCTAGCATCACAACACCTCAACTGTGCTACTTGAAAATGAAAAGAATTATGATGTTAAGATACTTTATTAACTTGATATATTATATGAAATGCAAAATATTTCAAATTGACCACAAATGTAATGCAGCAACTATGAATGTTACCTTTCTTGTTGTTCAATAACTCCTATTCTTGTTTCTAGTAAAAACATGTACAAACAAGGAACCTGGGCTGCTTTTTGTAGAAGGCAACACATCACAAACACATCACATTTTTAGGATGCAACACAGCACAAACTCAAAAACTCAGAGCACATATTTTCCCTTTCTGACATGAATATTGTATCATGCTCCTTAAAACTGAGCACAGAAACTTGGGCCAAATTCGATGTGGTGCAGGGAATGAAAAAAACAGTTAAGCAAGTAAACCAAAACAACAGTCTACCATCAAAGACAAATTTTGTGGTTTGGCTAAATTTTTCATTAGGACAGATTTCAGAGAGATCTCAGTGCTGGAGCTGGACACCAGCAGAATACAGAGTACTATAAAAAGTTCCAAATAAACTGTAATTTTTATCAGGAAAGACCTGCTGCTGTAGAGAAGCAGGAGAGCTGATTAATCCATTCACTGGGGCCCCTCAATGCAACGTGCACTGTTTAGTGGGGCCACAAAATCTCTGTTTCCCAAGAATTGCATCTGTGAAATCACATTTTATCCTTCTGCACAAAAACAGACCCAGAATGAATCTTCTTATAATCTGTCCCAGTTCTAAAAGGGTGAAATAATTTCTAAATAAAACTTAATGTTGCGTTTTTTAATTGCTTGTTGCAGTCTGTCTTCAGGTAAACAAAGACACTGCAAATATTTTCTATTTAGAAACATCATCTTCTCCAGAAATAAAGTATGGACTATTAGATTATTTGGCCTAGAACCTGTTTATGTCATGCTGTTTTTTCTTTTTGGTAAAAGCATTGAACATTGTGGTTTTGTTAGTATCAATTTGCAAGGGCTTTCCCTCTGGCTACAGTATAATGCAGAAAAGAAAGTTCTACTTTGTGCATAAACTGTTTTCAAAGTTTAAAACACATTTCAGAATTAGAGAAAAAAAATCTTATTTTCTCACTTAAAAACTGGCTAAAATACCTTTAAGCACAATTCTTTCTATACTGTGCCATGTCTGGCTTTGTAAGCATTACTTTTTATAGTAGTGAGCATTCAAAATAACTAAAAAATTACTTGCAAGGAAGCAGTCAGCCACTATTAGTTACATTATAACACTGCTTTACCAGTGATATTTGGAATCTTTGAATTTTCTTGTTTGAGCTCAGGATAAAATGCAAATTCAACTACAATGCAACCCAGTACAAGAGATATATAAATATTATATACAAACCAGTACAGGAGATAAATAAATATTATATACAAACAAGAGGCATGTTTGTAATTGGAATTGGTTTCAACACGTTGAATGGTTGGGCATAGCACAAAGTTACTAGGGTCAAGGATATGTGTGTGTGTCTGTATTGTTGAAACCAATAGAACCCACAACAAAGCATGATTTGAGGAAAGCCCAAAAGCTAAACTTAGTTCAACACTCAAAAGAACAGTGCAAATTATCAAGCACAGTGAAGTAATATTAGAAGAATTTAAAAAGAATATAATCATGGCATGCTGCTTTAACCGAATAATTGTTCTGTGAATAGGTTGTGGAGACAGAGCTTACCCAGTTTTTAAACAAGGTTTCAATGGTTGAGGCTTGAGGTGCACTGACAATTTCAAAAACTTCATTGCATTTGAGTACTCTATGCGAATCTCCAAGAAAGGATTATAATCTTCAGGGTTGTCAATTGATACCCTTCACCAGCACAAAAGTCATCATAAAAGAAGGACAATTACAGAACTTCTGAATCTAATGAAAGAGAAAACTGGAAGTGACTAAAGGAAGTTCATGCTGTGAGCATGAACAGAGGGCATCTCCTTCCTCTGCACCAAACCTGTTCTGCAAGCTCCAGTATTTCAAGATCCATAACAGAGAATTTTCTTCTTTTCCATCATAGAGAAACTACTATGGAAAGACCTTTGTTTGATTTATGACATCTGCTTGGTCTATCTTTTTTTCTGCTTCCCAAATTGGATAAAACCAGTAAAAAATGTCATTCTCGGGTACTACTGAATTTAAAGACTTTTTTTTTTAGCAGATTCCAAATTAGCTGAAGTTTGATAAACATGAGCAAAGAAAAGCATGAAATCTTCTCCATATAGGATCTGCCTTTACACACAGATTCCAATATTCCAGCATTCCAAGGGAAATAAAAACAAGCATAGACATAATACACACTGCTGAGACTCAAAAATGTCCTTTTCCACTTCAAATTCCAACAGTTCAACAGCTCTCAAAAGAGTTATTGATGAAGCCTAAAATTAGCTGTAAAAGTTCATCCCATCACAGGCCTTTTCAAGTGTATTCTGAACTGAATTATTAGCAGATGGGATTTGAATTTCAGCATTTGTAAAATATTTCTGCCCTGTGAACAATGGGTTCTCTGAGGATTTCTTCAGTTTTTCCTATTAACCTCTCCCAGTAGACATAAAGAAAAAAATTCTTGCATCATCTGAAAGCATTTTTCCCTTTTATGTACTTACTGCAGTGGTGACCATATGGTTACAGTCCTGTCATTTTAATCTCTTTTTACTCTCCAGTGTTTGTGTGTGTTATTGAATTGCTGCCATACATCACCCCAGAAGAAGGGTTGTGTTTCAGTTCTGGATAATGGATTTGCTGTACCATAATAGTTTTTTACAGTGATTTACCTTATCAGCACAGCCCTTAAAGACTGACCCCTTCTGAAATTCAAGACCTTTAGATGGTATCAGCTTGTAACATCCATTTCTACTATTAATTGCTTCAGTTTAATAGTTTTACTTAATGTAACTTGAAGAATGAGAGAAAGCTATTAAAATGTGATACTCACTGGGTAGTGCCTATATGGAATAGAGATTCACTCATTCACAGATTTCACCATATATCCCTTTTCAAACCACTCCCTGTTGTCCAAGCCCACAGAGGACTATTAAGACCTTTTACCTTTGCCTACAGCCTGACTACCCAGACCTCCTGGAATCAAGAGACACATTTTGAAGTTGGTCCCAAATGCTCTACTACTCTCAATGAAAGCACTCAGCAGAACAGCTGGTTTTACTTATGTTTTTAGTCTTCTTTTTGCAGTTCTCCTGGGCAAGACCTACTGACTAAGGGAAAAAAATGAAAAAAAAAAGTGTTTTCTTTCAGAAAAGTACATAGGCATCTAAAGACAGAAAAGAAGATATTGCATATTGAGAAAGGGAGAAAAATTAGCAACAAAAATATATCTGAGAATTCAGAGGTCATTGGATCCAACTTCTTGCTGCAAGCAAACACAGTCATAACCATCAGAAGCTGTCAAGCATTGTGCTAAGAATTCTCCCTTTTCCCACAAAGTTAGCTCATTTCTAGCTAGGCTATGCAATACTTAAAATACTCCATCAAAATGCATTCATGCCTCAGTTCTCCATTTACCTCTCTGCCAGCCCTGGATTTTAATGGATTCTTCCTGCTCTGGCACTTACTTGTGTCTTCATGCATTTAGAGAAAATAAACACAATCCCCTCTCAGTTCTCATTTTTCCATGTTAATTATGTCATCCTCTTCCAGACCTCTCTCATAAAGGAAGCCATTATTTCTCTGAGTATTGTAGATGCTATTGTTTACTGTAATTTGAAATCATCACCTGAATATGGAATAAATAAAAGAGATCTTTACAATAAAAATTTATGACTGAATTTTATTTCCTCTATGTCTGCCGGAAATTCCTCCTTAATTGCCTGGAAGAGTTTAAGATTCAATTTGCCTTGGGTGATCTTGTAATGACTGAGCCTCACTTAAAGAAGTAACAATTTTTAAAGTTGCTGCTCTATCATACATGCTGATATTAGACATGAAAAGAAAGAGGAACAAAAAAAAAAAAGAAAAGGAAAAAAAAGAAAAAAAAGAAAAAAAACAGACTATAAAAAACCAGTAGAATAGTCATATTTAAGTACATAACTATCATGCTGACTCCTGCAAAAGTGTGTCTGGACTTCTCTGTATGTCAAGCATTGCATTCATACTTCAGATGGTAATGTAATCTTTGCCTATCTCTACAATAACTGAACAGTAATCTGATAAATGAAAAAGAAATATTGGATAACAATTACCTGGCACAGCTAATATTCAAAAGTCGACTCTAAGAATATTACAAATATCTCTAAATTATGATTCTTTTAAATTGAAATATAAAAATAGTACTGTAGTATGAAATAAAAGTTCTATTCAGCAAAGAGAGGGAAGTTGATCAGCTACTGTAATCTAGAGCCACTGCTTGTTGCAAGAGAAAAAGCACATGGCTCACAAATTAAGAAGAGAGATGTGAATCACTAGACTGCTCCTCTTTAGGACTATTTTGGCTAAAAGAAGGTAATTTTATGCATTTTTAGCTGTTTTTGTGAAATGTCTTTTAGGGTAGCTTGAACATCCCTAGTGGACAGATATTTGAATAAGATGACCATCAAAGCAACATATCACAAATAACACAAGGTTCATTTTCTTGTCTGTGAAGACATAACAAAAAGCAAAACCTAGAAATGCATTTTTGTAAAATTTCCTCCAATTACAAAACCTCCACCACAGTTAAGCGCCTCTGACATAAAGTGGTCAGGAAAGCTTGAAGCCATGCTTTGCATGTCTCCAAAGCTCCTAATAAAAAAAAATTAAAAACAAAGGAGTCCCTTGAAGAAGAAAGCAGATAAAATCTCAAGTAAATAATGCAATCATAATTTAAAAAGAGAATATTTATTAGTTATCTCAGAAACTCCTTCCTCAAATTTATTAATAGAGTCAGGGTTTTTAATCCCTGTACTTCATAAGGCCAATGTTTTTTAACAAAATGAAGCCAAGTAAGTGTTACACAGAACCAAGTGAGCAGTACCAATAGATGACACTGAAGGCAGTTTCAAGCCCAACAAGACAAGCCTTTAAATAAAATTTAAATCTGGTCATGTAGGGACCTGTCATCATTCAAGTGCCCGGCTGTACTTTTTCTCCTCCTTCAGTAAAAAAAAGTATCAGCAAAATATGTCTTTATTAAAACTGCAACTTGTTATCAATATATATATCACTGATATGTTTCCTTGCCTGATATTTGATAAATTAAGCATGCTGACTCCAAAAAGAAGCCTTTTCTGAGAAATAACATTCAGAAGAAAGATCTAGAGCTACATTACCAGCTTTGATCAAGAGCAATATACTCCATGATATACTCCTGCTTGTTCAGAAGCAAAACCATGTCTCATTTAAATTTTGAAAATAAGATAAACTGCTTTTCCTTTTATAACTCCTTTCCAGCTGTGTAATCAAGTACTGCCACAGCACTGAACAGTTTCAATATGGTCCAACCAACACAGAGAAGTTTCTTTCCCTCAGGGAGCAGCAAACCCACATTGGAGCAGTTTTCAGGCACATTTCCAGACTGCATGCTGTCCAAAGCCTGGTTTGGATCTCCCAAGTGCCAACAGGATTTCCTTCCTGACCTTGAAACCACTCAGTCACTCCTGACTGAGAAGCAGCCATGGTAAATTCTGGGTGACAAAGGCCCACCCTTTCCCAGCAGTACAAGGCCAGTGCCTCAGATCATTTGGAGAGTGCAAGACCAATACAATTCTAGCCTCATCATCTTCCTGCTGCTGTTCTACAACTTTGCTTTGCCAGCTACTGACACAAAGCAAGATATTTCTCCCAGTTCTTCGAAGTTGTTTAATGAGTGATGAAAGTTGGTAATAGAAATAATTGTTATGTATACTGCTCCAAAAGTGACAGAAGAAACACCTACGAGTATTATAATCCCATACTCTTTTCCAGAAATAAAGAGACATAGAAGAAGGATGTTTAACTGTGCACAACTATCATCTTCCTTTCAGCATAATAATGGTTGTGTATCTCTATAATTAAAGATAATTATAGACTATAAAATTTGTACAGCGATTAACCAACAACAAGATGATGCTCTGTGCTGCCAAGACAAAGACATCCATCACTGAAGTTTCTCCCTCTCATATTTGGAATTTCCCCCCATTCTATTTCTGTTGCCTTCAACATTACAGTATATCTGCAACTCAAAAAAAAATCCCTGATTTTCAAAGTGTCATGTTAAATCTGATTTGCTCCATTATTTTAACCTTAATAGAATAGTGAAATGAGACTTTTAAAATTATTCTTTATCCAAAGAAGCACATTTGCCTCTAAAGTGGTAAGAATGTGTTGAATGTACATCCTGTAATAATGAATACTATAATCCTTACAGATATGCTCCTCACTAATGCCATTGCAGATACTCTCATTATTAACTCTACATGCTTAATCCCTTTCTGAATACCTGATTTCTGTAATTTCTATAGTTGTACAGATTACTCAGGCTAGCTATGCACCAAATATAATGGTATTTCCTTAATGCTATTCCTCCATTCACTTTAACATCCATTACTAGCATGGCATGCTTATTTCTTCTGATGTGAGTTTTTCAAGAGATATTTTGCATATATTCCTTTGAGGAAAAAAACCCCAGACTTACTATCAAGGTTTTATATATAGTGACAAGAACACGTACAAATGAGCTTACTATTTAATGAGGAATAATTTGGAACTCAGAATTCCAACTCTGTGTTAAATACCTGCATTATGCATACTTTGCATCTTCAAAGAGATAAAATATAAAGCCCAAGGTACCAATTGATTTCAGAAAGCAACAAAAGATGCAAGAACACAAACTGTATTGCCACTCTAATTTCTACGTATTTTTGTTGAAGGTAATTTAATGCAATTTGCTTTTTTTTTGGTTTTGGAAATCTAAAATGTACATTTCCACTATATTTAGTTGAAAAGAATATCCTTAATTGAGGCTAGAAGACCAACAGTCCTATCTTCTGTTTGTATTGAGGGTTAAAATCCATGACTTACAACTGGTTTTCATGTAATCAAACAACCTTTGGTTTGCATAACCACAGATATGCAACTCTTTTTCATGAGTTTCAATTTGGAATCATATTTATTTTTCTTTGGCAGGAAGTATTAGGAATTTCTCATTTTCTCTAGGGCTGTTTGGCCTAAATTCAAAAGATAGTTTGGATGCACTGTCATCATAAAAATGCTTCATTTATATTTACATTTCCAGCCCCTCCATGGAGAATGCTAGTGAACATTTCATTCCTTCCACTTTCACTGGAAAAGTGCACACTGCCTGTTTTTCTTCTCTAAGAAGAAAAAAAGAAAGAAAAAAGACATTTTCAGTGATTTATCCATTTTCCTTACAGGTTTGTTGAACAACTAATCTAATGGTTTAGTCAGCATTTTCTGTTCCTGGTATTTGTGGGTTCACCTTTTTGTACTCAAGACTGACTCCAAAAGTCTTGTGGCACTGCACCCTCATTGAAACAATAAGAGCAGAAAGAATTCTAATTTCAATGCAGGAATTATTCATTAACATCCCATGGCTAGTTTTTTAAAGCAAACTTGTTTCTCCTTTGTTTCTAATTCTTCATAACAGCACTTATTTGAAGGGATCAGAAATACTACTGAAACACATTAGCAAACTACATGTGGAAATATAAATATGGTTGGTGACATGTTTGTCCATTTTGACTCCCAGAAAAAAATCAGTGGATGAAGTTATTGAAAACACATTTCAGAGAAAAATATTCAATTTGTTTTCACTTTGACTGAAAAAAAGAAGAGAAAAATGCTAAGTTTATGTCCAAATTGAGCAACCTGGTCATTTTCACTGGTTTTTTTCAAGATGAAGGATGAGAAGGTCACTCATTTCACACTGCTATCTCTTGAAATTCTCAAAAATAAAACAAATGTGGCTGCAGTTCAAGAAGCTCAAGCAGTCATCCAAGAAACTGACAGTATCTTTCAGGAATGAAAAATGACTGTCAGCATGAGAGACAGTTCTTAGTTTGCCTGTCATTATTTACTTCTAAGGTCTGCCTAGTCTGGGGAGATGTCAAGGGAGCAGCTGTCAGACTGAAGGCAACAGAATTGGGAAAACAACCTAAACTTATATTTGAATCATGATTGATCATAACCTGCACTATGCAATAAGATAAGTATAATAAGGGGGCAAAACAAAAAAGGAGTTGTGCTCATTCAGTTAAAATATTAGCAGTAGTACAGACTAAGAATTTAATTTATAGTTGCTTGAAAACATTCTACAGAAATGAAGTCTCACTGAAAAATAATGATTTTCTGAATTTCAGGTTTCCTAAAGTATACAATAAACAATAGAAAAACCCTTATTTATATTTGTAACTGGTTTTGTTTGCTGCACCTTTTGCCAAGGAGGAACAAATCTGGAGAATTACTTGAAACTTGCTTATCAAATTTTCATCTTTTTTTCTACAATTCATCTCAAAGCATCTAATAAATAATCAGTAAGTATAACATTCACTTTTAAAGCTGAGGAAAGTAAATGACTTGTGTAACAAACTTCACAAACCCAGAAACAAAATCCAGCGGTGAGCTGAGAAAGTGTTAAGCTTTTCTAGCTCAGTCTAGGAGTGGACTGCACCTTTTATTCAGATTGTTTTTGTCTGAGCTATCACTTAATGATGTATCACTTCCTTCAGAGTGGACTGACTTCAGTTTATCAACTTAGTTGATTTGTGCCATCTAAAACTGATCAGGCTTCTGTTATCTGGGATTTTAAAACTGATGGTAACTCAAATAATACACACATCAAGAATTTTGTATTCCTAAAATAAATCCGGCATATCAGAAATTTAGTTTCTGCACATACACAAAATATATTCAGACTTTTTGAAAAAATCTTTAGAGCCATGATTTAACTGTTGAATGCTGTTTTTTCAGCATAATAAATTTGACAGGTTTGTATTTGACAGCTTTCTGCACCACTGAAGAAATGTAAGCGAAGTAGAATTATTCATTTGCAAACACCATGATTTCTTTTTTCATTGCATTAGCAAAACATGAAGATTTCAAAGACAAAATGAAAATGTCTTCTGAAATTGGGTGTAAATATCTCAAAGCTTCAAATAAAAAGCTAAAGTAAGAAACAAAAAAAAATATAAAAATGTACATAATGATTTACCTGTTCCTGTGTCTTACCACCTATCACTATTCCAATTGCTACCTTTTCCTGCATCTAGGTTGCTCTCTCTCTCCATTAAGGAATGCACATCCCTTACTTTTTCTTTTTTCTCAGGAGCATATACAGGCTACATTACCAGAATGTCAGATAATTTTTCACCTTGTATAGGTGGTGTAAGGGTGGTGCACTTTTAATCATACACTGCAAACATTACTGAGTATGTGCAAAGATAATAGGTTGATTATTCACAAAATCTGTTAACAAAGTTCTGTTATGTGTAGTAATTTGTGCTGGGTTTGGCTGGGGTGGAGGTAATTTCCCAGCAGCATGTTCTGATAGCATGGGGCTGGTTTAGATTTCTACAGGGTAAGTATAGCTTGCTATTACCAGAACCAGCTTGTTATTGCCAGAACAATTCTGAGCTTTGACAGTTTCACTGCAATAAGCCAGTAGCCACCAGTTTTTGTTCCCTTAGGAATTATTTTTGAAATCACAAGGTACATATATAAGCATTACACATTTTATCCTATCAGTACTAAAGCAGTACTATTGTATTCACTTAATTTCTATGACAGGTTTTGGTGCAGTTTTTAAGGTTCTCTTATGATTGACCTGCAACAGATTAACACTTGCTCCTATGTACCAAACAAAGAAAAGAAATCTTTCATGTGCAGACAGTTTATCTATGATGAAACCAACAAACAGCCACTTTCAGTATTGTTCTAACCATTAAATGCTGTCATCTCTAGCAGATTAGTCTTGGTAGCATAATCAACATTAAAGCAGGTAATTCATCTGGCAAATGCATCAGGATAAATCACTTGGAATGAGTCAGAAAGGAAAAATTATCTCAGAAAATCTGACTGTTCCCAGGGATTAAAATATATTAGAAAACATCCTAAATTTTATGTTTCTGGCTCCACATTAAAAGGAATCATGCCTATCACTGTAAGCTTTCAGAATGCCAAAGTAATAAAAATGAGAAGTTAGTTATTTTTTTTTCCTTAAAACTTTTGGCATATACACAGATCACCAGGGGTACTGGGGGAAAAAAAAAAAAAAATCTTTCTCCCCCAGATCTGCCAGCCACTAAAAAATTATAGAATGCTGAAACTGCTGTCTTATTTGCTTATTTATTCTGCTTAATTTAACAATGAAACAACTCTGATTTCTAAATAGTATCTGGCTTTTACTTTTTTTGTGTTACCTTAATCTCCTTGGTCTTTCAGTAAGGCTTTTATTGACATGACCCCTTATCATTTTACTCTCCTTAATCTAAAATGTAGCATAAGTAAAGTTTGCTAGAATGTTTGTATTTAGTAAAACAGTTGTTCTTATGAGCTCAGAAGCTACACTCTGTGCAGCACAGGAGAAAAGTTCTCAAGAGTTAAAACTGAATTTTGTGAATGTTTCCCTACAGTAGCAAACAAGACTTACACCTGTCCTGTGAAAAATCAGTCTCCTCTTCAATAGCCTCTGTCTGAGAAAGAAAAGTTCTCCTAAGGGTAGGGCTCTGGAGCTCAGCAAGTCTTATCAGGGAATAAACTCTACTGTCAGCTCTTCCTTCAATTTTTCATTTCAAAAGCAGTATTATCCCTCTTGGTAAAAACAAATCACAAGGAAATACTGCAAAACATTTGTCATACACTAGTTGTTCAGAGCAGATAGCATGTTTTCCAAAATATCTTTGCTACCATATCCTTTCTTGCTTCATTCTTCAAGCTTTCACTTGAAGCTTCATTTCTGCAATCCTCTGTAAATATTATTTCCACAAGTTTATTTTTTTGGTGAAGGTCCACTGCACACACCCCAATCCAAAAATTCAAGAGATGGGACAGTCTAATCTATTAGTACATATAATGATCCTATTATTCCTGTAGAATTTCATCCATGAATTTGCCAATTTGTTAATACATGGACAGATAGCAATTCTTCCCCTTAGATATATTTACTTGCTTCTACCATCCCACTGATCAGGTTTCTTTGAACCTTCCTATAAATGTGGCAGACTTCTCTGGGTTTATAGCTTACTACTTCAGCTTTGACTTTCTATATATATAGTAGTTTTTTCTTTCCTTTTTTTTAATCTAAAGAAGAACATCCATGTCTCAGTTTACTAAGTTACTTTGATGAAGTATATTTAGGCTGGTATGAAGACTTCCTTTGATAAAGGACTATTATACACAGTGATGATGCAGCTCTCTTCCTATGCTGTATACAAGCAAATGCTTGGGGCAGTTTTCTGAGAGCAGAAGTCAAAACATTTGGGGGATGGGATCCCCAATACAAAACCAGGATATTCCATCTGCAGTCCTTCCTTGCCCTAAACCAGCACCTAACTCTAACAGAATTGCCAGTTGTGATCTGGGCAATCATAGAATCATTTAGACTGGGGAAGTTCAGCTGCAGCAAGCCCAATGAGACACATGTACACTGAACTTCTAATTGTAGAAATGCTGAATAATTTATGGATAAACACACCTAGCCTATTACGTGTCCAGAAAGATTATGTGAGTGCTTTTAAAGGTGTTTTTGGGGGTTTTATTCTATGTGAAGGAATCACTTTCTGTGTTTTGGCAGCAAAAGAATGCACAAACCAAAACAAAGCAAAAGGTAAATACTATAATGCCATGATGGCAAGATATATAATGACTTCTTTGGAAAATACCAAGCATCTGATAGCAATTAACAAATAATTATCACCTGGGAAGTATTACACAAAACAGGAATAACTGTCAATAAAGACATGGAGCTAACACTCCAAAAAGTATGTTTGGTTTTTGTTCTGTAAAGTCTAAATATTTTTCAGGAGCTCATTGTTGGGTTTTGTTTTCTAAAGAGAGCAAATATAGCACAGATATAAACATCAATTACTCCATCCAAACAGAACAAAAGGTTACAAAGGTTACTTTCCCTTAGTGAAAACACAACACCTACTATGAACAGAGGTGAAGATAAACAGATTTCATTCTGGATTTGCATTGTAATATATCTCCATCATCATTGTATCAACAGAATTTTATCTTTCTGCATGATCCACCATCACTTATGTCACTGGGTACTTTTTCAGCCCATTTTATACATCTGATGCACCCTCTGGCTACATGTGTTAGAAAGAGAGACTTTTGCACTTTGTTGGCCATTCAGACAGCTGCTTATGAAAATGAAAGAGAATTGAAAAGAGAAATGTTCAGAATACCATGAGAGAATTTCTATGAGACAGAGGAGGAGTTAATGACATTGAAATTGTGTTGGTATGGTACCAAAGCTGCTTGGTATTGTTCTGTAAAGTGCTTTAGGGCCTAGGAGGACGATAACACCAGAAATATAGAAGGCATAAGGAAGAATTACAAAAAATGCCACTCACCCTGAATGCTGTCCTTCTCTATCTGTCCTCTTTTTTGCTGCTGATTCATAACATGCACTGAGGAGTAACAAATATACATTTGCTCTGGCTTGGCAGAAAGGGCACAGAAAGTGCAGGAAGTCAGAGCTTGCTGCTCGTATTTCTGATCTTTTCCATGTCTCTGGCTAAATGTTTCCATGGAAGCTTGAGAAGTGGCTCAAAATTAACTAATACAGTGAAAGGGAAACAAAAGTTGCTTTCTTTCATATTTTCTATTTTTCATATAGGAAATATAGATTAGGTATATACCATTTCTACACCACTATTTTTACCAATTGTTTTACTAAGATATTAGCATTAAAAATATGTACAGTACTTAGAACATGAAATGTGGGCATCCAAGTTAACAGCATTTGAAATAGAAATTCATCTAAGTACTTTCTAATAGAGATGCCAGGAGTATGAAGCTTGTGTAAAATCTTTAAAATCCCATATTTTGGTAAATGATTGCTGTGTCTCATAGTAATCTGAAACAGAACTACTTCCCTAGGAAAAACTGCAGCATCCTAAAATAGATTTCTTTGACACCTACTTTTCTGAGGTTACTTTAAATGTTTGACCTTTATTTTTTTTTTTTCAAGTCAAACTATCTAAAACTCACAGAAACAGTTGTCTCAAGCTGAGAAAAAACAAGAGAGGGATATAAGAATATCTAATAGCTTGGATTATACCTGCATTGAGATGTCTGTCTCCTATAATTCAGACCAGGACATTAGAACAGACTACTCTTTATCTCCAAAACTCTTACAGTAATAGTTTTGGTCAGCTCTTTCATTTAATGCTGCTCTCCATACCCAAAAGAGTATTCCTACCAAGTGTGTCCTGAGATGTGAAATGTAGTCTGTCCTTGCATTGGTATTGACTCATTCAAAGCTCACAGGCTGATTGAAAAGGGCTGCTGCAGACCCTTACAGAAAGTGCTACTATTCTCTACTACTCTGGGCTCAGCCAAGGAGCTTTCCAAGAAATATACCCTCAGAGCCCTCAGACAGCTTGTGGAAGCTCTCTCATTCTGTTACTGAGACATTTTGGCTGTGTTCTGGAGAACAGGAGTGATCCATTTTCAGGTTCATTGTGTGCAGCAGCAGGGACATTTAAAGCTACACTGATGCTCTGATTCCTCTCAGATGTGTTTAGGGTGACTGCAGCTGTATTTTTCACATTGCCTGATAACATTTACAGATTACTTTAGGTCCCCCCCCCGACTTAAGATCTGTGCATATCAAATAGAAAACAATGCAGAGTTTAATGTGATCTAAGCTTATGTGATCTAAGCTTAACAGAACTGGGATGACTGTTCAATAAAATGTCTGCTTGATAAAAAAATCATAGCATTTAATTTTTTTGTGCTGATCACCTTGCGAAATTTCAGGTGTTTCCTATTTTATTGCACTTTTGCCTTTCTCTGTGTGAGGTGAGCTAGAGAAATATGTGTTTTATTTATCAATCACACTCTTTATTTGTACTCATTTTAGCCAACTGTTGGTGATTTACCATGTATTTTTAACTACATCGCCTAATAAAGAAAACTTCCTCAACAGAATTTATGTTACTATTTGAAATGGCATGAAGTAGCTGATATTTCTCATAAACCTGCATTTTCACTCGCTCTTCTTTTCATCTCCTACTATTCTCATTACAATAGGAGTCAATGGGTGGAAAACATGGCTGCCTCAGGTAGAAGTATGTGCTCATAGTCACATCAAAATTAACAACATTATCTTCACAAAGAGCAAGGCAGGCTGCCTTAAAAAGATATAATACACACATACACAGATAACCAGAATGACTGAGAATGAATTAGCACAGACATTTTTTATTGTGGACAGTATTTATCCTCCAAAAGAACAAAATAGAATTAGGCAGCAAACATGAGTGAGTGACTATGCGTGTGGTGGATAGGATATTGGTAAATTAATATTCCAGAATTTAATTTAGTGAAGAAATTAGTTTCGTTTTATTTTAGCCAAACAGCATTATCCAAACTTAATTACTCTTCCCCAATGCTTGAACTATTTCCATTTGCAGAAGTGACAGTTCTCTAACAAAATTGGCAATGAATACCAGAACTGAAGTGATACATCTTCTCTATGATGTCGATATTTAGATTATTTACACAGACATATATATTAATCACAGCCTGGCATCTTATCTTTGAGGAAAGCAGATCTGCTAGAAAAAAAAAACTGTGCACAGCAAATGTAAAATTGTACTATCATATATTCACATCAATTTTTTATGAGAAAAATAATGATAACATCTACTATGGCCCCAACAGAAATGCATATGTAGAGCTGGAATTTATTTTCAGGAACAATGCAGTTTCCAGGAATCATAAAGAACTCAAATTCTTGGTATCCATTTTTTGCACCACAGGTACAACTTTACCATATGAATTCTGTCCCTTTGCTCAACTAACAACAAATGCAGGATACACTTCATAGGAATCACCAGAGTATCCGGCTTTTTTTTTAATAAAGCAGTTTGGAACATTTATCAAACAGAAGAATGGTAACAGAATGAAACTTCAACAAAGACAAGGACTGTCAGGATGCCAGTAGAACAGCAGCAACAAAGACGCTCTCAACAGCAGTTTTGATATCAATACCTCAAAACAAGGAAATTTCAAACACCACTTTTCAGAACTGGGGAGAAGAGCAACTCTCTTACACTTCTTTGGTATATTAATTTCAAAGTACTGTAAGACATCTATCAAAATTTTCCTTCAAAACAAGATCATTTCATCACGTATCTGGTCTTGGCACACACCTCGCTTCCAAACCCAGCTGCAACCTTTCAGCTGACACCCAGGGCATGGACAGCTGCTCCCTGTGTTAGGACCAAGCTGCCAACTGTGTGACAGCAGCCCTGCACCTCTGCAGCAACCGGGCCAGGTAACAACTGGAAACAAGAGAAAATTCTCTAGCAAAGCAGCATCCCTGAGTCTGCACCAAGGAAACTTCCCTCTCTTTGGCAAAAAAATAGTCCATAACAAGTGTATACAAAACCAAACTATTTTCCTATTTTTCAGTCACCTATGAGAGCTATTTCTTCTTTGGCCTAAAAGGTCACAGGACCATATAACAATAAGGGTTTAAGAGCTAAACAGTCCTTCAAGTCTGTCTGCAAAACCAACACTCCAATTTGGGCAAATCCAAATCTAGAATTGCTCTTCTGACATTGCAAAAGACAGTCATGGAGAATTACAGCAGATAACATGTTTAATTTCTTCATCTTCAGGAGCTGTTCATATGTAAATATATCAAAGCTCTAAACCCACAGGGGCAGGTGGACAGGAAGGCATTTGCCAACACTTGGAATATAACAAGAAGCTTCAGCTTGGTATCAACCATGCCATATCTTCCAGAAATATTTTAAATGTTAATACCATAAACTGATGATGTACAAGACATAATCTTATTCCTGTTCCAAAGGGACTTGGGTGATAAAACAATTTTGTAGTAATTTTGCTGTCAGCCAGATCTGCAGTCTGATAGCTGAAAACCTACAAATGAGTCAGCAGAGCTTTCATTTTTTGTGAATAAAGTTGTATTTCACATGTGATACATGGCAGAAATAACACTCATTGTACTAAGTTTCTGAGGATGAAAATATCTAAGAAATCCAAATACTTAATAGAAATGAAGAATCAAAATAAAAGAAATAAAGTTAATGTAACTTAAACACATAAAAAGCTGCATTTAATATATGTGATGGTTTTCAACAACTAGCTTGAACTGCTTGTGGTTTTGATGTATTCTAATCAAAACCTTCTTTTTATTATTTCACTTTCTGCCCTGGGTGTGTGGAAGATGCTCAGACACCTAATAATATTAGCCATACTTTCTCACAGACATTAATACTTGATACATTTCAAATCATTTTTTTATAAGCCCAGTACCTCAGCAGTCTGAGAAAGATTGAAGAAATGATGTCTGACTCAAAACAACCACGGGATATGTGGGAGGTGGCCGATCAAGTTCAGCAAAGGTGGAATGGTGCTCTGCCCCACACCCCATCCCCTCTGGAACCTCTAGTGCAGCTGTCAGTCACTGGCATGCTGGAAGAAATGTCCCAAACCTGCTCTGCAAGCCCAGTAGAGCCCAAGAGTGGCTATCAGAGCAGAAACACCTCCTGGGAGAGGATGGCTGCAGGAGGCCAGAGTAAATAAAAACATTGCATGAAGATGCACCTGGTTGTGTCTCTTATCACCAGGGCTTTGGAGGGAGTTTTCCTAATTTTTTTTTCCATCATAGCCTGGCCTTTGTATGATTTAACCAGAAAAAGAGCTTCTTGTGACTGGACACTGGTACATGAAGAGGTCCTAAAGCTGCTGGGCTTTGAGACAAGAATACATCAAGCTCTCAGCCCCATTCATCCAGAGGACCCTTTCCAGGCTGAGTGGGGTTTTGCTGTCCATGGGCTGTCAATTCATGTGTGGCAGCATGGACCAGAGGATCCTACTCATCCAATCCAATTTCACTCACACATCTTTAAGGATGTTGCAAAGCAGGACTCCATATAGCTTTTCCTATGTGATGAAATCAGCCCTATAAGAAGCAGCAAAGTTGTAAGACAGCAGACAATAATACTGAGAGGCCTTTTTAAGGTTCTTAAGACAAGGATTTCAGGAATACCCCAAGCCCCACCACCTCAAAAGGGTGTTTTTAAAAGGGAATATTAGGCAGCTAAGATTTGCTAGACTAAAAGCAGCAGAAGAAACTGAGAAACGCTACTAAATTAGAAGTAAATTCACAACATCTTTGACAGTGATAATTTTGGTCTTCAAGCTGGCCCTAAAAACTAAAATAATAATCACAGTAGCCTATCAAAAGCCTTCAAATAAGAGTATCACAAAAACCAGAATGTAGCTGCATAAAGCTGTGCAGTTGAGACTCCAATAGCAACCTAACCTATATGGGAGTGCTCCTATGCAGAATGCACACAGAGGTGTTTGCTTGGGTGCACACTCTACAAATTCCTCACCTTCAGACAGTAATTGAAACCGATGAAACTTTAAAGATTTCTAACTACTTGAAACACCATCACTTCTGCCCCAAAGGAAAAAGTTAACCTCAGGTCTTCAACCCTCCAAATTAATAACCAGTACTCAGAACTTAAGGTCTTTATTAGGCAGTCAAATCTCATGTTCTTTCTGTACCTCCTACAGTTCCCTCACAAATTTGCTTAAATAGGAAGAATTATCTAATTCCTAACAACAAACTTGGACCAAAATAAAAGAACAACATTGTGCACATTTACAAGTATGCGTCAATACATTAGCAGCAAGGCAACATATTATTATTACAGAATGCATGCCTGAAATTACAAGGCTTCAAAAGCATTTTTATTTCAAATCAGTTTTTAAAGAGTGTGATTTGTCTAACGTGTTATTAGGACCTCTTCAGATGAAAGGAGAAAAATGGATTAATAACAAAGAGCATACTGATTGAAATCTAATTTCTATTATCACAGCTAAATGATGTTTTTGCATGCAGGCTGAAGCTGTGTATTTTGAGATAAGCAGTCCCCTAACACAATGTCACTCATTTCTGTGCTCTTACTTGGAGCTGTTTCCTGTTGAATTGAAAATAGAAGTGCCCCAAGTAACTACATAGTATAAAATGCTTCCAGTTAGAAGCCAAGTCTCTAACTAGAGAAAAGAATTTTTATCAGTCATTCCCAAACAGTGTTTCTAGCTGAAGAAAAATATCCACATATAACTGTTTTAAAACATTATGTATCTGGTCTATTATCAGCACTACTCAGATGATTTTTTTTTCACTCAGCAATAAAACTCTTAACAGAAATTCTTTTCTATCAAATAGTGATTATTTTTAAAAAAACACAGAAAAAACTGAATCAGGAAGAACTCCAGAAAATGAAAGATATTAAAGCAGTGCAAAACCAAAAGAAACTTATCATGACTGGCCCCGGTCCACAGAGCCTTGATGTACTGTCAAGTACTTAAAAATCTTGTAAGTTGATCTGGAAGTTGGGAGTTAATTCAACCCCAGTGCCAGACAAGTGAAATGAAGCCCCCTGAGACAGACAAGCCTTTTAAAAGCACAGAGAGCTCCAGTCCCAACTCCATCTTCCAGGCCTTCACAGTTCCTAGGAGCTACTTCTAGCACCAAAACACCCCAGCTAGGGGAACAGCCCAATTTCTTCCTTGCAGGTTTTGTGGCAGACAGGTTCAATGAGAGAACTGTGTTTAATTAGCTTCTGGTGGCAAAGCACTCTTATTTCCAAAGGTTATCAGGAAGCCAGTTGGGATGAAAGGCTGAAGACACAGATTTTAGTTTCCACTAATCTGCATTTATTGATATGAAAAAAAAGCTCTTGCAAAACATAGATCAGCTCTCCCCAGTACTGCCACCACCCTGTGGCTGCCAGAATTCCTTTGATTGCTGCATGTGCTGAAAATCAAACACCTGCAGCACACGTGTTTAGTTATCCTGTTAGCTCCTAGACTGAGGGGGGATGTGTAATTCAATCAGTACTGCATGCAGCACAGCTTTTGCTAACCTTTTACAACAAGAGGGACTAGGAGTCTTCCAAAAAGCAGAGAGAAGGACCAGGCACCATAAAATAGTAATAGCAGAAAATGTAAATGATGGGATGTCACCTATGGAAAGCTGAGGCTTCCGGATCAGCTACAGCCAACAGCTATGCTGTCATTTTTGGCCAACCACAACCTAACTTTTAGTCTGCACAATAAAATGGTACTAAGACATTTAATTTTTTATTTCTAATTGCTGGCTTCTATCACAAAATCTACAGAATCACAGAATAACGAGGTTGGAAGAGACCTCTAAGATAATCGAGTCCAACCTGTACCCTAACACCTCAACTAGATTACAGCACCAAGTGCCCTGTCCAGTCTTTCTCTAAACACATCCAGAGAAGATGATTCTACCACCTCCCTGGGAAGAGCATTCCAGTGCTTCATTATTCTTTCAGTGAAAAACTTTTTCCTAATATTCAAGCTGTACCTTTCCTGACGTAACCTCTAATGGGCATATCAAATAAAATAATTCCTCTTCCCAACATAATGATGAAAAATCTATTTTTTTTCCTTAACAATGAAAACTTTGATTTTAATTCCTCTGATCATGACACTGAAAGTATTTATGAATCAGAAAAAAAAACTGTCTAGATGTTGAGAAAGGGATGTCCAGTGATTTTATTTTTCTGTCAGTCTAATCCTCCAGGAAACTACAAACATCTGTGTCAACTGCTCAGCTAAAACAAGAATTTTGACAGCACATCTTGAACTTTTTTGTCCAGAGGACCCATTTTGCAGCTTCTTCTTGTCATTCTTTCTGCAGAGAGCACAGACACACTGCAATTTCCATTGCACAGCTTTTGCATCCCAGTTTGAAAATTCCCACGTACAGTTGAACAGACTCAAACCACTCTTTGCTTCAATTGATATTTTTTTTGTGAAAATACCACCTTATATTAGGTAATTTACTTTTAGAGTAGCAGTAAATTTCACCTGAACAAAGACAAGTTGGCTGGCTGTGTGTCAAAACTCACATTTAAGTTCTGACTAGTCACTAGATACGACACGTCACCTCAGCCAGTGACATCTCTTCTACTCACAGACTGGAGCATTTCTAAAAACAGTGACAGAAATCATACTGAAAACACTGAAACCCAGGGTGCTCAAAGTCCTCTTTCTGTGTGAGTGCATGACTATTTGAATGACAGATATTCAATCTTCCAACACTGGAGCCCATGAACTGTCCCCACAAATGTCCATGCACAGAAAAGACCAAGACAATTCCTTGAACAAAGCTGAATGAATTAGCCTTTCAAAAGTCAAATGAATAACAGAGATCAAATATGAACCTAAAGAGCTGTACCTTTATCAGGCAGGAAATGCTTATGGCAATGAAATCAAACATCAGCAGAAGCAAAGTTAAGGATGTTGTTCCACCAGCAATCCCAGAAACCATGCTGCTACTCAGCAGCGACACGCTCCACACACATTGCCCCGGGAAAGAGCAAATGGCCTTTCTAGCCTCCCTTTCTGTACTAGGGCATTAAGTCAGAGAAGGTCATTAATACTACTTAGCATCTCCTCCAATGTGAAAATTTTAATCAGATTTTACACTTCTGTCAGCCACTGTGTAGCTGTGGTTTTGCAGTTCCTACCAGAAAAGGTCACAATGTTGCTATTTTGGGGGGAAGGTAATACATAAAGGCATTTACTTAGTGCCAGATCATTTTGCTGAGCAGGTAGGCCCTGTATAGTTTTATTTTCAGAGCTTTGCTTAACAATTATGATGGATTTTAGCTTGTGCTGCTATGGACCTGCCTATGTGAAGCTTACAAATGATTAGTAGAACCTGATGAATATTAATGTGCAAAGTGAAACAAGGGGATAAAAATATCTTCCAAAAGGTATTGCCTCAGAAAATCTGCCACTGTACCTCAGCTGCTGCTATGATAAAAAAAAAATACATTAAGAAACATCTCTAACCAAAGGTTTCTTTGCTAAAATCAAATAGTCACTACCTAAATTGAAGACATAATCAGGGTTACAGAAAACTTTTGCTTACATGTTGTTCAGAAGACCCAAGAGAACATCAGTCTTTTTTCTTTCTGAATCAATAAATAATCACAATTTCTTGCAATTAAGGAATTCATTTCTGAAAGACAAAAACAAAACAAAACAAAAAAGTGAGGTCAAATTATTCACAGTTTTTTTTAGTAGCCACATTGTGATAATACATGAAAATACATTACCACAGCTGGGAAATTTACAGGAATATGCTACAATTTAATTAAAAAACCTGCATAATTAAATCTTTATTTGTAAGTGGAAGCAAGCTATTAATATTTTATAATACTCAAAATATGTTTAACGTATAGGTTGGTGCTACTTGAGCTTCAGGGAGTTTAATATTTCTGTTTTATTCTGTACCACCAGGAACAAAGGTTTTATTTTCAAGAAGCAAGAATTCTCAATTTCTACCAAAAACACCTTTCACAAATGGTCTAACAGAAAATGGAACCGTGTCCAAAAAAACCCTAACATTTTTCTTATGTAAAAAAATATCAGATTTTCCTTGAATATTAATGGGGAAAAGGATCTGAAGAAAATCCTGCATATTATATCCCAGTATACCTTCCTTTATTCCTTTTCAATATGTATTAATGAGAACACATGAAGAAAAGAAACAGGTAGGCTGAATAATAGACTCTTGCAGTAAAATCAATTTAAGAGTGGAATAGGCTGGCAAGAAAATGAAGACTACTCTATACATATATACATGGGAATATATGCTCTATATACAGTTCATTTCTACTGCCCTGACAGAAGTTTAAGAGGGCATAACTTTCCCTCTAGTAGGAAATTATACTGATTTTAAAAATTTTGCTTCATACACCTGTAAACAAACCCTAGTTTGCAAGCCTTGTTTCTTATCCTAAAATAACAAAACATTATAAGATTTCCATCAGTGTTGTGGAACTTGCTGTCAACAGGGAATTTCAAGCATTTTTGACAAGTGAATGCATTCTTTCATATTCCTGAATATTTTTAACTGAATAACTAAATTATTAGGTTTTTTTCTTACTGTTTGTGACCCCTGTGAACCAGTACTCAACCATCTTACAGATGAGGACTCTAAACACTAAGGAATAACATACTTAGAAGCTTTTAGTAATTTTTAACCTTTCAAGACTGAGAGAAAATATTACTGAGGATAATATTTGCAGAGAGAGAATATGTTAGGTTATGTCTACTAAATCCACACACCATCTAAAGCTTCATCAAGTTCTTACAAAGAAACAAGTGATGGCATGAAGGTGCTTATGGAATGAGTGCCAGGCACTCATGGGATGAGTGTAGCAGGATACAGCTTTCCAGTTTTGTTGGTATTTTATGGAACAGTAATTCTGACATCCTGCATTTGTCTAACCATAAAAAAATACAATCTGGCTACAAGCAATTTGATTTAGTGGAAGTTGTCCCTGCCCACAACAGAGATGTTGAACCACATGACCTTTAAAAGGGCCCTTCCAACTCAACCTATTCTATGATTCCTTTATTCCCAACAGCCCCTTGCCTGGTTTGACAACTTCCACTTGTTCAAAAGTCATGTATGGGGTCATAGAGAGCAAAAAAAATGCATGAAACATGGTAAAATTATCTTTCCATGTAGAACTTAGATATATGCAGCCTTTCCTTCACCAAACTATGTCTCTTACAAGAAAAAATTTCGAAAGATTCCCTCATGTGCAGCTCACCTGCTTTGACTCTCAGAAATGTCTCCACAGGACCAACTAAAAGATAACTTATTCCTGCTTAGGAATGCAGCACTTCAGTGCAGCCTCTCTGCCTTGGATAATGTAGTGAAGCTTTGTTTCATACCCATGTGTGTGGCCACACAATATTAGGACTGCCACGGAAGAGTGTAAGTGTAATTAGGGCCTGCAGTGACCACACAGAAATATCTAACCCTTGGTACCATCTGCTCATTGTGAATATGCAGAGTGTGGAAGTAAAGATCACTAGAGTAAAAAAATTAGAAATTCGAGTGAGGAAAAATGAAATTAAACCAGAAAAATGTAAAATTTGGGGGAAAAAAATCCATTTATTGACATTTAAAAGCCATTTTATGGCCCATTACAGAAGATAATTCAGGGAAGAGGAAGATTATAATGGTTTTATGAAGAAATAAAAATGTGAAGTCCTCTAAAATAGTTTTTCTAACAGTCCATTCTCAAGTAGTGACCAAAATTATCACTATTAAACATGAAGAGCTGAAACCAATTACCTTCTTATACAAAAACATTTTATGTTTTAATAATCACTACTGAAAGCTTAATACTGTAGGTTTAGGGGGGAAAAGCAGTAAGAGAAGAAAGGGAATTAAGGTGAGATACTCTAAATATGGAACCACATTTAATCAGCATGATGCAATATTGATGTAATTATAAAATTTAACACAAACATTAGTCAAGGGTGTAATAATTAGTGCTGTCTACATTGCAGAGGGTCTTGAACTTGAAAAGTTGTAGCTAAGAGAATGAGAATGATTAAACATGGCAAGCTGAAAGACAGCAAAATGTGTGTGATGTTTTCAACATTCACAACCCAGAGCAATGTAACTTACTTTTATTATTAATATTCTCCAAATGCAGGACTTCAGAAGAATTCAAATAATCAACTAGCACATACAGTAATCTACTGAAATAGAATCAAGGATGTTCAGACAGCCTTCTGCCTACTTGCCCTCTAGTTACTTCAAGAAACTGTTAGCAGAGAACATCCATGGGAGTATTTTTCCATTGCTCTGTTATCCTTAATATTGTATTTCCAATGTTTAAAACTAGAAAATAAAACCACAAGTTCTTGTGTCAGCTGCAGTGAGAATGGAAAGAACTGCTCTCCCTCCTCAGTGTAAAAACCCACACTACAAACCTTGGGTAATTTCACTGGCTTTTGTTTCCTACTATCTCAATTTTTGTATTTACCAAAACTTCTCCAGTGCCCAGATGCAGACAAGTATTACCATCTCATACATCAATTCTATTGCATTTGTACTTCTTTTTATTTTAACTTGCCATTTCAGCAGCAGGGTGATGTGTTAAATGTACTTTATAGTCCTCTAAAAGCCCCAGCTATGTGCAATGCTGACTCTTCTCAACTTGTCTGTCCTGCAAGTTCTCCAACACTAACAGTTTCTAGTAACTCAACTACTTCCAGGATATCACCATACAATAAATAGAAAACTTATATTTATCTGTGTCAACTCAGAATCAATTATTCTTGCCTGAATCATAATTCATTATTAAAAATAGGCTTTTAATTAACCCTTTTTCATTATGATTCACTGAATAACTCATCTTCTTTTCTTAATCTTCCCTTTATAAATTCTTATAACCCTTTTTGTAGTTATATGTCACATTTTGACTTAGTCTTTTCAAATTTATCCTTGAACAGACATTTCTTCTCCACATAACCACATCTCTATGTTGCTTTTCTACCATACTTTTTTGGTTTAGTTTTGGTTTGGATTTTTTTGGGGAGAGGCCATTTGCAACGAAGGCAACCCATAGCACTACCATGCAAGGTAAATGAAGTTTTCTAGATGACAGAAAGAGCAGCAGAGTTGACACAAGGCCAGCCAATTAGCCCACAACATAATGTGTTCAGTGCTAGTCAGTCCCTTTACAAAACTTGGAGGAGCATAAAATAATAGTGTTGAGGGCACTAAAACAATGCTTATAATGAGCAAAACAGCGAGGAAAATGTAACAACAGACCTTTTTTTTTTTTTTCCTGAAAAAAAAAAAAAAAAGACTGAATTGTGCCAAATTTCAGTGATGTTGGGTAAACAGAAGGGTCCATTAAGGACTTTGTGTCAGGCTGAATTTTCATACTGAAAATGAGTTAGCATACCTAAAGCTTATGAAACATTGCCCTTACATTTCAAATTATTTATTTTCGCTAAAAACATTAGAACACAAACACAGCAGTGCCATGGACAACTTTTCAATCAAAATCCCACTGAGAATTCAGAATGTAACTGTCTAAGAGCCAGCACAAGTGCAGTACAAAACAACTCAAGCTAGTGCTGGTGCTACTAAAACAGAAATTTCAGAAGTTATCCAGCTACACTGAATTAACTGAAAGAGCTTGGGTCTTGGTCAGTATTTCTAGAGCTCAAAAGCTAAGCAGCAAATAATGTAATTGCTACAGGAGAGCTTGGGTAGTTTTATGCTTTATCCACAAGGAAAGGTGATAGCTTCAAATCATCTTTTTAAGGCACTGGTTCCACCAGAGCCATTAAGGTACAGTAGTGCCTGCAATTCAGAAACTTCTCTCCTGTCAGTTTTGTTTGTTTGTTTTACAGCTGCTGCACAAGGAACAATCAGTGAAAGCTGTTCATAGGAAGTGAATTGAGCAGCACTTTGAGCTTCCAGGAGTCAGTCAGAGCTTGTCAGAAATTAGTCAACCTTTTCCAAATGCTGTCTGTGGCAGCAGGAACCTTCACGACATCAGGTGGTGTTTCTCTGGGATTTAACAGCTACACCACCTCTCACAACTAAATTACAAAGACCTTGGAATTCTTCTTTTGCAGCACCACTAGAGAGACTTACTCTTTCCTAGTACATCCTCGTGCCCTCTTTCCTTAATTCTAATAAATGCAGTAAACAATGCCAAGACCTTACCAGACAAAAATTATTTTCACAATTTATTAACATTTTGAAAAAATGCAGAATCTTTTCAGAACCACTAACAGGGCTGTTGCTCCCCATGAAGAGAGAAGAAATAAATATGTTGTAGGCATTAGATTAGCTAATCTTTGCTCTTTTTAGCCAAATGCTTTACAACTCTATGTTGAACATTATTCCTGTATTTGCAATATAGTTCAGAGCCAAATCTCTGGAGGAAAAAGGAAGATGCAGAAAGCAAATTCTATTTAATTTCTGGCAGTCTATGTGTTAGTAGGGGGAATAAAAACACTGGCAGGGTATTTGTGAATCCTGGTCACTCACAGAACTGAGCTGTCTGAAATCAATGGATTTTAAGGAGTCCTGATAAGGGACACTCAAAAAGTGCAGGTTAATATATCCAAGATTCACTTGATTGCCTGTACCCCCTTCGTGAACTTTGCCATGGTACTTCATCTCCAACTTTAGCAAAGGGGAAGTGAAAGAATTCTGAGATTACTGATGGAGCACAGGTACACAGCTCAGAAAAAACAAGGCTAGTGCAGAAGTTTAAGCAGACTTTACCAGCTTTAAGGCCTGAAATTGAAGCTCTGCATATAAAGAAACTGTAATGTCAGTCTGGTTGCTGTATTGCTACACTCTCAAAAGGGAGCAGAAAGGGAACCAAATCAGTTAAAACAGACCTGAGAAAACAATTCCTGTTACATTTCAATTCTGAGACCATCTCATAATTAAAGTGCAAGATGTTACTTTAAACTTCTTTTTTGTGTTTATTAACATGCAACCCAGTTTTTGGCAATTTCTTTACATTTGGTGAATATAGCAAAGTGTTTCTTTTTCAACAGGTGTTCAAACGTGGACTGCCTGCTTAAAATCTAAATGCTTGCATGAAACAACAAATATCATCAAAACAGTAGGCAACCTAAAAGCAGTCCAGACATGGGAACAAAATGCCATTCACATAAATTTAATGGAATATTAAAAAAAAAAACATAATGCAAGAACTGCAATAAAGTAATAATAAACTGTCAGTCATAATAAAATTAGAAATCATAGGTGGATAGTGGGCAATAACACTGATTTTTTTTTACCAGACCTTATGGGGTGGTGGTTCCCATCTGACTACTGTAAAACACATGGATAAGAAAAATACAGAATATTTTCAAAAGTTCCTACCAGTTGCCAAGACAGATGCTTGTCAATATCATATCTAAAAGGCTACTACATTCAGGAAACCAATTAGCAAATGGTAATTAACTTCTATTATACAATATTTGCAACCATTTGACTTACTTATACTCATGCCCCACCTGTACATATGAAAATTTTTGTCATAACGGAACACAGACATTTGCTAAAGTTAAAATTCATCCTAAGATATAATTGAAATTTTTCTTATAATCTCTGCTTTTAAACAGAATTAAAACCTTAATGTTCTATTCAGAATAGAAATAGTCTTATGAATAGGCATAACAGCTTTCTGTATCAGTTAAGGAAAAAGAAACAAAGCCACTGTTGTACTAAAATAGGAATCCTAGGAGGCTTCCCAAAGCAGAGGGATTACCTAGAAAAAGAAATGTTTTCTGAAAAATGTCATATATATTTTCAGATGTTGATTTGCCCTCATTTAAATATCCCTTTGATCTTTTGATTTAAATTGGTATTGATCAAATTATACCTCGGTTTTGAGGGTGTTTTAGATCAGGAAAGAAACTACTCACTATGAATAAATCCAAAAGCAAATATTAGAATATATACTGAATTAAATTGAAAATCACATGGAAAACATATGAAGAATTTAAGTGACACCAACCCACCTCCTTTAATACATAATTCAAAATTTTCAGTGACACTGAATAGTTGTATAACCTTTCAATAGAAAAATAAAACCATAGAGCTAATTGAAACTAATCAAAATTTAACAAGTGCTAGCTATGAGCTTGAAAGTATTTGTGAATTATGTATGAATAAACTTTAAGAACATGGAATAAAAAACTCAACAATATAATTATTTCTTGTTAATCAAAAATCAGTTCACAATTTTGACCTACATATTAAAAAAAAGAGCCAATTATTCATCTGTAGTTTCAGAAAACGACACTGCTGTATTACCAGCAGATTCACTACAAAGCTCTGCACAAAACTTTGTAGCACCATGCAAAAAGAATCCTGACTAATCCAGTTCAACAGCCAAACAAACAAAGCCAATAATATAACACTTATCACCATACTTTTGTCCTCATCTTTTAATTTAGAGTTTGAACAAGAATCAGTTTATTGCTAACTGAAGTCACAACAGCTGGAGAGCATGCCACACAAAGTCTCTGAAAAAGAATCTGTAAGGAAAGTTTGAAAGATGATCAGAAGAAAGGAAAATTAATGCAAGATAGAACTCATTCCAAGTGCTAAAAAAAGCAGGAGAGAAGGTATAGAGCTGAAAGGGAAAGAAATAAATTAGGGAAATTATGTGTAGAATTGAATAAATATCACTTTTTAAAACCAGCAAGCAGCTGAACACACCCAACTGCCTGCTTACCTTTGACCTGCTGTGAGAAAAACTGCAATGCTAAAACTGTGAGAAGTCATATGTTGGATTAGTTTAATATGGAAAAAAAAAAAAAAAAAAAAAGTAGATGCCTTTTCCACCCCCTAAAAAAAAATTAAACCCAAGAAAAACAAATTATTAAAAAAAAAAAAAAAAAAACAAAACAACAAACTAAACATATTTCTCACCACCAGCTGACCAGGATCAGCCAGTCCCTAAGCAAGAGCAGTACCTGCTCTTTTCTCCCCCTCACTGTTTCACTGCTGAGCACGACACTTTATCATCTGTAACATCCCTTTGGATGTTGGGCTCAGCTGTCCTGGCTGTGTCCCCTCCCAGCTCCCTGTGCAGCCCCAGCCTGCTCACTGCTGGGCAGTGGGGGATGAAAAGCAAGTCCTGATTTGTGTAAGCTCTGCTCAGCAATAATAAAAACATTCTCGTGTTATGAACATGGTTTTCAGCACAAATTAATGCTATTCCATCCAAAATGGGTACAAAAGCTTCAGAGGGTAAGACCTAAAAGACCTCAGCTCTGAAATAAAAAGTTAAGAATTGCAAAGGAGTCTGAAGGTGAACTCCAGGGTGTATAAGGCTAGAGATCAGAGAGGATTTGAGACAGATATGTGAGGTGAATTTAATAAACCAATAAGGGGTGTGATTTCAGTATATACCCTGAGGAGATCTACTGGTTATGAAGGGAATTACTTAGCAATACACTAGGAGAATATCAATTAATAAAATTATTTTTATAGAATGCAGACAGTATTTCAGGAAGATGCCTTGCTGTTTGTTTTGATTTCTGTCCATAACTCTTGCACATCAAACAGTATTTTTGCAAATCTTTCAGATTCACTTTGAAGTGTTCCCACCCTTCCCTCCTGCTCTACTACTGAGGCATAAAGGCCATTCTCTTTTTGTATTATTTTTCTGAGTCATGATCTCATGCTGAATAACATAGCCCATTCCCCCATGCACTTAAGATGTTAAAGTAGTTTTAGAAATATGCCTATGTAAAATTATAGAGAATTCTATATAAAATGACATTTTCCCAGGTTTGAAATCTCATTCTATTTGAAGCAGGTTGCTCTTGGTGCACTAGTGTAGGCCTTTAGTGCAAGATCTGCTTGCAGATATGCTCAACTATTTTCTGCATTTATACTTTCTAAAGAGTAACAAATCACATCAAAGTAATTTAATAACCATTACCTCATTAATTTGTTCTCCATTGCTAATACCAACAAATCCTGGCCACCTTTCTCTTTTCTGCTTAAACATTCCTATGAAAACATTTATCAACTCTGGTCTCACAACTAGAATCACGAATTTTCAGGCCAGCTTCCCTAGACACAGAAAACACCCGAAGGTAAGGATGAGAGATAAAAAAGACTGGGTTATTAGTAAGGGAGAATCTTTCTCCTGGTTCTCTGTTCCCAGGCAACATTCATCTCAGGATGAGACCTTGAAGTGATAGAAACACAGACCCAGAAAACTATTTCTCATCAATACCCAAGACTCATATTCTATTTTCCTCTGTCCTCTGAAGAAGCTGAGAAAAACTTTCAGATAAATAGGATACTTTGAAAATACTTATAATAAGCATATTTGAAAAGGGGAAAATGAGATATAGATTCCAGGGCTATAATGATGATGATTATGATTAAATGAAAGAACTACTCAAATGAATGATTCAAATAATTCTGATCACTAAAGCAGGAAAATAGAAATTAACTGATTTTTTAATAATTGGTTTAAAATTAGAGCAACACTTAAATCAGAAGCTTTATAGTTATTAGTGTCGATTAATTTTTTAAGGTGGGTGAAGAAGGGAACCGTAAAAATTAAGTTTGACATACTGAAAATTAAAGGGAAAAAAAAAAAATCAGTGAAACAGAGCTCTGATTTCCCACACCCACTGTATTCTATCCCAAATACCTGAAAGATGAGAGGCCTTAAGAATACTTAAAGGAAATAATTGTATTTCCTCAACACATACCCGTTTTCTACCTTATTTCTTTCCCCCCTTACTGCCTCAAGGGGACAGACTGGAGCAACGCAAGGAAAAATAATAGGAATTCCCAGCATATTTTGAGACTGTAAATTAGTGTCAGTTGTGTTTACCCAGAAGTCAGGCATTGAACCAGTTCAGGACTGAATATTGCTTTCTTACAACAATGGTTGTTATGATGACAGTAGGAAATATCGGGTCATGAATCTACCAATAAGGAAATAATTGTTGCACCAGGACTCAGATGTTCTAAACTTTGCACAGCTTTAAGGTTACAGAATGCTGGTGATTCTCAGTGCCAGCACTGCAAGGGTATGAATTGTCTGTTCTTAGGAATAGTGTTACAGGGGGCTAACCTGTATTCCTGACAGTAGCAACTCACAAAAGAAAACTGATTTCCTATTGTTGAGCCAAACCCATTGAGTAGAAGTAATCAGTAAGAAGACCTTGATCAGGAGCACCCTGATTCAAAGCTCAGGCACCATGGCACAGCACCAAGGCTCCAAGCACATCATGCACACTAGAGCTGCAGCGGGTAGTGACCAGTTTGTAAGCACAACCTGGACTCCTTATGTCAATCCCAACACCTTCATGCCCTAACTCATCCTTGGAGCTGGTCTTTTAAAAGATCTTACCCAGAAGACCAATGCCCTACTCTTGTCTCTACCTGGTCATTACAAAAGCACTCTCTCTTCCAGTATGAAACCCAACTGGCACTGGTGCCTGTTTTAGGTGCTGAGAAGAGCCAGAAGGACGTGCATGGCTGACAGCTGCTGTGTGGGTCCAAGCAGGACAGCTGCACTCTTGCCCCATCAGGACGCTGTCAGTCCTGTTCTCACAAACTTTGCTGGGGCAGACCCACAAACCCAAATGAGATCAAACCATCAGCTCCTGTGTCTCTGGTTTGGAAAATCTCTGGTTTGCTTCATTCT
Source organism: Serinus canaria (assembly GCF_022539315.1). Classification (NCBI taxonomy): domain Eukaryota; kingdom Metazoa; phylum Chordata; class Aves; order Passeriformes; family Fringillidae; genus Serinus; species Serinus canaria. Next base: position 20,742,980 of record NC_066319.1, read on the forward strand.
CCCTTTTTGTGTTTGATTCTGGCTTTGCATATATTTTACTGCTATCTCATTCGGTTGGTTTCCTGTATCCATCTTTATACATTTATATTTACTTCTTTTTGTAGATTATAGATGGAATATATGACTCACAGAGGAAATACATTACATGACGGCTACCTCAAGTTTCCAGCATTTTTAATTTCTAAATTCTCACGTTACTCTAAGTTTTTACAGTACTGGAGTCATCTGATCTGAGTACATCACAGGGCACCTTATTTCTAATACTTTGTCACAGAATGTATTTCTGTTGAAGGAAAGCACAAAAGTTCAGGATCTCATTAATTCCTTCAAACACAAAATATAAATTTTATAGCTACATACTCAGACCTGAAAACAGTGAAGCATGAAAAAAAACTCCTTCCTAAAGACACAGAACTTGCACCTTCAGGCTTGCACAAAGAAAATTGATTAATGTTTACTCAAACTAGCAAAGACTACATTGAGCAGTCATTTAAATAGAGCAGTGATCAGAGGAGCATAACTTCCTTTTCTCCTCCTGCCTGCCACGTGACTTATTTCAGCAATAGAAAGCATAAAACACTGAGAAGAAAATCATCTCCACAGCAGCCTGTGGAAGATGGCCACTAGATGCTTTGGAAGCAAGTAAGAGCCAAATAACCTGCCCATGCTTGCAGCAAAATGTGTTTATTTTCTCACACTAAGAATCATGATTTGAAGAGAGACCATAAATTTCTAAAACTAGGTCCTTGTAAAGTTATAATAAAAACTTGTGGCAAGTGTCAAAGACTTTAACAAGAGACTGAAAACTTCATGTTTCAAGACTAATCTAATATTTAATTTTTAAGGGCAAGGCAGACAGCTAAGATCTCTGGGAAAGGGCTCATCATTAACAGCTGTTCCTGAATGTTACTTCCAAGAACCTTTACCTGGCACCTTTGAAAGCTCTGATGGATGCTGTACTGAATAAATGACTAGGCAATACTCTAAAGAATCAGTTTGGGCCAGCATAAATATGCATTAGTCAAAACAAAAAGTTTCTTTGATTTGCTAGATAAATAATAAAAATAGCTGCAACTTTATATCAGAGTACCTCATTTACCAGGATTTCAATCTAAATCTTCATAATAAATTCCTTAAACAGCATCAAAACAAAACCACCAAAGAGCAAAAATATTCCACATTCTCTTTAGACAACACAGCTGGGCAGAGAAGCAGCAAATAGAGATGTCTTGTTTTAGGAGGGATTATTTACATGATGGAGCACAGCATGTGAAAAAAATGGACAGGCTGGATGGCACAGTGGAGAGGTTATTACTCCTACAAATTTACTGAACTTTTCCATTATTCAGAGACCCCCACCTATAAGACAACTTACACTGCTGGCCTGAGCAGTGCAGCAACAGGTAATTCATTACAGAAGATTAGGAGATAGATACACAAGGTCAACAGACTAATTCAACTTCTGTGCTTCTATTTTGTTTTGGTCAATGTTGTCTTTAAGAACATATTTTCTTGTCTGTTGACCAGTGCAGTGTCAGGATAAGTATGAAAGTTGTGAGAAATTTCAATGTCCTGCAACCTGAAAACTCTCAAGACTGCTAAGATTGCTCTTGACTCTGCCTAAATTAATCATTTTTTAATTTATTTCCACAAAATACATCAACTGCAGTTTTACTGGAAGCTAGTAACACTGGCCTGTTTGAAGGTCAGGAAGAAAGATTCATTCAGTTTAATTTTATATGTCCTAGAAACAGTTTCTTAGCCAGCTACAATGCTGATGGAAATTGGCAATTTTCAAAAAGATGAATTTTCACTTCTGCAGCTTTCTGTGAAATACTTTTTAATGTAAAGATTAATTGGAGCAGAAATAGCTCTGACTATACTATTTTATCTCATGTCAAAACTATTTTGCCAGAGAATTTGAAAGAACCCCCCCCCAAAATGCATATAATAATTCATACTTAACATAGTGGTATGGGAACACTATATATTATAAAGAACATTTCTGGACATGCCACAACTCTGAGGGAATTCATAAAAAGGATTTAATAAGGGGAAAAAATAGGGTTTCTCTGAAAGTAAAACGGGGGAAAATGCACAGTATTAGAAGCAGGAGAAGAAATGTTTCCAGGAGATTGGTAAATTTTGGTGCTTTGAAGATGTCTTGGATGATGAAGACATGGTATGGGGCACACAGAGAGTCAGAGAGATGAAGATCTGGCTGAGGATCAGTTTGCTCTTGGGTCAGCAAAGAAGAGCAGACAATGACTGTTGACAACAAAATCTTAATAAAAAAGAGAAAAACCTCTAAATAATCTGAACTGTGGAGTTTGTTATACAATGCAAAAGAAGCTTAAGCCAATAAAGAGAACAGCAGCTGCTGGAAGGTATTTTATTTCCTATATACTGAGGAGTGATTATGACACCTCCATGTTGTACACTAAATGCTTAATCTCTACCATCTAAACTCCTATTTTCCATTCCACAGCACAGATCCACACTATACAATTGAAGGTAATAAACATCCAGAGGAAAACTTTCTTCTTATTATCCTATAATTAACATAGATTTTAGGGGTTTTTTTAAACCTTAGAGGTAAAGCAAAAATTGCTCATGATATTACAAAGCAGAAGCTGCTCAAAATCTATGAAAGTTTCTGAGCAGGGGAGAAAAAGTAGTTGCAGAAAGAATCAAACAGCACCCTGTGTATCCTGTGTCTGTGGAACTCAGAAACACAATTATTTTTCAGCAAAGAGGTACATTTATTTAAAAATTACTGTTGTGTCACTGAACTCACTCGATGTAAGCATCTCAGGATATCTACTCTGCATCTTGTCTGCATTCTAGGTAACTACAACAGTGCAGTTGAAGAAACAAAAGTCCTTGATTAGCCATTTTTTAGTGCAGCTTTAGGACAGGCTGAGTTGTTTCACTAACATGACCATGGTTTTGTTACCCCAAGTCATACCACAGGTATGGAGGAAGGAAATAAACTCTAGCAGAAACTGGCACTCAAGCACAGCCAATTTCCCTAAATGAGGGTAGACAACTAATGGGTAGAGTTGAGGTAGATATCACAATGTCAGCCTACTGAAAAGGGAACACAAACAATTTCCAAAAATATACCATTAGCAATTAAATATCAATACAGGAACATAATGGGTAAATTCTGTTCAAAGACTGGATTTTTAATTACAGACACTCTTTAAAGGTGAAATGCTGTGGCAAATCACAGTGCACAATGATTAAATGCTAGTCTGATACTTCAAAATGCTTCATTCTTGGCTCTAGTATGTATTCACAATGCACAGTAATTCTCTGTCCTTAAAAGTTAGATAACACTGGAAAAAAATATTATTTTTTTTTTTAGCACCCAAGGGAATTAGGAACTTCAATGGCTTTGAGTGCAAAATATTCTAAAGTCATATCAACACATTATGAAATTCAAAATGGGGAAAAAGAAAAATAAACAAACTTAATTTTGATGCTTCTAAAACTATCTTCCTAGAAAAATTTAACAAGATAGATTCAATTTTATTAGAATGTCACATTGTATTTCAAGAGAAAATTGCTCTGCCAAGGGAATGCACAAATAAAGAGAAAGGTTTGATTTGGGAAGGACAAAAACAAAATCCCAAACAAACAAACACCTTCCTTTGTGAGTTATTCAACTCATACTACCTCAGTTTGACTGACTATAAAACACTTTGTATTACATGAATTATATGCAAGACAGGAATAAAATTAAATACTTCTCCTGAAGACTCTATGAAGGAATGCAGCAGCCTGCTGAACTCAGAATATCTTTTGCTAACAGTGTCATCAGATGTGCTGGAAGTACTGGAGCAAAAGCAGACAATCAAACTGAAGCCACAGCAGCTAAAAGAGTTTTATCTGAAAGGATGCACCACTTTATCATTACCCACACCACGGATTCCACAATATACTGGAGCAAACTTGAAACACATAGTGGGAAACTAAATAATACTGTACCAATAGTGATTTTAGTTCAGTTTTGCAAAAGACTTGTTCATCCCCATCCTGGGATCTCTGGAACAGAACGGGGACAAAAAATACAGCAGAATACAATGTACAATTGGATTTTCATCATGTTTTCTCTATAAAACATGTTTAATTAAATTAAATTTTGATAAAATTCCAGTGAAAACTAAAATAGAGTTTTGTGATATCCTTGAATGAACACAATGATTTATTGGGGGCAAAGGTCTCAGTTTAATAAACCAATATACATTTCAGTTCAGTGTAGAATATCTCAGAGATTATGCTTCAGATATAGTTTCTTAACAGTTCAGGAGGAGAGGATGGATATTGTTTTTCAATGCAGTTAGAGGAAGAGTTTTGTTGTTGCTATGGTAACAAATATATCTTTTTACTTTCTTTTGTCATGCCATACAATTGGCAGGCTTTAGGCATTCAGACTGGACAACCAAGCTTCCTCTCCTCTGCACCAACAGCTTGCCATAAAGAAGGTGAAAAAAAAAAAGGGCTGCAATCACAACACAAATTTGCTTGAAACCATGTAGATGATAAACTTTCATAGGCAAACAACAGTAGCTGACTGGATCACAGAAGGATGTGTTTCTACAGTCTTCAGCAAATAAAAATTGTGATCTGAAAGTCTCTAAACAAGTCTCTTTTCCTAAGGGGGGAAAAAAAAAAAGTAGCACATGGTGGAATTTCCAGTGGAGAGAAGTGTGAGGTATTTTCTGTGTTTTCCTTTTTTATCTTCCATTCTGAGATCTCCCTTGAAATCTGAGACAAGACAAACTGCCAGGTCTGGCAGGAAGCTACTGAGAACCAGTGCATTCCCAAATAGCAGGACGAAACAACTCAAAATATAGTTAGAAGAGAACTTTTACACAAAAGCCAATTTTTTAGCTTTTAATTACTGAAAACAACACTTTCTCTCTCAGTACAGAAAAAGACAAGGATAAACAGAAGCAAGTCCAGTGAAGGGCCACTGTGATGGTCAGGGTTAGATTCCTCACAGATCAAGTGAATAAGTGAGAGAACTGGGATTGTTCAGAACAAGTAACACAGGGGGCTGGGAGGAGCCAGGGGCAGTTTCTACAAGAGGCTATCTTCACAGTGGTGTAAGGGAAGAAGACAAGAAAGAACACACAAGTTGAAACAAAAGAGGTTCTGACTTCTGTCATGAGAATAATCAAGCTTTAAATGAGGCTTCTCACAGAAACTGCAGTCTTGGTGTCCCTGCGGATTTTCAGGACTCATCTGGGTAAGGCCAGGAGCAATCTGACCCCAAGCTGTCCTGGCTGTGAGCAGGAGGCTTGACCACCAACCTCAACTATCCTGTAATGTTTTATAACTATGAAAAATTCCTATAATAAATATTTTATATTAATATGTGTGTATTATAAGTTGTACAGATCCATTCTCTTAATAGTTTTGCTGAAGCAGTCTGAGAGCTTTCAATGTCCCCTCTCTGTGATCAGAAACAGGCAGATCTTAAGCTGAATGAAGTATTCTTTTTACAGAAAGATTGTTGAAAGACATTTCTGAAAGCACTTTTTTTTTAAACCTTGTAGTTTGTGGTAATAATTAGAATATCTTGTGTATTACACTGATGTTTTCTCCTAATGAGTTCTGTTACATTATCTTCTGAATGCTTCTTAAACATTGTCTTAAAAGAAAATTTAAGCTGCTGGCAAAAGACTGAAATCTTTCTACTGAAGGACTCTTTCATCTGCATTGGAAATTAGCAGCTAAGAACATGTCTACTTGGAAATTATGCAGCATAGGTATGGAAATCTCACAAGGTCTAGGATGAGGTTATTCTTCCATAAAATCCATGAACCTGAGACATAAGCATATCTTTATTCCACAATAATATTCTCATTACTTTCATAAGCTTACTAAATATTATATGACATTAAAAGAATATGTTTCAAGGCCCAAGTCTCATTTTAATTTGGAAATTGTGTCCATGGTGCTTTATAACTGCAAATTAAATAAGAATTTAGTGATTAAATAGGTCTGATCTGGAGCTATTAGAATTCATGTGCAGAAATATGGGACCAAGTTTGGAAACCACCTTGGTTACATCACAGGTCACATCAATTGTTTTTTTTTCCAGACAAAAAAGAAAAGCCATAATAGCTTGTTTCAATCAGATTCAAACACCTATTTTTGAATTAGGAATACATTTTTTAAAATATGCTTAAAATTGACTATAAATTACTTTGTCAAACACTGTTCTCAACAATAGAAAAATCAATGATATATTTAGATAAAAATTGGCCTGAACACATGTCATTACAATAAAAAGAACTCAAAAAAAAATAGGAAAAAAATCTTTATTGCCCTACACTTAGTGCTTGCTTGACTAAATTGGTCACTAAACTGCCCAAAAGAAGGTATTGTTCTTTTCTAGCTACTGAAATTAGTTTGGCACTTCCACTGCAGTTTCTGTTGCCTTGGGGTAATCAGTCTGGATGACAGCTCTGCAATTGGTAGGGTGGAACTAGTAATGATGACAAACAGCTATTTTTTCCACTATCATGTAGGATTCACAAAATACAACATGTTCATATCTTGTATTGGCTGTATGGGCCATGCTTCTAAATGTCATCAAACCAAACCAGCCACCTCCCTGGATATTTGCTTTATTCACCTCCTCAGTAACGACTGAGCAGAACAATAAGACTGCCAGCACCCCCCCGTCCAGTTTTGGGGTTTCTTATTTGTTAGAGAAGGCTGGAGCTTCAAATTTGACAAAACAAATTTGTTTGGTGGCTGCAATTCAGACCTCATTTAGATAGCAACAGAGTCAATAAAACCACCCAAATTCAGGAATGTGAGGTTGTCCTTAGAAGACTGCATTAAGTAAACAGAAAAAACAGGTCCTTGCTCTCCTGCTGAGGTTTCTTCACTTCACATCATTATAAAACAACCATAAATCTGTCTGAGCACCTGCCTGTTGTTACTGGCTATAAATCCCACAGTATTACCAATCACTCCAATTTCATTTTAGCAAATGTCTGTTACTGATTTAATGCTCTATGCTTCAAAGAGTTGCATCATCTGTTGAAAATGCATGGAAACAGTAAGGCTTACAAATCAGGTGCTGAAAAGGAATAGAGACAGTTGTCTTGAAGTGCTACTTTACATTCAGTAATGTTACTGATATCCACAAAACATAATAATTGTCATAACTGGGAGACTGGAATTAGCGAGTCTTCCTCCCATGCAAAGTCTTGAGACCTTGGAGTGAACAGCACTAGTAAAGAAAGAAGAAACTCTACTGTGTTAGATTACATGTTCTTTTTTTTTTTTTTTTAATTTTATTGTTTATTTCTAGGCTTGTTTTGTTTTATATATGAATGGTAAGACCACATCTGGTAAGGAACAATCTCTTCCTTAAGAACATACTTAAAAGCTATTCCAAGATCATCTCTCAATCAACACTTGGATAAATTTAGTAGACTGAATTTCTCAAGTCTTTCACTGGGAATATTTCCTAGATCACATGCCTTTCTTAAAGTTCTTCTCTTAATTCATCTCAGCAATTTTAATTTGCTTAACAGGATGGCAAATTTGGACGTCAATGTATAGAGCAGTTACACGGATGTACAGAAAAACAGTATCACCTTTCATGACCTTGCCTGATGCTTGCCTTCTAGCTCAAAAATGTTTTTAAATGCTCCTGAGAAATCAGCACAAGATCACCTTAAGTAAAACAGAAGGCAAACAACTTTTAACTACTTAAATATTTCTAGCAAAAATAAAAAATTAAGACATTAACATGTTTCATATTTTTTGCTTCATCTAATGCTGGAGCATACAAAACTCATTTAACCATCCACTGCAGCACTTTGTAACTATTTCTACCAGAAATCATCTAACTCTACTTATACTGTCAATTAACAAAAGTACATGATGTACATTATCATCTTCTCTATTATCTTTTTGTTTAAATTTGGCAGACTTTAAAATGTCATGTCAGAAGTTTGCTATTAGAGTAAAATTGTGATCAAGTACAATGTTGCTGCCTGCCTGTTTTCAATATATTAAATATGAAGTGGAAGACATGTTCAGATGGTCTCACAAATACTATTACTAGGTGACTTGCATTAATTTCTAGTAGTTCCTCAGCAATTACTGTATGTAATACTTAGAGTGGATGTTTTATCTTAACAGAATTTTATCTTGACCCTATTTTTTGAAGCTATGTGTGCTTCTCCTCTTCAATTATCTTTGCTGTTTGGGCTTTATATTCATCTATGAGGTTCCACTTAAAGGCCTTTTACTTGAGTGGTGTTGTCCACCTCCCCCCTGCATCTCTCTGATAAATTTTTTAAATTTTCTATGGAGTATCTGACACATGTAGTGTTAATTTCTTCTACCTTCACGGAATGCACATTGATGTCTTGATTACAATTGAATGCTTCTGTTTCCCCCTTTAAGGCCTTTATCTGATGAGGTCCCTTCTGTAAAACTGAATGCAATTAACAAATGTCTCTGCAATACAAATATCTACTGAATTTCAATTCTGACCTAGCTTGACTTGCCACATTAATTGAATTAAAGTGGTTTCCTGGAAGGACATTGATGAGATGACCTAATCAAAGTTTTCTTGGCAGGTATCCATAGTCAATATGCAACCATATAGAATCTGGGGTGGGAAAGCTATCAGATGGAAATTTGCTTTCCTGTGCCTTTTGAAATTAGGGTATTTCAATTCTTAAAGCATTCTTGATACAACTACACAAAGTTCTGGGAGATATTGTGCCATTTAGAAGCTGTATCTGAAAAATTTCTTCTAAAGCTACTGACTTGTTTTAGTGAATATAAAGAAATCATGCAGATACTGCTATTTCTAGGGACTTCTCTAAGAAAACAAAATGTGTCTGTAAAGGAAAGTAGCGTTTTAAGCATTGGTATTATCAGATTTGGGGTTTCCAGTACTTTCAGGTAAACGTGCAGCGGTTCAGGGAGAAAGCAGATGCAAAGACAGTGCGTGCTTGGGCAGTGGAGGGTCCGGAAAGGCTCATCTTTTGACCACAGGATATATTTCATGGCAACATAATACAGCTCAGATGGTCTAAAAAAATATTTTGCTTACCAAATTACAGACTTCTTCATATTTCTGGGAGACAGTAACAGAAACCCACAGAGAGACATAAAAGTTATTAATAACCCTAAAAATTTATGAAGCAGAACAATCAGAGCTAGGAACAAAGGAGTGGTCCTGCTCTGCATGCCAAGCAGCTAAACTGATCACATGATAATCTAGGTGTTACAAAGGTGGGCAGATCTACATCAGGACATATTCCCATCATATAAATATGAAAATTAAGTAAACAGAAAGAATTCAGTCTCATGATAATTAAGAAATTAACAAAATAGCTGTCTATTGGGAAAACAATATTGTGTGAAGAAGACCTCTTAGTGGCATATACAGTGTCCTATGACAATCTTCTGATACTTGACATATTGCTTGATAACAATATTTCTATACAACACAGTGGTGAGGCCAGAAGAGGGCAAAAACTTTCTACACTTAGGAACAAACCACAGCTGAGGAGTTTTGAGGATTTTAAGTAAATTTAAGTTTTCAGAAAAATACTGGGAGGAAAAAAAAGCCATCAAAACAATCAAATGCACAACAACTAGAAATTTCTTTCTGCTACAGCATATGAGGTTTTATGATGGTTTCCCATACCAGCACATGAATTCATGGTTTTGATACTACCCTATCTGATAGAAACAGGAGGAAAAGAACAAATCAGAGGAAAACAGATTATCACAGAGGTAAAGTTGTTCAGAGAAAATTTTCAACAGGCATTATCAATGCCATTTTGACAAATGAAACAAATACATCTGCTGAAGTTTCCTCATGATTCAGGCTCACTCAGTGTTTTCATTAATGATGAGGATACTGAAACATAAAACAACTTGCAGTTCTAAGCTTCCAAGTGGTTGTCATCTTGACAATGTGTAACCATGATTTAAAGAACCAAGCGAAATTATCCCTAAAGGTGGACAATATTTTGAATCTAGGGTCATCACCCTCCTACACAAATAGTGTGGTAGTGTGGAAAAATGGTTTCACAGAAAAGGATTTGGAGGTTTTTATGGTCCAGGAGTTAAACCTAATTTTATGCTGTTGTAAAAGCAGTAAATTGTATTTGGGATATACCTGCTAATACACAGCCTTGAAAAGGCTGGAAATTATCCTCCACTCTACTTGTCAAGGATAAGGACTCACATCAAATTTCAGGCATTTCAGTGACGATTAGGCTCAACTGCAGATAGTCCAGAGGAAACAAGAAAAATTACAAAGAGATTAAGAGCTGTGAAAAAGGAGGAGGAGAGAAAGCAATAAAAGAATAATAGGAGGTTATGATAAGTTTCCAAATACCTACAGAGCTGAGAAAAAGAGGATAGCATGAATTAATTTTCCATGCCTAGGGATTACATGACCAAGAGTAACAGACAGATTTAAGCTGCATCAAAAGGAAGAACCAAGTTAGTCCTAAGGAAAAAAAAACCCAAAACAAACCACCTATCCATGTGGAAGATAATGCAATAAAATATAATTTGGAAATTGTCATGCCTCTGTCCCTGCAATCAGTCCCTTCAGAGGCACTTTGGCCTTGCACAGACATGGGCTGACAGAGGCCTAATGAAGTCTGACAAGGGCAAACGCAAAGTCCTGCCACTGGGATGGAGTAACCCATGCCAGCTGCACACACACAGCAAAGTGACAGCCAGCAGACTGAGCAAAGTGATCATTTCCCTCTACAGCATCTGTGAGACTCAACTGCTGTCCATGGGTACTTTGTGTATAAAACACAGATTACAAGACCTGCTGAGGTACTGAGCTGCAGCCAGTATGAATTAGAGCCTGATGAACATGATGGATAAGGAAGACTGAAAAATGAGGCTGGTTGGTCTTCAGAAGAGAAAGTTCATGGGCCATCTTACCTTAATGCCTAGTGGGAAGCTGTCAAGAGTATAGAATAGAGAGACCTGCCTCAACAGTGCCAGTGACACATGAAAGGAGATAAACACTGCAACAAGAGTCATCTGCTTAAACTTGCATTTAAGTTTAAAGTTAAAAAATCAAAATGATGGCTGTCAAATATTCAGCTGGCTTCTCAGAAAGATGTGTATGTCCATCTTTGCAAATACTAAAAAACCTGGGTGAGCAAAATCCTTAACTACCCGATGTCATCTGGCCATAAACTATGTAGCAACTGCACCAAACAATCTCCACAGTTGTCGTCCATGAAATCAAATCCTCCTGAAAAAATATCAGGAATGACAAGTAAACTTGATTGTCTTCTACATTGTAAAGATGACTGCATCACCATGAGCTATTCTGTCAGTTCTAGAGAATTGACATTGAATTTTCTATCTTGTGGGGGTATTTTGAGGAAATGTCACTTGACATTTCAGCAAACAATTTCACAGTATGACAGAATAGTTGATGCTGGGGGGACCTCTGAAGATTACCCAAGTGCAATCTTTGTCTCTACACTAAAGTCAATTAGAGCAGGTAGCTCAGGACCATGTGTACCAGGTTAGAGATATTACCAAGAACACAAGACCACTGGTGACAGTTTAGGTTCCCATTTTGCCTGTTTGGGTCTCACATATTAAATCAAGTTTGCATGGTACATATTCCTATCAGACCCACAGACATTTAAAGATGCCATATAAAAGAGTCTCTGAAAAAACCAGATCTACCTGAAATCAGAAAAATGCTTGCAACAGCCCTGATACATTTTTTATTTCCTTATTTTTACCATCATCAGCATCACTTACAAGAACAGTGCAGGGAATCTGCTATCATTCCTCAGCACAGCTGGAAAATTTAACTCAATTTTGCCTTACACCACCCCTTTCCCATGTACTCTGCATGCAGTTATTTGTCATAAACAAATAAATTAGCCTTAACTGTTATGAGCAAGCAGAATGCTTTCAATTAGAGGCAGCACCTTCAGACTGTTCACTCAGCAGCAGGAGGACAGGAAAATGTTTCTGTTATTGAACTCGTTGGCACCGTCTTGCTCGAGGATATTTATTTTAATAAACACAAGGTCGTTATGCTGGCATGAGGACACCACAGGTTCTCCCTAAGTGTTACTCTCTGATTACATGTTATCTATCTTGCTGTTGTATCTCTAGCTGAATTCTGTCAGCCTCAACTGAGCAGCTCCTGTTAAAATTAGAAAAAACCTCAAGGGAGGGCAGTCTCATAAACAGAAGACTCTAATTCTAGACAGTTATAAGACAGCTCCATATGCAAGAACAGCTCCAGCTCCTTTGTGCTGCTTGCTCTATCAAGCACCTGTCACCTCACAGTAAGCTGCAAGAATTGCATCTATCTCTGCATACTAAGGACAAGGTTGTTGATGTCTTACTTACCTGTTTTATTTTGTATGCAGTGTAGAATGTACCAAAGGAGGTGCTGATCATTAGGAAGCTTTTTTGAAAGTTGGAGATGTTTGGATATTATCCTGAATCTAGAACAAACAATCACATACTCTGACAATTGCACACTTCTCTGTTGTAGACCAATTATACTGTCAGAACAGCTAATGCCACTCAGTTCTACAGATGTTTTAGTCCACTTCTGCTGCCACAAAGCAGCAATTTCCCACATTGCAGAGCAGCAAAAGCAGTATGGTAAAAACTCACTCGTGGTCCTGAAAAATCTTTTTAAAAACTATCAGTGTGCCTCCCGTGAGAGCAGTCTCATTACTACTTCTCTGTGACAATGAATGGAGAAATAAATGCTCTTGGAAAATATTTGAGACCTCTGTCTGTAGTGAAATGATCAAATAGCCTCATCTAACATTTGGAATGCAGAGGGAAGACAATTAAAATATCATTGTAGGGGGAGGGACCAAAAAACCCAAACTCTCAGGCATTCACTTCCATTAACACATCATTTAGAGACTGAGCTTTTCCCAGATCAAAATATTGAGATCACACTCCACTCTCTATTTTCCTTGAAAAATACAAGGAAAACACCTTGTTGGAATTCTGTTGACCTAACAGATACAGCAGTGACTGGGGATTAAGTGAATAAGGGAGGGGCGCAGATGGAATTTATTTTTTTACTTACTGTAACCCAAGCAAAGTTGGAAAAAGAAATTATTTCAAGCTAAAATAAAAAAATATAATGCAGTATGTCTCAATTGCTGAACTAATATAAAAGGATACTTTTTTTTAAGACTTTAATTACTAAGTAGAGTATCTTTTTCCAAAATCAAAATGAAACTTCAAATGTTCATAGTAAACATATAGCATAGAAAGTTGCATCTATGACTTACTATTGCATTTGAAAATTATATATATACTGTGTGTCCATTTTCTCAGGCTCAGAGAATGGCAAAAACATTTTCAACAGTCATAGTAATGTAGGAGAGTAGAAATACTTCTGTGCTTCCTTCAAAAATGGATAAAAATTCAGATACTGCCAAGAGCAATTAATCTTCCTGCTAACTCTGCCATTTATAACAAAACCTGTAATTCAAGAAGAATTTTTAATTATCTTTCACTTTCAGGTTGTCAGCAATTTTGGTGATACATTATATATTCTTTGTTAGCAATGATTTCTAGAATATCTGGTTTCTCAAACATTTTCTAGCACTTTAGTTCCTACGAGATAAATAACTTGCTCTGTGTTTTGGTGAAGAGAAGCAACCAAATTCTCATTTTCAAATCCTTTAATTTTTCCTACACACAGTCTTGAAGGAAAACCCAAGGCCTTCTACACCTGGAAGATTTAATGACAATGGACAATTCAGCCACAGAAAGAATTTCTCAGAGCTCTGTGTTCAAACGATGTTTATAAAACAAGTTTCAGTGCATTTCTTTCAATATTGAGTATGTCCATTTAACTATGCTTGCCAGAATACTTTGCAGTCCCCAAAGCAGCAGCCAGAGCAAATGCAATCCAGTCATGTTTGCCATCAACTATCACTTCCACCTGGTACATCTGGTACATTGATTTAACTCCCTTCCTTAACTTTAGGCACCCTAGGTACAAATGGTCTTAGCCACACAAACTGTTTTACAGTTAGCCTGTTTAAAATTTACTGCACTGTGAATGTTCCTCTTTATGATATTATTCATTATTAAACATCTCTTCTGACTCACTACACATGGTAAAGCACAAATGCCTGAGCTTTCTGTGTTTTTATGTGCCTATTTTGCATGCGCTCCCTCTCTACTCCATATTACTATTCACATCCAGATCCATTCAATCCATTATTGTCCTTGCAGTTCCCACAGGTGATTCAATGTTTTGTAAAACAGATGCCAGGTTCACATAATCATAACTACTACTGTTGCTATTATTGTTGCTGCTGGTATTATTATTATAAAGGGAAGGAAGCACTGATGTAAAAGCTGCGTTTTTAGATGCAAACATATCTCTTCCTTAGTATGTTACAGGCTTTACTGCAAACCTTTTGCTACTCAGATGTTGAACCTGTCTGGAATCAAACATCCTTCTTGCAGACTTGCTGCTTGGCAGCTGAAACTTCCCCCAATGCATTTGTTCTTCAACAAGTAAGTGTCCTGCTTTGAGTTCTGATTACTCTTTGTGGGGAGGGGAGTAGAGAATGGAAGATCTTTATAATAATTCTTAAAATACTGGTGAACTACATAAAAGTAAATAAGAAACATAACTAGAATTATAAATAAGAAGAAAATGTTAAACTGTTCAATATCTATTCAGGAAAACATAGTAAATTTTTTCCAACTCATTAATAACCTATAAAATTACCTAATGTTTGTAAAAGAGATAAAGACTTCCTGACTGATTTCAGACCACAAGATTCAAATGTGGAATTCAGACCTGACAACGTCATTGTTGAAGTGCATCTCTCTTTGCACTGAAAACCTTCTTCTGAAAAAGCAGTATTCCTCTTTTGTCCACCCTGCTACTGAACAGCATCACTCAATCTTAACTAATGTCCATGCTTAGTCACTGATATCATGCTTTTGCTCTGAGCCAATTTGCCCCAGCGATTAATTTATCCAAATTTGGAAAATACTTTTGCATCATCTAACACAAGGTATTGCAAAAAGGGGGGAAGTGGGAAACCTATTGTTTAATACAAGGTAGAGATTTAATAAAGAAATCCTCTGAGTAATCACATATTCCTGAATACTGCTGTGCGTTTTCATTTAATAGCTCCAAAACTAATTATTATGTAGCTACCTCAGTGTTTTGAAAAACATAACATGCAGTTATTTTGTGATTGCATGTTATTTTTTCATATCAACCTTGTCATTTCAAGAGGCCTTAAAACATAATTAAAATATCAGAGATCCTGTGATTAAGCTGAAGAGAAGCTAGTGCTTTGAAAATTCATCATTCATCTATGCCATTTAATGGCTCTTCAGAAAATTTCAGCTTAAAAGACATTAAATAATACGTATTTAATCAAGCAGCAAAAGGAACTGTTCCTATTTCTTTTACAAGGTATGTCATTACATTCAGCCATCAAGAACTACCTTTTTTGGGGCTGCTCTGTAAGCCGCTGTAAATGGCAATTCAATATACAAAAAAAAAAAAGTAAAAACACCCAAACCACCAAAAAACCCCCAAGCTGGACATTTTCTGCAAGTGGGGCAGCCAAGTACCGACCCATTCATAAAGACAAAGAAGCAAGACTCAAGCAAACTGTCTCCTGATTAGGCCATTCATTGTTCTCCCACAAAAGGAACTTGAAGACACAATGCATTCAACAAGAAGTAGCTCAAAATCAGGATTTCAATGAAAAGTCTAGATGAAACATACATGCTCTCATAATAATAAGAGATTTATTTTGCAATTCTAACCCATACATTTTTCTAAGTTATATGTTCCAACGTGAAATGATAAATTCTACATTAAAGTGATACAACAACTATACTAATTTTCAACAACACTAGCCAGGATATGAAAACAGCATGTCAAAACAAATGGGGCTTCACTTCCCTTTTTCCCAGACACACAAATCTCCAGTAAAACAAACCCTAAGCTTCCCTTCTGTAATCCAAAATCAAATCAGTAACCAAAAAATGTGGTTTCAAATGCAAAGTAGTATTTTTTCATTAATTACCAGCAGTGTTGAAAAGAGTTTTAGGACTGAACTACAGGCCTTTGGAAAACACTAAATTAATTACTCATCTCAGCACTTCTCCATCAAGATGCTGTTGCCTAATTTTCAAGTTCAGATATTTACTGGAACATTTTTTCAAGCTATTGCACTTTTACAATCCTAAAGTTCACTTGATAGAACAACAAGGAGGTCCTCAAGCTTCATGTCAATAAAGACATCCTTATCATCAAATAGCATGTAATCATAGAATATCCTGAGTTGGAAGGCACCCGTAAGGATCACCAAGTCCACCTCCTGGCCCTGCACAGGGCAGCCCCAAAAATCACACCCTGTGCCTGAAAAAAATCGTCCAAGCACTTCTTGAACTCTGTCAGGCTGGTGCTGTGACCACTTCCCTGGAGAGCCTGTTCCAGTGCCCAGCCTCCTCTGGGGGAAGAATCTTTTCCTGATTTCCAACCTAATAAACCTTCCTGACAGAGCTCTGTGCTACTGCCTCAGTTCCTCTCACTGGTTACCAGGGACAAGAGATCTGCCCCTCCACTTCCCCTCACAAGGATGCTGTAGACCCCAATGAGGTCTCCCCTCAGTAACAATCATGTATTAATGATATCAGAGAACCCCACCAAAAAAACCTAACATAAGGATGGTCAGATTTCTAATACTTAGGGAGTCTTATTAGCATATTGTGTGTTGAATACTAACATTCTCAGCAAGACAGAAGAAAAGCCACAAGAACGAACCACTTTAGGGATCAGAGAAGAATACAGGAAAATACATATCTAATGGCCTGAAGTTTTACATTAATAACTTTTTTCTCTTACACCTAGGAATAACCAGCATTTTCTATTTAAAGTAGGACTTATTTCAAAATTTTTTCCCCTTCCTAGAACTACATTATGGACATTCTCACATATAATTTTAAATATCTCAAGTTTTCATTAGGATAAGTTCATCCTAAGCAGTTAGCAACTCACAGTTGAATTAAGAAGATACTGTTCATTACAGTAGAGAGAAAAGATAATCTCAATGCTCAAGATTCAAGATGCTTGTAGATTTTAAAAATAATAAATACTGTTACAAAAGGAATGGATTTTGTAGCTTTAGATTTACTGTTCTTACCACAGCTGCTGGCTGAAAACTGTCAAGGGTCAAAATTAGAAACTGAGAATTTACTGGATAGCAGGTAGGTCATAACTATGGGCCCATTCAACTCACACTATTCAGCTTCTGAAGGAAAATTTTCTAGCCACCATTTGTTTTTTTAATTGTCTGTAATAGAAACTGAAAGCACATAGCAAAATATATTATGGAAGACTGCAGAATCTGTACAGATTGCTAATGTCTTTTAAAAATCCAGTAGCTATATAAAATAACTAGCACAAACCATTCTCATTTTGAAGACTGTGTGTGACAGGAGACATGGAGAACTTCTGGTTAGCTTGCTCAAGATATTTTTTCAGATGTATTGTTTGCTAAAAACAAAACTCTAATGCATGAACAAAAGCTCAAGTAGCAACATCTTTAGGTGGCCAAAACAGTAATTGCAAGAGGGAGGAGGGAGTTTTTTGGTTTTAAGATTTCTGCCAAATGAATGGAGAGATAAGTGGGAATTTCCAATTGCATGTGACCGAATTCATGGGTTTCACAAGATCTTTTCATGATTTCCCAATACCCCATTTGATGCAGTAGCATAACTTTTATTTTCCTACAGGGAAAATAGACTAGCTATTCAGACTAGCTCAGAATTTAGACCTGTTTTCCCTATCCATTAGACTGTTTCTATTTCCTTGATGGGACTGAGTTTTACTTGTCCTGACTGCTTTCACAAATCTGTAATTTATCTCAAATAGAGGGGAAAATATTACAGATTTGTCTATTTCAAGCATTTAGAAGTTAAGGGAGACCTTAAAATGACTTGAAATTAATTTGCTGAAACAAAGGGAGAGGTAAGACGCAGGAACTTCTTGGTCAGCTTCACCTTCATTTTGTGAAAAAAGGAATTCTAAACATATCTGAACGCTAAATTGGTAGGAAATGACAAACCTACCACCCAAACTGAACTGACATTAGTCAGAAGTGGGATGATAGTGCTCATAACCTTCTTATCAGCCTCCTCTAACAGGAACCAGATAATGAGCTCAAAGTTAGAATGCCGTATAATAGTGGCAGAGGGCACTTAACCGTGGATGCAAAACCCAGTGAATCAGTGTGAACATGTAAAATGTACAAAGTAAAATCAGAAAGATATTATTCATGAAGAAGCTGACAAGCTTGAGATGTAACTCTTACTGACAGCAACTGACCCTCTCTATGTGAAAGGTTACTGATTTTAACTAGCAAGGCAACAAATAGTCTGTATGGTGTAAGGAAACACCACTCTCACTTGTAAAATGAGCAAGAACTGATTAGAGTCTGGCTACAGCAATATCAATATGCATGCACTATATAAATCCAGTAAAAAATCAACTCATGCCCTTAAAATTAACAGAGCAACCATGGAGAGTTCCAGCTGTCTGCAGAAGAGGGATCATACATTTAAGAGGTGCCACGTAAAAAGTGACCTGTTTCATTTGACTTATTTTCAAGGTCTGAAGTAAAGAGAAAAGTAGAAATCTTCTGCAGCGAGAGGTATGAATCACTGCAAGGACAAGAGGACACCCACAGTGCTACAGACAACTTGAATGAAGGGAGCCCAGATGGCTTTGAAGTAAATACAAGTTCATTTCTGGCTACCCCAGCTTACTTATCAATAGCAAGGCATAGAGGAGTGAGCAAGCCTACCGCACATCCATCATTCACATTTCTCCATTTCATTATAGACAGAAAATGCACTTGCAGCATGTCAAGCTGAAATAGCTCTTGGCATGAGTCAGAGAAGAAAAACCGTAAAAGATCAGCCAGGAGGAAATGCAAAATTGTTTAAAACTGGTGAAGTGTTTGTTTCTCTGAGTCTCTGGAAAAGGAAACAGCTTCATTTTACAAAAACCAACTCAAAAAAATTACAGAATTTCTTATTCCTGGTTATTGTTAAAAAGTATAATAATTTTTTAGCTTCCATTCCTTCCTATTAGCTGTTTGAGAGGAGGACAGACATAAGACAAAATAACTATTTTCCAGAATACATCCTCTCCTTTTTCCTTTCATATCTTTGTTTTTCCCCAGGATTATTATGTTTTACTTACACCAAAGGCATTAAGGCTGAGACAGTATTTTAAAAATACTGTTTAATGTGTTTGCTGGGTTTAGTCATACCTTACTATGTCTAGAGGCTGAAGCACATAGAGGATTTGCCTACACTGCCTGCTAAATGTGCTCTAATATCCTGAAATTCTGCTCCCCTAGCTGATGTGAACACCAGTGAAGAATCCTGCTGCTCTTTTTCTGTCTACACACTACTACCTCCTTCTGATGGAAAACCAGCAAACATCTCCTTTCACAATCCAGATGGAGGTAAATTCAGACACCTCACCATTGCTGAAACCAGGTTCTGTAATCATCAGATAATAAAATGAACCTAAAAAATCTTGATGTATTTATTTTTCCTTACTTTATGACTTCTTTTGCCTCAATAAAAGGACAGTCAAATTTTTAAGGCAATTTTTAAGGGAAAAGCAAAGCACGCAGTAGTTAATAACTATGAAGCATTTAATATATAGCATAAATCAAAAGCCAGACAAAAACTCACAAAAACAAGAAATTACCATTTTGAGGGTAATGAGAGAATGTAGCGAGTTGAAAAATAAAACTTTCTGTGCAATACAACTACATAATGTACAGCAGCAGTTTATACTTTAATATTGCTCTTCACAGTAGATGAGGTCTCACAGGCACCAAGGCTAATTATTCACAAATACAGCCACTGCAACAGGGATCAACAGGCCAGATCAAATGAACCACTGTTAAAAGGTACATAAACAAATATGTAAAAAACAGATAGTAAATAATAATAATAATAATAATGACATGATAATGATGATTAAATGATAATGAAGAAAGAAGGAAGGAAGGAGGGAGGAAGGAGAAATTGGTAGCAGACTGAACATGAGCCAGCAGTGTACCCAAGTGGCCAAACAGGCTAATAGCATCCTGGCCTGTGTCAGGAATAGTGTGGCCAGCAGAGCCAGGGCAGTGCTGGAGTCCTAAGGAAACCTGGTGTGACTGTGTGAGTGTGGGTTGGGCAGCTGTGACTACTCCAGCTCAGGTGGGGCAAGTGCAACTGCCAGGGGGGCTCCTGGATGATCAGCCAGAGAAGTTTCCTTAACAGAGACTTTGTCACTCCCTACAAGTACCTGAAAGGAGGTTGTTGCAAGGTGGGGCTTGGTCTTCTCTCCCAGGTAACAAGTGGCAGGAGAGCAAATGGGCTCAAACTTTGCTGAAAGAGACTCAGATTGCATATTAGGGAAAAAAGTCTTCACCAAAAGGATTAAGCATTAGGAAAGGATTCCCAGGGAAGTGGTGGAACCCCAGTACTTGGAAGAGAGGAAAAAAATGTCTAGGTGTGGTGCTTAGGGATACGGTTTATTAGAAGAGCTGGTAGTGTCAGGTTAATGGCTGAATGATGCAGTTAATGGTCGACAGATGATCTTGAGGTATTTTTCAACCTTAGTGATTCCATGACATTGAATTTAAAAAAAACTCCTCACCCAACAGTTTTGTTGTGTATTTCGTCCTATTGCCATATTTATACATACCATGCATAGTGTCATACATGCTTTAAGGGGTCATCCTTGGGTTTAAAGTACACCAAACAATTTGAAGATCTCATCAATACAAACATTTTTGATCCAAAGCATTGAGCAACAACTACTCTAGCAGTCAAATGCTCATTTCTGCTACCTGTCAGGAGGATACCTACACCCAGCCCTTCCATATCCCTCCCATACATAAAGGGAGAATAGCCAACAATCCAGCGACTAGAGTACTAGTAAAAACTTGAGTTCAGTATTGGTAGGCTTTAATTGAAAATTTCTCTTTGTGAAAATCTCCATTAATCATTGTATATATGTTTTTTTTTTTTTAATCCGCAAAGTAAACCAGAAAGTCTCTAGAACCCTACATCCATAAAATATTAGTCCAAAGTTCACAAGCTATGAAACATCCCTCATCCCTCCTGTATTCTGCTTATATACAAAACCAGACAGTGAAGAAACAACCCACAAAGAAGGTTTTTCATCTTACTCTGCTAGAAGAAGTGTGTGCCAGGCATGTGTCAGATGTTAATCACTACTGTTTAAGGCACATGTACATAGACTATGCAAATGAGGAGAGAATATTCCATCACACTAGAAAAGTCAAGTTTCTGAGTTGGTCAACAAATCCCTAAACTCTCAAACTGAACTCAGACAAAAACAGAAACCTTTGAAAACAAACAGACAAACAATGCTTGTGCACTATTTGGAATTTTACATTAAGGGTATTTTTCAAACCTTAGTTTCTCACAAGCAGAAGCATGTACCCATGGCGAATCGACGCACAACCATATAGTATAATGTAACAGAACTACTAATCTTCATCCTTTCCTTACAGAGCAAAAAAAAAAGTTTTAGTATTTTATCTTAACAGTGATATTTTCATTTCTTAATACACTGTTTGTTACTGCTAAGCTCTTATGAGATTTTCCTTCCTATTCCAGGTGAGCAGACAGAGGAAGATAATAGTAACATAATGGGAAAGAAAACATCATCTGTATGTTTGGTTGTTTTGCACACACAGAATCAATCATGTGAGAAAACTACATCTCTGAAGAACGTAAACCAAAGGAAGAAACAGCATGATTTACATGCAGAAAGACAGCTCTGAAAAAATATTTTCCTATTACAAGGACTTGATTCCAAACTCAGTAAAACTGAAAGTACAGTCACAACCATTCTGGAGGGATTAAGGATTCTGACTGGTACTTAGAGTCACAAAAAGGCAATCTAGAAGAGGGAGAATAAATTAGTAAGGTCAAATAAAACTGATACTGACCACCTAGCACCCAAGGACTGTTTGTTTTGAGGGAGTTTAAAAGGAAGAGCACATGGTGAACCTGTGACACATTCAGGCCAGGTTCAGACACAAGACACAGTGCTTAAAAGTGCTCTGCAGTGCAATAAGTGACCCACTTGTAATCAATCTTGTCACAGTGAAAAGTAGTTTTACTTAATGAGGGGATCACTATTTTAATATTTCAGATTCATCTGAGGAAATGAGAAGCCATCCGATTTTCCTTACTCTTTTTCCTAACCTCAGCCCATTTGACCAAGTATATTTTTTATGCAAGGGGAAAAAACGAAAATTGCAACCTCAGCCCATTTGACCAAGTATGTTTTTTATGCAAGGGGAAAAAATGAAAATTGCAACCAATTACAAATTTAAAATGCAATGCTCCATGTGGTAAGGAAAAAGTTATTGTAGTCCATGTAGCCCAAATTATGGATGTGTATGAGACCAATACTTTCCTATAAGAATTGGTGAAAACTAGGAAAACAGTTTTCCATCACAAAAGGCGGCATTTTGCAGGAATGCTGTGGACAGAATTTCATAGAGAGCAATGCCAAACTTAATTACAATACATTCCCATTTAATTTCAATAATGTTACAATATTGCTTTGATGAGGGAAATATTAATCTCTAATATATCCTTTGTTTTGAACTATGACATAATCAATATGATTTGAACTCTATGCAATAACACCTTTTGAAACTATCAAAAAATTCTTTAAGAAAGAAGATACTCCATTTTTCATTTCGAATTGGAAATGAAAGAGAACAATGCCGATTTTTTGGGATTTCCCATTGGAAAAATAATCCAAGATTGTTTGCAACTTCAAAGTGTTGTTTGTGGCTAAATATATTCCACACTGAGAAACCTAAGGAAATTCTGATTTTGAGCATACATTATTAAAAAATGTGGGTGTCCCACTATTTTTGTATTACTAATAAAACCTTTGCAGTTCCAATGCTGCACAGTATCCAAAGAATTCAAGATCACAGTATGATCACTAAGGAATGGTATAAACTGCAGAGCAAGATGACATTACATTTTAGATGTGGTGTTTTTATATTATTGACATACAGAGCTTGCTGTTTTCATATTTCAAAATCTTAATATTTCATGTATATAGGTGTTCATTGCCAAAGCTCTTTCTTGTAAGAAACTCAAATCCTGGATTTTCAGGA
Source organism: Serinus canaria (assembly GCF_022539315.1). NCBI lineage: Eukaryota > Metazoa > Chordata > Aves > Passeriformes > Fringillidae > Serinus > Serinus canaria. The sequence continues at coordinate 20,766,250 of NC_066319.1, forward strand.
CAGAACATATTAACATTGCCTAATATTAGATAATGAAGTTGAGAGATTTGTTTCCCTTGGGGCCTACATAATCTACAGGGAGCAAGAGAATTTTCAGAGAACAACTCAGACCACTCCATTAGACTTCTGCTCACGGTCATCTGATAAAAGATCCTCTTTGTCTTCTATATCTAAAGATATAGACGAGTTCTTAGAGATTAAACTAACATATCTTTATTCTCACCTAAAACAAAGTAAAAATATTCTTTCCTTCCTAACAGTTTAAACAATGCTCAAATTAGTACTTGTAAAAGAAAAAGATTGTTACAAGAATTGGAAGCCAAGACTCAAACATCAAAATTCAAGAAAAGAAACCCTCATCTCATATAAAAGTATCAGGAGTTCACTACCAACTTGAATTCCTAAATTGGTCATTGATTAGCTATCACATGGAAAACAACTCTTTTGAGTTATTTGAGCATGATTTCAGACATACCAAAAGAACTCCTTTTGGTTTGTTTCTCCATCTGTAAATGAACATCTTCAGGTTTAGGTTATATCTGTCACTACTACAACATGCACATGAAGGGATACAACTACACCCAAGTGGCATTCACACTAATTGCTTAATAATTGAAAAGCACCTTCAGGACATGAAGTGTGTATTAAGTATTGCAAGCTCCTGCCTCTTTTCAAAAGAAAGTTACTAGTGCTTGCACAAGCAAAAATGACTCCATGTAATTAAACAACCAAGACCCCTGCCAACTCTGCAGTGTACAAGTCTGTACCCTGTCAGAAGCCAGCACACTCAGGACCAATCCTGCTGAGCTGTCCTCATTACAACAGGGCAAACAAAGATGTTTTCTTTATGTTCTCTCAATAATTACATTTGATCTGCCTCGCTGAGAATCTCCTGCTAGCAATGAAAAGTATGAAGTGTTTCAATGGGTCAGTCTCTAGCTGTTTTATTTTCATTTCAAACATAGCAGACACTTCCTATTTATAATTTCCAAGGCAATAACCAGTGTACTTTCCCATCTTAAGCCTTTCCAGTGACGATCAGCCAATTACACATCTACTGCCAGCTCAGCTAGCAATTTATCCTAATTTGCCAATGAGCACAAAGTAAAATAGGCTTTTTCTAAGACTTCAGATGTTCTGTGACCAGAGGCACTTTGAAGGTTCATCAAAGTTACTTCAATGATTTTTTTTCTTGCTCAATTTTCAATTTACTTTTGCTTCACAAAACGGTTGATTGAAAAGATTGAGGTGTATCTCTTAACATGGATGCAAATAAAATCCTTAACATGGACTTATTTGGACTTAAAACAACATATACTGACTTTATCAAGCACTGTGACCAGTTGCTTGCTCTAAAAATCAGAATAAATTGTCACTGAATGGACAATACTTTCAAGCACAGAACCTATCTAAACAATTTTTCACACAGTAAAAGGAGGTAAAAGAACAAATAATCCATCTTAAATTCATGCAGAGGGTCTGGATTGGAGAAAAGACACTAAAGTTTTTCTATCCATGTAATTTGTTTCACATGTGATATCTGATATAATTATGTAACTCTTCTATGAAATAACCCACAAATATTGTAAAAGAACCCCCATAAATTAGGACAGAGACCTATTTCTGAAATGAAAAACTTTTGCTCCGACCCATTACATTTTGATTCCTCAGAGAAAGAGGGTGCTGACATTTCAAAACAAAGCATTTTTAGTAAAATAACTAAACACCAGGGAGAAAACTTGTAAATTGAATTGCTTGGTATTGCATAAAGACATATAACCAGTTTATGAAGATTCTGATGCCCAAATTCCCTTCAAAAAGAAGGAACAAAAAGGAAATTTGAGGAAATTATGTAGAAAGAAGAAATTAATAGACTTTTAATTTTTCACACACCAAATTTTAGACCATACAACAATAATTACTGTTGCCTTTGCACAAGAGGAAAGGCAAAACAACTCCCAGTACATGACATCAATTATTTAAAACTGTAGATTTTAAGTGAACATAGATAAATCTCACATTTCACTATTCCTTCTGAGCTCCCTGTCAAGAGTCTGCTGAATCCTTTCAGCAGAGAGCTCTAGCTGAAGAAGAGCAAGTTCATTGCAGGATAAAACATAAAACTTGAGGCCAGAAGACAACAAGCAGGATTTTCCACAGCAGATTCAAAGTAAGACAAAAGAAACTGATTAGGGAGGTCATTTCATTGCTTCCTGTAACAATTAGTGAAGACTCATAGAGCTTGTTTAAACTATATCCAAACAATTATTTCATAGCCTTTTAGTAGAGCTTCCAGCTTAATATGACCCAGCCTGCTTGAATCCTTGCCTGTTCAATGTCTTCCCTAGACAGTTCCAGGAACTGAGCCTTAGCTTAGAATCCAGTGATCATATTTCAGCAATGGGATGAGCATCTCTGAGCGCATGCACAGTCCAAGAGTACTGTCATAAATGGAACTTCCCCTACCAGCATTAATCTCTCAAGGCTCATCTTGTGCCCTTACAGCCAGTGAAGGCTGGCTTTGAGAGGCAATAAGGCAATACATCTCAGAGCAAATGTTGCCTAAGCAGCTATGCACAGAATAATACCTTTGTTCCCCCACCACAGGCAGAGACAGATTGCAAGGCATGGTAAAAACATCTCTACCCACCAAGCCTTTGGCATCATGTCAGCAAAGTCACCACCACCACAAGAGCGTGTATGACCTTGAGAAAAGCTTAGTGTTAAGTGGTACCACAGGGATTAGTAAATGAACAATTTTTCCAACACAGTTTTCAATTACTTTGATGAGCAATTAAAACGTTAATTAAAAAACAATCCAAAACTCCGTACTCAGAAGGTTATGAAATTATAAGCTCTTGTATACTTGCTGCATTGGAAGCACTAAGGTCACAATGTAGCTGAAGCAGAGAAGTGTAAAAGAGAGGGACTGTATTATACTTGGGTTGTTTGTTTATTTAAAGAGAAAAGAGACACCTTAAGTACACCTGGCAATGTGTCTTTTGAGTTAGACCAAAGATTTATATAAACAGTAACTTGGCAATCAGTGGCTCCAGGCAGAAGCCATCACTCACCTAGGAAAGGAGAAGTACCTGCACTCTGCTGTCACCTCAGGAAGTTCAGAGTTCATCAGTCAAGTTCTAAAATTATCATGAATTGTTTAAAGAATAAGCAGGGTTTTTTTTAATGGCTAAAATTTGGGCTTACTTCCTTTCAGCTATCTATTGGTGTGAGATACACCATCCATCAGCAGAATTAGAAACTGGCTTCCATTTCAACTTCCTGCTGTGATTCTCATGCAACTGTAGAAATTTAGAACTTTGCATCTGAAGCAAAACCCCTAATTACTGTGAGTAACAAAAAAAAAAAAAAAATTCTAAAAGCTAGTAGTACTGCCTCCTTCACTATGGAGCAGGTAAGACCTGTTCAGGAGGGTGAAGTGGCTCACCTGTTCCTTCAAAGCTACCAACTGAGATCTTGGGCACTTACCAAGTCATGTTTTCAATCACATCTATAAATATTTGCTAGCAAAAAACCTCAAACAAGCAAACAAAAATAAAAAAACCACACACCAAAAAAAAAAAAAAAAACAACCAAACACACACACACAAAAAAAACCACACCCCAAAAAAACCCAAACCAACCAACAAACCTCTAAAGTTTTGTCAATTATGGGTTTGGGGTTTTTTTAACACTACAAAGCTGCGTTTAATACAAGGTAGGAATCCAACCTCCTTCTCACTATGCACTGACTCTTTTCATGGATGCTGCAATAAGTGATTTTCCCCTAAATAGCCTCAAGGACACAAAGTGCATAATCATTGAAATGAAAACAAAGCAGTAAGGTAACCTCAGCCTTCTAGCATCTTCAAAAAGCCACTGTGATTCACTAAAAGCAAACAAAAATCCTTCTTAGAGAAACATAGGTTCTTGCCATCTATTCAATAGCTGTTGTGTCATGTGATTGTCACCAAATATTTGAGGTTAAAGATGGAGATTTTTTTTGCACTCTTGGAAAAAAATGTAGTGGCTCTCCTGTGAAACAGCATGAATTTATTTTTCTATCCTATAAAATCATACTTATGGAAAAACGCAGAATAAATTTCCCACTTCTTACATATCAGTTTATCCATTTAAAGACAAATAAAATAGTAGAGAAAATACTACCAGGGAGTCAAATAGCAGAAGGAACAAGAAAAATATGTATACCACAAAATATAATCCAGACTTTATCTCAGAAGTTAAATTCTTTTTCTAGTGATATAGCTTCTGAAACTGCATTGGACTGCATGGTTGCATAGACCCAGCCACAAGGCCAGAAAAAAAATTTCTTAAGTAGTCTCACTGAAGTAACCCATATACTAAATTGTAATACCAGTTTCATTTAACTCCACTGCCTAGAGCATGTTAGTAAAAAATCCCGAAATTCTTTGCCTTACAGACTGAAAACCATAATAAGTTATTAATGAAAGCTTTTATTTTTTTCATATTAATAACATTAATCTACAAAATAATCTGAAAATTAAAATTTAAATCCTTGAATTACACCTTCCACTTCATTCTATTACTAATATTCTTTCTGATTAATAAATCTCCAGGTACTTGACAGCTGTAAAGAGACTCTAGTAATGCTGAAGGAAAGAAATAAAACAATTGTCTTCATTGGGATCTTCCAGGTGAAACTTGATCTGCTAACTGTAATTAACATGAGTGGATTTTGGCCAAGACCTTGTAAAGATTAACACTTCAAATTATTATATAGATCAAATTAAGATTTCAAAGCAGCATTACTATAGGCATACCATTAATTTTACTTGAATACATCTGCTGGAAAAAAAATGCCTACTTTTCAACATTATTAAAAGTATTTTACTAAACACTGAAATATTCAAATGAGTGGTATCAGCAAAAAAAGAGCATGGCTGCAATGATTTTTAAGGGGTAAAAAGTCCCTAATGTGCTAGTTTTCCCTTTATTTCATCATAAATACCCTTAAATCTGCTAATCCAACTTCATTTCTCCAGCATCATTTACATATTGCATGTGAATTTTCATGCAGGTTCTGGCAGTTCCAGGTATTTTACTTAGCAGAGTGTCAGAAAATTCTCACGTTTTCTCTGTGACACAAAATCCTTCTAATGCCACCCAAATAGTATTGTGGTACTTGCTAGAATGATGGCATTTCTTAGCTGACAAAGTGGACATAGTCTTAAACTAATGCAAGAGAATCAAATATAAAATATTATAATATTAGCATATATAAGGAAAGTTGGTGGTTTCACCAACCTTGACTGAGAGTGACTTCTTAATACTAGTGCCAATAAAGAGCCTAGAAGAAAGTCACTGAAGGAGCTGACCAACATTCACATTTTTAATTTATGTTTTCATTACATCTGTTAAGGAATGAGAGCCCTGAAGATAAACATGTGAGTGAAGCATGTCCCCTTTTCCTACAAGGAAAGTCTTAGAGAAATGGGGTTCTTAAGATTTGAGAAGACTCAGAGAGCTTACAGAATCTTCCAGTACCTAGAGGGGGCCCACAGGAAGGGCATGTAGTGATAGGACAAGGAGGAATGGTTTTAAACTGAAATATGTTTAGTTTAAATATTAGGAAGGAATTCTCTATTGTGTGGATAGTGAGGCACAGGAACAGACTTTCCAGAAAAGATGTGGATGCCCCATCCTTGGCCAGGTTCAAAGCCAGGCTGAGCAACCTCCTCTAGTGGAAGCTTTTAGTCCATGGCAGGGGGGTCAGAACTTGGGGATGTTCAAGGCACTGTCCAACCCAAACCATTTTTTTTCTATCACATTATTCAAGACAGCAATCATTTGTGACACTAGGGAAGAATACTGAATATAAAAACTGCTCAACAGTACTAAGAATTGAACCAATGTCACTGCTCCATATAACTTAAGCTAAACAAGGAACAGTACCAACAGCTTTCAGTAGTTTAATATCTAAAAGCCAGCAATGAACAGTTTGTGTTTCTAGAAAGTCAAGGGCAGTTTCTGCCTACATACAGATATTTTGTTAACTGCAGTTTATTCAGGTTTCCATTAAATACAAAAACACTCTGCTATTTATCTTAAGATCCACAGCTGGTTTAAGCATGCTGCAAATGTGTTCACCTTTTCTCTAGTTTTCTCTGCCTTTTCTTTGTACTTAAATGGAATTGGCTGTCCCTTTCCATTTTCATCCCAATACCATATAAAACTGTTAATATGTAGATTCTAACAATGTGCATCTCTCAACCTAGGTCCACAGTTTCAAGCACATGTAGTTCATCTGAAACAGGATAAGAATTATGAAAGGGGAGAGGAACAGTCAGAACACAAATAGAATGCATAGTTATGGAATGCATAAATTTCTTTTGTCAAATTTCCTTCTGTTTTGTTTTATAAAATTTCTCTTCTGAAAAGCTTCTGACAGCTTTTCAGAACAGACTATAAAACAGCAAATATCAGAGAAGAGGAACACAAGGGTTTCTTCCCCTTTAAAAGTGTTAAACTGAGTAACTGTTTACTCTTAGAGATGGGTTCAAATTTACTTTTCTGCAGTCTGAGACTAATATTTTTTTAGCTGCTTTGTGCTACATTAAAGAAAACATTTCTATATAGGTATTTAATATTGATTTCAGATATAGACCTCAATTTATCCTGCAAACCACATCTACATGGTCTATATGGCCAAAATTCAGAGTTCTGATTCTGAGGTTTGAAGCCTACAGCTGCCATTTGGATTCATGTTACATTATCATTATGTACATTAATGTACATAATGTTCTTTTCCCCCTTTTTTTTCCCTTCTATCAATATCTCAAGGTTCTGCTGAGATACCCTGAACACAAAAAGAAAGTTTGGTTGGGGTTGTTTGAGTAAAAAAGCAGAGACAGAGGAGTCATAGCAGAGAAGTCATGACCCATTTACCTCCAGAGAAGAGATAAGAGGAGAAAGTAGTTGGAGGTAGAAAAAAAAAAAAAACAAAAGAAGGAAGCATGACAGTATGGTTTTAGTAATTCACCTTTCCTGCTTCCTTTTAACTGTAGAAAAGTAGCAAATAAAATACAGGCATTTCTCTCTGCTGGGAAAGATTTATTTTCCTGCTCTATTTACTTCAGCTGATTGCTGTTCTCATTCAAAATTGCTTCATTCTGGAAATACATAACTTGTGACTTCTTTCCTTCATGAGCCATTTAATTTGTATTCCTTTGGTTTTCTCTTCTCCCCTCCCCAAGAAATTTCTATTTATTTCTTTCCTAACATTCTCCTCAGTATCATTCTGTTTCATCTGCTAATATTTTTATATTGGATTCTGTGAGCCAGGCTATAGTTTTACAGCCAAAATATTTCAGTTAACAGTATAAAAGACAGATGGCAGAATTTGCAGTGTTTTAGTAGTGATGTCTTTTACTAACAGTCAGTACAAGGAGAAAACAAAAGGTTGCTTAAACTTTTTCCCACAAACTTTTGGAAATATGTGGAAACACTGGGATATCCTGGCAAATGTTTAGAAACTCCCTGGCTGAAAAACTCAGGGTACTCAGTACTGCACATTCATGAAAGGAAGGCCACTGGGTCTCCTTTAGGCAAGGGGGTAAAACCTGACTCCATTAAAGCCATTGGCAGTAACTCCAGATTCCACTACTTCTTTTCTACAAGAGAAGGTCCTGCTAAAAAAGTTACTCATTGTTTACTTCTTGGAGGCCCTTCCTGCAGGTTTTTATCACTTTACTACCATTTGTGATTAAGTGGATAAAGAAGGGAAATAAAATTTACACGTGTTTTGTAGGACATAAATAAAAAGGTGTAATGCTCAAGGGCAGAAAGATTTGAAAGTTAACCTTCTACCCACAGTGTTTGCAGGAACTACAGCTTGCAGAGGCCAGCCTGACAAATTGGTTTCTTTGCAGTTTCCTCCTCCCAGATACTCCTTCTCTCAAGAAAGTATGAAGGCCAAAAAAATTAGGATAAGAACCACATGGTGTCACCATAAGGAGAGTAGGTGGAAATATTAAAATGGACACATTTATTTTATAATATGTATTTCCCACTGCACCTCCCAGATCCACCCATCTTTTCATTCTAATATTTCTGTGCAGTCACCCACCTGATTTTCCGTGTTTTTCCGTGCATAAACAAAGCCTCCAGCTTGCAAATGGAGAACACAATTGTACAAGAAATTGTATGCTGACCCATAATTTAATGTGAATCTGCACATAACAAATAGTAAAATTTACTGCTACTACTGCCTCTTTTGGAGCTTTCCAAGCTTTAAAAAGAAACACAATTTAAAAAAAAAAAATCCATCTTGTGCTATTTTGGCATGGATTGGTAATTTTCAGTGAGCTTGAGACAATTGCTTATAAACTGCCTATAGTGGGGTTTGAACCTTTTGCATTGCAAAAAAAACCTCAGAGTCCTCACTACAGAGACATTGGAAGTCACAGCACAGCAGTTCCAATGAAAACACACGAGCACCAAAAAAACCCCAAAAACAATTCCCCAAAGAAATACTGAAAAATAAAGGACAGTATTAGCAGTGAGTTTTCTGTTTGATCAGTAGTATTCTTCTCTCATCCTTCCCAGGACTAAGCAATGTGCCAACAGCCAGCCAAAGATGTGAAGATTCACAGTTATTTTTGTGAGTTACCACGTGGCTCCAGGTCTAACAGGGGGAAGGAGCCTCCTCACTCTGCATTTTGGTGGAAAAGTGAAATTCACTTCCCAGCTAATTCCAGATTCACAGTTATAACATGGAACATCTCAAGAGCAGTAGCAGAAGAGTTTGTCACATCTCTGCATATGGCTTCCTCTCCACGAGCCAAAGGTGTGTACAAGTCTCCAGTGAATGCCACCATGCACAAACTCCTCTCGTTATCAGAAATATTCTCTCTGAATCAGACCTGTTTTAATTTTAACAATAGCATTCTGCTATTCGATCACACTTGCCAGTTTCAATTAACACCTGAAAATCTCCTCTATTCACATTCCAGAGCTTTAAAATGGCTTAATATCCCATTAGCTTTTGCACACATAAATTTAACATTAAAAGAAAAAAAAAATTAGATTGCTGGGATGCTTGAAAAGGAGACAAAAGTACAAGACTGCTTCAAATGCAAATGAAATCTCACTAAGACATTCACCTTTAACATTACTATCTATCAAAATAATAGGAATATGGATGAAAGATGCAGATCAAAGCAACCTTTCAAAATTGTCGATTAACGTGGCTATTGCAGGACATCAATTTTTATGCTTCTTTGGGCTGTCTATAAATTATGTATAGTTACTACTTGCATAGCAGTAATTTTATTTAGACTTCATTTCCTTAGTTTGCCACTGAATATAATGTGGTTTTGTTCCTTCAATTTTTTTGTTCAGTTACTGATTTTTTCTCAAAAGGCATCTGATGATGCTACCCTGATCTCTATTTCCTATCTTTCCTCCACAGAAGACAAGGAATCATTTATCATTTTACCTTTAACATAATGTCTCTCAAATCACTAAAAAGCTCTTATGCTGTAAGTTAGTTTTCCAGGCAACCTGTGGAAGTGGTGCTCTCTGTTATACCTCTTAGCACCAGCAGAAAAAAATAAAAAATCTCTTCCCATTTTTAAATCCAACAGATATTCTACCAAATCTTTCATTTATCATATTCCAGGTAAAGTAAATTAGGAGATTTAGTAAACAAGGGAAACTGGTAAATCTAAACCTCCTTTTTTTAACACACATATGGTAAATGATAGCATCATGGAAAAGAAAACATAAGAAGGGGAAGGTAGAAGAAAAGACGAAGCACAGAATTTTATACAGATTCTTGGTATGAGTACCAGCATTGCAAGGACTAGCTCACATCCACTAGACATAAAATACAAACTCAGATATTAAAGTAAATCTCCATAGTCCAAAATATGAGTTCTTGTCATTGTGTAGGACTCCCTTGGTGGAAGGGCTGCCCTACACACACTTCTCCCAATCACAGCACCTGCCACTGTAGAACTGCGTGCCTTCGGGTTTTTTACATTTGCATTTAAACTGGATAACTTAAAGACTTTTATGTTAATAAAAATAAGTGAAAAATGCTAGAAATCAGAATAAGAGTTAATTCTACATCACCATTCTCTAAATTTAAAAGTTGTTATTCTAAATATTAAAAATTTTCAGTCATCTATGATAAAATAACAACACATTACATACAGCCCAGCCTATACCCCAAGCGGTGAATAATAAATAACAGAAGCAAATAAATTACTCATTTTCAATGGTTCATTTCATGCCATTAGTTGTTGAAAATCATTTGCTAAAAATAGCTGATATTTATGAATGACTATTACAATCACAGAAACAGGGATGTATTAAAAGGTAGGGAGAAGAAGAGACCTCATTTGTAATTAATAGCACTGATAATTAATGCTTTAACTAGTCTGATCTGTCAGGAATTTTATTCCAAGTGACCAGACTTGCTGAGTCTGAAATTATGATTTCATGCCTTACAGTACAAGATAAAAACAGATCAGGAAACAGCAGCTTTTACAGGGCATGCAGAAGGTTCTAGTGTTCATAACCATCTAATAAGAAAGGTGTGCTGAGCTGACAGATGGGTCTCAGTCCTGTTGGTACCCATGTTACACCTGACTGCTTCATTCCTGTGTTCACCCACATGAAGTGCAGCTAAGAAAAAGCATTGCAGATACTCAATGAAACTTCTGACCTTCCCTCCCATCCTGCTTTCAAAGTGCTGAGCACTTCAAAGGGTGTTTTCTCCTAGTGGGATCGAGATACCAAGAGCATGATGCTAACAATGAAAACCAAGAAAATAGAGAATAGAAATAGGGCTTTTTAAACTTTTTTGCATGACCACAAACTAGAATAAAATAATTCTAGATTTGAGTCAAAATTTGATGAGTAAAACACAGCAAATTTTTAGACATGGCCATTTTTTATAAAAGTTCCCGAATCCAAGCTATTAAATGCTGTTGTGTGCAAATGTGAAGTGCTAAAGAACAGACAAAGCACATATGCTACAGAGAAACTAATTTTCTCATGGACTGCAGAAAAAGAAGTCAGATGATATTTTATTTAGTTTACCATACCATAAAAGTAAAATGGTGAGAGAATTTTGCCATTTTCTTGGTGAAATGGTACCGAGAGAAAGCACTAAGATTTGTCATACTGTTTTATTCCAAATCTTCCATCTGAGTTCAGGTAGTAGCCAAAAGTTGGTTTCATCTGAATTCAAGTCATGAAGAATCATTCATTTCTCCCAGCCTCTAGGTATTAATATCTATATGTGACAATATTAAAGATTTAAGTGATTAGGGGATAAAATAACTAAGACAAGAGTAAATCTTGGATTTACACAGTGACCCAAGTTATCTGCTTTCTAATCATTTCTTTCAATTAGTTTTTCTATTTCTTTTGATTTGCTATCAGATACTAAATTGATACCTTTATGGACTTTTTGCTGTATAACTTCACAAATGTTCCTTATGACTACTAAAAGTCACCTCAACTTTCAACATTTCACATACAGCATCAAAACTTACATTTTTCATGTGGAAAATTTAGCCCTTACCTAAATCAAATTTCATTTGGCACTTTATTATGCAGCTACTGAGTTGTGTAAGATCCTCCTTCAGTTCTTTAATTTAACTTTAGTATTTCCATTTACAGCCATCAAAAAACTTTCTTACTACCAGTTGTACATTGTTCCATATGATAGGCAGCCCTTGTCCCAGTTCAAATATCTTTCAGTTCCTCTGGTGGCTTTGGGAGCTGATGATTTGTTCCTTTCCTGTATTTCCTATGCTTAAATTGCTGATTTACCCACTCAAGGAGTTCCTTTCCTATTGCCCTGCTCATTGCTTTGTCCAGAGGGATTCACTTTACAGAAGCTATGCTGCCCTTTCCTCCATGTATTTATCCACAATATATTTACTATTTTGCTTTTTCTACAGATTTTAGCAATTTGCCACATGCAGTTTTCCAAATCTTCCTGAATCCCTGCTTTGGACATATATTTTGCACCTTGCAGCCTTGAAGTATGTGGGCAGCAGGAAGCAAGAAGACACAAACTACATTTATTGGTTATATGTAGTGTAGTTTTTTAAATTAATTTTCACTTTCCTTCTCAATTCTTTTCTGGCCCATTCATTTCATCTCTTGGTTGTACAGCCTCTACTGCTGACAATGCTTAGTCTCTGAAATGACTTTAATCCAGTGTAAGACCTCCAAAGCTGTCATTAACACAGGCAAATCAAGCAACAAACATTGCCTGTCCTCTGTAACCCCATTTTTAGATTGCCTTATTATAAGTGTTTTAAACTGATCGCATCATGCCCTGAAACATGAACAAAAGCTTCTCCACAGGGACAGAGTATCAGTAATTGGTGCTTGTCTTTTCAAATTCACATGCCAAAGTTCTTAAATTATGTTTTGTGCAGATAATACAGTTGCTAATGAAGCCAGAAAGATCTAGAAGGACACTCATCCTCAGCAAATTCCTATGGCGAGGACAAAGACAAAAAAAAAACCAAAAAAACACCAACAACAAAATAAATCCTTTTAAATCTGTACTTTTTCCATAATATTTGAACTACTAATTTTAATATTCAGTATAATAACTTAGTTTTCATATCTATTAGTTTTAACATCCTATATATTTGCAAATGTGTAAACTCAGTCTTAGACATGCATTCTTCAGAACTGGGAAAAAAACCCCAACCTAATAAAAGAGAAGCCTCAGACACCCAAGATGATATTTCATTGGTCTGGATAGTTGTTGCAACCCTTTTTTGATCCATGGGAAATTCAGACACAGAATATAAAAAGATTTTCTGGAATCCAACTTCCTTTGAGGTGGATGAGTAAGGGTGTTCTAAGATGCACTGAACAGCCTGCTTTGAAGGACTGACGAAAGATCAGATTCACAATTATACCCATTCCTTCACAGATGACATTGCCAGAAATGAAATAGAATAGACCTTCAAAAAAAAAAAAAAACCAACAAAAAACCTAAGCTAAATTATTAGCAGAACTAGGAAAATAGCTTTGCAGATATGAAAAGCCAAGAATTTACATGGACTAAACCACTCACAGTAAGGCAGTTCTTGTGATGCTCTCAGGTGTCTTGGATCTTGGATGTCAGCTGCTTAATCCACATGTTTTATCTCGCCTCCTTCCCCTCCTGATTTTCAGTTACCTCTTGAAATTCAAAGTACAGCACAGAACAAATGTAATCTTACACATAATTACCCTGTCTCTGTCATGTAAAGGAACACAGTTTGGCAAATATTAGTAGACCTTCCAGTATTCCACTCCTCCTACTCAGTGGCTGAATAAATACTTCACATTAATACTTAACATAATAGAAGCTGTTTGAATGGTTTATGGCCTTGGAGCCAGGACATATATTTCACATTGAAAATAAAATGCTGACCCAAGAGAGAAGACTACAGATTTCACACTGTGAGAAAGGAGGAAATCAAGGAAAAGAAAAGGACATAATTTAACAAGCTTGATGACTAAATCCATCCCTAAAATAGCTCTACTGAAAGCAAAGGGGCTATTTCCAGCAAGGATGAATTCATGCCAGAAATATCAGTTATTGGATTGCATTAGCAAACAGAGTTTTACAGCAGTGAAAATTCCTTGGATCCACAGAAGTGAAAAGAAATGAAGTAAATGCCTTCCAAGGCCACTGCATCAGCCTTCTGTGATGAACCTGAGATGTATTATGTAGTGTTCCTCCTGGAGTCACTCCTATCACCTGTCTGGGTAAATAAAGGAAGGGAAAGAACAAAGTGTACTATAAAGAAATTAGGTGATGGACTTAAGAGAGACATGGCAAAAAATTGAGAACTCCTAGCTAGACAATCTAAGATGCAGCAGATTAATTAAAAACTCAGGTAAACACATTGCCCTTCTCCCCACTTATACCAGGATGTGGTGAGAAACAGACAAGTTGCCACATTTAAAGAACAATAAAGAAAGTGTTAAAAAAAAATCACAAAAACTCAGCATGTGTTATGGAACTCCTCACTGCAGTATCCCAGGAAGTCCAGCAGTAATTGTATCACCTCTCTGAATATATGAAGTTCAACTGCAGAGTAGGAATATATCTCCAATAAATTCACTAGTAAAACTTAATTGAAAAGTGTGATTTATTATTACTATTTTTAAGGATCTAAAAACACTTGTTGCACAGAATTAAGATGAATAGATATTCTAAACTGACAACCTTGAAAGCATATAGACATTAAACAGTGATTTGAGTGGAATAAAATCTCAAAGAAATATTTGCATACAGGAAGAGTAACTCAATAGCCACCAACTGCTACATAAAGTCAACTTAGAGTAAGATCTAACTATTTTGGAAATCAGCTCTTCAATTAATAACCAGAGATCAAAATAGATAACTACTCTTTGATAAAAATCTAAAAATTCACAAATTAAAGAGATTTTTTTCACTAAAAGGTAAAGCCCTAAAAGACAGAAGCTAACTATTTCTAATAGCACTTACTGTTATTAGAAGCTGCAGGCAGGAAGAAGTCCTGAGTAGCATTGAAAGTATTATACTTTCATTTAGTATTGAAAGTTATATATCCTTTTTGACTGCACTACATAGAAATACTTTTAAAACAAGACAATTAGCATTTTAAATATTTTCTTTTTCCTAGACCTTCATGGATATCTACGGCCTTATACTGCATAATCTGTGCATAATTTGTAAACCCAATGTGAATATACTACCAATAGACATATACAGTATAAGTAATAACAGCTACTGACTGTATTGACAAAATGCAGCTATTGAGCAAAAAGTGGCTTTACATACAATTCAGTGGACAAGGATCATTCTCCAATGCATGCCACTTTTTTTTGTTCCATGAAGCTTGTAACAAATACTTGTAAATCCATGCATCTAGCTACAACTCTGTTCTTCTTTTACTGAAACCTCTGGAATATATCTCTTAGAATTCTAAAGTTAAATTGGGTCAATCCCACTAGATTCAGACAAGTTAACACTTGTATAGGAGGAAACAAGGGCACGCAATGCCCTTTAAATTTAGACAACATTTTAGTGTCCTTAAGGCATTGTAGAGGCTAAAGCACAGAAATGCAGCTGTAGGGTTTCACTCCAAAATCAGCTTTCCAATTGCATACCAGCACACTTTACATCCCAGTGCAGCCGGTAGCCTGCTCCTTTGAACCTGGCCAGGTTGCATGTTGTGGCCCAATGAACTGCTCAAGGACAGTGCTGAGGACAAACTCATGGAAGTAACTGGACTGTACCCTCCCAGAGCAGTCTTCTCAGGAAACCTCCCCAGATTTCACACAGGCAGGCTCAGCTAATACTCTTGGGTGTATTTACTATAAGCAGTCACCTCAGCACAGGTCTCCACCAAATATGTGATCCAGGGGGGCTTTCAGCTCCTGCTGAATTGTGGGGGGTCCTGGCCACAGGGAATCAGGACATGGATACACAGTGTAGTACCCAGCAGAGTTAATCATTACTGGGTTCAGCCACTTGGACCACTGGGTAACTGAAGGGACTCTGATTTAGGAGGAAGAGCAAAATGAACCCTTATACATGGTATTCTCAGCATGTTGTAGGACTTTACCCTACAAAAGCAGGCTGCTTATTTCTGGTTTAGTGCCTAAACCAGAGTAATCATCCAACACTAATGGTTGCTACTAATTAGACTTTTAAAGAGCTCACTGGGAATTTGTAGCTAAATATTACTGGGCCAAACCCCAAAAAACTGGCCATATTTTAACTGCTTGACTGCAGCTGAAGCAGACAGAAATAGTCTTAAAATGTGGCATAATTATTCATCTGTGTTACAAGCTAGTAGTCAATGTTAATTATGCATTAAAAGCTAAGAATGTTATTTATGACTGTCCAGGGTATTATTTATTTATAATGTGTACCGAGGATTTTTGACAGAAGGCTGTCTTATATGTTCTCCATGATTTAAGAGCAGGAGCAGGAAAGAGCATCCCAGATTTCATTTTATGTATGTGGCACTCATCTTTTCCTGTATGGTAAATATAAGCAGCCACCCAAACTCAATTTTGGATTTAAAAAATATAATCAACAACCAATTAAAAGAGCAAGTCAACATGTAAATCTGCTCTGCAATTGAAATCAACTTTAAACACTCCTAGCTAAGAAAAGAGTATGTATGAAATATCTCCAACACCTTCCCCCTCACTGAGCTACACAGAAAGTCACATGATGCTCTGCAATGAATCCAATGCAGCAATCAGCCAACACACATTCTCACAAAGAGATTTCACAAAAGACAGGGCTTTAACAAACCAAAACAGATAAGTCTGATTTATATACATTTTTTTTTTTAAACCAAGAATTATTCCAGATCACCAAGAACCATAGCTAAACTTCTTTTTCCAGGATTTTGGAAACTCCCTTCAGTGTATACCACATAAGTTTTGTCACAATGAAAAGCTGCCAAGCACTACTTTCCAGCCCATACTAACACAGTAAGAGACAACAAAACCAAGGAAGTAGCAGAGATACTATATGATGCTTGCTCCTATGAACTAAGGTCAGGAAAAAGCATAATGGCTTAATATGTGGCAAAGTCTACTGGCTAACTTTGAAATTAGATTTAAACCAATGGAATTCCAGGGGGCTCTTTGGGAGAGACAGCAGAGAAGGGGAGAATCTAAAAGTGGCAAAGACTAACAGATTTGAACATCTGAGAGCAAATATGTTCAATGCTACGTTCAAGGGCACAGCATAAAAATTATCAATGCGCTGTAATCCAGAAGCAAAAAATTTTGGGCAGGAAATATGAAATCTAGAATTATATAAAATATAGTTGTAAATTGGCCAAATTGTATTCACTACTGAATTTCTATACATCCTATCAAGACCAAATAGCTTATAAATAATTTAAAATAAATGCAAATTAACTAAAAATAGATATTTAGATTTTTTTCTGCATGGCAAAAGGAACAAATTTAAATCAGATTTCAAATGGCTTCAGATTTATTCACGCCACTACTTCTGAGCTTAAGAAATGAAATAAATAATCTTTCAAAAGATAACAACAAACCCCTGGGTTTTTTTTTTGTTTTGTTTTGCCATAAACTCACCCAACCTAGACTCCTGATTTTCAACCAGTTCTCAGTTACAAGTGTTCCTGGTCATTTCTCCATTATTCAACCATGCTTATCTTTGTCTACTCCTACAGAATACCTACACTTGCAGGCATACCTACTGACATTTGTGTAGTTCCTGATACAAAATCAGTGGAGAAAAGGATAGCACATCCCTCCCTCCCTTTTCTTCAAAACAGATCTCTACACTTTAACATTCTTAAAATCCATTCTCATATCAATGCATCTACCTATGGTTACCTTCCACTGTCAGAATGGGTAATGGCTGTCAAAGGACAATGAACTCCACTGATCTAGTGGAGTTTTTCTAGACATTATTTTCAGTAATGTCTGGATCTAGTGCTCCAGACATTACTGAAAATATCCAGATTTGGGTTTGCTAAGGTTATTCTAAAAGGATATGGACAAGTTTATACTCTATCCTTTTATTTTTCCCCCTCATGTTGCTTAATATAGCCCTTACCTCTATCTTATTGTGAAACCTTCTAAGCAGACTTCTCTAACCTCAATTTCTTTTCATGGATAGGCAAAGTGACTGTGATGGAACAGCTAAGACAGCATTCTTTTATTTTCTCATGCCAAAATATAAATTCTAAGGACTCAAAGTGAGCAGCTTGCAATACAGAAAAAAAAATATTATTGCATCAAACCCTATCATGGAGTAAGCAGATTAGGAATGCTGGAAAACAAGCCAACTTGAAATCCTTTCTAGCTATTTCATTTCCCACAGGATTTTAGAGGCAGTTCAGAAGAAGCTGCCAGCCTTGCAGTCTCCAAAACCTCTCCCTATAATAACTTTCTTCTTATGAAGATTAGGTTTTTGCTAATAATTATGTAAACCTCCCTGAAGAATCACAGGCTCTCCTCTATCACACCACAGCCTGCATTTACTACGTCTACCCTCTTTTTCATGTTTAAATGAAATACTCTTTTTCTCCATGCACAGATTCACAGCAAAGATTTCAGAGTCATTTGCATACTACAAAAAAGGAGTGATAGCATCTCCAAATGAGATAATGTGAACTTACAGAAAATAAGGATGTAAAAAATGTGAGTCTGGATGGTATGATAAATGCAACCTGCCTTCCCAGTTGAGAACCCGCCTTTGAACAGGGGCTGCAAATGCCATACACATTACAGATGGCTGGAACTTTGAATGGTCAGCTTCATAAGCCAAAGTCACAGATGTTTAAAGGAAGAGTCACTAAAATGTCAATAGAAATGTGCTATCCAAGTTCAACCAGTTCCTGTTCCTAACAGAGATGGGTCACTCACAGTACCACACCCATCACTGACATCGGGTAATGCATGAACAAAAATTCATTCAAAAAGCCTCCCAAGTGTATTCTTTTAAAAGTAGGCTTCCAAACACAAAACATCTGCCATGGGGAACTGAAATATTATTCCACTTTGCAAGATATAAATCATGAAAATCTTTAAGATTAAAATACTTATGCACTTGGATTGTGTCTCCCCACTCTTTCAGATTGCAAATGTTGTCAAAAGGCACAAAACATTAGTCCACCCCCAGCCCTATGGTAGCAATAAGATATAAATCACTGCATTAATATGACCACAGATTTGTGTAATTTACAATTGAGTTTTACCAGACATTCAAATTCTAATTCACAAACATAGGTGGATTTAATTTTATCCCATGGCTAATTCTCCTGCTCAGACTTCTTGAACTTTTCCAAGGCTGGACACCACTAAAATCCAACAAATAGGACAGCAAGCATACAGAAGCATAGGACAAATGGCATCTTCACAACAAAGCAGTGGCGAAACACACCATCTCTGCATCACTTAGAACAAACCCATTAGTGCTCAGAAATGATATACTTGACAAACACTTTCAGAGAAATTAAACATCCAGCATTTCTGACAGCCAAGTTCATTTAACACACAGGGGCTCCTTGACATGCTCCCTGCTATCCCAGCACTTCTTTCTGCCATGATGTTTCCCATGTCAAAAGCCACAGAAGCTCTCTTTCCAAGTGATACAGGATAAGCAATAAGGGCCCATAAGAAAAAATGGAAGGGCCCTAACCCTGTCCATACAACACTGGTTTTGCTTTCCTGTGTTCTGTGTGTGTCCACATAACACCTGTGTAACTGATAGCCATCATAACATCCTAGCCTTTTGTTCGTGATGGAGGAAGCCCCCTTTTCTGTAAGCCCTGTATTTCTCTGGAGATATCTATTCTGTTCTCCAGTCTCTTGAGAGCCTATTTATTTTTATACTTAGCATCACAGTACTGCTGATGGCACTAATGTCCCTTTTCCCCAAAACAGGAATAACCTTTATCCCCAAAACCACAAGCAGATGCATCAGTTTCTCAGTTTGTCCTCTGCTGCACTTCTAACTTTCCTTTTTCATTCCCCACCACACAAACTTCATACTGTTCATTTCTGAATCATCACAGTCTTCATCTTTGTTCTCCCATTATCTGACTCCCAGTTCCTAATTAGGGTCCCCGTGGTTCCTTTTCCCTTCACTACCATCATGGTCTCTTTCGTATCAGCACATAGAGTCTGTATTCCCCATGGCAGATTCATCACTGTTTTGCAAGGCTCTCTGAACACAAAGCCAGTCCTCTCTTACCTGATTCTTATTATTAGGTGTCAGAAAACTAAATCATTCAGCTTCCAAAAGCAACTTTTAGAGAATAAGCAGAAACAATTAATAGGAATGACATAATAGTCACTGAAAACTGCTTATCTCCAGCTGCAAGCAAATGCTAAGGTGATTTAGCAGACAACTGCTATGATGACAGCAATTTCTCTCCTGTTTTCTCTGACTTATTTTTCTGGTTTTTTAGTTATTTCAAGTTTTGGATATGAAGAAACCTTAAATTTTTAGTTTTCTGACATGATTAAAAGAATACAAAAATATCTGAAAATGTTCCAAAAATCAGTTTAGCTATTAACACTCAAGGAAGTAAACAGAGGAAGAGTAGGTAAAGCAACTTTCTATGAAAGAGACAAAGGTTTATTTTACAAATTATCTCCAAAGGCATGATGAAAATGAACATCAGGATGCTGAAGTAACATGCTGAAGAACTGGAGAAGTTCTCAAGGGTTAACAAGAAGTCATTGCAGGGGAACATAAGCTGACTGAAACTCCATTAACCTACCCGCTACAGTCACCACTACCCTAAGCCAAAGCCTAAACCTCATAATTGGGGTGGTCCAGATCAGATAAAATGTGGGAGCAGCAATGCTGGGGCCTTGCTGGAATGGCCTGGGCATGCCTCTTCCAGCCCCAGAGTTCCAGGAGCTGTAGGCTCTTGGACTCTCTCAACCCTAACCCTAACCACAAACAGCATTTCCAATACAAAGAAGTTATTCAGAAAAAAGGGGAAAACTACAGTCCTCTGACAAAAGATGTATTTCCTCTTCCTTCACAGAAGAAAACCCAACAGTTACCAAGCACATTCTCCTACAAAGTTAATCAAGACAGCAGCAACAAGGTGGCTAGAAGGTAATGTAACAGGAGAAGAACACAGTTTACAGCACAGGGACTTACACCTGCTGTTTTTCCTGTTGGAACTCAGAAACATATTAACCAGCTCTATCTTAATGTTAAATAGAAAAGCTTTATAGAGCTGGCTTGCTAAATGCACTCTCCCAGTGTCTATCAGCTGTCTTTACCTGCTATCCTACTAAACCGGTTCAAAATTATTAAATTAACAGCTATACAGAAATATAATTATTTTTCAGCTAATCTCTTCAATCCTATTTTAACTGAGTAGCCTTCTCATTCATGTTGGGATTCTACACCCCACTGCAATGCACTGCTTCTCTATAAAACTCAAACTCTAACTTACAAAATGCTGACTTCAATGAGCAGAAGCTCTCCAGGCCCTATCCCAGACCTCTTAAGCCCTAGATCCTGGTACTGACAGATACCATTTCCACTGAATCTGTCCTAGAAAACTCTCAGATTCTAGTACTGGCCTTGAAACTTTGTGAATTATGACAAAGGGGGTAGATGTTTGAGGGCTTGTTTTGCTCAATTACATCCTTTAAATTCAGGCAAACTGATGAGCTTAGCAAGGTAGGGTCAAAAAACCCCAAATTCATTTGAATTAATTTTCTACAGGGACAGGGAGAGAAGAGTATATGGGGACACTCATCGAGGACCGTCCTTATTTTTTTTAACAACATTTTTTCTGTACATCTCCAGTGCCATCCTGAGGGTCCTTCTACTGAGGGTTTTGGGATTTATTTTTTTTTAAGCACAGAGTTGGTTATTACCTCTTGATCAGTTTTCCAAAGCTAATGCACAGATTAAACAGACTTCAGAAACATAAAAAGCAAGAACAGACTGATTTTTATCATAACAATTGTGGTTATGATTCTAACAGGAGCAGCCTTTTTCCTAAACACAGTCATTATCATATTAAAGACAAGCTATTTAGGACACAAATTAATGTGCTTCATCCTACATAGGGAATGAACTATCCATCCAGCCATTAATTCCAGGTAACTACCACGTTATTGAGGATTACTGCTGCACCAATCTTTTGTCATAAAACCCATAGCAGTCAGACACAGCACTAAACTTTTGCTATGATGACATGTTTATATCATGACACTAATAACATCTTGCACAGGAAAGAGCACAGCCCCCATGTTATATGATGCCATTGGCATCTCCTCACATACATGCTGACTGTTCCATTCCATTCACTCACACAGGTTCATCAACACAAGACAACAACAAACTTCTGCCAACACATGTAAGTGGTTATGCTTAGGTATCTGAAAAAACAATAGGAAACCAATGATTTAGTATTATTATTAAAATAAAAATTTAAAATAAGCTAAGTTAGGTTGCTTACAGAGGAAGAACAAAAATGTTTAAAAATGTTTCAGGGTGCAATTTGAGTCAAATAACAGAAAAATATTTTTTCCAAAGGCACAAAATAAATCACAGAGATTGAAATTCACACACCACCTTCACTGCAGTTTTTCTATCCTTGACCTTTGCTATTTAACATTAAAAATGTCAAGCACAGACACTGTTTCTAGAGGAAAGACACAATTCAAGAGCAATCAAAAGTACTTACAGGGCCTTTATGACAGAACAGGGTACAGAACCACAGCTTTCATTAAACTGCCTGGGTCAAAGAATCCAATAGTTTTGGATGTTCAGGAGAAGCCGTAATATGGAATTTTCTAGGCTGTTTCTTCCCACACCCTCTAAAGATCTAATGAGTATTTTGTCATTGGTTGTTTTATTAAGAAAAGGTATTGAGAAAGAAAGAGAAAAAAATAAAAAGCCTATAGTGTCTTGCATGAAAGTCTGACTTGCAACAACAAAGAAAGTGTAGCACTGAAAAGTCTCCAGAAAAAAATGATAAAAGAGTTTATTCTGAAGAGCAATCCCTAAATATAACCCAGACAAATAAAATGAAAACAACAGGCCACATACTACAGGTAAAAATACAATCCAAATCAGATAGGCTGTGTGAGACACTGAGCTTTTCATGCAAGTTGAAAAAGCAGCACATACCTTCTGGGAGCACAGCTAAGCAGTCAGAGAGCTGGTGTATTTTGGCCAGCACATAGATAGGTGCTGACAGGGAAGGCAGATGGCATCCACCTAGTCCAAGTGGCTGGCTGCCTCTTGGCTGGCCACCTCATGGTGCTTCTATCCCTGCAGCAGATAGGATGGCCTGCAGGTTAGATACCAGATTCTGTCTTGGAGCCTTGCTTCCTTTATTGGGGAGTCAATGACAGACAGCATGCCGAGAGAAAAGGAAAATAATGGAAGTCTTGGGAGATTGGGAGACAATCTGACACAGGGAACAAGGTAAGAAGAATTGAGAGGAGGATGTTCTGCAGGAGAAAGGCAAAGACTGTCACCTACAACAGCTGAGTATTTAGCAGCTCACCACTGCATTTGAGATGGAAACTTCAACAATAGAGGTTATATTGACATTACAGCTCTAATACCAAGTGCATTTAGAGTATGACACTTGACAAGGAAACACATAATTCTTTCTCCCGTTCTTTCCCTGAAACTGCCAGAACTAAAGCTGCCATTCTTAAGCAGTTGGTAAAAACAAGACCTTTTTAAAAGGTTTTCTAGCATCAGATTAGGACACAATTCTTTTTCCTTTTTCCAGTTCACAGCTGGAGGTTTTTTTCCAGTTCTCAGTGTGGAATCAAATTACTAGATAGTCTTGGAGACTAACTTAAGGACCTGTGATTGGTACAAAATGTAGCCTGGTGGCTTGCAAAACAAGTGTTATAAATAGATACTGGGAAAGAAAATCTTTATCCTGTCTGCTACTTCACCACTCTAAGATCACAAGCAATTGTAGCCATGGCATTCTTTTTTTAAACATGATGATGATTAAATCCTTAAAATAGCCTTTGCTTTTATTTTTCAGATTAGTAATATTAAGTATTAGTTCTTACTTTTAAGAAGCCACCCCATTTCCCAATACATGGTAAAACTGAACTGGTAGCACTGCTTGCTAGTGTCCCATGAGGATAAGCCAACAGAAATCAGCTCACCATCACCACTCGAGCTGATAACACTCACCTGAGGCAGATTATATTCTGCAATGACCACCAGCCCTACTGCCTCTGAAAGAAGTTTTCTGGTTTAACTTAGATGATTCAACACCATACACTAGAACCTATCAAAAAACAGTTCTGCCAGCTCAACTGAGGAAGTACAGAGCAACCACTATAGAAAACACAACTGCAAAGAGGAATAACACTGGCATTTGCTTCCTTGAGTGACTATCACAAGAGCATAGAGCAAAGCAAGATCAAGAACATAGTGCTTCCTTTCTTCCCTCAAATAATAATGGCAGGCAGCTTTGGAGTTCAAATCTAGCTAAACTCTCACACAGATATATACAGAGTACCTTGACAATAATGAGTTGGAAAATGTCACTTCTTGCCCTGACCTCAGCAGGCTTTTATTTGTCCTGCAGCCTAGATGTCTTTTCTTTTGCATGTGCTCAGGAGACATAGCCTCTGTTTCAATGGCTTTTCATGTGAAAAACTTTAATCTAGAGTACGTTAAAATTTCTCTTCATTATAGCTCCCTTCCCAGTATCCCAGGCATACTGCCTAAATTTTTGTCACTCAGTTGAAGAGCCCAGAAGTTTTGCAGTACTTCTAGCATTTCACCCATCTTAGCTCATGTGATGAATATTGACACAATGGTGGTTTTATATTTCATACTTCATTGTTCTAAGTTTCTGAAGTAATGGTTTTGATCACAGTTGATGAGGATCAGCAAAGTTCCCCCCCTCTGGATTTGCCTCAGCACTATGCACTCTGTGACTCAGTTTTGGCTCCACATCCGCATTGCTCTGGTTTAACCATCCTGGTCAGTCTCTCATCTGGATGACCTGGTGGAGCACCTCTAATATTCTTTGTTGCTCCTACAATAACTCTATAAGTGCATGGTTCGATACTCAGGTTTATTTTTTTCTTTGAAGCAAACCATTACAAATGTTTTACCTTCTTATGCTGTGCACACAAAACAAAAACGTACCTTCCATTCCATACTTGATCAAGATTTAGTCACAAGAACAGTAATGGAAAAAAAAAACCCAGAAAACACTTCCACAAAATTAAAATTTACTCACAAATATTAATCTGAAATGCTGTGATTCTGCTTTTAAAAGTTTTTCTTCATACTAAATTGCTCTCAGACCCTTTCTCTCTGGCAAAGCTGCTATGATTCCAGTTCCATTAAAGCCAAACCCTATATGGTTGTAGGAGGTGTCAGGATGGGATTAAAAAAATGAGTGAAGTACTGTAGTGGCATATATGACAAGCACTTCAAAGCCATAAATCCTACAAAAGTACCTCGGAGAATAATGATCAGTCAAGACTTTAATCATCAGCAAAAGCGAGTGGAGAGAATAAGGAGGTCCCTAAGGGTAATAGCTGTAAAATGAAAGTGTCCACCAAGAGCATTTTTTTCATTACAGACAATTGAGCCATTTCTCAACCTTGTTTATCTTTAGCTTTTCCTGTTAGACCAGAGGGAGAGTAAAGGATATTATGCCCAGCTTCTTCCAGTGAAGTAGAAAGAAAAATGGCAGAAATGCTTTAAGACAAATAGTGCTACTTTCACAGATCTGGTTATGTGCCCCTTTTGGGGGCAGGCTTCAGGCTGAGTTCCAAACTGCAGCCCCTTGAACATCCAGCATCTGGCTGAAATCCAGACTCTGTTCTAAGCCCAGAATACACAGCATACTTTGGGTATCCTAGCATGAATTTCTGAGTACTGAGACACATAATCCCATTATTCACATTATCCTCAGCAATCCTATTGTCTCCTGAGCCTTTGCTGGATCCTTCATGCAGTCTTCTGTCTTAAATTGACCCAGTCCCCAAAGACCTGGGAGATGTGACAGACATGTAGATTTCTGTTATATGGATAATTTTGCCTCAACTTTGAAAATCTTACCACTCTTTACTTAGTACTAGGTGGAGATAAAAAAAATGCAGATGATAATCTGGAGATTTTACTTTTCATTGAGGCCTGAAATTTTATCTGAAACAACTGAGCAGCATTTGGTTTACTCTTTATTTTTCCTGACTATTTTTACATTCTAAATACCTTTGAATTTTTTTTCTCTAAATTATGCAAAAGTGAAACAGCTTAAATTACAATAGATACATCTTTAGCAAAATGATCAGAACCACAAATACAAGCAGAGTTTTTATAAACCAAGAGACTAAAATTTTCATTTAACTTGCTTATCAGTTTTTATTTATAAGTTGAATTATTATCTAGAAGACAAATCCAACACCGTTCAATTCATTTAAACTCTATTTATTGATTACAAACAGACCAAAATGATCAACAATCTGGAAGTATATATTACCAACATTTTGCAGATTCTCAGAATGTTCTGAGTTGGAATGGTCCCACAATGATCATTTGATGTGTTTCAGTTTAATAACAGCTGAAATTACCTCTATACAGCATACAGTCTATGGTTACACTGGTTACACTGCAGCTGTGTTTCTCAGATCTTTCTTAATCCCATTTGCTTTTTTTAGAGATGAAGAAACACCAAGTGCGGAGCACAATTATATTATTACATCTGCCTAATATTCTTACTCAAGAAAAAAATAAATACATTATAAACTCTTTCATGATGAACATAGAACTTCTTCTAGTGTTTTAAGTGAATTACAAAGCCAAATGCCAATATAAATTTAAGCTACTTATGTGACAGAAGAACTTAAACGCAACAAACGACCAAAACATATCTAAAAAGTTATGATTAAAATAGACACCTAATTAAGCATCCCTGGTTAATGTAAAATAGCCTAGGAATAGCCATAAGTTTTTCAATCAACTTGGTGTTCTACAGATATGTGAAGTTGTTGAAATGTGCACACTTACATCGGATTCCAGCTTAAATTAATTTTGCACACTTCTGTGAGTTAGGACACAAAGGGTACTCAATCTTAAAAGAACAGAAATCATTGTAGAAACTACTGTCTTACTGTCTATCAAACTCGAGCAAAGCAATATAGTTCTCACTTGGAAAAATACGGAATCTATTATTTTATCTTCCATTTCAGCCCAAATTAATCAAACAAAAAAATCCGTGCTTTTTCCCCCTTTAGGAAGCATAATCTGATGTGGTACATGCCCAATAAGATGAGCTGGGTCACTTTCATCCATAAGGAAAGGATAAAGAAAGATAAAAGTTCTTGTATATACCAAATTTATTAGGGACAAAAGAAGTCCACCTTGTTTTGTGGGTGGAAAAAAGTACCGCAAACAAAAAGTTAGCTATTAATAATGAGCCAAAAAGCCAAATGGAAAATAGAAGCAAACTGGTCTAATTTCAACATTTTTTTTAATTTCCTTTCCCCCATATTTCAAGGTTTTTTAGTGCAAATTTACTTAAGCTACAGAATAGAAGATCATGCCTTTTAAAAAGTATGAAATTATAAGAATAGCATACTTGCATAACAAACCATTTCAATATTAATTTTACCAGCAAAATAAATATTGATTGAAAAACTCATAAGGGCTAATTCTAGTCCTCTGTCTTCTGAAACAATTGGTGTCAATATTAGAAAATGAATGTTCATTTAGAATGTTCATTTACTGCTATAACACACAGCAGTTAGTTTTGCAGCAATGAAGGGTTTCAGTGGAGTTATAAACTCTTCAGCATCACAGAAAAATAAGACAGAAAGCAGAAAAAGCCAAGCTGAAATATTAAGACAGCTTTTTAACCCCTACTTTCTAGTCTATCAATAAGGGGGTCACTATGGGAAGCTCCTTCTCCTACCACTCAGTTGCATATCTCTATTATGCCCCTGCAAAGACTTCCATTTCTAAGCAACCAGTTTACAAGATTGCAGTCTATTAGAACATAGCCATGTGGCAAAAACCTCACCTGCAGCAGGATAGATAAGTGAGTTGCTGAAAAAAAAAAAAGCAAGGGAGCTGTAGGGCTCTTTTAAATTATAAACCAGCTATATTTGGTAAAAATGGCAGCTCACAAGCCCTCTACTTTTTAACATCCCATTAAAAAGTAGCCACTGGGCAATCGTCTTGCTCAAAGAGTACTCTTTTCATCTTTAGAAAATCTAAGGAATTAAATCTTCCAAGACGAGAGAAAAACTGGTAATTTTTTTAAAGCCTCAGCTGTCTCATTGGCTCTCCACTTTTTTTGCTCTCTTCCCTTGTACAACACACAGAAATTCAATTCTCTAAGTGACAAACTATTGAAGTTTATGAAATATTAGGTAAACAGCAACAGAAATGTAAGAGCACTCAAAGTAATTTAGATGTAAGAAATAATTTGGGAAGGGCTTGAGAAGTGGTTTTTCAGATGTGAGAATCTCAGCAAGAGAAACATTTCACAACCACCCTGGTTTTTGACATGTGATAGAAATCTTCAGGGAATACCCCTCTCTGATCATATTCTGCCATCTAGCAAGACTTCAGATATATCTAGGTCACATACAACACTTTGTCCACCCCCCATACACCTCGCTGGCCCAACAACTGTAAATATTTTATAACAGAGCTGGCCTATTTCTTCAGGATATTTAGAATGGTAAGTAATCATTTGGCAGTAAACAACTAATAATAAACGTTTTTCCCTCTCACTCTAACACTGTTGGCTGCTTCAGGGCAGAATATTGGATCGTCTTCCTGTCTCTGGGCCAAATGGAGGATTTCCTAATTTTAAAAGGTCTGTTTCCTCCCTGGTACTAAGCAAGCAATTGAAAGCAATTGACAAATTCCACTGGCTACCAAATACTCTCTTAGCAGTATTAATTTCCTTTTCCCACTCCCAGTATGTTTATCTTTGATTTCAAAGATATACTTCCTGACAAATATTCAGTGTAAAGCACCAACAACTGCAGGTCCATCAGGTTGTTCATTTGGCCACATGTCCCACTAGAGAGTTCAGCCTCGAGCAGTGCACTTGCAGCGCGTCATTCCCTTTTATGTGCCAGCCAGGGAAGCTGCAGGTAACCCTGCCATGGCAGAACACACAGGGAAATGACACTGTAAACCAGAGTGTGGAGGGGAGGAGCACAAATCCAAACCCTCTCCTCTAGCAATTAGTCACAGAAAGAGCAAGACAAACACTTCAGTTGTGTGTATTCTCAAGAGATCTGAAGTATGATTTTTAGCTAGTAATCCTTGTTAGTGTGAGAATTGGCCTTTATGAGAGTAGGAAAAGCACTCAGAGAACTCAATGGAAACATTTAAGATACAATTCACATGGCAGATGGAGGATTTCCTGTAAACGACAAAGTGACCTTCAGATTATTCATATTATAATTCATAAATAAGTTGCAGCAGCAAAATTTCTTCCAGGACATTGGTGTGCAGATAATGCCTATTTAAGGAACAGTACAAAATTCCTATGCAACTGTTTACAAATCCAACACATTCCCTTGGGTCTCAGCTGATGGGTACACATTACACTATGATGGATTTTCTTATTTCGGTAGTGCAAGGTGCCTATCAAACATTCAAGATGACAAGATCACAAGTCATTCCCTAAGCAGGGGAAAAAAAGCCCACTGGGGTATAAGAAAAAGCTCATCATTTTGAGTGATGTTCTATTCCTTATTTCTTGTTTATTTTCCTTTTTCTCTTCATGTCCAAGGAAAATACCGGATGCAAATGATGTAACAAATTATGATCACAAACAAGCTGCATAAAACAAAATTTGAAGAAAGAGGTTTTTTCTCTCTTCCTTCATGAACAGGGTGATATTTTAGGCAAGATTAAAAAATCCATAAAGTTATGTGCAAAATAAAGGAATAAAGCATGTTGCTGATGTAACCAGAGGGTCACATCACTGTCTTACAGCAACAAGAGACTGAAATGCTTGTCTCCCTCTACTGTCTCATCAGATAGATGACTAATGGGAATCTCAAGGGGCAGTCATACCAAGCAGTGCCCCAGGTAGAGCCTGTCTGTCACCTGAACAGGCATGAAAGCAGGCAGAATGACCCTTTCTGCTGTCCCAGACTTCTTTTGCTGGCAGGGCAAAGCACAGAGAAAACTGAGAAATCTCAATGTTGTGATACTCACAGGATAAAGGTGAGCTCAGAAACAGACTTTCAGTTTCTATAACTGTTCACATAACTTGAAGCACAATATAACACAGAACCACCAAGAAATAGAAAATTTTCTGTCAACATGTCTATATAAGTGAGTTTTAAAGTAAAGAGAACCTGAACCTGAGAGGAAAGAAAAATTCATTGTGATGTTGAGAAATTCATTGAGATGTTGCAAGAAATCCCTCCTACCCCTCTCCCTCCCAAGGCACCCTCTTCTCTCACCAGAAGGCTGTGTCAGTAAAAGCTGTGGAAGCTTTGAAACTATGGATGAGGCTCAAGTAAGGGCTCAAAAATGCTGCCTATACTTCCTCACAGCCTGGCATAGCTTTCTACAAGGAACTTAATTATCTGCATGGCTGCTAAGGCAATTCTTCCCTTACACACAAACATCCATAGAAGAGGAATTATTAGTCAGAGAAATATTTAGTCAGTGAGTCTTAGACTGTACTCCTAGTTTATAAACAAAACAGACAACATGAAAGGCAGGTTCACTGCTTTGTATGAGATCAAATACAGATGCACAGAATTATTATAAGATATGTTTCATTTCTAACATCTGTATTCAGAGATTCTCCTAAACTCCTGAAGATGGCCTGTTTTGATAGAAAAAATAATTTCCCCCTCAAAAGAAAAAAACCATGATGTCACATTATTCACTAGATTACATGTAGGCTAGATTGAATTTTCCTTCCTTGGTGATGCAAGGGAAAGAGGATTAAATAAAAAAGAACCTGTTAAAGGAAGAAAAACTTCTGTCAATGCAAAATCACTTGACAGATATGAATACAGTTTTTACTGCTATCAGGATGGATGGGGTGGGAGGGAAAGAAGGGTATTTGGGTTTTTTTGAGAGTTTTGGGGTTCTTTTTTGGGGGGGTGGGTGTTTATGTTGTTGGTTTGTGTTTTTTTTAATTTTACTGCTGTTACTCCGAGAGACTGACAGTCTAATAAGATCTGCCTAGAACTGGATTGCAAGTTTACATTACCCAGCATGTGTTCTGTCATTATTATGCTATATGGTAGGATAATGGTCTTAATACACAGTGCCAGAGGCAGAAGAGGCTTCTGAAAATCACTTAGGAATCAACACTGCAGAAAATAATCTGATTATTTTTTTTTATTACTACTTACGAAAACACAAAGTCAAAATTATTATTATACAATGAGAGAAGCTATAACCAGCAGCATCCTGATCCAGGAACATCTGGAAATGAGTCAGTGCAACAAGCTGCTGCCTCAAAAACCCAGCATATCAGTCCCTTAAGAAGGCATTAAATTTAATGAAAAAAAGAGTCAAAGTTCATATCCATTATCAAGAGGTGGTGACATAATACTCTTCAGGCCTCAAAGTGAAGCCATTTTCACTTATGATGAGAAAGCTGTGAAATGAATTTCAGCACAAAAACTAGAACAGAATGAACGAAACCAGGACTTGATAAACCAAAAAAGTACCTGAAACAAGGAGTTAAAAAAGACTCACTTGCTTTTAAGAAGGGAATTTGTTTTAACAGGGCCAGACTTTTAGAATACATGAGACATTAATAAAAAATTTTGTTAGGTTAAATATCTGATTTCTGCTAATGAAAAAAGTAGCATTGAAAAGGGAGGGACTATGGAGGGTATTCCTACAAAACTATTTCTCTTTGACTCTTTAACCAAAAGTCATACTCAACACCACCAAATCAAATGATTAAACATAGCACACTTGTTTTAAGTATTGGTCACCTGAAATAAAAGAATGCATGTGTTCATCCAAAAGGTATATTGATGCCTTAGTGGTGACATGATTCTAGCTTTAGGGAAGACCAACAATTAGTAGGCATTGATATGCCTAAGAACAGGAGAGGTCCAGCTCTCTTTACTCTAGCACCCCAAACTCTAAATAAGGGGGCAAGTACAGGGAGAGGGGCTACTGAAAGCATCCAGATTTGGGGGTGCTCTCCTGCTCCCCAGAGCTCTCATGAACCCTCTCAGAGACAGAATATTAGGCCAGATTGCTCTGGCCCAGAGAGCATTTGTTATGATTCTTTTATAACTAGCTTTTACCTTCCTTTTAGGAAATTGCAGAAAAGCCTCCCAGTCACAAGAATAAGAGAATATGTAACTTATGGAAAAGTTGCCTGGTTTCTGTGATACAGTGCAGCTTGTCTTGTCTGACTACTGACTTCAAGCTAATAAGGTGACTTCTGTAGGTCCTGTATTTCCCTTGTGCACTTCTGCATCAGAAACATTGGTGCTTACAGAACAGGAAAGGGAGAAATAATTCCTCTAACCTTCCTCAGGTGTGCTGTAAATTTAATTTCAACAGCCCACCCACTAAATCTAATGCAGCTGGAAGCTACTAAGTCAGTGAGGAAGATGACAACATTGACCTCTCATCATCATAAAGTCTAGTGTAAGATTCATATCAAATTCCAGTCAAGACTTCAAAGATAAGGTTACATGTCATCTTAATCTTCAACCACAATGTGAGTTTTCAGTACTGCATTTGATATTGCTTTTCATAAATTTCTTAGCTTGATGTCATTAAACAGATCCACTTTGTTTGAATAGCTTACTCTGAGGAAAAATGAAATAAAGTTTACTAGCAAAATTACACAATTTGGTTTTATATTGGGCTCTGCCAGTAAGAACATTCTTTGCTATTTCCTTTTCCGAAGTAATCACGGCTAGAAAACCTCAGACAGCAGCTCTCATTTCATTTGTAATATCCGGCTTGATCCCAGCCATTATATTGTTTAAAGGGCACATACTGGAAATTATATGTAATTGATTATGGCTGACTGTAATCAAGTTAAATGTTTTGATAAAACCAAAGATGTCATCATTGTTCTGCACCAGATTCAGAGCTGCATTTTCCTCTCTCTAATATCAGAATAATAAAAAGAACTAATCATTAGGAAGACAATACATCCAAAACTTCTGAGAAGGAAGCAACAGTCATAAATGTTGTTCAGAAAATGGAAATATTTAGCATCTGTTGGCTCTGGAATTTAGATCCCTTCAAAACAAGCAAGCATGTGGAGGACTGAAATGCATTTAAATACGCCAAAGAAGTGGTGTGTGCAAGATGTGATGAATTACTGTGAATTAATGTTGCAATTTTCAAGGTAAGAGCTAATTATATCAGGGATGTATCATGGAATGCAAAATGCAGCACTGCTGCAACCCTTCCTAATTCATGTTTTACCTGAACTATCTGCCTGTTCCTTTCTATTGGTAGTAAAGCAAAAAGGAAGTTTGAAAATTTTCATTAGAAAAATATATGTTAAAAAGTAGCTATTTAGGTCTGAGTTCATTTGCTGGGTAGGAATGAAGAGTAAAGCCTAAAAGGAATTAAACTTATCTAATAAAAAAAAAAAATAACCCAAAAATCTACAGCTTCAGCCAAGCATTCAGTAAAGAATCAATATGGATACACTGATGCATGGCATTGAATTACTAATCACTGAGAACTTGCTATATGTGGTTCAAGGCTTTTGGATTCAGAACATTAAACAACAGAACTGTTCTCCATAGTTTATCAAAGTAACGCACTCAACTTTTCTTGTTTAAGAAAAGGCTGGATAGTGCAGGCACAGCACTAAGATTCTGGAAGGAGATAATGCACATTGTGTTACCATCTCACTTTCCTTAGATGCTGTTAGCTTCAGGGCTTCCTGAATCACTAATTCCTCTTAATAGTCAATCTGCTGTCACTGTACTGAAACTGGTACTGCCATCAAATCAACCAGTTTTACTTCAACATATTATCATGTTCTCTCACTAAGTGCTACTGGTCTGCTCCTTAGATTAGACACAACCCAGAGCAGAAACCAGTTCTGCCCTGCTCGAGTAGCATATGGCAGAGTTTGGTTAAGACTCCTGCGACCCCTTAGTTGACAAATGCAGTTTTAGGAGTTTTTAACTCAACTGCAACATAAACTCGGAAACAAGTATTCATTTCTGAAATTACAGTAAAAATATGAACATAAAAATATGCAAAATTTTGGGGGAATGGAGTGACTGTACCACAGCAGAGTTCAACTAAATTTGCCAATAGAGAAAGTTCTGTGATCCTGGTGTACAACTATTATTCTAATAAAAATCAGGAAAATTCCAAGTGTAGTAGAAATTCCAAGTGCCAGCAGATATGAGCAAAAAATTACAAACAAGGCCTCACTCTAATTCAAAAACATCAGACCCAAAGTTCATATTCTGTACATTTCTTTCCAGCTAAGTATTCTGCTGAATGGCTTTATTCCTGAAAACATTTGCCAAGATTATGTTTGAACTCATTTAATTAAAGTTTGTAAAGTGCTCAATGATCTATCAGCAGAGTCATGCTACAGCAGTAAAGTATTATGTCAGACCTACAAATATATGAACTTACCCATTCATCAACGAACTAAGTTTCTCTCATTAACTGATTTGAATACGATCTAATATCCCACATTTTGCTTAGAAACCACATAAGCAAACACTACTCCACCCTATATCTACCACTAACTTAATTGCAATACCAGCTGAGGAATCTCTCCTTTTGTACATGGATTTAAAGATCTCTGTTGTTTTCATGTGCAAGTCAAAGTTCACCTTCCAAGTATTAAGAATTCATCCAAGCTTAAGACTCTTTCTGTTATCTTAGCCAAGATAATTAATTTTCTTACTTCCTTTTACATAAAGAATTTGGTATGATGAATTCCCAAGGAATGCCCCTGCCAAGGCCAAAAATATTGAAAAATAATTGGAAATATGGAGAATTTTTCTGAAACACAGTGTTATAATTTAGAGTTCAGCAGGACTTTCTAAATGCATGCAGAAAATGTGACATGGCCTAAATTGACAGCATTAAAGGCTAATGGAAAGAGCTACTAGACAAAAAAGGAGCATGCAATTACACTCCGAAGATGGGCGGACTCAATTCTCTGGAATTACAGAGAATCTCAACTGCTACTAGATTGGTAAATACTAGGGAAGCCACATGCTGGGACTCTTCATCCCTCTGTCCATTTGGATTTGAACCTCAGGGTATTTGAAGAGCATAGCCTGCTTATGGAATAGAGCCTAGCCTGTTTAGGGAATATGGAGGGTTGTTCTTTTCTTTTCTAACTTCTTAGAGCCTTTCAAAGAGCTGTGTTTACACCCTGTAAATAAACCTGTCCTGTTACTCTGAATTTCTGCCTCTTAAAGGACTTCCTTAACCTCCTATTTCAAACCTAATGTCTTTGTTGCTCAGCCCTCATTATCTTATTCCTTGTCCCTTCCACCAATCTCTGTGACTGCACACAAAATTTTCATTTTCCTCTCATATTCTTGCTAGTAATTTCTCTTCCAATTTAACATTTTACGAAGTCTACCTCTGTACTGTATTTAATGCCACCTCATTTCTGCACTTCATTTGCTTACCTTCACATTTAATATAGGAATAAATATATAATTAATCATCTTCATGGCTGTATAAACCATCCTTTGAAATTGTTTCTCAACAATGAGACAAAAAGAAAAAAATGGCAAATACTTTACAGAAGGAAAAGAAGAGAGACTGATTACAAAACAGAGCTACAGTACAGATAGCTTTAAAATTCTATCAATGTTTGGATATTTTTAAGCTATTTGCACTAATTCAACAGGAAATTTTGACAAGCATGAAAGGTACATAATGTTTTATAAACATATTTCTACCTATCCTCTATATGCACTAAAATTTTGTTCTCTCTTCTAGTCCTGAATATATGTAAAATATACTTTCAGCTCCAGATTTTCCCTTCTCCAACTTCAACTATTCTATGATTCTGTGAAATGCTAATATTTAAAAGTTCTTTAAGGGTCGTATTTTACACAGTAAGCAATATTAAAAATAGATGATATTTGCCTTCATACCTAATGATTTAAACCCCCACCACATACATAATGTTTCATGGAATCATAGAATACCCTGAGTGGGAAGCAACCCAGCAGGATCATCGAGTCCAACCCCTGGTCCTGCACTGGACACCCTGAGTGTCACACCAGGTACCTGGCAGCATTGTCCAAACACTTTTTGAACTCTGTCAGGCTTGGTGCCATGATCTATTCCCTGAGGAGCCTGTTCAGTGCCTGACCACCCTCTGGATAAAACACCTTTTCCTGATACCCAGCCAAAACCTCCCCTGACACAACTTCATGACATTCTCTTGGGTCCTGTCACTGGGCACCAGAGAGAGGAGATCAGTGTCTGCCCCTCCTCTTCCCTTCAGGAGGAAGCTGTAACTGCAGTGAGATCTCCCCTCAGTCTCCTCCATGCTGAACAGACCAAGTGACTTCAGCTGCTCATACAGCTTCCCCTCCAGGCCCTTCACCATGCTCATGGCCTTCTCTAACCCCTTGATGTCTTTCTTATATTGTGGCACCCTGCAGACAACATTCAAGGTGAGGCTGCCCCAGTGCAGAGCAGAGGGGACAGTCCCCTCCCTTGCCTGGCTGGTGATGCTGTCCCTGATGCCCCCAGGACAGGGCTGGCCCTCCTGGCTGCCAGGGCACTGCTGGCTTAAATCCAACTTTCCATAGACCAGGACCCCCTGAGCCCTTTCCACAGTGCTGCTCTCCAGCCTCTCATTCCCCAGTCTTCACACACAACCACATCTGAACTTAAATCGTTTGTTTTATGCTCTTAAACAGTCACTAGGGAGATTTGAAAACACCTGAGGTTTAGTTCTCAGCAGGCAAGGTGCTTTTTCAAAAGGGCTTACCTTCTTATAATTGGACATTTTATTATAAGACTCAATACAGAATTTTACCTTAAAATGAAAATCACACTCTCTGGGAACTGAGATCACTTTTATACACCTGGATCAGCAAGT
Organism: Serinus canaria; assembly: GCF_022539315.1. Lineage (NCBI taxonomy): Eukaryota > Metazoa > Chordata > Aves > Passeriformes > Fringillidae > Serinus > Serinus canaria. The sequence continues at coordinate 20,802,825 of NC_066319.1, forward strand.
AATGGTATGATGACCAAGTTACTAATGTGAGGAGACCTTGTTCCAGAAAAGCAATATAAACTTCATACCCTTCACAAAAAAGGAGTTATAGCAAAGTTTCGTTTCTCCCCTCTGTATACAATTTCTAATCTTCCACTGAAAATCCAATCAAGATTTCTAATCCTTTTGAACACCCTTAAGCAATTCCATGATTTATTATAAACACCAAAGACCATTTATCTTAACCATCTTAACCAGTCAAAGGAAAAGTACAAAGACTTCAATTTTTTTCGTTAGTATCTTGCAAAGTATTTTCCCCCTGAAGAAAACTCTAATTGTGAATTCACTTATCCACTTAATGATCCACAACGATTTTTCACTTGGCAGGTGTAGTGCCCATAAAACAAACATCCACAGAAAATCCTCAAGTTAAAATAATAACCTACCAGGCAGACCAAAAGATACACAGTTCTTAAGGCAGTGCTGAACTGGCATGCAGGAGGTCATCTGTGTGCTCTTAAGTAGCCACTTAATTCTCACATAAAAACGTGAGAATTAACACATTTCTTTTAATGGGAAAATTACATTGAGAACATAGTTTAGCAGACTCCTTTGAACAAACACTTCATTGTCAAGAAAGTTTTATATCATTGATAAAGTTTTATACATTTTTGAAGCACCTTTTGCAAGTGGCATAAAAATATAGACTCCATTCATAATCTTTAATAAAAGTGTAACTTTACAGGACTACAAAATAGTCTTAAAAATGAATTTCTGTCTCAGATCCAAAAATAAAAACGTACTTTCATTTTTTCATAATTACAACCATTTACATGTTTTCAGGGGACCAGCATGACCTTACAGAACACGAGTAAGAAAATTGAGAAGCATAAAGTTAATTTAAAAAAAAATTAAAAGGAAGTACCTTCTCAAAATCATATTCAGTTTCTCTTAAAAACTTGAATTTCTGTTATGATTATCCTCTCACCCATCTTCCAAGTCAGACAGAAAAAGCAAAATACACAATAGCATCACGGAAGTATATTGCATTCTTGTCCACATTCTGACAGGAGTTGTGGTTACTACTTTCATTCAAAGAGAAGTACCATGGTATCCACTCAGAACTACCTTAGCATTTTCCTGGTTTTCAGAGATCAGATTCCCCTGAAGGTTGAAGCTAAGTATCAAGTGATGATCAACAGATTTACCATTCAATTTTTTTGTCTGCACGTTGTTTTCCTGAGCACAGGTGATTAGAGATGCACTGAAGTATTGACAGCTTTGTTAAATCTTTCAGATTCAGCCTTTTTTAGCATTATTGATCCAAGGCTGAGAATAGTACACAGAACTTGGCAACATGGCCAAAATTAGGGACTACAGGCTACTGAGCACAAAATGATCAGCTACTGCCTGAACTGCTTCTCGTGGTGAACTGATACAAGATTTCACCATGAGGATAACTCATGTCTCCAAGTGGATCTGAAAATAACACTATTTCCAATTTCCTAAAGTTTCTCAAACTTTAGGAAATGCACAGAAGCTCTGCCTTTCCAGAGGAATGCAGACACCACACAGTATGGAATAGGTAACTGTTGTTGCTACCAAGTGCAAGAAATATTGAACCAAAAATTTGAAGAGTAACTACTAAACTCCAATTCACTGAATTTTTAATGGATGCAAGAACTCTGAAGACAGCAAAACAATAATTAATAACAGTACATTTGGAACATGTTAATCAACTACAGATGTATCCAAAAAGGGAAAAACAGTCCTCTCTCATCTCTTGAGGGATATCAAGGAAACAAAATGTAAATATTGAATTGTAACAGATGTCAGACCTATGAATATATCAATTTTCATCCCTGAACAGATACTTTTAACAGCCCAGTGGGAGTGTACACATTTCAATAAATATCCACATGTTCCAAAACTAAGAACAATTTTCATTTGTAAGAGAACCACTGCATTAGAAAGATTATTATAGGAAAATACACATGGGAGAAGTCAAGATTTCCTCAGTAATTAAACTTTATTTGAAACTGAAACAAAAGACTTCTTTAAAGAGACACTTGTAAAGCTTTCAAAACAGTTTTCACTCCTAACAGACATGCAAGATTTAAAAAACATTTGTAATATTTGACTTTGTTCAAAAGCAGAGAACTTTTTTGTTTCTTCATTTTCAGACCGAAAAAAAAATTTAAAAATCTGTGTCATAAGACAAATAAAAGCAGAAACAATCTCTATGTTAGAAATGGGTTGGGCTTTTGCTCTCACTCACAGGATTTGCCATATTATCATCTTTCTTCCATTAAGCTGTGCACAAAGAATTTTTTAAAGAAAAAGTAAAAATTATCCTTTGTCTAGAATGAGGTTGACAGGAAAAACCAGTGATGTAATACATCAAATTTATCTTTGTACTACACAGAGGTTTTCATGAACCTATTCTCAAAAAGATATTATTTGTAATACTCTTTCTATAAACTCACACTTGTTTGTGTGCAGCACGCAAATTCATAAAATTCTCAAACAGTTCTCAAATCGCAAATTCTTTTTCCTAAATTTATCACAAATACTGAAATTGTTTTGGAGGGGTATAAAGTATTTCTGGAATTTCTGATTTTCTTCCCCACTATTTTCAACTCACAAATATTTGAAAATGTGTTCAAAAGCCAGAGTTTAAAATTCTTTTTATGGATGAACTAACTTGCTGCTCAAGGGAAAACTGACAGAGGAACAATCAAATGAAACAGATGAAAAGAAAGCTCCGACCCAGCGGGACAAACGTAGAGAAGATCTTTTTCAAACTTATGGATAAAATGTTAAAAAGTAAAAAAGATTAATCTAAAGGAGAAAAAGCAAGCACAATCTCAGTCTCAGTACTTGAACTTCAGTCAGAAGTGAGAGACAGTAAAATGCCAAAACATAACAAAAAAGAAAGCACTTGCCATTAGCAAGCATTAGTTACCATTTCATATCTGAGGACCTCAGGGAATCAGAAATGCTTTAAATGAGCAATGATTGGAAGGAGAAAGATTTGTGGGTGCCTCTGCTTGTGTCATGATCTAGTTAAGAAGAAATATGAAAAATGTGATATCAAGGACTTCTGTTCTAATTTCCTGCTAAGGTCTAGCCAAATTGAACAAACTTTTTTTTATTCGCACTCTGAAGTAAGAAAAAAAAATTACTAAAGAAACAAAGGAAAAGCAGTGAGAGACAAAATAATTTCTCATTAGCAGATGAAAATGCAATTTAAAAAAATTACCATTACAAAGCAAGAATGATTCATATATTAAAATTCTTAAGGATAAAAAAGAAAAGGCTTAAAACCAAATATTTTTTGCTTAAACAGACTCAACATCAGCACAAAACTTGGAACAAAAATGTCAATTGTGAAATTATGTTTCAAGATAGCATATGAATTGTGATCTGGAGACCTACCTGGATAGGTAATAAGGATGAGATTCAATTTGGTCATGACATTGAAAGAAAAAAAATCCTCTGACACACAGTGCAATACTGCAAGTCTTTTCTGGATTCATCTGTCCCCTTTGAAAATTTCACCCTAAATCTCCCTTCCCTGCTAAGTGCCACTTCATTAATTTGATTTCAGCAGCGTGTACATGCATAGAAGTATCCCACAGGTACATACACGAGATATCATGGGCTACATATACCCAGCTGCCATCCCAAACAATACTTTTCAAGAACTAGACAAATATCCAGATACCTCCATTATTTACTCAATTGAAAATTTGAAATTTGTCAACTCAAGTGAAATACAGAAGGCAAACAGTAATAAACAAAGGTTATGTTACTATCCCTACTCCAACAAGTGAAAAGAAAACTTTCAAAGTAAAAAATTACAAAAAATATTCACTGAATTTAAAATTTATATATAGAATTCAAACAGTATTTCCTTTCATGAGACAAATACTAACCTACAGAATCTAGAAGAGATCCTGCAGGAGCAAGACCTAATATACATCCTTTAAAAACTATAAGAGCCTGAAGTTGAAGAGCAAAACTTCTCTTATAAGTAACCATCTACTCCCACATGGGCAACACAATTACTGTAAGCAAGAACAATATGTTATCAGTTTCCAGTGCAATTTAAAGCAAGTGTAAAAATTTCTTAAGAAAAAAAATCACCTCACATAAGAAAAATATTTTGGGAAATGAACTGCACTGTAAAAAGAGTATGCAAATGAAAGACTAGTGAGAAGTTTTGAAATTGCTTGCAGCTGAAATAAATTTTAAAAGCCTGTTAGTAGACAATTTTTTTCTGAATCTGAAGGAACAATAAAGAACAGAAAATGACAGAAGGAAAATAAGGACTTTAAAGATATACTGGAAAATTTCGTATCCTACTCTCTCCTTCCAGCCACACACAAAGAGAACTAACCATTTCAGCAGAAGAAACTTAAGCAAAACAAAGTTTTCTCTCACAGACTGCAGAAACATTCAAAAATTGGCAGTTTCAGTGAATCTTCTTTACTGTTTCTCTAGCTGCAAAAAGGTGGAGCGAAAAGGAAGAAATTTCTCTGAAAATAAAGGCAAACTTTTGTTCTGACAAAGGACTATATACAAAAAATACATCCTTCTCAAACCTCAAAACCAAAATTCAGTTATAAAAGTTTCCTAAAATTTGCACTTCCCCCCCCCCCCAGACAAAAGTTCCATAATTAGCATTTTAAATGGGTCCCTTTGGTTTACTGCAAAGCACATCAGACTTTTGGTGATATAGTGCCCATATGCACACATCCCTTGTGAGCTCACCTGGTCTTTCTTAACATAATTCTAAGCCTCAGGAACACCCAAAATGGCTTTAAATTTGAACCAATCTGACTGATGCAGAATATATGATAAAAGCTTGAAATAAATGTCAGACATCAGGATTTATTCCTCTTAGGAATTATTAAAAAAAAAAAAAAACTGAAGTGGTTTTAACATGTCCAGTTATATTTTATGTATTTAGCTTCATTTATGTTAATGCCATTCAATACTGATTCAACTGCTATTAATTACAGAAAAGCAAGAGAAAAGCTAACCTTGCACTAGTCACAGACATGAGCAGTGGAACACAGATGCATGTAGTACTTTTCTTATCAAGATATGACTCTCTTTACAGCAGCCTTTTCTTACAGGGGTATTCAAAGACCATTAGCAAGAACACAAGAATGACTCAATGAATCTTTTTTTTTTTTTTAGATCCATGTACCAACATAAATCTATCCAAATGTGCAGATGCAGAAGTGCACACATGTATGAATTCAAACACATAGTGAGAATCCTTCTGTTCTTCAGAACAGCAGTCTTACATATGAATGGGGGAAAAAACATTTAAAAAGAACATATTTTCCATATATTTGGGAAGAAATGCAAAAAGAAGAATTAAACATCATAACAAAATTAAGCATCATAACAAAAGCCATGATTAAAATGCAGATATCTACAATCCCACAGCAGTCCAATATATTAATTTGTCAATGCTGCTCTGACTTCTGAGCTGTTTTTGTTTTCCCTATAGCCTTAGGTTATGCCATGCACCTGTGCAACAGATGGCAAAGCCGTGGGCCACTGCCTTAAAGACCCAGCACAGGGAACTGCAGCCTTCTCCAGACATCTGTATAACAACCAAGGGATTTTCCACCAAAAACCTAGGAACCAATTGTCTAAGTCTCTGAAAAGGGGAATTTTTAGTATGTTTTCAGTGGAAGATGATGGAAAAATTCTAGATTCACTGACAATATTAGAAAATAAATTGGGATACTTTAACAGTGAAGCATTTTCTGTGACTACTTTGGTAAGAGTAATTTCCCCAGGGAAAACCATTAGAAGCAAGTGATACAAGATGAACAAGGGCAGGTCCAGATCACACAAGAGGTAAGGAAAGAATCTAGTAAAGAAACACTGTAAATCTTATACTGGCCTCAACCCACCTTTTAATACACTTCTATTTATTTGAATTTTCTTATAATTCATGAAACTTGGAATTATTCTGATTCATTTAGAAAAGAAAGTAGAAATTTATAATTAATTTTCCATTTTTATAATATTATCCACAGAACAGACCTACCCTTTAGTGGGTCTCACCTGTCAAAGTAGCCATATTTCAGCAACAGCTCAATCCAAGCCTGGTATGATGCCAGATAGTGATTCTGTAGCACAATTTGTGTCAAAGTGAAAAAATGCTTACAGGCTGACAACTTTGTGCTTCTATACTTATATCAGGTGAAAAGGCAGAACAATGGAAAGCTGTTCAAAGAGCAAGGCACACAGACAGGGGTTTGCTTGCACATGGTATTTACCAGGAGATTGCTCAGTAAAATGTAATAAACCCAACATACCCATTTTTTATTTCTACAACTTGTGAGGTTAAAAGATTGCTTACTTCTTTGCATCTTCTAGCCCCCTAAAGTATCAGTGCCTGTGGGAACCCAGACCTGTTCTGACAAGAATACAGCAGTGCTATCAGAAAGCCAAAATCCACTATAGTGAACATTTTATACCAATGCTTTGTAGCACTAAAAAGAAACACTTATCCCAAAACTCCACTGACTGTTTCTCATTAGAACAAAACTTTTGCTCATCTTAATTTTCCTTCATATGTTTCTTCTCTCTGTGTTTACTGTTCTATATCATACAAAAAGATGTGAAAAAGGCCAGATGAAAGAAATTGCAATAGTAGAAAAAGGAACAACCCACCAGAAAAATCTCTCTATTTTTTTTAAATTTCCTTTTCATTAAGAGAAAATCAGTGGAAAATTGGAGGAAAAAAAATTCAGTTCATATTTTATAGCTTAAAATACTATTTCTGTAAGCATTACTGCAGGCCCTAGTAACAAGTTAAACCAATTCAAACTGTGCTGAAGCACCAGTAGAGAACTAAACAAGGGTCAGAAACTGTACAATGATCATCATTATTTTAAGATTTATTACTCAAAAAGAAGACCTACCTTTTCCTCAATGTTGCTTGCAATTAGAGACAGAATGCCAGACAAAGCTTAGAACATTATTAATGATTAAAATCTGAAAGTGGAACCTTTGAAATCAGTTACACAGAACTCCAAAATGGTCTGTAAAAAAGAAACCTCCAATTAATTGTCCAGTATGTCAAATCCCTTTGGTAGAATGTCTCAGGATTCATGATTTTGCATAAAACCATGATAACACCCAGGCAAGGTGGAAATAGAAAGTGAAAGAAAGTATACAAAGAAGTTTCTTTTATATCATACATTGATATATAATTGATATCAGACATTGTCTGATACAGACAGAAAAAATGGCATACTGCACAATTGAGTACAGCAAAGATAGAGACTTTCTCCTAAGATCAGTATTTCCTCACATAACCAGATGCTCTCAAGACCCCAAAACTTAGCACCAGTAAGGTTTTTCTTTATTATTTGCACAAATAATTATCTAATTATGAAGTAACTTTACCTGCATTCTAGAAATACAGCATTTTGACATCACCTTCAAAATGAAACATTCTACAGGAATGTACCATCTGTATCCCATTTATACTGTCTACAATCAAGGCTATCCAAATAAACTTGGTATTAAAAAGTAATCTGCTTAGTGACTCAACAAGCTGGGGGAAGGTGAAGTTATCTGAGTCACAGAAAAGATTCAACACTGTGCAGGCAGATTTTGTTTTATTAACTAGAACTGTGTAGGATTTCATGATCTGAATGAACCCTCTCATTATGAAATGAACTCAAAATCTTCCTAGAGTGACAACATACACACATCTGTCAAATATAAGCAGGAGAGTACATGTACTGCCCATATGCACAGGGTGCCTGTGTTCTGACAAGTAACAAAAAATCCAAAAGCTATATACATGGATGCAGGGGGTAGAGCATCCAGCTGTGTACTCGTTCTTGCTTCAGATACATCAAACCAGAAGAAAAAGCATAAAGAGTGGGTACTAAAAAAACACCAGTTATTAGAGGGGATGTCCACAACAAGGTGCTTATGTTCACTTTGGCATCACTGGATTGAAGCAGGTAAAGAGGAAGACTTTCACCAAAGACTTACAATTCAAGACATTTTAAGAACAGTAGTGCTGTGTTCTTCATGGATATAATTTCAATGACCTTGGGGGCTTGGGAAATCCTAAGGATAAGTGCCAGATTTATTCTTCTGTGCTAATTGAGAAGAGGTTGAAAACAAGTCCATTTATTTCTAAACTGGACAAAGTCCACACAGCTACATGCGGGGTCTTCCCCCCTCCCTAAACAAAGCGTTTTTCTTTCAGAGAAAGTCATAATACAAATAATTTGATGGTTTTAATCAATTAAATAGTTACAAAAATCACTTAAAAATTACAGTTCTAAACCTGAAGTTAATGTCAAATTTATGATTTAATGATGGAAGTACATAGAGGACTGCTACAGCTTTCTTATAAAATGTTCACAATAAAGTGCACCTCTTTCCCAAAGAGCAGTTACTCATAATGCAAACACAGCAAAGGTACTATGATTTGACATGAAAAGTCGCAGGATCAGAGCAAGAAAACCCATTACCACAAAAAAGAAAGTCTTCCAATCATGATGCTGGACTGAGTCTCAACTTACTTCACACATGTGCCACAGGATTTATTACCTATGCCCCGTCCTCTGTCTTCAACAGTTGCTCTGTTTGTTCCTAACCAAGGACAAAGAGTAATACTTCTCCCCATTAGCTGTCTCTAACTCACAAGACTGTCTTGGAAAAAGTGATCAAAAATAGAATAGAATTTTTGAGTACAGTCATAACCTTCTCTAGTGGCTCCATGCATCAGAGAAATGAGATTTCTTTTAACAAAGTGCAGCCTAGTACCATACAAAACAGTCCTTCAGTTCTTTTCACAAGAAAACATAGCATTAAAACCTAGCTAATATTTCACACTTAATTGCGCAGCAATTCTCACAATAAGGGATAGTGAACACCCATAATAAAGCCTACATCAGCTGGGACCATGAAAGTTTACCTCCATTTCTCCTGACTCCCTAACAGGCTAATTTTGGCTGTGCTAACTCCAACCATATTAAAGCCACTCAGAGTTTGTTATTATCTAACTTTTGCCTAAAATACCAACAGCTTTCGACAAAAATTTTCTGCCACTTCTGAGAGACCTATGAGGAAGTAAACACCTTTTATCCACCCATACTAAACAAAAGATGTTAGAATAAACAGGAAAAAAATGTTTGTTTAAATACATTGAAAGAGATACTATCTTACTACTTACATTATCATAATGTTCAGTAGCTTAACATTTCCAAAGAAAATTAATATAAAATCAATAAAAGTCAAGAGACAGATACAAAATATTATTAAAGTTATGGGAAAACTCTTAAATGAAAATATCATTAAAAAGTATAGATGAAAGAAATTATTATTCTTCTTCTTCTTCCGGGTCAAAGATTATTAATGAGCAATAACACTAGCAGCCTTTCTCCCTCCAAATTACTCTTACACTAGCAATAGATCTAATCCAGGTTGATTAGATCATTTAAACAAGGTAGATACTATGCTGCAAAGTCCTGCCACTCTGAGTTGTGTCAATATCAGCAATTTTGGTAGATAAATCAGCATGGAAAATGTGCCAGGAAATATGTGATTTGCTACTACTTCTACTTATTGTATTGCAATAGCTATAAGCATATAGACAGCACACACTACAGGTTTTTGTGATGGTATAATTTTCTTTCTTAGTTCAGAGAGATGATCAAAGTCACACAAAATCACAGCACTCATTAGCATTTTGTGGTGGTAGTTTTTTAAATTGTGTGCATGGAACAAGTAACAGCAGTGAAAGCATTTTCCTATCAGAGTAAAAAAATGTAATGTGAGTATGCACCCATTTTTCTTCAGGGAAAAAGTTACTATTTATGTTGGAGAAGCATAGCAGCCTAGCAGTTCTTTTGCACCCCAGAGAAAGAGAACCACATTGTAAGAAGAGTTTCACTGAAGCTTCCTTAGAGGATGAACAAACCAGTCCTTTGTGCTCCACAGGTAGCTTGTTAATCTCCTGCTGCAAGCTCAGGCTGAGCAGCTCTGATGGATGCCTTTGGAGAGCACACTCCCAAGCATGGATGGCACTATAAAATGTGCTATTGCATCGCTTGTGGGTTGCTCCAAGGCACATTTTCAACACTCAAAATCCCAACTATTTCTTTTGATAAGACTGGTTTACAATAAATGAAATAGAAAAACAATAAAGGCAGGACAAATGATGAGTGAGAGCAATTATCACTAAGCAAAAAATGATGACTCAGATTAGCTTGTTGATGAATGACAAAAGCTTGATAACTGAACTCATTGCGTCTTCACTTTGTTCAGCGGATTTGTAGCAGTTATGGGCAGTTCAGCCCAAATCAATTTGTTAGGAAATGAACTTTAATTATTTGTTTAAAATCAATGCAATTTCAAAGCTGGTTCAAACAGCTTTCCAGTGTGCTAGTGAGAAGATTAAAATTTCTATACTGCTAATAGGTCTACTAACTCCCAAATCCCAAATATAAAGAGACCTTAAAAAAGTATGCATTTTTGGACATCCCCAAACAACTTCTGTGCGAGACATTGAGATATGCAAGAGAATTAGACAAGCATCCACAAACACAAGGTATCAGTAATAGAAACAATACATTGTCAAGTCCAGGATCAAGTACAAATTGTCAAAGCCCATTATCTGCCAATAAAAGGGCTCAATCGGAAAAAATTGGAGAAGCAGATCTTAAAAGTGTAACTCCAGCAGGTCAACTAAGACACAAGGTAGAATCCATTTCAAAAAGTATCAGTAACCCACTGAAAACATCCCTGGAAAACAGTGAGACTTTCAAGAGGCACTGAGAGGAAGTTGTAGCCCCCACAAAACCAGACCAAATAATGAAACAGCATGCCAGAAAATATTGTTGGTTTTTTTTTCCAGCCAGTTTACATCTCTTAGCCAAGGAGGCTCTTAAAACCCATTTTGTAAGCCCGTTATATTTCTGTACTCTGGATCCAGCTATATCCACCAATATTATGTCCTACATAACATTCATCTTTCACTTTGTCCTCTGTTTCACCTAAAAACTCCTACTTTTAATAGTGCTAAGCCTCATCTCTGAAGTAATACTTAACTTGCTAAAGGATAGCAGCTTTGGAAATGAGTACTGCAGAGGTTGCAAAAAAGTAGAGCTGAAGCATAAAAGACTAAGGATCTTTTTCATGCTTCTTGGCACCAATGGAAAATTAATACATAGTTCTCTTCCTGGGAATATGAATAATCAAAGTTAAAGGACAGAAAATCTTCTCCAAAGCATCCTCTCAATTTAACCTCTGTTTAAGTTTGCAATGGAAGTAAGTTTGTTGAAAAAAACCCCTCCTCCAATCTACTAGTGTTTTCATGAAGCTCTGTTCATCACACTGAAGAAAAAAAAAAGGCATTGCAAAGAAACTAGTAAAAATCTTTTCTTTACCTTCCTTCAATTTCCAATAACAATAACCTCTTCATTAAAAAATCTTTTCTAGATATAACTGAAAAATATCCCTCTTCTTCTCCCATCCTGCCTCTGTCGTGTTCTCCATCTCATAATGCAGTTATTCTACATGATTCATAGCTATCCTGTGATTATTTCAACATCTATGAAAACTGAGTTTTACTGAGAAGAAGTTTACTTAAAAGATCTTTTGCTGTCTACTATTTTTTGGTTTTTTGCTGTCTACTATTTTTTTGGTTTTTGTTTTTTGCTGTCTACTATTTCCTGTGTCATTTTGTCTTTCACAGAATTAGGACTGCACCATTAGATCATTAATATATAAGTAGATTTGCAATAAGTAGTTATTATCATGCCTCTATCCATGCAATGTAATTGCTCTTTTTATATCACTCCTTTCCCTGCACATATAGAGGAAAATGCATGTTGAAAGATTTAGTGCTGTCAGATATCCTTGGCTGTCTCCCTCTGTTGAACTTTGCTTACAAGTCTCCTGCTCTGTCACAGGTTGGTAGATAAGCACAGAACGGATCAGTGGGCAAGAGGTCTGCACCTAAGAATTTAACAGTACTTTAAAAGTATTCATCAAATTTTATGCTACCCTGGAGAAGAATTTCACAGGGTTTGGATACTTTGCCACCTGTTCATTTATGCATTATTTCAAAGGGAAAATCAAAATAATCTACATGACCAATTTTGTGATTTGAGCTCTGTAGGTCATTTATCTCTGAAGATTTAAGATACTTTGGCTATAGTAACTACCACATTTTTATTATCAAGTGCATGATATAAGGAAATTTTATTTTCAATACAAAGTTTCAAGTACTAAGGACCACAGAAGGTATTTTCACTAAATATTGACAGCTCCCAACTGATTTCGCAGGAGCAGTGAGTGGCCAAAATCTTGTGACTTTTTAGAAAGATTAAAGTAACAGCAACAAATGAAGTAACAGTCTGGCAGACCAACTATCTGCTCAGGACTTTGTGAGGACACTCCTATGTATTTTTCAGAATTTTACCTGCCCACTTATTTACTTCATTTATCATCTGATTCGAGGACATTATATTTTTGCTATAGGCATTATTCAGAGAGGTGTAAAAAAAGAAAAGAATTTATAAATATATTATTTTTTGTCTACTCTTTGATAGTATGTTCTTTCACTCTTGCTTCAAAAAAGTACCTTTTTTGAAGGCAAGAAATGAAACATCTACTATTTGAAAAAGTTTCCTGAAAAAGGACACTGCTTGTGAGTATTCAAATAGTATAGATAGTCCAGCACATATTGATTCTGACTCTATGATTAATGGAAGCTCTGAAACCTAATTACAATACTTAGAAAAGAGTAGGATGGTATTATTCTCCTGGAAGCTGCTACCATTTGTGGGTCATGATTCTAACATGAAAAGGTTTGGGCAGAATGAAATATTACACATTTGTTGATACCTTTTAGTTCATCAACCCACTGTGAATAAGACATGTAGAAGTAACACTTATTCAGTAACCACTACAACCTGAAATAAAGTTACTGACCAAAGAGAAAATATAGACTTGAGAGAAAAATCCTTTAGCTTTCAGTTCTAGCTCTCAAGGACCAAGTATTCTTTATATAAAAGGGTCCAAAGGAAAGATAGGAACACTACAAGAATAATTCCAGCACTAATTTTTGATCTGCCTATAAAAATTAAAATACAGCTGTCATAAACCAAGGATTCCATCTTGATCTGATCTGCATTGGAGCAGTTAGGATGCTTCACTTAGTTCTGTTTCAAACATTAGTTCCAGAAATCAAGTGGCAGTCAAAAATTTAGTAGAGACAGAGAAATCTCATTACTTGAGAAGAGAGAAAGACATTAAGTAAAAGCATTTGGAATTCCAAATACTTGATCAAGGAATTAATTGTGACTTTCAGGACTGATGTAAAATGGTGGGAATTTATAATTCTAACCAGTTTGACAATTAGCTCACCTTTCTGGAAGCGTGCTTTTGTATCTGGATGTCAGGACCTTGCTTAGTTACCTCTGCTTAGTGAGCTAAGCTTGCTATTCTGGAGAAGGTAGCCACCTAAAAATCACAATGGAAGTTGCTTCCTTAGTTGCTGTATTAGTATGCTAAGGCTGAAAAATGCCACATAACTAGTCTTTCCTACAGGCTCTAGAAATAACCTAGGCTATTCAGAGCTCAATCATGCTGCCCAGAAGCTGAAATTCAGACATGACTAGATGTGGTTAAATTCAGAGCTGAAGCGGCTCAAAAAATCAGAGATTATATAGAAATAATTTCTGGAAATCAACTGACAATCAAGGTAAAATGGAAAGGGCGTGGAGGCAGTTCCATTTAATGGAGAGAATGAAGAGTCATCTTGTTCAATAGTGTTTCTGTTTTTCTTTTACCTTAGGAGTCTTAACCTAGAAGCTGACTAAACAACTCATTATATTTTCAATTTATTATTATAGCCTGACATCTTTGACAATTAAAAAACATTTATCATTATGAATTGTGAAATGATGCAAAATGAAGCAATGATCCATTTCCAACGTGATAACCAGAACAGCTGGAAGAAGTAATGACAATCAGACTGCTGTTCAAATGCCTGAGCCTTTCAGGCTCAAAGAAGAATATTATTCCCTCTAACTGGGCTTCTCATTATTCTCTTTGGGTAGTTAGGGATGAGCACTCAACAGTGCACTGGATTCGCTTATAAAATGGAAAGCAGCCAAAATATGAAGTTGCTACTTAGCCCTACTCTTCATCACACATTCTGTTACCTCCCTGCTTTTCTTTGAGAAACAGGACAAAAGCAAAAGTACAGGTTTTTCAGTGCTTTGATACTTAAGCTTATTTATAAAATTGAAATGTGTGTGTCAGAGCTCATACATCCAAATGGAGAAAAGCAAAGGAAGTTCCCTTCTTCAAAGAAAGAAATGTGTTCAAAGATACATTCAAATTCTGACACACCTCCCAGCATTGAAAGTACTGTGGGGAAACTGTGCATTCCCTATACTGATATTCAATGTGAGCTTTCCTATGTACTATATTGCTTTTTAATGAGAGCTTTCCCTCATGCTCACCTATCTTTACGTTCTTCTTCTGCCCTCTCAAATCAGTAACCAGATCCATATACAAAAATAAAATAATTGTAACTATTTTACCTAGGTGGGCTTTTTTAAATCAAACACCCTAGATATACTTTAATGGACAATGAGAACAAACTGAAACAAGTATTCACTTTCCATTCTTCTTATGTGTGTACAAGAGTAGGTTATTTTCCCCACATTCATTCTAATTCTAATTAAGTCCTCTCAAAATCCCTGATTCCTAATCATTCATTCCATTTTCAAGCTTTCTAAGCAGAACACTTAATTCAAGTGACACCCATGTGTCTCAGTTGTTTTAATTTTTACTGGTTTTTGACACAAGCAGTACTGGATTATAAATGTGTAAAGCTACATAAAGGCATAGAACATCATATTTCTATTTTTTTGCATATTTTATCAGCATTTCATTTAAAGCTATGGAGCATTAGCATCTACATTAATTCTCAGTGAATGTAAAGCTATTGCCAAGAAAGCAGCATTTCTAGCAACTCAACAGAATATGATTTTCTTAATATCCAAAAATTTTCTACTCAGGGAAACATTTTTTAGGATTAATCAGTAGACTAGAGGTTTTTCCACTACATTTTTCTTTCAAGACCATGCTGCAGTCATCATCCCCTGTGACATATCACCTCAAAGCACACATCTCTAGCGAAATCCAAGTAACATTGTAAAGAGTGAACAAAGAAACTTCCAAAGCATGTTCCTTACACTAGACTCTATCCAGTGTGCCTTTTACAGGGTGTCATCCTGCAGGAAAGCAGCCACTAACAATTTTGCTAGTTAAATGAGAAATGTAGTGTCTGCAGTTCATAGAGGGAGAAGATGTACATGCTTTTGTGCTTCTTCTTAACATTATAAAATACGACAGGGAAGGATGGAGTTATATTGTCAAGGACACACCATAACTAATCTTTTGTCTTCACAAACCTCAAACATTATGTTCCAGATAAGCTGACAGCATTTTCAGGCTATGGATGGAAAATTCTTCCCAGGATGAGACTTTAGAACTACCAAGCAATCCAAACAGGATTGCCTATCTTGACTAGACACTACCATTCAGTCAGCATAGACAGTTAGTAAAAGAAATCATTATACAATTCCTTGGTCTCTGACAAGAGACCACAAGGGGGATACTCTAAAAGAAACCTTCCTGAAATAAAACAGATGGAAGGAACTGATAAAAATAGTTTTTTCTTCAGATACAGTACCCTTTTCTTATGTCAAGGACATCATATATTAAGTTTAAACTAGTCTTAACTTGGGAAAACAATATATAAGACACCAAACTGCAAGATCTACAAAAATTACTTTAGAAAATGCTTTTCCAAAATGCTTATTCAAAATCTTATTTCACCTACTCAAAAATCAAGATGTGGTAACTGCATTCTGCAGATGCAGTATTTCCTTACTTATGTCTTTACTTCTAAGCTAGTGATAGTTTTCACATTTCACCTTCTACCTCCTCAAAAAAACCCCCACTTTTTAATAACTGTGCTCATAGACAAGGAGCTTCCAGAATACCTCATCCAATATGATTTTTTTTCTAAGTCATGGGTGCTCTTCAGGACAGATTATCATAGAGTCACTGAAACACTGATGGTGTTACCAGGTATGGTAACTCAGCCACTTCCCTGGGCAGCCTGTGCTCTGGCAGCTGCAGCTCCCAGCCAGTCTCAGCAGTCCCTGTGGTCTTCTCAGCTCAGGAAACCTCCCCACAGGCAAGTGATCCACCACTCAGTTGCAGGACAGGCTGGTGCCGGAGCAGTTCAGCTGGGTGAATGAAGGTATTGGCAAAGGGTCTTTCTGAACCAGCAAATACTTAGGCATCTTCTAGTTTTTAATGTAAGATGTCATGATACTAAACTAATGAACGCACAATGGGAATATTATTTGCTTGACTTAAAGAATTTCAAAATAATTTTCAAACTCCAGTTATTGAGGTAACTTGAAAATAAAAACGTCAGGTTTTTAATTTAATCTTCTGTATATGATATTTGTGTTCCTCATTTTGGAGGAAAGAATCCACCCAAAACTGGCATCCAGATACTTAAGTTCTGTCAGTCATTAGAAGTAGAGCAGACACTTGACTTGCTGGCAAAGAAAGTCTTTCAACTTTCATGGCAGAGACACAATATATTGGACTGTTGTCACTTTATGTTATTTCTTCCCAATGATTCAAGCTAGTTTATAAGCTCCTTAGATCAGGATTTGTAGCTTTAATACCAAATGTCACACAGAATTATAGTCAGACATACAAATGTTAATATACCAACAATTGACCCTATAGGCATCTACAAATTCTGATCTATCAATGGCTGTCAACACGAGTCAGTACTAACAGCAGACCTGGCATAAGTTATATTTTACAATTTTTCCAACAGGTTAAAAAATATTGCTTTTCCCCATTCTCTTCTTTTTTCGGCTCTAGGTTCCCTCATCCTATTTACACTTAGTTTTAGAAAGCATCTGCAGGGATTTCTTCTAAAATTTCAAAGCCTCCTTATTCCCATGGGTAAGTCCCATACAACTGTGCACTGAAGTCTGCCTATGAGTTGTTCTATACTGAGGTCTTATGTAGCCACACATCTCTATGGCAATGCTCACAAACAGAAAGCAAATTCTTCTCAACAAGTACAGGTGACAGTTTAAACAAATGACTAAAATACTTGCCAAACTAAAGTACCAGCCTTGCTGGATTGAAAGCAGAAAAATTTAGGAGTAATGAATTTGCCCAACAGAGTTTAAAAGGTCATGTTTATGAGCACATCACAATGTCTGTAAGCTTCCTGCAGGTCTAATCCTATTGTTTAAACTGTGTATTTTAACCTCCATCCAAAAAGACAGTAGGAATTCCTCATCAAGTTGAAAAATCAGCTTGAGGCTTTCCTTTGTGAAGAACAAAATAGTTTTGAAAATGACCAGAGAGTGTTTGAATCAAAATTAATTCTTCAAAAGTCAGACTAGCAGATATGGTTGATATTTCAATAGAAGAAAACCTTTGCTGTAAGTATTTCAGACAAAAAGTGCAATTATTCTTGGAGATGGTTTTGCATTAGTTTATATTTAAGAATAAAAAATTACTTTAGAGGACTAGTAGTATCAGAAAAACAAAGCTATTTCAAGTGCAACAATTTTATAGGGCAATATACTTCTACAGTACTTTATACTTTATTTATTTTACTTTCTGGATGTGTAGAAAAATTTATACTTTTTTCTATTAAATACCTTCTCAGTGACAAAGCATTAGGAATGGAGAATGAATTTTTCATGAGAAAACACTGCTTAGGCTATGACAGGGTCAAACTCTTCCCCTTGAGCTCTGCCAATGTACCTTAAAATTTTCCTCAAAGCTCTATCCCTTGGAGTCAAATAATGCAGAAAAATTCAAACTCCTCCTCAAATGTTCTTCCCTGATGAATGTTGAGAAATTTCTAGTCACATATGCAGGAATAGAACCAAACATCTTTAAACGCTCTACAATAGATATCAAAAAAATCTCTTGTTTTGTCATTATTTTTTTACTGATATGTTCTGAAAGCCTCAAAAAATATTTAACTATCCCAACAAGTATCTAATTTTCTTAAAAGCATCTGAAGGGAAAAAAAATCATAAACCTTTTATCTAAATCGCTGGGGTTTTTTCAATGCCAAAGATCCAGAGGAGATATTTAGTTATGTCAGACACAAAAAGATAAGCATATCTTGCTTCAGGCTTTTGGACAGCTTACAAATTTTTTCCCTCTAATATATATATATATATATTTTTTAAATAGATTTGAAGTCAAGCCTGCCTCCTAGCAGGAACTATTCAAGATTTATATAACTATTAAAAACATCGCAATTACTAAAGACTATCTAAGAGGTGAATGATGGGCTTCAGAACATTTCATAAATGCAAAACGTTCCCCACTGGTGATTTCAGCAGTGAGCCCAAGGACTCCATTTACCACTGACCTGGGTACCAGTTCTTTTCCAGGACAGCAGAAAATATCTTTTTGGCATAGATAAAGGAATTTTCCCAGTTATATTTTAGGCAATCTTCTCTAGCTCAAAACTTAGAATGAGGTTTTCATCTTCATTCTGCTTAGTCTGCCATATTCTTAAAGCTATTTTGTAAAAACATGCATCCTTTTATTTTTTAGCTCTATTGATTCAGAATTTTTGCCCTCCTTTTATAGTTTTCTATTCATTTCTTTTGCTAGTTGTCATTCACCTACACTGTTTTCACCTCACTTGACCCTCAGTGAAAGCAGCCACTCTGGCAACAAGACCAGTTTGCTTGGCTGCAGTCGCCAGTCCTCATTTCACATTGCCTTCTGAGCTCTCAAGGCAGATCCTAAAACTGCCCTGTGAAGTCCATCCTGTGAGTGCAGCAATGATGAAAGAATCAAGTATATAATTCTCAAATGTGTTAACTTTATCATCAACAGTGGATCACAAAGAGCACAGAAATTACCATTTTGTGGAGTTGTTGGGAAGTACTTAAGAATTCTGGCTCAGCACCATCATTTCAGTATTTACTTTCTTTCTTGCACATTTTCAATTCCTTTGCCTTTACCTTCAGCTCCAGAAAAAGAAAACTCATTTCAGACTCCCTAGAGCCAAGGGAAAGGCTTTCACAGTCTAATAACCTTTCAACCAGTAGAGACAAGTGGTATTATCTCATTTGTCACACATAAATTCAAATTTTGGAGTTATCTGGTAATAATGCAAACCTCAGAAAACACAGAGAAGAGGAAACAGAAAAAAACAAAATTAAAATTGTTAACAGCTTTCATCCAGGTGCCAGAGCATTTTATGGTTCAATCTAATTCAGCCGAACTTTTGAAAATTCAGCACTTTAAAAGGCAGTAAAATATTTAATGGGAATTGAAAAATTGTCTACCTCTACGTGGCCAGCATAGATGGATTCCTAAACAGTTTACTGTACTCAATCACTTTTAAGGGAAAGTGCAAAAACCTTTTTACACTTCTTATAAATGCATGTAAGGAAAGAAAGCTTTGTAGAAAGCATTGTAAGGACATACCAAATATTTCTGTCTGTGGATTGAATATCCACAGATATTCAATCTTAGTAACATGTATAAACAAATTTTTAAAGCTTTGGCATGAAGGTACACAGCAGCTCCACCTGTACACAACAAAGGTTATGATGCTCCAGAATTGTGAATCCCAGACTCCTCTCTGTTCCTAATAAGATCTGACTAGATCTTTCTCTAGTCTAGTGAGAAATGTCATAGGAAAGTCTGTATCTAGAAGAGGGGAAGAGGAAAGACAGTTTTTGGACTTTTAGAAGACAATTCTCTGAAACAGAAATTCAACCTATGGGAAGAAATTTAGGAAAAAAAGGTGAAGCAAAAAAGAAAAACAAAAAAAAAAAAGAGAAAGAGGATGACTTTTGGAAGTAAGATAATTGTAGAAGTTGAATAGATTAACTTCTGTCATTAATACACAAAAGGTGCATACAGAAAACTGAATTCTTCTAGTGGAGTGGGAAGAGTGTCAATGTGTAAATGAAATCACTCAGCCTGTACAGCACAAGCTGCAGCAGTTTTAAACACCAGCTGTAAATAAATAAGAGTTTTCCCACTGGTTTAGCATGGTAAAATAGGTACTAGGTTAGCAGCATGAAGATATTGGATAACCTGTGATAGGCACAGCCTGGGTAATGGCAGGACATTCTGAAATGTCAGGAAACAATGTCCTACATATTCCAACATTTAAACTACTGTGAGGTATCACATTTCTGCTGTTAAAAAACAAGTTTCATAGATGTAATTCCTCTGTCTTCCTTTTGATTTTAAAAGAAATTCTGACATAAAAAATTTATTCTTTTTAATTCTATCCACAGCAGAGATTCCCTTACTACCCTCCTTTATTTGGTTCTCATTATCCTGTATGATAGAGATCTGCTGATAAGCAACATAACTATTAAAAAAAGTCTTGGAAAGAAAAAAAAAAGTTACTCTGAATTCAATTTATAAGCATTCAATTCAAATCTCAATATTATGTGATAAAAAAGGAACACTTCAAATACCAATTAATGTCTTCTTTACAAAAGAAACTTTCAGACACCATATTATTTTGCGTTAAGAAGTTTTTGGAGAGTTTAAATAATGCATTTAATTCAAAACATACCTTTTTTGAAAATTACCCAATATGAAAGGAAAAGAAAATAAATTGACTAGTTAAAAATACTTTAAAAATGAATTGACACATTGTGTCTCAATTCAGGTGTGAGGGAAGAACTGTTTTGGCTGACCCTGAAACAATCTTTTCCTTTCCATTAGTTTTCAGTTCTGCCTTCAAACTGAATGTACTTTTTCCTTCCTCTTCCACTCTACTGTGCTTATCTGATTTTCCAAACTGCAGCAGGGGAGCTATCCAGAGAATATTTATTTGAGCACGCTAGTACGCAAAGAGGAGAAAATGGCAAAAAGCTGAAATAACACGACACAACAAAATTACATTGTTATTCCTACCCAGGGATTTTTAAATTTCATATCAATACTTTCCTAAATGTAGTAATTATCTCTCTCAGATAACAATGGGAATGCTACATCAAAATAAATTTTTAAATCTGTTTCTGTTGTATCGAAGCATGGTAGCAGATGCCCTTAACTTCACACATTAGATTTCCTGACCAGAAAGTAAATGGTTCCACCATGTTTCCCATGAACACTTCCTGTACAGAAGAGTTTTAACAGGCTTGACATATCATCAGTGCACTGCAATCACTGTGCACTCATGGTAGAGTTGATTTGCATACATACACAATTCTGAAATTATTTTCAGAAAAAGTAGAAGACAACATGAAACCAGAGGACCAGATATTGTTTCTTATGAGGAATCAAACTTTCAGTGGGATTTGTTAAAAGTCATCCAGAATGATTGAGGTAGATGCATTCTACAGCAGTCCATTAGAAACAAGGTCATACCCTTTGGTTTTTCTCATTACTGAACCATAACACCAAGAGCAAAAAGACTGCCTTAAAGAAGGGCTGGAGGGGTTGTTAGTCCTGACAGACAATAAAGCTTCTATATGGCCAGGGCAGCTGAAGAACATTTAAGTGTTAAAGCCAGGCAAGGACTGTGAAACCAGCTTTACATTAAGTTGTGCCCTTAATGTAAAAAGCAGGAAAGGGAATGTGGGGTTTATATGAGAGAGCAAAAAATATAGCAATATAAACTATATAAGGGTAAGGACCAATCTTACAATTTTCAAAATACTGAGATCAACTTAACATACTAGATTGTAACTGTGATCTGAGAATAAAAATTCAGAAAGAACCTGTTGGAAAAGTACTGAATAAGCCATCAACAAACCAATAGCATTCAGCTAAGCAGAGAAAGTCACCCAGTTCCAACTGTAACTCACACTGTACAGATTACAATCTGTCATGGTAGAGATTCAAAATTATGCTAAAAAAACACCTAGACAGAAAATTTGTGAAGCCCAGAAGTCAAAGTCCATACGAAGAGCACATGGAACTACACATGCTATGACAATGCCAACAAACCAATGCTTTTCTGTGCAAAAGCAGACAACCAACCCACTCACCTTGTGCTTGATAAACATTATTCCCACCCCCATCACTTAGACATGAGAGCCCTAAACCAGCATGTGTCATCAAACCTCTTTTCATTGATCTTCCAAGGATTATCTACCTCCTCCTCTAAATCTGTTTTCTCATCTCTCAGTCTTGCCAACAGTCACACAAAAAATATTTCTTATCTACTTCATGAATCTCAATCATTTTATGGTAAATATACTGCTTTAATTTTGTCTTAAATTGCATCTTTTCAGTAATTTCAACTCTCGCAATTTCCCACAAATGGAACTTTTTTTTGTATTATGGTTATCTTGGTAATTGTAACTGCACAAGGACCAATAGCCTGTCAGCCAAATACACAGGAGAAAACTTTATTGTGCTTATGGTTAAAATTATGCAATCAAGATCTATTTTGTAATAGGTCATTACCATGTCTATCACTTTTATAACTAAAGTGAGACTCAGCTCCACTGTACACTCAAAAACATTGAGCCAAGTCATAGAAACCAATTAGCTTGACAGAGCAGGATAAAAATAACAATTTGCAAAACACTGTGATCCAGCTTGGAAATATGGAAACATCTCCTTGAACAACTGATAATGTTTTTAAGGAAAAAAATCTCAACCATGTTATCCAGATGTCTGTCATAAAGGTGACATAAAACTTGGAGGGTGGGATACATGGGGAAAGAGCTCTTGTTCCAAGGGTACAACACACCACTGAATGCTTTCTGGACATGGAGCCCTGCACAAAAAATCCTTTTCTGGAGCCCAGAAAAAACCATCTACACAAAAACCTTATCTACTTGATCCTACAAGAAACGAAAGCCCTAAAGTGAAATATTTTGGCTTAAAATTTCTTTATATAAACATTGTTTTAAAAAGTTCTACCAGTCTGTGGTTTTTCTTGGTGTATACCTTCATGACAAAGCAACCTTGCAGTCTCAGGAGACAGTGCAAAATGTCCTAAAATCCATAACATTTTTCTGCATAGCAATCTACTGAACAGGGCATTTTTGTGATGTTTCCAAGCTTCTCTTAAGCATTCCTTGTCCCCAACCCTCAAACAGCTTTAAATCCTACGGATACTTTGTTTTATTTATAGTTCTTTACTTAAAAAAAGAGGTTTTGGGGTTTTTTTTAATAATTTACTTCTTTTTCCATTAGGAATACATTCAGCTTTTTAGGCCACTGTCAAAGTATAAAAGCAAACAGAATCCTCCAAAAGAATTGTATGCTCGAGAGTAGAAGAGGGGTAAAATTAGAGATGACAATCTCTCCCCTTAGTCCTTTCTGCAACTTTTACTGCAATATCCTGGCAAAAGCATCATATTCTGTGTCACTTTAGTTTCTGTATGTATACACCTGGGAAAATTGCAATGGTAGACAAATTTATATCAATCAGTCTAGGACCGTTAAAAAATAGAACTCCAAACATACAGAGCATACAGTAATTTCATATATATAGTTAATGTAAAATCACACACAAAATCCATCTGTAATTAAAATTCTTCAAAATAGCTTAACATATCCTGTGGTACACCTGTCTGAGAATCTTTAAAATAGATTTTCCTCTATGAGAGAGGGAAACATAATTAAGCTATATTTCCCACATACCTGAATCAAAAACTGATGTACATTTTCTTTACATGTTTTCAGGTTTCATGCCTTATCACTCCCAGGTGTACTAAATTTTAAGTTACAGAAATCACTATTTCCCCACTTTTCCTACCAATTCTCAGTTATTCTTGCCCTAGTCCATCAGTTCATAAAAGCAACTGTCACTTTCGAGGTTGAGATTGTACTTCTACTATTTTCCTTCCTAAAGTCCATTAGAAAATCGCAAATATAATAATTATGTTCAAAAGTTTGACTTCTAAGCCAAAATTGAGGAAAGGCAGCAAATTTTCTAGTAACACTTTAAGAAGCAATAAGTTATTACTGTTCCCCCAGATTTATTGAAAAAATTCAGTCTACAACTGAAATCCCAATGGTCTCAGTGAGATTACAGGCGAGTCCCATGGAAGCAAAAGGTTTAGCAAGGAAAACACAGGACCCTTGGTTCTAAACATGTTATAAGATACACAAATGTCTGTCATACATGTGACACCAGTGGTGTTTTGTACCTTATAGTACTAAGAATATTATGATCATTCAACCTTTTCCAGATCAACAAAATGCAGACAGAGAAGCAAACTCCTACTAACTGGCTTTACAGGTAATCGTCCTTAGATATTTGCAGCACACAAAACTCATTAATTCCATTCAGTGAAGACATGCTCTGTGAAACAAGGACACAACAATGTCAAAAAATCCCCAAGAAAAAGACTGTTAAAATATAGGTTCTAACACTCTTTTCTGAGTAAACAACTAGCAGAAGATAAGCCTCTGAAGAGATGAGCACTGTGACAAGACTCAGAGAAATGTGACATTTGAATGTCTTCTCAAAGTTCATTCAGACTATGCAAACCCCTTCTATTTAAACAGTTTGTTCCAAAGCCAACTTCACCACAGACAAGGTGTCTGGCAAATAAGACTTTCCATTTTCTTTTCCTACAATTAATTAGATTTTAGTAGCAAATAAATTACAGTAAGTGCTTTCAAAGTTCAGGGGACTTGTACTAATCATGGAATTCTAAAAAAAAGATATGAAGGAAAAAAAAAATATTCTCTCTTACAAGATTTTTTGGCTAGTTTTTTTTCCAACTGGAAATCTAGTTTAGGATACCTGTCTAAAACCAGTTGCATTGCTCAGTTGAGTAAAACAACCTGTGGTTTTGGTAAAGAGAATTAAGACCCTGAGGCATGTCAGTATTATATATTAGTATCTGTGACTAGCAACAGCTAAAAATAACTCTTCTAACTGAACACTGACTTTGATATAAATAAATTCAATTGACTGTCCAACTCATTTTTTCCTGTACCTGGACAGCCACCCAAATCAGAACTGTGAAATAATCTATGTTGTCAGGGTTTTTGTTTTTTAATAAAAGATCATACCTCTTCAGGTTGCAGCTGGGATAGAGTCAATTTTCTTCCTAGAGGCAGGGAGAGTGCTGGGGTTTTGCACTTAGTATGAGGATAATGCTGAAAACACAGATGTTTTAGTTGTTGCTTAAGAGTGCTCACCTTAAGTCAAGGACTTTTCAGTCTTCTAATGCAAAAATCTGGGAGGGAGAATAGTGGGGCAGCTGACTCAAAGTACCCAAAGGGCTAAGCCATAACATAGACCAGCATGCTGTTATATCCCCTTGGAGGAGTTGGCTGGAAGGTGCTGATTGGTGCTTGGGAGCAAGCTGATCATCAGTCAGTGGGTGGTGAGCAACTTGTGCATCACTTGTCTTTCTTGGCTTTTATTTTTCTCTTTACCTCTTTTTGTTGTTTCTCTTTTCATTACTAGTATTAACATAATTAAATTTTATCATAGTTTGTTTTTCTAAAATGTTTCCTATCCCACAGGTTTTACCTTTTTCCAGTTCTCCTCCCTATCCCACTAGGGGGCTGGGGTGTGAGCAAGGAGCAGTCACCAGCTAGGGTTCAACCAGGACTGACAGTCAAGGGTGAATTTTTGGACAGAGGTTGTAGCTAGGAAAAAGCAAGTAGAGAAAGCAGCAGCAAATAAAGGTTTGATTTACTGATGAAGGTCCCCATGAAAATCATCCAATGTGGCTGAATAAAAAATTACAAAGACACACACAGACTGGGACTCAATTGAATATACTAGAATTTTTTACTAGAATTGCAATGTTTGTTTTAGAAATGTTGATAGAATCATAGAACAGTTTGTGTTGGAAAGAAACCCCAGTGATCACCTAGTTCATTACCCTGGAAGCCCAAGAGCAAGGAATGTTCAGTACTGCCTTTGTTTCAAGAGAGAAGACTATGGTCAACACCATGCCTTTAATCAATATTTTGGAAAACAAATCCATGAAAATATAAATTATTCTTTATGGTTTTCCATTTCCTGAGCTTTTTCCTCTCTTTCAAAAGGCTGAAGCTGGATTTATATACATCCTTTACCTCTTATAAAACTTGCTTCCAGTTTGTTAGGATAAATCACAAACAGCCAAAATATGAGATAAGACCTTTCCAACAAACAACAGCTAAAAAGTAATTTAATAGAAAATAAGTTAAGTGAATCATTATTCATTTTGTCTCTTCATTCTATAAGCTAAGACAGAACATGCTGATAAGCATCTTTTCTTCTCTCCTATTATTATGGATAGTGGTACAATATTTAACTTTTCATTAGCCCAATACTGTATTTGTGTACTTGGACCTACAGCATAAATCAAATTTGCCATGCTACATGTTTATGTATTTCTTTTGGGGTTTTTTAGGTTTTTTTTTTTCCCTTAAGCAAGTTATATTCCATAGTGAAAAAATTTTTCTGCTTTTAAAGCAGAAAAAAAAAATCTTAAACTGAGCTCTGAAATCCACAATTAAGGTAACTAAAAAACACTTGAGCTTCACAATTGTGAGGAACACTGTCTCCTAAAGCAGCAGCTACTAAGTTTCAGATGCTAGACCAAATACTCACGTGTAAAGTGAAAGTCATGCACCTATTTCTAAAATCTGTCACATTGCAATACCATTAATTACCACTCATTTGCATAAATATTCTTCATTAGAAAATGCATTCACTGTACTTGCCCATCATTAGTCACCTGTCTAAAGGAAGATGATTGCAAATCCCATGTTACCATCTTACTGAAGAATATAAATTGTGAGGATGGATGGCTAACTGTCAATGCCCATCCTCACTAACAACATGAGAAGGAATGAATAAGTAACAGTTTAAGGCATTATCAATCCTACAATACCATATATACACTCTTGGGGAGAGGGAAACATTTTTTTCTTAAGGTGAAATTTCAAAGATGAAACAGTCCTTACCAATTATTAATCAGGTAGTATAAAAATAGTCTAGGTGAAACGAACACTTTTCACATCACCATATTAAATTCAAAATTTATTAATATGTAATTGATAGGTTTTTTTAATGAGAACTCTCTACAACAAGCAAGATTGACAGAAATGGAAGCCCAGGCTGGTTGACACCTAGTCATCCAGAAAAATGTCCAGTCACCAAACTGTTCAAGGAGCTGTTCTTTTATATCAATATATTGACATATTATTTGAACTAAAAATGATCTTAAGTGCTGGTAATGGCTTTTTTTTTTTGAGAACTTTGTCTTCATTATATCTCAGTAGTTTCATATAGCCAGAATTAAAATGCACTGTATGACACTGTTTCTGCAGCTACATTCCTGTCCTATATCAAGAAAGTACAGTGCAGATCTCAGTTTTAAATCATTAATTTTATTGGAATGAAAATATCTTAAAGACTTAACCTCCCCCCAATTTTCCATCCAGGTATAACTCTTCCTTCCTTATCTCCAAAACACCATTAATATGCTTTGCTATGAGTTCTTTATATTCCAAACACAGTCCTCTCCAGTTGCTTACATCTCTTCACTGTCCTGCCAAACAAGGGGATTTCATTGGCAAATAACCTGTTGGTTATTTGGCCCCATTCCCATCACTGACAGGCAAAGCCCAACTACCCCATCATTCTTCCATAAACACCAACAGATATGACTATCCTGCAACAGCAAAATATTTCTTTTTTTTCTATAGAGTCTTGTTTCCTGAAACTCCCCGTGTGCTTCTGAATGCTGCACTGCCTAATCTCTTATATATATTTTACTTGTGTGTGTGCTTTCCTTTACTTATAGCACTTTAAATTTATCTTCACACAATTTTGTATATTTTCTTTTTAGGTCATTCCTCCCCAGGAGCCACAAAAATGTTACATTCCAACACCGTCTTCCCGAGCATCCAACAGTCCTCCCAAGATGCTGTCATGTACAAATATATTCATTATTACTTCACACACATTCTTAATGAAAATACCAAATCAAAGGCATAAGAAAACCTTCTGCTTCTTTAATTGCCAGTAATAAACTTTTCACCACCATGTTGACTAGGCACAAAGAGCACAAATTAGTGTCTCACTGTGCTAAACACTATACAACAAACCAGCAGCCCTTGGAATAAAGCATTTGTTGATAGATGTACTCCAAGACAACAAATGGATGCGGATCAACAGGCAAAAAAGATATTTGAAAGTATAACTAAATTTTTTTTGTATCTTAGCACATCTGAGATAACAGAATTCACATGCTCAGAACAGAAACCCAGGAGAACCCATTGTGTGAGCTTGCAGCATATGTGCCACCACACAGCAGTGGCCTATATATACTATCCTTTTTCTTGTGGAAAAACTTCTACAGAAATCTGCTTCATATCCATAAATGGAGAATTCAAGTGGGAGACTGAGACCCCTCAGTTATGTAACAGAAATGAAACCATTTTTTGTGAAGGAGGGCATGCCTCTCCTGGTGTAGATACACCTGTGTCTGTAAAGCACAATCGTCACACTCATGGACAGATACTGCATAATATGTTATCTTGTAAGTGGCTACACACCTTTTAGCATCTTTCCCAAGTAAGGCTGTCATTCATGACACCAGAAATGTCAGAGGAAAGTTTGTGTGCATGGTGATGTTTACATATACACACAAGTTATACTTCAATTTCCAGCACAGAAACTGCTGCTGGAGGGAGAAGTACCATAAATCAGCTTCAGAACAGTGAGAAATTATTCCCAGTACCTGAGTGTACATATTTCAGCCATGCACAAGCTTGGAACAAAAACAGTAGGTTTAACAAAATCAAAACATAGAATCTTCATAACCTGCTAGACTTATAGCATATGATGCAAACAAAGAGGGTTTTTTTTTTCCTTTGGGGGAGAAATAAATACAAACAACAACAAAAAAAAAAACCCTGCTCCAAGTTCGTTGCTATCTGACAATTAAAGCCTATGACCACAATGTTCAAAATAATGTATTACAATTTTATTTGGTGGGGTTTTTTGCAGATGTTTGCAATTTTTGGTTGGTGGGGTTTTTTCTCTTGTTTTTTAAGTATTCCCAGTGATGACTCAATAGGCAGACTGGAAGCACTCAGAAGCACAGAGTGGTTGAGGCTGGAAGTCACCTCTGGGGATTACCTTAATTCAACTGCCCTGCTCAAGGGGGATCATATCCAGGCTGTTTTCCAGTATCCCCAAGGATATTGTACAACCTCTCTGAGTGACATGTTGGGGAATCAATCACCGCACAGTAAGAAGCTTTTCTTTTCACAAACCTAGAAATTCCAGTTTTTCAAATTTGTGCCCATCTCCTCTTCTCCTTTGATTAGGCATCTGATTCATCTGTTTTCCCTCCCATCAAATATTTACCCTTATTGGTACAATGCCGGTGTTAGGGAACTGTTAAGAAATGTGACAATTTTGATTGAGTGCAGGAGTAAAGTACAGAAAAAAAACCACAGCACAGCAGGCTTATTAAAAAACAACAAAACCAAACATTGCCCCCCCCAATGATTTTGTATTCTCAATTACATATTATAAAACTAATTTCAGTAAATAGAAAGTTCAGTGTTTGACATTGTGTTCCCTACTTATGAAACCAGTCTTCCTTCAAGGGCCCTTCTTTATAACGAGCATTATGTTCAGGTTGCTGGTTGTTTGGGTGTTCTTCTCCTTTTTTTTTTGGCTCATTTGAGCTTTATATGATAGAAACACTGGAGGAGGATTAAAAAAAAATCATATGTTTTTTTCTCCATAATTGCCAAGTTCGCCCACATGAAGCAATTTTAACACATTTTCCTAAGCAGGTGTGTGTGACTTGAGGATGTCTGTGAGAGATCTGATCAGATGAAAGAGGAAATGTCCAGCACCTGTGCTGGCTTTAGGTTGTGCAGCACCGACCTTTCTCACACGATGAGAACGTGTGAACATTCCAGATAAAAGGGGTAGGCACAGGGCTGTTTTGGCCTGCAAAATCAGCCATTTTAAATACTGAAATACATACAGGAGATCCCATTCCTCCATCCAGTACCTCTAATAAGCTCATGCTCTGAGAGATGATCCCAGCGTGACACCTAGTGGCAGCAGCATTTTTAACCCCATCAGTGCCTTTTCAGAAGGTTTCTTACTGCATCCAAGAGATTCACACATATTTTCAAGTTTGTTCTAATGTACCTAATACATCTCGAATTCACAAAATTAGAGAAAGACAGAGTATTCTCAAAATCATAAAATTGCTTTGTTTCCTCACCTCCAAGCCAGTGTTTACTGAAACATATCGGGACCCTTTGTAAACAACTGAGACAAGCAAATATCCAGTCGCTATTTATTTCTTCATAACTTTTTTAAAATTTTGATTTTGATAAAACTCTCAGGAACAAGAATTGCTCAACTAAATTGTCTTAATGAGGCTGTAATACTCTTTTCATGTTGTGGTTTGATAGTACAAAGTTACTGCTTTATTCCCATAACTAAACATGAGATCTGTGAAAATATTTAAACAACTAAGTCCCCTGTCTCACTAAATCAGGAGACCCTGACATGCATCCTGAAATATATCACACTGTTGTATGTATATAAACTATAATTTTTAAAGAAGGGTTTTATAGGTATTATGTGTAGCATAATACATATCAGAGAGATTAATGATAATGGCCAGATTATGCACACACTCTCAAGGTTGTAACCTTTTAAACAACAATAATAATATTGTCTCATATGGTCCAATATCTGCTCTGTTCCCCAGCTGGTATTTTGATATTAATTTTTAATCCTCTCATTGAAATATAATTTACAGAACTATTATCATGGTGCCCATCTCTAAGATTAGTATAAATTTAGAACATCCACAAATTATAAGAAGGGAAATAAAGTTTTGCCCAAAATGGCAGGCTGCTATTATTTGACATAAAATAAGAGTTGTGCTGCCTAATTGTGCTGCCTGTTGTATTGGATTTACATGGCAAGGTTTTGGTAGTGAGGGGACTACAGGGATGGTTTCTGTGAGAAGCTGCCATCAGCTTTCCCCACGCCTGATAGAGCTGACTCCAGCCAGATCCAGGCTGGACTTGCTGCTGGCAAAGGCTGAGCCCAGCAGTGACTGTGGAAGCACCATTGTCATAACACATTTAAAGGAGAAAAAAAACAGAGCAAAGAGAGAAGTGAGCATATGTGAGACAAAGAGCTCTGCAGACACCCAGGACAGTGAATAAGGAGGGACAGGAGGCGTTCCAGGCCGTGGAGCAGAGCCTCCCCTGGCAGGACTTGTGACCTACAGGAAACCCATGCTGGAGCAGTAGGACTGCACCCCTTGGAACAGATCCACATTGGAGCAGCTCAGGAAGAGCTGCAGCCTGTTGGAAGGACTCTTGTTGAAGAAGTTCATGGAGCATTTCCTCCTGTGGGAGGAAACCAGGCTTGAGCAGGGAAGTGTGAGGAGTCCTCCCTTTGAGGGGAAAGGAGATACAGAGACAAGTGATGAACTGACCACAGCACAGCCTCCATATTCCCTGCATCCCTGCACTGCCCAAGGTGAGGAGGCACAGCATTTGAGAATAATATTAAGCCCACAAGAAAGGGATAGGTGGGGGCAAGGTATCTAAAGATTTAATTTCATTTCTCATTACCCCATTCTGAATTTGATGGGCAATAAATTCAATTAAAGTCCCCAAGTCAAGTCTGTTCTGTTCATGTCAGTAATTTGTCATTTGATCCTTAACCCATGAGCCTTTCACCATGTTTTCTCTCCCCTGTGCAGCTGAAGAGGGAAGTAACACTGAAAAGGGATGTGACAGAGTGGCTTTGAGAGCACCCAATGTCCAGTCAGTCAATGTCTGACACCTATGATCAAAGAAATGTTGCTCCCCTCAGTTACATGGACAAGCAAAAGGCTTTTGCAGTGAATTTCCTTGTACTTCAAATAAAAATTAAATTTTAAAAAAGTTTAAAAGGACAACAATACAAAAAAAAAAAAAAAAACAAAAAAAAAAAAAAACCCCAAACCAAACAGACCACAGCAGCACTTCAGCAAGACTCATTAATTTAATTAAATTTCCAGGTGAGAAGAGGATCTCATAATATCACTGTCTCTACAGCAGGCCAGGACTTAATAAAGAAAAACAATTTGAAACAACACATTTCTGAATTTGGGGAAATGCATTTTCAGACTGCAGTTCTGTCCTTGAGGCTTAGTGCTCTTTATTAATATGTTCAAATATGCTTACAGAGTAGAAAGAAAAAAACGAACTAAAGATATCTTAAAAGAACATCACGTTGGTATTTCCACTGTTATTCTTTACCAACCCCCCAAACACTAAGTTACTAAATCCACAAAATAAACCAAGTGATCTTTTTTTGCTAGTTTGTTTTGTTTTTATTGAGAGGGTGAAGGGGAGGGCAGAATGCATGTAGGTGGAGGTGGTGGTATTTTTTTTCTTAGAACACTGCAATTACAAATGTCTAAAAAATACCTGCACACAATTGCATGTAACAGCCTTATTTACCCTGGTTTGTGACACATAGGAGTAACAGGTTCAGAAGAGTCCTGTGCCTCATCAGACTGGTTGGATTCTGGAGTTCATGTGGTGGTAAAGCACAGTCGCCTTCCAGGGCATCTCATTTACTCACCTTTCTACAGTCTTTGAGAAATGTTTATGAAAAACAGGAACACAGTCAGTTTACTAATGGTGATGTGATACACAAAACCAGAAAGCACTTGGAATTACCAAGACTTTTCAAGGAAAACAAGGCAAGACATGAAAAGCCTCAACAGCTGCAAGCAGTAGTCAGTAAAATTCTAGCCATTAGAAAAAAACAACAATGCAAATTGGTGGGAGCTGCAAGTGAAGCTACATTGAGACAGATGACCAGGGAAATAAAAAATCCTTCCCAATGAGTCTTTAAGGAAAGACTGGCTGTATTTCTTCTAAACAAATTGCTACAATATTAGGCATACCAGATACAATCATTAAACAATTCCAAAGTTTGCAAAGAGGATGGGATATTAAAAAAGGGGGTTTAATCAAGACATATTATATTCTAGAACAGACTTTCAGCAATAAGACTGGTGCCTCACCTCTTTTTTTCTTTTCTGGATACAGATACAAAAATTATTTTCAATCAATCTTATTATCCAAGACCTAGAACTGATCTTCCTGACTCAAAAGATCCCCTTCTTGTCATATACCAATTATTTTAAAATTCTTATTTCCCTTTTCTTGAGAAATTAAAAAA